>NC_090922.1:627437918-630033423 GCF_040938575.1 Ambystoma mexicanum | reverse complement strand
GGTTCCAGTTAGTGAACATTTTACTATCTGTATTTATGAGGGAAATCTGCCTGTAGTCTGAGCAGTCAGTAGGGTCCTTTTCTGGTTAAAGAACGATGCAGGAAGCACACCCTCCCTCCAATGGAGCTAGTCGCTCCCTTGGCTTTAGATGCTACGCATATGCGGATGACACCCAATTCTGGTACGGTTAGACCTTGACCAATCTGAGGTGTCGTCGAGACTGCAGTCGGCCGTGAAGAGTTGGATACACAGCAACTGGCTGAAACTGAACGGTGATGAGACGGATGTGATGGTGGTGGGCTCTTTCTGGGACCTCTCTGTGGACCCCGGCGTTCTGGCCATCAGTCCAAGGCGTTCTTCCTTCCTGAACTAGTCGGTCAAAAACCTAGGAGTTGTACTGTCATAAACATTGTCGATGGCCTGCAAGTTATCTCGGTCTTTAAGACGGGCTTCTATCTGTTGAAGCTACTTCGTAAGATCATGTCTTTTCTTTCAGCTGACCTGCGTCCTCAGTTGGTGCCATCATTAATCTCTAGCCGCATTGACTACTGCAATGCCCTTCACCTGGCGCAGCTTAAGGGCTAGATTCAGAGGCTTCAGTGATTCCAGAATATGGCAGCCAGAGTGGCAACAGGATCGCCATATGGCGCCCATATCAGTCCAGTGATTCGGGCGTTTCACTGGCTCCAGGCGGCATAGAGAATCAAGTTTAAACCCCTGTGCATACATCACCTTGAGGTCCTTGCGATCAGAAGCAGCAAATCTGGTAATCATCCCGAAATTCCAGAGTACCCGCTTTGGTGGCTGGGCCTTTTTGGTCGTGGCCGGTACCTTATGGAATGAGCTTTCTATCGGCATGTGCAATCTAACTAATCACCTGCAGTTCTGGCATGCGCTATAAACCTTGCTTTTCTAGACATATAGCTAACTGCCCTAGTTGAATGTCCTAGCGCCAAGGTGCCCTTGTGGTGGACGTGCGCTTTATAAATGTCTGTAACATTAACAATGCTTGCTGGTAAACCTGTAGTAGATGTGGTGGACCACAGAGAGGCCTTCAGTGGGAGGGGCCTTGGAGGGACGGACCCAAGCTCCCTGGGCTTTCTGCTGGTCCCGCCCAGCATCGCTGTATAAGGTCAGTCTCCCCAGGACCACGGAGATGCACGGTGTGGAAGCTGGAGGACATACCACACACTCCAGAGAGCGGATCAGTGGCATGCAGACCCCGGAGGGGGCAGAATCAAGGCCTGCGGAGCCCTTGGGCACTTAATTGCCCCGAAGGGGAATTTTGAGAGCTTGGGAGGTCTGTGACAGAGGTGTGGACCCCCTGGTTGGGAGGAGGGGCGTGTGCCTGCCTCACTGTGCTCCCGCTACTTGGGTCTTTAGCTTACTGGGCAAACATCACCTACGGAGTGCAGCGACAGGGTGTGGGCCCCCACGCTCGCACCTGAGGCTTGTGCCCGCCTTGGTGAAGGTTTCTTGGAAGAGTGCACCACACAGCTACTGGGCTCTGTCGGTGGTAGTGGAATCAGGCAGGGGCCTTGACAGACTGCCCCGACTACTGTGTGGCCCCGGAAGCCCAGGGACCAAGGTCATATAGACTGCTGGGGAAGGCGGCTGGGGGTGGAGAGGGGAGGGGGCTGGTGGCACAGGCCCCACCAGTGCTTGAGGAGAAGGCCCGAGGAGTTACAGGGGTGCATGGAGTTAACCCCACGGGGGAAGAGAGTAGGCAGTGTTGCAAACCAGGGGCTGGCCCCACATACAACGCAGAGGGGAATCACAGAGACCCGACGGAGCAGGACCTGGTAGAGGGCCCCACCCACCTATGGACTGGAGGACAAAGCTGGAACAATTCTAATTTCCACGGAGGCAGGGATCGGAGAGTGACACCTCGAATAAGATCATGCTGGAGGCAGGGGACGACCCTGTGTTCACGGAGAGAGATATTACCTCACTCCTGGAAGAGATTAGGTAGATGAGTGCAGATCTTGGTGGAAAAGTTGGCAAAATTAATATTCAATCGACAAAATGGACGAATGGCTCCAAGCGTTTGAGAACAATCAATCCTCCACTGAGATGCTGGAAACTCAGAGGGATATGAGGCTGGCAGAGCTGGAGAGAAGAGAGTTGGAAATGGCACTTAAAATTGATGATTTTGAAAATCGTGCGAGGACATTTTTCGGAATCCAGGAGAAAGAGGGAGAATCTGAAAGAATCCATGAGGCGACAAAAGTCTTGTATAAGGGCAGTGGAAAGGGAATGGGGGGGGCTCGTAATTGGGAGGAGTAGTAGGCGAAGACTTGCTGGGTCGGGTCCTATTGGTGGCCTGGTGTTCGTCCAGTGATGTTAACTGGAGGGGTCCGGGCGCTTCAGGGGTGGAGCAATGAGATGGGGGAGTGGGTTATGGAGGGGGGAAGGGGTTTTGGGGAAGGGGAGAATTGGGAAGGGAAGGTGTTTAACACACCCTTACAGGATCCAGGGGGAAATTGTTCTAAATAGAAGGCAGTCAGCCCAGATGGATAGGTTGAAGTACGTTGATGGCGGACCAGAATAGAGGGGACAGGAGGCATCATCTCAGGATATGCACATTAAATGTTAAGGGGTTAGATTCACTGATTAAAAAGGTCCTTGGTAGCCAGAGAAAGATTGGGTATGGATATTCTCTTCCTTCAGGAAACGCCGTTCCTTAAAGGTGAGGAACTGAGGATTCCTTTCATGATCCCAGCACAGAAATACAAATCCCATTCAGCAATACATGAGAAGCAGGGAACATCATTTCTATCAGTGAGTAAACAGTGGCTTCAAGCCTGGCGCAAGAGGCTTTTGCCTCACTCTTAGCATTGTACCCATAGGCTCCTTACACTTACATTATCTTCCCTATCTTCAACATGGCCAACGCTAATCCCATAAAGTAACTTGCAGTTCATTCTACACCTGTAGCAGAGGGAGCTACTTAAGCCCCGCCACTGCCGAAGCTCTCGCTTTGCGTCTTCACCGCTGACAGCGGGTAACGCTTCCAGCGATCTCCTCAGAACCTGTCAACAGAAGAAAACGAGTCCAAGATATTAGTTCCATAGCAAAATCAGCAGTATAGTAGAAATACTGTTACCGAACCAAAGGTTTCCAGGAATTTACCGCAGTAATATTCAATGTCTCTGCATCTCTTGTCAGAAGCTCAGCTGCAGCATTTCTTCCTTCAGCAGCCTTCGTCCGTGGTCGCAGCGTATTCTTCCAAATGTTTCCACAGCAGTTCCCTGCATCGTGCGAAGGTATTTTCTCCACAGTTTCTCCGAAGACCTGCAAAACAAAGGTATTTAATGAATGAATTAACTTAAAAGAAAAGAAAGAAGCTTCATACAAGCTTACCTGAAGTATCAACAAGGCTTTTTCTTCACTTATTTTTACAGCACTTGTTTCTGAAGGCAGCTATTACTCTGTTTCTTTTGACAAACTAACGTAATTTAATATTCCCTTAAAAAACGAGTATAACTGCAGCCTTACCACAGCCTAAGCCCTTGTAAGAGAACCACGAACCTGCAGAGAATAACAGTGAATTTTAGCAAGAGAGATCTCTCCAACGTAGGGACCATTTCGAATTTGAACTATAAAACAATTATTATTCTTACCAAGAGACTTTCCCCTGATACTTAAAATAAGGCTTTGGCCACTATACAGATAAGAGGTTTTTTCGAAACTATTGCCCCCCTCAGAATAAGTAATCTACCCAACGTGCCCCTGTAGAATACAGGATGGAGGGCTCCATAACACAAAAGCACAGATGAGAAGGGAGGGTCATTTTTAGAGTACACTGCATCACAGTTATCAGTTTGTGAATGGGAATTACAATAGTGGTTTTGTTATGATTGTTGTTTCCACAGAACTAGAGCCCAGACCACAAGTCCTCAGCTGAAAAGACATTACGCTACCGTGGGGACTTAAGGTAAGCGTTACAATTCCCTGTCGTCTCGTGGGGCAGGTCTACTGGGTCTTGGGGGAGGCGGGAAAAGGGGGTGTTGGTATCCTGATACATAAGAGATTGAGAATGGAAGTTACGAAGGAGTGGAGAGATGCAGAGGGGAGGGCCATTTTCCTGACTGGTTCCATGAGAGGAGCCAGATTTTACGCTTGTGGCTTAATATGCCCCACACCAAGGCCAGCTGCATTTCCTGAAGCCAATGCTGGAAAGGGTCTTAAATGAGGGAACGGGGGAGACAGGACATCTGATTTTGGGAGGGGACCTTAATATGTGGGCAAATTTAACAACTGAACAGAAGGTCTGTGGGAACGAAGGGTACGGGGTCCACTCCAGAAGGGGGGCAAGGCTTGTAGGCGTGCATCGACACACATGGACTGTGTGATGTGTGGCGCCTTTTTCACCCGCAGGAAAGGGGATTTACTTTTTATTTCGCGCCTCATGGGACCTATACCTACATAGATTACCTCTGTATCACGGGAACTCTTGGAAGTCACGATGGGATCTGAAATTCACCCGATTACCTGGTCCGATCATGACATGGTCTCCCTAGACTTGTCTTGGATGGATCTAGGCGGTAAAAGTTCTAGGTGAGCTTTTATACCAAGTTAAGGGGTCCTCCTATCTGCATGAAGCACTTATCTGGAGTTTAAACTCCATTTCCCAGCAAATAATGCGGTGCGCACCCGTGTGACGGTACCGGGTGGCGCCACAGCCTTTAACTGGCCCGTGTAAGCGCCCTGGACAGCAGTCGGTAGGGAGCTCATTGATAATTTACTTTTATCGAGTGGCTATACAAGTAATTATGGGGGGCTATTAATATGATGCACTTACATTAAAGGGGCTGGACAACAACCAAGGTGATTTTCCACTTAGGATGTAAAATAAAACCAGGGACCTGGATATGTTTAGACCTATGAACGAAGTACTAATAACTCCTGCTAACACTAAAATAAATGGGAATAAAGACAGCCCTAATTAACACTAGATCTGCTTGTGCCCATGTGACAGAGGTGGCCAAGCTCATTGAGGAATGCAATCTAGATGAACTCTTGATTACTGGAACGTGATTTTTAGATACCTTGCAGACCCTCTTTCATGATCTGGTACCAGAATTTCTTTAATACAATCTATTAATCATGTTGGAAAGAGAGGGGGGCTATTGCAGTCATCTATAGGACTTCACTACAAGTATCCCACTTAAACATTCTTGAATGGGATGATGACTTGCAAGTGGGACAGATGACTATCTAATTGTCCCAAAATTCTGCTGTCCAAATTGTGTTGGGATATAGACCCCCCTCGACAATACAGAACATTTCTGGAAAACCTAGATGCCTTCTTGATAACTATAGGGCGAAAATATAGAGATTATTTGCAGGAGATTGGAATATTTGATTAGATGATTCCAAAAGGTCAGATTCAAAAGAACTCTGGGAAAATCACAGGCTGCGGCCACTAGGAATTCTGCCTTCCCACGCTGAAGGCCACTGTTTGGATGTGCTCATAGTGAGAGGCAACCATATTTCCTTAACTGGGAGCTTACCGATCCATTGGTCATATCCCTTTGTTCAATGTGTTACCTTGACCCCCTCCCTATAGGGAGTAATCAAGATACTAGACAGTTCCTCCATACTACTCTGGAAACTTAAAGATCTTGATAAGATTTCTGGATCAGACGTTAAGGAATTACTAGCCTCTGTAGATACTGCCTTACCAAGTGAGGAATTTCTTACTGTTGGGACTAGGATAATGTTTTTTCCAACATAGTACCACTGAAACCCAAGAGGAAGAGGATTTCAAAATCTTGGTTTACCCAAAACTTAGCAACTCTGCGTAGATTGGTTGGTCTAAAAGGGTGGAAATGGTGAGGGAACAAAACCCCAGAGAGGGCCGACAGAGCAAGGATGGCTCTGACCAGCTATAAACATGCCATTTATAAGTCTACGAGAGATTTCCTACACAAAGAAATGTGGCAGCAAGCAACCAATCAAGAGAAATTAGTTTGATTGTATCGACGTTCTCTCAACCTACCTGTAAGGTCTCCACTGTTAAACCATCGCTGGTACAGGCCAACATTTTTAACAAATGCTTTGAGGAGAAAATTGAACATATTAAGATGGATATCATAGCTAAAGCCCAGACTGCAACTCAGAACTCCCCAGGACAGATGACTGGCCTGTCTCTGTTAGGCAGAATCCTGTGCATTTCCCTTAGGGACCACTGCAAAAGATTTAAGACTACAGGTGTTGCCAGTAAACCCACTTGGTAGCAGTCTGCACCACCCAGATTTACCTGGTAGCTGTGGCTGAGCAGTCAGACTTCCCTCAAGAAGAGTTAGGCAGTATGCAAAGTATACTCGATAGGCACCCAGATACAGTAATACAAGCAAACACTGACCAGAGCTTTGGTATCAAAGTATATAATTATTTATTTAAAAACACACAGTTGAAACACTCCAGCATTCTTATTGTAAACTTATCCTAAACACAGTTACTATTATGATATATACACCCCTTTTTCCCTATTAGAAAATCACAGTAAAACACCACTTATTTTCATACAGAGGTGAGCGCTTAACTAGATTGCACTCTAATAAGTTTGTGAAAAAGGGAGGGAAAAAACAGAATATGAAGAGGTACACCACTCTACGATTCAAGAACACTGTTAGCAAGGCAGAGAGCAAAAAGTCACTGGTGAGCCAAAGTCCAAAGGCTGGGCCCACTCTTAGAGAGAGCAGAGCACAAATGCGCCCAAGATCACACAGTTACACTAGGCTTAGAAAGTCTTGCAGAGAGTTCAGAAAAGAGTTTAGAGAGGCTTAGAAATGTTTAGCCAAGGTGTTCCAGGCTAACCCAGGTTCGAAAGCCGGGGGCTAAATCTACCCCGTACAGTCGGTAGCAAGGGAAGCCAGGCGGGACACGGTACCTTAGGTGGGAAGGATCCTCCAGCGGTGGCAGTTGTTCCTGGTAGTGGGTGCAAGTTGCGTCGTCGTCCAGGGGAAGAGAAGATCTCGACTTGGAGGAAAGATGAAGGTCGTTGCACTGCCAGGGCAGAAACCAGCCGCGGAGTTTTCCGGTGAAAGGTGGTACCTTTGTCTCGCAGTCGTGGTAAAACATGGTATCCTGGTTGCCGGGGTGCTTGGCACGGGCAAGGCGGCCACGAGATACGTCGGGAAAGCGAAAAGACGGTGAAACTGGTTATCCCCACCAGTTAAAGGAAGAAGACTCTCCGGCGGGAGATCTCCTCTGTCGTTGGGAAAAGTGGTGAGACGGTCCAGCAGGGCTCCACCGGTAGTGGTGTCGTGGCAGGTCGGCTCAGCTTCTCCCTCGTCGGATTCTTAGGTCCTGTGGCGACTTCTGAAGTTCCAGTCCCCAAAGCCCTGCTTTTATGCAGAAAACCCCCATTCACTCAGCCTAGCTGTCACTCAAACATGCTAAGTGGTGAGCCGGTTGGCTCACCACTTGGGCCAATTAGGATGGAGTGCGACTTGAGTTGCCTAGGAACTCTGTCCAGGGTGCC
The DNA here is from genome assembly GCF_040938575.1 of Ambystoma mexicanum. Lineage (NCBI taxonomy): Eukaryota > Metazoa > Chordata > Amphibia > Caudata > Ambystomatidae > Ambystoma > Ambystoma mexicanum. The sequence goes on along the minus strand of NC_090922.1, from coordinate 630,025,931 downwards.
TAAATTTCCCTCCACCCCTCCTAAGTACCCCAGACAGAGTGGCACCACTTTGGAGGGCTTCTGTGGAGAAGCCCGCCAAAAAGTGGAACAAAGGGCTCGACTTGGGTTGGAGTCACAGAAGAGAACACAAACGCCATTTTAGAATCAAGTTTTGGCAAAAAATACCAACCGGAGAATTAATATTAATTAAATAAACCGGTGGTATGTTCGAGGCTACCGTAAATAATTAAATAAAGATAGTAGCCTAAAACAATGGGAAATCCCATAGGAAAATATTCTTCGTTGAATATAAAAAGTAGTATCCACTGCCACCAGCCAAAACTCGATCATGGGGGACGGAGACGTGCCCCCTCGACTAACAGACCCCGGGGAAATTGAATTGCCCCAGCCAGTACGTCCACAATATGATGGTTTGTACTGGTTCTGTTCAGAATTTAAGAGTAGTAAAGTCAATGGTGACTTTACATGCCCTGGGAGACAGTAGTCAGTCCCAGGGTATGGAGTCTATACTGGGGGGTCACTATGACACCCCTGTGTCACTGCACTGAGGGTGCTGTGTAACACACATCACAAAAAAACACATGAAGCCCTATGGAGTAAAAGACCCCATAGCCCATTAAACACATCTAGATTCAAAGAAACACACTCAGATCATGCCCAAGAGTGAGGGTAAAAGAGTCTCACTCTTGGTAGGAGAAAGAAATAAACCCCAAAAATCCAGCAAAGCTGCTGGGGGACTCACTAGGTTAGGAAATTCAGCCTAAACAGAGAATTCTCCCTAACAGTCTCCATTCTGAATAGCGCAATCGCAGATGGTAGACGCAACAATCTATTAATCATTTTCATCTGGTATCAAAGAACTCGCTAGTTAAAGCTCTGAAACGTACAAATGACCATTTATTTCCCCTTCCTGCTTATCCAGCAAAGTGCAGGACCCAGGAAATTACACCATTTATGACTGAGATCATTAATCTTTGATTCAGGGCGTAGTGCCTCAGAGGCTAAAAAATACAATTTTAACACCTTTATTAAAAAATCCTAGCCTTGATCCAGTGGTTCTCCAGAACGATCAAACCAATTGCAGGACTTCCATGGCCAGGGAAAGTCCTGGTGAAAGTAGTTACCTGCCAGCTGCAGGACTTTGTGGAAAAAGAGTCACTCATAGACCCCTTTCAATCAGGCTTTCGACCCAAGTACAGAACAGATGGTCTTGCTGACGGTTCATGATGACCTCCTAGAGGTCGCTGACCGGGGCAAGCTCTCATTGTTAGTGATGCTAGACCTATCTGCTGCCTTAGATACAGTCAACCATAACATCTTGCTTGATCGGTTGAAGGCAGTTGGCAGAGTCTCGGAACACACCATTAAATGGTTTGAATCATTCGTTACTAACCGTCAACATGTCCAACTTGGGCTGTTTCATCTCCGATCCCACTATTATGGGATGTGTACCGCAGGGGCCCTCACTGCCACCACTACTCTTTAATTTGTACCTAAAATCTTTGATGGAGATCTTGATACTTCACGCGATGAATTATCATTCATATGCTGACGACACCCAGATCTTCATCAAAATTGGAGATTTTGAAGAAACCTTTACTAGGGTTAAACATTGCCTGGAAAATGTCAGTGAGTGGATGTCTACTAACCAGCTTCAATTGAATGCGTCCAAAACCGAGCTTGTACTGTTTGGACCTAGACAAGTACTCATAACCTTCAAAGAATTGTCAGTTCCCAATCTCTTGTGTGTAGAGTTTGGTTTCACCTCCAGGGTAAAAAACCTGGGATGTATTTGGCAAGACAATCTGGGTAGCGAGGATCAGGTAGGAGCTAAGGTTACAGTCCTTTTCTACTTGCAGAGATTGCTACGGCAAGTCTAGCCATATATTCCAGACGAAGATCATGCATCCGTGGTGGCGGCCTTAATGAATGCCCATCTGGATTATTGGAACAGCTTGCTGATGGGTATCCCAGCTAAACAGCTTCGTAGGCTCCAAAAAGCCCAGAATGTGGTTGGTAGATTGGTCTGCAGGCTGAGTAAGTCGGCTCATGTATCTCCATCTCATCAAGCACTTCACTGGCTGGCAGTGGAAGAGCGTATTGAATTCAAGGTGGCATGCCTTATCTTTAAATGTCTAAACGGATCGGCACCAGTCTGCTTGAGGGACAGAATTAGCCGTTGTCGACCCACAAAGTGCTTACGATCAAAAGATCCGTTGATCCTGAGTGTTCCTTCATCTATCTGTGTGTCAAGGGGTGATGGAAGATTTGCTGTTTTTGGTCCAAAACTGTGGAGCAGTATTCTGAGAGAGATTAGGGCCCTGGAGACACTTCATCAATTCCGTAAAGCACTAAAAACGTTTGTGTTTAAATGATAGACTATGGTCATGTGACGGTGACCACTCCTGCTTTCGAAATTGTTTTTAGCTCATACTCTGCTTTGGTCGATTCCTAATTTCAGCTGCACCGCTATGCGGTTAAGTCCATCACAAGCGTGTTATAAATATTCAAAATCAAATCAGGTGGAGGTGTAATGAGCCCCTCTGGAAGGATCCGGTGTTTGGGGAGGAGTTGGAGGAGGCGATACAAACGACATGGGGGAGTGGTGCAGGCCACGGTTTGGGATGTGGGGAAGGCACCATGGTGGGGCTGTTGATCAGGGAAGGGGTTTGTAGGAAGAGGGAGAGGACCTTGCTGGAGAATAGGCTGCAGAAGGATATAGGGGCTCTGGAGGAAAATTCAGGGCACAGAGGAGGGAGCAGGCGCATGGCTGGAGGAAGCGAGAGGAAAGGGGGAGGATCCGGGTTCTGGAAGAGGGAAGGATAACCCAGAAACGTCAGTTCCTGAAACAGAAATACTATGAAAAAGGGGACCCGGCGGATGCCCTTCTGGCCGCACGACTGCGGGGCCAGCGTGCTGATAGGTGGATAGCAGAAGTGGAGGGGGGAATAGGAGAGTCGTTTGCATGTTTCTATTAAAGTTTATATAAGGGAAGAGACCGACTGGACATAGAAGGGATAGAGGCCTATCTAGAGGAAGTGTTGATACCGACGTTGACCTCGGAGGAAGCCTTAGAAATTGATACCCCCTTTACTGGGGATGAGATCTTGTTGGCAATCTGTAAATTACAGCTGGGACAGGCACTTGGAGAAGACTGGTATACCGCAGGGTTTTATAAGACATTTGCAGGCACTCTAGTACTTCACTTGCCAAAGTTCTTTAATAGCATTCTGGATACGGGTAGGCCCCTCAAAGCATTTGCACAGGCTCTTATCTCGGCAATACACAATGAGGGTAGAGATCCAGGGGCATGTGGTTCCTATCGGCCAATCTCGCTTCTCAATGTGGATGCGAAATTATTTATGCAAGTCCTGGCTTCGAGACTCAACAGCATATGCCACGTTGGTGCATTCCGACCAGGTGGGTTTTATAAGGGGGAGACAAGGAGCAGACACAATGCGGAAATCCTTACACTTAATTGAAGAGGCCCGTGGCAGAAGGGGGGACCCTACGCTTCTCTCGGTCGATGCAGAAAAAGAATTTGACAGAGTGGATTGTGAGTTTTTTAAGGAAGTTCTAGTTACATTTGGGATCGGGGCAAAGTTTTTGCACGGTTTTAGGGCGCTTTAGTATGATCCAAAGGCACCGTGGCTGTGTATGGGAAATTCTCACGTTGATTCCGGTTGGGAAGAGGTATGAGACAGGGCTGTCCCTTCTCGCCATTACTTTTTGCTCTTTCAATGGACTCTCTGGCCCAGAGGTTACGGGAGGACTCTTGAGTGGCAGGCGTTCCTGTGGGGGGGGGGGGTCTGGAATACAAATTGGGGCTATATGCGAGCAATGTTCAGATACACCTTAGAAACCCAATGTCTTCGTTTCCCAACAGTGGTGGAAATTGTGGAGCAATACGGAGGACTATCGGGGTTTAAAATGAACAAAGGGAAGTCCATCCTATTGCCACTGGACCGAATGGGGGACAAAGAGCTGCAGAGACTAGCCACGCTGGGCATGCAGGTCAGGGGGGGGGGGCATCAGTTACGGGATCTGGGCATAAACCTCACGAGCGAAACAGGTGATTTATATGATATTGATATTTTATTTGTATATGAAGCAAATTTACCATCTCCCCTAGAAAAAGCTATTCAGAGATTTGGAGAAATGGGGAAAATTGACAATGTCGTGGTTGGGACGGCTGAACGCTATGAACTTCCTCCCTAGGATTCTATATTTCTTTCAAGTGCTCCCAATTCAAGTGCCGGACTCTATTTCGCTAGGTTAAGGGTCGCCACCTGAGATTTGTGTGGCAGGGAAAGGGGGCCAGAGTGGCGTACAAGACCTTTGTGCCCCCAAAGGAAAGGGGTGAAGTACGCTTCCAGACATATTTATACTATAAAGCAACGCAATTTAGGGTCCTGATTCTGCATTTGAGGGACCGTCAATGGGTAGTGCTTGACAATTTTCATCTTCAACCAGCTACGGTGGGGGAATGGATATGGGAGCAGAGGGAGTTACTCCAAAGAAAGATAAGGGAGCACCCTATCTTAGGAGTTATTTGAAATATTTAGCGAAAGGGTTCAGAGATGAAGGGCGTAACGACATGGCTCTTTCCCCAGAGTCATCTTTGGGCCCTGGAAGTGATGGAGCAGATCCCGAATCTAGACAGATTTCAGTCGTGAGGCAGGGCTGGAAAGGGTGGGACAGTTGTGGAAGGACGGTCAGTTTATCTCGCTGGTGGACTTGGAAGAGGCACTGGGCATTGGGAGGGTGTTCGTTTTTTTCGTATCTTATCTCCAGTTGAAGGGGGTAGTTATGGCCGGGCCTTGGAGGTAACTGGTACAGAGGGAGATGCCCCCCTTCGAAAAAAGTCCTTGCCTCTACATGGGACATGAGGGGGTTGATCTCCTCCCTATACGGGGCCTTGGTGGAGTTGGGCAAGAGAAACACGGAGAGGCTTAGGGTCTAGTTGCAAGGGGATTTAGGTCTAGAGGTGGACTAAGCACTATGGCGGACAATGTGCTGCAGGGCATATAGAGTCTCAATTTCATCCCAGTACAAACTACACGCGATTAAACTACTCCACAGATGGCAGTACGACCCAGTGCAGCTTTTAAAGAGCTTTCTGGGGTGAGCCCTCACTGCTGGAATGAATGTGGGGAAAGGGCAGACTATTGGCACATGTGGTGGGGCTGTGCGAGAGTCCAGATGTACTGGGATGAGGTGTTGGCGTGGATCAATAAGTTAGGAGTCCCCATAACAAAGTGTCAGTTACTGGTCCTATTTGGTTTAAAAGGTGAGGAGGGGGGATATAGAAGCCTGCCGCATCTTCCGCATTTCCTGCTATTGGCGGCCAGAGTGTGTCTAGCACTGGAAGAGGGTAACGCTCCAGAGCAAGAAGGAATGGATAATCACAGGGAAGAATATATATGTGATGGAGAGGATTTTCGGCAGCCATACTTGGCAGGGGAGGGAATACTGAAATGGAATGGGAGGTATTCTGGACCAGGTATGCCTTTTTGGGGGGGTGCATCTGGGTGAGGGATGTGACGGAAGCTGATTGGAAGGTGCAAAGAGGGGGAGAGGGGTAACTACTCTGGAATGCGCAAGGAAAGGACGATCCTTTGCAAAGAGGATTGAGAGGGAAACTCTGGTCTTCTGGTGGTTCAGATGGGGGCTGACCTTAATAGCTGTGGTTCTACTCGGATCAGGTGTTGGTGTTAATTTGAGAGGAGGGTTGGGGGGAGGGATGGGAGCAAAACAGCCGGATGACTTGTTGACAGCCCATTTTAAAGTATTTTGAGATTGGCTTATTGCTGGGCATGAATCTTATAATTGGCTGTATCTTGTTTTGTAATGATGAAAATCTTAAATTTGAATTAAAAAAAAGACCATCAGCCAAAGGGCCAAACTCTCATTCAGCAGCCAACGCCTGCAGATCTAGCCCATATGCTGCAGTCAAACATATTGCATTGGAGTACAGGTAGGGGGAAGATGGCACGTGAGGAGGGGCACACAGCATGTGGGCGTTTGGTTATTTACCCACCCATTGACTGCCCATGGCCTTGCTAATCTTTGTGGACATTCCCACATACTGCTAATCCCTCCCTGCCCAAATCACACTTTCCTGTGATCTCTTTGAGCTCACTTTATCAAGCTTTAGCCTGCCAGTGGTTTTTCTAAGCAGTCTGCTAAGAGTTCATTAATGGCTTCATTGCAGCTGTAAATGGCTATTGGCGTACTGCAACTGTCTTAACCAAGTGTGGCTGCAGTGCAGCCACTTATTTATATAACTTCCTTGCACTGAAGTCCTTTTGAAAATGTACACAGACAAATCCAACAAGTTTTGGTTTGGGATATCAGATATGCATTTGACAGGTACTGCCATCATGTGTTATTTTACTCTGCTTTTATATCAATCACTTTTCCAGCTATTTGCAATCTTATGGCCACGCAGTACCAAATCAGTGCATAGCAAATGCATATCCCATACCTATACAAAAAACAAAACTGTTGGCTTTGCCAAAGCTTGTTTCACTTGCACACTGGACTCGAAGAAAGGGTGCCTCTCCTGCACAATAGTCCACCAATAAGCAAAGTGCTGCAATCGCATGCTAACTAATGCCTCATAAACGTTCCTTGTATCCCAACCCAGCTTTCCTACGTTCTGCACTCTGGATTATTCTATGTAATTTGTCATTATGTAAATGCTGACTGCTGGAGAAAAAAAAAAGCCATCATCCTTCTGTTCCTGATGTATGTTCCTCATTTTACGCCTTCATCACTCGGTTTGTCATTCAGTCCAATCCCTTTATCAACTATGAGTATTAGGAATATGACGTCATGTGTTGAGGCACAACCTATATCTTCACCACCATGTTCTGCTTTTCCCCTGAGGAAGATCATAATGCAGGGGCTTGAAACATGTCGTGCTAGGTCGCCATGCAATTTAGAAACTAGATGTGTACATTATATAGGTTTCTGACCCGTTTCATTAAGGTTCCTTTTGTCTATGGATATTGCACTTCATATTTCACATTGTATGCTTATGTGGCGTTGATAGGTTTATATTGTTATAATGCATACCGAAAATCGTTTTTATATATAACAATATCATTTATTTTAGAACTCGTTTTTTGTTATGGGACCTAAACCTTATTCAACAACTGGAGTTGCATTCTTATTTTCTCTTTTTATTTCACTTGTTTACACACTTACGGACAGTTTATTTTGTGTAATACCAATATAATCTGAGCATTAATAAATATGCACACTAATTGTGAGATTAATATGGCAGTTGTTGCAGTCCAACACTTCTGTGTTGTAGCAGAGATGTATCGTCTCTTTTCTCGCTTTGCTCAGTATTATTTCAAAGCAATTGAGGATTGGTAGGCTATTGAAGATGGCTGTTTTTCTATACATAGTATTTATTTTGTACTCAGTTTTTTGGTTAGTCGTGAGAATAAAAAACGCTGTGGGACAAAACCTTACCGTTTGGATGCCATTGCAGTATATCCCTCGTTTTTACCCTAAATAGTGTCTAATATTCATGGTAGTCGGGAGATTAGTTTACACCCACGCCCTTTTACTGAATTCTTATTCCGTTCTTCTTCCGGGGCTCTGCATTGCCTAGTTGTCCGTTATGCTCATGTGTTTTTGCTTTCACTAAACCAAGGCTAGCTACTCTGCCCACAGACCAGCTGCTTTTTATATTTCGAGGTTATACTGGGGGAAGAGTTGTATTCCTGAATTCTCTGATGGTGTTCTAAACAGTACTCCAGATAAGGTTTTGAAGTGAGGAGCATTTTACACCCTGTTTTATTAAGTTTAGAGTACAATGATTTTTTAGGGAGTAGAAAAGTAAGTCCAAATCAGAGTATTTTATAAGCGAAATAAGTATGCTTTAACTGTAAAACAGAAATGTTTTTGTAATACTTCTTTTTTGCACCTAGTTGTTCACACACATTTAAAGAAACATTTTTCCTCGTCAGATCAGACAATAATAATAATGTCTTTCTGTGGCTGTGTGTACTACTTATCCAATCAAATATAGGAAAATGTGTGGGTGAAAGTAGGGCAAACACTTCTATGTGTCCATTTGCTTTTTTTGTGAGAAGTATTTTTACTCTCTATTTTTTCTTAATAGTTGCCTATTTGTGGGGAGTAAACGTGAGTGAATGATATACCACGTATCTGTAGAGCTGGTTGTAAGGTTAGAATGCTCATGCTCAAGGCCTGTTCAGTCGCATTCCCTATAGCATCAAGTGGCTTTAATTAAAGCCGGGTAAGCCCTTGAGTCTTCTGATATAGATGGCATATTTCATCGGATTCACTGCACAATGCTTATTCTTCTACTAAATTTCTGTGGCGAGTCGGGATTCTATTAATGGCACCTAGGTAATTGGGCATTAAACGCTTTTCCTTTTTAGTCCACCACCTATACACCAAATCTATTGGCATAGGAATACAGATGGGACAGCCTGTGGGTGTTTGGCTTTTTCCCACCCATTGACATCCCATTTCTATAATTATCCTTGTGGCCAGCCCATCACAGTAGCCACCCTTGCCTGTGCAAAACCCACCTTTCTAAAATCTCTTTGAACTACTATCCTTAAATAACATCAACCTATATGTTGTTTGGGGCTGCCATTGTTATTCCTAAGTAGTCCTCAGCATTGGTAAATCAGTTCCTAGTTTAATGTCTCAACCAAGTGTGCCGTAAGCCACTTCATTGATTTTATAAGCAATGTACTTTATTCCGGATATACACCAACATTGGCAAAGCCAACAGTTTTGATTCTTGCCTAGATATTTTCTAGGCACTGCCATCATATGCCCAGGCACTAGCACCATTTGCCAGTTGTTGCCATTTTGGCCAGGAAGTGCTATTGTGGCAGTGCCTTGCAAATGCTCATCCCACACATAAACAAATGCCTAAACGTTTGGGTTTAGCTAAATGAGAACTAGGAAGTCTTCCTAATTCGTGGTTTGCTCACTGTGTGCTCTTCCAAGAGAACTACATACATTTTGATGCTTGTATTTTATTTTTCTCTTTTTCGTAAAACGCATTGGAACACAACTTCCAATCGCTTTTTGTTAGTCAGAATCCTGTGCAGTTCCCTTTTGGAGCACTACAGAAGATTAGGACTACAGGTGAGAGCAATAAATCCCCTTTGGTATCAGTCTGTACCACAAAGATTTAGTTGGTAGCTGTGGCTGAGCAGTCGGACTTCTCTCAAGAGGGAGATGAGCAGTATTCAGGGTTTACACAATAGGCCCATAGCACTATGGCACAAGGAAACACTGACCAAGGCTTTGTATTAAAAAACAAGTAGATATATATTTATTTTATATACTTCTAGTAAAACGCATTTATCGCAGTCATCAAGCAGGTTAAAATAAGTCACAGAAAAATAAACACACTCCCTAGTTAAATTGTAGACCAAGTGAACCAGAGTGAAAACTGAGCAAAACGGCACAGTAGAAACCACACATGAGGGATACTCTAGCAATTTCTCACAAGGGAGGGAAAACACAAGTTATTCAGAAATATCTTCCTACACACCCTAGCAACACTTCCCCTGAGTTTGTGAACCAGTTTAAACCAGACAGTGCATCAGTATAGAATATACTTAAATGAAAACTGAGCAAAATGGCATATCACAAGTTTTAAGAAAGGGAAGGCAAAGGGGTTTATAAGAAGTGGGTGCACCACGCAGTTATAGTTGAGAATCAATCTAAAGAAGGCAGGTCTAACAAGTTTAGCCAGAGTCCAAAAAGGCCTGTGCCAGAGTCAGTGGCACAGGGCAAGAGCCCAGGAGCAAAATGTTCTTGTAGCTGCAGTCAAGTCTTTGGTTAACGATTTTGAAAAGGTGGATGCAGAGGGTGAAAGACAATGTTAAGAGAGAGGGGCAGCCAACCCAACAGGTAGGTAAAGGATTTAAAACGCCTTTAGCTCTACCGCTAAGAAAGGGCAGTCTGGCGGAACAATGTACCTTTGAAACGAAGAAGTGGCTCCTGCGGTGGCGGTTGTTCCTGGTAGTTCCTGCAGTTCGAGGGATCCAGCAGAGAAAGAGAGGCTCTCGTCATGGAGGAAGGTTCGAGTTACTGCACTACCCAGGGATGAAACCAGCCGCGGTGCTGCCAAACGAAATTAAAAGGTACGCTCCTTTAAATCGCGATCCGGGTGGATGGCTGCCTGGCTATCCGGCCTCCAAGTGCAGGGCACTGGCGATTCCACCAAGGCAGGTGCGGGAAGGCGATTGGCAAACTGGTTGGCCCCACCAGCTCAAGGGAAGACGGCTCTTGTAGATGAAGATCTTCTCTCGTCGTGTGGAGAGAAGTGGTGAGACGCTGCAGCAGGGCTTCACCAGTGGTTCAGTCGTTGCAGATGTCTTTGGCTTCTCTCCGGCTTCTTAGTTCCAGTGGCGACGTCTTGCTCTTCCACTCCTCAGGACCCTGCTTTTATGCAAAAAGACCCCCATTCATACAGCCTAGCTGTCACTCACACAGTGGAGTGGTCATTCTTTGCGGGAGACCCTCCAGCCTAAGTGCAAAGTGCGACATGGGTTGCTGAGGCAAACCTGTCCAGGGGTCCTACTCCCCCCCTCCCACACAATGGACCCACCCCAGACTGAGTTGTGCCGAAATGAGGGCTTCTTGCAGAAGCCCGCCAAACGGATGAACAAAGGATCCCCGACCCTGGTTAGGAGTTTAGAGAAAGACACGAGAAAGAATTTATATTAAAGTTCTTGCAATAAAAACCTACCGGAGTAAAGTTAGTAACAAAATAAACCGGCGGTATGTTAGAGGCTGTCAGAAAATGTAGCCTCGAACAATGGAAAAATCCCATAGGGAAATATTCGCGGTCGAATATTTACAGTAGTAACCACTGCCACCAGTCAAAAACTTTAGAGAGAGGGACTGTGCGGTACCCTCTCGAAAATGAACATAAGGGAAAAACTATTAACCCTTTCCAGTACATCCATAGTAAGATGGGTTGTACTGGTTTTGTTCAGAAAGATTGACTAGTAAAGTCAATGGGGAGTTTACATGCCCTGGGAGACAGTAGTCGGCCCCAGGGTATGGAGTCTGTTTGGGGGTAGCTACGACACCCCTGTGTCACTGCACGGAGGGTGCTGTGTAACACAAGCGAATAAAGATTGGTTCCTATGGAGGTGAAAAAAAAAACATAGACATTAAACACAAAAATAGCCTAGAACACAAATAGCAAAAATGCCTAAGAGTGGGAAAAAGTCTCACTCTTAGCAGGAGAAAAAAAAAACCTTCAAATCCAGCAAAGCTGCTGGGGAACTCTATAGGTAAGGGAAATTAGCCATTGAATGAGAATTCTCCCTAACACTTTTGTGTGAAACAGTTCCAGATATTTTAATCAGAAAGCAGTGTGCATTTCCAGATCAATGTCCTGGCACAGTGAGCCAATGCATTTCGGAATTGATTCCGTCAGGGCTAAGCGCCACATGTCTTACATACAATAAACAGTTCAGTCACATTATATCCCAAAAACCCCCGTGATCAATGGTTAATACAAGCAGCGATTTCCACACCATAAAGGTGACGGCGATGTCAGTGTGTGTAAGTATATACCAGTTATGTAGTTAAGTTCGCACATTGCATTGGGCAGAAGAAATTCGGGAAGCAACAAGTACATTGAGGGCATATAGGGAAATATCGCAAAAGGTCATCCCATTGCAAGTATTCAATGCGTTGTACCCCAGGGTGGAATTATGTTTACCTGAAAGCTTTCTGAAACGGGAGTCTGTGGTCGACAAAAAAAAGCAGATAATGACACTGTGTTAATGAAATATGTCGTGGAAAATCTTATGCTGTTTCAAATGCATTGTGAAAATGTATAATGGTGACAGCTGAGCCGATTAATTGTACCTTGAACTTCATGTCGATGGATAAACCATTCTGGAGCGGTCCTGTGCCTTGAAGTTGAAAGGTAAATATTGTAAGGGACATGGTTTCCTAGATAATAATGTACATGTGAGAGGCGTAGTGGCGTTCAGGTTGTCGCGACTCTCGCGGAAGGGTAAGGCAAAGACCCTAAATGTAAAGGATGGCCGGCGTTGCTAGGCGACGCCGCGTGTCGCGTTCACAGACCGCTTTGGGTTTGCCAACATTTTTATTTTTCTCGTTCAGTTACCATATTGTGGTTTGAATTCCAGTCTTGAGCTTGAATTGTTGTTGAGAAGAGTTGTTTCCTTTTGCCCTTTTTAATTTCTGTTTATTCGAAAACAATTGCCCTCCTAAGTATTTATAAAAATTAACAAATCCCGCTCTTCACAAAATATTTTGTGGGGTTCCTGAAGTTAAAAACGGCCCGTTACTCCTAAAAAGGGGGAAATCCATAAACCCAGCTTTTGGGACTGGGTTAAACCAAATAAAGGAATACAGAGGCTTAATTGTGTGCAAATAAACAGCACGTTAAGCCGTTGTATGCAAATGACTAATGTATGTTACACGACCATAACCTTGCAGAGCCACGAACGCTCGTTTTATAAATACAAAACATTCTATTTGTTGATGTTGGTTATGTAAGATCGTTGTGCATGTTCATGCTTGTATAATTTCCGCTCTTTTTTTTTCTTCTTGAATTGGAGGTTTCCCAGCTGGCATGTATTTGCTAAAGAAAGTGGCTCATCTGATGACGGTCCCCCGGTTATTGAAGAGACCATCCAGAAAAAGGTAAGCTTGATGGGAAGTTCCGCTGCAATACAAATATAAATTGCAATGGGCCTGCTTTCTAAAATCACTTCTAGCCTGCCCCGATATTGTGTGAAATGTAATTTGTCTGTTTCCTTGGATCTGGTACAACTCGCAGCTTTCATTTGAGTTTTGCGCCCTCCAAGATTAAAATCTGTCATATTTTTTGTGGTCCAAACATCATATTCGTGTGAATGAAAGGATGCAGTATTCTATACTACCGGCCTGCGTGAACCAGGCGTCACCACCAAAGGGCTTTAATATGCTGCATATAATTTGTTTCGCGTTACATGTGCTAGATGTTAAAAGCAAGCAGTGTGGGGAGAGTGAAATATGTGTTCTGGAATAAAATGATGCTACACACAGCCGCTTTATGCGTTTTTATTATTGGTATGCTTCCAGTGAGAGATCAGCGCTCAGAGGAATAGGGGCAGGGCAGCTCTCCTTTGGTCTTGCTGTGCTTTTGCTGCTCCCCCTGCTGATCACTCCTCATGCGTGAGGGGGGTGGGAGAGTGGGCGGGGCTAGTGGCAGCGTAAAGAATTAAAGGGAACGGCCCGCCCCACACGGTTGCAGTGTGACTTGCCATGATCGGTGCCTTTTGCTGTGCTGGTTTCAGTGAGGGGCGCTACTGAAACCTTTGCCTCTGCAGTGCCACTCCCGCTGCTGTAGCCCAGGGTAGTACACATTGTCCATATGTGTAGTGAAGGTAGCATGTACAGTGCTTTAAGTGGGGTAAGAAATTGATGGGGGGGAGGGGCTCGTTTGAGGGTGTGGCTTGCATGGTGGGCGTGGTCTAAGACATGATGGGTGTGACCTAAAGAAGGAAGTGGAGTTCTGAGGGGGCACAGCTGGCAGTTAAACTCTGGTCCAATGAAATAACAGTTTAAAAATTGTGCAATTTCTTTCATGCTGCTTCTTTTCCAAACTCCACAATTCCACTTGAAATCCCTTCCATGTAAGTGCACCCAAAAATATGTTGCCATTGCCACTTTAAAATCACTTTGGGGTCCGATCATCTGACGAGGTGCAGTCTCCAGAATTGCAAAACTCTTGCCATATGATATGATATATAATAGTTGTGAATATTTTCACAACTCACTTGAAGTCATCATCTCCCTTCCTCGCCCCCGTTTGGCTTTCAACAATGCAGATGTCTTGAAAAGTCAAAACACAATAATAAGGTACGCACACAAATATATAAATATAAGGATTTATATATTTGTGTGCGTACCTGACTGTGTTTTGTGTACTTTTCAAGCCATCTTTTACAAACATAGAAATATGTTAGGCAAAACGTGTACAATTGTGACATCCCCCACCCCCATCTTGAGAGACTACAAATACCAGAATCCATTTCAAGAATATCACCTTCGATTTTGCCTAAAACAAGGTATTCTAGAGCCTCATTGAACTCTGTCCTTGTGGTGTAAAAAGAGGTCAGACAAGTGAAGATTTGGTGATGTGTAGTGCTGGATTTTGCCCCGGGCATGCCTAAATGCTTCCAGTGAGCAGGACAGCCCTCCGTGTGACTTAAAAGCCGCAACAAGCCAGATGAGGCGCAGCGCCAGCATGTCGCCAAGCATGTAGATTCTGGGTGCCTAGCAAGATGCAATGGGACAGGGGTCCCAGACATGTTCTGGTGTCTGCTCACATGTGCATCACATTTCCCACTTCCCAGCCCAATAGCATCCAAGGCTGCAATTTCGGGAAAGCCATGAAGGCGGAGCGAGGCTCGAAGGCACACCAACTATTAAAAGGTCTTATGCTCTGGCTCTTTCCCACTGTGTCATTTTGGGACATAAACAGACCCAATCATTTAAAGAAAATGTTATTAAATGGTCGGTGGTGAGTGCGGGCAATCTGTGCATTGCTTTCTGAGAAAGATAGTGTGTGGGTCTCCGGAGCATCCAGTGTACCCCCAAACTGGAGTTGGAGCAACACACCATTAACAAACTCCACAACGCAGGACCCTCTCTGCCCTTCCACACACAGGGAGCCCACGGCATTGGACAGGAAGCCACGTTCCTGCAACTGCAGGCGAGTGAGTGCCCCCACAACGGGTCCCTTCCCCGGGCTTATTGTTGGCTTTTTCCGTTCACCGCGCTTCAGCGCCTTCACCTGGTGACGGCACTGTAGCGCCTATGAAGTGTGAGGATGTTAACAATACGCCAGGGGGAGTTAACCTCCCAGTGGCTTAATGTCTGTGCTTCTTATCACAATCACTTCACCACTGCAGCGCCGAGTCCGACAGTGACACAAACCTGCTGCTAATGAAATTTAGCAGCAGGGGTCGACTCGGTCTGCACCGCTCTGATGAGTGATTAACTTGAATCATTCAAGTTAACAGATTATAGCACTGGCAACTTCCTCTCCTGACCCTCGGCTTGGGTTGGGAGAGGAAGTTACATTTACTGCCAGAAGTGTCAGCCAGCCACAGGGTCGCTGACCGGCCCGCGGCCCCGGCTGGCGCCGGCCCACTTCAAGCACTGAGCACGAACTATAAATAACCATCTTTTTGGCTTCTATGCCCCGCTCCGAAAATACCACTACAAATAGAGCGTTTGAACTTGTCAATTTGGAAAGTGTAGGGGTGTAAATGTGTTTTCCTGCAGCGGAGTATCTAGACTTGCAAGAGTGCGTGGGATGCGAGCCACGGAAAAAGGTCCTGCTACTCCCCCGGCCTCCATATGAAGTGCGCGCGCTTCCATACGGTATAATTCGCACCTGCCCAGTGAAGATTTTTGGTAGCATTAGTGCTGCATGGTATTTTAACACATACACCAAACAAATACAACTACAGGACCATTACAGATGCAGGAAACACATCTATTAGAGCTCTGTGGGGCAACGTATACGCAGACCTCCTAATTTGCATATGAATTGCACCAACAGAAGCGACTTCACAGAAAAGGACATTGCAAGGAGCATCGTCAGTCTTGGATACCTGGGGGCACCATGAAAGTGACTTTAAAATAAGTTGCCATAAGTAAGCCAAGTGGCAAATAACTTTAGTGCAAAATACCTAAATTGCATTATAATTAAATAAACAGCAACTCTATAGTCATTAGGCTTTCTTTTTATGATGGAATGATATATTAACATAAGCTATGAAGTCAATCACTTAAAGAGCTGCAGATAAGACACAGTGCGATTCATTGATTTGCCCAGGATCACACACTTTGGTTAAATGGTGAAACCAGGATGTGGATAATTTAATCAACTGAACACCTCTTCCCAGGTTCAGTTAGGTTTTGCATTTCATGTGCTTAAATAATACTTTATTGCAATCCTTGTAGCCAAACCACATTTTATAATAAAATAGCCTTTCATAATAAACGATCTTTACACTGTATACATTGTCATTGGAACATGTTGAGCAATGGGAGTATGGCTTTAGTTTTATTCTTCCCATCTTGCATGATGTTAGGCAGAAACCTGTGCAGTTCCCTTTGGGAACACTGCAAAAGATTTAGGACTACAGGTGTTTGCAGTAAACCCACTTGGTAGCAGTCTGTACCACCCAGATTTACCCGGAAGCTGTGGCTGAGCAGTCAGACTTCCCTCAAGAAGAGTTAGGCAGTATGCAAAGTATACACAATAGGCACTCAGATACAATAATACAAGCAAACACTGACCAGAGCTTTGGTATCAAAGTATATAATTATTTATTTAAAAACACACTGTTTGAAACACTCCAGCACCCTATTGTAAAGCACTCTAAACACAGTTACTTTTTATAATATATACAGCCCTTATTCCTTATCAGATAAGTCTTAGTTAACACCACTTATTTCCAGACATAGGTGAGCGCTTAACTATAGATGGCACTCCAATAAGTTCATGAAGAAGGGAGGGAAAAAGACAGAATATGGAAAGATACACCACTCTAAGATTTAGGAGCACTATTAGCAAGGCAGAAGAGCAAAAGTCGCTTGTGAGCCAAAGTCCATAGGCTGGGTCCACTCTTAGAGAGAGCAGAGCACAAATGCGCCCAAGATCACACAGTTACACTAGGGTTAGAAAGTCTTGCAGATAGTTCGAAAAGAGTTTAGAGAGGCTCAGAAAAGTTTAGTCAGGGTGTCCCAGGCTAACCCAGGTTCGAAAGCCGGGGGCTAAATCTACCCCGTACAGTCGGTGGCAAGGGAAGCCAGGCGGAACACGGTACCTTAAGTGGGAAGGATCCTCCAGCGGTGGCAGTTGTTCCTGGCAGCGGGTGCAAGTCTCGGCGTCGTCCAGGGGAAGAGAAGATCTCGACTTGGAGGAAAATTGAAGGTCGTTGCACTGCCAGGGAAGAAACCAATCGCAGAGTTTTCCGGTTAAAGGTATTGCCCTTTATTTCGCGGTCGTGGTAAAACGTGGTATTCCGGTTGCCTGGGTGCTTGGCACATGCAAGGCGGCCACGAGATGCGTCGGGAAGGCGAAAAGACGGTGAAACTGGTTATCCCCACCAGTCAAAGGAAGAAGACTCTCCGGCGGGAGATCTCCTCTGTCGTTGGGAAAAGTGGTGAGACGGTCCAGCAGGGCTCCACCGGTGGTGTCGTCGTGGCAGGTCGGCTCAGCTTCTCCCTCGTCGGATTCGTAGGTCCTGTAGCGACTTCTGAAGTTCCAGTCCCCAAAGCCCTGCTTTTATGCAGAAAAATCCCCATTCACTCAGCCTAGCTGTCACTCAAACATGCTAAGTGGTGAGCCGGCCGGCTCACCACTTGGGCCAATCAGGACGGAGTGCGACTTGAGTTGCCTAGGCAACTCAGTCCAGGGTGCTTAAATCCCCCTCCACCCCTCCTAAGTACCCCAGACAGAGTGGCACCACTTTGGAGGGCTTCTGTGGAGAAGCCCGCCAAAAAGTGGAACAAAGGGCTCGACTTGGGTTGGAGTCACAGAAGAGAACACAAGCGCCATTTTAGAACCGAGTTTTGGCAAAAAATACCAACCGGAGAATTAATAATAATTCAATAAACCGGCGGTATGTTCGAGGCTATCGTAATTAAATAAATATAGTAGCCTCGAACAATGGGAAAATCCCATAGAGAAATATTTGCGGTTGAATATAAAAAGTAGTATCCACTGCCACCAGCCAAAACTCAATCAGGGGGGGACGGAGACGTGCCCCTTCGACTAACAGACCCCGGGGCAATCGAATTGCCGCAGCCAGTACGTCCACAATATGATGCTTTGTACTGGTTCTGTTCAGAAGTTAAGACTAGTGAAGTCAATGGTGACTTTACATGCCCTGGGAGACAGTAGTCAGTCCCAGGGTATGGAGTCTATACTGGAGGGTCACTATGACACCCCTGTGTTACTGCACTGAGGGTGCTGTGTAACACACATCACAAAAACACATGAAGCCCTATGGAGTAAAAGACCCCATAGCCCATTAAACACATCTAGAGTCAAAGGAACACACTCGAATCATGTCCAAGAGTGAGGGTAAAAGAGTCTCACTCTTGGCAGGAGAAAAAATAAACCCCAAAAATCCAGCAAAGCTGCTGGGGGACTCACTAGGTTAGGAAATTCAGCCTAAACAGAGAATTCTCCCTAACACATGAAAAGTCACAAAAACATTAATGTGAGCCTAACAAATCCCCCTTGAGTTTTAAAGCTAGTCCTTATTTTATAAAGCATGCATTATTCTTTATAAAATTGAAACACTTTATAGGCGCGTTGTAAATATCATATCATAATGCTGCATGCTTTATGAAATAATTACTATGGCTTTCAAACCAAGGGGCATTTGTTAGGCTCACATGAATGCTATAATTTATGCACCTCGTTTCGATCACCCCCATTCACATTTCTTAAGGGACCAAATTCAATGCTATTAGTGTCCCCCTCACTCACGCCATCAGTGGCTAATGGCTTCCACTGTGATTTTCTGACACAGAGCACCTTGTAGCATCCTCAGGAGAGACGCTTTGCTGCCCTGAGCTCTGCAGGACATTGACCTGGTAGAGGGACACACCTTCCGCTCGGCACCCTCATTGACAATGAAGGTGCGTAACGGGAAAGGTGTCCTGCTGCCTGACACCGTCATTGTCGTAGCAGCGGGCCACCTTTCCTGTTTGGCACCCTGAGTGTGCTGAATTGGAGAGGTGTCCTGCTCCCAAATGTGCTTGTCTGGCTAGTGAAAGAACCACTGGGGGGAGGGGGTGGGGGGGCAAGCTGCTTCCCTGCCCCCCCGCTCGGTACCCACTGGTTCCCTAAATTGTACTATGCACGCACACGTTTTTGCCACTGCTTCCTTTTAGAACTTTTGTGAAATAATGGGTGGAAGTCGTGCATTTCACTGCAAACATTTCACAAAAATTGTGTAGGGTGTATGCTTCGTTCTGCTGGGCAACACACAACACACTCCTATAGATGCCAGGTCACTACCCGTACCTGAGCATTTTATTACTGGTGTTGATGATGGATTGCCCCAAACCACTTTCAATATAGCTGAGCCGACGCGAGGAGACGGAGCACACGATTTTGAGAAGGGATTAATACCATAAGACTACAAATCCTACTGAATCTAAATCAGATGTAATCGCTCTTTAGTTTGAAAATATTGGCCCTGATTTGAAAAAGACACTTGCAGTGTCGAAACACGTGTTACCTGATAGGGCACAATCCATTGTTTCGAAATCAGTCTCCCAATAATGTGGATACAGTTCAAGTAAAAAATGGAAACTTATGAAAGCAACTTTTTGTGTGGCGCAGTATTTATTGTGTGAGGGCAATACCCTGTTGTTTCAATATAAGAGGTAGGGGTTTGACCTCTTTTTCCTTCCTTGCACATCTGTGACACCCGAGAAACCAGAATCCCACATCACAGGGTGCAGAGCCTACTTCAGCTGGCACACCAAATAACCCCATCACCTAGTCAACACTTTCAATATATGCCCCACTTTTAGTAGTGTCTTGACAAGAAAAGATCATGAGGTCTCTTCGCCCCCCCCCTTATCCACACGTTTTGTCACTAAAGAAAGTAATGGGGCTGGTCTCAACAATACAGTTCAGCATTGCTCCCGTGAAGCACATTTGCATGCTGGTAGTACCCATAAAAGGCTTGTTTGAACAATATATTCATGATGCTAGAGCCCAAATCAAATCTCGCAGACTGTCTCATATGTGCCTGCACTGCCCTCAGGTCTGCATCTTCTCGCACTCGGCAGCACACAAACTGCGACTTTGCCCCAGACACACACACACACACACAGGCGCACGCACACACACACGTATACGCGTGCAAACAATTTGTTTGTTGAGAATACCCCTTTTCTTTGTTAGGAGCGTAAAAGCAAGGAATGGGTACACAACTGACATTGGAAAGCTTGATCTCCTTTATTTATCCATTTGTACCGCAGCGACAGCCCGCAGGCATCAGGGTGCAACAAACAAAATGGGACAAAAACACAGAGACAGGACAGTTTACCCTGAGGGGGCGGTTGTGTTCGAAACTTAATTCATTAAAAAAGAAAGGTTTTCAATGATTTTCTGAAGGATTTTACATCCGGAACTAGTCTGAGTACGAATGGCAGTGTGTTCCAGAAAGAGGCAGCTTTGGCGGAGAACGATCTTCCTAGACCTTTTGTGCGTTTGGCCCTTGGGCCCCGTATTTGACCTTGGTTGGAGGAATGAAGGGTTCTGGTGGGGTGATACGGGGGAACCAATGGTTTACGGTATTCAGGGGCTGTGCCAAAGAGGCAGCAATAAACTATGGTGCCCATTTTTAAACCAATGCGTTCCTGTATTGGTAACCGGTGGAGGTTTCTTCCGTGATCTCATGTATGTGAATTCTTCTGGAGATATTTCTAACAATGCGCACAGCATCGTTTTGAATGACCTGACACTTCTTAAGGTTGGAAAGTGAGGCTCCACTTAATAGTGAGTTACAGTAATCAAGTCTGGTTAGGATGGTTGCTCGAGCGATGGTGGCTCAATTCTTTTCTGTGATGTAGGGGCGGATATTCCTCAGTAGGCATAGATAGAAGTTGCAGGTTTTAGGTAATTTACGTGGGCGTCTGCATTTAAGGATGCCTCCAATTGAAATCCCAGGGTTTTTACCCTTTGTTGGACTTGGATTTCATTGTCTCTTATTCGGACGCCTTTGTAGTCTGAATTAAGTTTGCCCCAGGCCTGTTGAGAGCCAAAGATCAAACTTTCAGTTTTGCTGCCGTTCAGGCATAGCCAGTTCTCCGACATCCATCTTTCGATTTGACTGAAAATGTTGGATAAGATGGTCGAGTCTTTGGCATGATCACCACTAATTTCCATGACCACTTGGGTGTCATCCGCATAGTTTGTAAAAAAGAAATGCGCCCAAGTTGTCTAGGAGAGTGCAGAGCGATCTGATATAAAGATTGAAGAGCACGGGCAAGATGGATGTGCCTTGGGGCACCCTGCATATCATAGGAGCTGAAGGAGAAAAGACTGGTCCCCACTGAATTCTAGACTCTCGGTTTGAGAGGAAGAAGCAGGACCAGCCAACAGCCTCTTTAGAGCATGGGCCAAGATCACTCGGGGAAAGCAACATTCATGCTCTATCAAATTAAAGGTCGCAGAAAGATCCAACAAAATCAACATCCCAGCTTTCCCCTCATCTTTGATTTTTAACATGTGGGACTGAATGTCCACAAGAGCTGTCTCTGGACTGAAGGATGGTCGGAAGCCCGATTGTCGGTTATGGAGGATGTTATTGCACTCCACAAAGGCTCGGAACTGGGCAGTGGCAATTTTGTCTCAGATTTTGAGGAGCAACTGGCAATATGTAATTGGTCGCAGATGACTTGGTTATTTTTGGTCTATGTTAGGTTTTTTGTAAGGGGGAGTGTAACTGTGACTTGGGTCATTGGCCATCCTTGAAGGAGGCATTTACAAATCTGGTCAAAAATTGGGCAAATGGGTCCTTGTGCTCTAAGATCAGTTTTGGAGGAAGAATATTATATGGGCAAGAAGTGGGGTGCATAGACGATAACATTCTGAGCATATCTGGGACAGAAATTTGCGCGAGTGTAAAGGCAGGTTGTTCGTGACCCTTGGTTTAGTGATTGTCTGGTCCTTCTGTATGGAGGCACTGCTCTGGGCATTTTATTATTTTGTTTCTTGCATTGGCAAGGCGGCCTGGACCGTAGAGCAGTCTAGGCTCGTGGGTTGAAAAGAGGTTTGGGATACTTTTTTGGTTTTTCAATAAGTTTCAACGTCTCAAACAGCGTTCCTGTACATTTGGACGATTATTGGATGTGAGAGTGGAAGACGTTCTTTTTTGTGTCCAGTATTTGTGACTTGTATAGTTTATCTACCTTCATCCAGGCTATTCTGGTTTTCTCAGAATGATGTTTTAGCCATCGTGATTCTAGTGCGCATTTTTGTCTTTTGAGTGCTCAGAGTTCTTGAGTAAACCAGGTTTGGTGCCCTGTGTTGTCCCAGACCAGTTTGGATTTAAGGGGTGGCGTTAAGACCAGCTTTTCAGTGAATATGTTTGAAAAAGAGGCCACCATGCAATCGGCTAGGTCAGAGGTACGTGTATTGGTCATGATGGTATCTAGAAAAAAAGTTAAGATCTTGGGGGAGTACCTTTTTAAAATTTCGACTAGTGACTGTTTTGGTCTGGTTGTTAGGTTTGGGGAGGGGATCTATGTTTGGGTAGTAAGTCGTTGACATAGTGGTCCGACCATATACACAAGGCTGTCTCGTTAATATTGACTGAGCTTTCTTGTCACTATCCAGTCCAGTATGTTTTTATCTGTAGTTGGTTAGCTGTTCTGGACCTTGCGATCTATGATTTTCAGGGCAGATTCTAACTCAATCGCTTCTTTATACTGTTTGTTTCATCTCCTGCGGTTCAAGTCCCCCAAGAAAAGGGTAGCGGTATTAGACCTGGAACGACTGTTTATTATTTTTATGACTTCTTCATTGAAGTCGGGCATTGAAGTGGGTGGCCTGTAGATTAGAACAATGATAATGCAGTTCTGATTGGTCAGGGTCATTTTGACATGTAGCAGTTTATTTATTTTATTTATTTATTTCCATTTATAAAGCGCGCAGCTGCCCTAGGGCATCGTGGCGCTGTTACAGTATATTCACTTGGGTGCAGGCAAAAACAGTGTACAGTTCTCAGTACAGGGTCATACAGATTAGTCAATAGTCAAGTTCCTTGGTTATAGTGGAACAAACAGTTATTTGAATAGTATGGTTTTCAGAGCCTTTCTAAAGGCTAGGAGTGATGTTTCTTTCCTGAGTTTGGGAGGTAGTAAGTTCCAAGATTTTGGTGCCAATACTTCAAAGCTGGTACCGCCAGCTTTGGCTCTGTTAAAGATAGGGACCGCGAGTTGGTCAGAGTAGAGTTCTCGCTTGGGTTCGAGTGATTGTGCAGGGTGTATTCGATCCGCTAGGTATCGGGGCGCCGATTGGGAGAGACATCTGTGTGTGATTGTGAGCGCCTTGAACAATATGCGTTCTTTGATAGGGAGCCAGTGGGCATCTTGGCTGGCCTGGGAGATATGCTCTCCTCTGGGGATATTGAGAGCAGCTCAGAGAGCATTATTTTGCGCAATTTGTAACCTGTTTATGTTCTTGGCAGACGTACCTAGTAGGAGGACATTGCAGTAGTCCAGTTTGGCTCCTATGTTGGCTCTGGCAATGTTGAGACAGTTCTTGGCGGAGAGGTAGGGTTTTACCGCATTGATGATTTTAGTGGTGTGAGCTGCTGATGAGGAGATGTAGCTAACTTGTCTATTCATGGAGAGGGTGGAGTCAAGAAAGACACCAAGGGTTTTTACTGCAGTCGAGACTGGGATGACAGTGTTTTCGATGCTGAAATTGCTGTATTTGGTGTACGTTTTTTTAAGGTTTCCTTGGGGCCAACAATTAGGAGTTCCGTTTTATCCCCGTTAAGGCATAGGCCGTTTGCCGCCATCCAAGTCTGGATGATTGCATAGGTCTGTTGTAGTGTTCTGAGGTCTTTCTCGTAGTCACCAGATAGAGGGAGGAGGATTTGTGTGTCATAGGCATAATTGGTGAACGTTATGCCGAGACGTTCCAAGTCATTAAATAATGGCAGGGTGAAAAGGTTGTAGAGGGTTGGCGAGGTGCATGATCCTTGAGGTACTCCACAGCTGATGGGAGAGGGAGCGGCTGATGCCTGGTCTGAGAAGACCCTCATGGCACGGCCCTCTAGGAAGGAAATTATCCATGTGGTGGTTTTGTGGGAGAAGTGAGCAGAGTTAATGAGGTGGTTTCCTAGCGTTTTGTGGTCGACCAAGTCGAACACTGCCGATAGGTCTAGGAGCAGGAGAAGCGCAGCTTTACCATTGTCCATGTTTTCTAGGAGCTGATTTTTTAAATCTAGCAAGGCTGATTCTGTGCCGTGCCGTGGGCGAAACCCAGATTGCCTCTTGCCCAGGATGTTGTGCGATTCCAGATAGGCTTGTATCTGTAGGTAAGCCGCTTTATCAAGAATTTTCAGAAGGAATGGCACAGTGGTGATCGGTCTGTAATTGTTGGGGGAGTCTGGGTCAAGTGTGGGCTTTTTTTAGCAGTGGACGAACCCACGCTTCCTTAAGGGAAGAGGGTACGGTGCCCGAGGTAAGTGAAGCATTAATAAAGGCTGTAAAGAAAAGTGCTAAGGATGCAGCACAGTCCTTGATGATGTTAGCAGGGCAAATATCGCCTTTGCATAACAAGGGTTTAAGGTTCTTTACGATTCGTATGACTTCAGGGATGATTTGAGTCTGCGGCGGGGGTTTGAGGCTTGGTGCCAGTCTGTGTTGGGGGTGAGGCTTTAGGTAGGCAGTTAAGGTTGGTTTTAATTTTCTCTTGGACTAGGTTGATCTTGTCTAACATAGCGTGTTGGATGTTGTTACACAATTTTTCATCCTTTATGGTCTGATGTGTAGACGTGGGGGGAATAGTTAGTTCATTGAAAATGGCAAATAATTCCTTGGATTGTGATTTTGCATTGTTAATTCTGAAGTTGTAGGCAGTGGCTTTAGCTGTGGCGATGGCATTTTTATACTGTTTAGCTATTGATAGATATGACTCTCTTGCGAGGGTGGAGGGGCTGGATTTCCAGCTCTTCAAGACTTGTCTTTTTAGAGCTTTTAAGTCAAGTAGGTCTGGATTGTACCAAGAGTTGGAGTGTTTTTTTTGTGGCTCTTTTACTTCCTAGAGGGGCGATGATATCGACTACCTCTTTGATGACTGAGTTGTAGAGATTAACCAGTTCTGTGGGATTATTGGGTAGAGGTCGTGCAAGGGTTGATGCTTCAAGAAGAGGGAGGATTCTATCTTTGGTGAGCATTTTTTTGGATCTAGCTAAGGTGGCAGGCATTGGTTTTGTTGCATAGGTATTTTGGTCAGTATGAGGAAGTGTTAGAAGGTGGTGGTCAGTCCGGGGGCGAGGGGTGTTGGAGCTGATGTCCGCACCACAGTTGTGATCTGCAGCCGGTCTAATATGCGACCTTTGATGTGGGTTGGGCTGTCAACTTTTTGGATGAAGCCCAGGTCAAGGAGAGATTTGGCGAAGGCTTTGCCTTTTTTATCTTTGGAATCCTGGAAGCCAAGGTTGAAATCTCCTAGGAGGATGGATCTGGAGCTGGTTTTGAGGTTGCTACCAATCGGGTGTAGGAGAATAGCTTGGAAGTCCAGCAGAGGGCCAGGAGGACGGTAGACTAGGTGTAATGTGATGGTGTCGTTAGGGGAGACGGAAATATTTACAGAGAGTGCATCAAAGTGGTCTGAGGTGGCAGACTTGATTTGTCTAGCTTTGAGTGATTCTTTACCAATAAGGGCTACCCCCTCTCCTTTGTTGGTAGGTCTATCCTGGCAGAGGATGGTGTATCCCGGTGGTAGGGATTGGCAGATGGTGGGTCTGGAGGCTTCATGTAGCCAAGTTTCTGTGATGGCTAAGGCAAGCTCTAGGTCAGTGATGAGGTCATGAATTTCTGTGGCATGGGCTTGCATAGATCTAGCGTTGATGAGAGCAAATTGAAGTTGTGGGGTTGGAATGTGGCTAGATTTGGGCTTGGTTGTAATAGCGACGGGTATAGCGGTAGGTTTAGGAGTGCTGGGTGTGGAGGAGGTGGTGTGGGGGAACCCTGGCGGGGTAGTATGCAGGCATTTTTCCGTTACGGTGGAGATCTTGTGGGAGCCGGATCCGAGTCTTTGGTTCCTTAGGTCAACGGCAGGAAGGATAGAGTGGGCCTGGGCTGTTTGTGTAGACAGCGGTGCGGCTTTGTTTGGGGGCTGGGCTGGGGAGATATTAGTGGGGGCATGGTATGGCTGTCCGATAATGAGTGCGGAGAGGAATGACGTCGGAGGAATGCTTTGTGAGCATGGTGGGATGAGTATACCAGTGGACAGGTTTGGGGCCATGATGGTGTCCTAAGCAGCGCGTTAGCTCTTTCTCGGTCTCTGCACGCTCCTGTTGGACTTTAAAATGGATGTGACGGGGTCCCTGCGTTTCAGCAGGTTCCCAGGGCCTGTGTGCTTAAAGGAATGGTTCGGTAGGAATTTTTTATTGTCCCTACGGTTCAGCCATGTGTTTTTAAGCCTAAGTCGCTCGATTTTAGAAAGATTTCCTATGGACCTTACCCGAGTTTTCGTCCATTAAACACACGCGAAAACAGGCATCAGGGAGCTGCCATTTTGTGATAATGCTATCATTTCCCCCATCGCCCTGGCTGACCTGCTTTTGTGGCACTAAATCAAATCCCCCGTCCCTGAGCCTGTCATCAGCAGACGCGTACCGCCCATTTCCCAACACTAAAGCACGTCTCGTGTCAACATTTGCTGCGCTTCAGCTAATGACGTGTCGCCATGGAAATGGCAGGACGCCTCTTTCCTCAATAAGTATAAACGGACCGTTTCACAACACACAGCAGCAGATTTTCGATTCCATTCCTCTCTCTGTGTTACTTAGAGTATTCTGTGACTCGTTTCTGTGCTCTGGTCAGCTACCTTCATTGCTTGTAGCCCGTGAGAACACCTGTACCATCGCTATAAATTATTTTAGTTTGTTTAACACACAATGGCTACAATAATGCCCTACATGTACGAGCCTGAGTATACCAAGGAGGAACTACTGGAAAGGGAAACACGCGAAAACGATGGGTCTTCGGACAACAGCTGGGATAACGATTCAACAGCTCAAGAGCCTGGACCATGTCGCATGGACAGTGTTTCCACCTGGTGCACATGCAATCGGTGCAAGCTAATGCCAACCGAGGACGAGAACTGCTGCTGCTGTGAAAACTCGGGATGCGCGGCCGACATTTCGGAAGGCAGCCACGACCGCAATGCATCACCGAGCTGCCAGACTTCAGGGCAGCCTGCCCCACACGGTCCGTGTTGAGGATAATGATGGTGCTTATGCACGAACTTCGCGCAACTGTTCGTCCTCCTAATCCGAGTAACGAGTAAGTATACTCTGCTTGTCATGCCACTCCTATTTCATGGTCTTGTACTATATCCAAAATTACATATACATATCATTGTAACGCTTGAAAGTCGTTCAATAGTGTGCAGTGTCTAGATAGCATTTGTCCGAGCAGAATGCCATTAGTTATAAGAATTGTCATTGACAACAAACGTTTATTAAACTTATCTTGGTCATTTAAAAACAGTTTGTTTCATTCCTTTTCACAGGTGGTACAGGCTGGTGGCCTATCGTTCCTTTACATGGTGGCTTCACGGGAGGCTTGGACACTGCATTCGAAGAGTTATACCCGCCTGTGCCGTTCGTGCCATAAGAGAAACTTTCCCAAGTGACAGCGGTCAGTACAGGGGATTTTCTCTCGCTGTGCTGCAACCTGACCTGTATAATGTGTAAAGTCTTGTATTTTTGTGTCATCAAAATAATATACAAAATAAAACACCACATATATTTTAACAACGGTTGTTTCGATTTTTTAAATGAATCAAGTGTGTCTCAGTTCAAGGATGGACGTCAGACATCTGTGCTCAGAATGGGTGAAGGTCTGGTCGCTGTGAAGCAGGGTGGTCACTATCTATCCAAGCTAACTTAAAATATTCTCGTAAATGCATGCACTAAATAACACTTGTTCAAAGTCTTTCAGTAGGTTATGTCTCTATAAAAGTCACACATATATCTATACTAACAATTAACATTGGATTATACAGGCCTTAGGTTAAGGGTTATGACCACTATAATACACTGGTTGAAGTGTGGGTCTGTGCTCACAAGAATCTCCGGTATGTGGCATTTGTTATTGATAGGCAACGATATACTGCATTAGGGGTCTAATGCTAATTGGGGATCTGCTAGGTGGGCATCATTTCGTGATCGGCGGTCTGGCACATGAAGAGAATACCTTGCAGGGACACAGGGTCACAATGGCAGTAAGTTTCCACTGGCGAGGCTGCGTGGGCAAGGACACGTTTATGGAGATGAACGAGCTATGTAATTAGGTCATGCTGGTTCACATGCAGGACAGTGATCTCAGAGGAAGAGTGATTTGTTACATTTATCGGCTGTTGCAAATACCTCTGGAGTTTTCTGGTCAGAGTGGGAACGAGGGTGGGGGCCATGTGCTCTGCGCGCTGTACTATCGCTGTGAGGCCTGGTCACCAAGATGGAGTCAAAAGGGGGTACAGAAACGGATGCCCTGTGTCATGCTCCGTGGTCCCATCTACGCGATTGCCAACCAAAGTCATCACATAAGGGCCAGGGGCGAACCCACTACTGGAGGCACTTATTCCGAGTTTCTACTGAGAAGTAAAGCATGAGAGGGGCCTGATGACCCCTCGCTCCCACACACTTATCTGCACGCCCACCGGGCCATCCATCCACCCCCCCTATCAAAGGCAGTTTGCACCCGTGGATGAGCGCTGGCATGGGGGGCTGCCTGGGGTGCGAACTGCCAAGGAGCCAAGCAACATGTACACTTCAAAAGGTATCCCACGCCAAAGGGGCAATCGCTCACATGGCCTCCTCAGACCCCGTGTCTCCAGGCAGGCCTCCCCTGGGGCAGCCCGCCCCCTTAATACCACAACATACACACGTCATTCATTCACAAACACACCACTGTTTATAATACTTTATAAACCACATGATATGTCTCAAGAGAACATCTTTGCAAGTCAACTCCTGAACGTTCTACCTGAGAAGAACTGCGATCTATGCTAATCTGCTCGTCGTTGTGCCATCTGTGACCACTTCGAGCAAACTCGTTAGTGTGCAACTTGTGGCCATCTACCTGTTCTCCTGCAACATACTGCTCGGCCGGCTGAATTCAACTGTTTGTTGAACAAGGTAAGGCCATGTATCCTAGCCATATTTTGGTCATTTTTAAATTTCTATCTGTTTGCGATTAGAGTACCCAATAGTGCTATGTTCATTTGGCTCATTGCTATTGACTTGAGTTTCAATTGTTATGCTATCAATAGATCTATTTATTTTCATCTGTGTCAATTGCCATCGAATTAAATCCTTCTGGGGTCCAGTCTATAATGTAAGCATGTTTCCTTCTCGTGCAAGACAGAACATCCAAGGGACGAGTCACATGTTTAGAGTTTAGTCACATTATTTTACAAATTTCTGCAACTTATGCAAATAGTAAGCCGCACATGATGAACTGGTATACTTCCGGCGAGTAAAACAAACTTTTCATTGAACATTGTATGGATCTTTTACTTTTGTGTCACATTTTTATTCATCAAGATTGTCTAATAATGACGTTATTTACTTTTCAGAATTTTCAAGAATGCCTGCCTGTTCGATTAACGGCTGCCCTTCGAAGACCCATGCTAAATCTGAAGGCACTACAATGCATGTATTCCCGAAAACTGTTGATGGAATAGGAGAATGAGTCAGACATTGCGGATATCCACTGGATGAGCTTGAAAGTAGAGTCCAAGAAGTCTTTGAGGACAAGAGGGGTGATCGATTCCGCATCTGCAGCCGGCACTTTTCCTCGAACATGTACACCACATCTTGGGTAACAAAGAAGAATAAACGGCGAATGACACGAAAATTGCTTGCAAACACTATTCCCACTCTATTCGTCCACATTCGACCACTGGTGAGTCAAGCTTTCCAGATTTAGCTTTAGGCCTTGGGGTAGTATGTAGGTAGCCGAATCGATTAATTGATATTTTAGGTGTTGTTTCCAATTTGCAATACTTTCGACATTGATATGAGTGTATAGCTTTTTGAGTAGTGACATTTATCAATATATTCTTTTTAGATTTCATAACCCACAAACGAAATCTATATATGGGCACCGGGAACTGTGCTATATTGCGCATTTTCAATAGCATTACTCAAATATTCTGTCTCCTTACATGGCAATTTTAAATATTGGCATTTTATTATCAAACAATAATTTACCTTTACAACTGCTTGACTATCCCTTGAATTTGAAGCAAGAACCTTCTACTTCCGTGACGTTCTCGCAGTTATCAACCACTTCTAGCGCGTATCGGGTAATCTTACTTGGATATTCCGCTACAGACATTTTTTATGCATGTCAAGTAATAGTTTTTATGTATCGTGTGATTATTTTAACAATTGTTTGGTTAGTGCTTTCAAATTGATATAGACCTTAGTTGTCGTCCCCTGGTGTTTGTTTTCAGTTATAATTAGTGTAATCCATACTAATGCAAGTACTGTCTTTTCAGGGAGATGCTAAAGCGTCCACCACATTGACAACAGCCCTAGATGTTCTTCAGCAGCACGAGGTATGGATACTCACAGCTCCATCGACCGTGATCATCCGTCTTGGAACACCTGTCGTTTGTTCTACACCATGTTTCATTCGTGGTTAGCCATTGATATGTAGCTGTGCGGTCGACCCCAAGTGTGTTATGTTTTCAATATTGTAATCCTTTCTAATGCAAATTCTATGTTTCAGGCAGTTGTTGGAGCGTCAACCCCCGCACTTGATGCAGAGCCTGACAATCAAGTAATTCCAAGTGAAGTGGAAGTGGGACCATGCGGATACGAATCGGCGCAACAGCTTTCGGAAGTGCGCACTACATTTACAACATCCCTAGATGTTCTTCAGCAGCACGAGGTATGGATACTGACAGCTCCATCGAGCGTGATCATATAACGTGATTCCCTATTAACGCAAGTACTGTGTTTCAGGGAGTTGCTGATGCATCCTCTTCAATACAATCGTTGGTGGCAGTCCATGCAGAGCCAGAGGTATGGATACTGGCGGCTCCATCGAACTAGTTCACCAGAGCTCAAATAGTTGTCGTTTGATTGTTCCACACAATGCTTGAATCGTGTTTATCTATTGAGATGTACCTGTGTGTTAGTCCTCACGTGTGTTTTATGCTATCAATATTGTGATACATAGTAATGAAAGTACTATGTTTCAGGGAGTCGATGGAGCCTCATTTCATGCTGTCTATGCGGATGAAGATAATATAGTAGTTGCAGCGCAACAGGAAGGGAAGAGATGCGGAAACGAATCGGAGCTACAGCGTGCAGATGTTGAAAGTCGAGTCAAAAAAGTTGCAAAGAAAAGAAACAAAAATAAGGTTAGTTACAAACAGTTCATAACTTTAGAATTTTTTTTGTGCTGTGGACTATCATATGTTTTTTTCCAATCAATTGTACTATACTTTATCTTGTGTTTAAACTGAACATCCCTTTTCCAATCTATCCTCTAGTTATCCGTTGGTGTCCTAAGTATACATACACAGACAGTGAAGTGAATGAAAAGATGTTGCTTGCCAGACCATTTACACTATGGAGGAACAATTAATTCAGACGCAGCGTGTCGAGACTCGAGATGCTTAGGTCCAATTGGCAGAATTTGAATCGATTGTGTCTGGAGAATCCAGCAAAGTTGTATTGGACCATTGCTACAGTGCGACCGCACCACCACAACAACATGATACTGGATGTATTGAAGATAGCTCTGAAGTAGTCGCAGATCAATTCACACAATCTACACCCGCCAAAAAATTGCCACCGAAAAAGCTGTCGACACTGTTGTATTCTCCCATCAATGTTGAAGTAACATGTTGAAATGACAGAGCATGAACCAGCAGCAGCATCCACCGACGCATCAGAACTTGATACCAGCGATATTTCTTTCAAATGTGTTGATATGTCCTCAACATCACAGGTCGAAACAACTTTGACGTCGGATGACAGTCTAATAAAAGAGGACAAATACATTGTATTCAACAGTTGTTTGTTGGATATTATAAATATGCTGAAATGTAGGCATTCAGTTAAAGGGAAAGTATGTGGGAAGCCATTGATTCAGGTGACTCGTCAAAAACAAGGCAGTAACGTCAAAATAAATGCTGCCTGTAGATTAAATCATACGTTCTCATGGTCTGCACAACCGATGCTGGAGTAAGTGGCAGCAGGCAATCTACTGTGTGCAGCTGCATCACTTTTTAGTGGCTCCAGTTTTAGAAAGTTAGTGTCTTTCTTTCAGTTTGTGGGACTCCATTTCATTTCTAAAACGCAGTACTACAAATTACCAACATGATTATCTGTTTCCGGCCATTAGTGATGCTTGGAAAATTGAACAATTGTCTTTAGCAAGTACATTCGAAGGCAAACGATTCAGGCTAGCCGGCGATGGACAGTGCGACAGCCCTGGATTTTCTGCAAAGTACTGCACCTACCACTTTCAGGACATGGATAGTAAGAAAATTGTGAGTTAGGTGGTCGTGCAGGTAACACAATGTACATCCTCAGTGGCCATGGAGAAACTAGGATTTATAAAATCAGTGTAATATCTACAATCGAGGGGAATGCACATCGACCTCATAGCCACAGACAAACACGTTTCAATTGCCAAGACAATGAGAGAGCAGTTCCCACATATTAAACATCAATTTGACGTATGGCATCTTGCTAAATCAATCGATAGGAAAATGTCGGCTGCAGGGGTAAAAAAAAAGGTTTGGAAAGTATTTCCCAGTGGTCCCAGTCTATCAGCAACCATCTTTGGTGGAGCTCCAAAACTTGTGAAGGGTCAGTGGAATTACTACTTGAAAAATGGCAGTCACTGATGCACCACTGTACCAACGTTCACCGCTGGTCGGAAAACCTACATTTACACCAATGTGAACATGGCCCTTTGTCCCCAGAGGAGGCAAGGAAGAAGAAGTGGTTGATTCCATCTTCACCGACACACAAAGCCATTGAGAAGATTGTTTTCGATAAAACTCTATCAAGAGATTTGAGTTGGCTGACAGAATTTTGTCACACAGGAGGTTTGGAGGTGTTCCACAATATGTGCCTAAAGTACAGGCCAAAGCGCTTGCATTTCAGCATACAGGGCATGAGACATAGGACTCTACTTGCCGTCTTGGCCCATAACGAGAATCTCGGCCGTGAACAATCTAGGACTACAGGTAATGTAAGGATGCCTCGCTACACTAAGGCCGTTTCAAAACGAAGTAAGCAATGGGTGATCAAACCAGTCTATGAGGAAATGCAGGTCGACTTTGTCAAAAGCCTTATTGTTGCTGTATTAGAGAAGCACAGATATGGAATTTTGAACGTTTCTGTGCAGAGCAGTGATCCATTGCCACCAAACATTGCCACTGTGCCATGTCCACCCAAAGGAGAGCTGGTTGTGAAGTACAAATCCCGGTTTAAATGATTGTAATACGATTGTCATTTTGTAAATAAATGTTATTGTACAGTGTACATACAAAGTGTGCTAACCCTAACCCCTACCTTCACCATCATGGGTGGCGAACAACCTGGGTGTCCTCTTTGGATTCTCTCTCTATTCACCTCATATTGCTGAACTTGTCTATATGTGTATGTATATATTTTTGTTGATGTAACTAATTTTCGCAATCTCATGTAAATGCTGCGCACTGTGAACCGAGGGGAGGCTTGCGTATTGCAAATAATAAAACAAACAAACAATAAATCTCAGTTTCAACTGAAATCCTCGGGTACTTTATACTTTCCCTGACCTTCCGCCAAAAATTAAATGTCTCCATGGTTATGGTTCTTTGGGGCTGCAAAGCTCGCAGGACAAAATTGGGGGCCTTATAACACGCCAAGCGAGCAGTGGCATTTGGGAGAGAAGCCAGTTCGCATTTGCACATTGAGGCGCAGTACATAGATGGATTCCAAACTTCAAGTTCTCACAGATGCCTTTACTACGGGATGTTGCAAATAAAGAATGTATACTCATTTCTAGTGAAGGTCAGCGGCTTAGATTTTCAGCTCGCGGCCTGAAGAGGCCCACAACTCGCAATGGCACTATAAGGTTCTATTGTTCTTTGACCTTGAGAGACAGGGACCCTGCCGAAAGAACTTCATTTGAAGGGGGTGTGCAATAACGTAAGAGACGATAAGGCAGAAAATTCTGAAACTAGACCGTGTTTCATGTTAGTTCAGTATACGAAAAATCGTTGTCAAGAGCAGAGTAGAATTTACGGACTGCATTACGCAGTGACACAATGGAAATTGCAAATATAATGTAAGTAACTCTTTTTGACGCTTTTATACCGGAATGAAGAATTAATGGATGGATGAATAAATGAATGAAGAGCAAGGAAAACGTTTCTGGGATCGTCTTTGTTGCGGGCACATGGGCATGCAGGTCCACATTCCACACACATGTAGACAAACAGTCGTTTCTCATTGTGTGTTAACCTCGATTTATTTTGTTACTTTTCGCATTGATTTTAGAGCCACACATACTCCATTGCACTATCCTTGCAAGCAAATAGTTTCTGATCGGCCGTAATAAATAAAATGAATAATATTAATAAAGATCGGCTGGCGAGACTAATTATAATTTTTATGTTTTCAAAACCGGTATATCCTACCCTACTGCTACTGCCACCAATTTCAGACCCCGGCAGATGGCCTCTTTCAACCGCCAGCTGCAGCTTCGTGTAAACAACTGAACCACTTTGACCATTTTATGGGATGATCGCCAAGGGCCCATATGCCCTTACGCGGTACTAGCGGCTAGAAGCAACATATCAACCTTTACGCTGGCCTAGTGCAGAGTTGATGGAACAGCCTTGCGGTTCACCGTGCGACCAAAGTGCTTCTTTTAACGAAAACCAACAACCTGTGTACCATAAAGGAACAGCGCGTGACTCACGATAAAAACGAACAATTATTGCGGATAGAGATAAAACAAAATAAATGGAATTCTGAGTTAATATGGCAATTGCTGAATATTCTATAAACATTTAATGTCAAATGTACTTTACCAAATGTACCGTGTTGCTGTTTGATTTTAAAGTACAGTTTCATATTCCGAATTGTGGCGCGCTGTGTTGTGAGTTGATCTGTGTTGGTTTCCGGGTTCTGTGTGAAGTCGCGTAGAAGACGACTGGGCGCGTTTGCCTACGCAGCACAGTAACGTCACAGAGAGAGGTGGGGAATATGAATGTTTTGATAATGTCAGGCTCAGGGGCGCGGGATTTGATTTAGTGCCGCAAAAGCAGGTCAGCCAGGGCGATGGGGGAAATGCTAGCATTATCACAAAAGGGCAGCTCCCTGATGCCTGTTTTCGCGTGCGTTTAATGGACGAAAACTCGGGTAAGGTCCTTAGGAAATTTTTCTAAAATCGAGCGACTTAGGCTTAAAAACACATGGCCGACCCGTAGGGACAATGAAAAATTTCTACCGAACCATTCCTTTAACAGCGTGTGTGTGTGCTGTGGTTATGGCACACAGGCCAATGCCTGTTAGGTGTTGGCTTCGTTAGCTTTCACCCCACGGCTGCGGTGCTCACAGTGTATCCCACTGTGGGGAGTTGCTCGTGGGTCATTTAGAATGTTCGGAGTGCTACCTCCTGAGGTGGTGCTGGTAGCAAAGTCGTTCGCGGGCTGGTGTCCTAAGCAGTGCGTTTGCTCTTTCTAGGTCTCTGCACGCTCCCGTTGAACTTTAAAATGGATGTGATGGGGTCGCTGCATTTTCAGTAGGTCCCAAGACCTGTGCGCTTAACTGTGCCTGTGTGTGCTGAGGCTATGGCACACAAGTCAGTGCCTGTTAGGTGTTGGCTCTGTTTACGCCTACCCGCCTCCGGGTCTCTAGTTCCCAGAGTGG
Organism: Ambystoma mexicanum; assembly: GCF_040938575.1. Lineage (NCBI taxonomy): Eukaryota > Metazoa > Chordata > Amphibia > Caudata > Ambystomatidae > Ambystoma > Ambystoma mexicanum. Next base: position 629,990,199 of record NC_090922.1, on the reverse strand, counting down.
GTTCAGTGGATCAGTCTTGGCTCCCTCCACCACCCCGTATGCTGCCGCCCCGTGTGTGATCTGCGCTGGGATGACTCCCGATCCGCAGCAGGCCACTCTGTCCCTATCCCCTCAGGCTTACCTGGTTTTCCAGCGTCTGCGTCTGAGGGCTCTTCCAACTACTTTAACAGTCTTACAGGTTGGTCCGGGTGCCCCCAGCCACCCGTCGTGTTTGCCCCCACGTGGTGATTATGGAGCCTGCTGGTGCTGTGAGGCCCTCTGTGGGCCACTGTCTCTCCTGTGGCTCTGCTGAGGCCTCCTAAGCTACGTGTTGCAGGGGAGGCCTCGTAGCACAGCCCCCTTCCTGGTGTATGAATCGTTCCCCGATGTCTGCTTTAGTGTAAGGTTAAATGCGGCAGAGGTCGGGGGGGGGGGCTTCAGAAGGAGTCCAGGAACATGTCACAACGTGTGCCCAGTGTGCATGAGGTCTGGTCTGTTGTTGCGACTTTCATGCCCTTTGAGGGGCTTCTGAGTACCTTCTAGTGGTATTCAGTGAGTGTGTGTTGTTTAAGTTTTTAGGGCTGCCTCCGTGGGTGTGCTCTTCTACGGGAGAGTGTGTTTTCTGTTTCGATGATCGTGGTCGGGGGGCCGGTGGGCCTCTAATCTGCCTCCTGTTGCTGGTGCGGGTGGAATAGGGGAGGGGGGGACTATGCGAGTCGCAGACCGTGTCCGCCCTATGGTTCGCAGGAGTCACTACAAGTAATTGATTCTGTGTCACCCGGTCCCCTGCGTAGCTTTGTGTAAGCTTTAGGGCGCGGGGAGGAGCGATTTATGCTCGCCCGCACCTTGTAGCAGGGAGGGACTACTTCAGAGTACTAGGTGCACCAAGTTCAGCGGGATGGTTCCCGAAATGTTGAGACAGACACAGGGGGGTCCAACTCACACGGTCCGCGTTCAGCGTCACCACACGGCCGATGCTCTGTGCGGGTGCGTGTCTTGTCCGGGGCGTGTTGTCTGTTGAGCGTAGGTGTCTGCAGCAGCACAGGCCGAGGGGAGAGGAGCCGGAGCGGGGGTCCTCAAGGATGGGTGGAACTCACCGGCTCGCTCTTGATGCTCCGCAGGGGCGTCGCTTCGGGGTTGCAGTCACTCACTCATTACCCTCTGTCCGCAATGCTGCAGCGGCAACGATAGCATCTCCTGTGGTCCATGCCGGGTTTACGTTTGTCGCTTCTCGTGAGGATCTCTTCTTCGTGAGGATCAGTTCACAGCCATGACATGACACCGAGGCCGGAAAGAGTCCTAACTCAGTTTTGGCAATGATTGCTACCCCACCACAATATCCTTGAGCGCAAATTGGTGCAAAAGAAGGAAAAACCTGTTGGAACCACCAGGCGAATCGTAGGGCCACTTGTATCCCGGATCCAGGTTTCCGTGATGCACAGATTACTTTAACAGTCCTACAAGACTTAACAGTGAAGAAGAGAACAGCCTCTGATTTAAACCTGTCTGCTTGTACTTATCGAGAGCTGATACTTTTAAGAGGAAAGCGCTTACCCTGCATTGTTTGTCATGTCTGTTGCCAGGGGTGCAACTGCATTGAGACTTCAGGGGGATGGGTAGAGGGTGGGGGAGACTAATGCTTCAAATTGTGGTAGAGGGGTTACCTTCAGAGACTGCGTGAGCAGGTCAAACTTATTTGAATGGAGACCCCTTCCCATTCTCGCCAAGTAATGTTTTTGCACTACATGTTTCCCGATTTCTCCCTCTGCCCCCACAGTGGTACAATAAATGGATATAGTACAGACTGTATCCACAAGGTATGCTGTGGGACCTCAACCGAGGAGGTGTAGGGACCAGTAAGGCGTTGCTTATTGAAGTGGGCTGTGCGGAGAGTCAGTGTCTGGAGCGGACAGTAAATAGTTAATGTAGGGACCCCTTATGTCTGGGGGCCTTGCGTGGAGGGGCAGAGTCTTCATAAAGTTGGATTAATTATCCTGGCAGACGGCTATGTCTTGTAGCCACAGTTGCAGGGAGGCAGGACGGCCTCGCCCCAGGTCATGGCGACCCTCTTGCGTGCCAGAACCAAAAGTAGTCCAGTCAACTTCCTCACCGAGATCGATATGTTCTTGGTGAAGCCTAGCATCGCGACTATGGGGTTCTGTTCGATCCGTTCGCCTACTATTGTAGAGGTCTGCTCTAATACCTTGCTCCAGAAGTGGTTTGTGGATGGGCAATCCTAGGCAAGCTGTATGAAGTCTACTGTAGGAGCACTGCATCGTTCGCATGATGCCGATATGGTTGATCGTTGTTTGTGGAGCTTAGCTGGGGTATGGTAAACCTGGTGCAGGTAGTTAAAGTGCATCAGCTTATAGCGTGAATTTAAGGACCTTCTGGGTCTGTCCCAAGATGAAAAACCATTCCTCGTCTGGGATTGTAGCCCCTAATGATTTTTCCCATCTCGTTCTCAGAGCTGTTGACTGGGTGGTCGTGTCTGACGGGAGGTTTTTGTAGATCGTAGATACCAGCCTTCCCTCTCCTTGGGATTGATTCACCCCATGTAGTAGTTGCCATGTGGGTGGTTGTGACTGGAATGTGGGAAAAAGTGATTGAAGAGCATGGCGGAGCCGGAAGAATATGAATGTATCTAGAGCAGAGTTGGCCCCCAGATCTCGTGCATGTTGGGGTGTTAAAAAGGTTCCATCTGCGAATAGGTCGCTCAGTGTGTCAACCTGCAATTTGCTGGGCTATTGGAGGTACACCTTTACTGCGGTTAGCGGGATTCCTGGGATGAATCTCGCTGGAATAAGAGGAGAGAACCTGACTGGGACATTACACTTCTGCATGATTTTCTTCCATATTGCATAGGTGGAGTGTACCACGTTTAGAGTTGTGTGTGATACCTGAATGGTGCCTATGATGGCCGCTCTCAGTAACTTTGGGCTTATTAGGGCTCGTTCGATCTGGACGTGGGGTCTGATAAAGTGAGTGGTGTATCAGTGGCCAAGGAATTGGGCCTGAGCGGCCCAATAGTAGCGCTCCAGGTCAGGGAGCGCTAAGCCCCCTTTTGCAATCGGCTGAATGAGTGTTGTATACGCCACCCTCGCGGGCTTGCCAGCTAGATGAGCTTGAGAACCAAGCTACGCAGCAGTAGAAGGAACCTTTGTGGCAGTAGAAGGGGAATATTTCCAAAGGGGTAGAGGAGTTTGGGCAGAATCACCATTTTCACTATGGAGGTGCAGCCCCACAGTGTAAGCGGAAGGTGTTTCCATCTGGCTATTTTATCCCGCAGTGTTTCCACTGCCTTCCCATAGTTGTCGTGGAAGAGGTCCTGGTCGTTCCTGGATATCAGAATTCCCAAATATCTAACTCTTGAGTGTTCCCATCTAAACCCGTAGTCTTCTACAAATTCTCTGGTTTCAGGGGTTAGGGAAATATAACTGATTTGGTGTGATTGATTTTCAGACCTGAGAGGGTACCGAATTTGACAACCTCCTGCATGACTGGGTTTAGATTCTCTGCAGGATCGCGGATGAAGAGGGCTACATCATCGGCATATAGGGAAAGTATTAGTCTATGGGGACCTATGGAGAGGCCCCTGTCTATCTGTCGGGTTCGAAGGCTGGTGGCCAGGGGCTCCACCACCAGTGCAAACAGCAGGGCTGACGGGGGGGCATACCTGCCTGGTCCCTCTCTGTAGTTCTATGCTGGCGGATTTTGTTTTCCCCGGGATGATGTTAGACGGGGTTTTTATAGAGGAGGGAAATCAGGTTTAGGAAGTGGTCGCCTGGGCCCATTCGCTTCAGGACTGCAAAAAGGTAAGACCATTCGACAGAGTCTAAGGCCTTTTCTGCGTCGAGTAGCACGGCTACAGCTTGGGATGATGGGTCGATCGCTTCAATGACACCGAACAGCCGTCTGATACCAAACGTTGTGTTACGGCCAGTGGTCGAAGTGTACCAAAAGAAGTAGTGGAGCTATGTTTCCTGCTGGACTGCTCTCGCTCCCCACAAACCCCATCACACGCCCCCTCCCAAACACAATACACACACCGAGACACTTACACCTGCTGTTTAAGGGAACGTTCAGTGCAGTGCACTGAAAGTGCAAGTTTCAACTTCTTCCTACACTTTTATTTTAAAACGAAACCATTCCGGAACGGTTTCTTTTTAAAATAAAAGTATAGGAGCTGTAAAAGGTAATTAAAAAAAGTAGAGGAGCACCGCTCCCGACCGCTCCCGCTCACTTCGACCACTGGTTACGGCCTGGGATGAAACCCGACTCGTCAGCAAGGATTAGCCCTGGCATCAGAAGCAGTCTAGAAGTGAGGATCTTTGCGAGGATCTTGTTGTCCACATTGATCAATGAAATTGGTCTGTACGAGGCACACTTCTGAGGGTTTCCCCGTTTTATGGAGAAGGATCACATTCGCCTCGTGGAGTGTTGGGGGCAGGCAGCCCTTTTCTAGTGCTTCTTCAAATGCTTGCAGTAGGATTGGTGCTAGGAGCGGGGCGAATGCCTTCTCCTATTAACCTGTCGGGTCTGGGGTTTGGTGCTTGGGAGTTCTTTTATCGCTTGCAGGATCTCTTCCAATGTTATTGGTTTACTCAAGGGTTCTCTTAACTCATCATTAATCCAGTAAAGTTCTATTTCGTCTAAATAGTCAAGGAGGGATTCTGGGCTGCTATTGTGTTTTGAACTGTAGAGGTCTTGGTAGAAGGCGCGGAAGGACTCCGCTACATCTTCTTCTGTGTATACTAGGGTGCCTTGGAGGTTACGGACACATTCAACCTGTGTGGGTTTTCTATCCACAGCCAGTAGCTGCATGAGGAGGGCCACTGGTTTTTGGCCTTCTTGCTATTGTCTGGTGCGGTGGCCTTGTTAGAAATCTGGTTTGTCGTTTTGCGGCGGACCTGAATTTGTCTAGTTCCTCTTTGAGGGAGTCAAGGGAGTGAGGGTCGTTTAGGGCAGCGTATGTGGGCTCGAGTGCCTTGAGCCATGTCTCGCTGGCGGCAAGTTCCCTCCTGATTAGTTTCAGTATTCCGTTCTCTTTGGCCATGCATACGACCATGACATAACACTTAAGTGATTCCCAAAGGGTTCCTGCTGATGTCACCGAGCCCTGGTTGATCTCTAGGAAGGAAACAATCTCGGCTCGGAGCTCCCTGGCAAACACCTGGTCCTGTAGGGCTCCGGGCTTAAATCTCCAGTGGAGTCTACCTTTTTTGTTATCTGTGAGGGTGCATTCAAGAGTGACAGGGAGTGATCTGAGAGTGTCCTTCCGAGAATTTGGCAGGGTCGCCATTGAAAGTGCCCATGTTTGGACACTAACAGGTAGTCGAGTCGTGAACTCGTATTGTGGACCCAAGAGTGGAAGGTGTAGTCTTGGGAATCTCGGTGACTAAGTCTCCACGCGTTCTCCAGGTTGTAGGCCCTGCAAATCTCATGTATCTGGAGGCTCGCTTTGGTGGGAGTGGCGGTAGATACGTGTGACTTGTCTTTTCTGGGATCTAGTGGCGTGTTCAGATCCCCACCCCATATGATTGTGGCCTATTCCATTCCTTCCAGGTGTTTCATTACCAAGTCAAAATTGTTCGCCCCGTCTATATTTGGGCCATAAGAGTTCACAAGGACAATTCCATTTCTTTCCAGTATCCCCTGCACCAGGAGCGCTGTGCCGTCATTGTCTCTATCTGTTGATAGAAGCCTGAACTTTGATCTTTTATTAATTAGTATGGCCAACCCTCTGGCGTACAATGAGTAAGAGGAGAAATACCTGTGGCATCCCCAATCGTGCGCCCAGCGATTCTCGGAGGTTGGCAGGAGGTGTGTCTCTTGGATGAGGGAGACATCAATATTGTGCCTCCGAAGATACTGGGATATTTTCTGTGTTTTAGCCGGGTTATTGCCTCCCCTGATGTTCCAGGTTGCTAGCTTGAAGGGAATGGGTTGCAGTTATGCTTGTACCAGATATAGGTGTCTCTCTCGGTGGTTGCAACGGTTGATCAGATATTAATGGTGACTGTGTGAGATTGACCACAGGGTTAGCCGGCGGTGGTCAGGTTTACACAGGGCGCTTTCCCTAACTGGTTCCCTGTACGACCAGGTTGTTTCTACCCCCTCCCCCACCCACAGGGGCTATCCCCCAACTTGCCCATCAATGGACCCTCACCCCTCTAAAAGTAGCGAACATCACGGGCAACCCACCCGTCGTGTACCCCGCACCCCGCAACAGGTAACTACAAACAATGCTGAGCTCGGGGCACTAGTGCCCATCCAAGTTCAGTAGCTCCCCTCAAACATTTTTACGCTGTGCCTGCGTGTGAGATAGCATACTATGGGCGACCAGAGTGTGGTGCAGAATTTTGATATCGTCATGGCGGGTCTCTCCTGGCACGGTCTCTCCCTGCAGGCCTTGAGTTGTTGCCTAGGGGTCGGCAGCCTATCCCATCTAAAAAGCATTTGCTTCCTCTAGCGAGTTGAAAAACAGAGCTTTTCCAGCATGTTGTATCCTGAGTTTTGCAGGGAATAGCATTGAGTATGGCATTTGACTGTCTTGTAGGCGACGTTTTACGCCGGCGAAGGATTTCCGTGAAGCTTGGACTGCCGGCGAGAAGTCGGGATAAATCGGGATGTTGTCGATGTCGAATTGTAGGTCACCCTTGTCTCCTGCGAGTCTTGGTATCGTGTCACGGTCCTTGAAGTGAAGCAACCTGGCGATGATAGGGCATGGGGTAGTCCCTGGGATCGGGTGGTTGGTTGGCACCTTGTGGGCTCTTTCGACGACAAACAGCTAGGAAAGCGTGGATGCGCCAAATAGTTCCTTGCACATGTTTTTGATGAAGTCCTCCATTTTTTTGTGGCATTTACCTCTCCCTCACCCCCACCAGCCTGATGTTGCGGCGTGCTCTCCCTTCGAGGACTTCAGTTCTTGCCGTCACTGTTTTCATTTGACTTTCCAGTGCCGTCACCCTGGTCAGCAGTGTTGCCTTGCTATCATCCAGGTCCGAGACTCTTTGTTCTACAGAGTCAAGTCTGTTGCCGTGTTTGTCGAGCGAGTGTTGTAGTAGATCGACTTTAGACGAGAGGGTGTCCAGTTTCAAGTCGAGGTTACCTATGCCGGTTTTAATTTCTAACAGGATTTCTCGAATGTCAGTGGCTGGAGCTTGAGATGGCTCTTCGTCTTGTTCCATTGCTGGTGTCTAAGAGCTTGCTTGGGCGTGCCATTTGGTGGTCTTGACTATTGCTCCAGACTCGAAGTTCAGCTTCCTTTGGGATTTATCCGATTTGCTAATACTAAGTTATTTGCGGTTGAGGAAGGAGGGGCAGGCAGGATGGTCCTTCAGGGCGTAATTGGTGGTGTTGGTGTTTCACTGAGCCTGGTGAATGTCTCGTTGGGGGTACTCGCAGCACAGTGATTTGGTGCCAGACCCTGTTGTCTGTAATAGGGGGTCAGAGTGTCCTGCGACTGACACCTAAGGGCAACTTTAACTCTTGATTTCAGTTGCTGGGAGCCTCAATTCGGAGGAGGTTGGAGGGGAACTCTGGCTCACCTCGCTCGTGGGTGCTGAAAACTGCATGTGGGGTGACGCCTTGCGTTCTATTGATCAATTGTTCTGGTGTGGGGGACGCTCTGAATATCAGGGGGGGTCGCTCTGCCGTGAGGGGAGAGCCGGGTCCCTTGGAGTTGGACTGTTAGGCATTGCAGGTTACTGCGATGACTGGGGGATGCTGGCGACCTCGGCTCTCGGATGTAAGGATATGGCGCGGGGCGAGGCTGATGTGTTTAGTTAAAGTCAGCTGTCGGGAAGGTGCTGTGTGTCCAAGCTCCCAGCCACACTGTTTGGTTTGCCATTTACACTGGAAGGTACATGTTATGTTTGTTCAACTGGGGGGGCACCACTCCCTGCAGCAGGCAGAGATAAGCAACTGGGCTGGGTGGTCCGGAGGCGGGGGGGGCAGGGATAGTTTCCCACCCGTTTGGACGATTGATTGCAACGTCTTGGAGCTCTTGTTAGAGGGTAGCCAGGCCGGAGTGCGGATCTTGGAGCGTTGGAGGCGTGCATAGTACCGAAGCTTGATTTAACTTTGGGCACTGCTCCGTACGGTTGGGGGACGTGCGGATATGTGCTTCTTGCCCGCTTATATCCTTGAATACGAGTGTTGGCGGTGGGCCCACGGGGTAGTAGTGTGCTCCGGAGGTCAGTGTTTTGTTGTAAAGGCAGGGTACTAGGTCCACGTATGCGGCGCTCTGCTCGATTCGCTATGGGTGATCTTGGCGCTCAGGGCTATATTGGCGTCACTCACCTCGTTCCTTCTCGGGTTTTGGGGCCTGATCCTGCCGGTGCCACTGATACACCCTTCTCGAGGCGCTTCTGAGGGGAGTCCCCGGTGCTGGTCTTGAATCCTGCCGCAGTACACGTTATCCAGCGGGGACCGGAGTGGCCTGGTGTTCGTGTAGGCTAGAGTCTCCGTTTTGGTGTATGGTGCGTTTGAGTTTTGTTCACGGCCCGGCCTTGGACGCGGAGCTGTCAGTGGTTTGATATGTTCAGTGGCGGGTTGAGGGTATGGTCGCTGGTCTGGGACCTTATGGGTCTCTTTGCGATTTGGCGGCTGCTGTGTTCCACCTATCTTCCCCCTCTCGAGTGTATGGTTCAGGCCAGTTGGAGCAGTGTGGCCTCCGCGCTTAGAGCCTTCGCCTAAGTGAGGCTTAGGAGCTTCTGCAGTGCCGACGGTTGTTGGGGATACATCTGGGGGATGGCCGTTGGCTCAGTCGCTGTGGGCCGGGGAGAGTTCTGATGGTCCTGCAGGTGTTAGCTGGGGCCGCGGGTAAGTCCGGAGCGGTTCTCGCACAGCCAGTACTTCGGGTGCAGTGGTTTGGCCACTGTTTGGGGAAAAGCTGGAATCGTCCCCTCGGGCGGACAGGGCCCTGGTCCCTCATGCTACACGGTTGGAGGGTTGTAGGCCTGGCAAGGTTTGGCACCGGCTGACGGGGGCGTGGAGCCTACACTCTTCGACGGCACTGCCACGGTACTGTTGTCCCCCCTGCTCCACGCGACGGCGCTTGCAGCAATATGAGGTCGGCAGACCAGCCGCAAGCTCCCGCAGCAGGCCTCCAGGCCATTACTGGCTTCTTGGCAGTTGCAGATGTTTAGCCCGGACAGCCGGGTGTTTAGCTGGTGTTCTGCCGGGGCCGGGCCCACCTCGCGCTCCGCAGCCGATCCACGGGATCTCTCCGCACAGGGCATTCTGTGGTCCTGCTGACCCCTCGTCTTGTTCAGCGAGCAATGGTACAGTGATAGCTAGTGCAGGGGGAGTATTCTACACGCTGCAGGCTTCTGATTAAGCAGGATTAATAGGCGCTCTGCACAAAGCTCACGTTGGAGTCGCCAGTTTGGTTGGGCTCTCTAGCGCCCTCTCCCAACATGATGGAATTTAAAGACAAAATGCATATTCTTAATGGACCGACCAGCATGGCATTGCTGTGAATGTGATGTGGTGCATGGTTGCCTTTGACAGTAGTTAGTTCATGATGCATGTGCATCCACATTTTACCATAATCCTAGGGCTGGTTGACACTATAGCTGGAGTCTTTGAGGTGTCAGTGGGCATCTGGATGTGAGATCCTGGGCCACTGATTAGAAATTGTGGGCCCTGGCGTACCATCGCTTAGCCTACCATCACACAAGAAGGCGCAAAAGCTGGAGAACAAATGTTTTTCATGGATGTGAACAAATAAATGTGACAGTCTGTGACGTTTCAAACGTTACAAACTTTGCCTCCAACTATTGGGTGATTTCTGGGCATGGCATTGTACAATAACCACCTCAAAATCCTTCTACTGCCCACCCCAACCGACAGCACACCTTGATGCACAACTCCAGCTTTGAAACGACACAGGTTACATAATGGAAGGTACATCACCTGAAGGTATGTGTCTGCTCTAAATTTCCCTATACACCACTCACCACAGACAACCACACATACAGTTTACATTAGCAACATGGAGCGTAGAGTAATCGCTGCATCAGTTAAGTTGGTTTCGAAAAAAATGTATCGAGCTTTGCAAAATACATGTTACACATTCATGCATTAAGGTAAAAATGGGCATTGGTTGTAGTTGCAGATATGATTTTAAAATGCAGCTTAATTGGAATATCGTAAATCGTAAAACAGTTCAAATTACTAGCAGCATTAATAAATGAATACAAATAAAGTACCATTATTATAGCAGTAAAGGGCTTCTTTGCTTCAGTCTAGAACCTAAGATAAGAGAACCCTTCCTATTACAGGAAGAAAGCTGGATGGTATTGAGTAAAACAGGGTTACTTATTTTCTGTGTTTGACAATAAACAGGACAAAAGAACTTCTAGAAGTACAGACTGCACAGACCGGCACAGACAGGAGCCTTCGAGTCAGGCCTTGTGGGCGGGCCGGCTTTCGCTTGCCGGTTTGCCCGATTGGGCCTCAGATGGAAGAAGGGCCCATTCAGAGCTGCACTTCTCCCGGCATGGCAGGCAGTTCACAGCCAGCAAATTCGGCTACCATTATGGAAATTGTGGCCCGGTCCCAGTACACAATGAAAAGTATAGCGCACTCAAGGCATGCAGCAATTGAACGCTGCAGCACACATTATTGGCAATTGAAGACTTAAAAATAATTTTCATATCCGAGGATTCGGCAACAAACCAATGTCCGCCCAGTGCGCCGCTTCTTCACAGGCTGCTAAGGCCCCCACAAAAGCCCAACAGGGATTACCTTTAGTGTATACTAAGCCGTTTAGCAGTTACAATTCTCACAAAAAACATATTAAACCCAATTTTTGTAATCTAAATAAGTGCATTTAAGTTTGCTCCATGAAAAACGGGCCCAAATATTATTTGACTATGTTGCATTAGTTCACTGCTTTCTCGTTCTGAAATTAAATGAATAGTGTTTTTTATTTTATTCTGGAGAGTCCTTTCATCTGTGCCCACCGAAGTGGTAAAATAAGTGACATCATTGACTTTTTCAAGAAGCTGTTTCACATGGCTCAACCATGGGATTGATGTATGGACTGTGCTGGACATATTTTTAAACTTGCCTTTTATTGTCACATGCTCTTAGACAATTTCAATGTGTACCGCATATGTTTGTGCCAATTTAAGTAAGCCTAGGAGGTTTCTAAAAAACATTTTCCAGGATTTGAAACATTAAAACACTTACAAAGCCCAATTCTCCAATTCCATATTTAACCATCACCTTAACCTTCACTTTGTAAACTCTGTATCTACAGAGTTTGCCATATAAAATGTACTTAATTGTGTTCTGCCACCTATGGTCTGCCTCATTGTTGCCATTTTCTTTTTGATATGGGAATCGCCATAAAATTTAGTTGCAGACATGCCAGGGTATTCTAACTAAGCTACAATCGGGATTACCTGGTAGTCGGTTGTGAGAATGAATAATATAGTTTTCTTTCTTCCCTAATTCGAAAAGCAAAATGGCAGATTTGGGGGCATTCACTTTAAGGTCTAACTTGTCCCTAAATGCAGCATCAGCTGCATTCACAGATGTTAAATGGTTCGTGGGAGTCCTGGCTACTAACACTATCAACACAGGCAAGAACAGGCATTATTCTGTGAGGACATCGGGCCCAGCAGGAGCTCCTCCCCACAACGAGGCCTGGAGGCCTCCCTCCAGCCCCCTACACTAAAGGTAATCCCTGTTGGGCTTTTGTGGGGGCCTGAGCATCCTGTGAAGAAGCGGCGCACTGGACGGACATTGGTTTGTTGCCGAATCCTCGGATATGAAATAATTATTTTTAAGTCTTCAATTGCCAATAACGTGTGCTGCAGCGTTCAATTGCTGCATGCCTTGAGTGCGCTATACTTTTCATTGTGTACTGGGACCGGGCCACCCTTTCCATAATGGTAGCCGAATTTGCTGGCTGTGAACTGCCTGCCATGCCGGGAGAAGTGCAGCTCTGATTGGGCCCTTCTTCCATCTGAGGCCCAATCGGGCAAACCGGCAAGCGAACGCCGGCCCGCCCACAAGGCCTGACTCGAAGGCTCCGGTCTGTGCCTGTCCAGGCCGAGAAGGGTCTTGAGGGCCCCCAAAAGCTATGCCTTTGCCACCTGACTTGATCCGTGGACATCTACGTTCACTGCCTAACTTGAAGTGAGTGATGGCTGTACTCATTTATTACCACCTCCAACAATCCTACTGAACTCATCAACTCTGCATTTGTACTTTGCCTTCTCTGCCACTACCAATCTTCATCTCGTATCACTGCATTCAGGCTGTGTGTACCTGTTACATCTGTGCCCCTCTCTTGCATTGCATCTGTGCCTCTTAAGAATGTGTTTTTAGGCTGTGTACCTGTTACATCTTTGCACCTCTTATCTCTTGACACTCTGTTCCTTTTTGGATTGCATCTGTGCCTTTGTGACTACTTCCACTAGGCCACCTCGTGAGTTTAGCTAAAACTGTGCTGTACAGCCACTCTTTTTTTTTTTCATTACTCAACTATCCCTTTGCTGCTAATATGGCTCTTTCAATCTCACCTATTTTCTGTAACTGCTACACTATCGCCTACCCTCCCACCCCCTACCTCACAAAGTCTGGTAGGAAAAAGCACAAAAAGACATCTCGAGTGCAAACCCTGGGCTTCCCATCGCAGATACCTAGGCCAGCACTTCCTCCAGAGAGGTTTTAACTGATATCCTCTTCTCTGTCCCCTCTCCAGATCTATGGACCCCCCCCCCCCCCCAATCTCATCTCCACTCTGTCTCCTTCCACATCCTCTACCATTAATGGTGGCACAAAGTGGGAATTATTCTTAGCTGGCTTCTCATCCTCACATTGATTTGTTAATGTCTATCACACAGACACTTTCCTGATTAAGGGTCCACAACCCAACCTCCTGATCAGACGTTTCTCCCTTTCTCTCTTTCTCTCCCCGTACACCACCTCAGAAAACGTTCAAAGGCAGAGACCTCCATCTGGCGACTCAACACCTGCTCAGCCAACAAACACTCCTCTGACATTACCCTTCTTCTTGAAGACATTGACCTTGACATTCTCACTCTTACCAAGACATGGTTCAATGCCAGCTCAGTCACTGCTTTTGACTCTCTCCTCCCTGACTGCTTCAAAATCCTATCCAAGCCTCGGTCTCACTGCACTGGTGGAGGGTGGGGGGGTGGTTACCTTATTCTTACCCGCCCAGCAATACTCTTCCTTTGAAAGCCTGGTTTGCAAATTGGTCATCTCTCCCATCTCCACCCTAGCCATTGCTACCATCTACCGGCCTCCATGCGCCACCACACTGTTCCTCTTGGAATGGACTGATTTCTGCACTTCCTTACTTTCATCCACCTCCAACCTCCTCCTCCTGGGTGATTTCAACATCCAACTGCACTCCCCGGACTCTGCATCCACTCTCTTCACTGACCTCTGCACCTCTTTCCCTCTCCATTTTCCCTTTTGTCCAACACACTCAGCTGGACACACTTTGGATGCCCTCATACACCCTGACCTCTTTCTCTCCCCTCCACTAGTCGCCCATCTCTCCTGGTCAGACCATTCTCTACTCTCCTCCCACCTGGGTCCTTTTGGCCCTCTGACTGCTCCCCAAAATGCCCCACCATCCTCGTTCACTAACATCCGCCCGATGAAACGAGTGTCAGATGCTGCCTTTGCTTCCACCTTCATTTCCCCCTCACCCATCTACCACTGATACCACCTCTGACTCGGCTCTCAGCAACCCCCACATTTCCATCACCAATACCCTTGGCATTGTTGCCCCAGTCATGAGTTTCCACATGAAATCTGCCTCTAAGCGTAACACCTGGTACGACTCCGAACGTGCCCTGAAACGAAAGTGTAGGGCGGTGGAGCGTAAGTGGCAAACTTCAGGCTCACCCTCTGACAAACTGGCCTGCCGCCTGCTCCAAAAGCAATACAGACTCTTCATCCGCACCCCCACATTCAGGCACGGGTTTCCGGTGCTTCCAACAACATGGCTGAACCTTCCAAGATCTGTAGGGAACTAGCCAACCCTTCCAGTCTCCTCCACCCCAGGCCCTCTGCAACGCACTGTCCACATACTTCGCCACCAAAACTCAGGACATCCTGAACACCCTTAATAGCCAACCTCCAATCCCTTCCCTCACCGCTTGCCTCCCTTGGCCTCTCACCCTCTTCCTTTCTCCTTCTCCCCGGTCACACCTGAAGAAGTTACCAGAGTTAGTCAGCTCCATGAAGGTCTCTTCTAAACAGGTTTCCCCTTGCTCATCCAGAACCATCAAGGATAACATTGTCTCCCTTGCTCCCTCACACGCTGATTTCTGCAATCACTCTTTTGACACTGGATCTTTCCCCTCCTCCCTTAAACACTCTCTTGTGCGCCCACTCCTTCAGCAGACCCTACCTGCCCTGACAACTACCGCCCTATTTCCATCACTCCCTTCCTGGGAAAGCTGTTGGAGAAGTTGTCATTGCCCCAACTCAACTTTTACACCGAACTTGTTGATGGTCTCGACGACCATCAATCTGGGTACAGAGTATCCAGAGGCACGGAAACTGCTCTTCTGAACACCTGTGAAGAACTATTTGCATCTCTGGACTCCATATTCCCTGCTGTCCTCATCCTTCTCGATCTCTCCTCTGCCTTTGACACAGCCAACCATTCCATCCTCATACAAAGGCTCCACAAGTCCTTTGGTAGCTCAGAACGGGCACTGGACTGGCTGACATCCTTCCTTACTGATCGCTCTTACCATGACATCTTGGGTACCTTCTCCTCTCCTACTTCCTTCTCCAACTGTGGTGTTCTGCAGGGTTCTATCCTCTCCCCTTGGCTCTTTAACATCTACCTTGCTCTACTTGCAGGCCTCATCTCGTCCTTCTCCAACTGTTACGCAGACGACACAGCTCTTTTTCAAACTTCCTGCTGACCCTCTTGCACCTTCCCTCATCCCTGACTGCCTGCGAACCAGTCCTGGTGCACCTCCAACAATCTCTGCCTCAACACCATTTGGACCCTTGCTTCTTCCCTTCACTCTGGCCTTCCTCCTTGGGCTCTCCTTTTAATCTTTGTTGTGAAGCCAGAAACCTTGGAGTCGTCTTCCCTCACACTCGGGACATTGCCAAGAAGTCCCACTTTCAGCTCTTCCTTCTGAAATGTATTCTCAATTTGCCCCATAGGCTCAATGTTTCCCGAGCGTTGGTTCGCTATAGGCTTGACTATTGCAATATCCTCCTCCTGAAACTACTTTACTCCACTCTGGGACTCCTCCAGCTAATCCAGAATAGGGCAGTGAGACTTATCCTTGGCCTTAAGCCCAGGGACTGCATCTCTCCTGCCTTAAAATGTCTTCTTGGCTCCCGTTTGTTGCACGGATTAAATTCAAATCCCTCTGCATCATCCACAAGGCTGTCTGGCCCCGGGGACCACACTATCTTCAAATTTATCCTACTAAATACTCTCCCCCTAGACCACTTAGTTCCTCTGACACCAACTCTGTGTGTAAAGCGCTTTGCTAAACAGAGGGTAGGTGGTCGATCGCTTTCCTCAGCTAGCACCCTCCTATGGAACAGCCTCCCCCTGCCTCTCTGCCTTTAGTAGGACTTTCTTAAATTCCGGGAGCTCCTCAAGACCCTCCTCTTCACTTCCGCCTTCCCTTCTTCTCTTCTCTGCCAATCCCACAGTTGCTGCGATTGGTGTCCGGGGCCCTTATGCATGCTCAGGGTCTCTGACCTCCCAAATCCAATCTGATCAGCTCCTGTCTACCATCAGCACTTGCCTTGGCACACCCTCCGCCTTGGAGGTTCGCCCTTACTCCTAACGTGGCCCCTGGCCATGTAGCATTCAACAACCAAAGCACTTAATCTGTGCTCACCCATGAGCCCGGACTCCTCAGCACTTACGCCCTCTGCCCTTTTCCCTGCTGCACTTGCACGTTCTGAATGCTCAGAAGTAGGTTCGTTGCTTCCTCCTTTTTCCCTCCACGGCTCTTAATTATTGTGTTTTTGTGTTTTTGCAATGTATTTCACTGCCTTGTTCTCTCCCCTTGCCCTGCGGGCACTTTGAAACAGTATTTTACTTGCTGTATAAGCACCTAATAAGCAAACAATAAATAAATAGTGCCTCCTATATTTAGTATATCTCTTCATAGTGACCATTAATATATACATAATGAAAATGGCAGCAGGTGCAGGACACATCCCTTTCCTAGTCCAGTATTCACTGAAAAAATCCCCATGTTCCCACATTTCACACAAGCACTTGTTCATTGGTGAACCTTAATCAGGATATTCAATATCTTCAGGACAGTTCCTTTCTTTTATACCGTGACAAATTTACTGTCAAACTCTGTGCGTAAATCTATAAAAGGAAGGCATTCAGCTTCTTTCTGAGGTATAGAGACTTGATAGTGTAAAATATAGATTTAGAATCTATTTGTTAGTCTCTATGCCTTCGTGGAATTAGAGTTGTACGTTCGACAAGATATGTTTCCTCGGACCGCTCTTCTAATTTCTTAAACGGTGCTCTACCAACAAGGTTTGAATTGAGTCCAGTAAGGAAATGCAGTTGTATTTTCTCTTGAACCTTTCCTGACATAGGGCACATAACGGCCTATTTCCGGATTCCCGGAATCTTCCCTTTCTCAATATAATATTAAAAATGTTATTAATTAAAGGGGCACAAAGACTTAAACTATGGAAAAATCATTACATTCAAGCTCAATGCAATAATAACTGCCTTAATACCCGGATTATCAGTTACACTTATTGCACTTATGTTTTATCTAAGTTCATAACATGAGTCTTCCAAATTAATAACCTGGTATGACTTGGAGAAATGCAATATTGACATTTGCTTCTGTATTATGATTCTGAAGAAATTTGGGCTATGGTTTACCAATTCCCAAAATCGTCAGGAGTTACTTTGGCTCAATGCCTCAATTCTTCCCAGGCTTTGTAGTTTGCACGGGCATTCAGTTTCAGATTTTTCTGTTGCATGATCTTTTAGCTATTTTATAGTCCTAGTCAAACAATCAGCTTTATGGATGCGTAGCATTGTTTAAAGAATGAGAGATCGGTTTCATCAAAAGATTTAATGTTAACAATGCCACATCCTGATCTACTTCCAACATTCATGAAGTTATTCATCAACCTAAAATTGTATTTAATAATATTTTCTTGGACAAAAGTTTAATTCTTAGAATCCCATTTTAGCCTTATTCTGTCTAGGATAGTGATGTTTTTTCTAAAAATGGCTGAATCTTTCCCTTGACTATTCCTGCCTGCCAATTAATTCTCAACAACTTTGTGGGACGATTGTCACTAATTAGCTCCGATATTAGACACAAACGTTCTATTTTGTGCCACTTTGGTGATTATGTATCTCATTAGTAAAGGTATGCTTACCGGGTATAGCCTATGAACTGGCCATTAAAGCTATAGAGACCAACTTCCACTAACAGGAGTACAATTTGAGACTCTGTGCGGAAGTTTGAGTATCCATCATTTTAAGTTCAGGAATACTATACACCAGATGTTCATTTTCATCAAACATCAGCCATGGGCCTTTCCCAATTATTAGAATAACCGCCCGCTTCTCCCCAATTATTATCCTTGGTGTTGCTTATCTGCTGAAAAGAGCTCATCCATTCTAAATTTAAAACCAATTGGGATACAAATTGTATTGTCATGCGGTGGGCTATTCTAGACCTAAAATTCCTTAATCACCAGCCGTTCCTAAAATAATGAAGATTAACTAGGCCTACAGCATTGGGAGTCTTGATTCTATTAAAGACACAGAGGCGAACATTATGCTTCAACTTCTTTAATTACTACTCTTCAGCAATTTCAACTTTAAACGCAAAGAAAGAAAATTTCTCTTTAAAAAAAAAAAAGAAGCTAATTTCCTTTTTTTCTGAGCCACTTCTGTAGTCCTTTACACTTCCTGCCTTGACAGCACCGCAGCGTCATCCTGTCTCTGGCTCCTCCTCTTCTTTGGATGCTGTGAACTCAAACTGGAGTGTCGCAACTGCGCTAACATCATTCAAAAGTTCTGATAAGATCCTCAGGATCCCAGCCTCCAACGAAATGGTCTATTCACTGCATAGTCGAGCCAACCCGAATCCTTCCTGCGTCGAACCCACTGAGCCGTCTTTGTGGTCATCTCCTGTCAGATCAGAAAGCACACTGTTGGGGGAAGGGAAAGTGCTGCCCTGTTTCATATGGAGGCCAACAGTACAAACTTAACAATGCGATGTTACTCTGCATGCGCTGGGTGGGAGAGTAATGCTCTCCACCGTGTCTTCAATAGAATCCAGACTCCCAGTGCTGTAAGCCTAGGTAATCTTCATTCTATGTCAAGACCAGAGGCGAGCATTATGCATGTTCAAAGCTCTGCACCACTGTTCCAGCTATCAAAGAGACTGGTTTGAAATAGAAAGTTTAAACTTGCTGCCGCTTGACCTGTCGGCCGCTCGCAGGAGGTCTATAAGCAACAGTCCTGCCGTAAAGGCTTTGGATGCCATTGCGCCCCTCACTGAATGTGCCCCAAACTGGGAATGCTCGATTCCTGATTGTTGCATGATCTTGTGCACCCATCGAGCTATCGTGGCCGACGCCCCCGCCTTGTAAGGCACCCTGCAAGCTATCAAGCAGCTGCAGAACTTCTGCCTGCCGAAACTCCGCCGTCCTGGATTCGTACTTCCGGATGCATGCCACCACATATAGTAGTGCGAGGTATGGATACGAAATGGAGGAGGAGTTAGTCTTGGTCCTTTTTGTCAAGGTGAAGGTTACTCCTTCTGGCCGGACCAAACCTCTTTCTAGCTACATCCAAGGCTCTGACTTTTGAGACTCTCCTACACAACACTGGACATAACGGATTCGCCATCTTTCCCAAAACTGCTAAACCGATAGATACTTATTTGCTGGCCACTCCACTAGAAATTGAAGTACCACCGATACATCCCATAGATGGAAGTATTTGGGGGTCAGCGGGACCCGACACTTTGCTCTTTTCATGGGACTAACCACTGCCGGGTGTTCCCTTCAAGGAACCCCTTCTACGGCCATGTGTCCTGCCGATTTCGGTGATCTAAACACCCCCAATGTCTTAAAAGCTTTTCAGCATTCTAAGATGGAAGCTAGAGAATTAAGGACGGGCACTACAGGGGCAGAAACTGGAGGAATACTTTTCCCTTCGCACCCGCATTCCCACTTGCTCCATGCCACGTTATACCTCCTACGCGTGGAAGGTGCCCATGAGTCCGATGGGAGGTGGGCAGCGTGCCATGAAACGCCTGGCATAGACCATCTTCTCCTGACACCTTGCAAGCCATTAGCAGGGGTGTGCCTCTCACTCTGGATGAAACAACCCAGCTGGGTCCGTGAGCAGGTGTTTTTCTGGCGAGAGGGTACTTGGAAAATCAGAAGAAAGTTCCATCAGAGCTGGAAACCATACTTGCGACTTCCATATGGGCGCTATTATCACAAGCATTGCCTTCTCCCTGCGTTCCTGGGACTCTGCCCAGAACGCATAATGCACTACTCTGCTCCAATTCCGCAAGAGCGTGTCGGTCCCTATTGCGCACAGGTCTAGACTACAACTGAAGAAGCTGGACGTCTGAGCGTTCAGTCTGGAGGCAAATAAGTCTGTGTGAATCGGACCCCACAGACGGTCCAGCTGCAGGAAGACGCCCCTGTCGAGTCTCCAGTCGCTGGAGTCCATCAGATAGCGGTAGTTAAAGTCCTCTACTACGTTGAGCGTCCCGGGACGGTACCCTGCCGACACTGATATTCTGGCCTGGAGGCAGTAATGCCAGAAGTCTTATGCCATCTCCGCCAGAAGCTTGGACTTCGTCCTCCCTAGATGATTGATGTACCTGAACCGCTGATATATTGTCCATCTTCAGAATGCAGCAGTTGGCAGCCCTACAGATAAGAGGTGTATCAGTCACTTTTACTCCCTAAAATAGGCAAATACTCCCACAAAAAAAAAATAGGGAGTAAAAATACTCCCAACAAAAAGTAGGACATGGACACTTCCCACCTTGTGCCCCGGTTTTCTCCAACATAGCTCCATTGATATGTTTGGAACAGTAGTGCACATCTAACCACTGGAAGAAACTACTACTTCCGTTCAGGTAGTAATAATAGAAAACGTGTATCTTAGTGTGCATGAAAAACTAGAAGGAAAGAAATAATTATTACAAAATCATTTCCGAAAACATATTTTTCCTTGCTTCCAAAATACTCCTATTGGGAATTGAACTTACAATTTTACTAAAAAATCATTTTACTCCCTATTTATGCAGTAAAATACTCCTACCTCCATATATTATCAGTTCCGCTGGCAGATGGCTTTTCTTTTGAAAAGACTCTGATTGCGAAAGACCCAGCTAACCGTTTGAGACAATTTAAATGAAGACCTAGTTCCTCCAGAGCACACTTGCCCCATTTCTCCAGCGTGCCGCCCCTGACCCCCCAGCCTGCTCTGCTGGCGTCTGACTGTACTACTATGTCTGGTCTGTCCCCGAAGATGGCATGTCCATTCCACGACTCCATGTTCTGCAGCCTCCACTGCAATTCTGTGTGTGATTCTTTGTCTAGCGGGATCGCTTGGTGGTATCTCAGACCCTGCCGAAGATGCTTGTTCAGTTTCTGGAGCTCTCTGTAATGTAGGGGGCTCGGAAATATGGCTTGGAGGCCGCAAGGAGTCCCACAACTCTTGCCAGAGTCCAGAGGGAGACGACTTTCTTATCGACATGCTCGTTACTCCCTCTTGATATCCCGTATTTTCCTCGTATGCAGCTCTAGCGGCGCTGACCAGGTGTCTACTACGAAACCCAATAAGTCCAGCCAGCGGGTAGGGGCCTATCCGACTTCTCTACGTTTATCAGGAATCCTAAAGACGACAGGAGATCCTTCACCCCTTGTACCTGATAAACTAATGATGTACTCTGTTGTCCGCTAGGAGTAGAATGTCATAGAGATATAATAGATTACAGATTCCCTTCTCTCTGATGGCCGCCGCCATCTGACTCATTTTGGTAAATGCCAATTGCGCTGAGGCTAGTCCGAATGGCAGCGTTCTGAATTGTCAGAATCACCCTTCCCCCATGAACTCTAGGAAGGCCTGGAACTCGACCGCCACTGGGGCCGTCAGATAGGTGGCTTTGAGGTCCATCCTGGCCATCCAGGTGTCCTTTCTGAGAATGTTCCTTAAGAAGTGGATGCCTTCCATCTTGAAATGTCGGTGAGTCACCCAGCTGTTCAGCTCTTTCATTTTTATAACTGGTTTCACCTTCTCCTTCCTGTGCACCAAGAACATGTTGCTTACGAACTTTGGGCCTTGCTGTCCGCATGGCGCTCTGACTCTCTTGACCTTGAGCTGTTCCAGCTGTTGGTGCAACAGATCTTGTTCTTCCTGCACCACTCGGATGTCGCATGGCCAAGCCACCTGGGCTGTAGTCTAAATGAACTGTAGCTAAAAACCCCTGGCTGGAGCACACATGCATCGCTGGAGAGCGCGCGCCAATTTAGCCAAAATAGTATTGTTCTTCCCCCTCCTGGCGGATATACTTATGTTTTCCTCACCTGGGATAGCTCCCTGTGATCTCCCGGCTCCTTTGCCACCCCTGAAGTACTTCCCTCTGGATGGGAAGGAGTCCTGCTGTCTGGTCTCCAGTATTGGGCCCTCCCGCCTTAGAGATGTTATGAAGCGACCGACTGATCGACCCTGATAGTGGCCGGTCCCGGCAAAAACTCTGTTCGGGAAAATCCTTTTGATGGAGGCTTGTGCTTTCTCTAGAGAGGTGTACGTGCCTATGAACATCCCCATCTCCTTGCCTAATGCATCCCTGAACAGCAGACCCTGTGCTGCTTCTGCTTCGTAGGAAGCAAGGTCACGCAGCTTGGAGTCGATCTTCAGGAGGAGATCTTTACCCCTGTGACGAGATCGCGCAGTTTGCGTTGGCCAAGAAGCATACCGCTCTTTGCGCCCAGTTTGCTATTGTCTCGAGGTTGACCTCTTCTCCAGTATCCCTGGCTCGTTTGACCAGGTCCATGATTTTTGCAGTGGCCGCGGTGAGGTCCAGCAGTTTGTCCTGGCAGTTCTTCCAGGACCTATAAATCCCTTTTCTCAGATCTTTCGCTGTCTTGGTCACGAAAGTGATAATTTTCTGGTCTAGCTCGGGGATGTCCGCCACCTTGCCTGCCAGGTCAGGGGCCCGGCATTCTGCCTTCATGCGCATCCTAATATCGTTGTCTAAGGGGTTCCTTATTCTCTGCGCCATGTACTGCACTACACTTTGGGAGGGCTGCCAGTCAGAGGATTTAGAATTGCTAATCCCTTCCGGATCGAACATGTCTGCCATGTATGCGTCTGTCAGTTTCAGGTGCTTCTTTCCTAGCCTTCTTACCAACCTTGGGTCCGGTGTCTCCTCCGTTCTCTTATTGTCCTCTTGTGAGGAGGCCGTAGCTACTGGTGATTCTCCTCCAGTATCATCATCTGTGTTACCCGTGTTCTCTTCTCTTCCCCTGAGCTGGGGGTCGGGAGGGGTCGGTGCAGTTTTGGGAAAAGCCTCTTTCAGCTTACCAAAGGCATCGACAGCCTCTGTGGCTCGAGGTTCGGCCCCTTCACATGGACCCGGGGGAGTAGAAGAGATCTTACTCTTCCGGGTCGCGTTACTCCTGCTCGGTGGAACTTGCGGGTGTGCTTAGGGTGGGTGGTCATCTGGGTGCTCTTTACTTTCTTCACCAGCATTGCTTCTAGGGTACCCAGTCTTTTCTGGAGATGCCTCACCCACTCTGCTACTGCCACCACCAGTGAATTCCCCCATCACTTGCTTAAAGTGGAGTAATAAGCTGCTATCTTCCTGCTCGCCCTCGCTCTATTCGTACTCTGACGTGATGTTGTTGGGGTATGGAGCTATGTTCCAGTATGTGGTGCCTAATCCTGAACTCTGCAGGCTGAAGTGCACGTCCGCCCTGGTGGTCTAGTGGCGATGTCTTGGGCACTCCCCGTAAACCTACTGTGCTTTTTCGTTTGCCTGCACATGATGGGCAGCTTATGAATTGGGGAGCCTGGGCTTTTTGGAGTCGGTGTGTCTGCTGTTGCCCCCCTGCTGTCAGTGATCCGTGCCATTCTGGCACTAGTTGAGCTCCCGTCTGAGCTCCATTGCCCGATAGTGCACGCTTAATGCGGCCAGCATGCGTCAGGAACTGCGTATCTGCTTTGCGATGTGTCTGTGATAAAGCTTCTCGCTCTGTGCCGGCGCTGTGTCGTGTCTGCCGCGTCTCCACGAAGGAGGGGGCCCGGCTGCTCACTTTTTCACGGCTTGCGCTACCGAGCAGGACCCCAGTAACGCTTGGATTGAATCATGGGTCCCACCGGAGCTGCCAGTGACAATGGGGAAACGCTATCGTACGAGCGGGTGCTGCCGGCCTGCAATCCGCGTTACTGGCACGCAATATGATCTCTTCTGTCAATGCAAAGCTGCTAATAAGGTGCCAGTACGCAGCCTGCCGCAGTAAGCAGTCACTCTGTACTCTCAAGCTGCTGACAGCCCTACTGCTTACTTAAGCCATAAGACATCAAATTCATTTAAACATACGCTGCAGTAAGGAAAACGCACTTAACTTGCGGAAGAGCAGCAAAAGAAGAGGAGGAGCCAGAGACAGAATGTAGCTGGGGTGCTGTAGAGATCGAAAGTGTGATGGACTACAGAAGTGCCTCAGAAAAAAATTGAAAGGTAGCTTTTGATAAAGAGAGAAAAGTTCTTTGTTTTGTGTTAAAAGTTGAAACTGCTGAAGAGCAGTAATTAAACAAGTTGAAGCATAATTCTCGCCTCCCGTCTTGACCTAGAATCAATACAAGCTGTGAGTGAATCCTAGTTGGTTTGACACATTAAGAGATTTAATAAGTTACAATCATCCAGTATACCTACCCCAGCATTGCTGGAGCGTTTACATCTAGTATGATGTGCAACCATCAAGGTACATGTCCTTGCATAAAATAGCATGTGTTTCTAAATGGACTACAAAATCATGATTCTCGAGTTTACAGCTCGAATCAGCAACATTCCATGACAATAAGGAGAGCAGGGCTTTCTTCTCTATAGTCAAGTCGTTAATTTCAAGAGGTTCGATACCATGTACATTTGTGGCACACTAAATGTATCCCTCATTAACTGCATCGACTTTGATTTATCTAGAGTTGGTTGTCAGTCTATTTTCGCTAAGGTGAGAGAGCTTCAAACTGTTTTTGATCAATGTACATCCAAAATCTACCCCACCAAGAATGTTTATTTTTGTTCCTTTTTCAAAGGGCCAGTCCTCTTCCAGCTACAATTAATGTTGGTCTCCTCTTTGCTGTTATTCGCTTGGGTCTCGGTATAATCACAAGGGCGCTCTTCTTGTTTTTCAATGTGGCTATAGGACCTGGATTAGGAAAGCCATTTCAATCAACTTTTGGATCCATTTTTGGATATAACAGAGGAACTATTCTTATTTCTATGCTCAGTTGACCTCCTCAAATTGGATCCAAACACATAGGCTGCCAGTAAAGCATCTGCAAAGGATACCACTATGCATTTGCCTCGCTCAAGACTATTTTCACTTCCCCATGACACCCTTCTGGCCATTATTTGTTTTGCAGGTTTTTTGTTTCACCGATTTGTTCTCGTGTTAATCAAATGGGCTGTTTTGTTAATTAGAGATGTTGTTTATTCCTTACTTTTGTCGCAAAGATGATCCAAAACTCCTAAATAGAGGTTTCCTATCTCCCACACTACATAACACCTTGCCTTTTTTTTGGTTTCATTCCCCACAAGTTTAGCAGCGTTTGTCATAGAACATGTATTATAGGGTGACCTATTTCCAGAAACATTGACTGGTTGAAAACCCAGTTATTCTTTGACTCCAGATTCAAGTAGGGAGGAAGATTTCACCACAATTGCTCTCTCTTGTGTACGTTACACATTCCTAATGCAGAGTGGGGATAGAGAGGGAGGTTGGTGTTCAGATTCGCATATTATCCACCCCACCTTCACACACCGCCTCTCTTGCTGTATCTTTCACAGTATATTGCTTTCATTTGACCAGATACCTAAGCATCTAGAGAAATTGTTTAGTTAGTTGTTGAACATAGTAGATTGATTATTTATTTTCTCTGCTTCTTTCCAGACATGATTTTCTGTAACGTAAAACCTTTTCTTCCCGCCACTCCTCGCTACTCTGCCCCCAACTCAGACAGCCCTCTTTCGCGCACACGCACATGCACATGCGCACACACTTTTCACTCACTGACCTTCTCCAGAAATCACCACACTCCGCTTCTCCTTCCTTCCCCTTGCTGGCCTCTTGGTCTGTCACCTCCACCGACCTCACCGAACAACCCACACCTTACTTTTTCTTGTTCACTCATATCTCCCTCCCACCCCCTGCCGCAATTGATCCTCTGGCGGTGGCCAATGTGGCCCGGTCTTCCCTGCCTGGGACATGTTGAAGGAAGCAAAGGTTACAAGTAGCGTATTAAGCCCCAACCACTTTCTCCACGTGCACCCTCAGCGGAATTGCAATGGTGGCTGCAAGGTTGACTACTGTCATGGGTCGGAAGAAGGTCGCAGACACTTAATTGACATTTATACTAGTTTATTTATTAAATTATCAAAAAAAGCCCTATTGCAATGTGGCTGTTCCGTGCCTATGCAAAAAACTAAGGTGCTTGTCCGTCGTCGGGAAGTCCTAAAATTTAAAAAAGTCCAAAAACGAATCTAACTGACCCTTATTAGTATGTTAATTTCAAATAGACTTTTGTTACCTTCTATGCATGTTCTTCAAACTCTTTAACAAAGTTCTTTGGGGTTTCCCTCCTCCTTGCGTATTGTTTTCCAGGAAACCCTTTTAACCCCCATCTTTGGCTCCACAGTGATGTGCCTTTTATAGTACTGTACTATATACTTTCTTATCTGTGATATATTTTATTGGTAGTTAATGTTCCCCTCTCCTGTGGTGACTTGGTTTGTATATCTTTTCTCTTATGGGCTTCACTTGCCTGCCTTTCATGGAATTCTCCTTCTGGTTTACAGTCTCTGCCTCTTAACACATACGATACTTTCCAGGGTATTTGTGTTTATTTCTCTCCCCTCCCCTCTCATCCCCCCCTCTCTTCTCGCCCCCCTCTCTCTCTCCTCCTTTCTCTCCCTTCACACACTCTCTCCCTTCACACACTCTCTCTCTCCCTTCACACACACTCTCTCTCCCTTCACTCTCTCTCTCCCTTCACTCTCTCTCTCCCTTCACTCTCTCTCTCCCTTCACTCTCTCTCTCCCTTCACTCTCTCTCTCCCTTCACTCTCTCTCTCCCTTCACTCTCTCTCTCCCTTCACTCTCTCTCTCCCTTGTCTCTCTCTCTCCCTTCTCTCTCTCTCCCCCCCCTCTCTCTCTCTCTCTCTCCCTTCTCTCTCTCCCTTCTTTCTTTCTCTTCTCTATCTCCCTCTCTCCATATCTCTCTCCTCTCGTTCCTCCTAATGATTCCCCAGCAGCCTCCCGGTTCTTCTGTTCGCCCGTTACCTTGGATTCTGCGGGGGAACGTCTCTGGGGCCTGTATTCACTCGGGTCTCTTCAGTCGTTTGCCTTCTCATTTTCTCTGGTGTGCCGCTCTGTGCTATATCTGTACGACCAGGTAACAGCGGGTATTCGGACCGCTTGCTGACTTTGCAGCGTAGTGGCTTCGGCATTGTTGTACGGGAGCACCATGTCGTGGTCATGCCGTGTTGTGGTTATGTCACCACAGTTTTCTCGGTTTCTCTCTCCGTATGGACACTGGACGCCCAGTGTTTGCTCTCGTTCAGCAGTTCCTTAAGTCGCTGGCTCCACGGCTCTCCTTGGCTCCGCCTATCGCAGGTGTTATGCTGCTACGGGGCTTCCCCAGCTTGCGTACTTGTGTTTTTCGCCTCGCCATGTGCTCGTCTTAGTCTCCTCGTCTCCGTTAAATGGAGGTCTCTGTTTAAAGAGACAGATCCTCTTTCTTGTTTGTAACAGTATATTTTAGTTTTGTCTTCAGCCAAGTCTCTGGATTTTATATTGTTCTTTTCATCAGGTAGTTCCATGTAGGCCACCATTGGGGTATGACTTGGGGAGTTTCTCACAGGAATGTGATTCCTTGTCCCCAAAGGGGGGGGGTCTCTCCCAGTGAGGCCCCACTTGTCTAAACCTCTAGAGAGGGTCTTGCAAAGCGGCCTCTCCTCCCCAGCCTCAAAGGGAGGAGCTCCCTCTTGTGGAGAAGGGACGAATTCCCTCGAATCGTCACACTGCCCTTGTTCATTGTAGGGGCCTTGTTTCTGGTGCCCCTAAGGTAAGTCCAATGTTGGTTAAGGGTTTGGGTTCCCTCGTGGTAGTCTTGGGTAGTATAGGGTACTGGGAGGAGGCTGTGCATGCTTGACATGGTTATTGTGGAGCCCCGTATGGCTTCCTAGTTAGTGGAACGATGCAGCAGCAGCCCTGCACAGCTCTCTGCTGGCCATTCTCTGCCAGCAATGAAGCGAGTCACAGAGGGTGATTGTTTTCTGGTGGTTGGATCCCCATCTCTGATATCATCTTGCAGCTAGTGTCTGGCACTGGAGGGCTGCCCTCTCTCTGCCTGCTCAGTTCTCAGTCGTTGCCTCTGAAAAGAGAGACTCTGGCAAGCATTTTGCTTGGGCGTCATGGTGTGAAAAAAGCTATATTACACAAACACAGTGGCAAAAGGTGGGGGGGGGGTGCAGGAATTGGGGTCCTCAACTGCGAGCGTCCACCTCGCGGGTAGGACTGGTACTGGATGTCTCCCTGCAAGGCTTCACACACCTGGCTGAGGGACTCCTTTCCCCTCTTAACAAGATAAGAGTTCTTGCCTTGTCACACAACTTTTTGGCGAAATGCTTTCTTCACCTGTGGTCTGTTACTCCTTCACTTTTCCCCCCTAAGTTTCTTTAAGCATATATTTCTCAACTCTTCTGATCATCTTGCATGTAGTGAAATAAGAAATGTTTGTTTAATGGACAGACCAAAAGTTTCTCATTTTGTTTCGGTACATAGAGCAGGAGACTTGAAGTTAACCGTCCCTCCCATTGCCCTCAGGTGCTCCGTGAGTTTACAAACTTCTCATCTTTTTTCAATGGCATGTGTTGGTTCTAATCATTAATGATAAGCAATCAGTTAACAGTTTTCATTTGAAAGTAAAGTGAACAATACATTCTCATGGAGTGAAGCTGAGAACATTTTGAAGGATTTTCCTCTGGTTATTTCTTGGGTTTTACTTAACTTATGTATCCCTGTGAATTTTCTAGATTTCTTTGCACATATTCATATCCATGTGTATTCTGATAACGGGAAGAATTCAGCAATGTTAATAATTTCTAGCAGTCTCTATTATTCCACCTCCAATGATTTTCTACATTTGTAATGGGCGCCGACATCTGCTTTTGATTGATCCCCTTGCTCTTTCTAAGCTCATATGAAGTCTTCTTATCTTGGTGTCCATAATTTTGTACACTTTTTCTAATGTACCATTTCCGATTTACAATGCTTACATAATTTATTCTAGGTTTTTTTGCAAGATTTTAGGCACTCTATTTACTTATAGTTTGGTCAAATTTGTCATTCATTTAATTTGTTATGTGTTATGAGGCCTCTATTTGAGGACCTTGGGAGTTTCATCCTATATTTGAAAGCTTCTTCTTTCCGCTTGGTTTTTATTTTTCTGTGAATGCATTATGTTAAGTTGTTGAGCCGACTACTTTAATAGTTTAATATCATCCAAGTTATTTTATTTTTTGCTTGCTGACCTGCTATGATCATTCTGGCTGTTGGTGTAATGCATTCCCCTTAAGTGCTAAGGGTGTGTATGCTTGTCCCGAATTTCCATGAGGAATCATTGTAGGCTCCGTCCACTCCCGCAGTTTAAGTTAATTAACTGGTTGCTTTCTTTAAGGGGAAAATGTTAAAGCTGGTTTTGCATTAACAGTTTCATTTTGACATATGGTGAACAAATGGTGTTTCAGCGTTCTCTTTTTCTAAGAAGTTTTACCTGGTTTCTGTGAATTCTTTGGTTTTTGTCAGGTCATGCATGGGGAACTAAACATTCAGGAAGAGCTATACTTACTGTCACTTAAGCCAGTTCATTGCTTGTTTTAACACTTTTCTCTTCTGAACTTGTTGAATATGCATATATTAGTTAGAGAAGCAGACTGTCGAGACTTTGGCTTCTTTCAAGGCTTAATCGGTGCACTTGAGTACCAATTTCTTGGTTTCCTAGAAATTATTAGGTAAAGATTTAGACTGGGCTTGACGGGCATATTATGACCGTATATCTTGTGGTATTTTGCATCTGTTTGTTTTTAACAGTTTGTTCATTCAGCGGCATCTCCTGAGGTGTTTTAAGTTTCTGATTATTCTGAAATTTGAACTTTATAACGCTGTTTGATGCTCCTAACGTTTGTGGGGCGTTTTCCCACCATTGCAAGTTCTGGTAGCAGACTTATCAAATTACAGTCGTAGTTTTGAGTTTTTCTGGTATGAACCAATTAAAGGTTCTCCTGAGCTTTTGAATATATAGAAGACCCACCCACCCCCTGGTTCCTGCTGTGGAAGGTCGGGTTCTCCATCCAGAGGTCAACATTCTCCACCTTCACGCTTGGTTTTTGAAAGGTTGAGATATAAGGATTGGGACCTACCAGATGACGTTATGGATGTGTTGCTTTCGGCTAGAAGCACAAAATTCCAATATTCAGATAATACAATATACAATTGTTTCAGGTGCAGAGGGACAAAATATGTCTCAAGACCACTAGAGACAAAAAGGTAAACCAAGAAGCAGAACCTGTCATATGCTGACAGGTAGTCCCTATGTGCACTCCTAGGGGATATAGATCCCATAAAGTCAAACATCAAAGTTCAGAAATGAAAATTAAAGTAATTCCAATCTAGTATCAAAAGGCACTTAAACTTCCAATGCATATGGATAAGGATAATCACAAGATTCGATTGTTGTTTTCAAAGAAAATATACTTTATAATGAAGATATTCAAAGCAAACCATTTCTCAAGGTATTCATGGAAGTACAATTTTATGCTGTATGTAGCACAACAGGTATTTTCAAATACATAGATGGGGTGTCGTTAATATAACTCTTATGACTTATTCGTCAAATTAACAGTGAAGATCAGCAAAACAAATCAATGGGAACAAATAAAACAAGTTAGATCCAATTTAGACAGGTAATTCATACAGGATTGTATCAAGATCCTCAGTCAAAACCAGTGTGACAATTCTCAGTATGTATTCGAGTATTGTGATTTCTTGCACACTGTAATGTGTCCTGTATTACTGTCTCCACAACAGATCCAAGTGAGTGGGCAGTGTCCACGATGTTATATAGAGGTGCTGACGCGTTTTGGAATAAATCCTTCTTCAGGGCTGATACTGCAGTATTGTGATTATAATTCGGACGCCTGATGTGTATCTGTAGATGACACATAGATATGATGTGTGTCAAAGAGTCATACAGCATATTAAAAATACTCAAACTCTCTAAGGAACATCAGAGTGGCTTGGAATGACCAAAAAAGGAAGACAAACCTTCTATCTGCTTGACAGCATGTAAACTTACTTAGTACGCTGGATGTGGTGGTTGGATGATTAGGGAACTGTGGCATAGCTGTGAGATATGTGGCTCACAACCTCCTCAGAGTAGCCAGGTTATCCAGTCAGAAAATAGCGAGCTGCAGAAAAAATAAATAAAGAGTGGGTGTCACTGCACCACAGGGCTCTCAACCGCGTATGTGTCGCAACAGCACTGGTTGTTCAGAACATTCGATATGGGGTTACGTGGTGCCAATTAAGTATACCCTTAAGCTTAATATAATCCTGCCTCTCCTGCCCATTGAACTCTGTATAATATCGTCCAACAGGGTCTTTATATGAGTAAGGGAGCATACGAGTTACATATCGATGTACCCAGCCATGTGCACTCGCGGCGCACATACAAACTGTTTTATATTGGAGAAATATGGTAATGTTAGAACGAGTTCTACTAAACAATTATGTCTCACTCCTATTGTTTAAATCTAACATCCCAGTCCTAACGATAAACAAACCGAAAGGGTACTTACTGGTGCGGAGGTATAGCCGCCGTGCATTCGTCTCACTGCAGTTCGGCTTGGCGAGCAAACGCTTGTTGATATGGTTGGCAAGGATACGAGCACGCATGTGTACAAGGTCGCATGCCTGCCATATTGGTGTGGGCCTTTGAAGCGTTGTCACGGCAACGTTGTATGGTTGTGGTGAACGCTCATCGTACGGGTAAGAAGAATTCATACTAGGTGCACGAGCAATCGAGTGCAATTGCTAAGTCATTTAGTGTACAAGGTAATGCCGTTGCAACAGGATTGTGGCTCGCTCTTCCCCATCTGAAGTAAATTCCTGAGTATGCTAATGTGCACTTTCACCGAATCCAGTCGATCTGTATATGACGTATTGCAATCCCGATTGCTAAGAACAAGACAGAAGTTAGTGGGAAAGGTACCACACATATCGATGTAACCCCGCTACACGCGAGGGTAATGCAAGAACCAATACAAGTCTGGGCGGGCGAAGGGGCACCACACCACAAATAGTCGTAGTGGCTCTCCTCCTACCGCCCTAAATCAAGGCCACTATGGTGAGTGGGAGAGTATAACAAAGCCCCCCTGGCTCATACATAGCAGATGTTCCTCAATGTTGTAGGTCATTCCTGAGGCCTCTCTACGGACAATCCCTGTGAGTTTTAACATAACAATCAACCTTAAGTAATGTGTGTGTGTGAAGAGCCAAATTTCCATAACCGTAATCCCACTGAAACATTATGTCAACCTGATGGTGTCAGTGAGCCTACAATTGCTCAAAACCTGTCTCATATCAAATGCAATAATTTCCACATGTCCAACATGTAAGCAGTAAAAGAAGGTAAAACAAAATGAAAGAATACAATATGTAAAGATGTACATTATAAAGGACTTATCAACATAATACACACAAAGTAAAAAAGATGACAATCACAATATAAATATTCAAACCGTTAAATACTCAAATTGTCACAGCACCAAGCTACACGTATTTATGGACAGGTATTACAAGGCCTTTGCTCATAATCTGAAGTGTCATCAGTTGGCTCATGATAGGTGGTCATTTCACACAAAGCACATCAGATCTGTTTCACAATTCATTCCCCTTGGTTGCATGGAGTCTAACCGATCAATCCACCAAACCTCTCTCTGTTGTTATTTCCTGGTGATATCACCCCCTCTATTTCCAAGAGTGACTTATTCTAATATGACGCATCTAAGCTGTGCAATTGTATGTATGGCTTCAAGAAAATGTGATGTCGCAGGGGATTTCAGATTTTGTGTCCGTATATTCGACTTGTGCTCTGTCCAGTGGAGCTTAGCTTTTCTCGTTGTAATCCTCACATAATATAATCCACATGGACATTTCAGCGCGTACGTCACATTTTTAGAGTCACAAGTACATGAATGCTTGAGAGAGATTGTTCTACCCGTGTGTGGATGTGTGGTAGTGTTGCCTTTCATAATGTTGCTACAATGCTGGCAATTAAGGCACAGCATAGTGCCTTTGTACTGCTTGTTGGTGGAACTGGTAATGGGCATTTCTATACGCAAACATGGGTATCTCTCGAAAATAAATATTGGGAGTGTGGGGTCCATCTGTAGCATGGGCCAGTTCTTTTTGATTATGCCCTTAATCTTCCCACTTTGTAGTGAGTGGGTGGTTACATACACAAGCGATTGTCCATCTTTAGGTGGTTTGGGTGTAAGTAAGGACTGCCTCTCAGTGGATTAAACTTTACTTGCGATCTCTGTAATCAAAGACTCAGCTAGAAGACCAGCTACAAAATCTTTGTGCCGTTGGAGCAAGTTTTGCAACTGGTGCAAGGAAAATAATGTGGATCCTTTTCTGTGTAAAACACCAGAAGTATTGTCTTTTCCTCTATCCTTAGCCAATTTGGGGCTCCAGATTGGTACCATCAAAGGCTATCTGGTGGCGCTATCCATTTTTAAGCGCTCGTCAGAGGAATGCTCTTATTTCAAAATCCCTCTTATGACTCAATTCCTGAAAGGACTCACTAATGTGTATCCTCCATCTCCTTTCCAGGTTCCGGTTTGGGACCTAAATCTTTGAACCCCTGCACACGTGTCCTCTAAGGTTATTAACCTTTAAAACCATTTTATTGGTTGCTCTCACATCAGCAGACAGAGTGAGCGAGTTGCAGGCACTGTTGGTAAAGCCACCCTTTACAGTCTTCTACAAGGACAAGGTTGTCTTGAAGCTCAAACCTTAATTTTTTACCAAAATAATTTCGGATTTTCATTTGAACCAGAACATTGTCCTACCTTCCTTCTACCCTCCACCTCACCGTGGTAAGGAGGAGGAAAGACTTCATAGGTTAGATCCTATAAGAGTATTAAGCTTTTACATTTCAAGAACATCCAAGGTACGGTTTGATGCTCAGTTGTTCAAAGGGTCTACAGGACACAAACAGGGTCAGGCTGTTACCAAACAGACCTTCGCTAGGTGGATCATTTTGGCAATTTCTGAGTGCTACAGGCTTGCAGGGAAAGGCCCTCCTGAAGGTTTGCGGGCTCATTCCACCAGGGGCATGGCCACATCTACAGCCTTTCAAAGGGGAGTTCCTATAAGGAATATTTGTGATGCTGCAACGTGGTTATCAATACACACGTTTACAAAACATTATGCTCTGGATGCTTCCCATTCCCAAGTTCTTGCTTTTGGCAAGGCAGTACTTTGCTCTGCCCTTGAAAATGTGTAATATAGAATTCTACACCTTCCTCCAATCATAAACACTGCTTTGGGAGTCTGTCAAAGATGAGGAATACATTGGAGGACACAATCGATTCGAGGAAGTTGTCACTTGCCACTGGTAATGCTCTTTCAACTGGATGTTCCTCCAACGTATTCCAAATCGCCCTCCCATCCTACCCCTCTGTAGAATTTTCCATGCTATTAAAGCTCCCGCTCCACCAAGGTTCAGTACTGTCATGCCCATATTTATGGGCATCTCTGCTGCATGGGAAGGAGGAAAACCAGAACTGAGGCCAACGGCCGCCGCATGTGCTATATATGCTCTCCGATGACGGAGGCCTTCGAGGGACATCGACTCGACGCCATCGACGCACAGCGCCCTCTGCCGAGAAAGATTTCTGAGGCAGCTGAAGCTGGACATTACATGCCAAAGATGAGGAATATGTTGGAGCAACATCCAGTCGAAAGAACGTTACAGGGGTAAGTAACTTGATCTTCTGTGCGAGCCAATCGTGCCAAAATTCTTTCGCTAGCTCCGCTACCATCTGTGACTGTGTGCGCTCCAGGTAGTTCATCTAACGGACTGTTGAGATGTTGTCCATCCTGAGTAGGATGCAACACTCAGCTTTGTCCTTGGTAAAAGCTTTTATTGCAAAAGAGCCTGCGAGCAACTCAAAGCAGTTGATGTGGAGTGACAGTTCCTCTTGGGACCATCTGCCGCCCGTCTCCAGGTGACCACACCTGGCTCCCCAGCCTGCCCTGCTGGCGTCAGACTCTATAACAAGCTCTGGAACTTCGCCAAAGATCGCTTGTCTGTTCCGGTTTCCATGTTTTGAAGCCACCACTCTAGCTCTGCCTCCTGCCCCAAGGATACTAACTGGTGATACCACAAGCCCTCTCGCGGGTGACACATTTTCAGTCTCTGCAAAGCCCTGTAATGTAGGGGCTCCGGGAAAGGGTTACCCGCAAGGACACACTGACGCCGCAATTCACCCCACTACCAGGGCCCAATGAAGAGCCCAGCTGCCAATGACACAACTGACCTTCGCACTCATCCTAGGACCCCACAGGGGGCACCCATCCTTTGTAAATAACCTTGATAAAGAGCCACAGGTCGAAACATGTGTCAGCTAACCACTACTGGGACCACGAGCCCACACAACAAACAGATTGATGAATACAATCAATTGCATTTAACACAAAACAAGAAACTGTGCGGAAAATCCATTTGTGTAAAATAAACTAATAGCGAGGTATCCAAGATATTCCCAGATCATACCACAAAGGAAGTGTGGGCTTCACCTCAACAACCAAATCCTGTGACCTTGCACTAAGGAACATAACACCATAACAAGTAACAGAGCTCAGCAAGGAAGGTTCCAAACCTAGAGCCCAACACAGAATCTCACATGTATATGATGTGTTGGTCCACAATGTGTGCCAGCATGACCATGTAAAACATTTTTCATGCTGTCTGTTCCCAAATATATGCCAATCTCTCCACAATAAAATATTTTCAAGATGGTGCCCAAAATATATGGCAGCACTTCCACTATAGAATTAGGTCTTTGTCTACAAGATATGCCACATTGCTATGCACAA
Source organism: Ambystoma mexicanum (assembly GCF_040938575.1). Lineage (NCBI taxonomy): Eukaryota > Metazoa > Chordata > Amphibia > Caudata > Ambystomatidae > Ambystoma > Ambystoma mexicanum. The sequence goes on along the minus strand of NC_090922.1, from coordinate 629,954,758 downwards.
TACGACACTTTTATATGCTGTCTGTGCCGAAATAATAGTTTTGTCACCGTAAATTCCCTTTGTGATGGTGGTGTTACTATGCTTTTGTACTGTGCCATTTCATCACTATAGTAGTTTCCGAGCCCAAGCTTTATGATTGGTGCATTGTGACCCTGCCTAGAGAACCTGGACCTTAGTCTGCTGCAGCACAGAAAAAATGTGAGTATGGGAAAGCGAGGTGTGTGGGGGGATAGAGAAGATGTTTCGAAACAAGGTGAATGTGATGCAGCACAGGAAGGATGATTTGTGGTAGCATGGGTGCATGTCAGTCCAACCTACCTGGACCATAGTTATGGAGAAAGAGAGGAGGGCATGACGACATATGTTGTAGTTATTGGAATGTGAATCCAGCACGCTGTAGTGTTGGATGATTGAGGCGCTCGGGAAATCCTGGAAGATTGGGGGCTTAAGTGTCCGCGCATAGCATTTTGTGCAACAAGTCAAAATGTAATTCTGGGCTGGTAAACCAGAATCGCGAGGGACCTAGTCCAATAATAGATTGTGTATGCTGGTGGTAAACAAAAGGTAGAGGAGAAGCACAGTGTAACTAATCTATCATTTGAAAAGCCTGGTGAGCTCTAGAATATTAATTATGCCATTGCTTCTGTGTTCCATGTCGTGTCACAAAGCATCCATACCGTCCCATTCACCACTGCAGTGGCTCCATGGTGCCGGTACTGCAGCTAGGAAACTGGGGCATTGTGCCCCTGTCCTGGGCACAATGACCAGTGTGCGGAGGCAGATGAAGGAGAAAAGGGCCAAAAGAAAGGGTTTTATATTGGAAGTCTGTTCAGCTTTAAATGCTATCGCATTGGGTGTCCCAGCATACTAGCAAGAAGTTGGCAGGATTGTGCCCATCCCAAGCTTCTTGATTACAAAAACTTTCCTTCAGGCCAAGAAGAAAAAGCAAAGACTGGAAATTGTCCATGGTGCCACAATGCAGCACTGTCACCAAAAAAGCACAAGCGCACACATTCGCACTCCTCAGAGCATTAGAACGGCTGGTACTCGCTGTATGTTCTTGTTCCGAAGGACTGGGGCCTGTGTCCCAGCATGGATTTGCAGCAAGTTAATCTTGGCTCAGATGCTCCAAGTTCTCGAGCTGCAAGACCAGCTGGTCTCTCTAGACCTTCAGGGCACCCATGTCCATGTGCTGATTCACCCAAAAAACCGGAAGCATCTGAGGTTTGTTGTGGGTAAAGCCAATTTGCTAATTCTGGGTCCTGCTGTTCGGTCTTTCTTTAGCTCTGCTGGTTTTCACCAGCTGCTTGTCTCCGTAGGGACAGGGTTCAGGTCTTGACCTGCTTGTGCTTGGAAAATAGGCTCATCGAACCTGCAAACTAGATCTGGTGACTGAACACCTGCACCACACCGGTCCTCTGCTGCACAACTTGGGCTTCTCTCTGAACATTTAGTCTCATGTGTCATCCTCCCAGTTTCTCCAGGTGATATGAGCCGTGCTGGACCCATGCTCAGGCTTTCCTCCTAAAGATCAAGTGACAAACCTCTTACAGATAATGTTTGTCTTCTGCTCGGAGTTTGGTTCTGGCCACCGCTCTCTTACGTCTTCTGGTACGTGTGGCTTCCTGCATCCTAGTGGTTCTAGAGCCACTTGGGTGTCCATTTCAGGGCGACATATCAGACCTATTTAAGGTCTCTGACAAGGTGTCCTAGTACCTCCTGTGGTGGACGCTCTGGGACAACATACTGAAGGGAGAGCTGGTTCAGCAGCCTTGGCCCCATCTGACCATACTAACGTATGGCCACTGTGAGGTTGGTGCACTCACATTGGAAGTCTGACTTTAAACAGACCTCCCCAACTGAAGCATATGTGCACATGAATCTGCTGTAACTGTAGGCAATTGGGTTGCTCTAGTGGCATTCCTTTCCGCTGTACGAGACCTGTGTCCTGATTCTGGCAGACAACACGATGCCATGCACTACCCAACACTTGAGGTGGGACAGGTTGGGGGATCCACTGCCTCTGTGTTGGAAGTGATGCAACACTGGTTATCAGGAGAGTGGGTTTGTCTGCTACCTATCTTGCGGAAACTGAGAACATGGTGGTGAGTGCCCTGAGCAAGCAGACGTCTACTTCCCACAAGTGGAAGCTTTGGTGAGGAAATTCTCTTTAAGATATTCACCCTTCGGGGGACACCTCAAATGGACCTCTTCACCTCTAGTGTCAACAGGAAGTGAGAGTAGTTCTGTTGCAGTGAATTTCCTTGTCTGGGAGCTCTGGGAGATTCCTTGATTGTTGAGTTGAACTTTGTACTCCTATGTGTATTTCCACTGATCCTCTCATTGTGCCGATTCCCAGCATACTTTGATGGCTTGGGCCCTCTTGTACTCGTTCGTCCCGTCCCCTTTCCTCCATCCTTGTGGATGCCCCCCTTCTCCACCCCCCCCCGTGAAAAATGAGCTTCCCCTTGAACTTTAGTATGGCATGCAGCCCCAGGCGTAGGCAATCCCACCAGACCCCGCCTTCCGGTGCCTCACCTCAGTCCCTTTTTCCACTTGGACGGGAACGGACCTAGCAGCTTGCGCGGGCATCATTTTGTCGTCCTTTGCATGCTTCCCTGTGTTTAATTTTTCAGTCTTTAACCTTCCTTCAGTGGCTTGCCTTCCCCAGCTCATGTTGGTCGCAGCAGGATTCTCTAGGTTTGCCTCGTGTGACCATTCCTTTCTGGCATCAGAACCCCATGCACTTTGCTTGGAGTGCCTGGGACCTGACCACCATTGGGACGTGTGCGCAGCATGCAGTGCCCTCGCTCCGCTTTCCTTGAAGAACCTCTTATCTCGCTGTCGGGAGATCTTCAACATCTTGCCTCCGGGTACATCTAAAGGAATTGGTGTCGAAGGCATCGCAGCATGACAAGGTTAGTTCATATCTTTAACAAGGCACCCAAGCATGGTGATACCTTCCCTTGAACGCCGACTGGGAGGAGCCCTTCAGGCTCTTCTACCGGAGGTAAGTCAGAGGCTGTGAAAGCTCCCGGCGTACGTGCCGAGGGTCCTGGCGGCCCTGCCAGATCTGCCTCTGAGGGGCTTACATGCTCAACTACCGCGCTGGGGTTCGAGGGGCCCTCTGGCTGTATTTCAAAAAAGCGAAGAAGGCAGAGGCGTCTTCTCAGGACGCAACTACTTACCAGTACCTTGACTGAGGTTGAGGGGCTGTCCAGCAGACTACCAGCTTCATGGCTGATGGTGTTGCACCTCCCTCAGTCCTCTCTGAGGTCCATGTTTTTCCTGCAGTGCCAGGTTGGGCGGGGGTTTCTTCTCTGGACGAAAGGCCCACGCATTCCTCCACAAGACCCACTGATCAACAAGATGGTGGCCAAACACGTGGGGGAGCTGGCACGGCTAAGTTATCCACTGGACGTGGCACTGATCTGCAAACAGGCATGTGGCAGAGCCTTCACGGCTTGGTACTGGGCCGGATGTAAGGCCGCATGGGACACCGTCCTCATCAGAATGGGCTGCACAGGGTGGCATCAACCTGTTCCCCATCAAGGGTGCGGGATGGGGGGGGGGTCAGTGGCCGTCAAGCTCTGCCGGACTGGTCCCCTAAGGGGGTACATCTATATCAGTCGTCCCTTGCAGGTCCCCAGAGTTACAGAGCCGACTGGAGGGCCTAGTGCCTCGTAAGCCTTTACACAGGCCCAGTGCGTCCGAGGGCTGAGCTCGTACAAACCAGGTCGCATGTGAGGATCACTTTTTTGAGCGATTCTTAACCCTGATGAGGCCACACCAGATGGTGGGATACCTCAAGTGTCTGATTAGGGATGTGGCCCTGCAGATGCAACCTCCTCGCCCACGGTCTCTGGGACCCCTGCCTCAATCATCGGGGGTACCTGTTCTGTTTCCAGTGGCTCCGCCTCCGATGCCGGCCCTGCTGCCGCTTCCACCTGCCCCCACCTTCTCCGCCAGTCCTACCTCAAGTCCCGCCGCCCACGGCTCCTCCAGCACAGAGCACAAGTCTGCAAGGGGGCTCCCAGGAAGATCATGCTGGCAACTTTTTTCCCCAAGTGCAGTATGATACCAATGACAACATGGAGGAGCCTGAGGCCTCCGTCTCATACAAGGAGTTTCCTGACTAGCTGCAGGGGCTAGCAGAGTGTCTGGGCATTCCGCAACCAGAGCAGGCTCAACAGGAGCCAGGGGTGCTAGCAGAGGTGTGGGCTATGAAATCAGCTAGCAGACCTGGCATCCCTCTGCAGAAGGATGTCCTTTCTGTAGCTTTATGCAACTAGAAAAGGATCCAGTGCTGCTCTGAACACACCCTCGGCAGCATTCCTCAGTCGTGGCAGCAGCCTCCATTTATTTGAAGCCCTCTGGGTCCTCGACTGTCTCTTCAGCAACCAGTTGCTTATCTAAAGAGGACAAGCTGTTGGAGACCTTTGGCGGGAAGGTGTACCTCAATGCTGAGGTGCACCTGCGACAAGTGAATGTTGACACACTTCTCTCAGCGGCAAACCAAATGCTGTGGAGGGAGATTGCAGACTTCCTTGCAGACTTGTCCCTAGAGAGGCAAGCAGAGTTCAAGGCGGGCCTGGCGGAGGCAAGAAAAGTCGACCGGGACCTCATGGAATCTACCATCTCGCAAACATTGAGGCGGCCAGTAGGGGCTTGTGTGTGGGGGTACAGCTGTAAACCGCTTGGATGCATGCCACCATGTTCTCCTCTGACATTCAGAAGTGCGTCCTCGACCTCCCGTTCAAGGGTTCAGATCTGTTCCACTCGTCCACTGGCAAGTAACTCACAAAGAAGACCTCCACGCAGACCACCAAGTCTTTGGCAGTCTTGACAATGCCTGGTTCGAAGTACTTCTCCCAGCGGCAAAGCAGGCCTGACCAGAAGCCACGGTCTTTCGGCGGGTTTAGCGGCTTCCAGGATAGGAAGACTCGCCAGCTGGATAGGTTGCTCAGTTCCCACAGACGGCAGCAGCAGCGCACCACAAGGGGCTTTTCTCACTCCACAACCCCACCCACTCCTCCGCCCTGGCCTCCGAATGCAAAAAAATAAATGAAGTTCTGGTCGGGAGCCATGGTTCTATTGTTGGGGGCCATCGGACTGTATATTAGCACTTGGAAGCGTCTTTTTTTCAAACCCATGGATCCTCTCAATAGTTGAGACTGGTTTGTTCCCCCCCCAACCCCAATTGCTTCCCATTGCTGCTGCAGATAGGTTCTCCCACTATAATGAAGGAGATCTTGAAATTGTGCAACATGTAAGTGGTGGAGCCGGTGCACCCTCAGGACAGGGGTTCTGGCTATTATTCCAGAATGTATGCAGTACCCAAAAACAACCAGGTGGACATGAGGGTAGTGCTGAATCTCTTTCCTCAACCTTTCCCTACCCCTCGAACGCTTCAAGATGATTACGCCAGCTCAGATAGCGGAGTTACTGTGCGCAGGAGACTCGATGTGTTCCCTAGACCTAAAAGATGCGCATCTGCACGTCGCCATCTTTCAGCCGCACAGGCAGTTTCTTCGGTTCACGATCATGTCGCACCATTTCCAGTTCAGGGTGTTGCCGTTTGGCCTCAATGCCACCCTGTGTATTTGCCAAGATTATGAACATGGTGGCGGGCCTACTCAGGGTGGAGGGCCATCTCCTGTGTCTGTATCTGGACGACTGGCTGGTGATATCCAGTTCCCTGGAGGGGGCCCTCTGCTCCTGCCAGAGGCTAGCGGACGGGCTCTTCCAGCTGGGGTTCTCACTCAACCAGAAGAAGTTGCAACTGTGCCCCATCCAGTCCCTCCAGTTTCTGGGAGTCAGGTGGGATACTGTAGTGCAGAGTGTCTTCCCTACTCCAAAACGGCTGATGTCTCTCCACATGGCGCTATGCAATTTCTTGCACAACTCTTCAACTTCAGCGTGGTGGTTTCAGCACTTGTTGGTTCTCATGGCCTCTTGTGTCCTAACGATTCCACATGCCAGACTCCAGATGAGGCATATCCAGCTCCATTTCACAGCGGCCTGGGACCAGAAAATGGGTTTGCGGTTGGAGAGACTTTTTATTCCTCTGATGCTGCTCCCAGGCCTGTGCTGGTGGCTCTTCAACAGCAATGTGTCAGTGGGTACCCCGTTCGCTCCTCCGGAAGCCCCACTAGTGGTGACCACAGAGTCGTCCCACCAGGGCTGGGGGGCATCCTTGAACACTCATTCCATTCACGGCTCGTGGTCCAGCTCCCACATCAATTTGCTGGAGCTCAGAGCAGTGGGCTTAGAGTTCAAAGCCTTTCTTCCAATAATCGGTGGCAGGGTGGTTCTAGTCAGAACTGATAATTCTACAACAGTGTTTTCTTTAAACAAACGGGGCAACCAGGCCAAGAGCACTCTGCATGGAGACGGTTGCAATATGGGAGTGGGCTCTGTCTCGATGGGTCTGGATCAAAGCAGTACATCTCCTGGGGAACAGCAATGGGTAAGCAGACAGATTGAGCAGGTTGGGCTAGCAACACTTACGAATGGGAGTTGGACTGCACCCTGACTAGTCTTTCCCTCTGATGGGGCAGCTGAAACGTCAACCTCTTTGCGTCGCAGGACAATTACAAGGGCCCTCGGTTTGCATCTTGTACGGGGCAGGGCACAGGCTGTCTGGGGATGCGTTCCAGCTGTCCTGACACAACCTCAACTGTTATGCCTTCCCTCCTCCTCCCTTGCTCCTGAGGATCCTCCGCAAGTTCAGGTCTTCAGTGGGCTGCAGACTGATTCTGGTGGCTACTCAATGGCCTTCGAGACCTTGGTTCTCTGACCTCCTACAACTCGAGTCACAGGGTCCAGTCCCGTTGCCGATCCACAACGGGGCTTGGGGGGGAGAGGGGGTTCCTCATGCATCAGGTGGGAGCAGTGCAGTACCCAGTCCCAGGAAAACTAGCCCTCACAGCCTGGCTTCTGACCAGCTGAGGCTTACACAAACTCAATTGTCGGCTGATAATTGGAACATAATACAGGAGGCCAGGAAGCAGTCTACCCGTGCCCAATACAAAAGCAAGTGGACTAGATTCTGTCATTGGGCGCAGGAAAAGGGCCTCGACCCCCTCATTTGCTCAGTGGACAAAGTCCTCTCCTTCTCAGCCCACTTGGCCCGTTCCGGAGTCCAGGTGGACACCTGCCGCACCTATCCAGGGGAAATAAGGGCTTATAAAACCTCTGAAAAAGGAACTTTCTCTGTGGCAAATGCAGTGGTCAAGGCCCACCTTAAGGGCTTTTCTTGTCTGTTTCCACCGGTGCATAGGCCCCATCCCACCTGGGACCTTAGTGTGGTGCTGTTGGCGCTTCAGCGCAAGCCATTTGAGCCATTGGCTTCAGTGGATCTCAAGTGGGTAACGCTAAAGACGGCCCTGCTGCTGCTGGTGGTGTTCACATCAGAGTAGTGAGCTGCAGGCTATTTACTGTATTTCACAACAAGGTGGTCCTTCGAACGCAACCCAATTCTTGCCAATGGTGGTGTCACCCTGTCATTTGAATCAAGAAATGTGCCTGCCGGTCTTCTTTCCCAAGGGAGATATACCATCAAAATTCACATTTGAGTGTGGGGGTTGGAAATCAACCATTGACTACGCTATTGTGGAAGCCTTCTCCTTTAATAAAGTAAAATCATTTGAAATCGTAGAGAGGATGGAGAGTGATCCCAACCCTATATTCGTTTTGTGGCAAAGAAACAATATAAAGGAAATATGCCCACAGCAGCAATAAGGAAAGTTGGGAGAGATTAGTTGGATTGCCTTGTGCAAGTCCCTGAGGTGCAAAGGTTAAGAACGATCATGTATGAGCCCGATCAAGGAAGGATTATTCTACAGTATGAATGTCTTAGAGTTTATGTGACCAACTAGTGACGTGCCCTGGAAAGGAGTATAGTGTGGGGGGGGGGGGGAGTAGAAAGGCAGGGGATACAACATGGTTTGACGCAAAGTGTAGAGATGCGAAATAGAGACTGAACCAGTGTGTAAAGGGGGACACTATCAGGTCACGCCTCTTCATGAACAAAAATGCACCTATAAAAAAACCTAAGAGAAAAGAAATATCAGTTAATACATAAACATTGGTTATGCTTACATAGGGTGGTCCAAGAAAACAATGCTAAAGCTTTCTGGAAGTTGGTTGCAAAGGGATTTGGGAAAGACAAAAAAAGAGACATTGGCTTTCATTCATAGTTGAATTACACACTTTGAAGGAGTGTTAAATAATTCAAAGATAGATCAAATTGGTGGAGAATATGTAGTGCAGACGACCACAGAACAATTAACTTTTACTCAAGAGAAAATTAGGGTATACATTTCCCACCTAAAATTAGGTAACGCTGCAAGCCCAGATGGGCTAAGACCAGAAATATTTGAATGGAGGGCAGAATGGTGGGTGCCAGTTTTGACGCAGGTGTTTAATGCAAGAGGGGCCACACGAAATGCCCAATTTAGTGGATTAGGAGCTTACTAGTACCAATTTTCAAAAAGGGTAAAATTAACGGATCCCCACTGTTACCGGCCAATATCCCTGCTAGATATCAAGTAAAATCATCACAGGCTGTCTGGCAGCTTGGTTACTGACGTGGGCAATAATGGGAAACCTCGAGACAAGCAGCGTTCAGGAAAGGATACTTGGCACTGGACCAATGCTTTGTGCTTCAAACCATTATTGAAAAATATTCGAAGGTCAGAGGGGAAAATGTTTATGTAGCATTCCTCGATCTAGCCAAAGTCGACAGGAATCTTCTGTGGGGAAACTGTCCAAAATAGGCGTGTCAGTGGTTCTGCTACAGGGTGTGACGTCCTTTCATCACGGGATGAAATGATGCTGGGTTTTTCTCCATGGATATTTCAACAAGAAAACCCATCGAATTTTTTTAAGGAATAGATAAAAACTTAAAAGGTATGAGGGAACCCCCCAAAAATGATGTTAAAAAAAAATTCTATGAGTTTTCTCGTTGAAATATCTGCAGAGAAAAACCCAGCGAAATTGCATCACGCGATGAAATGACATGGAACACTGTTACAGATGATACAGCTGGTTTATGGCGATAAATCAGGTGCGGTCAAGTGTGCGGGAGGGAACAAATACACAAAGGATATTATCACAAACAAATGTGTCCGACGGGGACCCTTTGGCCTCTTTTTTTATTCTCCCTCTTTATTTGGTTTTAATCCATACCATTCCCTTGCCAAAGTCATGCTAATGGTGTAATGTTCAAGCGCCCTGATGCCTGCGGTCTACCGGCGCTATATAAAAATATATACATACATACATACATACATACATACATACATACATACATACATACATACATACATGCCAGCAAAACTAAATGGGGTCTATTATAGTGTCCTCCTCTGTGCTGATGATACAGCACTGATAGATCTCACAGAAGGGGGACTGCAGCAGAGTCTGCAGTATGCAGATCATTTTCTAAAGAATCTCAAACTGACACTGAACTCATTTAAAACTAAGATTGTAGTGTTCGGTAAAGGCACACTGCGGGGTAAGTGGTATATTAATCAAGAAAGAGTAGAAGTGGTGCCCTCATACAAATATGTTGGGGTTGTCTTCGTGAAGTAAGGAAGGATGATGGTCCACCCATGTAAATCAGGCAGCTAAGCAGATGAAAGTAGGCCAAAGGGGGCTTCAAGGGTTATTTTTGTACTGGGGCTGGGGGGAAAGGTTGGATATATGTTTAGAAGTGTTGAACCTCAAGACTAATATGGCTACGCTATATGGACGTAAGTTGTGGGATTATTCCGCTTGTGTAAAATTAGATGTGGTGCAGAATGTCTGTCTGAGGCAATTGGTAGGGCTTTCCCCAGTAATCTCCGGGGATGCGCTGCGACGCGTGCTGGGGGTTCCCAGTATGGGACGACAGGCTCACCGTCGATTTGTTCAGTTCTTCCTGAAAATACATCTGGATGCTACTATGAATCCCAACATAAAGAATACTCTAATGAAAATGTTAAGCTCTACTGTAAAGGGCAAATATCAATGGCTCCCTAAGGGGGCAGTTTTGTTGGAAACATGGGGGTTATGTAATATAAACCATTTAGGCATATTGTCAAAAGGGCAAAGGAGGAGGCTTGTCTTAGAATGTGCAGAGGAGGAATGGGAGCATACGCAGGGGCATATGTTAAGGCTCCCGACAATGAAAGTGTACAGGGAGTGCTGCGCTGTAAAGATGCCCCAAAATGTTATTACAAAGGTGAACTTGAGTGCAGTCGAATTATTTTAATGATTAGGTTAAAAGTTTTACCAGTGCGTACCAGGATCCCATGGTTAGGTGTGGAAAGAAGGGAGGATAGCTCAGTGGCAACGTGCTCGCGTTGGAAGCAAGACGACACAAAGCAACACAGGTTTGATCCCGGGGTCCGCGTTTAGAAACCTCTGGGTATTTAAGCGCGTTATAAATATTCAACTAAGACAACAACAACAAAAAAATTCTGTAACAGCGCCTTGATGCTTTGCAAATAAATAAAGTAATGACACCTGATGTCTGCTCTTACCCTTGCACTTGCCACCAGCTGGACGCACTTTTATTTATTGTCTTATATATTTTAATGTTATCCTTTGTACTGCACTGCCCCCTCCCCTTTCCCCGCACTTTTCCCCTTGCCCCCTCCCCAGCACTTACACAATCTCAATGTCACCTGGCCTAGTAGGATCGTTGTCTGTCTTCCCTCTGTTTCCCCTCCCTTGTCTCGTCGCGCCTTGAAACACTTGTGTGTAGGCGCGTTATTAATGCCATATCATATCACCAAAATTCAGCCTCTGCATTAAGATTGGATAAGCAGGAGCTAAACGCAGCTCCTGGGTATCCAGCATTAACCAGTGACCAGGAGCTCGTACAGAGTTCCACAAATCTAAACTCCACATAAGAGGCAAACATATAATGTTGCCCATCATTTGTGTCCTAATGTTTATTTATAGGTGTTCTAAATGTACAGAGTTAAATTCACATAAGTATGTTTCTTCATCCATTGGTCTGGGGCGCCAAAAGTAGCTCCTGGTAGCTTGATTGATATGCTATTTATAATGCGCCTATACCCAATGTGTTTCAAGGCGCAACGAGGAAAGGGTGGGGAATGAGGGAGGACAAGACCAATGATTTTACTAGGCCTAGTATCACTTAGATCGTGCAAGTGCACAGACAAGATGTGCAGGGGAGAGGGAACGGGGCGTAGTGCACCCAGAGCAGCCTGGCCCCGAGTTAAGTGTCATGAAGGCTGGGACTCGAAGGGGAATCCCAAACCCGGAAGTGCAAGGGAGGCCAGGTGGCAGTGCAGGAAGGCCAGCAGGCAACTGCAGGGGGACTGGAAGGGGGAGGGGGCGCTGGTGGTGTCGAGCTAACCAGGCTCTTCTAGGCTACAAGCGGGAGCTAAATAGCTCCCAGCTCCCCTCAATTTCGAACCCTGGAAATTCTTATCTAAATGTCATGTGAATCAACTGACTGAATAACAAGCTTTCTTTCAAAACCCTTAAAGCTAAGCAGAAAGAGCTTTTCGTACACAGGATGTACTTGGGGCAGTCATGTACTACCTTTTAAATTAAAAAAAAAAAGCCACTTCAAAAGATCGATGAGTTCTTTACGTATGTCTGCAAGGGTATCATCGCCAGGTGGATTGTAAGGTGTATTCAACAAGACTCCCAGTTTCACAGCTAGGGCACACTCTACACATAATTCAGGAGCTACTCTGGCATTCATTGCGAATGTGCCACTGGAGGATGTCAAAGTTGCACAGGACACCCAAGTAGGTTTGGGGTGGCTGTGCTGATGTAAGGGGGCAGGCAAACTCAAACAGCAGGCGGGTAAACAAGAAGGACGAATGGACAAGGTAATTCTGAACAACAGAACAGGAAGAAAGAGCAGACCTCAATGGTGAACGATAAGGGATGGGAACCATGCACTGGACAACCAATGAGAAATCCCACTAGGGGTGTATGCACAGGTTGGACTAGAGACTACCCACAGATATGAGGGAAGCTCAATGCCTCTGTGTAAGTTACTTTTACAGGCACCACACCCTGCAAGCCCATGGAAGGGGGGCAGCAAGAGTGGCTTCTGTGCATGGACAGTTCGGCACAAACAAGGAGTGTACTTGCACGAGACAAACCGGTATGGGTCCAGCCGGAACCTACAACGGATGCCCTCTGAGGGCACAGAGTGCAACACACTGTTACATTAAATTCACTATAGAATACAAGTAAAAACGAGACAAAGGAAGGGGCAGAGATTGGCCAAACTCTGAACAAAGGAATGACTAAAGCACGAGTGAATACAAGAATAGTAACAGAAATATATAGGGAAGAATAGGCAGACAAAGTAAGCAAGGTTCAGGACAGAGACGAGGAATGAAAGGGGAAAAGCAAGTGGAAAAGAATGTAAGTGCAATGGAACATGAGACTGGAACTGCAGACTAGAAACTATGGACCGGAATCAAGTAACAGCGGAATGAACTGAAGACCAGGAACAAGGAAAACTGAGGACTGAAACTCTGGTATAGGATAACGAGGACTGGACAGTAGCCTGTAACAGGAATACAAGGGACAGTAACTTTGGGCTAGGATGAAAAGGAAGCTCGGGACTGGAACCTAGGAAGCTAAGCCAGTGAACACTGACTATGGGCACAGAGCAAGGAACTGCAGGAATGGAACAAGAGAATTGGTGGTAGGGAGTCAAGGGGCTGCAGACAGGGAACAGGTGAGTACAAGCAGGGGACCAGGGCTGCAGTGCAGAAAGCACAGATGTTCAGGGCAGAAGGCAGGGGAGAGTAGGCAGAGTAGCTGGGTTGACAGGCAGGGAGCGCAGGACACTGGAACAGTTTCTGGCAGCAACAGAAAACAGCAGAATTTCGAGGATCAAGGAACAAAGGGCTGGAAGCAAACTCAATGCAAGAGACCTGTGCTCCTGCAGGCAGCTGCTTAAATACTGACCCTGTGCTGAAGCAGGCTCATTGGCAGCACCTGTAACTGCACACCTGAAGGTAATTGGCCTCCACACTCTGGTCCTAGGACAGTGAAAGCAGCATTGATCTCTAAGGCTTCTATGGATTGTAGATCTAAGACTGCTACATAGGAATAGCAAGGGAATGAGAACTGCAACAAGGTGCATTATGTGATATGTAGATTGTGAAATTAAATGAGGAAATATCAAAGTCTTGCAAACGGAAATTAAAGACAAAAATATGAAGAGGCATTGTCCCGGAAGGATTATGGTGAAGAATGGGTCCCAAATAGTCCACAACGGGTGCCAATTGGTGCTCCAGTGGCACAGTCGTTACAGAAGCAGCTACATGGATTTCGTTTCACACTTTCACACAACAATATTGTTGAGCTAAACACTCTAGGAATGATTCATAAGTGGGACAGACAGTGTTAAAACATTTTGTTTCTGTTCCTTCAGTTAACCAAACTCCTTCATCCCATACTGCTTGCTAGTCTATGCAAAGTATGTGATTCTCCGTAGATTCAAAAGCCTCAGAAGATGAACATTACCTTCCAGTAATCGTCTTTCTAATGCTTGTATCTGCTTAGAATCACATGTCCCTGCCCGTCCTCCCCCAACTGGCAGTTGAAGGTATCACAAGCATGGGTTTTTAATCATAGTTGACTTTCTATGCCATGTTAGTTGTAATACTCACGGTTCACTATAGACTTCATGATCCTCCGGACAGGAAAAATAACAATCTGAGGACTTCGATGCGTGAAGGTTTATGGGTACTGTACATGTCGCAGTAGGGATGGTACTACTGGAACGACCCCTAGATGTCCTTATTTTGACTTTGAAAATAAATATTGTAATACCAACCACTGGATGTCTGCTTATGAAAAGCATGTGACAAGCATCTGAAAGACCATTCATTACTGGAAGGGAATGTTTGTTTGTATATATTTCTGAGGCTTGTGGATCTGCTTAGATCACATGCTATCCATAGGCCGACATCTAATGGTCGTCGCGTAGTATTACACTATTTGTTTTTGAAACTTGAAAAGGGACGTAGACTGGGCGTGTCAATAATACTATCCCTATTGTAACATCCATTGTACCCATGGTCCTTCACGCGTCAAGGTCCCTCAGATTGTTTCTTTCCGCCATTGTAGTCGGACGCTAGTTTGCAGTGTTCTACAGGCTGATGCCTTTGATTAGAAAGTTTATCTTGGGCTTTATTACAATTCTTTCCATAACCACCCATCGCCCTCCGCAAGATATTCTGCAGCAGAGCTCGATGGACGGAGCCATCAACGACGACTGATCAATCAGCTCGACGGACACTGACCGCTGCCTACACAGCCCTCACCGGGCCTCGGCCCTTCACAGTAGGGGGAGGCCGTACTACTTCTCCTTTTAGAGAATGCCTAAATTCTTCCCCTCATTCCCTTCTCTTCACCGTGCTGACATTTCCATTAACGATGGAAAAAACACCTTTTTAAGTTTTGCCTGTTCTGTAATAGCAAGTACCCTTGTGTAGGCACACACACATGGTGTGTAACCACTGTCTCCCACGGGATCACCCCGAAAAGAACAGCAAGTCTTGTAAGCTTCTTTGATCCAAAACAGTAAAGGACTGTAGAACTAAACGCTGGGCCGCCTACACCATGCAGGCCGAGGCCTCCATTGACATGGAGGGAGCTTCCAGTGATAGCCGCGTCGGTGTCCTAAGTGACGCCGAGGCGAACGGGATTCTACAGACTCCCACGTGCGAGCCCCCGACTCCATTAAGCAGGCCAGCGGTCCTGTTACTGAGACTACACCCGGCGATTTAAGCACACATACTACACGCCACACCAAGAACACATCCCACGGCCGGCGGTCGACCACATTGTCGATCATCGAAAGCCACGCAGTGCCAAAGGAAATGTCCTCAAAACATCCCTGTCCTCTGGGCCAACGTGCTCGCGTTCCCCGCATGACAGGCTTCCGAAACAGACCCTCAAGTCCGTTTCTGATGCTGCGTGTTAAACAGTCGCCCTTTCACGCGCCGAAAGGTGTGCACCGAATGGCGTTTCGATGGCCCCTTCCACTACCTCAAAAATGTGATCTCATTAAAAAACACGTACCTGACCCTCTTTGTCTGAGCCCCACCCTTCTGAAGATGGTGGCCACTCTAAATCTAAGGACACCTCTACACCCTCAGAGCCACGTTCAGGGACCATGCACCGCAAGGAGCCTACACCCTTACAGGACACTTCTACCTCCCAAGGTCATCTGAGGGGACCCCAGAAAGCTTTGTTAGGGTCATGAGGAAGATGTCACTTTTCGTAGACTTTATGGACCCGACACTCTACAGAACTGGTTAGTCTTCAGGGCCATCTGACACAGCTAGGGATGAACCAGCAGCCAAAAAGGCATGCCTGGACAATGTTCAGCCCAACACCTCCACCCAGAGCCACGCTACCCCTTGGCTCCCCCTCCCGGATTTATATTTTGTTGACACCTCAGGTTCACTTGACCCTGGCTCTCAAGGAGATCAAGGGGGCCTGTATTATCAGGACCAGGATAACCAAGACCAATTTTACTATGATGGTGACGTCTACACCATCCAGTCACCAGACGATCAAGATCAACCAGTGGCTGACACCCCAGTCGACAACCAGCTCCAATCCAGTGAGTTGCTCCTCAAGACTGCAGAACATTTCAACATAGACACCCAGGAGGTCCACGTTGATAAGGACTTTGTGGAGGACATTCTTGGAGACAAGTCTGCAACACAATTCCCCTCCTGCAATCCATTCAGAGATGCATTCAACCCTCTCTCCTAACTCCTAACCTTGCTCGAGCAGTCAATCCCTGCATCGAGAAAGTGTTCAGACCGGCCCTTACCAACCCTCTATAAATCACGGGTGTGATAAATTTGAAGGGTTCTCCCCCCCCTAGTCCCTTGGGATCTGTCATCTAGGTGGGCAGGACACGCCCATCGCTATTGGTTCCAGTTTCAGGGGGGTGGACCAGTGCGGGAGGATCACCTGGATGAGGGGTGTTCGGGAGTGTAAGTGGGACACCGAAAGGTGAGACGCTGTATCCCCTTCCTTAAAACACCTTTTCCCCAACCTACCTGGTAGGATACCTAGAAGCTCAAGCCCCACCCCCTTTTTCCGACACAAACCCTCACGGACAGTTCATCGTGAGCGACAAAAGACTCACACCAGCCGTATACCTCACATGTCCCAACACAAGAATCGGGCAGAGCAGGCAATAACTGATAATTACACACACCTGACTTCCACCCTACTTCCCCACACGGATAAAAGGCAGAGCACGAAAGGACACTCTCAGCAAGGCAAAACGCACCATGAAGCAGCAATTCCGAGTTGGCAGTTTAAACAGAGGAGAAAGGAGGCGAGACCAGAGAGGATAACAAGGAGGGAATTACCCTGGCCCTTTTCGGCGAAGGATCCCGACTTTCAAGAGGCTTCAAGGAAGAGAAACCTAAAACCGGGAATTTCAGCTGACAAACGGTGCAGTGTGTGTCAAAAGTACACAGGGCCCTCCCGCATTGATAGCCAAGGCGGAATGAGGCGATTGCTGCTGTGCTACTGCCCTTGACTCAGATAACAAAGCAACGCCAGGGAGTTCAGCAGAGCCAGTGAGTTGGAGAAACTGATAGCAGACAGGACTGTGTTACGCTCAAGGTTGCAAGCAGCAACATTGTATGAAGGAAGAAAACTTGTATGCGATTGAACTTTATGAAACCAAAATAGGTACCTGATACAGAGTGGTCCCATGCCACGTGGGTGCTCACTCGAAGGTCTCTGTTTGGTATCCAACTGAGCGTGTGAGAATTATTGAACTGTGAAATTGAAGTGGCCCTGCAGCGGGTTAAGTTGAATCCTATGCACATTCGAAAGTCTTCGATTGCCTGTGAAATGAAATTGGTCTGAGCCTGGCTGAGTGGGACTCATTGTATAAAAAGGACCTGAGCCCGGGCTGAGGGGGATCCAGGGTGAAGAGTGAATCGTCTGGCTTGAATATTTGCACAGGAACTTTTTTCGTTGTTTCAGATATAGTGGGCCCTCTGAATCAAGAGACTTTGAACGCAAGAGACTTGGGCACAGAAGGCCCTGATGTTAGTAAAAGTAACTGTGACCTTGTGCCGAAGAAAGTGTACTGTGCTCGAGGGACCCGCCTTGTCCTGTGCTAAAAATGTGGGGAAGGGAGGCCAATGGTCTGAACATCCTGACTTATCGTTTTGTGAACACTTTTCTTTTTCTTGAACATTATCCCACACTATTTGTAGCATAGCAGTAAGGGTTGACAATAGTTTCTTTTAGTTAGGCCCTTTTTATTTGGCTAGACTTCACTAGGACTGTATTATTTGATGGCCGTAGCTTGCTCCCATCTTAGATTTAGGTTTGGATAGGTGTTTTTCCACCCTTGATAAAGTTCAATAAACACCCTTGTACTGTAATCACTTGTGTATGTCTTACTTTCATACAATGCCTTTCTTACAGGGGTCAACTGAAACCCGACTTACTGGTTGCTCCCCCAACTAGGAAAAGAGAAGGCGCATCTCTAGCCTCTGCAGAAGCCCCACCAGATAAAGAGAGTAAGAAAATTTACACTCTTGACAGCAAGGTGGCTTCCTCGGCTGCCGGTCAGACCAGGATAGCCAATAATACTATCCTTTTGGCTAGCTACAGTTGCCATAAATGGGATGAGCTGCTAATACAAATTGAAACCGTCCCAGAGCCCATAAAATCTCCGTTCCTAAAGACTATAAGTGAAGGCAGACCAGCTGCTAACTGCATCCTAAAGAACAACCTGGATGCAGCGGACCACGCAGGCTGTATAATAGCTGAAGGCATGCTCATTAAGCGTAATTCCTATCTTAGACAATCCGGTTTTAAAATTGAAACACAGGCCATGTTACTCAACATGCCTATTGAACCCAATGCTTTGTTTGGTAAAGCCGTTGAGGATGCTCTTAAGAGCGCCAAGGAAGAGTATGACACCCTAAAATCTCTTGGGAAGTTGTTCAACAACCCTTTTGTGCAGAGGGGGTATTCCAACACCAGAACGTTTCGTGGGCAGGCTCCTCAACGCTCCTCTGGTTAAAGCCAGGGTAACCAATCATCATCCTGGGGCAACTCACAGGGACAATCCTCCTTCTCTAATTTTCAAAGAGGCTATAAAAGGTCCAGGAAAGAGGTAGAGCCTTCTCAGCCAGAGGCTGCACCCCACCCAAACAATGACACCCTGCTCCAGGTCCCCTCCCATGCCAGTGCAGTAGGAAGTCACATTTCCCTATTCACCCACGCATGGGAGGAGATCACGTCAGACAAGTGGGTGTTGTCCACCATGGCGGGCGGATATTGTATAGAACTTCTACAAAAACCACCCAACCTGCCAAAGCACAAGAAAATTACACCGGAAGAGAGGCGCGTATTATTGGAGGAAATGAAAGCCCTGCTGGAGAAAGACATCATAGAGTTCGTCCCAGCAAACCAGGTAAACAAGGGTATTTATTCAACATACTTCCTTGTGCCAAAGAAAGACCTAACAATGCGCCCGGTACTAGACCGGTGCCCAGCAAACACGTATGTCAAAAATTTCACATGACTACACTTCAGGAGGTTATTCCTCCTCTAAAGCAGGGGGACTACATGGCAACATTGGATTTGAAAGATGCATACTTTCATATTTCAATGTTCCCAGTGCAGAGAAAATTCCTGTGCTTCCAGTTAGCGGGAAAACACTACCATTTGAAGGTGCTCCCCTTCGACATAGCCCCGGATCTAAGGGTGTTCACAAAAGTGCTTGTAGTAGTGGTGGCGCACCTACGTAGAGAGTCCACCCCAGTGTACGCTTATCTAGACGACTGGCTGGTAACAGAAGAGACCCCTCAAATATGGAAATTCAACACCCAGAGAACTATCAACCTTCTGTTCCAGTTAGGTTTTTCCATCAATGATAAAAATATCGAGTCTCCTACCCAGTCAAACAAAAAATTCCTGGGTGCAATTATGAAGACAAGGGAAGGTCTGGTCTTCCCCTCAAACAAAAGAGTTCAAAACATGCTGCTACAGATATCTCACTATCTAGCCGGTCGCCAGGTAACCATACGCAAAGCAATGCGCCTGCTCGTGATGTGGCCTCCTGCATCTTCCTAGTTCCACACGTGCGGCTGCGCATGCACCCAATCGAAGAGTGGTTAGCAAAACAGTGGTCTCAGGCAAGCGGACAATGGGGCGATCTAGTAGTTGTTTTGCTAACCCTGGTACATGCTCTTTGCTGGTGGTCCAATGACAATTTATTGAAAGGAAAACCCTTTTGCAATCCACCAGTTCAAGCGATACGAATGACGGACGCCTCACTCTCCGGATGGGGAGACCATTTCCTTCACCACTCAGCTTATGGGCAGTAAAGGAGTCAGCGGGAGGCGGTCTGCGGTTTGTAATAACTTTTATTCAACTTACATCACTCGGTACATAAAATACATAACGTAAGTATTGGAGCCTGCCGGGTTTTTGGTTAGGCTCTGCTTCCGAGGATGATGCAAAGTTCTGTTTGGTTTCTTAACCGGGACCCGGACGATAATCCTGCAGTTCAGAAAAACAAACAACAAAAGAAGGGTGTCACGAACTCTGGCATGACTTTCCCTCAGTCGTCCGACTCTGTAGAAAACAAAATGCACTCTCTGCCGTAAACAGGCTCTGGCTTCAGCCTTCCCAGCCGTATTCCCGTGCTGCTTTTCCAGCCAGCATGGATTGAACTTGGAGACACGTGAAGCCGGTTTTCCATTCCCAGCTGGGCTTGTGTCTAGGTAGTCGCAAGGGTTACAGCACCCCGCGGATCCTGCTGCTCCTGCTCTTAATATGCCCAATGGAAATCTCCTGGGGTCTCACTCCATTCCTCCGTGACTTCGGGCAAGGTCTGCTGCTTTAAAGAGAGAAAGCGTTTGAGTATCTGAGATCCGGTTGTAACTCATTCACTGCCCCTCCCCTCTCATTAGCATCCTCCCGACCCTCTAATGAGGCCGTTATCGCCCACTCTCGTTTTCCCACACCTGTAGTGAGCTTCCTTCCCTTCTCCTCCTCGCCCAGACCCTGGCTCTGTCTTTAACCTTGAGCAGCCCCACACCTCTCTCCTGTGTGTGGGTCCGTATTCATACGGTCGAGCCGTTCTATGGTTATAGGGGTTTCTCCTTCTCCTTCTCCCTGGATATTTCTTGACTCCCTGTTTCTGTCCTTCGTGGTGGCATCTGGTATATGTGGTACATTTGTCCGGTGTATCTCTACTATGGTTCTGGTAGCCCGCCGTTGTTCGGGTTTCCGTTGTCAAAACTCTGGTCATTGCCCCTGAGTACGGAGTGATGTGCCCTTCTTGTTGGTCCTCTGAGTCAATTGTTTCATGCCTGAACAGGTCAGTTGGAACCGTAGCTTCTATGGGTCTGAGTGCATCGTTGACCATCTCAGACGCCCCAAACCACATCAACCTTCTAGAACTTCTAGCAATCCTCAAGCTCTTCAGCAGCATCTGCTAGGTCAGTCCTCACAGATGGCAAAACACACACACACACACACTCACACTCTCTCTCTTTGGAAGTGGGCACTCAGGGGGAACATGTTCCTAGTCTCTCAACATGTTCAAGGGGAACTCTATACTCTAGCAGATTCTCTAAGCAGAAATCATCTTCCGGAAGAACACGAGTGGCAGCTGAACAAAGATATATTCTAGACAATGGGCCTCATTACGACCCAGCCGGTCCGGAAAGAACGGTGGCGGTAAAACCGCTGCCTCCGTTCTTTCCAGACCGGCTGATAGTCCTGCAGGCAGGATTTACACCACCCGCCTGCAGGCGGACATGGAAACACCGGCTCCATCATAGACGGAACTGGTGTTTCCATTATCCCTGTCCCCATGGAGTCCTATTCCGCCTCCGGAATTCTGGGGTCGTAATGCCCCGGTGATTCCGGGAATCATGGAGGTGGAATGGTAATACGGGTCCGGCGGTAACCTGACGGTTTCTACAGCACGTTTACCGCCGGACTCGTAATGAGGCCCAATATCTTTTCCCTGTGGGGTTATCCCCCTTTAGACTTGTTTGCCAAAACAAACAATGCCCAGGCTTCGCATCCAGGTTTCCCCAACCAAGGCCCAAGGATGAACGCCCTGTAGATGAGTTGGTCAGGAAAATGTGCTTACGCTCCCCTCACCCCTCTTCCAACACCACTCCTCAGCAGAGTAGTGCACAAAATGGACAATAGACAACTACAGTTTCCACACCTGCTCAAACTGGCGATTTGCAAACCAACCAAACTTCTGTGCCGATATAACATGCTGTACCAGCACGGGGGAGTGGGTACAACAATCAATCCACATCCTCAGTCTATGAACTTGGCAGCCATGCTCCTGAAGTCATAGAGTTTGGGCACTTATAACGTCTTCAAAGGTGTATGGATATCCTAAAGGAGGCACGAAAAAGGTTTGTAATATGGTGCCAGTCCCAATCTTTAAATCCAATTGACTCTTCCCCTTTCAACATTCTACACTGCATGCTTTAAAGACTCTGGCCTAGTATTTAACTCCATCAAAGTACACCTAGCGGCTCTGTCCGCGAACACTGCTTCACAAAACAAGGTGTCTTGGTATAAAGTTCCTATTATTAAGGCATTCACGGAGGGAGTAAAGCGACTTTACCCTTCCATTTCTAACCCTCCACTGGGTTGGCAACTTAATCTTGTGGTCTCAAAACGCATGGGTCCGCCATTTGAGCCTATACTCAAAGCCAGCCTAAACACTTAACCTACATAACTGCCTTTCTAGTAGCCTTAAACTACATTAGACGGGTTAGTGAGCTACAGGCATTGTCTGTAGAAGACCCTTTCTTTGTAATCCACAAAGATAAAGTGGTCCTTAGAACACATCCAAGGTTTTCACTTAAATTCATATTCAAGTTCCATGTCAACCAATCCATTGAACTACCTACTCGGCTGAAAGGAACTCCATACGCTAGATGTAAGGAATGTCGTCTTGTACTACGTAAGCAAAACAAAGCCTATAAGGAAAACAGACCAACTGTTTGTTTCCATAGCAACTGGTAGGGAAGGGGGATCACATTTCAAAGAAAGCTATCTCCAGATGTATAGTCAAGTGTATACAACAACTATTCATTATCAAAAAAGACCCTGCATTTCACACCAAGAGCTCGCTCTACCAGAGGTACAGGAGCTACTTTAGCATTCATTGCTAACATCCCCCTAGATGCTATTTGAAAAGCAGCTGCTTCCTTACACACCTTTACTCAGCGCTACTGCATTGACACACATTCTAAAGCAGATTCACAGGTGGGACAAGCAGTGCTAAAACAGCTATTTGCCGCTGTTCCTTCTCACAACCCACCTCCTTCTACAGATCCTGCTCCCCAGTGCTCCAGATAGGATTTTGAGGTGGGAGTATTTTACGCATGGTTTTTCAAATTCGAGAGTAAATGCAATTTCAAGAGAGTAAAAATGAGTTTTCTCCTCTGCAAGAGAGTAAAACTTATCCAACACATACACCCAATGCATACGTAAAATCAGACCCATAGACCAAAAGCATTGTAGATCAAAGTTGTCTGGCTTGTGCATAGCCCTTCACTCCACGTGCAAACCTCACATCCCATCTGGGCACATAGTAACAGCACATCACTCCACTTGATAATGGCATATATCTTCCCTGGACATGCTAGCTACGCATATCCTCTTGACACATACTAACAAGTACGCCACGTACTCTGTGCACATGGTAAAGGCACATCTCCTTTCAGAATTTTCAGAGATGTGCTGTTAGCATTTGAAGAGCAAATTTGTGTCATTTGCATGTGTAAATTGCACCTTTACACTGTGTGCATGCTAACAGCACATCTATATGCATATGCTAATGGCAGATATTGTTTTCACGTATTGATAGAACACGTTCTATTTAGCAAGCCTGATATTTGCACACGTTGACAGGACATATCTCTACCCATAGTGACCTCAAATCTCTTCTCTGTGCATGCTATTCGCACATCTCTTCTTGTCTGCTAATGGTGCATCTTCTCTGTGCACATACTAGTGGGACAACTCTCTGTACATGCGTGCTAACTGCGCGCATGTGCACAGAGGAGATGTGCATGCTAACGACATGCCTTCTATGCACATGCTAACGGCACATCTCGGCTCTGCATGCTAACGGCACATCTCGGCTCTGCATGCTAATTGCCCTTCTGTTCCATGGCACGTGCAAATGACACATCTTTACTAAGTACGTACTATGGGGACATTTCTTCTCTGTGAGTGCTAACGTAGCATCTCCTCTGCCTATGCTATAACAGCACATCTCCTCTCTGCCAGTCTTAACGGCAGGGCTGCCTTCTGCACAGGCTAAAACGTTGCATCCAAAGAAAGGGTGGAAAGCTACTGGGCAGGAGGGTGGACTGCACTTCCCAAGTTCCAATTACGTGACACAGTCTTGATGGGTGTGGCACAGAGGGAAGACCGCAGAGGAGTCGCTTCTTTCTTACAAGAAATGCAATAATGAAGAATGACCGTTCACACAAGTTACTATCAGTGCTGGAAATTGTCATGACCCTTGCCCCTGGCCCGGACTGGCAAGTCAGCCTTCCAGTTAGGGCCAGGTCATAGGCCTTAAAACCTCATCCAAGACTCTCTTGGAGTCAGTCCTGGCTCCTTTGGCGCCAGGCTCATAACCATAATGAAGACCAACATTAGAATGGGACTATTTACTTGGGACTATATAACTTGGGGGGGGGGGGGAAGTTAGCCAACATGGAGGCACACACACAACTCGGTTACAAGGAATTGAACTATGCGGTCTATTCTTTTGGGTGTGGCAGGCCTGGGACTACTTTACCTGGACTACTTTGTGTGTGGCAGGCCTGGGACTATTTTACCTGGACTACTTTACCTGAGACTATTTAAACCACACCCAAACAGCAGAACATGCTTTGCGTTATTCTGCTGTGGACAGCGTAACGCTCACCGTGTCCAGTTCTTTGATGCCAGCTTACCTGAAACCAAGGACCTGCAGAGAGAGAAAGAACACTACGAAACTTACCTGGAACAGTATCCTGTCTTCAATCCATCGCTGACTTCAGTTCCACTCACCTGAAGGCATGAACTCCATCATCCGGCACCGCATGCGTCCTGGAATACCATAACCTGGAAAGAGGAGAAAGAAAGACAGTATTAATAAGCGTTTACTCGTGTTTCCTCCCGAATGAAGAAAGCCACACAGTTCTTACCTGGGTAGTCATCTCCTGGTCAGTATCATTGCTGGAACATTACGGCGCTCGGTGAGGAACATCACAACCTGCAAGGAGAGAAAAGACACAGGTTAGCAAT
Organism: Ambystoma mexicanum; assembly: GCF_040938575.1. Lineage (NCBI taxonomy): Eukaryota > Metazoa > Chordata > Amphibia > Caudata > Ambystomatidae > Ambystoma > Ambystoma mexicanum. The sequence goes on along the minus strand of NC_090922.1, from coordinate 629,930,410 downwards.
ATAAAAGGCGAAACAGCGCCGCTCATCGCACATTACTCACCGGACAGCATTGCGCACACCGCGCTTTCGCCTACCGGCCCATGCTCATCTTCAAACTGCATCACAACACCAAAATACCTTTCCTTACCTAAAAGGAAAGAAGCAAGACATTATTATTCGAACTAAGCGGAACATAAGAACTGCATATAAAGACTGTAAAGCAGCAAACCTACGGAGTCGCAGCAGGCCTGGATTCCCACAGGGGGGCTTGCACCAGTGAAATAACTTGGTCGCTGCTCGCCCCCACATCTACGCGCCCCTGCCACGAGGAGCAGGACGGAGAATCCACCTTTTACAATATTAAGGTGAGAAGGCCCATGGGGGAGGAAGGAGTTGAGGCCAAGTGAGGTGGGAAAACATAAAGACAATCTGGTATTGAATCCAGCTCTCCTATATTGCAGACCCATCTTTAATCAGAGGCATTACCAAGGGAGCGGGAGAGGGTTCGAGAGTGCAAATCATCCAACCAGGGCTGGGTGGTGTCCCCGTGGATCCCAGGTGAGAGTAGCAGAAATTGACAAAATGTACTGGGGCCAAATGTACCCGATTTTCCCCCTCCCATTTCCTTATTCAGCCTGACTCGAACATGTCCTCGCCAGCTCCCACCACAATGCCCAACAGTGCTCCCCTGGCATTCTGCTCTGTTTTGCTATAATAAATCAAGTACCATTCAAAACGGGGATAATAACCGTTACCATAGTGCTTAAAAGCTGAAGGAATTTGGCTAAAAGCACTATGTAAGAACGCATACTCCCGTTCGACCTGTTATTGGCATAGCCTCCGTACACATGCAGCAGCACATCTCCTCTCTGCACATGCTAACAGCATCTCTTTTCTGCATGCGCCAGTGGCACATGGCTTCCCTGAATGTGCTATTGGCAAATATATTCAGTTCAGGCTATTGGAACCGTTCATCCCTGCATGGGGTAATAGCCCACCCCTTGTGGTATAGCCCAAAAGCAAGCGCACGTCTTACTACAGCCAGGATAACTTTATAAATTATACATTACAGAGCAGTTTGCAACAGGCAGCAAGTAAAGGAATAATTGCAGATGTGTTGGATCCTGCCCATTTATTTCAGCACTTTGAGGGGAGAGGTGGGGGTGGCTGGTGGCTTGTGAGAGTAAGCCGACCTACCTGACCTCTCTCCCATGCATGGGCACAACAAAACTTACATTTTGGGGGGCAGGAGGGGGGAATTAAGTCGTGATGGGAGGGGCCACTTCAGAAAATAGGCAGGGCAAACTTGGATGCTCTGCCCCCACTGTTCTACCCACCTCCTCCCATGATCCGGTGTGGGGAACAACTATTGAATAGTATATTTTAAAGCGCAATATGCAGAGAGGTGATGGAAGACTTTCTTGATAGTAACAGCTTTAAAGTTTTACTGCGTTTGTTCAAGTAAATTCTTCTGAGCACGCACAGTAAAACTTTGAGACTGCCAGTTTGGGGGAAAGACTTCCCTCACCTCCCTGCCTATCAAAATGCAAGTACGCACATCCAGGGGTGCACCTAGGCTAAAATGTAGGCTGGGGCTAACCTTTCAAATGTTGGGAGAGGCACTAACTTCAGAAACTGTGGAGGAATGGCAAACTTTCTTGTGTAGGGGCATCTAACTTTATAACTCATTGTAATAAGTATATTCTAGTGCATTTTTAATGTTACAATCAGTTAACTGCTCCCTCCTTTGAATTTGAAACACCCACTTTGAATGGATTGTGTCCTCGCACGTATTCCTCATCTTGTGATAATTCGTTTCGCCAGCTTCGCTGCATCGGCAGAGGGCGCTGTGCTCGAGGCTGTGGCATCGAATGTCCCTCGACGGGCTCCATACCGCGTCGAAGTCACCGATGGTATAAATGGCTCGAGCCGCGCCCGTTGGCTTCAGTTCCGTTTTTCCGATTGCTTCGCAACTCGTGAACGGCGCGCTTCAGGATTTTCTATTGAGAAAATGTCGTCTTCTTCGACCGCTTCGACACCCAAGACTGGGTTTAAGAAGTGTAATGATTGCGGATCGAAGATGTCCATTACCGATCCCCATCTAATCTGTTTATGTTGTCTGGGCTCAGACCACAGAACTGGCGACTGTGACTTTTGTTAGTCTTTGACAGAGAAGGCCCTCCGTGAGAGGAAAAGTAAGTTGGCGGTGGGGTGGGAGGCGTCGAAGGGCTCTTCGAAAGCCTTGTCAAAAAAACATAAAAAATCATCCGACTTTAAAGAATCGGAACGCTGTAAAAGGCACTCGAAGAGATCCCGATCTCGTAGCAGGTCGAGGTGATCTTCTTCGTCTTCCTCAAAAAAGCTCAAGAGGAGATATAGATCTCCGTCGTCATCGTCCGATTCGGCAACAGAATTGGTTCGATGCCCGACTAGATCAGATTCCCCATCGAAAGGGGATAGCTTTAGGAAGAAAATGTTGCAGGTATTCGAGAACGTGGCCTTGACCCCCTGAAAAAAACTGCAGAAAAGCCAGACCCCGGTTGCTCCTCTGGTCAACGCAGGGAAGTCGGAAACTAAAACGGTCAAACCGGGTAGTACCCATAAGTCTCGGGTCGACAAGTCGTCGAGAGACCCTCGAGAATCGAGTATCTCTCCGATCCCTCATAAAAAACAAAAATTGTCAAAATCGGGTGCAACTTCATCGGCGCCATCGCCGCTGACTGCTCCGATGTCAAAGCCTATGTCATCTTCGACGCCTCTGTCGAAGGCTTTGTCGAGAGTGTCGAAGATTCCTTCGAGTATTGACAATTTACGAGGAGGAAGAGAGAAGGTTTACACCTTTACCAAGAACAGACTTTTTAAGTCCATGTCTTCGATTTTTGAGGAATCCGGTTCAGAGGAAGAAGAGGTCACTCCTTTTGGAGTAAAATATGGAACTAGACAAGTTCCAGATGAGTTAGTAGATCCTCAGACAAAGATGAGAGACCTGTCTGAAACTCTACATTCTGCCAGTGGTGTGGACACATCACCTGAATTAGAGTTTGCTGCACCTGATCCGGCAGAACATTCGGGGTATAGGAATCTGATGAGTAGGGTGATTGAATATATGGGTTGGGGAAGAGCTTCCCCTACGTTTGAACAGGATGACATGACGGATATTGTAGTCAGAGGACCCTGGAAAGATCCGGTTCTCCCCTTTCATATGGCATTACAAAGAACAGTGGAGAGAAACTGGGAGAAACCAGATAGCATTGCTGCAGTAGACAGTAATCTCCCAAAAAGGTACAGAACTTCGACTTCTGACCCAGAATACCTGAGTAGACACCCAACTACAGAAAGTTTGGTAATTCAGGCAGCTACTACATCCAGGCAGGCAGCATACCCAACCATACCTCCAGACAGGGAGGATAAAAAGGTTGATGCCTGGGCTCGTATGGTTTTTACTTCGGGTAGCATGGCCTTAAAATCTACCAATGTCACCTGTACCCTGGCCAGGTTCACACATACGCTGTGGGAGTGTATTTCGGCAGCGGCTGAACATATTCCGGAAGGCGAGGAAAGGGAAGGCTTCCTGAATATAGTCAATGACGGTAAGGAGGCAATGGGGGAATGCCTCTAGTCTGGACTGGATACTGCTGATAGTATTAGCAGGTCCATGGCTTCAAGCACAGTGATAGGCAGATTTGCGTGGTTGAGGAAGTCAGGGTTTGCACCAGATGTGCAGACTAGGCTTCTCAACATGCTCTTTGATGGCTTGAGGCTGTTTGGTAGTAAGGCTGACGAAAGCCTGGAAAAACTACAGACCTCGAAAGCGGCAGCAAAGTCCCTTAGCGCCTCTATGCGACAGCCTCAGAAACCCTATTCAAGCTCATCTTCCTCTTTGGTTAGTAGAGGAAGAGGACAGGTTTTTCAAAGGGGCAGAAGAAAAGTCACTCGTGGTGGACGAGGAAAAACGACAAAGCCATCTTCAGGAACGGCATCTATACCCTCAGCCGCTCCTGCAGCCGCCTCCAAATCTCTCTGAGGTCTTATCATACAAAACACCAGTGGGAGGCAGAATTTCTCAGCATTTGAAAGAATGGCGAGGCATTACTTCAGATGCTTGGGCACTGGAAACAGTAGCCCAAGGTTACTGCCTTCCCTTCCTAAAAAGACCTCACGATCATCCACCGGGAGCCAGCTCTACCAAGATTCCAGACCCGCTCCTTTTATCAGGAAGTTATAACCCTGCTAGAGAAAGGTTGTTCTGATCTTGATGGTCGTGCAGATTATTGTACCTCCGTCCCCAAGTACCGCACAGACAGAAAGGATACACTGTCTGTGCAATCTTTGAGGCCACAGGTGTGTTGAGCCGTCAATCAGGTAGCAGGAACGCCGGAAGGACCCCTGACCGCTGCAAGGCAATGGTTAATGGTTAAACAGAGCAATGCAATTGGTACGGGTAACAATCAGTATTAACAAGGCTTACCCAGGAGTGTTGTAAGTGGGGTCCTAAACGTGATGAGAGCCACAGATTGCTGATGGTGGTGAAAGAGGCGTTCTGCACGGCTCGTAGGTGAGTCACACCTGGGTCTGATGTAGATGGACCAGTAAGGCAAGAAGTTCAAAACCAAGTTCCAAGATTCTAGGTTCAGAGAGGATAATCCAAAGGCAGTCCAAGAGAGAGTTCCAGGGTCAAGGAGCCGGGGAAACAAGGTGGAATCCAAGAGTCAGAAATCCGAGGGGCAGGCAAGACAAATCCGAAGAACAGTCCGAGGTCGCAAAGTCCGTGATCATAAACAGGTAAACTAGAGCGCTAAACAATTCTTCAAGAGATCAGCTGTGAAGCGCTGTACCCACGTTGCCAAGATGCTTTTAAAGTGATTAAGTAGTCACGTGATGAGTCCCATGGACGTGTGAGACGTGATGTGATCACGTGGTCACGGGACGCCGGATGTTCGGGGTTGCCGTGGGAGTCTCTGTGGGCGTGACCAGCCGTGAGTGCGCCTCCATGGCAACTGCCAGCGAAACAAAGGACGGTAGACGCCGGGGCTACAGGCTGGTGTCCTCCTAAGCCAGGCAAACTGCTGGTTCTTTCTATGTGCAGGGACTGCTCTTGTGGTTAGGTGTGGTGTGAGGCGTGTGATCGTGTGATTCTTAATGGGGCGAGCAACGGGAGACGTGACAAAGGTGCAATAGAACATGTACCTGTAGCGGAGAGGAACAAGGGTTGGTACTCCCCTTATTTTCTCATCCCGAAGGACGGAGGATTGAGACCCATCTTGGACCATCTTGTTCCTCAGAAAGGACAAGTTCAAGATGGTAACCCTTTCTCAGATCCTTCAGGCTCTCCAACTCCAAGACTGGTGGGATGGATGCTTATTTTCATGTGCCAATCCATCCCAAAATACCTGAGGTTCGCAGTTGGCGGTTCTCACTATCAGTTTCGAGTTCTACCATTCGGGCTGACCTCCGCTCTGAGGGTTTTCACCAAACTGATGGCGGTAGTGGCAGCGAGTCTCAGGAGAGGGGGGATTCACGTCTACCCCTACCTGGACGATTGGTTGATCAGAGCACGTTCTCCAGAACAAGCTCAAGAACATCTGTCGATCACCTGCCACTTCCTCCACAACCTGGGCTTCTCCATCAATTTCAAGAAGTCCCACTTGATACCATCCCAACAACTCCAGTTTATCAGAGCAGTCTTGGACACTTCCTCGGGCAAAGCCTCGCCACCCGAGGTGAGAGCTCTCCACATCCAGCAGATAACAAAATTCCAGAAAGCCCAGCATCTGCCAGACTTCGATTTTCTCAGGTTGCTCGGCCTCATGGCTTCCTGCATTTTTCTGGTGCCAGAGGCCAGGCTGAGAATGAGATCCCTTCAATGTGCCCTCAGAACTCAATGGTCCCAATTTCCAGGGAATATGTCAGATCTTCTGCAAGTCCCGAGCGCAGCTGCTCGGGATCTATCATGGTGGGCTTGCAACAACAACATCCTCAAGGGAGAGTCTTTTTGGCAACCATGGCCGGAGATAACAGTAGTGACGGACGCCTCACTCGCGGGGTGGGGAGCGCACACCAACGATCTGACAATCAGCGGACGTTGGTCTCCATCAGAGTCCAGACTACACATCAACCTGTTGGAGCTGAGGGCAATCAGACTAGCTCTGAAGGCCTTTCTGCCCTCCGTGCAGAGAAAGAATGTCCTGATAATGATGGACAACACAGTGGCCATGTACTACCTCAACAAAAGAGGAGGCGTAGGATCACTACCTCTGTGCAGAGAAGCGATGCAGCTCTGGTTCTGGGCGATACAAGAGGGAATCTCTCTATCGGCAGCTCACCTAGCCGGAGAGCAGAACACGGCGGCAGGCGCTCTGAACAGGCAGAGCACAGTCTCTCACGAGTGGTAGTTAGCTCAGGAAGTCTTTTTGGAGATCTTCACCCTTTGGGGAACCCCTCAGGTGGATCTGTTCGCAACCTCGGTGAACCGAAAGTGCGATCAGTATTGCTCAAGGGAATTTCCTCCGAGAGGAGCTCTAGGAGACGCGTTCTTGGTGGATTGGGATTTTCCTCTGCTGTACGCGTTTCCTCCAGTCCCCGTGATTCCTCAAGTAATCAGGAGGTTGAGAAAGTTCAGGAAAACCATGATCCTAATTGCCCCGGATTGGGCCAGGAGAACGTGGTACCCAGACCTTCTGGACATGTCCATCTGCCCTCCAGTACGTCCTCCACAAAGAGAGGATCTTCTCTCGCAAGAGGAAGGTCGGGTTCTCCATCCAGAGGTCAACACGCTCAACCTTCATGCATGGTTTTTGAGAGGTTGAGATACAAGGATTGGGATCTTATGATTAAAGACACATTGGATACTTTAACACGCACAAGCAGCCATAAAATCCAGTCCCATACAAGGGTGAGTAAATTTATATGGAACAATCGTCTTTGATTGATTTATTTAGAGCTCGTAAGTTGACACTTTAGGGAAGAGTAATTGTATTTTTCGTATTTTTCCTTTCTACCTCTGTTATTCTATAGGTTCCTGTAGAATATGATGAAGTGTTCCGTGAGTCCCATATAAGCTGTTAATAGGACTATCATATTGTATCTATAAAGAACAAACACAGAACACCAATAAGGTATTTCCTTCTTCATTCTTACACTTACCATTCATTAGGACTTCTGGGGGTTCTGTTCCACCTAGGTAGGTGATAGATTCTCTGGGGTATGATTTCTTCACAACACAGACAATATTTGCTATTCCTTATATAGCACTTTTAACATTAAACAAAGCACCTGGGTCTTGATGAACGTGACCATGCGCACATGCTGAATCGTAGTCATTTCGACCGTCTTCTAATTGAAGAGAATGGATTCTCGAAACGCGTCGGCCATTTTAATTGTTTTTCCTTCCACAAAATCCTCTGTATCTTCACGCTAATTCTCTATACTTATGTATTGATTGTGAAAGAAAATAATTAAATATTGATTCTCTTTCTTTTATGGAAAGAACGTTTTGGAAAATAATTTATTCACAAGGTATTCATTTAAGAGCATTAATTTACTACAAGTAACTGTTGAACCGGTACATACACAGTCTATTGATAGAGTGCAGGGGACGGGAGGGTTCCAGAATTTTGGACCTCCTTTTTCCGTTTACATTGTTGTAACAGTGGACCTGTGCCAGATCCACTTTTCCTCCCCCGCACCTCAAAATTATTTAAACTTTATAAGAGTCTAGTTAATTTGTTTACCACAAGGAGTGCATCCACATATCCCTCCTTTTTTTTGATCTTCCGGATGACGTAATGGAGATTTTGCTTTCGGCCAGAAGGCCAGCAACACAATCTTTGTACCGGTGTCGTTGGAATAAATTCAGTAACTGGTGCAAGGATAGAGATGTGGACCCTTTTCAATGGAGCACACCAATGGTGCTTTCTTTCCTGTTACATCTAGCCAATCTGGGGCTCCAGATCGGAACGATCAAAGGATACCTTGCTGCGCTTTCCATTTTTAAGTGCTCCTCGGAAGAGGTTTCCTACTTTAAAATACCATTAATAATAAAGTTCCTGAAAGGACATACAAATGTATATCCACCAATACCATTTCATGTTCCAACTTGGGATTTGAATTTAATTCTTAAATTCTTAACATGTATACCTTCTGAGCCTCTGCACTCATGTCCATTGAGGCTTCTAACACTAAGAACTGTCCTTCTTGTGGCATTAACATCAGCCCGCAGGGTTGGTGAACTACAGGCTCTCTCATGTAAACCTCCATATACCACATTTTATAAAGACAAAGTAGTTCTGAAAGTCAAACCATCTTTCTTACAGAAAGTAGTTTCCGACTTCCATTTGTCGCAGAAATTTTTTTTGCCAACATTTTATCCTCCTCCTCATTTGGGAAAAGAAGAGGAAAAATTACATAGGCTGGACCCTAAAAGGGCCCTCAGCTTTTATATTGCAAGAATGACAAAAATACGCCAAGACAACCAACTTTTTGTGGGCTACACAGGTCGTAAATTGGGGTTGGCGGTGACCAAACAAACCATATCTCGCTGGATTATTCTAGCTATATTGGAATGCTACAGATTAGCAGGGAAAGACCTACCGGATGGGCTTCGTGCTCACTCCACAAGGGGAATGGCCACTTCTGCGGCTTTGAAGAGGGGAGTCCCGGCAAAAGAATTTTGCTCAGCTGCAACATGGGCATCAATACATACCTTTACCAAACATTACTGTTTGGATACCTCATCCTCAAATGAGGGTCTATTTGCCAGAGCGGTACTCCACTGTGTACATGAAAACTAGAACTTTTACTCCCGCCTCCAAATTGATCACTGCTATGGGAGTATCACAAGATGAGGAATACGTGGGAGGACACAATCCATTCGAAGAACAAGTTACTTACCAACTGTAACGTTCTTTCGACTGGATGTTCCTTGCACGTATTCCTCATCGACCCTCCCAACCTACCCCGCAGTATAGTTTATACTTCTTACAATTTCCTCTCACGATGGGCCTATCAGTCACGACATACGCCTAGATGTCCACGATTAATTCCTCGAAAAAACAAAACTGAAGCAAACGGGCGCGGCTCGAGCCATTTATACCATCGGTGATGTCGACGCGGTTCGGAGCCCGTCGAGGGACATTGGACGCCACAGCCTCGAGCACAGTGCCCTCTGCCGAAATGTATTTCCCGATGCAGCGAAGCTGGCGAAACAAATTATCACAAGATGAGCAATACGTGGGAGGAACATCCAGTCGAAAGAACGTTACAGTTGGTAAGTAACTTGTTCTTCTTGCAGAACCTGAAGGTCCTAGAAAGTGTGAAAATGGCAGATGGTGTGCAATGAAAGACTCAATATCATAGCATAACAGGGCATTGCAGAGTGTGGGGCAGTACTCTGGACGGCTCAAGCACCTTCAGTGGCTGGGAGCAACAGGGGAGAAAATGTAATGTTGGTTCTACCACAGTCCGCTATACTAGAATCTCTGGTGCACTGACTGGCTGGTGACACTATGTCTACCTGTCAAATTCAGTGTTACAAGAATGGGGGAGGGCCAGTGCAGCAATAATGCAATTCTATGCAGCAGTATTTGAGCCACTAGCAGAGGAGCCACCAGTATACACCACTGTGTCCCTACACTTATTAAAACTGTCCTTTTGTAAGGGTGTAAACTTATAAGCACTCCCATTTTTGCAATTGAAGTCAGGGTGAGATTACATTTGCCCAGCATCACACACTTGCGCTAAGCAGCAAAGCTGGGATTTTAACCCGCTCTTTCAATTTGAGCATGGCCACCTTCTTCTGCGCTTTACTTGGAACAAAACTTTTAGTTTTGGGTGTCAAGACCTACAATAATACTGTCCTATAGAGTTAACTTGCATAGTAAAGCATCATAACATGTAAATCCTTATATCAGCATTTTGTGCCAATATAATATCACTGTACCTTTATTTTCCACATCCTGCATGGACAACTAGAAGATGCAAAAGGCGAAACATCCTGGATTTACCCACTTTATTTTCAGCGCTTTTTTTAATTTATTTTTTATTTGATACAGCTGAAATAAATCAACTTTTCAAAATGACATAATTAATTATACAGAATAAAACTATGAGCATTTTGAATTTCACATTGGAACACAAAGGGACAAAAGAAAAACACTGGAGCAACTTAAAAAATCACATAGAGAACACAAAAACACGTATGCATGCCTAGACCTTTTGAGGAAACCAGGTAACATTGTTTAAGTAAAATTCTCATGTAAACAAGATAACACACATAAGTACATAGACATAAAATTGTGACACTAAGTAATTTAAAAATAAATTTCCGTAGGTAAAATGGTTTCCAAAAAATGTACCAAGGACTTCATGACCGTGAATCTAGAGAACTGTTAACTAAAATGCTCCATGTCTCCCCTTCATCCCATGCCAAATGTAGGTTCATTAAATTATTGAATTGTTTAGTGCGTATGGCCTTTAAGTATGGACATGTTACTATCAGATGTTGCAACGTTTCTATTGCAATAGAAGATTCACAAAATCGACAACATTTTTGATCAGCAGGAATGATTTTTCGCCTCACCAGTACTTCCCGCGTGGGCCACAAGTTCATCCTTACTCGTAAAAACTGATTCCTTATTTTTGCCGAAGGACGTTTCACAAGATAGCCGGCAGCTTGCCCCAACCGTTTAATACCAAATGTTTTTATATTAAAGTCTCTATATTTTAAACAGATATCATAGTTTTGAATCCAAACCCATTGATAATATTTAGCTTTGGCTCTTGATGGATTTTCGATTAAATACTGTAAGGAAATATCAGCTTCCAATAGAGTATTCAACACTGCACTTTGCCATTTCGAGGGGAAGGTCAGAGAGGAGGAAGACAAATATCTGGCAACCGTGCTCAATATGTTATTGTGAGTGACACCAAGCAAACACTTACGAAAGAAAGAGCACATGCTCCATTTGACCCTGCTGGATAATGGTTTTATACCCAGTTCATAGCGCAGGATAGGCATGGGCAAACAGTTTGGCAAGTGGAGTACCTTTCTCGAAAAGGCAGCCTCCAATTTGTCCCAAGCCTGATCATTGGAATACAGTTTTGATTCGGCGCCATATGTGAGAATGGGGATGACTTTTTGCTCGTAAAACAATAGCAGGTGCTTTAACGAAAATTTGCCATACTTGTAGACAAGAATTTTACCCTGTGATGTAAGAGACAAAAGTTTTGCTCGCAACAAGTTCGAGTATCTAGAGTCACCCACACTATTTTGGATAAATAATCCCAAATATTTGTATTCCAGAACTATATCCATTGGTTCTTGTTGTAGATACCAAACAGTATTTCGTAGGATTGCTCTCCCCGGGGGCCTACAGACCATAATCTGCGATTTTTCAAGATTTACAATCAATTGGTTCTCCAGAGCATATTTGGATAAGGCAGATAATAAATTCTGAAGACCCATTGGCGTTTGGGAAATTAATACAAGATCGTCAGCGTAAAGAAGCCACGGGATACGCTGGCCACCTAGTTCAGGAGCATCCGAAAGTATTCGAAGAAAGGAATGACCCATGTCAAAAATAAACAGATTGAACAGAATTGACACCAAAATACACCCCTGCTTTAAACCCAAAAAAGTAGCAAAAGATGCAGAAAGATGGCCATCAATGGAGAGCCTTACGCGCATGGAGGTCTCAGTATGTAGCTGCATGATAATTGACAACAAGGAAGCGGGACATCCAAGAGCGTTTAACTTGTGGAATAGTAAGTTGCGATTTATAGAGTCAAACGCTGAACGAAAATCAATAAAAGCAAAATATAAAGATTTTCTGATGGCGTATTTAGACTTAAGCATGTTTATTGTGATCATATTGGGTAGAGTGCCTAGGCCACTGACAAAGCCTGATTGCAGGGGATCTACAATGGAGCCTTTGTTTGCCCAGGTTTTCAACTTCCTCAATAATATTCGGGAATAAATCTTCCCAGGTACGTCAAGGAGTGAGATGGGACGATAGCTGGCTGGATTGGCTCTCTCACCCTTCTTATAAATGGGAATAACAATAGACTGTTTCCATGACAAGTGAATCTTCTGAGTGGCATTGATGGTTTCAAATATAAGAAAAAGAATATCTGCCCAAATATCTGGAAAACATTTAAGGTGTCTATTCGACAGACCATCCGGGCCAGGGGCCCCGGAATTGCTTACTTGTTTTATACAACACAAGATATCGTCTTTATCAAATGCTATGTGGAAAGGAGGTAAGGAGTCAGGTATAAATAAACCTGACCATACAGGTGGAGCAGCAAAAAAGGCAGAATAGTGTTGAATCCACCTGTCCTCCGTAAAAACATTAATCTGAATGGCCACCTGATGCCCTGCTGTGGCTTGATTTATGATGTTCCATGTCTGAGCTGTATTCCTAGTGGCCAAGGCCTTCAACATGTTGTTTGCATCAATTTGATAGAGCTTGGCTCTTAAACCTCTTACCCAGTTTCTATATTTAGTTTTGATGTTGGATAGGGCGCCAGTACGCCTAGATAGCGGCAACTTGGCAATAGCTCTTTTATCTGCACGCAGCCTAGCTTTCCTAGCTCTTATTTCGTGATCATAAGTGTGGAGATGAGGAGTTTGTTTATGTTTGTGTGCAATGGACCCTGGTTGAAATAATTGTATTAGATCATAATATAGTATGTTATCAGCGCCAGGACCTCCCTTTCCACTCATCACCTCAGCGTGATAGCAGTTCTTAAATGCTGCTAGGGAAGACTCAGTCCATGTCAGTCTGTTCCGAGCAGAATTTACGCTAAAAGAACCCGGGATAGATACAGAATGAGATTGATTACTCTCAGACTTTGAGGTCCAAATCATATGTAAAATATTGTGATCACTTGCTTCCGTTTGAATTATTTGAAAGGCTGTGACATTATTTAACATGTGTGCTGAAGTATACATGAAGTCTATAATTCCTGTGGACCCACCTCGATGCCAGGTGGACCTCGGCAGAATGTCCTGTGAAAAGACTCCATTTAACATGTGCAAATTTCGTGACTTCACAAAGGTTACCCATTTCTCGAGCCGCGTTCTTTCAAGATGACGTGGCGGCCCCAGACAATGGAGGTGTAGGTCACTAGCTACAAGGATAAGGTCAGTAAGGCCTTTGAGTATGACAATATCAAGGGTTTTAGCCATACAATCCAGGAAGCAATCATCCGAAATGCCTGCCGGATTCCAGTAGACATTTATAGCAGCACAAGAAAGCTTGTTTCCAAAGATTTTTGTCATTTGTAAAAAAGAATTTGGAGAATACCAGGGCTCAATTTTTAAGGATGAGGACTGCTTAACGGCCGCAACAAGCCCGATGTGGGACGACCCCACAATCCTTTTACTGCTGGGATTAAAAGAACATCAAAATTGTTCCATGATGGCACATTAATGAACCAGGATTCTTGCAACATAACAACATCATGATCAATTAACCACACATTCTTGTTATTTAACAAATGACTTTGACCTCTAGAATTCCAACTAGTGAAGGACAAAGCTGGTTTTATCAAAACCTGATTCTAGCATTGACTAATTTTGGCGGTACACTTACATGTTTTGGAAATTGATAACTGGTTTTTACTTAAAGTTTGGTTTGGGTGTGGAATCCGAGGACTATTTACAAGAGAGTCTGAAGAGTCCGACATGGTCTTGAGCTTAAAGCCCAGCTCAAACAATTGCGTTTTCACAGCCCATATGGTGTTTACCACAATCCTCGAGTTGAACCATAGATTGACAGACGTGCGGTTTGTTTGGTTAATAAATTCGACAAGTTCAATATCAATAGTGCCGATGTCATCCAATTCCGGGATTTCTCCCAAAAATTGCCAGGACAGAAGCACGATTGAGATTGTATTGTTTGGCTGGCGCGGGCAGACAGGTAAGTGTCAATGCATGAACCGCAGGGCCCTTAAATCCTACTGTCCTGCGCTTCTTATTGCCTGTTCGAGGCAAAGTTTTAGAATTTTGCTGATCTACTGAACAAGCTTTAGTTTGAGAAAAAACAGAATTCTTGAAAAACTTGGTCAAAGAGGACTGGATCAGCAATTCCATGTCTCCAGCGGCAACAGTTTCACATGCAGAGACATTTGGTCCAATCGTAGGATGCGCTTGAGGGACAGTTTGTCTAGGCGCAGCCTTCGGAACATTCTGTGAGGGTATTTGCGGTCGCTGTGCATCAGACACAGCAGACTTTACAGCAAGATTTGGGTCATTTGTGGTAAAAGTCAAATTTTTAGGGACAGATTTAAGTGCCATGTATTCATCAATAGCGTGCCTTAATTCTTTGAGTCGCGTTGCTTTATCTACGCAAATCATCGAAGGGGCCGCATTAAATGAAGAATCATTAGATGCCTGATTTTGCTGAGAGTTTTTAGATATGTCAGAAGCAACACGAATCGGGTCCTTTAAAGGACTATGATCAAGCACCGGGGCTACCGCCACCGGAAGGGCACCTGCTTTTCGTGTCTGCGATTGTGCGAAGTATTTTTTAGCGCTCACTTTGGCCCCAACTACAGCATTAGCAGCTGGAATAGAGATATTTTTGACAAAAGATTTCATTTGCGAAGGACGTTTGGCCACAGCTTTGATGTTTTTAGATTTTTTTTTTGCGGGGGGAGGCTTTTTAAACCCCAACCTACTAACATCAAAAGGGTTTGAATTTCCATCAAACAAAGGATATGTGGCTTTTTGAGGAAGACCCAGGGCAGTGTCATGTGTGCCACTCACATGATCAGTTATGGGGTTAAAAAAACAAGGAATAGTCTGGTAAGCATGTGAGGAGACAGGAAACGGGAGGTAAGTCTGAGAGGCTATAGACCTATTGCTACTCAGGGGGATATTAGCTGGAGAAAAGCTCTCCAATTTGGAAGCAAGCGTCAGATGCTCTGCCAATAGCTGATTGAGTTGAGTGGAATGCAAATCAGCCTTTGTGACTAGAGCCTCAAACAATTTTGCTATGGCTAAGATGGCAGTATTCATAGACATGAGGGCAATCCCTGTATTTACGCTAGGGGAGTCAACCGACCCTGATTCTATGATGCCCTGAGTAGGAATTTTACGCGGAGTAGGGGCTATGAATGACAAATTTGCTACAGACTGAGCAGCACTTATATTTGTGAACAGTATGGGGGATTTGGACAAATTTTCTGAAAGAGTGCAAGATGAGAAAGCAGTAGCATTGAAGTCAAGATCAATTACAGGCATCCCCCCCATATTTGGAGTAGGAGATGTTGTCGACTTCGTGGAGGCAGTTATAAAAATGCCAGCAGACTCAAGAATTTCAGCGGGAGGAACAACAGTACCTGTCAATACATTGTTTAATAAGATGCTGTCTGTAAGAGACACATTTTCTTTAGCAAAGTTGACGGTGCCGGCTACCGCAAGGGCGGGTTCAACCGAGTCTTTTGTTGAGCCTCCCTCCGTTACCAACTTGATTGTCGGGACAACTGAATCAATTTTTTCAGCAGCAGACAAATCATTCGAGCGGCCAGATGGATTGTGTATATGATTAGCTTTGGTCGGTATAGCTAGGGACGGAACACTCGAGTCACAACAAAAAGGACGAATATCCATCCCTGCTAATATTTCTGCTTTGGTTTTAGATTTTAAACTCACGTTGCTCACACGAGGAGTGGAACTCAAGCGTGGTTTCTTGATTTTGGCAGATGACAAGTTTTCAGCGAGATTTTCTCCATTTGAGAAATGTAGAACCGAGGCTGGGGGCATGCCTGTTTTTAATGTTGAAATGCTGCGTTTCATTTTCAGTCAAAAGCGGACAACAACGACAATATCAAAAGGCAACAAAAATACACAGTAAATAACCTTGCCCGACGCCGCGACAAGCGCGGCAAAGCGGCTAAGCGGGACTTGACCGGGACTTGCTCCGGTGCTCTTTAAAAACACCCCAAAAAATAAGTTGTGCCAGAAACTCACTTAGGTTTGGAGATTCTTCACACACTTCCAGCGTGTTATGTATGGTTATTAAAGAATATTCCACTAAGGACATCAAAGCAAACTTTACATTTTAGCATATCAAGCTATTAGACGTTATGGGTATGAACACATTTTTAAAGGGTGCATGCTTTGTGTTGCTCGCTTATCTGTCACAGATTTGGTCTTTCTTTCAGTTGGAAATTCACCATCATGCATAAGAAGGCTATGCTGCTGACGAAAGAAATGCTACAGTGCCGTTTAGTGGTGGAAAGTATGTTTTTTTAATGAATAAATCAAATCAAAGCGTACACGGTACGCAGTAGAAAATTAAATAATCCGTATTTGCCATAATTATATGCGTAAAAGGGCATGATACGCACGTTATCTGGTGGGCTGCTGTTCCCTAATCTATGCGTAGCATGTGATCTAAGCAGATCCACAAGCCTCAGAAGGGATACATTGCTCACCATAATCGTATTTCTGATGCTTGTATCTGCTTAGATTCACATACGCCCACCCTTCCTCCCCTTCTAGAGTCGAAGGTGCATAGATGTTTCTTGCTCTATCACTTTTTTTCTACTTCATTACATATGTTCTCACGCTACCCTTCACGCTACCTCATGTCGGAAACGAAATGGGGACCTCAATGCGTGAAGGACCTTGGGTACCATGGACGTTGCACTAGGGATAGTATTACTGACATGCCCATTCAACGTCCCTTTTCGAGTTTCGAAAACAAATCATGTAGTACTCTGCGACTACCACTAGATGTCGGCCTATGCATAGAATGTGAATCTAAGCAGATACAAGCATCAGTAATGCGATTGCGGCGAATAATGTATCCCATATATAATATAGCAACCTCTTAGAATACAGAGTGAAAGAGACAAGAACCCGGATGTCACTGGTAGTCACATACAATCCAGAGCTTGAAGCCCTCCGCAAGTAACTCCAACCCGTGCTGCAACAAGATGAACGTCTGAGAGAGATTGCTCCGGCGATGCCCCTCCTCGCTTTCAGACAACTATCCAGTCTGAAGGGAATGATAGTCAGAAGCAAACTACACACAAATAGCACAGATTATGGAACTGTACCTTGCAGAAATGAAAGATGCCTAACGTGCCCACATATCAAAATTTCAGACACAATCAAGATACCCCACATGGGGCAGGACTACAAAGTTATGAGATGAATTACATGTGCATCCAGCAATATTGTTTGCTTGACTGTGCATGAAATTTCCCGGGCGTGGCTACTCTTCTGGGGAAACTAGTCAACCTCTACATAAACGCATGAACCTCCATTGTCAGTGAAGCGATGTACTAAAGAGTGTCCAGTGGGTGAGCATTTTTCAGAAGCTGATCATACTATTGATGATCTCAAGATTGCTGTACTCCAGGGTAATTTCAGAACTGACAAAGCCAGAAAGACCTATAAATTCAAATGCAAATGCATTCACATTTCAGTACACTGGCAGGGGGCTTGAACAGACATAGCGGTTTCATGAGTCACTATTCCAACTAACAGACTTTCACTTTTTCCACTCGGAGATACAGGGATCACAACAGACAGACCTGACACTTCCCAAAAAGCCATTCAGACTTTCAACTGGCACTGCAGCAGCCCCACCAGCCTCTCTAAGGCAATGAATCGTTGTCAAACTTCCTCCAACCCAGCCCCATCTGCCAAAAGCTTTCCAGAAACGTGTAATGGCCCTTGTCCCTAATCAAACCCCACCTTTTCCTCTTGATTGGGATGCATAACAATTCCGATATGGTATTTGACACAAAGTTACCACACTGGGCTCCACGAGTCAAAGGTCTAACACATAAACTGGCTGTATATTGCCTCTTTTAGACCTCGAGAGGCACAAGCCTGGTATGTTGATGATTGTGCTACCACCGATCTTGTAAAGGGACTGGCCTGACATACCAATCTTCAACTGGACTTCACGTACAATGACTGATGCCTAACCAACCCCTCCTGCCTTCCTGAGAGCACACTAACAGGGTGGGCTGGTTTTTTCCCCCTGCTCTCCCGTTTCACTGACCCTTGCCCTCTTTAACACAGTGTACCATTTAGGTCTTGAAGAGTGCAATGTGTGGGTGGAGTTGAACATCCACATGCCTTTCTGAGCAAAACTACAAATCAGGTACAGACAGGCACAGATAACTGGATATCTGCAGGAGGGGTTATGTAAGCTGTAATGCTGCGATGTTTTTCAAATGCTTCATTTAATCTCTGCCTGAGGAAATGGAGACATTCCATGAAAGCTCACAAATATGCAAAATAAATGACTTTGTTAGTCTAATTAAGGTATCAACTCGTTGTTTTCTTCTGGATCAACATCCTATTCAACCCCATATACAATACCAAGAAAGTTATGGTGGGTTTAAAAAGGTTCGACAACCTTTTCACCTGAAGTGGGAAAGTCCATTTGAGCAAAGTCACACTCCACAACGCCACCTAGTATCCATCGCTGGATGTTCACCTCCAGTTCTGAGCCACAACAGCAAGGCATTGTGGGTATGCAAATTAGCCCAAATGCAAACCTTTTTCCCCAATTGTCTTTGTTTAAAAGGCAGTGCTATTTTATATGTAGCTTAATCAACCCAAGACAGACATTTGCAAGGTTGCCAGGACACCTATATACCCAGGAGAAAAAGGTTTGCATTTGAGCTAAATTGCATACCCACAATGCCTTGCTGTTTTGGCTCAGAACTGGAGGTGAACTTGCATGTGTGACTTGGCTCAAATGGACTGTATATATATATTTCTGAGGCTTGTGGAATCTGCTTAGATCACATGCTATGCATAGGCCGACATCTAGTGTAAGCTGCGGAGTATTACAGTTTGAGTTTTTGAAACTCGCAAAAGGGTCGTCGACCGGGCGTGCCAGTAATACTATCCCTAGTGTTACATCCACTGTACCCATAGACCTTCACGCGTCGAGGTCCCTCGGATTGTTTTTTTCTGCCATCATCGCCGGACTCTAAAACGCGGAGTTCCTTTTCAGCTAACACCATTGATTAACAACGTAATTAGAGCTAGTTACTCTTTCTGTCCTTTATATTGCTGAGCTTCGATCACCTTCGACAATGGTTGCAAGGACAAACGTCGTCGGATGCAGAACTTGCCTCGATGACACCCCTTTAGCTTTGGAAGGCCACCTGGGCCTCGGCCCAGATGGTATGGAGAGTGTAGGGTGGTCATATCTTAGGCTACTATGAGAATGCATATTCGCAGAGCTGCTTTTCCAACCAATCATGGAAAATACAGTTTTAAAATTTTGCCCCAATTGCACCAAATAATTTCCCTGGAAGGACAAGCACCGGTTGTGCAACCTGTGTCTTCCGAGGGATCACGACGAGGGCCACTAGCGCTTGTCATCTTTTCAAATCCAAGACCCCAAAAGGACCGAAAAACAAAACGTTGGGCCCACCACGCCATGCAGGCCGAGGCCGCCATGGACGTGGAGGGTGCATCCAGCAGCATCAGCATCTTTTCGGACAAAGATGGCGATGTGGAACCTTCGTATTCCCACCTGCTAGCCCCCGACCCTATCAGACGGGCCAGCAGCGCTGTTACGGGGCGACCCCCGGCAGCATTAGCACACGTCATCCCACACAAAGCACATACCCCAAGGCCTGAAGTCGAAGATGACATAGTCTACACGGCCGCACACACCGTTGAGGGGTAGGACCACTAGCTCCCTGGCCTCTGGGCACTCGCCTCACAACTGGCCCCAAAAGTCGTGAGATAAAGGCGATGCGATTGCTGTGTCAATATAACAGACGAAAAACCGAGCACGGAAGACGTGGCTCCGGCTCTCCCGTCCGCCGAAATTCGAGAATCCTCATTAACGTCTAAATCGGCAAAAAACACACAGACTTTGAAAATGTCCAATCTGGTGCGAAAAACATGTCCCGGAGACACTCCTTAAAGGGAGAAATTCGAAAAAACACACTCAGTCACCATTCCCATAGGGAGAAAGTGTGAGTGCATCACATAAGGACAAAGACAGTGTTTCCCAAGGGGAGGATACTATAGCTGCAGCATGCTAAAGGGCAGCCTGCTCCAGAATTACCTCCCACTCCTGTAACTATACCAAGTTCCACACAATGGTCTGCTGAGGACATTGATAGTGATGAGACGCATGTCCTTTATGGCAGATTTTTTTTAAACAAATCCCCCGGCAATAGAAAGCATACAAAACACACAGCCAACTAGTGTCGCCACGTCTTTACAACCCCCAGCAAAAAAGGCAATTCCAGACACCCTTCAAGTTACCTCTCAGCGAGACCCAGACCAATTTGATCTCTGTGATCCCAATACAGACTTTTAAATGCCAATTCTTTTGTCCATGATATGATATGATATGGCATTTGTAACGCGCCTATACACAAGTGTCTCAAGGTGCGACGAGGCAGGGAGGGGGGAACAAAGGGAGGACAGACAACAATCCTACTAGGCCAAGTGTCATTCAGATCGCGCAAGTGCATGGGTAGAGGGGAAGGGAAAAGTGCAAGGGGAAAGGGAGAGGGGAAAGTGCAGTACAGGGGTAGTAGAATAACAAGATAAATAATAAGGGCCAGCTGGTAGCAAGTGCAAGGTAAGTGCAGACAAGTGCTGGGAAGGGGGGCTGTAGGGATACAGAGACAGTCCCGCAGTGCAGGAGTTGCCAGGGAGGCAGCGCAAGGGGAGAGTGGCTGGGCCAAGGACTGAGATCGGTGAGAGTGGCCCAGTTGCAGATTCAGTGCAGTTTCAGTCAGGAATTTAGCAGGGGAAAGGGGGGAGAGAAAGCAGAAGCAAAGAGGAAGGTTTTGAGGTGCTTCCGGAACCGGAGATGGTTCTCCTCAAGTTTCTGGGAGGCAGGAAGGCTGTTCCAGAGGGAGGCCCCTGCCGCAGAGACAGATCTACCCCCAACTCGTTGCTTGGAGAAGCGGCTGACCCTGAGCGGAGAGCTCGAGAAGGAAGATATTTAGGAAGAGAGAGTTGAAGATATTTTGGCCCCAGGCCCCAGAAGGCCTTGTGGACAATGCAAGGGTTTTGAACTTAATCCTCGCAGCCACTGGGAGACAGTGTAGAGGTTTCAGTCCTGGAGAGATACGGTCCCTGGGTTTGAGGCCAAGGACAAGTCTTGCAGTCCTTTTCTGGATGAGTTGCAGAGGGCCGAGAGTAGAGGCAGGCAGATTTAGATAGAGGCTGTTACAGTAGTCCAGCTTAGAGAGAACCAGGGCTCTAGAGACAGTGAGCTTCTGGGGCAAGGAGAGGAAAGGAAGGATACCTCTGAGGAGGTGCAGCTGGTAGTATGACTTCTTAGAGACGTCAGATATGTGAGGAGAGAAGGAGAGTGTGGAGTCGAAGATGACCCGAGGTTTTTTGCCTTGCAGGTAGGAGCAGGAAGAGGGCCAAGAGAGGCCGGCCAGAGAGCTGCAGGGAAGGAGGGAGTGGGTGTGTCCATGCTAGTTAATATGTTAATGATGATGATGTTGTTGTTTATTAATTTATTTGGCGCTCCCAACCCTCAGGTATTTGGGCGCAGTACAAGTTACATAGGTTACAGGCATTTAGAAATAGTATTTTTACATTATTTGTACAATATATACAGTTTATTAGTATGCATTATTTACAATAATATACGACCAAGAGTCGAAAGGATAACAATAGCAATGTCTCTGGATGAGCTCTGCATAAGGCGACCAGTATGCTGGGCGGAAAAAACAATCTGAGGGACCTCAACGCGTGAGGGATTTTGGGTACACTACACGTCACGTAGGGATAGTGTTACAGGCATGCCCATGTCGAAGTCCCCTTTCGATTCTAGAAAGACACAATGCGATACTCCAGGGTTACCACTGGATGTCGGACTATATGCACAGCATGTGAATCTAAGCAGATACAATCAGAAATATTTTTACGGTAAGTAATGCATGTTATACAGATGTAGACCAAGAAATGACAGTTATGCCATAGAGGAGAGTAACATTAGGTAACATTAGGTAACAGTAAAGTAAGGTGTGGATGTTATGTTTGTTGTGTGACTAGGTAGAGCACACTTGTGGTAAGGTCTAGTTTCAGTTGTCAGGGGAATGCAGCCATAATTTTGCACTATTCTTGAAGGTGTGAAAGGATGGTATAGCTCTTAAGGAGTCAGGCATAGAGTTCTATAATTGGGCAGCCATAACTGGAAAGCTAGTCCCTCGTGCTTTTTTTTAGTTTAAATTTAGATATTCTCAGACTGTTAGTTTGTGCCTTTCTGATGGGGTGTTCTGAGGTGTCTTGTGAATCTATCCACAAGCTGTTAAGGAGCCTTGTTGGCGAGACATTGTGAGGTTTAGTGATTTTAACTTTATTCTGTCTTTAATGGCAAGCCAATTGGTAGAGCGTCTAGCATGTGAAATGTGCTGAGTTTTTGGGATGCCTAATGCAGTTCTCAAGGCGTTATTTTGAAGTATTTGCAATTTACTGACGTTGTGTTTGCTGGTGCTCAGATAGAGGGCGTTGCAATAGTCAAGCTTTGACAGAATGAGGGCACGTGCAATCGTAATGCAGCTTCCGTGGAAAGGAAAGGTTTGCATGCATGGATCAATTTGCACGTGTAGCTGGTGGCAGAGGCTGTGGCGTTAACTTGTTTATTGAGGTTTAGTGTCAAATCCAGATAGAAGCCTAATGTTTTTACCTCCTTGGATTTTTTGATGTTAATTCCATCAATGATGGAGTTATATTGGGGGGAGAGTTTGTTCAGTCTGTTAGTTGACCCAATGAGTAAGAGCTTGGTCTTATCAACATTGAGGCAAAGGCCATGTGTGGCCATCCAGGTTTGTATGATTGGGTAGATTTTATTGATCAAGGCTACATCTGTGTCAAAGACCCTGTGGATAGGGATGAGAATCTGGGTGTCGTCAGCATAGTTTGTATATGAGACACCCAGACTATCAAGTATATCAAAGAGGGGCTTTGTGAATATATTATACATAGTTGGAGAGACACAAGAGCCCTGTGGTACTCCACATGTGATTGGTGTTGGGTCTGCTGCAGAGGTAGATGAAAACACTCTCATAGATCTATTATTAAGGAATTAATTGATCCACATAGTGGCTTCCTTTGAATTTAAGATGGTTACACAGGACTTTGTGGTCAACCAAATCGAACGCGGCAGATAAGTCCAGAAGGAGAAGAATGGCAGCTTCTCCTGTGTCCTTTCGTTCATCCGTTTGGTTCTTTAGGTCAATAAGGGTGGTCTCTGTCCCATGTCTTGGTCTAAATCCTGATTGACGGGTGCCTAGTAGGTTGTTAGCCTCCAGATAAGATTGAATCTGGAGGTAGGCAGCCTTATCAAGGATTATGAGGAGAAACAATACCGTAGTAATTGGCCTATAGTTGGTAGGAGCGCTTGGGTCTAGGTTTGGCTTTTTTAAAAGGGGTAGTACCCAGACGTCTTTCAAGTTGGTGGGAACTGAACAGGTTTTGAAGGAGGAGTTAATGAATGTGGTAATGAAAGGAGCTAGGTCTCTCGCTGCTTCTTTAATAATGGGAGCTGGGCAAAGATCCCCAAGGCATCTGGATGGTTTAAGTGAGGTGATATTTTCCACCTCAGGTATTGAGATCGGTTTGAATTTAAACTGATTGTTTGGT
Organism: Ambystoma mexicanum; assembly: GCF_040938575.1. NCBI lineage: Eukaryota > Metazoa > Chordata > Amphibia > Caudata > Ambystomatidae > Ambystoma > Ambystoma mexicanum. The sequence goes on along the minus strand of NC_090922.1, from coordinate 629,906,820 downwards.
TTAATTTGTTTAGTGGCGACTTCTTGTAGTATGGTTTCACTAATACATTCTTATGTAACATGGTTTTTTTTTGGCTGCAATTTTCTCTTGGAGCATAGATATTTTTGATGCACATGTCATTGGGAGTGGTAGGGGATTCTAATTCTCTTCGGATAGAGAAGAGTTCCCTTGTGCTCGAGTTAGCTTTTTTAATTCTTTCGTTAAATGTGTCTTTCGAAGGGATTGTGTCCTCCGACGTATTCCTCATCTTAGATATCTCCTCCCAGCTCTGCTGGCCTCGGAACATTTTTTCTCTCTAGAGGGCGCTGCGTGTCGACGTCCTCCGAGTCGATGTCCCTCGACAGCCGCCGTATCGACGTCGACGTCATCCTGCCTATAAAGGCCGCGCGCAGCGTCCGTTGCTCAGTTCCGTTTTTCCGCGCTTACTCAGTGCCTCGGAATACCGTTGCTCAGTTCTTAGTCAGATTAATCCTATTTACCTCGAGTCATTCGATCCGTACTCGATGGCTTCCTCGTCGGAACCGACAACTCCTCGATCCGGCTTCAGAAAATGCCGAGATTGTGGGAAAAAGATGTCGTTGACTGACCCTCACAGAGTTTGTCTGTGGTGTTTGGGAGCTGAACACCATTGTTCGGAATGCGAGGACTGTATGTCCATGACAGCTAAGGCCCTGAAGGAGCGTAGGGGGAAGCTGGAGAAAGGTAAGACTTTTAAAGCTTCTTCTTCGTCGACGAAGTCGAGACACTCGTCTCCTCGTCACCATTCGCGCTCCAGGTCTCGGAGTGGGTCTCTTCACTCCTCGAGATCGAAGCACTCGAAGAGGAGACGTCGAAGATCCCCTTCTCCGTCTTCCTCTTCCTCTGTTTCGCCAAAAAGAATCCCTTGCCCCACGAAACATAGTTCCCGGGCTGAATGGGAGGAATTCCGCAAAAATATGATGAGCGTCTTCGAGAAAGTGGCCTCGACCCCCTCGAAGACTGCCGAGAGCGATGCTCTGGTCGAAAGACCCGAAGGTCAAAAACGCAGCGAGTCGCAGTACCCGGCGAAGGTAACCTCTCGAGCGCGTCTCGAACCCTCGAGTAGGACTATGACCTCCAAACCTTCCTCGAAGGTTCCGTCGACGAGGGTTCCGTCGACGCCGAGGTCGAAGAGACCTTCGACACACGGGTCTGTCGACTTGACGCCAGCTTCGACACCGGCGTCGACGCCAAGAAAAGTCACGGTTACGACACACCCAGTGACTATCCCCAGGTCCACGACGTCGATGGCGTCGAGATTGTCGAGCAGAATTCCAATTCTGTCGAGGTCATCGAGGCCTCCGCCTTTGTTTTCGATGCCACGCTCGAAGCCTTCGGCGTCGACGACATCGACGTTTTCGAGACCGATAATGACAAGTTCAGCACCATCTGCCTTGGAAATGGGATTTACTCCTTTTATGAGTTCAGAACAATTGAGAACTATGTCCTCAATTTTGGAAGAGGGTGAATTGTCTGAACAGGAAGACACATTTGAGTTGCAGGGACCTGTAACCCCAATTAGAGAGGAATTTTCCTCTGAAGAACGCAGGTTAAAGGATCTTCATGATTCCTTACATGAGGCAAGTGGGTTAGACACTTCCCCTGAAGTGGAGTTTGCTAGGCGAGACCCGGGGGAGCATGCTGAAACCCCCTATAGAGCCTTAATGGCCAGAATCACAGAGTTCATGGGGTGGTCTGCACCTTCACAATCTTTCCAACAAGATGACCTCACGGATATTCTTGACAAAGGCCCACAGAAGGATCCTGTGGTGCCTTTTCATAAAGCTCTTCAGAGGAAGATCATGACAAACTGGAAAACCCCAGATGTAGTACCAGCAGTAAATAAACAACTGTCTACAAAGTACAGGGTATCTTCTACAGACCCAGAGTTTTTGTCTAAACACCCATCCCCAGAAAGTCTGGTGGTACAGGCAGCATCCTCTACCGATGTCAAGACGGCTTATCCTACCGTCCCACAGGACAGGGACGATAAAAAATATGATGCTATGGCAAAGAAAGTCTTTTCAGCATGTAGCATGGCGTTAAAATCTGTTAATGCTACTTGCACCCTTGCTAGGTTCAGCCATACACTTTGGGAGTGTGCTTCTACAGCGGCTGACTGCATCCCGGAGGGAGAAGAAAGGAATGCGTTCCTGAATATTATACAGGACGGTAAAGACGCTATGTGCGAATCCCTCCAGACGGGCATTGATTCGGCTGACAGTATCAGCAGAGCAATGGCGGCAAGTACAACAACCAGGAGATTCGCTTGGTTGAGAAAGTCTGGTTTTGCCCCAGATGTGCAAGCCAGGCTCTTGAACATGCCATTCGATGGCTCTTCTTTGTTCGGGAAAAAGGCGGATGACAGTTTAGAGAAACTGCAAACTTCAAAAGCAGCAGCAAAATCCCTAGGAGCTGCAATCCGTCAGACTCCTTTTCGTCCCACAGGAACCTCTGCGAGAGGCAAGTCCTTTCGCTTCTACTCCGCATTCGGAAGAGGTAGAGGACGACCGGCTCAAAGGGGACAAAGAAGAACTACCCGAGGCGGACGGGGTAGATATTCAAAAGCCGCAGCAACAGCAGGTGCCTCTTTACCATCGGCATCTGCATCTGCCGCCCCAAAACCACTCTGAGGACTTCCCTCACAGGACACCTGTAGGAGGCAGGTTGACTCAACATCTGGCGGTATGGCAGGCTATCACGTCAGATGCTTGGGCATTGGAAACAGTTGCCCAAGGTTACTGCCTGCCTTTCCTACGTATACCTCAGTCATCCACCGGGGATCAGCTCTCAGAAAGCTCCAGATCCGCTCCTCTTGCAGGAAATTTTGGACCTGCTAGAGAAATGTGCCATAGAACCGGTACCTGTAGCGGAGAGGAACAAGGGCTGGTACTCCCCTTACTTTCTCATTCCAAAGAAAGACTGAGGACTGAGACCCATCTTGGACTTGCGAGAATTGAACAAATTCCTCAGAAAAGACAAATTCAAGATGGTCACTCTTTCTCAGATCCTCCAGGCCCTTCAGTTCCAGGACTGGTTGGTATCTCTGGACCTTCAGGACGCTTATTTCCATGTGCCTATCCATCTCAAACACAGGAAATACCTGAGGTTCGCAATTGGCAACTCTCACTATCAATTTCGAGTGCTGCCATTTGGGCTGACCTCCGCCCCGAGGGTCTTCACCAAGTTAATGTCGGTAGTGGCTGCAAGTCTAAGGAAGGAAGGGATTCACGTCTACCCCTACCTGGACGATTGGTTGAACGGGGCTGTTTCTCCGGAACAAGCTCAGATCCAGCTAAATCACGTGTGCCACTTCCTTCACAGGCTGGGCTTCTCCCTCAATTTAAAGAAGTCACAAATGATACCATCGCAGAGACTCCAGTTCATAGGAGCGATCCTGGACACCTCCCTGGGAAAAGCCTCGCCACCAGAGGTGAGGGCTCAAGATATTCTACAGATGGTTACCAAGTTCCAACATGCCCAACGTCTCCCAGCCTTCGACTTTTTGAGGTTGCTAGGCCTCATGGCATCCTGCATTTTCCTAGTGCCAGAGGCTCGCCTGAGAATGAGATCCCTTCAGTGGGCACTGAGGACTCAGTGGTCACAATTCTCAGGGAGAATGACAGATCTTCTTCAGGTTCCCGGCAGGGTGGCTCGAGACCTTCAGTGGTGGGCCTGTCAGGAGAACATTCTGAAAGGAGAACAGTTTTGGCAACCCTGGCCGGAGATAACAGTACTCACGGATGCCTCACTCACGGGGTGGGGAGCCCACGCCAACGACTTGACCATCAGCGGTAGTTGGTCTCCATCGGAGTCCAGACTACACATCAACCTGTTAGAGCTGAGAGCCATCAGACTTGCGCTGAAGGCGTTCCTGCCAGCTGTACAAGGGAAGAACGTCCTGATAATGACGGACAACACGGTGGCCATGCATTACCTCAACAAAAGAGGAGGCGTAGGATCACTACCCCTGTGCAGAGAGGCGATGCAGCTCTGGTTTTGGGCAATCCAAGAAGGAATCTCTCTATCGGCAGTTCACCTAGCCGGAGAGAAGAACTTGACAGCGGACGCTCTGAGCAGGCAGAACACAGTCTCCCACGAGTGGGAGCTAGCTCAGGAAGTCCTTCAAGAGATCTTCGCCCTTTGGGGAACCCCTCAGGTAGATCTGTTCGCCACCACCCTAAACAGGAAATGTGACCTGTTCTGCTCAAGGGAATTTCCCCCGAGAGGAGCTCTGGGAGACGCGTTCATAGTGGACTGGGAGTTTCCGCTTCTGTACGCGTTCCCACCGGTCCCTGTCATTCCTTGAGAAGATTCCGGCGAACCATGATCCTAATTGCCCCGGATTGGGCCAGGAGAACGTGGTACCCGGACCTTCTAGACTTGTCCATCTGCCCTCCAATTCGACTTCCACTCAGAGAGAACCTACTCTCACAGAAGGGAGGTCAGGTTCTCCATCCAGACATCAAAACCCTCAACCTTCAGGCTTGGCTTCTGAAAGGCTGAGGTACAAGGATTGGGACCTCCCTGATGATGTTATGGAGGTGTTGCTTTCGGCAAGGAGGCCAGCAACAAAGTCTTTATACCGCTGCCGTTGGAACAGATTTTGCAGCTGGTGTAGAGAACAGAATATCGACCCTTTTTCATGTGGTACACCAATGGTTTTGTGCTTCCTACTATATTTGGCAAATTCAGGCCTTCAAGTTGGCACCATTAAGGGCTATCTCGCAGCGCTATCCATCTTTAAGCGTACTGCGGAAGAACCATCCTATTTCAAATTACCCTTGGTAATACAGTTTCTAAAGGGGTTAACCAATGTTTATCCCCCAAGACCATTCCAAGTTCCCCTATGGGATTTAAACTTAGTACTAACTTTCCTGATGGGTACACCTTTCGAACCTCTCCATTCTTGTTCGTTAAGATTCCTTACCCTTAAAACTGTTTTATTAATAGCACTTACATCTGCTAGAAGGGTGAGCGAATTACAAGCTCTTTCTTGTAAACCCCCTCACACAATATTTCACAAAGACAAAGTTGTCCTGCAAGTGAAGCCTAATTTCCTCCCAAAAGTGGTTTCTGAATTCCATATCACTCAGAAGATTACCCTACCATCTTTCTATCCTCCTCCTCACCCGGGGAAAGAGGAAGAGAGGTTACACAGGCTAGACCCTAGGAGGGCTTTACGTTTTTACATCAGTAGACTAGCCAGGATAAGACAGGCAGACCAGCTGTTTGTAGGTTACGCAGGTCAAAAGCTGGGGTTACCAATAACTAAGCAGACCATTTCCAGATGGATCATTCTAGCCATTCTGGAATGTTATAAACTGGCAGGGAAAGAGCCCCCTCAAAACCTTAGGGCTCATTCGACCAGAGGTATTGCAGCTTCATCGGCCCTCAAAAGAGGCGTGCCGGTTAAAGACATATGTGCGGCCGCTACATGGTCGTCTGTCCATACCTTTACACGTTTTTACAATTTGGATTCCTCCTCCAGTCAAGAGACTCGGTTTGGAAGGGCTGTACTGCATTCAATTCATCAATAGAAGACAGCGTGAAGTCAGTACTCCCTCCTCCGAATATAGAATACTGCTATGGGAGCTTATCTAAGATGAGGAATACGTCAGAGGACACAATCCCTTCGAAGAACAAGTTACTTCTTACCTTGTAACGTTCTTTCGACGGGATGTTCCTCCGACGTATTCCTCATCGACCCTCCCATCCATCCCTGCAGTTCTACTTCCCTTGTTGTTGCAGCTTACGCTCCTTCAGGGTGATTAGTTTAGTCCAGAAAGTATTATTGTGGGCTACAAAACGGAACTGAGCAACGGACGCTGCGCGCGGCCTTTATAGGCAGGATGACGTCGACGTCGATACGGCGGCTGTCGAGGGACATCGACTCGGAGGACGTCGACGCGCAGCGCCCTCTAGAGAGAAAAAAATTTCCGAGGCCAGCAGAGCTGGAAGGGGAGATCTAAGATGAGGAATACGTCGGAGGAACATCCCGTCGAAAGAACGTTACAAGTTAAGAAGTAACTTGTTCTTTTGTTTGAATGATTTCCTTTTTGTGCCTGTCTGCAAGAGAGGTGAGGTTTTTCTTATTCTGTTCAGACGGATTGTTTTTCTATTTAGCTTCAGCTTTCCTTTTCTCATTACGTAAGGCTTTCAGGCTGGGAGTAAACTAAGAGTTCAGGTGAGCTCTTGGTTTATCTTTGCTAAGTTTAAGAGGGGCAATTGTGTTGATAGCTAGGTTGATAGTATTGTTGTACAGGTCAACAAGTGCAGTCGGGTCTGAGTTGAGGTTCGCTTTTAATATAATAAAGCTATTGGCACTGAAATAGTTGGACTGAGTGCTTTGTAATTTTGGTTTTGCTAAGAAAGCAGTTTTTTCATCTAGTCTACATTGGCAATAAGCAAAACTTTTTTTGACATTGCAAAGGTTATCCTTATATATAGTATTTTATTACCCAAGATGGCATAAAAGTAGGCTGTGCATCCGATTAGACCTACGACAATATCCGGCAGTTTCAACATGAACAAAGTGTTATATTCCCAACCAACACCTAGGTTACATGACGTGTTCATCTAAAACCAATACAGCTGCTAAAATACATTTACATGCAGTTGTTCCCCTTTAGTTATTGAATGGTGCTTAGGGACATTGTCAATTAGGGACCACCTTGGTGGAGAGATTGGATGCTGTGGGGGTTATGGTTGGAGGAGTGAGCTGGGGCATTTTGAGCAAACTTTTGAACTTTGAACAGTAATTAGTAAAAGATATTTGTTTCGGATGGCATCTATAAAAGATAATTTAATCACATACAATTACAAAAATAGATCTTTAAGTAACAATGTGGTCCAAGATAATTACAAACAAATTAAATTCATAAAACATTATCCACGTATCTGAAGTACAGAACTGCATAAAATCATGCTTTTCCAGTCACTAGTCATGAAGTGCTTATACAGTCCAGGAGCTCAAAAAGAATCCTTATAAAACATTACCAATCGTAAAGTGCTTGTGCATTCTACAAGCAATATAAAAGATTCATAGTAAAGCTTGACCAAAGCAAGTATTGGCCATCTAGTTCCATATTTCCCCATAATACATGTAATTGAGACCTTCTAGTTACCAGCCATAAAGTGCTTATAGATTCATTAAGCGCACAGGTAGTTGTTAGAAAACATTACCAATCATAAAGTGCTTGCGCATTCAAAGTGCTAAAAGATTCATGCTAGGACATTGCCTGGGGAGATATTAATCATCTATTTTCATTTTGTTTTCCCTTACCCTCCAAGCTCTTCTATACAGGGACACTGACAAAGCCATTAATGGGGTTGCTATACTCACCAAGAAGTAAAATGCTGGTTGATACTGCACAAATCTATTTCTTTTAGTGAGCGTACCACTAGCTCTTGGTGGAGCTAACCAGGGCAGAAAAACAGAAATGTGCCATATCTTCTGGATCTGCGTGGCACATTGGGCGCATCTCCTCGATATTCCGTCCTGCTCTTTTGCTAAGGGTATATCCCAGCAGTAAGCACTCAACACGGGGCCCTTTGAAATTTGAATTGTAAAGGGGGCCGTGAACTTAAACAAGCAAAAATTATAATTTGCTTTTGGTCCATGTCAAAATCTTTGATTTGATCACTAGCAATAATCATGAAGTGTCTATTTACTGCTTTTACGAATTTCGAGGGATCTCTGGCCTCCACTAACTGACTCTTTAGCTCATTTTTAAGTTCACGGCCCCCTAGACAATTCAATAATGTTGGGTTCTCGAAATGATGCATGGCATTGATGTTTTCAAACATCTTTTTTGATGTTTGAAAACTACTTTATCTCTCCCACACCATGTTTTGCCATCCGATCTACCATGATGAGTTGGGTCACTGCTGCATTTGATTAGTCCAAACTCAAATTCATAAGATGGTGGGTTCTAAGGCCATTTCATCTCCAATAAAACATAAGCCAATTTCATTGTGGGTATCAAAGTTTGGGGCTGAGCTAGGAAGAGCCAAACAAAATTCAAACGAGTTTTCTTCTCTTTGAATTCCACCTTGGTCAGCAAAGCCCCATACTGCTGCTCTGTAGTTTACAGCCTCCAATGTTTGGGCTTGATAAATGGATTTCATAATGTTAAGTGGTTGTTGCTTCTGCCGCTTGATATAGCGGGCTATTTCCCTAATAAACTGCCTCATAGCGACAGTAGTTTCATCGAATGAGCATGTGCTGTAAAACTTTCAGGGAATCGGATCCTGAGATAGTAATCTGGGATACAAGCAGTGCTTTTCCATAATAATTAGATTCCACAGCTCTGTTTTTTTTAAACTAAAAGGATTGCCAACGTTACTAAATACTCCTCAGCAGGCATCCTGCTATGTTGCAAATCAGCTAGGCAGTGGAATACATGCAGATATGCTAGGCTGAGGAATCCATGTGTAAAGTCATCCTTTAGACTTTCTTGTAAGACTGTTTTAACTCACACCCTGTATATGCACACCTGGAAGTTTGTGTTTTTAATGCTTTTTATATTTTGTGTTCTTCTATTCAAGGAGGAAGTACAACATTCAAGAGACGGTGAGCCAACGGCAGATCTGGACTTAAAACCGCAAAGTCATAGGGCAGAAGATGATCTAGTGGGAGACTGCACAAACGATGATCAGGTAAGCTTTTCCCTATGAAACTGCTCAGTGTTTTTTTCATTTTGGGGATCGTACCTGGAAGCCATATCTTGTTCAAACACTGCTCATTGCACGCACAATTGCATACTTCCCATAGTGTTCCTTATTTAACATTTATAGAAGCACAGTTTACTGTAATATTCCATAATATAAGACGCAGCACTTTGGCCTGGTTTCTGTTGTTTCTAAATGTGACAGTTACTTCTTTCTGTTTGTATGACAAATTGTAGCAATGTAACTTGCTGCCTATTCTTGAAGTAGCTATTTGTAAAAATATTTCTTGAGGTGGTATCTAGATAATTTTGCAAAGGAAATGATGTGACTACATTTTTTTCTATGCCTTTTTTATATAGGGGTTAGGGAGTGTCTAATGTGAACATGGTTCAATCAACTTGCTATGCATCTGCAAAATTAATTTAAGAAAAATAATCGGTTGTCTGTTATGTGGTAGGGATTCATTGTAGACTTCTTTGTTCCAAATTTGTTTGTTTCCTGTGTTATCACACTATAAGTATGCAACCCAAATCTATAGTATGCATTTCAAGACATGTAAATCAGCCTGCACATGAGAACAGCTTACACACATCCGTTTTTGTAAATGCCACCTATATTGCAACTGTTTCTTTTTCCTTTTCGGTGTGTAGCTAGTATATTGTCAGTCCCTGTTCAGCTGTTTCCAAGTGCTTGTTATTTTGCTGTTTGTTTCCTCGCATACATTTTTGTCTGTCCGGTGGAGGTCTATAAATATACACACACATGAGCGTTTAATTGCAATGCATTGAAATCCTGGCTCTGGGATGGTTAATACCAGACCACTGTAGCAGGACATGAGGATTTCTGGCTGCTCAGAGTAGGTGTTTAACTCTCGACGGGTTTAGCTGATTTCTAAGGTTGCCAGACTATTTCATGCCACGCATTCCCAAACCCATTAAAGTTTCCTTGAAACATAAAATGTTTGGGTGAAGCAGACAGTAAGGATGAAATCTGGGAACAATGACCATGTTATTTGCATAGTTTGGCTACTGATTGTAACACCATAGAGGAGTCGGCACATCTGTCAATAAATGCCATAAAGGTGCCTAAAGGACGTCAAGGATATCTGGATGAGCCATACACGCCTCTTTAGAGAGTCTTGGTACTACTCGATCATCTGACTGGGGGCCACAACTCCTGTAAAAGGTTTGGAGGTAAAGTTTCCATCTCCGGTGCACCATCACTGGCCAGCTCTGACAACCCTGCCATCATTAGCAGATATCGCTGCTATATTTATATGATATCGATAATTGGATGTCAACATGTTTTTTGGGGTGTTTTCTATCAGTGTCAAAACCCTTGACAAGTCCTTGCTCACAGTTCAGCTTGGCTTCAAGCTACTAGGACTCCCATCAATCCTGTGTGAGCGGTCAGAAATGTGAGGCAGACATCATTGTGAAGATTTTCAAAAGATACCATTTTATTAACTCAAAAGGTTGGATTAACGCCTCAGTATCCCTACCCTATCCCTACCCTGACGGGCATATACACAAAATCAACAAGGAACTATATAGCAGTTCAACACATTAGAGTTCACACCACAGTAGTGGCTTTTTCTGATAATTTCTTGAAATGTTCCACGTCTGTTCTCTTTTTGATCCAGCTAGGTAACACAAAGTCCAACTCGTATTCCAAGGATCATTCACAGTTGGTTCAACAAAGGTTTCCTCTTTCACCTTGTAGCTAAGATCTTGAAACAGTCTCTTGTTATCAACAAATAATACTTCAGTAAAGATACTTCAGTAAAGATCTTGAAACCGTTTCTTGTCATCAACAAAGAATATTTCTGTACTTCATTAGTTTCAAACAAATGTTTTTGTCAGGATATTTTGGTACAATTTTAGTTTTAGTTCTACTTCAACAAAACACTTCAGTGATTCTTCAACTGCTTCTTCATAAGCTTTTCTCAGCCACAGTACTTCATGAACTTCCACCTGGTTTACTCTCAGGCCAGGTTTACTACTACTATAGCTTTCTGTTCCGGTATATTCTCCTGCCCAAACAAAACCAATTAGCACAAAGTCTAATGACCTAGTATACTCCCTTGCCAGGCCAAACTACTATCTCCAAGTACTTCTGTGGTAAGGGTCAACTTCATATATTTTAACACTGTCTTCTGCTTCACACAGTAAGGTTTTAGAATTTCTTCAAGGGTTACAAGAATCACACTGGTGCTATTCACTATACCTATGTGTTTGCCATAAAGAAGACAAGCAATGGTACCTCTTTCCGAACCTATCTTCTTAGAAGGCCAGCCCTGCTGCCAATCTTGTTCCACCTGTGTATTATTAACCAAGTGCTGATAACTCTTTTTCTCCTTCACACCTCTTTGGTTTTGGCAATGTATGTTTAAGCCATCTCTTAATATAACATACTCTACACATGGGCAATATTATTTACAAACACTTACATGCTCAATGATTTTCTTTTTGCTTGGGTAACACTGGTTGTTTATAGGGGTCTACCGAACTTAGGCTTCGAGTAAGTATTCGGCCGAATTCCGGCTGAAAAAAAGCTATTCAGCTCAGGCCGAATTGTTTCTTGCTATTCCACTTTTGCCAAATATTTTGTCATTCTCCTTTGAATACAATGTAACAAGAACTCAGAAACGCAAATATAGACTTCAGTTTGCAAAACTGAATACAATTAGACCAGTCACTTAGCAATTTGTCTGGTCTTGTGGCTATCACACAGCTGTAAAATATCTTGTATTGTAATCTGCTCTTTAGGGCATGTTTTGTCACAGATTCTTAGACATAAAAGGTGCTCACCTTTTTATACTTATCCAGCAACAATACAGCAAAATATTTTCTTTTGGTGAATGTTTATATTCAATGTGCACTTTCTTCAGTTGGAAAAGACAAACTGAAAGAAATGTGCAAATTTCACTGTAGGATACATTCAGTCCCTGTCATGTCACTTAACATAGCGTATATCATGGACCTCCCTTTTATTTTTTTTAAGGACTGGAGTCCTGAGTTTAACATTATCTGATATTTTATCAGGAACGATAAGGTGCATATGTTTGTGTGTTGGCGAGAAGGGCTGGCTAGGCAAAGTGAAAAGTGAGCAGCATTTGTTCCTATGGGCCATGCCCTTGGAGAAACAGTAAGAATTCACAATAGGTAGTGGAGACTAGCAGGGCTCAGTTATGTCAGGGAGAGTAATATGCCCCCAACTAACGGGCCTCTCGGATGAATTTATGTTGGGTAATATCTCCAGTTCCAAAGTGGGCCAGTGTGTGACAGCGGGTAAAGATAGGTGTGAGGACTCTGTATGAGACCGTCAGAGAGCTATGCTCTGTTGGTGGAATTTGTAGGATGTAGAGTTGGGAGAGCCAGAGAATTCTTGGGATGGGCCAAGTCGGGGCCGAGCCTTAGAGTCTGACTTGGCTCCAAGTGGCAAAAATGGGCTGAACTGGCAAAATGAGCTTGCAAGTCTTGGAACCAAAGACACCATTGCCGACACTCTGCCGGCATACAGTGCAAGCCCCCATTACTGGCATCCTGCCTCCCCAACACCCCAACAAACATCCTACTTGGGGCCTGCCACCCCCTAACACAAATACCATACATGGCATTCCACCTCCCACCCCAACAACACAAATCCCCAACCTGGAATTCTGCTTGCCCATCCCTACTAAACATAAATCCCTGCATGGCCTCCCACCTCCCCGACCAGGCAGAGAGACAACACCCTACACCTGAGCAATCGGACAATGAAGGCAGCCAGAGCCAGAAAATGATTCTGCTTTAATGAGGAATACAAAAATAAACTATCAGGTAGTAGTGATTAAATTGCTGCTTTTTTATGCAAACATAGGACTATTCCTCTGAAATGTTTCCTTTTAAAGTGTTTATTTAGTTTGGTTAGTGGCAGTGGGTTCAACTCTGACATAAATCAATTCTCTAATGAGAATGTGCATTTGGGGCCTTTCTGTCTAGTTAATATATGAAAGGGATTTGGATATGTCCTGTGGCTCTCCTAAATGTTAAGCCCCTTAACACGCTTGTTTATCAAAATGAGCATTGTGCTCTTTTGACAAACATATTAGCAGCTGGTCTAGGTACTGCCAAGGGGAAAAAGGACCAGACTGAGACACCACACCTTTCCATCAGCATGAGTGATTGGGGACCATTGTTTACTCAGAAATGGGTGAAGGTCAAACTTGCTGTTTAATCACTTCTGGCAGCATTTGAATGCAGGGGGCAAGAGGGATACCGGCAGCGCTCGGGAGAAGGGGCCAGGCCAGACTAGCCTTTTTTAAAGAAATGGGTGTAAACTCTACATGGGAGCCTTCAGCATGAACACAACTGGACGAGGGAGTGGAGACAGGATGATCTTGCAAAGTTCACTCTCAAAGCCACAAGAGGGCTGCAGTTCAATATATGGGGCAGATTTCCTTGTACGTTTGCACACCCGTCTGTTTTATATATATTGCTTTGTAGTAAAAATGTTATGCTTGTGAAATTACCCTTTGAAGAATGAAAGGCTGAATCATGTGAGACCTGCAAGCCACTCAGATTAATTCAGGGTCACCTTTGCTTTAACACATCAGACTACCCAAGCAGCTTTCTTTATTGCCCAAAGAAATCAGACCAAAACAAAAACAGCACTACACAGGCAAAAAAGACAAAATTGACAAATGCAACAGCAAATCTGATGGAAAACTGCAGCAAATATATTGGTTAGAATAGGACTATATTTCAATCAAGTATGAAGTAAATGTTGAAGTATATTTTGGTGCTGCTACAACTTGTTTAATTATTTTGATGGCCATTAGAGTTACATAAATAAACTTCCCCTATGTATGATCCAGAATTGTTATATTTTAGTATTTTTTTAGACCTGATGTGCAAAATCAGTTGTAATAAATGAACGGATGCTTACCCATTCACCATATGTCACCAGCCTCTCTGAAAGAGTCCTCTCCTTTGTTTGGCCTATGAGCGGTGGGGTGAATAGTTTTGAGATGGAGTTCATGCATTTCAGATTTCCTCTTGACTTGTGTCCTGCATGAGCCGACATGAACCGTTTTATACGTTTCTGTGTGAGCGGCAAAGAAGTTGCATGCTGACGAATTTTGAGATTGGTAAGCAGTTTGTGGTTATTTTGTGTGAAAGTAGATCTTGATATTTGACATCAGCTATGTTTGTGCTATCCAGGATTTTGTAGTGAAGAAAGCTGTATTCAAAGGGATTTTGTCCTCCGACGTATTCCTTATCTTGATAGATTACTTCCAGCTTGCTGGCCTCGGAAATTTTTTTCAGTAGAGGGCGCTGCGCGTCAACATCCCTCGAGTTGGTGTCCCTCGACAGCCTCCGTATCGGCACCGACGCCATCATGCGTATAAATAGACTCGCGCAGCGTCCGTTGCTCAGTTGTGTTTTTCCGAGCTTCGTGGGCCTCGGAATCGTGTTGCTCAGTTCGTTATTCAAGTAGAATACTACTTATTCCTCGAGTATATCTTACTCTTTTCGATGGCTTCCTCATCTGAACCGTCGACCCCACGGTCCGGCTTCAAAAAGTGTCGAGATCGTGGAAAGAAAATGTCGTTGACAGATCCTCACAAGATCTGTTTGTGGTGCCTGGGATCGGAGCACCATTGTTCAGAATGCGAGGACTGCATGTCCATGACGGCAAAAACCTTGAAGGAGCGTAAGGGGAAGCTCGAAAGAGGTAAGATTGTTAAAACTTCTACTCCTTCGAAAGTTTCCTCGGCAGAGTCGAGGCATTCGTCTCCTCAGCGTCACAGGAAACATTCTCGTTCGAGGTCTCGAAGCAGTTCCCATCACTCTTCGAGATCCAAACATTCGAAAAAGAGGTGTCGAAGATCTCCCTCTTCTTCGTCTTCTGTTTCCCCGAAAAGGGTCACCTGCCCCACAAAACACAGCTCTCCAGCTAAGTGGGAGGAATTCTGTAAAAAGATGCTTAGCGTCTTCGAGAAAGTGGCCTCGACCCCCTCGGAGACGGCTAAAGGTGATACCCTGGGTGAAAGACCCGAAAAATCGAAACGCCGCAAGTCGTTGCACCCGGTGAAAGAAACTGCCCAAGAGCGTCACGAACCCTCGAGCAAAGGCAGTAAGACTACGTCATCGACGCCATCGTCGAATGCCCCTTTGACCCATAAATCTGCGTCATCGACGCCATTATCGAAGGGCCCATCGACGCATAGATTGGTCGATTCGACGCCGTCCTCGACGCCGATAAAGGATAAACCTACGGCTGCCACTACTTCGCAGTCAGTTGTCGTACCGAGGACTTCCATCATGACCGCGAGAATGTCGTCGATAACCTCGACGACTCCCGAGTAGGATTCCGATCCTCTCGAGTTCTTCGAGGTCGCTT
The DNA here is from genome assembly GCF_040938575.1 of Ambystoma mexicanum. Taxonomy (NCBI): domain Eukaryota; kingdom Metazoa; phylum Chordata; class Amphibia; order Caudata; family Ambystomatidae; genus Ambystoma; species Ambystoma mexicanum. The sequence continues at coordinate 629,891,742 of NC_090922.1, read as the reverse complement.
CATACCTTCTCGACGCCTTTTTCGGTTTCTTCGAAGCCTTTGACTTCCGCGTCGACAACGTCGACGTTTTCTCAACCGGTTACTACAAGCTTGGCCCCTTCTGCTTTAGAAATGGGTTTTAAGCCTTTTCCAAGGTCAGATTATTTCAGAGCCTTGTCCTCTATTTATGAAGAAGGGGAGGATTCTGATCAGGAAAGACCTTCTGGGTTGCAGAGAACTACAACACCTGTACCAGAGGAATTTGTCTCTGAAGATAGTAGGTTGAAGGATCTTCTAGAGTTCTTGCATGATGCAAGTGGGTTAGATACTTCCCCAGAAGCAGAATATGCCACCCCAGACCCTGGGGAACATGCTGAGACCCCTTATAGAACTTTAATGGCAAGAATAATTGAATTCATGGGTTGGTCTACACCTTCACCTGCCTTTCAACAAGATGATCTTACGGACATCTTAATTAAAGGCCCACAGGAAGATCCTGTGGTTCCATTTCATACTGCATTACAGAGGAACATATTGACCAACTGGGAAACTCCTGAGGTTATCCCGGCAGTTAATAAAAAACTATCTGCCAAATATAGGGTTTCTGCTTCTGACCCTTAATATTTGTCCAAACATCCAACTCCAGAGAGTCTGGTTGTTCAAGCAGCAACTTCTTCGAATAGTAGATCTGCATATCCTACTGTTCCACAAGACAGGGATGACAAGAGATTTGACGCTATGTCAAAAAAGGTCTTTTCTGCATGTAGCATGGCACTTAAATCCATTAATGCTACTTGTACGCTCGCAAGATTCAGACATACACTTTGGGAGTGTGCTTCATCGGCGACTGACTGCCTCCCGGAATGAGAAGAAAGGGAAGCTTTTCTGAACATCATTAAAGATGGTAAAGACGCAATGTGCAAATCCCTTCAAACTGGCATTGATTCTGCTGACAGTATCAGCAGGGCCATGGCGGCAAGTACTACAATCCGCGGATTTGCGTAGTTGCAAAAGTCTGGTTTTGCTCCAGATGTACAAGCCAGACTTTTGAATATGCCCTTTGACGGCTCTTCTTTATTTGGTAAGAAGGCTGATGACAGCCTAGAGAAGTTAGTCATCCAAGGCAGCAGCAAAATCCCTTGGAGCTGTAATCCGTCAAACTCCCTATCGCCCCTCAGGAACCTCTTGGAGAGGTAGGTCCTTTCGTTTTTATTCCGCATCCGGAAGAGGCAGAGGAAAGCCGGCTCAAAGAGGCCAAAAGAAATTCACCTGAGGTGGACGGGTTAGAAATACAAAAGCTGCAGCAGCAGCAGCAGGTGCCTCTTTACCCTCGGCATCTGCATCAGCCGCCTCTAAACCACTCTGATGACTCTCCTCACAAGACACCAGTAGGGGGCAGGTTAACTCAACATCTGACGGAATGGCAGGCTATTATGTCAGATGCTTGGGCATTGGAGACAGTTGCACAAGGCTACTGCCTGCCTTTTCTATGTACCCCCTCAGAGTCATCCACCGGGGAACAACTCGTTGAAGTTTCCAGATCCGCTCCTTTTGCAGGAGATGCTAGACCTGCTAGAGAAAGGTGCCATAGAACCGGTACCTGTAGCGGAGAGGAACAAGGGTTGGTATTTCCCCCTACTTCTTGATACTGAAGAAGGATGGAGGACTGAGACCCATCTTGGACTTACAAGAATTTAACAAATTCCTCAGAAAGGACAAGTTCAAGATGGTAACTCTCTCTCAGATCCTTCAGGCCCTCCAGCTTCAGTACTGGCTGGTATCTCTAGACCTTCAGGATGCTTATTTCCATGTGCCAATCCATCTCAAACACAGGAAATACTTGAGGTTCGCAATTGGCAACTCTCACTATCAATTTCGAGTTCTGCCATTTGGGCTGACCTCCGCCCAGAGGGTCTTCACCAAGCTAATGTCGGTAGTGGCTGCAAGTCTAAGGAGGGAAGGGATCCACGTCTACCCCTACCTAGACGATTGGTTGATCAGAGCAGTATCTTTGGAACAAGCTCAGATCCAACTAGATCATGTCTGCCACTTCCTTCACAAACTGGGCTTCTCCCTCAATTTAAAGAAGTCACAGATGATACCATCACAGAGACTCCAGTTCATCGGAGCGGTCCTGGACACTTCCCTGGGGAAAGCCTCGCCACCAGAGGTGAGGGCTCAAGATTTTCTGCAGATGGTCACCAAGTTTCAAAATGCCCAACGTCTCCCAGCCTTCGACTTTTTGAGGTTGCTAGGCCTCATGGCATCCTGCATCTTCCTTGTGCCAGAGGCTCGCCTGAGAATGAGATCTCTCCAGTGGGCACTAAGAACTCAGTGGTCACAATTCTCAGGAAAAATGACAGATCTCCTTCAGGTTCCAGACAAAGTGGCTCGAGACCTTCAGTGGTGGGCCTGTCGGGAGAACATTTTGAAAGGAGAGCTGTTTTGGCAACCATGGCCGGAGATAACAGTAGGCACGGATGCCTCACTCACGGGGTGGGGAGCCCATGCCAACGACTTGACCATCAGCGGTCGTTGGTCTCCATCGGAGTCCAGACTACATATCAACCTGTTGGAGCTGAGAGCTATCAGACTTGTGCTGAAGGCTTTTCTGCCATCTGTACAAGGGAAAAAGGTCATAATAATGACGGACAATACAGTGGCCATGCACTAACTACCTCAACAAAAGAGGAGGCGTAGGATCACTGCCATTGTGCAGAGAGACGATGCAGCTCTGGTTTTGGGCAATTCAAGAAGGAATCTCTATTGGCAGTTCACTTAGCTGGAGAGAAGAACTTGACAGCGGATGCTCTGAGCAGGCAGAGTACAGTCTCTCACGAGTGGGAGATAGCTCAGGAAGTCCTTCAAGAGATCTTCGCCCTTTGGGTAACCCCTCAAGTGGATCTGTTCGCCACCAGTATCAACAGGAAGTGCGATCAATTTTGTTCAAGGAATTTCCCCCGAGAGGAGCACTAGGGGACACGTTCATGGTAGACTGGGAGTTTCCACTTCTGAACGTGTTTCCTCCAGTCCCTGTCATTCCTCAGATGATCAGGAGGTTGAGAAGATTCCGGAAGACTATGATCCTAATTGCCCCAGACTGGGCCAGGAGAGCGTGGTACCCGGACCTTCTGAACATGTCCATCTGCCCTCCGATTCATCTTCCACACAGGGAGGATCTTCTCTCACAGAAGGGAGGTCAGGTTCTCCATCCAGACATCAGAACCCTCAACCTTCACGCTTGGTTTCTGAAAGGTTGAGATACAAGGATTGGGACCTCCCAGATGACGTCATGGAGGTGTTGCTCTCAGCCAGAAGGCCAGCAACAAAGACTTTATACCGCTGCCGTTGGAACAAATTTTGCAGCTGGTGTAGAGAAAAGAATATTGAACCCTTTTCATGTGGTACACCAATGGTGTTATCCTTTCTACTCTATTTGGCGAATTCAGTTATTCAAGTTGGTACGATCAAGGGCTACCTCGCAGCGCTATCGATTTTCAAGCGCACTGCAGAGGCGCCATCATATTTCAAATGACCCTTAGTAATTCAATTTCTGAAGGGGTTAACCAATGTCTATCCCCCAAGGCCGTCCCAAATTCCCTTTATGGGACTTAAATTTAGTCTTAAAATTCCTGATGGGTACTCCTTTTGAACCACTCCACTCCTGATCATTAAGATTTCTCACCCTCAAAACTGTCTTATTAGTGGCTTTGACATCTGCCAGGAGGGTGAGCGAATTACAAGCCTTATCTTGTAAACCCCCTCATACAATTTTTCACAAAGACAAAGTTGTCCTTCAAGTGAAGCCTAATTTTCCCCCAAAGGTGGTTTCTGAATTCCACATCACTCAGAAGATAACCTTACCCTCATTCTATCCTCCTCCCCATCCAGGGAAAGAGGAGGAGAGGCTACATAGGCTGGATCCAAGGCGAGTCTTGAGTTTTTATATCAGCAGACTTGCTAGGATTAGGTAAGCAGACCAACTGTTCATAGGTTACACAGGGCACAAATTAGGATTGCCAATCACAAAACAGACCATTTCCAGATGGATTATTTTAGCCATTCTATAATGTTACAAACTAGCAGGGAAAGAGCCCCCTCAAAATCTCAGGGCTCATTCAACCAGGGGTATCACAGCCTCTTCGGCCCTCCAAAGAGGGGTACCGATTCGAGACATATGTGCGGCCGCCACATAGTCGTCCGCACATACCTTTACAAAATGTTACAATCTGGATTCCTCCTCTAGTCAAGAGACTAGATTTGGCAAAGCTGTGTTACACTCTGTTCACTCTTAAAGGGGACTATGACAATTTTACTCCCACCTCCGTTTACACTCCACTGCTATGGGAGTCTATCAAGATAAGGAATACGTCGGAGGACACAATCCCTTCTAAGAACAAGTTACTTCTTACCTGGTAACGTTCTTTCGATGGGATGTTCCTCCGACGTATTCCTTATCGTCCCTCCCATCCATCCCCTCAGTAAAACTTCCCTTGTGGTTGCAGCTTACGCTCCTTCAGGGTTAATAACCAATTCATGCACAGCTACTCTCAAGCTTCAAAACGGAACTGAGCAACGGACGCTGCGCGAGTCTATTTATACGCATGATGACGTTGATGCCGATACAGAGGCTGTCGAGGGACACCAACTCGAGGGACGTCGACGAGCAGCGCCCTCTACTGAAAACATTTTACGAGGCCAGCAAGCTGGAAGTAATCTATCAAGACAAGGAATACGTCAGAGGAACATCCCATCGAAAGAACATTACCACGTAAGAAGTAACTTGTTCTTTCGAGGATAAACAAAATAAAATCATAGACCTACGAACATAAGCGTTCAAGTCCCTCCTCCTCAGAGAACAGAATTAAAACACATACAAATCTACTTTGGTACGTATACAATATGAATGACATTTTAATTCATTTAGCCTCCCCATTATAATCATCAGTAAAATTACAAGACAATTTTATGTGTTAAAATCATGATGACATTTTAGCAATTCAGAGATCGTACAATGTTTACCAGTATACTGCCTAAACAACTTATGTCAGAATAATTACTCCACAAGGCCTAGTATTCAGCCCTTGGCCGGCACAGTGTATCATGAAACATTATTGTTCAGACCCTTATAGATAACACAGCATCTTATCCAGGCCCTCTTTACAGAGATTGCAAGCTGAAAAAGTTGAAATAATTGTTAAAGTTTTAGTGGGCACATGGACTCTCCATCATTCTTAAACACCAATTCTCTTAACCCACCATCTAATTTGGAGATCTCTAGACCAGGCACAGAAAAATTAAGTGGTTTAAATGTTCAACCATCTTCAAATCACACATGCCTGCCTCAAAGTCTGACATATTCATTCCATTTAATCATGTTGGCCAAGAGCTGTAGTTTATTTTGCCTCATCTTGGTTGACCATTCCCTACGATAGGTAACATTAACTATATCGAGGTAGAGTTGGGACTTGATTTGATAGTTTCCATATATATGGCCACTTTTGTCATGGCCGAGGCCTCCGTTCAAACTTCACTCCACCTCTCCTCAGTCACACAGGCATTGAGTATTTGTTTGGCATTTGGATGGTATAATTGCTGGAGTAGAGAACCGCTCGCCCCTCCCCAACAGGCAAACGAGTATCTTCAGATAAAACAAGTACTTTGTTTCTTTAGTTAACCTGGTAGCGCAGCAATTCTTCCACCAGATTGCAAGATTTCTATCCACGCCTTGACACCTTTTAGAAGTGACTTGTCCCCAATCCAAGTGCAATTTGCCTCATTATGAGCTAGATGCAACCAGCAGCCTATTTGGAACAATATTGTCAAGGGCGACAAATCTAGATTCTAAGTTAAGACTCCACATATCTGCACCATATAGTGCCTGAGCATTTTTGCTTCGTAAACGTTTGTGTTGCTTTTAAATGAAGTACTCCCCGTGGATCTATATATTGTCAATGTTGCTTCAGATGATTCACATTTTTTCTGAGCCATAGCAGAAGAGATTTTCCCTAAAGCTAATCCCAGAGACAGAAAGGTTTTCACTCACTCTAGTTTATTATTCCTAAGGGAAAATATCAGTTTGCAGTTACTCCCGTTTCCCACTGCTATTATGTTAACTTTGTCTGGATTGATAACTAGGACCTTCTCAACACACAGCCTTTAAAAGTCATCCAACAATTTCTCTATGGTCAACTCGTATACATATACACGTAAATGCACTCCATGGAAGGCCCATCCCACAAACCCCGGCCCCCAGCTTAGTTTTGGGGAATTTATCAAATGCAGAGCTGTGATGCAGGAACACCAAGAACAGCTTGAAGAACCCTTGTTTTGGGGAGGAGAAGCTCTGATGTAAGACATTGATCAGTGGCATGCTTACCTTGTTTGCAACCCAGTTGTGGGGTTACAATGTTGTTCACTGCCGCTTACCTTGTTTGCAACCCAGTTGTGGGGTTACAATGTTGTTCACTGCTGCTTCTTCCAGTCTAACTGGTACAACCAATAATGTACATGCCAAATAATTTGAAGTGTGTCCAATAGTGATATTGGTCGGCATCAATTTGCATCCAACCGTGACCCTTTAAGTGCTGAGACAATTGCTGCCTCCTCTGAGTACTACTAATTGCAATGGAAACATTTCTAAGTGCTGCACTCCACTCATATGGTTTACACTTCGCAAGATCCAGAGGTACGTTATCTGGTGCTTGGGCTTGCCCACTCTTTTGCACAGCAATAGCCATTCAAATGTATTTTGTCCTCCCACATATTCCTCCTCTTTGACATGTAATGTCCAGCTTCAGCTGCTTCGGAATTATTTTTTTCGGCAGAGGGTGGTGTGTGTCGATGGCGTCGATCCGATGTTCCGCGAAGGCCTCCGTCGAGGGTGATATCATCGGGTATCTATAGCTCGCGCAGCGCCAGTTAGCTGTAGTTCAGTTTTTCCGCGTTAGCACTTGCTTCGAGTGAAATTCAGCATGCCTCTTCTGTGACATACATTACTATAAAAATCTTCGAAAATATGTCGTCTTCGAGTCCATCGACGCCGAAGTTCGGCTTTAAAAAATGCAGAGATTTTGGCTCTGAAATGTCACTAACTGACCCGCATCGCATCTGCCTGTGTTGCCTCGGGAGAGCCACAATACTACCGAGTGTTCCAAGTGTCAGTCGTTGACAGGAAAAGCCTTGAGGGAACGGAACGGAAGGGGAAACTCTGGGTTGGAAAAATCCCCAAAATGTCACCTTCCCGTACCGCTAGGCCTTCGACCGACGAGTCGAGGGAAGGCTCTTCTCTGAGGAAGAAGGCCAAGCGTTCTAGGTCGAGGAGTGGTTCTAACCACTCCTCCTCGTCTTCAAAAAAGTCAAAGAGGATGCACCGAAAGTCGCCTTCATAGTCTTATTCGGACGATTCCACTGAAAGGTTTGCATGTCCCTCAAAAAATTGAACGCCAGCTGAATTGGAAGCGTTTAGTCGAAAGAACGTTACCAGGAGTAAGTAACCTGTTCTTCTAACTTCCTGTATATTAAAGAAAATTAGTACTCCTGTTGTCCCTTTTCAACCCAGATGATTAAACCACCCCTCACCTTACATTGGGCTGGCACAATTCCCTGCATCCTCTTTTTCTTTGTCATACTCTGTTTTCTTAGTGTCAAATACCATATGTGTTTCATTTTGTTCCCAGCACTACTTTTGAATTTTTTGCTGAATGCTTTAATCAGATCTTTGCATATCTGAATTCCCTTTGACTTACGGGAAGCGTGTACCTCTGCCATGCTATGAACAATTGCAACAGATAAGAGATCATATGAAGTATTGGGAATTGCTCTTAGAGTTGTATGTTTGCAGTTTGTGCTGCTACTTTTCCATGATAGTGGTGGGCGAATCCACTTCAAGAGTTTGGACAGTTTGCTGTTGTGTTTGTAACATGCATAGTTCTAGCATGCATGCGCCTTGCGCAATGTTAACAAACTGTCTAAACGCGAACATATTACTCAGCATAGGGAAAATGTACATTAGTTAGGCGTTCAAGACAGTCTTTAAAACTGGATCAATTGTCCACAAATGCGTATATGGCACTACCCCTCTATACCTAAAAATAAAAAAAAGATTCCCCCAATACCTGCTGACCAGAGCATCACGTCCGTCCGGAAAAAAAACAATCAGATGCCCAAGATATAAGCGAGAAAAAGGCCTTGGAAAATCCTTCACCGTCAAGGCGACCAAATTATGGAACCTTTTGCTTACCTCGCTGATGGAAGACAGCAATCTGAAGTCTTTTCAGAAAGAACTGAAAACACCCCTCTTTAGATAATTCCCTTCACCGCACTAACTAATACTTTGCTCTTCATTGAGCCTTCTGATTCTACCCACCTTGTATCGTGTTAAATGGATCATCTCTTGTGTTTTTGTTTCAGCGCCCTGATGAACGCAGGATTTCAGAGCTTTAGAAATACATAAATAAATCATTATTAATCAGTGATTGTGGTACTGCAGATAATTCATAAAGCCCTGATATCTCAAGTATATCTACTTTACTCTTCTTTTCTTACAGCAAGTAGCCAGATTCATTGTGATCTGTCTGTTCTGAACTCTGTAACAGTACCAGCTACTTTTAGTTTTATTTTCTTTCTGGGACTTGAACACACATTTAGTGTGGGCATGCAGGACTCAGTAGAGCGCGGAAGAAGATACCAATTCTAACAAGTGTTTCAAAAAAGGTAGCAGGCGCTCCTCTCCAGAAAGAACATGGCATGATAACCTGTTCTGAGATGAGTTTGCAGCACACACTTTTTGCTCACTGTACCTTTCACAGATGGGAAATAACCATTTGCATATCAGTCTTTGTCCCGCCCATATGGGCAGTCCAGCACCGAAATGCTATGGCAATTCCTCTCTGAACACGAGTACCAACAGCAACCCCATACACGTGTTTCAGCCTTGTTGGGCCTCATTAGATGAGGTGAAGCTGTGCCTCAATTCTACAAAGTGGTATTGGAGGATTATACTGAAGAGGGGTACATAAAGTTTATAGGGTTTGTGGAGACTGTGGCCATGGCTCATTATTGAAAAGCTAGCCTTGAATGAGGGGAATTAAAAAAGTGAGAGGAGTTGGGACATTATTCTAGAGTTACTACTTCCTTGATCCAATCCAAATTCCATTTTCCCCACCCATTATTCTAACAAAAGAATAGTTAAAAAAAAGACAGAAGCGTCACCAGGAGGAGGCAGAGTTGAAAGAGGAAGGGTGGGGAAGGAGTTTTTCAAAATAAATGCAAGTTACTCATGTACACATGAAGAGAGGTTGGCAATATTGGAATAGGTTTGCTACATAGTGCTATAAGTGATGGGAACCTCGCCTAAAAGGGAGTGGCGCCACAGACTTTGGTCACATAACCTTACAGACTAAACAAACCCAATAAGGGGGTACAGCTATTCAGAGATTTACATAGAACACAGATGAGCATTGTATCACTTTATAAAGCACACTTAAAGTAGACCAGGGACGATTCTTTTGAAAACTGTATGATCAACAATTTCATTCAGCGGCTGCTTCAAAAGGGCAGGGTAGCATTCTTTCTACGTACTAATTTTCAGTTAGTAGCCAAAGTCTCCAGAAAAGACCTGGAATGTATATTCATACCAGTAAATGGATCATTTGGTGAGATGTACATGTTTGCTTCATTTTATGCTCCAAATACATGGCAGGTAAACTTATTATGGCTTTAAAGAGGTTTGTAAAACGTGTCGCGGGAATAGGTCATTGTAGGAGATCTAAATGAAGTCAACGACATGGACAATGTCATTTCTATTGTCTGTATGGAATCCGAGTGAAATATCAAAGGAGCTGAAGTCTTTGAAAGACCTCAATTTAAGTGATGTATTGAGAGGTATCCATCCTCAGACTAGAACTTTTACACACTTTCCGTACGTTCCCAGAACACTCCGGAATAGACTGTGTTTGTGATTTATTAGGACTCGCCTAAAATGGATGAAACAAAATATCCGTCATTGTTCTATGCAGATGATGCTGTTCTCCTGTCAACTTCTCTCCAAGGGCTTCGGGCCATGCTGGCGATCTTCTTGGATAAATGTGAAGCTTTAAAACTAGATCTTAATTTTGGGAAAACCAAAGCAATGGTTTTTAGGCCCAAGTTTTCGAAGCGCTGCGCTATAATCATTAATGTGGCATGTCACAAACTTGAACAGGTGGCCTTTTATGACTACCTGGCCACTAGGTTTCACAAGACTGGGCAGTGGTCATCCCAATTGGATAAGGCATGGACTGGACTGGAAAAGTACAGTGGTGGGAGTAGGTCTTTTTTTAGTAATCATGCGAGGAGGGGACATCTGCACAATATGGTGCAGAGTTATGGGGCTGTGCCAACGTCTTAATCTTGGTAGGGGTGGAGAATAACGTATTAAAGAAACGTACTAGGATTCCACAATGTTCCCCCAACGCATTGGTGCATCTGGAAACTGATCTGTGCCCCATTAGTGATATGATTTCCATTTGCCCTATAATGTATTGGATTAGACTTTGGAGCACTTGAGTTATTGTGAAGCCTTGATAAAACTTTTGGGCTTGGTGGGCAGGAGAGGGTCTGGGGGGGGGGGGGAAAGAGCCTTCCCTGAGTGAAACATGTCGAAGAACCTGTAGTATCTCATTGTTTATCATTAATGTATTTCATTACCCTAGAATACTGTGGGAGCAGTCTAGAACATGGAACATAGAGAGGTTTAGGAATAATGCAGTGTTGAGCAGTTGATCCTGTAACATGGATGTGACCGGTGGGTTAACTCCCATACTTAATAAACCTCATCTATAACTTCAACTTGTGTGGGAGAATCTATCAGTGGCGACGAGGATGAGATATTTCAGGAACGGCAGCCCACCGAGTAGCTGTTAACCGTGACATATCCACTACTGTATGAAATTGACAAGGACCTGATTACAGAGAAGTGGCTGTGGCCTATTTCGGATGCATGAAGAGACGGAATAAAAAGACCACCATCATGAGGAAGTCACCCAAGCAAATTCAGAGTGAGCTGCAAGTAAAGTGTCCCTGAAGGAAGTAAGTGCAGCGCGTATGCATAAAAATCCATTTACTGGGTTAATACCTAATTAAACTACGGAGCAGCCAGGCACAATATACGTAGAGAGCGCATGTAATTAGATGCCAAGGAACAGGCAACGTACAAAATCAAAGTAAAGAGCCGCATTGACGGTATTATTGAAGCGCATGTCATTTTATGCCAAAGAACAAGCAGCGTGCAAATCGCAGTGAAGAGCCGCATTGACTTTGTTATTGAAGGTGCCTCAACTGCCAAAGCCCATTATGAATAGTGCGACTTGCCGTACTACCATCAATACTCTGCATTTTTTGAAGGCATCATCGCTCACCAGCGTCACCAGCGTGTGAAAATTTGCACTGTTCTCCCCCGAGCCAGACAGCATTTTTTAAGGCAGCATCGCTCATCAACATCACCAGCGTCGAAAATTCGCTGTGTTTTAAGCCAGTCCCGTTGATCCTCGAAGAGACGCAATGTGTAGCATCTGAGGAAAGGACCTTAAAAAACATAAATGAACGTGCCGCCATATTAGTTGCAGCTAACTTCACTGCATTCATTACCATAGCAACAACAACGCTGTTAATCCAATAGCGTTGTTTCATCATTACGGCAACAGCAACCCCGTTAATTCAACAATGTTTGCCTAGGCTGCCTAATAGATTTATAAAGCAGCTCCATCGTTGTAACGTCGCTTTATAAAGCAAGTGAACATATTTTATGTTATAGTGAAACAAGTTTGACAAAGTTAATTAGCGAATATTCAAAAGCAGCACAAGTGAACATATTTTATGCTCGAGTGAAACAAGTTTGACAAAGTTAATTCAGGAATATTCAAAAGTGAAACAGTTCTGTAATTTTATGGTTTGCCAAAGTAAGCAATACAAGTATACCACAGCAGTCCAAGCTCAGGAAGAATAATAAGTAACACTGGTATTAGTACTATAATCTTAGATGAATACCATATGAAAGCAATGAACAGACCAGCAAATTAGCCAAAGAACTGCTAACATAATCTGCACTTCCAGCATCAAAATCTTGCATCCAAACTCAACATTGCAGTGCATATTTACTGTTAACATAAGGCATTGTACCATCCACCATACAAGGCATACCGTCTCCTAATTATTTCTTAGACACAAAAGGTGAACCAACTGTACCATGGAAACGATGGAAGAAACGTTTCGATCATTATGTATTCGCAGCCCATGGTTTGAACTTTTCCAGTGAACGCAAAAAGTGCTTATTGATACATTGTTTAGGAAATTACGGGCAAGAACAATTTGAGAATTTGCCTGCACTCTCAGATGAAGATGCGTCAGGTCTTACAGACTATGAAAAATGTATTAAGATGTTAGATTTACTCTACGAGAAATCTGTAACATCATTCTGGAAAGATATCATTTTGGAAAGTGTAAACAAGATAGTGAAATAGTGGAACTGTTCATTGCCGCCTTACGTGGCTTGGCTACCTCATGTGAGTTTGGTAATACTCTAGATGAGCGTCTTTGTGATCAATTTATGCTGGAATGCAGCAAAAGTAAAGTAAGGGAAGCACTTTGGTCCAAAGGAAATACATCTTTAGATGAAGTGCTCCGAGTCGCAAAAGAGGTGGAACACACTAACAAATGTGTGAAGGAACTTGAAAAAAGGAGAGCAGAATGTGAAAGTAAGAAAGAACAATTGGCACATGAACCTGATGTTTTAGCTGTTCAAGGAATTGAATCCACAAAGAAGAAAGCATTTGTTAGGAACGATTAAACATACATGAAAAAAATCTTCTAGGTTCAAGGAGTGGAGAGAAACTGGTGACAAAGGGAGATGTTACAGGTGTGATAGCATACACCATTTAGCTAGTAGTGACAAGTGTCCTGGCATCAAAGAGTTATGCAAAAGTTGCAACAAAAGAGGACATTTTACCAACTGTTGTAGGACCAAGAGAGAAAATATAGACTGTGTTGATGAACTATGTGAAAGCCTGGAAGAATGCACTTTTGCAGTGGAAGATTTTTTATCCAGTGCAAATGGTAATGATGATGATGCGGACATGGAAAAACCCATAGCTATGATAGAATTAGATGGCAAACAACTCAGCATGGTGATTGACTCTGGCACAAAGTACACATTGCTACCCAAGTTTTTATTTGAAAAAGATTTTAAAGCAAGTACCAAGTTAAATGGAGTCGACATCAGACCGGTTGCGTATGGAGGTAAAAGCATTGAATTGGTGGGTTGGTTTTGGTCCATGATGAAGTTTAAGGACAGATCTGCAAAAGATAGTTTGTCACGACAAAAGGAATGCAACCACTTTTGAGCTGGTCTCATCAAAGGAGATTGAAAATAAAATTGGACCCCAATGCGGAGGAAACGGTGTATGCAGTGGACCAAGATACATCTAAGGAGATGCTTGAACAACTCTGTGTTTAGGGAAGAACTGGGAGTTTTAAAGAATTTTAGTCACAAGATTAAATTGAAACATGATGCCATTCCTGCGGTGTAGTAATTGTACCTTTTTAACCATAAAATCAGCAGTGAAAGAAGAACTTGAGATTAGAAGCAGATGGTGTTATTGAAAGAGTAGAATCATTAGAATGGGTTTCTCCTTTGGTAATAGTGCACAAGCCAAATGGTAAATTGAGGTTGTACATAGATCTCAGGTAAGTGTCATTTCTTTTTTTAAATTTTTTTTTATTTTTGACGGCAGAGGTTCACAAGGCACGTACATAAGGCAACAGGTGTATATAACAGTTATAACATGGAGCAGCACATTGATCAAGGTACAGCAATCACAGCATTTGCAGCAGAGCATCACATGAGAAGAGAGGGTATTCAGCTTCATGAAGCAGGGTTAGATCCTGATGGGGCAGGGGACAGTCCTGACTCAGGTGTACCCTCGCTTGGTCTGTTAAGGTAAGTGTTGAATTCAACCCAGATGTTCTTGGGGAGGGAGTGAGCGGCAAGTGTAGTCAGGTATTCCTCCCCACAATTTCGTGACCAAGTGAGGAGGCGCAGCCATTTTTGTACGGCCTGGGGGGAGGAGCTTTTCCAGCACTGGAGTATGCACTTTTTGGCAATCATACAGCTTATGTTTAGAAATTTAGCCAGGCGTCTAGTTTCATCTGTTTTCCAAGCCCCAAACAGAACTGATAAGGGATCAGGGTCAACCACATTGTCAATTATTGCAGTGAGTGTTTTCAAAATGCTTTCCCAAAAATCGGATAGCCTATTGCAGGTCCAGAACATATGTAGGTGATCAGCATCTTCTGCACCACAACGAGGGCATAGGTGCACCGTGGTGCGGGTAAACCTCGAGGTCATGTGTGGGGTGTAGTAGAGCCTGTTTAGAAGTTTGTACTGCATAGCGCGGTGGCGGAAATTGAGGGAGACTTTTTGGGTGTGTAGGAACATTTCCCCCCAGGTCTCGTCGGGGGAAATGGAGGCCCAGTTAATTTGCCCATTCATCGCGTGCCCTGAGAGCCGGGGCCATTGAAGTGTCCTGTAGGATCTTATACAGTGAGGAAACAATGCCGCGGGCGCCGCCAGAGTTGGCAATGAATGCGATCGCCGGGTTATCTGGGGGCTCATCTGGAAATGAGGGCCATTTAGTGTGGAACGCGGCTCGGAGTCTGTAATATTGGAGGGTCTCTAAGGGTGATCTGGTGTGCCCTTGTTTCCATGTTTGGGGATCAATAAACCTGCCCTCGGGGTAGAAGTCGGATAACGCCTGGTATCCCAGTGCCCCCCTATGTCAGGCCAGAGCCGTGTCATGTGTGGGTTCCAGGCCGGGAAAGGCCCACACAGGATGCCATTTATAGTATGGGAAGGGCTCGGTTGTTGGATATAGCACACATGTCCAGGCATGAATGGTCGCGTTGATTGGGTCAATAGGAGAGTCCGGTGCATAATGACAATGCAGTATGAGAGACATGACGTTGGTACCAGCGGCCGCAAGTTGCTCCAGTTTGACGTGCGGTCGTGCTGGAGAGCCAGGATACCAGTGAGTAGCGTGTTGGGCCTGGGCCGCAGTCCAGTAGAGTGTCAGATCCGGAGCTGTGAATCCCCCCTGTATGTAGGAAAGCACCATGTCCGTCCACTTCTTACGCACTGCACCGGAATGCCATAGGAACTGTGCGCAAAGTGTGTGTAATTTAGTGAAGTATTCCCTCCCAGGCCATATAGGTATATTGCTAAAGGTGTAAAGGAGCTTGGGGAGCAGAATCATTTTAATGAGGGAGAGCCGACCAGCCATGGACAGCGGGAGAGAACGCCATTGTGATATCTTAGCCGCAACAGTTTGTGCCACCGCCGAGTAATTATCGGCCAGTAGGGTGGATTTAGTTAGGGATATCTGCACTCCCAGATATCTGACACCATCCGGAGACCAGTGTAGGGGGTACTCGGTGGTGGGTTGTTCAGTAGATTTAGTGAGCTGGAAGATTTCAGACTTTGAGTAGTTGATTGTAAATCCGGAGTAGGTGTCGATACGAGTGATATCTCTTAAAATGGGATCAAGGTGGGTTGTTGGCTCTCTGATGAATAATAGAACGTCGTCCGCGTATAGAGATATCATTTCGGGGTCATCTATCAATCTTATACCTTTGCGGGCATGACATGCACGGACATAGTCCGGCATCGGCTCTATTGCTAGTGCAAAAAGAATCGGGGAGAAGGGACATCCCTGTCGGGTACCCCTGGACAGCGTGAAAAGATCAGACGTCAATGAGTTGGCTCTTACTCACGCCACAGGGGAGGTGTATAATAGTTTGATGAACCCATTCATGTTTGGGCCAATGCCCATTGTCTCCAGCACTAGCCACATGTAGCTCCAAGAGACCATATCAAAGGCCTTCTGGGCGTCCAGGGTGACCGCTACATCCTGGGCGTCTTGGTCTATACAGGACATAACATTAAACAATCTCCTGATGTTGTGGGAAGTGGACCTACCAGGGACAAAGCACGCCTGGTCTTCGTGGACTAGATATGGCATAATGGGCAGAAAGCGATTCGCTATGATCTTTGCAAAGATTTTGGTGTCGAGTTCATGAGGGAAAGAGGCCTATAGGACCCGCATTCGTCAACAGGTTTACCAGTCTTGAGCAGAACCGTAATAACGGCTTCACGCATCGAGGGGGGGAGAATAGAGACGCGGAGTGCCTCGTTCCAGACCTCGAGCAGTATGGGAGCTAGTATGGCGTTGTGTTCTTGGTAAAATTCGGTGGTAGGTCCATCCGGGCCCGGCGCCTTACCTTTGGGCAAGTCCGAGATGGCCGTCACCACCTCGTCTAATGTAATTGGAGAGTTTAGCCGGCCCCGGGTAGGAGGGGAGATCTCAGTGGTGGGGATCTGGTCAAGCAGCTCGCGTATGTGTTATTCAGTGTGTTCGGGAGGTTGGGAGTAGAGAGACTTGTAGAACTCAGTAAATATATCTAAAATGTGCTGGTCCGCCCACTGCGTATTGCCAAATCGATCTTTGATGGAGGTGATCTGGGTCCGGCAAGATTCCCCCTCACCAGTGTCGCTAGTGTTTTCCCCGGTCTGTCCCCCTCGCCGTATTTCCTGGCAGCCTGTGGGCGGCTAAAGTACTGGACTTCGTTGGCAGCCAGCGCGTTGTATGCCTGGAGTTCTTCACTGATTTGGGCGAATATAGCGGGGTCAGCCCCTGTGGGGTATTGCAGCTCCAGTTGCTTCAGTTTCGCTTCGGAGCGACCAAGGGCGGCTCTGATTGCTTTAAGTACCCCAGCCTCCTGTGAGATAGACATTCCCCTAATGTACACTTTGAAGGCATCTCACCTAACCGCAGCTGATGTGCCCTGGAGGGAGTTGTGCTCGAAGAAGGATTGGATGTCTGCCAGAATTTCAGCCTTGAACACTATATCTTTGAGGGCCTCGGATTTGAAGCGCCAGGTGCTGAATGTCGGGGTGGGTAAACCCAGCCTCACAGATAGTGTAATTGGAGCATGGTCTGAGAATGTGCTAGGTAGGATCCAGGCCCATAGCTTCGTTTGACACAAGGAACAGGTCTATCCTGGATGAACTGTCATGCACGGATGAATAATAAGTGTACTCCCGGGGATGCAGTGTCCGCCAGACATCACAAATGTTAAGTGTCCGCATATGGCCGTGTAGCCTGCGTGCAGCACCGGACAGGGCTCAAGTGGCAGTGCCAGTTCTATCCAGGACAGTGTCCAGAATAAGGTTCAGGTCTCCCCTCCATATAGTCTGGATTCCCACATAGCCCAGCAGTATGGTGGTTACAGCATCAAAGAACTGAGGGGAGTCCACGTTGGGGCAGTAGGTGTTGACAAGTAGGTATTCTTTATTAACTAGTGTGCAGTGCAGTATAACGTAGCGCCCTCCAGGGTCTATGTAGCTTTTATGTAATATAAATTTAATTGACTTATGGATCATTGTGAGGACAACCCTGGATTGGGAGGAGTAGGAAGTGAAGACTCTAGCCGGGCCCCATGCCCGGGCCATGGTGGTTGGAATATGACCATTGGAGTGTGTTTCCTGTAGAAATAGTACCTTACAGCTATGCCTATTAGCGAAGGCCATTATTTTACGGGCCTTGGTGTGATTGCTTAACCCCCGGATGTTCCAGGACATTATGATGGTGGACATTTCAGGAACAGATATCTAGTCCTGAGGTACACATGTTATTGAACTTCCCAAGTCCAGCAAAGGTGTGAGCTCCCAGAGTTAGAGTCGAAAGTGTGCTTGTGGCTTTTCAATGCGTGTGCCATAAAACTGTGCGTGCCTTTTTTTTGTAACACCCCATTCCCTCCCACCACCCTCACCCCTGACCCAAGTTCAGCAGTGTGAACATCACCCCCCCTCAACTGTAAACAGTTGAGCCGTCCCAAACTTGGCCCAGTCTGCCCAAAAGCCCAACCGGGGCTGATCCACAACAGAAGTGAACACAAGAACATTGCAATCGCAGTGGGGTGGGCCGTTTCCGTGCACAAGCGCGCTTGGAGCCAATCGGCTCTGTTACAAAACGAGCAGTGTAGGCGGTCCTGTAATACATGCCCCTGCCTTTCTAAGTGAGAAACGGGGATCTGCATATGAACCATAGTGGTCCCAATGTCCAGCAGACAGATCTAGCAGTTATGTAATGCCTGATCATGTAGCCATAGATGAGTGACATAGGCCTGCCGGCAGAACACTAGAGACCTACATCTTAGACAACCACAACTAGTGAAAGTGGACGGGTAAGTGGGCTGGTACTTAATTGGCTCCTTGGTGCGTATATATATATATATATAGGGTGCCAGGAGAAATGTGTATAGTAGAGCCATGTACCCAGGTGAATACAGGAACGTGGTTGATCATGGATATGAACGGTGATTGGTGAGATTCGATCAGCAAATAAACTTAACATTTAGATGGTGCAGGCCAAGTATAGAGTTCAATCATTGCCCATGAGGTCGACAGCAGAAAGTTGCAGGGGTATGTGCGCTTCTATGAATTTCACAGCTTCGGACAGCACCGTGAAAAAATACAATTTGTTGTTGAACGTGAATTTCAAGCGCGCAGGGAATAGTATGGCATAGGGGATGTTCCTCTCTCTGAGGAGTTCCTTCACTCTGAGAAATTGGCGGCGTTCCTGCTGCACTCCGGTTGAGAAGTCATGGAAAATTCTGATCAACTGCAAGTCCATTCTTAGCTCTCCCCTGTCCCCGTGCAAGGCAGAGAATGTGATCGCGATCTTTGAAACTCAGAATCTTCGCAAGGATGGGCCTCGGGAAGTCTCCAGATTTGGGCCGTGGCGATAGCGCCCTGTGGGCCCTTTCGATGGTGAAGAAGGGAGACATGTCGGGATTGCCCAGTAAATCTTTCAAGAGGTTCTCCACCGCCTGTTCGAGTCGACCCTTCAGTGCATTCTCCGGGACTCCAATAATGCATATAATTTTTCTGCGTGATCTGGATTCGAGATCATCACATTTGGCCCTGACCGCCTTCATGTCTGTGGCCAAAGTGGATACAGTACCCTGGAGTGTGACAATGTTATCTTCGTTGGTTCCCACCCTGTTTTCAGCGTCCGCGATTCTCGTTCCTTGCTGGTCTAGTTTGGCTCTGAGTGACGCCACGTTGGCGTTAATGTCATCAAGCTTTTCGTGGAAGGCCGCAAAGTTTCTAGCCATTGATTCCATCAACACTGTCAGGTCCGTGGCAGGTGCCTCGGCAGGAGGTGTGTCGTCAGCTTGATCGCGTGATGTGTGGGCCAAGTCAGACCTCGGGGTGACCTTAGCGAATTTATCCATGGCCCCGGCTCTTTTGGCACTCTTGGATCTGTTGGGCATCGTAGAGACTTGTATTTGAGTGCGCAGTGCTCAAGGCAAGGTCTCGTACGAACGTTTTACCCCAGGAAGCTACGTGATGGAGGGGTAAGGGTGGGGACACCCCTCGAGCACCACAGTTGAGCAGGCACAGGTCAGTGAAGCAGATCTCTGATCCACGGTGGCATAGACAGTGTTTAAGCAGGGGCGGCAGGCCACCGGCATAAGGGGGGTGTGGATATGGTGCTGGGGTAGTGCTGCTCCAGTGAGTACGACCAGTTTATGGGCAGGTCTCGGAGTCTATGCAACAAGCAGGGTAGGCATCAAGAGCGCAAGCAGATAGGTTTGTGCAGGGAACCACAGCATTATCCACTGTACGGTGTGGTATGGGCAGTGTCCGACAGTGTCCCAGAGTCACTCCGGTGCTGAGATGCAGGTTGGAGGGCGCGTATAGTGACAGAAGGAGGGCGTCGCGGTTGGGCTCCTCTTGTTCAAGGCGGCACCCCTGTCAGCAGGCCAGCTGCGGGACCAGCTACGTTGAGCGAGAGTTTATTACCAGGAGCGAGGGACCAGTGGCGGCCGTACAAGTGCAAGAAGGGCAAGAAGAGGCCTGCCGGGATGTGGCTGAGCAATGGTGCAAATGGATATGGGCCCAGCGATTGGAGCAGAGTCAGTGAGCCTTGAGAGTGCCTCTGGACTGCAAAGCACAGGGATCCACCCTAGCTGGGGGATGTTAGGGGGATAGGGCAAGTGGAGTACAGTATGCAATGGCCCCAGCAGCTCCTCACCTGCGTCGCGGCCGGCAGCCCAGGCTGCGGTCAGCTGGGACCTTGGGAAGTCTTCAGGGTGCCCCTGGGCGCCGACCGCAGGAGAAGGAAAGATCACGCAGCCCCTCCGATGAAGCCGTTTCGCCCGAAGGGCCAGAGGATGTGCCGCACAGTTGACAGCAGGGCGGTGCGGGCGTGGGATGGTTGGGGGGGCTCCCACGGCCCCAGGCACCTCAGGCTGCGGGTCCGGGTGTGACGCCACGGGCAGTCCCGGCAGCAGTGTGGAGGTCCAGGCCAGCAGAAGCCGAGGCAGCACGCAGCACAGGTCACTGTCGCCGGCTCGGTGCGGAGGCGCCCCGGCCCTCGGCGGCTCCGAGCCAGAGCGCGGGCGCAGCACACGCAACACAGGTCTCCAGGCAGCCAGGTCCGGCAATCACAGCAGGGGGATCGGGCCGGTGGGAAGTCCAGGCCCCAACAGCGGGGCGGCAGAGGCGGGTGTCTCACCGGGCCGCAGCGCGGCTCGGCAGCCCCGAGGGAGCGCCTCGCAGCGGCATGAGCCAGGCAAGCCGTTCGTCAGCGCCAGGGGTCCGATTCGTGCCCAGATATCGTTGGCACGTAGCCCCACTAATTGGCAAGGCAGGGGGTCAGAGATGCAGGCACCAAGGAGAGGCTGACCGCAGATGTTCTCGGATATGCAGCGGCAGTGCTCGGAGCTCGATAGCTAGGCAGCCATCTTGACGGCTGCTCAACAGCGCCCCCCAAGTGTGTCATTCTTGATAGACATCCCGTACCTAACATAACTGAAATGCTGGGAACGATTAGAAATACAAAAATAATGAGCACACTGGATTTGAAATCTGAATATCACCAGATAATGTTCCATCCTTTGTCTAGAAATGTCACTGCTTTTATTACTACAGAAGGTTTATTACGTTGCAAAAGGATGCCGTTCGGGCTAATACCTGCTGCATCTGTATTCCAGCGCATAATGTATTGGCTATTTGATCAAATGCAAGGAGTACTGTGTTTTCAGGATGATGTATTAGTTTATGGCAATGATCAGAAAGAACATGATAATAGGCTCCATAGAGTGTTAAACATATTTAAGGAGTCTGGGCTCACACTGAGTAAGGATAAATGCAAATTTAATAAATCTAGCATGCAGTACCTGGGTCACGAGATTTCTGATAAAGGTATCAAACCCAAGGAGGATTTAGTTAATACCATTCAATTTTCCAAGTCCGGATAGCAAGGACAAGTTGATTTAATTTTTGGGGATGGCTGAGTATTATGCCAAGTTCATTCCCGGATTGGCGAGTAAAACGTTTCACATAAGAAAATTAGTTAAGAAAAATGTGAAGTTTGAATGGGATGATCCGTGTGAGAGTGAGTGCAAGAACATTAAGGTCGATTTGAATGGTGCTCCCATTTTGAAATCTTTTAATCCCAATGTAAGGACTATACTCACCATGGATGCCAGTAATCATGGTTTGGGGGCAGTTTTATCACAAGTGGAAGGTGGAACAGAGTACCCAATTGCATTTGCCTCAAGAGTCTTAAGGGAAGCGGAATGCAATTATTCTACCATTGAAAAGGAATTACTGGCTGTTAAAAGGGCTATTAATTTCAGTCATTCATTTGGGGAACCAAGTTTGTTGTTCGATCTGACCATAAGACACTTAAGGAAATACCTATGAGACCTCATCGAGGATTAGGAAATGGGTGGCGAATTTGCAAGAGTATAATTTGGTTATAGAATTTGTCCTGGTGTGAGAAATGAATCTGATTGTCAAGATTGACCAATATCATTGAAAGCGTGGAGGATGATGCTAGTGATGAGTAACAAGTTTTGAGTGTGCATCAGGAAATACTATCTGAGGATGATTGGATACAAGCTATGGAGTCAGATGAAATTCTCAAAAAGGTGAGAGAGTGTCTAGAAAGTGGAGCAAAAGGTGGTGAAATTAAGAAAGGTGAGTTGCTTGATGCTATTAGACATGTATTTGATGAAATGCATGTAAACAAAGGTTTAGTGTTGAGAAGTGGTAAATTATACCCACCTGTTGGTGTGACAAAGAAAATATTGCAGATTGTGCATGAAGGGCATCAAGGGATGACGAAGACAAAACAATTAGTGAGGCAAGATTTTTGGTGGCCTGGTGTAGACTTGGAAGTAGAATGATTGATTAGAGAATGTTGCAGTGTGAAGACTCAGCCAAAGGGTATGTTGCCAGGCACGAACCCATGACCATCACATCCATACCCACTATACCTTGGGAACGTGTTGGTTTAGATATTGTGGGTCCAGTAAGAAGCCAAGGTACATTGAGATATTGCACAGTGCTTATTGATATGCTTTCCATGTGGGAGGAAGTTGAGTGGGTGCAAAATATCTGTTCGAGAGATGTCATTTCATTTGTGGATGGGATTTTTAAACAGAAAGGTTATCCCACCAATATTATCATGGCTAATGGAGTGCAATTGGTCTCGGAAGAGATGAAATCATTCCTCAATGAAAATGGGGTTGAGCATAGGACAAGTTCTATTTATCATCCCCAGACTAATGGCATAGTCGAGAGATTCAACAAGGGGATTAAGAATAGTATCAGGTGTGCATTGGCAAGCAATTGTGATTGGAAGAAAGCAGTTGAAGATACGGTTGTGGCACATAGATTCACGCTCCATTCCACTACAGGGGTTTCCCCTTTTTAAATATTAAGAGATACGAAACCTAACACGAGAGTATCTCCTGCGTGGTTGGGCAGAGCTTGTATCAAGAATATTGACTTTGAGGAAGTGGGGAAGAATATATGTCAAAGACAAAAAAGTAACAAACAGTTGTTTGATGTGAGGAAAGCTGTCGAGGAGTGTTCAGTGGAAGTGGGCGATTGGGTGAGAATCAAGTTTCCAGTCGCAAATGTCAGAGGTTTTGTTAAGTGGTCCGAACCTATTCAAGTTGTTAAAAGATTCCATGGAGCTATTAAGTTATCGGATGGAAGAGTCTGGAATATGAACAGTGTACGAATGTTCCAATCAGGAGTGCAAGTTCAGGAATAATGTTAAAGGTAGGGAGGAGGTAAAGAAAGATAATATTTCCGGTCAGTCAATGGGCCTCATTACGAGTCCGGCGGTAACCGAGGCGGTAAAACCGCCTGGTTACCGCCGGACTCGTATTACCATTCCGCCTCCGTGACTCCCGGAAACACCAGGGCATTATGACCCTGGTGTCACGAGAGTCACGGAGGTGGAATGGTGTAAATCCCCATTCCCATTGAGTTCTACAGGACTCAATGGGAATGGGGAAGTGGAAACACCGGCACCATCTCGTGATGGTGCTGTTGTTTCCACGTCCACCTGCAGGCGGGCGGTGTTAAACCCGCCAGGTCAGACCCTGCGGGAACATCACCTCCCGCCTGCAGGAGTTGTGATCGCCCGGCATGGAAACAACGGTGGCGGCGGGTTTACCGCCACCGTTGTTTCCATACCGGGCGAGTTATAATGAGGCCCAATGTCTGGAGACTGTTCGCGCCAAACAGACATGTAAAAGGCCGTCATATCTTAAGGATTATGTGAGCTAACTCCTGTTTCTATACGGTTTATCATAAATCGATCTGTTCTATGGTGTGAAGCGCAATTTGCTACATAGTTCACAATGTTATACATTTTTCTTGTTCTGTATATCATATATGTACTAGTTAATGGTTGTAGATATATCCAAAAATGGGTATCTGTTCACTGTTAGTTTCTTACTGTTTTTATTGATTATATAAAGAAGGGAGGTGTGTAATATCTCATTGTTTATCATTAATGTATTTCATTACCCTATTTATAACTATCAGATATGTATAAGAACATTGCTGCACAGGTGGTAGAATACTCTGGGAGCAGAGTCTAGAACATGGAACATAGAGAGGTTTAGGAATGATGCAGTGTTGAGCAGTTGATCCTGTAACATTGATGTGACCGGTGGGTTAACTCCCATACTTAATAAACAAAACTCATCTATAACGTCCACTTGTGTTGGAAAATCTTTCAGAACCCCTATATGCATTTAATGAATCTGCATTATGGGATAATCGTGAATGCATCAATAAGGCCGCACATGGTGGAATCAAGATGGCTGCCACAATCCGCGTGCGAGGATATAGAGGCCTCAGTCCATGCGGTTAAATTAGGACCAGTGTACCTTGCAGTAAAATTTGATCAGTTATGAAATATATCTTGATCATATCAAAGCACCGTATGCCCATGCTCTATTTGTTGATTTCAAATTGGGCACAGATAGGATTGCTACTTTTAGGAAATGATTGTGTGAAAACAGCTCAGGCGTTTTCCTTCTGTGCCAAACAGGAGATGTAGTCCACTTTATGTTTATTTGTGCTGAATTGAGGGTGATAAGATATTATTTGAAACCCCTGCTTAGGGTATCTGGCATCCGCTGTATGGCGGATGCATTGAGCCTGTCTAGAGGGTGTGCTTGCCATCAGGTGGTGACATTAGTGGCCACATTAGTGGCCAATTATATTCATCCAGCCTGGTTACGCAGGCTAAATCCACTGCCTGAAAATTGTGGGCTTCAAGTTTACTCTCCCACTTATTGATAGGTTATTAAGGCCCTTTTTTTAGCACTAGCTTGCATGGTGTATGTCAATTTTGGTACGACTTATTAACTTTGTTAGCACCTGATTGTTTTAAATCTATATTATGTTATTATGTGGTGTAGATGTGAGTCAGGAAAATCTTCTAGTAATAATACCCTGGAATGAGAAGTAAAACCATGTCAGTGTGTGCCTTGGGGGATGGGAAATGCGATATTGCTGGTAGCTTTTTTAAGTTGCCCTTGTGAGGCAATATCTCTTCTTACCCTGTATGAATATTCTCTTTTTACAGTCCCCCCCCAATGACATGCAATCGTTAGATGATCTCCTGGAAATACTATCTTTCCTTAATAAACCCAATAGTTTCACACTTTTACTCTGTGATTTTACCTTGGTATGGCAATCCCCTAAATGTGGAAGCTACTAATCTTTCCCAACGACTTGGGTCTGCAGGTTTCGAAATACATAGTAAGAACCAAATACATAATCATGGTAACCCACTGGACTGGGTTGCTAGTAAAAACCTCAACTTATGTCACCTAGAAATTAGCCCCTGTATTTGGTTTGACCACTTCTATATCTTTCCAGCTGACACCCCCCTTCTTATATTATAAATACGAAAAATATGTTGAGGGAAGTCTGTAGTAGGAACTACAATAAAATTGACCGAACTGACCTACTTGACTGCCTTACGTATCTTATGAACTCTATATCGGATATGGACTTCCCCGACTCTTTGGTACATGAATATGACAAAACCATAAAAGAGTTTCTGGATCTAGTTGCCCCCATGAAAATCAAACGAGTGTAGAGAAAAAGAAGACTATCACAAACGGTATACCCCAGCCCTATCTCAACGGAAACCTGAAAAACGGAAGGCTGAACTAGTGTTGGGAAAAGACCATACGCTAGTGAATAAGGATAGATGGAAATCCCTAGAGAAACTCTGTCGGACAGAAATCGTGTTGACTAAGAAAAACTACTTTGACTGTCAGATATCTAGTGCAGAAAACAACTCTAGGAAGCTCTTTCAGATACTTCCTGATCTTTAAAAACCGGCCACCATAGCACCCACCTTTACCCGATCTAACTCTGATTGATTGTAAAGACATCCAGAGAGCATTTCTTGATAAAAGTGACAAGGCCCTTTTTAATATTACACGCAACAAGGGCTGTCCTTCCCAGGAGTCTCACAGTAAGACCCCACAGCCACCCTGCACTTCTAACTTAACCCAGCCGGAGAGACCCACTTTTGCCTTTAGCCCTATTCAAGAGGGAGATTTGATGGAAATATTAAACTCTATGAAGCCCTCCTCTTGTGTGGGAGAAATCGTTCCTGCAAAAATTGGCCTTACCTACAAAGAGCTTTTTACCCGATTCTTAACGCGGCTCACCATGGCATCCTTTAGAGAATACAAGGTCCCTGATGCCCTGAAGAAAGTCACGGTAACCCCTGTTATTAAAAAAAACAGGATTGGACCCTAAGGACTACTGTAATCTGAGACCCATCTCAAATGTTCCTTTCTTACTGAATGCAATTGACAAAGTGGCTACCACACAATTCGAGAACCATCTGGGGGCCGCCGAGATGTTACACCCCAAGCAAACTGGATTCGGAGCACACCATTGCACGGATAGCGCCCTGGTCGACCTGCAGATGGAAATGATTCTCCTCTTAGACAAAAGCAAGGCAGGGCTGCAGATGTTGCTCGTCCTCTCAGCGGCCTTCGACCTGGTGGAACACACTATGCTCATAAATAGGTTGAAGACTATTGGTCACTGCTCCAATGAAGCCGCCACCTGGATTGAATCTTTCCTGGACAACCGGATGTCCAGAGTTGTGTGAGGATCGACTAGCTCACCAGCTGAAATTCTAAGATAAGGGGCTCCCCAAGGCACGTGCCTCTCGCCATCCCTGTTCAACCTTTTCTGCCAAACCTTATGTACTCTGTTAGATCATTTGGGAGCAAGCTTTACAAATGATGCTGACGATACTCAGCTCGTCATTGAGCGGACTGGAATATATGAAAAAGATTTAGGGAGGGTTCCCAGAATACATAACGCCATTCAGACTTGTATGGCCAACAACGGCATGTGCATTAATACAGCCAAAACCGAGCACTTGCTTTTTGGCTCGCCTCAGGCACGAGGGAAGCTTGGTCAGCGCTACTCCAGTTTTATGATAAATAATCATGCTATCCTGACCGTTGCTAAAGTTAAAACACTAGGAGTTATCTTTGAAGCATCCCTGAGTTGTGAGAATATATGGAGAAAAGAACCAATCTCACACAGAAAAAGCCTTCACTGGCTCCCAGTGGAAGTAAGGATCTGCTCCAAGGCACTCAATATTATGCACAAGTGTCATTACGGACGTGCCCAAGTTTACTTGAAAAAACATATAAAAGTCCATACCCCAAAGAGATCTACCAGATCTAGTGAGGACATTTGTATGCTAGTTCCTAGAAGCCATTGAACCACAGGTCTGGGAAGATCCTTCACTGCTCTGGCTACCCAGGCATGGAACAACCTGCCTGGAGAGCTATGCGCAGATGCGAACCGTCTCAGATTCAGAAAACACCTAAAACCGATTTTATTCGAGCAGATTGTTTTGCTAGTCTCTTCTCTTCCTCATTTGTTCTTCTGCACTCTGATGCCTGCGGCGCATTATAAACTAACGAATAAATAAATTACTACTTCTTATTTTTTTTACAAAGATTTGTTGTTCTACAATTTTTTTTGTTTTAAGATTAAATGGATGTGTGATTTGAAAATTCTTTGTGATGATATCGGTTTAATATTTGTTATACATGTTTTTAACATATATGATTTTAACCCTTTTTTAAACTTTATGGCTTAATCTTATGTGTAGCATTGGTTGCGCTCCATGGCGGATGTTGTTGGGACACCTGACAATGATCTCTTGGACACAATGTAAAGTAGTAATAGCAGAAACAATGGCCACCTCTAGTTTTGGTCATTGTATATTAGATATGTATTTTAACTGGGACACCTTATGGGGGCAATCGGACAAGATGGATGATGGATTTTTATTTCCTGAAGGATCTGGCATGTAACAGGAAAGTAGACTAGTATATCGAGGAATATTTTGGAGGAAAAACTACTCCTAGAGTTGGAAAAAAAAATAGATTAGCACCAGGCATCCCCTAGTAAAGAAATCTGTGAAGCGACTGAGATAAGATGGCAACTAAATTTGATAAATTGGGAAAACTTAAAAGCAATCTCTCCAAAGAAAGATTACATTTTTGAACAGGGCAATAAGTCACGAAGTTATTTGCCAATAGATTAAAAGCTCAGGAGAGTAAGGCCTTTATTAAAACAATAATGGATATGAGGGGAGTTGAAGAGTTGATGATAAACACAAAAGGATTGCTTTTGATGAGTTCTACAGGAATCTTTATAAGGAGTTCAGAGTAGAGGCTTGAGCATAGAGCGTCTATTTAGGTAGGATCCCACTTACTCCCCTAACAGAGAGACGAAGTAATTCTAGAGGTGGTGAAAGTCAAAATTACTCAGAAGTCCATGGACAGATGGCCTCCCTCTGAATTTCTACAAGGAAATGATTAATAAATTAGCTAAACCAATGATGGACTTTAACTGCATCTGAGGAGGAATATTCTTAGATACAATGAGGGAGGTGAGGCTCACAATCATACCCAAGCTAGAAAATAACCAAAAAAGATGCTCCTCTTATTGCCCAATGTCACTATTAAATATAGCTATAACAGCCTTCACCAACATTATAGCTGATAGGATGGAGATATTGCAGTCTTTAACGAAAATGTTATAAAGAATGAGGACATATCGAATCTTTTATAACAAAACCTTTTATGAAGAATGATATGATATGATATGGCATTTGTAACGCGCCTATACACAAGTGTTTCAAGGCGCGACGAGGCAGGGAGGGGGGAAACAAGGGGAGGACAGACAACGATCCTACTAGGCCAGGTGTCATTCAGATCGCGCAAGTGCAGGAGTAGGGGGTAGGGGGTAGGGGTTAGGGAGAAGTGCAAGGGGAAGGGGAGGGGGGAAGTGCAGTACAAGTAAGTAGAAAAAATAAAAAACAAATTTTAAAAAAATGCTCTTACGGGTGGGGTAAAGGGTTACATCTTGTGGGGAAACCGGTTTGGGTGGGTTTTTAGGGGTGGAAAACGGGTTTTGGGGGGGCCCAAATTTCTTTTTTAAAAAAAGATATTTTTTGTTACAAAAGTTTCCTTATAAGTGCATTCTTCATAAAATGTTTTGATATAAAGACATGTAACCAGATATTCATACCATGGCTTATCGTTCCTTATCATTGAGTTTTATCCAAAATGGAATGATTTTTGATAACATACGAAGAGTGCTGCATTTATTAGATAAAACAAGCAGATGCCCTGACCCATCTCTGTTACTGGCTCTGGATGCAGAGAAAGCCTTTTAATGGGTGGCTTGGGTATATCTGAAGGTGGTACTGAACAAATAATCTTGTCCTGAAAATTACTTGTATGATTTTGGTTATTTATGAACACCCTTTGGCTTGTAAAGTGGTCAAAAGTGGTGTTCCTGAGGAAGTGTCCTTAGAACTATGCAAGGAGCGGTTAGTGGAAAATATTTGAGCAAATCCACAAATTTGGGGCACTAGTGTTGGTAAAACCCAACAAAATAATTAATCTTTTTGCTGATGATTTGTTACTGGCAGTCTCTATGCCCAAAACATAATTGGGAGAAGTACAGAAAGAGCTACAAGAGATTCGTATGATGTCTGGATTAAAGCCTCATGGTGATAATTTATATATCATAAAGTTAACGATTCCAGAGGCCAAAATGGCAGCATTAAACACTGGGCATAAAAGCATGTTCGATACATAGGTGTAAACATTACTCTGAATCTTTCTCAGTTAGAGACCAACTACCCCATCACTAATTCAATCAGGAATTAGGTGGATGTTGAGGGTTATGGTTCGGCAGAGCATCGGTCATAAAGAATGTGTTGCCCAGGTTATTATGCCTGCTTTCAGCAATATTGGTACCAAACCCAAATAAAGCTTAAGCAATATCAAACATTATGTTCATATGGCTAGGAAAGAAACTTCACTGAAATCTGAAACCTGTATACTGGAGTAGAGGGAGGGAAGGAAGGGCTGGGATGTCTGGTGACTTTAACTACTGTACAGAGAGACCCAGATATGAATGGTTGGAGAATGGAGTCAAAAGAAATGCAAAAAACGCTTGCTTCTTATAGAACAATCAGTGGCTGCTAAACCGGTTTGGGCACAACCTTGGTTCCCCAAACACTATACGGGCAAGCCTTTACTTCATTTGTATAACGAAAGGCTCTTGATGCGCGGAACATGATTCGAAGATATTTGGGATTCCATAACTTCCCACCCCCTTTCAGTCTAGCTGTTTTGTATTGACATAACCACCTATTGGCGTAAAGACCTTTAAGGACTGGGAAAAGAGTAAGTGCACAAACGCAGGGAACCTCTTTAATCAGGGGGGTTATCAAGACTTTTGAGCGGTGAAGGAAACAATTTAAGGTGGATGGAAAAAATGTATTTCAGTATAGGCAGTTGAAATATTGGTCGTTAAACCCAAGATTAGAAGCAATGTAACGAGGGACCTACCACCCTTAGAAAAGATTTTGGCAGAGGTGGAGTAAATGAAGGGGTTAATTTCATGAATATAGAGGACTCTTAGAGAGTCAGTGGGAAAAGATGATACTCACTGATGAAGGTGGCACGACGAGGTGGGGAGGGAATTATCGGAGATGGTGTGGTTAAAACTAGAAAAAGGCTTTGAAAAACCCTGATTTGCTTGACGTATAACGAAACGCAAATGAAAAATATCTACTGATATAACACCACAGAGAGGCTTATACCGAAGTGTATCCGAAACCACTACAAAACCCCAACAAGCTGGCGTTTCCAAGCACCGCAAGACTCTGAGAATGAAATACAACCACCACAGAGAGGCTTTCGCCACTATGAAACAGATACCAGTACAGGGGAGCCCAAACCATCTGGAGGCTTACGTCACATTAAGTAATTCACCAATGCAAGGCACCATCGCTTTGTGGGCTCGCAACCAGGAACCGAGTAAGGACTTACCACTCAGAGCTACTACAATTGGAAGACGACCTCTCCCCCCCATCACAAGCACTACGAGGCCTCGATCACAGGAAAACCATACCGAAAAACCTGGGACAAGGGAGAATACTGCACCTGGGATACTCTCACCTAAGGTAATTTCTACTGTGAACAGCTCTGCGGCCGGGAACGGCTCTGCCCCAGAGATGGCTCCTGCCCGGGACAAGGTTTAGACCAAGAGCAAGGCTACCCATCGAGAAAAAGCTAGCCCCCGGGACAGGCTTACCCACGGGACAGCTTGACGCCTGAAACAGTCCAGCACCCTGGACAGCTGGAACACTGGGACAGCCCTACAATATCCTACAAACTACACCCCCATGACACCTCAGCTCCATGCTGGAATAGCACAAACAGCCCAAACAAAGGGAAAAACAATGAGGACAAAGACAATCCACCATAAAAAAAACACAACATTAAACCCGATCAGGAAAAACAGAAACTAACAAGAAACCCAACCTCAATCACTAAGCCCACAACACAAAATGCACTATACCGGGAACCAACCAACACCAAGAAATGGCACACCTACCCGCCCACCGTAAAAGAGCCCTTTGCTGGAAGAAGACCAAAATCACTCTACTTATCTTGCTACCTATCAACTTACCACCCACTTGCACAACCAACCTATCACAAGAACCGTAAGCACATAAGGAGAATAGCCGAAAACCCAACAGACAGACGTGAAACCGACAGAAGCACAACTGAAAGAAATTACCTCAACACACCATTGATCAAAAAAAGTGTCATGACACAAAGAATCATCATTGTGAGCAGACAGACGACCTGGAAGGAAAGCATCAACCCAAATCGCAACTTTTTTGACCTACTCAACAAAGAAACAAACGGCAGAACCGAAGGCACAATCTGACGGAAAATCTAATCAATATCAACTCAAACTACCAACACCACTGCCAAAGGACAAACAAATCCCAGAAAACAAAGATACACTGCAACCTAGTCAATGCCAGATCAATGTCAAAACACACTAGAAATATGCGAACTGCTAAGCGTTGGAGGGACAGACATCCTATTCATCACCAAAACCGGTAACAGCACACGATTCCCTACCGAACAACTTCAAACTTAAACAAGCTAACCTAGAAAGAAAAAGAGGAGGCGGTCTCACGTTACATATAAGGACCAGCTAAAGATAACCGAACCACTAAACATCCCAAACTGTGAATCCCTTCCCCTGCACTTTGCATTAGATCATCAAACCAACCTATAATTCCTACTTGTCTACAGGCCACCGATATACAAGCCTACTTTCACTGACACATTTGCGGACACCATCGCCAACATCACCATTAAACATGATCACCTGATAATACTGGGGAATTTCAACATCTGTTTCGAAGAAGAAAATATTGATTTACCTAAAACTTGAGCAAATACACTAGCAATGATGCATCTACTACAATTGGTGAAGGGAGCGGCGCACGCAGCAGGCCACACCCCTAGATGTAATCTTCTGCAACGAAAATTTGGTCACAACTGCACCTCCAATGCAAATCCTCTGGAGCGACCACTTCATAATGTCCTTTCCTGATCCACCCCGCCAGCACGAATACGATCTAACATCCTAAAAAATCCTCCAATTCAGAAAACAAACTGGAAACCCACAAACATATCCCCGACCTAAACACTAAACTGGAATCCACAAAACCATCAATCACTGTCTTGGACGCAACCAGCATAGAAGAAAGAACTGAGACAACCCAAAAATGGATCACAAAAACACCAGATGACTTGCACCAGAAAAAACATTGACCCCCTCACTAAAGCAAACAATGGAGAGAGAGTGTTCACACCCCACCTTGGAGCACTGAAAAAAAATGGGAAACTGGAACAAGAATAGAGGACAAACTATGACCAACAAAATAAAAATCACATACCCAAGACGGATAAGACTACGACTATACAAAGCGGAAATAGACACCAAAGCCATAACAAAAACTATGCGATGACCCTGCAGACCACTTCAAAAGCAAAATCATGAACATCCAGCAAGTCATTAAGAGCATGCCTAAAAACACCAACAACCCTCCCTAACAAGCCAATTTGGAACCATCTATACGACCAAACAACCTCCCACCAATCTCAACAAGAAAATTCAGCAGCCTAGTAAGCAACAGAGATGGCTCTCTAGCAAACCCCTGCCCGCCAGACGTATACAAGACTATCCTCGCCTAGAAAACGCATCCAGAATATTTCCTCATGTTAAGGATTTCAATCGGGCGACACACTCCGGACCAGGACCTTTGCCCTTAGCCTTGGATGTAGCGCGCAGTTGGAATGCTTTCTCTTTATTTTCTCCGAATTCAATTTGAGATGGCACAAAACCCGTCTCTCACCCCCTTTTACAAATACCCTGGGTCACAATGGACCATGAACCAGGCCTGTTGGTGGGAATACAATATTTATTTTAATTCCAAAGGAACTAACACCATTTTTATATGGCCAGCAATCCCCAATGGGGTGATAATTACAATGAAAACCCCTGAAATATAGTTGGGTAACCTTCTACAAGAACAAATTCAAAGCACACATGAATAGGAACACTTTTTCAATTAGGATAGATAGCACCCAAGTTAAGGTTTCCCCCTGCAATGTTTCTTCTACCCACAATTACTCGAATCCTGAGTGGATAGAAAGAAGCAGCAGGTAGTCAGGGATACGAGGCAGGAAACAGAATCAAAATCTGACCTTCCCTCACAAAATAAGAGGCAAAATGCAATGGATTTTAACAAATAATTAATATGTGTAATTAAATCAATGAGGCAAATCTGATTTCTGACAATAGCAGGAATGTATAACCACTAGCAACCACAAGGCAAGGTATCAACAAAAGGCATACAGTTCAAAAGCAAGCTGAAAGTAAGAACACGATGGAATCACACGTTGGAAAGTTGCATATTTCTCAATTGCAGTTTTAAATGTCAAACTTTTTTTAAGAAAAATACTCCAAATTGGTTGAAATACTCCAAATCGGAATGCGGTTTTTGGGCCGGGGAATAGATGCAAATCACAGGGACCATATAGAAGTGAAAGGATGGCTATATCTGATAGGATGAGATTTGCAAGAAAAAAGGAGGTTCAGGTTTCGTAAAATAAAGCCGTGAAGAGGGAAAATCGGGTTGGAAAGGAAAAAGACCAAGTTTACTTATAATAGATTATCAAGAAGATAGCGCTGCCCATAAAGAGGTTAAGTGGCCTGATTAACCCCCTCCATGTCACGTTTCTCTTTATGTGGAATTTATTCAAAATATTACTAAGGCGTTACAAGATGGGGTGAATGAAAGAATGGCGCTAACACTAGGGAATCACGGACAAGATGCACAAAGAATTCTGATGGTTGAACAAATTACCAAGGCATGGATAGGGTTGCTTAGAGAGTAGAACAAAAACAAAGTATATAGATGCGGTAGACTGTGTTGCTATGGGATGGGGAAATACTCACAGTCCACACTTCAGTTTGGGATTTTGGGACAGTCAACCGGGTTATGGCCACCGCACGGCGGGCGCTCTTTACAGCAAACAGCTGGGCAAATCGGGTCACTGGATGACAAAGGTACAGCTGGATGGCAGGGGTACAGCAGGCATGCAGTTAGTGGGCAAAAAGCCGGCCTGGTCAGAGGATGCTCCCGAAAAGGGTACCAGCGCTTTTCCCTTTTGTTACTGGGGTTTTTAGTGGGATTTCTGGATCAAGACCTTGCTGAGATAGGGTCAGCTATGCTTTGGCCTGCAAGTAGAATCTGGAATCTGGCAAGATGAATGTAGAATATCGAGATGCACAGGCGCTGGAAATTCAGGAGAGAGTCCCTGGAGTTCTGTCAGCCTTCCTTATTTATAAGGCATGGTGACATCATAGGAATATATGGTGGGGCAGACTTAGCTGGGCATGCCTCTTAACCATTGGATTGGTCAGTGGTGATTATTACCGCCTTGCTGTCAGCTGGTTGGATTTTTAGGGACATGACATCAGCTTTATGATGTGGCTTTACAATGCAAAGCATCATCCCACAGTTACTTTAGCTAAAATCATTCTTCACATAAATCACACATTTATGCAATTGTGGCATTTTTACAAATTATCTAGACAGATTACATATTTCACGCAGAGCATGACAGTCCAAGTCTACAGTTTGTAACACTTTGTTTTATCCGCCTAATAATTTTTCATCATTTTCGGTGAGAAATATTCGACCTAACATCCTATAACTTTATACATGTGTAGAGATTTTCATAAGGCATGTAAGTATTGAATTTCACAGTGGCATTGTGTACACTTTTCTCAAAATATCCAATTCTTTGCCATTTCTGTTCCCAATAAGGCAGTGAAGGCTACCAAGTCTTGTTTAAAAATCACAAAAATTACTTTTAAACTGTTAACATTTTACATTCCTGCAAAGTCCTGTTCCAGAGATAAGTCTTAAAAGTTTATTAATAAAATAGTCTTTTGAAACAAATGGTCAGCATTGTCTCCCAAATTAAGGGCATAGCTTACAAGGCTGCTCTTGAGTTGGCTTTGAAGCTTCCAGTACACCAAGGGGGGGTCTGGGAATCTCTCTACCAGCACGAACTTAGCCCAATGACCTGTTCTTGGGTGAATAACCCCTGGGAGAGACTACCAGGTCTTTAGCTCACTGTCCCTTTCACAGAGAAGAAATGTCCCCGCATATCAGCCTTGGTCCTGCCCTGGGGCAGTCCAGCGCCGAAATGCTAGGCAATTCTCCTCTGAACAAGAGTACCAACAGTAACCCCATACACGTGTTTCTGCCTTGTTGGGCATCATCAGTGAGGTGAAACTGTGCCTCTCTAAGAACAGTAAGCAAGGGGTCCACGTCTGGATTGCCCTGGTAACTTAGGGTGTGACCCAAAAATTAATTTATGCACAACAAAGGGGGGGACTGGGAATCTCTCTACCAGCACGAACACAGCCCAATTACCTGTTCTTGGGTGAATATCCCCTGGGAGAGACTCTACCTGCTGCAAACTCTCATCTCAGAACAGGTTATCATGCATTGTTCTTTCTGGAGAGGAGCGCCTGCTACCTTTTTTGAAATATTTGCAAGGGACATGGGGTTGGTCACCCTAAGTTACCTGGGGGCAACCAGACGTGGACTCCCTGCTCACTGTTTGTTTGTTTGTTTGTTTGTTTTATTTCTAATGCGCTCCAGACCCGTGGGTAGAAGGGCGCAACAGGTAGGATAATGCGAAGCTTACAAAGTTACAAGTTATACAAGATGGAATAATACTATACAAATTATGCAAGATACAGTAATAATATACAAATTATACAATCAGAGAGGCACAGCTTCACCTCACTGATGAGGCCCAATAAGGCTGAAACACGTGTATGGGGTTGCTGTTGGTACTCTTGTTCAGAGAGGAATTGCCATAGCATTTCGCTGCTGGACTGCCTATGTGGGCGGGACAAAGACTGATATGAAAATGGATATTTGCCATCTGTGAAAGGTACAGTAAGCAAAAGGCGTGTGCTGCAAACTCTCATCTCAGAACAGGTTATCATGCATTGTTCTTTCTGGAGAGGAGTGCCTGCTACCTTTTTTGAAGCTTCCAGTAAAAGTTGTGATTTTCCTATTTCACAAGCATGTGTCCCAGAAATCTCTATTGTAAGAGGCCTCTGCGCAGACAAAAGTGTGATGGGCATGGGATGTTTAGTGCTTTTGGTCCATTAAAAGTTTTCAAAGGTAGCAATTGGCACGCATGTGTCCTAGAATCTATTGTAGCTCCCTCTTTCGGGGGTTAGGCCACTCCTGTTGTCAGCCAAATGCCCCTTCAGCCATGGCAGAAAACCTGTTTGGGCTGATTTCCCCAGTGTAGCCACTGCCATTATTTCTTTATTTTGTTTTGTTTTGAATCAGACTCAAGCCTGTTAAAATAAACCATCCCTTAAAGGTTTCCCAGCAAAACCCCATTTACATTGCTAGGCAAGGACAAGTTTTTATTCAACATTGTACTGGTTTGAAAAAACCCATTTTAACACATGGTGAATGCTGCTGGGATTTCTCTATCAAAGTTTTTCTCTGACATCTGAATCCCCACATTGTTCTGCAGGCCCAGTCAGTTTCTTTTATACAGCATTTTGTTCAAGACACAGGTTCACAGAAATTGACATATGCCCATAAAGCTAGGGTTTCTTTGAAGCATTGATTTTTGACTTTTTGTAACCCAAAAGACAAGCGTTTTTCCATGCGGCTGAAAGTAAATCTTTTGTTAATTTCTCAGTTCTGGCCTGACGCAGCCTGTAATACAGGGATAATGCTTTCCCCTGCTAGAAAACAATCTGGATATGGATGGGCAATACAGGGCCTCATTGATAAAAGCAATGTGAAGTTGAATATATGAAATTAGCGTCAGGGCAGCATCCTTTTCAATGTAAAATATTCCCTTTTGAATGGGAACCTTTTGCAAGCAGCAGAACAGCGCTGCTTTTGAATTTGCTTCTTTTGGTGAACACATACTGGCGGCCTTTCTCACTGTGCTCTCTGTTCCAACTTGCTCAATAGTTGTTTGGCAAGATGGTGCAGCCATCATTTTTCTTTAGTGTAGCTGCAAAACGCAGTTTTGATCCGGGGCAATGGTCCTCGAAGGAGCCCGCGCAGCCATTTTGCTGTTAACTGCAGACGTGCAGCTTGATAATGAATGGGAATCCTGCTGAGTGGGTAAATGTACCCCACACTCAACCTCTTCAACCCTTCATTAGCAACAGGAACAGTGCCACAAGCCTTCAAATCGGCATACATCAAGCCACTCCTTAAAGACCCATCTGGAAACACGGAAGACCAAATACATTGCTGACCAATCTCAAATATCCTATACCTGCAAAACTCCTAGAAAGCTACCTCCTACAAACAAATTCTAGAAAGCTACCGCTACGAACAAATTCTGGAACATGAGATCAGGCACAAGTCTGCTTTAGACCCATGAGAGGAACGGAAACCGCATCACTATCGATATGGGGTGATCTAAAACCCAATGCAGACTCCAATGTCAAATCGGAACTAATACTACTTGATCTGTCAGCAACCTTTGACACAGTTGACCACAAAACACTTGTCAGAAGACTTGAAGTTCTTGGACTCGGCAACACAGCGTTACCCTGGCTAAAAGCCTTCATGACAAAATAAACAGAAATAACTTTGCTAACACCCTTTAACTCCCTGTACAACAACTTGCGGAGTCCCACAAGGCTCATCTCACTCACCACTACTATTCAACATCTACATGACCCCCTTGCCCCATCATAAACCTCATCAAAAGACATGGCCTTCCCTGCTACAATTATGCAGACGACCCACAAATCACCTACAAAATCAACGCTAGCGAAGAACAAAACCCAACCCTTACCAACTGCCACACAAAAATAAACTATTGGATGATTACCAACAACCCTACACTGAACCCGGACAAAACATAAATCATGATCGCACCCAATGACCCGTCTAATCATCACCACATTCCATGCCCAACCCACCAGAACCATCCAAAGTGGTCAAAAACCTCAGAATATTAATGGACAACGGCTTCACTCGAATCGCAAGTCAACGCATCTTTAAAAAATGCTTCTTCCTCCCACACACAATCAAGCGGATACTTCCCTTCTTAACTTTCCCACATAGAACACTTGAGAGGTCATTTCTATTGTCATGTCAAGAATAGACTACAGCATCTGTCTCAGAACGGCAGAAACCCTTATAGGAAAAAAACTACAACAAATACAGAAAGCAGCAGCAAGACTACTCCTCAGACTCACTAAAAGAGAACACCAGCACTGAGAACACTACAACCGGTGCAAAAAGGAATTTTCTACAAAACACTCTGAATGACAAACAGAGCAATCCACGGCCAAGGAGCAGAATTCATACATGGAACAATTTTTATTTTCAAACCAAAACGAACATTGAGGTCCAGCAATGACATTAGCCTCGAACCTAAACCATACATTTCTCCTGTATAGTGGCAAGGGTTTAGAACCTGCTCCCAAAAGGAATACAAACATCAGATCATCACCTAAAGTTCAGAAACTTGTTAAAAACATGGCTCTTTAACTCACCAAGCTATATAGGAAACATCATCGAAGGGATTCTGCCAACACATCACAATAGAAGCACCGAAAACAAGGGAAACCTGATGGGCCGAGAGGGGGCCACCCAAAGAAATAAAGCCGTCTACCGCGAATCACCACAGAATAATATTAACTCGACCGATCAACATAACCAAGCACAAAAGGGCACGGGTGACTCTCCCCACTAACCCTACTGAAAACTCTGATACTCTGAATACTCCTCTTCAAACACTGAACAAATCACACGCATACCTTCGCCGCAGAGAAAAAACAAAAACAAACACAGCACTGAAAAGTACAGACACTCCTCAACACCCAACAGGAAACTAAACCAGTCGTACACAAATCACCCCACCCACCCCCCTTCCTTTTCAGATCCGACCAAGTGCCTGGAGACAATGGTACTGCGCTGTATAAATCACAATAACATAACAATAACATACTGATGTTAGTTGACTCTGGACAGGGTGCATCATATAGATAAATCAGCACAGGCCGATGCTGGTGAGGATTTGGGACAAAAAGTACATTATTACATATATTATGGGAGGACTCCAAGACCAAGAGGCTTTGTGCTAGAAATGTTATCTAGGATTAGGGACATAACGGATCTTTACATTTCCAGATGGTCTGAAGTGCACTATTCTAGGAGCAACAGAGAATCTACCTAACTCACTTGTGATTTTGAGTCTGCATATTTGATTAAATAACTACTGCTGGCAGCTAAATTAGAGATTTATGGAGAACAGCGATGATGTGAACTGAACAATTGTGGTTGTCTGAGATGTGGTATAATTACCATGTTTAAATGAATGGTGAAGATTACGTATTTGGAAGGATTTTTTCAGAGACACTGGGCACCTTTTTATTGTTTATATGACAGAAGATATGAGGGAATTATCTTTCCCCAAAAGTCTAAAATTTGAATCCGTTTAATTTTGATGTTGACAATTGTGTTATCTTATTGTGTATCCAAGTTGTATGTTTTATCTCTGGAGACCTGTTAAAGGAAAGGCGGGAGGAAGGTGGCAGTATTACAAATAACATTTGAATGTTTTTGAGGATTGATATACGCATTTATTATTTAAAAATACAGCTCAATAAAAATTTGCTGGGGAAAAATAGGGGAATACCAACTTGTACTTTGATTCTGCTTATTCTGAACTGACTGCTAGGTTTGGTGCTCTGATTTCTGGAAGGATCTTCTGGTTTTCATAGTGTAACGCTCACCTGATTCCCGTAGAGGCGCCGGTCTTGACTGGGCGTATACCGTATCTTCAAAGGTGATGTGTAACACACGGCTGGCTCTTTGGGCTGGACCTCTGTGCACTGTATGTCTGGCTCGAAGGGTAAGATGTCTGCAGATAGAAAATGTGGGATTAATGAACTGGGTTATTGAATGTCTCCCTCTTCTTCCCTTTCTCTTCTCCTGTAGAACCCCAAAGGTTAACGCTCTCACCTTAGGTAAGTGAACGCCGTGCTCTCCATCTGCCTCGAGGCAGGGTGCTGTAACCAGTTTCTTCACTGGATAAGGGGAGCAGGCCTCTTGACTTCAGAGGACTGCTGTCCGTCGTTTACTGCACGAACGGTAAGTTTCGAGTAATTCTAATGTCTTTAAAGTCTTTAGTAATGATGTCTCTTGTTTTGCAGGG
This sequence comes from Ambystoma mexicanum, assembly GCF_040938575.1. NCBI lineage: Eukaryota > Metazoa > Chordata > Amphibia > Caudata > Ambystomatidae > Ambystoma > Ambystoma mexicanum. The sequence continues at coordinate 629,851,158 of NC_090922.1, read as the reverse complement.
TTCCGGCGATGGCGGATGGCTGGCTGAAGTGAGTTGAAGATGGAGCCCGTGTGATGAATAGAAGCGCCTGGAAGCACGTAAGTAAGCGCTTGTTGCCTGCTTCACGATGCGCTCTAACTGTCTTTTTATTTTGCAGGTACAAGTTTGGGGCGGCTGCAGGGTGCCGGAATACCCACTGGGTTAGATGTGGAAAGGAGTAATGGCACGTGAGTATTAAAGTTCCCCAATGTCTTTCAACGCACCTTGTTTTGTCTTTCAGATGCGGGATGCAGCGCCGAAGGCCTCCGGAGCGTGCGAAGAGTTGGTAAGCTTTTGTCTTTCAGATGCCGGAATGCAGTGTGAAGAACTCCGGAGCGCATGAAGAGTAGGTAAGCCTTTGTCTTTCAGATGCCGGAATGCAGCGCGAGGCGTAGGAGACAGCCGATGGACCAGGTAAGTGAAGAGCTGTCACTGAAGACCGTAATGCTAACCTGTTCTTTGTTGTCTTTATTGGTGTTGCTGAAGACTGGATTCAGGATGGTAAGCCTTTTTCCTTAGGCCCAGGATCAGATGCAGAAGACACGATGAGCGTTCTGCTGCAGAGGATGCAGAATAACGCAAAGCAAGATTCATCCATCGGGTGTGGTTTAAATAGCCTCCTGTAGTGCTTAGGTGTCTCCTTCCACAGCCACGCCTAGGTAAGAAAAGAGTTCCTGCTTTCCAGAAGAGTTCCAGTGTTCTGAATCTAGGGAGTGGCTCCTGCCCCACCCAACAGGAAAAGTAGTTCCAAACAGAAGAGGATCAGAGACTCAACTGGCAGGCAAGTAAGCAGCATGGTCTGCTGCAGGTAAGTCCACCCAAGCATTATGAGCCCGGCGCTTCCAGCGCTGGGACTGGGCATATTTATGAGCCTGGTGCCACTGGCGCCAGGACTGGGTCCAAAAGGTCCCAATTGGGACTGGTTGGCACTCGGAACCTGGGTTATGGATCTGCTTCCAAGGGAGTTGGGAAAACCCTGACCTTTTGGAAGCAGAGATCATGACACATAGATCTGCTTGTGAGAGAAAGAGAATGAGCTGATCTTTCATCCCTCCCTACCATTGCTCCACTTGATGGCGTGATACCAGAACTACTAGTTTATGCTCAAGAGTGAAATTCTGGATCCAACATTGATTATGCCCCCAGACTCTGGCATGACTTAAATATCATAGTTGGTAAACACTGGCTTCGAGGCTGACCCATGCAACACTATCATTGGCTATCTCTGACTACCTGAACGGGGAACTTGTTTTCCTTTTGCAGAATGAAGCCTTTGAACCATATTCCGAGAGTCTGCTTTATCTTTATCACCCTGTCTGAAATACTTGTCCTCTGTGAGATTTGAACTTGGGTCCCCATTCCTTAATGAGGAAGCCTTTTGTGGCTGTAGCTCCCTGCAACCTTGCCCTTCCTTCCTAGAAGGCTGCTTTGCTAGTTGTGGTCACTCCTGCCAGGAGGAAAAGCATATTGGTGAGCTCTCTCATCTAAGAGACTTATTCAATTGTCCATCCTGATGAGGTGGTTACAAGGACAATTCTATCATTCATCCCTGAAGTCTATTCTGACTACTATTTGAATCTGAAGATTTAGTTGCCTGTTTTTCAACCTAGGCCACCTAATTTACCGGGAGGATAGGCTCTGCACAATTTCAATGTAGAAAGGATTAGTGTTTAAAAAAAATGTAAAAAAAAGAATGTAGGTTGGGCTCCACCTTTTTACAGGCCAGAATCTTTTTGTAAATGAGTAGTATTGGAATTGTTCTCGAAGCGGCTAGGGCCAACGTTGCCAGATGGATAGTTGTGCATTTCAAAGGCGTACACTTGCAACAGGACAACGTTCATTCACTGCCTGTTTCTTTCGCTGCATTTTATGCAAAACAGGTCTTAAGGGCATTTCTCCAGCATGGGTTCTGTCATGGATTCACATGCTCATGAATATTCCCTGTCGTCGGGCCGGGAATCCTCGGTAAAAGAGAAAACAGTTTCACTTTCACTTACAAACTGTCTTTCTCCTATAAACCAATCACTGAGCTCTGGGTCATACTGCCCCAGCCAATGACTGCCCTCTCCCTAAGCCCCTCCTCTAGCAGTCATCTTCAGATTTTTACCACACGTTCAAGTGTTGGCAGTCCTCGTGTTTTGCCCCGAGAGCTTTTCTACATTTTCACGCTTTTTTTGTTAAAAAGTTCTGTCAGATAGAGCCCGTTATTTACACTGTGTGCTCTTTCGTTCCTTTGACCGGCAAGCAGGGATCCATTTGTCAGTGTTTTTCGTCACCCTTCAAGGACAAGCATCGTCGAGAGTTTTCATTGAAGATTCCAGAAGGGCCATCAGGCTTACACGGCACGCCGGACTATGTCGGAGGAGAAGGACAGGGGTTCTCTCTTCAAGCTCTGCTCCAGCTGTGGATTGAGGAATGTGTTTGTGGAGGACAAACCCTCCCAGTGTCTCTACTGTCTCCATCCGGATCACAAGGAAGCGGATTGGGAAATTTGCCTGGGATTCACCAAATGAACCATCAAGGATCGGCACAGTAGATTGGCAGCGTGACTCAACGCCAAGGCCTCTACCCCGTTCGGCAAGCAGGGCAAAGCCTCATCCAGGACTGGCCTCTCCGAAGAGCGGGCCTATGAGTCCTTTGAGGGTGCTCCATCCGTGGGGGCCCAAGACCAGGCCAAGCACTGCGAGTCAGTTTCCGTCAGGGTTGCTGTGCAACTTGGTCCCGCGGCAAGCAGGGCACGCTCATTGTCACCGTCTGTATCCGTCTCAAGCCATCACTCCCGCTCCTCCTCGAAGAGGAAGTTGGCTAAACCCGGAAAACTGCGGGAGAAGCAGGAGATGACTGGTGCAGGTCCAGGAGACGTCATCCTCGACAATCGAGCTGGTGGCGGGCGTCTTCTCGAACGCAAAAGGGGCTGACCCGGTCCAGGGGGACCCTAGAACACCCAGAGTGGCCCTTCCTCCCAGGCGGGACGCTTTGGCCAAGCCGGTGGAGAAAACACTGGAGAAAAGGATGCCAGCCCTGAGCCCGGCCCGACCCCTCAGGATGCAAAAAAAAGGGGGGCAGTGGAGGCCTCTACCGTGCTCCAGGGCACGGTTATTTCTCCTTCAGACGAAGAGGACATGGTGTCTGTTCACACGGTCCTGGGGAACGACCGCGGAAGTGCTGAGGAGGACGATGACGGTGGAATCGTCGAGGGGGGACGATGGCAGAGACGACCATGATGTAGGCTATGGGCCCAGCAAACCTAATCGACCCTCCTCCCCCTCCACCTCCCAGGAACGTGTCGCTCGACATCCCGTCAACTCTACACATGCTGGTGTCGGAGATACAGAGGAGGATGTCGACGGCACCCCGGCCCCGGTGGTACTGGGCCCTCTGTTGGCGAAGAAGAGGAAACAGCATCTCACTCCTCATCATCAACCGCCGCACATAACTTCCCCCCTAGGGATACAGGGACGGACACAGCGATGACTGACATGGACGTCGATGGCAACGTTTCCTCGCCGCCGAGAGCTTCTCCGCCGGATGAAGTGGGATCGTTCCACTCCATGGTCGCCCGCACATCAGAGCTCTTCCAGCTGATTTTAGAAGAGACCAAGAAGAAATGTTTTCTTTACCAGCACCAAGAGGTGAAGAGGAAGACCATTCTGGCAGTCCCTTTCCTGGATGAAGTTTGGGTTGAGGGCTTGGCGCTGATGAAGAATCCTGCCTCAGCCCCAGTTAAAAGAGACAGGTTGGAAAAGAAATAACGGGTGCCGGAGTCTGCACCCAAGTGCCGGCGGTTGCAGCCCTCCCCGGACTCGGTGGTCTCGGCGGCTGCGAGGAAGAAGTCCTCAAATCCATCATCTTCAGCCTCAGTTCCCCTGGACATTGAAGGGAAGAAGTTGGACGCCATGGGTAGGAAGGTGATATACTCTGTGGAAACCACGGTCAAGGCGGCGAATGCTCTTGCGATCCTGGCCAGATATGACAGGTAACTGTGGTATAAGATGGCCCCGCTGCTGGAATTTCTCCCCGACGTCAAGCGGGTCGAGGTACTGGAGATCCTCCTGGAAGGCGAGGTGGCCTCGGGCCATGCCATCACTGTGGCCCTGGACATTGCGGACGTTGAGTTCCGACAGATGGGGAAGGTGTCTGCCTCCGTCGTCATGGCTGGTTGAAAGCCAGCAGCTTTTGGCAGGAAGTTCAGACGAGGGTCCTGGACATGCTGTTCGATCATGACAATCTCTTTGGGAAGGCTGTTGATGAATCAAGACCAACACGGAGACGGCCCGTGCCCTGGGCACGCTGCAGCAACATCGTCCTTCCTTTCGTGCCCCAGGAGGCAAATCTGGAGGATCGTCAAATGGTTTCGGCAGGGGATCATCCTCGTACCGCCAACCCTCCCGTTCCACGATCCAGGAGGGCCTACAGGGGTTGTTCCAAGGCTTTCGGAGGTGGCCGCCGTTGCTCCTGTTAGGCCGAATCCTGTGCAGTTCCCTTAGGGAGCACTGCAAGAAGATTAAGACTACAGGTGTTGGCAGTAAACCCACTTGGTAGCAGTCTGTACCACACAGATTTACCTGGTAGCTGTGGCTGAGCAGTCAGACTTCTCTCAAGAAAAGTTAGGCAGTATATAGAGTATACACATTAGGTACAATCAGACAGTAGTACAAGCAAACACTGACCAGAGCTTTGGTATAAAAGTATATATTTATTTATTTAAAGACACACTTGTAAAATACACTTGTACTAATATGTCAAACAAGTTCAAACACAGTCACTATAAGTATATACACCTCCCTGATTAGATTATTAGACAAGTCTAAGTTAACACCACTTATTTCCAGACAGAGGTGAGCGCTTAACGTTGGATGGTACTCCAATAATTCAGTTTAAAAAAGGGAGGGAAAAGGCAGGGTATGTAAACAACACACTATCAACACTTTTAAGAACCACAGCAAGTCAGAAAAGGCAGGGTCTACTGTTAGAGCCAAAGTTCATAGGCCAGGCCCACTCTTGGAGAGAGCAAGGCGGAATGTGCCCAAGATCACACAGTTTAAATGCACTTTAAAGTCTTTGTAGAAAAGTCAAAAAGGAGTGAGATAGGTTCAGAAGGTAAAGTCTAGCAGGTCTGAGGCCAACCCAGGTTAGGAGTCAAAGATTTAAGGGACACTTTGAGCACTCTGTAGCAAGGTAGGCCAGGCAGGACACAGTACCTTAAATGGAAAGGAAGCTCCAGCGAGGGCAGTTGTTCCTGGCAGTGGTTGCAGCTCGTTGTTTCAGACAGAGGAAGAGAAGATCTCGCCGTGGAGGAAGGTTTGGAGTCGTTGCACTACACAGGGATGAAACCAGCCGCGGAGTACCAGATTAAAAGGAGCAGTCCTTTTATTTGCGGTAGAAAGTGGTGAGCTTGGCTATCCGGCCGCCGGGGTGCTTGGCACGGCGAATCAACCAAGGGTCACTTCAGGAAGTGAAAAGTGGTGAGCTGGATGGTCCTACCAGCTCAAAGGGAGAAGACTCTTCAGCAAAAGATCTTCCCAGTTATTGGAGAAGTGGTGAGTTTGTTGCAGCAGGGCTTCACCGGTGGTGTCGTCGGGTTGCAGGTGGCTCAGCTTCATCCTCGTCGGGTTCTTAGGTCCAGTGGCGACTTCTGAAGTTCCAGTCCCAAAAGCCCTGCTTTTATGCAGAAAACCCCCATTCATTCAGCCTAGCTGTCAATCAAACATGCTAAGTGGTGAGCTGGCCGGCTCACCACTGGGCCAAATCAGAGAAGAGTGCGACTTGGGTTGCCAAGGCAACGCAGTCCAGGGTGCCTATTCCCCCCTCCACACCTCCTATGGAACCCAGACAGAGAGGCATTACTTGGAGGGCTTCTGATGAGAAGCCAACCAAAATAGTGAAACAAAGGGCTCGACTTGGGTCAGAGTCACAGAGACGAACACAAACACCATTTTAGAAGCGAGTTCTGACAAAAAATAACACTCTGTGAATTTATATTAAATAAATAAACCGGCAGTATCTTTAACATTGCACCAAAAGTGGTGCGTTTAAAACCAATGGGAAAATCCCGTAGAGAAATATTCCGGTGGAATATTTTGCGTGGTAACCACTGCCACCAGCCAGAAACTCGGTAAGGGGGGACTGGACAGTGCCCCCTCGACAACAGACCCAGGGGCAATCTAATTACTCCTTTCCAGTACTTGCACACTATGATTGTTTGTACTGGTTCTGTTCACAAATTTAGACTAGTAAAGCCAATGGTGACTTTACATGCCCTGGGAGACAGTAGTCAGTCCCAGGGTATGGAGTCTATGTTTGGGGGTCACTATGACACCCCTGTGTTACTGCACTGAAGGTGCTGTGTAACACACATACAAAAACCAATGATAGCCTGTGGGGAAAAATACCCCATAGCCCATAAGCACACCAAAAGTCAAAGGATACACTCAAATCCTGCCTAAGAGTGGGAAAAAGAGTCTCTCTCTTAGCAGGAGAGAAAAAAACAAACCCCAAAAATCCAGCAAAGCTGCTGGGGGACTCACTAGGTTTGGGAAATTTAGCCTTAACGGAGAATTCTCCCTAACAGCTCCCAAGGCGGCACGCAGGCCCCGAAGCAGGATTGAACCAGCCAGGACGTCTGGCCCACACCTATGCACCCTGTTGCTCCCAAGGCGGCACGCAGGCCCCGAAAGCAGGATTGAACTGGCCAGGACGTTGGACCCCACCTATGCCCCCCCCGGTGGGAGGCCGGCTAACGGGCTTCGTCAATGAGTGGGAAAATAGCTTTTCCTGATCGATGGGTGCTTGACGCTCTCACTCATGGACACACTCTAGAGTTTCAGCAGAATTGTCTGCGGATACCACCGGTGGCCTGGCAGGAGCAGCACATCCCTCAGCTCCTGCAGGAAGTACGGGCCATGCTAAGAAAAGGGGCGATAGAGCTGGTTCCAAAGCGACTCCGGAGCTCCGAGTCTACTTCAGATACTACTTGGTTAAAAAGAAGACCAGGGGCTGGAGACCCGTTCTCGACCTACGGCGGCTAAACAAGTAGGGGACTTCCTAAAGTTGCTGGATCTAGAGGACGCTTACTTCCACGTCCCCATTCACGAGAAGCATCGGAAGTTCCTGCGCTTCGTCGTACAGGGAAAGCACTACCAATTCAAGGCCCTCTCCTTCGGACTGAAGTCAGCAACCAGGGTGTTTACGAAATGCCTAGCACCAGTGGCGGCCCATCTATGTCTGCAAGGGATACATGTGTACCCGTACCTCGACGACTGGCTCATCTGGGCCAAGTCTAGGGAAATTGCTGTTGAAAACCCAGAGAGGACCGTCTGGCTGCTGACGGAGCTGGAGTTCTCAGTGAACTATCCAAAGTCCATCTTGATTCCATTGCAGAATGTGCTGTTCCTGGGGTCCATGCTCAACACGGTCTCCTGCCTGGTGGTCCCCTCTGAAGAGAGGATAGCGGCCATTTTAGGCAAGGTGCAATTGCTGTTGGCACTGAAGATCGCCACGGTACGGACCATCAAGTCGCTGCTCGGCATGATGTCCTCGTGTATTTACCTGATCAGGCTCTGCAGGTTTTGGATCTGGCCAGTTCAGAAGTTCCTGGATGCTCAGTGGGTCCAGGTGTCCGGAAGCTTCGCAGACAGGATTGTGCTCGACGAGGACAATAAGGTGGCGGGGCGTGGCTCCAACATCGTCGGGGGCACGGATATCCAGAGTCCCCCATACCAAGAAACTGCCACCACAGACACTTCCCTGGAGGGCTGGGGAGCCCACACCGGACGTCTCCACGGCAGAGGCCTGTGGCTACTGGAGGCGAGGGATCTCCACATCAATGTCCTGGAACTGCGAGCAGTGTTCTGGGCCCTCAAGTTGCTCCTTCCGTCCCTCAAGGGCAAGGTGGTGAGGGTCTTCACAGACAATACCACCACAATGTTATACATCAGGAAGCAGGGGGGCACCAGCGCTCTCCAGAGAGGTGAACTGGGGCATCCGACCCAGCCATTTAAGACAAGGTAGCAATACTTACAAACAGATGGAAAAGCAGAATATTACTCAAACATCAATAATCAAAACTGACTCGGGAAGTTGGCAAAGTGCAACTGTTTTAATGTCCATTATCTAAAACAGGAAGTTACAACAAACATCAATGCGTTCGCTCAATCTTCACACTCAATTCAACATATAAAAAAAGCAGGTGATATGCTAAAAACTAGTCATCATTGACGTCTACCTAAGTTGTAAACTACAAAAACCTATTTGGAATGGTGATGGGCTTACAAGAAACATCTAGGTATATGTTCCATACTGGTCAAGGAAGGTGATTGGGTCTCCAACATCAGGTGGGGCAACTAAGCCCTCCTCTAGTGCTGATCACTACGAACGTCATCAAATACACGAGGTCCCATTGGTTATACAAACTATAGGGCTCTTTATTACGTGTCACTCTATAATTGGTGGGCACCCTTGTACCCCTCTGTAATATTCCACCTACGCAAGCAGCACACAGGCTGGCACACAGGTGCTGGTGGGCTGGTCATAACCATAGCTTCCCACCAATTAGCCCTGGCCATAGCCAGGCCATAATGAGCCTAGCCATAGGCGCCAGGCTCATTATGAAAGTGTTTGGGTGCACTTACCTGATGCAGACCATGCTGCAGAACCCCGGCCTCCTTGAGGCCTGAAAGGAACTACTTTACCTGTGGGACTCATTTACCACCCGGGCGTGGTCGGGGAAGGATACATACCTGATTTGAGGAAGGACACATTCTAGGAACTTCTTCCAAGGCTATTTAAACCACACCCGATCAGCCACACGTGCTTCGCGTTGTTCTGCATCTAGCAGCTGGACGCTCACCGTGTCTGCTCCTGCATCTTGACTTCTGCCACACCTGCCAGCATCCTGAATCACCTGCAAAGGAAGGGAACAAGAGAACAGAAGAAGGAAAAGGCCTCACCTGCTAAATCTGCATCCCAGAGACATTTCGCCGACAATCCTGAAAAGGAAGACATTTATTTTTAAAAGCACATCGCATCGATCGCTGCAGCGCCGCATTCTACTCACCTTTACAGGGCGCCTCCATGTTCAGCAGCGACCATCCGGATTCGCAGTCGCGCCCCCGCGCCTAGGGAGAAAAAGACAAGACCAGAGAGAGAAAGAAGGGAAAAGGGAAGCTAAAACTCCATGTCAAGACTTACCTGTTGGGTCATTCCCTTTTCATTTCGGGTCCACGCCGCATCCAGGCATTTTCGGACCCCGGCCCCTAAGGGGAAAAAGACATCAGCGTTAATGAGTGAATGAAAAGACATTACCAAAACACTCATTAAAGACTTACCTGATTTCCACAAGGATTTCACCACTCACCTCGGGTCAGTGCCTGTTCCCCGGCATTCCGTACCCCGGCCCCTATGGGGAAAAAGACACTAGCATTAGAACATTAATGCATGGACACAAGGGGAACCACTTATAGAAAAACTTACCTGGAAGCCAAGCAAGTTTGGTTCTCACCCATCCGAAAATCCAGTGACGTAACTGGATACCAACGCGCCCCTGCATCAGAAGCAGGATGGAGAGCTCGTCCTTCCAGACCCTAAGGTGAGACGCTACGGGGAAGCACAGCAGGGTTTTGAGGAGGGTGAGAGGGGTAAGTGGGAGGCCAATTGCATTACCCCGCAGACAGTTAACCCCCTAGTCTCACCTACAGAAGGATACTTCTGCGAGTCAGACAAGCCAGATCTGGGGCCCGGCAGTCCGTCTTCCGAACCCTGCGCATCACCTTAGACGAGGACACAGCAGCGTGAACCAGGCCAGCACCCCCGTGGGAGTCAGGTGAGCGTTACAGTAGTCAATTCGTGACATTGATGCATGCACCCTGGAAAAAAAAGGAGTAGCCTCTGTCGGTGGGCTGCAGCCACCTCCACGTGTCCACCCAACCCAGGGCTTCAATAAATGAGCGTAGTTTAGTACAGGTCGTGGGGGTTTCTGGAGCCCACATATGATCTGTCCCGGCCCCGGTCCATCACCTCATTGAAATCCCTCCCTAGTATCAAAGTATCAGCATGGCATTGAAGCGCGAGACCCTGCAGATCCGCCAGGAGATCCATAGAGAGTGGAGAGGGGGCGTAGACCGCGACCATTCCCAGAGTATCGCCCCACATTTCTCCCCTCGCCAGGACGTAGCGCCCCCTGGGATCGGACCTCACTTCCACTAGTTGAAATGGGACCCTCTTGTGCAGCACTATAAGTGTTCCCCTGGAGCCCCGAGCAAACCCTACGTGGAAAGCCACCCTATAATTGGATCTGAGAAAGAATCTGCATTCTGTCCCTCCTAGGTGGGTCTCTGCGAGAAACACGATGTCGGGGGAGAGCCTGTTAAACTGTAAAACTAACCTTCTCTTAATCCCGGTACACAGCCCATTTACGTTCCCGGTCATCACTGTGACTTTCCCTTCATGCGTCATCATCCCAATGGAACTCTGCTGCTGCCCAGTTGGTGTCTCTCCTTCCAGTTCCATCCCGGCAGCCCACTGACCCTCTCCTCTGCATGCCAACCCCTATCCGTGTGCCATTGTGTGCTGCGTACATTATTAACCCTGCAAAAACAATGTTCCGGCCAACAACGGTTTCCAAACTATCCCCCCTTCCTTCCCTGTACTCCTCCCAAACTAGAAGCACCTGTAGCCCTAACCCCGCACCAACTGGGTGCGAAAGCACTGTGACAATCATTTGCTGGGTACTCGCTACAGCTGACCTTGTGAGCCACTGCTTCCAATCTGTAGTCGCTTGCCTCTGCACATCCTGCAAGGATGTTGTCCGGCGTCAGTGGGCGCAGAGTCATCCATTGCCCTCTGCCCCAGGCTTAGGTTCCATGGGTGCTGCTAGCTGCGTTGGTTGTGAGTTGAGCGGTGCAGGAGAATGACCCAGGTTTGGTTCTCCTCTGGGTCGCCCTTACGGCAGTTGATGTTCTGGCATTGATGGGACGTTCGTTTGGAGCCACGACCATGCCTCCTTCGGCTAAGTGAAGAGGTGCACTGTTCCGTCGTGGTAGACTTTGAGTTGCGCTGGAAAGAAGAGCACATATTTCCTGCCTAGTGAATGTAAATTCCTTTTGACAGATTCAAAGGATTAGCATGCTCTCTGGAACCTCCTTGGTATAGTCTGGGGAAAAACCCAATACGATAGCCATTGTACGTTGTGGGACCGATAGCCCACGCCATTTGTAGCAGGGCATCCTGGTCTCAATAGTTCAGCAAGCACGCTATTATAGTGCGGGGGGGCGGGGTGCTCCGGGTACTGGGCGACCCCCTGGCATCCTGTGTGCTCTTTCCAGCGAGAAGAATTTGGAGAGCTTCTTTGGGGCAAAGAGTTCCGTTAACCATTGTTCCAAGAAGAGCTCCATACTGGGCCCCTCCTCCTTTTCTGGGACTCCAAGGATGCGAATGTTATTTCGCCTGGCTCTTCCCTCGCTATCTTCCGCCCGGTTTTCGAGTTGCCTCAGCTTCTGGGTTACCACTGACAGTTGTTTTTAAATTTCCTTGATGGCGTCCTGCAAATTCGAGATGCGCTGCTCTGCCTCTCCGATTCTCAAAGCCATGTACCGCATGCCTTGTCTAACGAAGGTCACTTCTGTTGATGGACCCCCTATTTTTTCCTTCTTTTGAGGATCTGCATTCTCCTGTGGCTCCCATTATGTTGTAGAGCGTTATTTGGGAGTCATGTGGCTCCCATTCCATGTCTTCTGACCCATTTGCACGAGTCGCAGGTGGCTGAGAAGCACCCACCATGAATTGGTCCATCTTACATTGGAGACTGGCCTTCTTGGTCTGATCTTTCCCCATGGTGCTGTGTGGTCGGCAGGTTTTGATTGTCAGTGCCCGTTGGTGGGAACTGAGTTTTTATACTGTTGGGCTGACTGACCTGTGTGGCGCGTGATTAGCCTCAGCGCCTCCTCCTGTTCTTTCGTGATCCGCCTTGTCTGAGTAGGGCGACTGTGTCCCCAGTGGGAGGGGGGTGCCGCGTTGCTGCTTGTGGTGCCGGGCATCAAGTGCAGGGAGTCTGGGTGCCTCTGCTTCTGCTGTTTCCCCATCTATCAGCCCGTTTGATCCCCAATTGGCCCTAGAATGCCTTTGAATGCCTCGTCTGTAGGCTCTCTCTCTCATTCACTTACTGTGGCCACTATCTATCGGCCGCCTGGTCAGATTTCATCCTTTGTCTCTGAGTGGGCGGACCTCTCCTCCTCACTCCTTGCCTCAACTACTCAACTCCTCCTTCTAGGAGACTTCAACATCCACTTGGATGCCTTCTGTCCTCCTTGAGGACTCTCTCTCACTCACTATTCTTCCCGTCTGGTCCGACTCATTCTGCAGGGCACACCCTTGATGTTCGTTCTGATCTCCTCAGACCTTCCCCTCTCTGTCCCTCTCACCACTCCTCTCTCCTGGAGTGATCACTTTCTCCTCTCCTCCCACCTTACCCTCCCTACCCCTCAGGCCAAGCCACATCCATCACTGCCACCCACCTTCTCGGTCATCCAACCCATGAAGCGCGTGTCAGCGGAGGCTTTTGCCGCCACCTTCTCTCCCACCATCCACCTTTGGCTGACTCCCATCCTGACACAGCCCTCTCCACGCTCCAATCTGCTATATCTGATACTCTTGATATCCGTGCCCCTTTTATGAGAAGCCCAAAGCCAAGTGTAACTCCTGGTACGACTCAGAGCTGGTCACCCTAAAACGCAAGTGTAGGGTGGCCGAGACGAAATGGCGTGCTTCATGTACATCCTCTGACAAACTGGCTTGCCGCCTGCTCCAAAGGCAATACCGGCTCTATGTTCTAACCAAGAAGAGAGCGCATATCCAAGCCCGAGTCTCTGTGGCATCAAACAACTCGACTGAACTCTTTAAAATCTGCAAGGAACTGGCCATTCCTGTCGCAGGCTCTACCTCTCCTGTCCCCTCCCAGGCTGTCAAAGTCTTGTACACACTAATGGGGTTGAGAAGTGTCGACACTCTCCCCCGAACCACAGAAGCCGAATGAGGTCGACCCTCCACCCGTGGTTGGCACAGGTACCTGATATATACCAACAGGATACCACGTGGCAGCCAATAGGGGGAAGAGGGTTAGGGAGAGGTTGTGGACGGGAAGGGGAAAGTAGGAACACCGGAGAGAGGGTTAGGGAAATGCCTAATGTGGATAGGACTGGGGAAGTAACAGGAGAAAACCTACACTGTCTAATATCTTGACACAGTAACATATATCATAGACCTACTTCCAGCACAACAAGAATCCCCTTAGTACAGACATTTATGCACTGGATAATTTCTAGTACCCCTTGATACAGGCACTCATGAACAAACCATGGACTGAATTACATAGAAGCAAGCGGAATGAAACATATATATAGGGAGATGTTCCCCAACATGAAAAAACATTACACATGGCCCACTGGGCAAGCTTTTGCACACTTACAAAACATGTAACATGAACAAGTTTTAACCATAGCACAGGCACCGAGCATGTAACATGAACACGTTTTAGCAATGGCACCAGCACAGCTTTTAGACTGTCGTTAGTTGCCTCACTCTGCCTTCCACAGTTACTTCACTGTGTTGTACATAAGACAATGCGCCCCAACAGAGCGCCTCATGTGTAGACGCTCCTACACTCTAGACGTCTGGTTAGTAAAAGTACTTTTATGCTTTCTAAGCAGAATGTGCATAACTTGATTCAGCGTGCGCCTGCACTGCCAGACCCTATGGTGACATCAGCGTAACAAAACGTAAAACAGGATTGCAGTATCAGCTTTCAAATAACATCGAAAGAAACACTTTTCGAAGGGATTGTGTCCTCCGACGTATTCCTTATCTTTGATATACGTTTCCAGCTTGCTGGCCTCAGAATTGTTTTCTCTGTAGAGGGCGCTGCGTGTCGACGTCCGCCGAGTTGATGTCCCTCGACGGCCACCGTATCGGCGCCAACGTCACCATGCCCATAAATAGACACGCGCTGCGTCCGTTGTTCAGTTCCGTTTTTCCGCGCTTCCTGGGGCCTCGGAACGTCGTTGCTCAGTTCAGTCAGGTTTATCTAAATCTATTTCGACAAATATTCCTTATCGTTCTCGATGGCTTCTTCATCAGAACCGACGACGCCGCAATTCGGCTTCAAGAAATGTCGAGACTGCGGTAAAAAAATGTCAATAACGGATCCACACAGGGTCTGTTTATGGTGCTTGGGGTCCGAGCACCATTGTTCGGAGTGTGAGGATTGCATGTCCATGACGGCGCAAGCCCTGAAGGAGCGAAAGGGGAAGCTCGAGAGAGGTAAGTCAGCCAAAACCTCCTCGAAGGTTTCGTCGGCTGAGGCATTCGTCTCCTCGCTGTCAAACACTCCCATTCTAGATCTCGAAGCAGCTCCCACCATTCGTCGAGATCTAGACACTCAAAAAAGAGACGTCGAAGGTCCCATTCCTCGTCGTCTTCGGTGTCCACAGAAAGAGTTTCCTGTCCCACCAAACACAGTTCTCAAACTGAGTGGGAGGAATTCAGAAAGAAAATGTTAAGCGTCTTCGAGAACGCGGCCTCGACGCCCACGAAGACAGCTGAGGGTGATACCCCGAGTGAAAAAACCAAAAAATCAAAACGCCGCGAGTCGCAGCACCCGGCGAAACATTCCACCCGAGAGCGGCATGAGCAATCGGGTAAGAAGGCATTGTCTTCGACGCGGTTGTCGAGGGTTCCTTCGACGCCGTCGTCGAAGATTCCCTCGACGCACGGATCGGTGCCATCGACGCTGTTGTCGAAGGGTTCCTCGACTCATCGGTCGATCGACTCCACGCCATCGTCGACGCCGATGAAAGAGAGGACCAAGGCTCCACAGCCAACGGTGTTTTCAAGGGCCTCCGGCACGACGCCGAGACCGTCGTCGATGCCCTCGAGTAGGATCCAGATCCTCTCGATTTCTTCGAGGCCCCTTCCAGTTTTTTCGATGCCATTTTCGGCGCCTTCGAGGCCGGTTACATCGGCGTCGACGACTTCGACATTTTCTCGTCCAATAACGACGAGTTTGGCTCCTTCAGCCCTAGAGATGGGCTTTATTCCATTTCAGAGACCAGAATACCCTGGTCTTTCTTCAATTTATGAAGAAAGAGAAGACTCTGACCAAGAAACTTTTGGTTTACAGAGATCCTCAATGCCTGCTGCAGAGGATTTCACCTCTGAAGAAAGGAGGCTGAAGGAACTACAGGACTCACTTCATGAGGCCAGTGGACTTGACACTTCCCCAGAAGTGGAATTTGTAAAGCCAGACCCAGGGGAACATGCCGAAACACCATATAGAACCCTGATGGCAAGAATAATTGAGTTTATGGGTTGGTCTGCACCTTCACCTGTTTTCCAACAGGATGATCTAACGGATATATTGGACAAAGGCCCACAGGAGGACCCGGTGGTCCCCTTCCATGCAGCCCTACAAAGAAAAATTGCATCCAATTGGGAGACTCCCGAAGTCATCCCAGCAGTCAATAAAAGACTGTCGACAAAGTATAGGGTAGCGGCTGCTGACCCTGAATACCTGTCAAAACACCCGACCCCAGAGAGCCTGGTGGTTCAAGCGGCAACTTCATCCAGCAGTAGGACTGCTTAACCTACTGCCCCACAGGACAGGGATGACAAGAGGTACGACTCTATGGCAAAGACAGTCTTCTCTGCCTCTAGTATGGCGTTGCAGTCCATCAACGTCACCTGTACGCTCGCCAGGTTCAGTCACACATTATGGCAGTGTGCTTCATCAGCGGCTGACTGCATACCCGATGGAGAGAAGGAAGCCTTCCTTAACATCATTCAAGATGGCAAAGATGCCATGTGCGAGTCTCTTCAGACTGGCATCGATTCCGCTGACAGTATCAGCAGGGCCATGGCGGCTAGTACAACAATCCGCAGGCATGCGTGGTTGCGAAAGTCTGGCTTTGCTCCAGATGTACAGGCCAGACTTTTGAATATGCCCTTTGACGGCTCTTCGTTATTCGGAAAAAAGGCTGATGACAGTCTGGAAAAGTTACAGACTTCTAAAGCAGCAGCAAAACCCTTAGGAGCTGCTATCCGCCAAACTCCTTTTCGCCCCTCAGGAACCTCTGGGAGAGGAAAGTCCTTTAGCTATTATTCCGCATTCGGAAAAGGCAGAGGACAGCCGGCTCAAAGAGGCCAAAAAAGATCCACCCGAGGTGGGCGGGTCAAAGGTACTAACACCGCAGCAGCAGGTGCCTCTTTACCCTCGGCATCTGCATCAGCCGCCCCCAAGCCACTCTGAGGCCTTTACACACAAGACACCTTTAGGGGGCAGGTTAACTCACCATTTGACGGAATCACAGGCTATAACGTCAGATGCTTGGGCGTTGGAGACAGTTGCCCAAGGTTACTGCCTACCCTTTCTATACATCCCTCAGAGTCATCCACCGGGGAACAGCTCCCGAAAAGTTCCAGATCCGCTCCTCTTGCAGGAAATTATGGACCTGCTAGAGAAAGGTGCCATATAACCAGTACCTGTAGCGGACAGGAACAAGGGCTGGTACTCCCCCTACTTTCTCATACCAAAGAAGGACGGAGGACTGAGACCCATCCTGGACTTAAGAAAGTTGAACAAGTTCCTCAGGAAAGACAAATTCAAGATGGTAACTCTCTCTCAGATCCTTCAGGCCCTCCAGCTCCAGGACTGGCTGGTATCTCTGGACCTTCAGGATGCTTATTTCCATGTGCCAATCCATCTCAAGCACAGGAAATACCTGAGGTTCGCAATTGGCAACTCTCATTATCAATTTCGAGTTCTGCCATTTGGGCTGACCTCCGCCCAAAGGGTCTTCACCAAGCTGATGTCGGTAGTGGCGGCGAGTCTAACGAGGGAAGGGATCCACGTCTATCCCTACCTGGACGATTGGCTGATCAGGGCCGTATCTTCGGAACAGGCCCAGACCCAGCTAGATTATGTCTGCCTCTTCCTTCACCGACTGGGCTTCTCCCTCAATTTAAAGAAGTCACAGATGATACCATCTCAGAGACTCCAGTTCATTGGAGCGGTCCTGGACACTTCCCTGTGAAAAGCCTCGCCACCAGACGTGAGGGCTCAAGATATTCTACAGATGGTCACCAAGTTTCAAAATGCCCAACGTCTCCCAGCCTTTGACTTTTTGAGGTTGCTAGGCCTCATGGCAGCCTGCATCTTCCTTGTGCCAGAGACTCGCCTGAGAATGAGATCTCTTCAGTGGGCACTGAGAAGTCAGTGGTCATAATTATCAGGGAGAATGACAGATCTCCTCCGGATTCCGGACAAGGTAGCACGTGACCTTCAGTGGTGGGCCTATTCAGAGAACATCTTGAAAGGAGAACTGTTTTGGCAACCATGGCCGGAGATAACAGTAGTCACAGACGTCTCGCTCACAGGGTGGGGAGCCCATGCCAACGACTTGACCATCAGCGGTCGTTGGTCTCCATCGGAGTCCAGACTACACATCAACCTATTAGAGCTGAGAGCGATCAGACTAGCGCTGAAAGCTTTCCTGCCATCAGTACAGGGGAGAAATGTCCTGATAATGACGGACAACACGGTGGCCATGCACTACCTCAACAAAAGAGGAGGCGTAGGATCACTATCACTGTGCAGAGAGGCAATGCAGCTCTGGTTTTGGGCAATTCGGGAAGGAATCTTTCTATCGGCAGTCCATCTAGCCGGAGAGAAGAATTCCACAGCGGACGCTGTGAGCAGGCAGAGCACAGTCTCCCACGAGTGGGAGCTAGCTCAGGAAGTCCTTCAAGAGATCTTTGCCCTTTGGGGAACCCCTCAGGTGGATCTGTTCGCCACAAGCACCAACAGGAAGTGCAATCTGTTCTGTTCAAGGGAATTTCCCTCGAGAGGAACTCTGGGAGACGCGTTCGTAATGGACTGGGAGGTTCCACTCCTCTACGCGTTTCCTCCAGTCCCTGTTATTCCTCAAATGATCAGGAGGTTGAGAAGATTCCGGAAAACCATGATCCTAATTGCCCCGGACTGGGCCAGGAGAACGTGGTACCCGGACCTTCTAGATATGTCCATCTGTCCTCCAAACCGTCTTCCACTCAAAGAGAATCTTCTCTCGCAGAAGGGAGGTCAGGTACTCCATCCAGACATCAAAACCCTCAACCTTCACGCTTGGCTTCTGAAAGGTTGAGGTACAAGGACTGGGATCTCCCTGATGACGTCATGGAGGTGTTGCTTTCGGCCAGATGACCAGCAACATTATACCGCTGCCGTTGGAACAAGTTTTGCAGCTGGTGTAGGGAAGAGAATATCGACCCTTTTTCATGCGATACACCAACGGTGCTATCGTTTCTACTCTACTTGGCAAACTCAGGCCTTCAAGTTGGCACTGTAAAAGGCTATCTCGCAGCGCTTTCTATCTTCAAGCGCACTGCGGAGGAACCATCGTATTTCAAAATTCCTCTAGTGGTACAATTTCTCAAGGGTCTGACTAATGTTTACCCTCCAAAACCATTCCATGTTCCATTATGGGACTTAAATTTAGTCTTAAACTTGTTAATGGGCACTCCATTCGAGCCACTTCACTCTTGCGCATTAAGATTTCTCATACTTAAAACTGTCCTACTTGTAGCACTAACATCGGCTAGGTGGGTGAGTGAGCTACAGGCTCTCTCCTGTAAACCCCCACATACAATCTTCCATAAGGACAAGGTTGTCCTCCAGGTGAAGCCTAATTTTCTCCCAAAGGTAGTTTCTGAATTCCATATTACTCAGAAAATTACCTTGCCTTCATTCTACCCTCCTCCCCATCCGGGGAAAGAGGAGAAAAGGCTGCACAGGCTGGACCCTAGGCGAGCTCTCAGCTTTTACATCAGCAGAATGGCTAGAATCAGGCAAGCAGACCAGCTGTTTGTAAGATACTCAGGACACAATCCCTTCGAAGAACAAGTTACTTTCTTGCCTGGTAACGTTCTTTCGACGGGATGTTCCTCCGACGTATTTCTTATCGCCCCTCCCATCCATCCCCGCAGTGATAACTTCCCTTGTGGTTGCAGCGTTCGTTCCTTCAAGGTTACTAACCAATTCAGGCATGTCTTTCTTATACTACAAAACGGAACTGAGCAACGGACGCAGCGCGTGTCTATTTATGGGCATGGTGACGTCGGCGCCGATACGGTGGCCGTCGAGGGACATTGACTCGGCGGACGTCGACGTGCATCGCCCTCTACAGAGAAAAAATGTCTGAGGCCAGCAAGCTGGAAACGTATATCAAAGATAAGGAATACGTCGGAGGAACATCCCGTCGAAAGAACGTTACCAGGTAAGAAAGTAACTTGTTCATCTTTCTCCCGGGAAGCTCACAAGCATTCCCGGACGTCATCTTTCATCGCCCGTAGCTGTAGCTCGAGTTCTCCCTCCTCCGCTGCACCAAGGAAAAGTGTCTACTCAGACAGGACCGAGCCCCGACCTCCGTATATTTTGTCCGTCTCTGAAGTATTCCAAAAGACAGCAACAACATGGATCCTAGAGCCGACGCGCTCTTAACATTCCGGCATGGCTTTGCCCCGTGCACAAAATAAGCCACACCTGCCGTGCGCCGTTGGCACTTGATGAGCTGTACTAATTACAAACAGCTGGCCACACGCGCGCACGGCAAGAACTACAAAAAGTTCCCAGGGCTGCTGGGTAATGTAGTTTATTGTCTCATATGCTGTTTCTTGAGCCCCTGCCCCTTCTTCCACCTCCTCCAACCCTGATTCCTAACACAGGCCCTCTGTACGGCACTGGCTTCTCACTTCATCTCTAAAACTCAGGTCATCCTGTCCTCTCTCTCTCCTCCTATCCCCTCCGTCCCCCCACTCCCTGCTCCTCCCCTGGCCTTTCTGCAGCCACCTCTCCTCCCTCCTTCTCTGCCTTTCCCTTGTTCTCTGCAGATGAGGTTTCTAGACAAGTCTGATCTATGAAAGTATCGTTGAAACAGGTTCACCCCTGTTCCTCCACTATCGAGGACCATATCGACTCCTTGGCTCCTGCCCTGGCTGATTTCTGCAATCACTCCTTCGCCACTGGAGTCTTCCCATCCCCCGTGAAGCACTCCCTTGTGCACCCCCTTCTTAAGAAATCCTCTGCCGACCCCTGCTGCCTGGCTAACTATCGCCCATTCTCCATCAATCCCTTCCTGGACAAGCTCCTTGAGAAACTGGCCATCTCCCAACTTAATCTCCACACTGAATCTGTTGGTTGTCTTCATGACCATCAGTCTGGCTAGAGAGCTGCCAGAAGCACGGAAACTGCTCTCCTGAACATCCGTGAAGATCTGCTCTCCAACCTTGACTCCAATACCCCTGTGTCCTCATCCTGCTTGATCTCCCTTCTGCCTTTGATACTGTCAACCATGCCATCCTGCTTAACCGTCTCTGTGATAACCTGGGTATCACTGGTCAGGCTCTGGCGTGGCTGACTTCTTTCCTCTCAGACCGACCCTCCCAGGTCCTTGGGTCCTTCCTCTCTGCTATCTTTTTCTCTACCTGTGGTGTCCCCCAGGGGTCTAACCTCTTTCCCTGGCTGTTCAACCAATACCTGGCACACTGCATAGCTGCTCTCTGCCCCAACTTTCAGTGATATGCGGATGACACCCAGCTCATCTTCAGGCTACCCTCGTCCTCCTCCTCTAAATCCCTCATCTCGGACTGTCTGTCTGCTATCCAGGAGTGGTGTGCCGCCAATGAACTCTGCCTCAATGCCAGTAAGACTGAGATTCTCCTCATCGGCACACCCGCTCCCTCCTTTCCTGTCGCTCTCAGGCCGGCCTCTCTTGGCCCTCTTCCTGATCCTACCTGCACTGCTAAAAACCTTGGGGTCATCTTCGACTCTACACTCTCCTTCTCTCCTCACATCTCTGACGTCCTTAAGAAGTCACACTACCAGCTGCACCTCTTCAGGGGTATTCTTCCTTTCCTCTCCTTTCCCCAGAAGCTCACTGTCTCCAGAGCTCTGGTTCTCTCTAGGCTGGACTATTGCAACAGCCTCTTTCTAAATCTGCCTGCTTCCACTCTCCACCCTCTGCAACTTATCCAGAACAAGACTGCAAGACTTGTCCTTGGCCTCAAGCCTAGGGATTGTATCTCTCCAGAACTGAAACCTCTGCACTGGCTCCCAGTGGCTGCAAGGATTAAGTTAAAAACCCTCTGCATTGTCCACAAGGCCTTCTGGGGCTTGGGGCCTCAATATCTTCAACTCTCTCTTCCTAAATACCTTCCTTCTCGAGCTCTTCGCACATCTGCCTCAAACTCCCTCAGGGTCAGTCGCTTTTCCAAGCAACAAGTTGGTGGCAGATCTCTTTCTTCGGCTGGGGCCTCCCTCGGGAACAGCCTCCCTGTCTCCCTGAAACTTGAGGAGAATCCTCTTCGGTTCCTGAAGCATCTCAAAACCTTTCTCTTTGCTTCTGCTTTTTCTCCTTCTCTCCCTTGCTGACCTCTTGGCTGACACTGAAACTGCACTGGTTACCTGGCCACCCTCCGATCTCAGGCCCAGGTCCCCTCCAGTCACATTCCTGCACTCCCTTCCTGACAACCCCTGCACGTGGGGACTGTTTTCTGTATCCCTACAGTCCCACTACCAGCACTTGACACCTGATGTCTGCACTTACCCTTGCACTTGCCACCTGCTGGCCGTAATTTTACTTTTGTTTATTTATTTTCTTATCCTATGCACTGCACTGTCCTCTTCCCCTGCCCCCTGCACTTCTCCTCTTTCCCTTCCCCATGCACTTGCGCGATCTGAATGACGCCTGGCCTAGTAGGATCGTTGTCTGTCTTCCTTCTGTTCCCCCTCCCTTGCCTCGTCGCGCCTTGAAACACTAGTGTATAGGCGTGTTATAAATGCCATATCATATCATATATGATAGGGTGGCTCTTGGTCATGGGCGCTTGGGCCGTGGTTTTACTAGCAGGGGAACGCTCCCCCTTGTTCCCCTCTTCCTCTGCGTCCGTTCCCACTATGTTCCGCAGGCCGGATATCTTCTCCCCTGCAGGCAGGGCTGGCGTTGCTAACTGGCAGGTTAAATGGTCCGCGGCCACCCAAGGTACCTCTGATGTGTTGTGTGTCTCGCCGTGGGAGGGTGCAGTCCTTCTGTCCCCAGCAAGCTCAGAAGACCAGCCTGCAGTCCAGACTCTGACCCGTGGCCGGGGGAGGCCAAGCTCTGATAGGGGTGTGTGGGGGGGTGTCTCTCCCCAATTGCGAGAGATGGCTAGGGCAAGGATTAGGCTCCCCACCCTTCAGTATGTGCCACAGGACCACTTTGGTCTAGGTAGTGCAGTTCTGGGCGCTCCTCACACCCCCGTGTGTCAACCCGCTATATGTGTTTCAGGCACTGGGTGCCGGGGTACATGGGCCCTGCTCGTAGACCACCAGGATGCTGGCAACATCCGGATGATGGGAAGGGGGAGAAGGAGTGCCCGCCACAGCACTCCTCACTGGGGGCTGTCTTCCAGCCTCCAGCCGCTCCGCTATCAGCGGGAGGCTATGGCGGTCCCCGCCCTCCTCACCTCGGTCGGCCGTAGGGTTCCCTCTGTCGGCTCACCGTCTGTCCTCGTGGCACTCCCGCCCGGTTGGGGGATGGGGATTCTAGCATCGGGTCTTTCGCTCTGCGCTGTGTGGTCCTGGTCGTGGCACTGTCAATTGGTGGGGCCTGATGCTCCCCTGTCCCAGGGGCTAGGGGCACTTACAGGGAGGCTATGCCCAGTATTGTTGTCACCCTCAGCCCCAGCCGCACCGCCGGGCAGAGTGGGAAAATGACACCTGCGGCCCCGCTACACCGTTGGCGGCCCGTTTGTAGGGTTCCCTTGCGCGTTTTCCTGCAGGGTTGCAGCCTTTTGTAGTGCCTCTGTTCCAGTACCCGGGGCTGTGTTCATCAGTGTGCAGGCATGCGAGGAACCAGGATGGGATTGCAAGATATCTGCGGCTACTCTGGAGCTTTGGCTGCTCACGTCCTCAGTGCTCTGCTGCGCAACAGCGCCCGCAGCCATCCTTTTTTCATTGTTAACTTAAGTTTAGCTATCCTTTCTTTAAGCAGGCCGTTGAGTCTCTCACATACGCCGTTGGGTTGCGGGTGATAAACCGAAAACATTTGCTTTATACTGAGCAATTAGCTAATCTGCTCGAACACTTCATTCACAAAATGGGGCCCATTATTTGATCTTAATACCTCATTTCTGATGTTTGTTAATCTGCTTAGAATCACATGCTGTGCATATGGTCTGACATCCAGTGGTAACCGCGGAGTATTGCATCTTGTCTTTCGGGGACCGAAAGGGGACGTCGGCATAGGCGTGTCTGTAACACTATCCCTATCGTGACGTGTAGTGTACCCAAAATCCTTCACGCGCCGAGGTCCCTCAGATTGTTTTTTTCCACCCAGATAACTGGTCGCCCTATAGCGGAGCTCTTACAGAAGAGACATTGTTTATCTTATACCGACTTGTTGGTTATTCCCCGTTAAGTCACTTCGGTCACAAGAACATCTTCGGCGAAGACCGCGGGGGATTTGTTTACGGCGGTGGTATTCGGCGCCTAAGATCCGGCGGCTGGAATTTCCACATGGTCGGGCCCTCTGGCCGACCTTTACAGTAGGGAGAGTGGGGTCGGGGTGGCCATATTTTCGGTATGTCTTTCCTCCTTTCCCCTCTTTTCCCTTTTTGTCTGGTCATCTTCCCCTTTGGCTATGGAAAGGACTCCTTTTAGGTTCTGCCCTAAGTGTAGGGTCAGATATCCTTGGAAGGACGAACACAGGACGTGCAACGCCTGTCTCCCATTAGATCACGACGAAAAGCGGTGCGCGGCCTGCAAACTCCTTTGGCCTAAGTGTTACGCTCACCTGACTCTCACGGAGGCGTTGGCCTGGTTTGCGCTGCTGTGCCCTCTTCTAAGGTGATGCGCAGGGTTCGGAAGACGGACTGGACCGGGCCCCCAAATCTGGCTTGCCTGGCTCGCAGAAGTATCCTTCTGTAGGCGAAAATAGGGGATTAAATGTCTGCGGGGTAATGCAATCGGCCTCCCACTTTCCCCTCTCACCCTTCTCGAAACCCTTCTGGGATTTCTCGTAGCGTCTCACCTTAGGGTCTGGAAGGACGAGCTCTCCATCCTGCTTCTGATGCAGGGGCGCGTTGGTATCCAGTTACTTCACTGGATTTTCAGATTGGTGAGAATCAAACTTGCTTGGCTTCCAGGTAAGTTTTTTGATAAGAGGTTCCCCTTGTGTCCATGCATTAGTGTACTAATGCTAGTGTCTTTTTCCCCATAGGGGCCGAGGTACGGAATGCCGGTGAACAGGCACCGACCCGAGATGAGAGGTGAAATCCTTGCAGAAATCAGGTAAGTCTTTAATGAGCGTTTTTTGGTAATGTCTTTTCATTCGCTCATTAACGCTGATGTCTCTTTTTCCCCCTTAGGGGCCGGGGTCCGGAAATGCCAGGATGCGGCGCGGACCCGAAATTAAGAGGGAATGAATCAACAGGTAAGTCTTAACATGGAGATTTAGCTTTCCTTATTCCCTTCTCTCTCTCACCTTTTGTTCTGGTCTTTTTCTCCCTAGGCGCTGGGGCGTGACTGCGAATCCGGATGATCGCTGCTGAACATGGAGGCGCCCTGTAAAGATGAGTGGAATGCGGCGCTGCAGCGATCGACGCGATTAGCTTTTAAATTAAAGTCTTCCTCTTCAGGATTGACGGCGAGATGTCTCCGGGATGCGGATTTAGCAGGTAAGGACTTTTCCTTCTTCTGTTCTCTTCTTCTCTTCCTTTGCAGGTGATCCAGGATGCTGGCAGGCGTGGCAGAAGTCAGGATGCAGGAGCAGACACGGTGAGCGTCCAGCTGCTAGATGCAGAACAACGCGAAGCACGTGTGGCTGTTCGGGTGGGGTTTAAATAGCCTTGGAAGAAGTTCCAGGTATGTATCCTTCCTCCAATCAGGTATGTATCCTTCCCCGACCACGCCCGGATGGTAAATTAGTCCCACAGGTAAAGTAGTTCCTTTCAGGCCTCAAGGAGGCCGGGATCCTGCAGCATTGTCTGCATCAGGTAAGTGCACCCAAGCACTCCCATAATGAGCCTAGCGCCATAGGCGCCAGGACACTGTTCAAAGGGCCCCTATATGGGGTTGCTGGGTCCTTCCTTGGGGACTGGATGTCCGCTTTCGGAGACGCAGGGCTTGAACCGGCTCCCCGGGAGCGGGCATCATGACACTAAGACCCTTAAGGAGCGCCGTGTAAAGCGGTAGGCTGCGTACGGTATGTCGCGGGTGGAACCCTCTTCCACACGGCCACACCCGCTGAGAGTGATAGGGGCACCGCAGATGACCAAACATCCGTTGCGGATGTGATAGACCTCAAGGCGGACACTTCTAGGTCCGCCACACTCATCCCTGACCCGTTAAGGCCTGACTCTGGTCTCGCTTCAGGGACAACACCAGGCGACAGGGGCGTACAAACGCATCTCACTAAGCATACAACCCCTACACCGGTTTCAACGTCCTCATCGAAAAAGGTGAGAGCGCCAAAAGTTTTGACGGTTTCCTCGGATCACACAGATCCAAGCCTTCCCCGCATCCGCAGCAGCGTCTTGCGACTGGGCAATCTAAAACTTTGTAAGGGCGCTACCCTAAAAATTTCACATGTCGAAGCACGGAAATCCGACGCTGTGATGGTCCCGAAGGCCGCGGTAGGCCCGAAAGCTACGACTAGGCCTCTAGTCGAAAAACCGACCGTTAGGCCCTCTAACGCTGCGGAAGGTAAATCACCTGCCGATAGAACTACCGATAGACCATCGCAGCAATTATCTCACGCCGATTCGGCGGTTATCGAAGACAGCATCGCAAGGATTACGGCGGCAGTGGGGCTTATCCCGGTTCCGCCTAAAATCATGGGGCAAGCTATGGGAAAATCTTCAGATGCGGTTTGGGGCCCCGATTCTCACAATGCTTATGAAGATAGCCAAGAGCCTCTTTCCGACACCCTAAGAGACTCTTTTCGGCGCCATAGGGCGGAAGACGACGTTTTTCCACCTGTAGGCCCGTCTGGGTCTTCTAAATGGACTAGAGAGAAATTCGAAGGGTGTATGGATCGGCTGGAGTTTTTCAGTTTTTCTGATCATCCATCCCTGAAAAGGTCTCGTGGAGAGCCTAACCCTCACATTTCTTCTCACTATCAAGAAGAGCAGCCTTCTGTCTCATTCCAGCATGAAGACATTGTCCACATGGACACCTATAGGGACATTTACAATGAAGAGGAAGAGGCTTCACTTCTACAGAATGATGATGAAGAGGAACAGCAGGGTGCCACAGACAATTGGGAAGAAACCCAGCAAGAGGTAACAGACCCATGGACACTGCCAAATCAAGATCAGGACACTGATGTTTTGTGTCTGGAGTCCCCTCCGTCCACCCCGACTCCTCAGGCCTCGCCTGTAGATGACTAGGTGGTCTTCAACTCTATGTTGAAGAAGGCAGCTGAATATTTTCAGATCTCTACTCAAGAGGCAGTGCCGGAGCAGGATTTTGTAGAGGACATCCTTAAGGAAAAACCACCATCTAGCCAAGCCATTCCACTCCTTAATTCCATCAAGAGAAGGCTGGCTCCTTCCTTGGTATCACCCGCTCAAACCCGGGCAGTGAACACAAGAGTGGAAAAATTGTTTCGGCCGTCTCCTTCCGACCCTCTATATATTAGAGGGCATGCCATCCCCGACTCTCTGGTAGTGACTACCACCCGGAAAAGGGCAGGGGTACCCCTTGCCACGGGGGAGGCACCTCCGGACAAGGAATCCAAGAGGTTGTATGCTCTGGGCAAACGAGTTACCTCGGCTGCCGCATACACTACGTGGATAGCAAATAACACCATGATATTGGCAAGTTATGCTGACGCTCCGTGGAACCTGCTCCAGGAATGCCTCCAAGAGGTTCCAGAACCCGTCAAATCCAAACTTCTCTCTATTATAGTCGAGAGAAGACAAGTGAACCAGATTGTCATTAAAATTACCCTGGACACGGCTGAAACAGCAGGCAGGCCTCTGGCCAAAGGGACCCTACTAAAAAGACACGCTTGGCTACGTACTTCAGGGTTTAAACCTGAAACGCAAGCCTCTCTCATCAATAAGCCTATTGAGGAAGATAACCTCTTTGGGAAAGCAGTTGATGAGGCCTTGGAAACAGCCAAGAAAGAGCATGAGACTCTTAAGTCTCTGCAAAAGATCACTTAAAAACCTTCCCCCCCCAGAGAGGTAATAACTCTTGCCGGTCCTTTCGAGGACAGTCCCGTGCAGGTCAAAACAACTATGGCATGGGAAATGTCAACACAGGACAAACTTCAGGAAGCCCCGCATACTACCCTTCAAGGGGTCAGTGTCGTGGCAAAGGCAGAGGTAGAGGCCCCAATCCTAGAGGAGCCGCAGCCTCTGGTCAAAAATGACCACCAGATCCAGGTCCCCTCCCATGTCACCCCGGTTGGGGGGCGATTAACATCTTTCCTCACAGCATGGTAGGGGATAACTTCAGACCAGTGGGTCATAAAGATGGTCGCCCACGGGTACTGCGTGGAACTCACCCGACCTCCACAATTCAGACTGCCGCGCTCACAGCGCCTTTCACCTAATCATCTGGATATCCTGAATCAAGTGTTACGCTCACATGGGGACGCCACTCAGCCCGGGTTGGATGCTGGTACCTTCTCCCCAGTTTCCCAGACAACTATGAAGGATGTTCAGCCTGAAAATACAGGAGGGCTGGGTTCAAGACTGGCCAACTGAGGTAAGTATCCTCTCACCACCCCGTATGACTTCAGCCCCTCTGGGCCCTCTCCTCACCTTGTTGTGGAATTAGGCGTGCTCTCTGTTCTGCCCTTTTGGCTGGGGCGTGTTGTCTTCTGTGTGCGTGTGCGGCCAAGTTACTTCACTGGCGCGTGCCCGTTTAAGTGACTCTCAGGTAGGTCTTATTGCAGCAGCTCTGTATAGCGTTATTATTCTTGCATGCCTTTCTTTGTCTAATAATGTCTTTTTCTCCCCTAAGTGTGCAGAGCTTCAGCGTGGCGAACTGGTTGAGTTGGGCCCTGCCGGTAATGATGGCGCGTGATGTGCGCTACAATGCGGTAAGTAAGCGCTATGCGCAGCGCTGCCTTGACTTGCCTTGCTAACCGGTTTTCTTCCCTTTTTACAGGTCGCTGTTTCTCCAGCGTGGGCGTAATCTCTGGAGCGATGCCGGCCGGGAGGCGACCAGCCAGGTAAGCTTCTTGAGCTGTTTGCGGTTTTGCAATGTCAGAGTATGCCTTCTCTAATATTGTCCTCTCCTTTCCTCTTTCAGGTCTTTCGGTCCGGAAGGTATGCAGAGTCCAGAAGAAGTTGTTCACTGGAGCTGGGAGCGGGTAACATGATGGAGATTGCAGGTCAGATGCTGCTAACGATGTCCCTTTTGTCTCCTCTGCAGGTTCGCTTCTCCGAGGCTCGCGGGTATCACAGGACACGGTGAGCGTTACGTTGCAGTTTGCAAAGTAACACGAAGCGTGCCTTCATGTTCTGGTGTGGTTTAAATAGCCTCAACATAGTAGTTCAGGTAAAGTAGTGCCTAGGCCACCACACCCAAAACACTATACAGCATAGCTTGGGTGCCTCCATGTTGGCTGCATGCCCAAATGAAAAAGTAGTCCCTTTACACAAGTTCTTCAGAGTGCATGAGTCTGGCGCTATAGGCGCCAGGACTGGCCCCAAGAGAGTCTTGGGAGTGGGTGCCAGGCCTTCAAGGCCTTAATGGAGCCCTAAGCCCTGGTCCTACCTGGCAAGTGGACTTGCCAGTGGGGGTCTGGGGTAAGGGTCGTGACAGCAAGAGGTGGAAGCACTGCTGGGAATGGACACCATAGAAGCCGTCCCTATTCAAGGTACTCCCCTTCAGCATCGCCTCAGCGCCAAGGGTGTTTACCAAGGTCCTGGCAGTGGCTGCAGCACACCTGCACAGACTATCCGTCCCAGTTTACCCTTAACTCAACGACTGGCTCATCACAGGGGACTCATACAACACATGTTTTTCGAACACCCAAAAAACAGTAGATCTTCTCTTCAGTCTGGGTTTCTCGATCAACGAGAAGAAATCCAGTCTAGTCCCCAGTCAAACAAAACAATTTCTGGGAGCTCTAATTCGGACGAAAGGCGGTCTCGTCTTCCCCTCCAACGAGAGGTTTCAGAACATGCTTTTTCAGATTCCTCAATATGTAGCCAGTCGGGAGGTGACGGTACGCAAGGCCATGCGCTTGCTAGGAATGATGGCATCATGCATATACTTGGTTCCCCACCCGTGGCTGCGCATGCGTCCCATGCAAGAGTGGCTCAACAGCCAGTGGTGTCAGGCCAGCAGACAATGAGAAGAGCTGGTTGTTGTCTCGCCAGCCCTCGTTCTCTCTCTCTGCAGTGGTGGTCAAGAGAAAACCTCTTGAAAGGGAAAACCTTCACCACCCCTGCAGTGGAAGCCACTCTCACGACAGACGCATCTCTCACGGGGTGGGGGGCCTCACCTGCTTCAGCAGACAGCGCACAGAGTGTGGTCCCCTCAAGTACCGTCCAACCATATAAACTTACTGGAGCTATTAGCAGTGTTCAAGGCATTGAAGGCCTTTCAGATGCAACTGCAAGGGAAAACAGTGCTGATTCTAACAGACAGCACTACAGCCATGTATTACCTGAACAAACAGGGGGGCACTCACTCTCCAGGGCTATCCAAGCTGTCCCAAAACATTTGGATATGGGCTCTCAAACACAAGAGGTTTCTGTTGTCCCAACATGTTCCAGGGGAACTCAATCTTCTGGCAGACGTCCTCAGCAGAGATTTTCCTCTGCCCGTAGAATACGAATGGCGTCTGCATGAAGACATTGTGTCCAACGTCTTCGCAGAATGGGGCTTCCCAGAGATCGACCTGTTCGCAACTCAGGAGAACGCCCAATGCAAAGACTATGTCTCCAGGTACCGCCAGAACCGCTCCAAGGGGAACGGTCTCTGAATAACATGGTCAGGGAAATTTGTCTATGCTTTCCCCCCCCCCGACTCCCCTTCTCAACAAGATAGTGCACAAGATGCATCAGGAACTAGTTACCATGATACTGGTGGCCCTCATGTGGGCCCGCCAACCCTGGTTCGCTCATCTGATGGAAATGTCCCTCTCCCCAGCAGTCAAACTACCCTGACCATACAACATGTTGTCTCAGGACAGCGGGGAGACCCTACACCCATGCCCACAAACTCTGAATTTAGCAGCCTGGCTCCTGAGGCCATAGAGTTTGGACATCGACAGCTCCCTCAGAGGTGCATGGACATACTCGGGGAAACTAGGAAACCAAACACACGTTATTGCTATGACAGCAAATGGAAACATTTTGTCGTTTGGTGTAATTCCAAGGGTGTCAATCCCATCGATTGCTCACCCACACACATTGTACTGTACCTAACACATCTATTGGACACTGGGTTAGTCTTCAATTCCCTAAAGGTTCATCTGGCTGCCCTGTCAGCCTACACCACATCACAACAAAAGGTGTTGTGGTGGAAGATACCGGTGATTAAGGCCTTTATGGAAGGGGTTAAGAGGATTTATCCTCCCATTTCTCACCCAGCTCCTGGGTGGGACCTAAATGTGGTTTTGACCAGGCTCATGGGAGCTTCCTTTGAGCCTATGCATAAAGCAAGTCTAAAAGACCTGACTTCTAAAACGGCCTTCCTAGTGGCTATCACTTCTATCAGAAGGGTTAGCGAACTACAGGCACTTTCTGTTTTAGACCCCTTTGTTACAGTCCACAAGGATGAGGTAGTTCTGCGCACGCACCCCAGATTTGCGCCTAAATTCATCTCGAAGTTCCATGTGAACCAGTCGATTGAACTACCTACTTTTTTCCAGAATCTAATAGCATGGCCGAAAGAAGCCTACACAAACTAGATATGTGCAGGGCAGTCATGTTTTACCTGGAAAGAACTAAACCAGTGCGGAAAACGAACCAATTTTTCATTTCAGTGGCAGCTGGTGGAGAAGGGGATCCTGTCTCTAAATCAGCTATCTCAAGGTGGATTGTCAAATGCATCACACTGTTACACTCTTGCTAAGCGATAACTGGCCTTCAAGCCCAGAGCACACTCTACTCGAGGCACTGGGGCATCCATAGCATTCATTGCAAATGTTCCCCTTGAGTCCATTTGCAAAGTGGCAACCTGGAGTTCTGACATCTTTTCTCTACTGTTCCTTCTCACAACCCACCTCCAACTCCGGGTACTGCTCGCTAGTCTATGCACAGCATGTGATTCTAAGCAGATTACCAAACATCAGAAGACATGCATTACTTACCGTAATAGCATTTCTGATGATTGTATCTGCTTAGATTCACATGCGCCCACCCTTCCTCCCCACTAGGGGTAGAAGGAACATAGACATTTTACTACTTTCTCTCTTTATGTACTCACTCACTATAGCCTTGGGCTCCCTCTAGCAGGAAAAATACAATCCGAGGGACCGCGGCGCGTGAGGGATTTTGGGTACACTACACGTCAC
This sequence comes from Ambystoma mexicanum, assembly GCF_040938575.1. Lineage (NCBI taxonomy): Eukaryota > Metazoa > Chordata > Amphibia > Caudata > Ambystomatidae > Ambystoma > Ambystoma mexicanum. The sequence continues at coordinate 629,819,578 of NC_090922.1, read as the reverse complement.
GATAGGGATAGTGTTACAGACACGCCTATGCCGACGTCCCCTTTCGGTCCCCGAAAGACAAGATGCAATACTCTGCGGTTACCACTGGATGTCAGACCATATGCACAGCATGTGAATCTAAGCAGATACAATCATCAGAAATGCTATTACGGTAAGTAATGGATGTCATATTCCCCATCTAGGAAATACTAGAAAGTGAAAGGATTCCCTCCCTCAACAGTGACACCCCCTATCCTAGAAGTCAGTTAGTGTTCTGTGTTTGCACTCTGCTGTATCTGCATGGGTGCATGCTGTGACTTGCCCCTGTGGTGGACTCAATGGTGCTTGCTGTGGTTGCAAAGCCTGTTGTATTCTCGGCACTTGTGCTTGATACACTGTTTGATCTTGGGCAAACCCATCCCTATTTTGTGTGCCATATGCAGGTGGAAAGGCGGTCCCCTCCTCTTGAGAACTGCCCATTCTGTACATGTCCTTGGCTCCCACATGTTCGGTCTATATGCCCTGTCATTCCACATGACCAACATACAGGAGGAAGCTTTCTAATTTGTTCTCCCTGCATGACTTGATTATCTTTCTGTATAGGCTGAAACCCATCTTGGGTTAGGCTGGAAGGTCTCTTGATTGTTCTGAAAACCTCCCCTTCCGCTGAAGTTTCCTCTACCTCGTGGTACAAATCCATTCCCTCCTTGATCGAACTGCTGTTGGTTATTCACCTGTGGTATACCCATTGTTTGCTGTGTTCCCTGCCCTTCTCCACTAATTAACATTCCCCCTTCTGTAGCATACTTCGATAGCTTTTTATGCAACAACTTAGACTCCTCAAGCTTCCTGCCTTCTCCTTTCTTTTGATTTTTCTCTTGTAACAAACGGTAACAATGAGCTATTGTCAACTGTATTTCTGGCTAAGGTTTTGCCTCCATACCCACCAATTTCTTGAGCTGTCTCTGCACTTTATCTGGCAGCCCTTGACATAATATATGATAGAATACATGTATAGATTCCCCCCATGACTCGCACGTTTCCAAGCGCCATTGCTCTTGGAAATTCTGAATGTAAATCAATGGATCCTCTCCTTCCTGCATCATACTTATAGCACCCATATCCGACATGTCTGGATAATGTACTCAAAGCGCTTTCCAGACTGCCGCTCTACAATTATTAAACGGTGCTCCGTCATGAGCAGTATTCTGAGCAGTGACGCCTGTGTATCCTGCTCTTGACCAAATGTCATCAGCTCTCTCTCCCCAAGTATAGCTGCTAGAAGACCCTTAATGTCCCCTATAGCTAACGTATTTCCTCCTGTCATTTTCTCTAATTCATAGATCCATTTTCGGGCACCTGACGTTAAACTCAGGAGTTTACACCTTAAATTATCCTTATCCATCTGGGGCCAAGATATATATTGTGGTCTGACCCCTCCTTTCTCTAACAATGCAAATTGGGGGATCCCAAATTCACATTCATCCCCCATTGTCTGTTTGTCCAGAGCAGAGACAATGGTTCCACACCGCCTTTTACCTATAATGACCTTGGTCTACTCACATAAGGTGGCGAGTCCCCCCTCACACTATGGGATCACCCTTTAGGTCGATCTAGCCACACCAGTGGCTCTGGCATCCTTGATTTAGGTAGGTCTAGATCTGACCATCTTACTTCTCTGTCCATAGGAGAACACCCTTCAGGTCACATGCACTGGCACTTTCCTCCCCACGGAAGGTTTCTCTGTCTTCGTCTGAGATATCCTGTCCCCAACTCGTGTGGCTTCCCTCTTTTTCGTCTATATTCAGAGTCTGCTTGTCCAAAGACAAAGCTGTATGCTCAAGGCTAAACAAATTTCCCTCTTTGCCTTGCGACTGCGTACTTTCAAATTAGTCATTTTTTCCCTTGCCTTTCGATTCTTTCTTGGTCCTCATGTCATGATAAACCTTATCAATTTTATCCCCAATACTTCTTATATCAAAATCATCTTCTAGAATTGCTCTAGAGTCTAGACGGACCTGGCATTGGTTCATGTGTCGGGAAGAATTCTTCTAGTTCTTCCCATGCTACTGCTGGAATAGGTTCCATTAACTCTTTCTCTATGCGATCAATGTTGCGTGCTTTTTGCCGTCTATTTCGTTCCATTTCTTAATTGACTTCCCTTCGCTTCTTATATTCTTCTCTAACCCTTTTCTCTTCCTGTTTTTTCACCTCTTCTCTCTTTTCCTCTATGCATTTCTTTATCTCTTCGTCTTCGTAACCTTCTATCCCTTTAACTTCTGTTTTTTCTTCCTCCTTTTTCTTTTCTATCTCATCTTGTTCTTCGATTGCTCTTTGTCTATTATCATACTTTCTTTGCTCCTCTGCTCTTTTCGGTTTTTTCAACTGCTCATCTTGATACAGCTGTTCCCTTTTTTGTCTGTCCTTTCTTTTAGCCTTTTCCTCTTTCAATCGTTTCTCTCGTTCCCTGTCTTTTTATCCTGTTTATCCTGATCTTCCTCTTGCCTTAGTTCCTCAATGCTTTTTCCATCAAGTTTGAGTAACATCTGACAGCCCATCCATTCGTTCTGTATGAGCGCCACCTCGTCAGCTTTGTCTTTCTCTCCTTTCCATCTTTTTATTTATCTCTCTATATCTAGAGACATTCCTGGTCGATCACTTCTCTCCTTGTCCCGTGGGACTTTAGAAATCGCATCTCTTTCTGGAGTTTTTTCGGGACTCTCGTCGCTGCTACATGCAGGCGACTTATATGTCGGGTTACTGTACCCCGTCGCTGCCTTAAGCTCTCTTAAAGGATATAATCCTTCATCTTTCACACTCTCGCCATTTACTTCACCCCCCTATTTACACTGGTTAAGCATCCAGTCCTCAGGAGGTGGGTCTTCCCGTTCCTCCTGGTACATCTTCCAGAGCTCTAATCTCGCTAACCTTTTTTTCTAACTTTTTTCCCGTATATGCTGCATGCAAAATATGTAGTCATATGTTGTAGGACCGCTTTGGACAGTGATCCCCCTTATGGCCATGGCATGAACATTTTATCTGCCGTACCCTTAACCCATTCTTCACTGTATTGCTTAAGCTTAGGTGCGTGTTTTGGCAGCTGCCTGCGCAAGTGTATGAGCAGAATAATATCCTCCATCATGACTTAGTCATAATTGACTGTCACCACTTACTGTTATTTCACACAAATAAATGCTTTCCAGAAAAATAATACAATATGAGCGTGCACCAATCATCACAGCTCCAAGCCTCTCTATCACATTTTACTTCAATCTACCAATTCACTGAACATTATCAGTCAACTAATAAAAAATCACATTTCTTCAAATCTCACAGTTTCCGCCACAGTCTGTCTTCCTTATTTCTCAATATTCCATGTCCTTACCACATATATCATATACATAATACAGACAGACAATACTGACAGACAGGCCTGCCCATATATACTTTAGTCCACGCTCCTCGTGACTATTTTCTGCCCCTAAAATGACGCCAATGGAGTATGAGCTGTCCTCTTTAACAACACCTTGGTCGTTCGTAGCCTATATATGTTCACTTGGGACTCTAGGACAAGCTCCTTCTAAACGTCCTTGATGTAGGTTAACAGGCTTACTATATAGATCGCTCCTCGTCTATATACCTTAAACTATGACGCTCATAGTCTCACACTATGATGCTCCCTGTCTTTAAATAAATAAGAAAATACCCCAACCAACCCTCCCTTACTATATCCCTGTTATCACTCTTTCCCACTCGGTGCTCATTCAATTTGCCACCTCACTCAGCCTACTCACCATTCACCTTTTCGACTTCCGACCCTCGGGATCGCCTCCTCCTCAAACCAGCCGCTAAAGCCTTCAGTCTGCTCAGCTTCCTGTAGATGTCGGGAAGGGATTCCGCTTGAAAACCAGTGCCCCGTCCCACCTGTGCTTGCAAGGTTTTTAAACTAACGGCCACTATCTACAGGGAGCCTCGCATTCTTCCAGTTAAATGGCGGAGGACGTCCGGTATTTCCGGGACCACAAAGCTTACTAGATTGATGGGTTTTTAACCATCAGCTCTGCTGCCACGTGAACTGGGGTATCCGACCCAGCCCTTTAAGAGAGGTAGCAATACTTGGAGACAGATGGAGATGCAGAATATTGCTCAAACATCAATAATCAAAACAGACTCAGGAAGTTGGCAAAGTGCGACTGTTTTAATGTCAATTATCTAAAACGGGGATTTACAACGAAAATCAACACATTCGCGCGATCTTCACACTCAATTCAAAATATGAAAAAAGCAGGTTATAAACTAAAATCATGTCGTCATTGATGTCTACCTACGTTGCAAATTACAAAAACCTATTTGGAATGGTGATAGGCTTACAAGAAACATCTAGGTATACGTTCAATACTGGTCAAGGAAGGTGATTGGGTCTCTAACATCAGGTGGGTCAAATAAGCCCGCCTCTAGTGCAGGTCACTTTGAACGTCATCAAATACATGGCCTCCCATTGGTTATACAAACTATAGGGCTCTTTATTACGTGTCCCTCTATAATTGGATGGCACCCTTGTGCTCTTCTGTAATATTCCACCTACACAAGCAGCACGCAGGCTGGCACACAGGTGCTGGTGGGCTGGTCATAGCCATAGCTTCCCACCAATTAGCCCTGGCATCTATCGGACTTGCAGCCTACTAGTCAATTAAGGCTTTGAACTCGGCCTTGGAAATGTTCTCTGTGCTGGATAATATGAGGGGTTATAGCATACTCTGTCTTCTTGGTTTTGATACAGTTCATCAGAGTGTTTATTTTCATCTGACCATGTGTCTGTAGACCATGTTTTTGAGTCTTACTGCATTTAAAATACTACTATTTGATGAACCTCTGACGTCTTCAATGTTCTCAACTCTTAAGACAGAAGGTTTGTTCTTGTCACACGTTTTTGTAATTGTTTTTACGCACATCCAGGCCCTAGGTGGCCTTGACTTCTTGGTGTTGATCTAACCAAGCCTTTCTTTGATCCTCCTCCATGGTTCAGTTTTCGATTTCTAACTGCGACACACTGAAAACGTCTTTCTGCTTTCGGAATCCAGCTCTGCTAAAGCACTTTGTGGAACCATCCATAGTCCTTACATTTCCCTGTGTATATACGTTGGCGCATCACCGCAATCTATTCACTACATAGCCAGCCTTAAAGAATACTTTGTCTACTTGCGTTGCTGCGACTGCACACTTGTAAAATGACTTGATAACTTCTTCATTATTTTTGTAGCATGAACATCTTCATTTCGAGCCCGAAATGTTGCTCATCTTTAGCACCTTTTCCTTTGCTTCTATAGAGTGCTTATGTTCACTCGTCTCGGCATCTCTTCTGGGTGCGTCAATTCTGCTCTTCATGACGTCACCAGTCTTCCCTTTTGCTCAGTTTTCCCACTTCTTCTGGGATTTCATTCAAATGGCCATCATATTGTCGTGTATGCATGTATGGCTTTCTCAATGGGAATCTTACCTCCAGGATTCTCTTTGGTACAGGTATTCTCACTGGTACTGCACGTGTCTCACATTCTGGCTCCCAACATATAAGCAACATGGGGGGAGGAGCTTTAGATGGGGGTACTTGGCTCCATCTCTACAGAGGTGCAGGACTTGTGGCACTGGGCCGTCGCCCAGGGGATGTTTCTCATTCCTTTTCACCTGGCGGTAGTCAAGAACACCATCGCCGACTCCCTCATCTGGGAGCTGCACTCTTGCCACGAGTGGGAGCTTCAGCAGAATCACGTGGACAACCTCTTCCTCGGGTGGGGCAGACCCCAGATCGATCTGTTTGTGACGGTAACAAACTCCAAATGCCAGAGATTCACCAGCAGGTTCCATCGGCCGGGGCGCATGGGGACGCGTTCTCCTTCTCGTGGGAAGGCCTGTTCCTGTACGCTCTTGCCTCTCATACTGCGAGTCATCAATCAACTCAAACGGTGCTGATGTAGGATGATCTTTGACGCCTCGGTGCGGCCGAGGCAGATTTGGTACCCTGACCTTCTCAGCCTGTCGACATCTCCTCCAGTCAAGCTGCCAGTGATCGTGGATCTGCTCGCCAGAGAAGGAGGCGCAATCCTCCATCACAACCCATGATCGGTGAACCCGAAGGCCTGGCTCCTGCAGTCTTAGAGTTCAGTGGGTATGAGCTGCCGGCGGACTGCAGGGAGGTCCTTGCCAGAAGGTCGTCAACTGTTTAGTGCTACAGGCACAGGTGGAAGCGTATCACAACGTGGTGCCGGATGCAGAATATCAACCCTGAGGTCACGGCCCTGCAGATCCTTCCGTACTTGGTGTCCTTGGCCAAGCCTGGGCTGGCGCACGCCTCCATCAAAGTGCATGTGGCGGCTATCTCCCGCTACACCAGGTCTCCGGGACGCTCTTCTCTTTGGTCACTTTGTCTAGATAAGGAGTTCCTCTAGAGACTGTTTCATTCGTCCCCACCGGTGAAGGCGCCTGCCTTGGCGTGGTAACTCAATTTTGTACTGACGAGGCTCATGGGGGCTCCCTTCGAGCCTATGCATCAAGCCCTCTCAAATTCCTTTTGTCGAAAACCACTTTTCTCGTGGCCATCACCTCTGCCAGGAGAGTAGGTGAAATCCAGGCTTTGTCCTGCAAGCGGCCTTATCTGACTTTTCACGACACATGGGTGGTGCTGCGGACGCACCCCTCCTTCGTGCTAAAGGTTCTGCCGGAATTCCACCTCAAGCCTTTGGTGTTGCCTGTGTTTTTTTCCGGCACCTTCGTCGCAGGCTGAAAGGATTTTGCACTTGCTGGATGTGGCGCGTGCTCTGAAGTTAGTGGCACACACAAAGAGTTTCTGAAAGACGTCTCAACTTTTCGTGAACTTTGGTCCTGTGAACCATGGGGAAGCTTTGTCCAAGGCTTCCGTTTCCAGGTGGCTCTTCGGCTGCTTCACACACTATCACTGGTTGGCAAACCGACCGCTGCCCGGCCGTCCGAGAGCCCATTCCACCAGAGCGATCCCTGCAACGACGTTGTTCCTTTTATGGTGTGCCCCTGCTCGACATCTGCAGGGCTGCTACATGGAGGTCTACGTCGACAGAGATTCCAGAGAGGAGTCCAGGTCGTTTAAAAAGTGCTACGCAACCTGTTCGCTTGAAGGTAAGCCTGTTCCGGAGGTAAGAGTAATTGCTTCTGTTGAGCCTTGCTACCTCCTGTGGTTGTGTATTTATGTACTGCTATGTATTCTTTATTCATGATCATATGAATCCATGGCAGACCCCATGCTGGAGAAGGAACAAGTTACTTACCTGTAAATGTTGTTCCCCAGCATGGGTCTGGCATGGATTCACATGCAAACCCTCCCGCCTGACCTTCTGCGGCTCTTCTTGGTCATACTGCCACTTTACGTGCTACCAAATCTGAAGATGGCTACCAGAGGAGGGGCTTAGGGAGAGGGCAGTCATTGGTTGGGGGCAGTAGGACCCAGAGCTTGGTGATTGATTTATAGGAGAAAGACAGTTTGTAAGTGAAAGTGAAACAATTTTTTCTTTTACTGAGGATTCCCGGCCTGACGACAGGGAATATTCATGAGCATTTGAATCCATGCCAGACCCCATGCTGGAGAACAACGGTTACAGGTAAGTAACTTGTTCCATAAGGGGTAGGGCGGGGTGGGACATAGGGAATAAATAATTTGGGAGAGGGAGTTTAGGGGACACCCCCACACCCAAATAACAAAAAGAAATGTGATATTTTTTTCTGCAAAATATTTTCGGCAATAAAGCAGCGAAAAAACAACTGGGGATGAATGAACATAGAACCGTTCCAACTTCCTGTTCCCAGAGGATTACTCATGCATTTCTCCCGCTCTAACACAGCATCATTAGCTTTGCCAAGACATGTTCCCATAACAGATATCTGTAGGGCACCCACATAAGCGATGTGTTCTTTAAACCTATTCCCGAACTGTTGTCTCCAGGCGGGATGCTTCTATTTTTAAGGACGGTCTTTGTAACTTTTTCCTTGGAATCACCTGGCATATGCAGTCACCTTTGTCCCACTAAGTTTTTGCTGTGTAATCTTCCCATTAAGTTAGGAAGGCAGGAAAGCAATCTGGGTATTAGAGTAACAAAAAGTCGCCTTTATGCAGATTCAGGTACTCTTAGTCTGTAGCTCTCACTTCTTCAGATCTGCCAATCAGTCATCCCCATGTGCCTATGCCAATGCTATCACGCTCTACTTGTCCTACAATTTTGTGGTGCTTGGGCAACTGTTTCAAGGTATATAGGTTAGTATGATACCTGGACACTTGGAGGGTTTTCATGCCTGGTTTCAGAAATCCATTTTGTTTTTCTGAATTGTGCAGATTTTTAGGGGCACTTGCCCACTAGGCCTGGACTAATGTCAGAGATTGTTAACTACACTATTGTGAATCCAGAAGAGCTACAGACAAAGTACCTGAATCCCCTTTGGAAGGTTGCTTGTTTTGTTTTTCATTCTTGCAGTTTGTCCCGCCTATTTTGTGAGATCTCTGCCTTAACTTAACATGCTTAATAAATATATATTGCACTTGGTTTGTATTTCATTTTAGCGATCTCAGTTATAGTACACCTCGTGCCAAATAAAACATGCTTGTTGAAATTCTCTATGGGACAGTCCTGTTAGTTAATTCTTAAAAAACATTTGTCATTTTGTACAGAATACAAAGACTGAGCACACCAGTATCCTTGTGGCTGATATGGAGCCTTCATTTGGCGCGGAGCAGACCGACTCAAGTATGACTGAAAGCATGGAAGAAAGCATTTCCAGTTTAACTACCTCAGGCACCTCTCCCATCGCATCGTCCGAGTAAGCCTTCTATTTTACCTTTTTGGTTTTTACACTCTGTTTGTGAATGTTTGATTGGTAGATATTTTAACGTGCCAGTATGTTGAGATGAAGGCAGTTTTCTTTCTGTCAGTCTGTTGCAATTGTTATGGGGACAGAGAGAGAAGTGAAAAGGTTAGTCAAGGAAGCAGCACAGTTGAGGAATAACGTTTAGGTGGGCTCAAATACAAAATGGGCCCATCCAATTTGTTTGAAGCCAGATTACACTGTTACTTATTTGCGAACTATGATTGGACTTATTTTACTGGTATAGTGATCTAATGGTGAACCGAGCCAGAGCTATGGTTGTGTTACTCGATGACCATGGATCATATGTTAAAATTGTAGTGCCCAACAAAACCTCTATTTCGTGGGTTCTCTTACCATCCCTTACATTCTTCAAAAAAACGAATCTCCTATTGGGTGTTGACTAAATGCAGATGTTAGTTTTCACCTTCAGTATTATTGGCGATCAGATAATCTATATACTAAAAGGACTATATTAGGCAGTGTTCTTGCTGTTTCGCATTTGTTTGTTGTGGTGTGGTCTGTTCCTGTAGATTAGGCTTGTGTGGGAATGCAATCTGCAAGGGTGAAATAGGCTGAGCTTTATGGCTTTAACTTAAAAAATGATGCAAGTAATTCTGTCTCTGAAGTGGGATCTGCTAATCGGACATCCCTTTCATAATGCACACATGACCTTGCTGTGACCATCTCCTGACATCTGCAGCTTCTACCCATGAGAGGCGATAGAGCAGGCTCAAAGGTCACATGCATTCCTGAGCACAGTTGCTAGAACACAAGGTTACAACAGACAGGTGGTTCTTAACTGTTTGCACCTTCTGGTTAGAATTCCATAAAGAGTACTCCCCCCCCCGTGCTGCATTTGTTAATATCTAAATATTAGCCATGTCTGGTTTGGACATGGTGGATACTGAAAGTACAGATTTATACAACTGCTTACATTTTATATCATTTTATTTTCAGCTTGGTGACAAAGACTGGTGTGTATTAAGCTATCTGGGCTGGGTGTACCCACAACCTCTATGGTGGGTGCTGCCCAGGAAGCTCCTTCATGCCCCTGAGAAGGTTTGTACCCTTCTTTCAGCGAATAAGAACATTTCTGGGAGGCGCCCTGGAAACCAGTGCTTCCAAGAAAGTCCAATGGCCACCTCACTCTAGGGTGCTGATTACAGGAGACCTTTTGATGTAGAAAAAGAGAAAGGGAGCAGAGTTGGAATAGCCCAGCAGTGTGCTTTAATCCAGAGAGGGATGTGGTGGATTAGACGTACGACACAGACAACTGGACATGTTTGGGGATGTAAAGACTGGAGAGGGGTATCTGTACTCCTGCTTTCTATATGGCAGAGTAGAGGCACAGAGCATCCCAGCCAAGAATCACTATTGGGTAGCGAAGGTCGAGCAATAAAGGCTTAAGCTCTCAGGAAATGATGCAGGCTGGTTCTGAAGTACAGTGTAGTCCCCAAGCACTCACAAAGGAATGTCCACACAAGTTATGTGCACAATCACAATAACACACTTTGTGCTCAAGATGATATAAATGGTAAATATATTAAATATATACAGTTTCTATGTGGTACCACAATTACTCTTTGATTCCATTAAAATGCATTAACTGTACCCAGTTCAAATGTCATACAAATCAGTAAATAATGTGAACCAACAATAGACATAGGAGGAAAGCAGGTTGGTTAAAACAATAGGCAGAATACTGGCCTGTTACCTAGACACAGTTCTGTGTGAGGATTCCCCCCCCCAAAACCTGGGCAACCTGTAAATAAAGATATAATACAAGCCCAGTCCATATATTATTTATATGAGTCTTATTTTCCTCTAAAAAGGTTCTACCACCCCAATGTCCCTGAAATAGCAGAGTCTGACGTTGGGTCGTCGACGGATCCTTCTTGAGCGGCTACCTTTAAGGCAGGAACCACGGATCGTTGAGATCCCTCGAAGAAATGATGAACAAAGATGTCGAGGCTGCAGCTTTGGTCCTGGCGGTGCTTGTCAACTATCAGTCGTGGACGTCCTGCGAAGATGAGACGTGCGGTGCACCTCGACAACGATAGTTCGTTGCCGCAAAGAGTTTATGAAGAACTTTGGCCCAGCAAGGGCATCGAGCGTCTCTGCGGTCTTTCGAGTGACGGGAAACCCACCGGCGGATGCTCCTCGGCGCGTCAGCGGCCTTGACTTTCTCCGGTGGGACAAAGCGGTCGGCGGTGCTGGCGAGAGCGTCCTTGAATTCAGTGTCTTAATCCGGTAACCCCTTTTTGGTGGCGCTGATTCGGCGCGGGCCGGTTTGGCGTGACCATTTTGGAGAATGTAACCACAATGCCAAACTCGAAGTTACTTTAATGTCCACAAGCCACATATTTCAGCACTATAACGCAATACCGTACATTAAAATAAAACTAATCTGTGGTGCCAAAAGAGCCCTGCGGCGAAACGTCCCAGCGCCGAACTGGGTGTGCCAAAATGTGCATGCCCAAATGTCTCTTGAGCCAAAGTGGCTGCGGCGAATCGGGCCACGCCGAACTGGCCGCGCCAAATCGTCCTGCCCCGGTCTTAATCAGTGGAGCGTCGCTGCTCTGGTCGTCACCAGGACAGCGTCAAGCGGTTCCCGCTCTGGTTTCGCTGCTCTGGTCGTCAGAAGGACGGCGTCAAGCGGTTCCCGCTTCTGGACAACACAGCTTCGACGAGCCTCCAGCGGTTCTAGCGAACCTGCGCTGTCCGGTGCTTCTCTTCGTTCTCATCGGCAGTCCCCGTCTCCGGTTGACAGTCTTTCGAAGGCTGACTTCAGGGCGCTTTGGCAAAGGTTAACGGTGCACGATGGTCGTTCGTAGCTCGGTAAGAGGTCTCCTAGCCAGGTCCTCTCGGATCAGTTTCTCTGCGACACAGCAGCTTTCAGATTGCGGGGAAGGTAACAGCAGTCAACATTCTTCTTCAGGCTCGGCTTTCGAGATCAAGCATCAGTTTCGACTTCAGCTTCTGAACGATTTCCATCAGTGAGAGGTCCCCAGATATACTGTTTGGTCTCTCATTCACTCTGCTGGGTCACACTCAGGCAACCAATCACCCAGAAGGGCATTCAGCAGGCAGGCAGCCAATCAGGCTCACAGTTCATTCAGGTCATTCTCCTCCCTCTCAGACACTCACAACAAGGAATGTGTATTGGGACAAGTACCCAGCCATTCAGCACTCCACACTGCATTCATACCAGTTTCGGGCATGGCTGTCTCAGTCTTTGGGCCTCATTACGAGTCAGCCGGTCCGGAAAGAACAGTGGTGGTAAATCCACCACCACCGTTCTTTCCGGACTGGCTGATTAAGAGTTCTGCAGGCGGGAGGTGTCACTCCTGCCAGGTCTGACCTGGCGGGTTTGACACCACCCGCCTGCAGGCGGATGTGGAAACACCGGCACCATGCTGTAATGGTGCCGGTGTTTCCACTTCCCCATTCCCATGGAGTCCTATCGGACTCCATGGGGATGGGGATTTACCGAATTCCGCCTCCGGAATTACCGGGTCACCGGGGTTGTAATGCCCCGGTGATTCCGGGAATCACGGAGGCGGAATGGTAATACGAGTCCGGCGGTACCCTGCCAGTTTTTCCGGCTCGGTTACCGCCGGACTCCTAATGAGGCCCTTTGTGTCACAAACCAGACACCCATAACAAGAAGTGCATATTGGTCACACACTCCATTCACCCAGGTCCCACCCCAAGGGTGTACCCACAACATACAGTCACTGGGAAGACTCAAGCCTGTCTGGCCTGGACTTCCCCACAATACCATACATGGAACTTCAACCCAACAGACAGTCGGGGGGAAGGGACAGAGTCAGGGCTTCCCATGACTTCGTGAAAAACAAGGTAACGGGCAATAGAAAGCAAGAGGCCACAGGGGCCATCTTGTCTCCCATCAGGAATCGGCTGATTCCAATGGCAGGGCCTGGGTATCCCAAAATGGAGGATACTCAGAGCACCTGTCAAATTCAGCATGGAACTGCCACCAGCCCATACACTGCTCTGTCGGCCACACAAAGGTGCTCAAAAACATACACTAGGAGTACAGGGTTGTACCCCTACCCATGGGTGCCATAAGTGTATCCCAAGGGTCTGTACACCAAACCAAAAAGAGGAAGAGCTGCAATGCCAGGAGTCTCACATGGACTTCTGGGCAGAAAATAGTACAGAACACACATGAAAAAGGACTACAGAACAAGGACAGGGATGCCCTGTCCCTCCAATGCATTTCCAGTATCACATGGGAAAACACTAAAAGTTTTATTAAAGTAGAGAGAAAGAACTCACCTAGGCATATTGCTATGGTAGATATTACCTATCCAATAAAGCAAAACGAAAGGTGCTTGTCAAGATGTACTACACAAACTGGTTCTGTCCTCTGTTAAAAAAACCAAGCTATCTATCTGACCCTACCACTTGTAAAAGAAAAACAAGTTTAAGCAATGGTTCTGCTTGCTGTTGGATGGTACATGACTGATCTTAAGCAATGTCTCTGGAAAATGCACCTCATGGTTTCCCAGGTTCTGTCACTTTCACAGTTCCAATTACTCACCAAAAGTTCTCATATGAACAAAATAGAAGTGTTCCTCTTGTCTTTCTCGGACCCGGCCTCCTTTAAGTCTCAATAAGACATAAAGTTTCTCAAGGTTTTCTCCTAACAAAAAGGGCAACTCTACTGCCCCTTCATCCAAGTCTGTGCACATTTTACAAGTTATGTTCTGTATGAAGAGCTTGGTTTGGTGTATATTTTAGCTGTTGAACTGTTCAAGAGTTTGCTTTAGCTTCGTTTCAGCCGTTGCACCTACCTGTTCCACTTGGTGCTGATTTGTATTGATATGTCCCCAGGGTTTAAGACTGGGAAATATGTGGACTACAGAGCAGTAGCCAATTGAAAACCCTCGAGGGAAGAATAGCCTCTGGAGGCTCGTCAACAACAGGATGGAAGTCTGCACAGTGGTGGACAGAAGGCAGTGCTGCAACAAGATGGAAGTTGTTGCTGGATCTGGATGAAGGAATGTAGGAATGTAGAAGTACTGGAGAGGAAACCAGGAGGAATTCCAGGCAGTAGGTAACGAAGGTCGGAGACTCAGAAGATCACCAGGCTAAGCGTTGGGACGCAAACGGCCAGACTCCCTTACTAGTTAAATAGCCAACGTTTATCAGCTGCATCCCATTTTCTGGTGCCATCTTGTGGTGGGCGTGATGTCACAGGCTGTAGCGTGTATGATGTCCTGCGGGTGAAATTTTGGGATTGGCGCAATACCAGCGTAGACCCCCTCTGCATGTTGCAGAGAGAAGTGCCACTTGTCCCAGTGAGACCAGCGCCATAGGATGGATCACTGAGGACCCATGACAGTATACCCCTCCCTAAGGGTCAAGTTGCAGGCTTCCATGGATGGCGCAGGTGAAAATGGCTAACGAGCCTCGTGGCACACACGTTGGGAATGGTCACATTGTTCATAGCCTTTCCAGTCTACTAGGTATTGCAGCCTGCCCCAGTGATACCGGGAGTCCCATATTTGTGCGGCCTCGTATTCAGGACTTTCACGAAAAACAGTTGGAGGAGTTATCAGAATAGTTTAGTTCCTTGGAAGCTAATTTGTGTCTTGCAAAAAGGTCCAGATGTTTGAACTGAGAGACATGAAAAATGGTTGAATCCGGGCAGCCCTACAGATAAGGGATGTATCAACCACTTTTACTCCCTAGAAAGGAAATGGACATGTAGGACCTTCTGCCCCTGATTTCACCCACAGAGTTATATAGATATGTTTGGAGCAATAGTGCACTTTGTCCCACAGGAAGAAACGACTATTATTAGTGCCTGATCAGAAGACGTTAACATGTATCTTTAATGTGTATGAATTACTAGGTGCAAAGGAATAATGATTACAAAAACATTTCCGTTTTCCAGTAAAAACATATTTTTACTTGCTTAAAAAAATACTCCCATTGGGAATTGGACTTACATTCTTACTCCCTAAAAAATAATTTTACTCCCTACTTAAAAAAAACAGGCAGTAAAATAGTCCCACTTCAAAATCGGATCTGGACCACTGAATCCAGGCCAAGATGCAGGGTGAAGGTAACAGGGTTGACTTGCATTTTTATGGGAAAGGGTACATAGAACCTAGGAGCCTATTTGGAAGGTAGGTAATGGGGATAACCAGACTTGATCACTAACATCAAAGGGAGAATCTTTCAGTTTTTCGTCAACTATTCTCTTCACTGCAGCATGAGTATCCTGTAACTAACGTAAGGCTTGAGCATGTCCCTCTTGGTGACAGGCGAGATGGTCATCCACAGAGGGAATACTGTAATCCGATGAAGAGTGTGTAGGGAAGATCTGGGCGTGTGTTAGGCAGAAACCTGTGCAGTTCCCTTAGGGACAACTGCAAAAGATTTAAGACTACAGGTGTTGGCAGTAAACCCACTTGGTAGCAGTCTTCACCACCCAGATTTACCTGGTAGCTGTGGCTGAGCAGTCAGACTTCCCTCAAGAAGAGTTAGGCAGTATGCAAAGTATACACAATAGGCACTCAGATACAATAATACAAGCAAACACTGACCAGAGCTTTGGTATCAAAGTATATAATTATTTATTTAAAAACACACAGTTGAAACACTTCAGCACTCTTATTGTAAAATATTCTAATCACAGTTACTATTGTAATATATACACCCCTTTTTCCTTATCAGATAAGTCACAGTAAAACACCACTTATTTTCATACAGAGGTGAGCGCTTAACTAGATTGCACTTCGATAAGTTAGTGAGAACGGGAGGGAAAAAGACAGAATATGGAAGGGTACACCACTCTAAGATTCAGGAACACTGTTAGCAAGGCAGAGAGCAAAAAGTCACTGGTGAGCAAAGTCCAAAGGCTGGGCCCACTCTTAGAGAGAGCACAGCACAAATGCGTCCAAGATCACACAGTTACACTAGGCTTAGAAAGTCTTGCAGAGGGTTCAAAAAGGGTTTAGAGAGGCTTTAAGAAAGTTTAGCCAGGGTGTCCCAGACTAACCCAGGTTCGAAAGCCGGGGGCTAAATCTACCCCGTACAGTCGGTAGCAAGGGAAGCCAGGCAGGACACGGTACCTTAAGTGGGAAGGATCCTCCAGCGGTGGCAGTTGTTCCTGGTAGTGGGTGCAAGTTGCGTCGTCGTCCAGGGGAAGAGAAGATCTCGACTTGGAGGAAAGATGAAGGTCGTTGCACTACCAGGGAAGAAACCAGCCGTGGAGTTTTCCGGTTAAAGGTGGTACCTTTGTTTCGCGGTCGTGGTAAAACGTGGTATCCCGGTTGCCGGGGTGCTTGGCACGGGCAAGGCGGCCACGAGGTACGTCGGGAAAGCGAAAAGACGACGTAACTGGTTATCCCCACCAGTCAAAGGAAGAAGACTCTCCGGCGGGAGATCTCCTCTGTCGTTGGGAAAAGTGGTGAGACAGTCCAGCAGGGCTCCACCGGTGGTGGTGTCGTGGCAGGTCGGCTCAGCTTCTCCCTCGTCGGATTCTTAGGTCCTGTGGCGACTTCTGAAGTTCCAGTCCCCAAAGCCCTGCTTTTATGCAGCAAACCCCCATTCACTCAGCCTAGCTGTCATTCAAACATGCTAAGTGGTGAGCCGGCCGGCTCACCACTTGGGCCAATCAGGATGGAGTGCGACTTGAGGTGCCTAGGCAACTCAGTCCAGGGTGCCTAAATTCCCCTCCACCCCTCCTAAGTACGCCAGACAGAGTGGCACCACTTTGGAGGGCTTCTGTGGAGAAGCCAGCCAAAAAGTGGAACAAAGGGCTCGACTTGGGTTGGAGTTACAGAAGAGAACACAAACGCCATTTTAGAATCAAGTTTTGGCAAAAAATACCAACCGGAGAATTAATATTAATTAAATAAACCGGCGGTATGTTCGAGGCTACCGTAAATAATTAAATAAAGATAGTAGCCTAAAACAATGGGAAATCCCATAGGAAAATATTCTTCGTTGAATATAAAAAGTAGTATCCACTGCCACCAGCCAAAACTCGATCAGGGGGGATGGAGACGTGCCCCCTCGACTAACAGACCCTGGGGCAATCAAATTGCCCCAGCCAGTACGTCCACAATATGATGGTTTGTACTGGTCCTGTTCAGAATTTAAGACTAGTAAAGTCAATGGTGACTTTACATGCCGTGGGAGACAGTAGTCAGTCCCAGGGTATGGAGTCTATACTAGAGGGTCACTATGACACCCCTGTGTCACTGCACTGAGGGTGCTGTGTAACACACATCACAAAAACACATGAAGCCCTATGGAGTAAAAGACCCCATAGCCCATTAAACACATCTAGATTCAAAGAAACACACTCAAATCATGTCCAATAGTGAGGGTAAAAGAGTCTCACTCTTGGCAGGAGGAAAAAATAAACCCCAAAAATCCAGCAAAGCTGCTGGGGGACTCACTAGGTTAGGAAATTCTCCCTAACAGCGTGGTAAACCTAAGTGCAGTGAAAGAACTCTCCTTAAGACTAGTCTCAGTGGAGTTATTGTAAGCAAATTCTGTGGTGGGGAGTAGGTCGACCCAGTTGTTGCCTGCATTTGAAGAGAAGCAACACAGATATTGCCCCGATGTCTGGTTCAGGCGTTCGTCTGGCAATTGGTCTGAGGATGGTAGCCTGAAGAGAGTGCTCTATGTATTCGCAGGTTCTTACAGACATGGATAATCTAGAAATGTACTGGGAACTACGATCCGAAAAGATGGTATCAGATAAGCCGTGCAAAAGCAAGATGATATGCAAGACTATGTGGGCCATCTCCTCTACTGTAGGCAATTTCCTTAATGAAGATAAATGTGCTAGTTTGGGAAGTCCACCGTGACAATGCTGGTTATGCAACCATTAGAAAGGGGTAGTTGCACAACAAAGTCTGTGGAAATGTGTCACCAAGGTTGACTAGGTAAAGGATGTTGCTGTAGTTTTCCATAGGGGCAATCCCAGGTTCTTCTTGCATTGTAAACCGGTGGAACAGGAAGCCATGTATTCCTCCATATTGAAAGCCAGGTGAGGCCACCAAAAATGTCATGCAGCTATATCGAGAGTACCCTTTATTCATTCTAAAAATGCAGGCAAGGAGCTATGGCACATTCTAAGGATTTCAGACTGAAGGACTGCTGTAGGGATGAATAGGCGTTGCCCTTAAAACACAAGGCCATCACATCTGCAAGTATTAGAGTTGTAAGGATGGCATCCAAATGTCCAAGTTCCAAAGTATCTCAGGTCTGTAGAAAGGTCGTAACGGAATTGTACCAAAATGTCGCCCTCACAATAACGACGGCCGAAAATGTACCCCCCTTACACCACATATATATGTGGGGGGGTATAGAATATAATATTAATATGTGGGGTCTCCCCCGCATATATATGTGGTGTAAAGGGGTTAAAAAAGTCAGCATTTTGGGCCGTCGCAATAATCACCTAGATCCGTCATAACGGCAAAGCAAACGTGGCATATGGAGAAAGATCGTATGGCCTGGATTTTCTGTAGGACCTTTTCGTGACAAGAAATCAGTAACCACATTCTTGGTTGCAGGGATCTGAGTTGAGGTAATTGTGTACTGAGCATAGAAATATGACCACAAACCTTAACAGCTGTTATTACACTCAAAGTTCTTTAGAACCTGGAGGCCGGTAAGATAGCTCAGAAGGTTGAGCGCTCGCTGCTGCGATCTGAGCATGATCTGCAGGTCGCATGTTCAAATCCCGGCCTGGCCAACTCAGGCTTTCATCCTTCCGAGGTCGATAAATGAGTACCAATTTCGGGTGGGTGATATTGTATGTGAATATGTGCTCTGTAAAGCGCTTTGGATTAAGGCGCTATATAAATAACACATCATTATCATTATATTTCTACTGGGAATCCAGCCCCTAACAGATGTCGCACTTAATAAACACCTGTTAATCGTTAATAGTTATTTTCCCAGAACAGAATAGTTTAGTTCATTGGAAGTGAGTGTTCCTGTTCCCTGCTGGAAGGTGACAACCCTTCTCAGGGGGTATCAAAGAGAGATTTCTGGCTAGCAGCCTACGTGGTGGTTGTGGGTACATCCATGCCAGCCAGCTGAAGACCCATCAGACCCTGTCAAGAAAGAGCCACTTGACACCAAAGAAAAGTCATCAAATACTTGAAGCATACATTTGTAGTGAAAATAATTGAAAGAAATTCGATGAAATCGTCTTCGTGCAAATCTTCTGCGATGAAATCTACCTATACCGTTAAAATCGAACATGGCTTATATTTAGATATTCACAACTGCCACCAGACGTCTGGTGTGCACAATTATATTTTGAACCAGAGGGGCATAGTTAGAAATCTGCCTCTATCTGTTGGAACTTTGTATTCCAGCAGCTGTATTCAGGAATACTCCTGGGACATTTGACCCTGCCCTACTGCCACTGCAGGGGACTTCGGGAGATGGTCATATTAAGGTACACGTGTGCATTATGCCTTTTTTCTTCAAACCTTTTGAAAGTGAGGTCCGATAAGTAGATGTCACTTTTAGAAACAGTTACCTGTATCATTTTATCAAAAACCAAAAAAAGCACATCCCATTTCACCCTTTTAGATGGCATTCGTCACAGTGAGAAACGCAGGTTTCTCCATTTTCTGTTTTCCTTTCCGCAGTCTTGTCAATATTATCAAAGCAAGACTGTGCGAAAAGGAATTATGGGTTGGACAATATTTTAATAGGAGACTACAATCGTTGTTAAGGGTGTTAGTCCAAATACTATGTAAAAAAAGGAGGACCACCACTGTTGGAGCTGGTGACAATAGCACAGGTTGGAGTGATGAATAAACCAGGCCTAAAAATGTGTAGTACCCATTGGCAACTCTTAGTGAGTCAAAAATGCTGTGCTCTGCTCATGTGGAAAACTGAAGAGGTGAGTGACTTTCAATAGCACTGCTTAAAGAGTGACCTGAGACACTGAAACTGTAAAAGGAGATGTATGCAAAGCGCACAATGCCTTGATTTATTTGTTCTGTCTTGTGCCATAAACCACAATAGTAATCATATAATCCCAGGACACTTTTTTATTTTTTTTTTATCAATGCTGATGTACTTTTACATTAATGGAATCTCGTGGTTCTCTGAAGCAAAGTGGCTTGTTCATAAATAAGAATATCATTGTTTCTGCCAAAGGGCAGCCTTATAACTCTAAGCTTGTCACATTATATGTGAGGCACACCTTTTTGTGAAATTAACTATGAAAGTCAGTGCTCCAGATAATATTTTGAGGTGGGAGTATTTTACGCCTGATTTTTCAAATTAGAGAGTAAATGCAATTTCAAGAGTAAAAATGAGTTTTCTCCTCTGCAAGAGAGTAAAACTTATCCAACACATACACCCAATGCATACATAAAATCAGACCCATAGACCAAAAGCGTTGTAGATCAAAGTTGTCTGGCTTGTGCAGAGCCCTTCATTCCACATGCAAATGGCAAATCCCGTCTGGGCACATACTAACAGCACATCACTCCACTTGATAATGGCATATATCCTCCCTGAACATGCTAGCTACGCATCTCCTCTTAACACATACTAACGAGTATGCCACGCACTCTGTGCACAAGGTAAAGGCACATCTACTTTCAGCATTTTCAGAGATGTGCTGTTAGCATTTGAAGAGCAAATTTGTGTCATTTGCATGTGTAAATTGCACCTTTACACTGCGCCATGCTAACAGCACATCTCTATGCATATGCTAATGGCAGACATTGTTATCACGTATTGATAGAACATGTTCTGTTTAGCAAGCCTGATATTTGTACACGTTGACAGGACATATCTCTACCCATAGTGACCTCCAATCTCTTCTCTGCGCATGCTATTGGCACATCTCTTCTCGTCTGCTAATGGTGCATCTTCTCTGCGCACATACTAGTGGGACAACTCTCTGTACATGTGATAACTGCGCGCATGTGCACAGAGATGTGCATGGTAACGACATTCCTTCTACGCACATGCTAATGGGACGTATCCTCTCTGCACATGCTAACTGCACATCACATCCTTGCACGTACTAACTGCACATCCTGTGCAGCGACGGGATGTGCAGTTAGCATGTGCAAACTCCACATCCTGTCTATGCAGATGCTAACGGCACATCTCGGCTCTGCATGCTAACGGCACATCTCGGCTCTGCATGCTAATTGCCCTTCTGTTCCATGGCACGTGCAAATGACACATCTTTACTAAGTACGTACTATGGGGACATTTCTTCTCTGTGTGCTAACATAGCATCTCCTCTGCCCTTGCTATAACAGCACATCTCCTCTCTGCCAGTCTTAACGGCAGGGTTCCCTGCTGCACAGGCTTAAACATTGCATCCAAAGAAAGTGTGCAAAGCTACTGGGTAGGAGGGTGGCCTGCACTTCCCAAGTTCCAATTACGTGACGCAGCCTTTAATGGGTGTGGCGCAGAGGGAAGACCGCAGAGGAGTCGCTTCTTTCTTACAAGAAATGCAATAATAAAGAATGACCGTTGACACAAGTTACTATCAGTGCTGGAAATTGACAGAATCTACTGGGGCCAAATGTACCCGATATTCCCCCCTCCCCTTTCCTTATTCAGCCTGTCTCGAACATGTCCTTGCCAGCCCCCATCACAATGCCCAACAGTGCTCTCCTGAAATTCTGCTCTGTTTTGCTGTAATAAACGAAGTACCATTCGAAATGGGATAATAACCATTACCACAGTGCTTAAAAGCTGAAGGAATTTGGCTAAAAGCGTTATGGAAGAACACATACTCCCTTTCGACCTGGTATTGGCATAGCCTCCGTACACATGCAGCAGCACATCTCCTCTCTGCACATGCTAACTGAGCATCTCTGTTCTGCATGCGCCAGTGGCACATGGCCTCCCTGCATGTGCTATTGGCAAATATATTCAGTTCAGGCTAATGGAACCGTTCATCCCTGCATGGGGTAATGGCCCATTCCTCGTGGTATAACCCAACAGCAAGCGCACGTCTTAGTACAGCCAGCATAACTTTATAAATTATACATTACAGAGCAGGTTTACAACAGGCAGCAGGTAAAGGAATAATTGCAGATGTGTTGGCTCCCGCCCCTTTATTTCAGCACTTTGAGGGGAGAGGTGGAGGTGGCTGGTGGCTTGTGAGAGTAAGCCGACCTACCTGACCTCTCTCCCATGGTCTGTTGTGGGGAACAACTATTGAATAGTATATTTTAAAGCGCAATATGCATAGAGGTAATAGAAGACTTTCTTGAAAGTAACAGCTTTAAAGTTTTACTGCGTTTGTTAAAGTACATTTTTCGAATGGTGTCCTCCCACGTATTCCTCATCTTGTGATAATTCGTTATCTCCAGCTTCGCTGCTTCGGAAAAAAATGTTCTCGACAGAGGGCGCTGTGCTCGAGGTCGTGGCGTCGATTGTCCCTCGACGGACTCCGTACTCTGACAACGTCACCAATGGTATAAATAGCTAGAGCCGCGCCCGTTGCTTCAGTTCCGTTTTTCCGATCGCTTCGCTATCGAGAACGGCGCAGTTCAGATTTTCTGTGAAGAAAATGTCGTCATCTTCAACTCCTTCGACACCCAGATCCCACCGGATTTGTCTCTGGTGTCTCGGTTCCAGTCACCGAACTGACGACTGCGGGTCCTGCCAGTCCATGACCGAGAAGGCCCTTAGCGAGAGGAGAGGTAAACTGCCGGTGGGGAGGGAAGCCTCTAAGAAGGCTACGCCAAAAAAACATAAGAGAATCGGATCGCCATAGACACTCCAAGAGATCATGATCTAGGAGAAAATCGAGACACTCTTCGTCATCATCCAAAAAAATGAAGAGGAGACGTAGATCTCCCTCATCTTCTTCAGGGTCGACCGAAGAATTTCGTTGTCTGACTAAATCGGATTCTCCCAGAAAATGGGAAGAATTCCGCAAAAAGATGGAAGTTTTCGAGAACGCGGCCCGACCCCCTCGAAAGAACCTCAAAAAAGCCATACCCCTAAGGTCGCTCCATTGGACGACGAAGGGAAGTCCAAGACTACCTTGGCAAAGACCAGTAGTGTCGAGGAAACTAAAAAAAACTCGAAGACGTTCAAGACTCTTCGAGAGTCGAGCACTTCTCCAGTGCCATACAAAAAACACAAGCCGTCGAAGGCTTCGATGACTTCGTCGACGCCCTCGGTGTCGATAATTTCGACACCAAAAACAACCTCGACACCAGTATCGAAGTTATCTTCGAAATCTTCGAAGACTCCTTAGCAATTTAGCAATTCCTTTGATGCGTATGGTAGAAGAAGAAAGGAGATTCACTTCATTGCCCAGATCAGATTTTTTTAAGTCTATGTCTGCAATTTATGAGGAATCTGGTTCAGAAGAAGACCAAGTTACTCCTTTTGGAGTCTCTTATGGTACGAAACAAGTTCCTGAGGAACTTATTGACCAGGAATCTAGAATGAGAGACTTGAGTGATACATTCTGCCAGTGGGGTTGATACCTCCCCAGAATTAGAGTTTGCCAGACCTGATCCTGCAGAGCACGCAGATGCTGGGTACAGGGGTCTTATGTCCAGAGTAATTGAGTATATGGGTTGGGGTAATACTTCACCCATTTTTGAACAAGATGACATGACGGATATAATTGTCAGAGGACCTCAAAAAGATCCTGTTCTCCCTTTCCACAGGGCCCTTCAAAGGACGGTGGAGAAAAACTGGGATAAACCAGAGAGTATTGCTGCTGCGGATAGCACTTTTCCAAAAAAATATAGACCAGCTGGAACGGATCCTGAATATTTGAATAAGCATCCGACTCCAGAAAGTTTGGTCATTCAGGCAGCATCTACCTCAAAGCAAACTGCTTATCCCACTATCCCTCCGGATAGGGAGGATAAAAAAGTTGATGCCTGGGTACGTAAAGTTTTTACGTCAGGCAGTATGGCACTTAAGTCAACAAATGTCACCTGTACCCTAGCCAGGTTTACCCATACCCTGTGGGACTGTATTTCGGCGGCGGCTGATCATATTCTGGAAGGTGAGGAAAGGGAAGGCTTCCTGAATATAGTCAAAGACGGGAAGGAGGCAATGGGGGAATGTCTCCAGTCTGGACTGGATACTGCTGATAGTGTCAGCAGATGCATGGCTGCAAGCGTTGTGCTATGCAGATTTCCGTGGTTGAGGAAGTCGGGGTTTGCACCAGACGTACAGACTAGACTTCTCAACATGCCCTTTGATGGCTCGACGCTGTTTGGCAGCAAGGCTGACGAAAGCCTAGAAAAACTTCAGACCTCGAAAGCGGCAGCTAAATCACTTAGCACCTCTATGCGCCAGCCTCTAAAACCCTATTCCAGCTCATCTTCCTGGAGGGGTCGTTCTTTTCGTTACTACTCTTCATCTAGTAGAGGAAGAGGACAGGCTTTTCAAAGGGGCAGAAGAAACTTCCCTCGTGGAACACGAGGAAGAGGTGCAAAATCAGCCTCAGGAGCGGCATCTGTGCCCTCAGCCACTCCTGCAGCTGCCTCCAAATCCCTCTGAGACCTTGTTGCACAAAACACCAGTGGGAGGCAGGATCTCCCAGCATCTGAAGGAATGGCAGGGCATTACCTCAGATGCTTGGGCACTGGAAACAGTAGCCCAAGGTTACTGTCTCCCCTTCCAAAAAAGGCCTCAATCATCCACCGGGAGCCAACTCCGCCAAAATTCCAGACCCGCTCCTGTTGCAGGCAATGTTAACCCTACTAGAGAAAGGTGCCATAGAACTGGTACCTGTAGCGGAGAGGAACAGGGGTTGGTACTCCCCATATTTTCTCATTCCAAAAAAGGACGGAGGACTGAGACCCATCTTGGACTTGAGAAACTTGAACAAGTTCCTCAGGAAGGACAAGTTCAAGATGGTAACTCTTTCTCAGATCCTTCAGGCTCTCCAACTCCAAGATTGGTTGGTATCATTGGACCGTCAGGATGCTTACTTTCATGTGCCAATTCATCCAAAGCGCAGGAAGTACCTGTGGTTCGCGATTGGCAATTCTCATTATCAGTTTCGAGTTCTGCCATTCGGGTTGACCTCCGCCCCGAGGGTTTTCACCAAACTCTTGGTGGTTGTGGCAGCAAGTCTCACGAGGGGAGGTATTCACATATATCCTTACCTGGACGACTGGTTGATCAGAGCAAGTTCTCCAGAACAAGCTCAAGAATATCTTTCGATCACCTGCCACTTTCTCCACAAATTGGCCTTCTCCCTCAAATTCAAGAAGTCCCACATGATACCATCCCAGAAACTCCAGTTCATCGGAGCGGTCTTGGACACTTCCTCGGGAAAAGCCTTGCCTCCCGAGTTGAGAGCTCTCCACATCCAGCAGATGGTAACAAAATTCCAGAATGCCCAGCGTCTACGGGCCTTCGATTTTCTCAGGTTGCTCGGCCTCATGGCATCCTGCATTTTCGAGAATGAGATCCCTTCAGTGGGCATTCAGAACTCAGTGGTCCCAGTTCTCAGGGAATATGTCGGATCTTCTGCAAGTCCCGAACACAGTTGCTGAAGATCTTCTATGGTGGGCTTGCAACGACAACGTTCTCAAGGGAGAATCTTTTTGGCAACCATGGCCGGAGATAACAGTAGTGACAGATGCCTCACTCACGGGCTGGGGAGCACACACCAACGATCTGACAATCAGCGGTCGTTGGTCTCCATCGGAGTCCAAACTACACATCAACCTTTTGGAGCTGAGGGCAATCAGACTAGCGCTGAAGGCCTTTCTGCCCTCTGTACAGGGAAAGAATGTCCTGATAATGACGGACAATACAGTGGCCATGCACTATCTCAACAAGAGAGGAGGTGTGGGGTCACTACCACTGTGCAGAGAGGCAATGCAGCTCTGGTTCTGGGCAATACGAGAAGGAATCTATCTTTCGGCAATTCACCTAGCCGGAGAGAAGAACACGGAGGCAGACGCTCTGAGCAGGCAGATCACAGTCTCTCACGAGTGGGAGTTGGCCCAGGAAGTCTTTCTGGAGATCTTCGCCCTTTGGGGAACCCCTCAAGTGGATCTGTTCGCCACAGTGATCAACCGGAAGTGCGATCAGTACTGCTCAAGGGAATTTCCTCAAAGAGGAGCGCTGGGAGACGCATTCGTAGTGGAGTAGGATTTTCCACTGCTGTACGCGTTTCCCCCTGTCCCCGTGATTCCTCCAGTAATCAGGAGATTGAGAAAGTTCAGGAAAACCATGATTCTAATTGCTCCGGATTGGGCCAGGAGGACGTGGTACCCAGACCTTCTAGACATGTCCATCTGCCCTCCAATATGTCTTCCGCAAAGAGAGGATCTTCTCTCGCTAGAGGAAGGTCGGGTTCTCCATCCAGAGGTCAAAACTCTCAACCTTCACGCATGGTTTCTGAGAGGTTGAGATACAAGGATTGGGATCTTCCGGATGACATAATGGAAATCTTGCTTTTTTTGGTGCAAAGACAAGGATGTGGACCCTTTTCAATGTGGCACCCCAATGGTGCTTTCTTTTCTATTACATCTAGCCAATCTGGGGCTCCAGATAGGAACAATCAAAGGATACCTTGCTGCGCTGCCTATTTTCAAGCGCACCTCGGAAGAGGTTTCATATTTCAAAATACCGTTAATCATTCAATTCTTAAAAGGGCTTACTAGCGTATACCCTCCAGTACCTTTTAATGTCCCAACTTGGGATTTAAATTTAGTACTAAAATACTTGACTTGCATACCTTTTGAGCCTCTGCACTCATGTCCATTGAGGCTTTTAACACTAAAAACTGTCCTTCTTTTGGCACTATCATCAGCCCGCAGGGTTAGTGAACTTCAGGCTCTCTCATGCAAACCACCATATACTATTTTTTATAAGGATTCGTCCTTAAAGTTAAACCTTCATTCTTACCAAAAGTAGTCTCGGACTTCCATTTGTCACAAAAAATAGTACTACCGATTTTTTATCCTCCTCATCTGGGCAAAGAAGAGGAGAGATTGCACAGACTAGATCCCAGGAGGGCTCTTAGTTTTTACATCTCAAGAATGGCTAAGTTGAGACAAGATGACCAACTATTCGTGGGTTATACTGGTCATAAACTAGGCTTATCTGTAACAAAACAGACCATACCCCGCTGGATCATCTTAGCCATAGTTGAATGCTACAGATTAGCGGGAAAAGACCCACCAGATGGGCTTCATGTCCATTCTACAAGTGGAATGGCTACTTCTACGGCTCTAAAGAGGGGAGTCCCGGCAGCAGATATTTGTGCAGCTGCAACTTGGAAGACAATGCATACTTTTGTCAAACAATACTGTTTGGATACTGCCTCCTCTAATGAGGGTTTATTTGCCAAGGCAGTCCTACATTGTGTCCACGAAAACTGAAATTAGTACTCCCGCCTCCAAAATTGCTACTGCTTTGGGAGCCTATCACAAGATGAGGAATACGTGGAAGGACACAATCCATTCGAAGAACAAGTTACTTACCAACTGTAACGTTCTTTCGACTGGATGTTCCTCCCACGTATTCCTCATCGACCCTCCCATCCTACCCCACAGTACAGTTTACGTGTTCTTACACTCTCCTCTCACGAAGAATGTATCTGTCATGGGGCACGCCTGGGTGTTCCTCCTATATGTTTCATCGAAAAAACAGAACTGAAGCAACGGGCGTGGCTCGAGCTATTTATACCATTGGTGATGTCGTCAGAGTACGGAGTCTGTCAAGGGACAATCGACGCCACGACCTCGAGCACAGCGCCCTCTGCCGAGAATTTTTTTTTTCCGAAGCAGCGAAGCTGGAGATAACGAATTATCACAAGATGAGGAATATGTGGGAGGAACATCCAGTCGAAAGAACGTTACAGTTGGTAAGTAGCTTGTTCTTCTGAGCACACACAGTAAAACTTTAACACCGCCAGTTTGGGGGAAAGACTTCCCTCACCTCCCTGCCTATCAAAATGCAAGTGTGCACATCCAGGGGTGCACCTAGGCTAAAATGTAGGCTGGGGCTAACCCTTCAAATGTTGGGAGAGTCACTAACTTCAGAGACTGTGGAGGAATGGCAAACTTACTTGTGTAGGGGCATCGAACTTCATTACTCATTGTAATAAGAATATTCTAGTGCAGCTTCAATCTTACAATCAGTTATCTTCTCTCTCCTTTGAGTTTGAAACACCCACTTCTTGCAGAACCTGAAGGTCCTAGAAAGTGTGAAAATGGCAGATGGTGTGCAATGAAAGACTCAATAACCTAGCATAACAGGGCATTGCAGAGTGTGGGGCAGTACTCTGGACGGCCCAAGCACCTTCAGTGGGGGAGAAAATGTAATGTTGGTTCTACCACAGTCTGCTTTACTAGAATCTTTGGTGCACTGACTGGCTGGTGACACTATGTCTGCATGTCAAATCCAGTGTTACAAGAATGGGGGAGGGCCAGTGCAGCAATAATGCAATTCTATGCAGCAGTATTGGAGCCACTAGCAGAGGAGCACCAGTATACACCAATGTGTCCCTACACTTATTAAAACTGTCCTTTTTTAATGGTGTAAACTTATATGCACTCCAATTTTTGCAATTGAAGTCAGAATGAGATTACATTATTTGCCCAGCATCACACACTTACGCTAAACAGCGAAGCTGGGATTTTAACCCGCTCTTTCAATTTGGGCATGGCCACCTTCTTCCGCGCTTTACTTGGAACAAAACTTTTAGTTTTGGGTGTCAAGACCTACAATAATAATGTCCTATAGAGTTGACTTGCATAGTACAGCATCATAACATGTAAATCCTAATAGCAGCATGTTGTGCCAAAATAATATCACTGTACCTTATTTTCCACATCCTGCATGGAAAACTAGAAGATGCAAAAGGCAAAACATCCTGGATTTACCCACTTCATTTTCAGCACTTTAAAATCACCCCAAAAAATAAGTTGTGCCATAAACTCACTTGGGTTTGGAGATTCGTCACAAACTTCCAGCAAGTTATGTATGGTTATTAAAGAATATTCAACTTAGGCCATCAAAGTAAACTTGAATTTTTAGCATATCAAACTATTATATGTTATGGGTATGAACACATTTTAAAAGGGTGCATGCTTTATTGTGTTGCTCGCTTAGCTGTCACAGATTTGGTCTTTCAGTTGGAAATTCACCATCATGTGTAAGAAAGGCTATGCTGCTGACAAAAAAAAACGCTATAGTGCCATCTAGTGGTGGAACGTATCTTTGTTTTAATGAATAAATCAAAGCATACATGGTACGCAGTAGAAAATTAAATCATGTGTACTTGCCATAATTATATGCGTAAAAAGGCTCCTTACGCACGTTATCTGCAGGGCTGATGAAAGTGACTCTTCCTGAATTAGGATGCAAACTTGAAGACCGCTTTTTTGCTCTACTCATATGGAGCTGTACAATGTAATTCTATTGTCTGGATCCATACAATCATAAATTACCTGATTGTTCAGAAGGCTAAAAGAAATTAGCCAGTCCTGGAAAAAAAGTACCCTGAATTTATTACATTTGCCCATAACTGTGTCAAGCCATTGGCAAATCACTGATACATGTGTAAATTTAGTGTTGCAGTTTTTCAAATAGAAAAGTTTCTATTCCGGGGGGGGGGGCATAATCTGTGCCATCCATGTTCCTCCTTTTTAAATTACACACTGTACATGATGCCCCACCTATCCAGCTGTTTTACTGGCAACTCTACAACCCCCCTACCCCGCCCATAGAGCAGTTAATCATTATAATTCCAATTTTTTGTTGGACAAAGTGAAGATCTATAAACTATGCAGGGTCAGAAATGAAAGCCGGACACAAAGTTGTTTTGGTTAAAGACTTTTAACTTTTATTAAACAAATAATAAAGTGATAAGGGAAATGTCTTCAACCTGATATTGGAAAATTTGTGTTCATAAAATAAAAATAGAATAGGTCCAACAAAAATGTGGTGGGGAAAAACCTTGATTAAGACGGTAACTCCCTTCCCCCAGATTCTTCAATTCTTGAACAATATCTTTTGTGTCCGACAGTTCCTTGCGTCTTTACTTGGCCCTGTGAAAACCCTGATGGCGTCCTTGCACCTACTCCCCTTGGATCCTCTTTGCAGGTGGCCAGGGAAAAGCCATCGGTTTTGGATCCTGACTGAATGGGTGGAGATGTGAGGGAGGATCACCTGGGTGGAGGGTCCTTGGGCATTAGGGATAGGATGTCCACTGGCGAGACATGGTATCCTCCTTTTCCCTGTGATAACCAACCTTACTCCCCCCCCCCCCGCCTTTATAGCTTGTCGCCAGTCATTTTGTTTCATTTCCCCTCAGTCATACCACTCTAGTACTGGGACGAGGATGAAGCAACTAGGAGTGGTACACGCTACCATGTCATTTCACCACAAGGAAGAGGCCTGAAGACTGTTGTGGGGGTCAGGCATGTCCAGAGAACACCAGTAATTATGGTCTGGAAAAAGGACTTAAGGGCTCGCACCCACAACCTGTTAATAGGTTACATGTGCATAAAAGGTGGAGCTGACAGTCCGGAGAGAGAGAGACCAGCAGGAGAGAAGCTGGGCTGGGAGGTGTATGCCTGTGAGGAGAGAAATCCAGTCAAGCAGGTGGCTGCTGAGGAGGGTCCCACCTGGAGACCAGGATGCCAACAATTATCCAGGCGAGACTGTGACGCGAGGGCCCGAGCGGGCCCGTGAGAGGGTCAAAGCTGTCGGAGCCTCCTTTGTCGGGTGCCTACAGCCGGAGCTATGGTGCACGGACGAGACCCCAGTGCTGCAAGCTACGGTAGTGTCAGCGAGTGACGAGCGGAGCTGCTGGCAACCCACAGACAGATTTCCAAAGTGCGAGTGCGGCTTGCAACGCTACTGCAGCGTGTGTGTGGAGCAGAGAGCGATAATTGCAGTAGATGGGATTCAACCCTGTTAATACTTGTTCATTTTTGGGATTTAACTCAGTTACTTCTTGCATCAGGTATATTCGACTGGGAACTGGAGTGCGCGCCTCGCCTTCCCCTTTTTTTTACATAATGCTATGGGAGTCCCGGGCTCCAGAGGCAGCAGCACCGGGGTTACTGTGCCCTACTTGAGAGAGCCATAATGACGGTTTTCTCCCCTCCCCCAATTTTGGGAAAGATTTGTGCTCTAGGAGGGGTGTTGGTTCCTGGTCACCTGAATTGTAAAAATGTTATCACTACAGCTACCATAATCCTTTGGGACTGAAAGAGCAACTAATTAGTAACACCTGTAAATAAATACAGCCTCCCTGATGATTGCTCTTGGAGGAGTAGAACAGAGCAATTGAACTGCAGCAGATGGGATTCAACCCTGTTGATACTTGTTCATTTTTGGGATTTAACCCAGTTACTTCTTGCATCAGGTATTTTCGACTGGGAACTGGAGTGCGCGCCTCGCCTTCCCCTTTTTTGATAATTTAAGACGCTTTGGGGACCCGCCAAGGACCAGTGAGGGAATCGGGGTGGGGGGGGGGGACACTCATCCCGGGGCGCTCCTGGGGCTACACCAGGGCAAATGTTATTGCCGGATGAATGAAACTAGATGTGCAATTAAAAGTGAACCCAAAGTGAGGGGATGTATTGAACAATCTGAGCAAGTTGAATAATAAGGACGTGAATGAAACATTATTGAATACCGAACTAAAGGAAAGCTTTGACACGCCTGTGAATGGAATGCAAGCATAGGTAAAGCACACGTATTAAATACTGAAAGACAAAGATCAAATCATATGGAATAAAGTGAAAAGCATGTAATTAACATTACTGAAGAGTGTGAAGATAGTGTGGTTAAGGAAAGTGAGCACCGCACAGTGAATTGTATGAAAGAACACATAGTGGCAAAGCCAAGAGACTGGCAGGGAGAAACCAAAGTGATGGTGAACCGGAACACAGCTGCAGTGACAGAAAAACTTGTGTGGTAAAGAAAGCCTAGGGTTATCGGTTGCGTGGCCTGTAATGGGTGGACCGTATGGTCCAACAACTGTGCCTACACTGAGGATACCCTGTCTGTGAAAGCCAAGGAAAATGCAGATAACAAATCTTCACGTATGAAGGAGATTGTTGAAGTGAAAAACCATTAAGGAATCGGGAGTATAAAGTTGACCTGGAACTGGTTTTGAGTGACTGAAACGAAGTGTGAGTTGGCAAACTGGACAAGCTGATGTCTTTTTTGGGGAAGAGAAACCTAAAACCTTGTGAATCTTGTTGCCTTGGGGAAGGAAACCTCAAGGCCCTTTTACAACTGTGTTGTCTTTGTGGGGAAGGGAACCGCAAGACTTTGTGGCACTGCTTTGAACTTGGGAAGGCGAGCTGGAAAGTAAGCCAAGAGTGAGAAGAAGCTCAGCACTTTATTTTGGAACGCTACTTCATTTATTGTTGACATCCTTACACCTTGTTTAGCTTTAGTTGTGAGGGAAGTTTAGGTTTTTGACATAGACCAACTTTTAAGTTGCACTTACTGACTCAGACTATCCTTAGTTTCTTTAGCACGGGAAATCCCACCTAGCATAGGGCAAGTTAGGCCTTACACCATCGTTACATTTAAGTTGATAAAAGTAGTTTTTGAACTTTTAATCCCACAATACTCCTGTTAGGTAAAAAGTTATTTATCCATATCAGTCTTTCTTTAATACCAGTTTCTTCTTCATTCAAAACACTTACACTCAACTTTCTGGTATACTCCTCCTGCCATGACTTCACTTATGCCCTTAATTGCCTGGTGTGGCAGGACCTCTCTCTTGTGATGTCACCTGCCTGGTATATTCTTGTCAGGACTTCACTTCCTGCTGGGTTTCTTTCTCGTGCTTCAGTTTCTCTTTACTTTCACAATTACATATACCCTCTTTGGCTTGGTATATCTGTTTTAGGCCCCCCCTCCATCCGCAATCCATATGCTTGTATGTTATTGGGGATTTCTTTGGCTCTCTGCCCTTTTCACTTACCCAATTCTGCTTCTTACTTCTGCGTCCCCTCCCCTTTCCTCCATCCTGTATGGGCGTCCTTCGCTAGGGATGGGAACAGAACCTTTTTCACCAGAAAAAATGTTCTTTCCCTTTAAATTTAGTTGCGTGTTGGGGCGCGGCCCCAAGAGCATGCACTCCCTTAGCCCCGCCCATCAATGTCACACCACACTCCTCTTTTCCACGTCGACGTTAGCGGACCGGCTTCACCAGCGCTCGTGGTAGAGTCCCTATGCCAAGTAATTCTACGCGTTTTTCCCTATTGTCATACCTTTTTCTTATTGTATGTTTGCTTGTTTTATCTTGTTTTATGTGTGTAAAGTTTCATTTGTTGAAGTTAGGTCACACAATAAATAAATGAAAAAAGAAAACTTTTTTTAATTAGTCTTACTAACTTCTAATTCTTACAGGACACCGTCCACGGGTGCCCTGCCCGCCCCCGGCGGACTTCAGCAGGTGCCTGTCTTACAACGGTTAGTTTCCCATATCGGACCCGCATGCTCTCTGCCTCCTGTGGCTTGGCGAGGACCACAGATGGGACGGCTGCTCGGCGTGCAATGTGCTTTCTCCCCGGTGCCTAAAGAATCGGTTGGCGTGGTAGAGGGAGCTGTTAGCCAGGTCTCAACCAGACCATATGAAGGAATATGGAGAAGGATAACCAAGAAGACAAGTATATTATTTCCTAAAACACCCCGCAAGAGCGACTCCTTCACAGGGAAGCCCTCCAGGCGGAGGGGCCAATCAGGCTCAGTTGCAGGCGTGAAGCGTACTGCGGCTCAGCTAGCTACCGGCCGAATGGCTGAGGGATCTTAAAATCCTCCTGGTCCCGTTGCTAAGGAGCCAAGCGGCTTAAAGACCGGAAAGACTGGGACACGTCCGGAGGGGCACTGCCCTGTTACCAGTCCTAGGCCTGAGGGGGAGCCTACACAGATGGCACTACTGGCCCTTTGACGCGTTGGCTGTATTAAACCACCTATGGACACTGCTAGTTATTTAGGGGGAAGAATGGTGGGATGTATGGAGGAAAGGGGACTATGTACTAGGAGTACATTAGCCACTCCGGTGAGTAACTTGCAATTTCGGCCTCTATGGCTTTATCACATTGTTTCTCATTGGCGCGGTCGCTGAAATGCCCCGGGGTCCCCAGCTTTCTGGACCGACCGACTGACTGGTACTTACACAGCGTTGCTCTGCCGCTTGCTTCATGCTTCAGGTCACTCTGGCTTTCTGCAAGACTTTGCTGCTGTATGCCTGCTTCTTGTCAGGTTCCAGAAGGGACAACACTGTCTCCGTGAGCTGCTGAGCTCCCAGGAATCATCTCCAGAATCCCAGCGTCTCCACAGCACTTCCCGCTCACGCAGCGTGGCTTCCCTTCTCTGCATTCGAGCTACTCTGCCTCGCCACACTGGCTCGTGTCTCCAGCTCTCACTTGCCTCTCCAGGAGATGACGTCTTCCCCTGTGCCTCTGCTTACAATTCGGTTGCCTTTTTTTTAAAGGCCCCATGCACCTGTGCTTTTCCCAGACTACCAGTACTCTCAATGTGCTTGGAGCTTTCACTGCTTTGCATCATCCTCCTCGTCCCAGTACTTAGGTGGTTATGAGAATGGATGTTACTTGATACATGATACTTGGGGAGATGCTTTTACGGACTTCATATGAGAAATCAATTCTTCTTGAAGGGGATTTGGAAAAGAAAAAGGTTCTCTTGGAGTTTTTATCCCTTGAGTCAAGGATGTGAGCATGACAAAGAGTGTTTGGAAAAAATGTTTCTTCATCTTCCCTGAAGGGGGGGAACAGAGACATGACAACAGGCCATCAGGGTGTTTGGCATGAAAGATGGTTTCCTTATGGGTACATTTTGGATACCATGCCTCGTCCAATGGAGCCATGCCATCCCCCCTGGTAGTAGTCTCCTCCCATGTGATCTTCACTCATATAGCCGCCCCCAGGGTCAGGATCAGGTAGCAGCTGCCTTACCCTGGCCACATGGGAAGAGGTCACCACCGGGGAATCCGTGATGACTTCAGTGGATTCAACACAAAACACCTCACCATTTATTTTCTGTAAACAACCACCTCTTTAATATTCATAAAATGAGACTGAAAGTCTCGGGTGATCCCTCCATTGCCTCCTCTCCATCTTTGTAGAACCACCCCCCCGCCCCCCTTTAATCACTCCACATAAAAGACCACCAGAGGTTTCTGAGGTCCCTGAAAACCTTTTTGGTCACCCTGTTATTTACCTGATTTTATGAGGGGTCTCTACTGTTTCATGACCATGATGCATCTATGAGGCAAATGTTCATGCTTCACAAGTAATGACGTAAAAAGTGTGTACCCCTTGCTGTGCTTCTCTTGGATCAGTCAACCTTTTCCTGTAAACCGGCGGAGTCTGGCGGACACCAGAAGGGATCAGCAAAGGAGAGCCTTGTATATTATTATGTATGGAGTTGAAATGTGAGTAGTGAAGAGGTGGAGAGATGTCACAAGTGCAAATGTTGTTGGAAATTCTGTAAGGAACTATTTGGGAACAAACTCAGGAGTTGGATGCAAAGATCTACACATGTGCTTACTGTGCAAAGGTAAATAAAGGGCATGCAAATGTCCTGTGTCAAGAGAGCTTCATATCATCGGTGACTAGCTTCGTTGCGCCGCTGGCCAGCAAATCAAATACAGCATCCAGGTGTGGAGAGACGTTAAGCTGGAAGGACCTGCCGCTGTCATACGACAGATGCAGACTCTGCACTCTCCTTCTCACTTAAGTAAGAAATGGGAATTGCAGCAGAAGGAGGCCGGCACTGTCTCTCCCCAAGGACATCGGGGCCTCTGCGCAAGTTAGCCTGTCATGCGCTAGAGCTTTTTTTTATGAAGGTACCACATGGGACTTTTGAGGAAAGGATCTCATGACACAAACCTGCGTAGATTGAAAGCAGCGTTGTAGGATACTGCATGTTAAAAGTTGCATAGCAACCATATAAACAAAGCTGTGTGCCAGTCACGGTGAAAGCAGAAAGAAAAGAGTGTGACAGATGATTAATTCTTTGGATTGTGCCTATAGACTGATCAATTAAAAAAAAAAGGAATTGGGAAAACAACAAAATACAAGTAAACTAAACAAGTTGGGAGAAAGAAAATGGCTATGCAAAATGTTCCTGGACTGCTCCTAATCATGCCGTTGCCTGGACTTTCTTCGTTGAATTGGACTCAGTGGAAGAAAGGTTTTATGCACTATATCCATGCAGATTGTGGAAACTGTTTTACAGTGGACAGGAAGGTGTTGCATCTGATGCACTTCCTTGACTACAAGGGACAGCGCATATATGAAATGTTTCCAGAAATAATGAGGATGAGCATGATGTAGAGGACATGAACAAGCTTAAAGTGGCTCTAGTGAAATTAGATTTCCATTTCAACCCCAAGGCCAGCACCATATTGGAATATCATTTTGAAGCACATACTGGATCACGTTATGGTTCACTGTGGGAGTAATTGCATAAGGGAGGAGGCATGGTTAAAATATGACCTGACGTTGGAGGGATTGTTGCAGATGGCGAAGAGAGTAGAATATTCGATGGCTTGTATGGAGCCCAGTAAAGTAGAGAATAGCACGCCCACTCAAGAAGTTTTAAAGGTTGATGAAGAGGCCAAAACGCTAAACAAATCCTTGCGGATTCCTTCCAGTACCAGGATTACCACACCCGCATAGCTGAGAAAGGAACTTTCAGAAGCATGGGCAGTCCACAATTGCAGAACTATTATGTTTACAGCATGGAAGCAAAAACCATTTGGCCAAGTCTGCTGTGTGCACTGGGAGGAAGGTAATGTGCACGAAGTTTAAAGTGTGGGACCATTCCACAAACTATTGCAAGAACTTTCAAGGTCGAAGCAGGGCCAATAGGAAAAGTGTACAGTTCGTTAGTGGGTCAAAATACACGTCCAAAGAGGAGCCAAATGCAGCTGTTTATGGTGAATGTGGTCGGGCTGCAGGAGAAGATCAGTGTGATAGCCCAATGACCAATGTTGCTGTGAATGGGAATGTTTTGCGCATGATGGTAGGTTCAGGAACGAAGGTGACCATGATTGAAAGAAGAGTATTTGAGGAAACGCCTGGAGGGAGAGTGAAAGACTGGCCACCCACCCCCCTAACATAAGACCAGGAGATTACAATATGGACAGATGGAGATATTTGGATATTCTATGGGAGAAATAAAGTTTAATGGGAGTAGGGCCTCAGGGAAGGTTCATGTATTAAAAAGGGGCATCCTTGTTAGGATGGAGAGAACAAAAGAATGTGTTAATAAGAGTAGATCCCAACACAGAGGAGCAAGTGCTACATGTGAATGGTGTCTATGCACAGAGAACTTTTGAAAGTTATGCTGGAGTATTCTCAGAGGAGATTGGAAACTTGAAGGCATGGCACATCGAATTGTATTGAAGGAAGGGAGCATTCCTGTGGCATCAAATTGCATCCAGTTGCGTTGGCTTTGAGAGACTGTGTAAATTAATGAAGTTGAGTGATGATTGCTAAGAAACAAATTGGAAACATATGGCGGTACGTACAAAGTACGTAGAAATTAGACCGCTAAAAAAGTGAGTGGCGGTAGAGACACCCTCTCCTGAATGATGGAAATGCAGAGTCTTCTAGGCAAAGGGAAAGTATTTTTCAAGTTTAGATTTGTCTTCAGCACATCACCAAATGTGTAGGAGCTCTTCATTTGACAGCCTTCATATCACATGATGATCGCAGGATGCTGTTCGGTGTCAGCCACATCTGTCTTTCAGAAGGTTATTTATAATTTGTTTGGAGGCATGAGGAATGTACATTGCTACCAGGATGACATGTTGATATGCAATGAGTCCCTAGAGGAGTGTTGGAGGTGTTGGAGGTGTTAGAGGAGAGTAGTTTAACTTTAAACCTGGAGAGGTGTGTTTTCAGGAAAACGTCAGTGGACTACTTCGGTCATGAGATATCGGGAGTAGGGGTAAAGGCTGGGCTTGAATTTGTCAAGGAGATGCACAAAATTGCAAAGCTCATTAGTAAGAGGTATGATCCTATTTAGGTATGGTTGATTTCTAGCAAAATCTTTTTTTTCTCAAAACTTTGCATAAAGTGTAGCTGGGGTGCAAAAAGTATTGTAGGCAGCGTAGAGATTGACTGGAATTGGAAACGTGAGGAAGAATTTCGTAAGGAAGAGATAGCTGTGTCCATAACTTTAGGGCAATTTGAAACCAGTAAGAAAACAATGATTGCGATGGATACGAGTGATGTAGTGCTTGGTGCTGTCATGACTCGAAGTAACGCAGGGGAGGAGAAAACAATTGTGCATGGTTCCAGAGTTTTAAAGGGGCCGGGAAATAGATAATTTGGTATTGGAGAAGGAAGCACTGGCTGTCCATTGGACCGTTCAGACATTCTGGGCATTTGTATGGGGTCCAGAGATTGTCTGGCGTTTGGATCACAGACTGTTGAAAGCAATTTTTGAATCAAAGGGGTTGCAATGCTATTCAATTGTGGTGGAAGTTGTGTCATGGAGTGATGAGTGTGCTGGTAATCCTGGTTAGGTGGGAAGGAAGAGGCAGGGGAAGAAGAGTGGTTTGAGCACGTATTGGTAACCCATGATCAGGTTGTGGGATGTACTGAATGGATGGAGGCCTTTTCAAGGAGATTGCTGATGTTGGTTGAATACAGTGCTTCTGTATATTTGTGCTTGGTCTGACCATGGATTGGGCTTCAGTGCTTTGAGAAAGGAGGGTAGTGATGAGGGCTTGCCAATCTGCTGTGCCAACTGAATAAAAGAAGGGAATACTGGTTTCTCGGTTCACTCTGGTTGCTTAAAGTCGAGTGTCGGCATACACTGATTGGTTTGCAATCACATTAGATCGTGGCAGAGTGCAGAGTCCAGCAGATCTTACTTGGGATCCCTCGTTGAGCTTGCATCTTCCTCTGAGTTTCAGTACAGGTTCCCTGGTTCGAATGGGTAAGGTTGCATACTAGCACCAAATGGTCATATAACATAAACCCTGTGTCAAATAGTGTTTTGGAGCTGAATGATTCTCTGGTTCCAATCGCAAGGTTCCGCCAAACTTCTGGCAGCCATCCAGTCACATGGGGATGTTGCTACATTCATCTTTTGCTGGCTTATTCCTGGAGTTTTTTTTCTAAGTTTGGAATCTGTCTCTATTCCAGACATCATTCCCAGACCCCACAAACAGCTGATGTCTGTTTCACACTTGAGGGTGAAAAACAGTCATTGATTTCCAGAGGTTTGGCTCAAATACCATCAGCAGCGAATTTATTTTATTGTAAGCATACATTGTGTTTGAGCTCTCCATTTCCTTCCTTGTGTGCATGCCTCCAAGCTCGGTGTACGTATCCTATCTTGCTATTTTTGTCTTTGACACATATGTTGTTTGTTTTTTGTTGTCCTTGCACATTTTCTTCTTGTCCTTCGTCCTAGTCCTTCTCTAAATCATAGTCCTACTAAAATGCCCTGTCCCCTTCCTCCTTGTGGGAGTTCCTGCTTTCCTGCTCTCAGCATTTTCAGTGCATTTGGAAAACCTCAATTTTAATTGGGCGCGCATATGGTCACGCTCATCCAGGCTCTGCCCCCTGCCTCTCCCAGCAGTCATTTTCTATGTGCTGAATGGGACGGATCTCTGGTACTGCACTCTTTGTTTGAACCTTCCTTTTTTTTTCGTCCTCCTTTTGCAACATCATCTTCCAGCCCTCAGTAGCGCTTCGGTTCCTTCGACTCTACCCATTAAAGATGGCTTTGCGGCCTACGCATGCTACCAGAAGCAGATGCTGCCACTGATTCCCATTCAGTCTTCAGTGCTTGGTCACGCTGCTAGTGCTCTGATGCTTGGTCGGTGCACTCTCTTGTCTGCTTCAGCGATTAGAAAACTTCCTCTGAGAGTAGAAGAGTAAGGCAGACTTAAGTATATCCCCCTGCCACCTCCAAATAGGGCACCCCAACCTAGGAATTCCTTCCACAGAATTCCTGTGGCCAGGAGCGGTCGCAGAGACAGACCCTTTAGCTACCCCATTTGCATTCATGGGCTAGGTGTGCGGGAGACGCCGAAGTTCCCTTATTAAGGAGCTAATTCTTTTTTGGAAAATCAAAGTTTATTGGTTTTTGGGTTATAACATGAAACATTACAAAACTACTTCATTCTTCCTCATACAATTATAACATAAACCCCCTCCCGTAACCCCCATCCGTGGATCGAGTTCAAATGGCCGCTTCATTGGCGTGCTCTCGGGAAACAGTTTGTAAAGTGTCCAATCACCTATCAACGCTTTGAAGTCTTGGGCTCAAGTTCATTAATCCTGTGAGATCTGTGGTGTATATTGTATCAGTTGTACTGTTCCCGCTGGGTTTATTTTTTGTGTTTAGGTGGTGCCCATGTTGTGGGGCTGCCAGTTCAGCCCAAGCGTTCGTACCTTTCAAAGAAGGGTAGCCACAGTTCCTCAATGTTCTTTTTGGATTCGTTGATTAAGTGTGTTAAGTACTCCATATCATAGATGGCCCGGAGCTTAGTGACCCATTCTTTCGAGTGGATTGTGTCCTCCAACGTATTCCTCATCTTAGATGTATTCCATCCAGCTTTGCTGCTCTTCGGAAATTTTTTCGGCAGAGGGCGCGGTGCGTCGATGTCGTCGAGTCGATAGTCCCTCGAAGGCCTCCGACAAGGGTGACGTCATCGGGTGTTTAAGTAGCACGTGCGGCGCCCGTTGGCCTCAGTTCTGTTTTTCCACAGTATACGTTGCTTCGGACATTCGGCGTGCCTCGAGTTCTGTGAAAATATAATATAACAAGAAATATGTCCTCGTCATCGACACCGACCACGACCCCGAGATCGGGATTCAAAAAGTGCAAGTCGTGAGGCTCAAAAATGTCGTTCACGAACCCACACCGTGAGTGTTTGTGGTGCCTCGGAGAAGGCCACGACATGGAGTCCTGTTCGAAGTGTCAGGCGATGACGGGGAATGCCTTGCGAGAAAGGAGAGGAAAGCTACAGGTAGGTCGAAAAGATCGAAAAGCCTCTAGCGTCGAGTCGAGACCCCATGAGGAGACATCTCCTCGACGCGAAAGGCATCGATCTAGATCCCGATGCGATTCTCGTCGCTTGTCGTCTTCGTCAAAAAAATCGAAGAAACAACGCCATATGTCTCCCTCGACCTCGTCGTCAGACGAGTCTCCGAAAAGGATGAAATGCCCCACAAACATTCATCTTCTGAAGAGTGGGAAGCATTCAGGGTCAAAATGATGGAGGTATTTCAGAAGGCGAAGCCTCGGTCAGCGCCTTCTTCGGAAGCCGGCCGGGAGCGTCATCGCTCCGACACTCGCGTGCCCTTGAGCCCGGGTGATCGAAAAAGGAAGGATAGGGAACCTTCCAGGACGCCGAGCGAAAAACGCTCGAGTCGAGTCGACCGCTCGAGGTTACTGACGCCGTCCGAGACCTATCACACCTCAAAGGGAAAAGCGTCGAAGACCGTCTCGACGCCTTCAAAGCAGACCTTGTCGACGACCACCATGTCGTCGACGCCATCGACGCCTTTATCGACGTCGAGGCCGAAACCCTCGGCGCCAAAGGCTCCAGCCAAGCCAGGGAAGCCAGAAAAAGAGACAGAGAAGGTTACAAAAAAATGTCAATTCTTCAGAGCCTGGTACTAAACCCCTTCCTCCTCCTCTCCCAGAGAAGGTTTTCAAGCCTCTCCCTAGGAAGGAGTTTTTCAAATCCTTGACCTCAATTTTTGAGGAACAGGAGAGATCCGACGAGGAAAATGTACCTTTTTGGTTTGGAATATGGCACCCCAAATGTCCCAGAATGCTTAATCTCAGAGGAAAGCAGGATGAGGGATTTGGTGGATTCTTTACACAATGCAAGTGGCATTAACACTTCTCCTGAGAATGACTTTGGTAGACCAGATCCAGGGGAGCATGCCAGTCCATCTTACCATCAGTTAATGACCAAGGTGGTAGATTACTTGGGATGGGCAAGACCACCAGCCCAATTCGTCAAAGATGATTTAACAGATATATTGGACCATGGTCCCACTGAAGACCCAGTACTACCCTTTCATGTAGCCTTGCAAAACAGGGTGGCCAAGAATTGGGAAACTCCGGATTCTATCCCTCCGATCAATAAGTCCCTCACATCAAAATACCGCCCTGCCAGTAGCGACCCCGGCTATCTGTCAAAACATCCAACTCCCGAGAGTCTGGTCATACAGGCAGCCACAGCTTCCAACAAACTTGCATACCCTTCTATCCCTCCAGACAGGGACGATAAGCATGTGGATGGCTGGGCACGGAAGGTATTTTCAGCTGGGAGCATGGCATTAAAATCTACCAACTCCACATGTGCCTTGGCAAAATTTTCGTACACTCTGTGGGAGTGCATTGCAATGGCAGCGGAGCACATACCAGAAGGGGAAGATAGGGAATGGTTCCTAGCCATTGTTAGAGATGGAAAGGAAGCCATGCAGGAATCCCTTGAATCTGGTTTGGACACTGTTGATAGTGTGAGCAGGTCCATGGCCACTAGCACGGTAATGCGCAGATTTGCATGGTTACGGAAGTCGGGTTTTGCACCGGACGTACAGAACCGCCTTCTGAACATGCCTTTTGACGAGAGCCTTGAGAGGTTGCAGACTTCAAAAGCAGCTGCCAAATCTTTAGGAGCTGCTATTAGGCAACCTCAGCCTTTTCGTGCACAAGGACAGTCATGGAGGGGACGATCCTATCGTTATTACACCTCATATGGAAAAGCGAGAGGAATGGCCAGTCAAAGGGGCCAGAAAAAGGCCATTTGCGGTGGACGAGGAAACCATGCTAAGCCGACTTCATCTGCAGCCTCTTTACCATCAGCGGCTGCAACATCCGTCACAAAACCCCTTTGAGGACTTGCATCACAAAACACCTGTAGGTGGCAGGCTGTCACAGCATCTGCAAGAATGGCGAGCCATTACTTCAGATGTTTGGGCTCTAGAAATAATAGCCCAAGGCTACTGCCTTCCCTTTCTAAAGCAACCTCAAAGCAATCCACCAGGAAGACACCCGTTGAAGTCTTCGAACCCGCTTCTACAGCAGGAAGTTCTAACCCTGCTGGAGAAAGGTGCTATAGAACCAGTACCTGCAGCGGAGAGGAACAAGGGATGGTACTCCCCGTATTTTTTTATCCCCAAAAAGGACAGAGGACTGAGACCCATCTTGGACTCAAGAAACTTGAACAAGTTCCTCAGGAAGGACAAGTTCAAGATGGTTGCCCTTTCTCAGATCCTTCAGGCCCTTCAACTTCAGGACTGGTTGGTGTCATTGGACCTCCAGGATGCTTATTTTCATGTGCCGA
Source organism: Ambystoma mexicanum (assembly GCF_040938575.1). NCBI lineage: Eukaryota > Metazoa > Chordata > Amphibia > Caudata > Ambystomatidae > Ambystoma > Ambystoma mexicanum. The sequence continues at coordinate 629,776,392 of NC_090922.1, read as the reverse complement.
TTCATCTCAAGCACAGAAAATACCTGAGGTTCGTAGTTGGCGACTCACACTATCAGTTTTGAGTCCTGCCATTCGGGTTGACCTCCGCCCTGAGGGTCTTCACCAAGTTAATGATAGTGGTGGCAGCACACCTCAGGAGAGGGGGGGGATTCACGTCTACCCCTAACTGGACGATTGGTTGATCAGAGCTCGTTCTGCCGAGCAAGCACTGGATCATCTGAAATTCACTGCCACTTCCTCCACAAACTGGGCTTCTCCCTCAATTTCCATCATCCACTTCCATCATCCACCTAGAGGGGTGAGGGCAGGAGCCCCCCCAGCCCAGCAGAGGATCCAGACCAGGACCCAGGCACGGAGCGTGCCATCAGAGCAGGGCCTGCCTGACCCTGTCCATACAAGGTGCCTGACTCGCCCATGCCGGGCGCATCGCGGCACGATATCGAGGCTGAACCTCGATTTGATCAGGAAGAACCGCCGGCAGGCGGAATCGCCGGCCAATCCTAAGGCCATACAAAGGCCTGTTCTGCGCCCCAGGTCCCCCACTTCCATCATCCACCTAGAGGGGTGAGGGCAGGAGCCCCCCCGAGCCCCCCAGCCCAGCAGAGGATCCAGACCAGGACCCAGGCACGGAGCGTGCCATCAGAGCAGGGCCTGCCTGACCCTGTCCATACAAGGTGCCTGACTCGCCCAAGCCGGGCGCATCGCGGCACGATATCGAGGCTGAACCTCGATTTGATCAGGAAGAACCGCCGGCAGGCGGAATCGCCGGCCAATCCTAAGGCCATACAAAGGCCTGTTCTGCGCCTGTTACGCGCACGGGAGCGCGGAGTGGCCACCACCTCTGCTCAACTTGCAACTTACCCACTGCCAGAACCCTCCTGCATATGGAGAACGCATTGTAAGTACATGCAATTACCGGGACATTACTGTATGCATGGACTCTTAGCCACTCCCACTAAGATGGGTCTATGGTCTCTAGTTCTGGTCACATACATACCATGCCTACTTGTTGTATTGATTGTTGTGGCATTTAGACCATGCTACTATGTTTGCCCCATGGTCGCATTTAGACCACACTACTGTGTTGTGCCCTATGGTCGCATTTAGTCCACACTACATTTAGACCACACTACTGTGTTGTGCCCTATGGTCGCATTTAGACCACACTACTGTGTTGTGCCCCATGGTCGCATTTAGACCACACTACTGTGTTGTGCCCTATGGTCGCATTTAGACCACACTACTGTGTTGTGCCCCATGGTCGCATTTAGACCACACTACTATGTTGTGCCCCATGGTCGCATTTAGACCACACTACTGTGTTGTGCCCTATGGTCGCATTTAGACCACACTACTGTGTTGTGCCCCATGGTCGCATATAGACCACTCTATTGTGTTATGCCCTAGGGTCGCATTTAGACCACACTACTGTGTTGTGCCCTATGGTCGCATTTAGACCACACTACTGTGTTGTGCCCCATGGTCGCATTTAGACCACACTACTGTGTTGTGCCCTATGGTCGCATTTAGACCACACTACTGTGTTGTGCCTTATGGTCGCACCGATGTCCTTCATCCGCCAATCCTCTGCACGGCGCATCACTGTAACGCTCACCTGGTTCCCACGGAGGCGCGGCGTCGAAGGCGCAGAACTCTGAAGATGGACAGGAAGGGCCCCTCTATTCTGGCTTCCCTGGCTCGTTGGATACCCTCCTGTGCGTGAAAAGGGAGTATTACCAACTGTGGAACAATGCTCAAGCCTCCCACTCCCTTCCAACCCTCCACGATACCTCCTCCACGATTCCCCGTGAAGCCTCACCTTAGGGTTTGGAAGGATGAGCTCTCCATCCTGCTTCTGATGCAGGGGCGCGTTGAAACCCAGTTACTTCACTGGATTGAGGATTGATGGGAGTTCAGGTAAGCTTGACTGTTCAGGTAAGGCGCTGTAAAAGTTCTGTTCAAAAGTTCAAGCTTAATAATAATGTTTGTTGTCTAATTGCAGCAAGCGCTAATGCTTATGTCTTTTTCCCCTTAGGGGCCGGGGTTCGGAGTGCCGGAGATATGGCGCCAACCCGAAGTGAAACAGTTCTGGATGAGCGCTCAGGTAATGTCTTTGCATTCGCTCATTCAATGTCTTTGTCTTTTTTCCCCATAGGGGCCGGGGTCCGGAGATGCCAGGAAGCGGCAGGACCCGAAATGCAGTGGGAATAATCCAACAGGTAAGACTTAAAAGGAAACTGAGCTTTCCTTATTCCTTTTCTCCCTCTCACCTTTGTTCTTGTCTTTTTTCCTCTAGGCGCCGGGGCGTAGCTGAATCCGGAAGATCGCTGCTGAAGATGGAAGCGCCTTGCAAAGGTGAGTAAAATGCAGCGCTGCAGCGATCGAAACAAAATGCCTTTAAAATGATGTCTTCCTTTTCAGGGCCGTTGGAGAAATGACTCCGGGATGCAGATTTAGCAGGTAAGGGCTTTTCTTCTCCTATTCTCTTCCTTTCTCCCCTTGCAGGTGTTCCAGGGTGCTGGCAGGCGTGGCTGAAGTCAGGATGCAGGAGCTGACACGGTGAGCGTCCAGCTGCTAGGTGCAGAACAACGCGAAGCACGTGTGGCTGTTCGGGTGGGGTTTAAATAGCCTTGGAAGAAGTTCCTGGTATGTATCCTTCCACCAATGAGGTATGTATCCTTCCCCGACCACACCTGGGTGGTGAAGTAGTCCTACAGGTAAAGTAGTCCCATTCAGGCCTCCAGAGGGCCTGGATGAAGCAGCAAGGTCTGCATCAGGTAAGTGTGCACCCACGCACTTAAACACATATCCTCTTCTATGAGCCTGGCGCCTAAGGCGCCAGGACTGGGGTCCGCTATGAGCCTGGCGCCTAAGGCGCCAGGACTGAGTCCAAAGGGCCCCGACTTGGGCCCGCTGAGACTTCCCTGGGGAAAATGATGTCTGCCTCTGGGGTTGCTGGGCCCGGCCTGGCTCCTTGGAGGTAGGCATCATGACAGTACCCCCCCTCAAGGCCCCTCCCAAGGTCTTTTCCTCCGGGGGTTTTGGTTTGTGCGGGAATCTTCGATGGAATCGTTGAATTAATCGTGGTGCGTGAACATAGTTACTGGGTTCCCAAGATCTTTCCTGAGGTCCATATCCTTTCCAATCAACAAGATAGAAGAGTTTCGACTTAACTATCTTGGAATCTAAAATGTCTTTCACTTCGAATTCTAATTCTCCATCAATTTGGACAGGGCCTGGGGGCTCAGACAGTCTGGTTCCAGGTTGTACTGGTTTTAGAAGAGATGCGTGAAAAACGGGATGAATCCGCATGTTGGATGGTAAATCGAGTTTAAAGGCCACTGGGTTGATAATAGCTTTGATGGGGTAAGGCCCAATGAATCTGGGATTAAAAGTTCGCTGACCCTTGAGGGGTAGATGTTTAGTTGCTAGCCATACCTGATCTCCTACTTGGTAAGGAAGAGTTTTACTTCGGTGCAAATCAGCGTTTTCTTTATACTTTTTCTTGGCTTGCTGTAAGTGGGTTGTAGCTTCTTTGAAGGCTTGGGTTATTGTGGAATGTAGGTGATTTACTGCAGGCATCTCCAGGGTCAGAGGTGGATCTAGGTCGGAGGTCCGAGGATGGTGACCATACAGGGTATAAAAAGGAGTCTGTCCGGTTCCAGAATGCACTGAATTGTTGTATGCATATTCTGCAATCCAAAGGATGTCTTTCCAATTTAACTCGGATTGGTGTAACATGCACCGCAGATATTGCTCGAGAGTCTGATTGGTTCTCTCGGTTTGTCCCTCGGTCTGGGGGTGGTGGCTGGTGGATAACCGCACGTCTATTTGTGCTAGTTGGCAACATTTTTTCCAAAAGTGGGAGATAAATTGACTTCCACGGTCTGAGACTAATATGGAAGGGAAACCATGTAACCGCACTATATTTTCCATAAATTCCTTGGCCAAGGTGGAAGCTGACGGCAATCCTTTTAAAGGGATAAAATGGGCCATTTTGGAGAATAGATCCACTATTACGAGAATCGTGTTGTAACCACCACAAGGAGGCAGGTCAGTTATAAAGTCCATTGACAAGGTGTGCCAAGGTGCTGGTGGAATGTCCAAAGGTTGAAGTAGGCCGGCTGGCCTTTTCTTTTGACTCTTATTTTGGGCACAGATTCCGCAAGACAACACAAATGACTTTATGTCTTTTCTCCAAGAAGGCCACCAGAAGTGGCGTTTGATCTTTTCTTCTGTTTTCGCGGTACCCTTGGTGTCCTTCCATTAATGATTCATGATGACGGGTAATGACAAGTTCCTGCAATTCTTTACTTGGCAGAAATAACCGCTCTTGGAAGTAGGGTAAATCATCCTTAACGGTGTAGTGAGGACCCTTTTGACTCCATTCCAGTAAGGCAGAAGAGTCAAAAAGCTGTTTTACTTGAGCTTGGATGTCCTCAATGGTTTGCAATGAAGTCAAGCCCAGCATTCTTTGTTCCGGTATGATTGGCACAGGTTCTAAACTCGAATTGGGTTCTTCCATGCCTATCCGGGATAAGGCATCTGCCTTACCATTCTTGCAGCCAGGGCGATAGGTAATTACAAAATCAAATTCCGCAAAGAATAAAGCCCATCGGAGTTGTCGCGAAGATTGAGCTTTGGCCGTCTTTAAATACTGCAAATTTCTGTGGTCCGTAATTACGGTGATGGTGTGTCTTGCACCGAGAAGATAGTGACGCCAAGCCTTGAAAGCTTATTTAATAGCCAGTAGTTCTTTGTCGGTAATTGCGTAATTGAGTTCAGGTGGAGAGAATTTTCTGGACCAAAAGGCTACAGGGTGTAGTTGGTTCGTTTCTGGGTCTCTTTGCGACAGGACAGCTCCCATGGCCGAACTGGATGCATCGGTTTCCACGATGTAAGGGAGATCTGGGCGCGGGTGCTTCAATACAGGTGCAGAGGTGAATTTGGTTTTCAGGTCCTGAAAGGCTTGTTCAGCCTCAAGAGTCCATTCAAAGCGTTTATTTTTCTTTAGGAGAGCTGTGATGGGTTGAACAGTTCGAGAAAATTCCGGGATGAACCTTCGATAGAAATTGGCAAAGCCAAGCATGCTTTGCACTCCCTTCACAGAGCTAGGAGATGGCCATTTGAGAATGGCGTCCACTTTCCGCAAGTCCATTCGGATTCCTTGAGGTGTCAGGATGAATCCGAGAAACTCCACTTCTGTGGTATGAAAAACGCATTTTTCGAGCTTGGCAAATAATTTGTGCTGGCGCAATTTCTCAAGAACTGCCCTAACATGGTTTCTGTGATCAGATTCTGAGGAGGAATACACCAGGATGTCGTCAATATAAACGATGACACAAACATCGATAAATTCCCGAAGAACATCATTCATGAAGTACTGAAAGGCGGCAGGTGCGTTGCACAAACCGAAGGGCATTACTTGATATTCGAAGAGCCCAAATTTGGTGCGGAATGCAGTCTTCCACTCGTCGCCCTCTTTTATACGTACCAGGTGGTAAGCTCCTCGGAGATCTAGCTTGGTGTACACACGAGCATCTTTTACTTGGTCGATAAGCTCAGGTATCAGGGGCAAAGGGTAACGATTCTTAATCGTTATCTGATTTAGGGCGCGGTAGTCAATACAGGCCCTAAGGTCTCCTTCCTTTTTAGGTACGAAAAACAAAGCGGAAGAGACTGGTGACTTTGATGGGTGAATGAAGCCATTGGCCAGGTATTGATCCAAATACTGGCGCAAATGCAGGTTCTCAGGTTCAGTAAGAGCATAAATCCTACTACAAGGTAGTTGTGCATTGGGTACCAAGTCGATTTGGCAATCGTAAGATCGATGGGGAGGTAAGGTGTTAGCCTGCTCTTTCTGAAAAACGTCTTGGCATTCTTGGTATTCAGATGGTAGCTGTACAGGGGTGGAAGTTACAGAGGCTAGACCCATAGCTGGATTCCTTGGGTAACAGGTTGGTTCACAATCAGGAAAAGTTATCTTCTTTGCTCGCCAGTCTATTCTCGGATTATGTGTTTCTAACCAAGGGATACCAAGAAGTACTTGAAATTGTGGGGCCTTGATCACATCAAACACGATTGCTTCCCGATGTCCGTCCTGACCCACCAGAGTGATTTCAACTGTGGAATGCGTTACAGGCCCTGAGGCTATTTCGGTTCCATCAACTGTAGTAATTACATCTTGGGTTACTTTCGGGCGGAGAGGAAGCTTAATCCTGGAAGCCAATTCACGGTCTATGTAATTTCCAATAGCTCCACTGTCTATGTATGCTTTTATAGCATGCAACTGCTGAGGCTGTTTTGGGTTCACAAGCACCATTGGCATGACAAAATGCGAGGTCAAAGAGTTTGTTTTCAAGCTCGGCAAGCTGACCCCTACGCTTGTCGGGCTAGGTCGTTTCCCGAACCAGGTGTCAATAACTCGTTATCAGTGGCTCCAACCACCTTCTTGGGTGGTTTAACTGGACAACTTTGAAGAAAGTGACCGGAAGTTCCGCAATACAGACAAAGTTGCATTTGTCGCCTTCTCTCTCGTTCCTTCTGCGTTAATGGTCCTTTAATACTGCCAATTTGCATAGGTTTGGAAACGTCAGTACTCTTGAAGTTAACGTGGGTCTTGATAGGTACTCTGGTTTCATACTTGAGCCGATCTGCTTTTCTATTTTGAAGTCTGTGATCAAGTTGAACCACTAAGTCTATGTAGTCTGCGCAGGCCTGGGGTGGATCTACTATCTGAGCTATAACATCTTTAAGCTCTCCGCGCAGGCCTCGATGAAACAATGTGATACTTTTATTTTCAGGCCATCCGGTTTCCACAACTAGTCTATCAAAGGTGGCGATATAGGACAAAAGATCCTGATTACCTTGTCGTAAGGATAGCAGTTCGTTGTCAAGGGCCTGTCCCTGCGAGTGTCGAGCGAACAATCTTTCCATGCTGGCCTGGAAGCCCTGGAAATCCCAGAGAATGGGATCATCCTGATTTACCAATGGAATAGACCAATCGGCAGCACAGCCACTGAGGTAGGATAGTACAAAGGCTACTTTGGTCTGGTCGTTGGGGAAGGCCCCGGGCCTGCATAAAAAGTGTAAACGGCATTGGTTCATAAAGACGGCATATTTCTTGGGATCCCCCGCAAAACGTTCCAGCGGGGCCAAAGGCATGTGTCCAGGTAGATTGATTTGTACCGGGTTATTCGAACCCATTGTTGTAGAAATATCTCCGGAAACAGGTAAAGGAGTGTGCTCTGCCTGGCCCTGCAATAACCTTTTGGCCAGATCATCAGTTCTTTCCTTGGATAGGATTAGTTCCCTTCTGAGAGCATTAGTCTCCTGGCGGGCTGAGTGCATTTCTGCCCGTAATTCCCCTAAAAGATGGGCCAGCTGATCTGTCTCGGAAGTCTCCATAGCGCCCAGGTGGGAAATTGTGGTAAGGCTTCGCGTTCTGTAACGCTCACCTGGTTCCCACGGAGGCGCGGCGTCGAAGGCGCAGAACTCTGAAGATGGACAGGAAGGGCCCCTCTATTCTGGCTTCCCTGGCTCGTTGGATACCCTCCTGTGCGTGAAAAGGGAGTATTACCAACTGTGGAACAATGCTCAAGCCTCCCACTCCCTTCCAACCCTCCACGATACCTCCTCCACGATTCCCCGTGAAGCCTCACCTTAGGGTTTGGAAGGATGAGCTCTCCATCCTGCTTCTGATGCAGGGGGGCGTTGAAACCCAGTTACTTCACTGGATTGAGGATTGATGGGAGTTCAGGTAAGCTTGACTGTTCAGGTAAGGCGCTGTAAAAGTTCTGTTCAAAAGTTCAAGCTTAATAATAATGTTCGTTGTCTAATTGCAGCAAGCGCTAATGCTTATGTCTTTTTCCCCTTAGGGGCCGGGGTTCGGAGTGCCGGAGATATGGCGCCGACCCGAAGTGAAACAGTTCTGGATGAGCGCTCAGGTAATGTCTTTGCATTCGCTCATTCAATGCTGTCTTTTTTCCCCATAGGGGCCGGGGTCCGGAGATGCCAGGAAGCGGCAGGACCCAAAATGCAGTGGGAATAATCCAACAGGTAAGACTTAAAAGGAAACTGAGCTTTCCTTATTCCTTTTCTCCCTCTCACCTTTGTTCTTGTCTTTTTTCCTCTAGGCGCCGGGGCGTAGCTGAATCCGGAAGATCGCTGCTGAAGATGGAAGCGCCTTGCAAAGGTGAGTAAAATGCAGCGCTGCAGCGATCGAAACAAAATGCCTTTAAAATGATGTCTTCCTTTTCAGGGCCGTTGGAGAAATGACTCCGGGATGCAGATTTAGCAGGTAAGGGCTTTTCTTCTCCTATTCTCTTCCTTTCTCCCCTTGCAGGTGTTCCAGGGTGCTGGCAGGCGTGGCTGAAGTCAGGATGCAGGAGCTGACACGGTGAGCGTCCAGCTGCTAGGTGCAGAACAACGCGAAGCACGTGTGGCTGTTCGGGTGGTGAAGTAGTCCTACAGGTAAAGTAGTCCCATTCAGGCCTCCAGAGGGCCTGGATGAAGCAGCAAGGTCTGCATCAGGTAAGTGTGCACCCAAGCACTTAAACACATATCCTCTTCTATGAGCCTGGCGCCTAAGGCGCCAGGACTGAGTCCAAAGGGCCCTGACTTGGGCCCGCTGAGACTTCCCTGGGGAAAATGATGTCGGCCTCTGGGGTTGCTGGGCCCGGCCTGGCTCCTTGGAGGTAGGCATCATGACAATCGCCCCTAGCACACACTTTATGCTACTTTGCCTTACCGTGATCATGTTCCCCTTTTGTGTCATGCAAAGCAATATACTTTGCAACGGTAACAGCTATATAACCCATAAAAATGGACTAGCTAGACCCGCCTGCCCAAGACATTACCCTATCGTCTGCCCCACACCATTCCTGCCCACTACTCCAGCCTTCCTCCCGGTCTCACAATTTGCTTATCCTACCCATGACCATGCACAGCATTATGATGTCCTAGACAATAAGAGCGCAGATAGTTCCAAGCAGAACCCTACCGACATTAGAGCACCCTGCCCCACCCATCATCACAGCCCCTCCACGATGACCGACCTTACTGTCTCTCAAGCAACCACCCTTATCCCTACCGATCGCAACAATAGACTTGGTGCCAGAATCCACTACAAAACTAGCAAACGCCCAGCTAAACTACCCAATAAAACTAACAAGTACACTATAACCCCCATCAACTCTACCCTCCATACACTAAATGGAGCTCTTCTAAATGTTAGATCACTAGTCGCCCATTCCATAGAAGTCGCCGACATCATTCTGACTAACAACCTAGACTTCCTTGCTATGACAGAAACTTGGTTACATGAGGCTGCGGGACCATCCCTTACCCTAGCCATCCCTGACAACTACACTATCCTCAGAGTAGACAGACCCAATGCTCGAGGAGGTGGTGTAGCCCTCATCTTTAAGTCCTCACTTGATATCAGACTAGGCTCCTCTCCTCTCCTCAAATCATGTGAACACCTTACAGTTAAACTACAAACCTCCCCGAAGAGTACTATCACTATGCACCTAATCTACAGACCACCTGGCTCATTTGAGGAAGATATCACTTCCCTAGTAGCCGAAAGCTCCAAACCTTCAGCACAAATGATCACACTGGGAGACTTCAATCTCGGGTTTAATGACCCTCTTGACACCCCTGCCATTGCCCTAGCCACGGCATTAGAGGAGCATGGCCTCCTTCAACTATGCTCCAAACCCACCCACTCGAAAGGCAGAATCCTTGACTGGGTAACCGCCCTCAACTGCAACATCACCCTAAAGGACCCTGTACAGCTCATCTGGACGGATCACCACTTCCTCCCCTTTGACATTAATATCAACAACCTAGAGCACAAAAGGCCTATTATTGCTCCGGCCTGCCTAACTAGGAAAAAGAGCAACATCACAGCTGAAGCCTTAATGCCTCTGGTGACCCCCATTCTGAACGCCCTACCAATTACAACTGACTTAAACTCGCTGGTCAACGCCTATAATGACTCCATGGCTAAAGCTATCGACACCATTGACCCATTAAAAATGCGCAAAGGGAAACCTAAAGCGCACCTGAATACGTGGTACACCCCAGAGCTCAAACCTCTCCGACTACAAAAAAGCAAACTTGAATCACTATGGAAATCGGTGCCTTCAGTAGACAATAGAACCAACCTTACCAATATCTCCACCCTCTATAAAAATGAGATCACACGTGCTAAGAAAGAATCTCTTAATTCCAGGACCTCACAGGCAGGCTCCAGTACAAAAGAGCTCTTTAACATCTTAAAGGAATTAGAAAACCCCACTCCTCCCGAAGATACCTGCACAAAGGATAAACCTTGGTGCACAGGGATCCAGAATGCCCTTGCCAACAAAATTTCAGGGCTCCAAACTAAAATTGGAAACAAACGGCAACAGCTCACTCATGACCCCACCTCCAGACCCACCCATCCTCCACTCACCGCCACTAGCTCAGGCTTCACCTTCAAAAAGGTTACCATACCTGAAGTACAAAAAATTATAGCATCCTTGAAACCCTCGAACTGCAAGGGGGACAGTTGCCCCGCACAGATTATCAAGGATGCTGCCAGGGATCTCTCCCCCTTCATCACCAAATTAATAAACTTGTCTTTTTCTTACAACATGGTCCCAAGTAATCTGAAACAATCCTGGGTCCTACCCTTGCTAAAAAAACAGACCCTCGACCCAGACATACCCACAAATTATGGACCCATTACCACTGTCCCATTTTTACTAAAGATTCTTGACAGAGCGGCCTATTTACAAATTCAGGATTACCTTGAAACTAACCTATTACTAGGTACTCGCCAATCTGGCTTTCGTCCCCAACATGGGACGGAAACGGCCCTTGTTGATCTCAAGAGCCAGATAGACGAAATCAAAGATAAAGGGAGGGCTGCCATCCTGCTTCTCCTCGACCTCTCCGCTGCCTTTGACCTGGTTGACCACAAAATCTTGTGCAACCACTTATCATCGGCAGCACACTTCTCCCACTCGGCGGTCACATGGATCCAATCCTTCCTGGACAACAGGACCATGCGAGTCTTCTCACCCATAGCAGCAGCCGACCCTATTCCCATTACCTGCGGTGCCCCACAAGGATCTTGTGTTTCACCCACTTTGTATAATATATTCACAAAGCCCCTATTCGATAAACTGGACCATCTGGGTGTCACCTACACTAACTACGCAGATGACACCCAGATACTCCTCACTTTATCAGGCAACTACAACGCGGACGTCAACAGGATCGGTGAAGTCTTTTCCATCGTTCAGGCATGGATGGCCACACATGGCCTCTGCCTGAACGATGACAAGACTGAACTGCTCCTTGTTGGCTCACCCAACACTATCCGGAATCTCAGCCCTAGCTACTAACACCAACTTTGCCAAACAAATTAATATGACTGCCTCAGCCACTGCTTACACTGGGAAACTAATCAGAGCCTGCAGACCTTTGATATCCCCCAACAATTGCCTTACTCTAGCCAGAGCACTTATACAATCCAAACTGGATTATTGCAACAGCCTGTATGTAGGTGCCAATAAAACGGTTGTCAATAAACTGCAAGTTCTACAAAACAATGCACTCTGTGCCGCCCTTAATATTCCCAGAAGAGAACATATCTCAGCCACAAGAATCTCATGCAAATGGCTCTCCATCCAACAAAAAATAGACCTAAAAACTATCTGCCTCACCTACAAAGCTCTTAACCACCTGGCCCCACCTTATTTAACCGATAAATTCACCTTAAGACAGAATATTAGAGCCACCAGATCCTCTAATACACTACAACTGACAGTGCCCAAATACTCCCTAAAAAGAGCCGGTGGTTCCAGCTTCCCAGTTCTAGCCTCACAATTATGGAACACTATTCCATTGGACATCAAATCTACCCCTATATTTCAACCTTTCAGAACTAAGATCATCACCTGGTTACTCAACAAATAACTAACACTGTATGTATGTATGTATCCGCTACGATGTTACTAATTCCACTATAACTGCTTTCATAACTGCTTTTGTAACTATACTTATACTGCACAAATATACAAATGTTCTTACCTATGCCTGTAACATGATGCTTAAGCGCCCATATACCTCTGGGTCAGGAGCGCTATACAAATAAATAAACAAACAAACAAACAAACAATTTCAAGAAGTCACAGATGACACTTCCCAACAGCTTCAGTATATAGGAGCTGTACTAGACACATCCCTGGGAAAGAGCTCGCCTCCCAAGTCGAGGGCACAAGACATTCTTCAGATGGTTTCCAAATTCCAAAATGCCCAAAATCTCCAGGCTTGCGACTTTTTAAGGTTGCTCGGCCTCATGGCATCCTGCATCTTCCTGGTGCCAGAGGCACGCTTGAGGATGAGATCCCTTCAATGGGCTCTAAAACTCAGTGGTCCCAGTTCTCGGGTCAAATGACGGATCTTCTTCAGATTCCGAACAAAGTCAGACAAGATCTTCTATGGTGGACCTGTACAGAGAACATCCAAAAAGGAGAACCTTTTTTGCAACCATGGCCGGAGATCCCAGTAGTGACGGACGCCTCACTCATGGGGTGGGGAGCTCATGCCAACGATTTGACAATCAACGGTCGTTGGTCTCCATCGGAGTCAAAACTACACATCAACCTTTTAGAGCTGAGGGCAATCAGACTAGCGCAGAAGGCCTTCCTGCCATCTGTCAGGGGAAAGAATGTCCTGATAATGACGGACAACACAGTGGCCATGCATTACCTAAACAAAAGAGGAGGTGTGGGGTCACTACCTCTGTGCAGAGATGCAATGCAGCTCTGATATTGGGCAATTCAGGAGGGAAGCTCTTTAACGGCAATTCATCTGGCCGGATAAGAGAATATGACGGCAGATGCTCTGAGCATCTGTCCTCCAGTACGTCTTCCTCAGAGAGAGAACCTTCTCTCTCAAATGGAAGGTCAGATTCTCCATCCAGAGGTCAGAACACTCAAACTTCATGCTTGATATCTGAAAGGCTGAGATACAGGGATTGGAACCTTCCAGATGATGTTATGGAGGTGTTGCTTTCGGCAAGAAGGCCAGCAACAAAGTCTCTATACCGTTGCTGTTGGAAAGAGTTTTGCAACTGGTGCAGAGAAAGGAATGTCAATCCTTTTCTATGTCCTATTCCAGAAGTTCTATCTTTCCTTCTGACCCTAGCACATAGAGGTCTAAATATTGGAACAATAAAAGGTTACCTTAAAGCGTTTTCTATTTTCAAGTGCTCATCGGAAGAATGCTCCAACTTCCAAATTCCTTTGATAGTACAATTCTTAAAAGGTCTCACTAATGTGTTTCCTCCTCACCTCTTTCAAGTACCGTTTTGGGATCTCAATTTAATCCTAAAATTCTTAATGTGGGCTCCCTTTGAGCCTAGGCACACATGTCCATTAAGATAACTAACATGGAAAACTGCCTTTTTAGTTGCTTTAACATCAGCAAGAAGAGTGAGCGAATTGCAGGCACTGTCTTCTGGGCCACCCTATACTGTGTTCCATAAGGACAGAGTTGTATTGAGGGTTAAACCATCATTTTTACCAAAAGTGATATCTGATTTTCATTTAAGTCAGAATTTTTTTTACCCACGTTCTATCCTCATCCTTCTAAGGAGGAGGAAAGATTACACAGGTTGGATCCAAAAAGAGCTTTAAGCTTTTACATCTCTAGTCTTTCCAGGCTTAGAGTGGAAAACCAGTTGTTTATAGGTTACACAGGAAGGAAACTGGGTCAATCGGTGACAAAACAGACAATTTCACGCTGGATTGTGCTTTGCATTTCAGAATGCTACAGACTTGCACAAAAGGACCCACCAGAAGGGTTAAGGGCTCATTCCACCAGAGGCATCGCCTCTTCGACAGCCCTTCAAAGAGGTGTTCCAATAAGGTCCTTTTGCGAAGCAGCAACTTGGTCTTCACTACACACCTTCTCAAAATTCTATAACCTGGATGCTTCCCATTCTAGGGAGCTGACCTTTGGAAAAGCAGTACTTTATTCCGCCATCTAAAGGCATTGGAAAACTCTGACCCCTCCTCCAGAGAAAGTATACAAAATACTGCTTTGGGAGTCTATCTAAGATGAGGAATACGTTGGAGGACACAATCCACTCGAAGAACAAGTTACTTACCAACTGGTAACGTTCTTTCGATTGGATGTTCCTCCAACGTATTCCTCATCGCCCTCCCAGCCTACCCCTCTGTAGTTTTTCCGGGTTATTGCCATCTCAAATTTCGCAAGGCTGATACCTGTCTGCCGGCACAATCTACACAGTACAAGATCACAGACAAAAAAAGGGGGAAAAACAGAACTGAGGCCAAAGGACGCCGCACGTGCTACTTATACACCCAATGACGTCACCCTCGATGGAGGCCTTCGAGGGACTATCGACTCGACGACATCGACGCACGGCGCCCTCTGCCGAAAAAATTTCCGAAGAGCAGCAAAGCTGGATGGAATACATCTAAGATGAGGAATACGTTGGAGGAACATCCAATCGAAAGAACGTTACCAGTTGGTAAGTAACTTGTTCTTTTCTCCTGGCATGAGTGGGCTCTTCCACTTCTGGGCCAGGCAACACCTGGCTGCCACCAACATGATCTGTAGCATATGTCCCCGAGCCTTCCCTCGGTTATCCACTATTTCAACGCCAAAGAGGAGGAGCCAGGGGCAGAGGGCTCTCCCCACTCCATGAACCCCTTTTATCCAGGACAGAACTTCCTCCCAGTAAGTTTGGACCACTGGGCAATGCCACCGCATTTCCAACAGTGGGGGTCATATCCCACCCTCATTCTGGCAATCCTCTGCGGGGGATAGTGCCACCTATGTAGCACCTTTAGGGCCTGGTGTCGATACTGGAGCGAGGCCGTGGAGCGGCTAGCTCGCATGCACATTTTGGACCACCGTTTGTCGTCGATTGGCTCCCTAGGTCCCTTTCCCACTGCGTCCGTGCTGACGGAGGGTCCTCTGGAGCCGAGAATAGGAGAAATTTATAGACGGGAAATCACCCCCCCCCCGGTGCCTCGGGTTAAGATAAGCATTCTCTCAAAGTCCGTCAAGTCCCTCCTGAGAGTGTCCCCCGCATGAGGGTTCAGTGAATACTCCTTTGAGCTGGAGGTAGCGGAATGGTGAAAGGCTGCCGAGCCCCAGGGCCTCCTCCAGATCTTTCAGGGGCAAAAAGGAACCCTCCACCCAAAGCTGACCCACCCTACAAAGGCCGGCCTCAAACCACTTTTGAAATGCTGCTGATTCGGCTATCTTATCTATGAATGGCGGGGCCCAGATGCAACTCAGCGGTGATGGCCAAGTTGTGAGCCATCTATAGTAACCCCCCTCCCTCCACACCGACCACGGGACCCCCAATACCGGATGGTGCAGGACCCTTCTAGGGATGCGTGATCTGGGGACCCGTAGCCATTCCTCAACCGTGACCGGGGTGAGAACTTTGTTGTCTAACGCTACTCATTGTTTGTCCGTTCCCGGGGTGAAGTGGTCTACCAGCACCCTAAGCTGGGAGGCCTTATAATACGTCTCGAAGTCAGGGATCCCGACTCCACCATCTTCTTTGGACCTGACGAGCACCCCATAGGCAATCCTGTGCTTTTTCCCCGCCCAAAGGAACCACAAGAGGACATGTTTAAGTTCTGTTAGGAATGTCTTAGGTACCTGCACAGGGAGCATCTGAAATAGGAACAGAAAGTTGGGTAGAATCACCATTTTTATCAGGTTTACACGCGCCATCCATGAGAGTCCCGATCTTGCCCACCTCTCTATGTCCTTTTTGACCTCTGCCCATAGCGGGGGAAGGTTCTCAGAAAAGAGATCGTCGGGGTTGCGCGTCACTTGGACGCCCAGGTACCGGAATCCCTCCCTCTGCAGCCAAAAGGGGAGCCCCCCCCACGTATTCCTCCTCTGTATCTGAAAGGTTACCTCCCATGAAGGCTACTGATTTCCCAAGGTTTACCTTGAATCCGGAGAGATCTCCATAACTTGTTAGGCCCTGGAGCAAACGGGGGGCCGATTGGGATGGTTTTGTGAGATAAAGCAGTGCATCATCAGCTAACAGGCTTAACTTACAGTGCAAGTCACTTATCTGCACCCCACCAATTGCTTCATCTTTCCGGACGGAGATTGCCCAGGGCTCAATGACCAGTGCATATATTAAAGGGAAGAAGGGACACCCCTGACGTGTACCTCTCTCCAGGGAGAGCGATCCCGACTCTGTCCCATTAACCACCACCTTGGCCGTGGGAGCCAAATACAGTGCTGACATCCAACCCAGCCACCCCGGCCCCATACCCAGAGATGAGAAAACCTCCCCCATGAAGGCCCAACTGACCCTGTCGAAGGCCTTTTCCGCGTCAAGGGCCAGCAGGAGAACCCCTTCCTCACGGACAGCTCTTGAGTTTAATACGTGGAGGGCCTTTCGCATGTTGTCGGAGCCTTGTCTATTTAGTATAAATCCCGCCTGGTCCTGATGGACCAGGCGGGGGAGGCACCTCTCGAGCCTTGTCACCAGGATCCTGGTAAAGATCTTTGCATCGGTGGGATTGAGTCTCGGTTTCTGATTTGATTAAATAATTTGGTTAGCGGCTTCGTTAAGATGGGTTGGCATTGTTTGTAAAAGTCCGCCGTGTACCCGTCTCCCCCTGGGGCTTTGCCTGCCTTCAACCGTTTGATCGCGCAATTCACCTCCTCCTCCGTTATTTCCCTTTCAAGGCTCTCAAGCTCTGGCTCGGTCAGCCGGGGTAGGGGGTTGTCGGCCAGGTATGCCTGGATCTTTTCCAACGACTCATCCCCTAGTTTGGTGTATAGTTCCCTGTAGAAGTCCGCAAAGCGATCCGCAATTTGGTCTTTCTTCTTACATTCATCGCCCCCTTTATCTCTAATGGACCTCACCCCCCTCTCTGCTCTGCACCCCTGTGCCCTACATGCCGTTCATATCTTTGTCGCGTGTACCTCAGTTTCTTAACCACCTCCCCTATAAGGATCGTGTGCAGTGCCTGTCTTTTCGCTTGCATCTTTATCAAGAGGGCGTTTCGGTCCTCCCCTTCTGAATTGAGTTTGGCCCGTAGGGTCCTCCATTCTTCTCGGATCCTATTCTTGATAAGACATCTTTCCCGTTTACGTCTAGAACCCTCGGCTATCAAGAGGCCTCGGAATGTGGCTTTCGCGGCTTCCCACACCATCACCATGTCCGTTTCCCCATTATGATTTGTTTCAAAGTATGCTGTCATTTCCTTTCTCAGGAAGTCCTTGAAAACCGGATCCCTTAAGAGTTCGTTACAGCGCCATCGGGAGGATCTCGGGGACACCGGAAGTGACCAGGTAGCTACTAGCAGTTCGTGGTCAGACCACGTTATCGCTTCCACCCTCGGGGATTCGGCCACCCCCCCCCCCTTCCTCAGATGTCAGTAGCAAGTCTATTCTGGTGTACGTGCAGTGTGGGGGGGAGAAAAAGGTGTATCCCCCGGTCCTGGCCAGGTTCTACGCCATGTATCCACCCAATAATGTTCCTTTAGAAGAGACTGTAGGGCTATGTTATCCTTGGTGCCTCCCTTTTTCCCCGTGCCTCTCGCCGACCACCAGTCCAACTGGGGGTCCAATATAAGGTTGAAGTCCCCGCCCAGTATCATGGCCCCCTCAGCCCACTCATCTATCACCCCAAAGATCTGGGTCAAAAACCGTATCTGGCCTGAGTTGGGTGTGTATAAAGTGGCTAGTGTGATTCGTTCTCCCTCGCACGTGCCCTTAACTGCCAGGAATCTCCCCCCAAAACCTCTTTTGGTCTCCACATCCGTGAGGCGGAGAGTTCTGCCCAGGAGAATACCAACCCCTTCCTTCTTGGAACTTTTATGTGAAGCCCAGTAATTGCTTCCAATTTCCTTCCCCTTTATCACCAATTCTTTCCCCTGTTTATAGTGGGTTTCTTGTAAAAAAAGGACCATTAGCTGCTGCTTACGGAACATGTTGCTAGTCAAAGATCTCTTCTTCTGAGAGTTTAAGCCCTTGACATTCAGCGTGCCTATTTTCCCTTCAACCCTTGTCGTCATTGGCATTGTTTTCTTTGGAAGTCTCCGAACGTTTCCCACCCAGAGCCAGAAGCGTTCTGTGGGACCCTAGCTCGATCCGGCTGTTTCCTTACTCCAACGCCCCCCATATCTCCTCCAGCTCCCACCCAACCCTCCCCCTCCCTTGTTCCATCCCGCCCTTCTGTCTTTTCCAGGCGTTCGCCTTCATCCCCTCGCTTCCGTCGGGGTAGTCGACGAACCACCAGGGATCCCCCCCCCATCCCCGGACGCTTTGTTTACCGGAGCCCCCCTCTCTGTTTTCACATCAGGCTCCTTCCCATTCTATGTGTTTGATGGGTCCCAAGGGCGGATCTCATGGGACCCCCCCTGTTCCTTTAACCCCCATCGAATAATGTTCAAACAGGGCAATAGGCCCCTTAACTCCCTATCTCCCGATTTGAAATGAACAACTGGCATTTTTGCCATTAGAGCGGTGCCAACCCCCAACACTTGGAGCTTTCAGCTATCCGCCCTCCATCAGCCCCACCTGGGATCCTCAGAACGCAAACGACCCAGCCCAGTGGCTGTGTAGTGATTAAAGAGTCACTTTAGGTGTCCCTCGGAGGCCGAGGAGGGGTGTCTGATTTTCTGGAACTTGCGGGTCCCCCTGACCCTTGCTTTGCCTCTAGGTAGGTCCGGGCCACCCGGGCCGTGGGGAGGGTCCCGTGCGTCTCCCCCATGTCCCCCCACGGAACCATCTCGATTTCTTAATAGGTCCTCCGTGACTCTCTGGATATCTTCTTCAGACACAAGATGGTGTGGTGTTTCTCCCCGTTCCATTCGAAGGCCAGTTAGAAGGGGTGTCGCCATATTGTATGTTCCCCAGGCTCTCTGCCCTCTCCAAGATTTTGGCCTTGTCTTATAGTAATGTAACCGTGCCAACACAGAGCGGGGGCCTCTACCTCCCCCTCCGGCCCGGTGGACCCTGTCCAGCTTAATGTCCTCCCCTGCTTCTGCCCCCAGCACAATACGTATAATGTCATGCACTTTGCCTTCAAGGTCGGATGGGCTCTCACCGTCCGTCTCCACCAGACCAAAGATGCGTAGATTGTTTCTCCGCTCCCTATTTTCCATGTCGTCGACCTTGAATCTTAGCTCTGACTTGCGGCGCTGCACCTCTATGAATCTTGCCTCCATCTGAGTTTCCAGGAGGGCAGTGGAGAGCTGGTTATTTTTGACCCCCTCCACACGGTCCTCCAGAGAGGTCACTTTGGTTGTAAGGTCCGCCAGTTTGGCTCCCATGTCGGTTCTTACAACCCTGATTTCTTCCAGGATCATCTGGATATTGTTTTGCATGGCCCCGATATCCGGGGCCGGGGTGGACGGGCCCCCTGAGGCCATCCCGCCCTCAGCTCCGTGGAATTGGTACTTGGAAAGGGCTTCCTTCCAGTTCATGGGAGTCGTGTCTGACTCAAGTGGGGCCGCAACCCTATGTCACACACACAATGACAGATGTGCCAGTCACAGCTCTATAGGTGTCTCCTCAGGGACGTTTCAGCGGTGGAGGGAGTTGGGGCACCGCGCTCGCCAGGGGCGGCTCGAGGGCAGGACGACCCTCTAAGCGGGTAGCTAGGTGCTTTTATGGTGCTCGTGTTTGGGCCTCCTGGTGGGGGCTGCAGTCTTTTACTGGAATAGCTGGCGAAGTCACAGCATGTGCCTGGGCAGGCGGGGTCCTCGACGTGGATATGGGGGGCACCGACCAGCACGGGCAGGGGTGCCAACCGCTGTACCCCCAGGGCAGCACCGGTCTCAATCCGAGAGATACACCCCCGCACCCCCGGATCCGGGTCTGTGGGTTCGCTGAACTACTGCTCCCCGATGAGGCCCTGGGTATGTCCCCCCCTGCAGCGGTAGACGGGGCACGCTCCTGTGATGGCCCAGGTTGGGGGGGGGAACTCCACCGGGGGTATGAGGCCTGCTGGTGATGTCACTGAGCCCCTGAGGTTGCCCCACGATCAATAGGGCGTGTGGACGGCGGGAGTCCCCAAGGACAGAGGCCCAAGTCTCAAGTTATATTCTAAGGGGTCAGTAGGTGGGCATACCCCTGTTTTTATATGCCTGTGTCAGCAGGGCAGCGCCTTTATGGTCCGGGTGAGTCCCGCCCGCGGTGGGGGCCCTAAGAGTCCAGGTTTCTTCTGGGACAGCGCCCGCTCCCCTCCCCTCCTCACCTCACTCCCAATGGTTCCTTGTGTGGGGCTGTATGGGCGTGCTCCCGCGTTGGCCCGGGCGATGATGACCTTCCTTATGGGTGGAGCGGGCCACCCGGCAAGTGGGGGGGCGGCCGTGTGCCCGCGGGCCCGCTTCAGTGGTGTAGGGCGGCAGCACTGTGGCCCCCCCCTCCGCGGCACGCAGGTCCTCACCGCCGTCTCCGCGAGGCTGCAGTTGCAGGTCTCAACGTTTGCGGCTCGGGGCGGAGGGGGCCCTCCCGGAGCGGCTTCACCTGCCGCAAGTTGTTCCCCTCAGTGTCCCGCTCCAGGGCTCCTCTTCGCTCCTCTCCGTGATGGCCTGGGCGTGATAGCGGCCAGTCCGCTTCGCCACTCTGGGCTTCCCAGGTCTGCTGCGGGTGCCAGCGTTACTGTGCGCTTCCTGAGGCGCGATGGTGGGGGGGGCGCTCAAAAGCTCTGTCTGTGTTTATCTGCTTTGGGGGCACCCCCAAGCGCGGGGATTGTTTGGTATGGTGGGCTGTGGGTTCACAGAGCCTTATCTAGCCACCATTATTCAGATGGGGCCCGTTCTCCGCAGTTTCTCCGCCGTTTTTCCGGGGCTTGTTGTGGAGCTAACGGCTCAGGCAGCCATCATGCCTGCGCCCCTGGTGACCTCCCAAGGGGCTAATTCTGGGTGTTTACCCGAGGATCACTTCTAGAGGGCTAAACACAAATGCTCTGCCTAATCAGTTGCGTCAGACGACTGTATTGGCAAGACCAAGGTTCCCCACAAGGCTCAAAAGCAGAACCATGTCAAACACCCTCTCAAAATGGCTGAAGGCACCAAAGGTCAAGTGAAACGCCTGTCATGCAGGAGGCTCTTAGGCCCTTCGTCCTTTCTTCAATACCCAGGTTGCATCAGATTTTTGACTCCTTTGCGCCAAGTGTTCAGTAGTCTGTCCCCAACAAGGATGCCATTATCTCGTACGGCCAAACTCCCCCCCCCCCCTCATTCTCTTCATTGGTGTAGTCAACCCGTGACTGTCAGGTGGAGGGGAAAGTGATCCTTATAGGATGGGGAGGTTTGCTGTGTTCCAACCTGTCAGTTATCCTGTGCTCGCACAGTTCAGTCACAGTAGCATCCTTCAGAGGACAGGTTTTTAGCAAAATTGCAGTTAGTCCCTCAATTCCCTGTGGAGCTACTTTAAGGGCATTATCCGGGAGATGTTGCTACCTCAACCAGCATTCCTGGTTGCTCCTTCATGCACATCTATCACTGTGCCCAAGCCCTCTGTCATTCCTGCTGCTTCAGAGGCTCTTCTCACACCAGCACCTGTGCTGGGACCTGTATAACTAGCATGTTTACATGATTATTGATACCTTTTGCTTGGGCATGGCTGGTAAAATTGTGTAGGGTCTTCTTACAGCACGATAGTCTCCTCTTGCTCCAACTACGGTTAACAAGCAACCCATGCCTTCATACACATGGTCTCATAGATCATATATGTCTGTATTCTATTTTGTGCTGATACATTCATAATTTTTGGCCCAGTGGTAGAATTATTGCTAGGGTTACACTGTTCTGTTGGACATTGTTTAGAACCTTGGGTAATTGGGACTTGAAGGTACGTTTCAACATTATTGATGGCATTCAGGATAGTGAGAGCAAAAGCATTTTATTGTCCTTTATAGCAAACAGCATAAGCTGTAGGGTTCATGCCTCAGCTGCCAATTTTAAATATTACAAGTATTTCATCAGCCAACGAAGGCTAACAGCTCACCTTATAGTCAAATGAGGACCGGCCATTCGGCTTGCATGTTTTCAAAGCTTCGCCTTCTTTATGCGTCCAACACAAATTCATTCATAACCATCAACTTCAAAAGCCAAAATGAATGGCTTTTCTGATGCCTGTTTTTTTATGTCTTCAGTTTAGGTTATAGTTTGTCTGCCAATTTGTGGAAATCAATGATCATCATCTTGCTTAACCCTTTGTGTCCGGCAAGTGGATGTTTGAAGGTCAGTGTTCATAACACAGTCATGCTGCTCTGCAGCTTAGCTGTAGTGCATAAATAACCAGCCTGCAAATGGAAGAGGCATTCACAAGCTGAAACTGCACCCTTATTTAAACTGTCTTCTGATTGCTTAAATTGTAGATGCTCAAATGACATAACCACCACACAATGCATCAGACCTCTAGCCTCGAAACCCAAGGGCTGAAATAGCTACCATTTGTTGACTGAGCACAAACATACAGAGAATTGCTCAGCTGTCAATGATCTGACAGGCTCTAGAGAGAGCTTTGAGAAAATTCCATACGTTGTGGGCTGCTGCTTTGATTTATGTTTGAGAAGAAAAGGACGACTGTTTCAAGGTACTATTATCTTGTCTCTGTAATAGTGATGTAGAGGTTATGTTCTGCAAGTTATTACTTTAGTCCTTGGTATATAAATCACTAGAGCAAATTCATTTAGACCTTCTTACTTCTCCATTTGGTTGTAAAAATAACATTTCCGAAGTTTTTAATTGATCTGATGTAACCGGACTATAATTTTATGGTATGGTGAACTAAATGGTAAATATGCCTTTTTTCCTATGAAATTAGTGTTGTCATGTTTTGGGTGTCTGTCATTGTAGTAATCGAACTCTGCTAATCCCACCCAGCTATTCTAGTGAAATTTGATAATCCATGATATATTTGCTGTCTTGTTAAAGTCCACGGTTAGTGCATTGCTCCTTGCATCGTGGCAATTAGGTGTGACTCAAGAAGGGGGGGGGGTACGATTGTATACAGGGAAATAGTTTTGTTTCTTTACATACTTAGTAAGTTATTTTTGTTGCTAGAAAAATACCCCCATTCCCCAGGCACGTTTTGGTGTAACTTCATAAGCTCTATATACGAAACTGACAGTATTTAGTAAATAAGTACAATCAAATGTCTTGCTTCTTGCTTGCTTATATTAACATTGCAACTGTTTTTAATTGTGTAGAATGGAACACCTTTTAAATAAAACTATGGAGGATTGAAATGCTGCCTTCCTAGCTATCATAGAGAAAATGCTGAGTTTTGGAAGAGGCCAACACTTCCAGCTAAATCAAATAAAACTTGATCTTGGAAAGAATACATTCCTTTCTTTTTACTTGTGATCCTCCTACAGTTTGGACCTAAGATTCATACCCTGAAAAATAGGGCCTTTTCTATTGCTTAGTGCAAATGTATGCAGCCATTATTGCTCTTTAGAACTCCTATAGCTCTTTGTTGTCTCTTGCACTTGTTGATTTCACAGATCTGACTGATTATTGGGTGATTATAGTGTGGAAAAGGTTAGACCTACTGCAAAACTTCCTAATACACACATGTTGCCCATAGGCCATCTCAACCCAACAATATCCAAGCACTGAGAGAATTTAATTTCTTCTTTGACCGATGAATAAAGAGTGACCCAGAGCCCTTTAAAACAAAATATATATATTTTTCTGAGGCTTGTGTAATCTGCTTAGATTACATGCTTTGCATAGGCCGACATCTAGTGGGAGCTGTGGAGTATTACAGTTTGTTTTTCGAAACTCGGAAAGGGGCGTTGAACTAGGGCGTGCCAGTAATACTATCCCTAGTGTGACGTCCACTGTACCCATGATCCCTCACGCATGTAGGACCCTCAGATTGTTATTTTCCGCCATACTAGTCGGACACATGTTGCAGAGTTCCCTTGGCATTTGGCAATTATACCTAAATATCGTTAAAAATGTTCTCTGTTATCTTCCATCCTACGCCGAAGATCGACGTCAGCGAAGATCGAGGCAACCAGCCGTCGAAAACTACACGACAGACCTTGGGCCTCGGAAGGCCTCTGGCCTCGGCCCGGGCCTTGGAAGGCCTCTAGTCTCGGCCCTGTACAAGTAGGGAGAGTGGGGGGTGGTCATAACTTTCCCACATTTATTTCCTACATATACACAGCCCGCTGCCAGATTTACACACATGGAGAGTACTCCTTTCAAATTCTGCCCTAAGTGTAACAGGAAGTTTCCCTGTGTAGATACGTACAATACGTGCAATCTGTGTCTCCCAAGAGACCATCCCGAGGCAACGTGTTGAACTTGTAAGCTCTTCAAGCCAAAAACACTTAAGGACCGCTCGACAAAGCGCTGGGCTCACTACGCCAAGCAGCTAGAGGCCATGGACGTCGAAGGGTCGTTCAGCGATGGCAGCAACGCCGCCGTATCGGACGACGAGGGCAGAGGGGTGACTTTAGACACCCACGCGCAAGCCTCCGACCTCGGAGGACTGGCCAGCGGCCCAGTTATGGGGACAACACCCGGCGGCAAAAGCGCAACCCACACCTCTTCCTCTAAACACATCAGCCCCAGCCGTGACTCGACACGGGTGTCGAGCGATCGGCAACGGAAGGCACTGAGAGAGCGGTCCACCGATTCTGTGTCCTCTGGGCGTTCCCATTCGCGATCGCCACATGACAAAGACCAACCGTCCGCGGTTGGAAAAGGTGCTGCACTCCCAATAGTTCCGGAGGCTCGATCGTCAGAAGACGATTCTGACCTCTATGCTCCCAAGTCAAAGCGTGTAGCGTCTACTCCCGAGATTCGGCACCCTCCTTCTACCACCTCCGAATCTCGACGCGAACCGTCAAAGACCACCTCTAAGCATCGAAACCCTCGGAAACCCCTAAAACCTCCTGGAAAATATTCCTCTAGTCACGGGAAGGGTGATAAACAGCACAAGAAACCTTCACAACACCATAAAGAAAAACAGAAAGCTCCTAAGGTGATAGAGAGGTCCAAGGTCCCTGACACTACTCCTAAGAGAAAAATTGTCCCTCTCACTCCTCATGATATGGGCATGAATGAGGAACCACAACAGGAGAGGTTTATTCCCAGTTCCAAGGACTGGAACTCAGCGGATATTGATAGGGTGATGAGAACGATGTCTTTTTTTGCAGACTTCTATGAAAAAGACCCCATCATTTCCATAGCTATGCCAACACACCAGCTACCTCGGACTCTCAACTCCCTACTAAAAGGCTCCGCTCTGAGGCTCCGGCGTAGGGATTGGTTTCAGACCCTTTGCTAATTGAACCTTACCATCCAGAGTCATATGGAGAGGAGACAAACACATATGCTGGAAGACCAGACAGGGGTTTCTTACTATGGGGATGACGAGGACCAGGAAGAGGAAGAGGAGGATGAGTCGGAAGCCTACAATCTTGACTCCCCAATTCCTAAGGACCCCCCGGTGCACGACTCACCGATTGATAATCAGCCACTCCTCAATGAGGTACTGGCTAAAGCAGCAGCTCATTTTCAGATAGACACACAGGGTGTCCAAGAAGATTGTGATTTCGCGGAAGAAATCCTAGGGGACAAGAGAGCCATTACCCAGGCTATCCCAATATTAAAATCAATCCAGCGTAGAATTGATCCCTCGCTGGTAACCCCAAATCTTACTCGTGCAGTGAATCCACGAGTGGAAAAAATATTCCGGGCTGCACCCTCCGATCCCATGTACATAAGGGGTCAATTAAAACCAGACTCCCTGGTAGTAACAAACACCAGAAAGAGGGCAGGTACACCACTAGCTTCTTCAGAAGCACCTCCCGATAAGGAGACCAAAAGGATATATGCTCTGGTTAGGAAAGTTGTCTCCATGTCAGCCTATCAGGCATGTATTGCTAACAGTACCACTCTTTTAGCAAGTTATAACTGCCATCAGTGGGAACAAGTAGCTGCTCTAGTAGCCTCTACAAGTGAACCACTAAAAGGCCAGTTGGCCCAAATTGCAGCAGACGGAAGGTCTGTATCTGGATGCATCCTTAAAACAAATTTTGATGCAGCAGATAATGCTGGAAGATTGATTGCCGAAGGCACAGTAATAAAGCGCCAAGCTTGGCTAAGGCAGTCGGGGTTCAAACCCGAGACCCAAGCCACGCTTATAGACATGCCGGTAGAGCCGAACGTTCTATTCGGCACGGCATTTGAAGAGGCACTAAAGACAGCTAAATAGGAGTATGAGACCCTAAAATCTCTCGGCCAACTCACAAATAAACCCCCAGGTCAGAGGGCCAAAGCTCCTAGAGGGGTTCCAACTACTACCAAAATCAAGGAACTTTATGAAGCAACAATCAGTTCCAAACATCACAGGGATTCACCAGAGGCCAGCGCATGGGGCCCCACTAGGGGTAGAGGCAGCCCCGCCAGAGGTGGTACGCCACCTAGTAAACAGTGACGTTCCGCTTCGGGTCCCCTCCCATGCATCCCCAATAGGGGGGCGCATTTCCACCTTCACCCACGCATGGGAGGTGATCACTTCGGACAGATGGGTGCTGTCCACAGTGTCCGCAGGATACCGAATAGACCTATTGGTGCACCCCCACGACCATCCTCCAAGACGGAAGGTACACTTGTTGGAGCATCAGAAAATCCTTCTCGAGGAGATCGCCACTCTACTTGCAAAGGACGCCATAGAACTCGTCCCGGGCAACCAGGTAAACAGGGGTATTTATTTAACCTACCCCTTGTGCCAAAAAAAAGATCTAACAATACGCCCAGTATTAGATTTGCGCCCTGCAAAGAAGTATGTCAAGCCACAAAAATTCTGCATGACTACACTCCAAGAGGTAATCCCCCTACTAAAAAAGGGGGATTACATGGCAACATTGGATATGAAAGATGCCTATTTTCATATTTCAATGTTCCCAGCGCACAGAAGATTCTTGCATTTCAAACTGGAAAACCAGCACTACCAGTTCAAGGTGCTGCCCTTCGGTATAGCCTCGGCTCCAAGGGTATTCACCAACGTACTGGCGGTGGTGGCGGCGCACATACGCAGGGAGGCAATGCCAGTGTACCCTTACCTGGACGACTGGGTCATCACAGGGGAAACCCCTGTAATTTGCAGATTAAACATTCAAAGAACAATCGACCTGCTCTTCCAATTGGGCTTCTCAATCAACGAGAAAAAATCAAGCCTGGTACCAAGCACCTCAAAACAGTTCCTAGGAGCTGTCCTAAACACCCAAGAGGGGTTGGCCTTTCCATCAGAGGAAAGAATTCGGAATCTGTTGCTGCAAATTCCTCAATATTAGGCCGGTCGCCAAATAAGGGTGCACAAAGCGATGCGTTTGCTAGACATGATGGCATCTTGCATTTACCTGGTTCCCCACGAGCGCCTGCGACCCATGCTGGAATGGTTGGCAAAACAGTGGTCTCAAGCAAGTGGTCAGTGGGACGATCTAGTGGTCATTTCAACAACACTAGTACAGAGTCTTCGCTGGTGGGCAAGAGAGAATCTTATGAAGGGCAAACCCTTCTACGATCCAGAGATACAGGCCGTCGTCACAACAGATGCCTCCCTGGCAGGGTGGGGAGCTCACTACCTTCACCACACAGCTCAGGGTCTCTGGTTTCACACAGTGGCTCAGAACCACATCAGTCGGCTAGAACTTCTGGCAATCTTCAGAGCGCTTGGGGCATTCGAACCGCTCCTATCCAACCTGTCAGTGCAGATCCTAACAGACAGCACGACGGCGATGTTTTACTTAAACAAACAAGGGGGCACTCGTTCGCCAAATCTGTCCAAGCTTGCCCAGAAAGTTTGGAGATGGGCACTCAAACGGAAGATTTATGTGTCATCCCAACATGTTCCAGGGGATCTCAACTCGCTAGCAGATGCTTTGAGCAGGGATCCCCTTCCAGAAGAACACAAGTGGACACTACACGAAGAAGTCGTAGGAGACCCCTTCTCTCAGTGGGGTTTCCCCACTATAGACTTATTCGCCACAAGCGAAAACAGACAATGCCCAGACTTCTCATTCAGGTTCACCCAGCCAGTCTCCAATGAGAACGCCCTATGGATGAATTGGTCAGGGATGTTTGCCTACGCTTTTCCACCAACCCCTCTGATGAGGAAGGTGGTCAACAAGATCCACAGGGAACCGATGACGCTCATCCTAGTTGCTCCTATGTGGGCGAGACAACCGTGGTACCCACAACTACTCAAATTGGCGGTGTGCGACCCCATCAAACTCCTGTGGCGGTACAACCAACTCTCCCAGCACGAGGGCCTAACAGTGCATCCTCAGCCCAACTCAATGAACTTGGCAGCATGGCTCCTGAAGTCATAGAGTTCGGACATCTCAATTTACCCCAGAGATGTATGGATATCTTGAAAGAGTCAAGAAAACCTAACACAAGGCACTGTTACTATGACAAATGGAAACGATTCATTATTTGGTGCCAGAATAAGCAAATCAACCCAGCTGATTGTACTCCTTCTAATGTCGTCACCTATATGCTCCACCTATTAGATGCAGGGTTAGTGTTTAACTCACTTAAAGTGCACCTGGCAGCTTTATCAGCCTACACCACCTCCTATAACAAGGTGTCATGGTGGAAAGTGCCGGTTGTCAAAGCATTTATGGAAGGGGTAAAGAGACTCCACCCTCCAATTTCTAACCCACCACCAGGTTGGGACCTTAATGTGGTACTTGCTAAGCTCATGGGACCCCCCCTTTGAGCCCATGCACAAATCTAGTCTCAAACACTTGACTTATAAGACTGCCTTCTTAGTAGCCATCACATCCATAAGAAGGGTCAGTGAAATTCAAGCTCTGTCAGTATAGGATCCTTTCTTTACTGTTCATAAGGATAAACTGGTTTTACGCACTCACCCTAGGTTCTCACCTAAGTTCATTTCTAAATTCCATGTTAACCAGTCTATTGAGCTACCGGCCTTCTTCCAGGAACCCAAAAGCTCTGCTGAGGTGAAACTCCACACACTGGATGTGAGGAGGGCGGTCCTCTACTATGTAGACAAGACCAGGCCGCTAAGAAAGACAGATCAACTGTTTGTCTCCATAGCTCCAGGCAGAGAGAGAGATCACATCTCTAACAATGCCATCTCTAGGTGGATAGTCAGATGTATGCAACTGTGCTATTCCCTTTCAGATTAAACACTGCCTTTTACGCCGAGGGCCCACTCTGCAAGAGGTACTGGAGCCACTCTGGCTTTCATTGCAAATGTACCCTTTGACACCATTTGCAAAGCAGCTACATGGAGCTCTATTCACACCTTTACTCAGCACTACTGCATTGACAATCATTCCAAGACAGATACTCAAGTGGGACAAGCGGTTCTAAGACATTTGTTCGCTCATGACCCTTCTCACATCCCACCTCCTTCTTCTAACACTGCTCGCTAATCTATGCACAGCATGTGATCTAAGCAGATTCCACAAGCCTCAGAAGGGATACATTACTCACCGTAATCGTATTTCTGATGCTTGTATCTGCTTAGATTCACATGCGCCCGCCCTTCCTCCCCTCTGAGAGAAGGCGCATGGATGCTTGTAGTCTTATTTATCTTATCTGCTTGGATACTCTGTACTCGCGCTACTCCTCATGCTACCTCATGTCAGCAAAAATACAATCTGAGGGTCCTACATGCGTGAGGGCCCATGAGTACAGTGGACGTCACACTAGGGATAGTATTACTGGCATGCCTTAGTTCGACGCCCCTTTTCAAGTTTCGAAAAACAAACTGTAATACTCCACAGCTTCCACTAGATGTCGGCCTATGCACAGCATGTGAATCTAAGCAGATACAAGCATCAGAAATACAATTACGGCGAGTAATGTATTCCATATATGCACCCTGAATAGCCTTGCGTCCTCGTGGGGGCTCTCTTCACTCGAGCACACCCTGGCTCTGGAAAGCAGGCCATTACCGGCCAAGCCTGCTACACAATCCAGTGCTTAATACGTTATATTGAATATTTAATATATTACAATGTATTTTTGTATACACATCTTATTTCCATACCTGTATGATTGTTGGTATTTGCACTTTTGAAATTCTTGTCCATAATTAAAAAAATATAGTGTTGGTGTCCATTTTAGAAGTGGTTCAGTTTGGAACCAATAACTGTAATGTCTGTATATTGGTTATAGTTTGCTCAGGCTTTGTAAACCATTTTCTAGCATATTGTAATTTAATAAATATTTAATTAAGCAGCTTTAAAATGGCTCCCTAATATCTACTAATGTAAGTCGGTCAGCGTTGGCCTAGATGAAATAAAATGTTAAAGTCCAGAATACCTGTGTCCTCTCTGGGAATGTATCCCATATAAGCCAACATTTATTGTTCTAATGTGTAAGAATCTTTCAGTTGTGCTCCTGTTTGGTAGTTTTTACGATGTTGACTGTAGTTATGGTAAACGCATTTCATTTACAACTTGAACACTTGTTCAAACACTGCCAAATGAAGGCATGTAAATTGATATGAAAGGGAGTGAGTGACCCCAATGAAAACCGGGACCTACAATGGTGATTATAGGAATTTCTGATCAATAAATGTTGCCTGTGTATGTCCTATCAGTTCTTCTTTACAAAGCACAACGTACCATTCTGTTAGTGTTGACGCACTACTCCATTGATTGTTTTTATAAAACATTCATATAGAATAATTCATGATAAAGATCAGCCTTTTCAGTCTTGGTTTTTGCCACCATATATTATCCCTCTGAGACCATCACCTTCAGTCCTTGTCTACAATTGGTGGTAGCCTTTGTGGGCTGCAATCTACCCCTGCTGCATTTTGTAGTGTGGTCCCCAGGCTAAGGGACCACATTGGTTGGCTTTGGGGGTGGGGCAGAACTGAAGAATGGGCGCGGGCAATACCCCAGGCAAAGTATCCACTAAATTAATAAAAAGATATTGAGGATCTAAAAAAGCTATAGTTTATCCAGAACTAGCTACTGATTTTACCCCTACCCCTCACTTTGATAACACTCCCTGGAGAGGCAATGTATCAATCAATAACTTTGTGCTGTATGTGGGTCACCTTTTTCAGATGGCCAAGCTGGTCCAGCCACAAAACCAGACACCTGCCTACAATAGAAGCAATAAAAAACAGCCCCCTTTTTTTATGTCCAGATCAGGTATGAGGCTGTAACTATCTGGATGCTAACGAATCACGGCTCACAAGGGGAATTCAGATTTTCAACTTATCTCATCAAACTCTCAATGATGCTGAAAAGCAATCCTTTCTGGGTTATCCTTTCTCGTCACCCAAACCGTTCACTTGGTGAATGCGGACTTAGTATTCTAGAGGTTCCTTAGAAATGTTAGGCCCAAAGCATATTTTTCTCTTTTCTATTTTGGATTTTTCTCCAGCATCATACAGGTTTGCCCGCCTCTGTTTGTAGGATATTGTATTTAACATTGTCAATAGTTTCTTTTCGAGGGGATTGGTTCCTCCGACGTATTCCACATCTATGACAGGTAATTACCACAGCTGTGCTGCTTCGTAAACTTTTTTCGGCGTAGGCGTCCTGCGTCGATGATGTCGATACGCTCCCTCGAGGACCTCCTCCGGTGACGTCGACCGTCGAATGTTATAAGTAGGACGCACGATGCCCGTAGCCTCAGTTCCGTTTTTTCCGAGTACATGTTCACTTCGAAATGTCGGCGCGCCTCGGTTCTCTCTTTTGAATCGGTTCTTCGAATATCGTTGTGTTAGTACAAGAAATATGTCTTTGTCTTCTGCTACCCCGAAGTCGGGCTTCAAGAAGTGTCGGGACTGCGGTTCCAAGATGTCTCTGACAGACCCGCACGACATCTGCCTTTGGTGCCTCGGTGAGAGCCACGCCACGGATGACTGCGACGAATACCAGTCTTTGACGTCGAAGGCCTTGCGGGAGCGGAAGAAGAAGCTGTCGGCGGGTAGGGTTTCCAAACCCTGTAAATCGAAGTCCGCTGGACTTTCACCCGACGATTCGAGGGGCGACTCTCCGCGTCAGCGTAAGTCCAGGGGGTCTCATTCCAGGAGTGGGTCCCGCCATTCCTCGGCCTCTTCGAGGCATGCACGGAAGCACCGTCATCGGTCGCCTTCCCCGTCCTTGTCTGAGGACTCCGCCAAACGGCGGGTTGCTTGTCTCACCAAGCATTCATCTCTGGTGGAATGGGACGCCTTCGAGAGGAGCCAGTACAGAGCGCTCTAGAGCCACCGTTCGCTCGCCTTCGGGCTCGGGCGGTCGGCGTGATCAACGGGAAACTTCGAGGTCCCGGTCGGACAAGGAGGATCGCCATCGTGCCTGCTCCAGGTCCTGGTCCTCGACGATGTCGAGACAGTTGGAGGCTCTGAGGCCTTCGAAGAAGGTATCGACGCCATCAGCGCCATGTCCGTCGCGGGACATTCCTGAGGCTCCGGCTCCGAGGAAGTCATCGGCGCCGAGGCCGTCGAAGGACACGCTCGGGGCTCCAGCCTCGAAGCCGCTGTCGAAGTTGTCTACGTCGACGCCACTCCTATCGGCGCCCTCGACGCCTTTTGAGGAATTTTTGCCGAAGAGCTGTAGAAGCTCCTAGGAAGGCGCTCAGCAAGTCTGTGCGGCCTGTTCTCGACCCATACTCTGTTCCTCCTCCCAGGGTGGACTTGTTTCAACCCTTGGAGTACATTTCAGAGGTTTAGGAAGGGTCTGAGGATGAGGTGCCTCCTGAGGTTCCTGATGACCTGGTGTTTGGTCATAGCCAATTGGAAGACCTTCGTCAATCTTTACATGTCGCAAGTGGTCTTGATACCTCCCCGGAGTTTGAGTTCGGCAGACCTGAGCCTGGTACGCATGCTGAATCATCGTACAGGCGCCTCATGTCGAGGGTGACGGAGTATCTGGGGTGGTCTGCTCCACCTGTGGATTTTCTGCAGGATGACCTGACAGATATCCTTGACCAAGGTCCACCCACTGACCCGGTGTTGCCATTTCATATGGCCTTACAAAGAAGGGTGGCGGCAGCTTGGACTGCTCCGGAGAGTCTTCCGGCAGTCAATAAGTCGTTGCCGAAAAAATACCGTCCAGCCAGTGGGGACCCCTGCTACTTGTCCACCCACCCCACTCAGGAGAGTTTGGTGGTACAGGCGGCTACAACCCTAGCAAAGCAGGCGGCGTACCCTACAATCCCTCCTGATAGGGACGACAAACGCTTTGACGGTTGGTCGAAGAAGGTATTTTCTTCTGGGGGTATGGCTTTACAAGCAGCCAACTCTGTTTGTGCCCTTGCAAGATTCACGCACACTCTGTGGAATTGTGTGTCTTTGACGGCTGAACATATTCCCGAAGGGGAGGAACGGGATGGTTTTCTTGCCCTCGTTCAGGATGGCAAGGATGCCATGTGTGAATTCGTTCAGTCGGGTCTGGACATGGCAGACTGTGTCAGCCGGTCCATGGCGGCGAGCACTGTGATGCGCAGGTTTGTGTGGTTGCAGAAGTCGAGGTTTGCTCCTGATGTACAGTCCCGGCTTCTCAACATACCCTTTGATGGTGTCCATCTTTTTGGCAGCAAGACTGACGAGAGCCTTGAGAGGTTGCAGACCTCCAAAGCTGCAGCGAAGTCGTTGAGCGCTGCAGTACGTCAACCTCCGCCTTTTCGTCCTAGGGGACAGCAATGGAGGGGAGGTTCCTTTCGATACTGCTCTTCCTTTAGTAGATCGAGGGGGGCTGCCAGTCAAAGGGGCCAACGTAGGAGTACCAGAGGTGGAAAACAAGGTACTCGAGGTGCCAATGCTGCTCGGGCAGTTGCCTCTTTGCCCTCAGGCGCTGCCGCAGCCGCTTCCGCTCAGTCATGAGGCCATGTCCCATGGTTCGCCGGTTGGGGGAAGGCTGGCGCAGCATCTTGTAGAATGGCGTGCCATTACTTCAGATGTGTGGGTTCTGGAGATCAGAGCCCACGGCTACTGTCTTCGTTTCCGGCAGAGGCCTCACGACAATCCACCGGGGAAGCTCTTTGAAGAGTCCAGATCCGCTCCTTGCACAGGAAATCTAATCCCTGCTGGAGAAAGGCCCCATAGAACTGGTGCCTGTTGCGGAGAGGAACAAGGGATGGTATTCCCATCATGGACTTGCGTGGCTTGAACAAGCTCTTCAGGAAGGACAAGTTCAAGATGGTTACTCTCGCTCAAATCCTCCAGTCCCTTCAGCTTCAGTATTGGTTGGTGTCTCTCAACCTCAAGGATGCTTATTTTCATGTGCCGATTCATCCCAAGCACAAGAAGTTCCTGAGGTTCGCGGTTGGCGACTCGCATTTTCAGTTTCGGGTCCTGCGGTTCGGATTGATCTCCGCCCCGAGGGTCTTCACCAAGCTGATGGTGGTGGTGGCAGCGTATCTCAGGAAAGGGGGGATTCACGTCTACCCCTACCTGGAGGATTGGTTGATCAGGGCACGTTCTCCCGAGCAAGCCCTGGATCATCTGTCCGTCACCTGCCACTCCCTTCACAAGCTGGGCTTCTCCCTCAACTTAAGTCTCATTTGATACCTACCCAGCGTCTCCAGTACATCGGAGCAGTGCTCGACACATCCCTGGGGCTGTGTTCGCCTCCCCAGGTGAGGGCTCATCACATTCTGCAGATGGTGCACAAGTTTCAACATGCCCAGTGTCTCCCGACGTTCGAGTTCTTGAGGTTGCTCGGCCTCATGGCATCCTGCATTCTCCTGGTGCCAGAGGCCAGGCTGCGGATGAGATCTCTGCAGTGGGCTCTCAAGATGCAGTGGTCGCAGTCCTCCGGCAGGATGTCGGAACCCGTTCAGGTGCCGCCCTCGGTCGCCCAGGATCTTCTGTGGTGGGCCGTCGAAGGCAATCTGTTGAAGGGGGCTCCATTTTGGCTACCCTGGCTGGAGGTCACAATCGTGACGGACTCATCCCTCACGGGATGGGGAGCTCATGCCAACGAGTTGACAGTCAGCCGTCGTTGGTCTCCGTCGGAGTCCAGACTCCATATCAATCTGTTGGAGCTGAGGGCCATCAGGTTAGCCCTGAAGGCTTTTCTGCCGTCTGTGCGACGGAAGACTGTCTTATTCTGACGGACAATACAGTGGCCATGCACTACCTCAACAAAAAGGGGAGGGGCAGGGTCTCTCCCTCTGTGCAGAGAGGCGATGCAGCTCTGGTTCTGCGCCATCCAGCAGGAAATTTTGATCTCGGCCGTTCATCTGGCCGGAGACGAAAACGAGGCGGCGGACGCTCTGAGCAGGCAGAGCACGGTCTCTCACGAGTGGGAGCTGGCTCAGGAGGTTCTCTTGGAGATCTTCGCCCTTTGGGGGACCCCACAAGTGGAACTCTTCGCCACCAGTGTCAACCGGAAGTGCAAAAGATTCTGCTTGCAGGAATTTACTCCAAGAGGAGCCTTAGGGGACGCGTTTGTAGTGGAGTGGTCCTTCCCACTGCTGTATGCGTTTCCTCCAATCCCCGTCATTCTGCAAATGCTGCAGAGGTTACGGCGGTTCGGTTCCCGAATGATCCTCATTGCTCCGGCATCGACCAGGAGAGCCTGGTACCCATACCTTCTCGACATGTCCATCTGCCCTCCACGCCGTCTTCCCTATCGAGACGATCTGCTCTCACAGGAGGGGGTCAGGTTCTCCATCCAGAGGTCAAGTCTTTCAACCTTCATGCTTGGTTTCTGAAAGGTTGAGATATAAGGATTGGGACCTCCTGGAAGACGTGATGGAGGTGTTGCTCTCGGCCAGAAGGCCCGCAACAAAGTCCCTGTACCGTTGCCGTTGGAGAAAGTTCTGCGACTGGTGCAGGGTTCAGAATGTGGATCCTTTTTCATGTGACATTCCTGTGGTTCTGTCTTTTTTGCTTTCGTTAGCCCACAAGGGCCTGCTAGTGGGTACCATTAAGGGTTACCTCGCGGCGCTGTCTATATTTAAGCGCTCGTCTGAGGTGTGTTCTTATTTTAAAATTCCTTCGATTTCTCAGTTTCTTAAAGGGCTCACTGATGTGTTTCCACCTTCACCGTTCCAGGTGCCTGGTTGGGATTTGAACTTAGTGTTAAAGTTTCTGATGGGAGCTCCGTTTCAGCCCTTAGATTCTTGTCCTTTGAGACTGTTGACCTTTAAAACTGTATTTTTAGTTGCGGTTACTTCCGCTCGCAGAGTGAGTGAGTTGCAGGCACTATCTGCCAAGCCGCCCTTCACGGTGTTCCATAAGGACAGGCTTGTCCTTTGGGTTCGTCCTTCTTTTCTTCCGAAGGTTGTCTCGGAATTTCATTTGAGCCAGAAGGTCATTCTTCCAGCGTTCTATCCTCCTCCGCATCCTGGTAAGGAAGACGAGAGGCTCCATAGGTTGAATCCTAGGAGAGCTTTAAGCTTCTACATCTTACGCATGTCCCGGGTCAGAGTGGACGATCAGCTCTTTGTAGGATACGCTGGAAGGCGTTTGGGACAAGCTGTTACTAAGCAGACTTTGTCTAGATGGATTATCTTGACAATCTCTGAATGTTACTGTTTGGCGGCTAAGGACCCTGCGGTAGGCTTACAGGCCCATTCTACTAGGGGTGTGGCTGCCTCTACTGCTCTGCAGAGGGGTGTTCCCATTCGTAACATTTGTGAAGCAGCCACATGGGCCTCTGTCCATACTTTTGTAAAACACTACTCTCTGGATTCTATCCATGGGCAAGATTTAGCCTTTGGTAAGGCGGTCCTCTATTCTGCAATTTGATTGGGCATTCTAAAATTCTAAATTCTTTTCCCACCTCCATACGTTGGTACTGATTTGGGAGTCTGTCATAGATGTGGAATACGTCGGAGGAACCAATCCCCTCGAAGAACAAGTTACTTTATTACCTGGTAACGTTCTTTCGATGGGATGTTCCGACGACGTATTCCATATCGAACCCTCCCTACCTGCCCCTCTACAGAATTTCTTATGCGATTGCAGCTTCCGTTTCCGCAAGGCTTTCTGTAGTCATACTGGCAGAAGATTGGTGCCACACGTTCTGGGGGAAAAAACTACAACTGAGGCTACGGGTGTCGTGCATCCTACTTATATCATCCGGTGACGTCGACCGTCGGAGGAGGTCCTCGAGGGCGGGTATCGACGCCATTGACGCAGGACGCCTACGCCGAAAAAAAGTTTCCAAAGCAGCACAGCTGTGGTAATTACCTGTCATAGATTTGGAATACGTCGTCGGAACATCCCATCGAAAGAACGTTAACAGGTAAGAAAGTAACTTGTTCTTCGAAGGGATTGTGTCCTCTGATGTATTCCTTATCTTAGATATCTCTTTCCAGCTTTGCTGGCCTCAGAAATTTTTTCTCTCTAGAGGGCGCTGCGCGTCGACGTCCGCCGAGTCGATGTCCCTCGACAGCCGCCGTCATCCTGCCTATAAAGGCCGCGCGCAGCGTCCGTTGCTCAGTTCCGTTTTTCCGTGCTTACTCAGTGCCTCGGAATATCGTTGCTCAGTTTCCTAGATATATCATTCTATTTTCTTCGAGATATTCGATCCATACTCGATGGCTTCCTCGTCTGAACCGACGACCCCTCGGTCCGGCTTTAAAAAATGCAGAGACTGTGGAAAAAAGATGTCGATAACGGACTCTCACAGGGTCTGTCTGTGGTGTTTGGGAGCTGAACACCATTGTTCGGAGTGTGAGGACTGTATGTCCATGACAGCTAAAGCCCTGAAGGAGCGTAGGGTGAAGCTGGAAAAAGGTAGGACTTCTAAAGCTTCTTCTTCCTCGACGAAGTCGAGACATTCGTCTCCTCGTCACCATTCGCGCTCCAGGTCTCGAAGCAGGTCCCATCATTCTTCGAGATCGAAGCACTCGAAAAGGAGACGCCGAAGATCCCCTTCTTCGTCCTCCTCTTCCTCTGTTTCACCTAAGAGAATCCCTTGCCCCACGAAGCATAGTTCCCGGGCTCAATGGGAGGAATTCCGAAAAAATATGATGAGCGTCTTCGAGAAAGCGGCCTCGACCCCCTCGAAGACTGCCGAGAGCGATGCTCTGGTCGAAAGACCCGAAGGTCCAAAACGCCGCGAGTCGCAGCAACCGGCGAAGGAAGCTTCTCGAGCGCGTCACAAACCCTCGAGTAAAGCAAAGACCTCGAATCCTTCTTCGAAGGTTCCGTCGACGCCGAGGTCGGTGTATTCGACGCCGTTGTCGAAGGGACCTTCGACACACGGGTCTGTCGGCTCGACGCCATCCTCGACACAGGTGTCGACGCCAAGGAAAGTCATGGTTGCGGCGCACCCAGTGGCTATTCCCAGGTCTTCGATGTCGTCGAGTTTGTCGATATTCTTGAGCAGAATTACGATTCTATCGAAGACCTCGAGGCCTCCACCTTTGTTTTCGACGCCACTTTCGAAGCCTTCGACGTCAGCGTCGACGACAGCGACATTTTCGAGGCCGATTACGACAAGTTTGGCACCCTCTGCCTTGGAGATGGGTTTCACACCCTTTGTGAGCTCAGACCAATTGAGAACAATGTCTTCAATTATGGAAGAGGGAGAACTGTCTGATCAAGAAGAGCCATTTGAGTTGCAGGGATCTGCAACCCCAGTTCAAGAGGAGTTATCCTCAGAGGAATGCAGATTAAAGGAACTCCATGATTCCTTACATGAGGCAAGTGGTTTAGACACTTCCCCAGAGGTGGGGTTCGCTAGGCCAGACCCGGGGGAGCATGCTGAAACCCCTTATAGAGCCTTAATGGCCAGGATTACAGAATTTATGGGGTGGTCAACACCTTCACCGGCTTTCCAACAGGATGACCTCATGGATATTCTTGATAAAGGTCCACAGGAGGATCCTGTAG
This sequence comes from Ambystoma mexicanum, assembly GCF_040938575.1. NCBI lineage: Eukaryota > Metazoa > Chordata > Amphibia > Caudata > Ambystomatidae > Ambystoma > Ambystoma mexicanum. The sequence goes on along the minus strand of NC_090922.1, from coordinate 629,737,545 downwards.
TACCTTTTCATAAAGCTCTTCAAAGAAAAATAATGACGAACTGGGAAACCCCAGATGTCGTCCCGGCAGTAAATAAAAAACTGTCTGCTAAATACAGGGTTTCTTCTGCAGACCCGGAGTTTTTGTCCAAACACCCATCCCCAGAAAGTCTGGTGGTACAGGCAGCATCTTCTACTGACATCAAGACTGCTTACCCTACCGTCCCACAGGACAGGGACGATAAGAAATACGATGCTATGGCTAAGAAAGTCTTTTCGGCATGTAGCATGGCGTTAAAATCTATTAATGCTACTTGCACCCTTGCTAGATTTAGCCATTCACTTTGGGAGTGTGCTTCTACAGTGGCTGACTGCATCCCGGAGGGAGAAGAAAGGGAGGCGTTCCTAAATATCATAAGGGACGGTAAAGACGCTATGTGCGAATCCCTCCAGACGGGCATTGATTCGGCTGACAGTATCAGCAGAGCAATGGCGGCAAGTACAACAACCAGGAGATTCGCTTGCTTGAGAAAGTCTGGTTTTGCCCCAGATGTGCAAGCCAGGCTCTTGAACATGCCATTCGATGGCTCTTCTTTGTTCGGGAAAAAGGCGGATGACAGTTTAGAGAAACTGCAGACTTCAAAGGCAGGGGACAAAGAAGAACTACCCGAGGTGGACGGGGTAGATATTCAAAAGCCGCAGCAAAAGCAGGTGCCTCTTTACCATCGGCATCTGCATCAGCCGCCCCAAAACCGCTCTGAGGACGTCCCTCACAAGACACCTGTAGGAGGCATGTTAACTCAACATCTGGCGGAATGGCAGGCTATCACGTCAGATGCTTAGGCATTGGAGACAGTTGCACAAGGTTACTGCCTGCCTCTCCTACGCATACCTCAGAGTCATCCACCGGGGATCAGCTCTCAAAAAGCTCCAGATCCGCTCCTCTTGCAGGAAATTTTAGACCTGCTAGAGAAAGGTGCCATAGAACCGGTACCTGTAGCGGAGAGGAACAAGGGCTGGTACTCCCCTTACTTTCTCATACCAAAGAAAGACGGAGGACTGAGACCCATCTTGGACTTGCGGGAATTGAACAAATTCCTCAGGAAAGACAAATTCAAGATGGTAACTCTCTCTCAGATCCTTCAGGCCCTTCAGTTCAAGGACTGGTTGGTATCTCTGGACCTTCAGGATGCTTATTTCCATGTGCCAATCCATCTCAAACACAGGAAATACCTGAGGTTCGCAATTGGCAACTCTCATTGTCAATTTCGAGTTCTGCCATTTGGGCTGACCTCCGCCCCGAGGGTCTTCACCAGGTTAATGTCGGTAGTGGCTGCAAGTCCAAGGAGGGAAGGGATTCACGTCTACCCCTACCTGGACGATTGGTTGATCAGAGCTGTATCTTCGGAACAAGCTCAGATCCAGCTAGATTATGTTTGCCACTCCCTTCACAGACTGGGCTTCTCCCTCAATTTAAAGAAGTCACAAATGATACCATCGCAGAGACTCCAGTTCATCGGAGCGATCCTGGACACTTCCCTGGGAAAAGCCTCGCCACCAGAGGTGAGGGCTCAAGATATTCTACAGATGGTCACCAAGTTTCAAAATGCCCAACGTCTCCCAGCCTTCAACTTTTTGAGGTTGCTAGGCCTCATGTCATCCCGCATTTTCCTTGTGCCAGAGGCTCGCCTGAGAATGAGATCTCTCCAGTGGGCACTGAGAACTCAGTGGTCACAATTCTCAGGGAGAATGACAGATCTTCTTCAGGTTCCCGACAGGGTGGCTCGAGACCTTCAGTGGTGGGCCTGTCAGGAGAACATTCTGAAAGGAGAGCAGTTTTGGCAACCTTGGCCGGAGATAACAGTAGTCACGGATGTCTCACTTACGGGGTGGGGAGCCCACGCCAACGACTTGAAGATCAGCGGTCATTGGTCTCCATCGGAGTCCAGACTACATATCAACCTGTTAGAGCTGAGGGCCATCAGTCTTGCGCTGAAGGCTTTTCTGCCATCTGTACAAGGAAAGAATGTCCTGATAATGACGGACAACCCAGTGGCCATGCATTACCTCAATAAAAGAGGAGGCGTAGGATCACTACCACTGTGCAGAGAGGCGATGCAGCTCTGGTTTTGGGCAATCCAAGAAGGAATCTCTCTATCGGCAGCTCACCTAGCCGGAGAGAAGAACTTGACAGCGGACGCTCTTAACAGGCAGAGCACAGTCTCCCACGAGTGGGAACTAGCTCAGGAAGTCCTTCAAGAGATCTTTGCCCTTTGGGGAACCCCTCAGGTGGATCTGTTCGCCACCAGTGTCAACAGGAAGTGCGATCTGTTCTGTTCAAGGGAATTTCCCCCGAGAGGAGCTCTGGGAGACGCGTTCATAGTGGACTGGGAGTTTCCACTCTTGTACGCGTTTCCACCAGTCCCTGTCATTCCTCAAATGATCAGGAGGTTGAGAAGATTCCGGAAAACCCTGATCCTAATTGCCCCGGATTGGGCCAGGAGAACGTGGTACCCGGACCTTCTAGACTTGTCCATCTGCCCTCCAATTCGACTTCCACTCAGAGAGAATCTGCTCTCACAGAAGGGAGGGCAGGTTCTCCATCCAGACATCAAAACCCTCAACCTTCACGCTTGGCTTCTGAAAGGCTGAGGTACAAGGATTGGGACCTCCCTGATGACGTTATGGAGGTGTTGCTTTCGGCAAGAAGGCCAGCAACAAAATCTTTATACCTCTGCCGTTGGAACAGATTTTGCAGCTGGTGTAGAGAAGAGAATATCAACCCCTTTTCATGTGGTACACAAACGGTGTTATCCTTTCTATTCTACTTGGCAAATTCAGGCCTTCAAGTTGGCACTATCAAGGGCTATCTCGCAGCGCTGTCCATCTTTAAGCGCACTGCGGAAGAACCATCCTATTTCAAGTTACCCTTAGTAATACAGTTTCTAAAGGGGTTAACTAGCGTTTATCCCCCAAGACCATTCCAGGTTCCCCTATGGGATTTAAATTTAGTCCTAACTTTCCTGATGGGCACACCTTTCGAACCACTCCACTCTTGTTCGTTAAGGTTTCTTACCCTTAAGACTGTTTTATTAGTAGCACTTACATCTGCTAGAAGGGTGAGCGAGTTACAAGCTCTTTCTTGTAAACCCCCTCATACAATCTTTCACAAAGACAAAGTTGTTCTGCAAGTGAAGCCTAATTTCCTCCCAAAGGTGGTTTCTGAATTTCATATCACACAGAAGATTACCCTTCCATCCTTCTATCCTCCTCCCCATCCGGGGAAAGAGGAAGAGAGGTTACACAGGCTGGACCCAAGAAGGGCTTTAAGTTTTTACATTAGTAGACTGGCTAGGATAAGACAAGCAGACCAGCTGTTTGTAGGCTACGCAGGCCACAAGCTGGGGCTACCGATAACTAAGCAGACCATTTCCAGATGGATTATTTTAGCCATTTTGGAATGTTATAAACTTGCAGGAAAAGAGCCCCCTCAAAATCTTAGGGCTCATTCGACCAGAGGTATCGCAGCTTCATCGGCCCTCAAAAGAGGAGTGCCGGTTCGAGACATATGTGCGGCTGCCACATGGTCGTCCGTCCATACCTTTACACGGTTTTACAACTTGGATTCCTCCTCCAGTCAGGAAACTAGGTTTGGAAGGGCAGTATTGCACTCTATTCATCAATAAGAGGAAGCATGAAGTCAGTACTCCCACCTCCAATAACAGAATACTGCTATGGGAGCCTATCTAAGATAAGGAATACGTCGGAGGACACAATCCCTTCGAAGAACAAGTTACTTCTTACCTTGTAACGTTCTTTCGATGGGATGTTTCTCCGACGTATTCCTTATCGACCCTCCCATCCATCCCCGCAGTACTACTTCCCTTGTTGTTGCAGCTTACGCTCCTTCACGGTTATTACTCTAGTCCAGAAAGAATTATTGTGGGCTACAAAACGGAACTGAGCAACGGACGCTGCGCGCGGCCTTTATAGGCAGGATGACGTTGACGTCGATACGGCGGCTGTCGAGGGACATCGACTCGGCGGACGTCGACGCGCAGTGCCCTCTAGAGAGAAAAAATGTCCGAGGCCAGCAAAGCTGGAAAGAGATATCTAAGATAAGGAATACGTCGGAGGAACATCCCATCGAAAGAAGGTTACAAGGTAAGAAGTAACTTGTTCTTCTATAGGATTCATCAGAATGTGTGGCCTTTATTTTCTGGGTTTCAAAATGATCATAAAATCTGGTTAGATCACTAAATTGACAAAAACCTGAGACAAACAAAAAATCCCAGACAATCTAATAAAGACCTAAATGTTTGCCCTACTTCATTTGTTTGGCTTTTGCTTACCAGTATACACCTTGTGAGTCATATCACTGTGTTGAACTTCTTTAGTTCCAATTTACATTGATTTGTTACTTGCATATTCATTGACCCAAAATCTTTTTGTGCATGCAAGCTGCTTCTTTTAAGAAGTGTGATGCTCAATAATATTGGCCTTCTTTGCAAGTAAAGGTTTCCTTTCATCTGTCAGTCCAATTGTAAGATGTAAATCCGAATAATCTTTCCTCTTTGTGGTGATGGTGGCTGCTTTACAAGCTCTATCACATTGGGTTCTTGAAGGTAGGAAAAGGAAATAATCTATCATACGAAAGGCTATAGTGCAGATTTGCACCTTGTGATTTACCTCACGGTATGTCCTCTGCTTAGGTAGGCTTTTATGAAGCCCGAGCAGTAGCTTTGTGAATGGACCTGGTTGATTACTCTTGCTTTGAGCAGAGTGCTCACCTTTTGGAGAGTTAACTTTGTGGGCGTTCCACTCAGCATGGCTTTATCCCATTTGTTCATTGGACTCAACAAAATAAATCTTGGTAATCTGGTTCTTCGTTTTTCTCTGATCTTTATGCTTTACACTGTAAAGTTCCTCTTTAATCTGATGTCTCAGTTTATGGAAGGTTTCAACATATCTTTCCTGATCATCTGTGCAGTTTGAATTGTATTCATGGTTTGATGGCTTTCTTTGAACCCATTTTGCTAGTCTTACTTTAAACCGTCAATAACCTCAGATGTAATCACTTTTAATAGGATGTGGAAAGACTATATTTTACAAACCCTCCTGTCTGGTTTTCCCTTTACTATTCTTTTGAGCACAGTCTGCCACACACTTGGTTTCAAGAGACCATTGCATATTTAATTAGACAATCCTTTATCTCCAGATACCTATGGGATTTGGTCTGGACTCAAAGGGAATACAGTTGCATTCATGCTTCATTGCTTTTGTCCTTTTTATGGCCTTGCCCGGTGCACTCTGTGAGAGGCCGAAAGTCGCATCTATTTTTATTCTGGTCACCCTTTCCTAAAGCAGATCTTTGTGGATTTTGAAACCAAGACTGGTTCCAGTTTGACATTGGTGTGCTACAGAATATTCCTTTGCTTTTATTGGTTGCCTCAACCGAACTATCTTCTGAAGATACAATTCTGAGGGACAGTTGGCAACAATTGTAATATAAAGAGATATAAATAGATGACTACATTTATCTCCAATCCTTCAAGCATGTCAACATTCTATCATCTTATCTTCCACCAACCCCTATTAGCTTTGGTTTATTTTACCACTCATCTTGAAGGCAGATGTGAAATGGCATTTTGTGATCAATGGGTCCTTCTGTGTCGGCATGAAGATATTGAAATGTGTGTGCCATTTGGCGATTTCAAGAGTTGGCTTGGGTCCGTAAGGATTTTCTTGTCTTTTTAAATATTTCCTTCAGAAATCAAACATTACTGGTAAGTAACTAAGTAATAGAATATTAATGCACTTTCTCTTCTGCTCACTTCATAATATCCAGCAATTCATTCAATGTTATAAATTATTGATCTTCTCACTCGCTTCGAAAGGCAACCAGTTTTGGTTAACACAAATGTAGCCTTCTGAAGTCTTTTAAAATGTAAAAGTATTCGAGGTGCTCAAAAGAACTAACATACCAGTCTTTACATAAATTTGTCGTTCTGTCTCTGAAAATGTCTCGGCTGCCTTTTTAAAATGAGTAGGGCAATTTTTATTTTTTATTCCCGCTGACGCAAGGGTAAATAGGCTTGTTGTTTCTTTTCCTTCAGTGCAATAGAAAATTCCAGTGCCGATCTCCCTGTTATCAGCTCTAAAGAAGCTGAACAGTCAGAACCTGACTGTAACACTGGGGGGGCACTTGAGGCTGATCCTCAAAGTGAGCCTTCCTCCTTTGTCAGTCCGACTGAGCGGTGAGTAGTAAGTCGGCTGTCAGCCTGAATTTTAATTGCACCATATCTATTTTTGCATAATTTAAATTTAAAGGTAACATTAACTCTTGCAATCTTGGCTATTATCCCTCATGGCCTCTCATGCTCTGCTTGCTTCTCTCTCTGGCTCCATTTGTCTCTATATGTCCCTGCATGTGCATTTAAAATATACAATGTTATATGTATGTTTGTATTTGAAATGTATGCAAACATTACTATACATGTCCGCTCTCTGGTTACCTTGGAGTGATATACTTGCACTAAATAACGAAATATTTTTTTTTTTATTTATAGTGTGGATCAACCACTAGAAAACATCTCGTCCTCGCATGGCAAAGTTAGGATCACACAATCTGACCTCGAGGCCAACATTCCTGTGGCTGAAAACGGATCTGACAAGCAGAAGTTGCCTTTGAATGCCTCAGAGCGCATTAAAAAAGTATGTATCAAGGACTTGTTGAAACCTTTAAATGTTCTTCAAGTGCTCAAAATCCTGGTCTGTCATTGATGGCATTCTCATGGCTGGTAGTTTCTGTATTAAAATCCAAACATTTTCTGTAGTAGTCGGCGGTAGAGTCTAAAGTAAGTCTGAAGCTTTTTCCAGTTCCTTGATCTTTAAGTTGTGTTACTGAGATGAGAAGCCTTTTGTTTTTAATTGCTAGTCACTCTGACTTTTAAAAAAATAATAATTCTATTCGTTTTCTAAGTATCACACATTTCGCATTGCAGCATGCAGCAAAACCTTTTACCATGGCATTGAGAATATTCAAATATATCCCTGGTCCTCTTCCTCGACGGGTCATTAGCCCCCACCCTCCCTGACTTACACAGTACATGTCCATTGTGTAAACTTGTATGTCTTACCAATTTAACCATATCAATTGCAGAAATCACATTATGCTTAATGCTGTCCTATTGAAGGCGGTTTTAGGTCCAGTGAAGTTTTTAACTAGTTGAGCATTTGTCCCCATTCCAGTGCCGCATCTCCTTCTTCCCCTGGTTCCCTTGATCTCCTCAGAATCTCTACCTCCACCATCGCCCATCGCTCTGGATCATTTGCCCAGGACTGTATTGACTGGCCCCCAGGACTCTTCCATGATATTGCGGTTCTTCTTTTGGCCAAGAGTAACATAAATCACACTATTTTCTTTTTGGTTTTTGACTTTTTTTCTTGTCGTCTCCCGGAATCAATCCTCAAAAGACACACCTCTGGTTTGCACTCATATGTGCCATGCCACTCTGACCTTTTTAAGGTCTACATGCAATTTCTGGTCCTTTGTCCCACTTTGAAATCTATGTGCATATACCTTCCAGAGATATCAAAAGTATTGGACTTAAAGCAAGAAATAAGATCTAATATACATATGGGGCCTCGTCCATGCCAAATCTTTCTAAGCATTAAGGACATGAAGAAAGTGACCCAGCGTGAAAGGTATGACTCCCAAAGATAAGGCTAGTTTGTATTGGAAGATGTGTTTGACCCGAACTGCTCATTTTCATGGGAGTATCTGGGAAAGCACTTCTAAACATTTTTTTTCACCCTAAGTTAACAGGGCGATCCAGACGTGGACCCCTTGCTCACTGTTCTTAGAGAGGCAACAGTTTCACCTCACTGATGATGCCCAACAAGGCTGAAACACGTGTATGGGGTTACTGATGGTACTCTTGTTCAGAGGAGAATTGCCTAGCATTTCGGCGCTGGACTGCCCCTGGGCAAGACAAAGGCTGATATGCAGGGAAATTTCTTCTCTGTGAAAGGGACAGTGAGCTAAAGACTTGGTAGAGTCTCTCCCAGGGGTTATTCACCCAAGAACAAGTCATTGGGCTGTGTTCCTGCTGGTAGAGAGATTCCCAGACCCCCCTTTGTTTTGCATAAATTAACTTTGGGTTTCACCCTAAGTTAACAGGGCGATCCAGACGTGGACCCCTTGCTCACTGTTCTTAGAGAGGCAACAGTTTCACCTCACTGATGATGCCCAACAAGGCTGAAACACGTGTATGGGGTTACTGATGGTACTCTTGTTCAGAGGAGAATTGCCTAGCATTTCGGCGCTGGACTGCCCCTGGGCAAGACAAAGGCTGATATGCAGGGAAATTTCTTCTCTGTGAAAGGGACAGTGAGCTAAAGACTTGGTAGAGTCTCTCCCAGGGGTTATTCACCCAAGAACAAGTCATTGGGCTGTGTTCCTGCTGGTAGAGAGATTCCCAGACCCCCCTTTGTTTCTTCTAAACATTTTGATGTCTCTAAGAGTTTTTGAAAAGGGGCTACGCAAACCTCCTCCAACCATGTGGTGGCTCTGCCACTACAAAGAGAACCTCGTCAACCTACACACCTTGCTTCTTCTTTTTCCGCATATAGGCAAGTCAGAAAAACATTTGTTAGACGACTTCCCTTTCAGTCTCTGGGATGAACTGTTGCCCCTTTGGTGACTCCTTTAATTGAGTCTGCATTACTAAACAAATGTAGATATCTGCTGCTTGACATCACAGAATGTCGTTCGAGACCTGTTTCAAAAGGTCTGACTGACCTGCAGAGAGCCTGAGATATGTGCCTCAACATCTTACACCCAAAATGTACCTGCACCTTCTTTAGTGGGATGGCATTTGGATTGCTGAGGTTCCCTCAGGAATGCACTGGTATCTCAAACAATAGTCCGCTTCTCAGACGGTTGCAAACTTTAAAACCTACTTAAGGTGTGAGGCGCGGTTCATTCATAGTGGGCTACTGAACCCTACAGTGCCTTTCACGATTGGTGTGATGTTTGTGACCCCCTGTTATTGAGACCTTTACAGCTCGATTAGGGTGTGCGCGCTCCCAGGTACCCTTGCAGCCAAGTACCTTTTTCTAGGGTAAAGCTTCTGTTTTTATGACCATTCTATATTGGGCAACATTTCACACTTTTTTTTTTTGTTGAAGATTATAGTATATACAATTATAAACATCCAAAAAAAAAACAATTTTCATAATAATTAGCTCACAATGTGCAACCTGTACATATTTACAAAACCCCTCCTCCACCCTCATCCAGGGTTCACATCAATCACAGAGTAGTAATCAATACATAGTGAGGAATTGCCCCCATATTTTCTCAAATAGAGTAAGATTTCTGTTTCTCCAAAAAATTACCCTTTCCATCTCCGCCAGGACATGCATTTCATCAATCCACATTTCAATTACAACTGGATTCACCGTTTTCCAACTTCTCAAGATAATCCTTTTACCCACCATCGCACCTCGAAAGATCCATTTTTTCTGACATACGGATAGATCCTCTAAAAGAATATCGCTACCGAGGATTAAAGTCTTAAAATCAAAGGCTATATTTTCATCTAACACTGCATCACAGATCCTACAAAATACAAACCAGAAGCCTTGCACTCTGGAGCATGTCCATAGCATATGTTCAAATTTACCCGTGTCATGAACACATGACCAACAATCAGAGCTGTCAGTCATACCTCTATTAAATAGCCTTTCAGGAGTCCAATAGACCCTATTGATGATTTTAATCTGTCGGGACCTCTCCTCCAAACATTTCACACTTAAGGCCACGAAGGTGCCATAGAGCGGTATCCTTGCTTTGATACGAAGCAGCTCAGTGATCAAAATAAAGATCTTATGAGCAAGAGATGCAATCAGCCCCAGAATATCGAGCAGCACCCAGGATGTAATTACTTAGTACAATTGGGGAACCAACAACTATGATATGCCGTGCTGCAAATGCTTTTACATTATATCTGCCCCATTGTGCTTTAAATGGTTTCTAGCTGTGTGTCCTAATGCCCCTATGTACACATTCCCAAACACTCAGAATATCACATGTATCTGCATGGTGCTAGTTGACCTGGGGAAGCAAAAGTAACTCCTGGGTGTCAAGCTAATCTGGCTTGATAGCTGCAAGCTCATTGCAATTTGTATCCCTGAGATTCCAGGTATACTATGAAAATGTATGTGCTGCCTGGCAAAACCATCACACTCAGTCAGGTTGACTTTCTCCCATGTTCCACTTACTAAACAATCGTACCTATGGTACCTCAGGCGTCCTCATGCCTTAAAACAAGTCAGCCTTCTTAGGTAGCAACTGCTAGCACACTAAAGTTTAAGAAGACTTGCAAACCTCTGGACCATTGCCACCCTACACTCTGTTCTTCCTTTGAGCACCACAAAAAGCACAAGGCGAAAAAGGAAGCACAAAGCACAAAACTTGCCTTTTGGAGCACTTTGGGGGGGGAAAGAAAATTCACCCAGAACTGAGTGATTCCTCGATCTGGCTGATTGAATGATAATGATAAATAGTAAGAACTGCACATTATGGAAGTACACTCATGCCAGAATCGGGGCAATTAAGGTCCGTATAATGAGATGATGCAGAGAAAGAAAAAAATATTGACAGTGTGACCGTTCAACAGCTGTAAAACACTCAAATGCCCCCCCAGCCCTTGACCCCCCCTTCTACTACTTGCTCCCCATTGTTGGGTCGGTGGAAGCAGTGTCGTGGCAATGAGGAAGCACTGATAAATTTGGTGAAGGAGCACAAAGTGTCTGATGGTCGGAGGGACCCAGCGTCTTGGGGCCTGTCGTGGAGGAGGCTGGGTCTTGGTCTCTTGGTGTGTTATGTGGGTCTTGTAGGATAAAGTCCCTTTGAGCATGGCAGCCACTCCGTGTCCACGTGCGTGTGTGAATCTCACAGGATTGCCGTGAGGCTTTCCATCTCATAGATTTCATGTGCTTTGGTTAAACATTCTCGGTGTGTCGGGTGTGGTTTCTCTTCCAGTGGAGAGGGATACAGACTCTCACTGTTAGTAAGAGGTTTCTCTGCATATGCATAAGTAGAAAGTGTTCGCCACCATGTGCCTCAATGCTGAACAGTACCAGCAAGGGTTTGTGATGTTATCTAAGATAGCACTTCTTTCCAGTAGTTATGAACACGCAAGCTGTCCCACCATATGTGCCAATATGTTTTGCCAACAGAGCGGGCCTACGCTGGGGTATATCCTCAACAATCTTTGGGGGTTAGATGCCATCGGAATAGGAGACTGGTGTTATGCATTTTATATTGCATCACAATGGTGGAGGACCAGACAGCCTTGTAGGTTGGTTTCCATATGTCTGTATCCGCCGGTAGCCCCATGTCCTTCGACCATTGTTTTGGGGTATTTCGGTGACAGGATGTGATCCCAGAGTAGTAGTCTTATACAGTGCCGACATGAGTTCCTTCGAGTCAGTGAAGAAGTTAAGGACCTGTTCAAATGGGGTCAATGGGCGAGAGTGTTTTTGGCCTAGCAACGCTCTGTGAGAGCCCCCTTTAACTGAAGGAATGCTAGGAAGGGAATGTTATCTATCCCCATGACACTTTCTAGTTCAGTTTTGAGCAGGAATTTACCGCCCTTATACATTTGGCCCACCCTGGAGAGGGCCGCCCCATAATGGAGTTGGAATCTGTGGGGTTCTGCAATCTTATCCCTGATAGGAGGGTCCCAGATGCAGTTGAGGGGCGACGGCCATGATTTTGCACCCATCAACTCGCCCGAGGGTTTCCAAATGTGCCAAAGGGCCGCGAGGACCATCTGGTTTCGAATTCTGAGCGGTAGTTTCTTGTATGGAACTCTGAGCCATTCCCCCAGCGTAACTGGTGTAAAGAGGTTATTTTCAAGCATGACCCACTGTCTCTCACCATTCTCCCTCAGGTGGTAGACCAGGACCCATAGTTGGACCGCCGGGTAATACTTGTATATGTCTGTGAAGCCCGCCCCCCCCAAACCCTCTCATTTGGGCAGGATTATCGTCCTATATGCGATCATCAGCCTCTTTCCTGCCCAGAGAAACTTGAGCAGAGCTCGTTTGACTTCTTGATGAAAAGATGGTGGCAAGATCAAGGGCAGAGCCTGGAACAAAAACAGCAGCCTGGGTAGTATATTCATTTTGATTGTGGAGAAACGTGCCACCCAAGACAGTGACTGTCTCGACCATTTCTGCAAGTCCCGTTTGATGTTGTCCCACAGGGGGGATAGTTGGCCCTGTACATTTCAGAATGTTGTGGCGTGAGATGGATCCCAAGGTATTTTATTTTAGTGACGCTAACCTGTATGCCATGATTGGCTAAAGCTTCAATCGTGCAGGGGGTTGGGCTTGCAATTGGTAGCGCAGTGGTCTTTGTCAGGTTGATTTTGAACCCTGACATTGAGCCATATTATGTCGGGGCTTCACAAAAAGGAGGTACCGACGAGCTCGGCTGAGTGATGTAAGCCAAGATGTCATCTGCATACAGTGTGAGCTTGTACTCCGTGGCCCTTACTCGCACACCCTGTATGCGCGCATTTGTGCGTATGGAAGCCGCTAAGGGTTCCAATGTTGGGGTGAAAATCAGGGGAAATAATGGGCAGCCCTGACGGGTCCCCCGGGTCAAACAGGACTATTACCTTTGCCCAGCGTTCTGGTATAATGCGAGTGTCCCGGCGAGTGTCCTAGGCCGGCCCTTCTCAGCACTAACTCCATGAACTGCCATTGGACCCTGTTAAATGCCTTCTCAGCATCTTCTGAAAGCAAAAAAGGTGTCCACTGCCTCCTCTGGGATCCCTGCAAGTATATCCAGGGTTTTGTGGATATTGTCCGCTCCCTGCCTGCCCTTAATAAATCCCTCCTGGTCATTGTGGATGAGTTTCGGGAGGACGGCGCTCAATCTTTCTGCCAGGACGTTGGCGTAAATCTTGGCGTCCACATTTATCAGTGATCTAGGCCTGTACGATCCACGGTGTGGCTTATCCTTGCCCTCCTTGGGGAGCACAATGATTCACACCTGTGTGAAGCAGTCTGGGGCCATCCTGCCGTCTAAAATGTGATTAAAGAGTGTTGCCAGTAGAGGCCCGTTTAGTTTGTAAAAGGCTGCAATATAGTAGTCTTGCCCCGGGGCAGAGACTGATTTCAAGTTAGCGATTTGCTTTGAAGATTTCTTCGACAGTAATGGGGCATTCAAGGGGAGCCCTGCCTTGGGGCTGATTTTTGTAAGCCTCGTCCGACCAAGGTATTCTCGCGTTTCTGTGACTGACCCTGTGCCCTCCGAGGTGTACAACTGGGCGTAGAACTCCCGAAGAGGCGTGCAACAGCTTCTGGTTGGCTGTGTTAGGCCTCAATTGTCTTTTTTCTTTTTTTATACACCGCCCGCTCTGTTCTTTGGCGTCTAAGGCGCGCCGCCAAGACGGTGTGAGCTTTGTCTCCTTTTTCATAATAGTTTAGTTTTATGCATCTTAGTTGGACAACAGCCTTCCTCCTGGATAGGCCCCCCTTTTCTTTCAAAGCCCCCTAATCTCAGCAATTTCCTCCACCGAGCCATCCCCTGCCTCATGGAGCACCTTCTTTTCTCGCAATCGTTTTTCATTTTTGTCTCCACTAACATGATCTCTCATTTTTAGCTGCCCCCTCTTAAATTAGGAGGTCGCGAAAAGTGGCCTTAGCTGCTTCCCTAATAATGGGGGGGGTGCGGTGTGTCATCTACAACATTGGTCTGGAAGAATTCCCTCACCTCCTTCTTAAAGGCTTCCTGTAAGACCAGGTCCCTAGCAGTGTGTTTTTACAAACCCAGCACTTAGAGGGGCACGGGGACCGATCTCGAGGATGAGCCTGCACTTGTCGTGATCCAACCTGACAATTATTTGTGTGCTGGCCCCAATCATTGTGTGCTCTAGTGAAGCATCTATCAATATATAGTCAATCCTAGTGACTGTCAAGTGTAGCGAGGGGAAGAAAGTGAATGCTAGTGAATGTGGTGCAATGTCCTCCAGGTGTCAATCAGGGAGTGTTCTAGCAAATGGGCTTGTAATCTCGGTCTGCCGGGGGAACCGAATTCTGTGTCGGAGAGGACAGTGAGGGGGTCAGCGATTTGGTTCAGGTCGCCCTCACAAATAAGACGACCGGTCTTCCATGAGTCGAGAACGTCCAAGGTCTTGGAACAGAATGCGACCTGTCGTTGGTTGGGGGCATATAGTGAACAAAGTTTAACTGTAGTAGAATCTCTACTTCCATTAACTGCTAACATTCTCCCTTCAGTGTCCCTTTTGGCTTGGTGTACTTCAAGCACCAGGGATTTTCAAGCTCCAGGGATTTTCTAACCAAATCCTCAACACCAGCCTTCTTCGATGGGCTTCGGGCCCAGAGCCCAATGACCAGTTTCCTGCCCTGCAAGGTGAATTCCTCCCCCATCCTGAATTTTGTTTTCTGCAAAAATAGGACGTCTAAATCTGAGGATTTAAACTCCTGCATCACCAGCGACTGTTTCTGAGGGGAGTTCAGCCCTTTTGCATTCAGGGACCCGCCCCGAACAGTGTCACCATACATGGTCAGAGGATATTGCTTTCTCTGTGACCCAGAATTTAGTACCTTAGCACCTACAAGCAGACCCCACCACCCACATCCTTGGAACCGAACGTGCCCCACCCCACCCTCCAGACCCCACCCCTCATGCACCCCCTTTTTTATGAGCCACACTTTGCTTCCCACCCAACAGCTAGTTTCCCCTTGCCCCATTGCTTCCCGTCTCTCGATCAGGGAAAAAGAGCCAAACCCTTGGCCAGAGATGCCCAACCAAGAAAAAGTGGGCCAACCAGAAAAGACCCCTTACCCCGCAGCAGTGGACCTGGATAACAGTCTGAGTACAACAGCTAACCTTGGCAATGAAACAACAAGTAGCACAGTTAGAGAGCTTCATGGAGCTTAGCCGTCAGCAGCCGGTGGGCCCCTAGTGAGTCACACAGCATCTCTTGTTGAGCGCAATGGAAGATGGGTCTTGATAGATGCAGTCTCTCAAAGGTGATATCCCCTTTTGCTCTGGCTCTTTGTAAGATCTCAATTTTCTGCTAAAAGTAATGGCACTTTGCCAATAATGATCGTGGTCTGCCTCTGCCACGGTGGACCTTGTCGAAAGTGATCTCTGGTGGGGTTTGTCAAAGAGGCCGTTGATAAGTAATGTCAATCGCTGTTCGAGGGCTGTAGCGGATTCCACCTGAGGTTCTTTCATGCCCATGATCCTAATGTTGGCACACCTTTCACGGTTCATCAGGTCATCCACCTTAAGGGGTAGATCCCTTTCCCTCTGCTCGAAGTCTTGCAATTGCCCCTCTGCGCATTTCAATTATGTCCGCAGAAAGCTGGCTATTTTCTATGGCTTCTAGTTTTTCCTCGACCTTGTCAACTCTCCCCTTTAGCTCTGTGATGGCCCCAGGGAGACCACATTTTATGGGCCGAGTTCTTCGAGGAGCATGCGTATGTCCGCCTTCGTTGACTCTTCTGTGTCTTCACCCTGTATTGACTGCGGATTGTCTGTTCCAGACATTGCAGCAGCCATGGCGGTTCTCCGGAAGCTCTGCAGTATTTTGGTTGTGTTGGGGTTCAGCGCGCCTCCTCCAAGGGTCCCATCCTTGAGACCTTGCTGGTTTGTATGCGGGTGAGGCGGTGCCCATCAATCTGTGTGGATGAGTGTGGCGTGCCTGTGTCGGCGGGGGTCCAAGGCCCACTCTAGGTTCAGGGGAGGTACACTCAGGGACCGAGACGCAAGCTAGAACATACTCTGCTTATTTCCTGGGGCCGCCGGCGCTGCAGATGTGCTGCGGGTGCTGCACAGGTGCTCCTGGGACTGGCCCTTCACATGGATCCTTACTCAAGGTGCTAGAGGGGGGGCTGGAGGGGAGCGACTGACACCCACTGTCATATAGTGACAAATGGTTTAAGGGCAGTGACCCAGCAAAGTGGAGTGTGGTTCGGCACAGCTCGTGCCCTCGACCCAGTCAGTAAATGTTGCAGGCCTCAAGCTGTCTTCCCCTTGCCTTCACAATGTTTATGCCCGTTGGGTTGGTCCCAGGGAGGCAGGCCGCTCTGGGGTAGTCCCTGCATGCTCTATGAGCCTGCACATTCTGTCTCGATGAAGACCTGGGGCACATCTGCCCGTGAACACCCACTCCGAGTTAGTGTTGCTGTGCGGGGAGGGAGGGAATCTCTGTGCCGGGCTCAGTATGCCGTGGGCCACCTGGGTTGATTCAGCAAGCAGGCTCACTCACTGTGCGCTGCCCGATTCCCCTACCTCTGATCACGGCCCCGCTCACCTCACCCACAAGACTAATTGTTGGTCTGCCCTCAAGTCCGCCGGCCACCCTGAGTGCCACACTGTCAGGTCTCCAAAACACGGCCTGCTCCTCTTCTCCCGGTCCACAGCAGGCCGCAACGCGCCTCCTTTAATAACTTTCAATCCCCTTATCCGATTCGCACAGGACTTGAAATGCGGTGACAGCATGTCCTCTGGTCACATAAGCTAAATTTGTGCCGCAATTACTCTGTTCTGGTTAATGTTATTTACTGGCCGCTGCTCAGCAAGGAAGACAGTAGAGTCAGTGGACTAAGGTTCCATTCTGTCTGTGCCCCCTGGTGGTCTCCAGGTGACTGATATTTTGACCTTTGGCGCTTTAACTTCTGTTCTTTAAGAGCATTCAGCTTCTGAAGTCGGCTGCAATTAATGTGTTTCATATGCACACCCACAAACTTGAAGGGTCTTTGACAATTCCACAGCTGGTAAATGTTTTATCATAGTGATGGACCTTGCAGGTTGAGCCACAAAGATTGTCGAATCAATTTCTGGATTCTTTTTTGCCATATTAAAGACTGTTTTATTCCTGTAAATCCACAGGTCTTGACTACATCTTTGTTTCCTTCTGTAGCACCTGCAGCTATGTTCCCATTCATTTTCTTGTCACAATTCTTTTCCACCCTTGCCCAGTTTCATGGTCTGTTTGATTTTTTTGCCTCTGCCTCCGTTTGTGTCTTGCTCTTTGTGAGGGTTTTATTACACGGCTTTGGATCCCAACACCCTTCGACTTAAGTGTTTAGGGCCAGATCACTGCTGAGCCTCTCTCTCTCTGTTCCCTCCTCTGACCTTCCTCCCCCTCTACCTCTTTCCTCCCTCTCCCTATTTTCTCCCTCTTTTCTCCCTCTCCCTCTTTCCTCCCTCTCCTTCTTGCCTCCCTCTTTCACCTTCCCCTCTGCCTCTTGCTTCCCTCTTTCACCTTCCCCTCTGCCGCTTGCCTCCCCCTCTTCTTCTTCCCTTCTTTCGGTCTGCACCCTCGCTTATTGACTTCAATGCTAGAACCATTAGCAGTTTCATCAAAGAAAAGCGGTGCAGACTTGTAACAGTGTCTTTTTTTGGAAATCCTGGCAGCTGCCCCCTTTTCATGGTCTCTGGTTTCAGGAGGGGTTGACTCGACCCTTTTGCTGCCTGGACAAGTCCCAATACCTCACAAAGGGTCAATGCTGGATACCTGATTGGGCTCTGAGGAACCCCTTATCAGGGGCTGATGTCACAAGAGACAACCTGAGGCTTCCTTTTTTGGGGCTATAAAGTACATTGGATTGGACGGGGGTCTAGGGGCTGAAAGCACCAGAGGCTCTTCCAAAGTTCCACAACCAGGGGCTAAAAAGTGCACCATTGTTCCCTCTTCCAGGGCTAAATCTATCGAGGCCTGTCCCGAGGTTCCTGCCACAGGGCTAAACAGTCAACAGGCTCTGCTGAAGCTCCTTCAAAGAGGACTAATTTACTGGAGGCCAAAGATATTTCGGGCAAGAAATGCCCTGTGCTCGGGAAATAATGAAAAAACCTGCACAACTTCAACACTGACAACCTCAACACTGTTCTCCCAAGTTGTACCGGAAGTCTAGGCCAGTCTAGATGCAGGTTACGTTTTCAGGTTACAAAATGGTGTCTTCCTGTGAGTGGACTGAGGTACGCATAATTACCACAGCATCATCTGTTAACTTGTTAGATGCATTGCCCAAATTTACCCTCTAGCACTTCATTGGGTAGTGCAGGGGAGGCATGGTATCACAAGTATGAGACTGACACAATAGGTACAATTTGTAAAATCTTTATTAAAGTTTCTGGGGTTGGAAAAACTCCTACTTTGCCCTATAACTAAGATGGGAGTAGTCTTGACCATCAAACGATAAACAAAACCATCCTAGTGGAGTCCCTTTAAATCAAAATGGCCTATGCTAACAAAACCTAATGCCTGTCCTCTTGTACAAAAAGTGTATAAAGGAGAAATGTATGTACAGGAAAAAAGTGTTCAAAAGAATCGGCTCTCCTCCCCACGTTAGACCACACGGAGTAAGGGGGTCCCTGTAGGCAGGATGACGCACTCTGGCTCGGGTTTTCAACACAATAAACCGTTCCAAAACGTGAATTGAGGCCCGCCTGGCCTTCCACATTAAAGTCCCTTTTTCCACACTTCTAAATATTTTTTCAACAAAATGTTCACGTAGGCCCCCCTCTGTTGGGCTCAGACCTCTTCAGAACAAAGCTCAAAAAGACTTGCAAGCTTATTACACTTTGGCTCTCCCACAGTCGGGTTCAGACCGCTTTCAGATGTCAAAGACTTTCGAATGTGCTTGGCTTTCTTTACAGACCTCCACAGGACCACTTTGACTAAAAGTTCAAGGTTCAGCTTTCACTCTGCCCTTCTCTAGGAGTTAATTTTGCTTACTTCGCTTTTGCTTACTTCGCTTTTGCAATTAATTCGCTTTATCATTACAAACAATGCACCTTTCTCGGATATTTTCGAGTGGTCTTCTTCCTTTCGCCAGACCACTCTGTTACTCAGTATCGCTGATTTCACAACTGTCCTTACTTCAAAGTTCATTCACAGGTCTGCCTTTCTTCGCGTCTCATCCAGCCACGTGCATCCTTCACTTACGATGTAATGTTGCTACTTCAAATTTTCTTTAACACACACCGGTCTCTCAGTTGCCTTCCCAACTCACCGGCTGTGTGCGTTTCTTTCTTGGTTTTCCGATTTCCAATTCCTGAGTCAAGGTTGGTACAACGGGCTTGTCCTTGCCTCCCCAACTGTGCTGTTTACCCGGTAGGGTCGCTGGCGTCCTTGAAACACAATTCAGCCTTCTGATGTGGGATCTGGCCTTCTCCACGTGTCTTTTGCAGCCTGTCTGAGGCAACAACCTCCAGTAGGTAACTCTTGGGATTTTCGACCCGCTCCTCTCGTCCCATCGCTCTGCTCCAGTAGGTTTGCCTTCGCCCCGGAAGTTCTGCCCCCGAACCTGCGTTGCCTTGCTCAGAGTGTCTCTAGGTTCTGCCTTTTATCCTTGTGAGGTGAGCTAATTGGCATCGGGTGTATGCGCTTAAAGTCAAGTGCCTGACTTTGCCTGACCCGATTAACGTGACATGTCCAGTACGATGTATGAGAGTTAGTCTTGTTACTCTGTCACCCTCTTCCTTGGCCCAGTGTTTGTGTCAAAAAGGGGGCTGGGAGATTTTGGGAACTCGGAGAATCCTGAAAAATAGGATGGGTTAGATCAACAAAAAAGGGGGGAATACCGCATCTCGCCATCGGCTGCCTCAGCACCACCCCCGAAGACCCCTCACCCAGGTGATCTTCCTGTATTGGTCCCCCCCCAGGGTCTGAATCCAAAGGCGATAGCCATGCAATGGCCACCTGAGAGAGTTCCCTGGGGACTAGCGGGTGTGACGCCCTCTGATTTCTCACAGTAGAGACCTGTTCGCTCAGAGGATCGAGTGGTTCGGCTCCAACAAGAAGGTTGTTGTCCCTTGCACTTTCTTTAGTGCCATCCTCCTCCTCTCTGTACTATGTTGATGCCTCAATGGGGAGATAATCATGGCAGCCCACTTTGGTAGAATCTTGGACTTATAACTTGCTCCCTGCCCAAGAACAGTCCTTCAACTGCAGCCTTGACAATTGTCGGAAGATTAATTATCATGCGAAATTCCAGTCCCTGATGCGTTCCTATACAATTAAGGAATATTTGACTGATCTCTTCAGGGAACTGGTCCCTCAGTTCTCCTAAACAACCAGAGAATCCTCTGGTTCCTCCTCTAGCACCTAATCCACAGGAGGACAGACAACCAAAAACGGCTCTAATGAAACTAACTGCTAATCTATTCTGAGAAAACCAATGCCTGCAAAGCTGGCAGGAGAACTAAGATCTCATTTTCAGTCTCATTCCTTTTGTGATTCTGCAGGATCCAGGAGTATAAATCGAGGCGCACACTGAATGATCCCCTGGCATCCACCATAAGAAGCAGCAAAACGCCACACCGTTTTTTTGTTCTTCTCTCACTTCTCTGCCTCTAAGTCCTTCCTCCACCAGAGTTGGTTCCTCACGCACGTTTGCGCATGCGCCCCATGCAAGAGTGGCTCAACAACCAGTGGTGTCAGGCCAGCGGACAATGGGACGATCTAGTGGTTGTCTCGGCAGCCCTCATTCTCTCTGCAGTGATGGTCGAGGGAAATCCTCTTGAAGGGGAAAACCTTTACCACCTCCGAAGTAGAAACCACTCTCACGACGGACGCATCTATCACAGGTGGGGGGCCGCGCTCACCTCCTTCAGCTGACGGCGCACAGCGTTTGGTCCCCAGCAGTAGCATCCAACCACATAAACCTTGGAGCTGTTAGCAGTGTTCAAAGCTCTGAAGGCTTTTCAGACATAGTTGCAAGGGAAGACAGTACTGGTCCTCAAGGACAGCACCACGGCCATGTACTACCTGAACAAGCAAGGGGGCACTCATTCTCCAGGGCTATCCAAACTACCCCAGAACATTTGGAAGTGAGCTTTCAAACACGAGATGTTCCTCCTGTCTCAACACGTTCCAGGGGAACTCAATCGTCTGGTGGACATGCTCAACAGTGTCTTCCCGCTGTCCATAGAGTAGGAATGGTGAGTACACAAAGACATTGTCTCCAATGTTTTTGCAGAATGGGGCTTCCCAGAGATAGACTTGTTTGCAACTCTGGAGAACTCACAATGCCCAGATTACGCCTCCAGGTACCCTCAAAACTGATCCAATGGGAAAGGTCTCTGGGTAACATGGTCAGGGAAATTTGTTTACGCTTTCCCCCCCCCCCCCCCCCCCCGACTCCCCTACTCAACAAGATAGTGCACAAGATGCACCAGGAACCAGTCACCATGATATTGGTGGCCCCGATGTGGGCCTGCCAACCCTGGTTCTCCCATCTGATGGAGATGTCCCTCTCCCCTCCGATGAAACTACCTTCAATATACAACATGCTATCACAGGACAAGGGGAAACGCTTCATCCATGCCCGCAGACTCTCAACTTAGCGGCCTGGCTCCTGAGGTCATAGAGTTCGGGCATCTCCAACTTCCTCAGAGATGCATGGATATACTTAAAGCAAGAAAGCCTAACACCAGACATTGCTACTCCAATAACTGGAGATGCTTCATCATCTTGTGCAATTCCAAGAGCATCAATCCCATTGACTGCTCTCCTACTCCTAATGTACTATACCTGACTCGCCTACTAGACTCCGGTCTAGTTTTTAATTCCCTGAAGGTCACTTAGTTGCACTTTCAGCCTATACCACATCCCAGAGAAAGGTGCTGTGGTGGAAGATCCCAGTAATTAAAGGTTTCATGGAAGGGGTTAAAAGAATGAATCCCCCTATTTCTAACCCGGCTCCTGGATGGGACCTAAATGTGGTATTAACTAGACTTGTGGGATCTCCCTTTGAACCTATGCACAAGGCAAGCCTCAAGGCACTTATTTACAAGGGCGCCTTCCTAGTGGCAGCCACTTCCATAAGGAGAGTCAGTGAGCTACAGGCCCTTTCAATTCTACACCTTTTTGTCACAATTCACAGAGATAAGGTGGTTCTGTGCACTCACCCACGGTTTGCGCCCAAATTCATTTCAAAGTTCCATGTGAACCAGTCAATAGAACTACGCACATTCTTCCAGAACCCCACTAACGTGGCAGAGAGAAGCCTACACACACTTAATGTGCGCAGGGCAGTCATGTACTATCTGGAAACAACTAAACCACTAAGAAAAACAAACCAGTTTTTCGTTTCAGTGGCGACTGGTAGAGAAGGAGACACGGTCTCAAAATCAGCCATCTGAAGGTAGATTGTCAATTGCATCACACTATGCTACACTCTTACCAAGAGAAAGTTGCCCTTCAAGCCTAGAGCACACTCTACTCAGGGCACTGGGGCTTCCATAGCTTTCGTTGCAAATGTTCCCCTCAAATCCATTTGCAAGGCGGCAACCTGGAGTTCTGTACACACCTTTACAAAATACTATTGCCTAGACACTCACTCTAGGTCTGATCCTCAGGTGGGACAAGCAGTATTAAGACATCTTTTCACTACTGTTCCTTCTCACATCCCAACACCAACTCCTGGTACTGCTTGCTAGTCTATTCACAGTATGTGATTCTAAGCAGATTCACAGGCATCAGAAGACATGCATTACTTAACTTAATAGCATTTCTGATGATTTTATCTGCTTAGATTCACATGCGCCCACCCTTCCTCCCCGCTCGGATGGAAGGAACATAGACATCTTACTACTTCTTCTCTCTTTGTACTCACTCACCTTAGGCATAAGGCTCCCTCACGGCAGAAACAATACAATCAGAGGGACCTCGACGCGTGAGGGATTTTGGGTACACTACACGTCACGTTGGGGATAGTGTTACAGGCACGCCCATATCGGCGTCCCCTTTCGATCCTCGAAAGACAAGATGCAATACTCTGTGGTTACCACTAGATGTCGGACTATATGCTCAGCATGTGACTCTAAGCAGATGCAGTCATCAGAAATGTTATTACGGTAAGTAATGCATGTCCTATTTACATACGTTCTATGTCTTAACCGAAGTTGGTACTCATTTAATCGATGAAAGGCTCAGTTGGCCTTGCTGGGATTGGAACCTGCGACCTGCAGATTGCACACAGATCGTAGCAGTGAGTGCTCAACCCGCTGAACTATCTTACCAGCCACCAAGTAAACGTCGGGCCGGTCTCACAGGCTTGGGAGCAACATCGCATCAGATTTGTGGTTTTATCAGTCGCAGGCAAAGTGTTTTGTCTCCCCATTCCAAAGCCCCCCACCCCACAACACCTGACCCTCCTCCATCCTCCCCAACATGAGCTGTGATCCAGTTCTTTGTGGGAAGAGTTTGGGAAACTCCTGGAAAGCAGAAATGGATGAGTTTCCCTTGACAGAAGGGTGAGGACTATAGTTTCTTTACGGTACAGATATCGAAGCAGTCGGGCCTGCCCAGCTCAAAGCGCAATGAGTTGTCGAAGCCTTTGGTGGCCTCTGATGCCAGCAAACACTGTGCTGTCCATGCACAAGTCCGTTCAGTCACACAGAAGGATAACTAAAAAGACCACGTCCAGCCAACAGAGCACATAAGCTGATGCTACATGGGCCCCTGTCCTCTACAATGGAGCAGAAATTGTTAGTGGACTCTTCAGAGACCGAGAAGGACTGGGGTGAAGATGATTAAGAAATCCTCCCTATTGAAGTCGATGCCACACGTCGAACAGAGGTTGATGCCGCACATTTACCCGAGAGTGATGCTATGCCTTGGTCGGAGGTAAAGACTTGCGCCGCACCAGCATCAAAGCTCCACATCCATCTGCCAAAGGATCCGATACCGTCCCAAAGGAACAACATCAAAGGTTTTTCAGAGTTTAAGAGTACCATGGTCTGTTTTGTGGAGGAGCAAGAACGCAGGGCCTAAAAAAGGAATTTAGAGGTAGAACAACCCAAAAAACAACATATGGAGGTGCAAACTAGAGAACACCTTCCTGACACTTACTCAGACTGTCAAGACCAATACCAGGATATGGAAGATGTAACAGATTATTAAAGTCAATAGGGTGGGACGTATTCGATCCAGATGATTACATCATGCCCATCCCAGATTAGGATCCCATAGTGACCTAGTCCCCTACTGAGGATCATTTCCAGTATACATTCCTGATTAAAGGGCAGCAGAAAATTTGGCATAAAAACACAAGAATTCAAGGCAGACACCCACTTCATAGAAGACCTTCTTGAAAAGAGAAAAACAATCACTTATTGTAGCCAATACGGTGAGGAAAAGCATCGGTCACCTAAAGGAGGAAATTGCAGCCATTTTTGAGGGGCATATGGGCCCCCTCTTGGGTTATTTAAAGGACATCAAGGGACTA
The DNA here is from genome assembly GCF_040938575.1 of Ambystoma mexicanum. Classification (NCBI taxonomy): domain Eukaryota; kingdom Metazoa; phylum Chordata; class Amphibia; order Caudata; family Ambystomatidae; genus Ambystoma; species Ambystoma mexicanum. Next base: position 629,713,276 of record NC_090922.1, on the reverse strand, counting down.
ATGGAAATGGTCAATAAAAGAATTAGAGGCTGTGCAGATGGAAATTAAAGCTGGGCCCCCCAAACCGATAGCCAACCCCACAAAGTCCCCAGAGGAGCACAATAAGGTGGGATGCGACAATCCATGTGAAGTACAAGGGGGAGTAATGGTGGTCATACCATCCTACAGTAGGCCATGCAACAAGGTTCTCTGAAAATGGCGGGGCAGGCAGAACTCCTGCTGTGGGGTACAGGCCGACCTGGCGCTCACAAGTGCACGACCTGTAGAACCAGCACCAAGGTCCCTACCATCCAGGTCGATGGACAGGCCCTACTGATAGACAACAAGGGGAGTCAGAGATCCCATTATCGGGATCAAATCTACAGCCCCTGGGGGATCCGAGGGGCCGACCTTCAGGTGCGAAGAGCTGGTGAACCTGGACCCACCAATGATTTATTTAACAAATGTGACGTATTTATCAACGGGTACATTCAAGGATGTTGAAGGTTTAAAGAATAAATGTGTAGATTGGTTTAGGGTGACAAGGGGATGCTTATCAGTCATTAAGGAAGATTTTGTTAACTGTGTGCAAGGCTCATTACCACACTCCCGACTATATTAAGATCCATTTGAGCTTGTGGGCCCTGGTAGAGGGAATTCTGAGGCCTACGGACAGTACCCCCCAGGGGTGTAGGGATTCAGGTACGTTCAGAGCAATTTGACGTCAACCACATACTGGGCAACCCCCAAATACCTATAGAATCTTCCAATGTAATTATATCAACACTAGGGGAGGTTTGTCAAAGAGTCAAAGTGGGGGCGGGGCTAGGCGGGGAGCTGGCAGTGGGTGTACCCAGACCAGGGGAGGCCTCAATGGGGAAACCGACTGGAAGAAGTTGATTGACCACTAACCAACAAGAGGGAATTGAATAAAACTAGACCAGTGAGAATATCTTGGAATGTTGCTGGACTGGTAAAACGCATATCTTCTCCCAGCTGGATCGCCTAATTCCATTTGGTGCTCTCGCAGGAAACCTGGGCTACTAGCCCAGTGGATATGCTCGGCTACCAGACCTTCCATATCCCCGCAACAAAAGGCCTTGGAGGCCGTCCTAGTGGGGGATTGCACATCTGGGTGGACGTGGAATTGAACTGAAAGTCAGCTCACTGTATCTGCAATTCAGCAGACCTACAATTACTGTTTGTAGGAACTCAGCTAGGAGAAGAATTTAAAATTTTTAATGTGTACAATTGGTCCAAATGTATGGCTGTCCTCGCAGAACTGTATGAGTTGGCATTGCCAAAAGGTAGCCAGGGGGCTGGACTTAAAATAGTAGCTGGGGACTTCAACATGCAATTAGAAACGCTAATAGGTCTACAAGGCAAATGGGATGAATAGAACGAGTCGTGGGATATTCCATCAGTAACAGCTCCCTATCTGAAGAAAACCCACAGACTTGCCATATATACCATTAGGGTTTTACCTGAGCTAGATATTAGAGCCTCTAATGTACGTTTCGCTAAAGACAGCCCTGCAAATAAAACCTATGTGGGGCCTAAGGGGCTGACGATAATTGATTATATATTTGCCTCAGTTGAGGCCTGGCCAAGAATAAGCAGCTTCGAGGTTATTGAAAAATTTAAGAGTGACCATAAGCCCTTAGCACTGACCCTCGAAAGTGAGTGCCCTGTTCTGCTATCAACAGACAGGGAAATGAGAAAACAGGCCATCCTGGTCACTGGCCAGAGGGCTGTTAAATGGGCAAAACTGAACCAAGGGGATTTTTACCCAAGTCTGTATAACATTATCACCCAACTTGCGGAAGCGCTAGAGGTGATGGGGAACTTTGGTAAAATGGTCACAAGAATTGCCCTTTTTGTAACAAGCTCCACTGGAATAATAAATGCAAAGCCTTGTCCAGGGTCGAATGGTACGACCAGGACTGTGATATAGTGAAGCAAAAATTGGTAATTGCACTGGCAAAGGGCAATACTGTAGATAAAACCCTGCTTCGAACAAGGTCGGAATACAAAGCATTGGTTAAGTCAAAAAAGGACCTCCTTTTAGATGAGTCTTAGTCTGAGAGATTTAGAATAGATGGGAGTCCTTGGCCTGTGCACTCGACTCAGGGGACTATGTAACATTCTGGAAACTTGCCGGGTGCAGAGGTGAGACGGAACGTAGAGATCCAATGCAGCATAATAGCAGGTGATTGGTTGGACCCTTTCTCCAACCTATATAGAGTGGAGAGGGAGGACGAACCAACAGGGGACACCATAGTGAACAGAGCAGGTGATAAACTCTTACTCAGTATTGAGGATCTAGCAGTAGCCATCAAGTCACCGAAGGCTGAGAAAGCGGCAGGTCCAGATAAAATACTGATAGATTTATACAGGGAATAAGCAGTCATATAGTCCCCGATCCACTGTAAGCTTTTTAAGGCATGTATCACAACTGACTCTGTCCCAGACTCATGGAGGACGGCAGAAATTGTGCCTAGATACAAAAAAGGGGGAGGGAGGAGAGGAGAACACTAAAAATTACCACCCAGTCTCCTTGCTAGACAGTACAGGCAAAATCTTTGCTAAGGTGTTATTGGGGCAAGTACAGGCTTGGGCTACAGAAAAACATAATAGGCACACTACAAGCAAGAATTCAGCGGGGGAAGGGCACAGTCGATCAGAGTTGCAGTCTGTACAATATCATTCAGAAATGAAAAACATATAATAGGCACACTACAAGCAAGAATTCAGCGGGGGAAGGGCACAGTCGATCAGATTTGCAGTCTGTACAATATCATTCAGAAATATACCATCCTTTGTGGATCTCAGGACAGCTTTTGACTGAGTCCCGCGAAAATTGTTATGGGAAGTCCTACAGAAAAGAGGACTACCAGAGGGACTGTTAAAATCCCTGTATAAGGAGAACAAGGCAGTAGTCAGAGTAGGACTGGGAGGCATGGTCACACATATATTTGACGTTGTCAAAGGAAAGGAGTAAGGGAAGGTTGCCCTCTACCACCCTTCCTGTTCTGCATTTATATAGTGGAAGTAGTCAAATATCTGTTGGCTGAAGGAATGGACCCACCAAAGCTAGGAAATGCGAGATACCCAGATTTGTTCTTTGCAGACGACGCAATAATTCTGTTGACCTCCCCTCAGGGATTAAAATAGTCACTACTAGCATTTCTAAATAAATGCAACAGGTTAAATTTGTACCTGAACACTGAGAAGACAATAAAGATGGTTCTCGGTCCCAGATTTGGTATAACAATGAATCTGTGTGTCAATGCAGGAGTGGAAGCTACTAGAAAAAGTTCCAACCAGCATCGGCATAAGCTGCGTTCCGCTGCAGTCTCTGCCTCTCACTTGTATTATGGTCAGCTGTGTGTTTTAAACTTCCTGGCATTAGTTAACAATTTCCAAAGACTAGAACGCTTGCTTACTGCTTCTGGTCATCCTCATTGTTCCATCCCTCTTCCTCGTCTCAGTACTAAATAAAGGGGTGGGGGTGGTAAATAAGGTTGTTGGTTAAGAAAACTTGGGAATTCTTTGTGTGTCACAATAAGCAATACAGGCATGTTGCAAAGGCATATGGGTGTCATTGAGAATTACATCTGAAGGTTTATTTTGGTTGTGTTTTCCTGCCTCTCTTGAGTTTGCCCTCTCGTATGTGGTCCTCCTGCCCATAGCCACCCCCAGAGTCTGAGTCAGGTAGCTTCTGCCTTTCCATGGCCACGTAAGAGAAGCTTCCCTCCAGAGAATCAGTGACGATGTTGCTAGATTTGTCACAGTAGCCGTACGTCATGCCTGTTTTAGAGGTACTGGTGTCAAGCTCCAAACTCTGGCAACCCTCCTAGACAATTCCCTGAAGCAGAGGTTTTCAACAGAAGCTCCATAGCTAGCAGGAGGTGCTTTTTGTTCCACACCTTTCACTCATTCAACATCCCAAACACCCATCCACTGTAGTGGATGTTTGCTTCAAACCAAACTTCATTTTCTATTTTTTGTGTGTTTTTTTTTAATGTGTTATATTTACACAAGTTAACCATTCACATAACAAAACAAGTATATTATAAAATTATGTCAATACAATCACCAGCAATATTACAAGGTGTTAAGAATACAGAATAAGATCATCAAATCAGTAGTTTTTCATAAATATATGCCTTGATAATTTCACCGACATGAGACTCTAAACAGTCTAATTCATAAAAGCTTCCTAAAGTTTAAAAGGAAGGGATAGAAAAAAGGAGAAAGAGGGAATAAAGATAAATAAAAGAAGAATCCCCAGAAAGATCAGCTATCATACCAGCACCTTATCTTAATGAACATAAATTAATATTATTTAAAATGTTTAAAACTGCCAGAGTCAATGGGGTATTGTGGCCACTTGAATGACGATCCCAGAATTCTTATGTCAACAGCCATAGGACATCATGCATGAAGTTGCCAGACAGCAAAACTCGTATATTGGCTAATGCAGGACATACTATCAGTATGTGTTTTTAAAGTTTGTTCATCTTTCGAATCACACAGACTACAACTATTGGATGTTTCCTTTGCTTTTGATCGTAATACTTTGGCTATTGTGAGCAGATTCAACCTAAATAAAATAAAGTATCTCCAATACAGGTTGGGAAACTTTTTCAGATACACAGGTCCAACTCCCACTAATTTATCTCACTTTGAAAAACTGCTCTGGAGCGAATAAGCATGCATCCTATTAATGGTCAGAATCCAGTCAAACTGAAACCGTGCCTTCTTTACCATAGATTAATTATCAGCGCATCCAAGGTCTGTGCACTATTTGTTAGGATATTGTCAGCATGAGTTTTACATTTGTTTTTACAGGCCCAGGTTTCTGACAGACAATATATTCTTAAAGTCCTTGACGATTGAGCCCTGCGTTGGAACCAATATCTTTCGATACAGTGATAGTGAGAGGACCTTCCAGCAATATCATCCTCGGAATAAAACTAGGCACAATTCAAATCTCAGGGCTGATATGGGAAGGCACAGTGGCAACTCAATAGCCTTTTTCCATATATTCCCTTGTACAAGGTCCCAGTCCAGCTCTTACTAAATGCGAGATTTCCATTTCATACAGAATATCAATTAAAGGCAAGATGGAACATTTGTAGAAGTGTTAAATGTAATCTCTTAATTTGTATAGCAAACAGATTAACTCTAGATTTCAGTCGTGTCATAGTAGCTTTTTTATTTTGGGTATTATTAAAATCAAAACCCAAATATTGTATATATCTGATTGGAACGAAAGTGATGCCATTTATACACAGTCTAAAATGACATTGTTTTCTACTGTTCCCATTAAAGTGGATCAGACTTGTTTTATTTTCTCCATTTATGACCAGGTAATTATCTGATGCATAGATTACCATAGCATCAATAAGGTGTTGAAGTCCATGCTGAGTGTGGTCTGCTAAAGCAATGTCATCCATGTATGTCAACCAGGGTACACGCATGGTTTGATGTCTGGGGCTTACAAAAGCCGTGGGCGATAAACATTCTCCATGGGCGCATCTTCTGGTGAGGGGGGAATAGTTAAGGGGCAATGCGCTTGTCTTGGAAGCAAGACAACGCAGCGCAACACCGGTTCGAATCCCGATCCTGCGCTTAGATCTGGTATTAAGCGCCTTATAAATAAATAAATAATTATAATTATGTCTTATAGATACAGGTTGAATAGGCAGGGCGCGAGAATGCATCTGTGACAAAGACCCCAATGGGTTTGAAACTCTTTAGTCAAGCAGTCCTGCCCATTCAACCTAACTTGCAGCGAGGTGTCCATGAAGATACACTAATATCGCCAATAGTGAATCTGGAATCTCCCAAGACTTCAATTTAGACCAAGGAGTGAGTGACCATGTCGAAGGCTTGAGGGAAATTGATTGCTGCTACGTACAAAGGGAGGAATTTCTAACAAAAAAGCTGGAGAGGGCACAGAGATTGGAAGAGGACTTTTTGCGATACGAATGGGTGACAATGCAGGAGAGTTTGTTAATATTGAGTTAACAAAAGGGGGAATGTTGGGAAGGAGAGAAGGACTTCCCACCCCCATAGGCGATTCCGAAGGAGAGACGAATGATATACCGCACTTCGAGAGAGCAGAGGGCAGGGGAATGTGCTCACAGGAGAGTGCGTGATTGCGTAGTGCATGCATTGGGAACTATACAGTAGAGGCGGGTGTGAACGCCATCTTAGTTGTAGACAGCCATTTTGGAATATAGCCCTAAGCGCGGCGAAAGCACCAAACCCGTTAATTAGGACTGCATTAGTAATACAGACATTAAATCCACACCATGAGTGAGCTTCAGGGAAGTTACAAGCCTTCCATTGTCTCAGAGGCTGTAGGCCTTTGCACCCTGGGAAGAATGTGCTCTGCAAGGCCATGCGAAGGGGGCAAAGCACCTCTTGGCAGTTACAATCCCACAATACAGATGGCATGGCCTCTCAGCCCCAACACCCACCGTGCCTGAGTTGCAGCTCTCCTATGCTTTGATCCCAAGCCCCCCACATACCACTGATCATAAGGCTGTTAGACGCTCAATGTATCACAAAAATCAGAAAGCAAGACTATCTTGCCTTCACTTGTGGGCCACGTGATCTGTGCTGCGAGGTACCAGGGAAGGATGATGATATAGCTCAAAACGAGGGTGGAGGACCTTGGAGGCTGCTGATGCATCTGGGAGTGAGTGAAGTATGCGAGTTGGTATGACCTTGGCTCTCCCCCCTGGGCCCATCGTGGTCTGCCAGATGCACCATTACAGTGATAGAGTAGCATTGTTTTCAAAGTAACTAATTGCTTGATGGGCCCTGTTTTTCTGCGGATGACTAGTTCAGCAGCACCCACGTGGACGGCTGTGGATGAGAAGGCTGCCACCAATGGCCTAGCATCCTCTATGAAGTGGGCCACCCATGTGTAGGGTCGCCCCAACCAGCTTCGCTAGTTTTCACTGTAATGTAATGACACTGATGACACGAGGCGTCCTTTTAACTTGTTGCACATCCCCAATTTGGCAGAAGGTTTGGCAGCAGCAGACTTCTTTCTTTTTTGTAGAAATAAATACGTGTTATCCTTGCAAGCTGTGTCTTTGGCCATTTTTCCTAGCGGGTTGTATATTTTTGTGGTGTGAGTGTGCAGGGACGTGCCTTCAGCTGTTAACCAGAAGCTGCTGACAACTTGCCACTACGCCCGGATCACCAGAACAAGTACCAGTTAACAGTCGTCCTTGCTCTTGCAGCACCGTATGTACAGATTCGGGAGATATTTTAATTTCACTCGGCTACATCGTGTGAACTGTTAATTCTAGCTTAATGATATCATATAATAAATGAAAGAACTGAGGACCATATTTAGAGCAGATATGGATGGTGCTGTACGTTTTACTTGATGGTCCAAGTCTTGTAGTCTATGGTGCAGCCCATCACAGGGCTGTGAATTTTCAGAAGAAAGCGAGTCGCATTCACTGGACAGGTGATGCTCTGTCATAAATGATGGGACACCCTCAGAAAACAAAGTCTTTACTGGAGCCAAGTGCGTTCTCTAACGTATACTAGTTCGTCGTGGAATGAACCTGTTGATTAAGCGGATACGCTTATAGATCCAATTCTAATATACTTCCATCGGTAATAAAATGTGTGTGTTCTTGTGAAATTAACCTGTTTTTTGCAAATTGATGCACCTCTGCTAGGACCCGAGTTGCAAAGAAATCGTTAATTTAAAATGTGTTTTACAGATGGATTCAATAATGGAGCGGTGGAACCATCAAGCGCTTCAGGGCAATGAATCACTCTGTCGTGTTATCTAATCAGCTCAATATAAATTACAGGTAGTTCATTAGCATAAACCTCCTCTTGCCAGGGCCCCATGTAGATATTGAAGGAACATTTTCGGTAAAAGCGGTGGAATCTATATTGAGGAAAGCGATATCGCGGACCTCATGAAAATCACCCTTCCTACTTGGTAAAGTAAAGTGGCCTTTAATAGGTGTTTTAGCAGAGGTTACCCTTAATGGGCAGTCATCTGGAACAGACCTGCTCCCTAATTCATACATTACCAGCATATTAAGAAGCTCTTACCAGGAAATGTAATGTAGAGTAGTTTACTCACAGCAGTGCATGGAAGGTCCGCCGACCACTGACCTTGGACTGCAGTCACACCCTCATTTTGCGTGTTCCTCCAGTACTTCAAGCCTCAGAGGGTGGTGCTTGAACCATAGGACCAGAGGCAAACCGGTAAGACTTCCAAAAGAGGAAAGAACATACAAAGTGGACTGCCGGACTTCCACTTTAATCCAATCTCAGACATACATTTCTTTATCTTCCTTGTCCCAAAATCGTAGCGGGCAGCAAAGAGGAAGAGGACAGCCCCTCCTCCCTTTAGGTGCTAGACAATGTGGCACATGGGTATTGCATCAAGCTTCTGATCAAGCCTCAAAATCTCCCACCACACAGTGGTACAGCATGATCCCCTAAAGCTTCTACAAGAAGAAATCAAGACGCTTCTAATGAGGTGAACATGGGCATTTACTCCTTTTGCATTCCGGTACCCAAAAAAAAAAATACAAATCTGGCTAGTAGTAGATTGGTGCCCAGCAAACATGTATGTACAACTACAGAAATGTCTGACTATTTTGAGGGGTCAGAAACGGACACAAAGATAACGTTTTCTCAAAGTTTGCAATTTATTCAAAACAAAAGGAGGTTTCTGATAAACGCCTAACTCTCCCTAACCTAACATAGAGGTCCCTACCTAGCAAACTAAAACCTAAAAAAAGATATATAGTGTCAAAAATACCTCTGGTCCTCTTGAATGCACACAATCAAATTATACAAAGAATATATGGCTGATTTATGTTTCAACCAAACAGTTTTGTAATTCAAACACAAATGTTCTTGGAAGTATTCCTTGCGACCAGGGTTGTATTCCCTTCCCCTGGATCAATTTAGAAATTTTCAGTATTCTTCTGTTGCAACAACATTCTGTTCAAAGAATTTTTTAACCAGTCTTCTTTTTTAGAGGAACAACACGTCCTTTTTACCGCAGATGGTTGACAGTCCTAACAACTCAATGTCTCCATAATATCGTTCTTGCAAGTAAGATGAACTTTCTTCCCCATAACACAGGTTCCAAAATCAAATGAAATTGTTCTGTTTATCATATGAATCTTTCATCAAAAGAAAACGACTTCTTGTCAAAGTAGCATGTTACTCTTTCTCCGTACGTCATACAATATAACATTTTTGTCAGGATAGCAAAGAGCAACTTGTCTTGTTAATTCTACTGCTTGTTAATAAATGATAAAGTACATACATTCTCTTCTTTCAACAAAAGTTCTTTCCACATATATTTCTGTCAATTCTAGCAAACCATCATCTTCTTTTCCTGGCCCACTCACCTGCCAGGACTAACTACTAGTCGCTGCCGCTGGAGTCGTTTTTTTTACCGGCGCCCGGGAATGGGCAATTACCGGGTCATTACGGCCCTGCCGGACCCAGTAATTGCCCATTCCCAGGCACTGGTAAAAAATGCTCCCAATTCCCATTGAGCCCTATAGGGCTCAATGGGAATGGGGAGGCCAGATGCACCGGCACCATTCGGAATGGTGCCGGTGCATCCGACATGGTCTACTCGCAGGTGCCGTTCTGCCCGCCAGGTCAGACCTGGCGGGTGAAAAGGCACCCACAAGCAGACCTCGTAGTTTGCCGGTACCGTAAGAACAGTACCGGCAAGCTTACCTGTACTGGCAAACTTGTAACGAGGCCCCTTGTGTTCCTATTTTCCCTACTCTGAGAACAATATGTGCAAGAGTTACTCTCAAAAGAATTCTTAATGACTTCTCAACAGCCTTTGTGTTGACAGCAGTTTGGGTTACAAAATCCCTCCAATTGAAATCCCAAAAGGAAGATTTGTGCCCTTGTCCACTTGATCTACTTTCACAATCACTTTGCTGTTAGCAGGGTGAGATATATACTTTCCCAAATGTATATCCCTCAAAAGCGGTTTTATACTTCAGTTGCTCTCTTAGGGGGGTTTCACAACTTCTTGGATGATGGTAATGCTGATCATGAACTTCTCCCAGTGTTTGTCTTCATATAGATTTCTCTTTGCCTCTTCGCTGTGGGTAGTATTGGTTGGAGGCTTCTTTCACTGGAAATATGCCCAAAGTCTTTTGAAAGCCTCTTGGCTGTGAGTAATGTTGTTTACAAACTTTCCCCTTTTGTATTCCCTTATGGGGGATTTTTCCTCTTTGCCACTTTGTTTTGTTATCTTTAACTGTTTGATATTCTTCAAATAAGTTCTGCTTCGTTTTATCAATAGTTCGGTGTTCAAAACTATGTTTCTGTAACGGTCTTAGTGCACTGAGGGCCCCAGTGTTAGCATTACTTCTCTGCCAACTCGCCGGTTCTCTGTGGCGGCTCCTTCTGGCTCTGTGGCTTTGCAGCAGTGCTTCTGCTTCCGGTCTGCTTCCTTCCTCCCCTCTACAAGCCTCGGTTAAGTGATACAGTGGTCTCTGAGAGCAGCGGCCGCTCCATTGTCCGTCTGCGTTTGCCGCACGATGCTCGGGAAGCCTGTCTTTTCGCCTGGGCTGCTTCTTAGTGTGCTTTCTTTCCGCTGCACATACTCTGCATTCTGTCTTGTTTTCACATGTCGGGGTGGCTCCTGCAAGCGGGCTTCTCACTGTGGCTGCCTCCACACCTTGGATGATGGTCTTTTTCCCAGCTACGCTTCCCACACTGCTATCAACTGATCCTTGACCTTTTTCCTCTGCTTAACCTTTACCATCATCGCCACCAAGCTGGGGTTCGTTTTGAGTTTTAAATACCCTTCTCCGATGTTTCAATTGGCAACTACTAGGTTGCACCTTTTAAGTATTCACGATTCTGAGTCCTCATTGCCTCTAGGCTCCTTCATCCCAGTACTTCTAGCATTGTGGGAATTGAAGTCCATAGAAATGGGTGTCACATTATGTTATGTTATTTTCAATTAATTCAGATTGTTCTATAAACTAAAATAAGGGGAGCTTGTGTTACTATGGCGGGAAGGAGGGGGCAGAAAACGGGTATATAAGCTAATGTCCTGAACTCAGATTTTCTGAGTGGCCACCTATTGGTCACTCAGAATTGCTGGGGACTCTTACTTCCATCATCGGTGTAGTTGCCGGGGTCCAGTCTTGCTTCTCCACTCTTTTTGACTGCTTACTCTCTTTTCTCTCCTCCTTTCCCTTCTCCCTTTTCATATCTCCTCCCCTTACTTTCTTCTATGCACTTACTCTATCAGAATTGTCCCTGGACCTAATAGGATATCAAACTCCTCTATTTCCTCCACCCTCCCATTACTGTTTTTTTCCTTCCCACTACCCCTCCAGCACTATCTGAAATGTCGTCAGGCCTAGTATGATAGTCGCTTGTTTTGTTCCTCCCTTCCCTTTCTGCACCCCTCTCCCTCACCTTTTGTTTTTCTCCAGCTCTACCAGAAATGCTGAGTACGATAGTTAATTTCACATCCTTACGGTTCATGGCCTGTAAGAATGTGGTTGTATTTTCCCTTGTTCCCTCCCTTTCCTTGAAGCGCTTTGAAACACATTGTGTATAGGCGCTATATAAATAAACGATCATATATCATATCAGGGTGCAGTGGCTGGTTTCAGTTTGCGGATTGGCTACATGGTGATTTCGCACTCCGACGTGGCAGGTCCAGATGTCTTCCAGAAGGATGGCCCCAGCACTTCTGGACAGCAGCCACAGCAGGTCCCATGATGAGTGACGACCACCTGGACATGGCAAACTGGTAGCAGCAAAGTTCACTCTGATCAGGGGCAGCAGGCGACACTTGTGCAGCCAAAAAAGAAACAGCCCCAGGTAGGCTCTGATGCCTTGGATGAAGCTGGCCAGTTCACAGGATGGTTCCAGACATTTCCGAAGGCTTCTGGGTGCAGGATTCTTGTGCAGGTGTCCAAGCAAGTTGGTCTCATGAAGCCAAGTCGCAAAGCATTGACAACGGATCTTGGATTGTTGCAAGAGACTGGGCTTTGCCCGGGAGTTAGTGCTGGTTGTATTCAGTAACAGTGTTTGGGTCTTCAGCATGATTCTCTTCTTCTGGGTCTTTCCTCCAGTCGACGATCCAGGGAATGGCTTCAGGACTTTTCCTTTTTTCCCCAATTCAGACTAGGGGCTCCCCCCAGCCTATCAGTGGCAAGGATCTGCACCATTAAAACTGGATAGGGCTGTCCAGTCATCTGCTCAGTAACAGAAATCACCCATGGCGGAACGTGGCGTAGGACAAGACAGTCCCATATCCTGTAGCTGGCTATGATGCACACACACCTCCACTTTGGCAGAAAACACCAAGCTCGAGCCTCTGAAAGGGCATGCTATATGTGGCATTTTATGACCCAAGAGGGCAGGAAGAAGGCCAGTGAACCAGATGGCTAAAGGACAGGGTGGAACCCATATGGCACGGCCATTTAGTGCATATGGTTTTCACAATGGCAATGTGCAGTAAAAGGTAAATGTGCATGCAAGTACACTAAAAAATGTTGCTGAAGAAAAAGATACATATTACATCTGCAGCACATCACTTTGATGATGTATGCTATAGTAAAACAACAACGGAATCTCGCAAAGTGGTCCCTCTGCAGCGGTACCTATAAGGGCTGACCAGTGCCCCGATAAGAGGTGAGTTGATCAAGGGAAATAAAGATTTCACTTGCCTCCAAAATTCGGGAGAGGGCTCAGTTCATAGCATAAAGTTGGCAATACCATCAATGGTTGGAAAATTGCAAAAAGACAAATCTGTCCCAACAAGGGGCATGCATTTACTGGTGGTGGTAGGCTGTCTGTGAGCTGAACAGCAGAGAACATTGAGCATTTATGAAGCACTTCCCACTGGAACATTTATCTATTTATAGGTTTATTTATAGGTTCAGTTAGGGAGGGATGACGTATTTCATCCCACCCGCCCCACGATTCAGAGTCCTACCCCATAGTTCTGGGCCAGAAAAGCAGTCTTTCTCAAAATGTTGATCACTACCATGTTATGGACTCGTAAATAATCAAAACTATATTTCTGATGTTTGTTAATCTGCTTAGAATCACATGCTGTGCATAGTCCGACATCCAGTGGTCACTGCGGAGTATTGCATTTTGTTTTTCATAGTCGAAAAGGGGACGTCGACAAGGCGTGTCTGTAACACTATCCCTATAGTGACGTGCAGTGTACCCACAATCCCTCACGCGTTGAGGTCCCTCAGATTGTTTTTTTCTGCCCAGATATTGGTCGCCTATACGCGGAGCTCCTTGAGAGACATTGCAAAACTTTATTCGACCTTTGGTCGCCCTTAATTACATCTTTTCTTCACCACTCATCGTCGTCATAGCTGCAAAGCTGTTCATCGCCGATCAAGATCTCCGACGGCATGGCCTGGCCTCGACGGCCAAATACAGTAGGGAGAGTGGGGTCATGGGACATTATTGTTTCTCTTTGAGAATGCCTTTCCCTTTCCCCTCCTTTTCCCTCGGGGTTGTTGTCACATGTGATCTGTTCCTCAGCTATGGAGAGGACACCCTTTAGGTTTTGCCCGCGTTGCAAGGGCAAGTTTACCTGGAAAGACAAACATAAACGGTGTAACCGTTGTTTGCCCCTCGACCACAAGGAAGACGGCTGTGCGGCTTGTCAGCTACTTAAGCCTAAGACTTTAAAGGACCGTAGGGTCAAAAGGTGGGCGGCCTACGCCATGTCCAGGCCGGATTCCTCACCCGCCGCCGTAGAAAGTGACGAGGAATGTGACAACCCAACATCTGCTTCGGAAGTCCTTGACCTCTCTAAGGAGCGTTCACGCTCCTCGTCGTCTGTCCCCGGCCCCGACAAGCTCAGCTCTCGCTCTGCTTATGGGGATGAACACCCCGGCGACACTGACGCACACAGAAAGCACTAACATAAGCACACGACCCACGGCTCTTCCTCGTCGAAGACGAAGAGAGCATTAGTGCCTGCGGAGACGCAGGTCCTACCGGCGGCCTCCTCAGACCATAAGGGTCATAAGCCCCCCTCGCAACCGCATTCACGACTAGCGACTGGGCTTCCCCCAGATAAGGGCGCTATCACTAAACCGCCGGACGACGCGCACCGTCAGAGCGCCCATCGGCGTAGAGCAAGCGACGCCTATAATGTCGACGTCAGAGGTACCCTCAGCAGACAAATTGGTCGTCGAGAGCCTGGCGCGAATTGTTTCCGCCGATAGCCATAGGCGGATGACGAAAGAAACGTCGATCTCCACTCTCAAGGCCCGGGACACGCCGAAAAGGTCAGAAGGAAGGCAGGAATTGCCCCCTCCGTCGAGAGGGACTCCTAGCTTACCAGAAGGCTTTTCTGAAGGCAATGGGAACCTTTCTTTGACGTTATGGGATAGGTCGAAGCATTTTCAAGATGAAGGCCCTCCCTTTTCCCCCCCTTAACCGTTCAGGAGTTCCTCACGAAACCCTTGAAAGACTACAGTTCTGTATGGACAGGATGGAGAGGTTTATGGAGACACAGAACCTTCCACCTAAGTGAGCCAGAGAAGGACGTCAGGAAGACCCTAGGGCCAAGTACCCCAGACTGTTTGATCCTCCCCAAGATAATGTGGATTTATACAACCTCACTGAAGAAGACACCCACTTTCAGGAGGAAGATGAATTCATAGACAATGAGGGGGAAGAAAACCTACAGGAGGAAGGTTTAGACGACTACCCTGATAGGGGTGATAGGGGCTTTGGTGAAGACCCAGAAGAAGGGGCTTCACAGCCCTGGCAGTCCCCGTCAGTGTAGTCAGACACTGAAGCCATAAACCTGTCCCCTCCTAAAGACTCACCCATTAGAATTACATCGCCTATAGATGATCAACCAACCTTTAATGCACTTCTACGTAAGGCAGCAGCGCATTTTGAAATAGAAACAGGGGAAACTTCTCCTGACATCGACTTTGTCGAAAAGATCATTAAGGAGAAACCCCCCCGCAAGCCAGACCATTCCCCTCCTCGCCTCTGTGAGGAGACAAATTATTCCTTCACTATCCACTCCTTTGTTGATCAGAGGGGTCAACCCAGGATAGAAAAGTTGTTCAGTCCTTCTCCATCGGACCCCTTATATATCAGGGGCCACTCTGTACCAGACTCCTTAGTGGTGACAAATACCAGGAAGAGAGCAGGGGTGCCGCTGTCATCTAGCGATGCATCCAAGATAAAGAGGGTAAAAAATTATATGCCCTAGGAAAGAGGATTACAGCCTCTGCTGCCTTTTCCGCAAGAATTGCCAACAACAATTCTATATTGGCAAGTTACGCAGATGCACAATGGGGCAAACTACGTAATGACATTGAGGAGGTACCAGAACCTCTACGTACTCGCCTTCTAGCCACAGTGACTGAAGGGTCCTTAGTCAACCAAAGCATCATCAAAAATACCCTGGATGCTGCAGAAACGGCCGGGCGTTCCCTGGTACAAGGAATCCTACTGAAACGCCATGTATGGCTACGTAATTCAGGCTTTAAACCGGAGACGCAAGCATCTCTTATTAACAAACCTATAGAAGATGCGAACCTCTTTGGTAAAGCGGTGGATGAGGCTTTAGAAACCGCAAAGTAAGAATTTGACACTATCAAGACACTAGATCAAATTTCAAGGCCTCCCAACATACGTGGGTATGGCAACAAGCGGTTTTTCTGAGGCCAACGCCAGCAGCAGAAACAACAGCAGCAGGAATATTCTGCAGGTACCTGGTCCTCTAACCAAGGCACCAGTGGACAATATAACCTGAGAGGACAACGTTGTGGCAAGGGAAGAGGTTGGGGTCCCACCCCTAGAGGTTCCCAAGCCACCAACACCAAATAACTCGAACATTCAGGTCCCCTCCCATGCTATGCCGGTCGGGGGCCGGTTGACATCCTTTCTTCCAGCATGGGAGGGTATAACATCAGACCGCTGGGTACTATCAACCATAGCCTGCGGTTATTGTATAGAGTTCAACGGATCCCCTACGTACAGACCCCCGAGGAGACGACACATGTCAGCGGAACACCTCGCCATCCTTCTTCAAGAAGTGGACCAACTGCTAGAAAAAGGAGCCATAGAGGTCGTGCCTCTATCCCAGGTAACGGAAGGTATTTATTCAGTGTACTTCCTCGTACCCAAAAAGGACTTAACCATGCGCCCTGTACTAGATTTGCGGCCATCAAACAAATTTGTCAAACCTCAAAAGTTTTGTATGATCACTCTACACGAGGTAATCCCCCTGCTTTCTCAGGGAGATTACATGACAACACTGGACATGAAAGATGCATACTTTCATATTTTAATGTTGCCAGCGCACAGGAAATACCTCAGGTTCATGATAGAGGGCAAACACTATGAGTTCAGAGTGCTACCCTTCGGCATAGCATCAGCACCAAGGGTATTCACGAAGGTACTGGCAGTGGCAGCGGCCCACCTGCGCAGGTTGTCCATCCCAGTATACCCTTACCTCGACGATTGGCTCATAACAGGGGATTCTTACGAAACATGCTTCGCAAATACCCAAAAGACTGTAGACCTTTTGTTTCAACTGGGCTTCTCCATCAGCGAAAAGAAGTCCAGCTTAGACCCCAGTCAAATCAAATCTTCCTCTCCAACAAGAGGGTCCAAAACAAGCTGTTTCAGATCCCTCAATATGTGGCCGGTCGAGAGGTGATGATACGCAAAGCAATGCGCTTGCTAGGAATGATGGCGTCATGTATATATTTGGTACCTCACGCGCGCCTGCGCATGCGCTCAATGCAAGAGTGGCTCAACAGCCAGTGGTGTCAGGCCAGCGGACAATGGGATGATCTGGTGGTGGTCTTGCAAGCCTTGGTTCTCTCGCTACGGTGGTGGTCGAAGGAAAACCTGGTAATATGGAAACCATTTGCCACCCCCGCAGTGGAAGCCACTCTAACCACAGACGCATCCCTCACCGGATGGGGGGGCTCCCCTATCCCATCAGACTGCTCACGGAGTCTGGACTCCGAGCGTTGCATCCAAGCACATAAACTTATTGGAGCTACTAGCTGTGTTCAAGGCACTAAAGGCCTTCCAGGCACACCTGCAAGGGAAGGCAGTGTTGGTCCTCACGGACAGCACCACAGCCATGCACTACCTCAACAAGCAAGGGGGCACTCACTCTCCAGGACTGTCCAAGCTGTCCCAGAACATCTGGAAGTGGGCTCTCAAACACATGTTCCTACTGTCACAACAGGTACCAGGGGAACTCAATTTGCTAGCAGACGAACTCAGCAGAGACTTCCCTCTACCATTGGAGTACGAATGGCGGTTACACGAAGAAATCGTCTTCGACGTCTTCACACAATGGGGATTCCCAGAAATAGATCTGTTCGCAACTCTGGAGAATTCCCAATGCCAAGATTACACCTCCAGATACCCCCAGAACCAGTCCAAGGGGAACGGTCTATCGATACCATGGTCAGGGAAATTTGTTTACGCTTTTCCCCCGACTCCCCTTCTCAACAAGATAATACACAAGAAGCACCAGGAAAAAGTTACCATGATACTGGTGGCCCCTATGTGGGCCCGACAGCCATGGTTTGTTCACTTGATGGAGATGTCCCTATCCCCTCCAGTGAAACTTCCCTGCCCGTACAACATGCTGTCACAAGACAAGGGCAGGACTCGGCATCCATGCCCTCAGAACATGAACTTAGCTGCCTGGCTCCTGAGATCATAGAATTTGGACACTTTCAGCTCCCGCAGAGATGCATGGACATTCTCAGGGAGGCTAGAAAGCCTAACACACGTCACTGTTATTCTAGCAAATGGAAGAGATTTGTCATTTGGTGTAGAGGTTGGAGCATCAACCCAGCTGACTGCTCCCCCACACAAATTGTTTTATACCTGACTTACCTACTAGACTCAGGCTTAGTGTTTAACTGTATTAAAGTCCATTTAGCTGCACTTTTCCGCATACACCACTTCTCAACTCAGTGTCATGGTGGAAAGTCCCAGTTATTAAAGCCTTCATGGAAGGGGTGAAAAGGATCCACCCTCCCATAGCTAACCCTGCTCCCGGATGGGACCTAAATGTGGTACTGACTAGGCTCATGGGGTCACCCTTTGAACCCATGCACAAAGCAACTCTTAAACACCTCACTCTTAAGACTGCTTTTCTATTAGCTATCACCTCCATTAGGAGAGTAAGTGAACTACAAGCGCTCTCTGTACTAGACCCCTTTGTAACAGTTCACAAGGATAAGGTGGTTCTGCGCACACATCCTAGGTTTGCACCAAAATGTATCTCTAAATTCCACGTCAACCAGTCTATAGAACTACCAACGTTCTTCCAAAACCCTTCAAACTTAGGGGTAAAAAGCCTGCATTCACTGGATGTTCGCAGAGCCGTTATGTTTTATATGGAAAGAACTAGACCATTGAGAAAGACTAATCAGTTCTTTGTCTCGGTGGCAGCAGGAAGAGAAGGAGATGCAGTTTCAAAATCCACTATTTCTAGATGGATTGTACAGTGCATCACTCTCTGTTACACTCTTGCTAAGAGAGAACTACCCTTCAAGCCAAGAGCACACTCCACTCGAGGCACCGCGGCTTCCATAGCTTTCATTGCAAATGTCCCTCTTGAGTCCATTTGCAAAGCGGCAACCTGGAGTTCTGTTCACACCTTCACAAAACACTACTGTCTAGATGCCCACTCTAGATCTGATTCCCAGGTGGGACAAGCGGTATTAAGACATCTTTTCTCTACTGTTCCTTCTCACAACCCACCTCCAACTCCGGGTACTGCTAGCTAGTCTATGCACAGCATGTGATTCTAAGCAGATTAAAAACATCAGAAGACAATGCATTACTTACCGTAAAAGCATTTCTGATGGTTGTATCTGCTTAGATTCACATGCGCCCACCCTTCCTCCCCGCTCGGATGGAGGGAACATAGACTTCTTCTATATCTTTTTTTTCTGTACTCACTCACGTCTAATAGGCTCCCTCAGGGCAGAAAAAATACAAACAGAGGGACCTCGACGCGTGAGGGATTGTGGGTACACTGCACGTAACTATAGGGATAGTGTTACAGACACGCCTTGTCGACGACCCCGTTTCGACTACGAAAAACAAAATGCAATACTCTGCAGTGACCACTGGATGTCAGAATCCTTGGCTCATGCTGACAGAAACCTACAGGCCATAGTATAGTCACAACAAACTATTGTGTGTCATATTATGCGATAAGCAGCCGTTGTGCGTCTAGTCAATTATAATTTTGAGAACTGAAATTAGCATAGAATTCTTCTCATTCTTACAAATCGTGCAAAATGTTAATCCTCTTATCTTGAAATGCAAAGGCAGACCTATGTGTAACGTGAAATGACAGGGGTATTTTAAAATTGTATCTTTACCATATAACATTACATCTCCAGCCAAACATTTATAGAGCTTGAAGGAAAATTAATAGGAGTAGATTGAAAGCTGTCCACGCACACATGTGCATTTAAAGTGGCACATACACGTGTAGATCGAAGAACACACACACACACACTCTCTCTCTCTTTCTCCCCCTCCCCCTCTCCCTCTCCCTCTCCCTCTCTCTCTCTCTCTCTCTCTCTCTCTCTCTCTCTCTCTCTCTCTCTCTCTCTCTCTCTCTCTCTCTCTCTCTCTCTCTCTCTCTCTCTCTCCCCCCCCTCTCTCCCTCTCTCCCTGAGTGTTATTTTTTTAATCCAAATCTGTGTGAGGCATATACAAATTGGTTCTTGTCTACATTTACATGACCTGCACATAGCCAATGCTACACACTTGTACAGGGGAACTAAGTTTAGTGTATATATGTTAATAAACATTACTTGAACAATTGACGTTTCTCTGATAACATACTTGTATTGATATTGGGGAAAAACAAGTATTGTGAAGAGTTCTGAAATATATGCATACAGTTGCCGGTATGCAGCGATGCTATCATTAAAGTACATTGTGTTGACTAGTTAAATGCAAAAATAGAAGTCTATTTAAAATGCCTAGTGTCTAATATATATATATATAGACAATGCATTACTTACCGTAAAAGCATTTCTGATGGTTGTATCTGCTTAGATTCACATGCTGTGCATAGTCTGACATCCAGTGGTCACTTCAGAGTATTGCATTTTGTTTTTCGTAGTCGAAAAGGGGACGTCGACAAGGCGTGTCTGTAACACTATCCCTATAGTTCTCCCCAGCCATCTCTCTCCAGTTGTATCCAGAAAATCTTCAATGTTAATCTTTCATATTAATGAATCCCTGACTTGCTATTATATCCTTTTCAGCTCCTCTACAGCCTTGTGACTATGTGTGGTTTTCACTGGTTTATGGAGATCAGATAAAGTATTTCATGACTATGGTTAATGGATTTTATGAGGAAGTCTGAAATAATGTATGTGGCAGATCTCTTTTAAGCTGTCCATTTGCCAGTATCTGGCAGTGCTTTTGAGGCCTTGCTTTCAGAACCAGTTTCAGCAAGAAATATCTCAATAGTTGTGTGTGGCCACTGTCTTATGATGTACATTCCTGAACTGGGGCTAGGTTTTAGAAACGTAGATTTTTGGACCGTTTCAAGTTACACCAATCTACATCAGCAATATGTTTGCGCATGCTCCTTTTACGTTTTAAATACTAGATTTTATTCAGAGTAAAGTGAATGCATTGCAGAATAAAATTCACAGATCCACCTCTTCATTTTCATTGCATTTTCCTATGAGTTCACGATTGAAAGGAAAGTAAGACACCTGAAAACTGCAGATACATTTTCTCTACATATAGCATCTAAATTATAAGTATATGCTGAAAATGATTACGCTTCAAGGCTGCAAAAGTAAGTCTTCTGGGCCCCAGGAACATAAAACTTACATCATCCCTAAAATGGCTCTTTCAAGTTTTATAGTTCTGAATGTGTCCTTAGGCCTACGAAATTCCCTAGGAATGTGGTAAACACACTCTTTTTACATGTGCACAGCTCCAGCTTTCCTGTGCGTTTTTCTACATGTCTTTTATATCAATGAGGCAAAAGTTGAAAAAAGACCATTTAAATTTGTGTCTATAAGGTATACAATCAGGCCCTGGAAATGGCTGCAGTCTGAAATTCACTTTTACACTGCAGAAAAATGTTCTGACGCGTTCGCTGTGATTTACATTTCGAGTTTTAATTGGGCGTTATTTTCATCAAGTCGGCGAGCAAGATGTGTAATAATATAACTGGAGGCATACCTGTGTGAATGGTGTCTCTAGCTCTTTTAGAAAGCCTTTTTTTTGTCCACTTTATTTTAGGCTACTTATCTGAGCTGTATCTTCTCCGACAAACAAGTATGAAATTGCAACAAAGGACATATACTGCAGCACGCACAAACCCTCCAGTTTTGTAACAAATGCTCTTTACCTGCTCCCATTCCTACATAACACTTATCCATTTTAAATATACCAATGACTGCAAATGGTTACTTTTATTTATGTATCCTGCTTATGTCTTGTTCATCCCCTCCTCACGCCGGCACCAACCTTCCCATGCCCCCTCCTCTCCTTGGGTTGCCACGAAAACTTCGTTATTGCAGTTGGTGCCTTTATAAATCAACAATAAATGCATAAATATCTGAGTCTAGTTGGGCAGATGGATAAAATGGTGGTTGAAGCCTGTGGCAAGGTGCTGTGCTGTGTGTATGTTCCATGGCCTCACTTCAAATTTAGAGGGTTTTTGTTGTGCAAAAGGTTCCACCCCTGCAAAATGATGGCACACAAGTATGGAGAAAATTGGCTAGGAGTACAGTTTCTACCGTTGCGACTATGGTGGGAGGTGGGCGGTTTTTCTTGGTTACCTTGTCTTCCACATAAACATCCATTGGCGTTTTGATTAGAAATGCTTGTATTTTTCAAGCTCAGCCAATTTGCAATTGAAGATTTAAGCACTACTCTCTATAGTGGTTGGCTCTGTGCGGACATTGAGATGTAGCACTGCCTGAAGGTGGCCTGAGAAAGGAGGGTTGTATTGACAATGGCACATTTACTAGGGGCCTGTAATCTCCTTAGTAAAAGCAGCGCATTGTGTAACTTTAGCCAGTCACTTTTCGGCAGTGGCTTTATGCATGCTGTTCTCCTGTTATTTTTGCTGTCCATTTCATTTTCTGGTTCTGTTTTCGCCCATATTTTTTATTGTAGCAGAAGTCAGACCCCAAAACATCAGTGGAACTTGACCCGACTGTATCAGGAAGCACAAAGGATCCTGGAGACATTCCAACGTTTGATGAATGGAAGAAGCAAGTCTTGGAAGTAGAAAAAGAAAAGAGTAAGTTCCTCCAGTTTGCTTGTAAGATGGTTACATTCCAAAAGAAGAATGTAGATGGACAGGTTTAAATTCCATCCGCGCCTGCAGCGCTACGTGCCGAGAATGCCACTGTACTGAACTCGTCCTTTTAAAGTTGTCTCAATGCCAAATGAGAAAGCTGTAGAAATTCTGCCCAATGGCTGCACAAGCAGAGCACCTTAGAAATAGTGTTCTCCAAAAGTCACATTTCGGAGGAGCAGCAACATCTGTGTCATTGTCTCGACTTCAGACATGCATTCATTAGGATCACATCAATTGATTTGAATATCATCACGTACAAGACACTGGGATGTAGATCTCATCCTTACTGGTTAGTGTCCCCCCCAGCCCCAATCTTCCATCTTAAGTGGATATTAGTCTCTTCCCACTTTTAAATCTTGTGGCCACAGTGTTCTTGCCATCAACATTAAGTATTTCGGCCAATGGTGGGCATACTCCTTTTATTATTATTATTATTATTATTATTATTTTTTTACCTGTTGTATCCCTGTTTGTATTAGGGTAAAATTTTGGTGCCATTGCTTTCTTTGCTCTGATTAACAAGCCACCAAGCTGTCAACCACGTTTGTATGTAATTACGCAGCCATATTTGACTAGTGCAATCAATAGCGTTCGACTGATTTTTGCTAATCCACTAGAGTTAATTGTGAAGCACAATACTGTGCTACTGTACTACTTAATCCGTCTTACTTTGCCTAGTTGTAAATATGCTCATCTACACAGCTATTGTGTGTTTTCTGTCTCCATGTACACCATCCCTCCCTGAGTTCAGATAGAAGTATATTGGCCGGAGTTGGCCTCCCGATTGTTCATTCACGTAGAATGTATTAACATTGTATGCTTTGTCTGCAGTTCATTGAACTTTAGTCACTGTCTGAGTGACACATTCTGTTATCCGCCCTGCTTGCATAATCTTATTTACTTTGGATTTAGTATCGCCCTGTGACGGCTTCTATAAATTATAATTGTCAGGAGACAAACGAAGCAAGGACAGGGAGAACAGATAAAGTCCTCTGTCTGGAGCCATTTTCAAAATCAGTAGTTTGAATTTTAGGAAACACGTTGTTTTGACACGTTGATTTAGTGTTTTTAGTGGTCCCTGACTAAATGCAGTGACCACAAACTGTTCTGGCCAAATGGTAGCATTCAAGTACGTTCCTGCTTGTCATTTTTAGGTAGAGGTCAGGACATGGACATGGAAATCACAAAAATACCTCTCTACTCTTGAACATTGCTTCTGACTTGGCTGCATACTCCTTCCTGGATATGCTGGGAACATTAGTGAGGACATCATGGTTTGAGATTCTTGTAGTGTCTTTCTGGGTAAAAAAAAAAACAATGTTAAACTCTTTTAAAAGCACCATTTCCGTCTATCAGTTGAGAATGCTGCTCCAGTGCTAACTGTTGCTCCACTGTCTGATTTGTTTGACCATGGTATGAATTATTTGTGCCAACAATAATGCTCTCTTCCTGTCCAAACATAGCAACTCTGCCGCTCACAGCAATTTAAAATCTGTCCTTCCAGACATCAAAGATAACTTTACACCTCTAAGACCAACTTGTATACCGCCACCCCTGACACTGTGCCCCTTGCCCCACAAGGCTCCCATCGTGATACAAATGACTCTGTTGAGGGCAGAGACCACCTAGAAACAAACTGGTACACAGTAGCTATATATTTCCTAAATGCATTCTTAAAAACAGCGGAAAAGCAATATTGCATTTTCCCCTCTCCCCACTAACCTCACCCCTTCCTTTCAGATCTACCAGATCGCATGCAGTCCATGCAAAAGGCTGAGGTGTAAAGCAACAATAACAGAACATACACCCAATGGTTACAGATCCGGTGATCTTCATGTTCCATGTGTCAGTGTGCGTGTTGAGCAAATATGTTTTGAATGACTAGTGTACTGGGTAATAAATGAAATAAGTTGTCATGAGACGGAGAGAGAGAGACTATTTGAATGCGTTTCTGATCAGGCATGACTGCTCAAATAGTCATGTACGTCTCTCTGCTTGCGTCGTCACACGGTGTTCCGGGCAGCCCCGATTGTTCTTCCGAATGAAAGTAATAGAAGCTGTTACATTATTTAGATCAACAGACACATTTTCCATTAAATATTTATTGATTTGCAACCGTGGCTTGAAATGAGTTGACAAAACATTAGAATTGTACAGCGGCTGGTTGCATAATTGATGGTAAATCTTGTGTCACGCATCTGAAGCTTTGTGGCTCAGGTCTGCCAGGTTAGCATGCCATCTCATGCTGCTCAACAGTGCTTTGGCCAATGATTTCTATTGTTGCACTACTGCTACGGACGTTGCTGTGACCGTGCATTCTACCAAATGCGCCGAGGATGTGAATGTAGTGGTTAAACATGCTGCAAACTAAAGCTTGCGTACTGAAACGTGGGATCGAGTCACCTTTTTAGGTTATTTAAAAAAATGCATTAAGGGAAGCGGAGAACTCCTTGCAGTGACCTGTAAATTAATTCCAAATTTGCCTTTCTTCAATTTAAGAATAATCATTTCCCAGGGCACGGATGCCCAGGGAATTTAACTGATAAGCCATGATTCTACCAACCGTGTAAATCATGTTTAAAAGGTTTAGAATCCACCACACACACACAGGAAAAGGCCAGGTTTGAAGTGGGGATCTATTTGATGGAGGATAGAACCAAAGCCATAATCCTTTCATTGGGAAAGTTTGTTGCAAAAATGGCACAAGAAAGTAAGTGGCTTTTTAAATATAATGCTGAATAATTAAATCCCATTAATCTTGAGAGAGGCTGGTGCCTCATCGAAGCATTAAAAACAGAAGGATGTTTTTTTTTCAATGGGCGTATGGTGCCATTAAGCTTTAGCTGTACATTTCTCTGCAGTGTTGAAGGTGCTACGATAGAATGTGCAATAGCATCTGCTGAAGACTAGAGGTGAAGTGGTTGGTTCAGTCCTGCCCCATCACCCCACCTGGCCATCCTCCACTGCATGGGAATAGTAGTCTTCCCTTGGAGCTAGTAGTTTATCTTTTCTACACCGAATGTAAGAGTGGTCATGTTTGGAATGGGGCTAGGGCGGGTGGCATGCAACCATCAAGTTGCAATGTAGCCTCTTTAAGAAAATCAAGCAAGGTCCGTTGGATTTATGTAAGAGATCTAAAAGATACAGAAGTAGCCATGAGAATGTATGTGGATTTGGTGAAGTGCATTGTATCTTGCAATAACGTCCACCAAAAAGATACGCCATACAAAAGAGACAATGCACCTGGCATCACCAGTGGCCACATTCTTCAGCTTAGCCACTAGTACCCTGTTGGTCTTATTCCCCCTGAAATAAAAGTACTGCTTTGCTAGCAATATTGACTGGGCCGCCTTCCCCATCAAATGTGCCTCCAGAGTCTGCAGAGACATTCTAAGGTCACAAAGAGAGCGCTGACTACCTTTATCAACATGTTCCTTATCCCTCTCCTGCACACACCCCTGTCCCCCAACGCATCCTGATGGAGCCTCCTAGTCATCCTCCAGGCTACCGACTGCTCAATGATGTCCCCCCGAATCACAGCCTTCCCCGCATCCCATACAGTCCCAAACTCAAGCTCCCCAGTGTCATTAGTATGGAAGTAATTTGTGATGGCTTCTGATATAGGGCTTTCAGGGCTACATCCGTTAATATGGAGTTATGACATATTCAAGAAAACCCTTGCGGTGGGGTGGCTATGGACAAGGTAAGCAGAAGCTTAAGAGGGGCATGGCCAGAGAGCGCTTTTGGTAAAATGGATACCTCCTTTACTGAAGGGATAAGCGCATTAGAGATCAGGAACATATCAAGCTTGGAGAACCCCTTATGCACAGCTGAAAAGGTGTACTCCCTTTCCCATGGGTGGAAAAACTGCCATGCTTCTATCAGCGAGTGCTCCCTTAATAGTGTCGTTAAGGCGTAAAGGTTTTATCTATAATTGCTAGTGAGGGCTAATGACTTGTCCATAGTCGGGTCAGTCTCCCCTAGTATGATTTTTCCTTCAGCTGGTTCCGCTAATATCTCCGAAAAACTTGGCAAGGAACGTGGCTTGGTTTTCATTGGGACCATAAATTGTAGCTAAGGTAATTTTGCGTTTGCCCAGGTGGGCTATAAGGATTAAGTATCTCCCCTCCTTATTTCTCAGCACCTTCAACACCTTTAAAGGCAGGCCCTTAAGGACCATGATGGCAACCACTTGTTTGATCAACTGTGCTTTTACCATGACACAATAAGTGTTCATTATTTTTATTTTTTTAATGTCTGATCAGTGCTTTACGTGGGACGAGTAAGGTGTGCGTAGGGTCCCTAAAACATGACCTTCAAGTTAGTCAGAAGATTTTAACTTAGCTCAGCAGGAGTCTATAACATTTATTGTCCTTATTGAGAATAAGGTACAGTGGCACAGTGATTTGCCCACCATCCCATAATTGTGGTCCAATGAGAATGCTGTGATATAAGCCCAAGTTTCCTGGCAATAATTTTGCACCTAGAACACTGGTGTAAGGGGGCAGGAAGGAATGGATGTGCAAGGATCCGGGAGAAGGAAGGAATGGCCGTGAAGGGGGGACGGGAGAAGGAAGGAATGGCTGTGAAGGGAAGGGGGGAGAAGGAAGGAATGGCTGTGAAAGGGGGGGAGAAGGAAGGAATGGCTGTGAAAGGGGGGGAGAAGGAAGAAATGGCTGTGAAAGGGGGGGAGAAGGAAGGAATGGCCTGAAAGGGGGTGGGGTGGAGAAGAAAGGAATGGCCTGAAAGGGGGTGGGGTGGAGAAGGAAGAAATGGCCTGAAAAGGGGGGAGAATGGCCTGAAAGGGGGTGGGGTGAAGGAATGGCCTGAAAGGGGGTGGGGTGAAGGAATGGCCTGAAAGGGGGTGGGGTGGAGAAGGAAGGAATGGCCCGAAAGGGGGGGTGTAGAAGGAAGGAATGGCTGTGAAAGGGGGGGAGAAGGAAGGAATGGCTGTGAAAGGGGGTGGGATGGAGAAGGAAGGAATGGCCTGAAAGGGGGGGTGGAGAAGGAAGGAATGGCCTGAAAGGGGGGGGGGGGTTGGAGAAGGAAGGAATGGCCTGTAAGGGGAGGAGAAGAAGGAAGGAATGGCCTGAAAAGGGGGGGAGGGGTGGAGAAGGAAGGAATGGCCTGAAAGGCGGGGGTGGAGAAGGAAGGAATGGACTGAAAGGGGGGGAGAAGGAAGGAATGGCCATGAAAGGGGGGGAGAAGGAAGGAATGGCCGTGAAAGGGGGGGGGGAGGAATGGCTGTGAAAGGGGGGAGAAGGTAGTAGGAATGCCTGTGAAAGGGGGGGAGAAGGATGGAATGGCTGTGAAAGGGGGGGGGGAAGGATGGAATGGCCGTGAAGGGGGCGGGAGAAGGATGGGAATGGCCATGACAGGGTGGGGAGAAGGATGGAATGGCCATGACAGGGGGGTGGGAGAAGGTTGGAATGGCGTGATAGGGGGAGGGCGGAGAAGGCATGGCCTGAATGGGGGGGAAGGAAGGAATGGCTGTGAAAGGGGAGGGAGATGAAGGAATGGCTCTTTAAGGTGCGGGGGAAGAATGAAGGAATGGCTGTTTGGGGGGGAATGGCTGTGAAAGGGGGCAAGGGCTAGCCATGAAAGGGGGGGGAAAGAATGAAGGACTGGCTGTGCATGGGGGGGAAAGAAGGAAGGACTGGCCGTGAAAAGGGGGGGTAGAAGGAAGGACTGGCCATGAAAGTGGGGGGGGAGGAAGGACTGGCCGTGAAAGGAGGGGGAGAAGGAATGACTGGTCGTGAAAGGGGAGGGGGGGGAAGAAAGAAAGAAAGAAATAATGGGCACGCAGGGGGCTGGGGGAAGAATGGCCACGCAAGGGGCAGGGGAGAGAACCAAGGAGGAATGGCTGCAAGGGAGGGAGGGAGGGGAATGGCCGTGGAAGGCCAGAGAGAAGGAAGAAATTGCCACGCAAGGCGGGGGGATGGCCACGAAGTGGGGGGGAGTGGAGGGAATGGCTGCATAAAGGGGGGTGGAGGAGGAGGAAATTGCTGCGCACGGGGGAAGCGGGGGTGGGGGGGCCACACAGGGGGGAGGAAAGGGCCATTCAAGGGGGGGAGAGGGAAGGAGGGAATGACCGCGTAAGGGGGGGAGGCCGCACAAGGGGGACGACAGAGGGAATGAGTGCGCAAGGAGGGAATGACCTGCATGGTGCGGGGGGGGAGGAGGGAATGACCACGCATGGTGGGGGGGAGGAGGGAATGACCGCGCATGGTGGGTGGGAGGAGGGAACAACCATGAAAGGTGGGGGGAGCAGGGAATGACCACACATGGTGGGGGGAGGAGGGACTGACCACACATGGTGGGGGGAGGAGGGAATGACCACGCATGGTGGGGGGAGGAGGGAATGACCACGCATGATGGGGGGAGGAGGGAATGACCACGCATGATGGGGGGAGGAGGGAATGACCACGCATGGTGGGGGGAGGAGGGAATGACCATGCATGGTGGGGGGAGGAGGGAATGACTGCGCATGGTGGGGGGAAGAGGGAATGACTGCGCATGGTGTGGGGAGGAGGGAATGGCCACGCAAGGGTGGGGGGAGGAGGGAATGGCCGTGCAAGGGTGGGGGTAGGAGGGAATGGCTGCGCAAGGGTGGGAGAGGAGGAGAGAATGGCTGCACAAGAGTGGGGCGGAGAGGAGGAGAGAATTGGCTGTGCAAGAGTGGGGGGAGAGGAGGAGGGAATGGCCACGCAAGGTTGGGGGGAGGAGGGAATGGCCACGCAGGGGTGGGGGGAGGAGGGAATGGCCGCTTAAGGGTGGGGGGGGGTAGGTGAGGGGAATGGCCATGCAAGGGTGGGGGAGTAGGAGGGGGAAAGGCCGCGCAAGGTTGGGGGGATGTGGAGAGGAGGGAATGGCCACACAAGGGTGGGGGGAGGAGGGAAATGGCCGCGCAAGGGTGGGGGGAGGAGGGAAATGGCCGCGCAAGGGTGGGGGGTGTGGGGAGGAGCGAATGGCCGTGCAAGGGTGGTGGGAGGAGGGAAATGGCCGCGCAAAGGTGGGGGGAGGAGGGAAATGGCTGCGCAAGGGTGGGGGGAGGAGGGAAATGTCCGCGCAAGGGTGGGAGGAGGAGGGAAATGGCTGCGCAAGGGTGGGGGGAGGAGGGAAATGGCTGCGCAAGGGTGGGGGGGTGTGGGGAGGAGGGAAATGGCTGCGCAAGGGTGGGGGGGGGGAAATGGCTGCGCAAGGGTGGGGGGAGGAGGGAAATGGCCGCGTATAGGAGGGAATGGCCGCGCAAGGTTGGGGGGGGCAGGAGGGAATGGCTGCGCAAGGGGGAGGAATGAGGGAATGGCTGTGCAAAGGAGGAGGAGGTGGGAGGAAGAAAGAAAGAATGGCTGCACAAAGAAGAATGAATGGCTGCGCAAGGTGGAAGAAGGAATGGCTGCGCGAGGGGGGGAAAGAAGAAGCAATGGCTGCGCAAGGGGGGGAAAGGAAGAAGGAATGGCTGCGCAAGGGGGGAAAGGGAATAAGGAATGACTGCGCAGGGGGAGGGAAGAAGGAATGGCTGCACGGGGGGAAGGAAGAATGAAAGGCTGCTCAGGGGGAAAGGAGGAGGAATGGCTGCACAGGGGGGGAGAGGAAGGAATGGCCGCACGGGGGGGAGAGGAAGGAAAGGCTGTGCAAGGGCGGGAGGGGAGAGGAAGGAATGGCCGTGCAAGGGCGGGGGGAGGAGAGAGGAAGGAATGGCCGCGCAAGGGCGGGGGGAGGAGAGAGGAAGGAATGGCCGCGCAAGGGGGGGGGGGAAGAGGAAGGAATGGCTGCGCAAGGGGGGGGGGGGAAGAGGAAGGAATGGCCGCGCAAGGGGGGGGGGGAAGAGGAAGGAATGGCCGCGCAAGGGGGGGGGGGAAGAAGAGGAAGGAATGGCCGCGCAAGGGGGGGGGGAAGAGGAAGGAATGGCCGCGCAAGGGGGGGGGGGAAGAGGAAGGAATGGCCGCGCAAGGGTGGGAGGAAGGAATGGCCACGCAAGGGGGAATGGCAAGGAATGGCCATGCAAGGGGGGGAAGAAGGAATGGCTGCACGGGGGAAGGGAAGAAGGAATGGCTGCACAGGGGGGGGGGGGAAGGAAGAAGGAATGGCTGCGCTAAGGAAAGAGGAGGAATGGCTGCGCAGGGTGGGCGGAAGAAGGAATGGCTGTGCAAGGAGGAGGATCGCAAGGGGGGCAGGAGGAGCAGCGCGAGGAAGTAAGGAAGCCCTGTGCAAGGAAGTGGGGATAGGAGGAAGGAATGGCCGCGCAAGGGGGGGAGAGAGGAAGGGATGGCTGCGCAAGGGGGGGAGAGAGGAGGGAATGACCACGTATCGTGGGGGGAGGAGGGAATGACTGCGCATGGTGGGGGGAGGAGGGAATGACTGCGCATGGTGGGGGGAGGAGGGAATGACCGCGCATGGTGCGGGGAGGAAGGAATGACCGTGCATGGTGGGGGGTGAGGGAATGGCTGCGCAAGGTGGGGGGGTGAGGGAATGGCTGCGCAAGGGTGGGGGAGGGAAGAGGAAGGAATGACCGCGCATGGTGGGGGGAGGAGGGAATGGCTGCGCAAGGTGGGGGGGGGTGAGGGAATGGCTGTGCAAGGTGGTGTGGGGTGAGGGAATGGCTGCGCAAGGGTGGGGGGAGGAGAGAATGGCTGTGCAAGAGTGGGGGGAGAGGAGGAGAGAATTGGCTGTGCAAGAGTGGGGGGAGAGGAGGAGGGAATGGCTGCGCAAGGGTGGGGGGAGGAGGGAATGGCTGTGCAAGGGTAGGTGGGGGGGAATGACCACGCAAGGGAGGGGGGAATGGAAGCGGTAGGAGGAGGGAATGGCTGCGCAAGGGTGGGGGGGAGGAGGAGAGAATGGCCGTGCAAGGGTGGGGGGAGGAGGGAATGGCCGCGCAAGGGTGGGGGGGAGGAGGAGAGAATGGCCGTGCAAGGGTGGGGGGGAGGAGGGAATGGCCGCGCAAGGGTGGGGGGAGGAGGGAATGGCCGCGCAAGGGTGGGGGAAAGAGGGAATGGCCACGCAAGGGGTAGGAGGAGGGAATGGCCGCGCAAGGGTGTGGGGGGTGGAGGGAATGGCCGCGCAAGGGTGGGGGGGTAGGAGGGGGGAATGGCCACGCAAGGGTGGGGGGCTGTGGGGAGGAGGGAATGGCTGCGCAAGGGTGGGGGGGATCGGAGGGAATGGCTGCGCAAGGGTGGGGGGAGAATAGGATGGAATGGCTGCACAAAGGAGGAGGAGGAGGAAGAATGAATGGCTGCACAAAGAAGAAAGAATGGCTGCGCAAGGGGGGAAAGGAAGAAGGAATGGCTGCGCAAGGGGGAAAGGGAGAAGGAATGGCTGCGCAAGGGGGAAGGGAAGAAGGAATGGCTGCGCAAGGGGGGAAGGGAAGAAGGAATGGCTGCACAGGGGGGAAGGAAGAAGGAATGGCTGCGCAAGGGGGGAGGAGGAGGAGCGCAAGGGGGAGGAGGAGCAGTGCGAGGAAGGAAGCCTCGTGTAAGGGAGTGGGGGATAGGAGGAAGGAATGGGCGTGCAAGTGGGGGGGGAAGAGGAAGGAATGGCCACGCAAGGGGGAGGGGAAGGGGGTGGGCCAGGGGGAGGGGGAGGAAGGGAATGGCCGTGCAAGGGGGGGGGGGAAGAGAGAGTAAGGAATGGCTGTGCAAGGGGGGGACAGAGAAAGGAATGGCCGCGCAGGGGCGGAGGGGGGGTGAGAGGAAGGAATGGCCGCGCAGGGGCGCAGGGGGGGTGAGAGTAAGGAATGGCCGCGCAAGGGGGGAGAGAGAGGAAGGAATGACCGGAGAGAGGAAGGAATGGCCGGAGAGAGGAAGGAACGGCCGGGGAGAGGAAGGAATAGCCGCGCAAGCAGGAGGTGGGGGAGGAAGAGAGGAAGGAATGGGCGCACAAGGGGGGGGGAAGAGAGAGGAAGGAATGGCCGCACAGGGGGGGGGGGGAGAGGAAGGAATGGCCGCGCAAGGGGGGGGGGAAGAGGAAGGAATGGCTGCGCAAGGGGGGGAGGGGGAGAGAGGAAGGAATGGCCGCCGCAAGGGGGGGGGAGAGAGGAAGGAATGCCCGCACAAGGAGAGAGGAAGGAATGGACACGCAAGGGGGGGAGAAAGAGGAAGGAATGGCCGCGCAAGGTGGGGGGAGAGAGAGGGGAAGGAATGACCGCGCAAGGGGGGGGAGAGAGGAAGGAATGACCGCGCAAGGGGGGGCGCGAGAGGAAGGAATGGCCGCGCAAGGGGAGGGCCGGACAGAGGAAGGAATAGCCGCGCCGGAGGGGGGGGGAGAGGAAGGAGTGGCCGCGCACAGGGGGTGGGGGCGAAGAGGAAGGAATGGCCGCACAAGGGGGGGTAGAAGGAAGGAATGGGCACGCAAGAGGGGGAGGGAGGAGAGGAAAGAATGGCTGCGCAAAGGAGCGGGGAGGGGGAGAGGAAGGAATGGCTGCGCAAGGGAGGGGGAAAAGAGGAGGGGGAAGGGGGGAGGAAGGAATGGCCATGCAACGGGGGGAGGAGGGAGGAGGAAGGAATGGCCGTGCAAGAGGGGGGGGAGGGAGGAGGAAGGATTGGCTGCACAAGAGGGGGGAGGGAGGAGGAAGGAATGGCTGTGCAAGAAGGGGGAGGGAGGAGGAAGGAATGGCTGCGCAAGGGAGGAGCGAGGAGTAAGGAATGGTCGTGCAAGGGGGGGAGGGAGGGAGGGAGTGAGTGAGTGAGGGAGGAGGAAGGAATGGCCATGCATGGGGGCAGGGGGGAGGAGTAGGAAGGAATGGCAGTGCAAGGAGGGGGGGTATGGAGGAAGGGATGGCAGCGCAAGGGGGTACGGGGGGGTTATGGAGGAAGAAATGGCCACGCACGGGTGTGGGTATGGAGGAAGGAATGGCCGCGCAAGGGTGGGGGTATGGAGGAAGGAATGGCTGCGCAAGGGTGGGGGGTATGGAGGAAGGAATGGCCACGCAAGGAGGGTGGGGGGATATGGAGGAAGGAATGGCCGCGTAAGGAGGGTGGGGGGGGTATGGAGGAAGGAATGGCCGACTTCAACATCCACTTGCACTGCTCTATCACAGCATTCACTCTCTTCCTTGACCTCTGCACCACGCTCTCCCTCTCCATTCTGGTCCTACCCACACGGCAGTACACACTCTTAAAGCCCTCATCCAATATGATGTTTTACCACCCCCCCACCTCACCCACCCACCCTACCGCACTGATCACACCTCTCTCCTGGTCTGACCACACTCTCCTCTTACCAGTGTCCCTTCGGCCCTCTGTCCTCACCTCCTCACCTCCTCCAGCCCTGCCAAACTCCTTAACGAACATCTGTCTGATGAAACGAGTGTTAGCTGCTGCCTTCACATCCACCTTCATCCTCCTTCTCCCCCTCACCCCTCACCTCATACCCTACTTCTGGCTCTGCTCTCAGCAACCTCCATCTGGCCATTACTAACAATCTGGAAATGTTTGCATCAGTCATGAGGATCCACGAGAAACCTGCCTCCAAGCGTAATAGCTGCTACGACTCCAAACGCAAGTGCAGAGCTGTGGAACGGAAATGGAAAACCTCAGGCTCACCCTCTGACAAACTGGCCTGCCGCCTGATCCAAAGGCAAATACTCTCCATCCTTGCCAAGAAAAGGGCACACATCTAGACACAGGTATCTGGTGCATCCAACAACACGGCTGAACTCCTTAAAATCTGCAGGGAACTAGCCAACCCTTCTGAAGTATCCTCCTCCCCTCTTATGTCGTAGGCTCAATGCTACGCACTGGCCACGCACTTCACCACTAAAATTCTGGCCATCCAGAGCACCTTTACTACCCTCTCCCCCAACCCCTCCCTCACTTTCTTGCCTCCTATTGCCTCCCACCCTCCTTCTTCTCTCTCCTCCTTCTCCCCTGTCACACCTGAGGAGGTCAATAGAGTTGTCTGGTCTATGAAGATCTCATCCAAACGGGTTTCCCCTTGCTCCTCCAGAACCACCAAAGGCAACATTGGCTTCCTTGCCCCTGCACTCGCTGATTTCTGCAACCACTCTTTTGCTACTGGTTCTTTCCCCTCCTGCCTCAAGCCCTCCCCTGTGCGCCGCCCCTGAAAAAACCTTCAGCAGACCCTACTTGTCCAGCCAACTACTGCCCTATTTCTATCATCCCCTTCCTTGGGAAACTCCTGGAGAAGTTGGCCTTTCCCCAACTTACCTCACACACTGAACTTTTTGGCGGTCTGCACGACCATCAATCTGGATTCTGAGCATCCAGAGGCATGGAAACTTCTCTTCTGCACACCTATGAAGAACTGCTCGCATCTCTGGACTCTTCCACTCAATCTCTCCTCTGCCTTTTGACATGGTCAACCACTCCATTTTCATAAAACGGCTCCATGATACCCTGGGTATCTCGGAGCAGGCACTGGACTGGCTGACCTCCTTCCTAACTGACCGTTCGTCCCAGGTATTCTGGGGACCTTCTCCTCACATACCTCTTTCTCCAACTGTGGAGTCCCCCAGTGCTCCAGCCTCTGCCCCAGGCTCTTCAACACTTATCTTGCTCAGCTGGCACTCCTCATTCTCCCCATCTCCCCCAACTTCCAGTGTTACGCAGATGACACAACTATTTTTTTCAAACTTCCTGCTGACCCTCTTGCATCTTCCATCATCCCATACTGCCTATCTGCCATCCAGTCCTAGTGCACTTCCAACGATCCCTGCCTCAATGCCAGCAAGACTGAGATTCTTCCTATTGTGAGCCCTGCTCCCTCTTTCTTCCCCTCACTCTGGCCATCCTCTATGGCCTTCTCCTTCATCAGAAGCCTTGGAGTCCTCTTAGACTCCTCTTTCCTCCCTCCCTCACATTCAGGACATTGCAAGCAGCCCAACTTTCAACTCTTCCTTCTCAAAGGAAGTCTCCCTTTTCTCACTGTCCCCCAGAAGCTCAATATTACCAGCGCTCTGGTTCTCTCTAGGCTAGACTACTGCAATAGCCTTCTCTTGAATCTACCCTCTTCCTCTCTATGACCCCTCCAGAATAGGGCAGCAAGACTTATCCTTGGCCTTAAACCCAGGTACCGCATCTCTCCTGCCCTAAAAACTATTCACTGGCTCCCGGTTGCTGCAATGATCAAGTTCAAATCTCTCTGCATCATCCATAATGCTGTCTGGGGCCCGGGACAATGCTATCTGCCACTTGCTCTCACTAAATACTCTCCCACTAGACGTTTATGTTCCTCTGGTACCAACTATCTGTGTTTCAACTGTTTCACTAAACAGAGAGCCCTAGGCCGATCTTTCCTCAGCTGGCTCACTATTATGGAACAGCCTCCCCCTTCCTCTTCAGCTCCTCCAAGACTTTCCTTTTCACCTCCTCCTTCCCTTATTCCATTCCCTCCTCTGCTACTCTCAGTCGCTGTGATTGGTGACCAGGGCCCTTGTGTCCTCAGGGCCCTGGCCTCCCACACCCAATCGCCTTCAACCTATGCCTACACACAGCACTTGCCTTGGCACTTACTGGCCTTCGCCACTGTAGGCCTGCACTTACCCATTTATTTCTTACAGATGAATGTTCTCTAGCACTTCCTACATTGGGCACTTACACCTGCTGCTCACTCACGAGCACGGGCACTCCAGCACTTACCCCCCTCTCCCTCTTCCCTTCTCCTCTCTCTGCACTTGCACGCTGTGAATGCTCACAAGGCCTAGTAGGTTTGTCTTTATCCTCCAGTGTATTCATTGTTTTCTATTCCATGTTCCCTCCCTGTTGCCCTGTGGGCGCTTTGAAACACAATTTACTTGTTGTATAAGCGCCTAACAAATGCACAATAAATAAAATCATACCTCAATGCGGGCCAACGGCTAATAGCTTTGCTCTCTGCAGGCCAATCCTGATCCCACATTTCGTGCTACGGGATTTCTCCCAAAGCACATCAACACGGACCAGCAGTGACCCCTGCTTTTCCAAGACTCTGAACCACACATAACCCCATCATGAATGTACCCTGACCCCTCCCACGCCCACCCCCTTACTAGAAGCTGCTGCCTTATTCTTTCCCATCACTGTACCCTAATCCTGCTCAGCAGCACCATTCCTTGCTCACTGCTGTACCAATGAACTCTGTCCCTACAGTAAAGGGAGTTTTTGGGATCATCCCCCACTTATCACAGAACATTCAATATAACTGCTATCATCTTTCTGATGTCATGTGGATCTCCGCTCTCGTATTGGGGACTGAAACCCTGTTTACCGTCCTACTGCCCCTCTATTTCGAAACTGCGCCTCGCAGCATGGCTTTGGAAGAAAAAATGCTACACATCTTTGCTTTAATTTAAGGATTTTTTTGGGGGGAGGGTGCTGCGTGCAGAGGGCTATTTACGATCCCCAAACTCTAGGGTTAACCAACTGCACTCCCCTGGGAGTACTGGTTTTCAACAAAAACAAAATTCAGGAAGTGGAGAAAAACAGAAATAAAGAAGAGTTGCAAGAAAAAGCAATCGTCTTCGTCACTCAGACAAATATTCACATGGGCATACATTCGCTGACACGCTCAAATACACACACACACACAACTCCTTGCATGCATGCACTCACATGCATGCACATACAACTTCTTGCTTGTGTGCATGCACATACTGCATATGCGCACACAATGTTTTTTTGTCTCCAACATCTATCTTCTCATTGCCGTCTCAGCTTGGCTTCTCCCACCACATGTTGATCCAACCCCTATCAACACGGGCCGTTCCTTTTCACCGTCACTAGGGAAAGGAGGTGGTGTGGAGCACTTTTGGAGTGGGTGGGGCCCACAATCGTTTCGGCTGCGTAATTTATAGTATGGTACTCTGTTCTAGCAGCCTAATTAAGTCGACTAAGAGGCTAGTCTCTACCAGAGCTCTGAGCACAGCAGTGTTCGATGTCTCAACAAATAACTGACACACGTGTGTGCCAGTGCCTGCAACATTGATTTTAAATGACTTCTGGCTTGATCAGATGAGTCTCGCTGCTTATGCGGTTGTCTTTGAAGATATCAAACTCGCCTATTTGCGGCATGGCACCGTCCAGACGCTCTTGCGCAGAAATTCCCATTGGTGTTGACACACTGACAAAGAAGGCGTGAGCAGGCAAAGTATGGATCACTATGCCAGGAGAAAGGTGACAGCATGTGCTTTCCAACGAGAAGCCTTTTTGGCAGAATCATTGTAAAACACAAACGTATTGGTTAAAATGGCCCAGGGACTCAAAAGATAACATTTTCTGATGCAGCCAATCTATCTATCTCTACCAGACGGGGGATGGCCGGTTCCAGCGACAGTCACCGCACATGGGGAACAGCAGGCGTCTCACCAGTCACGAAAAAAGGAAGCCTTCCAGACCAGGATCCGTTAATGCTGGGTCGCTGAAACCTGGCAGGAAGGTGACTTGTGGACTAGCTGGAGACCTCCTAAGTTGCGGGCAAAACACGGAACGACGCTGCTTCTGGCACAGGAGCCAGAAATGGAGCTTGTCAGTCCACCGGTGGTCCAGGGACACTTCCGAAGGCTCCAGGCTGCTGGATCATTGGAAGGCGTTGAGACTGGTTGGTCCCACCAGTCCAAAGGGTCTAAGCACCATCAAGGACTGGAACATAAGCAAGAACGGTTGCCAGGCCTCTTCAGGATTCGTCCTCCGGTCTTCCGTTGTCTGCACAGCTATACAAGATTCTTTGTTCTCTTCAGGTCTGCTGGAACGGCTGCAAGGCTCCTCTTCCTATTCTAAATTCAGGTGAGTGGTCAAACACATCTCTCCAATAGCAAGGGCCTGCACCACTCATGCATACCAGCATTGGTCCAATCGGGGACCACTGTGGCGCTGACTCATGCATGCACACTAAAAACACTGGTACAAGTATGTGGATTGGGACCAGACTGTCCCAGCCCACTTCCTGAGCCCATACACACATGTTATGTTAATGTTAATATTAAAGGACATTTGTACCGCGCACTATCACCACCGAAGTGGTCCCCTGGCGCTCTGGCGGCTCTGAAAGAGGAAGGGAGGGGGGAGTTAGTGGGAGGGAGCTGGAAAAGTGCAAGAGAGCAGTGATGTGCTGTTGGCGGCCTTAGCCCGGTAGGTCCGTTGGCTGGGCCTGGGGTGTTTGCGTCCGGTAGTCGTCGTGTACTGTTGTGCAAGTCTGTTTTTGTTTTGTTGTTGCCATGTAGTGAAGGTTTGTTGTGCTGTAGGTTTGTGGTTGTGTTTGGTTTGGAGTTTGAGAGATGTATGCAGAGGGGAAAATTGTTAGTGCAATTGGTTAGTTGGCATCTCTATCCTGACTTGAGGCGGTGGGCTTCTGTAATCTCCCCAGATGGGTTTCGGTAGCACCCCTATGCCTCTGTCCTGATCTGGGTCTGTCCAGCCTTCAAGGTCCCTTTCACATCTAGCCCCCTCCTCCCCGAGCCTGCCTCGCAGTCCTACCTATCTTCCCTTCCCACTCATACAGCCAGTGCACCTGCCAATGTCCACAGCTCAGCTATTGTGGTGATTGCCAATATCCCGACAATTCCAAAACACTGTGGTACCTGGTGCAACTAAGGGGCGAGTGCGGATGTTGGGTGGGATTAGAGTAGGGTTGTTGATTCCATCTCCATGGGTGTCGCCGGGTGCCGTGGGAAATTCCCAGTTGGTTCTGGGAGTTGTCCGTGTCTAGTCTAGTTTAGTCATCCCTTTTCCTTTCTGTTTCAGTTTTCAGTTTGAGTCTGTGGTGTTGAAGAGCCAGGTTTTTAGTAATTTCCTAAATTTTAGGTGATCTTTGGTGTTTATTTCTTTTGGGATGTTGTTCCAGGTGTTTGCAGCTAAGTGGTAGAAGGAGGCGCCTCCAGGTTTTTTCTTGAGGTATGGTTTTGGTTCCAGGCGGATTTCGTTGCTTGACCTGAGGAGTCTAGTTGGCTTGTAGTTGGCTTGTTGGCATGCACTATGCCGCAAAAACAGCACCTTTCTGGGCAAATACATGACCATAAAAGGGAATCCCTGACCTGAGAAGACAGGAAGAAGGCCAAAGAGCAAAATGGCCAATGAAAAAGCGAAAAACCTTGTGGCACGGCCATCTTGGTACACTAGTCACAGTTAGTAGCTAAACGATAATAGCCAAATGCAGTAAACGTGCCAACTAAAAATATAGCAAACATT
This sequence comes from Ambystoma mexicanum, assembly GCF_040938575.1. Taxonomy (NCBI): domain Eukaryota; kingdom Metazoa; phylum Chordata; class Amphibia; order Caudata; family Ambystomatidae; genus Ambystoma; species Ambystoma mexicanum. The sequence goes on along the minus strand of NC_090922.1, from coordinate 629,673,778 downwards.
TGAACTGTTTGTCTTTAGGCACATTTAAGAGTAACCAAAAATCCCTTTGGTGTAAATTTTGGGTGATATAAAAGTATCCCCATTGCACTGCATTGCGAGTGCAGTGTGAAAGACTGACACTGGTTAGCCCTACATTAACCAGTATTAGGGATGACACCATTACAATTGGGTACCTTCATTATAGGGCTTACTTATCCTTACTACTGCAGCTGGGATAAACCACCTGAACAGCCTTTATTCACATCTTGGCCGGACTTAGACACTCACATACCTGAGTAGATATTACTATTTTATTGAAGAATGATGCCATGCGCATACGATCTTTTTTGGAGATGACATGTGAGCACCCGCGATCATATGATGCAGCCTCATTTTGAATTTGGGTGTTGATGTTGGGGATACCTTGCCTGTGTTCTGACAAACCAGGGGCGCTTAAATTAAAGTGTATGGTCAAATAGGCCATAGACTTTCAGGCTGTCCTGAGAGGGAAGAATAGTCGTCCAGTAGGCAGCGCCTCTTTGTTGAAAGCATATTCAATAAGTGACAGAATGTGGGATTGACCTCGCAGAATATTGAGACTTAAATGTTGCAGTTTCTTTCTGCCATTTTACGATTGCCAATTCCTCAGTTAATTTACATTTGCCAAGTGACTAAATAACCCCTCGATGAATACTTTCTTTCCCTCCTAATTCCTTTTTTCCCAGAATGCCACACAGAACTTTGCATTGCCTGTCCATCCGCGCCTAGCTCACTAGCTGTATACTATAGAAGGTGTCTTTTGCAAGACCTTAAGATGCAGAAAACTAGATATTCTGGCAGACATAGTGAGCACAACTAGACAGTTACCTGTTCTATGTCCAGTGGTCATTTTTATTCTCCCTTTTTCTTTTTGTGGGTTTATTCTTCCCTATGATTTTTACCTTGACCACATGTACCTCGGTAGTGTTTGTCCGTGCTGCCGCAATTTGCTCTTGTAGCTTCCTCTCTTTGGTTCTCCTTAACTCTGACACATTGTGCTGTATGTTATACTTCCTTTGCCACATATTGTCCCTCCTCCAAACCAGGAGGGCCATTCCACAACAGGGCCCTTCTGAATTTTCCATCTCCGTCCTTCAGCATTATTTGATTGCTACACTCTATTTGTGTGTCAAAATTGCACGTTGCTACAACTTTATTTAGTGTTGTACTTGATCGCTCCAAAAATATTCCATTGTCTTGTGCCCTTTTTGCAAAGTGGTCCCTCTCCACCACATGCTACGTTGAATTCACAATGCTTGTTTGGTTGTTTTAGGCATTTTCATGGAGTCCTCCTGTTTTTCCTGTGCTCGGTGGTGGTAGGCATTTAGTATGTTACTATACTGCTGTTCCTAGACAATGCATGATTAACAAGGTTTATTGTAGTTACTGCCATAAACTGCTTTCACACGGTGCTCAAGTTCTTTCCTCCAGCATTACCACAGAACTGGCGGTACTATAGGTGTTGCTAGGAATCCACTGTGGGGCGGTATTACACTCTGCATGTTTGTTTCTTATGGTATGGCGGCAGTCCTCCAAATGGCAGAGTGAATATTGAGTGGTTAACACGCGTGCTTCCTCTCTGTGCTGTCTTATGTAACCTGCTTCTCTGTTCAGTTTTTGGCAAGTCGCAGTTGCTGTCGTTTTGTTGTGTTCTTTATTGAATGACCGTGTCTGTGCAATTCCATCCCCTTTGCCACATTAGGTAATTGGCAGAGACAATATTTCTTCAAAAAGTTTATTTTTACAATAATGTACCCGTCCAAGCTTGCAGTTTCGCTAGCCTCCTCAACTCAACTGTTCTTCCATGATGGCACCAGGTTCCAGAGATGGCATGTTTTGAAGGATGCCACGCAATCTTTCGAGGGGATTGGGTCCTCCGACGTATTCCATATCTAGGACGGGTAATCACCACAGCTGTGCTGCTTCGGAAAATGTCCTGCGTCAATGACGTCGATACGCTGTCCTCGAGGACCTCCGTCGAGCCGACGTCACTCGATGTTATAAGTAGGACGCACGACGCCCGTAGCCTCAGTTCAGATTTTTCCGCGAACGTGTTTGCTTCGGAGATCTCGGCGTGCCTCGGTTCTTCTGAGTTCGGTTCTTTGAACCTGTTCGTTTGTGAAGATCCATGATGTCTTCGTCGTCTTCCACCCCACGTCTGGGTTTTAAGAAGTGTCGGGACTGCGGGTCCAAAATGTTGTTGACGGATTCGCACAACGCCTGCCTCTGGTGCCTCGGTGAGGCCCATGACATGGATGACTGTGTAGACTGCCAGTCGCTTATGTCGAAGGCCTTGCGGGAGCGTAAGAAGAAGCTGTCGGTCGGTAATGTGTCCAAGCCCCGGAAGTCGAAATCCACTGGGCTTTCGACTGACGATTCGAGGGGCGACTCTCCGCATCGTCACCGTAAGTCCCGGGGGTCTCGGTCCCGGAGTGGGTCTCGCCATTCCTCTGCCTCTTAGAGGCACTTGCGGAAGCGCCGTCATCGGTCGCCTTCCCCGTCCTCGTCCGAGGACTGCGCTCAGCGACGGGTTGCTTGTCCCAGCAAGCATTCCACTCCTGAGTAATGGGATTCCTTCCGAAAGGAGACGATGGCGATTTTTCAATCGCGGGGCTCCATTCCGTCCGCGCCGTCGAAAGATGCCGGCAGGGAACATGCCTTCGGGCTCGAGCAGTCGTCGCGATCACCGAGCGCCCTCGAGGTCTCGGTCAGACAATATCGATCGCCCTAGCCATGCCCGCTCCAGGTCCCGGTCCTCAACGCCCTCGAGACCGTCGGAGCCTGTGAGGTCTTCAAAGAAGACATCGACGCCTTCGGCACCGAGGCCGTTGAAGGACTCTCTCGAGGCTCCGCTTCCGAAGAAGCTGTCGACGTCATCGGCTCCCAGGCTGTCGAAGGCTCGGGGCTACGCCCTTGAGGCCTGTGTCGATGCCTTCGGCGCCACGCTCGACGTCGACGCCAATTCTGTCGACGCTCTCAACGCCTTTTGAGGAGGCTTTTGTCGGAGGTGCCACGGAGACCGGTGGAAACTCCGAGAAAGGCCCTGCCGAAGTCGGTCAGGCCAGTTTTTGAGCCTTTTTCTGTGCCCTCATCCAGGGAGTTATTCCAGCCTCTGGATTACATCTCTGAGGTGGATGAAGGGTCAGATGGAGGTATGGTTCCTGATGAACTCATGTCTGGTCATAGCCAGCTTGAAGACCTGCGTCAGTCTCTGCACGACGCTAGTGGTCTGGACACCTCTCCGGAGGTTGAGTTCGGGAGGCCTGAGCCTGGCACGCACGTCGAGTCCTTGTACCAGCGCCTTATGTCGAGGGTGACAGAGTACTTGTGGTGGTCTGCCCCACCAGGCGATTTTCTGCAGGATGACCTGACAGATATCCTGGACCAAGGTCCACCAACTGACCCGGTACTGCTATTCCATATGGCCTTGCAAAGAAGGGTGGCAGCGGCTTGGACTGCTCCGGAGAGTCTCCCGACAGTGGGCAAGTCTTTGCCGAAAAAATACCGTCCAGCCAGTAGCGACCCGAGCTACTTGACTATGCACCCCACTCCGGAGAATTTGGTGGTGCAGGCGGCCACGGCCCCGGCAAAACAGGCGTCGTACCCTACCATCCCTCCTGATGGGGACGACAAAAGTTTTGGTGGCTGGGCAAAGAAAGTGTTTTCTTCAGGGGGTATGGCTTTACAGGCAGCCAACTCCGTGTGTGCCATAGCACGTTTCACTCATACTCTGTGGAATTGTCTCTTTGGCGGCTGAACACATTCCCGAAGGGGAGGAACGGGATGGATTTCTTGCTCTTGTTCAAGATGGCAAGGATGCCATGTGTGAGTCCATTCAGTCGGGTCTGGACATGGCAGATTGTGTCAGCCGGTCCATGGTGGCGAGCACCATAATGCGCAGATTTGCGTGGTTGCGGAAGTCGGGGTTTGCTCCTGATGTGCAAGCTCGGCTCCTCAACATGCCCTTTGATGGTGAACATCTTTTTGGCAGCAAGGCTGACGAGAGCCTTGAGAGGTTGCAGACCTCTAAAGCTGCAGCGAAGTCGTTGAGCGCTGCAGTTCGCCAACCTCTGCCTTTTCGTCCTAGGGGATAGCAATGGAGGGGAGGTTCCTTTCGATATTACTCCTCCTTCGGTAAATCGAGAGGAGCTGCAAATCAAAGGGGCAACCGTAGGAGTACTAGAGGTGGAAAACAAGGTACTCGAGGTGCCAAGGCCGCTCGGGCAGTTGCCATGTCCCATGGTTCGCCGGTTGGGGGAAGGCTGGCCCAGCATCTTGTAGAATGGCGTGCCATTACTTCAGATGTGTGGGTTCTGGAGATCATAGCCCACGGCTACTGTCTTCCCTTTCGGCAGAGGCCTCACGGAAATCCACCAGGGAATCTCTCTTTGAAGAGTCCGGATCCGCTCCTTGCGCAGGAAATTCAATCCCTGCTGGACAAAGGCGCCATAGAACTGGTGCCTGTAGTGGAGAGGAACAAGGGATGGTATTGCCCTTATTTTTTGATTTCTAAGAACGACTGGGGATTGAGACCCATCATGGATTTATGTGGTTTGAACAAGCTCCTCAGGAAGGACAAGTTCAAGATGGTTACTCTATCTCAAGTCCTTCAGGCCCTTCAACTTCAGGACTGGTTGGTGTCTCTCGACCTCAAGGACGCTTATTTTTATGTGCCGATACATCCCAAGCACAAGAAGTACCTGAGGTTCGCGGTTGGCGACTCGCACTTTCAGTTTCGGGTCCTGCCATTCGGATTGACCTCTGCCCCGAGGGTTTTCACCAAGCTCGTGGTGGTGGCAGCGTATCTCAGGAAAGGGGGGATTCATGTCTACCCCTACCTGGACGATTGGTTGATCAGGGCGCGCTCTCCCGAGATAGTCCTGGATCATCTGTCAGTCACTTGCCACACCCTTCACAAGCTGGGCTTCTCCCTCAACTTAAAGAAGTCCCACTTGACGTCAACTCAGCGGCTCCAGTACATCGGAGCAGTGCTCGACACGTCCCTGGGGCAGTGTTTCCCTCCCCAGGTGAGGGCTCATCACATTCAGCAGATGGTGTACAAGTTTCAACATGCCCAGAGTCTCCCGGCGTTGGAGTTCTTGAGGTTGCTCGGTCTCATGGCATCCTGCATTCTTCTGGTGCCAGAGGCCAGGTTGCGGATGAGATCTCTGCAATGTGCACTCAAGATGCAATGGTCACAGTCCTCCAGCAGGATGTCGGACCCCGTTCAGGTGCCGCCCACGGTCGCCCAGGACCTTCTGTGGTGGGCCGTCGAAGGCAATCTGATGAAGGGGGCTCCATTTTGGCTTCCCTGGCCGGAGTTGACGATCGTGACGGACGCATCACTCACGGGATGGGAAGCTCATGCTAACGAGCTGACAGTCAGTGGTCGTTGGTCTCTGATGGAGTCCAGACTCCATATCAATCTGTTGGAGCTGAGGGCCATCGGGCTTGCCCTGAAAGCTTTTCTGCCGACTGTGCGAGGGAAGAATGTCTTGATTCTGATGGACAACACAGTGGCCATGCACTACCTCAACAAAAAGGGGGGGGGCAGGGTCACTTCCTCTGTGCAGGGAGGCGATGCAGCTCTGGTTCTGGGCCATCCAGCAGGAAATTTCGATCTCGGCAGTTCATCTGGCTGGAGACGAAAACGAGATGGCGGACGCTCTGAGCAGGTAGAGCGCGATCTCACACGAGTGGGAGCATGCTCAGGAGATTCTCCTGGAGATCTTAGCCCTTTGGGGGACCCCACAAGTGGATCTCTTCACCTCCAGTGTCAACCGGAAGTGCGAAAGGTTCTGCTCGCAGGAATTTCCTCCAAGAGGAGCCTTAGGAGACGCTTTCGTGGTGGAGTGGTCCTTCCCACTGCTGTACGCATTTCCTCCAGTCCCTGTCATCCTGCAAGTGCTGCAGAGGTTACGGAGGTTCGGTTCCCGGATGATCCTCATTTGCTCCGGCATGGGCTCGGAGGATGTGGTACCCGGACCTTCTAGACTTGTCCATCTGCCCTCCACGCCGTCTTTCCTACCGAGACGATCTGCTCTCACGGGAGGGGGGTCAGGTTCCCCATCCAGAGGTCGGTTCCCTCAACCTTCACGCTTGGCTTCTGAAAGGTTGAGGTATATGGATTGGGACCTCCCTGAAGACATGATGGAGGTGTTGCTTTCGGCCAGGCGGCCTGCAACGAAGTCCCTGTACCGTTGGAGAAAGTTCTGCGACTGGTGCATGGTTAAGAATGTGGATCCTTTTTCATGTGACATTCCTGTGGGTCTCTCTTTTTTGCTTTCTTTAGCCCACATGGGCCTGCAAGTGGGTACCATTAAAGGTAACCTGGCGGCTCTGTCCATATTTAAGCGCTCGTATGAGGAGTGTTCTCAAAATTCCTTTGATTTCTCAGTTTCTCAAAGCGCTCACTAATGTGTTTCAACCGTCACCTTTCCAGGTGCCCAGTTGGGATTTGAACCTTGTTCTAAAATTCCTAATTGGTGCTCCATTTGAGCCTTTACATTCTTGTCCTTTGGGACTGCTATCCTTGAAAACTGTATTTTTAGTTGTGGTTACTTCCGCTCGCAGAGTGAGTGAGTTGCAGGCACTTTCAGTTAAGTCACCCTTCACTGTGTTTCATAAGGACAGGGTTGTCCTTAGAGTTCGTCCTTCTTTTCTTCCGAAAGTTGTGTCGGAATTTTATTTAAGCCAGAAGGTTGTTCTTCTGGCATTTTATCCTCCTCCGCATCCTGGTAAGGAAGAGGATAGGCTTCATAGGTTGGATCCTAGGAGAGCTTTAAGTTTCTACATTTCACGCATGTCCCGGGTCAGAGTGGACGATCAACTCTTTATAGGTTACGCTGGAAGGCGTTTGGGACAAGCTGTTACTAAGCAGACTTTGTCTAGATGGATTATCTTGGCAATTTCTGAATGTTACCGCTTGGCGGGTAAGGACCCTCCGGTTGGCTTACAGGCCCATTCTACTAGGGGTATGGCTGCCTCTACTGCCCTGCAGAGGGGTGTTCCTATTCGTTACATCTGTGAAGCAGCCACTTGGGCTTCGGTCCATACTTTTGTAAGACATTATTCCCTAGATTCTATCCATGGGCAGGATCTGGCCTTTAGCAAGGCGGTACTTTACTCTGCAATTTGATTGGGCATTCTAAATTCTATATTCTAAATTCTTTTCCCTCCTCCATACGTTGGTACTTCTTTGGGAGTCTGTCATAGATATGAAATACGTCGGAGGACCCAATCCGCTCGAAGAACAAGTTACTCTCTTACCTGGTAACGTTCTTTTGATGGGATGGTCCGACGACGTATTCCATATCGCTCCCTCCCTACCTGCCCAGCTACAGAATTTCTTATGCGATTGCAGCCTACGTTTCCGCAAGGCTTTCTGTGGTCATACTGGCAGAAGTTTGGTGCCACACGTTCTGGGGAAAAAACTACAACTGAGGCTACGGGCGTCGTGCGTCCTACTTATAACATCCGGTGATGTTGGCTCGACGGAGGTCCTCGAGGACAGCGTATCGACGTCATCGACGCAGGACGCAGACGCCGAAAATTTTACAAAGCCGCACAGCTGTGGTGATTACCTGTCATAGATATGGAATACGTTGTCGGGCCATCCCATCGAAAGAACGTTACCAGGTAAGAGAGTAACTTGTTCTTTTGCTGGCTTGCAATATTTGGGATACGCAATTTTAGGGGAATTTTGAAAAACCCTTGGCGGTAAACAATTTGTCAGAGTAAGTGCCAGTAAACATGGGTAAGTTTGTTTAATTGTTTTATTTGTGGGATTACGTTTTCCATTACTTTGTGGAAAGAGAGTGGGGAAAAAGACAGAATGTTTAGATATGTCTAAAAAGGTGTCAAATGTAGTGGAGAATATATCTTGGTTTTCATTGTTGTACTCAATTTTTTTTTATCTGTCACTCAACCTTTCCCCACATGTAGTTGACATGTACAATTATATGACAACATAGAAGTATTCACAGGTTTAAATAGATGAAATGCATTGATCACTTATTGTAATTAAATACTTGTGGCATAGCCGGTGAACAGGCCCAATCAAGGGGTTGGGGGTGTTATGGCTTGTGTTTTCCTGTCTTGTTCCTGCATGAATGCTTGCTTGATAGAATGCCTGTGTATTGTGGTGTGAATGCCCCTGGGAATTCTGTGTATGTCAGTTGAAGAGAGCCTGGCCCAGTGTAAGGGGGCCGATGGATGTTCTACCTCTATGTAACTTACCTGTTTTCCTGAACCTGCACTATACAATTTAAGTAAAGGTCTTACCTTCAAAGTGGCTCCTGACTCATCTCTACCAGAATAGATCAAATCAATGGCGACAAAGAACTTGAAGAACCTATGAGCAAGCCCTAAGTGAAGAAAAGAATGGAGCGCAAGAGTAAGAAGCAGAAGCACAGAGCAGAGGTACACTGCTGTACCCAGAGGAAGGGGAGACATCCATCACCCCCCTACCCCCCAAGGTGAGCTGACCCCTGCGCAAAGCATAGCAGTTGGGCCAGTTCCAGAGAAGGGCAGCTAGGGGCTGGAGTGCAGTTGTTTAAGGTGGCCAGTGGGCCTGGGAGAGACAAGTTAATGGTGACTGGGTCAGTAGCTAATACCAGCCTGGGAGAGATGCATGTTAAGGGGGGGGGGCACTGGGCCAGAGAATGTGACTTATGGTGGCCTCAGAGCCTGGGAGAGATGCTTATTGGCGACTTGAAGCCTGGGAGAGAAGAAGACTGGCGGCTGTTACAGCCTAGTAGTGAATGGCTGTCCAAAAAAGAAAAAGCCTGGGAGAGAGGTTAAAAGGCAGCAGCTTCAAGTGCCTGGTGGAGACTATAGGCAGCTGGGACAGAACTCAACCCCAGGCTGGGAGAGCACAGCGGCAGCTTAGAGAGCCAGGGAGAGAGTAATCCTACTTAATTGGCGGCTCCTTTAACGTGGGAGAGACTTTCAAGATACAGCAACTCGGACCTCATTCAGTCACTTTAACCCATCCAAGTTCATGGTATGTGTGCTCCAGCAGCTGCTCAACCTGAGCATGGAGAGATGAAAATGTGGGCCTCTTACCATGTGTCCCTTGTAGCAACGTTGATCAGTGCCGTTGTGGAGCGGGACTAGGAGCAGCTGAATATTCATACTCTGCTTCCATTGGGGGGCAGTGCTGGTGCTCCGTTCGCTGTGGAGGATCCATTGAAATTATGTGGTGGGGCTTTTGAGCTGTGGTGCACAGCGCGTCACCAAGGACGTGTAGCGGTAGCGGTGAAAAAGGGACCTTGCTGTGTGAGTGTGCGCAGCGTTCTTGATGCATGGAGGGCCGAAGTTGTGGAATTTCTCGGCCTGAGTGCTGTCAGCGCATGGGAGAGCGGCCAACGGCACAATTCGCACTAGGCGATTTTCGGTTTGGTTTTCTCTTTCAGGGTGCGATGCAGGGCAGGCACGATAGGTGCCCGTTTATATAAACAAAGAAATAGGCCATGATTACATGGGCAGCGATGGGGTACTGTACACTGCCAGTTGGTTTTGTGCGAAGACTGTAGCAACACAATATTATTTCTTGTTATTTCTTTGGGTTTTGTAAGCGTCTGGCAATCTGCTGTGTTGAACACCGTCCGTTTAGCCGGTCATGTAAGGCCTGTCATGAATTTAGTCCAGTTGTGTTCTGTGTGGATGGTAGCTTTAAGGATACCCGACGTCGGGTCCATGTTGGGCTATGACTGGTGGCTGAGGTTGTTTTCGCTCTGTGGACCTGATGGAGTAGTATATATGACGTGGCCTCTGTTATGACCTTTGTGCGATATTTTCGAATGGAAGTATTTATTGTTGTCGGCAAATTTAAATGTAATGTATCTTTTGTCTAACTAGAATTTTCCTCCACAGGACCATCAATGTTAACGACTGGTTTAGCTAAAGGCAAATGACTCTGGACTATTCTTTTGCTTGCCATGCCTTAACTGTTGAATTTACAAAATGTTGTATGTTGAGGACGTTAGTGTGGTATGTATTGTATTGTAACACGAGCCTGCTGGTTTAGCAACCCACTGGTTTTAGGGTGTGGCGGCCCTAGGTTTGTGTGTGTTGGTGGTGCGGTGTCCGTTAGGGAGTCTGGCCCGGCCAAGGGCTGTCCGGTGTGTTGGACACCCGCACTTGGGGGAGGGGTTCCTAGCTGTGCCTCTGGGAGTTGGACACCGGTACCTTAGGGGGTGGTCCCCTCCATCAATCTCTGCACTGTAGTGGGTGCCCGTGCCCTGTGCTTAGTTCTTCTATTTGAATGTTGTAGTAGCAGAAGGGTGCACTGTGCTGTAGTGCATCTTAGTGGTTGGTGGTAAAGATGCCTGTGGGTTCTGGTTTCAGATTTGGTGGCATTGTTAAGGTGGTGTTGTGTTCCTTGGTTTTCTGTTGCAGAGGGAGATGTGTTATGTCTTGTGGTTCCCTGCCTTGGTCCTGCATGAATGCTTGCTGGATAGAATTTCTGGTGGAATGAATGCCTCTGGAATGTTGTGGTGTGAATGCCCCTCGAGATGCTGTGTATGTCAGCTGAAGAGAGCCTGACCCAGAGTAAGGGGGCTGGTGGATGCTCTTCCTCTTTGTAACTTACCTGTTATCCTGCACCTTACAACTTTAAAGGTCTTACCTTCAAAGTCGCTCCTGATTCATCTGTACCAGAGTAGATCTTATCAGGGGGCTACTTCAACTTCCCATAGGTGCCTAGATGTAGGCAGGCCCTTTCCCCTCCTTACCAGCAGCAATGGTGGTATCTGGGCCGCAGAAGAAGCACCACGGGCGACCTGGGAGACGGCCAGCAGGTCGCTGGGAAACCGTGTGGCTGCAGTGGCATCCCTGTCATTGGCTGGCGCAGAACGCAACAACACAGGACGCAAGAAGGGATGCACGGCACACCTGCGGCCTATCCACAACACCGGCCAGCAAAGGACTGCGGCTCCAGCTGACACTGTCAGCTGGAGTTTGCGCTGGGACAAGCCCACTAGCCCTTCAGGGAATTCTTATAAACAATTTTAAAAAGAGACCCTTGCCACAAGGGATGATGATGATAATATTTTAGGCCTACATGCCTTAAAAGAATCCAGCGTCCACGGACCCCAGCAGGGTCCATGTTGGAAAAGGGGCGGGGCTTAGCCCACTTAAGCCCTCCGATGGCCATCCCCTGTCACACCCCTGAGGCCAGATAAGTGATTGGACAGGGTAAGTAGCCAATCCTGGGAGTGGTGGGGTATTTAAGGAGGTGTTTGAGAGTGTGCAAGTGTGGGTTAGTTGAGTGCGGACAGGAGGCGGTGGAGGATGTTGGAGAGACCGGTGGAGGCTATTGTTAAGGAGGGGGTCTGTGGAGTGTTGGTGTGAGAGGTGGGAGTGTGAGTGTGAGTGTGAATGAACTAAGTAAACAGGCAGTGGGAGTAGCGAGTCAAATAGATAGGTGCTGGTGGATATCCCTGGGTGTCCCTGGGGATATGACCGGGGGTTAGTGAGAGAGTTAAGCAGGTCGTGGTAAGGTGGGATTGGTAGTAGTGGAATAAGCACAGTAGTAGAGGGGGCGTGCTGGGAGTTACAGTGAGTGGGGAATAGGAGTAGGGATACGTTGGTCCCTTGGTGGAATTAATTACTCTGAGTCATATGTAGTAACACCAACTTTACTGAGTTCACAGTTCTCCTTAGACAGCAGGTAGGTACATCAGGGACACTGGTACATTTACATAGGTGTTAAGTTCATGGTAGTGGGTGAGACATCCACCAGTCACCCACTCTCTCAAGCTCCAGGTCCCAACTGACACCCTGTGGAACCTCCAGGGACCTTGAGTCATAACATTCCATAATGGAATTCTCACTTAATGCATACACACAAAGCTAAGGGAAGAAAAACATAAAACATAACACATCTCCCCACTTTTTATACAGCGTCACAAACAGAGGAAAGGACACAAGGGGAAACTCCAAGAAAAACGTATTCTCTGACACTACCAAAACCCCTTCCTTTCCAAGCTAGACGCTCTGAGCTAAATAGCTCTCACCCCACTAAACCTCACACTAGCAAAACAAGAAGCTACACACCTCACTTGAACATACTACCAATCTGTAGCTGGCCTACTACAGACATCATCACCAGGGAACCAGCCCTCAATCACAACAACAATCAAAACCAACCAAACCACACACAACACCAACCTCTTCCGTCCACCATAAACAAAGTGTGTAAAGACACTATCCGAGGTTCCAAACCCACACCAGCGGCCTAAAGCCAGGATCATATCCTCACAGTTTGGCACACCACCGGGCCGGGACTCTCCATCCCCCAAAATTTGGCACACCACCATGCCGGGACTCTCAATCCCCCAATATTTGGCATACCACCATGCCGAGTACATTTACATATAAGTTAAGTTCATGGTAGTGGGTGAGACATCACTGGTCCCCCACTCTCTCAAGCTCCAGGTCCCAACTGACACCAACTTCCAGGGACCTTGAGTCATAACATTCCATAATGGAATTCTCACTTAAGGCATACACACAAAGGTAAGGGAAGAAAAGCATAAAACATAACAAGTAGTTATTGTCGTAAAGGGAGAGGAAGGAAGAGACGCTAATGGAGGAAGAAGTGAGAGTTGGAGGTACGAGCGACAGTGATACAGAAGTAAGAGAAGAAACAAGATCAAAGGGTGGAGGTGGAAAGTCTGAGTGAGAGATTGGAGGGAGAGTGAAGTCATGGGAGGAGACCAGCTTACAAGATCAGTGTAGCAAAGGGTCAGGTACGAGAGGGTGCGAGCGTGACGCTGGGCGAAAGAACACACCATTCCCCATTCCCTGAGTACTAACGGATGACAGGAGAGGGAGTTACAAGTTCCCTAGGGAGTCGTCAGGTAGCCATCGTCTTGGGGCAAACACCTAAAGTGTAGAGAGTATAAAGACAGCTAGGGGTTTCCTATCTGAGAGTTACTGACAAGCCTGAATGAGACGTCTGGGCTAGGGAGGTGGGAACCAAGCCCGGGGAAGCTGAAGAGAGGAAAGAGCCGTCCCTAGCGCCAAATATCCCCAGCCCATTAGGCCCTGAAGAAAACCAGCCATTCGAACTATCAAAAGTCTTTAATAAACACTCTTGGACTTTCCTTAAGAGTTGGCATGGTTCTTTGTGACGGGCCGCGCCGTCACATACTGCATTGTGACATAGCTTGGAATCACTGTCCTGAGTTGAACGATGTAAAACATCCTCGTTTTGCACAGAAATTCAGTGAATACATTAATCCATGGTTTCCGTGAAGGTTGGAAAGACCCATCAAAGTAAAGGTTGTAAGTAACCTGAAAACTCTGTGTAATATCAAGGGTGGTAGGCTAAATAACTATTGTGCCTGAAATCATCGAGAACAAAGGGCAGATACCTAAACCCAAAAAAGCAGCTATCCACTGGTATCTATCCCTTCCTTCCTCTGTCCCTCATGCTTCCTTATTTTGGTCTGCTTGAATTTTAAGGGACCAGAAGTTCGATAGGGCAATGCTGCCCACTTGGTTGATGCTCTGGCAAATATGGCACATTTCATTAGACTTTATACATGCATCTTCCTAGCTTAAAAATAACTCACTCGTCAAGACGCTGCAACACCATGAAGTGTGTGATTGATATTTCAGAGGTGGCCCTCTTACAGTTTCTGCCCAATGCACTCATTGTACAGTGGGAAACACAGCATCACCGATCATTTTTGAGAAGCAGTCAGCCCAGAGGGTACCCTTGTAGGAAATGTAACACAACTTGTTTTTTGCTGGAAAACTGCTTTCAAACAAGTCGTCTTCAGGTAGATGCTGCTTTACATTAGACTTCTAAAGATAGAGTGACAACTTCTCTCTTGCCTAAATTCTGGAGAGCGCCTCATGAAAGCCTTCTTCTATTATATTTGGGATTATTCTTTGAAGTGAAAACAAACTGAATCATCTATCCCTAAAATTCATATAAACCAAGTGGGATTCCTGCCTCCTTCTCTTTGGATGAGCAGTGTTTGGCTCAAACTGACATTGCACAGTGGCAAAAGAATCCCAGTAAACGTTTGTTCCTTTCTTTCCGTATAGGCAATCGTTACAAAAAAGTGTACACCTCTAACTGCCATGCTAGTGTGCTTATTTCAGATAAATGTGCATCCCCTGTAATTGTTTACAGTGAATCTACTGCTTAGAACCATTGGAGGACAGCCTCAATGATTTTAAGTCATTGTTCCTAATAACCTTTCCAAGTGGCAAATGCTGATTAACTTCTGAGAATTTGACTTTATGAAAGCCACACATTCAGAAGTCCTTAAATAACATACTTCAAGCAGGACTGACACACACTCATGCTATCACAAAGCATTCTTGCCACACTGGATCTCTCCCTTCCTGTGATTTTAGCATCTGCGTGCCACTTTTATCCTCTTCCCTTTCACTCGCTCATTTTCTTTCTTGCGGCAGACCAAGTTCTGGTTACCCTGGTGGGGGCACAGTACACCAGTTCACAGACAAGCCTTCGTCCTCCGATACTCTTATAGTGGTGATTTGTCACAGTATTAAAAGCATGTTAAAATGACGTATCATAACACTTAATTTCTAACCTCTTGTGTTCACTCCAAATAGAGAAGGCACACACTTTTGTAGTATCAGGGCTCAATGGAGTGTAAGTAATTATTGGACTACTATGTGGCATAAACACTATTATTTATTGATAAAAGATATATACATATAATATGGAATAGGAGCTGTGTCCACAGCTGCCGCGGCTCACAGCTGTTGTTGCTTGACTCGCATTCCGGATTCCCTCTGATGTAGCTGGGTTCCATGACTCGCTCCTGAGCACAGAAGATTCATAAGCTGTGCATAGTTCCAAAGGAGCATGAATGCTACACATCTCCCTTCCTTTATAATGTCACAAAACAAACAACTAAAAAAATCTAAAAGTGGAAATGGAAGAAAGTTCACACCTAGTCCTCCATGCGCCTTGGCTTGAGATAAGCTCTTCCCCACCTGGACTTGCAAGTCGTGTCTCTGATGAAAGCTGGCAAGGAAATTACCTCAGATTTGTTTGAATAGTCTTTTTGCACACCATTCGCTCTTGATACTTTCCTTCGACAACTTGCTCTCTCATTGGTCTCACTCAGACATCTATCAATATCCTCACCACTACTGGTTTTCAAATGTTTACTATCATTACAGACCCATACTCTCTCAATATTCCAAATCCTTCCATCCTCCGTTCTGACAGCATGTTTGAATGCCTCCACAACTCTGATTGGTCTGGACCATTTACACAGGTCTCCTCTAAGGGCAGGGGGAAGATTGACTCTGTCATACTTATTCACAGGCCTTTTCTCATCATACACAGATTTGTTTTTCAACTGAATATTTCTGATCTTGTCACATACAACTCCAAAATCTTTCTCCACTCCATTATCTTTATTCTCCAACCATAGCAGTGCCAGTTTTGTGTTAGCCTTCCTCCCACTGCTTAACTCAAAAGGAGAAAGACCAGTTGTGGAATGCGGTGTAAAACGATGCGCCACAATCCTTTCCTTAACAGCTTCCTCCCAATTTATCCCATTGGACCATGCCCACCTAATGGTCTCTTTCAACACTTTGTTAAAACACTATACTGTCCCATTTGTCTGAGGGTGGTATACGGCACATTTTTTGTGTACAATGGAGTACTTACTGCAGAGATCCACCATCTCTTTAGATCTGAATTGAGTACCGTTGTCGGTCATACTCCCGGATAACCCTCTCTCTCACAAATTTCAGACAGAAATTCAACCACAGTTTTCCCAGTGATACTTGATGCTATTAACACTTCCACCCATCTAGTGAGGAGATCAATTGCCACCACGCAGAATTTCTGTACTCCATTGCTGTTCACAGGGCCTAACACATCCATGCCCAAATCCTTCCATGCTTTACTCGGAATTTCAGTACCCACCATAGATTGTTTCACACCCACGCAACTCTTTTCACTGCTACTGCAAAGGATACAATCACAAATGTAACGTTCTATTTGCAGATCGCATCCAGGCCACCAAAAGTCATTTCTTATTCTCTGCTTGGTTTTTATTATTCCCTGGTGACCTTCATGACCAAGTTCAATCACTCTTCGGCGTAAACTTGAAGGTGGAATTACTTTATCTCCCCTCATGATGATACTGTTGTGTATATGTAATTCATCAGCAAAGAACCAATAATCCATAAGATCCTCTTCTTCAAATCTCGCTTTGCTCCATGGACCTTGACTGTTGACCAGTTCCTTCAAACGTTCTAACACTTTGTCATCCTTTTCAGCATTGTTCCATTTCATCCTTGAGATGGATGCTGCCTCTATGTTCAAAACAACTTCCATATCATCCTCATCTGCGATTTCAGATATATTGGTAAGGCGGGACAGACAGTCGGCAGTGATGTTCTTAACTCCAGGTACATAACACACAGTGCAATTATATTCTTTAAGAAGCATCACCCATCTCCTGATTCGATTGGATACTTTGTTTAACCCTTTAGGCATGATGACATTTACCAGGGGCTTATGATCTGTGCGGAATTCCTCTTCACCACCCCAAATGAAGCTCCTGAACTTTTCCGCCGCCCATTTTATTGCCAATGCCTCTTTCTCAATTGCAGCATATGATCTTTCCGCCCCCTTGAGTAATCTCGATGCAAATGCAATTAATACTTCCCGGCCCTTATTTTCTTGCGTGATAACAGCTCTCCAAGACCTATATTACTAGCATCAGTAGTAATTATGATTTTCTTATCACTACTGAAATTCTTCAACGCTGGAGCTTTGTCTATTGCAGTTTTAATGAATTCGAATTCTTCCTCGCAATCATCATTCCATTCAAAGATTTTCTTCTTGAGTAATTCTCGCAAGGAGACTGTGTGTATAGCAAAGTCACTAACAAACTTCGACGAATATTCAGCCATTCCGATGAATGTGCGCACTTCTTCTTTATTACATGGTCTAGGCATTTTCTTTATGGTGTTCACTAATTGTGCATTTGGTGATATGCCATCTGCAGAAATCTTGTGTCCAAGATATTCAATCTCTGAGCAATTAATTTTGCATTTGTCCTTGCTCAGAGTCATTCCTGCTTTGTATAATTTCTCGTACACATATCTCAATTTCTCATCATGATGCTTTTGACTGTCAGCATATATTAAGATATCACTCCAGGTACTCTCTCAAACAGATTGTGCATTATCTTCTGAAACACTGATGCAGCGGAAACCAGTCCAAATGGCATCCTCTTGAATTGAAATAAGCCATCGGGCATAATAAAAGCAGTGAGATGTCTGGAATGTCTGTGTAATTTCACTTGGTGGTACGCCGATGTCAAATCCAGAGTAGAAAAGAAACTTGATGGCCCAATTGTAGAAATCAGCTCCTGTATGTTGGGGAGAGGATGTCTATCTGGAACAACATACTTGTTAAGCACCCGCATATTCACACATATCCGGGGTTTCCCTGACTTCTTCCTGAGAACCACTAATGGTGAGACCCATTCACTAGCATCTATACTTTCAATAATTCCTTGATCTTCCATAGTTCTGATCTCCTTCCTGACTTCATCTCGCATGGATAAGGGTATATTCCTTAATTTCTGGGCCACTGGGGTATGATTGGATTTTAATTGTATTTCATGCACGTAACCACGAAGACACCTGATACCATCACGAAACACTGCTTCCAGGACATCATTGGTGTTGCACTTTACTGCATTGGGACCGGACTACTCTCAGACTTGTTCATATTATTACTAATAGCAAGGACAGATTCTTCCACAGTAGAATCTACTTTCACTTGTAATTTACTCTGATGAGTCTAGCTCAAAAGGGGTGTCTTGCCTACGCTGGTAATGTAAACTTTTCCTTTAGCCTTCCTACCTTTGAATTTTAACTTACCCCAGAACCAGCCTATCGTATCAATCTTTACACCACAATAAGCTCTGTGGTTGATATAATGGTCTTATGTAAATATTCATGTTTCTCTTTATTCCACAATTGTCGTGGTACCAACGTGTATTTTGCACCAGTGTCTATCATCATGTTCATTTCTACTCCATCAACATAAACTGTAGCTTTGGGGCTCTCTAAAACTTCTTTGTCATCATCATCCATTATGACAAATACACACTCTTCACCTTCTTCTCTATCACTGTGGTCACTATCTGAATTGCCCCCTAACCAATTGGTGGACGTATTGCGAAATCTGTAGCACTTGGTATAATGACCCTTCCCTTTGCATCTGCTGCATATGATTTTTATTGCTGGGCACTCTGGGTCGTCAGCCCAATGATTAGCGCTGTCGCACCTATAACACCTCCCTTGGCGTCTTTTCCTTGAATTAACAGGTTGTTTTTCTGGACTATCTCTTCTATTATAGTTATGCGAATTCCCCTTCTGATTGGTTCTGTACTTCTTTTTGTCAGTCTGTGGTGGTTTATATTGACCACTAATTGTTTTCCGTCTGACAGAGGTATTATTAACCATAGATATTGACTCACTATCTTCACTGGCGTTGCAAGATAATTTTGCTGATTTCATGTTATTGGTTTCAATCTGAATAGATCTCACTTTATTTTCTAATTCTTTTACACACTCTTCAGTGTGTTCGACTTCCTTCGCCACTCTTAACACAGTATCCAACGAAGGATCATTTTCTGACAAAAGTTTTTCTCTTACTTTTGCACTTCTGCACTCTAACATAAACTGATCCCTTAGTCTTTAATCTAGCTGTTTGTTAAAGTTGCATGTTTTTGCAAGTTTCCTCAATGCAGTAATACATTTCTCGACACTTTCCCCCACAAGGTGTTTTCTTGCCGAACTTGTATCTTTCCAATATTATGCTCACTTTCTTCTCGTAATGTTTATCAATTTTTTTGACAGTACGTTCATATTCATTAATATCAACATCTTCATCTGCCGGAAGTTCTGGTAGTGTTTCATATTTTTCCTGACCAGCCGGACCTAAACAGTGCAATAATAATGATTTCCTCTTCTCTGCGCTGCAATTCGGGCCACAAATCACACCTGCGTAGTGTTCAAAAGACCTGATCCACCTCTTCCATGGTATGCTGGGCACATTGGTATCAGGCATGAAGAACATTGGTGTAGGAACACTGCTGAATGCCATCCCTGCTGTGATGCTTGGTTGTGATGTGATGCTTACCGCTTAATTCCTTAATTTTCTCTTTATATTTTTTTTTATTTCTTATCTTTCAAAAGAAATAAATTCCCATGGAATACAATATGTGCTAGTGTTACTTGTAGGTAATCTCCTCAGAGCGTATAATGTAATAGCACATCAGCAGCCAAAAACGTTCACTACAGTGGCAGCATCTCAATAGTCAAAATTGCCTGTTGCTAAACTTGGATCAGAGCCTCAGGAAAATATAATGTGAACAGCTTTCAATAAAAGTTATTTGCTGTATACACGCTGAGACACAATCAGGGCGCGATGAAAATCAGACGTGTGCAGCTTTAACAGAGATTACGGGCTCCCGATACGGAAGCAGTTGCTGCACACAAAACAAAGTGAAACGCGCATGCGCGTACACGGAGAAATGGAAGATCAGCCATGTGTAACGGCGGTCCGCAACGGTAGTAAAAGGCAGTCCTTCTCCCGGATATTCAGCGTCGGGGGCCGCTGCAACGCTCAGGCTAGAGCGGAGCGGTCTTAACACTCCACGTACCTTCAACAGGAGTCACAGCGTATGGGGCCGCTACACCGCTCAGGCATGAGCGGAGCGGCCTCAACCTCAGATAAACAACGGACACGGCACCGTATGCAGGTAGGTGAAATCCTCGTCGCCAATTTGTAGTATCAGGGCTCAATGGAGTGTAAGTAATTATTGGACTACTATGTGGCATAAACACTACTATTTATTGATAAAAGATATATACCTATAATATGGAATAGGAGGGAGCAGTGTCCACAGCTGCCGCGGCTCACAGCTGTTGTTGCTTGACTCGCATTCCGGATTCCCTCTGATGTAGCTGGGTTCCATGGCTCGCTCCTGAGCACAGACGATTCATAAGCTGTGCATAGTTCCAAAGGAGCATGAATGCTACAACTTTCAAATATATACGCAGGCTGATGGGGTGGTCTTTTCAGTTAGCATAGAATAAAAGCTACTTTGCTTTAAGCTTGCCATTGCACATGGGCGAATGAAACCCAGTAAACGTTTGTTCCTTTCTTTAATGAAAAATGAAACCAGTACATTATTTTACTTACAGCTGTGCCATTGATTTTTTTTGCAGGCCAGTCAATGCATCCATCTGCTAATGGGGTTCAACCTACTGCCAAGAAAGTCCAGAAAAACCGAAATAATTATGCCTCCGTGGAGTGTGGTGCAAAAATGCTTGCTGCGAATCCTGAGGCGAAGGTAATCACTTTCAGGGATTGAGGCAAGCGTGTGGTCAAATGCTTTTAGCAAAGACAGTTTTTCTTTTTCTAATAAATTGTAGTTTGTGTCCTGATTTATGGTCTCTTGCCACCTGCAATTCTGTTTCCACACATTCCTAACGCACTGACAAATGCTTGCCTCTGGTTAATGTACTTGATGCTTCATTTTCCTGTCTAAAGCTTTTTAGGCTTTTCTAATCTCCAAACACGTTTTTGAAGTTTTCTTACTCTCGTTGCTTCTGCAGTGACCAAACTATTTTCTTCAATAGGTGAGCATCCTGTGGTAGGCTACTGTTAAGGAAAGAAGACCAGGTTGTTTGAAATGTCGGTCTTCCTGATACTCATAATCCCCTACCATTAAGGAATGCCTAATTTACCAGAAAATAAATGCCATTTAGGAGGGTGACTCAGAAGAAGGGATTCCACTGTGTGCCAAGCTGGAAACCTCTTCCAATCACTTCCAATTCCTTTACCGTCCTCCACCTGTGGAGGGCAGCAGCTAAGGGGTTGCAGCACAGACTTTAAAAAAGGCCAGGAGAGATGATGTGTCTGTGACCCAGTTGGACACCCTCCGGGGGGCCCTCTCAACCTTGCCCTAATCACCACATTCACTGGTCTCAATTGACAGTTGCAACTGTGTTCTGCATGTTGTCAAGTGGCCATTCAGCGTGGTGTTCATGCATGATGTCCGAGCGCCCAATATTGAGACCTAACTCTCCAGAGGCGTTTACATCAGTCATCCAGTGATGACTGGCTTTAAATCTTGTTGTTTTTTTTGTGTCAAAAACACACTGGCACAGACACTTTAGGTTTCAGGAAAAGGCAGAGGCTGTCCCTGTGTGTTGCCTTAGGTTCCCCGCAAGCACAAGAGGCTTTACTGTGAAAGTGAAGGTGGGACATTCACAACTTTGGGGTCACACAGATCAAAGACTGGAAACTCCACCTTGCACTTAGCAGTCGGTGGAGGAGTGCGCTATCATCCGGCTCAAGGGTGGAACATAACCTGCGACAAATACTACATCTGTACAAGAGTCAGTAGTCCAATGCAACGCCTTTATTGAATTTGTTTAGGATGGGTTTGGATAAGGCCTATACATTCTACCCCAGCAAATTACAAATAAGGACTGCTGTTCTACTTGTCAGGATGAGTTATTTATTTTACATTTTTTGGTATATAGTTTCACAAAATCTTTACATATTGCATTTCATCTAATACTCCACCAGTAAAAAAAAAAGAACGATCGTCACACATCACATGCACGCAGAAAGGTGTCCTACTCTTGGTAAATACAGAGCGACACCATGTAATTCATACAGCATCATCCCTTCCTAGTCATTTTTCCTTGTAAAAAAAGAAAATCCTAAAAGTTTCCTTGATATATTTTATCAGGGCAAATGTCCTTTTAAATTCTTCTTCTCCACGTAATGGGTTCCACCAATCCTCTTCACTTGCTGATGTCACTTTCAATCTATGGACCAGCAAATGCTTTGATCTTACCCTAGTAAGTAAGGACCGCAAATGCAATAGTGAGAAGTTTTAGCATTTCATTTTCACTGCCACACAATCTACAACTACCCCCTGTGAACATTTCTGATTTCTTGGACAGAAGATCCTCCTTTATGCGTAACCTATTCATTTGAAATCTCAGAAATTGTTCTCTATAATGCAGGCTAGGGAATTGTTGCAAGTACAAGGGTAGCACGTTAAACGCTTTTGCTTCATTGTTTAGATGTTTTAATAAGCTGCCTGCATTCTTTTTTTAGATTGTTTCGATCCAGTCTTGAGCCCATCAGTTTTTTTTTAACTGAGGTGGGATTATTTATTAGGGCAAGCTCTGTTGTGTTCAGTTGGTTTAACATTGTCCTACACCTTGCAACCCACATTTCCAATACCCAGTCTTGTTTGATGTCATTAACTATTTTCAAGATGCCAAAATGTTCAGGGCTCCCATTCATAATCAGTTTATGAAATAAGGCCAACGAATTCCAAGCCACTCTTGCGTGAATTGAAAGAAGGCCCAGTTCATGCTTTATTTCAGCAGGTGAGAGGCAATTGGATTTTCCTCCAAAAAGGAACACTCCAAAACCGCCCATGTCTCCCACGGCAGACATGTCGTGGTTTTGGCTCCATAAGAGAGGATAGGGACAACTTTTTGTTTATAAAACATTAGGAGCAGTCTCAGGGAAAATTTCCCAAATTTCCAAAAGAACCACACTCCCTGTGCAGTCAGGTTTTTAGCTTTCATTTTTAATTCTGTTATTCACAGGGCATCGTTCATACTGGAGTTGAGTTTCACTCCTAAGTATTTGATAGCTTCTACCAAAGGTATACTTTCAGATTTAATTTGCCACTCACCTTTCTTATTCTTTTTCCCTGTTCGATTCTGTAGAACTAGTATTTCAGTCTTGGAAATGTGAATCCTCATCCTATTGCAGACAACGTTGTCTTATACAGCATTCAGCCTCTGTTGCAGTTCGATTGGCATCTGCATATAACATCCATACAATCGGAATCCCGTTTATCTTTGGTGGAAGAGATGCTACTGGTTCCATAGCAACTTTTAGGTTAAATATGAAGAGGTTGAAGAGGGTCGGTGCTAAAGGGCGGCATCCCTGCTTCAATCCTATGCTGGTTCTAACCACTTTCGATAGCTGTCCTGCTTGGTTCAGCATTATTTTAATGGCTGTCTCAGAGTTCAAAGCTCTTATAACCGAGATTAAGTCATCAGGACTGTCCAGTTTTTTCATTTGATCCCACAGTAAGTACGCTGTCAAAGGCTTGCTGTAGGTGTATGAAAGCCAGGAATATCTTTGTTTTCGATTTGATGGCTCTAACTTTCAAGAGATTAATCAGGAAAAGGTTCAAGTTGCAGCCCACTATTTTAACAAAACCAGTTGGTCTAGTATCAAATGATTTGGAGACTCCTACCCAGTTTTATTTTAGACGGTTTAACAGTATTGATGTGAACATTTTACCCAGCACATCAAATAGTGCTATCAGGCGATAATTGTTGGGGTCCGCACGGTCCCGCCTTTTATATATCGGTAACAATATTGCTGTTTCCATGATGTTGCAATCTTTTTCCGTTTCACAATCTCTGTGACTAAAGCTTTGCTAAAGTCATCCCATTCTTCTGGGGCAAGCTTTAGCATGTAGTTTGTCGGTCCGTCAGGCGCTGGTACTCGTGAGTTACTAGCTTTTTTGATTATATAATATCCGGTCCTCTGTCGAACTTGATGTCCCAATCCTGCAAATTAAAAGTACTCGGGCGTCTCAATTTGTTCTTTGTTGCCTCCCAACAATGATTCAAAATTATGTACTCATGCTTCCTCGGATACCATGTTACTTATTAAAGTGTGTTGCAGTGTATTCCTGTTATTTATGGTCTGCCATAGGCTTCTGGAATCTCTATTGTTTAACAATTTAAGTATGTTTTCTGCATCCTGTTGATACATAATAGTTTTGTGTGAAATTAACCAATGTTTGTATTTTTGCTTCCTTATTTTGCTTTCCATGTTTTTGGACTGCGATGGCAGAGTGTAGCTTTCGAATATCCGGCCCTAAGCTTGGGTGGCCACCTCACTGTCAATTATGTCAAAGTTATGTCTATTCCTAAAATTAGTGTTTCCCCCAACTGCTTTGATTACCATGAAATCCATTAGCACGGGTGTATAATCGATACACAGGATTTCCCTCTCTCTAACGATCTGGAGCTGTGCCTTAAGTCTCCTTACGTCTGACTTGTTCATACGTAATCTATTACATCATCTCTCTACTTCTGACCTAAAATCCCACTTATCTTGTTATCTTTCCAGCAGGAATTCACAAATTAATTTTAATAATTCATGATCACTATTGGGCATGTTAATAACTTCAAGTCGGTTGAAGATCGGAATTACCTTGGTGGATACAAAGCAGTAATCGAGGGTCGAATGCTGGTCACATGTATGCGAGGTATGAGCCCCCCAGCATCTCTCCTGGATGGGGGGGGACGGGGGGAGAGGCTCCACTATCCAGTCTGGGCCTTGCGTCCACAGGAGCTCAATTTCCAAAATTCCCGTAATGTCCTCTCCTATAATATAGTTCATGGATTAGTTTGCCTATTCCACATGCGTTTGGGCTTCCGAATCTACCTTTATCTGTTCACGTGTTGTGGCCATTTCCATGTGTGGTTTCCCACAGGGGTTCTTTTCATTGGTTCAGATTATTTAACAGCTGTTGCATAGCCTCAAAGGATCAGTTTCTCTCCATACTGATTTCTTTATGTATATTTGATAAGAAGTTTTGAAATTGTAGCTCTCTTTTCTCTGATCAATGCGCTCTTGAGGCATTTAATGGATTAACTTGGAGGTCATCACAGCTGTTTGAGTCGCTTGATCTTTATAATTGTCATTTATTGTCTCGTAATGATCGGACCTGTGTATCTTCACTGTGTCCTTTGGCGTGTTGGTGTGAGTAGAAGTCAGATTTCATTTATTCTGTTTGTTTGGGATACTCTGTATATACAGTGATCGATTATTACCCTCTGTATAGGGAGAGTCTTCAGTCCCCTTGTTAAGTCTTAAGTCCGATCTAGTGCCACTGAAGCTCTCCTCTTTAGTCTCCAAAGCCGATGTGTTTACTTCGGAGTATTTGTTGGATTGAGCAATTCTCTCAGTACTTTTCGGGAAGAGAGATTTTGTAAGGTCCCCGCCCTGGCCTTCAGTAAATTCGCTTATGGAATCCAACAAGACCTGGTTGCTGTAGCTTAAATACGGCTCTTGATGGACGCTCCTATCGGGTCTTGTGGAGCATGATGTTGTTCCTGGGCCCTTTATGATGATGATCTTCTCAAATTGTTTAGTGATTTACACTCCGAGAAACTCTGTCTCATTCTGCCCTTCGCCGGTCCCGAGGTTCACACTGGTTAGTAGGTCGAGGTCTGTTATCTGAAGCCAGTGGCTCACTCCAGTTTCATTTGACATTTCATTTGTTAAAGTACCTGCCCTCATCTCTTTCTCTGCCCACACTTGCTTTTAGCCCACTTATATGTGCGATTAGCACCTCTGAGGCATTCAAGGGATCTGTGTTGGTAGACTCGAGACTCGGGATAATTTCCTCCTGCCGTTGTAGGTCCGGCTCCTCTGGCGTTAAACTCACGTCCGTACAGTGACGTTCCTTGTCGGTTGCTTCTCGTATCTCGTACTCATTCCCATTGACCATGTTCATGGAATCAGTCAAAATACTCTGTTTGTCCCGCTCGTTATGAGCCACAGTTACATTATTCTTGCCACTGTCTTGAACCCGCCCCTCTCTACCCACGTGCCGTGCGACCATTCGCCCAGAGGCAGCAACTACCAGGTGGGGGCTGTGAGAAACCTGAAGATGTCTCCCTGACTAGTCCCTGGGGGTCTGTCATCCAGGTGGCCAAGACACGGCCATCTCTATTGGATCCAGTTCCTGGGGGTGGAGGAGTGAGGGAGGACCACACACCTGACGGCCCTTTCCCTTCCCCACAGGGTAAAAGGTAGAGCACAATACGAGAAAGGCAGACCGCACGTCCAGGGAGCGAACTCAGCATGGCAGTTCAAGAGGAGGCGCATACCGAGAGGGAGACAAGGAAAGAAGCGACCTTGCCCTTTCTGACCAAGGCCTGCGAAACCTCTGCAGAAGGAATTTTAAGACCACGAACAATAGCCAGCGTGTGTTGCATCAGCTGTCAACGGTACACGAGACCTTCATCCGCTGATAACCAAGCCGGGGAGAGACGTTTGTCTCCATGGTACCAACCTTGACTCCAACAAGAAGAGAAGGCCAAGCGTTTCATCACAGCTGTTGAGTCGAGGGGAGAGTCGATAAGAGACCGAACTGTGTTGAACGAAAAGTAGCAAACGGCTAGTTGAACTTGGAAAGCATAAACAGCGATTGATGTAAAAGGGGGGAACACCAGCAGCAGAGGAGTCAGACAACCTGTGGGTGCTCACTTGGGAAACTCTGGGTGATTACCCACAAGAACCAGAAGGACTTGGAAAAGGCAAGAAGGGGGTCAAAGTGCTCGTACAGGGGTCTTGTAAAAATCCTCTGTACAGTCGAAAGTGTTTGACCGATGGACCGTTGTGAAACTAAGGAAAGTGAATCCCTCATCGTAAGAGTTGAATGAAAAAAGCATGATTGACAAGATTGGCAAAGGTAGAACCCGATTGAGGGATGCAGATAAACAGGGGCGAAGTCTAAGTCCCGAAATACAGCGTGTTCACAGTGAACTGTACAAAAAGAGATGAATATTTGCGAAAGTTACCAAATAAGTTGCATTGAAAGCCATAGTGAATCCGATCGAGGGAGGTGAACAGTCGAGACAGTTCTGAGCCTGAAAGAGCCTGAAAGAGGGGGATCCAAGGGTGAAGAGCCAACACTCACCGACCCATGAGTGCAACAAATCAAAACATAAGAGGGAAAGCCTTTTGAATGCATGACATGCCAGAGGGAACCTGACAAAGAGGTGATATTCGAACCATCACCCTTATACCGAGAAGCACTTTGTTGTTGAACTTCTGTTTGATATTTTGAACCTGATAGACCCTTGAAAGCAGGAGAAAATAACTATCAGAGGTTCTGGTATCCTTAAAGAACTTTCCATGGATCTGCGCTCGGAAAGAGGGGGACCCAGAGGTGAAAGACATCACCCAATGTATATGCAAAAAGGAACTCTTTGATCATTATTTGAATACAGCAGGCCCACAGCGGCTAAAATACTTTTTGATAGAAAAGAGTCTTAACCACCGAATGCCGTGATTGCTGAAAGCGAAACTGTTAGCTCGAGCGTGTGTTGTGCTCCAAAGTCCCACCTTGTCCTGTGCTGAAAATGTGGGGAAGGGAGACCTCAAGTACCGCATCGTGACTTATCATAAGTGAAACTAAAACTGATAACTGCCCCAGTCAAGGAGGAGCAGACTGGACATCTTGAACTTTAGTTGAATACTGTGGCCACACATTTATTCAATAACAGAAGATTGAAGTTCTTTCCTTGCAAAAATTGTATAAAAGCAATTGAGTCAAGAATAAAAAAAAGAAAATTAACAAAATTAGTGAACACTTCCTTCTTTCTTAAAGAACATTATCCCGCACTTCTTTTTTTGTATTTAGCATAAGGATTGGCAGTAGGTCTTTCTTAGTATAGGCCCTTTTATTTGACACAGCGTCACTAGGCGTGCCTTATTATTATTTGATGGTCGAAACTTGCGCCCATCTTAGATTTAGGTTTAAATTAGGCTTTTTTCCAACCAACCTTTGCAGTTTAATAAACACTTTTAAACTGTGATCACTTGGGTCCCTTTACTTTTGCCACCATGAGTTCCTTACAAGGGGGATGGTTGGCGTCAACGGGTACGAAAACAAAGGGGAGGGTAGGACTGTCGAGTACAATCCTGTGTACCTTGAGGGGCTGATACGCTCGCCAGGAGTTGCAACCTTGCTTGCCTCCTGAAGCATAACTCCTCCAGTCTTGTCATTTCTATCTTGTCTGCTACATGCAAATGCTATGCTGGGATGTGGAAATAATGTCAAGGTCAACACACTCGATCACATTCTGTAACGCTCCACGTCCGTCTGTGAGTTTTGTATTGCAACTTCTCCTTCATCAGCAGCCACAAAAGACACTCTTCTTCCAGGTCACGTTCAGAGTATCCAACCCCCGGCAACACACTCAACCACACGCCGCAACGCTCATTGTCTATGGGTCCTAACTATGGTAATATTGGTCTTTCTCAAGGTCCCTTAGCTTAAATGTTTTACAATTCCAGGTTATAGCACCTGGTTAGACCTCTTAATCTCAGTTTCAGGAATATCGTGCCCTGCTTGCTTCTTTGGCCTAATAGTCTCAGTTGAAGGGATATAGTGTCCTGTTCACTTCATGTCAATTTAGTGGTCCTTTGCTATCTTGTACAACACTGACACCTCTGTCGTCCCCTATGGCTCTCTCCTTGGCCCCATTAATATTGACCTTCTACTCCTCGTTTGAACAATTGAAATGCTTCTTTGGGCTCCCCTAGCACCTCTTTGTGGGTGACATGCAAATAATGTTCTCTTTCCCTACTTGTTCTCCTCCCCTCACTGTTCATATATATATCTGCATGTCTTTCGGCTATCCATCACTGGATGTCACTTTGATTATCTACTCTAAGACCGAAGTGGTCTATCTCCTTGCACCCAGTGCTCTCCCTACCTTTGCCCTTCTCTCTCCCGTCTGACTTATTCTCTCCTCGGGCATGCAAAGCTGAGGTCCTTTATTATAATGACCCGGACCTTTGGCACTTTAACACCTCTACTGTGTCCATGATTACCCTGCCTAATATCAAACATTTGCCCTATCCATGCTTGCTATGCTTCCAAGGCGTTAATACCGACCTTTGTACTCCATTGTCTTGACAACTGCGCTAGCTGGCTGTCCATGAAAAAATGTTCCCCCTTTAATTTCCTGCTGCTTGTTTTCATATCCCTGCATGATCTTGCTCCCCCTGACCCACTGCCTAGCGAACACTACCTCCCTCAGCTCTCCTCGAATAATCTGCACTAGTTCACTTACAGTCTATCCATCCTATGACTACCCTGTGCCTCCTCTTGCTTCACTTTTGGAATACAACTACCACGAGCCCTATCCAGCATACTGAATCGAGATGGACCATGAGTCATAGTGCAAAACATCTGGAGAGCTGCAGGTTGCAGACTCCTGTTCTACGGGTGCATGTAAGGCATAGATATTCTCACAATGGAGATACATTTAAACAAGTATTACTTTCCCTGTGCTTTGGATTTTTGCCAAGTTATGATATCTTTACCCCACAGCTGTAGGTCACCCCCCCACCCCCAGCTCCCTCCGGGCTATTGATTGCTCAATGAGTGTCCTGATGGTTATTCCAAGAACCTACCCCCCTTACCAAAAGAAGATTGACTAGCCCCCTTTGTTTGTTCTATGTTCCCTCTCTGATGTTTTGCTTCTTTTCCTAAAGGGTCTCGCGTGTAGCCTACAATTATCCACCTGTCAGTATTGGGTGTCTGTGTCCGAGAGCTGAAGATGATCAACCAGACTTTAAAATGGTGGCAGTTCCAACATGGCCACCCAGGGAGTTGCACGTCTTTTTCTGCTTGCCCTGAATGGCAGTGGTGTGGGAGGGTACCTTCACCATTAGCGAGTTAATAGAGAAAGAAAGGTCCCGTTTGCTTAGAGGAAAGCATAGTCGGCGGTGTTAGCTGAGACTCCTAGACAGATTCCTTTTTTGACAGATTGGAGTATGTGATTACCTCAAGGGAAGTTCAGTGCCAGAACCGGAGACTGGCAGGCTTATTCTATTGTTCTTCCACCCAAGTTGAAGGTGTTGTGTAATATTTATTTTGGATAGCAAAACAAAAGGTCTGGGGGAAGTTAAGGATATTATAGAAGGAGAAGTCGGCTGTAAAGACCGGTAGGGGGTGTCTGTACTTCCGCGCTCTATATGGTAGAGGAAAGGCACAGAACACCCCAGCCGAGATTCTCTATTTGGTAGCAATGGACGAGCAATCAAGGCCTAGCTTCTCAGGAGGTGATGTGGGCTGGTTCTTATGTACAGTGTAGTCCCTGAACCCCCACAAAGGAATGTCCACACACTGTATTACTGAAAACACAGTCTTTATATAATTAATATTCAAAGATATGTACACAATCACAATAACGCACTTTGTACTTGGAAGTCAATAATGATAAATATATACACGTCTAGAGTGGTACCACTAATGTTATCGAATCTCATTAAAGTGCATCAACTGTACGGTTAAAATGTCACACAGATCAATAACGAGTAAACCAGCAATAGAGATAGGCAGGAATGTAAGATGGTTAAAACAATAGGCAGGATACTGGCCCCTACCTCTAGGCGCAGTTCTGTGTGGAGATCCCCCCACCTGGGCAACCTGTAAATAAAGATATATAACACAAGCCCAGTCCATATGTTCAATAGTCCCACTTCTTCCTGTTAAGGTTTTACCCCCCCAATGTACCTGGTGGAGTAGAGTTCTCCGACGATGCACCGACGGATCCTTCTTGAGTGCCTCCCTTTCAGGCGGGAGCCACGGAACGCCGAGGGGTGTCGGGGAACTAGGCGTTCGGTGTCGGGGAATCGACGGCCCTTCTTGAGTGCCCTCCCTTTAAGGCAGGAGTCACGGGTCGTCGAACGTCCGACGGTGAACAGGGTGAACTATGGCGGGGAAGTGGCCGCTTCGTTCCTAGCGGTGCTCGTCGACGACCGAGCGTTGGCGTCCTGCAAGGAAGAGGCGTGCGGGGCACCTCGTTGACGATAGTTCTGGACCGCAAAGAGATGATGAACTGTGGCCCAGCAAGGGCGTCGAGTCGTCGGCGTCTCTGCGGTCTGTAGGTGGCGGGAAACGCACCGGTGGATACTCCTCGGTGCGTCGACGGTTGGGCCTTCTCCAGCGGGAGACAAGCTGGTGACGATGCAGACGAGAGCGTCTGATGATCAATTGAAGTTCTTAGGCAAACGGGAGCACAGCGGCTCCGGTCGGCAACGGCGGTCGTTGACAGTGGCGGACAACGGTCCGGGTGCTTCTCCTTGGAGTTCTGCAGCAGTCCTCGGGTCGGCAGCCTGTCGAAGGTCTGTCTACCAGGGAGCGTTGGCAAAGATCAGCTGTGCACGATGGTCCCTCGTAGCTCGGGAAGAGGGCGCCTTACCAGGTCCTCTCTGGGTCAGTCCTTGGAGGCACAGCAGCTTTCAGATTGTGATGGAGAGCAGCAGCAATTCTTCTCGTCCAGCAGGGCTTCAAGGTCAAGCGTCAGTTAATTCAGTTACTCGTCGTAGTGGACTTCAGCTTCTGAACACGATTCCTAGCAGTGAGAGGTCCCCAGATATACTGTTGATCTCCCATTCGTTCCGCTGGGTCACACTCAAGCATCCAATCACGATTGCGGTCATTCATGCAGGCAGGCAGCCAATCAGGCACACGAGGTATTCAGGCCATTCACTTCTCTCCAGACACTCACAACAAGTTATGTGTATTGGGACAAGTACCGAGCCATTCAACACTCCACGCTGCATTCAGACCGGTTTCGGCAGGGTTGTCTCGGTCATTGTGTCAACCACCAGATACTAGACACCCACAACACAGAATGCATATTCGTCACACACTCTATTCACCCAAGTCCCACCCACAGGAGGTACCCACAACATACATCACCGGGAAGGCTCCAGCTAGTCTGACTGGGCCTTCACAACAACACCATATATGGCACTTCCATCCAACCGCCAGTCAGGGGGAAGGGACAGAGTCAGGGCTTTCCAAGACTTTGGGAAAACAAGGTAATGGGTAATAGAAAGCAAGAGGCCACCGGGGCCATCTTGTTTTCCATCAGGAATCAACTGATCACAATGGCAGGGCCGGGGTATCCCAAAATGGAGGATACTCCGCGCACCTGTCAAATTCAGCATGGAGCTGCCACCAGCCCATACCCTGCTCTGCGGGCCACCCACAGGTGCCCAAAAACATACACTAGGAGCACAGGGTTGTACTCCCACCCATGGGTGCCATAAGGGTATCCCACGGGTCCGTTCACCAAACCAAAATAAAGAGAGCTGCACCGCCAGGAGTCCCACATGAACTACTTCGCGGAAAACACGACAGAACACACGATAAAAAGCAGTAAAGGACAAGGATACGGAGGCCCTGTCCCTCCGATGCATTTCCAGCATCACATCGGCATAGCAGACACATGAAAGGTCTCATTCTCCCCTTTCATCTGCCATCTAAATGGAATGGGATGTACATCAATTAACCTTGATGACATGCAATTGTCCGAGACATGTGGAAGGACTTGGGGCATCACCCTTACACTGCCTCCGAGTAGCTTTTCATACTGATAGTATGGATCTATGTTCCCCAGTGCCCCCTGCACCTCAAAGGAGGGGAAAATGTATTGTGACTTTGTTGCAGCATACATTTACTTGCAAATGTGACCCTAGTAAATGGAACTATGAACTATTATAAGGAGGCAATAGAGTAGAGTACAAGCACAAAACATTCTCCAATTGGGCCAGATATTCAGAAATATCTTGATCAAGGTTAACCTGGATGGAGCTAAAATGGCTGTCAGACGTGTACATGACCAACTATACAAAAATTTTAGGAATGAAACTACTAGAGCAATGTGAAATTAGCATCACAAAATCTTCCTAGAAGAGGTCAAACAGTCCAGAGTGGAGGTCACAATCTTCATTACTAGATTAAGAATTAAATTAATCTGCCCATTTGAGTGAAGTCTGTCTCGCAACAATGGTCGGTTTCTTACAGCTATCTATACAGAAGAAGGTAACAAGGTCTAGAAAGAGGGGGCTCAGGAAAAAAAAGCCATTTCCTTTAAATAATGACTCTTCAGGAGACATTCCATGTGCATATTTTGGAGTTGAGTCGATTACCAGAGAAGCTCAGCGGTGACCATTTGTCGCTGTTTCCAAGTCTCCATTCTCTGATGCCCTTATGATGCGTTCCTAAATAAGGAAGTTGTCTTGCAGTGCAGTGGGTTTGCGCTGCTGTGCTGTGGAATTTGCTCCTACAACCTGTTTATCATGAAGGTGGCAGGAAACCATAAAAGCCTGCCCCTTTGAGTTCTATTGGACCCAGACTGGTTTCCTGGTGCCTCCAGGTGAGACTACTTCATAGTTCCTTTGAGCGTAGATATGATACATGCTACCATTTTGTGGAGATGAAAGTTTAACCTCGAGCATTGGAACTTTCATAGATTTACATGCTGTTTGAATGTTCCCCGTCGGGAGGCTGGGAATCCTCGGTAATATTAAGCAGTTTCATAGCATTTCAAGAAACTGTAGCGACTTTAGTGTTTCATTAGTTGTTTTGGTTCATTTACCCTTTCAGCCAATAGGCAGTTTTTCCTGTGGATCTGCCCCCGTAGGCTATCTTCAGATTCTTTACTGCACGTTTAGAGTTGATTCTTCAAGAAACTTCATGTTTCAGCTTCACTTTTCACAACGTTTGAAAGCCGCATGTTAGGGAGAATTCTCAGAAATGTGCTCATTCCCTTCTACCGTAGAGACCACCAGCTCTTTTTGCTGGACTTCAGGACTTTTAATTTTTATCCTGAAGCAAGTGAGACCTTTTTCCCGCTCTGTCATGTATTTTTCTTTAATTTGAACACTGTTTCTTTTGGTTTTGGAGTCTGATAAACTCCATAGGCATCATCTTTTTACATGGTGACACACAGCACATTCAGTGCAGTGGTACGGGCAAGTCTTTCAGATTTCCCAAAGGTTTAAATACCTTCTCTTGGTTAAACTACTGTTTCCAAGAGCAGTAAAGTGAAATTGACTTTACTTTGTAGACCCAGCACACACTATCTTACATAGAGTGTTGGAGGGGTTACTTAGTATCCCCTTTAGTCTACTTTCTCATGTAGCTCTACTTTCTCATGTAGCATTTCTATGTTATCCTTTCTACAATTAATGGCTGGTGGCAGTGGTTTACTCTTTCCTACCATTATGTGTTTATACCGCGGGCTGCAATTGCAGCTGCAGTAAACTACCCATGGGTGCCCATTTTATCAAAATAGCCCGTCTTCTTTTTTCGCCATTTCTTGTTGGAAAGGTCCTTCCTGAGATTTACTCTGTGCTCCAAACCAGGTTTGGTCCCTTTGTTCGTTTTGTCTTTGGCGGGGTTCACTGCTGAAGCCCGCCTCTGGCTCCAGCGTGTCTAGCAGGGCCGGAAGCAAGGTAGGTGCCCGAAACTCCCTGTGCTTAGTGTTAGGCAGAAACCTGTGCAGTTCCCTTTGGGAACACTGCAAAAGATTTAGGACTACAGGTGTTAGCAGTAAACCCACTTGGTAGCAGTCTGTACCACCCAGATTTACCTGGTAGCTGTGGCTGAGCAAACTTCCCTCAAGAAGAGTTAGGCAGTATGCAAAGTATACACAATAGGCACTCAGACACAATAGCACAAGCAAACACTTACCAGAGCTTTGGTATCAAAGTCTATAATTATTTACTTAAAAACACACTGTTTGAAACACTCCAGCACACTTATTGTAAAACACTCTAAACACAGTTACTATTATGATATATACAACCCTTATTCCTTATCAGACAAGTCTTAGTTAACACCACTTATTTCCAGACAGAGGTGAGCGCTTAACTATAGATGGCACTCCAATAAGTTCATGAAAAAGGGAGGGAAAAAGACAGAATATGTGAAGATACACCACTCTAAGATTTAGGAACACACTTAGCAAGGCAGAAGAGCAAAAGTCACTGGTGAGCCAAAGTCCATAGGCTGGGCCCACTCTTGGAGAGAGCAGAGCACAAATGCGCCCAAGATCACACAGTTACACTAGGCTTTGAAAGTCTTGCAGAGAGTTCGAAAAGAGTTTAGAGAGGCTCAGAAAAGTTTAGCCAGGGTGTCCCAGGCTAACCCAGGTTCGAAAGCCGGGGGCTTAATCTACCCCGTTCAGTCGGTGGCAAGGGAAGCCAGGCGGAACACAGTACCTTAAGTGGGAAGGATCCTCCAGCGGTGGCAGTTGTTCCTGGCAGCGTTTGCAGGTCTCGGCGTCGTCCAGAGGAAGAGAAGATCTCAACTTGGAGGAAAGATGAAGGTCGTTGCACTGCCAGGGAAGAAACCAGCCGCAGAGTTTTCCGGTTAAAGGTATTACCCTTTATTTTGCGGTCGTGCTAAAACGTGGTATTCTGGTTGCCGGGGTGCTTGGCACAGGCAAGGCGGCCACGAGGTGCGTCGGGAAGGCGAAAAGACGGTGAAACTGGTTATCCCCAGCAGTCAAAGGAAGAAGACACTCCGGCGGGAGATCTCCTCTGTCGTTGGGAAAAGTGGTGAGACGGTTCAGCAGGGCTCCACCGGTGGTGACGTAGCAGGTCGGCTCAGCTTCTCCCTCGTCGGATACTTAGGTCCTGTGGCGACTTCTGAAGTTCCAGTCCCCAAAGCCCTGCTTTTATGCAGAAAACCCCCATTCACTCAGCCTAGCTGTCACTCAAACATGTTAAGTGGTGAGCCGGCTGGCTCACCACTTGGGCCAATCAGGACAGAGTGCGACTTGAGTTGCCCAGGCAACTCAGTCCAGGGTGCCTAAATCACCCTCCACCCCTCTTAAGTACCCCAGACAGAGTGGCACCACTTTGGAGGGCTTCTGTTGAGAAGCCCGCCAATAAAGTGGAACAAAGGGCTCGACTTGGGTTGGAGTCACACAAGAGAACACAAACGCCATTTTAGAACCGAGTTTTGGCTAAAAAAAACCAACCGGAGAATTAATAATAATTAAAAGAACCGGCTGTATGTTCGAGGCTATCATAATTAAATAAATAAAGATAGTAGCCTCGAACAATGGGAAAATCCCATAGAGAAATATTTGCAGTTGAATATAAAAAGTAGTATCCACTGCCACCTGCCAAAACTCGATCAGGGGGGACGGAGACGTGCCCCCTCGACTAACAGACCCCGGGGCAATCGAATTGCCCCGGCCAGTACGTCCACATTATGATGGTTTGTACTGGTTCTGTTCAGAATTCAAGACTAGTAAAGTCAATGGTGACTTTACATGCCCTGGGAGACAGTAGTCAGTCCCAGGGTATGGAGACTATATTTGGGGGTCACTATGACACCCCTGTGTTACTGCACTGAGGGTGCTGTGTAACACACCACAAGAACACGTGAAGCCCTATGGAGTAAAAGACCCCATAGCCCATTAAACACATCCAGAGTCAAAGGAATACACTCAAATCATGTCCAAGAGTGAGGGTAAAAGAGTCTCACTCTTGGCAGGAGAAAAAAATAAACCCCAAAAATCCAGCAAAGCTGCTGGGGGACTCACTAGGTTAGGAAATTCAGCCTAAACAGAGAATTCTCCCTAACACTTAGTCTCCTTGGTTACAGGAATGCACCCAAAGGTGATTGGCTGGCTGGCTGTCCTTATAGGACAGCCACCCTGCTGTGTGAGTGACAGCTAGGCTACGAATGAATGGGAGAAACCTGCATAAAAGGCGAGGTCTTTTAGACCAAAGGCAGAGTCGACCACTGGACGAAGGATTCTGAAGAAGAATTTGGAAGAGACGCTTGCTGCAACTACTGGACCGTTGGTTTGACCGATCAAGCCCTGCTGCAGTGCTGAAGCTCTGAATTTGCCTCGACTAGAAAAGCCCTGCAAAGGACGACTTCTCCCCTTGGGTTGGTTGGACCAATCGAAACCAAGAGGAACTCATCTGGAAATCCTCTGAGCTGGCTGACTTCCATTGCTGCTGCAGTGACCAATTGCCAGGGAGAGGAACACCATCGCTTTTAAGCCAGTTCCGAGCTCCAGGAAGATCCTCGACTCCCCCGAAGTGGGACTAACCAAGCCTGAGCCACCTCAATAAAGTGCTGGACCCCGGAAGCAAGGAAAGCGCACAAGGTATCCGAGAACCGCAGTGGTGCTATTTGCGAGAAGCTGGAACTGCGAAGCGCTACTGATCTGAAGTTTGCCCATTGCTGCCGCCGACCTTCAACTCTTAGTGCAGGAGTCCCCAGACGTCCCCCCTCTTGTCCCCACGACTGAGACCCAGGAACAACATGATCTGCCATACTACAACAGGAACAGAAGCTAGCTGGAACCAATCTCTTCAGTCCTAAGGCACTACAAACTAAGGGGTACTTACCTCTTGTGTAGCATTGCTAGCTCTCAGTTGAGGCTTGTCTTTGTTACCTTTTTGTAGAGTTGCTTGCAGCTTTGCCCATCACAAGCCTCCCAGCATGTGGCCCAACAGTGATTTATTTTTCAACAATAACTCTCTATAACATTGTGCAAGACTTTTTACTTAAATCTCCAACTCCAGCTCCCCTAGACCTTGCTTGCTCAATTGACATTGGCTGGCCTGGCTCCCCGAATCTTCTAACCTCCGACTTTGTCTTTTGATCTGTCCCTCCAAAAAGTCACATTCTTAACTCGTGTAGCTGGGAAAGGGTTAATCTACATTGCATTGGGGGGGTTTAAATGTGCTTACCTGTTTGAGAAACTTGTTAACCATTATTTTCTCCCTTAACCGTTTCCTTTTGACACCAAACTCAGTATTGCTCTAAATGTACCCGTGATATATCCGTGACCACAGTGTCCTAGTTATTTGTCACCTCAGGATGTAGGAAGTTCCTGTGTGCCATCCCAAATGGGTATCTACTGATTTATTGAAACTGAGAGTGTGTATTTTGAAGTATATTTAAGTGTTACGTATTTGCTTCCTTCTAAAGAAGGCTTATTCAAACTGACTGTTAAATTAATAAATAATTGTTTAGTCAAGAAAACTTGTGTAAATGTTATTAGGATACTTGTCACTGTGAAACTATATTCACATTGACCCCTCTTGAGATAAGTCTACCAACTTGTGTAGTACATGCTTATACAAAAGGTTGGGTTATCTATTGCCAAGAGGACAAGTCCGGTGCAGTCTCCCACAGGGTACTGCATACAATCTTGCCTAACAACGCAGATTAGTATTTTAATGTATTAGGGTTGGGGAAGTTGCTGCACGCATTTGGTGCTCCACTGCTGGGGACTTAAGTTCACCTGTAATTCTCCATGGTTGAGCCCAATGAAGTCACTCCTCTTCCCTCCCCCAACCATGGCTGACACCAAGACAATAAAGGGCCTGTTCACACACACCTTTTTCCACTTGTAAAATGTATGTAGAAGACGCACATCAGGAATGCCTTCTATTGTCTTTGTCCAGATCATGATCTGGATTCCTGCTTTATTTGCCAGTCTTTCTCAAACAAGACTTTAAAAGACTGACACAGAAGACTTGTGGCTTGGCTCGATGAAAGCAGTGTGCCCTTAAACTCTGCCTCAATGAGGAGCTTTTCTTGACTGCCCCACGAGAAAATTCCCTCTTCTTGGGTCATGTTCCCACAAGGAGAGTTCCCGTCAGAAAAGTATAAAGAAAGATAATTCCATTCATGTTCAGGCAGACTCTTATGGGTTCACCATGCCCAAGTAATCTGCTGATGCTGCTACTACCTCTTGGTTGCACAAATCCGCCTGATGGCAAAATCCTCCACTACAACCCTCTGCGCAGTCCTCCACGACTGGTACGTTTTCTAATCAAACTATTCCAAAATTGACGGCTGTGTCGACAACAAAGATTCCTTTGTCCATGAAACATCCATCTTTGGTGCCAGCATCTTTGTCCATGAAGCTCATATTGTCAACGAACCAGTCTTCAACATCCTCTCCGATTATACTATAATGAAATCTTCTAGGCCTCAACCGTCGACTACTACCTCAATGACCTTGACGGCAACTGACACTTCAAAATCTTTGCTGACTATCATATTGTTGACTGTCTCCTCTACGTGCCCTTCATCAGCGCTTCCATGCACCGATCTTGCACTACCCTGGTCACCTAAAAAGCCTAAGCAGACTCCGCTCAACCTCCAGCCTTTTCTCAGCCATGCTGTCAGACCTTATAATGCGTCCCCCAGCCACCACCCCTCCCAGCCCCCCCCACCCACAACTCCTGCTATTCCACCTACCCCACCCTGTTCCTGAGCACATTGTAGAACATATCTTTGACACAGGCTTTAACGGCCCTGTAGGGGATGTTTTCAGAAGAGGGGAAAGAATGATCTGGTTTGCCTCTAATTCAGCCCCACCATCCACTGGGCGTCCCAGCACCATACCACATCCAGTGGATCTACCAGGCCCAACACAACCGCATTCTTAGGCCCATTGACATCTTGTCTACCCTGCAGACTTTCAGCGCTTCAAACAAGGAATCCTTCTGTTCCTCCTCAGTCAGCTTCAATGCCTATGACGTCGTAGCTTCTGTGCTGCCATCAGCTTTCAACTCCTCCGGAAGATCACCTGACTCTCCAGCCCATAGATACCTCCTTGGCCCAAGACCCTGAAAGACAGGGGTACAAAACGGTGGGTGGCCTGCACTATGCAGGCCGAGAGTCACACTCCCTCTGGCGCCGTCACCTCAGACGAGGAGTCTGTCATCTGCCGCGGCTTCGATTTGGAGGCCGTCAAACTTACCGTGGAGCCCTCGCGCTCCCTTGTGTCCGTCCCCGACAAGCATGCCACTGGCAGTGCCATCGTGAAGCGACATCCTGCCGACAAAGACACACGCACCACCCGCTCCAAAGCACACAACCCCTTTCCTCGCCTCGGGGGAGCTGTTGAGGAAGGTTTCTGCGCTCGCAGACCTATCCAAGTCCTCGGCTGGGCCTTCCGAACCTCACAGTTTGAAGCCTCTGCGCACATGCCCTTGAGGCCTACGCATGGCAGTAAATCTTCCTCTGTAATGGGCGTACCCACTGAATCTATGCACTCTGACGGATAGCGTCAAAAGCCGTGGCCTTGTCGAAAGACGCAGTAGCGTTGAAAAACACTCCCAGACATGTCCGCTCGTCAAAAACTCCCAAAGCTATGTTAGAAGCTTTCCAAAGCTGTTTTGCAAGTTTCTGAACCCAAGAAAGCCTCCACTTCGTCCGAGGAGTATTCGTCAGCCTCTACTCCTCTTTCGGAAGCCTTGCACCAGGACCTTGTCCCTCCTGCACATCCTTTTCCCCCTCCTGATCCTTCAGACTTTTCTGAATGCACCACGGACAAGTTTGAGGCTTGTATGAATGAGATGGCCAAATTAATTTATTTCTCATTCTAATTCAATGACATTTTGAAAAGACATAGGGATGTCGACCCATGTCCTGTCTCTCCTAAATCAGAGGCTCCACTCCCCAGATGCTCAATTCTCAATCCCTGGCTGAATGCCATCAGGACCCATAGGTGGATTGGTTTGTAGATGACTCTGACATTTTTCTTTATGTCCAAGACAACCAAGATCCTATTTATCAGGTCCCTGATTGGAATCCTGTAGAGGACCATGGCACGTGGCCTAACACTCTCCCTTATGACCCAGCAAAAAATGTTTGAGATGCTCCTCCTACTGTTGACGACCAGATAATGTTCAATAACCTTCTGAAGAGGGTTGCTGACCACTTTCAAATTACCACACAAGAAGCCGTCCCTGATTCAAACTTTGTGGAAAATATCCTTAAGGAAAAGACCCCCGGTCAGCCAAGCCATCCCTTTGTTGAACTCAATCAAGAAGCGTCTGGCCCCCCTCTTTGCTCACACCATCGCTCTTGTGGTTAATCCCGGTGTGGAGAAAATGTTCTGCCAGGCTCCTTTGGACCCGCTGTACATCAGGGGGCATGCCATCCCGGACACCCTGGTCGACACTACTACACGGAAGAGGACAGTGGTACCCCAGCCATCTTCTGTGTAGAAGTGACAACCAGGCCCTGGGGTACCACTATCCTCGTTGGAATCCCCTCCCAACAAGGACTGCAAGAAATTGTCGCCCTTGGCAAGCGTGTCATCACCTCTGCCGCCTTCTCCATCAGAATAGCCAACACCACGCTCCTAGCGAGCTATAGTGACGTTCAGTGGGGTCTCGTCCAAAAGGGCCTCCAAGGGGTCCCAGAACCCGCTAGAACCGCCTTCTGGCTGTGGTTGCGGAAGGACGGCAAGTCACCCACAATATTCTTAAAAATACCTTGGACTCTGTCGAAACTGCAGGGCGTGTTCTTGCCCAGGGTATCCTTCGCAAATGCCACATCTGGCTCAACAATTCAGGCTTTAAACCGGAGACCCAAGCCTGCCTGATCGCAAGCCGGTGGAGGAAGACAACCTTTTCGGGAAAGCGGTTGATGAGGCTGTGGAGACCGTCAAGAAAGAGCATGAGACTTTAAAATTGCTTAATCAAATCTCGGCCAAGCCCTTCGTCCAGCAGGGCAATTTCAACACCCATCTGCCCCTCTCCCGTTCTTCCCAAGCACAATATGGTTCGGGGGCTCCAACTGACCTCCGGACAGGGCTCCCCCCACTGGTTTCTAATCCCCTCAAGAGAGAGGATTTTGTTGAGGAAATGGCAGAGGCAGAAACTCTGTTTCTAGAGGCTTCCCGCCCTCTGCCTCCATGTGACTCAGCGGTACAGGTGCCCTCCCACACTTCACCAGCCAGGGACATCGAACATCTTTTACCCCTGTGTGGGAGGGGGATCACATCGGATCAGTGGGTACTCAAGACCGTCGCTCTTTGGTACTGGATCGAATTCCTCCATCCACCCCGCTACCATCCACCCAGAAGCAGACGACTGTCGTTAGACCATCTGTGCATCCTGTTGGACGAGGTACAGGTGTTGGGTACACTACATGTCACGTTAGGGATAGTGTTACAGTCAAGCCCATGTCGACGTCCCTTTTCGATCTATGCAAAAAAGATGCAATACTCCACAATTGCCACCAGATGTCGGACTATATGCACAGCCTGTGGATCTAAGCAGATTCAACCATCAGAAATACGATTACGGTGAGTAATGTATGTCATACAGCTAGGACATTGGGTGACCCTGGCAAATGTAACTGCTCAGGGGAAGTGGGTCTCGACCCATTTTGCAGATTTATTCATAGGCGATCCCCCAGTAGCTAGGCTTGCATCTCTATACAAGGTTCAATGCCACCCATGGATACATGTCCAGATGGGAAGAGGACATAGGGAGACCCATAGATGACTTGACCTGGTACAACATTTGGACATGGGCGGGTAAGTCATCCCAAGCAGTGCAGCTCAAGGAGAATTACTTTAAATTGCTGTGCCTCTGGTACCTGACCCCTAATGGTTGCACAAGATGAAACCTGAGCTCTCTCCCCAATGCTGGAGGTTTGGGGCATTCCCAGGCTCCTTTTTCCAAATGTGGCGGGTTTGTCCTAGGATCCAGGGGTTCTGGAGGGAAATGGTAGCCCAGATTAAGAATATTTGTGGGATTGAGTTGGAAACAGACCCCTTGGTACTGCTTTTGGGGAAACAAGGTTTTGCTGGGTCATTACAAATTGGGAGCCAAACGTTCTAGACTGATTACCCACAGCGAGACAGGTGATGGCAAAGAATTGGAATGCCCAAGAAGCGCCTGACATGCAGTGGTGGGCGCGAATGTGGTATGTTGCCCCCCTGAGCAAAATAATCGGAGCAATGTAGGAGCGGCTGGTGCAATTTCTAACTCATGGGAGCCTGTTAATCAGGTTCATAAATAGTCATGATAACCCCAATAGACATCCTAAACCACACGAGATGGCATAATTTACATGTCATATGCCGACCTCAATAAGATATACTATGTTACGCACCTGAAATTGTACTTGCCTTGGCTCATATTTGCTGAGTACTTTTTTAATTTTGGTAAATTGGTTTAATCTTTATTATCTGCAGTATTGTACTTAATGTGCTTGGAAGGCCTTTAGCAGAGACGTCTCGGAAATGAGGACATGTTAATTATTTTTCCCTATGTATGAAAATCTGCGTTGTAACTGTTTTTGATACAAGGAGAACTGTACTTAAATAAAGTTTCAATGGC
The DNA here is from genome assembly GCF_040938575.1 of Ambystoma mexicanum. Taxonomy (NCBI): domain Eukaryota; kingdom Metazoa; phylum Chordata; class Amphibia; order Caudata; family Ambystomatidae; genus Ambystoma; species Ambystoma mexicanum. Next base: position 629,630,934 of record NC_090922.1, on the reverse strand, counting down.
AAAATAAATATCGGGTCCCCCTCCCCCGGTTGAGTGCAACATGTTTCTAGTTCATTGCTTCAGATGCTTCATTAAACACCTAACCAAATAATCTGTATGCCTCAAGATTTACATGCGAGCCTGCAAAAACAGCTAAAGCAAAACCGCACTCTGGCAATATATCCTAATTTCTTACTTCTTTTTTGTTTTCCACAGAGCACATCAGCTATACTGATCGAAAACATGGATCTCTATATGCTAAATCCATGTAGCACCAAAATCTGGTAAGTTTAATGCGTTGCTTACAGTCCAAGTTCAGCTTAAATAGAACGTTTCTAACCTGCAACAATGGTTGCCTGGCATTAGTAGCTGCGTCTCCAAGTCCGCCAGTACAAGGATTCTAATTTTCCTAAATCCCATAGGTTTCATCTTGTTTTTTATTAGAAAAATGTGGCCGGAATACTCCATCAAGGAAGAGGACTAGATTAATTCTGATGAACCACTGTTGGAGTATTATTTTGGTTCTCCAGCATTGACGGTTTAATAGATTATTCTTGTATGAAAAGAGCACTTAGCAGTGAGAAACTACTGGGCTTTGAACACAGTGAAATTATCCTCTGTAGAGTTTCTTGAGGATGGCTTGGCCAACCAGCTTTGATAATAATTTTGTATGCCATGTGTTTCTTTTATTTTTCAGAGAACTGTAACCACATATATAAAACATTTTAGCAGTATAAGAAAAAGTAACAGCACAAGAACAGTCAAAGAAAAATATAGCCTTATCGTAAAATTAGCCAATGCGTTTACAAAGCAATGAGAAAATCCAAAGCACAACTTAGAATGTCACATTTCCTGTAGAACAGAGGTAATATATCACCTTTTTATGACTACAGCAATGTGGGTATGTAGACTAGAAAACTGCTTTTATACCAAATCTATAAGTGCTGTTACCTTCATCAGATGATACCCGTAGTTTTTCAGCAATAGCTGATTGTCGCCTCCTTTTTACCATAGCAAATGGATGTTAGGAAAGATTTTCTTTTATTGTAATTGGAAATGTAATTGGTTATTTATAATGCGCTTTATACCCAGAGGTTTTTAAGCGCGGACCCGGGGATCGAACTTGTGTTGCTCCGCGTTGTCTTGTTTCCAAGACAAGCACATTGCCCCTGAGCTATCCTCCCAGACTAAAGTTTTAGCAAGTTTCCCTCCATAATTCTATGGACCACCAAACATTCTGCTTTTGTACCTGTCCTGACTTTTTACAGGGAAGTCCCCTGACATTTTGTTCATTTTATAATGGGAGGAAACATCAGTCCTACTTGTGTCTATTGGTCCGCCGATAATAAATGTATATGTTTTTCATGTACACTTGTCTAAGAGTAATTTGTGGTTTGTTACTGTGTGTGCTCGTTGTGGGCTTCTGATCCCTCTCACCCCTCCTGTGAGAGGGATCAGTCAAGACTGTGTCTTGACTGCCTGCCAAGGTACCTAGAATGGTCTGGTTTGTCCAGAAGGTCCCCCTGTTTCACTAAACAGAGAGAGACCTCCTAAACTTCTGCCCACCAGGTCAGAGTTTAGAAATCCATCTGAACGCTCACTGTCCATATTAGAACACTACCTTTTTTAATCACTATCGGACCACTAGCCATGGCTTTTGGCCATGGCCAGTGGACAAAACACTTTCACGCTCCCATTGATCTCCCCTGTAATACTGTATGCCCCATAATGCCTTTTTCGAGGGGATTGGGTCTTCCGACGTATTCCATATCTATGACATGTAATCACCACAGCTGTGCTGCTTCGGAAACTTTTTTCGGCGTCTGCGTCCTGCGTCGATGACGTCAATGCGCCGTCGTGGAGGACCTCGTCCGACGTCACCCGATGTGATAAGTAGGACGCACGACGCCCGTAGCCTCAGTTCCGTTTTTTCCGCGAACGTGTTGCTTCGTGAATCTCGGTTAACGCCTCGACTCTTTGGAGTTCTGTTCTTCTCGGTTCTTCGAACCTGTTCGTTTTTGTGAAAATCCTTCGTGTGAAGATGTCTTCTACTTCGTCTTCGACCCATATTCCGGGCTTCAAGAAGTGCGGGGAGTGTGGGTCCATGATGTCGGTGACGGACTCGCACGACGCCTGCCTCTGGTGCCTCGGGGAGGCCCACGACACGGATGACTGTATCGACTGCCAGTCGCTGACGTCCAAAGCCTTACGCGAACGTAAGAAGAAGTTGCCGGTAGGTCGGGTGTCCAAGCCCCGGAAGTCGAAGTCTGCGGGGCTTTCGACGGATGATTCGAGAGGTGACTCTCCGCGTCATCGTCGGAAGTCTCGTGGGTCTCCTTCTAGGAGTCGGTCTCGCCACTCCTCAGCCTCTTCGAGGCATTCTCGGAAGCGCCGACACCGGTCGTCTTCCAGGTCCTCTTCGGAGGACTCTGCCCGGCACGTCGCTTACCCCACCAGCTGTGCGACGCCGGAGGAATGGGCTTCCTTCGGGAAGAAAATGCTGTTGATTCTCGAGTCGCAGGGTACTAAGCCGTCCGCGCCCCCGAGTGGGGTCGGTCGCGAGAGGTCGAGAGACACCGCTCGCAAGAGTGGTCGGCACGAGTCACGGGAGAGGTCCCGTTCGGACAAGGAGACTTGTTCTCGACGTACCCGTTCCAAGTCCCGATCCTCGCCCCTTTCGAGACCGTGTGCACCTGTGAGGTCTTCGAGGAAGACATCGACATCTGAGGCGTCGACAGGCTTTCTCGAGGCTCCGGCTCCGAGGAAGTCGTCGAAGCCATCGACGCTCAGGTTGTCGAAGGACACGCTCGGGGCTCCGGCTTCGAGGGCTGTGTCGACGCCGCCGATGCTGGCGGCGCTGCATCTGACGTCGACGCCGATTTCCTCGACGCTGATCCTCTCGGTGCCGATGCTTGTTCTCTCGACGCCGGCGCCGATTCGCTCGACGCCTTTCGTGTCGGAGGTACCCCGTGGCACGGGGGAACCCCCTAGGAAGGCTCTGGTTAAGAGCAAGCACTCTCGGGTGCCTTCTTTTCGCCACCTGGATATATATATTTCAGAGGCGGATGAGGATTCTGATGGCCTGGTTCCTAGTCCGGTTCCAGATGAAATTGTCTCGGGCCATAGTCAGTTTGACGATTTGAGGCAGTCACTGCATGATGCCAGTGGACTGGACACCTCTCCGGAGGTGGAGTTTTGTAGGCCTGAGCCTGGCTGTCATGCCGATTCCTCGTACCGGCGCCTTATGGCTAGGGTTTCTGAGTACTTGGGATGGTCTGCTCCCCCAGGGGAGTTTGTGCAGGATGATCTAACGGACATCCTTGATGTTGGTCCCCCAACTGACCCGGTACTGCCGTTCCATATGGCTTTACAGAGAAGGGTGACGGCGGCTTGGACTGCTCCGTAGAGTCTCCCGGCGGTGGGCAGATCCTTGTCGCAAAAATACCATCCAGCCAGTAGCGACCCCTGCTACTTGACCAGGCACCCCACTCCGGAGAGTTTGGTGGTGCAGGCGGCCACGGCCCCGGCAAAGCAGGCGTTGTACCCTACCATCCCTCCTGACAGGGACGACAAACGTTTTGATGGCTGGGCGAAGAAAGTGTTTTCTTCTGGTGGTATGGCGCTTCAGGCGGCCAACTCCATTTGTGCCTTGTCTCGTTTCACACACACTCTGTGGAACTGTGTTGAGTTAGCGGCTGAACATATTCCCTAAAGGGACGAACGGGATGGTTTCCTTGCTATGGTCCAGGATGGTAAGGATGCCATGTGTGAGTCCGTTCAGTCGGGTTTGGACTTAGCTGAATGCGTCAGTAGGTCCATGGCGGCGAGCACCGTGATATGCAGTTTTGCGTGGTTGCGGAAGTCGGGGTTTGTTCCTGATGTGCAGTCCCGGCTCCTCAACATGCCCCTTTTTGGCAGCAAGGCTGACGAGAGCCTTGAGAGGTTGCAGACCTCAAAAGCTTCAGCGAAGTCGTTGGGCGCTGCAGTTCGCCAACCTCCGCCTTTTCGTCCTAGGGGACAGCAGTGGAGGGGTGGTTCCTTTCGCTATTACTCGTCCTTCAGTAAAGCGAGAGGAGCTGGCAGTCAAAGAGGCCAACGCAGGGGTACCAGAGGTGGATGACAGGGTACCCGTGGTGCCAAGGCCGCTCGGGCAGTTGCCTCTTTGCCCTCAGGTAACGCCGCAGCCGCTCCCACTCAGTCATGAGGCCATGTCCCATGGTTCGCCGGTTGGGGGAAGGCTGGCGCAGCATCTTAAGAGTGGCGAGCCATTACTTCAGATGTGTGGGTTCTGGAGATCATAACCAACGGCTACTGTGTTCCCTTTCGGCACAGGCCTCGTGACAATCCACCGGGGAACCTCTCTTTGCAGAGTCCGGATCCGCTCCTTGCGCAGGAAATTCAAGCCCTGCTGGAGAAAGGCGCCATAGAACTGGTACCTGTAGCGGAGAGGAACAAGGGATGGCATTCCCCTTTTTTTTTGATTTCGAAGAAAGACGGGGGATTGAGACCCATCATGGACTTGCGCGGTTTGAACAAACTCCTCAGGAAGGACACGTTCAAGATGGTTACTCTCTCTCAAGTCCTCCAGGCCCTTCAGCTTCAGGACTGGTTGGTGTCACTCGACCTCAAGGATGCTTACTTCCATGTGCCGATCCATCCCAAGCACAAGAAGTACCTGAGGTTTGCGGTTGGCGACTCGCACTTTCAGTTTCGGGTCCTGCCGTTCGGATTGACCTCCGCCCCGAGGGTTTTCACCAAGCTCATGGTGGTGGTGGCAGCGCATCTCGGGCAAGGGGGGATTCACGTCTACCCCTACCTGGACGATTGGTTGATCAGGGGGAGCTCTCCCGAGCAAGTCCTGGATCATCTGTCCGTCACCTGCCACTCCCTTCACAGGCTGGGCTTCTCCCTCAATTTAAAGAAGTCCCATTTGACGCCAACACAGCGGCTCCAGTACATCGGAGCAGTGCTCGACACTTCCCTGGGGCAGTGTTTTCCTCCCCAGGTGAGGGTTGTTCACATTCAGCAGATGGTGCACAAGTTTCAGCATGCCCAGACGCTCCCAGCGTTCGAGTTCTTGAGGTTGCTCGGCCTCATGGCATCCTGCATTCTTCTGGTGCCAGAGGCTCGCCTGCGGATGAGATCTTTGCAGTGGGCACTCAAGACGCAATGGTCGCAGTCCTCCGGCAGGATGTCGGACCCGGTTCAGGTGCCGCCCGCGGTCGCCCGGGACCTTCTGTGGTGTGCCGTCGAAGGCAACTTGATGAAGGGGGCTCCATTTTGGCTTCCCTGGCCGGAGGTGACGATCGTGATGGATGCATCCCTCACGGGATGGGGAGCTCATGCCGAGGAGCTGACAGTCAGCGGTCGTTGGTCTCCGTCGGAGTCCAGACTCCATATCAATCTGTTGGAGCTGAGGGCCGTCAGGCTAGCCCTGAAGGCGCTTCTGCCGACTGTGCGAGGAAAGAGTGTCCTGATCCTGACGGAAAACACAGTGGCCATGCACTACCTCAACAAAAAGGGGGGGGGGGAGGGTCACTTCCTCTGTGCAGGGAGGCGATGCAGCTCGAGTTCTGGGCCAACCAGCAGGAAGTTTCGATCTCGGCAGTTCATCTGGCCGGAGTCGAAAACGTGACGGCGGACGCTCTGAGCAGGCAGAGCGCGATCTCTCACGAGTGGGAGTTGGCTCAGGAGATTCTCCTGGAGATCTTCGCCCTTTGGGGGACACCTCAAGTGGATCTCTTCGCCTCCAGTGTCAACCGGAAGTGCGAAAGGTTTTGCTTGCGGGAATTTCCTCCAAAAGGAGCCTTAAGAGACGCGTTCGTGGTGGAGTGGTCATTCCCGCTGCTGTACGCTTTCCTCCAGTCCCCGTCATCCCGCAAGTGCTGCGGAGGTTACGGAAGTTCGGATGATCCTCATCGCTCCGGCGTGGGCTCGGAGGACGTGGTACCCGGACCTTCTCGACTTGTCCATCTGCCTTCCACGTCGTCTTCCCTACCGAGACGATCTGCTCTCACGGGAGGGGGGTCAGGTTCTCCATCCAGAGGTCAGATCCCTCAACCTTCACGCTTGGCTTCTGAAAGGTTGAGGTATAAGGATTGGGACCGCCCTGAAGACGTGATGGAGGTGTTGCTTTCGGCCCGAAGGCCAGCAACAAAGTCTCTGTACCGTTGCCGTTGGCGTAAGTTCTGCGACTGGTGCAGAGTTCAGAATGTGGATCCTTTTGCATGTGACATCCCCATGGTTCTGTCCTTTCTACTTTCTTTGGCCCACAGGGGCTTGCAAGTGGGTACCATTAAAGGTTACCTGGTGGCGCTGTCCATCTTTAAGCGCTCGTCTGAAGAGTGTTCTTACTTTAAAATCCCTTTAATTTCACAGTTTCTGAAAGGGCTCACTAATGTGTTCCCTCCGTCACCTTTCCTGGTGCCCGGTTGGGATTTAAACCTTGTTCTTAAGTTTCTTATGGGTTCTCCGTTTGAGCCTTTACATTCTTGCCCTTTGAAGCTGTTAACTCTGAAAACTGTGTTTTTAGTTGCGGTTACTTCCGCTCGCAGAGTGAGTGAGTTACAGGCACTTTCAGTTAAGCCACCCTTCACTGTATTTCACAAGGACAGGGTTGTCCTTAGAGTTCGTCCTTCTTTTCTTCCGAAGGTAGTGACGGAATTTCATTTGGCCCAGAAGGTTGTTCTTCCGGCATTCTATCCTCCTCCGCATCCTGGTAAGGAAGAGGAGAGGCTCCATAGGCTTGATCCTAGGAGAGCTTTAAGCTTTTATGTTTCACGCATGTCCCGGGTCAGAGTGGACGATCAACTCTTTATTGGTTACGCTGGAAAGCATTTGGGGCAAGCTGTGACGAAACAGTCTTTGTCTCGCTGGATTATTTTGGCCATCTCGGAGTGTTACCGCTTGGCGGGTAAGGACCCATCGGCTGGCTTGCGGGCCCATTCTACCAGGGTATGGCTGCATCTACTGCCCTGCAGAGGGGTGTTCCTATTCGCAACATCTGTGATGCAGCCACCTGGGCTTCAGTACATACATTTGTACGTCACTATTCCCTCGATTCCATCCGAGGACAGGATCTGGCCTTTGGCAAGGCGGTCCTTTGTTCTGCTATTTGATTGGCTATTCTTAATTTTGATTCTAAATTCTTTCCCTCCTCCTTGCTCTGGTACTGCTTTGGGAGTCTGTCATAGATATGGAATACGTCTGAGGACCCAATCCCCTCGAAGAACAAGTTACTTTCTTACCTGGTAACGTTCTTTCGATCGGATGGTCCGACGACGTATTCCATATCGCTCCCGCCCTGCCTTCCCCGCTGCAGAATTTCTTTTGCGATTGCAGCTTACGTTCCGCAAGGCTTTGTGTCTGACTGGCAGTTGACTAATGTCACACTTTCTGGGGGAAAAAACTACAACTGAGGCTACGGGCGTCGTGCGTCCTACTTATCACATCGGATGACGTCGGAGGAGGTCCTCGACGACGGCGCATCGACGCAGGACGCAGATGCCGAAAAAAGTTTCCGAAGCAGCACAGCTGTGGTGATTACATGTTATAGATATGGAATAGTTTGTCGGACCATCCCATCGAACGAACGTTACCAGCTAAGAAAGTAACTTGTTCTTCTATGGCATTGTGCATCCCTTCTCGTCTAATAAATATGTCCTCTTCAGGGGTTTTGGTGCGATTAGTTTCTTATCTTAACTGATGATTGGCTAAAGTTTATTCATTAAATTTCAGAGGTTTTGTAACACGACCAGATCACTGACCCTGGCCCTGGCCCACTGGGCCAGGGCCAGTCAGTCGTGCCCACTCTATATTTTAAAACACTTGCAACCAATCGCTCAGTGCTATTGCTATGTATACAAGATGGCAGGCTGTTTGGCAAGATTGTATGCAGTACCCTTTGGGTGCACTACAACAACCCTGACCTCCTGGACATAGGAACCCAACCTTTGGTATAAGTCTGTACTACACAGGTTGGTAGTGTGGTTGAGTAGCCAGGCTTATCTCAAGAGGAGTCAATGTGAGCTGTAGGGGAGTTAAACAGAGATTCACAGTGACAAGTATTCAAATAAACTCTTACACACAAGGTTTCCTGATTAAACAATTAATAATTTATTTCTCAGTCAGTTATTGTAAGCCTTCTTCAGGAGGGAGCAATGTTAAGCAACACACAAATACACTTACACACTCTTAGTTTTCGAAATCAGCAGATACCCATTTGGGATGGTCACAGACACTCCCTACACCCTTAGGTGATATCAATTGCTAGGGTGCTGTGGACATGAATATATAACTGTATGTATTCAGACTTTCTTAGGAGAGTGTCAAAGAAAAGAGGGATCAGAATAAAGCAAGTATTCACACAATGATTCTTAAGCAGGTAAGTACTTTCGATAACCCCCCAATGCAAAGTCAGTTACCCCTTTCCTTTAAGGAAGACAAAAACACTAAACAGAGGAGAGAAGAGTCATTCAGGGAGCCAGGTCAGCCAATGTTTAAGTTAGCAAAAATCAAAGTGAGCTGAAGCACTTCTTGCAGGTAAGTGGAAAGAATTTCACAATGTTTTAGAAGTCTTGGTAGAATAGAAATCAAAGTAGGGCCACAGGCTGATTACAAATGCAACCAAGCAAGTCTCCAACGAGGACAAGTGGCTACACAACAAGAGGTAAGATCTCTTAGACTTTACAGTACCTTTAGGTTGAAGAAAAAGTGCAGGAGATGACTTCTGTTCCTGTGCAGCTCTGCAGATCTCACTGTCCCTGGGCCTCAGTCGTGGGGACAAGAGGGAGGACTTCTGGGGACTCCTGCACTGCAATGGGACGGTCACCGCTTGCAACCTTCAAACAAGTGGCACTTTGCTGTTTCAGCTCCTCGCGTCTACCGCAAATAGCAACACTGCGCTTCCTGGCTGTCGAGATGTGCTTTCCTTGCATCTGGGGTCCCACACTCTGTTGAGGGGGGCTCAGGCTCGGTCAGTCCTGCTTCCTAGGAGTCCTGAGGATATTCCTGGAGCTTTTGGACAGCTTAAAAGCAGCGCACACAAACTAGTGTTCCTCTGCCAGGCTATGCGGTTCCAGCAGCGACTGCAGTGGAAACTCGACCATGCTTCGAGAGGATGTCCAGGTGGCTTACTTTGGAGTTGATTGGTCCCACCAACTCAAAAGGAGAAGTCGTCCTGGCAAGGGCTTCTCTGTCGATACGAATTTGGAGTTTCAGCACAGCAGCAGGGCTTCACCGGGCAAACCAACGGTCCAGAAGTTGCAGCAGGCGTCCTCTTCAAGTTCTTCTTTGGATTCCTTAGTCCAGTGGTCGACTCTTCCTTCCAAGCCAAAAAGCCTCGCCTTTTATGCAGCTTGCTCCCATTCATTCCAGCCTAACTGTCAGTCACCCAGCAGGTTTGCTGTCCTTGCCGGACAGCCAGCTAGCCAATCACCTAAGAGTGCATTCCTGTCTCCTAGGAGACTAAGCACAGGGAGTTTCGGGCAAGTAAATCTCAAGAAGGACCGGTCCACAAAGAAATGGGGAAAAAAGAAGACGGGACAATTTTGACAAAAATGGCACCCATGGGTGCTTTACCGTGGCTGCGAACGCAGCCTGCGGTAAAATCCGATAATGGTAGTAAAAAGTAAAGCACTGCCACCAGCCATTCAGTGAGGAAAGGGTAACATAAAAATGTTACATGAGAAGCTTGACAAAGGGGATATTGTAAAATAATGTGTGCTGGGTCTAGAAAGTTACAAATGCAATTAAAGTCACTTTCACTTTACTGCTCTGGGAAACAGTAGTTTATCCCAGAGAAGGTATTTAAACCTTTGGGAAATCTGAAAGACTTCCCTGTGTCACTGCACTGAAGGTGCTGTGTGACACAATGTATACAATGATGCCTATGGAGTTTGTCAGATTCCACAACCAAAAAGAAACTGTGTTCAAAATCACATTAAAATACATGATAGAGTGGAAAAAAGGGTCTCACTCTCTTCAGGTTAATAAAAAAATCAAGTCCTCAAAATCAAGCAAAGTTGCTGGGGGGTCTCTAAGGTAGAGGGAATTAGCACATTTCTGAGAATTCTCCCTAACGCAGGCTTTGAGAACTATGCACAGTGAGAATACATTATTTGCCAAGGATCACACACTTTGCTTAAGCAGCATGCTACAAGCCCCTTGTTTTGTGGCCGGTCTCTTGTTGACTGTTTTGATACATCGCACGACCCCAACTAACTGCGTTTAAGCAACATAGAAAAGGGAAATAAATTACTGTCTGTAAGAATAACATATACCCAGGTACTTTTGCCTTCATAACGAAAATCAAAAGCTGGCATCCATGAATATATGCACAGTAAGTGAACATATATCTTAAAGTGAAATGTACAAATGTAGTTCAAATGACCTTCCCCTTAGAAGAAAGGGCGCAAGACACAATGGCACTGGACTTTTACAAAAAGTAATGAACACCAGAAAAATAACGAGAGAGAAAATGTTCCAATAAATATGCTGACAAAGTATAGAAGCTGCTCAACTTTTTAATCCAGCAATCTGTAGTGAAATATTCCCTGGAAAACAAAATCCCAATACGAAACAAGTGCTTGTGGTCTTGTGAGTAAGCGTCTGTACTGAGAACACGACAACCTTTGCAAAACCCTGGTAGCCAAATACTTGAGCAAGCTTTCCAACCTCAAAAAAACCAAGCGGTTGCTTCCGCCCTCTGGAAAAAAAGGTGAAGCTGTCCACCCACATGTGTTCTTTACTTTTGCCCTGAAAGGGAGCCACAATCGGGTGAAATAACTGCACCAGTGTCCAGGATTACAACCTCTCTTGCCACATCCTGGGCAAATGCTCATGACTTACTTGCCCTCGTCATTTCCCCTCCTCGCCCCGTGTCTGGCTTTCAACAATACTCTGCTTTATAAAGATAACTTGGAAAGTACACATTCCATAGTGTCACTCAAATATATAAATCCTTATTGAACCCTGTGTACAATGCCCCATATTGACTGGGAGACTACAAATACCAGAATGCAATTTAGCAAAAGTCAAAGAAATGGTCTGTTGGAGCTCTCAGAGAGCACTGGGAACATAGAGATCTTTAAACCATATTGGGGCATTATAATAACAAAAGGTTTGCCTCGCACGCTCAAGCTGGATTTGCAATTCCCATGAATTTGCAGCTCCTTACCCAGAGATAGACGCTCGTCTCATGCGGACCTCATGGCAGCTTGACCTTCAAAGTGCAATACTTTTAAGGACTGACAGTAACACGATATAAAAAAAAGAAGAAAATAATGCGAATGCCGTGTGTTTTTACTTAGTGTGTTATGAGGTATTAAAACTAAGAAAACACACAGCATTTGAGACTATGGACTGTCTCTCATCCGAGCATTAACCGGGACCATCCCTGCTTAGCTTTGATAGTGTCGCACTTCTTGGTCTAATTGCACTGTACACGCAAACAAAAGACCTCATACTGGCTTCAATGGGACCACCTTCAAAAACATCAGATTTCACTCTGCTTTGAGATTCAACAGATTGAGGTAAGTAGCACATCAGTAAAGCAGGTCTCTGGTAGCTGGGCAGCCTCAGCTTTGCAAGTTTACATCCTATGGCAGGGTGGACATCAACCTCGGAAGGATGAAAGTTGAATAGAGCATCATAACATGGGCTAATGTGGTTTTACAGTGCTTAGAAGGGGTAGGAATCTGGCATGAAGTGCTATAGAGTAGCATACATGATTATGAATAATGTATGAGTGGGTGGATAATTTGTCTCTTGGCATGCTGTTGGCTGCACCCAGTGAATATATGCAGGCTGTTCTGGCAAGCTGAACCCGCCCAAGACTCCTTACAGTAACCTCAATGACCAGGGGGCAGCCTTGGAAATGTTTTTCCAAATAGGGGGCTTGGCATAAACAAATTAGAAGACCAGTGCTGTTGGGTCAAGGGCGCATCAGTGCCCATTCCTGCAATATGTGCTTATAGAGGTAATCTGCAGAGCTGAGACATGTGTTACACGACGCGCTTTCTGTAAACACTACTACCTGATTCATGGTCTTGTGCCGTTTTGGCCAGACATTGCTCAAGAACATTTTAGGCTAATTAGTTCTGACTGCACCCCCACTTTTCTCCAGTAAGAGTTCTGGGTGCTTCCTAATATATATCGGCAGTTGATGGAAGGGAGGGGACAGGACATACCAGCATGCAGGGCTCAAAATGTGCACTCACAACTAGCCATTTGGTAGTAATAACTGATTCTTGCCGAATAACAAATGGTGTGCTGTGTGTATGTGTAGAATTGAGGTGGCGAGTGACTTCTTCTGCCGGACTAGTAGTTTGCAACTTATGTTGCCCTCTTCAGTAAATATAAACCACTCTTTGTAGTGACTCTTGTACTAGTCGTCCACACACCATGGCCTACAAACTGTTCTTCCACAGTCAATGCCTTTTAAACCAGCAATACATAATTAAGTAACCACAGCCCACAATTCTCATTCTTTCAGTTATTATGGCGACTTGCAAAAAAATGCCCGACCCCCGGGGGAGGCACCAGGGTGGAAGAGGACACGAGGGGTTACTGTGGGTTTCCATCTGTGCTCTTGACCACCTGATTGGCCGGCACCCTCCCCGAATGTTAATTAGATTTGATTTTCACTCAAATGTGATTTCCCAACTGCCTTTGTAATGTGTTATTCTTTTATACTTAACATGTTTAATACAAATATGTACTTTCCAATAAGGTGTCAAAATATAGTTTGATGTGCTTTGCTTTTTTTATCTTTACGGAAAATAGCTTATTTACATCAAGAGCTGACTAATGACTTTCCTTGCATATGAAGTACAGCTATGGGAAGTAACATAACACAAACATACAACTCTAATACTTCTATTTATTCTTCAATACATATTGTTATACATTTGCTAGTTGCTACAGCAACTAGAAAATGCTACCAGAGGACTGTGATGTATTAGTCTAACTTAAATGTGTTTTGGAATCTTAACATTGCCCTGCAAGCTCGTCATGGTGTCTCCTTTTAACCTCAGGTTTGTGATTGAACTCTGTGAACCAATTCAAGTGAAACAGCTAGACATTGCAAACTATGAACTCTTCTCTTCCACACCAAAGGATTTTCTGGTGTCCATCAGTGACCGGTAAGTTGTGTGCTTTATTGCTAAATTGCTCAATGCGAGGCACATTTAAGGTCTCCAACCCTTCTGCCTGTATTTGTTTGGATAAGGCCATATGATCTGATTTGATTAAGAATTCAATGTTCAATTACTTTTTCAGGTACCCAACAAACAAGTGGGTTAAATTGGGAACATTTCATGCTAGAGACGAAAGGACTGTTCAGAGTTTTCCTTTGGATGAGCAGATGTATGCAAAATATGTTAAGGTAATAATGTTTTAGTTGTAATTTGTAATTCATATCAAATTGATGTTGGGTTCCCACTTGACAGGAAGATATGCCATTAAATCTAATACTTGCCATCCATCACAGACTTACTCTCTGAAGCTGCAAGTCTGTGACATGAAGCCCCTTCTTTTTTTTTATCAATATATTTTTTATTGAAACTTTGATCAACATGAAATTCATTGCATAATACACCACAGTAATAAAGCATTAACAGCCTCCGTAAATCAATGCTTCCAAATTTTATTTTAACTGAATTACAGTACATCTACTATTCATAAACTCATTTTCACGCTCGAGCAAACTTGATAAGACAGGTTAACACAGTATAATGCTTCAAAAAGAGGAGACCAAACACAAAAGGGGAAGAAAAAAAAATACACACACCATTCACAATTGCAATCTAAGAAGGCATTTTCTGCGTTATTTCAGACACACCACGCACGGGTCACTTATATCCAAGCCGTGTCACGGGTTAAGGAGGAATTTAACCAGTCTTGGCTGAAAAAACATATGTTCTTTTTTGGCTACGTATTCCAAAAATGGCCCCCAGGTGCGGGCGAACTTGGGCATCTTCCCCTCAATTGTGGCTGTAAGTTTTTCCATTCCGAGTAATTCCCAAACCTTCACCCACCAATAGGCTATGTGAGGGCCCTCTACCTCTTTCCATAAACGGGCTCGTTTGAGGCGAGCTGCCATGAGTAGTTGAGTAATCAATTCAGCTCTAGGACCCGACAGCGGGTAGGACCCATCTTCCGGAGTATCGCCCAGTAGTATTATTTGCGGATCCATGGGCATTAGGGCCCCACACATTTCTCTGATCCTTGATCTTATTTCCAACCAAAAGGATTGTATGATAGGGCAATACCACCATAGATGGCTCAGGTCACCTCTCTGCCCACAGCCATGCCAGCACATATATGGATAGTCTGGGTTCATTGCATGCAGCTTTTGCGGAGAGAAGTACCAACGAAAACAGAGTTTAAGAGCTCCTTCCCTTACCGCCGTACACCTCGAAGATCTATGGGCCCTACCCCATATCCTCTGCCAAGATTCTTGAGAAATAGTGATCTGCAATTCCCTCTCCCATGCCATCATATAGGGGAGTTTTTCGTCCTCTGCAGCACTCTCCAGGAGGCGGTAGCAAGTAGCTATTCTGCGGGAGTGTTGGCCTTCCAAAACCGTTAATTCCAGCCCTGTGGGGGATCTTGTGGCTGCCCGTCTCGTATTCGGATTAGTTATCCAATGACAGAGCTGTATGTACCTGAATCTTTCAGCTTCTGGGAGTTTAAATTTCTCTTTGCATTGTTCGAAGGTCATGGGCATATTATCAGCATAAAGATCTTGTAGTCTCATTGGTTTCTCAGTTGACCAGAGATGATATGAGTTGGGTTGAAGCCCTGGGGTGAAGGCTGGATTCTGCGTGATAGGGGCAAGTGGGCTAAGGCCCAATGTAAAACCTCTTTGTGTGCAGACCTTATCCCAGCATCGGAGTCTAGCTGCCGTGGTGGGGAGAAGGGATCCCCGATAGTTGCGTGCCTCTCGTGGGAGAAACGGCAAGTGACTCAGGGTAGCCCATATAGTTAGTTGTTCAATGTCTTGCCATTGAGGGGACTTTATTAGGTTAGTCCATCTCAAGATGGCTGCTATTTGGGCTGATCGAAAATACTGTGGAATGGAGGGAAGTCCCAGGCCTTCTAGCGTTCTTTCACGCGTAAGAAGCTTACGTTGGAGTCTTGGTGTTTTCCGCTGCCATATAAAACGGCCCATTTCTTTTTGTAGCTCGAGAAGATCTTGGTCTGGGATCAGTATCGGGAGGGCGTGGAACGTGTATAAAAGTCTCGGAAGTAGGACCATTTTAACTGCGCTGATGCGTCCGAGCCAAGATATCTCTTGTAAGATCCATCTCTGCAAGGATTCCTTAGTCTTTTAAGAGATTGGGGATATTGGCCTTCAGCAGCCCTGCATAAGTTGGGGTCAAGTGCACGCCCAGGTACGTGATGGTATGTGCTCTTCCAGTGAAAGGGGTATATATTCTGCAGGGTGGTCAAGGTGTCAAGGGTTTCCGACAGGTTTAAGCCCATTGATTTAGCTGTGTTTATTGTAAATCCTGAAACCGATGCAAATTGATCAAGTAAGACCATGAGGGTAGGAAGGGAAGTTCTAGCCTCTCTCAGAAAACAAAGCACATCGTCCGCATATACCGCAACTTTGTGACTTTGCCCTCCGATTTCAAACCCCTGGATCTTCGGGTGGAGACGAATCTGCTGGGCTATGTGCTCCATCGCTAACGCAAATACCAATGGAGATAGCGGACAGCCCAGCCTGGTTCTCTTACCCAAGGCTATCTGGGCCGACGACTGTGAGTTAACTCGTACTCGAGTTGAAGGGATCTGAAAGTTTGTCAAGATTAGTCTAGAAACTTTCGGGCCAAAGCCCTTTAACACCAAATTCAAATAGTCCGAGGACATGTTATCAAACGCCCTGTGGGTGTCTAGAGATAGTAATGAAAGGGGGCCCGGGATTGTGGGGGCCAATGCTACCAGATCTATTGCTCGGCGGACGTTGTCGTGTGCAGACCGACCCTGAATAAACCCAGTCTGGTCCCTTTCTATTATTAATGGCAACACTTCCCCCTAAACGCCGGGCTATAATTTTGCTGTAGAGCTTTGCATCAGTATTGAGCAAGGCTATGGGGCGGTAGGATGTGCACTCTGTTGGGTCTTTCCCAGGCTTCAGAATTAGGGTCGTAGCAGACTCAGCCATTGTCTGTGTAACGGTTCCTGTTTCCCATAAGAAGTTAAATAGCTTCGTGAGGTGGGGCATGAGCTCTGCACTGAAGGTTTTATAAAATGTGTTTGTAAACCCATCTGGACCCAGGGCTTTACCAAGGGGAAGAGATTTGATTGCAATTTTCACTTCCTGTGTGGTTATTGGGTTCTCCAGAGGATCCCCTAGAGCTTGCGGAACTTGCGGGAGTTGCGCATTTGTTATGAAGTCTTTGCAGGTTTGTAAATCCCCTGCGGAGTTACCTGTTCCCTAAATAAGTTTTCAATAATCTGAAGTTTGCCATCCTCTGAGGAGACCTATATCTGCTTTCACCATCTCGTAGGTTGTCTATCCTGTTTCGCTTTGTTTTTTCAAGTTAGCTGCCAGTAATTTGTTGACTTTGTTCCCCCTCGTATAAAAATATTGCTTAGTGAGCATCATATTGTGAGCTGCCCTTGCCGTGTGGTGTGCCTCCAAAGCCTTCCTAGCTATTCGCAGATCTCTCAAAGAGCGTCGCGAGCTCTTCTCTTTATGTATCGCTTCGAGCCTGCGAGATTCTCCCTCTAATTGAACTTGCAATAGCCTTCTGGCCCTCCCCCTTTGTGCCGCCTGTTCAATCAGGTGCCCCTTAATCACTGCCTTACTAGCTTCCCATATTGTGTCCCAACTCATATTGCCAGTATCGTTCTCATTAAAGTAGAGTTCTGTAGCCTCCCTTATGAGTTTGAATTGATAGGTCTCCTAATAGAAAATCGTTTAGTCGCCAGGGGGGCTTCCGGGGTGAGGTTGCCTGAAGAGGGGACATTGTTAGTCTCAATGGGGCATGGTCTGAAAGGGCTTCTGGAAGTATTTCTGCATCTATCACCGAAGGGATTAGTGAGTCTGAGATAAGAAACCTATCTAGCCTGGAGAACCCCATGTGAACCGCAGAAAAATAAGTATAGTCTCGCTCCTCCTGATGGCAATAACGCCACACCTCAATGAGTGAGTGTTCCCGCAGTAGTGTGGTAAGTGCTCTAAAATTACTCTGGTCATTGGCCATTGGGGGCAATGTTTTATCCATTAAGGGGTTGATTACTGTGTTAAAATCAACACCCAAAATTATTTCCCCCTCTGCACTCGCTCAAGCTTTTCTGATCTGTTTAGTGATAGTATTTCATGCCCATGGGAGGACCCCCTAGTTCGCCGTCCATCTCCCAACGCTCCTGGTTGTGCAGTGTATGGGCCAGGGGAGAAGAGAGCGGGTGCATGTCTCTGGGCCCACCCGGCCCACAGATGTAAGTTCTGCGTGTCAAGTCGGCCTTATTCCACATCTCTCCCAGAAGTCTCAGTCCAGAGAGGATACCATTAGTCGAGTATGAACGAATGGGGAGCCTCATCTTCCACCTTTTTGATTGTCAGGCCAGGCGCTTCCTGGGTTCAATTAGCACTAAGATTATCACCTTCTGGCACCAAGGGGGCCTCCAGCGCTCGCCGCTTATCCCCGTCTTCCGTGGCTTCCATTTCCTGCAGCGGGGGTGCCCCTGGTCGACACCAGCCCCGGGGCTTTCTCCGCCTGTCCTTTGGCGTAGGGCTGAAGGTTGAGTCTGTCGATTCCTGGGGGCGAAGTCCAGAGGCATCTTCATTGTTTGCCTCAGACATAAGCCCCCTTGCCTCGTCCTCTGAAGAGATTATGTAGTGCTGATTATGGAGGTCAAAAATTAGCTTGCACGGAAACCCCCAACAGTATCGAATCTTTTTGGCTTGCAGCCAGGACGTCACCCTCTGTAGCCGTCTTCTTTTCTCAAGGGTGTATGGGGAGAGGTCTTGAAAGAGCTGTAGCGTTGACCCCCGGAATTGTATTGAGTCAGACTTCCTAGCTGCTAACGTGATCTCTTCTTTCTGGCGGAAGAAGTGCACTCGGGTAATGACATCCGGAAGTAGGTTTCTTCTCAGCAGGGCCGGCCGAGGAGTATACCCGATGGGTTCTGTCCAGTGTCAGTGCTTCAGAGGGTGGGAGATCCAGGAGGGATTTAAATAGTGTTCCCACGTATTTAGGAAGATCTTGATTCGAGACTTGCTGAGGGATACCACGAAAGCGCACATTATTCCTCCTTGACCTATTTTCAAGGTCCGCTTGTTTTGCCCAGATGTCCTCCAGCTGTTCCACAATGACCCTCACCCTTTCCGTGAGCACCTCTCTGTCATGGGTCTGCTCACAGGTTATATTTTCCAACTCATTGACCCTGGCCTCAAGGCCCCCAAAGTGAGCCGTCAGGTCAGCAAGTGATTGAGCCAGGGAGTCTTTTGAGGTTTTAATTTCTGCTTTGATTTCCTGGGTAATGTCCTGTTTGAGGTTCTTTAACATCTCCTCAAAGTCATTTCTGGAGAAGGCCATGAAAGCTGCGGCACTGACAGGACCGGGTGAATGTCAGCTGTGACTGTGTGCGACCGTGGGGCAGTTGTCGACTGTGGTGTTAAGAAGGCCTGAATACCATGAGTTTTCTGTTTTGCTGCAGCTTTAGGCATTGCCAGTGGCTCCAATGCAATTGGGTTGGTGCGCACGTAGCGCAGGGGCTTATTTATTAGAAAGCGCAGGAAGAAAACGAAATAATCCCACCAGGTACTCAGCAGGTGTTGATCATGCTCTCCTAGCTCAGATCACATACGCCTTTTGTATGTCTCGCACATAGCTGTTTATAGATCATGGTCTGACGGACATTCTCCAGAATACATTTGAGCTACATTCCTGCTTGTGTCTTTAGATTCACAGCAGCTACCCCCAAAATAAAAAAATCCGACCAGATGCTATGCTTTTGTCTTTTTTGCACAACAATTAATCCCCCCTACCCTACCTCCGTCCTCCCAGCCCTCCACTCCAAAATTCAAATCAAATGCAAACAGTGGAAGGCCATTTCCACTTCGGTAAACCCCTCGAGAAGCACTTCGACCCAGCTTGTGTCCCCTTCAAGTTATATGGTAGGCTTGTTGTGCTAGCAGTGCACGTAGATGTTTGTGCTTTTGAAAATCATATATTCTGACATTTTGTTTTTTTATTTTTTATATATCCGCATTTCCGGGTGATTTTAATTGAAGCCGGACATTTGCAACTATTTGTGCATGGAGCATGGCGTTAAAGTACAGCTCCACGTACTGAGCGGCTAGCGTTTGCTTAAATATGTCAACCGAAGCACTGTATTTTTCTGTTCTTCGGGTAACCATGTTTAAACAAACCGCACTATCCAGGGCGCATGTGCCTGCGCCCTGCTGGCCATGCCCAACAGTGTGTGCCTAAAAGGGACCTGCGCCGCAATAGCCGGAAAGCGCTGCGCCCAAACACGGCATACCCTTTTGAATCCGTATAATAGGTGCATGCTATATATAGCTCGCCATCTAGTGAGTGTTCCCGAGTATTACAAGTGGTTTACTGAAACTAAAACGTGTTTACGCTGCAATGCCATCTGACCTCCCAACGACACAGGATTATTTGAATGAGTACATTAGTAAGTAGTCATCTGGTACAGTCAATTATTTTTAGAAAATCGTTGGCAAAAGTATACATCCTAAACATAAGTCTCAACTAATAACAAAACCGAGATACAATTGACCAGTACGGGAGCAAAGTATCTTCATTGTGCAATAGCAGAGTAAAATCATAATCTTTGTGTCCTCAAAGTTCGAAAAAGTATTTCCATTTAGAAGTATTTTAAAAATGTATGTTGAAAAAGCTTTATCCAAGTGAGAAATGTTATTAGCCTGGTACAAAAGCTACCGGCCCATTGTTGGGTTAAACAAATGATTTTCCGCACTGGCCATTTCCTAGAGAACACTAAACTATTCACTATTCCAGCTTATTTTATGTTTATGTAACTGCCATTTTTGGGTATTCGTAAGAAACCTTGCTTAAAAACTAGTGAAGAGTTAAAAAACATGTTTAACTTTCTACATCTTAGCAAGAGCACATATTTGCGTTCCCTTTTGTTTTGTTGCTTACACATCTCTCAAAATGATTCATGTTTAATTTTGCACCTACTCCTACGTCCCATCCCTTTTCCTCCATCCTGTATGGACATCCCTTGTGAGGGACGGTAACAGAACCTCTTTTCGACCAGAAAGACATTTCCCCGTTAAATTTAGTGGCGCAGTGCCTTGGGAGCGCGGGCTCCCTTAACCCGGCCCACCGGCACCAGACCTCAGTCTCCTTTTCCACATCGACTGGAACGGACCGCTCCACCAGTGCTCCTGGGTGAGGCCTAGCCTCGTAATTCTATGCACTTTCCCTTGTATCTTATCTTTCTTTTTCTAGTTCAGACTTGCGAACACCGTCCACTGGTGCCCTAACTATGTCCCTGGCACCTGTCAGCCCCTACAGGCTTTAGCAGGTGTCTGTCGTGCAGTGGTTCCTTCCCTACAGCAGATCCCCACGCACTCTGATGCCTTGGTGAGGACAACGGTTGGGACAGATGCTCCACGTGCGACTCCCTCACGGACAGGTCACTTAAGCACTGGCTCGAGCTTTGGAGGGAGCTCTTCAACAGGACTCTTCCTCAGAACGTCAAGGACTACATCTGAAGGAAGACACAATTCTCAAAGGCACCCCGCAGAGGCAACTCCTTCCCGGGGAAGCCCTGTGGCGGGAGGGGTCAGTCTGGCCCTCACGCCGGCTCAGGGAGCACCGAGGCTCACGCAGCTACTGGCCTCACGGATGAGGGGTCCAAGGGCCCTACCGGTTCTGCAGCCGAGGGGCCTGTGAGCTCTACTACCACCGGGACCCGTCCTGAGGGGCATCGCCCTGATACCAGGTTCTTATCCGAGGGGGTGCCTTCACGCAGGGCAAGCACTACCGGCCGGGCGGCCGAGGGCTCAGCCCATCGGGTGTACACCTGAGGTGCAGGGCGGAGCAGAGCCGGTGCAGTTGAGCATGGAGGCCGAGTCCGAGAGCACGCCGGCTCCAGGTCCACGTGCTCAAGGCGTGGACAAAATGCTGGCAGCTCGAGACAAAATGGCTGCCACTCCCGAGCAGCAAAGACAGGAAACTTTGCAGGTAGGTGCGGAGGCCCGTCAGCCCAGCAATCAACAAAGGAGGAGTTTTGCTCCTAGGACAGACTGGGTCCACTGATCCCAGTCACCTGGTCCACGTCTTATCCCAACATCTGGTGGTCCAGGTACAATGACCCCATGTACGGGCAGGGGCGACAGCTGGCATATTCGTCACAACACCGCACACAGCCAGCGGTCCCCTCAAATGGGGTCAAGTCTCGGGCATTATTAAGGACATGTTGCCTCTGGCTGCTCCGGCACAACCTACAACAGCACAGCCTATTACTCCTCCTCCAGCTCCACGTCTGCAGCAGCCTAGTACTGAGGATATGACCTCCTCAGCAAAAGCCTTCCATGACAGGATTGCCGGCCTGTCAGAATACGTGGGTATCCCCCAGCTGCAGAAGGAGCTCACCGAAGCAGGAGTTCTGGCAGAAGTCCAGAGAATCAGGGCGGAGGCAAGATCAGGCAACCCCCTACAAAAGGATGTGGAAACTTTGGCCAAAAAGGGCTGTCTCAAGCCCCACTCCACTCAACCCATCAACAAAAAGCTGCATGCTAGGTTCAGGGGACAGCATACTACTCTCTACGCACCCGCAGCCTCTGTGCCTCTCATCAGTAATCACTGCAGCATCCTCGTATGCCAAGCCCCAGGCTTTGTCTTCCTGTACCACCACAACTTCTCTCCTCAACAAGGAAGAAAAGACCCTCAAATCATATGGCAAGGAGTTCTATTCAAATGCCGGGCTGCACCTCAGGCAAGCTAACGCAGACGCTATCCTCGCTGCAGCTTATCAACACCTGTGGAGGGCGATCGCAGACTTCCTGCCTGACCTACCTCAGGACAAGCAAGCCTCTTTCAAAGCGGGCCTAGCTGAGGCCAAACTCGTGGCTCAGGACATCATGGAGGCGTCTGTGGGCCACATCAACACCGCTAACAGGGCAATCCGTCTGGCAACAGACATGAGGCGGACGGCCTGGTTGAAAGCTACCAGGTTCAGCCCAGATGTGCATGACAGAATCTTGGACCTTCCGTTTGAGGGAGGTGATCTCTTCCACACCCACTGAGGAGGTGCTCGATAAGACCACCAGCTCTCAGACTGCAACATTTCTGGACATTCTTACCAAACTGGCACCTAAACAGTTCTCACAGACAGTCCCGCTCAGACAAGGGGCGTTCATTTGGCGGCTTCTGCAGGTTCCAGGAGCGCAAAGCCAGACAGCCGGACAGGTCTCCCAGTCAGCACGAGAGAAAACACTGCAAGGCATCACACAAGGGGTTCTTCCAATCCCCCTCTTCTTCATCAGCCCCTGACCCGAAGAAGCAATGACGATGTGCCTCAGGTCCACAGCCACCCCAGTTGTGGGTAGGCTGGCCCTGCACAGTCAAGCTTGGCGCGGGAAGTTTGCGGATGCTTGGGTCAGCTCAGTGGTGTCCTGGGACTTCCAGTTACCTCTTCCTTCTCCCCCTCTGTCTCCTCATCTCCCACATATTGGCACACCATCTCTGCCCGCAGAGATTCGCTCCCTTGTAGAGAGTGAAGCGGTAGAGCAGGTCCCACCATCCCAGCAGGGGCAGGGCTATTACTCCTGCATCTTGGCTATCCAGGAGAAGAACCTGAGGGGCCTGCGAGTGGTGTTGAATCAGTCTTCCCTTAATCTTTACCTACCGTTACAGAAGTTCAAAATGGTGACGCCAGCGCTCATTGCCGAGACACTGTGTGGGGGAGACTGGATGTGCTCCCTGGACCTGAAGGACGTGTATCTTCACATTCCCATTGTGCAGCCGCACAGGCCCTTCCTCAGGTTCCGGGTTTTGGGCCTGCATTTTCAGTACAAGGTTCTGTCTTTTGGGCTAAACTCAGCTCAGAGAGTCTTCACAAGGCTCATGAATGCAGTGGCGGCTCTCCTCGGGTTGGAGGGGCTGCCCTGACTAGCCGACGACTGGCTAGTCAGGGGTACTTCTCCGGAGCAGGTTTGGGACTCAGCGGACAGGCTCATTTCTACCCTATTCGGCCTAGGCTTCTCGATCAACTACCAAAAGACTATGGTCAATCATACGCAGACGCCAGTGTTTCTGGGTCTGGTGTGGGACACACAGCGGCAGAGGGTTTTCCCACGGGGGACAAGTTGACAGCGATTCGATCAGCAGTCTCCCACTTCCGCAGCAGGTCAATCACCACAGCCTGGTGGTATTGACACCTTCTGGACCCGTACACCAGGCTCTGCATGAGGAGGCTCCAGTTGCATTTTGCGGATTCTTGGTATCAGTAATCGGGTCATCAGGGGGCCCCTGGTCTCCATCCCACAACACCTAGACCTCGACCTCAGATGGTAGCACCAGGAAGAGAACATTCTGGTGGCCAGGCCCTTCCGTCCACCCCCCATCGAGTACACCTTTACCACAGATTCCTCACTCAAGGGGTGGGGAGGAACCCTGGGAGCGCACTCAGTGCACGGCCTCTGGACCCCTTCCGACCAGCAGAATCGCATCAACTGGCTGGAATTTATGGCTATAAAGTTGGCACTCGGGTCCTTTCAACCGACCAGCAAATGCAGGTCGGTGTGCATCCAGTCGGGCAACACGACCTGCATGTTCTATATCAACAAACAGAGGCGCAGCAGATCCCCACAACTGTGCTTGTTCACCCTGGAAATCTGGGAATGGGCCATCTGCCAGAGTGTGTGGCTCTCGACGGTCCACCTTCCGGGAGAGTCCAACTTGTAAGCAGACAGGCTCAGTCACCTGGCCGTCGACAATTATGAGTGGCAACTGAACGGCAGAGTCCTCCAGGAAGTGTTCAGCAGAGGGGGGCACCCAACAACAGACCTGTTTGCGACAGCAAAAAATCGGACGTGTCAACAATTTGCGTCCTGGGGAGGAAGGGGATGCAACTATCTAAGGTATGCACTCCAGATATGCTGGGACGGGATGTGGGCATATGCATTTCTACACACACTGCTTGTGCACAAGGTAGTGAGCAAGATCAGGAACTCCAAGAACCTCTGGATTATCCTTGTGGCGCTTCGCCGGTCGGCGCATCCCTGGTTCTTGGACCTGCGGCAGATGTCACTTCAGCCATAAATTATACTCCCACACCCCCTCGTACCCCACCACCCCCTCAGGAAGGGCCCCCTACTAGCACAACAGGGACGTGCATTGCTACAGCCCTCTTCAGAGAGACTAGCCCTAGCGGCCTGGTTCCTGAGCAGCTAACTCTCCAGCACCTTCAGCTGTCCAGCGACAATCTGGAGATCATTCAAAAGGCCAGGAGTCAGGCTTATACACAAGCAGTACAAATGTAAATGGACAAGGTTCTGCTTTGGGCTAAGGAACACAGGGTGAACCCGTTGGCATGTACCCTCAACCAAGTCTTATCATTCTCAGCCTATCTCGCCAGGTCTGGCATCCAGGTGGATACCTGCAGAACGTACCTGGCTGCGATCGGTGTGTATAGGAACTCTGACTCTCTTATCCTGTCTTCGGCCAATCCCGTAGTAAAGAGACAACTGACGGGGTTGACCAGGCTGTACCACCCAGTCAAGCGCCTGCATCCCGTTTGGAACGTGAATGTAGTCCTATGTGCTATAGTGCACAAACCATTTGAACCCATGGCCATGGCAGACATTAAGCTGGTCACTCTAAAGACAGCCATTCTGGTTGGGCTTACATCTGCTCAGAGTCGGCGAGATCCAGGTATTAGTCGCCTCTGAGCTGTAGACGAGATTTCACAAAGACGAGGTTGTGCTCTGCACGCACCCCAAGTTTCTCCCAAAGGTGGTATCATCCTTCCACATCAACAAGGAGATTGTGCTCCCCACATTCTTCCCGGACCCTAAGGAGGATGTAGAAAAGACGCTCCATTGCCTGGATATCAGGAGGGCATTGAAATTCTATCTGGACAGAACAAAGAACATCCGCAAGACGGACGCTCTGTTTGTAACATTTGGAGGCTCTAGGCCTGGGCAGCAGGCCTCCAAGGCATCCATAGCGCGATGGATGATGGCGGCGATCCAGGTGGCATAGAAGGTGCAGCACAAGGACCCCCCACAGGGCATGCATGCGGTAAGAGCTAAGGCGACAGTAGTCTCGTTCCTGTGCCACGTTCCCTGGCAGGTGATCAGCAGGTCGCCAACGTGGGCATCTCCGTCAGCTTTTTGCAAGCACTTGCTGCTTGGATACCACTGCCAATGTGGTGCAGAGTTCCGCCAAGCGGTGCTTCGTGATCTATGTGCCTAGAGGCTCTCGTCCCCAGGGCGTGTCAGTTGTAATCGCCCATACAGGATGGAGGAAAGGGGACGGGACATAGGAGTAATCAAGTATTAGTCACCGGAGTGACTAACGTACTTCTAGTCCATAGTCCCCTTTCATCCATACGGCTCACCACCCATCCCCCTATAATAAGACCAGTGAGGTTGTTAAAGTGTAGTACAGCTGACGTGCCAAAGGGGACTGAGGTGTGGCACCGGTGGGTGGGGTTAAGGGAGCCTGCACTCCCGGGGCAGGGCCCACGCGCCAGTAAATTTAAAGGGGGATTGTCTTTTTCTGATGGAAAAGAGGTTCCGTTCCCATCCCTAGCTAGGGACGCCCATACAGGATGGAGGAAAGGGGACTATGGACTAGGAGTACGTTAGTCATTCTGGTAAATAACACTACATTTTTCGTTAAATTAAAAATTGTGTCTGAGTAACATGTGAAAAAGTCCAAAATATGCTACAGGTACAAGATTGGATAAGCAAAAGATAAAAGCAGCTCCTTGGTATCCACCATCCACCATCCACCATTAACCGGTGACCAGGAGCTACCGCTGGTACCAGGAGCTAGTACATAGATTTTGGAAAATCTAACTTCCACATAAGATGCAAATATATAATTTTGTCCATTATTTACGACCCCTTATACTTTAAATGCCATATAGTTGCGTCTTAATGTTTATTTGTATATTGTGCGAAAGGCATAGGGCCTCATTAGGACCCAGGCGGTAAGGGGTTTACGGCAGCGTAAACAGCGCCGACCCTTACCGCCTGATTCCGAGGTCCCTTAGCGCCATGTAGGATTTAACACCTGCTTTTAGCAGGTGTTAAAATCCATGGCGCTAAGGGACCTTGTTGTTAATTACGCCACCGTAATTTACGGTGGCGTAATTAACGCCTTCCCCACTCCCATTATGCCCTATGGGGCAAAAATGGGAATGGGGAAGGGTAAATGGGGATTGGGGACTTACCGCCCCGCCAACCTCGGAATGGGGCGGTAAATCCGCCAACCACCATGGCGTAAACCTTGTTTACGCCATGGTGGTAAAGGTACGACCCAGGCGGTAACTTACCGCCTGGGTCGTAATGAGGCCCATAGAGTTTAATTCACATAGTTCGTTCAGCCGCAGTTGGCCTGGGGAGCCAAAAGTAGCTCCTGGCTCTACTGGGCTATACGCAGGAGCTATATAGACACCTCCCAGCGCCCCTCAATTTCGAACCCAGATGCTAGGTCATCAACTGCACACAATAGTATTTTACAGCACAAGTTTGATACCTGTTCCACAATATATGCCCCATTTGACACTGTCAAAGCATGCTTCATGATGCCTGTGCTCACAATATGCCAGCATTGCTACTGACAGCCACGTTTTTATGATCAAAGTCATCATTGCGCCTGGCACTCACTTGGTATGGAGGCATGTGTGCACACATACATCCACCCAGTTTTTCCTTAAACGGACCTGCTTCAGGTTAGTCCCTTTGCTCCATTTTCCTTTGGCTCGCTCATGCATCGTAACCACGATGGAACAGAATGCTTTAGGACCATTAGCTTCATAGTTCCTAGCATAAAGACTGTACATAATTCTGGTGCTCTAAAAGCTTAATGCCCCCAAATCTGCATCAGCCATGTTCCAAAGAGGAGACAAATGAGTAATTTCTCTCCATGCAGCGACCCAACCAGTTTACCCAATGAGCCGTGCCTGGATGGGGGAGCTGTGGGATATGACCCCCCCCATGGCCCATTGTGCATGCACAGCAGCTTGGACCCGAGCTACGAGAGGGGACGCTCCTGTACCCTTTTCTCTTCCTGCATTTTTGCCATCGGTCCTTAATGAGAGCTGTGTGTGCCAGGGCATCACACATCAGTCTTTTGTGAACAAGCCGGCCCTTGCACCCACCTGGATATAATTATCACTATCTTTAGTTTTACATGTCTGATACCCTTCAAGAGTTACTGGGCCATATCCTTAATGTTGACTGTTTGTTCCTTCATTCCTCATAGAATTCTACTTCTTTGTAAATACCTCATTGCTGAAATGTGGAAAAAGCAAGAACCTCCTCACCTGACAGACTGTATTTTCTTCTGCTTTGCAACCCACAGAAAAACCTCTGCAGTTTTTATCTCCTTAGCTAACCTAGGACTGTGAACCTCTTAAATGATTTCAAAATTCGTACTCTGTGACAACTGGACTGCATGTCATGACCACCCATCCTGCGTTGGTTATTTCCATTGACCACCTTTTCCTATTGACTCATTTGTCCTCTCTTTTGATCCCTCTCCTTTTGATCACTTAATGTAGCACTCCATTTTCATGATTTGCTGTCCATTCTCTTCCCCATCACTCTGTTATCTAAATAGAAGTTTAAATAAGTTGCTCTGGCCTCACACAGAGCGACTGTAAACCCCTCCCTCATAGCTCTCACCACCCCAAGCCTCCTCTTATCAAACAAATCTTACTAGACTTTAGCTTTGCCCTTCGCTCTCCCTTCGAGCACCACCCCTAACTTGCATCTCCACCCCAATAAACTCTTCTCATCAGACTTTGGTCTCCGCAGAGATGTGCTTTCTCAAGACTAGATTGCTACTACATTTTGGTACAGATGCAAAGACTGTTCTCCTTTCATTCCTGACTTCATAGAAAGATGCACTCTTTGCACTACTACTTTGGACATAGCAGAGTCCAACTACTTCACCAATCGCTTCTTCTCACTATGATCCACACTGCTGCAAGCTCTTCACTGCCCTCCAAGCTATGCTGCCCCCTCTGCCGCTGTCCTCACGTCATTTCCCATCTGCTAATGATTTCTGCCCTCTAGTTCTAATCCATGGTTTCTACGATCCATAATGCCCTAACCATCCTTCATCCACCTCACCTCTGCTTCATCCTCTTTGCTTGTTTCCTCCATCTCACGCGCTGAACCAGTTCTCTGGCTAGCCAACCATCCGATGTCCTTGTGGAATAATTTCCTTCTTAAATAATCAAGGCCCTGTCATGCCTTACCTATTTCTCCTTTCTTCCCCCCCACTTTAACCTTTTTTTTTTAAAACCAGGATCTCTTTTCACTTTCTGCTCCAAAGTAACCACAGTACTACCAATCCTCAAAGTCCTCCATCGACCCTGACCTAACCACGTAGGGACGTATGGAGGAAAGGGGACTATGGACTAGGAGTACGTTGAGTAACTATTATTACTCCTACGTCCCGTCCCCTTTCCTCCATACTGCATGGGCGATTACAACTGAATGTAACCCCAGGGTGGAGAGGTGACCCTCCTTAAGTGAACAAGTTCCTTAGAACTGCCTGTTCGAAAGCTGTGTCTGATTAAGAGCCGGCGTCCAAACAGTAGTGCTTACAGAAAGCCGAAGGGGTGGCCCAGGTGGCAGCCCTGCTGATGAACTCCACAGTGGACTCCATGATGTCTTGTGCCACCAATTTAGCCTCCGCCATTTCCGCCTTGAAACGTGCCTGGCTCTGCACCAGAAGTTCTGGAAGGAAGTGAGCTATTTCCTGCCAAAGCCTCTGTTTAATGGCTGCCAGTATGGCATCCGCGTTGGATTGACGACAGTGCAGTGAGGCGTTGGAATAAAGATTCTTTGCCTAAGCCGCCAAGATCTTCTCCTCCTTGCCTAACAGCGCTGAGGACGAGGTGGCCGAGGACGACTGAGGCTTTGAGTAGTGACGCTGCAGCGATCACCAAAAAGTGCAGTTGAGGGTGTGCCGACAGCAAGAGTGGATCCCCTCCATTTGCCTATACTTGGCGTCAAGGTGCTGATTGACGGGCTGGGCCGAGTGGGGCTTAAGCCACCACTCTTTGGCTAAGGCAACAACATCCTCCTGCATCAGGATCCCCGTTCTAGCCACAGGGCATAGAGTGAGGACCTCGGCCAGGACCCCTTCCTCCAGTTGCCAAACCTGCAAGCTGTTCATGGAAGGCCTTGGCTGATGGCGTGTCTGGGTCCTCTCCCTCGTCAGTGTCCACCAGGGTGTCCGGAGCGGGTGGAGGAGTGCTGGGCGCCGAGGGCTGTTGTGTGGGGACCAGAGCCGGAGACTGCAGCGGAGGCTGGTGTGAAACCACCTGGACTGTGGGAGGCAGGGGAGCCGGAATCGAAGGAGCCGGCAAGGGCAGCAGGGGCTCCACCGCGGCCTGAAGTGCTGGAGTCGTAGGAGGAATTACTATAGGCGCAGGAGGAGGGGCCGGAGGGAGCATGTCCTTGATCACATCCCGAAGGATGGCCCCCATCTGAGGAGATCTCATGAGAGTGAGAAATTTATTGATGGGGTAGCGCGCGGCTGCTGGGGCCAGTGTGTACTCTGTCTAGCCGGTTGCGGGGTAAACCTGCCCTGCAGTGCTGATGGATAAGCTGTAGGCCACGTACCTGGTTGACACCAGTCCCACCTTGTAACTCGTTCTCCCACCTGCTCTTTCCCAAGGGGTGGTATTGGAGAAGCATGGTGCTTGGCTCACTGCGCCCGGCCTCCTACGGGACACTTGGCGGTAGAGCTTGAGACCTACCCTGCACCTCAGGACGGGGCCTGGTAGGCGTGTTGCCCGTGGCAGTATGATTGGTAGTGCTGCGTGCAGGCTCCCTTCAGAAATCTGGCCGGTACTAAGGCATAGCCCCTCGGGTATACACCCGGTAAAAGAACCTTGCAGTCACTCAGCACTGTCTCCGGAAAGGATCTAATGACCCCTCGGCCTGGCGGTCGGTAGCTGAAATAGCCTTAGTTCCGGTGCTGGTGCGAGAACCTGAAAGGTTCCTCCCGCTCAGGGGTTTCCTTGGGAAGGAGTCGCACTTGCCGGGTTCTATGGAAAAAAGCAGCCCTACCTTGGGCCTTGACTTATGTCTGACGAAGTCCTTCAAGTCCTCTCGAGGTGATCACTCGAAGAGCTCCCTCCACAGAGCTAGTCTGTTCTTCCGAACATGCGGTATAAGCGCGTCACAGGTGGTACAACCCTCCCAGCCATGGTCAGGGCAAAAGCAGCGGAGCAAAAGAGCATGGGGATCTGTCGTAGGGAAGAGCCCTTCGTAAGGCTGGACACCTGCTGAAGTCTGCTGATGTCGACATGCGCCGGATAGGAGCGTGGCGCCAGAGGACTGAGTACCTGATTCATAAAAAGAAGACAAAAAGACAGAAGAAAGTATCTGAGGAAGAGCGCGTGGTATTACAAGGCCGAAGCCAAACCCAGGAACGCTGGTGAAATCGGCCCATTCCCGTCGACGCAGAAAAGGGGACTGGCTCTGGTGGGTGGAGTCAGGGGAGCGCAGTCTCGCTGGGCCGAGCCCCCACGCGCCTCTAAATTTAAATGGGAAGAAGGTTTTTTCTGGTGAAAAAGGTTCCGTCTCCCATGCCTAGCGAGGGACGCCCCATGCAGTATGGAGGAAAGTGGACGAGACGTAGGAGTAAGAAATGCCAATAAAGAGGGTTATCTCTAATCTATGCACAAAATGGTCAGGGTGCCCCTCTACCGATAATGAACATGGACAAATAACCTGTTCTATGGGAAGGTGGCCACTCAGGAGAGTCTACAACCAAGTTTTAGCTCACTGGGTGTTACACCAAGTTACCTAGGGTAATTCAGACGTGGACCCCTTGCTCACTGTGTGTTAGAGAGGCGCGGCTTCACCTCACTGATGAGGCACGACTTGGCCGAAACACTTGTCTGGGGTTGCTGTTGGTACTCTTGCTCAGTGGAGAATTGCAGAGCATTTTGGTGCAGGACTGCCCTTGTGGGTGGGTCAAAGACTGATATGTAAATGGATATTTTGAATGGATTGTGTCCTTCAACGCATTCCTCATGTTTGATAATCCCATCCAGTTTCGGAAACATTTTCTCGGCAGAGGGCGCTGTGCATCGATGGCGTCGAGTCGATGTCCCTCGAAGGCCTCTGTCGAGGGTGACGTCATTGGGTGTATAAGTAGCATGCGCGGCACGCGTTGGCCTCAGTTCTGTTTTTCCGCAAACGTGTTTGCTTTGGAGACTCGGCACCCCTCGCTAGTTGCATTTGCTTTGCAATTCCTGAAAAAAATCAAAGTTAATCGACGACGATGTCTTCGTCCTCCATCCCGACGACTTCTCGCACGGGCTTTAAGAAGTGTAAGGAGTGTGATTCAAAAATGTCGATTACGGATCCACATCGTTCTTGCCTGTGGTGCTTGGGGGAAGGCCATGACACCGATTCCTGCACAAAGTGTCAGGCTATGACAGGAAAAGCCCTGCGAGAACGAACGGGAAAGTTACAGGAAGGGAAATTGCCCTGTAAAACTAAAACCGATTGTTCCTCAACCGTCTATTCCGGAGATCATTCTCCTCGACGCAAGAGTGCCAAAGCGATCGAGGTACCGCAGTGGTTCACGCCACTCGTCCTCGACGAAGCGATTGAGGAGCGGCACAATCGGTCGCCATCCTCCTCGTCAGATGAAACCCCCAAAAAATTAAAGTGCCCCACCAAACATTTGTCACCCGAAGATCGTGAGGCATTCCGAATGAAAATGCTGGAAATATTTGAAAAGGGTAAGCCTCCGTCCGCGCCCTTCTTCAGAAGCCAGCAGACAGGGGTCCCATACCGACACTCACGCATGCCCTCGAGTCCAGGTGGTCGAAGGAAGGTTCACAGAGGACCTTCGAGGTCTCCGGTGAGTAAAAGACGCCCGAGACGTGACAAGCGTTCGAGGTCCTTGACGCCGTCGAAACCTCCACGACCTCGTGGCACCATTGAATCCTCGACGCCATAGGCGCCATTACTATCGACGCTACTGACGCCACCGTTGACGTCGACACCAAAACCATTGATGGTAAAAATTCTGGTGGTTTCAGCACATCCTACTGATCTTGTGAAAGCTCATAAAGGCGCCAAACCAAAGCCTTTGAGTGTTCCAGAAAAAAAGTTTACCCCTTTCCCAAGGAAGGAGTTTTTAAAATTTCTTTCTTCAATTTTTGAAGAAGAAAGATCTGGTCCCATTTGGCCTTGACTTTGGAACTCCAAATATACCGGAATGTCTTATTTCGGAAGAGAGCAGGATGGGAGACCTTGTTGACACTCTGCATAATGCCAGTGGCGTTGATACATCGCCTGAAATGGAATTTGGTAGGCCAGAGCCAGGAGAGCATGCTGACTTTTCATATCGTCACCTGATGTCCAAGGTGGTGGAATATCTAGGCTGGGCTAGACCTCCGGTTCAATTTGTCCAAGATGACCGTACAGATATTCTGGACCAAGGTCCACCTACAGACCCAATCTTATCTCTTTATGTGGCTTTACAAAATAGGGTGGCCAGAAATTTGGAGTCCCCGGACACCATCCCTGCGGTGCGTAAATCCCTCACAAGAAACTACCGCCCTTCCAGTAGCAACCCCGGCTATCTGTCCATGCACCCCACTCCCGAGAGTCTGGTGGTCCAGGCAGCCACTGCTGCATCAAATAAGGCAGCATATCCTACCATCCCTCCAGATATGGACGCCAAGCGTATGGATGGATGGGCGCAGAAGGTATTTTCAGCTGGGAGTATGGCCCTGAAGTCGGCCAACTCCACCTGTGCCTTAGCCAAGTTTTTGTACACTCTGTGGGAGTGCATATCCATGGCGGTGGAGCACATTCCAAAAGGGGAGCAAAGGGAAGGTTTCCTAGCTATCATATCAGATGGCAAAGAAGCCATGCGTGAATCCCTTCAATCTGGATTGGACACTGTGGACAGCATCAATAGGTCCATGGCTACGAGCACAGTAATGCGCAGATTTGCGTGGTTACGCAAATCAGGTTTTGCACCGGACGTGCAGGCTCGTCTTCTAAACATGCCATTTGACGGGTTTCACCTTTTTGGTAACAAGGCTGACTAGAGAGTTTAGAGGTTGCAGACCTCAAAGGCGGCTGCCAAATCTTTAGGGGCTGCGGTTGGGCAACCTCAGCCTTTTCGTTCGTCAAGGACCACCATGGAGGGGGCGATCCTATCGTTACTACTCATTTCGAAAGGCGAGCGGAATGGCCAGTCAAAGATTCCCCCAAAAAAATCCCTCGTGGTGGATGAGGAAAAAGTGCAAAGCCAGCTCCAGCTTCCTTGCCATCAGCAGCTGCAGCAACCGCTGCAAAAACACAAAACCACACAAAACCGTCACAAATCACTGGTGGGGGGGCAGACTATCTCAGCATCTCCAAGAATGGCGAGCCATTACTTCAGATGCTTGGACTCTGGAGACAATAGCCCAAGGTTACTGCCTTCCATTTATAAGCCAGCCTCACAGCAATCCACCAGGGAAACGCTCTTTGAGGATTCCAGATTTGCTCCTTGTGTAGGAAATAATAACCCTGCTAGAGAAAGGTGCTATAGAACCAGTACCTGTAGCCGAGAGGAACAAGGGTTGGTATTCCACCATATTTGTCTATCCCCAAAAAGGACAGAGGGCTGAGACCCATCTAGGACTTGAGATACCTGAACAAGTTCCTCAGGAAGGACACATTCAAGATGGTAACACTTTCTCATATCATTCAGGCCCTCCAGTAACAGGATTGGTTGGTGTAATTTGACGTTTTATGGGAGTGCAAAGGGGCACTTGCCCAGGCCCCCCACCTTGGAGGGGTCCCCACAAGGCTATCTGATCTGAAGTAAGATTCCATTGTTCACCAGTCTTAAATAGCACGTCAGGATTTTTTATGGGGTGCTGCTGAGGCTCTAAACCCATTGCCTTTCTGTTTTGGTAAGTGCATTCTGCCTTGATCAATTCATCATGTATTGCTTTCTGTGTTCACTGTGGTATACATAGTTTGTGTGTTCCTTATGGCACAACTCTGTAGCATTCTTTCCTTCCTGCGGGAATTATGTTGATCATGTCCAATAGGCAATGGTGAAATGCATATTGATAAATTGAGAGCCACAATGGTTCAGAAGTTAGCTCAGTGTGTGAAGCACCCATTGCAGAAATGTGTTCATATGCAAAATTAGAATATCACATTCCAGCAAGGCTGGCTGAGCCTTTCCTATGTCTGAAGTTTATAAACCTGCCTGTATATGTACTTGATTTTGCAGAACAACATCTGCTATTATCAGCAATGTACCTGTACCCGATAGGGGTTGCTATAAAAAAACAAACTTATCCTTATGGTGAAGGTCTAGAAATTAGTTTGTTCAGATGGGGTTGTAAAACCTAGGCAATCGCCTCCAACGATGGCAGAACCTGTTAGTCCAAGAGGTGAATAAGTATCCAAATTCAAGACTATGGAACGACAGCGTTCATGTTTGTATCTTGGATTTGCCAGAAGACGATAAAGTGATCCTGGTCAAGTCATCTAATATATCTTACATTACTGCGCTGTCTTCTGTGAGGTGTGTCTTCTTGCATGCTGCTGGTATCGTTTAGCCCATTAGTTGATCTTTCTTCTTATGTAGGCTTTTTGGGTGGAAGTTGTTGGTAGACCGAAGAGAGCGGACCACGTGTTACAGGCCTCAGGCAAGCATATTTTAAGGTCTGCTAGTTTGACACAAAAAAAGGTTTGCTTTTTGGTAAAAGTCAAAGGTTTTTATGCACGTTTGTAAATGAAAATGTCCCAAGCCATTGTTTTGGAAGTATTTAAAGCTTTAAAATACAAAAAACAAACCCAGATTAAATGTGTTAAATCAAATCGATTGGTATGCTGGTTCTTATATACTTCCCTTGATGATGGATAGAATGAAGATAGAATCATTCCGATTTTGCATAACACCCTTCTATAATATTTTGTTTAAAAATGGTCATGTTTGGTAATGTGATTTGTGTACTTTCCAAGTCCGTTTTTTAATAAAATGAGATTGTTTTAGTTCATGGTAAGAACTGGAAAAGAACGTGTTCAAATGCAGAAATTGCAGAGTTGGCACAAATCCTAGCTTCACGCCTTCACCCCTTAACCAATGTGCGATGCTGGGCATCTCATTTAATCTTGTATTGCCTAACCTCTCAATATTGCCAGTCCCTAAACCTTTCAAAATAGTCAGCCCTTCAGAGTGATTTCCTGCTCCTGGTATGATCTTCATAAAAGCCTTATTTGTGGTTTCACTGGGTTAATAGTGAGCATATTTATATCACACACCACAGGCATTTGTTCCTTTTGATATCTAATGGAAACACTATTTGAAAACCATATCCCACTTCTAATCTCAGTCTGTCTGGATAAAGGCACCTTCCTGGTAGCTTCTAATCTGCCTCCACTATCCATGCTACGGTATGTGTATCGTTCTCCTTCCTTCCAATTGGTGGTCACTATCCATGCATGAGCACTTTTGCATTCTGTGAGGCAGCTAATGTGAGTTCGCTGTCTATTATGGGTAACATGTACCTTTTACATACGGTCCTGCATTAATACTACATCTACCTTCCTGGATGTTATTGATAAAAAGTATCCTGTATGTTCAAATGCTAATTGTTTATCATTCTGATTAGAGCAAGATTGAAGAGGGCAAGGGGACCTAAAGGGAGTAAATGTGCTTATTATGCTGCGAGACAGAATAACGACCTATAGGTTGTGAGCGCGACGGGTCGGGGTTGGAGGGCGCAGCCAGTATTCTTTATCCCTTAATTCCCTCGGTTTGGTGGAGGGGGCCCAAAGATGTCCGTGCCCAGGGCCCCAAAAGTGCTTAAGATGGCCCTACCCCAGGTGTCTTCACCAAAATGATGGTGGTGGTGGCAGCGCATTTCAGGAGAGGGGGGGATTCATCTCTACCCCTACCTGGACGATGGTCTGATCAGGACATATTCTCCCGAACAAGCTCTGGATCATCTCAGTCAACTGCCGCTCTCTTCACAGACTGGGCTTCTCCCTCAATTTCAAGAAGTCACAGATGCCACCTTCTCAGCAGCTCCAGTACATCAGAGCTGTACTAGACACATCCTTGGGAAAGAGCTTGCCATCCAAGGCGAGGGCTCAAGACATTCTTCAGATGGTTACCAAATTTCAAACTGCCCAGAATCTTCCGGCCTTCGATTTCTTTAGGTTGCTCGGCCTCATGGCATCCTGCATTTTTCTGGTGCCAGAAGCCCACCTGAGAATGAGATCCGTTCAATGGGCTCTAAGAACACAATGGTCCCAATTCTCAGGAACGATGTCGGACCACCTTCAGGTGCCAACCAGTGTCTCACATGATCTTCTGTGGTGGGCCTGCGAGGACAATATTCTGAAGGGAGAACATTTTTGCCAGACATGGCTGGAGATTACGGACGCCTCACTCATGGGGTGGGGAGCCCATGCCAATGGTCTGACAATCAGCGGTCGTTGGTCTCCATCGGAGTCCAAACTACACATCAACCTTTTGGAGCTGAGGGCAATCAGACTAGCGCTTAAGGCCTTTCCGCCCTCTGTCAGGGGAAAGAATGTCCTGATAATGATGGACAACACAGTGGCCATGCATTACCTCAACAAGAGAGGAGGTGTAGGGTCACTACCACTGTGCAAAGAGGCAATGCAGTTCTGGTACTGGGCAATTCGAGCAGGAATCTCCCTATCGGCAGTTCACCTAGTCAGGGAGGAGAACACGACGGCGGACACTCTGAGCAGGCAGAGCACAGTCTCCTATGAGTGGGAGCTAGCTCAGGAAGTCCTTCAAGAGATCTTCGCCCTTAAGGTACCCCTCATGTGGACCTGTTTGCAACTGGTAGCAACCGAAAGTGCGAAAGGTACTGCTCAAGGGAATTTCCTCCAAGAGGAGCTCTAGGAGACGCGCTCGTGGTGGATTGGGATTTTCCACTTCTATACACGTTCCCACCGATCCCCGTCATTCCTCAAGTAAACAGGAGGTTGAGACAGTTCAGAAGCCGCATGATCCTATTTGCCCTGGATTGGGCCAGGAGAACGTGGTACCTGCACCTTATGGATATGTCCATCTGTGCTCCGATACGTCTTCCACAAAGAGAGAATCTTCTCTCGCGAGGGGAGGGACAGGTTCTCCATCCAGAGGTCAACACTCTCAACCTTCACGCGTGGTTTCTGAAAGGTTGAGATACAAGGATTGGGACCTCCCGGATGACGTGATGGAGGTGTTGCTTACGGCAAGAAGGCCAGCCACAAAATCTCTGTACTGTTGCCGCTGAAACAAATTTTGCGACTGGTGCAGGGAAAAGAATGTTGATCCTTTTCTATGTTCCACTCCGGATGTGCTTTCTTTTCTCCTTTTCATTAGCACAGAAAGGTCTTAATATTGGAACCATTCAAGGTTACCTGGCAGCGCTTTCCATATTCAGGCGCTCTTCGGAAGAATGCTTTTACTTTAAAATTCTTTTGGTAATTCAATTTATGAAAGGGCTCACAAACGTGTTCCCGCCTTCTACTTTTCAGGATCCAGTTTGGGATCTTAATTTGGTTCTAAAATGTCTAATGTTTGCCCCATTTGAACCCTTGCACATATGCTCATTGAGGTTATTGACCTTCAAAACCATATTGTTGGTTGCATTGACATCTGCACATAGAGTGAGCGAGTTGCAGGCACTCTCCTCCAGGCCACCTTATACCGTATTCCAAAAGGAGAGGGTTGTGTTGAGGGTAAAACCCTCCTTCCTACCTAAGGTTGTATCTGATTTTCATCTAAATCAAAAGATTGTTCTGCCGGCGTTTTTACCCCCCGCCGCATCCCAGTAAAGAGGAAGAGAGGCTCGATAGATTGCACCCTAGAAGAGCTTTAAGCTTCTATATTTCTAGATTCTCCAAACTAAGAGTGGATGACCAACTCTTATTGGCTACACCGGAAGAAAATTAGGACAAGCTGTTTCGAAACCTTTGTTAAGGTGGATTATACTTGGTATCTAAGAATGTTACAAATTGGCAGGCAAGGACCCGCCAGAAGGTTTTAGAGCTAATTCTACCAGAGGTATAGCCTCTTCTGCAGCCCTTCAAAGGGGAGTACCTATTAGATCCATTTGTGATGCTGCAACGTGGTCATTGTTAAATACGTTCACAAAGCATTGTCTGGATGCTTCCCACTCTCAGGATGTCGCCTTTGGTAAGGGGGTACTGTATTCGGCCTTATAAAAAGCCGACGATTCCAAAAACTACTGCTTGCATAGGCTAACAGCCAACATGAACAGGAGGGAAAAACAGAACTGAGGCCGAAGGGTGCCGCGCGTGCTACTTATACACCCGATGACGTCACCCTCGATGGAGGCCTTCGAGGGACAATCCACTCCACTCGACGCAGAGCGCCTTCTGCCGAGAAAAGTTTTCCGAAGCAGCCAAAGCTGGATGTGATTATCAAAGATGAGTAATACGGTGGAGGAACATCCAGTCGAAAGAACATTACCAGTTGGTAAGTAACTTGTTCTTCTCCTCTGTGAAATGTACAGTGAGCTAAAACGTGGGTGTACACCTTCCTGAGTGGGCACCGTCCCGTAGAACAGGTTCTTTGGTCATGTATGTGCTCGGTAGAGGGACTGCCAGACCTTTTTGTGCATTTTTAGCTCTAATCTATCCCAACAGCATACAAAGGTCCCGATATTAGACATGGCTCCTCCTCAGTTATTCAAAACGACTTGAACTTATTTCTTGCAATTCTTTAAACCATAACTTCAACCCAACTAATCTTGTAGTATGTTAGCCAGCATTGTATCCTTTCTCTTATAATGGAGTAACATGCTTGTAAGTGTTGTGAGAAACCCGAAGGTGTCTAACCTGCGAGTCCCTGCGGATCTCTCTCTCTCTCAGGTGACCAGGGCACGGCCATCGCCTTTGGATCCAGACCCTGCGTGTGGACCAGTGTGGGAGGATCACCTGGGTGAGGGGTCTTCGGGCAGTGGGACACCAGATGGCGAGACGCGGTATCCCTCCCCCTGTAACACCCTTACCCCGTCCTACGCGGTAGGATGCATGGGAACTTTGCCCCCTCGTCCCCCTTTCCATACACAAACAGTTCCACAAGGACAGCCCGCTAAGGGAGGAAACAGACTTGCACCCGAACAGTATATCTGACATATCCCACTACAATGGTCAGGCGATTACTGGAGATTACTCACACCGGACTTCCATTAAACTTCCCCACATGGATAAAAGGCGGAGCACGAAAGCACACTCTGGGCGAGGCAAAGCACACAAAGGAACAGCAGTTTCGAGTCGGCAGCTGAACGAGGGGAGAAATACAAGAAGCCAAGAAGGGTTCGCAAGAAGGGAAATACCCTTGACCTTTTTGGCAAGAAACCGTTACTTTCACAAAAACCTAGAGGCAGAAAGCATAAGGCCAGGAAACCGAACTGAAGAATCCTGCATTGTGTCGGAGATACCAAGGGTCCTCCCGCTTAACTAACCAAGGTGGGGAGGAGCAGCCGCTGTGGTATCGTACTTGGCTCCAAGAACAAATGGGCATCGGAGAGATCAACACAGTCGGTGAGTTGGGGAGACCAATGCAAGACCGGTCTGTGTTGAAGTCAAGGTTGTAAGCGGCAACTTGCGGCAATTGTATAACGAGCGCTGGACCTTAAACACGTGTGATGAAAGACGTGAGTAAAGCTAAGCTGCTGATGAATGTTTGAACTTGAGAAGGAAAGATGCAATACCATTGACAGAGTGGTCCGGCACTGTGAATGTGCTCAATCGAAAGTCTCTGTAAGGTATCCCATCAAGAGGAACAAAAGCAGAAGATTGTAAGAACAATGTGTTTAGTGAATCGAAGTGGTCCTTCCTGCGATAGTTTAAGCAAAACCTATCAAACATTCGAAAGTCTTCAATTTTAGTATCAACAGGACCTGAGCCAGAATGAAGGGAAATCCAGGACCTGAGCCCGAACGAGGGAGGTTCATGGTCCGAGCCCGAACGAGGGAGACCAAGTGTGAACATTGTGATAAAAACGGTGTGTGCACCCGAAGGAAGAAGTCCCCGATGAACATTAGGAGCGAGAATTTGTACATGTGAAAATCGTAATGGGAATGGAACTTTGAGACAACAGGCCCTCTGCAGTAAGAGACTGTTATTGTAAAAGAGGCTTTGGCAGAAGGCCCTGATGTCTGTGCTTTGAACTGTATCCTCGTGGCCGAGAAGCCAGAGTGTGTGCGAAGCTTGACTGTGCCTGCCCGTGCTGAAAACATGGGGCAGGGGAGCCAACTGCTCAACTATCCTGACATATAATTTCTTGAACACTTTCCTTTTGCATACATTGTTGTCCCACACCATTTTGTATTTAGAAGTAAGGATTGGCAATAGGTTTATTAGTATAGGCCTTTTTATGACAGACTCCACTAGGACTGCGTTATTTTGATTTGATAGTTATAGCTTGCTCCCATTCTTAGATGTAGGTTTAGATAGGCGTTCAAACAACCTATTTGAAGTTCAATAAACACCATTGACCTGTGATCGCTTGTATCTGTCTTCACTGTTTGATACCATCCATGCCTTCCTTACAGTGTACAAGTTACTTAAAGAGGATCATGATACTTTGTGACCATAACTTACGGCTTGATTGCCCAGACCTAAAAACCTATTCTGAACTCATACAATATCTAATCTGGACTTTTTCTACGGGGCCCTAAAGTCTACCCACAAGGATGGGCATGGGTTTGAAGTTATTTACTCCTTCAGCTTCCCACTCTTTGACTTTAAACACGTCCTTCTTCCTTGGTTTTACCACCAGCACCTTTTCAATGATTGGGTAGGTACGAGGATAACAGCTACAGTAGTTGAGTTGGGCACTTCCCACTATTAAATACAGAGATACTCACACAATGAGCCAACAAGAATGTGAGGAAAATTTCATAAGCCTGCAACCCTCCACAATGGAGGCGTTAATGCCTTGAGATCCGGCATACATTTTACAGTGAAAGGCAGAGAACCCTAAATGTAATTGCCCAAAAAGTATAAATCCAAGCTGTAGTCGCACAGCAAATGGTTTGACCAGAGCTGACCACAGCTGGGCTTGAAAAAGAGGTCAGTGAGAAAAGATACAAATGTGGCACAGTGCTCAAAAAGTCAATGACAAAACTAATTGTTAAGTTCGCAACCGAGATTACCATGGGGCAATTGAGTGAAAAAATGAATGATTCTACTAAAATTGCATCTCCTCAGCCCAAACACACTATCTTAAGTCTTTAAAATGGTTTCTGCGTTGAGCAACCCTAAACAAACTAATTTAGAGTCCACTCCCTTTGAGCAGCTGGCCTGTAGCATTAGATTTCCCGATAGAGAAGAAAATAAATAAAGTATCTGTTAAATTTCAGGTCACATCCAACCTGTTCCCACTACTTGTCGATCCTACCGTGACAAAATAATTCCGTTCATTTTGTCTCCCCAAGGGAGATTATCAAAATCGCCATTTGAAGTTATCCACTGACCATGTGCTTCACTGCTCAGCAAAAATCATTAAGCAAGCTTGTCACTTGCTTGCTCAACCCTGGTCTGATTTTCACTTAGAGCAGGAGCAGTCACCACCTATATTGAGGGTGGCCCGCAGAACACAGACCTCTCTATCCCAGGGAAGTACCAGCCCATTTAAAATATTTGTATCCTGGACAAGGTAGCTTTCTCCAGCATGGAGTCTGGCATGGATTCACATGCTCATGGATATTCCCCGTCGTCCGGCTGGAAATCCTCAGTAAAGAAAAAAATCAGTATCAGTTTCGTTTCTGATCTGTCTTTCTTAGTAGTAACCAATCACTGATCTCTGGGTCATAC
Source organism: Ambystoma mexicanum (assembly GCF_040938575.1). NCBI lineage: Eukaryota > Metazoa > Chordata > Amphibia > Caudata > Ambystomatidae > Ambystoma > Ambystoma mexicanum. The sequence continues at coordinate 629,588,900 of NC_090922.1, read as the reverse complement.
TGCCCCCAGCCAATGACTGCCCTCTCCCTAAGCCCCGCCTCTGGCAGCCATCCTCAGATATTTACCGCACCTTCAAGTGTTGGGAGTCCTCGTGTTTAGCTCTCATGTTTTTTACTGCGTGTTCACGTTTTTTCAGGAGATTTTCTCATTTTTTCGGTTTAATCGAGCCTCAAGCTCCACCGTTTCTACTTCCGATTACGGGGACCCGTTTCGGAATTCTTCTACGCCCCTCAAGGGTGAAGTTTTCGTCGAGTTTATACTTCTTGGAGAATTCCGGAAGATCTGCGGCCTACCTCAACGGACATGGCCCAGGACAAGGGAAGCTCGACGCCCGGATCCAAGCTGTTCAGGTGCTGCCCTGGATGCGGATTACAGAACGTTTTCAAGGAGGACGAGCATTTGCGATGTCTCTACTGCCTTCATGAGGACAAGACGCACGTGGAGAAAGACTGTGCGTTCCGCAAGAACCTTTCGGAACAAAGCAAACAAGATCGTCGTTCCCGCCTCGTCGCCTGGCTGGAGAAGGGCACAGCAGGTGAGAAGGCGAAGAAGTCTGAGCGGGCTTCGAATTCCTGTAAGGGCGCCCCGGCGACTGGGGCCCAACAGAAGGCCAAGCACTGCGAGTCCGCGGGCACCGAGAGCGCCGAAAGGTCGGGCTCTTCGGTTGCCAAGCAGGGCGCTACTTCCCTGGCACGTTGGACCACGAGCCAGCGCTCTGGATCTGGGAAGAGGAAGTCCGAGAACCCGGGTAGGCCGCTGGAGCGGACCCGGTCGATCTCGAAGGGGGAGCGAGGTGCTGACCCTCCCCCCAAGACGAAGGCCCAGGACGCACCTAAGGTGGTGAGGGCTTTGATCCACCCGCCAAAGGCCTCTACCGAAGCGGTCGCTGCGACCGTGGCGGAGCCGGCTGAGACTACGCCTGTGGAAACGCCCTCCGGACCCCCGGGAAGCCCCCGGCTGAAAAAGAGGGAGGAGGCCGGTGGCCATTACAGACTCAGTATCAGCCTCTGAGGAGGAACTGGTGGAAACCGAGAAGGGCCTCAACGAAAGGTCCATAGGCCTCAACGAGAGGTTCGAGAAGGTTTGATCCCAGGGGGCGGTCCCTGCTGACGTGATCGAAGATAGCGACGACGAGGACAAACAGGGCCCAGTGGAGCGGCCATCCCGTCCGTCGCAGCCATTGCCCGAGCCCCAGGATAGCTCGGCAGCCATTTTATTGGCAATCCAATCCTTATGCACCGATATAAGGACGATATTACCACGCACACTGACGGAGGATCCAGAACCAGGCCCGTCGGGAAGCCCTCCGAAAAAGCGGAGGAGAGTCCACCCCGCTCCGCCCTTCGTGCCTGCGAGACCGGTGGACCCCTCATCCCCCTTTCCGGACCCTAGAGAAGATACAGCGACGGGGACGGATGATGACAGCGGCGATGACACAGCGGACATCCCGTCGTCACCTCCCCGCGGGCGTATCCAGCCGACGAAATTGGCTCTTTCCACGCCATGATAACCAGGGCATCCGAGCTCTTCCAGCTCTGCCCTGAGGAACAGAAAAAGGAGGGGTTTCTGTACCAACGACGAGAGGCCATGAGGAAGACAGTCCTCGCGGTGCCTTTACTCAACGACATCTGGGACGAGGGGCTTGCTGTCCTCAAGAACCCTTCCACGACACTAGCCAGGAGGGACAGGTACGAGAAGAAGTACCGAGTCCCCGATGCCGCCCCCTTGTGCCTCAGGGGCCAGCCCACGCCGGACTCTGTCGTCTCGGCAGCGGCTAAGAAGAATGCAGCGGGTGTGGCGGCTTCAACTTCCACTTCCCCGCCGGACAGCGAGGGCAAGAAGTTGGACTCTATGGGCCGACGATTCATCTCGTCGGCAGCGACGACGATTAAGGAGGCCAATGCCTTAGCAATCGTGGCCCGCTACGACAGGGAGCTCTGGTTCAAGATAGCTCCCCTGCTAGACTTCCTGCCTGATGACAAAAGGGCGGAGGCCCTAGAAATTCTGCAGGAAGGCAAGGCGGCGTCGGATCACGCCTTAACGGTGGCAACAGACATTGCCGATACCGGATTTCGCCAACTGGGCAACAGAGTTTTCCTCTGACGACGAGGATGGCTCAAGGCGACAGACTTTTGCCAGGACGTCCAGACCAGGGTGTTGGACATGCCATTCAACGGCAACAACCTTTTTGGTAAGACGGTGGATGAGTCCGTACAGGCCATCAAGACCGACTCGGAGACGGCCCGGGACCTGGGGGTGCTTCAACAGCGAATGCTCTTTCGGAGCTCCGGAGGCAGACAGGGTGCCTCCAAAGGATCCAGCGGTGGCTCCTCCACTTACCGCCAGGCGGCCCGCTCCTCTTCCCAGGAGGCCTACAGAGGTCACGGCAAGCAAGGGGGTTCCCGCCGCTGTCGCCAAGGAGGCAAGGCCGCCTCCAAGCAAGACTGACCTGGCCGGGTTGTCGGGCCCCCACCAAAGCACCCCGGTGGGAGGCCGGCTGACGAAGTTCATCAGCGTGTGGGAGTCCATCTCCACCGACCGTTGGGTGTTGGACACCCTGGCCAACGGGCACTCACTGGAATTCCAAAAGAAGTGCCCTCGCATTCCTCCCGTGGCCAGGAAGGAGAATCACGTCCCTCAACTACTGTTGGAGGTAAAGGCGATGCTCAAGAAAGGTGCCATCGAGCTCGTCCCCAGAGGGCTCCGGGACTCCGGAGTGTACTCCAGGTACTTCCTCGTCAAGAAGAAGACAGGCGGTTGGTGCTTCATCCTGGACCTGCGTACCTTAAACAGGTACATCAAGGCGCAGAAATTCAGGATGGTCACCCTCCAGCATGTGCTGGGACAGCTGGAGGAAGGCAACTTCCTATCGTATTTGGACCTGGAGGATGCTTACTTCCACATCCCTATTCTAAGAAGGCACAGGAAGTTCCTCAGGTTCGTGGTTCAGGGACGCCACTACCAATTCAGGGCCCTACCGTTCGGATTATAGTCGGCACCCAGGGTTTTCACCAAGTGCCTGGCACCAGTGGTGGCGCGGCTGCGTCTGCAGGGGATCCACGTTTACCCATACCTGGACGACTGGCTAATCCGGGCAAGGACAAGGGAACTCGCTGTCGAACACACGGCGAGGATCGTCTGCTTGTTCACGGAGCTGGGGTTCACCATCAACTACCCCAAATCCCACCTGGTTCCATCGCAGATAGCACTGTTTCTGGGAGCGAAGCTCGATACAGGGTGGCAATTGGCCTCCCCTTCAGAGGAGAGGACCAAGACCATCCTGGGCAAGGTGCGGGGCCTGCTAGCCACGGACGTGGCCAGGGTGTGGTCCATCAAGCCCCTCCTTGGGATGATGTCCTCATGCATCTATCTTGTACCCCTTTGCAGACTTCGGATGCGTCCGCTACAGGAGTTCCTCGACGCTCGCTGGCTTCAGGCGAGGGGCTGTTTCGAGGACAGGATCCCTCTCGACGAGGAGTTCTGTCGGGCGATCTTATGGTGGGGCATCCGTGCTCACCTCACGACAGGCACGGAATTTCAAATCCTGGCGTTTCAGGAGACAGTGACGATGGACGCCTCTCTGGAGGTTTGGTGGGCCCACACCGGAGACCTCCACGCAAGAGGCCTTTGGCTCTCGGAGGAGAGGTCTCTCCACATCAACATTCTGGAGCTCCGAGCAGTGTTCTGGGCTCTCAAGTCGTTCCTTCCGTCCCTCAAGGGCAAAGTGGTGAGGATCTTCACCGACAACACCACCACGATGTTCTATATACGGAAGCAAGGAGGCACCAGATCCCCAGCCCTATCCAAGGAGGCCCAGGATCCGTCGCCCAGGGGATGTTTCTGGTTCCCTGCCACCTGGCAGGAAAAAAAAACACCATCGCGGACTCACTCAGCAGGGAGCTGCGCTCGTGCCACAAGTGGGAACTGCGCCAGGACCAAGTGGATCGACTCTTCCAACGATGGGGCAAACCCCAGATCGACCTGTTCGTGACAGTGACGAACTCCAAGTGCCAGAGGTTTGCCAGCAGGTTCCCACAGCTGAGGAGCATGGGCGATGCTTTCTCGTTCCCTTGGGGGACGGCCTGTTTCTATACGCGTTCCCTCCGTTGCTGTTGCTGCTCCGCCTCATCAACCAGCTCAAGAAGTCCAGGTGCAGGATGATCCTCGTCGCACCGCCGTGGCCGAGGCAGATCTGGTTCCTGGACCTTCTGGACTTGTCAACGTCCCCACCAGTCAAGCTACCGGCAGGCGCAGATCTTCTCTCCAGAGAAGGAGGCACCATTCTCCATCACGACCCACAGTCACTGAACTTGCAGGCCTGGCTCCTGCAGCACTAGAGTTTGGACCGTACGATATCCCAGCTGATTGCAGAGAGGTTCTTGCAAATGCCAGGGCGTCCTCGACTCTCAAGTGTAACGGTCATAAGTGGAAGAGGTTCTCTGTCTTGTGCCGTGCACAGAAGATTAACCCTCTGCGGATTACGGCCCCTCAAGTGCTGCCGTACCTACTGTCGCTGGCCAAAGCTGGACTGGCTCACGCCTACATAAAAATATATCTGGCTGCCATCTCCCGATATACCAGGACTACGGGACGGGCGTCCTTGTGGTCTCATCGCCTGGTAAAGGAATTTATGAAGGGACTATTCCGATCATTCCCGCCGGTGAAGGCCCCCGCCCCGGCGTGGGAGCTTAATGTGGTGCTGACCGGGCTCATGGGAGCCCCATTCGAGCCTATGCATTCGGCGCCTTTGAAGTTCCTGTCATGGAAGACAGCGTTCCTCATGGCCATCACCTCTGCACGACGAGTGGGAGAGATTCAGGCCCTATCTTGCAAGCCTCCATACTTGACTTTTCATGACACGAGGGTAGTGCTGAGGACGCACCCCTCCTTCATGCCCAAGGTGCCGTCAGACTTCCACCTCAACAAGCCCTTGGTGTTACCAGTTTTCTTCCCGTCGCCTTTGACGCCGGCCGAGAGGACTTTGCATTCGCTGGATGTAGCTAGAGCGCTGAAGTTCTACGTGGACCGCACAAACAGTTTTCGGAAGACGTCACAACTGTTTGTGAACTTTGGGTCTGTGAATCAAGGGAAGGCTCTCTCGAAGACTTCCATTTCCTGATGGCTCTCCGGCTGCATCATGCATTGTCACAGGTTGGCAAACCGAGCGCTGCCCGGCCGTCCGAGAGCCCATTCGACCAGAGCGATCGCTGCTACCACAGCGTTCCTGTCTGGTGTGCCCCTGCTGGACATCTGCAGGGCTGCTACGTGGAGGTCGACGCACACCTTCACAAGGTTCTACTGCGTTGATCGGGACTCCAGGGAGGAGTCCAGGGTCGGCCAAGCAGTGCTGCGCAACCTGTTCACTTAAGGTGAGCCTGGTGAGGAGGTAAGAGATGCTTAATGTTGAGTTGTTGTATTGCTTAATGTTGTGCCTGTTGCCACCTCCCGTGGTTGTGCATGTGTATTCTGCTATGTATTCTTTTATTCATGAGCATGTGAATCCATGCCAGACCCCATACTGGAGAAGGAACAAGTTACTTACCTGAAACTGTTGTTCTCCAGCATGGGTCTGGCATGGATTCACATGCGAACCCTCCCACCTACCCCTCTGCGGCTCTTCACTTGGTCATACTGCCACTTGGCGTGCTACCAAATCTGAGGATGGCTGCCAGAGGCGGGGTTTTGGGACAGGGCAGTCATTGGCTGGGGGCAGTATGACCCAGAGATCAGTGATTGGTTACTACTAAAAAAGACCGATCAGAAACGAAACTGATACTGATTTTTTTCTTTACCGAGGATTCCCAGCCTGACGACGGGGAATATTCATGAGCATGTGAATCCATGGCAAACCCAGGCTGGAGAACAACATTTACATGTAACTAACTTGTTCCATTTCACACTTCTGTGTCAAATAACTTGTTCATTTATAACCAATCTGGCTTCAGACCTCCAAGAAGGTATCCAGTCATTCCATCGAATGACAAGCCATCTAACACCAAACCTTCACATTTTTTCCATCGAAATACCATTCCATAGAATGGCCATTTCGTTGAATTAAATTCGATGGATCCATCGAAATGTAACGTTATGATTAGGAGTTAGGTTAGGGTTGGGTTAGGGTTAGGGTTGGGGCTAGGGTTAGATTAAAAGTTACATTAGGGTTGGGGGTAGGGGTTAGGGTTGGGGCTAGGGTTAGATTAAGGGTTACATTGGGGTTAGGGTTGGGGCTAGGGTTGGATTAAGGGTTACATTGGGGTTAGGGTTATGGTTGGGGCTAGGGTTAGTTTAAGATTAAGGGTTACATTAGGGTAAGGGTTAGTGTTGGGAGGAAGGGGGGGTGGGCATGGGGGTTCGGTGGGGCTGAGGGGGGAACCCCCCCCCAATATACAAAAATACTTAAAAACGTTACAAGAAGCTGGCCAGTTCTGAAATTTCAGCACTGGACAGCGCCATGTAACGTTTTAAAGTTAAAAAAAAACATGGAAATGCTACTTTTTACATGTAAAAGTGCATTTCCATTTAACCAGTCCATGTATATTGTCGATGGACTGGTTTTGATGGAATTGCACTTTTACATGTAAAATATAGGTTGTCTATGCTTTGGTATTCGATGGTTTATATTTGATGGTTTTGCATGTCAACCCTTTTTTTTCGACGTAATCACTATAAACCCTCAAAGAACTTCAGAAAGCTGCCTTCTCTTAACGATAGAAATGATAGTATAATCTCATATGAACTAACTGGTTGTTCTGATTTTTACTGGACCTCCTAGCCACCTTGATGCTGCAAACCATATCCAACTAGTTCGGACTGCACAACACTTTGGGCATTAGGGGCAGCATGCTAAAATTGTTGCAAGCTTTAAATCCCCCCATCTACCTGATGTCTCTCAGTGCAGTGTTGAAATGTATATCCATGAACTCCGATTTACAAGTATAGTTAATTAGCCCCAAATCTAACTTGATATTGTTGTTGTATAATGGATGAATTGTTATATTTGAAGAACTGCTTTCTGTATGAATTCATTTTTGCCAAGATTTGACTTCTATTCTTAACACTGGTAGAGAGACTTTTCTTATTGCTTGCGCTGCCGGAACATGAATTGTATGTCTGTCAATTTTGATGTGTGTGAAGTTTTATGGATGTTTTTCCAAATAAACTTACTTTCTTCAAAAAGAAGAAACAGCAGTGCAGGAGACCACGCTCAATTCCTCAATGTCTTAATTTTCCAAGAAACGTCACTATCACTCCAACTCTAGTAAGTCAGCCTCTGTATTGTGGAAAATCCTACAGATCCCTCACTGAAACCTTGCCTAAATTCTCCTCCCAGGTGGCCAGGGGAATGCAGATGCTTCCTGATCCTAACCCTGGGAGTGGTGTACTGCAGGAGGGTTAGGGTTAGTCGACCCAGGGTCATGAGGAGATTCTGTGGGTTGAGACACAGTTATTTTCTGCTCTGGAAGGAAGAATCTTCCCAAGGTATCTAAAGAGGTAATGGCTTATTGTAATTTTAATGTCCCTAACTTTCATGTTAGATCTCGAGTTGTGGACCTTAATGTTGAAGATCTGAGAAAATTTGTTTCCAAAAAAAGTATCCTTTTTGGTATCCCAAACTAAACATCTTCCTCAAACCCAAGGGTACACTATAAAGGAATGTGCAAATATTGTCTTCAATAAACTAGCTTCCTCTGTAACAGATAATCTTCATAGCCCCGCTATTAATAGCTTTAGGGGGCCATGTTAGAAAAAGGGTTGATAAGGCTGGTTCCGAAGCGACTCTGGGGCTCCGGAGTTTACTCCAGATACTTTTTAGTAAGAAAGAAGACTGGGGGCTGGAGGCCCATTCTCGATCTACGACGACTCAAAAAGTACATCAAGTCCCAAAAATTCAGGATGGTCACGTTGCAGCACGTGCTCGGCCAACTGGAGGAGAGAGACTTCTGTCGTTGTTGGATCTAGAGGACGCTTACTTCCACGTCCCCATTTACGAAAAACATTGCAAATTCCTGCTCATCGTCGTACAGGGGAAACGCCACCAGTGCAAGGCTCTCCCCTTCGGACTGACGTCAGTGCCCAGAGTCTTTACGAGGTGCCTGGCTCCAGTGGCGGCCCATCTGTGCCTACAGGGAATACATGTGTACCCATACCTCGACGACTGGCTTGTCCAGGCCAAGTCAAGGGACATCGCCATCAATCACACGGAGAGGACCGCCCTGTTGCTGACGGATCCGGGGTTCTCAGTGAACTATGCAAAGTCCTGCTTGACTCCATCGCAGGACGTGCTGGGGGCCAGGCTTAACACAGTATCCTGTCTGGCGGCCCCCTCGAGAGAGGATAGTGGCCATTTTGGGCAAAGTGCAACGGCTGTTAGCACTGAAGATCGCCACAGTGAGGACCATCAAGTCGCTGCTTGGCATGATGTCGTCGTGTATCTACCTGATCAGGCTCTGCAGGTTGCGGATGCAACCACTCCAGGAAGTCTTGGATGCCCATTGGATCCAGGTGTCCGGAAGCTTCAAAGACAGGATTGTGCTCGACAAGGAGTTCCGTTGAGCGATAAGGTTGTGGGGTGTGCGCTCAAACATCGCCGGAGACACAGACTTCCAGAGCCCACCGTACCAAAGGATGGTCATGACACACTTCCCTGGAGGGCTATGGAGCCTTCACCGGACGTCTCCATGCCAGAGGGTCTGTGGCTGCCGGAGGAGGAGATCCACATCAATGTCCTGGAGCTGCAGGCAGTATTTTGGGTCCTCAAGTCATTTCTTCCATCCCTCAAGGGCAAGGTGGTGAGAGTCTTCACGGACAATACCACCACAATGTTATACATCAGGAAGCAGGGAGGGCACCAGGTCCCCAGCGCTCTCCAGAGAAGCGCAGTAGCTGTGGCACTGGACTGTCCAGGGGATGTTAGTCATTCCTTTGCACCTCGCGGGAGTAAAGAACACTGTCGCCGAATCTCTCGGCAGGGAGCTGCGCTCTTGCCTTTGGTACGGTGGGCTCTGGAAGTCTGTGGCACTGACGTCAGTCCGAAGGGGAGAGCCTTGCACTGGTGGCGTTTCCCCTGTAAAGCAGTACTGCCATCAACTCGATGACCGTCTTCGACTTCCAACTCCTTGCTGGCTTCGGCCTACACTAGGCAGCGGCCTGTACAGTAGGGAGAATGGGGGTAATTCACATCTCCCATTGCCTTAAGCGAATGTCTGTATTCATATTCCACTTTTACACAGTTTGTCTAGCTGCCCTTTTTTTCAGATATGGAAAATACACCTTTTTAAATGTTGCCCTTACTTTTATAAGAAATAACCGTGGAAGGACATGCCTAGCATGTGCAACCACTGTCTTTCCAGGGATCACTCCGAAAAGTGCTGCTCGGCGTGCAAGCTCTTTCGTCCTAAAACATTGAGAGAAAGACGCACTTAACGGTGGGCGGTGTACGCTGTGCAAGCCGAGACTCTATCGGACAGCCCCACCATCACGGCATTGTCTGAGGACAAACAGGGCAGCGGCAGTGCACAAAGTGACGACGTAAACATGATGGGATCAGCAGATTCCCGCGTGCCTGTAGCCAGTGCTCAAGGCCCTGCTGCGGGGACCACAACCTGGTACCAAAGGCACGCACAAACCTACGCACATGGGGGGTTTACAAACATCTTAAACACACAACCCCAGCCACACTTTGACAAACCTGTCGAAGCATGGCCACAAGGTAGCTAGAGACACATTCAGTGCTTTTAGATCGATACGTCTTAAGTCAGCTACAACCACGTCCAAATGTACGCTGCAAGACTAACAAAGTAAACAGATGCCAAGTAATCCCACTACCTCACATAAAACATCAACGTTTACAGTTTCAATGGCTGTTGCCAAACAGGCGCCGTAACAACCATCCGAACTGTCGAAACAGTCCGGGAGTGTACACACTCACAAACTACCATCAAAACAGTTCCACAAACAGCCATCGAAACAGTTCGATACTTTTTCAAAGGACACGCACTACACTTCACCTTCGTCCCCTTTATTTGAAGCGTTACATAGAGAACCCATTTTTCTCCAGCATTGGGCTGGCATCGATTTGCATGCTCATGAATATTCACCATCGTCACGCTGGGAATCCTCGATAAAAGAAAAATTTGTTTCACTTTCACTTTAAAACTGTATTTCTTCTATAAACCAATCACTGTCCTCTGGGTCATACAGGCCCCCATCCAATGATAGTCCTCTCCCTAAGCCCTGCCTCTGGCAGCCATTTTCAGATTGTTACCGCACGCTTCAGTGTTGGGAGTCCTCGAGTTGCTCTCTGAGCTATTTTCATGGAAATGTTCTATTTTCGTTTCATCAGAGCCAGTGTGCTGCTATCTTCATCGGCCGGCAATGGGGATCCGTTGTCGGTGAAGTTGCGTACCCCTCAAAGGCGGTTGTTCGTCGAAGTTTCTGGAAGGCCATCTTCGGCCTACTTTGTGCCATGACGGAGGAGAAAAAGGAGAGAAGGACACTTTTCAGGCCCTGCACCTAATGTAGGCTAAGAAACGTCTTTGTGGAGTACAAACATCAGAAGTGTCTGTACTGCCTCCGAGCAGGGTCATGCCTCACCCAGGACTGGTCAGTCTGAGCAGCGGCCTTCCTCTGGGAGGAGGTCGAAGTCCTTTGAGGACTCCCCATCCATGGGGGTCCAACAGAGGGCCAAGAGCCGCAAGACCAATTCAGCCCGGTTCACCGCTGATGCGGGCCCAGGTCGGATAGACCGCCATCGCCGTCCGCCTTATTACCCAGCCTGCCATCGAGTTCCTCCTCAAAGAGGAAGTCCTCCACTCCGGGCAAGTTACGGGACAAATCAGAGAAACAGAGGGCGGAGGAAGAGAAGGCCTCACTGCAGGCTCATCAGGCGCAGCCGAAGGCTCCGTCAACTACTTCGTCGACATCCTCTGGGGGCGACCACTTCAAATCCCTCAATACAAAGTTGTTGCCAGGTAACCATGTGAAAAGCCATGCGCCTTCTGGGAATGATTGCTTCCTGCATTTACCTTGTGCCTCACGCCCAGTTTGCACACGCGTCCTATGAAAGAGTGGCTAACGAAACAATGGTCGCAAGCAAGTGGTCTGTGGGATGATTTAGTGGTGGTATTGCATTCTCTGGTTCTGTCTCTGCAGTGGTGGACCAAGGAAAAACTTTTAAAGTGGAAACCCCCCAGCTATCGAGACTACTCTCACTACGACGCATCGCTAACAAGTTGCAGAGCTCTTTTTCTCCAACAGACTGCACACAAGGTGTGGACACAAGCATTAACCAGGAAACATCAACCTTCTAGAACTGCTAGCAGTCTTCAAAGCTCTTCAAGCATTGAAACAGCTAGTACAGAAGACAGTCCTCATACTAACACAGCACTACAGCCATGTTCTACATAAACAAACAGGGAGGGGCACACTCTCCAGGGCTGTCCAGTCTAACCCAGAACATTTGGCTGTGGGCACTAAAACACAGCATGTTTCTCCTAGCACAACATGTTGCAGGGGAACACAATTCTCTGCCAGATGTACTAAGCGGAGGTGCAGTACTTTCCTCAGAACATGAATGGCAATTGAATGCAAACGTCCTATACAACCTCTTCACAAACTGGGGGTTTTCAGACTTGGACCTCTTTGCTACACAATGGAACATGCAATGTCAAGATTACGCATCCAGGTTTCTCCAGCCAAGATCCAAGGGGAACGCTCTAACGAACTGGTCAGGGAAATTTGCATTTGCTCCCCCACCCCCCCCACCCCCCGACCCCATAAAATCACTTCTGAACATGCTAGCCAACAAGCTACACCGGGAACAAGTAACCTTAATCCTAATAGTTCCTATGTGGTCATGACAAACCTACAAAGGAAATCTATTTGTCCTCCATTGAAATTACCATACAGCATATTGTCACTAACCAAGGGACAACACTCCACCCATGCCCCCAGATCCTGAACTTGGCTCCTGAGGTCATAGAATTTGGTCATCTAAACCTAGACCAAAGGTGTCTGAACATCCTAGAGGAAGCATGCGAGCCAAGACACTGCTATTTTAACAAATGGAAATGTTTTATCTTATGGTGTAAAGCATGTACCATCAATTCATTTGACTGCTCACCTTCACAAATAGTACACTATCTACTAGGCTGAGGCTTAGTCTTCAATTCTTTGAGTATGATATGATATATCATTTATAAAGCGCCTGTACACACTTGTTTCTAGGTGCAACAAGACAAGGGTGGGAAGACGGGGGTATGACAAGACAAAAAATCTTGCTAGGCCTTGTCATTCAGTTTGTGCAAGTGCTATAACGTAAAGTGCAGCGGGAAGGGAGGCAGGGGAGTGCCATGGAGAGGGAAAGGGGGAAAGTTCAATCAGGACAGCATTGCTCTGAGTAAGTGCAGCCAGGGCAGCGCGCCCTCGAAGTGCGCGGTAGGCCCTGAGACAGCACAGTGGTGACTTATCATGGAGGAATCTAGTATCCAGTAGATTCTGAGGGTAGCCAAGCAACCAATCTGTGCAGGAGACGGGTAGGTCAGCAGGGGAGAGGGAGACAGAGAAAGCAGAACAGAAAAGTGAAGGTCTCCTGGGACTTCCATTCCAGAGGGAGGCACCTGCAGAGGAGAGAGATCCCCCCCCCCCCACTACCCACCCACATTCTCTGCCTACGAGAAGCATTTGACGCTCAGAGTTTGAGGTAGCTTAGTGAATGGCTCGAGAAGGAAGGTATTTTTGAAGAGAACGTTGGATCTAGTGCGGGCACCAGCCCCAGAAAGCCTTGTTGACAATGCAGAGGGTCTTGAACTTGATTTGATCCTTGCAGCCACAGGAGCCAGTGGAGAGGTTTCAGGGCTGGAGAGATACATTCCCTGGGCTTGAGGCCAAGGACACATCTTGCAATCCTGTTCTGAATTAGTTGCAGAGGGTGGAGAGTAGAGGAAGGCAGATTGAGAAAGAGGCTGTTGTCGTAGTCCAGCCTAGAGATAACTAGGGCTCTGGAGACTGTGAGCTTCTGGGGGAAAGTGAGAAAAGGAAGACTACCTCTGAGGTGGTGCAGCTGGCTGTTGGCCTTTCTGGCAAGGGTCTGTGATGTGAGGCGAGAAGGAGAGAGTGGAGTCGAAGATGACACCAAGGTTTGTAGCCTCACAGGAGGGCAAGGGAAGAGGGCCCAAGGAGGGTGTCCAGAGTGAGGGGGAAAGCGGGAGCAGGGGTCCCAATGATAAGTATCTGCATAGTCTCATCAGCTTAACACTGAAAGTTGGAGCAAAAGGTAGAGATCAGGTGGGCTAAAGGGGCCAAGTGGATATTGAAGAGCCGGGGTGAGAGGATCGAAGCCTGGGAAACACCACATGCAGAGAGAGAGAGAGGTGGTGGAGAGAAAGGACCCAAGTTGGACCTTGGAGGGTCTATCCAGGAGGAAGGCGGTCGACCACTCCAGGGCCTGATCCGTGATGCCCAGATTCTCATGCGTTTGTTCAGGATGGCATGATTGACTGTGTCAAAGGCAGAGGAAAGGTTAAGGAGGATGAGGACAGAAGGAATGCTTGAGTCAAGATTAGTGAGCAGATCTTAACGGTTGTTCAGGAGAGCATTCCGTCCCTCTCACTGCTCTGTAGCCAGACTGATGGTCATGGAGATAACCAACAGATTCAGTGTGCAGTGTAAGCTGGGAGATGGCCAGCTTTTCCAAGAGTTTGCCCAGGAAAGGAGTGATAGAGATCGGGTGATAGTTTGCCGGACAGGTAGGATCGGCAGAATGCTTTTTAAGGAGGGAGTCCATAAGGGAGTGCTTGAGGAGAGAGGGGAAGCATCCAGTGGCGAAAGAGTGATTGCAGAAATCGGCCAAGGCTGAAGCGAGGGTGTCAATGTGGTCCTTGACGGTTCTGGAGCACCTGTTTGGATGACCCTTTCATAGATCGGACTTGTCTAGAAACATCGGCAAGTGTTGTCAGAGAAAAAGAGGAGAAAGGAGGAGAGAGAGGACAGTATGTCCTGAGTTTTAGTGGTGAAGTGAGAATCCAAAGCCGTGCAGAGGGCCTAGGAGGGAACTGCAAAGTTGAAAATGCAGAAGGGTTGGCCAGCTCCTTGCAGATTTTAAGGAGTTTGGCTGTGTTGTTAGAGGCCGCAGAGACGCAGGCTTGGATGTAGACTCTTCTTGAACAGGACAGAGTACACCATGCTCCTCTCTCAGCCTGCACCACGTCACAGAATAGGGTTTTGTGGTGGAAGGTGCCTGCAGTTAAAACATTCGTGGCATGGAGGGTGTTAAGTTATACCCACCAATTTCAAATCCAACTCCCTGCTGGGGCTTCAATATTGTTCTTACAAGGCTCATGGGGGCCCCCTTTGAGCCAATACACAAAGCAAGTCTTAAACATCTATCTTATAAAACTGCTTTCCTTGTCGCTATTACATCTATAAGAAGAGTAAGTGAATTACAAGCACTTTCAGTGTAAAATCCATGTGTCATCGTTCACAAGGAGAAGGTGGTACGACGCACACATCCTAGCAACTTTACAAAATTCAGCTCAAAGTTCCATGTAAATCAGTTCATAGAACTTCCTGCTTTCTTCCAAGACCCGAAGAATGCAGCAGAGAAAAGCCTACACACCCTAGATGTCAGAAGAGCTGTCATGTATTGCCTTTAAAAGATTAAACCTTTCAGGAAAAACAGACTGTTTTTTGTATCTCTAGCCACAGGAAGAGAGGGTGATCAATCTACAAGTTGGCTAATTCAAAATAAATTGTCATATGCATCCAACGTTTTTATTCTCTTTCTAAGAGAACATTACCCTTCAAGCCCCAAGCACACTCAAATCGGGGCACATTTGCAACTCTAACTTTCATAGCAAATGCGCCCTTAGATGCCATTTGCAAAGCTGCCACTTGGAGCTCTGTTTATACATTCACACATTACTATTTAGATAAACATTCTAAAGGTGACACACAGGTGAGTCAGGCGGTGTAGAAACTTATTTTTGATGCTCTACCTTAAAATAACCCACCTCCTTCTCTTTCTCAATCTGCCTACTTCTACTATCCATCCTCTACAACTCATCCAGAACGGAATCGCAAGACTTATCCTTGGCCTCAAGCCCAGGGGCCGCATCTCTCCGGCACTGAAATCCCTCCACTGGCTCCTTTTCTCTTCCTCTGTCTCTCCCTCTCCCTTGCTAACCACCTCTCTCTTTCTCTCCAATCTCACTCCCCATCTCTCTCTCTGTTCATCTTTTACTGACTGGTCGCCTGGCTCATCTTCAGAGCCACACAGGTTCCAGGCTCCCCCGCCAGTCTTTGCATTTGCCTCCGGGCCTCTGCACTATGCTCTGCACCATTGCACTTTCAGGGGTAACCTCTCTGCACTTAACCCAGGGCCCTGCTTGACTGGGCGCCCTTGTTCCACCTCAGCCCCCCCTTGCTCTTCCGTCTGTACACTTGCATGACCTGAATTCATACGTTCCATGAGAGGGGTAACCTCTCCGCACTTAACCCAGGGCCCTGCTTGACTGGGCGCCCTTGTTCCACCTCAGCCCCCCCCACCCTCCCTTGCTCTTCCGTCTGTACACTTGCATGACCTGAATTTACTACGACTAGGAAGTTCTGTCTTGCTTAGATTCACATGCACCCATCCTTCCTCACCTACTGGAGTTGGAGTTTCTTGGAACATCATAGATGTTTCATACCTCATCACAACTTACCTATTCTCCACGCACATACCTGTCTCCTTCTGGTCAGAAACAAAGAATCTGAGGGACCTTGACTCGTGAGGGGTCATAGGTACAATAGACGTTGCACTAGGGATAATATTACAAACATGCCCAGTCGATGTCCTTTTTCGAACTTCAAAAACAAGATGTGCAATACTCTATGCCTACCACTAGATGTCTACCTATGCTAAGCATGTGAATCTAAGCAGATACAAGCATCAGAAATACGATTTACAGTGAGGTGTGTACAAGACTTATTTTTGAATTCGAAAAGGGATGTTGACAAGGGGGTGTTTGTAATACTATCCCTATTGTGAAGTGTACTATACCCATGATCCTTCACACGTCGAGGTCCTCAGATTGTTTTTTTCCAGACATTGTGTAGGCTGCATTTCGTGCAGCTTAAGTTTCGTAGTTACTGCCCGTCACCAAGTGTTTACATTTATATCACTTTAATAATAAACTTTCAGAGTACCGTCTTTGGCTATCACGGTCAACCCAACCTGCAGTTCTCAACAGCGTCTTCGCAAAGCCCAGAGCTTCCGTAGCCTGTATGTGTGAGATTACCCACATTTTAAAAACAATAAAAGCATTTCAGTAAGGCACACCAATGAACTGTAACAAGTAAAGTGAAAAAAACCATGTATTGAAACATAAATCATAAAAGGCAGACACCTAACTTTAACAGTCCTTCCCTATCAGGTAAGTAGGCCTAGTGCCCCAATGAAGGGAAAGTTGCAGTTAAGTACCTGAGTAGATGGTAGGAAGTTGCAAAGGTTTCCCTGCACAGACTTTGACAAGTCCAACAGGTTGGTAGAAGGTGTCATTTGCGCTGCCGCATTTATCAGAACGGGCAAGTAGGAATTTTAGGGGTACACTCTAATCACAACACACTAGGGATTACCCTGAGGAGAGGATCCATTCTTAGAAACCCCCAATCACAGCCAGGCAAGAGTGTTGGGGAGTGAACTTTGTGTCCAGATAATCCCCTTTGGCAGGAGGGGGGATAAGTACATTTGTACCCCTTACTCTGGTTTTGCAGGTGACGTCCCTTGGGTACTCTGAATCTATATGATCCATGCACCGCCCGTAACTGCGCCGACGAAAATGTCTACGCCAATTACGGTGGTGGCGCAGTGATCAAATAGATCACTTTACCCGCATCCCCCAACTCCCATTCCCATATCCGACCCCCCACCCCACTTACCCTTACGACGACACTTCTGTGTACGCTGACTTCGCACTATGCCTGCAGCGTCCGTTTCTGTGGGTCGGACCTGATGCAGCAGGGTGTTTTTTTTTTCTTTTTTACTTTCTTGTCCTCCGCTTACCACAATGGTAAGTGGGGGACATACCCGCATCCCCTGACTCCTGTTATTGCGCCCATGGAGTTGGTGGGACACCCCCGTAACCCCTGCTCTGCTTGGCCGCAGTAATGGGAGTCAGTAAAATGAAATGCACCAAAGTCGCCGTCGTCGTTACGAGGTAGACATTTTGGTGCATTTCCCTCTGAATCACTGGAGACACTTCTGCCATTGCTCCTATCGTATGAGGTCTAGGGCTTGCAGGTGTAGTGGCTGAAATATGCTTCTAGTTTGGGTCCTGCTTGCAGCGGTACCAATCTCCTGGGATAGGGGCGACACCTCAGGACAGCATCCATGGAAGTACTCATTGCGTTAAGAGACCTCCCTGCACAGCAGGGGAGAGCAGATGAGATTCATGGCAATGGTAAAGATCAGGCACTAAGAAGGCCCTCTTCTTCCAGGGCAGCAGCAACAGCAGGAGAGACTATCTTAGTCCACAAGTGGACAATCTGAAGAATCCCATGCGCGAGTTCAGAACAGCAACTGGTGTAGCATAGAGATCTGTTCTTCTGATGTGCTACCCACATGATGGTCTCAGGGCAATTCGGCTGTCCTCGCACAACAATCTTCTGGTAAAAGGCACAGGACTGGTAGGTCTTTCACTGCAAGATTTGAAACCCCCATAAGGGTCTTCTGTGGTCACATTAAAGGCAGCAGGGTGTCACTGCTAGATGGCTTTGGCAGTGTTGGTTGTCCTTAACATCAGTCTTCCAGGTCTTCAGTGCAGATTCCTCATCCGAGCCCACCAATGGCACAGATCTGTACAATTCAAACAGGTAAGAGCTGTCCAATCATGGACAGCTACAGACCCAACATCCTCCCAGCAACAAACTTCCAGGCAGGTATGTGCAGTGTGTGTACACTTTCCGAAACTCGGCCTTGACCAGGCCATCCACACGACAACACTACCCCGAGACACCTGGCCAGATACCACAAAGTGCATTTCCTGGTATGGAGTTTCCTGACTTGATGGGGTAGGTAGTTGGCCAGAAAGGACAATGGCCAGACATACCAAATAGCTGGGTATTCCACTGATGTGATGTAAGGAAATGTGTCAAAAGAAAAATCTTAACAATGGGTCCACAGGGCATTTTGTTTAGGGGAGAACCTTTTCTGCAACATTGGCTGCAGTTGAGTCACAGATGTTTGCTGGACAATCTGATGGTGAGTGGCATGCAGTGTCCCTGTGAGGAAGCACATCAACCTCCTAGAGTTAAAGACCATAATGCTGGCTCTCTTAAATTATGTTGGCCAATACTTTGCCCATCCATTACCTCAACAAATGAGGAGGTTTGAGGTTGGTGCCTCATTACAGGAAGGCAACGCAACTGGGCTCCGGAGAAAGACTTCTACATGTTGGCATACCATTTAGCTCTAATGAAGAATGTGGTCTTGAATGCCCTGAAAAAGACATTCACCTGTCTCCCATGAGTGTTATCTGTAAAGAAAAGATGAATGTAGTCTTCACTTTTTGGAGATGCCAATCAGAAAGACTTTAAGATGAATTTCTAGAATCTGGCCTGGTGAGCAGATTTTAGGAGTCCACCCTAGTTATAGTTAACATGGGAACTCTGAGAGGTTAGCCAAAACCCAATCACTGTAAACATGGAGAGCAGTCAAGGCTATTCTCATGAGTGTGATTGGAGTCAGGGGTCCAAAATGAGTCAACACAGTGCTGCAAACAATAATTCAATTTAGATAGGAATATATAAAAATACAGTATGTATTCTAAGTTTGAATGAAACAAGCAGGTGATAATATTACACAGCTCATTAATAAACGTATATGCAGTCACTATAGGTTTTTAAAATGCATTCAGTGACTTAAATCAACAAAGGAGGTAAGTAAAGTGATGCAGTAGAGATGGAACCAAGTCCCAAGTTATCTTCCCGAACTTCAGCAGTCCAATACTGAAGAAGAATGGGGCCTTGTGCCCAAACGTCAGTGCTCTCCCCTTCCCCCCACAGAATGTATCTGTAGCAGGTAGGTTACGCTGGTGATTGTTCAAAAGCAGAGATGCAATGAAGTTACTAGGTAAGTAAATTATGTTCTTATCTTTTAGATTAGACTACCCAGGTTCGATGAACAAAAAGCAGTGCAATGGAAGCAAACAAAGAGACTTGTTCTCACTGTTATGTTATGGAGGACCAGAAGAGACAAATGCTTTGAATTTACTTATCCCCCTCCCCCACTCTGATTATCCCAGGTGACTTGATGGGTCGACTAGGGATGTTGGATTTCCCCCAGTTGGTTCCAGTGAGAGGTGCCTAGGATCTGCGGGTGCAAGCATTGAGGTCCAGGAGCAGAGTGCAACCCTTGGCAATGGAGAAAAGCAAGAATCATCAATGCAGCCCTCTTCAGGACACTTCGCAGGATGAGGGAAGGTGAATTGCAGCAGCGGCCAATACACACAGACGATGACAGATGTCCTTGCAGCCGCGATTGTAGAAGTCCTTCCAAGAGAGGATCCCTTGAAGCGGAAATTCAGCTGGAAGGTGACTTATACCACAAGCTGGCAACCACCAAAGTTCTGGCTGCAAACGCTGAACAGCAACGGGTCTACCGAGGAAGCCCATTGGAGAGCTGGACAGTCCACTGCCTGGTCCAGAGACACTGCTGAAGACTCAGGGCGGCTGGATCTGCGAAACACGTCGAGACTGGTTGGTCCCACTAGTCCAGGGGTAGAAGCACCGGACAGGGCCTTTGCAAATCAGGTAGCCCAACACGGCTTCACCGGGCCAGACACAGGAAGGGATGCTGGGCCTCTTCAGACGTCTTCTTTGGATCTTCAGTCAGATGTTCTTGGCTCCAACACTATTCTTAAGCAATGGCTACAAAGAGTCCTTTTCTTATCCAAAATCCAGCCTGAAAGCAAGTCCAAGCCCACCAATGGTAAGGATTGGCACTTTAAACAGCCAGTAGTTGTCCAATCAGGGACAATATTGGTTTCACTCAGGCCCAACTCTCAGACTTTCTGGCACCATGGATGTGGAGTGGGACCAGACAGTCCCAACCCCTTCCTGGGCGACCCACACACACAAAGGCATCACTAGTCCGAGAAAGCTGATGCTTTCCTAGACAAGTGCATGACCTTATATGGGATTTCCTGACCTGGCAAGGTAGGAAGAAGGCCAAACTACAGTATGGCCAATGAAAAAATGAAAATCTCATGGCATGGCCATTGTAGGTCTCTAGCCACCTTTTGTAGGCATATGCGGTAAACGCGAACGTGCACTCTAGAAATAACACACACATGATACAAATATAATTGCTGCCACCAGCCTGTCTTTAGGCACATATAAAAGTAACCAAAAATCCCAAGTGTGAAAGGCTAGGGTGATATAATGAAGTGCAATGGGGATACTTTTGTAAGATACTGTGCGCAATATAAAAAGTAAAAGAAGGGAAACCTCATTTCTCAGTAACGAAAGTCTGAAGGACTGATCAGTTGCCACATAACAAATGAGCAAAAGGCAGAAGAAGTGAAGCTGAATGCTTTACTTCACCTCAAAAAGTCAGAACAGATTAAAAACAAAACAAAATGATTGGAAATCGATATAAACCATGGAGAGAAAGCTTCTAAATGAGAAATCTTTCCTATCAGACGTCTTCACCTCTACTGGCAACGGGAAGTGTCTATTTTTTTTGCTCCAAGAAATTTCCCCTCAAGGGTCTCTAGTAGAATGCATTGATTTTAGAGTGGAACTTCAGTTTTCTCAATGACTGTCTTGGAATCCTGTTATCTCGCTGACCCACAGAAGACTTTAGAGGTTTGTGGCACAGTAATGAATGGATTGTGGTTTCCTTACTTTGCCTGTGCATGATGTTAATCAGTCAGCCAGCCAGCCATTAAGCTTTATTACGGCGTTGGACAAAAAGAAACAAGTAAAGGAAATAAAACAATACAATGCACTCTTGAAGAAAATAAGAATAACCACGATTACGGTGAGTATTGTATCCCATATTCAATATAAAACATAACCTAAACGTAAAAGTAAGCAGAAAAACAGTTATTCAATAGAATGTGCAGTACAATATCATGCACTTTCTTGCAGAACATGCTTTTTTGGATGGTGATGTATGTATTTTGAATAAATGAGTTATAGCTAGCTGTCTTGTTAGAAGTGCTTCTTTTGGTATATAAATGGTCTATTCCATATTGCCATTCTCCCGGCACCTCGTCTTGAAACTGGCCCTAGAGTTGTAGGATTGGTGGCTATTTCAGTGTCTTCCATTTTGGAGTTGCGTGACCCAACCTGGGGGGAATGTACCCCAGTTTCCAGTCCTCCAGAAGCGTTCTCACGAAGCGAACATAGATTAGTAATTACTCGCATAACTGTCTAAACAGCCCTTTTATTTCTGGATTTCTCTATGTGAAGGATATCTTAGGAGCACATTTGGAACATATGAATTCAACATTTTCCCAATCCCAATTCTGTTTATTCTGAATTTTCCCCTCCCCTCTGCTCATCTGGCAAAACATAGTTAGAAGCTGGTTTACCCTGACCCCGTTTAGGTATGTTTGTTTATTCACTGATGACATTATTCTGTAGTACTCTAGTGGAAAAGTCCCTCGCGGTTCTTGGAGTCTGTCTCATTCCTGGTCATGGACTGAAAAAAAGGTAGACCAGAAAGTTTCTTGAGTGACTTGCTTTCTTATTTGCGGGCCAAATATACTCAAATAACAAACAGTAGAATGATGGTGTCAATTGTTTTCCTTGGGTCTCTCTCCTGGCATCACTCAGTCTCCAATGTATATCCCTGTTCATGGTCGTTCTGCTTTAATTGACTTGTTTTAGTGATAAGGTCTGCGCCCACATCCTTGGAAGTGTTGAGTCTGTGCTATAAAAATATAAAATAAATAAAAATGGATGATGGAGCTGGACTTTGCTCTGTAGGCGGGTCTAGGAAGACATTTCAACAAGGCCCAAAGCTTCCGCCAAATAGACAACTTCTTCGGGCTTTACAGCTTACAGGCTTTTGTCTGGACTCAGGACCACTTCCCTGTTGAGGGGGTCTGGGTCCTGGTCCTGTCAACCACCACTATTCCAGTCTGACTATCCTCCTTGTTGTCATGCCACATTCTCGTTCCTAAGGCACCTTAACCCAATCCCTTTCTGTCAACTTTACTATCTGTAGAGACCGGTTGTTCCTCCTAGACCAGGGTTCTGCAATGTTTGGCTCGCCAGATGCTTTGGACTGTGAATCCAACGCTCCCTCCATTGACTACTCTGGCTAGGGCTGTTGGGAACGACCGTAAAAAACAACTCGACAGCCAAAAGTTCAAGTCCCCTGTCATAGATGCTTCTTCACTTGTTCTTTCCTCCTATTTCTATTTCTATTTTTTGTTTGTTTATTTGTAATGCGCCGAAAGCTTGCAAGCATCAGGGTGCAGTATGTCAACACTAATAACACAAACCATACTCAAAACGGAGGCACAGGACACTTGGTAATACCAAACAAACAACATGTAACTGCGTAGCTATTCTGGTGTACTGGGCTTACTTAATCAGGTGGGTTTTCAGTTTTCTTCAAAATGTTAAGTATTTCGGCTCCAGTCTCAGGTTTACTGGTAGTTTATTCTATTTGCCAGCTGCTACTATCGGAAAGGCTTTGCCTAATCCATTAGAGCGCTTGTGTGGTTCAACGGCAACAGTACCCATGGCTGCCGATCTTCGTGCTCGCCCTGGTACATAGATGTTGATCTTAGATTTAAGGTAAGCAGGAGCTTTCCCATATAGACATTTGTGGACCAAGGTCAGGGCCTTGAAATGTACTCTGTCTTCCACTGTCAACCAATGCAATTCCTTTCTGGCATTGCTAATGTGCTTGGACTTAGATTTTTGTTTAATTATTCTAACAGCGTTATTTTGGATTTGTTGGTAATTGGCAACACAGTGTTTGTTTGCTCCCAACAAAAGTGCGTTTCAATAATCCAGGTGTGAGAGAATAGTCGCTCTCGCTATAATAGCGAATTTTTCATTGCTCAAAAAAGGTTTGATAGTTTCAGTAGCCTGAGGTAGTAGGAGCAGTTTTTACTAATGTAGTGGGCTTGAGCATCTGCACTCATAGATGCTTCGAGCATCATCCCCAAAGTTTTAACTTTACCTAGTACTTGGATGTGGGTGTCTTTGGTCAAGAAGGACTCGGATTGCGGGGAAAGTTTAGCCCTGGCTTGATGGGACCCAAAAACCATCAGCTCTGTTTTTTTGCGATTCAGGTGTATCTAATTTTTATCCATCCAAGAGTGCACTGTATTATATAGAGTTGTTAATGTGTTGCTGTCTTTCTTATAGTCCCCGCTTAGTTCCACTACCAGCTGAGTATCGTCAGCATAGTTGGGGGAAAAAGATGTTGTTATCCAGGACTAAGCATAGGTAAAGGTTAAATAGCAACAGAGATATACTTGCTCCTTGCGGGACGCCACAAAGAATGTCCATCTCAAAGGAAAATGTGTCTCCCCAATGCACTCTTGATTTCCTGTCTGTTAAGAACAAGGTTATCCAACTAATAGCCTCCTCTGAGCAATTGGCTGTTTTTTCCAGTGCCTTCTTAAGGAGATTGTGATCCAGGAGGTCAAAGGAGGCACTTAGGTCAAGAAGCATGAGTAAACCAACATTTTCCGTATCTATTCTACTCAACATTTTTGTCTGGAGATAAAGCATGGCTGTTTCCGTGCTGTGAGCAGCACGGTAGCCAGATTGTTGTTGTTGAAGTATCTCATTAGCTTCAACATGTGCCTGGAGTTGCGCCATTGCTACCTTGTCCATGACTTTCAGGATGAAATTACAATTGGTTATGGGCCTTAGGTTACCTGAGTCTCTTTGATCAAGGTTATGCTTCTTCATCAACGGGGGGGTGGTTACCTTTTTTATACAGCTGGGAACTACTTGGTCACGAAAAGAGGTATTCATTAATTTTGTGAATATGGGAGCAAAGATGTCAACATTCTCTAGGATTATTTTAGGGGGCAAAATATTCTCTGCGCACGAGGTAGGCTTCATGGAGGATAAGGTTTTTACTAGATCTTCTGTAGTGATCTGTCAGGATTAGTCAGGCGAGTACTAAGGCAGCGAATATGGCAAGGGAAATGTGCACCCAGGAACAACGACTCAGGTATGCTAGAACCCAGGAGTGCAAAATAGAGTGTGACATCAAAACCAATATATGAAAAGGGATGTGGGGTAAGCACCTGACCGCGAGGAAAGTCGGCAAGCACCTTACCCCCAATTGCTGTTACAGGTACTGACAGCGCTAAACCCACGTGGAGGGCCAGCAATGACAGGATCTGTGTACTAACACTCTTGATGGTATTACATAAGGGAACTTAGGAACTGTACTCACGAGGACGAGATACACCTCTTGAATGTCAGCTAGCCCACGAATCCTGTTGATGAATCTGGGACCCAGAAAGGCTATAACAGCAATGGGAGAAGTAGGGAGGTCCAGAGGACAAGGGCTGAAGGCAGCCGGAATGAGGCAGGCTGCCGGGCAGGGAGCCCAGAGGACAAGGGCTGAGGCTGGGAATCAGCAGAGCGAGATCCGCTGCTATGTGGAGAGCCCGCAGGGCAAGGGCGGAGGCTGGAAGGCAGCAGAGCGAGATCCGCTGCAATGTGGAGAGCCCGGCAGGACAAGGGCGGAGACTGGAAGGAAAACTAAATACCTAAGTGGGAATAGTGTTTACAAAATAGTGAAGAAAACATAAGCATTCACACAGGAGCTAGCCACTACCGCACACCACACCTAATAATCAAAGGGAAAATAAATGCAGAAGTGCAGTGGAAAACATGGAATGGATCCTCTAGAAAGTAAGGATCAGGAGCAGGGAAAAAACGAAATAACCTATGCAAACTTCTCCCTACCCCTCCAAGGAAAAGACAGGAAACTAAACTAAGAGGAAGGCTAAGGTAAATGGGTAACAGCAGCAAAGGACAGAGTCAAAGAAATATAGAACACAGACAAACTGGGCTGCATCTAAAAGGGGAAAGCACTGAGAATTGCTGCCTGCAAACAGGGGAAGACAAAAAGGGAAATCAAGGGAGCAGAAATCAATTAGCGCATGAATCCGAAATTCAGGGAGGAGGAAACAAGAAAACAGGAACAAGGAAGTAGGTACAAAGGCAAAGAACCAGGAACCAGGGACTAGTCAAAAACAGGAACACTGCAAACGATGACCAGCGCTGGACTGAAGTGAGACTGAGGCTTTTAAAGCTGTTTAACGAGCACACGCCTCAGGTGTGCTGACTGCTGCACCTGCAGCCACAGGTGTTGCCTATCCTCCACCCAACCTTGTCCTGCAAGGGTGGAGGTGGAGCAGTGGGCCAGGCATTCTGGGAAGCACAGTCATTTGGTTAAAGAAGCATGCTGGCTGCCAAAAACCTGGAATGGATCCGGAAGGGAAGTAGTTTGGAAAATAGGGATTTAGCGCTCCCAATTCATTACAGCACTGTGGCATTAGGTTCGGAGGAAATGTCCAGCAAGGAATAAGCCCCAAAACATGCCCCCAAGTGGCGGGAACGGGAGCGAAGGGAGCGAGTCGTGACAGTATACCCCCTCCTACGGCCCTCTTCGGGTGCCCGCCACCCGTACGAGACTTCTTCTTTCCATGATGGGAGTGCTTTTTCTTTGGAGGTGGCACTGATGGAAATGGTGGCTTGTGGGCAAAGGCAGATGGGCTTCCATGATAGGAGTGTGTTGTCTTTGGAGGTGATACTGATGGAAACGGTGACTTCTGGTGAGGAAGAGACTCATGGTTCGAAGAAAGGCATGAAGAACTTGCAGGACCTGGAGCAGAGTTGGAAGGTCCAGGAAACTCAGTCACTGGGAGTGGACCCTTGTAAGTCTTTGAGGAGGGAGGCAGGCTGGTGCAACTTGCCTTAGACGATGGTAGAAGTTCTGTTAGCCTTTCCGCCGAGAGCGGACATGCGGGAGGTGAGGAAGTTGCTGGCTTCAGGAAATGTTCATGTTCAGCCATTAGAGAAGGTGGAGGCTGAGGTAGAGGTTCAGATCTTTTTCTGTCATCCATCTGGGAAAAGGCTTGTGGTTGAAAATGATTAAGGTTTGACTGCACATATTCTACGCCTTGGATGCCTGGAAGTCCCATGGGTTGTACGAGGCTGGTACTCCTGGTGACAGTCGTGTAGCCACTTTGTTGCACGTTGGATACAACAGCAGGGACGTTTGGCATACTGATAGGAGTGATAGACACAGTACTTGGTACTTCAGGCACACTCGCAGAAGGAGCAATAACAGACACATCTTGAACTGCAGCAGTCATTCCCTTCCTTTGGCTACTAGCACCCAACTGGTGCTTCTTGGCGGAATTCTGTTGCACAAGTTCTGTAGGTAATACGCCGGTCTGCACCACCCCCTGTGCACACCCAGGTGAGTGGTTCTGACTCACCACTTGGTCCAGCTTGATGACTCTGAAGCGGGAGCTGGCAAAAGTCTCAAACTCTGATGCTGCATTTTTAGGAGGCTCTGATGCTAAAGTGAAGCAGTTGGGAGAATCGTCTTGTGGAAAAGGCAGGCATTCTGGTGCTCCTCCTGAAGCAAAAGAAAGGCAATCTAAACGTTCATCGACAGTAAATGTTTGGGATTCAGGAGGACTGTCTGGAGCAGTAGAAAATATAGCAGGATCTGATGGTGTAGACAGGTATACCTCTGATGTTGGAAGCGAAGCTAAGCAGGATACCGGTGTATCATGAACTGAAGGCAAACAAGCAATAAACTCTGGAACTGAAGACATGCACATATGATGGACTACCGGAGGCTCTCTGGCTGAAGGATGATCTTCTGGATGAGTCACTGTAGCTGAAGACAGGCAGGCCAGAGGAAACTTTGAAGCTGAAGGCATGCGAGTTGGAGCCATCTCGGTAGCTGAATCCAAACATGTCAGGGTCTTTGGGACTAACCCCGTGCATGGTGGAGGCTCTTGATTAAATGGCAGACATGGCAGCGGTTCATTGATTGAAGACACGTGTACCAAAGATGACTGCAGGGCTGTGGATTGGATCATAGAAGAGTCAATGGTTGTAGGAGGACACACAGAAGTCTCAGAAGTTGATAGACACATTAGTGGCTCAGGAATGGAGGGCACCTTTAGGGCATTAGACTCCTTGGCTCCAGTAACCAAGGACTGAACTGTACCCTTGCAGTCCTTTTCTTTAGTGGGTGACACAGAGTCTCTTTCTTTGTGGAAGTCAAAATCAACCAGTGGAATCACCATAGTAAAGTCTCTGTTAATCAGGATTTCGTCTATTGTCCATTCCTCTGTTTTAGCTTCTGAAAGAGGCAGATTATCAATCAACAGTTCAGGAACCGCCTGACGGTTCTTTGGTTCAGTATACTGTGGGATGAGTCCATCAGAACATGAAATCTGTACTGTCTCTGACTGTTCGTATTGATCAGAAGTGGCAGCAGGAAGAGTGAACCCAGAGGTAACATTGTCTTCCACATCAGCTTTAACATCTACTTCAGTCTCAGCAGCTGTATCAAGAGCAGGGCCTAAGCCTAGGGTAGTGACTGAATTTGTGTATGCCACCATTGTGGATTGTGTTTGGAAATCAGAAGCTTGTATGTGTGCTAGCTCAGAATTATGACAAATATCATGGTTTACCAAAGTCTCTACACTCAGGGGCTGAACAGAGTTCACTTCCTCCACATCAACAGATAAAGTCTGAGGTGTAATCAGTAAAGAGTGTAAGGTTTTATTTTCCTCTCGTGCCGAAATGAGTTTTTGTCTTAACTCCTCAAGTTTAGCTCTTAGCATGCCCTGCATTAACTGTACACCACTATCAGTAGGCACAGGGGGAAGCATAGTGGCATCAGGGCTGGATCCTGCACTAGCAATCTGGATATGCATCGATTGTACATTGTCCTCTACTGCTTGCAGGTTCTGTGATTTATAGTTTATCTTTCCAACTTGGTCTGTGTTTCCCTTAAACAAACTATTGACTTTAGACCTCTTGGCATTAGTGACTACAGTCTGTACCTGTGCAACAGAGTATGTGTTAGACTGAGGGTAGAAAACAGAAGTTATGCAAGAAACCCCTCCATTCTTTATGTTGGTATCATGAAACTGTTCTATCTGAGGTGAAGCACAACTGGAATCATGGGGTTCAACAACAGAGGTACTCTCGTATAATAAGTCTAACAGTGTGTTGTTTTCTGCGGCTAAGGCTTGTGCTGACATAGAATCGGGATCAAAACCAAAGATAGAACTAGGATCAGGCCATGTAGGATGTGCCATCCTATGGGAAAAACACTTTGCACGTAAATGCCCATTCGTGACAAGGAGTTCATAGGGGTCAGGACTAGTGATTGGTTTGTCACAGGTAAATGTAGGGGAAGCTTTCTGTACAAGCTTGTTAGAGGCCTTGCTGCCTTTCTTTCTTAAACTTGCCATATTCAATGGGAATTTTGGGCTGGTCATACTGTCAGGATTAGTCAGGCGAGTACTAAGGCAGCGAATATGGCAAGGGAAATGTGCACCCAGGAACAACGACTCAGGTATGCTAGAACCCAGGAGTGCAAAATAGAGTGTGACATCAAAACCAATATATGAAAAGGGATGTGGGGTAAGCACCTGACCGCGAGGAAAGTCGGCAAGCACCTTACCCCCAATTGCTGTTACAGGTACTGACAGCGCTAAACCCACGTGGAGGGCCAGCAATGACAGGATCTGTGTACTAACACTCTTGATGGTATTACATAAGGGAACTTAGGAACTGTACTCACGAGGACGAGATACACCTCTTGAATGTCAGCTAGCCCACGAATCCTGTTGATGAATCTGGGACCCAGAAAGGCTATAACAGCAATGGGAGAAGTAGGGAGGTCCAGAGGACAAGGGCTGAAGGCAGCCGGAATGAGGCAGGCTGCCGGGCAGGGAGCCCAGAGGACAAGGGCTGAGGCTGGGAATCAGCAGAGCGAGATCCGCTGCTATGTGGAGAGCCCGCAGGGCAAGGGCGGAGGCTGGAAGGCAGCAGAGCGAGATCCGCTGCAATGTGGAGAGCCCGGCAGGACAAGGGCGGAGACTGGAAGGAAAACTAAATACCTAAGTGGGAATAGTGTTTACAAAATAGTGAGGAAAACATAAGCATTCACACAGGAGCTAGCCACTACCGCACACCACACCTAATAATCAAAGGGAAAATAAATGCAGAAGTGCAGTGGAAAACATGGAATGGATCCTCTAGAAAGTAAGGATCAGGAGCAGGGAAAAAACGAAATAACCTATGCAAACTTCTCCCTACCCCTCCAAGGAAAAGACAGGAAACTAAACTAAGAGGAAGGCTAAGGTAAATGGGTAACAGCAGCAAAGGACAGAGTCAAAGAAATATAGAACACAGACAAACTGGGCTGCATCTAAAAGGGGAAAGCACTGAGAATTGCTGCCTGCAAACAGGGGAAGACAAAAAGGGAAATCAAGGGAGCAGAAATCAATTAGCGCATGAATCCGAAATTCAGGGAGGAGGAAACAAGAAAACAGGAACAAGGAAGTAGGTACAAAGGCAAAGAACCAGGAACCAGGGACTAGTCAAAAACAGGAACACTGCAAACGATGACCAGCGCTGGACTGAAGTGAGACTGAGGCTTTTAAAGCTGTTTAACGAGCACACGCCTCAGGTGTGCTGACTGCTGCACCTGCAGCCACAGGTGTTGCCTATCCTCCACCCAACCTTGTCCTGCAAGGGTGGAGGTGGAGCAGTGGGCCAGGCATTCTGGGAAGCACAGTCATTTGGTTAAAGAAGCATGCTGGCTGCCAAAAACCTGGAATGGATCCGGAAGGGAAGTAGTTTGGAAAATAGGGATTTAGCGCTCCCAATTCATTACAGCACTGTGGCATTAGGTTCGGAGGAAATGTCCAGCAAGGAATAAGCCCCAAAACATGCCCCCAAGTGGCGGGAACGGGAGCGAAGGGAGCGAGTCGTGACATGATCTCTTTGAAGCTGAGATTCTGTGCTGTTAACGTTAGTCTCAATGGGCAAGTTGTAATTGGCCTTATTGGCTTGAGCACTCCTAATCTGCTCCCTGGCGTTTAAGATCTTGTTGGAGAAAGCTGTCTGTGTTTATCACTCCTTCTGGGAGGGTACAAATATCTGCTCAAGTGTCCTAGGCTTTTCGACTGATTTCAAAATATTGAACAGTTTACTGGTCACATTAGCCATGGATGAGATCTGCTTGTTGAAGTAGTTTTTCTTTGCCTCCTTAATACTCATTTTATATGATTTCTCATGTTCCTTCCAGTGTTCCTTATTCAGTACTGATGGATTTTTTAGCCATCTGTTTTCTCTTCTCCTTTTTTCCCTCTTCAATCCTGAAAGTTCAGGATTTAACCACTTTTGATGTTTAGTGTTAGGTCTAGTTGATTTAAGCAATAGCAGAGCTTTCATATCTACCAATTTCATGACATGATATGACAGGCTTGACATTATGGTGTCACAGGTGTCCTCAGCCTTATGCTCGTTCATGATTTCATTCATACATTGCTCTAGATGGATCCTTTCTATCTTTTTGTAGTTCCTGCAGGGCATCCTCCTTGACTCATTAACCTCCTTTTCCTTGGGGTGTGGTAAGGTCAGAAGAAATGGTACTCTGCTGTGGTCTGACCAAATGCATGGCGTTGTCTTATAGCCCCTTGTGGCTAAGTTATGTGTTGCCATACAATACAGTTGGTTACCGTTAGCCATGGTGGGCTCGGCGTTCATAACCTGAAAATTAATATTGTTCAACGTTTTTTCCAGACTGATTGCGTCCTTGTCCTTAAGGTTCCCTCGCCATCGTTTGAGATCCCCCAACAAAAGCGTGGCTGCATTTGGCCGTTTCAGAGGTTAAGTTGCTGCGTAAGCTCCTCGTTGAAATCGGATATCGGTGCAGGTGGCCTATACACTAAAATTATATTGAGGCTACTATATGTCTAACGGTGTGTACTTCATGTGCAAGACCTCACAGCCCATGCACAGGATTTTGACCGGAAACATGGGGATTGAGTCTCTTACTATCACCACCCCCCCTTGTGTGACTTCTCTATTTGTATAATTAATGCAGTACCCTTCTCGAACTGCAATGGCACAAGTGGGGCGTTTGGGCTCTATCAGCCAAGTCTCTGTGATGCATAAAATATCCAGTTTTTCATCCCAAATGAAATCATGGATATTAATGCGTGTTTGTTTAATGAGCGCGTGTTCAACAGGCCGATCTTGAGATCAGTCTGTTTTTTTTATTTTTTTCTGGCTGCGCGGTTGGACTGAATGACTCGTTATTTCGATTCAGTTTAGGCTCTTTGCGCTTGTTAGTCAGTCCTACTCCCACCCCATTCAGGCTTATGGTGCACAGGTCCTCTCATTGTCCTCTTTAGCTCCTCTCAGCAGCCTCCCCACCCCACCCTGAGTTCCTCCCTCCTGCTCTCTAGCTCTTCCTACCTTTCCCTTAGTTCCTTTCTCCAACTCTTTCTTCACTGCTCTCACCACTTTCTCCTTGGTTCTTCTCGTTTGCCTCCCTCCTCCTTGGTTCTTCTCGTTTGCCTCCCTCTCCTTGGTTCTTCTCGTTTGCCTCCCTCCTCCTTGGTTCTTCTCGTTTGCCTCCCTCCTCCTTGGTTCTTCTCGTTTGCCTCCCTCCTCCTTGGTTCTTCTCGTTTGCCTCCCTCCTCCTTGGTTCTTCTCGTTTGCCTCCCTCCTCCTTGGTTCTTCTCGTTTGCCTCCCTCCTCCTTGGTTCTTCTCGTTTGCCTCCCTCCTCCTTGGTTCTTCTGGTTTGCCTCCCTCCTCCTTGGTTCTTCTGGTTTGCCTCCCTCCTCCTTGGTTCTTCTCGTTTGCCTCCCTCCTCCTTGGTTCTTCTCGTTTGCCTCCCTCCTCCTTGGTTCTTCTCGTTTGCCTCCCTCCTCCTTGGTTCTTCTGGTTTGCCTCCCTCCTCCTTGTTTCTTCTCGTTTGCCTCCCTCCTCCTTGTTTCTTCTCATTTGCCTCCCTCCTCCTGGGTTGTTCTTCTCGCCGCCATCAACTCCTGGGTTGTTCTCGCCGCCGCTGCCACCTCCTGGGTTGTTCTCGCCCCCACGTCCTCCTCCTGGGTTGTTCTCGCCCCCACGGCCTTCTCCTGGGTTGTTGCTTCCTCCGCCTCCTAGATTGTTCTCACCGCTGCCGCCGCCTCCTCCTGGGTTGTTGCCGCTGCTTCCTGCTGGGTTGTTCTCACCTCCGCCTCCTCCTCCTGGGTTAATCTCACCGCTGCCGTCTGTGTGGTGCTTGCCGCCGCCTCAAATCTTTTTTTCAGCTTCTCCAGTATTGTCTCCAACCGCCACTGAACAAGATTTCTGTTTTGCAAGAGTAGTCTTAACCGACCAGGAATAATGGACGGAAGAGAACGACCTGATAAACCATCTACAGGCTAGTTTCTATGTTGGTTAAAGTACTATTGTCCAAAGCCTAAGCTTGCAACTTCTTTTGGCAAAATATGTAACAGTCAGGAAAATGTTCTCTACCTTATGCTTGTAGATCTTCAGACAGCCTTTGACTGCATCCCTCGTAAAAAGTTATGGAGCTCCCTTAAAAGTCTAGATATCTCTCCAGCTCTGCTTTCTGCTGTGCAGCTCCTTTACAAAGATAAACAGCTGTGTGATGGTATCTGAATGGCGAGGTATCGTGTCAGTTCATGATCCAAAAGGTTGTCCGTCAGGGGTGCGTGCATGCACCAAAACTCTTATGCCTCTTTATGAACAACGCAATTGACCTTGTCTTGGCCACTCCATCAGACGCACCATCATTGGATATTCAGAAATACTCAATATTGAAATTTGCGGATGATGTTGCTCTTATTGAACTGGGTTACTAACCACAAAGGTGTCAGGAATCTATTTCAGGGGTATTGAGCAAGTGAAATCTATGATTACTTGGGGTTGTGAGTTATGGAAAGCTGCTTTTGGAAAGGCCAGATTGAAAAGGCAGGGGTTGTGCTGGCTTGATATAGTGGGGCAATCACTAGATTCACAAAAGAACATGGGCATGTCGCAGTCGGTTTCTGTTGAAGCACACAGATTACAAGCCCAGCAGGCGGCATTGTTTGGCGCTGAATTGTGGGGCACATGAATTGCAGTGCCATAGCTATTATTGAAAATAGATTTGTAAAGAATATATTAGGCTTGCCTAGTAGCTCTCCCAACATTTTGCTTTGCCTGGAAATTGTTATGCAGGGAATTGAAAGATTGATCAAATTCAAGCCTGTGGGCTATTGGGCGAAAATATGGACTGCCCCCAAATTAGGGAAGTATAGAGGAGCTTTTACCAATGTACTTTCCCAAGATGGAGCCTCCAATCTAGCATGGTGCTCAGATGCCAGAAAGCTCCTTTGCAAGATTGGACATAGAGAATCATGGAGTAGCCCTGATTTAATGAACAATCTGTCAAAAACAGTCTTTCAGAGGAACTATAATACTATGGAACGTGACCTTCTTCCACACAGGACTAGTGTCTCTTGGAGCCTCACTGTTTACTTGGAAATGAAACTTTCAATCTGTTGTGAGTGGTACCTTGATTATGTAAAAACAATGTTCCTACATGCTATCTGTATTAAATTGGAACGTTTCCACTTGCTGAATTGTTAAACAAATGGAATAGCACTAGTTTTGACAAATACTGCTATTGTGAGATATGGGTGGAAAACATTTCATGTTGTATTGATAAGTCTTGCCCCCCGAGCCTCAAAAACATTCCCAGAAAAGTATTTGGAAATAAACTATTCACATTTTTTGTTTGAAGTGTACAATTTGAGAACTATTAAAAGTAAGGATGACTAAAGTTCACCTGTGGCCAAAACAAAATCCATTGTAGGATTTTAATAATGGAGGAAAGGTAAATAACATCAAAGTTAAGAATTGCTTAATTTATGTAACTAAACTTTGGGTGCGGAATGTGAGGAAGCAACCAAACATCCAGAGCAATAAATGACACACAAATATAATGAATATGATACAATTGGAGTAATTCACATGAAGCATTTTTTAAATAAAATGTTAGATTTTCTTTAGTGCTGGCGAAATTGGAGTCTTTGTTCCAATCATGTTCCATTATGTCTGACGAAACGCATGAACCGAAATATATACTAGGAAAAATTGTTGATGTTATACAATAGGGACAGTAATCCGGACACCCATATTGAAATGAACCCTGTCATTGGATTGCCAAGTCTTTTATTTCACAGATCCTTGCACTTACTGAAGAGGGGACAGTCCGCTTAATTTTACCTCTGAATACACAAAGCAGCTTAGATATAATTGAGGTATCTGAAAGGGGCCCTTTCGACTGAGGAAACTGATAACCGGCAGGGGTCTACATTAGATAACGAGGCTCCGGTTTCATTGTTGGGGGCATGTGAAGGAAAAAAAGGGAAAAATAAAAATAAATATCCCAATAAGAAACCGAAGAACAAGCAAAAGAATACTCGCCCTGTGGCCCCTAATATGGACAATACAGACGTCAGGACCACAGACCCGATTATATTAGGTCCTTAAGGAGATTCAGACACAGAAGCTTGTACAGGTGTCAACTACATGGTGGGCCAAGGGATGGCACTTTGAAGCAAGTCACGCTTCGTGGCCCCTTTGTCAAATGGCTTTGCCCTGGTACAAACTCTGTTGCTCCACCTATTGTGTATCAACCAGGGCTGGAGCATGGGCGATCCCCTGGTTTTTTGAATATGCATGTTAAATCGAGTAATTTTCATGGTGGTTTAGTGCATGGGGCAGGTATGGTACGGGCAAAGGATGATGAGATGGGCATGCATGTACCCTGTAATGGTCCACCATTATTAGTGATACCAGACCATATGGTCTCTTATAAATCACACATGCAGCCAACACCTTTAATACAGCAGAGCTGCCTGGCATATCCTTTTGAACATAGTGGTTTGCATGGGAATGGAATTAATTTGTTACATATGCCAATAACTACTGGTTATAACAATCCACCGATGTTTCACGTACAGGAACGACCTCATAATGCACCTAGGTTAAATGTGATGCAACAACCATTGGTACCAGTACAGTCTCTTCCATCTCACAATCAGCCTGACGTATATCCATACATTTGCCCAACTTCCAATCTGACATGTGTAACGTACATCAGGCTCCCCTTTATGATGAACCAGAATTGACCCTTCCATTGGGAAAATGGGCTAAACTGGAAAAGATGAATCCAACTGATGCGAGCCCATACCTCAACCGAGCTTTCCTTCTTGAATTATGGAATAAAATCCTGAGACTGAGAAGAATTGCCTCAGATGACATGCTACATATTGAACTTCCTACGCCATACAGCTCAATTAATTGGTAATTGGGCCTTGATAGAGTTTTTCACCTGTTGTCACCACATTGTTGACTACCTGTAACGCTGAATTAAATAAGATAGGCTATTCCCTCACAGTATGCAGGAAACATACAAATAACACCCCCGGCCAAGAAAGTACCAACAAAACGTTGGCTAATCGAGTGAGCCCGTCTCTCTTACCAAAGTAATTACTGAGAGGGAGAGTCTACATGCCTCACTTACTGCCCAAAATAACGCAGTAAAAGGCCAGGTGCAGGTCACACAATTGATACCAGATACATTGAGATTAGGTAACCACTGATATAATGAAGCCAAGTCCAATATCGACTTTGTGTTGGAACACGCAGGGACAGGGACATAGCTCTTTCTTGAAGCATTTAGGGGGTCGGGACTATATTATGGAATCAGAGGTATTCATGCTAAAAGAGACCTGGCTCACTCGTGAATTCCATATAGAAGGATTCCGAGTTCTGTGCCGCCTTGCAATTAGTCACCTCAGGGCCCGGCCTACAGGAGGATTAGCGATTGGGGTTTCTGCTTATTTTACTATAAAACCTTATATTTGTTATACACCAAATCCCTATATTCTTTCAGCAGTCATTTCTGAACCGTATTGTCTTTCGGTGCCTATTTTGCTCATAAACATATATGCTCCTCCGAATAGAGGAGAGAATTCAGATCTTATAAAAGTGGTAGAAAAATGACTATCCTCTTGGGCTGAGGGGAGTGTAATTGTGGGTGGGGATTTTAATTCCCCTACCCTACATATTTTACAGGCATCCAGAGATAATTGGTGTAGAAACCCCCGTAAACGGATACATGATAAAATACGAACAGGTAGTTTTGGATTGGGACACTCACTGAATCCCAGGACTTGGCATGTTTGAATACAAGGGGAGGTTGAGGGAGGACCCCACGTCCTACTTGGGCGAGCGGTAAAACTAACTTGTGTCTGGATTAAATTTTTATGGACGCTGAGACAGTAGCTCGAAGTAGTGAGCTGATCGTCCATCATAGAGGATATAGCAATCATGCAGTCCTGAAATGGACTATCCTCTTGGATAAAATCAGATAAAGCAGAAGTATTGGTAGTCAGGTCAAGATCAATTGCCAAGGGAATGGTATTATTTGGACTGGATCGAACCTTGGCAAGATCTACAGATATCTTTTTGACAGGGAACTATCGCTTTTGGGCTGGTTGGAATGCCATGATTGGGACTTTCATGGGCTTATGAGTCTACTGGGTAAACATCTTGGACTACGTAAATATATCTCTAGATCTGCAATGACACTTGGTCCCTTCAATATTATCATTCAGACCAAGAGAAGGGAATACTGCTGAGATCAAGAGAGATATTACAATGTCTGCCTGTGATAGAATTAGTATCATGTCGAAACTGGCAACACGCTAAAATAACTGGCTTAAAGCCCATAAGGCTTTGTTGGCCAATGCTAACTGGATGCTCCTATTTAAGCCCTTGAGGAGCAATGATAATAAAAGGTTTTGGTCATTAATTAGAAATGTCTCCACTGTGCGTTCTGCACATGGAGATAAGGCTGTATCAGGTTCTACCTGGACTAAGGTTATTAGAGCCCTGTACCATGATCCTGGCATCACAGATGATATAGTGAGACCTCCTCCATTGGAAGCTGAGTCTAAATTGATGTTTGATACAGGTGACTTGGGGATTATTACTAGGAAACATAATAATTCTCGAGCACCCGGACCTGATATTTTGACGAATGCCGTTATGAAGGCAAACCCAACATTCTGGGCTACTACACTGTCCCAATTATTTTATAAGATCATTAAGTCAGGTAATATACCAGAGAGTTGGCGGATGACCATACTCATTCCTGTATTTAAAAAAGGAGACAGAGGTTGCCCGGATAATTAAAGGCTTCTAGCCATGATGGACAGCAGCTTGAAGATCTTTCGACTGCTGCTATTGAGGAAACTGAACGCATGGGCCGAAGAACTGGGTTTGCTTAGTAAGCTCAAAACAGGTTTCCGTAAGGAGCATTCTCCCAGGCTTAACATCTTCGCCATTCAGTGCCTAATGTCTGAGGCTGTGTGTCCCAAGGCAAAACGACTTTATCTTTGCTTTGGGGCCTTTATTAAAGCGTTTGATACAGTTTCCCGAGTTCGGTTATGGGAGAAGCTCCATTTCATCAAAAAGCTTTGTCACACTAGCATTGGTTTGTTTAAATCAAGAGGGTACTACAAAGCAGGGTTGTGCTCTTGCGCCCCTGCTTTATAATCTATACGTATCAGACATGGCTAAGGCCCTGGGGTGAAGTGTCTCGAACATGTGCCCTGGCTTGGATATGCAGACAATGCAGTGTTACTCTACCATACCCCTATAGGCCTTCAGCGTTCTATCAATGCGCTGTGGAATTATTCCCACGAAAATAACCTTAAGATTAATGTGGCCAAGACTAAGGTTCTAAACGTTGGCCATACGATTAGTAAAAAATAATAAGTTTGTCTGGAAACTCGACAAAGTCCCATTGGAAATGGTAAACTCCTTCACCTATCTTGGGGTTACAATGAGGACATGCTTGAACCAGCCAGACCACAGTGCTTAGATTATGGGGAAGGCCCTAAGGAAAGGGCATGTTCTCAAGAAATACATCAATAATAAAGGAGGACAAAATACCAAAGGGTTGATCACCATATATAAAACCAGTATTGTCCCTAGTATATTATATGGCACAGACTCTTTAAACGTTTCCCCAAATGAAGTGGCTGGAGCGTAAAATACTACGATCAATTATTGGAGTACCCTCATCTGTGCCGGTACAGGCGTTAAGGTTGGAGTTTGGGCTTCCTTCTCTTAGATCATTATGGCTTTTACAGCCAGGCACATTTGGACTTTCTTTTTACTTGATTAATTGTCATTATAACAGATTGTTAGGCCTTATTGCACATCAGTATTTGAAACATTCATCTGGTCCTCTCTTTAGATATACAGGCAACCATGGCTAATTACCAGTCGGAAATAGGGCTTACTTTGCAAGAACTGGCCACCTCTCCCACCAGTGTTAAAGATCTGAAAGTTAAAACCATTACATGGGATATAAGCTCTAGCCTTTCCTATCTGCATCAATAGAGAAATGATATCATAGGGTTTTTGTTTTAACTCTCCTGAGTTATTTAGTTAAAGCAGGTAGTCTACAATTAAAACACCTTAAAGTATATTTAAGATTTAACATCTTACCTACTAAGGAGGATGCTGGTGGTTGGAAGGGTATCCCAAAAAAGCAACGACTTTGCAGATTTTGCAAAGCTGATATTGAAACATCAAGAAACGTACTTACCGCCTGTGGGAAGTTGATTGGTTTATATGAGAAAGGCTATAGTTCCATTGTAGCAAATATGAATTTCATACATACTGACCAATTTGGAGCACAGTACATTGTGCAGAATACAATTGTGGCCACTGCTTCTGCTTTTTATGTTTGGAAAAAAAGCCATGAAGGATGCATAATAGTACCTTTTAAAGTTGTTAAACAAATGTATTTAATCACCTTTTTAATTGCGATGAAACTATCTATAGAATTTTATTTTGGGAATTTGTATGTACCCTTTTTCTAATGTGTCCTTTTAAATGTTTTTATGTGCATTATTTTCATATATATTTCTGAGGCTTGTGGATTCTGCTTGGATCACATGCTATGCATAGGCCGATATCTAGTGGAAGCTGCAGAGTATTACAGTTGTTGTTTTCGAAACTCAAAAAGTGATGTTCATAGGGCGTGCCGGTAATACTATCACTAGTGTGACATCCACTGTACCCATGGTCCTTCACGCATCGAGGTCCCTCAGATTGTTTTTTTCTGCCATCATTGACGGACATATTATCGCAGAGTTCATTTCAGCTGACGCCATTGTCTATTGTTAAATTAGAGTTAGTTACTCTTTCTATCCTTTCACTACACCGACTTTCGACAACATCTTTAGCGGTGGAAAGGACGAAAGTTGAACAAAGACCTGATTTGACGGACCCCTTCGGCCTTGGAAGGCCGCTCTGGGCCTCGGCCCAAACAGGGAGACTGGGGGGTGGACATTGCAGAATGCATATTTGCCTTTACACTCTATTTTCTTGCATAGCTGCCATTTCTTTTTTTTTTTTTTTTTTTAAACTTTTATTTTTGGCGGCACAAGGTTACATGGTGCAGGCAACAAGGTCACAATTTCAGCACGTGTAAAAGACGTTACATTACATTTAGTAAGGTACATTGGTCACAGCAATACAAGGCAGTGGTCGCATGAGATATATACAAGTAAGTGTGCACATAGTAGGGGTAGTCACAGACGAGTGGGAGACAAGCCAGAGTTGGAGGGACTTGTACTTCTATTGTTAAGGTAAGTGTTGAATTCCGTCCAGATGTTACGGGGGCGAGATGTAGCAGGGAGCATGGATATGAACCCCTCCTCGCAATTGCGTGACCAGGTAAGCATCTGGAGCCATTTCCGGTGAGCCGGAGGGGAGGGATTTTTCCAATTCTGGAGAACGCATTTCTTGGCAACCATACATGCAATATTCAGAAATTTAGCTGAGCATCTAGTGTCATCGGTCGCCCAAGCGCCAAACAGGACGGCCAGGGGATCCGGGTCAATAACGACTCCAATGATGGCGGAGAGAGTTTCAAGGATACCCTCCCAGAAACCAAGCAGTTTGTTGCAAGACCAGAACATGTGTAGGTGGTCGGCCTCTGTCGCTCTGCAGCGGGGGCAGGGGTGTGTCGCAGTGTGAGCGAACCTAGAGGTTCTGTACGGAGTATAATAAAGTCTATTTAGGAGTTTGTACTGCATGGCACGAAAACGGAAGTTGAGGGAGACTCGTTGGGTGTGCAGGCACATGTTCTCCCAGGCCCCATCTGATATTTCCAGGCCCAGGTCGTCGGCCCAGCCATCCCGTGCCTTGAGAGTGGGAGTAGGGGAAGCAGCCTGAAATATCTTGTAGAGTGAGGAGACCACGCCGCGGGCGCCCCCTGAATTGGCAATGTATGCGATGGCTGGGTTGTCTGGGGGCTCGTCCGGGAATATGGGCCATTTGGACCTAAACGCGGCCCGCAGTCTATAATATTGGAGAGTTTCCAACGCGGTCCCGGTGTGACCCGGTTTCCAAGATCGGGGGTCAATAAACCTGCCTTCAGGATAGAAGTCCGTCAGTGCATGGTATCCCAGCTCCCCCCAGTGTCGGGCCAGCGCTGCGTCGTGTGTGGGTTCCAGGCCAGGAAAGGCCCACACGGGAAGCCACTTGTAGTACGGGAAGGCACCAGGCGTCTGGGAAAGCATGCGAGACCAGGCCAAGAGAGTAGTGTAGAGAGGGTCAATAGGAGAGTCGGGTATGTATTGGTAATGCAGTAACGCAGACATTAGGTCAATGCCGGTGGTCGCCAAACTCTCCAGTTTGACATGGGGACGTGTTGGTGCACCAGGATACCAGTGGGTGGCATGCTGGGCCTGAGCTGCGTGCCAGTAAAGTGATACATTCGGGGCGGTAAGTCCCCCTAGTTTGTATGGAAGTGTCATGTCCGTCCACTTTTTGCGTACTGCGCCCGCGTGCCAAAGAAACTGAGCAAACAGTGTATGCAGTCTGGCAAAGTAGTCATTCCCAGGCCACACGGGTACGTTGCTAAATGTGTAGAGGAGTTTGGGGAGCAGAATCATTTTAATGAGGGAGAGCCGTCCAGCAATGGAGAGCGGGAGGGCTCGCCACCTGAGAATTTTAGTTTCGACAATGCGCGTTACCGCAGAGTAATTGTCAGCGAGAAGAGAGGACTTGGCCAAGGATATGTGCACGCCCAAATATCTAAAACCAGTCGGTGACCAACGGAGGGGGTATTCAGAGGCAGGTTGCTGGGTGGACTTAGTGAGCGGGAAGATCTCCGACTTGGAGTAATTGATAGTGAAGCCGGAGTGAGTGCCTATGCGGGTAATGTCCCTTAGTATTGAGTCAAGGTGTATTGCAGGGTCTCTGATGTATAGGAGAACATCGTCCGCATATAGAGATATAATTTCGGGGCTGTCTTTCAGTCTTATACCCTTGCGGGCGTGGTGAGCACGGACATAGTCTGCCATTGGTTCAATTGCTAAAGCGAACAGTATTGGAGAGAAGGGGCATCCCTGTCGGGTACCTCTGAACAGTGTGAAAAGATCAGAAGTTAGTGTATTGATCCTAACCCGTGCTACAGGGGAAGTGTAGAGCAATTTTATAAACCCAATCATGTTCGGGCCAATACCCATATTCTCAAGAACCAGCCAAGTGTATCTCCAGGAGACCATATCGAAGGCCTTCTGGGCGTCCAGTGTGACCACCACTGCTTGTGCCTCTTGGTCAATGCGGGACATTACGTTAAACAGTCTCCTGATGTTGTGGGAGGTGGACCTGCCCGGTACAAAGCCGGCCTGGTCATCATGGACCAGATATGTCATAATGGGCAGGAATCGGTTCGCTATAATTTTTGTGAAGATCTTTGTGTCGAGGTTCATCAGGGAGAGGGGTCTGTAGGACCCACATTCGTCGTCGGGCTTATCGGGCTTGAGCAGCACTGTAATGGCTGCCTCGCGCATAGAGAGGGGAAGAATAGAGACTCGGAGCGATTCATCCCAGACCTCGAGTAGCTTGGGGGCGAGTATAGCGACGTGTTCTTGATAGAAATCGGCGGTCAGACCGTCGGGCCCCGGGGCTTTGCCTTTGGGTAGGTCAGAGATGGCTGTAACTATCTCGTCGAGCGTGACTGGAGAGTCTAGTTCGTCACGGGTAGCGGAGGAGACCTCAGTGGTGGGGATCGAGTCAAGGAGTTCCCGCATGTGTTGTTCAGTGTGCTCAGCAGGCTGAGAGTAGAGAGATCTGTAAAATTCGGTAAATGTGTTCAGGATTTGTTGGTCAGCCCATTGAGCATTACCCTGTTCATCTTTAAGTGAGGTGATTTGCGTTCGGCCAGATTCCCATTTAGTTAGTGTCGCTAACGTTCTCCCGGGCCTCTCTCCCTCGCCATATTTCCTGGCCGCTTGAGGGCGACCAAGGAAATGAATCTCGCTGACGGCGAGTTTGTTGAAAGCTTGGAGTTCCTCAGAAATCTGGGCAAGAGTGGCGGGGTCGGCACCGGAGGCGCCTTGCAGTTCCAATTGTTTCAGTTTGCTTTCTGAACGGCTCAGCGCTGTTCTGATAGATTTCAGCACCCCGGCTTCCCGGGAGATAGACATACCCCTGATATACACCTTAAAGGCGTCCCACCTCACGGCGGCAGAGGTATCTCGGAGAGTATTCATTTCGAAGAAAGACAGAATATCGTCGAGTATTTCAGCCTTAAATACCACATCTCGCAGGGCGTCAGATTTAAAACGCCAGGTGCTGAACGTCGGGACGGGTACTCCTAGTCTGGCTGTGAGTGTGATCGGGGCATGATCAGAAAGCGTACGGGGTAGGATCTGGGAGCCCAACGCCCCTCCCATGACACCCTTCGAGACAAGAAACAAGTCTATCCTAGAAGAGCTCCCATGCACTGACGAATAGTAAGTGTAGTCTCTAAGATGTGGGTGTAGCGACCTCCAGGCATCGCAAATGTCGAGGGTCTTAATGTGAGAGTGCAACCTGCGGGCGGCACTGGACAGAGGCCGTGGGTTGGATCCAGTCCTATCTAGGGCTGCATCAAGAATAAGATTCAAATCTCCCCCCCAAATGACCAGAGTTCCCACATATCCCAGCAGTATAGTGGCGATCTTATCAAAAAAATCGGGAGAATCGATATTGGGGCAATAGGTATTGACGAGTAGATATTCTTTGTTGGCCAAAGTGCAGTGTAGTATGACATAGCGTCCCTCAGGGTCAGTGTAGTTTTTATGCAGTGTGAACTTGATGGATTTATGGATCATGGTTAAAACCCCCCTGGATTGAGTGGAGTAGGAGGTAAAAAATCTAGCAGATCCCCATGCCGGGGCCATTGTTCGGGGGATGTGGCCATTGGAGTGTGTCTCCTGCAGGAACAGTATCTTGCAGTTATGTCTGTTGGCATATGACATGATTTTGCGCGCCTTAGTGTGATTGCTTACCCCTCGGACATTCCATGACATTAAGACGGTTGCCATAACTGTGCCAGGAGTCTCATTATGTAACACGTGTTCTCAATGAACGTCTCGGACCCAACAATAGTGTGCGCCCCAAGGGTTGAGGCAAGATTTACGAACGTGGCCCATTAGCGCCGGCCACATGCAACCTCGTGTGCCTTTTGTAGATAACTCCCGGTTTCCCCCCCCCACCCTCACCACCAACCCATGATCAGCAGTGTACATCCCACCCATCCCCAACGGTGCACAGTCGGACCGACCCCAACATGATCCAGCCAGTGCAAGAGCCCAACAGGGGCAAACCAAAAACAAAAAACTAGGAAGCAGTGCAATCGCAATGGGGTGCGCTATTGCCGTGTGCTAGCACGCTTGGGACACAAAGGCGTCCGTGAGAAAATAAACAGTGTTTGCGGTTTAGTGATGTATGTTACAGCCGTTACCTATGGCCGTACCGGCCTGGATGTGAAGTAGAGAGGTATTGCATTTGACGAGAACAGGAATCAACATGATCACTATGAGTGGACCTACAACATGCAAGATAGAAAGTACGTATCTGAGGGCTAAGGAACTGTGATTAAACCTACGTAGGTCCACATTGTATACCAGTGAATGCAGAGGTGTGGTCACTCATGGGTGTGAACAAAGAGTGGCATGAGACGATTTACCAATAAGCATAGTACCAAAGCATCGCAAAGCAAACATAAAATTCACTCATTATTCACAGTGTCATCTGCCGGAGGGTGGAGAGGAACATGTGCCTCGATGAATTTGACCGCCTCAGACGGCACTGTAAAAAAATAAAGTTTGCCGTTGAACGTGAACTTCAAGCGTGCAGGGAAAAGTATGGCGTAGGGGATGTGCCTTTCCCTGAGGAGTTTCTTCACTCCGAGGAACTGGCGACGCTCCTGCTGAACTCCGGTGGAAAAGTCGGGGAAAATCCTGATCACCTGCGAGTCCATTCGTAACTCGCCTTTTTCCCGTGCGAGGCGGAGGATTAAGTCACGGTCTTTGAAGCTCAGAACCTTGGCAATAATAGGCCTCGGAAAGTCACCGGGTTTAGGCCGGGATGACAGTGCTCTATGGGCCCTTTCGATGGTGAAGAAGGGGGACATGTCAGGGTTGC
Organism: Ambystoma mexicanum; assembly: GCF_040938575.1. NCBI lineage: Eukaryota > Metazoa > Chordata > Amphibia > Caudata > Ambystomatidae > Ambystoma > Ambystoma mexicanum. Next base: position 629,544,310 of record NC_090922.1, on the reverse strand, counting down.
CCAGTAGTTCCTTCAGGAGGTCCTCGACCGCCGATTCCAGTCGACCCCTCAGCGCGTTTTCAGGGACACCAACGATGCGTATGTTGTTTCTACGCGACCTAGATTCAAGGTCATCACACTTGGCCTTGACCGCCTTCATATCCGAGACCAGAGTGGACACAGTGCCCTGCAGTGTAGAAATATTATCCTCGTTGGTGCCAATCCTATTTTCAGTCTCCGTGATTCGAGCCCCCTGTTGGTCCAGTTTAGCTCTGAGTGAGGCCACGTTGGCATTAATGTCATCAAGCTTTTCGTGGAAAGCTGCAAAGTTTCTGGCCATGGATTCCATTATCGCTGTGAGGTCAGTGGTGGGTGCCTCGTCGCATAGCGAGCCGTCGGCTGGGTCGCCTGGTGCGTGGGCCGAGTCAGGTCTCGGAGCGGCTTTAGCGAATTTGTCCATGGCCCCGGTTTTATTGATATTCCTTGATCTGTTAGACATCGTGGAAAGTGTTGCAGGGGCCCTAAGTGGGCAGAGTAAAGACACGAGTGAGGGGATGCAGGAGAGGTTCAAGGCCAATGATGGTGGTCCGGTCCGCCGATGTAAACAATCCTGACAGTGGCGGCAGGAGCCGTGTCAGCGGGGAGGTATAGAATAGTCGCAGGGACCAGGCCGCCCTAGATAATGAGGATGGAGGCCAGAACAGACCCCGAGTGAGCACCACAGAGAACTCAACCAGCAGGAGTGTGGGCCTTAGTGCAGGAGCGGGTGTTACCTGGGGCAGTGACGGCGGCACCCAGCAAGGATGAGCGCCAGAGTGAGGGCCTCGGCAACGATCCGGAGACCGCTGTGCTCGGAGGAAGGCGGCAGCGGGCCAATCCGGGTCCGGCGGGGTGCAGGGCCCCGCAGCGCCGCAGGGCACGGGCCCCGAAAGCAATCAAGGCGGCGCAGGGGCCAGCCGGGGCCGCGCAGCGCGGGGGGAGAGGCCCAGATAGAAATTGGCCTGTAATGGATTCGGGGCCAACGCAGCCCCGACGCGCAGCGGCCCCAGCAACCCCTCACCTGGTGTGCGCTAAGCGGTCATCCAGTCCGGGAGCGAGTGTCGTTCCTCCGGTCCTCGAGGTCCGCCGGGGGCGGATCAGATCCCAGCAGCGGTAGCAGGATATAGGCCGGGCGCAGGCAGTCAAGCCCGGCAGCGGGCACGACCCCTCCAGGAGGGCCGCACCGCCCAGGTGTCGAGCGGCGTTAAGGAGAGGAAGTCCGGCCGGGAGAACCGGCCACCCAGGCCCGAGGGCCCCGACCACGGAACGGGGAAAAAGTCCAGGATGGCCGGCGCAAGGCACGGCTCAAGCCGCAGCCGCCGTTCCAGCGAGGGGCTAGGCCCACCTCACGGCGCCCACAGCGCGGCCCGCGGGGCACCGCGGCATGAGTCCCAGCAGGCAGGCCAGTGGGAGGATGCAGCAGGGGAGGCAGTAATGGAGTGGCGGGAGCCGGGCAGAGAAACCCCGATGGGCCTCCAAGCGTCGCGGCAGCTCCGAGGCTCCCGCAGCGAAGATCTCCGGCACCCAAGATCCGATTCGAGCCAGGATCGCAGCAGTACGTAGCCCCCGTTGTAGGGAGGACAGGGGGACGGTCGAGGAGGTGCAGGGATGTATTAGTCCGCAGATGTCATCGGGTGAAGAGCGGCTGTGCACGGAGCTCAAGAGCTAGGCAGCCATCTTGCTGGCTGCTCAACAGCGCCCCCCAACATAGCTGCCATTTCTTATAACTATGGAAAACACTTTATTTAAATGCTGCCCTAGTTGTAATAAGAAGTTCCCCATAGTAGACCAGCACCGGGTGTGCAATCTTTGTCTAGCAAAGGACTACGACGAGGGCCATTGTCGAGCCTGCAAGCTCTTCAATCCTAAAACACTCAAGGACCGAAAGACAATGCACTGGGCCCATCACGCCATGCAGGCCGAGGCCACCATGGACATGAAGGGGGCCTCCAGCGATGCAGTTGCAGTCTTTTCGGAAGGCGACTGGGGACGTTAGATCCCCAAGTGCAAGCCTACGACCCCAATAGACAGGCGGCTCTGTTAACGAGGACGACACCGGGCGGCGGTAGCACTCTTATTATTCCCCACACTAAACACATAGCCAAGGGCCAAGATTCGACGGCAACGTCGACCAAACGCCCACACATGGCGTCGAGGGAGAGGTCCACTGAATCCCTGTCCTCTGGGCACTCGAGGTTCCGATTGCCACACGACAGGCGGGGAAAGTCAATACAGACGCAGTGTCCAAATCCTCTGCCGAACGCCGGACGTCTAAAGACAAGGTTTCAGTCCGCTCCACCGCCGATATTCGACATTCGAAAACGGCCAAAAGCTCGGGAATAGCCCATTTGGTGCAGAAGCATGTCCCTGAAAGCCTCCTTAAGGCAAATAGACACTCCTCCAAGAGTCACTCTCGCAAGGAGAAATCGAGCACTTCTCACAGAGAAAAACACTTGTGTTTCCCAAGACGAAGGGACCTTATCAGAGACCTTGAAAAACAAGGGCCAGCCTACACCTCAGGACAAGTTTAAACCTCAGGGACAGATTACACCTTGATACCCTGGGTACATACCAAGTTCAGCAACATGGACCGCTGAGGACATTGACAGGGTTATGCAAAGAATGACATTCATGGCTGATGTCTTTGAAAATAATCCCCAGGCTTTCCGAAATGTACAAACTACGCCACCAACTACTGCCGCTACATCCTCCTAGGCCCCAGCTAAAAGGCCATGCCCTGACACCCTTCCTATATCACCTCAGGAGGACCCAGTCCATATTGATCTATATGATGTAAATACAGACACTGAGGACAATACTAAACAGGAAGCAGACCAATGTCACGATGACTAGGAAGAGGATGTGTACAGCCTACCCTGTCCAGTTAATCAAGATGCACCAGTGGCAGATTCACCAGTTGATAATCAAGCACTGTATAAGGATATGCTCATGAAGGCAGCTTATCATTTTCAGATTCAGACCCAAGAAACTCAGCTGGATAAGGATTTCTGTGGAGGATATATTGGGAGACAGGAAAGCCGCCACCCAATTTATTCCAATCCTTCAGTCCGTCCAAAGGAGGATACAACCTTCTCTGGAGACCCCAAATCAAACGCGGCAGTCAACCCGCATATTGAAAAACTCTTCCGTCCTGCACCCACAGACTCTATCAGGGGGCAACCAAAACCGGACTCTCTTGTGGTAACCATAACTCGAAAGAGGGCTGGAAAACCCATAGCCTCTTCGGAAGCCTCCCTCCCCCGATAAAGAAAGTAGAAAACTGTACACTCAGGGAAGAAAGGTGGCTACTTCAGCAGCCTTTCAGACAAGGATTGCGAATAACAACACTACTGGCAAGCTACAACTGCCACAAGTGGGACAAGGTTGCAACCCTAATAGCTTCAGCTCCTGAACCCCTGAAATCGCAACTGGCCCTAGTAGCAGCAGATGGCAAAGCGGTATCCAGCTGCATTTAAAAAAACAACTTAGATGCCGCAGATAATGCGGGCAGGATCATCGCTGAAGGTACCATCATTAAACGCCATGCATGGCTACGCCAGTCTGGTTTCATGCAGGAAACACAGGCAACACTCCTCAACATGCCGGTAGAACCCAACGTCTTGTTTGGGAAAGCCATAGAGGATTCATAAAAATCTGCAAAGGACGACTACGATACTTTGAAATCACTAGGCCAGCTAATGAATAAGCCACCAGGTCAAAGAGGCGGTAGCAATTTTCGTCGATTACGTGGTCAAAGTTCACAAGGGGTTCAGGTTATGGACAAAAGCCAGGGCTCATCCTGTGGGAACAACCAGGGACAAGCCTTGCAAGGGTTCCAGAGAGGCCAGTGTCGATCTCGTGGCCGGGGCAGGTCCTACACTAACAGAGGTGGAGCTACACCTCCTAAACAATGACAAACTGCTTCAGGTCCCCTCTCGTGCCTCTCAAATAGGAGGGCATATTTTACACTTCACCCACACATGGGAGGGAATCACCACAGACAGGTGGGTGCTATCTACCGTAGCGGGGGGTATTGCATGGAGCTAATTCAACGACCTTTCAACCATCCCCCGTGACAAACAACCACGAAGGTAGAACAACATATCCTTCTCGAGGAGGTCACAGCGCTGTTACTCAAGGACATAGAAATCGTCCCAGCGAACGAGGTTAACAAGGGTATTTATTTAACTTACTTCCTTGTGCCAAAGAAAGATCTAACTATTCGCCCAGTATTAGACCTACGCCCTGCAAACACTTATGTGAAGCCACAAAAATTCTGATTGCCAACGCTACAAGTAATCCCTCTGCTAAAGCGGGGGACTAAATGGCAACACTGGATATGAAAGATGCCTATTTTCATATTTCAATTTTCCCAGCGCCCAGAAAACTCTTGCGTTTCAAAATAGCAAACCAGCACTACCAATTGTAGGTGCTGCTCTTCGGAATAGCGTCTACCCCAAGGGTATTCACCAAGGTACTGGCGGTGATGGCAGCGCACCTGCGCAATGAGGCAATCCCAGTGTACCCCTACCTGGACGACTAGCTGATTACAGGGGAGTCACCCCAATTTTGCTGGCAATACACCCAAAGAACCATAAACCTTCTCTTCCAATTGTGCTTCTCAAGAAAGAATCAATGTGCCAAGCACAACCAAACAGTTCCTAGGAGCTGTCATAGGGCCTCATTACGACCCTTGCGGAAATGGAAAAATGATGGCGGAAATGCAATACCGCCATCGAACACCGCTCGTTGCGATCATGACCCGTCACCGTAAAGTACGATGCCATTAGCGACACCGCAGTGAACGGCAACGCTAACTGCACCAAGTACGCGCACGCGCGCCTTGCAAAACCGGAATCACCGCCATGGCGCAACGGTACGCGAATTCCGACCCTAGCGGACATGTACTGAACGCCATCAAGCACGTCGTAAAGTACCATTCCGCCATGGCGAGAAATACGGCAACGCGAACCAACCGTAAATGGCCCACTGAGTGCCTGTACTCCACTCCCTGGCCTCATCGCACAACTCCTGGCAGGCGCAATGTACTCACACTATGCAACCAGTGAAATCCACAATTCACCCATGCATGCCAACGTAGAAAAGCATGCAGGGGCTCAAAGCGCCCCGTGAGTGGGCATCCATGTACGGCATGTCACCATAGCCGTACTGACGCAGCACAGGCATGTGAAGGTACAATACATCAAAATGAAAATCAAGAACACATGACACAAAACAACAGTAGTCCCCCATCGCTTGCCACCAGCGCAAGGCAACATCCAAAACAGCATCCTGAGGGGGATTGCACCAGCCCTGTACTCATGCCAGTAAACAAGCCAACCATCAGCAGAAGCATGTACCACACAAGTCGGCAGAGTGACTGAGCAGCCAGGCTCATCCCAAGAGGGGCCGATGGGAGCTGCAGGGCACAGATGGCATCAATACAGAAGCTATTCCAATGGACATGACCCCAGTCCCCCTCCAACAAACGCACGCAAACACAGTCACCTGTGACCAGCCACATTCTGAAGAACCCATCATTCCACCAATCGACCTGGCTGACAGGCACCAGTCGGCCAAAAGCCAATCCCCCGCCCCTGAACAGCACATCACGTAAACAGTCACAATGGCAGCCTCTATCCGTGACCATACTGTGCTACGTAGGCAAACGCGGCCAGTACTGTACCACACAACTCAACTCAGAAGGCGGAACACAATGCAGATCATCACGCAATACATACCGCCACAAAGCGAAAATCGCCACATCACCTGCAAAGAACAACGCAACACGACAAATATCGGAATACAATTTAAATGCACATCCAAATGACAAAGGCCCCACAGCAATTTGCAAAATACCACCAAAACAACCATCATCACCGAGGGCTGCATCTGCAAGAATTGACCGGCTTCCACTTGTGTGACGCCCTGTACCATCATGGCACACAGGGCCTACATCAACGTTCCAAAAGGCAACATGGAAGCGGCAAGAACCGCAGGTCCGTCCCATGAGGCAGGCACTAGTCGAGCTGAAAGGCCGAAATGTTGCACCTAGCCACCAGTACAGCGTAAGGGCATGTGGCCCATTGGCGATCGTCCCATATGATCGAAATGGTGCTCCACTGATTCACCCGAAGCTGCAGGAGTCGAGAGTAAAAACCATCTGGAGGAGTGGCGTAGAGATGGCATCTGCAATAGGGCAGGAGATACCTGTCACCCAAAAGAAACACAAATCAACCGATTGCATTACGGGACTCATGATGCATTACAATCTTCATTCAACACACCAAATCCACACCCACATGCATGCTAGCCCACTCCAAAGGAATATACACACCCCTAAATCAGTATCGAATCATAACGAAACCAATCGAGCTAAATACACCATTGGCAACGTCGGTTACTGTGCATGCGTCCGTCAAGATAGAACCCATGACATGGGATTAGTAACGTGCCTAGACACAAGTGTATGAAGGCGCGTCGAGACAGGGAGGATCCGACAAGGGTAGATAGACGTATGTCCCACTATGGCAGCCTTGCATCACATAACGCAGGGGAAGGGGAGTGAATCAAAAAACCCATGTACATGGCAGACCCTAAACGGAATCATCAGTCCATGCATCCACACATCATTCCCTCATCCCGCAATGAAAACGCATGAATATTCACTCACATAATATGTGAAACTTCCATCGCGTCTGTGCGTAATGCAGTCCGCAAAAACCACTGTGCCCCTGGCCGGATCTGTAGTGTTGTGAAGCAAGATGGATTTGGGAACGTCCTGCCTTATCGTCCACTACGCTATTGCGCATCCCATTCAATTCATATCATTCATTGCCTGCTCGTTATGGGCCATGTCCCAAGGACATTCTACAATAGAACGTTACATTTCCAGCCAGACCTGTGGGCGTATCCTCGCCGCTACTTCAAAACCCAAAATGCTGGCCTTCGAATTCCTCACTTGCAACATTACGTCGAAAAGGCTTCTGTGAACGCTTGCATTCACAATTACATCAATGTAGTGCGGCTGTGTGTCATGATGCTAACTGGCTGCAATCACAAATGGGACGCCACGCCCGTCGGTGAAGTACGTTACTGTGCTGCATGAGGGTCGGCCATCGATCGAGCCCTACATACCACTGACTCTTCACAGGTATGTAAGCGGCTGCAATCATAGCATGTGTAACAATGGGAGCATAGCATGAAGATCAGTCAAAGTACATCACACTGCCATCGGGATTAGATACATGAATCAAATCCCAAGATGCCATGCGGCCAAATGCAGCCTTACGTGCGGGACGTGCTCGACCAGAAGGGATTGCATCTGCCACAGATTCATTCAATCAGCACAGGTGGAGGCCATACAGGCCGACAGCACATATATTGCAGACCCAAACCCCTCCCACAACCACTCCCACTCCAAAATGCTACCGGCAGGACTAGCGATGTTGGGCCTGGGGTACCAGATAGCACTGCAAGTGCTACAACTACAAGAAGACGACGAACAACAACAGGTACAACAACCGGGCGCACAGGGGAGACGGAGGAGAAGGAGGAGGAGGAGGGCAAGGCAGGGTCAGCAAGGCCCACAAGCACTGCCACTACCACCACGCAGGCGGCCCGCAATCCCACGCCTCCGAGCCGATCCGTTCAACCTCACTGCTGAGCAGATCCACACCCTCTACCGTTTGGACCGGGACACCATAATCGCCATTGTGGACATGACACATGCTGACCTCGTGAGCATGATAGATAGCCCAACCGCCATCCCACCCCTACTGAAGGTGGTGTCTGCACTCCACTTCCTGGCCACAGGCACCTACCAGCACACAGTGGGACAGTTGCATGGCATTTCACAGCCACTGTTCTCACGGACACTCTTCCAAGTGCACGATGCCCTCCTGAAGCACGCCGACGACCACATCACACTACCACGCACGTACCAGGAGATTACCAACGCTAAAGTGGGATTCCATGCACTTGGCGGCATCCCGGGTTGCATTGGTGCCATCGACTGCACCCATGTTGAATTGGTTGTCCCACATGCCATGGAGGTCCAGTACCGCAACCGGAAACAATTTCATTCAATCAATGTACAAATGGTGTGTGACTCCAACAAGATATTTACGCATTGTTGTGCCAGATTTCCAGGATCTACCCATGATTCTATGGTCCTGAGGAACACAAGAATACCACGCTACATGGAGCGACACGCAGGGCACAGATCCTGGCTACTCGGTGAGTCTCATTCCATGCATGACATCGTGGCCCATTTGATGCGTCAATGACCTTGCTGGGGGGGGGGGGGCTACTTAGCACTATCATTCCACTGACACCCTTTATTCGTCTCATACAGGTGATGCCGGGTATCCACTGAAGAGATGGCTCCTTACACCAATCCGGAACCCACAGAACGAGCATGAGGAGGACTACAACCATGCCCACTCACGTACCCGTGTGGTCATTGAACAGGCATTCGGCCTACTGAAGGCTCGTTTCCGCAGCCTCAGCAGGTCTGGCGGGGCACTCATGTACAGCCATGAGAAGGTTTCTAAGATGGTCATGGCATGTGTCATGCTGCACAACATGTGCATACGTAGGAATGTGCCCATGCCCCCTGACGCTGTACTGCATGCACCTGAAGATGATGATGATGATGAGGGTGGGGATGTGGAGGCACCTCAAGGAGTCCATGAGGCACAGGATGCACGTGCAATCCGACAGAGCATCATAGATGCATGCTTCTAGCAACCACGCATGGTGCCTATTACACGGAAAGGGGACCTGTGGCACTGTGTGTGTGTAGTACAGGCACATTGTGGACTGTACGCCTATGAAGGCCTCGTACGCAAATATCAATGTCCACACATGTCATTGGATGATAATGAGGTGCTGTATTGTTAATGTGATTTGATTTATACACCCTATGGACCCGCCACCCAGTGAAGCCCAACACACCCCCTCCACCCTACTACCTCCCCCCCCAACACCAGTGTCCAAATATGCATGCTGTCCGTGGGTAGACGCTATTGCAAGCCCCCTCTACGGGTATCAGGGGCACCCCTGCCCGTGGAGCGCAGGTTCCTGCCAGATCTGCGTTGGGGGCTGCCCTGGACGGAACTTGCCACGGATGATGTCTCTGCCTGCTCGCGTCCATGCATGTCTCTGAGGGTTTGTGAGAGCTCCGAGAGCACACGGCGCACAGCAGCAAGTTCAGCACAAACGTCTTTGGACGTCGCATGCAGTTCCCCCCTCAGGCTCTCGGTGCTTTTCTCCATTTGTGCTCTCAGGCTCTCGGTGCTTCTCTCCATTTCTCCCCTGAGGCTCTCACTACTTTTCTCTATTTGTGCCCTGAGTGTCTCGGTGGATGTTTCCATGGCTGCCCTGGAACCCCCGCATTCATTTGCATGGTCCTTGAGTAGCGTGGACGCTTCCTGCTGTTGCTCGATCAGCAGGTCGAGGGACTGTTGCCTCTGCTGGGCCATGGACATTTGCGGTGGTGTGACAGGGGGGCTGCTCAACACATGTTGCCTTGGCACAGGACTTGTGGGGGTTGGCCAGTCGTCGTCTTCAGGGTGCCCCTGCGTGGTTTCGTCATGGTGTAGGGGATGGAACATGCAGGGGGATTGGGAAAGGTCATGGATGGTACCTACGTCGCCAGCACTGTTTTCCGTGTCGGAGCATGCTGGCATGACAGCTGTGTCACCTATGGTGCTGCTACCACCAGAGGCAGTGCCATCAGATACGTTCTTTGGGGGGACCTGTGGTGCTGGGGTTGTGGACTTGCTGGCTGCTGGGGTGCCTGTTGCAGTCCCCTCCAGTGTGCTGCCACTTGATTCCTGCTGCTGCCGTGTCTTGATCCTTGCACCTGAGGTGGAGGCTCTTGGGACGTTGGTCCTGGCCCTCTTTGCAGGCGTGCTGGTAGGGGTGTCCTGCAGCTCGTCGTTGGTATCGGACCCTGTGGTGGAGTAAAGAGGGGCGAGCGTTAGTTATGGGTCTGTCGGATTTGGAATGGCAACGTATCAAATGCATTGGGGTGGTACATGAGGCTGATTTGGGACTGGGCCTTGGAGGTGGTCTCATTTTCGTGTGGATTGAGGATGCATTCATTTGGCTGCCTGCAGTTAGGGGGTGCATGCTGCACATGTAGGGGTTGTTTATGGCTTCTTGATTGATTTGTTTGTTCATTCTGACTTTTAGAGGGCGCTGTCAGGGCAAAGTATGTATTGCACTATGGGGTCACATGGTACTGCACATGTTCGTGGTTTGTGGATTTCGCATTGTTTCTCTTGGCCAACCTACCTGATTCTCCGGATGTCGGCACTCCTTTCTCCATCCCTCCGACTCCCTCTATGCTCTCCATTCCTATGGTGGAGGCGCAGATTTCCTCCCAGGGGGTCAACTTGATGGGCGACTCTGAACCCCCCCCGGTAGCTGTGGCGATGTTCCTGTTCGCAGAAAGTATGCTGCGTACGCGGATCCGCAGGTCGTCCCACCGCTTGCGACATTGCTGTGGCGTGCGGGGTGTTGTCCCCACCGCACTTACGCGCTGTGCCACCAGGGCCCATATGGCCTTCTTGTTGGCAAGGGCCGTCCTGGTCATTTGACTGGAGAAGACGACGGCGGAATTTTCCTGGAGGGTCTCGGTGAGCACGGTCAGTTCCTCTCGGGAGAAGTGTACCTGCCGCTTGCGGTCACACGCTTTCTTGGCTACCTTTCCCATATTTATTTTTTTAACTGGGGTTGCTAACGGGTTGGGATGTGTGTCAGGGTCGGATTTTTTATGGTTGTGTTGGGATTCGGATTTTATAGTTGTGCGGCGTGCTGTTTCCCGTTCCGGCCACATGCTTTTACTTCCGTTTCCGTATATTTACGGTGGCCGTAATTTGCGGTGCACGCTCGTTACGGTGACCGCTCATTACGGTGACCGCTAAGATGGGTGGCGGTATTGCACCTGGTGCAGCGTACGGCGGCGGTAAGGGCCGTTTTGGGGTCATTTCCGCCATCGCAGCCTTTCGGATTCCGCCATGGCGTAATGCTCGTGCCCGATGGGTCGTGATTGGCCGCACTTTGCTCCTTCGTGCAATGGCGGAAACGCTATTTACGCTGTTGCGGTCCGGTCAGTCACTTTCCGCCAGGGTCGTAATGAGGCCCATAGTCTTTCCATCAAAGGAAAGAGTTCAAAACATGTACTGCAAATACCTCAGTATCAAGGCGGTCGCCAGATAAGAGCATGCAAAGCAATGCGTATGCTAGGCATGAGGGCATCATGCATTTATCTGGTCCCACACGCATCTTTACGCATGCGCCCATGCAGGAGTGGTTGGTGAAACAGTGGTCTCAGGCAAGCGGTCAGTGGGACGATCTAGTGGTCGTTTCATCAACACCAGTAGAAAACCTACTTGGGTGGACAAAGGAGAATCTGTTGAAGGGAAAACCCTTCCACGATCTGGCGGTGCAAACGATCATTACAACAGACGCATCACTCTCCGGGTGGGGGGCACATCACCTTCACCACACAGCACATGGTCTGTGGGCTTGCATCACAGCACAGAACCATATCAACCTGCTGGAACTTTTGGCAGTATTCAAAGTGCTTCAAGCATTCGAAGTTCAGCTGACAAATCAGTCGGTACAAATTCTAACATCAACAAGCAGGGGGGCACATATTCTCCAAATCGGTCCAGGCTAGCACAGAAAGTATGGAAACGGGCACTCAGATGGGGGATGTTCTCATCTTCCCAACATGTTCCAGGGGAACTCAACACACTAGCAGCCTCTCTGAGCAGAGATCCCCTACCAGAAGAACACGAGTGGAAACTAGACTCAAATGTCGTAGACCGCATCTTTTCACATTGGAGTTACCCCACACTAGACTTGCTACAAGAGAAACCAAGCAATGCCCAGACTTGGTGTCCAGGTTTCCCCAACCAGACTCCAAGGGAAACGCCCTATGGAGGAGCTGGTCAGGGACATTTTCTTACGCCCCCCGCCCCCCAACAACTCCTCTAATGAACAAGGTGGTGAACAATATTCACAGAGGACAGATGACCCTCATAATAATAATAATTTAGCATTTATGTAGCGCTACAAACCCTCAGGTATCTGAGCACTGCTTATTATTACCCACAGTGTGTGGTGCTCATTTATCGACCTCAGAAGGATGAAAGGCTGAGTTTGGCCCTGCCGGGATTCGAACTTGCGTCAGCAGCATCTGCACAGATGTCAAAGCGAGCGCTCTACTCGCTGTGCGATCAGACTCATCCTAGTTGCTCCCATGTTGGCAAGACAACCATGGTATCCACATCTGCGCAAACTGGCGATGTGCGATCCCATCAAACTCCCGTGCCAGACCAATCTGCTGACCCAACATGGGGGGATAACTGTTCACCCTCAACATCACTGAATGAACTTGGAAGCATGGCTCATGAGGTCATAGTTTGGACATGTAAATCTACTATAGAGGTATATGGATATCCTCAAAGAGGCACGTAAACCAAACACCAGACACTGTTATTTCGACAAGTGGAGAAGATTTGTAATTTGGTGCGAGTCTAAACAAATAAACCCCATAAAATGTACCCCATCCCACATTCTTAACTATATGCTCCACTTGTTAGATTCAGGGTTAGTATAAAGGTCGACCTGGCGGCTTTATCAGATTACATCACCTTTCAGAATAAAGTATTGTGGTGGAAAGTCCAAGTTATTAAGGCGTTCATGGAGTGAGTATAGAGACTCCACCCTCCCATTTCAAACCCACCGCCAGCCTGGGATCTCAATGTAGTACTCTCAAAGCTCGTGGGACCCCCATTTGAGCCTATGCAGAAGTCAAGTCTTAAACACCTGACATACAAGACTGCCTTCTTAGTGGCTATTACTTCCATAAGAAGAGTTAGTGAACTTCAAGCTTTGTCAGTGCAGGATCCATTCTTTATAATCCACAAACACAAATTGGTTTTACGTACACACCCTAGGTTTTTCACCTAAATTAATTTCCAAATTTCACGTGAATCAATCTATTGAGCTATAGGCCTTCTCTCAGCATCCAACAAGATCAGCTGAGAAAAAACTCCATACACTATATGTAAGTGGGTGGTTCTTTACTATGTAAACAAGACCAAACCGCTTAGAAAAACAGACTGTCTTCATAGCACCAGGCAGAGAAGGAGATCACATTTCCAATGCCATCTCCAAGTGGATAGTCAGATGCATACAGCTCTGTTACTCATCAAGACTCTGCCTTTCACTCCAGGAGCTCACTCCACAAGGGGTACTAGAGCTACTTTGGCCTTTATCGCAAATGTCCCCCTAGACACCGTTTGCACAGCAGCTACATGGAGCTTAGTACATACTTTCTCTCAGCACTACTGCATTGACACTCATTCCAAAGCAGATACACGGGTGGGACAAACGGTCCTAAACCAAATTTTTGCCGCTGGACCTTCTCACAACCCATCGCCTTCTCCCAACACTGCTTGCTAATCTATGCATAGCATGTGATCTAAGCAGATTCCACAAGCCTCAGAAGGGATACATTACTCACTGTAATCATATTTCTGATGCTTGTATCTGCTTTGATTCACATGCACCCACCCTTCCTCCCCTTGGAGAGAATGTGCATGGATGTTTATAGAAGCTTATCTGATACATATCTGCTTTGATACACCTGTACTCACGCTGCACTTCATGCTACCTCATGTCAGAAACAAAACAATCTGAGGGACCTCGACGTGTGAAAGACCATGGGTACAGTGGATGTCACACTAGGGATAGCATTACTGGCATGCCCTGTCGACATCACTTTTTGAGTTTCGAAAACAACTGTAATACTCTGCAGCTTCCACTAGATGTCGGCTTATGCATAGCATGTGAATGTAAGCAGATACCAGCACCCGAAATACGATTACGGTGAGTAATATATTATATATATATATATGATGAATGTTATGAATTGCTGTGTTTAAGGTTTTTGTAAACCAAATGCACAATAAATAAAAAATGAATTTTATTATACAGAACCCATTTGGTATAACATACACAAGAGCTGTTTTGGTTTCATTAGTTCATAATGATTATTGTGGTATTTTCTTTGCAAATTGAAGAGCCTGAGAAATTGTCATCAGTGTACACCCTATGGGCACAATCTGTTGACATTTTTGCCACTATAATTTAAATTTTTGTTTTTTTGAGAATTCTAATACATTTTAGTAGTTGCAATTTTAACTGCAAACAAATGTCACCCACAAACCTGAAGGGCTTTCTAGTAAGGTGATAATCACCCTGGTTCAGATCATGCAAGTCTTATAGATAATTATATGAAAAAGTGCATAAAATAACATTGGTTTAAACTTGATCTCCTGGGGAAACTCTTACAGTATTGCCATCACAGAGTCCAAGTTGTTATTGTGCTTGTTATTTTCTGCTCTGAATACTCTATATGGACAGAGGGCATTACACCTTAGGCTATTTGTCATCGATGGGCAGTGTTCCCTCTAAGCTGTGCGCATGTGCGCTTGCCCAGCTTCCTTCTGGGTGCCGCTCAGAAGAATTTCAGCAGCGCACACAGACAATTCTCACCTATTCAAAAATATTGAATAAGGCACAAGCCACAGCAATTAATTGAAATTAGCTTTCTCTTAAAATAAGCAAATAGTCTTGATATTCTGATAATTTGCATTACACTACTGTGCAAGGGTGAATGTAAACACCTAAAATCCCTAACAGCAAAATGCACACATAAGCAGTTAAAAACTAATATGAAAAGCTGGCTCCATGAACAGAAGAATCTAACCAAGATATGCCTGCACACATTAATTAAATAATGGGCCTCATTCCGAGTCCAGCGGTAACCCTGCCGGTGCTACTGGTGGGTTGCCACCGGACTCAGAATAATTTACCAACACCTAACCTTGCAGTGCCACTGGCTCATTCCGAGTCCAGCGGCCGGGAAGTCAGGTGCCGGTATATTTGTAAATCCTCATTCCCATAGAGTCCTATGGGACTGGGGACACGGGAGCACTGGCACCGTTGCTAACGGTGTCGGTGCTCCCATGACCGCTGCACCCGGCAGGGTCAGGCCTATCGGGCACAGAGACTCCGGCAGTCAGACTTGTAGGTGAGCTTACCAGCAACCTTGTTCCCGGACCGGCAAACTTATAATGAGGCCCAATGTTCCCTCCCTACCCATGACTCGTAAGCTTGATTCTACCACACTTTTACCTTATGACTCGAACTTCTGCCCCAGAACACATTAAGATAGTACCAGACAACCTTGACTCTTCCTCTCTTTGCTCTTGCGAAAGGTTAGCAGACGTGTACCTACATCCACTTGTTTTATGTTTGTTGTAATATGAATACCGTTCACGTGCCAGAATTTCTGTAACTCATTGTGCCTGAAAGCGTCACCCACACGATACAATAGAACTACCAGCTAAAATATTGGATCCTGACTGTAAGCAAGCAGGCTCCCAGGGTGTGTAACCTTATCCCATGCTTCCTCTTTTTTTGTACATATATCACGCAAGTGCCTTGAAGCTGCCCCTTTACAAGTTAACGCATTATAAAACTCAAATATTAATTTGCCCTGTAAGGATATTGAGAAGACAAATGTGATACTCAGTATGTCCTACTTTAGCATTACTAACATTTCCCCATAAGTGGAGAGCAACATTGCAATATCATTTACTTTGCCTACAAGGGATAGTGGGTATGGAGTATGCCTGGGATTACTCGTCTATGGGATCAGGGCACCAGATATTCAGATGGGAGAATGCACAAGTTACAGACCTTTACACATTATTTGGTAACTCGCTGCTGTGCAAAAACGGTTTTACTGAGTACTGTGTAATCCTACACAATGATATAAGGTCGGGGTATGTTGCAAACAATCTTGTATGAACTGCAAAATAATCATGTACATGCAGAGTCATGACATTCTTAAAATGCACATAATAGGTTGAGGCATTAAATATGCCTTTCTTGCAAAGAATTGTGGGTGTGCAAATATCCCAGTGAGTGTTTACTGCTACCATCCCTCACTTTTTACAGTGCTCTATCAACTAGTATTGGAGGGTAGCACAAGGGCCTGGGAAGGGTATGGGTGGAAGAGCACAGGTCAACACTCCTTGCAGTTGATGAACAAAATAGCAAATTTCAAAAACCAAGTCAGAGGTTTCGGCAGTACACTGAAAGAAATGTGTTGCTTGTTTGCTAAAGGATAGGAAATTCCAGTACCCGTCTAGACAACAGCACCTTCTTTTTCGTTCTATGCTCAGCTGCTCAGGGCTTTTCAATATAACCATGTGTTCTGTGTGTATCGTCTCTAGCATCCCCCTGCATCTTATTTAACTGATAAAGAATTACAGAAGTGATTCATAGTTACAGAAGAAAGCACTCAATCAGTTGTATTTCTAATGAATTAATGCTATTAACTTAAAAGGCATATATATTTATATTTATTTATATATGTGTGTGATTTTCTTCAGCCGGGCTCCATAATAAACCTCAGTATGGCTATTTATTTATTTATTTATTTGTTTATGGTTTATATAAACCTTTACAAAATAGTACATGAAAAGAAATAAAACTACATTTAAGAATCGAATAAAAAACATATCGTACATTTGATACATACTTGAGACAAGCAGACATTTTAAACACCTTCGGATAAAATTTCACAATTTAAGATCACAAGATAAAAACAAACAAATAACAATTACACCATAACAACCATAATAATTACTAACCAGATCAGGAACAATTCATATAAAGTCTATCCTATAAACCTTAAAAGATTTCTTAAGATTCCCAAAATATGTAAGTTTGTTTAAACCGATATTTCTTATTTATATATAAGGTTTGAACATAAGAGGAAAATTCATTATAATGAGTTAAGATAAATCACAGACATTTTTTAAAAACGCCAAAATTCTCAGTTTTAAAACAGTAGATGTGTTATGTCTAATTTGATACCATAAAGATTCTGTATCAACTGCATGAAGATGCATTACAAATTGTTCGAAATATAAAATCCTTTGTTTTAAAAGAGCTGGACATTGTAATAGTATGTGCTTCAAAGTTTCTTTGGTCCTTTCTACCTTACAGTATTTACACCACATCCATTCGCTGTTCAATAGGTTCCATCTTTTTAAAATATAATTTGTTTTTAAGATATCAAAACGGAACCTCATAAAAGAGTTTCTAAAATTCCGTGAAGGGTATTTCACTAAATAATTCTCAAGAACGGGATAACATTTCCAAAAAGAGTGTATCTGATTAAGGGTTTTAGATTGCAGGACCGAGTCCAAAGTCTTTTGCCAATCATTACTTTGAAGTATAAGTTTCACTTTTTGCGGTTTACTTATCAGCATCTCTATAGTTACTCCTATATTCAATAGTGACTCTTCAATTACAGATTTTAAATTCACACAAAAAGGGTTAGATCGATCTTTTGCTGCAATCATATATAGAGATGAGGAATCATTCATCAAACATTTCCTCCACAGCAACATTTTTCTCCATATAATAATTCAATGTAAGGATTGCAGACCAAATTCATATCTAATCGCATGAATGAGAACCCCTTTAGGGATGAAAAATAACACACCTTTCCACATATCTCTTTCAAGTTTTTTCATGAAATCAGAGCCTTCAAGTTTGTAAAATTCTAAACCATATGTAAGTTTAGGAATGCCCGAAATAGTATAAAAGCGTTTCAATGGTGTTGCAGTGAATCTACCATATTTGGCATCAATTTTCGACATCTGTCGCTTTATTATTTCTGCTTTACCTTCTAACTGTTTTTTGATTATTGGCATTGTACTGTTTGCTATAAAATGATATCCTAGATATTTCTAAACCGATTGACTTTTTAATCGTTTCCCCTCACAACACCATTGAGGAAGATTGTTTTTTATTTAATTTTCCCATTCTTTTAATGATAGTTTTCTCTGCATTAATTTTTAGGTGTAAACCAGCAGTAAATAACACAAAAGCATTGATCAATTTTTGCAAACCGATTTTAGTCCGGTCTAATAATAAAAAATCACCGGCATATGCTATCCACTCTATCGCCTTTTCACCTAATTTTGGTGGAACCAAACCTTTACCCGATATTGCTTTGGCAGCCTTCGAGACATATAAGTTAAATAGAATGGCGGCTAACTTGCAGCCTTGTCTCAGCCCATTAGGTATAGATATTTCGGAAGAGAGACACCCTGCAGAGTTGAGTCTTACCTTGATCTTGGTGTTGGAGTATAACTCAATAATCATCTGTAATAAATGTTTAGGAATTGAGAGATCTATAAGGATTGACCATAGAGTATGCCTGTCGACAAGATCGAACGCTTTAGAGAGGTCCATTGAAGCCACAAATATTACGTAGCCTAAGTTCTTAGCTGTTTTAGATTGGAGGCTTTTTAAAATCAGGCCTCCACAGTCCGTACCTACGTTATTTCTGAATCCTATTTGTTTGACATCCAATATGTTGTTACTAGTAGCCCAAACATCTAGTTCTTCCAAAACAATGGATGTAAAAATGTTATATTCAGGATCAGAGATCGCTATTGGTCTGTAGCTTCCAGGTGCGGATATAGGACCATGTTTAAAAATAGGAATTAATATCGCCAATCTCCATGAGTTCGGTATTTGATTAGTTACAAGAATATTATTAAACAACACATGCAAGATGTCGCCCCATAGCAGCGGATTTATTTTTAGTATTTGGTTAGATAAGTTATTAGGACCCGGTGCTGCTGATTTTTTTTTATTTAATAATAATTTTCGTAATATTGTTGGGAGAGATACCCATTGACCACGTGGATTTTATTGTACGATCCTGTCTGACATAATCATTGACATCGCCATACATTTTTACAAAGTGGGTTTTCCAATTCCGTTCGCTGATCGAAGTCGGTAGTATCTCTTTTTGCGAAAACCGGGTCCCATTAATCGTCTGCCAAAAAGTAGAAATGTCTTTTCCTTTTATAGTCGCCAACATATTTTCACCATCCGTTTGGTCTCTTGCTACTCTATTAGCCAGTTCTTGTAATGCTGTTTAGTGGTTCTTAAAATGTTCTCTCTTTCACCTCCAATTTCTGTTGTTTTTATAATATCTCGTATGTCTCGCCTTAGCTGTTTTTTACGTATTAGAATATCAAGGTTAAAGGAATGTGCGTGGTTAGAGGAAGTCTTTGTCAATTTCCTCTTACCACATGCCAAAATTGTCACGTTACAATATAGTTTGAAAAGGAGGCTGGTGTATAATAATATTGACATTCTTCGTAAGACATATTCTTTTGATGTTTTACTAGGACTGATGTAAATCTCTTAGTGTTAGCATACGACCAACGTATCCGAGAACCATTTGAGTTAGCAATCAAGCCAGGATTATAAAACACACCATCTTCAGGTTTATTAGTGTGCATTATGTAAGTCGACAAGAGATTATGATTGCTGGTTATCATTACTTCTACCTTTAAATTAGATATGTATGCATCCAAACCATAAGAGACAAAAGAATAGTCTACTATTGAACTATGCCCTCTTGCATGCCAGGTTTGAGTGTAGTTTGGTAGTAGCACTAGTCCCATGACCTCAGCAAAGTTCATCCAAATAGCCCCCCTCAATGTCGCGTTATCATTCAAAGTTTTGGGTTGCTTAGACGCCACATCTATACTACACATTAGTGAATCAATTTCGTTGTTATCTATATTGCAATCTGCATTTAAGTCGCCAGCCATCATAATCAACCCATTGACTTTCACTTCGCGCCATGCATCAAGTTTAGCAGTAACCTCTGATAGTTCTTTAGTTAGCTGAGACACATCAAATTTCAGCGGATTCCAATATATGTTTATAATACATATATCGATCAGACTACTTCCCACTTTGATTGTAGAAGTTACTGCAAGAAAAAATTTCAAGTTCAACCATTTCTCGACATTTCTAGCTTCAAGCGTGTGTTTACAAGCAGTCAACAAATCTCCCATGAGCCTCCCTTTCGATCCTTTATTTGCATTTATTTGCCAGATGTCATAATCTTCCCAGGTAAAATCTGATGTTGCCCATGTTTCTTGCAACAAAATCAACTCAAAGGATGATAACAAGTCTGTAACCACAGTATTACTTAATAAATGAGCATGTCCTCTGGAATTCCAAGAGGCAATAGAGGTTTTGTTAAGAGTGCTAAAGCGGTTCAGCCAACGCTTGCAATGATGAAATAGCATCTCTAAGAGCCAAATTCAAGCCTCTCCACTCTTGTTTTTCAGTACCAAACCCTTCAATGTTATTTGTATGTGTTTTAGTATATTCATTGTTAGAATTCCTCCCTGCATAATTTGGTACTTTCGGGATATCTTGTTTAGACTCGATATCGGAGTATGGGTAAATGTCGAATCCTTTGCATTGCAGGGTCTCAGCTTCTTTCAGCAATGTGTCTCTAACCAGTGGAGACGGAATTACTAGACAAACATAATCTAATTTTTGTTTATGAAGAAAATCTATCAGCACTATATATGCGAAGAGACCAGTGTCAGCGAAGGAATCGTGGAGAATAGAGAAAGAATGTATGGATGATTTAATGAAATTTGTTTGCCTTCGGAAAAAAGTGTGGTCATTATTAGGCTAGGTATCTCACTTAAGGCAGGATTTTTTAAATCATATCTATTGTTAGCCCAGCCTGCATTTTCGTGTTCCTTTTGTGTTTGCCTTCCTGATTCAGAATTTGCTTTATTTCCAAAGGAAAGATGTTTATTATTGTTGAGTTGATCGCCTAGTATTTTTTTAACAATCATTGCGATTTCGTCTTGTTTAACTACACATTCATTCTCCACACACTTGCCATTCCCAATAGTATCCTGTTCCGCTTTATAGGGGAGGGTGTTAAGACCATGTACAACATTAGTAATCTGATCGCAAGACTGTCCTTCAATCGTCTCCACATCGCCTATATGTCTTTCAGATGAGGGCGGGCGATCTATGCTAACCAAGTCGCCAGGCAGATTACTAAAATTGTTCTCTTTAAATACCACTTGCACAACTTCATCTTGAAGAGTATTAACAGCTGGGTGAGGTTGTTTTAATTGCAAGGTGGAGACATGGCCACTTGACGGTTTTACCAGAGTGGGCTTGGTGTTAGGGTTGTTTACGTTCTGTTATTTGGACATCGTTTCACCAGATTTCTTTTTGTTTTCGTTACATATACCTGCTGCATTAGCTTTAAATATTTCAAATATGTCAACTAGACCGGTTTTTAACGATGATAGTTGTGAAGCAATTTCTACTATATCTAATTTGTTTTTTAATGTTTCTGAGATTGTTTTTTCGGCTTCACTGTAATCATTTCAACTGGTTCTATGTCAGTTCCCGTTCCTAACACTTCATTTGCTCTATAATTATCCTTCTCGTTAGATATCTCAATAGTACCAACCAAGTCTTGTCTTTCTTCCTCTATTATATTTTTAAAGTTCACATCTATTAGATATTTCTGCAATGTTTTACTTAGATTTTTCTTTCGATTTGTAGTTTTAAGTTGAGCTTGTTGTTTTTTCTTCTCTTTTTTTGATAGTTTTAACTTAGGTATTATATCTAAAGGGTGTGAAATAGCTACGTTACTCAAGTTGTCGTCTAGAGTAGTTTTCACCATTGTTTCTGGTTTGGAAACACTAGCCTCGTTCTGTGAGTCTTCTATGGTAATAGCCTCAACAACAAGTGCCTTTCCTGTGTCAACCGTTTGAAATTTTTCAATAGTTACAATTCCAGGCTTAACGATATTATTCTTGTTTCGAACTGATAGTATTTTACTAGTGTTCTTGTGAAGTAGCTCATTAAGGCTCGCAGGTACCTGACTTATAGAAGTATTTATTTGAGACAATATATCAGTGTGTTTTCTTAGTTCATTCAACAGTAATCTATTGAATATTCCTAGCAGGGTGCATACATCAGTATTTTTGGAATTGTCCAACGCAAACCCTTCAGCAATCGCTTCTTACCCTTTATCAATACATTCTACATTTTCTTCACATTGAAATATCTCTACGTTTGCAGTTTTAAAGATGCTGGGAGTATCATCCAATGATTGATTTACTAGTTCGGATTCATTCTGGGTTGTGGCTAATTCGCCCCAGAAGGATTTCAAAATATCCTCCTATGGGTGAATTACCACCTCTTCAGCAAATAAGGATTGCGACGATTCGTTACCTTGCAAAACATTTTTTTCCGGGTCTTTGTTTAGCTTGAGCTGATTTGAGCATGCCTGCGCGCACAGCAGTAACTCATCCTCATCCTCACAAGGAGGGGGTGGGGGGAGGGCTGCTGCATGCACAAGGCTAGCCCACCGAGTTGAAACTGCATTAAAGAATTCAGCTCGCAGATCTTTCAACATACAACTAGGTTTCATTTTTTTGCATTTCATCTTAAACCACAAGAATGTCAAGTGTCTCAAACAGAAATCTTACCTCTGTATACTTTTAGTTTGTTCAATTACCAAAAAACTCTACCAAGGGATATATGTCAGGGCTAACCAAGCTATAGGTTATCCGTACCTCGCACCATGCACTGTTCACAGTTAACAGTAAACAGTGCTTACTGGTGCTTGCGTGGTGCGCGCGCTGGTGCATTGCACTATGGGTAGATGTAGGGATCGGGCGGGGACACTCGGGGGCGGAACCCAATGACGCTTACTGTGAATAGAAAAACAGTAGTTTTAGGCGTGGCTAAAGTAGTTCACAGTACACATCAGAACAGTGAATAAGAGTCCGTGATATATTCGAGTCTGTGATGCTATGGAGTCCGTGAAAAAAAGATACAGCGAGCAATCACCTCCAGGCAACTCATGTGTTGCAGCCAAAGACTTCCTCCTGCTCACAGTGCAGATCGCGGGCTTGCCGCAGCATTCGAGGAGGGCTCATACGGGCTCAGACAGCTTCAGCGAAGTATTCAGAGTCTGCCGCCAGTAAACAGTGCTTACTGGTGCTTTCGTGGTGCGCGCGCTGGTGCGCTGCACTATGGGTAGATGTAGGGATCGGGCGGGGACACTTGGGGGCGGAACCAAATGACGCTTACTTCAGGCAACTCATGTGTTGCAGCCAAAGACTTCCTCCTGCTCACAGTGCAGATCGCGGGCTTGCCGCAGCATTCGAGGAGGGCTCATACGGGCTCAGACAGCTTCAGCGAAGTATTCAGAGTTTGCCGGTAAAAAGTGCTTACTGGTGCTTTCGTGGTGCGCGCCTATTTTATGGCTCTTATTTAATTTGATCTATTCTGTGGTGTGGAAGGGTGGGCAAAACTATAGACTTTATTATGTGCCCTGTCATTTAACTTCCTATGTAAGGGGTATAAGCAGCGCTCTAATCAGATGTTGCTCCCTACTTGGAGTCATTTTTCAGGGAGTAAAAAAGTAATTAGCTTTGCCGATAGGGATACTTTCTGCTTATTAAAAGATGTTCTTCGCCTCAACATTCCTGTTGAGATCAGACATTAATATTAGAGTTCCTTCCGATGCCACTGCTCTACTGGTCACTAATTAGAAAAAATATCCTTAGAGTTTATTGGGTTGAAGCAACAAAATGTTCATTGTTTTTTGTTTTTGTTGAGCACATTTTCATTTTTTAGGGAGTAAAAATCGATGGTGTATATGTCTATTAGCTGGAAGGCTGGTGTTAACACCCAAAGGACAACTTAATGTGGATAGTAAGCAGCTGAGGCACAGGAATATTTGATCATCATATTCTGAGGTGCAGTTATTCTGATGCAATTATCATCCTTACACAAATTATTAGAAGCATGTTCTCCTGGCCCTTGAATTACTTCATGAAAGTGGCACTTGAACTCCTATCGGCTTGTTTTTTGACACATTGCTTTTAATTGCCATTGATCCATCGACAAATGTGTATTATGTCTGAATTTCTTGACAGCCACATCAGTTTATGATATGAGATGTTTGTGTTTTGTAGTACACATGAGTGATTTTTCAGTGGCATAAAATGATTGCAAAGTACTGTGGCAGATGTTACAGTCTTGGACTGGTTGAGGAGTTTTCTGTGTAATCACATATGACATAATTCTATTTTAGCCTATGTGTTTGGAAAAAGGGTTGTAAGATTTTTCAAGAATTGCAGTGGCTGGGAAGAGGAAATTCCTTTCCAAACTCTCTTCTGCAACGGTAGTTCACTAAACACACATGCTCACAAAGTGGCTTACCTCATTAGTCCGTTGCGCACATGGAAAATAATGTGCGCACAACAGCAAACCAGATCCGCACATAGAGAAAAATAATTAGAGGGAACATTGTCCATGGGTGAAAAGAACATTGATCCTCTATTTCACCTTAGTTTGCGAAATAGCGCTCTTTACACCTGCTTTGGGGTGTGTGCAGTGACTTCCTATCCAGAAGTGTATTGAGCTCAGGGATGTATCCAGGTTTCATACTTTGTCAAGTGTGTTTTTCTGCCTGAGCCAGAAGTTCAGAGCAAATTATTTCACTACTCACATATAGTCCGCTCTTCCTTTTGATTATCCCAGTCATTGGTTGCTGGCTCATGTTTTGTGGTTGTGCTTTCTCTCGTCGGGTGCCACCTGAATCCTTAAATTTGAGAAAATACCTAAACTCCTGGCTTTTTTCAAGTGAAGGCTGGCCCGCCCATGGGTACTAATTTTGCATAACCTTTTTGCTTGTTCATGCTATTACAACAGATGTTTCAAATAGATAGTTGTAGTGGTGGATGCTACACTTTCTAACACATATAGAGAAGGGCGATATAAAAATCACTTAGAAAAGGATGTAAATGTTGATATTGTGAAATGCATTTTTGGTTGAATAAATATTCATGTATTGCACCTAGAATACCCTGCAGTGATTTAGAACTCCCTCACTCCCTCTTTGTTTGCCCTTTTTTCTGTCTCCCTGTTTGTCTCTATGTTGGTGGGAGAAGGGTTATCCGGTGCATGTTTGTCATCCAGCTGTTACTGACCACTCTGTGGCCAGGGGAAAAACGATATCTTGTGGGTGCGAGAAAGGGTTGTGTTTTTCTTTTTGCTGAAGCCATTTTTTGAAGGGGGAAAAAGGAAATTATATAATTGTACTAGAATTGTAAAATGCTGCATCTTAAAATTTTACAATGTTCATTTATTTTTTGGAAATCAAATTGTTGTTGCCATTATTAAAGTATACATGAACGAGCCCTCCAGAATATTAACAAGCACAATAAAGAATACTCCCGTCATGCCCGAAATCCCCCCGACCCCCTATCCTCCTTACCCACCCCTTGGCAATGCCCTATTTTCCATGTTCCTATTATTAACCCCTTGTTGTGCTATCTGTGCCCAGTTAGTTATCTGTTCCTCCGTCGGTTTCCCCTGGGTACATTTTCAATAACTTACCTTGGTTAAAGGGCCATCTGTAGAGCACACTATCAGCTTGGCCTTGTATTGAGTGGATATGCAGGGTTTGTAGGCCTTACTGCACATGAGTGACCCTCAGAGATCTCAAACTGCAGATCCTTTCCCCATTGATTGTGCACTGAGATGGGTTTGTCTGGTTGTGCTAGCAATAATTCCCTGTAAAGGGTAAAGACGAGACCCCTCAATTCAATTGTGCTAAGGATCAGCTTCTTGAATGGCGGCAATCCCCCCTCTGGAGGTTGTTACCCCATCTCGCGTCCGTCAACACCCCTCTTTCCTCTAAATAGAGGAACACAGATAAGGTGCCCGCATTAAGCAATGTCTCCAACCTCTCATGCACCATGTATTCCCCATCTGCCCAGGATTGCCTTGCTTTCTCTAGCCCAGCCTCTTACCAACCCTGAAACCTACTGGGTTCTTGGGAAAAAGTCCCTGATTGGAGGAGCCCAGATACAAATTATATGGGTGGTCCACCTTGTGAGCCATTGTGGAGCCCCTCCTTCCTGACAGATTGTCAAAAGTACCGCTAAACTGGGTGATTTATTATTCTCTTTGGGATCTTTGACTGTGGGACCCGTAGCCATTCCCCCATGAACACTGGACCCAGGAAGGAGTTTTCAGTGTATAGCCAGAGTATACCCATTGCTTAGTGTCATGCTGATCGAGGTAGTTCACCAGCACTCTCAGTTGTGTGGCCCTGTAATATGTGGTCTCGTTGGGGGACTGTGAGGGGTCAGAAATGAAAGCCGGACACAAAGTTGTCATGTTTTTGGTTAAAGGCTTTTAACATAAACTGGTTGGGGAAATGCCGTTCTGACCCTGCACTAAGATGAATTTCTCTACCTAAAACCAAAATCTAAGGCTCTGTCTGTGGTAGGATGTCATAAATCAAAACCATCCTTGTGTCCAAACGTCCTATCCTGACCCTCGCACTACAAACCAAATAATAAAATAACAGGGGAAATGTCTTTCAGCTGATGCTTGTAAAAAGTGATCATAAATGAAAATAACAGCTCCAACATAAGTCCTCCAAGTTAACAGAACTTTGGTTCCAAAAGGTGGTTCTGTTCCCCTGGATTCTTCAATGGTATGGCAATCCTTCTTGGTCTAACAGTTCTTTGTGTCTTTTCTTGGCCCACAACAATCCTGTTGGGTACAAAGCTGCTTAGCCTTGTAATTTCTTCTTCAAACAAAAGTTCCTTCTTAACCCAAAATTCATCAAGAGTAACCAGCTTTGGTTCCAAAGTTTTACTTTCTTCCCCTGGATTCTTCTCCAATGTAAATGACTCTTGGTCTGACAGTTCTTTGCTCAACAAACATAGTCCTGTCTCAGGACTTCATATAGACTTTGCCGCTGCCTAGTATACTCTCCTGCCAGGACTCTTTATGTACTTGTGATTGTATGGTATACTTGCTTACCAGGACGACTTATACCTCCCTGGTATACTCTGTTGCCAGAATTTCTTATATTCATAAACAACAGTTCCTCTTTTACTCCCACAATCTTTATTCCACAAACAGTCCTTTCTTGGAACTTCCTGCAGGTTTGCCATTGCCTGGTTTACTCCCCTGCCAGTACTTCTTACTTCCATAAATTTATAGCAGTTTCTCTTTACATCCAAAGTTGCATATATTTTCCTTGGTTCAGTATATTTATTTGTTTAAATGTTAGCTTTAGTTTTTCCCCATATCTGCATTCCATGCACTCATATATTGTTGGGGGTTGTGTTTGTGCTCTGCCCTTTTGACTCACAATCTTCTTATTGTTTCTGTCTCTGCAGCTTTACAATGTTCAAACTGTGTTTGGCGCAGTTGCTGAAACCCCCCAGGGACATCACTTTGCTTGGGCTTACTCACCGCCTCTGTGTGGTGTCTTCAGCCCTGTTCGTGCATACTTTGCCGCTTGCTTTCCACTCTGGGCTGTGTTGGCGTCTTCAATTTCTATCACAGCTCTGCTCCTGCACAACCTGCTTTCCTTCAGGTCCCGGTGAGGTTAATGCTGCTTCTTCCAGCTGCCGAACGGCCAGGAATCCTCTCATGGTTCCTGGCATGTCCATGGTATGTCCTGCTCGCGCAAAGTTGCTTTCCCTCTCTGCTGGTGATTCACACCGGCTTATTCCTCCAGCTTCTACACGCCTCTGAGGGAGATGCAATGCCTTCTCCCGAACAGCTTATGCCAATCGGTTGGTTTCCCTCTTTAAATGTCCCGCGCACAGGCGTGTTCTGAAACCCACTAGCATGCTCCTAGAGATTGACTTTCTTTCTGCTTTGCATCACTTCCTTCATGCTCCTGATCCCATTAATTAGGTGGTTGTGGGAATTGGAGTCCATGGATGACCACTGATATCAACTGATGCATAGTACTTGGAAAAGCTCTCTCATATAGACCAGTTCTATATGAAGGTGAGTTAGAACTGAAAAAGGTATTCTTGGAGCTTTTACTTTTTAGACCAGGGATGGAAGTTTGGCCTAAACGTTGTTGGGAAAAGGTTTCTCCATTTTCCCTACAAGGTTAACAGATGCCTGGCAATAGGCCATTAGGGTATTGGGTGTCGGGGGCCTTTTCCAAGGGCACAGGGGTAAACCATATCTCATCCAATGAAGCCATGACATCTCCCCAGTAGTTGTCTTCTCCCATGTGATCCTCCCTCATATAGACGCCCCCAGAGTTAGGATCAGGTAGCGGCTGCTGTCCCCTGGCCACATGGGATGAGGTAACCAACATGGAATCTGTGATGACTCCATTGGAGTCATCACATAACCCAACACCTCCTTTTTCCTTAGGGAGGCAGAGCATCTTGTAAGCTATTCAGTTTCTTATTCTGTCATAAGAATCTCGAAAGCGTCTTTTGTGCTGTGTTCAGAAAGGCATTGGGACGCTCAATAGGCAACAATTTGGTATGATTGTCATCTTGATCATGTTCAGCCTCACCATCCACGAGAGCGTCAATCAATCCCATTTGCTTATGTCCCGTTGGATCTGTTCTATAAAGGGCTGTAGTTTGCTCTGAACAACTCAGAGGCGGACCCCGTGATAGTTATGCCCAGATATCTGAATCCATCCTACTGTGTGCTAAACGGCAGAGTGTCTTAAGTACTCCCTGTCCCCTCCCACTCATGTCGTGTTCCTCTTTCCAGGCCAATGCGACCCATGCCCATTAACCCACAATACAGGGCCCCAACCCGCTCCCTTCAGGTCTATCCGAATCCCACCCGTCCAGGACCTTTTCCATAAACTCCCAGCTTCCACCGTTGAAGGCCCTTTTGGCATCTAGGGAGAGCATCACCATCCCTGTCTTTTTGACCTGCAGCAAAGTCATTAGGGCCAACGTTTTCCTTAAGTTGTCTGAGGCTTGCCTATCATGGATGATTCCCACCTGTTCTCCATGGATCAAGACTGGTAGGGCCGTGTCCAACCGCAAAGCCAGCACCCTTGTGTAGATTTTTGCATTGAGGTTTAAGAATGAAATTAGGAGTTAGGATGAACATTTCATCCCGTCTTTCCCTTCCTTGGACAGCACCACAATTGGAGAGTCCAGGAATGAGGGTGGAATGCCTTTGCTTCTCCTGATACCGTTAAACACTCAGGTCAGGTGCGGTGCTATGGTGCCTGCTTAACATTTATAGAAAGCCGCTGTGAACCCATACGAGCCTGGTGACTTGCTTGCTTTCATATTTTGTATTGCTGCAAGCACCTCTTCTGTGGTAAATGGCGTTTCTAACCACTCCCTGTCCTCAGCTGCCAATGTGGGCAGATCCAGGTTTCCCAAGTAGCCCTTGAGGTCCGACATGGGAGCCTGATCCCAGTTCCTGTACAAGTCTTTGTAGTAGTCTGCGAATTCCTCGGCTATGCCCTTTGGGTCTTTCTCTACACTCCCGCTAATCCCCTGATACCTGTTGCACTGTGCAGTCCACCCTTTCGGTTTACGCCTGTGCACCAAAACAGATGCATCCTGTCCCACCCCACCCCCCTCTCATAGTATTTGTTTGGTCACTTTCATCCTGTAGTAGATGCGCGCCTCCAACAGCTTGTTCAGCTCCTGTTTTTTCTCCTGGCTCACCAGCGCTATTTCGTTCCCCCGGGGCCCATCACTTACAGCCTCCCCTCTAGGTCTGCCAACTGTGTCTCCAGTTTGCTTTCTACCAGGCTACGTTCCCTTTTTTTTCCTCATCCTTTCCGTAATAAGGAGTCCCCGAAATGTGGCTTTCGCTGTCTCCCACACATATTTCAATGCCACCTCATTGTGTCGTTAACCTCAAAGAATTGCGTAATCTGCTCCTGTAACTGGTCCCTAAATGGCTTATCCTCAAACAGCAAATCATTGCAACATCATCTCGAGGACCCTGTGCTCTGGAGAGCCTACCCTAGGGTATAAGTAAAATGTTGTGGTCCGACCAAGTGATCCCCACCACCGACACTTCCCGTAGGCAATGAAACGCATGTCCCTCCACCAGTAAATAGTCCATCCTTGTGAGTGTCGTGTGCGGTTCCGAGTGGAACGTGTAGCCCCCCAATGTCAGGTGAAGGTATCTCCACACATCATACCATTGACCATCCTCCAGAAAGTGCCCCAGGTCCTCACTGTCATGGTCCTTAGCTCTGCGCTCCTTCCTTGACAGGGACTTTGTCACTGGAGGGGTCCCCAATCAAATTGAAGTCTCCCCCCAGTATGGTCGCTCACACGCCCATTCCCGCATCTTTAGTAGTGCATCCCTCAGAAATGTTATCCTGCTTTCGGAGTGTACAGGGCTGCCAACGTGTTTCCTCTTTTCTCCCATCCTTCCTCTCAACATGAGTAGTCTACCATCCATGTCTGCTTTCATCTGAAGGTGCATCAGCTTTATGGCCTTGGAGAGAATCATGCCTACTCTGCCCTTCTTTGCCCCCCGAATATAGTGTGCCTCTTGGACAAAGGTCACTGTCCATTTCTCCCTCTTGGTTTCGCTAGCGAACAAGGACCTCTTATAGGGTAAGTTCAGCCCCTTAACGTTTAGTATTCCCACTATGATGCAGTTCTCAGGCGACACCATGGTTGTGCACAAGCAGTCTCTCATTCTTGAGTTGACCTCCCAACTACTGTTGACCTTGTGCCGGACCTGCACAACTTTTACTAAATGGACTGCCAATTCCAACCCTCCCCTTTCTACTGACCCCCCAACCCACACAACCAAAAACCAAGTATCAACAAAAGCAAGTGTCCCTGAGATGCCCAGCTTATACTGGTCAACCATTTGGGCCTTCCAGACACTCTTCCGCCTGCTGCTTTCAAGTGCCCTAGTCCCACCTCCCTCTTAACTTCAATACTCTCTCCTCTTCCCAATCTGCCAACCCCACCTCACCTCCCCTCTTCCTTCCCACAAAGCAATTCTCTATTTTGTGGTTTTCCCAGGATACACCAGGGGCAGTCAGCTGTGGGTTTTGGGCGAAGGAATGCCCATCTTGCTGAACTTCCTGCCACCTTCCGTGCACCCGGTTGCGTGAATGCCATCCTAAAAGGTTATCTGGCAGCTATGCTCCACATTTCTTGTTCCCCCATGCTTCTGTTCCAATTCGGTCAGGAGGGTGGGCACCTGCTCAGTGTCTCTCACTCCGGATATACTGATTCGGACAGCTTCAGGAATTTGATGTAAAGGTAGAATGGCTGTGACATCAGTCGGAGGGGTCAAGTGCTGTCTGGAGACAATGTTTCCTTTCAGGATAAGGGTGGTGGGGCATATGCTCAGTTCCCAATGCACAGACCCCATTAGAGAATTACATAAACAGCATGATAAGTAAGAATTCTCTACTGTGCTCATCCTAATAGATATTTTTCAGACTTGTACAGTCTCCATTGCTTATTCCTTACATAGTTTTAAGACTTGTTTTATTAATTTGGGCCTGGATGGCCCAAAATGAATTGTGCCTTAACGATGACAAAACTTAGCTTATCCTAATAGGAAACAAAACTAAACTTGATAACTTGCCAAAAAAATACCATTCCTTCAACATTGTTGGCAGTAACATCCAAGTTGCCAAAGAAATAAAAACATTGGGAGTCTACATAGACTCATCGCTCTCCCTCACCAGACAGGTCAATTCCATTGTCTCGTCCGCAGCCTACACATCTAAATGTATCGGATCCAGTGGACCCTTCCTCTGAACGGACAATAGTATCACACTAACAAGAGCATTGATCTTATCTAGGATAGATTACTGCAACTCATTATTTGCAGGTACTAGCATGAGGAATATAAATAAACTTCAAGTAGTTCAAAATAACGCTATTAGAGCAACCTTGAATATACCTAAGAACAATCACATCTCATCTACTAGACAACGCATACATTGTCTCCCGGTCCATCACAGAATCAAATTCAAAATCCTCACCCTGACCCACAAATGCCTGGCCAACAAGGCACCAATTTATCTTAACAACCAAATCAGTAGATCCCAATCCAACACACCTACTCGATCCTCCTATGCCAACTGTATCACTGTGCCAAGATTCAAGAGACTACAGGTGGGTCCAGCTTCCCGGTAGTCGCAGCCAACCTCTGGAACTCCTTACCACCACAGATAACAAATGACCCCTCATTGTGGTAATTCCGAAAAAGTCTTAAAACTAGACTATTCAGCTTGAGTTCACAATAGGGATAGGTAAACTAGACCAGCACGTATCCCCCAAAGACACACACTAGAACTTGAACTGCCTGCATCAGTCATGTGAACATAATTGTCTGTAAGTAATTTGAATTATGTCAACTTATGTAGCACCAATAACACCATGTAAATATATAACAGTACTAAAGCAAGCAACTTGTTTCATGAAACTGGTAGGCTATACCAGCAACACATTGTAACCATCTACTTAAGCATGTGCGCGTTGATGCCTTTGGGCTAAGTGCGCCTTATAAATGTCAAATAAATAAATTAATCCGTTAAAACGGTATATACCATACTGTATGTGCTATTTTAACAACGGTTTGGAAACCCGTAGTTTACTTTGTGTATGTTATTGTGTATTAGTACTAAGTAAATAAAAACGAAATTAAAAAAATTAACATGTGTACATGTTAATTAGTGTCTTGCATTTAGTTGGATGTGAAGAGTGCTTTGTATTGCTCCAACTGACTTCACTTTCTTAGGTTCATCTCTAAAAATATGCCATAAGAAAATGTTCCTCCCCAAGATACCGGATTTACTTGAGTCTCTCCCTCCCTCCCTCCCTCCCTCCCTCCCTCCCTCCCTCCCTCCCTCCCTCCCTCCCTCCCTCCCTCCCTCCCTCCCTCTCCCTCTCTCTTTCTCTCTCCCTCCCTCCCTCCCTCTCCCTCTCCCTCCCTCCCTCTCTCTCTCCCTCTCCTTCTCCCTCCCTCTCCCTCCCTCCCCCTCCTAATACTTCCCTCCCCCTCCCTCGTCCTCCTAATCCCTCCCTCTCTCGTCTCCCTCTCACTCCCTCTCCCTCCCCCTTCCTCCCCTTCCCCCTACCTCCCCCTTCCCCTTCCTCCCCCTCCATCCCTCCCTCCCCCTCCCTCTCTCTCCCTCTTTCCCTCCCTCTCTCTCACTCCCTCTCAGTCCCTCTCTCTCTCCCTCCCTCTCTCTCTCCCTCTCCCTTTCCCTCCCTCTCTCTCTCTCCCTCTCCCTTTCTTTCCCTCCCTCTCTTTCTCTCTCTCCCCCCCCGTCCCCACCCCTTCAAGCACCTCGCAAAAATGACTGCCATTTAAACTTAAATCCAGTCCACCTTTAATAAGCTTGCTTACTTCCAGTCAGCATGCATGCTGCTTACCCCTGTTATATTGCCATTATATTACCAGTGCTACATGTGACTACATCCCTTTCCCGATAATTTGTTGGAGGCACCACCTCCCCGTGCTTTCCCTTTCGAATGGTTCGACACCATAAACTTTCCTTTGGTAACTGCAAGTGCCATTCAAAATGGAATATGTTTGAGCAACACTTTGAAGTGCAGTTATGCAAAAATGAATAAATGTATGAACAATGGCATTTATTGCACATGGGTGTAGCTGCTGTCATATGGCAGAGCTGTTCTCCATTCATTTATTCTAATAAATGGAGAAAATGAGCTTGCTGCAAAACTGCCACTTTACACTTGACAACGTCTTCTTTGCTTTGCTGGGCCTTGCTCTGCTTTAGAGGTACCTTCTAGAATAAGTGTCTGGACTTGCTTGTGGCATGTACTTCATCTTTGAACTGACATCTGTTTTTTTCTCTTCCTCTTCCTTGCTTCAGATGTTCATCAAGTACCTTAAGGTTAGCAAACCTTCTCTTTGTGAACGTTCTATGCGCTGGGCTTGGCATTCTCTTTTGCACTGTTAATTGCTTTTTTTTAAATGCATGGTTATTTAAATATTTAAAAAATCATCGTCTTTTCAGGTGAGGACACATTTGATCTCTCCTTGGTGAAAATGTAATTCTAAATGGAATTGTTTGTGAAATTGTGAAAAAAAAAATTGCTTTAGAACATTGTTGCTGCACAGGTTGCTATTTTGAATCTCAATTGTGATTTACATTCCCTAGGTGGAGCTGGTATCTCATTTTGGATCGGAACACTTTTGTCCTCTAAGCCTGATAAGGTAATTAGTAAAAAAAAAATCTGTCCACCAACCTTTGTCTGTGTCCAGTTTACAAGGTAGAAAACAATGTTGATTGTACTCTAATAATTATGTGTAACTCTTAACTAGCTGATCATTACGGTATTAATCATTTGGCCACATATAGTGGAAATTATTACTACCTCTACCTATGACTTCTACCCTGTTTAAGCATATGCTGCTGATAGTATTTGAAGTGGTGTTCCTTCGACATTGATGGAACCTAACAATAGGACTTCAAATATTCTTTTTATAGAAAAAAGCATTCGCTATCATATCACCAATAAGGATTAATGAGATTTAAGCCCTGTGTTCGTAAGAGACATAGGATTTTCAATGGGAGTAAAGGTGTTCAGAGAGCTCACCCTTCTTTTCGAAGGTGAAATTAGCTTTTCATGCATATCAGCTATTTCCTTTCCTTCTTTCTTCATAATCTATCCCTTCCAGCAGATCTCTTCAGAGTTTAGTTGTAAACTTCACATTTTGTTACGAGTTCATCAGACCAAATGAAAATTAGGAAAACCAAGCAACTATTGCATAACGTTTGCTCTGTTTATACAGAATTGGCAACATCAAACAGTCTTTAGCCAAATTGATAGTTTATCCATCACCACATGCTATTGGAACACCAACCGTCCCACAGAACTTATTAGAAATCTTAGAGTTTAAATGGAAGGCGAGGCGAAGATTCTTGTTGGCAATGTGGAAGGAACTGAAAGAAAAACATTTTTGCAGCTCATGAATCTTTTATCTTCACATGCTGTGCATAGTCTATCTAGCGGCTGGCCCAGAATATTGCAACTTGTTTATCATAGTTATGCACTGGCAGAGGTGACTCTGTATAGGATTGCTTTGTTTAGATCTCCCTTTGGAGTGACAAGCGGAGGAAGATGATGAAGATTCAGTGCAGTGAACAGGTAATTTTTTTCGTAACTACACTGGAACTAGGCTGTATGAGAGAGATGCTAATTTTGTTTATTTAAGAGATCACGATTTTTCAGTGTCTTGGCCTTGTGGAAAAGACTTGGGTTAAACGTTGGCTCTGTGCAATCATAGAGCTTGATGGATAGATGAGCATAACGCCAATAACTGCTGTCTTTGACAGGACTGGAAGGAGAGTGAATTACGGGCATGTAACAGTTGTAATGCTAGGCCACTAAAACATGAAAAAAATGAAATGTTCAGCACCCTAAGCCATGGGCTGCTACCTTGGCTCTCCAAATGCTTTGGACTACAAGTCCCATCAGCTCTTGCCAGCATGTTCAGTGTTTAGGGATCAGAGAGGTTGTAGATCAAAACATTTAGAGAGCTGCAGCTTTCAGAACCCAGCTATAAGCCATGGGAGCCAGTACAGCCAAAGCCTTGCACAATTGGTACCATTCTAGGAGGGAAAGGAGCTCGAGGTTTAAAATGACATCTGGTTCAGAAGCCTGCTGCAGAGGTATTGACTGAGTTAAGACTTCCAAATTAGGGAAACGGTGCAAGTACTTATTTGTTGAAGCTAATTTGTTTCCCCTGCAGTACTCCTACAAGATTGCATCTTATCCTTACTGCTGTTAGGAATATCCCTTTGTGCCATGTTTTTGAGTCCCCTTCCCTTGTTGCTTGATTTTTTGTGATGCCCTGACCTTTTCCCAGTGAGTTTTGCCCAGATCTCACTGGGGAAACAATTTCATTTGTGACCCTTTAGGGAGCCTTATGACCCTAGTATGGAAGAAAGCCATATTCTGCATCACATTTGAGAGCCATTTTTACTTTTTTCTTGTTCTGATGATGACTTGACTGTTTCCCCAGTCAGTTCAATCCAGATCTCACTGATGACCCAACTCCGATATTGTCCTTTAGAAGTTACACAAGTGAATTGTGTCCTCCTTTGTAGATAATGTCACTACTAAACTCTGCCTCCTGCTCTGGGGTATTGATTAGTTTAACACTTCTCTGAGTCCACCATTCCTGCTTAGGTTCTTCTTTCGGTCTTTACTTCCTTTAGGGCTGTGTGTGTATATTTATTTTATTTATTGCATTTGATTGTATGCCCAAACCCGGGGGTATCACAGCGTGATAGACCCTTTATTTAGAAGAATCAGATAACACTGCCCCATTGTTTCCTATGAACCCTTAGATTTAACATTTGAACTTGGGCTCATTTTGTTTTATGAAAAGTCCAGTGTCTGTGAATTATCAAAAACTTTAATGATCCTGTGAAATCAATTTCTGCATTTTTAACAATATTCTCCAAAATATTTTGAATATGTACTTAACTGAATATTTTGTAATCCATTCTTATGTACAGCTTTATTATATAAAGAATATATTTGTAAAGATATATTTCAAATGGATTGTGTCCTCCCACGTATTCCTCATCTTAGATATTCGTAACATCAGCTTTGCTGCTTCGGAAAAAGAATTCCACACCAGAGGGCGCTGTGCTCGATGTTGTGGCGTCGATGTCCCTTGAGGGCTGCTGTAGAGTGTCGACGTCATCCACAGTATAAATGGCTCGAGCCGCGCCCGTTGGCTTCAGTTCAGTTTTTCCGAAAGCTTTCGCTTCGTGTATGAAAACGGCGCTTTAGTCTTTCGAAATGTCTTACTCATCTAACCCATCTACGCCTAAAACTGGCTTTAAAAAGTGCCAGAGTTGCGGGAAGAAAATCTCTATAACTGACCCCCATAGAGTTTGCCTCTGGTGTTTGGGTCCGGACCATCGAGTTGACGAATGCCGTTCCTGTCAAGCTATGACGAATAAAGCTCTCGAGGAACGAAGAGGTAAATTGGCAGTGGGGGAGGAATCTTCAAAGGCCTCTTCGAAGAAAAATAAAGACTCAGCGGAGTCTAGGAAAAAGTCTGGACGTAAATCGAAAAAATGTAGGTTGAGCCGTCGGTCAGGAAAATCTTCGTTGTCTTTGAAGAAGGCGAAGAAGAAAGCGTCACCGATCTCACTCTTCTTCTTCTTCGTCGTCTTCTGATACAGGGGGTTATCACCTGTCCATCAAAACATGATTCCCCTAGAAAATGGGAGGCTTTTAGAGCCTTGATGATGCGAATGTTAGAGAATGTGGGCCAAACCCCCTCGAAGAAATAGCGTGAAGACCATGCCACGTCTCATTCTAAAGATGACAGAGGAAGGTCCGAGACTAGACGCTCCAAATCCGGTGAAAAATTGTCAAGGGTGTTGTCGAGAGAAACCTCTCTGACACCTCATAAAAAGAGCAAGACAGGCCTATCGGTGCATAAACCGAAGGCGACACCAGACAAAATGGCGTCAGGTGCCAAACCGTCATCGAAGTCTGTGTCGAAGGTCTCCTCGACGCCTCTGTCGAAGACTTACTCGACGCCAGTGTCGAAGGTAGCGTCAACACCTTCCTCGAAGGCGCTTAAATCTAAAGCTCCTTCGACCTTATCAAAGCCAGCATCGACTAAATCGACGCCATCAACGCCTTTGTCGAGGGCAACTTTGATTCCGTCACCAGTATCGACGCCTTTGGGAAAACCAAGGTCAATGCCTTTATAAACCAAAGGTAACATTTTTCACTGTGTGCCAAGAAAATACTTTTTCAAGTCTATGGCCTCTATTTGAGGAACAATCCTCGGAAGAGATTATCCCTTTTGCGCTAAAATATGGTACAAGGGATGATCCTGAAGAACTAATTGATCCTCAATCCAAAATGTCTGATCTCTGACTGTCTACATACAGCTAGTGGTATAGATTTGACAAACCTGACCCTGCTGATCATGCAGACTCGGCATATAGAAATATTCTGAATAGTGTGGGGGAGTTCATGGGGTGGAACAGAAATTCACCCACATACGAACAGGATGACATGACGGACATTCTTAGTCAAGGTCCTCAAAAGGATCCTGTTCTTCCTTTTCACACAGCACTTCAGAGGAAGGTTATGGCCGCATGGGAAAACCCAGAATCTGGACCAGCGGTGAACAAAAATTTCGCTAGAAAATACAGACCTTCCTCTTCTGACCCTGACTATTTAACTAAGCATCCTACACCGGAGAGCTTAGTAGTCCAGGCAGCTACATCCACTTGACAATCTGCATACCCTTCTATTCCCCCAGATAGGGACGATAAGAGAATTTATGCCTGGTCTCGCAAGATTTTTTCTCCAAGCAGTATGGCTTTAAAGTCAACAAATGTGACCTGCACCCTTGCAAGATTCACATACACTCTGTGGGATTGTATTAGTGCAGCGGCTGAACACATTCCTGAGGGCGAGGAATGAGACGGCTTCCTTGCGATTGTGAAAGATGGAAAGGAGGCTATGGGGGAATGCCTTCAATTAGGACTGGGCACTGCTGACAGCATCAGCAGGTCCATGGCGTCTAGCACAGTGCTACGCAGGTTTGCGTTGCTGAGAAAGTCGGGCTTTGCATCGGATGTGCAGACCAGACTTCTCAATATGCCATCTGGCAGCTTGTGGTTGTTCGGCAGCCAGGCGGATGACATTTTGGAGAAGCTACAGACCTCTAAGGCGGCGGCCAAGTCACTTAGCGCCTCTATATGACAAACTCAGCAGCACTCCTACTCAAGCTCATCTTCCTTGAGGGGTCGTCCTTTTCATTTTTATTCCTGATTTGGATGAGGAAAAGGACAGGCCAGTCAAAGAGGACAAAGAAAATGTGCTCTGGGTGGACGAGGAAAGGGTGCTAGATCAGCCCCAGCAGCGGCATCTGCCCCCTCAGCTGCTGCTGCACCCGCCGCAAAGCCACTCTGAAGCCTTGACCCACAAGACCCAGGTGGGAGGCAGGATCTCTCAGCATCTGAATAAATGGCGGGCATTACTTCAGATGCTTGGGCACTGAACAGTGGCTCAAGGTTACTGCCTTCCTTTTCAAAAAAGGCCTCAAGACCATCCAATGGGATACAACTCTGTCAAAATTCCAGATCCGCTCCTGTTGCAGGAAATTTTAACACTGCTAGAGAAAGGTGCAATAGAAAATGTCCCTGTAGTGGTGAGGAACAAGGGTTGGTATTCCCCATACTTCCTCATCCCAAAGAAGGACGCAGGATTGAGACCCATCTTGGACTTAAGAAACTTGAACACGTTCCTCAGGAAGGACAAGTTCAAGATGATAACTCTTTCTCAGATCCTTCAGGCTCTCCAACTGCAGGACTGGTTGGTATCATTGGACCTTCAGGATGCTTACTTTCATGTACCGGTCCATCTCAAGCACAGGAAGTACCTGAGGTTCGCAATTGGCAGTTCTCACTATCCGTTTCGAATTCTGCCATTTGGGTGGACCTCGCCCGAGGGTTTTCACCAAGCTGATGGTGGTAGTGGCAGCGAGTCTCAGGAGAGGTGGGCTTCATGTCTACCCTTACCTGGAAGATTGGTTAATCAGGGCATGTTCACCCGAACAGGCCCAAGAACATCTGAGAATGACCTGCCACTTCTTACACAGACTGGGCTTTTACAAGAAGTCAAATATGATAACATTCCAAAGACTCCAATTCATCGGAGCAGTCCTGGATACTTTCTCGGGCAAAGCCTGGCCTCCCGAGGTGAGAGCTCATCACATTCTGCAGATGATAACAAAGTTCCAGAATGCCCAGCATCTGCCGGCCTTCGATTTTCTGAGGTTGCTCGGGCCTTATGGCATCCTGCATGTTTCTGTTGCCAGAGGCCAGATTGAGAATGAGATGCCTTCAATGGGCCCTTGTAACGCTCACCTGATTCCCGCAGAGGCGCCGGTCTTGACTGGGTGAATGCCGTATCTTCAAAGGTGATGTGTAACACACGGTTGGCTCTTTGGGCTGGACCTCTGTGCACTGTATGTCTGATTCGAAGAGTAAGATGTCTTAGGTAAGTGAACGCCGAGCTCTCCATCTGCCTCGGGGCAGGGTGCCGTAACCAGTTTCTTCACTGGATAAGGGTGCAGGCCTCTTGAACTCAGAGGACTGCTGTCCGTCGTTAACTGCACGAACGGTAAGTTCTGGGCACTTCAAATGTCTTAAAAGTCTTTTGTAATGCTATCTCTTGTTTTGCAGGGTTCCGGCGATGGCGGATGGCGGGCTGATGAGAGTTGAGGATCGAACCCGCGTGAGGAATAGAAGCGCCTGGAAGCACGTAAGTAAGCGCTTGTAGCCTGCTTCACGATGCGCACTAACTGTCCCTTTTATCTTGCAGGTACAAGTTCGGAGCTTTAGAGAAGCTGAAGGGTGCTGGAATACCCACTGGATTCGGCGTGGGAAGGAGTAATGGCACGTGAGTAATAAAGTTGCCCAATGTCTTTAAACGCACCTTCTTTTGTCTTTCAGATGCGGGATGCAGCACCGAAGGCCTCCGGAGCGTGCGAAGAGCTGGTAAGCTTTTGTCTTTCAGATGCCGGAATGCAGTGTGAAGACCTCCGGAGCATGAGAAGAGTAGGTAAGCCTTTGTCTTTCAGATGCCGGAATGCAGCGCGAGGCGTTGGTGACAGCCGATGGACCAGGTAAGAGATGCGCTGCCACTGAAGACCGTAGTGCTAACCTGTTCTTTCTTTGTCTTTACAGGTGCTGCTGAAGACTGGATTCCAGGATGGTAAGCCTTTGTTCCCTTAGGCCCAGGATCAGAAGCAGAAGACACGATGAGCGTTCTGCTGCAGAGAATGCAGAATAACGCAAAGCAAGATTCATCCATCGGGTGTGGTTTAAATAGCCTCCTGTAGTGCTTAGGTGTCTCCTTCCACAGCCACGCCTAGGTAAGAAAAGAGTTCCTGCTTTCCAGAAGAGTTCCAGTGTTCTGAACCTAGGGAGTGGCTCCTGCCCCACCCAACAGGAAAAGTAGTCCCAAACAGAAGAGGATCAGGGGTTCAAGTGGCAGGTAAGTAAGCAGCATGGTCTGCTGCAGGTAAGTCCACCCAAGCATTATGAGCCCGGCGCTTCCAGCGCTGGGACTGGGCATCTTTATGAGCCTGGTGCCACTGGCGCCAGGACAGGGTCCAAAAGGTCCCAATTGGGACTGGCTGGCACTCGGAACCGGGGTTATGGGTCTGCTTCCAAGGGAGTCTGGCAAGTCCTGACTCAGGGGCAAGGTTGTCCTCATCCAGACAGACAACTCGACAAGCATGTACTAAGTCAACAAGCAGGGAGGCACCAGATCCCCTCCTCTGTGTAGACTGGCAATCAGCATGTGGGAGTGGGCCCTGGAAAACGACATATACCTCACAGCAGTCCACCTCCCGGGGGAAGCCAACCTGGAGGCAGACAGGCTCAGCAGGTTGAGAGCGGACAATTACGAGTGGCAGCTAAACGACCTTGTCATTCACGAGATCTTCAACATGTGGGATCATCCCCAGGTGAATCTCTTTGCCACCTGGCACAACAAGAAGCGCCGTCAGTTTGCCTCCTGGCAGGGACAGGGCCCTGGTTCCCTGGGCAACACATTTCGGCTTCAGTGGAACGGCATGAGGGCTTACGCCTTCCTGCCCACTCCGCTGATTCACAGAGTTATTTGCAAGATCAAGGAATCTCGCCAACTCAACATCATTCTAGTAGCTCCATGGTGGCCGGCCAGGCCATGGTTTTCGGAGCTGCTCAGCCTCTCGGAGGTGCCTCCGATTCGCCTCCCGACGGGCCCAGCATATCTTTTGGCGCAACAGGGGGCAGGATCATCCACCCCGCCCCTCAGAAACTAGCCCTCACCGCGTGGTACCTGAGCAGGTAATGCTGCGGCACCTCAGCCTCTTACAGGCCAGAGCTGGAGCAGGAGCTCCGGATCGCTGCAGGAGCAGCTGATCTTCATCCCCCTTCGAAGTAGAGGCCACATGGAGGTATGCTGACCACCTCCAACAATTAGAAACCAGCACACTAAATTTGGCTATTCTTAGAGCTTTATGCACAGTAGCCGCCGACAATTTCATTATTGTGTGCATGCCCTACTAATGCATTCATTTCACACACAATCTGTGTTGCCCACATGCAAGCCCAACGCTTTACGCATCGCCATTAAAACACACAAGGTGTTTATCCTTCTAAGATGGCCGCCTGTGTTTCTGGCCTGATGTGCCCTGTTCAACCAACACAGCAGAGAACAGCCTCTTGCTGATTGGCCCGTGCCCTGACTACTACAGCCTACCGAAAGCCGGCAGGCGTAAGCCGGCCCTTCCTGGAAAGGCCCTGAGGGTAAGGCCAGCAACTGTCCTGAGACTGTCCCGAGCTGACCAGAGCCCAGGGCCAGACCCCCTGTCCGTGCTCCTGAGTCTGTGAGTAACCTATGCCTGTCCATACTCTTTGCCTCTGCACCCTCAATATAACCAGCCACCCGGAACTCACTTTCTTACTCAACACTCTATTTACACTCGCTTTGCCGACTAATTACTGCAACAACTTCAACTTGCCCTTACTTAGACTTTAAATGCTTGTTTGCTGACTGTGCACTCTAAGCCTACTTTGTACAAATTGGTCTTAGATGTTCCACTACTATATGACTAATACTGAGTGTTATTCAGCGACAGCTTCCACTACATAACCTGAATACAGATGCACATCTGACTGCGCACTCTGCATTTTGCTGTACACTTAAACCGTGCCCTAGCCTTGCTGCAAAAATTCGAATTTAGGTGATCTATTGTCTGTGCATACAGAACCGCTGCCCTTCTGGCTCCCATTGCAAATTGAATCTTGGTGATCTATTGTCTGTGCATACTGAACTGTTACCTTTCTGACTCCCAGTGTAAATTAATACCTTATCATGTGTGGTATTTGCTTAGCCTCACTGTATAACACTAGGTTTCCATATATCCTACTGTGTCAGAATTGCTTCATCTAAGCTGCCACGCATGCTAATCGCCGGTAGACCCTCTGCATAATTCCTAACTAGTTCCACATACATAATGTTTCTCCCACAGCTTTACACTGTTCTACTAAGATCACTTTTATATATTATCAGATTACAGTATCCTACTATGATACCCAACTCAATTCCACTCGCGCCAGCGCATAGTGTCCTTAAACAGATCGACATGATCACTATACTCTGTACTGTACTACAGAGGAACCTCAAATTACATGCTAGACTCCCAAGGCTATATGACCCTTTAACCAAATCAGCGCAATACAATGCCACTATTAGTCCTCGCAACGTTAGCCACTCCCAGCACCCCCTTCAACTCAACAGCAGACTCTTCCGAGAGCCTATCCTTGCCCCGAAAAGCATTCACAAAACTCAGCCAGCACTCTTGAAACCAGTACAGTGTGAGACAAAGGGCGCACTTATAAATGCCCACGCAACAGATATAGCCGACCTACTACACAATGAAGATTTAGACTTCCTAGCTGTGACCGAATCTTGGCTCCACCCAGCAGCTGGTCCAGCAATTATGCTTGCCCTACCAGACGATTATACCCTACTAAGACTCGATCGTACCACTTCTCGAGGTGGAGGTCTTGCCATAATAGCTAAAACCAAACTAACACTGAACATTTCTCCTCCCCACAACACAGGATCATGTGAATCCCTAACCGCTAAGTTAACCCTATCTAATACACAGTCTGTATCTATTCACCTTATTTACCGACCGCCGGCCCTTTAGGATCTTTTGAAGAGGACCTTACAAACATCCTATCAAACAATCTCAAGAACTCCTCCTAAAGCATCCTATTAGGAGACTTTAACCTTGGTCTCAGCGACCCCTCAGATGCTAATGCCACTCTAATCAACAACACCTTAGAGGAATTAGGCTTTACCCAGAAGATCACAGCTCCCACCCACATCAAAGGTAGAACTCTTGATTGGTTAGCCATGCATAATTGCCCAATTTTGGTCTCATCTATAATTCCACAGCCCTGGTCTGACCATTACTTGATCACGTTCCCCTTAGAGGCTGTACCATCGCAACCTGACAGTATAGCCCCAGCTGTCCTGACCAGAAACAAAAGAAACATCACTCCTGAAAACCTTATCCCCCTGATCCTACCTACTCTCAATGCCATCCCGGACCACACAGATCCTTCCACTATGGTAGACTTGTACAATAAAGTAATGCTATCTTCCCTTGATGACATAGCACCCATGAAGATGAGAAAGAGTAAGCCTCGCGAACACATGAATACCTGGTTCTCTCCCCATCTTAAAGCCATCAGACAGGAGAAACGACGCTGTGAAAAAATCTGGAGGTCAGATCCTTCAGAAAACAAGAAGAAAAACCTGTGTAAACTAGCCTCCCAGTACAAAAAAGAAATTATCCTGGCTAAACAAGCTTCCTATAACCTTCGGATTTCTCAAACCAAATCCAACACCAAAGAGCTTTTTGTAATTCTGAAAGAGGTAGAATCCCCTGTACAGATGCCTGACTCCTACATTAAGAATAAAAACTGGTGCACAGGTATACAAAAG
This sequence comes from Ambystoma mexicanum, assembly GCF_040938575.1. Taxonomy (NCBI): domain Eukaryota; kingdom Metazoa; phylum Chordata; class Amphibia; order Caudata; family Ambystomatidae; genus Ambystoma; species Ambystoma mexicanum. The sequence continues at coordinate 629,499,974 of NC_090922.1, read as the reverse complement.
GCTCAAGCTAATAAAATTACCTCCTTGCAAACTAAGATTAGTATAAAAAAGACTCCCTTCTCTCCACTTCCAAACCTAGCACCTCGCTGTCAAAATCCAACCTGACGCCTCCTCATGTGCTGATTCCCCACTTCAACTTCCGTAAAGTATCTACCAAAGAGGTTGAAAATGTTATTCTCACGCTCAAACCTTCGAATTGCCATGGGGACCTATGCCCTGCACAATTGATAAAAGATGCAGCTCATGAACTTGCACCATTTATAACCAAACTAATAAATGCTTCCTTCACATCAGGTACCATACCTAATAATTTGAAACAATCTTGGGTCCTCCCACTCCTTAAAAAACCTAATCTAGATCCCTCCACCCCCACAAATTACCGTCCCATTACCATAGTGCCGTTCCTACTCAAAATCCTTGATAACATAGTGTACCAACAAATCCAACACTACCTTGAACACTACCACCTTCTTGCAGTCCGACAGTCAGGCTTCAGACCCCAGCACGGAACTGAGACTGCACTCATAAATCTTAAGGCACAGATAGATGAGCTGAGAGACGAGGGTAAGACAGCATTACTGCTGCTCCTTGATCTCTCAGCTGCATTCGATCTGGTCGACCGCGAGATCCTGTGCAATCACTTACAATCGGCAGCCCACTTTTCCCAAGAGGCAACCGACTGGATCCAATCCTTTCTTAACAACCGTACTATGCAAGTCTTTTCCCCACTAGCAACTGCTGACCCAACGCCCATCACCTGCGGCGTTCTTCCGGGCTCTTGTGTCTCTCCCACCCTGTACAACATTTTTACAAAGCCCCTTTTCGATGATCTAGACGGTCTGGGTATCACCTACACAAATTATGCTGATGATACCCAGATACTCATCCCGCTGACGGGGGATTATGACAAGGATTTGGCCTTTGTAAATAGAGTGTACCTCATCATCCAGGCATGGATGGCCTCACACGGTCTATGCCTGAATGATGACAAAACAGAACTCCTCATCCTAGGCACCACATCCAACCTTAATAAACTAGGCCAAAATTACTCCTCCTTTGTAATTGATAACAATAACATCACCGTAGCCAAGGAGGTCAAAACCCTCGGCTTCTATTTAGACTCCACACTTACCTTCAAAAAACAAGTTAATGCTATGGCTTCCGCCACATCTTACACATGCAAACTTATTAGAGCAGCCAACCCTTTCCTTTCACCTACTAACTGCATCACCCTAGCCAGAGCTTGGATCCTGTCCAAGTTGGACTATTGTAATGCTCTATATGTAGGCAGCAACAAATACATCACGAACAAAATTCAAATTTTACAAAATAATGCTTTAAGAGCTGCACTAAGCCTCCCGAAGAAAGCCCACATCTCAGAGACTAGAAGATCTGTCAATTGGCTTTCAACGAAAGACAAAATATTCCTTAAATCTGTCTCTCTGACTCACAAATGTCTTCATCAAACTGCCCCTCAGTACTTGATAAGGAGATTCACCAGACCAGCATCCTGCCGCCCTTCCAGAAAGGTCAACTCTAACCTCCTTCTGGTGCCAAGATTCAAACGCATTACGTCTGGAGGGAACAGTTTTCCCGTTAAAGCAGCACAATTCTGGAACTCCCTACCACCTTCCATCACGGAAGACCTTCCTTACCCTCAATTCAGATCCAATAGCATCCTCTGGCTCAAGAAACACGACACCTAAACGCTCTTCTGCTGCGCCATACTTAACTACTGTAAATTGTGTATAACTATGTATATCTACTGATCTCAGATATAACTTGTAAGTATTGTACATCTCTTGTAATTATGATTTGCTGTTCCAGCTTTCACTGTTCTCGATGTTGTCCAGCAATGTAACCTCAGCTAGACTCCATCTATTGCGCTTCCTGTAACTTAAGCTTTACATTCCTCTTGTTGCTTTTGCGCCCTGCTACCCTTGGGTTAGGCGCGCACTACAAATAATAAACATAAACATAAACACACAGGGCGCACAGAGCAAGTCTACCAGGGGCCCAGTATAAGAGTAAATGTATCAGATTCTGCCACTGGGAAGACTCCAAGGAAATCGACCCCCTGGCATGTTCTTTGGACGACGTTCTCTCCTTCTTGGTGCACCTCGCCCACTCTGGCGTGCAGGTGGACACCTGCCGTACATACCTCGCAGCCATTGGGGCTTACAGGAACTCAGAGGAGGGGGATTCTCCTCCTCCAATCCTATCGTGAAACATTTGACGGGGCTCGCAAGGCTCTACCCGCCCGTAAAGAGGCCGCACCCTGTGTGGGACCTCAACAAAGTCGTGGGCGCTCTGGCACATAAACCGTTTGAGCCAATGGCACCCGCGGACATCAGGCTGGTCACCATCAAGACGGCCTTGCTAGTCACCATCAAGACGGCCTTGCTAGTCGGCCTGACCCGGCCCGTAGAGTCGGCGAAATACAGGCACTGGTCGTCTCGGAATCATATACTACCTTTCACAGGGACAAAGTAGTCCTGCAGACGCACCCCGCATTTCTGTCCAAGGTGCCGTCTGCTTTCCACTTGAACAAGGAAATAGTCCTTCCTACGTTCTTTCCCGATCCCAAAGACGAAGCACAGAGGGTGATGAACTGCCTGGATGTCAGGCGTGCCCTGAAATTTTACTTGGACAGGACCAAGGGCTTCCGCAAATCGGACGCTCTGTTTGTCACTTTTGAAGGCTCAAGACCAGGCTATCAGGCCTCCATATCTCGCTGGATGGTCTCGGCCATCAAGGAAGCGTATGAGGGCCAGCACAAGCCGCTTCCGGCCAACATGCACACCCAGGCAGTCAAGGCCAAGACAACGGCCATCGCATTCCAGTGCTACGTCCCTTGGCAAGTCATGAGCAGGGCGGCCACTTGGGCCACTCCCTCGGCTTTCTGCAAGCATCACTGTTTGGATGCAGGCTCTAGATCTGATGTGGCTTTCGGACAGGCGGTTCTCAGGAACCTGTTTGCTTAAGGAGGATCTCCTCTCCACCCTGGGGCTACATTCAGTTGTAATCGCCCATGCAGTATGGAGGAAAGGGGACGGTGTTGGGCAGAATCCTGTGCATTTCCCTTAGGGAGCACTGCAAGAAGATTAAGACTACAGGTGTTGGCAGTAAACCCAATTGGTAGCAGTCTGCACCACCCAGATTTACCTGGTAGCTGTGGCTGAGCAGTCAGACTTCTCTCAAGAAGAGTTAGACAGTATATAGAGTATACACATTAGGTACCAAAATACAGTAGCACAAGCAAACGCTGACCAGAGCTTTGGTATAAAAGTATATAATTATTTATTTAAAGACACACTTAGGAAAATACACTGGCACTAATATAAAGCAAGTTCAAACACAGTCACTATAAGTGTATACACCTCCTTAGTTAATTATTAGACAAGTCTAAGTTAAGACACCACTTATTTGCAAAACAGAGGTGAGCGCGTAACCTTAGATGGCACTCCAATAATTCATTTAAAAAGGGAGGGAAAGGCAGACTATGGAAATAAACACAATACCAACACTTTTAAGAAACCACAGCAAGTCAGGAAAGGCAGGGTCTACTGTAGAGCAAAATGTTCATAGGCCAGGCCCACTCTTGGAGAGAGCAAGGCGGAATGTGCCAAAGATCAAACAGTGGAAATGCACTCAAAGTCTTTGCAGAAAAGTCAAAAAGGGTTGAGATAGTTCAGAAAGCTTTAGTTTAGCAGGTCTGGGGCCAACCCAGTATAGAGTTCAATGATTTAGGGGACACCTTGAGCACTCTGTAGAACGGGAGGCCAGGCAGGACACAGTACCTTAAATGGAAAGGAAGCTCCAGCGGGGGCAGTTGTTCCTGGCAGTGGTTGCAGCTCGTTGTTCCAGGCAGAGGAAGAGAGGATCTCATTGTGGAGGAAGTTTGGAGTCGTTGCACTGCACAGGGATGAAACCAGCCGTAGAGTTCCCGATTAAAAGGTACGGTCCTTTTATTTGCAGTGAAAAGTGGTGAGCTTGGCTATCCGGCCGCCGGGGTGCTTGGCATGGCCGGTTCAACCAAGGAACACTTTAGGAAGCGAAAAGAGGTGAGCTGGATGGTCCTACCAGCTCAAAGGGAGAAGACTCTTCAGCAGAAGATCTTCCCAGTCGTTGGTGGTGTCATCGGGTTGCAGGGGACTCAGCTTTGTCCTCGTCGGCTTCTTTGGTCCAATGGCGACTTCTGAAGTTCCTGTCCCAAAAGCCCTGCTTTTATGCAGAAAACCCCCATTCAAACAGCCTAGCTGTCAATCACTCCTGCAAAGTGGTGAGCCGGCCACTGGGCCAATCAGGGAAGAGTGCGACTTGGGTTGCCAAGGCAACGCAGTCCAGGGTGCCTAAGCCCCCCTCCACCCCTCCTATGGAATCCAGACAGAATGGCACCACTTGGAGGGCTTCTGTGGAGAGGCCCGCCAAAATAGTGGAACAAAGGGCTCGACTTGGGTCAGAGTCACAGAGACTAACACAAACGCCATTTTGGAAGCGAGTTCTGGCAAAAAAAAACACTCTATGAATTTATCATAAATAAATAAACCGGTGGTATCTTTAACATTGCACCAAAAAGTGGTGTGTTTAAAATCAATGGGAAATCCCATTGGAGAATATTCCGGTGGAATATTTTGCGTGGTAACCACTGCCACCAGCCAGAAACTCGTCGAGGGGGGACAGGACAGTGCCCCCTCGACAACAGACCCAGGGGCAATCTAATTACCCCTGCCCAGTACTTCCACACTATGATAGTTTGTACTGGTTCTGTTCACCATTTTAGCCTAGTAAAGCCAATGGTGACTTTACATGCCCTGGGAGACAGTAGTCAGTCCCAGGGTATGGAGTCTATGTTTGGGGATCACTATGACACCCCTGTGTTACTGCACTGAGGGTGCCGTGTAACACACATACAAAAACCAATGATAGCCTATGGGGAAAAATACCCCATAGCCCATAAGCACACAAAAAGTCAAAGGAACGTACTCAAATCATGTCTAAGAGTGGGAAAAAGAGTCTCACTCTTAGCAGGAGAGAAAAAACAAACCCCAAAAATCCAGCAAAGCTCCTGGGGGGACTCACTAGGTTTGGGAAATTAGCCTTTACAGAGAACTCTCCCTAACATATCCATGCACATTGTATAGAGTTAGTTGTGAGGGCAAGAATAGGTTTTGGACACAGATTCTTCAGTTGAACATTTTGACTCAGACATTCCTTAGTTTTCTTTTGGTAGGGAAATCCCACTTTAGATTAGGGCAAGTTAGGCCTTTTCGATCCTGACATTTAAGGTAATAAAAGTGTTTATTTTGAGATTTCAGTCTGTTGTCTGTGTCCTCCATGATGCCTTCATAGATGGTGTCAGGAGTGGGATGCGGATGAACCGATAAAAGTTGGGGGGCCCTAAAATTTGAGAAGTTGAGTGCCAGAGCATCGGACCCCTCAGTTGTCACTAAATGGCTCTATCGGGTTTGATATCTGCAGTAGTAGGGATGAAATAATTCTGCCAGGAGAAAGGAGACCGATACCTACTGACTTAATATTGATTCCACCCCCTGATATAGATATATTAGACTAGCCCCCAAGTCCTGTTTAGCATGGAGATTTGGGATTGAGGTCTTAGCAGGGGTGATAGACCCAGATTTCCGAGGTGATGTTAAGGTCTTATTAAAACATGATGGAAGGCATTCTTTCCAGATCCGCCAAGGAGACAGGATTGCTCAAGGGGTGCTTGAAAAAGTAGTGTTCACCCGGCATAAAGAAAAATCTGGGGTGGTAAGCACTATCAGGGGCACTCCAGGCTTTGGGGAGTCTGGTGCAACCTCTAACGATCCTCCCAAAATTGAAATTAGAAGATCTATAGAGGAAAACCCGAGACACTTCCTGATTCAGCTTTCACCCAGAGAAATGACCCCTTAGTTGCTGAGTCCTTTTTGCAGGTAATTTCAGAACTCGAGGGTCGTGAGAAAGGGGAAACCTTCTTTTTTTAATTTTAAGTCTGGGCTCCTCTATAGAGGGAATACCACTTCGGATGGCTTAGTAAAAACGCAGTTGGTGGCCCCCACGAGCATAAGCGGGTGCTATTGGAAATAGCCCATTCCCAATTGACGGGAGGGCAATTAGGACAGTTGAAGACTCAGGCACAGATGGCAAATACATTCTATTGGCCTGGAATTCACGCTGACATTAAAACCTTTATCCAGGCATGCTCAGTCTTCCAGAAAACTAACACCCATATGCAGTGCTCCAGATAAGATTTTGAGGTGGGAGTATTTTACACATGATTTTTCAAATTAGAGAGTAAATGCAATTTCAAGAGAGTAAAAATGAGTTTTCTCCTCTGCAAGAGAGTAAAACGTATCCAACACATACACCCAATGCATACATAAAATCAGACCCATAGACCAAAAGCGTTGTAGATCAAAGTTGTCTGGCTTCTCCAGAGCCCTTCACTCCAAATGCAAACGGCACATCCCGTCTGGGCACATAGGAACAGCATATCACTCCACTTGATAATGGCATATATCCTCCCTGAACATGCTAGCCACGCATCTCATTTTGACACATACTAAAGTGTATGCCACGTACTCTGTGCACATGGTGAAGGCACATCTACTTTCAGCATTTTCAGAGATGTGCTGTTAGCATTTGAAGAGCAAATTTGTGTCATTTGCATGTGTAAATTGCACCTTTACACTGTGCCATGCTAACAGCACATCTCTATGCATATGCTAATGGCAGGCATTGTTTTCACGTATTGATAGAACAGGTTCTGTTTAGCAAGCCTGATATTTGTACATGTTGACAGGACATATCTCTACCCATAGTGACCTCCAATCTCTTCTATGCGCATGCTATTGGCACATCTCTTCTCGTCTGCTAATGGTGCATGGTGCATCTTCTCTGCACACATACTAGTGGGACAACTCTCTGTACATGTGTGATAGCTGCGTGCATGTGCATAGAGGAGATGTGCATGCTAACGACATGCCTTTTACGCACATGCTAATGGGACGTATCCTCTCTGCACATGCTAACTGCACATCCCATCCCTGCACGTACTAACTGCGCATCCTGTGCAGCGACGGGATGTGCAGTTAGCATGTGCAAACTCCACATCCTGTCTATGCACATACTAACGGCACATCTCGGCTCTGCATGCTAACGGCACATCTCGGCTCTGCATGCTAATTGCTCTTCTGTTCCATGGCACGTGCAAATGACACATCTTTACTAATTACGTACTATGGGGACATTTCTTCTCTGTGAGTGCTAACGTAGCATCTCCTCTGCCCATGCTATAACAGCACATCTCCTCTCTGCCAGTCTTAACGGCAGGGCTCCCTGCTGCACAGGCTAAAACGTTGCATCCAAAGAAAGGGTGGAAAGCTACTGGGCAGGAGGACGGCCTGCACTTCCCAAGTTCCAATTATGTGACGCAGCCTTGATGAGTGTGGCGCAGAGGGAAGTCCGCAGAGGAGTCGCTTCTTTCTTATAAGAAGTGCAATAATGAAGAATGACTGTTCACACAAGTTACAATCAGTGCTGGAAATTGACAAAATGTACTGGGGCCAGATGTACCCGATTTTCCCCCTCCCCTTTCCTTATTCAGCCTGACTCGAACATGTCCTCTCCAGCCCCCACCACAATGCGCAACAGTGCTCCCCTGGTATTCTGCTCTATTTTGCTGTAATAAATCAAGTACCATTCACAATGGGATAATAACCGTTACCACAGTGCTTAAAAACTGAAGGAATTTGGCTAAAAGCGCTATGTAAGAACACATACTCCCTTTCGACCTGTTATTGGCATAGCCTCCGTACACATGCAGCAGCACATCTCCTCTCTGCACATGCTAACTGAGCATTTTCTGCATGCGCCAGTGGCACATACATGGCCTCCCTGCATGTGCTATTGGCCAATATATTCAGTTCCGGCTAATGGAACAGTTCATCCCTGCATGGGGTATTGGCCCATCCCTCGTGGTATAGCCCAACAGCAAGTGCACGTCTTACTACAGCCAGCCTAACTTTATAAATTATACATTACAGAGCAGGTTTACAATAGGCAGCAAGTAAAGGAATAATGCAGATGTGTTGGCTTCCGCCCCTTTATTTCAGCACTTTGAGGGGAGAGGTGGGGGTGGCTGGTGGCTTGTGAGAGTAAGACGACCTACCTGACCTCTCTCCCATGCAGGGGCACAACAAAACCTACATTTCGGGGGGCAGGAGGGGGGAATTAAGTCGTGATGGGAGGGGCCACTTCAGAAAATAGGCAGGGCAAACTTGGAGGCTCTGCCCCCACTGTTCTACCCAACTCCTCCCATGGCCTGGTGTGGGGAACAACTATTGAATAGTATATTTTAAAGCGCAATATGCAGAGAGGTGATGGAAGACTTTCTTGAAAGTAACAGCTTTAAAGTTTTACTGCCTTTGTTCAAGTACACTTTTCTGAGCACACAGTAAAACTTTAACACCGCCAGTTTGGGGGAAAGACTTCCCTCACCTCCCTGCCTATCAAAATGCAAGTGCGCACATCCAGGGGTGCACCTAGGCTAAAATGTAGGCTGGGGCTAACCCTTCAAATGTTGGGAGAGGCACTAACTTCAGAGACTGTGGAGGAATGGCAAACTTACTTGTGTAGGGGCATCTAACTTCATTACTCATTGTAATAAGAATATTCAAGTGCAGCTTCAATGTTACATTCAGTTTACTGCTCTCTCCTGAGTTTGAAACACTCACTTCTTGCAGAACCTGAAGGTCCTAGAAAGTGTGAAAATGGCAGATGGTGTGCAATGAAAGACTCAATATCCTAGCATAACAGGGCATTGCAGAGTGCGAGGCAGTACTCTGGACGGCCCAAGCACCTTCAGTGGCTGGGAGCAACTGGGGAGAACATGTAATGTTGGTTCTACCACAGTCCGCTATACTAGAATCTCTGGTGCACTGACTGGCTGGTGACTCTGTCTGCCTGTCAAATCCAGTGTTACAAGACTGGGGGAGGGCCAGTGCAGCAATAATGCAATTCTATGCAGCAGTATTGGAGCCACTAGCAGAGGAGCACCAGTATTCACCAATGTGTCCCTACACTTATTAAACCTGTCCTTTTGTAAGGGTGTAAACTTATAAGCACTCCAATTTTTGCAATTGAAGTCAGGGTGAGATTACATTATTTGCCCAGCATCACACACTTAAGCTAAACAGCTAAGCTGGGATTTTTAACCTGCTCTTTCAATTTGGGCATGGCCACCTTCTTTCGCGCTTTACTTGGAACAAAACTTTTTGTTTTGGGTGTCAAGACCTACAGTAATACTGTCCTATAGAGTTTACTTGCATAGTAAAGCATCATAACATGTAAATACTTATAGCAGCATTTTGCGCCAAAATAATATCACTGTACCTTAATTTTCCACATCCTGCATGGAAAACTAGAAGATGCAAAAGGCAAAACATCCTGGATTTTCCCACTACATTTTCAGCACTTTAAAAACACCCCAAAAAAAGTTGTGCCATAAACTCACTCAGGTTTGGCGATTCATCACAAACTTCGAGTGTGTTATGTATGGTTATTAAAGAATATTCAACGAAGGACATCAAAGCAAACTTTACTTTTTGTCATATCAAGCTATTAGACGTTATGGGTATGAACACATTTTAAAAGGGTGCATGCTTTATTGTGTTGCTCGCTTAGCTGTCACAGATTTGGTCTTTCAGTTGGAAATTCACCATCATGTGTAAGAGAGGCTATGCTGCTGACAAAAGAAACGCTACAGTGCCATCTAGTGGTGGAAAGTATGTTTTTTTAATGAATAAATCAAAGCGTACACGGTACGCAGTAGAAAATGAAATCATCTGTATTTGCCATAATTACATGCGTAAAAAGGCACGATACACACGTTATCTGCAGGGCTGCCCATATGCCGTGGATATGCTTGAATCCATTACCGATCATTGAAGTTCTATTTTCAAGGATTGTATGGATATTGTGGGGTCTCTGGAGACTTTCAGACTAGGAAATAAATCTATCTTAGTCATTGTAGTATAAGTAAGACAGGTACAAGTGACCACAGTTCAAGGGTGTTTATTGAACTTCAAATAAAGTAAGATAAATGCCTATCTAATCCTAAATCTACAGATGGGAGCAAGCTATGACTTCAAATAATAATGCAGTCGTAGTGGTGTCTTGTCAAAATAAAAGGGCTTATACTAAAAAGAAAACTATTGTTATGAAAAAGATAGAAGTGTTCAGTATGTCCAGTTTTCAGGCCGTTGGCCTCCCTTCCCCACGTTTTTAGCATGGGATAAGGCGGTTCACTCGAGCATAGCAGTCTCTCTGGCTTCGTTTGCATGAGGTTACAGTTTACTCTCCAGCACAGGGCCTATGGAGCGCAAGTCTCCTTGATTCCCAAAGTCTCTTCACTCAAAAGGCCTGATGCAACCAAATATAATACAAGTTCCTTTCCCCTTTCAGATTTTCACAAGTATTCACATCGGGTGATTCAATATCCACCCTGGATCCCTCCAAAACGGGCTCTGATCCTTTTTACATACGGTTCTGCACAGACTTCCCTCTGCCGGGCTCGAGCCTGTCACACAATGTTCGCAGGTTCTTCCTTTTCGGGTGACTCAGGTTCACCCCGGATCCCCCTCAGCCGGGCTCAGATCCTTTCTACACCATTCAGTCTCCCTCAGCCAGGCTAGGACCAATGTCAATTTGACATCAAGTATCGAAGACTTTCAAATGTGCACAGGCTTGGCTTGACCCGTTGCAAGACCACTTTGATTTTACAATTCTCTTTCTTTAACGTTTGTACTCTTCTGGGTGGATACCAGACAGAGGCCTTCGAATGAGGACCCACATGATGCCGGACAACTCTGTCTACAGTATCGTATTTTAGATTCAACGTTCATTCACACATTTTCTCTCGTAATAATCTTCTTCATACAATGTTGTTGCTTGCAACCTTGATTTCCACACAGACCGATCTGGTATCAGTCCCCCCACAACTCACCGGCTGTGCTGCTTTGTTATACGAGCCAAGGATAGTACCACGTTAGCAACTGCTTTTCACCGCCTTGACTATCAGCGCGAAAGAGCCCCAGCTACCTCCGATACACAATGCAGGATTCTTTAGCTTCAATTCCGGCTCTTATGCTTTCTACTTTTGAATGCTCATGAATGATGTGGTTTGCCGGTGAAAGGTCAAGAGTATTTCCTTTCTTGCAATTCTCTTCGGTCTTGTATTAAACTGCCATCTTGGAGCGCTGCTTCCTTGTGTGCTTTGCCTTGCTGATGGTGTGCTTTCGTGCTCAGCCTTTTATCCATGTAGGGAAGTGTGATGGAAGTCAGGTGTGTGTAATTATCAGTAATTGCCTGACCCTTGCGCTGGGACATGTCCGGTATACGGCTCGGGTGTTAGTCTGTTTTCTCTCACAGTGAGCTGTCCATGAGAAAGTGTTTGTGTCGGGAAAGGGCAGGGTTGAATTCCTAAATTTCATACCTGGTAGGATGTGGAAAAGGCGTTAAAGGCAAGGGGGTACCCTGTCTCACCGTCCGGTGTCTCACTTCCATTTCCTGAAGACCCCTCATCTAGGTGATCCTCCCGCACTGGTCCACCCCCAGGAACTGGATGCAAAAGCGATGGCCATGTCCTGGCCACCTGGGTGACAGATCCCCGGGGACTAGCGGGTGAGACACCTTCAGAGACACCTATGCTACCCGGTATCCAGAAGCCTTCCCCTTGAGAGCCAACACATTTAGTTCCCTTTTTCTCTACAGTGGTGTTTCCAAAGGAGATCCTAACGGATCAGGGTTCCACTTTCACGAGTAAGCTTATGGGGGAAGTTAAAGAACTGTTACACATTGCTACTCTTAAGACATCAGTTTATCATCCACTAACAGATGGTCTTGTAGAAAGGTTGAACAAGGAGTACAGGGGCGGGGGTAGGAGGAGAGCCCAAGCAAGGCGTTCACCGATCCCCAGGGTCAGGGCCTCACCCTGGACCCTCACTGACAGCCAGTTGGTCACCCTGCACCTCCCCAACAGGGAGACCATAAACTGCTCACCACAATACAGGACGACATAGGGAGCAGGCTCAAAATCCGGACAGCTGTGCCCCCAGTGCTGAAGCTAGTGTCCGTCCTACAATTCCTCGGAACTGGCACCTTCCAGCACTCCGTGGCCATGATGCATGACATGGCACAGCCCACATTCTGTGCAGTGTTGGCCCAGGTGCTTCAAGCCCTCCTGCGGCAAGTGCAACGCCACATCTCACTGCCTACCACCCCAGCCCATGTCAATGCCATGAAGGCACAGTTCTATGCCGCTGCCCAAATGTGATCGCAGCCCTGGACTGTACTCATGCCTTGGTGACCCCCTGGCCCACAAAGCAGTGTACCGTAGACAGAAGCACTACCACTCCCTGAATGTGCAGGTGACCTGCAGCCTCAACCTGTATGTCACCCACTGCTGTGTCCGCTACCCTGGTTTCACCCAAGATTCCGGCCCGGTGGCCACAGAAGCCTAGTGAGGGTAAACCCAGCATGCCACATGGACGGGAGAAATATACTGCCACAGGACAGCCATGATGTCAGCTGAACATGTCACCTACCATTCCCTTGCCCATTCCCTTGTACATTGCTCTGATACTGTGTAAGGCCATTCCCACACATTGCACCGTGACTGATGTATGTGCCTCCCCCATGCAGGTGACTCCGAATACCCACAGCTGCTCTGGCTAATGACCCCTGGGCGTGATCCACAAACACTGCAGGATATTGCCTACAAGCATGCTCGCAGCAGGACCCGTGTGTACATTGAGCATACCTTCGGCCTCGTGAAGGCACGAATCCGCTGCCTCGACGGTACCGGCTGAGCCCCGATGTACGCTCCTGAGAAAGTGGGAAAATTGGGCTTGCGTGTGCCTTGCTGCACAATATCTGCCTGAAGAGAAAGGTTCCACTACCCCTTGACATGCCTCCTCCTGCCCCCCCCACCCTCCCGAGGATGAGGATGCAGATGCAGTGCCTGTGGCAGAGGCAAATGCACTCATTGCCAGAGATGACGTGAGGGATGGGAGACTGGCTCGCCAGGGACTGATGGACAATTTATTTTCATACATTCACATGGCACATGCCATGCACCACTGTGAGACACTCGCACCAATCAATAAAAATGACAATGACACAATCCGGAATGTCCACACATTGATGAAGTTCAATGACAGACTCTCTCCTCAGCTAACCCCAAAAGAAAGACGCCCACTGCGCTAGGGGTATAGTGTTTAGACAAATATAATTTTGAAATGTGTTCTTTCTACAACGCTTCAATGCATCCTATGTTGAATGACATTGGGATGAGAGAAGTGACAATCATCCTCTACCTCATAAAAATGGGACCCTGAGGGCTGTACCCACAATAGGTCTACAGGCGCTTGTATAATTTGTTTTTTATTTGTATTTTATAAAGTGTCTTAAGCCAAAGAACTGAACATTATAAAACAGTATACGGTACAATAAAAATGGTTAAGCAGTTGAACATTCAAATCCAGGTTGTAATCATTCAGGGATGTTGAAGAAGGTAGGTTTTCAAGGAAGTACGGAAACGGGAGTAAACAGTGATAGAACAAAGAAAAAGTGGGAGCGCGTTCCAGTTGAGAGGAGCAAGAAGCTGAAAGGATCGGAAACGAAACTGGGCTCACTGAGGACGAGGAACCACAAATCTAAAGAGGGAAGACTGGGGAGAACGAGATGGAGTATAGAAGGATAAAAGCACAGCAAGATAGCAAGGAGCAAGTCCATAGAGGGATTTGAAGACGAGGCAAAGAAAGTGAAATTTAATTTGGGATTGAAATGGTAGCCAACCAAGTGTAGCGAGAGAGGAGGAAATAGAATCTCGATAGGGAAGAAGATCGAGTAGACGAACGGAGAAATTAAAGACTGACCGTAGAGGGGCAAGACGAGAGCTTGGAAGACCAAACAGAGTGTTAGAACAGTAGAAGAGTCGGGAGAAGATCAGTGAGGAAATTAGGCATTTAGATGCTTGGAAGGTAAGGAAGGGATGAGCTTTACGGATATTGTGAAGATGGAAACAACGGGAACGAGAGGTAAGAGAAATATGATGAGAAATTGAAAGATTTGAGTCAAAGTGGAGACCAAGGTTAGTAGAGATTGGGAGATTAGAGGAAGGCAAAGATCTGAACGGGGGTGGAAAAAGAGTGTTAGCATGGAAGAACAGAACCTCCGTCTTTCCGGCATTAAGGGTGAGAAAGTGAGATGACATCCAAGATTTAATAGCAGTAAGACAAGCTGTGAGGGTGTGGTGGATAATAGGCCGCAAGCAGCTTTCTTAACCTATCTTCACTTGGTATGATTTGATCTCCCCTTTTCTCCACTCTCCTTCTCTTTTGCATTCCTATGTATGGCATTTAATGACTAGTGAAGGGAATTTAGTTAAGACGTCGTTTAATAGATAGAATTTGGTTCTATGCTCTGGAACCCATCTTGGGTCCAAAACTACTAATGAAAATGCCTTTCCTCTTTCTTAACTGTTTTAGTCCATGTTTGTCAGTCTCATGTTTGGAGTTGATTTATATTGTTTATTGTTCATTGTTCAACACACAAATCATTATTTGTAATAAAGCGACAATCCAAGTATTGTTATTCAGCATTAATATTGCTTGATTCTCTATTACTTTTATTTTTTTAATATTTTCTTTGTGTGATATGGAAACTAAATGCACCAGTTGATTTAAAGTATATAGCTGTACAAAGTGCAGGTTTCTGTGATAATATGGGATTACTAAATTAATAACCCACCCCTATCTACAACAGATCATACCTAGGATCTGTGCCGAATTTCCATTTACCAGTGGTAACCCCATTTTTGTTTTTGCGAAGTTCAACTGTTTTACTGCAATAATGTGCACTAACTAACCCTCCTCCCCATCCCACCACCAACTCCCCAGCAACCTATCCCTCTTCCCCCCCACCAACTCCCCAGCACACTATACCCCCTCCCACCACCAACTCCCCAGCACGGACACTCATGGCAAAGCATGCCTCAATGTTATTTGCGTGGCCTCTAGCCGCCCCCCCTCCCCGGTCCCCATGCCAGCCCCTGGTGATCTGGGACCGGTGCCTGGCGGTGTTGGGACAGGAGTCCACGCACCCTGACCCTGAGGTCATTCTATCGTTTCCTGCAGTCCTCTCCGTCACAGGGTACGCTGGCCACGGCAGTCGCCTTCTGGCTGATGGCATGCCAGATGGCTGTCCTGCGCTGTCCTGAAGTTTTTTCGCTGCCTACTGCCTTATAGCTCCTCACAGTGGGCAACATCCTCATCAGTGAGGACCACCAGCTCTCACTCACTTAACTTTGTGTTCCTTAAACTATTTTCAGGCACCTTGTCTCTGGTCCTCCCCTGTGACATTTTGACTTGTTTGTAGGTCCGGATGGCTACATGAAGTGGAGATTCTGGATGGATTGAGGTTTTTCAAGATGGCCACCACCATGCTTCCCCTTCCAGCAGTGATGCAATTGCCGCTGGTGCTAATAATGCTGGGATCGCCGGAGGTAGCACCATTTGTGCTGATTTTACCAATCGCCTTTATTTCGGCATTGTTTCCGCCAGGCGGCAATAGCGTTAACGCCGGAGTGGGGCTCGCGTTCACGCCAGGTTGTGATGCAGCGCTAATACTGCTGCACGACGCGGCGGTAACGCTATTTCCGCTCTGCAAAAATTGCGCCAAAATACCACCGGACTCCTGATGAGGCCCTTAGTCTTTAGCCAAAACCATGTCTGACTTGTGGCCGAGTTTCATTTCGGACTATTCACAAGCGGCACTGAGATTTTTCACTTGAGGTGATCGCTGTTTCTAGCTTCTTGCATTCATGATTCGGGCATTACATGAAGCATTGTTCTACCAGTTTGCCCTTCTCTGCTTACCCCCGTGTGGGTCCTTTCCTTGGCTGGGCTTGTCACTTGTGTTTTGGTCGCTCACCGCTTGTGATTCGGGTGAGCCGAGGGATGAAGAGAGTTAACGTGCCTCAGCCTGGAGCGAAAGAAGTCAGTGCAATAGAGCACGTTTTTATTAGTAAAACGCTGATTGCATCCCCAGGGTGCCATTACTGTCCTAAGTTACCTTTTCATTATCACAGGTGGAACTCCCATGATAGATGTGATATGTCCTTTATAACGCTCCTATACACAAGTGTTTCTAGGCACTCTAGGCACCCCAAAAATGCCAGCAGATGCCTATCGCGAGAAGGGACAGTGCAGAGGAATGCAGGGCGAGACTTGTAACTGTCATGGTCATGAAGTCAGGGGCACAGACATGCAGGGGTCGCATGCACAGGAGACCTTGGTGGACACTGTCCTGGCGCCTTTGGCGCCATGCTCATGAACAAGAGTAAACAAGAACATCCATTTAACACCAAAAATCTTTTATTATGGACATAGCACTTCAGATGCATTAACCTTGAACATTCCATCCATTAAACAGGATGCATTACCCTTGAACATTCCATCCATTAAGCAGGATGCATTACCCTTGAACATTCCATCCATTAAGCAGCACCAAGTGTACTCTCTAGGAGTGGCAGGGTGTGACTGGTAAGCCGGCCCTAATGGGCGTGCCCACAATCTCAGCTATATAAACTGCCCCAATCCTCAAGTCAGACGCTCCGCGTTATTCTGCGCGTAACGTTCACCGTCGCCTGAGGTCAGACTTACCTGTGAAGATCCTGCTTCCTGGACATCCTGCTTCCTGCCAGCATACTTACCAACTGGGGGAAGCTGTTCTTACCTGTACATCTCTTCGGCGAACCAAGTATTCATCTCTACACTTTCCGGAACGCCGAAATCTTCATCTTGGCACCGCAGCACGACACGCTCCATCGTTCACAGCAGCGCCTGCAAAGAAAAACAGAAGACAAGGTTAGACATTGAAAAAACAGTCAGTTTAAGGTTGCGCTTCGCCATACTTCGCGCTTTTCCTTAAACCATCATTTACCTGCTGTCGAACATTGCGGTAGCATCCATCTTCCATTCGGCCGTGTCTCACAGCTGCATTGAGGCCGCATTTCCATCTAAGGGAAGAAAACAGAAGAGAGACATTGTTGCGGTCATAAATAGGAGCAACATATAAAGACATTAAACAGAACGAACAGCATCACAAGAGCTCAAAGACTTACCAATCATAAGGAGAAGCATAGTCGCAGCTGGACTGGACTAATCCTTATCAGGGATCAGTGAAGGAACTAGATCCCATTCGACGCGCCCCTGCCAGAAGTAGCAGGACGGAGAGCTTATCTTCCATAATTCACAGGTGAGCTTTATGGGCTGGCGTATGCTCACAGAAACCGTACTTTGGGGTGAAGGGTTCGAGAGGTACAACAATCACAGATTGGCGCACTCACACACTCTTATCTCCACGCAGGAGCAGTATCACCACGCACCACCTCTCACAGCTATACTACTGAGGGAGAGGCCTGAAGGGGGTGATTCAAGTTCAGGGAGGGCTGCAACCGTGCCCCAACGTCTCCGCAGAGACCAGGTGAGCGTAACAGTAACACTGGGTGAGGGAAGGCAAACCAGTTTCAAGTGAGAGGAAGCAAGTAACAGCAAAATAAATCTTGCAGCAATAGGTAACGCCATTTGTTTGTGCAGTCAGGTCCAAACTGTTAGGGTAATTGTCTACAAAATATACAGGTAAATTCACATTTAAAAATCTGCATAAAATGTAAAAAAAATACAGAAAGTGATCTAAAAAGACCAAGAAATGTTTGGGGGCGTTTAACACATAGAGGCCTTAATTTCTGCCAAGTCTTGGTGTGAAGTCTAATGGCTCATAGAAAGCAAAGGGTCAATGTTGTTCTATAGAGGTAAGTGATGGGTCTGCACACATGCCCTGTAGGCAGTTTGGACCTAAAGACTGTGCAGGATAGGTGGCAGAGGCAGTGCTGAACAATAGCATTAAGCTCCTTAGAGGGGAGATTCCAGAGGTGAGTAGTGATGTAACCACAAGAGGAGGATGTGTTTCAGTTCTGCATGGGCTTGCTCACCACGGGAGTCCTACAGCCATGTACGAATGGAGCAAACTTTCAGAGGTTAGTCAGAGGATCCTCCACAGAAAATCCTGAAGGAAAGCAGCCAGAGATGCTCCAGTGAAAAGCCTGGACAGTGGAGCTTTGGCGCAGCAACCTGGTTATTGTTTGACAGCTAGCGAGCAAGCCAAGCTGCATGCAACTAGAACCTCAGAGGAGCAGACCTGGATGCCCAGTTGTAGTCAGGTGGACCTCTTGAAAAAATGCAGGCAGTAAAACAGAAGCGCAGCAACGGCAGATCAGAACTAGCAGTGGTGACCCTTTGGCTCCTAGGTCACCAGTAGCGGTTTAGAAAAAGTGCAGCAGGACAGGCCATTGGTGTCTCCATGGCAGGAGGACAGTACCAAGGTTTGGTCACACAGATGCTTTGCATTCTGAAGGGTCCAGTAGAGGAGATAACCATGGTGTAATGATGGAGGGTGCAATAAATGCTTCCTGAGGTCAAGCAGCACAGGCGAGTCCTAAGAAGGGGAGAGCCACGAAAACACCTTGTGAGGAATGGATCCATTTGTTCACACTGAGTCAAGGGAAAGGAGTCTCTGCACATATTCTTCCTGTTTGGTGGGGAGGCAGAGTTTAGCCATCTGGTTTTCAAGGTCCCAAAAGAAGACTTGCATGGAAGGTCTACGTTTCCATACACCTCTTCTTATCTGTAGCCTTTCTTGTATGCTGCAGGGTCGACTCCCAGCAGCTGACCATGTTCCTGGTGGAGGCTGTCTGCTTTTATGCTTCACCAGAAGGTGAGGATAATCCTGAACTGCTGATCACTTTCATATGTACCATTCAAACTCTGGGTGCCGGCCACCCTGTGCTGGCCACAACACACTTTTCACAGGCATTCTTCTGGGCAAACGTAGATGATATCAGGGCTAGAAATTGCAGCTCATGTGTTTTGTGCTGAATCGGAGATGATTCTCCTAGAAAACCTGGCCTGGGACCCTTCTCATGTGGCCAGGGAAAGGCAGACTCTTCCTGATCCTGACCATGGGGGCGGTGTTCTACGGCAGTATCACATGATGGGGCAATCAGGTCAGGAGGACTCCCTCAGTAACTTCCCTAGAGACCCTGCTATCTTAATGGCCTATTGTAAACTTGAAACTGTTAAAGAAAAAGATAACCAGAACATTGGGGACTTCAAGTCCCACAATGCCTGAAGTACTGAGACTAGGAAGAGGGATTCAGATGCACTAAAATGCAGTATGCAGTCTAGTGATTCTAATGACCCACACCTGAGCGGGACATTTGAACATTTAAGGTTCCCTCAGGTGCAGGCCATTAGAAATAGGAGGTGGAGTAATTTCAGAGACTCCACCTCACAGTGGCAGCAGAAGAAGGAAAATGGAGCCGCTGCTATATTCAGAGCAGGTGACGGTCCCAAGAGGGTCTCCAAACTTGATGGCCTTGAATGCAGAGGTTGCGCGGCAGGAATAATTATTTTGAAAAGCTTTCCCCCTGAAGAGGGAGGCTCCCCTTATTGTAAGATGTGCTCCGGTGGCTGGTGAGCCACTGGAGTGTCCCAGGAGCAAGGAAAGCTCCTTTCCCGACCGGCGCGGGCTGTGGTAAGCGAACTGGAGCAGTTGGCCATAGAGGAGGTGGCAGAGGAAGCAGAAGGAACTGTGGCAACAGAGCGAGCGGCACGAGTAGGCAATAACCGGTGATTTCACCACTATTGGGTAACCCCGGAACACTCCGTACTCGATCAATGGCCATTAATTGTGATTTTGAATACTGAACTTAGATCAAGAAGTTGAATTGGCCTAATAAGAACTTTGTGAGCAGACAAAAAAGGAAAGGTTATATCTGTTATTATAAAGACCAATGCTATTGCGAAAGTTAAGAGAGGGCAGTACTGACTCAAGTTAATAATAACCATCATTGCCAAAGCCAAAAGAGGGCAGTACTGAATCAAGCTAATTATAACCCTTATTTTGAGAGTGAGGAAGGGGCAATAGTTGAAAAAGACTTTAACAAGCATTGTCTAATCCAAAGAAGAGTAAGTGGAATAAAGAGACATTGTCAGTATTTGTTTGTTTGTAAAAGTGGAAAAACAAGAGTGGCAGGCGAGAAGCCCTCCTTATAGAAACTATTCAGGAGAAGGGGAGCATTACCTGATTTGCAAGTGGCAATCGCAAGAGTCAAATAAACCGCCCCAATGTGTATTATGTCTTCCCAGAAGAAATAGTAAATGTTGAAGTTGATAAAACTCGTAAAGGTCTGACGTAAACTTTATCACAGAAGTACTTGTAGTAGTGTTAGAGTGTTTTGTCCTGGCACGCAAGTATACCAGGAAAGGGTCTTTTTAAAGGTAGTCCTGGCAGGTTAGATGACCAGGAAAAACGTATCGAAGTACTGTGGTGTGGCTGAATGTTGTGAAGAAGTAGTGGCAAATCCACTAGAATGTTTCATGAATTGTTGTGGAACTCTTTGCCACAAGTGGGAAGTGTGGTGGAATCATCCTGACAAAACATTGTTGTTGATACAGAAGAATTGTGAAAGTATTTTGTTTCTAATGAAGAAGTTGTGTTGAACTATGTTGCTATAAGTCGAGAGATAAAGACATGTTGTCTTATTGAACTGTTTATCCAAGTGGAAGACCTTTGAAGCAAGAAGAACTTTATAATCCGAACTTGGTTACAAAATGGAACTTGGTTACTTGAACTTGCAATTGAAAATCCTGCTTTGTATCTGGTGAAGGGGATCCAACCTAGGTTACAAAGATATACAGTTATTAGGTTTATGTTGAATATAACAGTTTCTTTCTGTTGTATATGAATTGGCATATTTCTCCAGTATCGGGTTTTGGGGAGAATTCTCATTCAATGGCTAATTTCTCTTACCTAGTGACTCCCCCAGCAGCTTTGCTGGATTTCTGGAGTTTATTTTTTCCACTTGCTGAGAGTGTGAGTTTTCCCCCCACTCTTACCAGTGTTTTGCCATGTGCATTTTATCTGTGTTTGTGATTGTGGACTCTGGAGTACACCACTTCAGTAGCCCCATTTCTTTTGTGTGTTACACAGCACCTTCAGTGCAGTGACACAGGGTTGTCTTTTTAGACTTCCCACCGACTCCATTTCTGAGTCTGACTACTGTCCCCCAGAAAAGGGTAAAGTTGCCATTAACTTTACATAGTCGTTTAACCACAGATCCAGTACACCGCATCTTACATGGAGTATTGGAAAGGGGCACTTCTTAGCCCTTTTATCTGTACCTCCTAGAGCCTTGTTTTGCTCTTTTAACATTTAGACTTGGCTGATGGCAGTGGTATCTACCCTAACTTTTCTACCGCGTGTATGCTATATAAACGTGGTACTGTTTTAGGCTATTATATTAGCCTCGAACATAAATATTCGCCATTTATTTTTGTTAAAGTCCTTCTTGTGTTTTACTTTGCGCAGCAAACCAGGTTTGCCTTCTTTGTTCACTGTCTTTTGGCGGGCTTCTGCCAAGAAGCCCTCCTCTAGGCGCCTGGGTGTCTAGGTGGGCTGAATGCGAGGGAGGGGTGTAGTCAACCCTGCACAGGGTATCCTAGGAAACCCAAGTCGCACTTTGCCATGATAGGCTGAGGTGGTTATCCGGGCTGGACAACCCCCCTGCTGCATGATTGACAGCTTGGCTGTGTGAATGGGGGATTTTCGCATAAAAGGCAGGACTCTTGGGCTGGAAGTCAGAGTCGCCACTGGAACTACAAGGAACCGAAGAGAAGCGGAGAAGAAGACGGCTGCTGCAACTACCCCGTCCTGGTGAAGCCCTGCTGCAGTCCTGAGCTATCTACCTTTCGACGACCAGAGGTGATCCAGCCCGGACTCTTCTTCCCTTGAGCTTGGTGGGGTCAACCAGCTCATCTTCCACAGCCAAAGGATCCTCCTCTTGGTCGAAATCGCTGCACACTGCTATAGTGGTCCGGATAGTCATCTGAAGAGCCTCTCCTGTTTTTAAGGAGCACACCTTTTATTCACCGTCGCTGCTGCTGGCTTCATCCCTGCGTAGTGTAGACCCCTTCAGACGTCGTCCTTCTCTTTACCACAACCGAAGCACTAGGAGCCGTGGGTCTGCAGGAAACTACCAGGAACAACTGCCGTGGCACCAGCTTCTTCCTTGAATAAGGTACTGTGTTCTGCTTCGAGGAGCTAGGGTGAATCCCTTTTCTCTTCATCCAAGGCTTGCCCTTGTCTTCCCTCCTTCTTATAACTTTTGCTTCCTCTGTTGACAATATCGAGGTACTCCTGGCAACGTTGAATCTGGAACTGTCCGACTGTGTGATCCTCGACAACAGGAACCCGGTTCCACCTGACACTGGCCCCGGCCTATTGACTCTTGTATTTCTGTCAGCAAGTGTTCTCTGATTCTGTCTGCCCTGACAAAAGTATTGCCTATGATTTTTGCCTCCAACTCTCTCTGGTTAACTCCGGTGCTAAGTGTGTTTTGCCCCAGTAACGTTTCTTGCCGCGGATACGCTTTTATTTAGTAAAACCGACTGTCAAAAAGTGATCGCATATGTATTCCCGGTAACGTCTCTTGTTTCACAACACTGGTCCGTTAAAACGTAGGGTACTTACCTTGAGTTATACTGTACCCAGTGAATTGGTTGTGTGTAGTGTATTTTACGTGTGTTTTTGAAATTTATAGAAGTGTCGTGTTTTATAACAGATGGTTTAAAAATAAATGTACTTGTATTCTTTACCTGAAACCTTGAGTCAGTGTTTGCTTGAGTCACAGTAATTGTGGTCCCTTTGTATAATCTCCGCTACTGCTCATATACTCTTGAGATAAGCCTGGCTGCTTCGCTACTGCTACCACTTTAACATAGTAGTACAGGCTTGTACCAAAGGTGAACTTGTATTACCACTTGTAGTCTTAATTGTGTGTAGTGGTCCCTAAGGGCACTGCACAGGATTCTGCCTAACATGGGGTCTGGCATGGATTCACATGTTCATGAATATTCCCCGTTGTCAGGATGGAAATCTTTGGTAAAAGAAAAAACAGTTTCACTTTCACTTACAAACTGTATTTCTCCTTTAATCTAATCACTATCGTCTGGGCCATACTGGCCCCATCCAATGACCGTCCCCTCCCCAAACCCCTCCTCTGGCAGCCTTCTTCAGACTTTTACCGCACACTTCAGTGTTGGGAGTCCTCGAGTTTGCTCTGCGAGCTACTTCTATGTTTTTTCATGTTTACGACAAAAAAATGTTCTATTTTTGTTCTGAAAGACCCTGTGTGCTCTCTTCTCCATCTGCCGACAGCAGGGATCTGTTGTCGGTGAATTTCAGCACCCCTCAAGGGTGAAGATCGTCGAAGATTCCAGAAGGCCATCGGGCCTACTTCGCACCCTCCGGACATGACAGAGGAGAAGTAGTAGGGAAGGTCCCTCCTCAAGCCCTTCACCAAGTCCGGGCTACGGAATGTGTTTGTTGAAGACAAGCACCTGCAATGCCTTTACTGCTTGCATCCGGAACATAAGAAAGTGGAGTGCGAGTTATGCTTCGAGTTCTCCAAGAAGACGACGAGGGACAGGCACAGTAGACTGGTGGAGTGGCTGGATGTCGGGGCCTCTGGACTGTGCTCCGAGCAGGGTCATTCCTCACCCAGGACCGGCCGGTCAGAGGAGTGGCTGGACGTCGGGGCCTCTGGACTGTGCTCCGAGCAGGGTCATTCCTCACCCAGGACCGGCCGGTCAGAGGAGCCTCATCCGTGGGGCCCAAGACAAGGCCAAGAACTGCAAGTACAAGTCCACCGGGTTCTCTGTGGAAGCGGGTCCCAAGGTGGATAGGGCGCGATCGACATTACCCTCCGCCTCCATTGCCAGCCGGCAATCGAGTTCCTACTCGAAAAGGAAATCATCTAAACTCTGGCAGAAGTCCTAGAAGCCAAGGCCAAAGGTGAAACAGCCCAAGCAGGCCCAATCAGCACAGGATAAGACGATGGAGTTGGTGGCGGCTGCTATCATGACTGCTAAGGCAGCTGACCCTGTGAAAGTAGCCCCCGCAGCTCCTGTATCCCTGCCCCAAGGTGCGACACCGCTGCAGTGACTTTGCAAAGTCTGCTGGCACGCCGGAACAGAGCAAACCGGCTCAGGCCCCGGTTCAAGCCCTGCAGAGGGCAAAAGGGGGTGTTGAGGAAGCCCAGAAACAGCCCTCCCCGGCTGTGGGCCAAGCCATGGAGGTCTCATCCATAGACAACGAAGACCAGGAGTCCTTGCACACGGTCAACAAGGACGTGGAAGAGGACGACGGCACAGGGACTAGTGTTCCGATTCCGCCAGCTCAGCCGAGGGATGTGTCTCTGGACATTCTGTCGACCCTTCACACCTTGGTGTCAGAGATCCAGAAGAGGATGCCCCTGGGCCCGGTTCCGGTGGTCCCCAGGCCACAGTTCAGCCTCCAACGAAGAAAAGGAAGCGTCACCCACCTCCTCCATTTCAGCCGCCACATCTGCATCAGCCACGTCTATGGACGATGACTATGATATTGTCGCTGCGGACAGCGAGTCTCTGCATTTGGATGCGCTGCCTAGGGTGTCCCCACCGGACGAGGTGGGGTTGTTCCTCTCCAGAGCCTCTGAGCTATTCCAGCATGTGTCCGAAGAAACCAGGAAGGTGGGTTTCTTGTACCAGAGGCGCGAGGCTAAGAGGAAGACAATCATGGTGGTACCCCTACTGGACGACATATGGGAAGAGGGCCTGGCCCTCATGAAAAACCCTTGCCCCGCTCCAGCCAAATGGGATGGCTGGAGAAGAAGTATTGGGTGCAGGACTCCGTGCCCAAGTGACTGATGTCGAAGACATCGCTGGATCTGGTGGTCTCGGCAGCCGCAAGGAAACGGTTGGCTAACCCGTCCTTTTCATCTTCGGTCCCTCCAGACAGCGAGGGGAAGAAGATACGCCATGGGAAGGAAGGTGATTTACACCGCTGCGTCAACTATCAAGGCAGCCAACACCTCGGCGATCCTAGCCAGGTACGACAGGGAGCTGTGGTACAAGCTGGGGCCTATTCTGGAGTTCTTCCCTGACGATGAGGATGGAGTCAATCGCTCTTTTCCAGGAGGGGGAAGTAGCGACGGATCACGCCATTACAGTGGCGTTGGACGTCGCCGACACGGGTTTCCGGCAGATTGGGAACGGTGCCTGCCTTCATTGTGACACGAGTTTCCGGCAGATTGGGAACAGTGCCTGCCTTCATTGACAGGGCTGGATGAAGGCCACGAATTTCCACTAGGAGGTCCAAGCAAAGGTACTGGACATGCCCTTCGACTGAGATAACCTATTTGGGAAGGTCGTCAACGAGTGCCTCCAGGCCATCAAGGCGGATATGGAGATGGCCCGTTCCGTCGGCACTCTCCAGCAGCACTGCTCTTCTTTTCGCTCCTCCAAGGGAAAGTCGAGCAGGTCTTCCAAAGGTTTCTCCTCATTGTACCGTCAGCCTTCCAGATCCACGATTCAGGAAGCTTACAGAGGCTGTTCCCAGGCCTATGGTAGCAGAGGATAGCACTGCTGTCACCCGCAGGGCAGGATGCTGGTGCAGAAGCAAGCCTGAACCAGCCAGGACGTCGGGCCCCCACCCATGTACCCCCGTTCCTCAGCGAATGGAGAAAGATCACAACTGACAGATGGGTGCTGTACGCTCTCGCCCAAGGATCCTACCCTGGAGTTTCAGCGCAGATGTCCGCGGATCCCTTCGGTTCCCCGTCAGGAGCAGCAAATACCTCAGCTCTTGGAGGAGGTACGGGCCATGCTGCAAAAAAGGGAGATGAAGCTAGTTCTGCAGTGACTCTGGGGCTCCGGAGTCTATTCCAGATACTTTCTGGTCAGAAAGAAGACAGGGTGCTGGAGAATCATTCTAGACCTATGACGTCTGAGCAAATGCCTCAAGTCCCAAACATTCATGATAGTCACGTTGCAACACGTGCTCAGCCAACTGGAAGGAGACTTCTTGATGTCGCTGGACCTGGAGGACGCCTACTTCCACGTCCCCATTCACAGGAACACCGGAAATGTCTGCTTTGTAGTGCAGGGACAGCACTACCAGTTCAAGGCCCTACCTTTCAGCTTGAAGTCGGCCCCCAGAGTGTTCACACAGTGCCTGGCACCAGTGGCAGACCATCTATGCCTACAGGGCATGCACGGATGCCCATACCTGGACAACAGGCTGATGTGTGCCTGCTAGCAGGAGCTGGCCAAAGGATACACAGAGGCAACCATCCGGCTACTAACGATCTGGGCTTCTCCATCAACAAAGTCCTGCTTGACGCCTTCACAGAACTCAATGTTCCTAGGCGCCATACTCAATATGGTTTCTTGCCTGGCGTCCCACTCGGAGCGGAGGATAGCGGCCATTCTGCAGAAGGTGCAGCGGCTTTCGTCGATGAAGACGGACACGGTGCAGGCCATCAAGTCGTTGCTGGGCATGATATCGTCCTGCATCTACCTCGTCCGGCTCTGCAGATTGCAGATGCAGCCCCTCCAGGAGTTCCTGGACACCTGCTGGATACAGGTGTCCAGAAGTTTCACAGACAAGATTTCGCTCAACGACGAGTGCCGGCGGGCGATGGTATGGTGGGGCGTTCCCTCCAACATCGCCCAAGGCACAGGATTCTGGAATCCGCCATACCAGGAGACAGTCACCACAAAAGCCTCCCTAGAGGGATGGGGAGCGCACACTGGACGTCTGCACCCAGAGGCCTGTGGTTGCCAGAGGAGAACGATCTTTTTTATCAACATCCTGGAGCTACTTGCTGTGTTCAAGGACCTCAAGTTGTTACTCCCATCTCTAAAAAGCAAGGTGGTGAGGATCTTCACGGACAACACCACCACCATGTTTTACATCAGGAACGAGGGGGGCACTCGATCCCCGGCGCTCTACAAGGCAGAGCAGGACTTGTGGCGATGGGCCATCTGATGGGATGTTCCTCGTCCCTCTTCCACTGGCGGGAGTCAAGAACACCATGGCAGACTCCCTCAGCAGGGAACTGCGCTCCTGCCACGAGTTGGAGCTTTGTCAGGATCAGATGGACCACCTGTTCGCCGAGTGGGGCAGGCCCCAGATAGGTCTGTTTGAGACGGCGACAAACTCCAAGTGCAGGAAGTTTGCCAGCAGGTTCCACCAGCTGCGGATCCTGGGGGACACGTTCTCCTCTGCATGGGAAGGACCGTTCCCGCTACTGCTATTAGTCATCAACACACTCAGACAGTGTCTGTGCAAGATGATACTCAACGTCCTGCCGTGGCCAAAGCAGATTTGGTATCCGGACCTTCTCAGTCTGTCAGCGTCCCCCCCTGGTCAAGCTGCCATTAGTTCCAGATCTTCTCACCAGAGAAGGAGATGCAATCTTGC
This sequence comes from Ambystoma mexicanum, assembly GCF_040938575.1. Classification (NCBI taxonomy): domain Eukaryota; kingdom Metazoa; phylum Chordata; class Amphibia; order Caudata; family Ambystomatidae; genus Ambystoma; species Ambystoma mexicanum. The sequence continues at coordinate 629,472,545 of NC_090922.1, read as the reverse complement.
ATCATGACCCAGGATCGCTGAACCTGAGGCCTTGGCACCTGCAGCCACAGAGTTCGGTGGATATGAGTTGCCGGCGGACTGCAGTGAGGTCCTTGCCAAGGCCAGGGCGTCGTTGACTTTGAAGTGCTACGGTCACAAATAGAAGTGTTTCGCTATGTGGGGCCGGTCGCAGAAGATTAGCCCGCTGAGTGTCACGGCCACACAAATTCTTCCATACTTGCTTTCCTTGGTGAATGCCGGACTGGTCACGTCTCTATAAAGGTGCATCTCCCGCTACACTCTGTCACCAGGAAGATCTTCACTGTGGTCTCACTGACTCGTCAATGAGTTCCACAAAGGACTTTTTCGATCTTTCCCGCTGCTGAAGGCTCCTTCCCTGGCGCGGGAACTCAATGTGGTTCTGACGAGGCTCATGGGGGCCCCTTTCGAGCCTATGCATCAGGCCACTCTCAAGTTCCTCTCATGGAAAACGGATTTCCTTGTGACCATCACTTCTGCCTGGAGGGTAGGTGAGATCCAGGCCCTATCCTGCAAACCGCTCTACCCGACTTTCCACGAATCAAGGGTTGGGACACACCCCTCTTTCATGCCGAAGGTTCCATTGAAATTCCACCTCAACGAGCCTGTGATGTTACCTGTTTTTTTCCCAAAGCCTTTGTCACCGGCTGAAAGCGCCTTGCACTCGTTGGACGTTTGCTCGTGCCCTGAAGTTCTACGTGGCATGCACAAAGAGTTTTTGCAAGACTTCACAGCTGTTCGTTAACCTTGGTCCTGTCAACCATGGGAAGGCCTTGTCCAAGGCTTCCACCTAAAGGTGGCTCTCCAGCTGCATCATGCATTGTCATCGGTTGGCCACAAGCCCACTCCACCAGAGCGATCGCTGCAACAGCATTCCTGGCTGGTGTGCCCCTGCTAGACATCTGCAGGGCTGCTACGTAGAGGTCCATGCACACCTTAACGAAGTTCTACTGCATCGACAGGGAATCCAGGGAGGATTCCAGAGTCGTCTGGGCAGTGCTATGCAACTTGTTCGCTTGAGGTGAGTCTGTTCCTGAGGTAAGAGTTAATTGCTTCTGTTTAGCCGTGCCACCTCCCGTGGTTGTGTAATGATGTACTGCTATGTATTCGTTATTCATGAGCATGTTAATCCATGCCAGACCCCATGATGGAGAAGGAACAAGTTACTACCTGTAACTGTTGTTCTCCAGCATGGGTCTGGCATGGATTCACATGCCACTCCTCCCCCTCTGCGGCTCTTCTTGGTCATGCTGCCACTTTACCTGCTTACCAAATCTAAAGGGCTGCCAGAGGAAGGGCTTAGGGAAGAGGACTGCCATTGGATGGGGGCAGTATGACCCAGAGGACAGTGATTGGTTTAAAGGAGAAATACAGTTTGTAAGTGAAAGTGAAACTGTCTTTTCTTTTACCAAGGATTCCCAGCATGACGACGAGGCATATTCATGAGCATGTGAATCCATGCCAAACCCATGCTGGAGAACAATAGTTACAGTCAAGTAACTTGTTCCATTCCCTTTTATACTATGCATAAGTGTGAGGGACAGATTCCTTTTTGTTAGTGTTTCCTTTAGTTGATTTTGATAGGCAGTGAAATACTCTTTAGGTTAGGGATAGTGAGGCGTTTGTCAAACCCTTTTGTTAATAAAATGACATCTTGTGAAAAACCTTCATGAAGGTTTCCGCCACACATGTCTGACCCCTAAGTTTCTCAAAGCATTAACCAGTGACCAGGAGGGGAAGAGGAGGTAGTACAGAGTGTTACATAAATTCAACTTCCACATGAAATAGAAATGTATTATTTTGTCTATTATTATGACTCATTATGCTTTAAATCTCAAACAGCTATGTCCCTGTGTCCTAATGTTTATTTATAGATTGTCCCAAAGGCACATAGGTAAATTCATATAGGTGTGTTTCTTTGGCATCTTTTGACCTGGGGAGCCATAATTTGTTCCTAGAAGTAGCTGGTGTCAAGCTAACCAGGATCTTCTAAGCTACAGCTGCTCTCAATTTTGAACCCTGGGATATGGATTCCTGTGGAATTCCAAAACGGCCAGCAGCTGTACGGCACTTGAGGATGACCCCACACGCATTCCTTTTTGAGTTACTGACTAGAGCTCAGAATGGAAAACTTCTCTACATGATAATTCCTGCTCCCACATAATCGCAAACAAGGGCAAGAAAGTGCAGTTGATTGAAAGCTACATTTTGACAGCCTCTCGGAAGAAAAATGAATCCTATGGGGAAAAATGGCTCCAACTTGTTCTACCACCAAGTTATATTATGTTGCCACCAATCAGAACCAGTAAAGCTGTCCGGGTCAGATTACTGACCTCGGGAGATCCAGGGTCAATTTGGCATTAACCTCCACCTCTGCGGTCCAAAAGGGTTTCAAGAGGTTCAGATACGTGTTAGTTGCATCCCAATTGAGACCTGGATAGCTTTCTCTGAGTAAAAAAAGCCAGGACACTGTCAAAGACAAGTACAAATTTAAGGGAACGTTCTTTCTTACAGCATCTGCAACTGGTTTGGTTCACAATTAAATGATCTGTGGAAACGAGTTGCTCAGGCTCGTCTCCACTATTGTCTTTGCCATATTGCATCATGTCACTGTCTTGCGAGGGTCAAAGATCAGTGTCGGCATATCTTGATGCTGCACCTAGTAGTGTGTATGGCACTGTGTGCTGCCTGGAGCACTGGACTTTCCTTCTTCCTGTCCCCATGCCACTTGTAGCAGCAAGTAGTAGTCTCTTGCCTACTCTCAGGGAACAGATTAGATAAATCCTCCTTCGAATGGATTGTGTCCTACAACGAATTCCACATCTTTGACCTGTAATGTCCACAGCTGTGCTGCTTGGGAAATTTTTCGACACAGGATGTCCTGCGTCGATGGCATCAGGTCGATGTCCCTTGAAGGCCTCTGTCGAGGGTGACATCATCGGATGTTATAAGTAGGACGCACAGCGCCCGTAGCCTCAGTTCAGTTTTTTCCGCAAACGTGTTTGCTTCTAGAACTTGGCGCACCTTGTGTTATCTACTTCGATGATGTCTTCTTCTTTGTACCCCACCGACACTGCGGTCGGGCTTTAAAAAGTGCAGGGACTGCAAGTCCAAGATGTCCATCACGGACCCGCACCGTATCTGCTTGTGGTGTCTGGGCGAGAGCCACGACACAGACGACTGCTCGAAGTGCCAGTCGCTGACTGCCAAGGCCTTGCAGGAGTGTAAGGGGAAGTTGCAGGTAGGTCAGGTATCCAAACCCCGTAAATCCAAAATTTCTACTGGTCTTTCCACTGACTACTCAAGGGGTGACTCTCCCCATCGGAAGGAGTCCAGGGGATCTCGGTCCTGGAGTGGTTCTTGCCACTCGTCCTCGTCGAGGCAGTCCCAGAAGCGGTGTCACCGGTCACCTTCCCCGTCCTCGTCGGATGATGGCTCCATGAGGGAAGTGGCATGTCCCACTAAATCCTCTACTCCGGAGGAGTGGGAGTCATTCAGGGAGAAAATGCTGGATATTTTTCAATCTCATGGCACTGTCCCGTCCGTGCCTTCAGTTGAAGGCGGCAGGGAACGGTCTCGGTCTGCGGCTCGCGCGCCTTTCGGCCCGGCCAGTCTGCGCGATAAACATCGGGAACCTTCGAGATCCTGTACGGACAAGGCTCGGGTAGATCGCCAGAGACGTGCCAGATCCAGGTTGCGATCTTTGTCCCTGATGAAACCGTCGAAGTCTGGGAAGGTGTTCTGGAAGGTGTCAACACCATCAGCGCTGTGCCCATCGAGTGCGGCTGTCGGGGGGCCTTACCCTTGGTCAGGCCCTCGCCGCCCTTGTCGACGCCAAGCGTCGGAGCCCTCAACGCCATTGGGGCCTACAGGCCTGAATTTGCCGTGGAGGCCCCTAGAGCTGTGAAACCTCAGAGAAAGACTCTGTCTAAGACTGTGAGGCCTCCTCTTGACTCCAGGTCTGCTCCTGTACCTAGGAGGGAGTTCTTTCATTCTCTACAGAATATCTACAAGGAGCGGTCTGATGTGGAGTTGGAGCCTTTTGATGCTCATGGTGACACTCCTGAAGCTCCCGACATGGTCTTTTCTGAGGACAGTCAGCTGGAGGATCTGCGTCAATCTTTACATGATGCCAGTGGCCTGGACACATCTGAGATGGAGTTTGGCAGGCCAAAGCCTGGGGCTCATGCTGAATCCTCCTATAGGAGTTTGATGTCGAGGGTTAAGGAGTACCGTGGGTGGTCCGGCCCTCCAGTTGAATTCGATCAGGATGACCTGACTGACATTTTAGATCAGGGTCCGTCCACTGACCCAGTGTTGCCTTTTCACATGGCATTACAGAAAAGGGTGGCTGCTTGACTAAGAAATACCGCCCATCCTGTAGTGACCCCAGCTACCTATCCACATACCCGACTCCTGAGAGTTTGGTGGTTCAGGCGGCCACGGCCACCTCGAGGCAGGCGGTGTACCCTACCACCCCCCCAGATAGGGACGACAAGCACTTCGATGGATGGGCTCGCAAGGTATTTTCGGCTGGGAATATGGCCCTTAAATCGGCCAACTCCTCCTGTGCCTTGGCCAAATTCTCGCACACTCTGTGGAATTGTCTCTCTGGCGGCTGAGCATATTCCCAAAGGGGAAGAACGGGATGGGTTGATTGCTATTGTGAAGGATGGCAAGGATACCATGTGTGAATCTCTTCAGTCTGGGTTGGACACGGCAGATAGTGTCAGCCGGTCCATGGCTTTGAGCACTGTGATACGCAGGTTTGCGTGGTTGCGGAAGTCTGGCTTTGCACCGGATGTGCAGGTCCGTCTTCTCAACATGCCCTTTGATGGCTCTCATTTGTTTGGCAGCATGGCTGACCAGAGTCTTGAGAGGTTGCAGACCTCCAAAGCAACTGCTAAATCTTTGGGCGCAGCTGTGCGCCAACCTCTGCCTTTTCGTCCTAGGGGACAGCAGTGGAGGGGTTCCTTTCGTTACTACTCCTCTTTTGTTGGAGCGCGTGGAGCGGCCAGTCAAAGGGGCCACCGTAAGGGTCCTCGCGTTGGACGGGGACGAGGTGCCAAAGCCGCTCAAGCAGCTGCCTCTTTGCCATCAGGTGCTGCCACAGCAGCTCCGAAACAGCTATGAGGCGAGGTCTCATTGTTTGCCGGTTGGGGGTAGACTGTCTCAGCATCTCGAAGATTGGCGAGCCATTACTTCAGATGTGTGGTTTCTGGGAACAATAGCGGATGGCTACTGCCTATGCTTCCTAAATCGGCCTTACGACAATCCACCGGGCGAACTCTTCCGGATCCGCTCCTTGTGCAGGAAATCTTGACCCTGCTGGAGAGAGGCGCTATAGAACTAGTGCCTGTAGCAGAGAGGTACAAGGGCTGGTATTCCCCATATTTTTTGATTCCCAAGAAAGATGGAAGACTGAGACAGATCTTGGACTTGCGTCGCTTGAACAAGTTCCTCAGGAAGGACAAGTTCAAGATGGTCACTCTTTCAGGTCCTTCAGGCCCTTCGACTTCAGGATTGGTTGGTGTCATTGGACCGACAGGATGCTTATTTTCATGTGCCGATCCATCCAAAGCACAGAAAATACTTGAGTTTCGCTGTTGGCAGCTTGCACTTTCAGTTTTGGGTCCTGCCATTCGGGTTGACCTCTGCCCTAAGGGTCTTCACCAAGCTCATGGTGGTGGTGGCAGCGTATCTCAGGAGCGGGGGGGTTTGAGCGTGTTCTCCCGAACAGGCCTTGGAACATCTCGCCGCACCTGCCACTCGCTTCACAAGTTAGGCTTCTCCCTCAATTTCAAGAAGTTGCATATGACACCTTCCCAACAGCTCCAGTACATCGGGGCTGTGTTGGACACATCCTTGGGGAAGTGCTCGCCACCCAAGGTGAGGGCTCATCACATATTATTTATTTATTTTATTTATTTAACATTTATAAAGCGCTCACACAGCCCGCAGGCATCGAGGCGCTGTTACAGGAAATGTTTGTTTTCCTTAGTTGCTTAATTGTGCTTTTTTTTTTTTTTGTCTTAGTTACGTATTTATAACGCGCTTAAACACCCAGAGGTTTCTAAGCGCGGACCCGGGTATCGAACCTGTTGTTGCTTCGTGTCGTCTTGCTTCCAAGACGCGCACGCTGCCGTTGAGCTATCCTCCCGGGACATTGTCCAGATGGTCAACAAATTTCAACATCCCCAGAGTCTCCCGGTTTTCGAATTCTTAAGGTTGCTCGGCCTCATGGCATCCTGCATTTTTCTGGTGCCAGAGGCCAGACTGAGGATGAGATCCCTTCTATGGGCTCTCAGGACGCAGTTGTCCCAATTCTCAGGCAAGATGTTGGATCTCCTTCAGATTCCGCTCACGGTCTCACAGGATCTTCTGTGGTGGGCTAGCAAAGGGAATCTGATGAAGGGAGAGTTGTTTAGGCAACTGTGGCCATAGGTGACTGTAGTGACGGATGCTTCCCTCACAGGATGGGGAGCTCACGCCAACAAGCTGACCACCAGCGGTCGTTGGTCTCTGTAAGAGTCCAGACTTCACATAGATTTTTTGGAGCTGAGGGCCTTCAGGCTAGCTCTGAAGGCTTTTCTGCCTTTTGTACGTGGGAAGAATGTCCTGATCATGACGGACAACCCAGTGGCCATGCATTACCTCAACAAAAAGGGGGGTGTAGGGTCGCTCCCGCTGTGCAGGGAGGCGATGCAGCTCTGGTTCTGGGCAATACAGCAAGGAATCTCCCTCTCAGCTGTTCATCTGGCCGGAGAGGAGAATGAAGCGGCGGGCGCTCTGAGCAGGCCGAGCGCAGTCTCCCACGAGTGGGAGTTAGCTTAGGAAGTCCTTCAGGAGATCTTCACCATTTGGGGAACCCCTCAAGTGGATCTGTTTGCGACTGGTGCCAACCAGAAGTGCGAGACATATTGCTCAAGGGAATTTCCTCCGAGAGGAGCTTTAGGGGACGCATTCGTTGTGGATTGGTAATTCCTAGTTCTGTATGCGTTTCCTCCGGTCCCCGTCATTCCTCAGGCTTCTAAGGAGGTTGCAGAGGTTCGGGTCCCACATAATCCTAATTGCTCTGGATTGGGTCAGGAGAGCGTGGTACCCGGACCTTCTAGAAATGTCCATCTGTCCGCCATGCCATCTTCCCCACAGAGAGGATCTTCTCTCGTGCTAGGTCGGGGGGGGGGTTTGGCTGGGGGGCTGGGGGCTCTCCTTCCGGCGACCAAATCCCTGTACCATTGGCGTAAGTTTTGCGACTGGTGCAGAGGAAACAATGTCGATCCTTTTCAGTGTTACATTCCGATGGTTCTTTCTTTCTTGCTTTCTTTGGCGTACAAGGGTCTTCAAGTGGGTACCATTAAAGGTTACCTGGTAGCGCTGTCTATTTTCAAGCGCTCGTCTGAAGAATGTTCTTATTTTAAGATTTCTTTGATTACCCAGTTTCTAAAAGGGCTCACAAATGTGTTCCTGCCGTGCCGGTTTGGGATCTGAATCTAGTCTTGAAATTCTTGATGGGTGCTCCGTTTGAACCTTTGCACTCTTGTCCTTTGAGACTGTTGACCTTCAAGACAGTATTCTTGATTGCAGTTACATCTGCTCGCAGAGTGAACGAGTTGCAGGCACTTTCGTCTAAGCCACCCTTTACTGTGTTCCACAGGGATAGGGTTGTACTGAGGGTACATCCTTCCTTCCTTCCTACCTAAGTTAGTGTCTGAGTTTCATTTGAGCCAGAAGGTGGGAATTCCTGCTTTCTATCCTCCTCCTCATCCTGGTAAGGAGGAGGAGAGACTCCATAGGTTGGACCCTAGGAGAGGTTTGAGCTTTCATATTTCTAGGATGTCCAGGGTCAGAGTGGACGACCAACTTTTTGTGGGGTACACTGGGCCCTGATTGGGCCAGGCTGTTACCAAACAGACCTTGTCCAGGTGGATTATCCTCACCATTGCTGAATGTTACAGATTGGCTGGCAAGGACCCTCCTGAGGGTTTGCTAGCTCACTCCACCAGGGGCGTGGCTCCATCCACAGCCCTAAAATGGGGAGTTCCTGTTGAAAACATTTGTGATGCTGCACCACGTTCACTGATACTGCTTTGGGAGTCTGTTAAAGACGTGGAATACGTTGGAGGACTCAATCGATTCGAATAACAAGTTACTTACCAACTGGTAACGTTCTTTCGACTGGATGTTCCTCCAACGTATTCCACATCTCCCTCCCAGCCTGCCCCTCTGAAGAATTTCCTATGCTATTGCAGCTTGCGTTCCCGCAAGGCTATGTGAAGTCATGGAGGCTTGGTGTGCGGTTATGGCACACGTTGTGGAGGGAAAAAACATGAACTGAGGCTATGGGTGCGGTGTGTCCTACTTATAACATCCGATGACGTCACCCTCGACGGAGGCCTTCGAGGGACATCAACCCAACGCCGCAGGAAACCCTCTGCTGAATAATTTCCGAAGCAGCACAGCTGTGGACATAACATGTCAAAGATGTGGAATACGTTGGAGGAACATCCAGTCGAAAGAACGTTACCAGTTGGTAAGTAACTTGTTCTTCTGTGCTCTGTTTCCATTCCTGAAATGCCAGCCTGGGTTTCGGACCCAAGGAGAATGGGTTATGAGGTTGCTTCGGTAGGATGAGGGAAGTTTCTTTGGTGCATTAAGGAAGGCTCTGTAGGTACTGAACCCCAGCAATAATTCCTTATTAAAATATCCACTTTTATCAATAGGTTGAAAGCAGTGCTCACATCAAGAATGTTTAATCTGCATTGTGGACTGTTCTTTGCTAGTGATGTTTTATCAACAGCATTTTTTAGGATTGCATGTTCTACAACACGGATAATAGCGTTAGAAGGACGATAGTGTTGCTTTGTTTTTTGTGTTATTATTGATGTACGTTTTCAGAGGTTTTGATTAGTGTTTCTCGCTCCGGCCGTCGCTAAATTTATCAATGTCTCCTTTAGCTCCTGCTCTGAGCCCAATTCCATAACCACTGCTAAAAATAAACGAACTCAATCCCACCCTGTCCTCCAACTACTGTCTCATAAATACAGTGCCCTACCTCCTGAAAATTCTTGATTGCACTGCCTATTTAAAACTCCATACCCATCTAGAAACCAACAAATTACTCTGCACTCGCCAGTCGGGGTTCAGACCCAGACATGGCACTGAATCCGGCCTCCTTGACCTAAAGATCCAACTCTACTAAATCTGTGATAACGGTGGTCTCGCTATCCTCCTGTTACTAGACCTCTCGGCGGCATTCGACCTCGTCGATCACAACATCCTCTGCCACTGTCTTATCTCCACCTTCAACCTCTCTCCCGATGCGGTCAATTGGATAAAGTTCTTCGCGAGCGAACCTCCAGGGTCTTCACTGGAGCCGAAGCAGCCACCCCAGTTTCCTATAGGGTCGAACAAGAGTCCTGCCTCTCCACCACACTATACAACATGTACACTAAACCTCTTTTCGATCACCTGGATAGCCTAAACATACCCTACACTAACTTTGACGACACGCAGATCCTCCTCAAACTCACGGGCACCCATGAGCTTGACTCTAATAATATCAAACGCATTTACAGCATCACTCAGGTATGGATGGCTAACAACCATCTCTGCCTGAATGACGATAAGACAGAACTGCTCATTGTCGGCTTACCACACTGCCATAAACATCTCGACCCCACCTTCACCTCTTATCTCATCGATGGGAACACTCCTGTATCCCCACATGTTAAAACGGTAGGGGTCTACCTCGACGCTGAACTTAACATGCACGAACATGTGAAAGCAGTAGCCTCGTCAGCAGCATACTGGATCAAATTCATTAACCTGTCCAGCAAATTCATTACCCCAGCAGCAAATTAGACTATTGCAATGCCATCCTCGCAGGAACCTCCTCCAAAAATCTAAATAAATTACAGCTGTTCCATAACTTCGCCCTTAGAGCTGTGTGGGTCCTGAAATGATCAGATCACATTTCATCAATAAGACGCAAAGCACATTGGCTTCCTATCAAAGCTTGCATTGAGTTCAAAATAGTATCCATCACGCATCGATGACTTTTCAAAAACGCCCCTCACTACCTCACCCACCCCATCACCAAAAAGTCCAGCCAATGGAGCCTGCGCTCTTCCTCCTCAACCTCACTAAACCACCCCTAGATTCTCCAGAAAAAGAGTGGGAGGAACAAGCTTCACCGTCATTGTCCCACATTGTGGAACTAACAAAGAATCATCCTACTTGATTTTTCGACAAAAATTTAAAACTGCGCTATTTGACAAATATGCCGATACTCTTCATCAGCTGTAACCAAACATTACCCTGTAACATATACCCGCACATTTTCTTTTCTTTTTCCCGTAATTGCTAGCGCTCTGATACCTCTGCGTCCTGGGCGCGAACAACAAATGCAATAAATAAATAGCGTCTTAATTTGTGTTTTTGGTAAATAATCACTTAAACAAAAACAGAAGTACATAAAACGTCTGTATATTATTTCCACAATCCATATTCAAGTAAAGGTCCATGCCCTCCGAAAGTATATAAATGTAGCATCACAAAGTGTTGTTTTAACGCCACCATTTTAACTTGCACATTATGATTGTCAGGGTGTTTGGGACAAGCATGGTAGAGGAATATGAAGAAAGCGTGGATTCCCATTACCAACTGGAGCGTCAGGATCCTTACGATGAGGATTATGGTAAAGTAGCATTTTGTATACATTTTCAGTGCATCGCTCATGAAACATTTGCTGTTTGCCTAGGAAGACTACAAAAAACACATCTGCGTTTTATGTATTTAGTGAGTTGTAGTCTTACTCTCCCATTAAGATTCTTAGGCGTGTTGCCAGTTTCCTGTGGGGCTTGACGTTTCTCTCTTATTGGAAAACCCACCAGGATCTTGTGAAGCTAAATATTGTACTTTTGAAGCTCATTTGGGTACCTTTGGAAAGGATGAAAAATTTGGTTTAAAGGTTTCTAATATGAATGGGTGTTTTTCTGGTTGCCAGAATGTTGTTTCAAGGTGTAAATGGAGATTCCTCCGTGACACAAATTGAGATTATTTATGTTATGCAATGTGTTCATTCACATGTACATTTCTGCTTTATAGGAAACCAATTATTTCAAAAGAAACCGATTTTGAACTTGGAATGGGATTCCGGCTATATCTGTGTATGATCCAGTCACATTCTTTCAACACATCTGGTGGTGTTGAGATGTCTACATTTTTTAATGCCTTAGGTGAATAGGGTAGGTAGGGCTCCCTGTGTTTGGTAGTGGCAGGTAAAATGTTTTTGGGAGAGTAAAAATGTAATTCCCATTCCCAATGGACATTTTATTTAGGTGAATAAAATATATTTTACTTCTAAACCAGAACTTTTTGTAATCCATACTTCTCCAGCATGTGGTCTGGTATGGATTCACATGCTCATAACAGCTTGTCCCATATATAGCCTATTGCTGTCACTTTCGGTCATACTGCCCCAGCCAATGACACCAGTCCTCCTCATCTCCACCCCTGGTAGCCATCTTCAGATTTTTACTTCACGTTTACGTGTTGGGAGTCCTCGTTGTTTAGCTCCTCGTTTCACTCCTTGAAAAATATTGTCATTTTTGTCCTATTTTTGAGAGATTTTCCAATCCATTTTCTTCAACATCAGTCACTTTAATGACTACCGGATATGGGGACCTGTTTCCGGTGAATATCCCAACCATCGACTGATCTTCTTGACCGTGTGAAGTTTTCTTCACAAGTTTGAGGCCTTCCTCATTCGCCCAGCTGATGGATGCAAGGAGGAACACCATGACAAATGCTTATATTGTCTGCACCCGGACCACGATATGGACCATTGCTCCATCTGCCAGTCTTTTTCTTTGATGATTCGTAACGACTGTCACTGCAGGTCGGTGACTTGGCTGGACGAGGGTGCCAGGGCCTCTAACTCGACCTCGGTCCTGCCTCTAGCAGAATCGGCAGACCCATGGACCATAACCCCTCGTCTAAGAGGTCGAGATCACACAAAAAACCTCCCATGTGGAAGAAACTTAAAAAGGACGTAAGCCGCACACTTCGACTGTTCCACCGTCAACGCTTATAACACCGTCCACTTCGTCGATGGCCAAGTCCGCGACTGCTTCGTCTACGACTGCCAAGTCACCGATTTCGACGAAACCTTCATCTTCGAAATACGCATCAGAAAAGCAACATCTGTCGACGTCTGCATCTACGAGCCACAGGCGCAATTCGTTGTCTTCATCAAATGCATTGCAGACTACAGCCTTGTTAAAGACTCGGTCGACTGGACACAAACCAGCAAATTCATCCACCACCTCGTTGACGGCTGCCCCGTTGATGATTGCTTCGTCATCGACCACAACGATCTCTACCAAATTGGCAAGAGTTTCTCTGCCACCTAGACCATTTTCAGCACCATTGGCGTCCCCTTCTCAAGCTCTAGTGTTTGCCACGTTGCTAGTGTGGACAGGGAACTGCCTGTTTTTTCTGCCAAGGCCTACACAAGCCAAGCTACTGGTGCCTTTTGTGTCGACTGCTACAGCACCACCTGCCAAATTACTTCAAGGTGGTGAGGTCTCGGATGAAGAGCCTCTAGAGGCTTTATTCTGAGACTGCAAGGAAATCTGTGAGAAGCCTGATGCTATCCTACCAATGCCTTGTCTGCCAGTTCAGCCTCATCCAATGCCTGCAGTTGCACCCACTGTAATACCAGCTGCCCCTTTGGGCACACCAGCTTCACCCAGGGACCTTTCGCTCGATATTTTATCGACCTTGTAAAACCTTGTCACAGAACTAAAACATAGTCTTCCTCCTCTGGGCCCTCAAGGGGCCAATAGTAGGAGCCTTCCAGCATTACCCTTAAGAGGGGATTTAGTTCCATCTCGGCTGGTTCCTCACTTCTCTGTTCCAGTCGCTACTCTTACCGATACTGGTCCTGACGACACGGCCACAGACACTCAGATAGATGACTATGGGCCTCATTCCGAGGTTGGCGGTAGAACCCGCCGGTAGGTGACCGCCGACCCCATTACACCGTTTCTGCCACCTGACATCCCGGTGTCGCCGGGATATCATAAGTGGCGGCGGAACAGTAAATCCCCATTCCTGTGGATTCCCCTAGGACTCCACCGAAATGGGGCCACTGAAGCACCAGCACCGTTACTAACGGTGCTGGTGCTTCAGTGAAAACACTACCGGTAGGGGCTTGAACTCGCGTCCGATCAAGCTTGCCGTGAGTGCTGTGACCCTGCCAGCAGACTCGTAGTTAGGCGATCTAGAAAGGGTGCCGGTACCTTGCTACCGGCACTCTTATTTCCGAGCCAACAAATTTATAATGAAGCCCTTTGACTATGATGATTTAGTCCCAGCTGATGGTGAGACACCAGATCTGCCCTCCCGTGAGTCACCTTCAGATGAAATAGGGTCTTTCCATGGACTCTTAACACTTGCTGTTAAGCTATTTGAGCTGATTTCGGAGAAATAACAGAAAGAAGGTTTCCTATTACAAAGGTGAGAAGCTTCCTGGAAGTCAGTAGTTGCAATCCCTATGCTAGACTACATCTGGGAATATGGCCTTTTGGGGATGAAAAATCCTTTCTCGACCCCTCCAAAAAAGCATTTCCTGGAGAAGAAGTATAAGATTACAGATACAGACCCTAAGTGCCTTGGCACTTAGCCCTGCCCGAACTTAGTGGTATTGGTGGCTGCTCAGAAGAGATCAGCCAACCCTTCTCCATGTATGGTACCCCCGGATGAAGAGGGTAAGCAACTAGATGCCTTTGGCAAAAGGGTCATTTCCACAGCCGCTACAGCCATCAAGGCGGCCAACTCATTAGCCATCCTCAAGGTATGACCGCGAGTTGTGGTACTAGATGGGTCCCATCTTGGATTTTCTGCCATATAAGAGACAAAGCCCTAGCACTGTTGCCCGAAGGGGAGGCCGCTTCGGACCATGACATCGTTGTCGCATTAGGCATCAGTTGCTGGTTTTCTACAAATGGGGAACAGAGCTGTTCTAAGATACCAGGGATGTTTGAAGGCAACCCATTTTTGTCCTGTGGTGCAATCCAAGGTTGTGGATATGACATTTGATTGGGTGGACCTTTTATGGAAGATAGTAGGCGAAACCCTAAGGGTAATAAAAGCCAAAACAGGCTCAGCCTTTCCCTGGGCAACCTCCAACAACACTGCTAGTCCTTTTGATTTGGGAAAACATTTTCAAGGACGTCCATGGAAGTACAGGTCCTCCTATCATCCGCAAAAGTCTTGCACGGGCTCCCAGTAGGTTTACAAATTAAAGTCCCAGGCGTATAGGGGAACCGGCGTCAACGCAATGTTTCTTCAAGTGCCTAAGCCACCAAACGGCCATGACATGCCCTAGTACCCGACTCCCCCTACTTCCACACCCTGATGGGGGGTCGGCTTTCCAACTTTGTCATGCAGTGGGAAATCATTACCATCGACAAATGGTTGCTCAACATTATTAGTCAGGGTCACACCCTGGAATTCATGGGAAAGTGCCCTTGCATTCTTGCCATACAGAAAAAGGAGCAGCACCAATCCTTCCTCCTTCAGGAGCATCATTCCCTTCTAAAAAAGGAGACAATAGAAGTCGCCCGATTGCACTTTCGGGCTCTGGAGTGTACTCCAGATACTTCCTAGTCGGAAAGAATTCTGGAGATGGAGACCATGCTGGATCTCAGGAAACTCAACAAGTTCTTAAAATCTAGTGCCCTGGTACCGACAATGTTGGCGCCGATAAATCTTTAGACACCGAAAGAGGTTAATTAGAAGCCGGATCAACCCTGTGCCTCCAAGGATGTCAACACTATGCGTCTCGATCCCGTTCAACACGGACATCTACCATATTGACATCGAGAGACACACCCTCGATGTTGATGGTTGTCGAGAAAACATTCACCTCACAACCCTGGTCTGAATTTTTCGATCCTATAGCAGGTATCTTCTGATGCTTGTTAATCTGCTTAGAATCACATGCTGTGCATATAGTCCAACATCCAGTGGTAACCGCAGAGTATTGCATCTTGCATCTTGTTTTTCGGGGACCGAAAGGGAACGTCGGCATAGGCGTGTCTGTAACACTATCCCTATCGTGACGTGTAGTGTACCCAAAATCCCTCACGCGCCTAGGTCCCTCAGATTGTTTTTTTCTGCCCAGATAACTAGTCGCCCTATAGCAGAGCTCTTACAAAAGAGACATTGTTTATCTTATACCGACTTGTCGGTTATTCCCCGTTAAGTCACTTCGGTCACAAGAACATCTTCGACAAAGACTGCGGGGGATTCGTCTATGGCTGTGGATTTCGGCACCTAAGATCCGGCGGCCGGATTTTCCACGTGGTCAGGCCTTCTGGCCGACCTGTACAGTAGGGAGAGTGGGGTCGGGGTGGCCATATTGTCAGTATGTCTTTCCTCCTTTCCCCTCTTTACCCTTTTGGTCTGGTCATCTTTACCTTTGGCTATGGAAAGGACTCCTTTTAGATTCTGCCCTAAGTGTAGGGTCAGATATCCTTGGAAGGACGAACACAGGACATGCAACGCCTGTCTCCCCCTAGAGCACGACGAAAAGCGGTGTGCGGCCTGCAAACTCCTTCGGCCTAAGACCCTTAAGGAGCGCTGTGTAAAGCGGTGGGCCGCGTACGGTATGTCGCGGGTGGAACCCCCTTCCCCCACCGCCACACCCACTGAGAGTGACGGGGGTACCTCGGATGACCCCTTTGCGGATGTTATAGACCTTGAGGCGGACATTTCTAGGTCCGCCACGCCCGTCCCTGACCCTTTAAGGCCTGACTTTGGTCTCGCTACAGGGACAACAGCCGGCGATAGGGGCATACAAACGCATCACACTAAGAAGACAACCCCTACATCGTTTTTGATGTCTTCGTCGAAAAAGGTGAAAGCGCCAACAGGGCCGCCGAACATTTCGACGGTTTCCTCGGATCGCTCAGATCCAAAGCCTTCCCGCATCCGCAGCAGCGTCTTGCGACTGGGCAACCAAAATCAAGTTAGGGCGCTACTCCTAAAACTTCACACAACAAAGCGCGGAAATCCGATGCTGCGACGGTCCCGAAGGCCGCGGTAGGCCCGAACACTACGACTAGGCCTCTACCTGAGAAACCAACCGCTAGGCCCTCTAGCGCCGCGATAGGTAATACACCTACCAATAGACCATCAGAGAAACTGTCTCACGCCGATTCGGCGATTATCGAAGACCGCATAGAAAGAATTACGGCGGCGGTGGGTCTTACCCCGGTTCCACCTAAAGTCATAGGACAAGCCGCGGAAAAATCTTCAGATGCGGTTTGGGATCCCAATTCTTACAATACGTATGAAGATAGTCAAAAGCCTCTTTCCGACACCCTAAGAGACTCTTTTCGGCGTTGTAGGACGGAAAACTACGTTTTTCCACCCGTAGGCCCGCCGGGGTCCTCTAAATGGACTAGAGAGAATTTCGAAGGGTATATGGATCAGCTGGAGAAGATTATCAGTTATTCTGATCATCCATCCTCAAAAAGGTCTCGGGTAAAGCCTAACCTCCATTTTCCATCTCATTTTCAAGAAGATCAGTCTTGTGTCCCCGTCCAGCAGGAAGACATTGTCCAAATGGACACATATAGGGACATTTATAATGAAGAGGAAGAAGTTTAATTTCTGCAGTTATGAGGAGGAACAGCAGGGTACCACAGACAACTGGGAAGAAACCCAGCAGGAAGGAACAGACCCATGGACACAGCAAGATCAGGACACTGATGTTTTGTGCCTAGATGCTCCTCCGTCTACTCCTGCTCGCCAGGCCTTACCTGTAGATGACCAAATGGCCTTCAACTCCATGTTGAAAAAAGCAGCTGAACACTTTCAAATCTCCACTCAAGAGGCTGTGTCTGAGCAGGATTTTGTAGAGGATATCCTTAAGGAGAAGCCTCCATCTAGCCAAGCCATCCCTCTCCTTAATTCTATCAAGAGAAGGTTGGCCCCCTCATTGGTATCACCAGCTCAAACTCGGGCAGTGAACCCAAGAGTGGAAAAACCATTTTGCCCTTCCCCTTCCGACCCTCTATACATCAGAGGGCACGCCATCCCAGATTCGTTGGTAGTGACTACCACCCGGAAAAGGGCAGGGGTACCCCTTGCCACGGGGGAAGCAACTCTGGACAAGGAATCCAAAAGACTGTATGCTCTAGGCAAACAAGTCACTTCGGCTGCTGCATACACTACGCGGATTGCTAATAATACCACATTATTGGCAAGCTATGCTGATGCTCAGTGGAACCTGCTCCAGGAAGGCCTCCAAGAGGTTCCTGAGCCCGCCAAATCCAAGCCTCTCTCCATTGTAATCGAGGGAAGACAAGTTAACCAGAATGTGATCAAAAACACCCTGGACACGGCTGAAACAGCAGGCAGGTTTCTGGCCCAAGAGACCCTACTTAAAAGACACGCTTGGCTGCGTACTTCAGCTTTTAAACCAGAGACACAAGCCTCCCTCATCAATAAGCCCATTGAGGAATCTAACCTCTTCGGGAAATTGGTGGATGAGGCCTTGGAAACAGCTAAGAAAGAGCATGAGACTCTTAAGTCTCTGCAACAGATCACACAGAAACCTTCCCCCCAGAGACGTAATAACTCTCGGCGGTCCTTTCGAGGACAAGCCTGTGCTGGTCAAAACAACTATGGCATGGGGGAACTTCAACGCAGGACAAACTTCGGGAAGCCCCGCATACTACCCTTCAAGGGGTCAGAAACGCGGCAAAGGCAGAGGTAGAGGCCCCAATCCCAGAGGAGCCACAGCCTCTGGTCAGAAATTACCACCAGATCCAGGTCCCCTCCCATGTCACCCCGGTCGGGGGGCGATTAACATCTTTCCTCATGGCTTGGGAGGGGATAACTTCAGACCAGTGGGTCATAAAGACGGTCGCCCATGGGTACTGCATGGAATTCGCCCGACCTCCACAATTCAGACTGCTGCGCTCACTGCGCCTTTCAGCGGACCATCTGGAGATCCTCAATCAAGAGGTGGAAGCACTGCTGGGAAAGGACGCCATAGAAGCCGTCCCTATTCTTCAGGTAAACAAGGGTTCAGTGTACTTTCTTGTACCCAAAAAGGACCTCACCTTGCGCCCTATTCTAGACCTGCGCCCAGCGAACAAGTTCATAAAACACCAGAAGTTTTGCATGGTAACACTATAGGAGGTGATCCCATTGCTAAAACAGGGGGACTATATGGCAACATTGGACATGAAAGATGCATACTTTCATATTTCAATGTTGCCAGCGCACAGAAAATATCTAAGGTTCATGATAGAGGACAGGCATTACCAATTCAAGGAACTCCCCTTCGCTATTGCCTCGGCGCCAAAGGTGTTTACCAAAGTCCTGGCAGTGGCTGCAGCACACCTGCGCAGACTGTCTGTCCCAGTTTTCCCTTGCCTCGACGACTGGCTCATCACGGGGGAATCATTCGACACATGTTTTTCGAACACCCAAAAAACAGTAGATTTTCTCTTCAGTCTGGGTTTCTCAATCAACGAAAAGAAATCCAGTCTAGTCCCCAGTCAAACAAAACAATTTCTGGGAGCTCTAATTCGGACGGAAGACTCTCGTCTTCCCCTCCAACGAGAGGGTTCAGAACATGCTTTTTGAGATCCCGCAATATGTGGCCAGTCGGGAGGTGACGGTGCGCAAGGCCATGCGCTTGCTAGGAATTATGGCATCATGCATATACTTAGTTCCCCACGCGCGACTGCGCATGCGTCCCATGCAAGAGGGGCTCAACAGCCAGTGGTGTCAGGCCAGTGGACAATGGGAAGATCTGGTAGTTGTCTCGCCAGCCCTCGTTCTCTCTCTGCAGTGGTGGTCAAGAGAAAACCTCTTGAAGGGGAAGACCTTCACCACCCCTGCAGTGGAAGCCACTCTCACTACAGACGCATCTCTCACAGGGTGGGGGGGCTCACCTGCTTCAGCAAACAGCGCACGGAGTGTGGTCCCCTCAAGTAGCGTCCAACCATATGAACTTACTGGAGCTATTAGCGGTGTTCAAGGCTTTGAAGGCCTTTCAGGTGCAACTACAAGGGAAGACAGTGTGATTCTAAGGGACAGCACTACAGCCATGTATTACCTGAACAAACGGGGGCACTCGCTCTCCAGGGCTATCCAAGCTGTCCCGGAACATTTGGATATGGGCTCTCAAACACAAGATGTTTCTGTTGTCCCAACATGTTCCAGGGGAACTCAATCTTCTGGCAGACGTGCTGAGCCGAGATTTCCCTCTGCCCGAAGAATACGAATGGCGGCTACACAAAGACATTGTGTCCAACATCTTCGCAGAATGGGGTTTCCCAGAGATCGACCTGTTCGCTACTCAGGAGAACACCCAATGCCAAGACTAAGCCTCCAGGTACTCCCAGAACTGATCCAAGGGGAGCGGTCTCTGGATAACATGGTCAGGGAAATTTGTCGACGCTTTCCCCCCTGACTCCCCTTCTCAACAAGATAGTGCGCAAGATGCACCAGGAACCAGTTACCATGAATACTGGTGGCCCCCATGTGGGCCCGCCAACCCTGGTTCGCTCACTTGACGGAAATGTCCCTCTCCCCACCAGTGAAACTACCCTTCCCGTACAACATGTTGTCTCAGGACAGAGGGGAGACCCTACACCCATGCCCACAAACTCTGAACTTAGCAGCTTGGCTCCTGAGGTCATAGAGTTTGGACACCTACAGCTCCCTCAGAGGTGCATGGACATACTCAGGGAAGCTAGGAAACTGAACACATGTTATTGCTATGCCAGCAAATGGAAACGTTTTGTCATCTGGTGCAATTCCAACGGCGTCGATCCCATCGATTGCTCACCCACACACATTGTGCTGTACCTAACCCATCTGTTGGACACTGGGTTAGTCTTCAATTCACTAAAGGTTCATCTGGCTGCTCTCAGCCTACACCACATCACAACAAAAAGTGTTGTGGTGGAAGATACCGGTGATTAAATCCTTTATGGAAGGGGTTAAGAGGATTTATCCTTCCATTTCTCACCCAGCTCCTGGATGGGACCTACATGTGGTTTTGACCAGGCTCATGGGAGCTCCCTTTGAGCATATGCATAAAGCAAGTCTTTTCAAAAAAAACTTTTTAATGGTCATACGTTTAGAAAAGCAAGACGATGTGGGAGGAGACACTATTTCTAACTGGTTTTATATTTATTGTTTTTATTTTCCCACTGTCGTCTAGTTTCTGTGCTCAAGCGTGTACGGGCGATCTTTTGTGTTTGAATCTGTTTTATCCAACATTGATTTGAAATTCTTTTCTTTTTTTTTTTAAAGGTTTGTAAAATCCCGAATAAAAATAAAAAATAAAATAAAAAATAAAGCAAGTCTGAAAGACCTGACTTATAAAAACAGCCTTCCTAGTGGCTATCACTTATATTGGAAGGGGTAGCGAACTACAGGCACTTTCTGTTCTTGACCCCTTTGTTACAGTCCACAGGGATAAGGTAGTTATGCGCACTAACCCCAGATTTGCGCCTAAATTCATCTCAAAGTTCCATGTGAACCAATCGATTGAACTACCTACCTTTTTCCAGAATCCCACTAGCATGGCCGAAAGAAGCCTGCACACACTAGATGTGCGCAGGGCAGTCATGTTCTACCTGGAAAGAACTAAACCTCTGAGGAAAACGAACCAATTTTTCATTTCTGTGGCAGCCGGTAGAGAAGGGCATCCTGTCTCTAAATCGGCTATCTCAAGGTGGATTGTCAAATGCATCACACTATGCTACACTCTTGCTAAGAGATAACTGCCCTTCAAGCCTAGAGCACATTCTACTCGAGGCACTGGGGCATCCATAGCATTCATTGCAAATGTTCCCCTTGAGTCCATTTGCAAAGCGGCAACCTGGAGTTCTGTACACACCTTTACAAAACACTATTGCCTAGGCACTCATTCTAGGTCTGATTCTCAGGTGGGACAAGCAGTATTAAGACCTCTTTTCTTTACTGTTCCTTCTCACAACCCACCTCCAACTCCGGGTACTGCTCGCTAGTCTATGCACAGCATGTGATTCTAAGCAGATTAACAAGCATCAGAAGACATGCATTACTTACCTTAATAGCATTTCTGATGATTGTATCTGCTTAGATTCACATGCGCCCTCCCTACCTCCCCGCTCGGGGTGGAAGGAACATAGACGTCTTACTACTTTCTCCCTTTATGTACTCACTCACTATAGCCTTGGGCTCCCTCATGGCAGAAAAAATACAATCGGAGGGACCTCCGTGCGTGAGGGATTTTGGGTACACTACACGTCACGATAGGGATAGTGTTACAGACACGCCTATGCCGATGTCCCCTTTCGGTCCCCGAAAGACAAGATGCAATACTCCACGGTTACCACTGGATGTCGGACTAAATGCACAGGATGTGAATCTAAGCAGATACAATCATAAGAAATGATATTACGGTAAGTAATGCATGTCTTACGACAACTTCCTTTGTTGTCCCGCATTGGGACCTTAATCTGGTACTGACATTTCTGATGGTGGCTCCCTTCAAGCCTATGCACTCTTGTCCCTCAAGGCTTCTCTCTTTGAAAACCACCTTTTTGGTGGCTATTACATGCTCTAGGCGGGTGAGTGAACAGCAGGCCTTATGCTGTAAAGCCACCTTTCCTGTGTTTTTTCCGGGAGAAAGTTTCACTTGGGGTAAGGCCTAGCTTCCTCCCCAAGGTCGTCTGAGAATTTCACCTGTCTCAATCCATCGACTTTCCAGTCTTCTCCAGCATGGGGTCTGGCATGGATTCACATGCTCATGAATATTCCCTGTCGTCAGGCTGGGAATCCTCGGTAAAGAAAAAATCAGTTTTAGTTTCGTTTCTGAACTGTCTTTCTCCTAACAACCAATCACTTGTCTCTGGGTCATACTGCCCCCAGCCAATGACTGCCCTCTACCTAAGCCCCTCCTCAGTCAGCCATCTTCAGATTTCTACCGCACGTTCAAGTGTTGGGAGTCCTCGTGCTTAGCTCTCGAGCTTTTACTGCGTACCGTGTTTTTTCGAAGAGTTTACTCTTATTTTTTCTGTCAAATTGAGCCTCAAGCTCCACCGATTCATCTTCCGATTAACGGGGACCCGTTTTGGAAATCTCAACGCCCCTCAAGGGCGAATTTGCGTCGAATTTCACTTTTTGGAGGATTCCAGAAGATCTTGACCTCGTGGTCATGGCCGAAGACAAAGGAGACTCGACGCCTCTGTTTAGGATCTTCCCAGGATGTGGACTACAGAACATCTTCAAGGAGGATGGACACTCCCGGTGCCTCTACTGCCTGCACGCAGATAAATCACACAGCGAAAAGGCCTGTGCGTTCTGCATGGACATACCATGAAGGACCGGCACAAGCGACACGCTGACTGGCTGGAGACGAAGAGCCCAACGGCAGGTGAGCCCCGGCAACGTACTTCTCCCAAGAGAAAATCTGCGCAGTCTTTTAAGAACTTTGAGGGCGCTCCGGCGATGGGGGCCCAAAATAAGGCAAGGCAAAGCACTGCGAGCCCGCGGGCACCGGGAGCGCCGTTGGTACGGGCTCCTTGGCTGCCAGGCTGGGCGCAGGATCGCCGACACCATCAACCACAAGCCAACGCTCCGGTTCGATGAAAAGGAAGTTGGACAACCCAGATAAGCTTCTGGAGAACGCCCAGTCGGTTCCGACGGAGAAAGCCAAGGGGGAGCAAGGCAGTGGCCCTCCCCCCACGGTGAGGGCCTCAGACGTGCCTAAGGTCGCTAAGGCCTCAATTGAGGGAGTGGTAGCATCCCTGGCGAAGACCGTGGGGGCGGCCCCAGCAGAGACAACCCCCAAGCCAAGAGTTTCCCTGCCCAGCCGGAGGGAATCGCCTTTCAAGCCCATTGATAAGACCCCCGTGAAGCCCCTGGGCAAGAAGAAGGGGGGTGGCACGATAGTCCTACCGGACTCGGATATCTCCTCAGAGGATGAGCTTGATATCTCCTCAGAGGATGAGCTTTCGGGCTTCAAGTCAGTTCTTGACAAGAAGTTCATCGAGGTCAGATCCTACGGGAAGGATCCCGAGGATGCGGACGTGGAGAGCGACGAGGGAGACGGCGTGGAACGGCAGATCGACGAGGAGCCGGAGGACACTACGCCGCTGTCGACGCTCCCATCGCAACCGCTGCCACCACCGACGGATAGGTCGGAGGACATCTTGCTAGCCTTGCACACACTGTGCACAGAAATAAGGACAAGGATGCCTTTGCCTCCGGCGGACGATCCAGCAGCGTCTGGACCGTCAGGGAGCCCTCCATCCAAGCGGAGGCGAGTCCATCCACACCAGCCCTTCCATCCTTCACCTCCATCTCCTCCACCGCGGGACGAGACGGAGACAGCGACGACGGGGATGGACGACGTCAGCGCCAACGGAACTGATCTCCTGTCGCCCC
This sequence comes from Ambystoma mexicanum, assembly GCF_040938575.1. Classification (NCBI taxonomy): domain Eukaryota; kingdom Metazoa; phylum Chordata; class Amphibia; order Caudata; family Ambystomatidae; genus Ambystoma; species Ambystoma mexicanum. Next base: position 629,449,052 of record NC_090922.1, on the reverse strand, counting down.
GACCCTGGGCTTCTCCTCCCGACGAAATTGGCTCCTTTCACGCCATGATAGCTAAGGACTCAGAGCTCTTTCAGCTATGCCCTGAAGAGCAGAAGAAGGGATTCCTTTATCAGTGACGAGAGGCCAAGAGGAAGACTGTTGGACGACATCTGGGATGACGGGCTGGCCCTCCTGAAGAACCCATCCTCGGCCCCGGCGAATAGAGACAGGTACGAGAAGAAGTAACGGGTTCCAGACTCTGCTCCTATGTGCCTCAGAGCGCAGCCGTCCCCGGACTCAGTGGTCTCCGCGGCGGCCAAGAAGAAATCTGCTGGGGCGACGGCATCGACTTCCACTTCCCGGCCGGACGGCGAGGGGAAGAAGCTGGACACCATGGGGCATCGGGTCATCTCGTTGTCGGCGGCGATGAACATTAAGGCGGCCAAGTCTCTCGCTATCGTGGCCCGCTACAATAGGGAGCTGTTGTTTAAAATCGCCTCCCTCCTGGACTTCCTCCCAGACGACAAGAGGGTGGAAGCCCTTGAAATCTTGCAAGAAGGTGAGGTGGCTTCGGACCACGTCATCACGGTGCCCACGGACATCGCCGGCACTGGCTTCCACCAGATGGGCAACAGCGCTTGCCTTCGCCGGCGTGGCTGGCTCAGGGCCACCGACTTCCATCAGGATATACAGACGAGGGTACTGGACATGCCCTGCGACGGGAACAACTTGTTCGGCAAGGCAGTGGACGAGTCACTGCAGACCATCAAGGCAGACACCGAGACGGCCCGTGCCTTGGGCACGCTCCATCAACGACGGCCGTCCTTTCGGCCCTCCGGAGGCAAGTCACAAGGTGCCTCCAAAGGATTCGGCGGCAGCTCTTCTTCATACCGTCAGGCGGCCCGTTCTTTGTCCCAGGAAGCCTACAGAAGCTGCAACAAGGCCGGACGACATCGTTGTCTTCGCCAAGGGGCCCAAGGTGGTAAGGCCTCGGCGAAGCAGGACTGAACCGGCCGTTACGTCAGGCCCCCACCAGAGCACCCCCGTGGGAGGGCGGCTGGCGAACTTCGTCGGCGTGTGGAAGTACATCTCCACCGACCTTTGGGTGCTAGATGCCCTGGCCCATGGACACACTCTGGAGTTCCAAGGGAAGTGTCCCCGTTTCCCACCTGTGGCCTGAAGGAAAACCACATTCCGCAGCTTCTGCTGGAGGTGCGGCCAATGCTAAAAAAGGGCGCAATAGAACTCGTCCCAAAGAGGCTCCAGAGTTTACTCGTGGTACTTCCTCGTCCGAAAGAAGACCGGCGGTTGGCGGCCCATTCTAGATCTTTGCCGCCTCAACAAATACATAAAATCCCAGAAGTTCCGGATGGTCACCCTCCAGTACGTGCTGGGACAGCTGGAGGAAGAGGACTTGCTGTCGTCGTTGGACTTGGGAGGATGCCTATTTCCACATCCCCATTCACAAAGGACATCGAAAGTTTCTGCGCTTCGTGGTCCAAGTGCAGCACGACAAATTCAAGGCCCTCCCCTTAGGTTTGAAGTCGGCCCCAGGGGTCTTCACCAAGTGCCTGGCACCGGTGGCGGCGCTTGTGCGCCTGCAGGGGATCCACGTCTACCCCTATCTGGACGATTGGCTCATCCAAGCAAAGTCAAAGGAACTCGCCGTCGGACACACAGCGAGGACCCTCCGCCTGCTCACGGAGCTGGGGTTCTCGATAAACTATGCAAAGTCCTGCTTGGAGCCATCTCAGGACGCTCAGTTCCTGGGAGCCAGACACAACACAGTGGCGCGCCTAGCCGCACCGTCGGAGGACAGGATAAAGGCCTTCCTGGGCAAGGTTCAACAGAGGTTGCCAGGGTGAGGTCCATCAAGTCCCTGCTCGGCATGATGTTGTCATGCATCTACCTCGTTGGGCTGTGCAGACTGCGGATGCGGCCGCTGCAGGAGTTCCTCGATGCCTGTTGGATGCAAGCGACGGGAAGCTTCAAGGACAAGATCGCCCTCAGTGAGACATTCCATGGAGCGATCCAATGATGGGGGGGTCCGCGCGCATCTAGCAGCGAACACGGACTTCCAGACCCCGGCGCATCAGGAGACAGTGACAACGGACGTCTCCCTGGAGGGATGGGGCGCACACACCGGAAGTCTCCACGCAAGATGCCTTTTGGCTCCCGGGGAGGAAAAGAAGTCGTTGCACATCAACGTCCTGGAGCTCCGGGCCGTGTTTTGGGCCCTCCAGTCATTCCTTCCATCCCTCAAGGGCAAGGTGGTGCGGGTCTTCGCCGACAACACCACAATGATGTTCTACATTCGGAAGCAGTGGGGCACCAGGTCCCCAGCTCTCTCCAGGGAAGCGCAGGACCTATGGCACTGGGCCGTTGCCCAAAGGGTGTTCCTGGTACCCTTTCATCTGGCAGGAGTAAAGAACACGGTCGCCGACTCAATCAGCAGGGAGCTGCGCTCTTGCCACAAGTGGGAGCTTCGGCAGGATCAGGTGGACCTGCTGTTTTAACGATGGGGCAATCCCCAGATCGATCTGTTTGCGACGGTGACCAACTAAGTGCCAGAGGTTCGCCAGCAGGTTTCCCCAGCCGGGGTGCATGGGGGGTGCATTCTCATTCCCCTGGGACGGCCTGTTTCTCTACGTGTTCCCACCGCTGCCGTTGCTTCTGCGACTCATCAGTCAACTCAGATGGTCCCGGTGCAGGATGATCCTCGTTGCACTGGTGTGGGCGAGGCAGATTTGGTACCCGGACCTTCTGGACATGTCAGCATCCCCTCCAGTCAAGCTTCCGGCGGACGCAGATCTTCTCGCCAGGGAAGGAGGAGAGATTTTGCACCAGGACCCGGGGTCGCTGAACCTGCAGCTCTGGCTCCTGCAGCGCTAGAGTTCGGAGGATACGAGATCCCGGCGGACTGCAAGGAGGTGCTTGCCAAGGCCAGGGCTTCTTCAACTCTTAAGTGCTACGGACATAAATGGAAGAGTTTCACCGTCTGGTGCTGTGCACAGAAGATAAACCCTCTATGGATTACGTGCTGCCGTACTTGCTGTCGCTGGCCAAGGCGGGGCTGGCGTACGCTTCCATCAAGATCCATCTGGCGGCAATCTCCCGCTACACCAGAACTCTGGGGCGATCGTCGCTGTGGTCACATCGCCTGGTTAAGGAGTTCATGAAGGGACCTTTCCGCTTGTTCCCATCGGTGAAGGCTCCGGCCCCGTCCCCGGCGTGGGAGCTCAATGTGGTGCTGACTAGGCTCATGGGTCCTCCGTTCGAGCCTCTGCATTCGGCACCGCTGAAATTCCTATCGTGGAAGACGGCGTTCCTGGTGGCCATTACCTCCGCACGACGAGTGGGAGGAATCCAGGCCCTCTCCTGTAAGCCTCTGTACTTGACTTTCCACGCAGCGAGGGTCATGCTGAGGACGCACCCCTCCTTCATGCCCAAGGTGCTGTCCGACTTGCATCTCAACGAGCCCTTGGTGTTACTGGTTTTCTTCCCGTCGCCTTCGTCGCCAGCTGAGAGGACTTTGCACTCGCTGGATGTGGCTGGAGCGCTGAAGTTCTACGTGGACCGCACGAAGAGTTTTCGGAAGACATCACAGCCGTTTGTGAACTTTGGCCCTGTGAACCAAGGGAAGGCCCTCTCCAAGGCTTCCATTTCCAGATGGCTCTCCGGCTGGATCATGCACTGTCACCGGTTGGCAAACCGACCGTTGCCCGGACGTCCGAGAGCCCATTCAACCAGAGCGATCGCTGCTACCACAGCGTTCCTGTCTGGTGTGCCCTTGCTGGACATCTGCAGGGCTGCTACGTGGAGGTCGACGCACACCTTCACGAGATTCTACTGCATCGACCGGGATTCCAGGGAGGAGTCCAGAGTCAGCCAGGCAGTGCTGCGCAACCTGTTCGCCTGAAGATGGGCCTGGTGAAAGGGTAAGAGGTGCTTAATGTTGAGTTGAGGTAAATGCTTAATGTTGAGCCTTGCCACCTCCCGTGGTTGTGCATGTGTGTACTGCTATGTATTCTTATATTCATGAGCATGTGAATCCATGCCAGACCCCCATGCTGGAGAAGGAACAAGTTACTTAACTGTAACTGTTGTTCTCCAGCATGGGTCTGGCATGGATTCACATGCGAACCCTCCCTCCTACCCCTCTGCGGCTCTTCTCTTGGTCCTATTGCCACTGTACATGCTACCAAAATCTGAAGATGGCTGCCAGAGGAGGGGCTTAGGTAGAGGGCAGCCGTTGGCTGGAGGCAGTATGACCCAGAGACCAGTGATTGGTTATTAGGAGAAAAACAGTTCAGAAACGAAACTGAAACTGATTTTTTCTTTACTGAGGATTCCCAGCCTGACGACGGGGAATATTCATGAGCATGTGAATCCATGCCAGACCCATGCTGGAGAACAACAGTTACAGGTAAGTAACTTGTTCCATCTGCATAATTTGAAAACACGACCCCCTCCTCTTCTAACATAAAGAAGGGGGCCATGAAGAGGTTATACAGACATGGCAAAGTGTTGGCGCCCTGCGGAACACCGTAGAGTACTGGAACCAGCGTTGCTTCTGCTATATCAGAACATGCTCTGCTGCATCTATGCTTGAGAAAAGAGGCAATCCAAGATGCTGCAGAGTCTGAAAAGTTAGCAACCTCCCTCAGTCTGGAATTTAGGATGATGTGTTCGATTAAATCGGAAGCCGCTGATTGGCCTAAAGAGATGACAAGAGATAGCACACTCTTATCCATCTGGGCTAAAAGTTTGGACTTCAACTCCAAGAGTGAAGTCTCTGTGCCAAATTGTTTCCTAAATCCAGATTCATGGGAGTGAAGAATGGGATGCTGGTCCAGATGCTCCGCAATCTGACTGCAGGCAACCCGGTCCAGTATTTTAAGTAGAAAAGGCGTATTTGATTTAGGACGAAAGTTGAGAGGGTTATTCCTAGCCAGCCCTGGTTTCTTGAGCATAGGAGTAACCATAGTTTGTTTTAGCTCGTCAGGCACCTTGCCCTCCTTCAAAGTGGCAAAACAACAAAGCCAATCCTTTTCCTTCAGTTTGCAAGGTAGACCTTTTCAATGCTACACCCCCTTTGTGAGATGGGTGCAGTTACCCAGGCCAAGCAAGGGCAGAAGAGGTTGGCATTACCCGGCATTGGTATGGATGGGCAGCAAAAGGACAGACTTCTTCGGTGTCTGCTGCGCCAGCGTTGTCAAAACCCTTTGAGTTCTCCCCCATGCTTCCCCGATTGGAGGAAGAGTCTCTGGGCACTACAGCAGGTGGAAGGCGATAATCTTTGAAGCCTGGGTCTGCAGTTCGTGGAACAGGGCTATTGCCTACCATTCCTCGGGAAACCCCTTGACTAACCACCACCTCTTCCTTCACAGCCGGACACAAGTTCCAGGTTCTAAGTGTTGTCCCTGCTGCTGAAGGGAGCAGTGGAGGAGTCTTGCTACTTCCTGGTGCCCAAGAAAGGACAACCCCATTCCATCCTGGACCTCAGGGCCTTGAACAAGTACCTCATGGAGGACAAGTTCAGGATGGTGACGCTACGGGAAGTTCTCCAGGCTCTGCAATCCCAGGATTGGTTGGTGTCGCTAGACCTTCAGAACGCCTCTTTTCATGTACCGATTAATTGGAAGCACTGGAGCTTTCTTAGAATTGTCACTGGGGATGCTCGCTACCAGGTCAGAGTGCTCCCCTTTGGCTTAACCTCTGCACTCTGTTTTTTCACCAAGTTGATGGCAGTGGTGGCAGCACACCTCTGGAGAACTTGAGTTTTCGTCTTTCCATAAATATACGACTGGCTTTTCTGAGGGTGATTCGCAAAGCTGGTTTCAAAGCATCTCGAGGACACTTGCTCACTACGGCACAGCTTTGGCTTCTCCCTTAATTTTCAGAAATCACACACATGAACACAGATGCTCCAGTTCATTGGGGTGGTCCTGGACACTAAGGCAGGGAAGGCTTTTCCCCCATGAGGAGTCACCAGCATTGGCTAAATGGTCACACAGTTCTAGAACTCCTGCAATATACTAGTGTCAGGCTTTCTCTGCCTCCGGCTAATGGCTGCCTGCATCTTCATGATGCCAGAGGCCAGGGTTTGGATGCGCTCCCTTCAGTGGCTTCTTCGAAGTCAGTTGTCTCAATTCTCCGGTGACATGACGGATGCCCTAATATCGAGGGATGTGGCAAAATGACCTGTTGTGGTCGGCCAACAGGGATAACATGATGGTGGGAGAACTGTTCTAGACACCTTGGCCCAGAGTCTCAAGTGGTCACAGATACGTCTCTGAAAGGCTGGTGATTTGCTGGGGATCGGCATTTGAGCGGCCTTTGGTCCCAGGTGGAGTGCCGCTAGCCCTGACTGCTTTTTTGCCTTCGCTCTGGGGAGTTGGAGGGGAAATGCAGGGATGGGGTGCGGTCTCTGCCCATGTGCAGTGAGGCCATACCGCTTTGGTTCTGGTTGCTGGAGAACAGCATCTCTATCATTGCAGCTCATCTAGCAGGACAGAGAGCAGGATGGAGGATGCTCTGAACAGGCAGAGCATTGTCTCTCACGAGTAGAAGATGTGCCTTGAGTTCCTTTTGAAGATATTCTCTTTGGGGTAACCCAGTCAGTGGACCGGTTTGCGATGAAGGACAATGCAAAGTTCAAGCAGTTCTGTGAATTTCCACAGAGGAGGGCATTGGGGGATGCTTTCTTTGTGGAGTGGATCTTTGACCATCACTATGCGTTTCCCCCCGATTCCAGTCATTACATGGGTTCGCTGTAGGTTGAGGAGGTTACCTGGCCCTAATCACCCCAGATTGGGCGAGGGGGATGAGGTACCCGAACCTATTGGAGTTCTGCTATTTGCCCACCTCGCCAACTTCCTCGGAGACTGAACCTCTTGTCCCATTAGGCAAGTGTGGGTTCGCCACCCAAACCCAGAGTCTGCATGCATGGCTCTTCAGAGGTAGAGGTATGAGGGCTGGGAGCTGGCAGTAGAGGTTTTGGAGGTGCATCTGGCCGGATGCAGGCCTTCTACCAGGTCTACCCATGCATGCAGATGGGGAAGATTTGAGGCATGGTGTAGAGACAGGGGTGCAGACCCATTGTCATGCCCCACTTCGGTGGTCATGCCATTTTTGTTATCCCAGGCCAGGAAGGGCTTACAGATAGGCATGATAAATGGCCTCTTTATCATTGCACAAAAGACCACCTCGACAAGGTTCCTTTTTCTCCATTCCGATTGTGGCCTTAGGACCTTAATACGGTTCCCTACTTCCGAATGGGTGGTCCCTTTCAGCCGTTACATTTGGTATCCTTCTGACTACTACACTGAAAACAGCATTCTTGGTGGCCTTCACATCAGCTAAGTGCTTCAGTGAACTTCAGGCTTTCTCGTTTTAAGTCACCATTTATACAATTCTTTAAAGAGAACGTTTCTTTGAAGGTCTGACCCAAGTTCATTCCAAAAGATGTGTTGAAATTTCATATTTCCCAGAGTGTGGAGTTACCAGTTTTCTTTCCACCACCTCGTCCTTCCTAGGAGGAGGAAAGATTCCATAGGCTGGACCAAAGAGAGCATTACGTTGCTAGCTGGCCAGGACTGCCCAGCTCTGGCGAGAAGACTGTTTGTTGCCTTCTCACAATCAAGACTGGGCCGAACTGTGACTGAACAGATGATTTCTCATTGAATTGTTCTCTGCATTTCAGAATGTTCTGAGATCGCAGGAAAGGAGGTTCTGATGGGCCACCGGGCGCACTCTACCAGAGGGGGGTGGCTGCCTCATCAGGGGTGTCCCGGTTAGGGATATTTGTCAGGCCCCCATCTGGGCTTCCTTGGACCTTCTCTAAGCACCACAGCCTGGACATGGCCCGGGGCTAAAATGCCCACTTCAGTAGGGCAGTGTTAGAGTTTTTTTTTATATAAAGCTCACCCCCTGCTTTGGGAGTCTATCAAGACGAGGGATCTGTATAAGAATGCATCCTTTGCAGGAAACATATACTGTTCAAGTTCTTTTTATGGATTCTTCTCAAACAGATTCCTCATCACCCTTCCTACCTTCCCTCCTATGGAATCCTCTTCAACCTTCTTGTGGATAAGTGGTAGAGGAGTTATTGGCGCACTACGGTGTCCTGATCAGACTAGCCTAAACAATTATAATCATTTTGATGATGCAGTTTTCAATTCAATTTGGTTACGTTATTCAACCTTGTGCTATGCACAAGGTTGAAATTGAGTGAGGTATAAATCACAGTATATCCAGGTTCCTCCCGTGCTGCACCCTTTAACTTTACTTCACTCTTAGTAAACAAGTGTAGAGGATGATTTCTAATGTAATAAATTGGCATTGATTTTCACTTCCTTTATTATGTTTTATATTTTTTATTTGACTTTTTGCTTCAATTCTATATTAGTTTCTGATTTTATCAGATGTTTTGTATGTTGATATTCTGTATTTGAATATAATGATGTGCCATATTTGGCTTGTAAAAGTAATTAATACAATATAATGGAAAGTAACTATTCCACAAAGGAAATATAGTCACTAGCATTCAAAACGATCAACCACCAGGCTCTGATGGGTCCTTTCTGACAGAAAATAAACCTTCTAATTCTCATGATCAACTATTGAGACCTGCATATTTGGGTAAGTTTAGAAGCCTGTAAGATGGCATAGACATTTTTTAGGCAAATGGACATTCTGTCTCTTTCCTGCAGTTAGATTTTGAATGCATATTATACCACACACCCTTGATATCCGTTGCAAAAAGGGTGAACTGTTAACCAAAATGAATTCCATTGAAGTTACTGGACCATTTTGCTTTACTTTCAAGCTCAGCGTGAAACTGTGAAGAAGGATCCTAAGTCTGTGTTCTGCCATAAAAGAAATAAAAACAATATGGCCAAAGGATGTTTCATTACAGAAGTCAGGGAGCTGGATAAAAGCAGCTCTTAAATATCTGTAATAGAGACATTAGCAACACACTAGTCTGTGGCTCCTCCTACAAGGGAAACATGCAGACTTGCTTTGCTTTTTAGTTTAACCTTAAACACCTTAAACATTAAGGCTTCGTCCTGGTGAGGCTCATAAAAGCCATATGAAGGGAAAAGAATGAAACTGTGGGTCAGGATGCTTCCAAATTAGCTGTTGGAAAATATTGCACTGCTATTTACAGGAAAATGAATGCGCCTTTGTGGAGAACAGCATGACTGCTAGCAAATCGGGAAAGGAACTACCCGGTACAATGACTAAACTTTTATTTGCTGTACATTTAGGTTACCACACTATACCTTCCAGGCAAGTGTGCCATAAACTGGCAGACGTCTTTACTAATAAGCAAAATGATAAGTAGAGATCATCATGCCGATTGCTTAACCCAAGGACAACGCAAAATCGCTGGTCCATGCAATGACTGTCTGGTAGAGGACCATATCAATATCAGGGATTTGATGAACACCAGGCCACTAGCCCTGTGCTGGGGAATGTGGAATTTGGGGGAACCAAGTGTCTGACAGCCTTCACCTGTATACAAAAGTGACTTTAATTATCCAGTGTAAACCCACCTCAGGTGTGAATGACAAGGCTCCTGAATGGATCATCACATTTGCAAAGGAACTTGATTAACCTCTTAACCAAAACAAAAAAATGATACCTGCCTTGAGAAATGAAAGGTTCCAGATAATTGCACGCAACTCCCCTTCTGATAAAAACTATCCTTGAACTGAAGGACCAAATGAAAACGTTAGAACCATTCCCAAAACACTAAAGGACCTAGTTGGACATGATTTCCTCTATGCGCCACAATATCGTTTTCAGCTGAGTTGATGAACCAAGACAACACTTGTGGAAGTATGGCACAGTATGCATAGAGGGATTAGGTTACCCGGAATGGTCTGCTGTTTTCAACTGTAGAATAAGTCTGAAAAGTGTCAGAATTCCCTTTCAGGTGTTTTACTTCATGGAAGGAAGCAATAGGTAGGATGCAGAGTAGGAGTTGGACCCTTCAAGGGCAATCAAAGGGTCCCACAGGGTTTGCTGCTCTCGCATGTACTATTCAGTCTCTATATAAATCATATGTTAATTGCTATTTTCGTAGTGCACATCTGACACTGATATAGCCTTGTAGGGCTGTTGGCTTATCTGGAGGTTCTAAGATTGAGCATGTGTGCTTGGTTGAAAGGTTGCACGCTTGGAATGTGTTCATCTGGATCCTGTGTCTTGTGTGGGGGACCCGATAAGCATTATCTTGATGATGGGGCTGCATTCTTTTTGCAGCATATCATTCAGGACGTGTTAGTATAAAAGATTGGCTTGCGCATGTTAAAAATGTGCTATGCTGTGCAATTTTAGAAGGATCGATCCTGTTGGTATGCCTGTCTACAAAGGGTGTGTCCAATGTGGTCTTGTATGGCAGTAGCCCAGAGATGTATTCTGGTGGTGGTGGTGTGAGTATGTTTCTTTAGGCTGTGTGTGGGACCTGCACGATTTTGCAGCAGGTGTGTATTGATTGATGTCATCGATGACGCAATAATCACTCCAATTGTCAGAGACGGTTCATGGCCTTTTATTGAAAATTCAGTTGGCCCCTAGGCTTGCTGTCGTCTCCAAGCACATCCACCCTAGCACAGATGTCCTTAGGCCCAGGTTAGTATATAGTGATTGTTTCTCCCTCTGGATGCTAATTGCTAAATGAGCGGCGATGTTGACCTGAAGGTCCTTCGCCTTTTCTCTCTCAGGGTATTCTTAACCTTCCCTTCTCTAGCCAGTTCTTAGTAGTACAAAGGGATATGGGAGTTGTGCCTAGCTTAATTCTGCTTTTTCTGTTCACTCCCACTGTTTTCTCTCCTCTTTTGTCTCCTCCTCCTCCCCTCACCTCCCTCCATTTTCTGTTCCTCACCTGCCTCCTTCCCCCCATGCTGCTTCTCCTTCTCCCCCATGCTGCTTCTCCTTCTCCCCCCCATGCTGCTTCTCCTTCTCCCCCCCATGCTGCTTCTCCTCCCCCCATGCTGCTTCTCCTTCTCCCCCCCATGCTGCTTCTCCTTCTCCCCCCATGCTGCTTCTCCTTCTCCCCCCATGCTGCTTCTCCTTCTCCCCCCATGCTGCTTCTCCTTCTCCCCCCATGCTGCTTCTCCTTCTCCCCCATGCTGCTTCTCCTTCTCCCCGCCATGCTGCTTCTCCTTCTCCCCGCCATGCTGCTTCTCCCCGCCATGCTGCTTCTCCCCGCCATGCTGCTTCTCCCCCCATGCTGCTTCTCCCCCCATGCTGCTTCTCCCGCCATGCTGCTTCTCCCCCATGCTGCTTCTCCCCCCATGCTGCTTCTCCCCCCATGCTGCTTCTCCCCCATGCTGCTTCTCCCCCCATGCTGCTTCTCCCCCCATGTTGCTTCTCCCCCCATGCTGCGCTTCTCCCCCCATGCTGCGCTTCTCCCCCCATGCTGCTCCTCCCCCCATGCTGCTCCTCCCCCCATGCTGCTCCTCCCCCATGCTGCTCCCTCCCCCATGCTGCTTCTCCCCCTCCCCCCATGCTGCTTCTCCTTCTCCCCCCCATGCTGCTTCTCCTTCTCCTTCTCCCCCCATGCTGCTTCTCCTTCTCCCCCATGCTGCTTCTCCTTCTCCCCCCATGCTGCTTCTCCCCCCCGTGCTCCTTCTCCCCCCCCATGCTGCTTCTCCCCCCCATGCGGCTTCTCTCCCCTCCCCCCCTGCTTCTCCCCCCCCATGCTGCTTCTCCTTCTCCCCCCCATGCTGCTTCTCGCTCTCCCCCCATGCTGCTTCTCGTTCTCCCCCCCATGCTGCTTCTGCTTCTCCCCTCCCATGCTGCTTCTCCCCTCCCATGCTGCTTCTCCCCTCCCATGCTGCTTCTCCCCTCCCATGCGGCTTCTCTCCCCCATGCGGCTTCTTCCCCCCCCCCATGCTGCTTCTCTCCCCCCATGCTGCTTCTCTCCCCCCCATGCTGCTTCTCTCCCCCCCATGCTGCTTCTCTCCCCCCCATGCTGCTTCTCTCCCCCCATGCTGCTTCTCCCCCTCACGCTAAAATAGAAAAGTAACAAAACATCCCAAGTGTATAAATCTAGGGTGATAAAAATCATTGCATTGCATACATTAGCATTTCGGGGTTGGAATGTGCTTGTGGGTGGGACAAAGACTGATATGCAAATGGATATTTCTCCTCTGTGAAGGGTGCAGTAAGCTTAAACGTGGTTGTAGACCCTCCTGTGTGGAAGAAAATCCATAGAACAGGGTATTTTGACCCATGTTTGTTCTCAGTAGAGGGGCTCCCACACTCATTTTCAATGATACAAATGTATCTGAATTGCATTGCACTGCACTGTAAGGGGTGCTATTTGCAAAGTTAAAGTACAAGAATTGAAAAGGGAAACGTAGTTTATCAGTACTGATAGTCTGAAGGGCCAATACATTTCCCCATAACAATGAGCAAAAAGGCAAGGAAAGTGAAGCTGAAGGCTTTACTTCATTTCAAAAAGTCACAACAGGGTTAAAAATGGAGCAAAAAGAATGGGGTTCCATAGAAACTATGCAGGGAAAGTTGCACAAAGAAATCTTTCGTAACACAGAACCACTTTCGCTCAGTAGTCAGTAGCTCACCTTCTCAAGAAATTGCTGCCTCACTCCACCGCTCCTTCCTCCTGCTGGTCTCTTGGTCATCCAGCTCCTCCTCCACTGGCCTCACTCAAATAACCCATACTTCCTGTATCCTATGGCCGCCCCTTTTATTTTTTATTGTTTTACTCCTCCCCCTTCCTGGGTTGGCTTTGTTCATGGCTAATCGGACCCAGTCTTCCCCACCCGGGGATGTGGTGTTGGTAATCAAGATTACAAATGGCGGGCTAAGCTCTGGGCCATTCCTCTGCAGAGCAGTGGCAACCCGAGAAGCACAGTGTTTGAGTGTTTGTGGGCTTTCCTCTGTGTGCCCCAAAGTTAAGTTCTATGATGGGTGGGATGTGTAGCCCCTGAATTTGTTCATTGTTGCCTACGGGCTTTGGCAGCAGTTGTGCATGCTCGCTGCAGCTATATCGCAGCACTGCATGGATTCCCTGCCAGTTGTGTAGTGGTGGCACTGTGGTTTTCCCCGCTGATGGCTGATCGCAGACTGCAGGTGAGTTGGGCAATGGTGGTGAGGACGTGATCTGGTGATGGTTGTTATATGGTGCTGGAATATTTACCTCACTCAGGTAGTTTTCATTGGTTTCGCAGGTCCCTAGGAAAAACAAAAGACCACTGACAAGTACCTTGTTATAGAGGCATGCCTTGAGAAAAAATGCACTGCTTGGAAACCTGCTGCCATTGCGGTAAGGGGAATCGGGAATTGGGGCTCAACTGCCACCATCCATCTCAGGGATACGACGGCTCTGTATTCCGCCATGGTGGGCCTCCCACCCCAGACTGAGAGGGGTTCCCATCCCCTCTTAACAATTCCATAATACTGGCCTTGTCACACAGGATAGGCGAATAATTAGTTTGGTTGTCGGATGATTGTGAGGAAAGCCTGGAATCCAGGTCGCTTTTCCAGGGCTGAGTAAGCCTCTGATGGGTAAAGGTGTTCAGGCTGTAGGAATATTGATGCTGTCCTCGAGTCAGAGGAGGAGTGAGTAGTCGGGCTTTATATTTGTTAATAAAAGTTAGGTGGTCTACAAGCTAGCAGATTAGGGGACCAAGAGAGTTCCATAGCTTGATGGTTTCCACTGAGAAACAATTACTGCTCAAGCAGTATTCAGACAAATTTAATCATTCCAAGTGTGGTTGTATTATGAAGTATTTTGGGGTGGAGGCTGCATCTCGGACTGTAGCTGTTCATAGGGGTTTGCAAGAGCTGTAGCGGTTTAACTCTAGCCAAAGGACCACATTCAGTGCTGGTGATAGGTGATCACAATGGTCCAAATTGTGAAAGCATATGAATTCTGAAAACCTAGGTATAAGCCATTGTCATAGTCCCGGTAGGGCAGGAAAAGTGCCATTCTGGCATTTGCTCAGTGAGGGAAGTCTCTCAAGGGACAGATGCACCTCGGTGCCCTGAGAAAGCAATATGAGGACTTGGGCATTAAGTTGAGGAGCTAGCAGAAGATTGAGTGTAAGATGATGGTTAGATTTTTCAAAGTTTTGGATTGAGTGCCCAGCTTTTGGGGCCGCGTCTAGAGACATTGGGCAGCTGGCCAGTGTTTACTTGTAATGATCTACCTATTTGGATGACTGAGATCATCCATTTGTCCAATACAAGCCAGCATTGGCATAGTTTAGTGTAGTTGGAGTCTGTTAAGTTATGAATGATTTGCACATTTTCAGAATAGTTGTAGTGTGCAAGTCCTAAAGATTGAATCAATCGAGGGAGAAACCCGTTGTAAAGGACGAAAATGAGCGTGAACGTGTAGTTTTGGCATGTGCTGGGATTTTCTTTTCTTCTCTAAATGTACTTGTCCCAGGGCAAAATGTTTGACAAATCTGCATGTCCTATAAATAATCTGCTGAAATACAGCATCCACTGTGCGATCCAAAGTCCACCACATTCTTACTTTCAATTGGATTATAACCACAATCGCAGTGCTTGGAAGAGGAAGGAGGACAGCTTTAAGGTTTGTTTAAAAACCTGATGTATTTATTCAGACCCTGGGGAGAAGCGCAAACCATTCAGGAGGCTGGAAAGGCAGGGGTCCATCCACGATCAGCGCCATTGTTCTCTCCTAGCCGTTGGCGCCTCTCTCCCACATCTGTTATTTATAATATCTGCTCTCCCAGGCACTCTTCCCCCTCCACCCTTCGTCCCATGAACAGCCACCTCCCTGCCAATCCTGCAGCCCTCCACACACCCCAATTTACCATTGCTATTTTAATGGAAAAGGGACTTAATCCCTTTTCTATTTTCAATGGCAGCAGGCATCTTTTTTGATTTTTTTCAAGAGGAATTGGGCACATGCAATGTGCGCAGAAACCATTTCCCATAAAAGAACATGCTTTAAAGGCATTCACTTCAATTGGTCCTACCTTGGGCTCGGCTGGCATGACGTTACCAGCCCTGTCTGCTTCGAACATGGGCATGATTGTTATATTATTCAATCAAGCAGGCAATTGCAATCAGTTGGCACAAACCTACTGACCTACAGAATTGGCTGATGTTCTACGAACAAAGTCAAAGCAATAGATCTCTAGGTTCCTTACTTTGCATAGGTTATGTCACCGATCGAGGGTGCATTGAATATTGGTTCCCACCATCCCACGGCAATGTCCATGCATTTGTTTTTTATGCAGTAATGTGAACAATTTGAAAAAAGGGCTGTGAGAACTTCATACAAGACAAAGGCGGGCCTTGGAGTGGAGCTGTGAATACATACAGAAAAACATTAAATCAAACAATGAGCTGAGAGCTTGCACTGACGGAATCTCGGAAACAGATACTTTAACCATTGGAAATGGGGAAGTATCATGGAATAAAACCAGTTTTGTGCCACTTCTCAAGTTCAAACAGTATTTTGCCAACTGTTTTATTTTGCATGGATATTATACAGTGTGGCAGTATTCTGCATAACACACACGTCAATATGTCAATGTTAAAGACCAAGCATTAAATCATTACTGTCTTGATATTGTATGCAGAGAAAGCATGACTCACAGCAAATCTGAAAGGGTTTCAATCATGTTTGCTACTACTTGTGTTACATTTCTGCCTTTTTACGCATTCTGCATACCCCTATTTAGGGCATATCAAGCATGTACGTAACTAAGTAGTTTCATCTAACTGAGCCCTCCTCATTATAGATTTAGTTTCTTTTAGTTTCTCAGTGTACAGATTTGCCACACTTGATGTGGCTAACCTAACTCGTCCAACTCTTCTGTCCTTTGGTGTGTGAAGATGTCACTTACCGAAAAATACTTTGTTTTCGAATGACTTCTACCAATCAAAAACATGGCACAGCTAAGGGAGCCACAGTGGCACCAAGTGTGGTGAAGCAGCGCGTTGAGAAACTAGAAGAAACTAAAATCTATTAAGAACATAACCCTTATAAGAATTGCATTAGGGTTTGGAAACGTTACATTGACGTCGTACCAATGATTTGGACAGGAGAGGAAAGTACAGCGATGTCCTTTGTATGTTAGCTTAATAATCACAACAAATATTTGCAGTTTACAGCCAACCATCACAACAGTTGACTTTAGATGTTTCGGTTTAATTTGGAAAGAAAGATTAGCAGTAAGACTGTTAAGAAATTAACAGATGCAAACTACCTTCTAGGTTACTCTAGACATCATCCGAAAGATATACAGGACACTTCCCCTTTGTTCAATTTTTAAGGTTAAAAATAAATAGTTCAGAGAGGCAAGACTTTATAGAGGAGGCAAATAAACTTAATACCAAGTTGTATGATCTGGATTGCGACTTAATGCATTTAAAAGAGCAAAATAGTTTTACAGAGAATCTTTATTAAAACATACCCCAAACACCAGACCCATACCAAACTCTTATTTGTCAGTAATTTGTCAGACCTCTCTGTTAGTATCAAAAGGAATATGAGCAGAAATTGGAAGATAATACAAGGAGGTAAAACTCTGTTAGAACCACCAATATTGGTGTTCAAAAGGGGTAGGAATCTGAAAGACCAATTATTAAAGAACAACATTAGTCCAATAAAAGATCAACAGCCTGACATCACATAATAGTGGGGTATTGAAACAATCACGGGATATGCACCTTGTGGGCAAGGTAAATGTTGCAACCAAACCACAAGTAGTATTGAAATGGACCTGGGCCAAAGTGGAAGCAAATCGCATTTACCAACTGTAATACAGAAATGGTGTTTTATGGTATTTGGTGTTCACGCGGCTTGCTATATATTAGCAGAACAGAAAGAAAGAAAGAAAAAAGCACAAGAAATCACTGAACATAAAAGCTGTATAAAGAACAAAATCATGATGGCCCTGTTGGTGAATCATTGAGTCTCAAGACCAAGAAAGGTAAAGATTGAACTACAGATAAAGAACACCTCTTCAAAAAAGAACAAGAAAACATGTTTCTAATGAAGAGTGATAGAGGTTTGAATGAACGTATTTAATGTAATACAATTGAGTGCTAGCTCCATGTGATTTGGAGTGGTATATCTACATTAGACAGCTGTATATATTATAAGAGTATTGAGAGGTTGTTCTGGAGACTGAGAGCACAAATGATATCAATGTTTGCCTCATTGGAATTCTGCATAGAGACATACAACGGTTGCAATATAGGCTGAGGTATCACAAGTAATTGTTTTTCGATTCCAGCCGTGTAATATCGATCGTAGGGGTAGGAATTGCATAACAAAAAAAGAGACACGGACAGCATGACTTAGACGTCAGACATATGTTAGAAGTATTAACAAGACAACTGAAAAAGCACAAGACACTCCAAGCTGGTAACAGTACGCTTTGAGAGGCATACTGCTTGACCTTAATGCGAGAATGATCGGCAAGCAAATAAATAGTAACGAAGGGGAACAATACAAGTTAGTGGTAGATGAGAAGCTTATAGCTTTTCGAAAAATATGCTATACAGGACTACTACTTTTTGTTACACCAGGAACATGCAAGCATCCACACTAAGACAACGTTACTGGGTGCTTAGCGTTGTCAATAAAGAGGGAATGCAAAAAAAAACAGGTGATGTTTAGTCAGAGGCCGAATACGTAATGACAATGCGAGAGATTCATGCGTGCGAGCCCCTGACTCCATTAAGCAGGCCGGCGGTCCTGTTACAGAGACTACACCCGGCGGCTCAGGCCCTGACACTCCACGCCACACCAAACACCCATTCCACGGCCGGCAGTCGACTGTTGAAGCCCACACAGTGTCAAAGGGAACATCCTTCAAATCATCCCTGTCCTCTAGGCCATAGCGTTGGCCTCATGACAGGCACGCGAAACAGATGTCTGAGTCAGTTTCTGACACCGCATCTCAAACAAACCACCTTTCGGGCACTGAAAGATGTACATCCAAAGGTACTTCGGACCGTTCCACTACCTCCAAGATGAGAGAACTCCTCAGAAAACACATTCCAGACACACTCTTAAGTCCAAGGTGTCAATCTTCTAAATCTTCGATGCCCCTACCGTCACTAGCCTCTACTTCCCATAGTTAAAGCCATTCTCTTCCCAAGGACTCTTTCAGGGGCCATGCAACACAAACAGTCTGCACTAATAGAGGGTACCTCTACTATTCCTCTACAGGACACCCGTGTTCCCCCAGTGTTTCCTAGTTCCACTCGATGGACTCCAGAGAGTTTTGACAGGGTAATGCGGGGAATGTCCTGCTTTGTGGACTTCTTTGATCACCACCCTGAGACACTTAAAGGGGCCCTGTCATGGGTAAGTATCTAAAGATCAACCAACTGTCAAAAGACCACGTTTAGAGCCCAGCACCTCACAGGATCTATATTTTATAGACACCTCGGGTTCTTAAAATCCTGGGTCCCCAGGGGATCAAGGCTACCAATATGATGCTGACCAATATTACAACGACCATGACGTCTGTCATCCAATCACCGGACTATCATGATCAGCCTGTGGCAAACTCCCCAGTAGATAATCAGCTACAGTACAATGAGCACCTTTTCAAGGCTGCAGGACATTTCAAATATGACACACAGAAGGCCCATGTGAATAAGGACTTTGTGGAAGACATTCTTGGGGCAAAATGTCTGACACACACTCCCCTGCCCCCCTCCTGCAATCCATTCAGAGACTTATTCAGCCATCCTTACTCCTAACCTTATGAGGGCAGTTAACCCCTGAATTGATTTTTTTTTCAGACCAGGCCCCTTCTGACACCCTATACATCAGGGGTCAGTTAAAACCAGACTCCCTTGTTGTTACCACCGATAGCCTCTACGGAGGCCCCTCCTGATGAGGAGAGCACAAATATATACACTCTGGGCAGAAAAGTGTCTTCCTCAACTGCCTACCAGGCAGGAATTGCCAATAATACCACCCTTTTGGCTAGCTATAATTGCCATAAGTGGGACAAAGTACTACAGCAAATTGAAACGGTCCCAGAGCCATTCAAATCACAGCTCCTAAACATGGTATCTATGGGTAAGCAAGTGGCGAACTGCATCCTAAAGAACAACCCGGATGCCACCGATAATGCAAGTCGGCGAATAGCAGAAGTCACTAAACACCACGCCTGGTTAAGACAATCGGGCTTCACGTTCAAAACACAAGCCACCTTGCTAAACATGCCTTTTGAGCCTAATGCCCTGTTTGGTAAAGCGGTCGAGGACGCCCTTATGAGTGCAAAGGAGGAGTACGATACCCTAAAATCCCTTGGCCAACTATCAATCAAGCCCTTTGTGCAAAGAGGCGCTTTTAACACAAGGCGGTTTCATGGGCAAAACTCACAATGCTCCTCCAGTTATAATCAAAGTGGCCAATCGTCCTCTTGGGGTTCCTCACAGGGACAATCTTCCTCTCAGAACTTTCAAATGGGCTACACAAGGTCTAGAAGGTCTAGAAGCAGAGGTAGGGCCTCCTCAGCCAGAGGCACCACCCTACCAAAACAATGATGCCCCGCTCCAGGTCCCCTCATTTGCCACTCCAGTAGGAGGTTGCATTTCACAATTTACCCATGCATGAGACGGTATCGCCTCAGACAAGTGGGTACTATCTACCGCAGCGGGCCAATACTGTATAGAGCTTATACAAAGACCACCGAATCACCCGCCAAGACAAAAGAAAATGGTCTCCGGGCAAAGTTTCGAAAAAATAGTTTCAACAGGTAAAAGTTTCGACGCGAAAGTGCCGAAAACAAACATTTTGAATTTTTTTTTGTAAATAGTAAAGGGTTTATTTTAATTTGGTATAGTTAAATGGGTGTTTAAAAAAGAAAACGGGGGTTTGGGGCGGGGACCCCCCCATAAAAATAAAATAAAAATAAAAAATAAAAAAAAATTGAAACTTTTTTTCCCGACATTTTTGTGTCGGAACTTTCACCAGTCGAAACCTTGACTGTCGAAACAGTCACTATGAACCAAAAAAATGACGCAAGAAGAACAGCGCATATTGCTAGAGGAGGTGAAGGCTCCGCTGGAGAAGGACGCCATAGAAATCGTCCAAACCAGGTAAACAAGGGTATCTATTCAACGTACTTCATTCTACCAAAGAAAGATCTAACTATGCTCCCGGTCTTAGACCGGCGAACACATATGTCAAGCCACAACATTTTTGCATGACAACGCTGCAGGAAGTAATGCCCCTACTGAAACAAGGGGACTACATGGCTTTCTGATGCTTGTTAATCTGCTTAGAATCACATGCTGTGCATATGGTCCGACATCCAGTGGTAACCGCGGAGTATTGCATCTTGTCTTTCGGGGACCAAAAGGGGACGTCGGCATAGGCGTGTCTGTAACACTATCCGTATTGTGACGTGCAGTGTACCCAAAATCCCTCACACGCCGAGGACCCGCAGATTATTTTTTTCCACCCAGATATCTGGTCGCCCTATAGCGGAGCTCTTCATAAGAGACAGTATTTATCTTTATACTGACTTTGTCGGTTATTTTCCCTTAAGTCACTTCGACGGCAATTCAAGCAACTTCGGCGAAGACTGTGGGAAGCTTCGACAGCGGCGGATTTCGTCGCCTAAGATTCGTCGGCTGAGCCATCCACGTGGCCGGGCCCTCTGGCCGGGCCTACACAGTAGGGAGAGTCAGGTTGGGGTGGCCATATCTTTTGTTATGTCTCTCCTCTTTCCCCCTCTTTGCCCTCTAGGTCTGGTCATCTTTATCTATACCTTTCGCTATGGAAAGGACACCATTTAGGTTCTGCCCTAAGTGTAGGGTCAGGTACCGTGGAAAGACGAGCACAGAACGTGTAATTCTTGTCTACCCCTAGATCACTACGAGAAGCGGTGTGCTGTTTGTAAGCTCCTTCGGCCTAAGACCCTTAAGGAGTGCTGTGTAAAGCGGTGGGCCGCGTACGGTATGTTGCAGGCTGAACCCTCTTCCCCCACCGTCACACCCGCCGAAAGTGACGGGGGCACTGATGATGACCAGACATCCGTGTCGGATGTAATCGACCTTGAGGCGGACGCTTCTAGGTCCGCCTCGCCCGTCCCCGACCCCTCTAGGCCTGACGTAAGTCTTGCTTCGGGGACAACACCCGGCGACAAGGGCGTACAGAAACCACGAAACACGAAGCACACAACCCCACCACCGATTTCGACAGTTACGTCGAAAAAGGTGAAAGCACGAACAGGACCGCCGAAAATTTCAACAGATTCCTCTGATCTGGTAGATCAGCAGCCTTCCCCGCCTCCGCAGCAGCGTCTTGCGACTGGGCACTCCAAAAATAAGGGCGCTACCTCTAAATCGGGTTTACACGCCGAAGTGTGATCATCCGACGCTCCGGCACCCCCTAAGGCCCCGGTAGGCCCGAAACCTACTCCTAGGCCTCCTAGCCTTTCCACAGGCGAAAAATCTACCGCTAGGCCCTCTGATGCCCTGGTAGGCAGTAAATCTACCGCTGACCCGTTGACTCACGCCGGTTCGGCAGAGATTGAGGATATTATCGCAAGGATTACTTCGGCGGTTGGGCTGACTCCTAAGACACTGTCGAAACGCATGGAGCGTGCCGCGGACAGGTCTAAAAACACGTCATGGCGCCGCAGTACTCGCGAAACCTACGAGGACAGTCAGGAGCCTCTGTCCAACACCCTTGGGGACAAATTTCAACGCCAAAGAGAGGAAGACAGCGTTTTTCCACCTTTGGGTCTTTCTGGTTCATCTAAGTGGACCAGGGAAAAGTTCGAAGGATGCATGGACCGTCTTGAAAGGATTGTCTCACGTTCTGAGCATCCTTCCCCTAAGAGATCTCATGAAGACCCTCTTTTGGGGTCAACTTCGTTTCCAGGAAATTCTTGACTCTCAGCCTTCGGCTTCTGTCCATCATGAAGATGTGGTCCAGATGGACACTTACCGAGACATCTAGGATGAGGAAGAAGACACTTCCTTCCTGCAAGACTACCCTGATGACCAGGCGGATGCCATGGACAACTGGGAGGAAACCCAGCAAGTGGCGACGGAGCCATGGACGCTCCCCACGCAAGATCAGGACACTGATGTCTTATGCCTGGATTCTCCTCCCACCACTCTGGCCCGCCAGGCCTCACCTGTAGACGATCAAATGGCCTTCAATGCCATCTTAAGGAAGGCAGCAGAGCACTTTCAAATCACCACTCAGGAGGCGGTACCCGAACAAGATTTTGTGGAGGACATTCTCAAAGAGACACCCCCCTCAAGCCAATCGATTCACCTCCTGAACTCTGTTAAAAGCAATTTGACCCCTGACTGGTCACGCCAGCTCAGCCCCGGGCAGTGACTCCAAGAGTGGAAAAACTATTTCGGCCAGCTCCTACGGACCCTCAATATATTAAAGGCCATGCCACCCCTGACCCCTTGGTAGTCACTACCACCCACAAACGGGCATGGGTACCCCTTGCTACGGGGGCGGCACCTCCGGATAAGGCATCTAAAAGGTTGTACGCCTTAGGTAAACGTGTTACCTCGGCAGCTGCATACACCACACGCATAGCGAATAACACTACGCTGCTTGCCAGTTATGCAGACGCATAATGGAACCTTTTACAAGAAGGTCTCCAGGAGGTTCCTGAACCCGCTAGGTCCAGACTTCTCACCATCCTGGCCGAGGGCAGGCAGGTAAATCAGAATATAATCAAGAACACTTTGGACACTGCTGAGACGGCAGGCAGGTCCCTGCCCCAGGGCACACTACTCAAGCGGCACGCTTGGCTCCGCAACTCGGGGTTCAAGCCTGAAACACAGGCTGCTCTCATTAACAAACCCATAGAAGAGACCAATCTCTTCGGGAAAGCGGTCAATGCTCTGGAGACGGCCAAGAATGAGCATAAGACTCTTAAATCATTACAGCAAATAACTCAGAAGCCTTCCCCCCAAAGGGGAGGCGGTTCTCGTCGGTCCTTTCGAGGGCAATCCCGTGCAGGTCAAAACAACTACAATACGGGAAACAAACTCTGGACAAACATCCGGAAGCCCTGCCAACTACCCACCTAGGGGTCAACGACACGGCAAAGGCAGAAGCCCCAACCCCAGAGGAGCCGCAGCCTCTGGTCAGAAATAACCAACGGATCCAGGTCTCCTCCCATGTCACCCTGGTCGGGGGGCGTTTAACATCTTTCCTTGTGGCATAGGAGGGGATAACTTCAGACAAGAGGGTCATAAAGACTGTCACCCACGGGTACTGCGTGGAATTCACCCGACCACCACAGTTCAGACCACGATGTTCACAACGCCTCTCGCCGGACCATCTGCAGATCCTGAATCAAGAGGTGGAAGCGCTTCTGGGAAAGGACGCCATAGAAGCTGTCCCTATTCTTCAGGTAAACAAGGGTATTTATTCAGTGTACTTCCTTGTACCCAGGAAGGATCTCATCATGCGCCCTGTTCTAGACCTGTACCCAGTGAACACATTTATAAAACCTCAAAGGTTTCGTATGGTAACGCTACAGGAAGTGATCCCACTGTTGAAACAGGGGGACCACATGGCAACATTGGACATGAAAGATGCATACTTTCATATTTCAGTTGCCAGCGCACAGGAATAAAGTTCATGATAGAGGACAGGCATTACCAATTCAAGGTGGTCCCCTTCGGCAACGCCTCAGCGCCAAGGGTGTTTACAAAGGTCCTGGCAGTAGTGGCAGCATACCTGCGCAGACTATCCGTCCCGGTTTACCCTTACCTTGACGACTAGCTCATAACAGGGGACTCTTACGACACGTGCTTTTTGAACACCAAGAAGACCGTAGACCTTCTGTTCAGTCTGGGATTCTGTATCAACGGAAATAAGTCCAGTCTAGTCCCCAGTGAAATAAAACAATTTCTGTGGGCTCTAATCCGAACGAAGGACGGACTCGTCTTCCCCTCGAACGAGAGGGTTCAGAACAGTAGCCAGTCGGGAGGTGACGGTACGCAAGGCCATGCGGTTGCTAGGTATGATGGCGTCATGCATATACTTGGTTCCCCACGTGCGCCTGTGCATGCGTCCCATGCAAGAGTGGCTCAACAGCCAGTGGTGTCAGGCCAGCGGACAATGGGAAGATCTGGTAGTTGTCTCGCCAGCTCTCGTTCCCTCTCTGCAGTGGTGGTCGAGGGAAAACCTCTTGAAGGGGAAGTCCTTCACCACCCCCGCAATGGAAGCCACTCTCACGACAGATGCATTTCTCACGGGGTGGGGCGGCTCACCTGCTTCAGCAAACAGCGCATGGAGTGTGGTCCCCACAAGTAGCATGCAACCATTTAAATCTGCTAGAGCTATTAGCAGTGTTCAAGGCACTGAAAGCCTTTCAGACTCAACTACAAGGGAAGACAGTTTTGGTTCTGACAGACAGCAGCACAGCCATGTATTACCTAAACAAACACGGGAGCACACACTCTCCAGGGCTATCCAAGCTGTCCCAAAACATTTGGATGTGGGCCCTCAAACACAAGATATTTCTGTTGTCCCAACACGTTCCAGGGGAACTCAATCTCCTGGCAGACGTGCTCAGCAGAGATTTCCCACTGTCCGCAGAATACGAATGGCGTCTGCACGAAGATCTCGTCTCCGCAGAATGGGGCTTCCCAGAGATCGACCTGTTCGCAACTCAGGAGAACAGGTCGATCTATGCCTCCAGGTATCCCCAGAGTCGCTCCAAGGGGAACTGAATCTGGATAACATGGTCAGGGAATTTTGTTTATGCTTTTCCCCCCCGACTCCCCTACTCAACAAGATGCACCAGGAACCAGTCACCATATTGGTAGCCCCGCCAACCCTGGTTTGCTCATCTGAGGGAAATGTCCCTCTCCCCAGCAGTCAAACTACCCTGCCCGTACAACATGTTGTCTCAGGACAGGGGGGAGACCCTACATCCATGCCCACAAACTCTGAATTTAGCAGCCTGGCTCCTGAGGTCATAGAGTTTGGACACCTTCAGCTCCCTCAGAGATGCATGGACATTCTCTGGGAAGCTAGTAAACCTAACACCTGCTATTGCTATTCCAGTAAATGGAAACGCTTTGTCATCTGTTGTAATACCAAGGGTATCAATCCAATCGATTGCTCACCCACACACATTGTGCTGTACCTACACATTTGTTAGAAGCACGACTGGTCTTCAATTCCCTAAAGGTTCATCTTGCTGCTCCCTCAGCCTAAACCACGTCACAACAGAAAGTGTCATGGTGGAAAATACCGGTTATTAAGCACTTTATGGAAGGGGTTAAGAGAATCCATCCCCCATTTCTCACCCAGCTCCTGGATGGGATCTAAATGTGGTTTTAACCAGACTCATGGGATTTCCCTTTGAGCCAATGCATAAAGCAAGTTTAAAAGACCTTACTTACAAGACGGCCTTCTTAGTGGCTATCACTTCCATTAGAAGGGTTAGCGAACTACAGGCCCTTTCTGTTCTAGACCCTTTTGTTACAGTCCACAGGGATAAGGCAATTCTGCGCACTCATCCCAGATTTGTGCCTAAATTCATTTCGAAGTTCCATGTGAACCAATCGATCGAACTACCCACTTTCTTCCAGAATCCCACTAGCATGGCCGAAAGAAGCCTACACACACTAGATGTGCGCAGGGCAGTCATGTTCTACCTGGAAAGAACCAAAAAACAAACCAATTTTGCGTTTCAAGGGCAGCTGGCAGAGAAGGGGATCCTGTCTCTAAATCAGCTATCTCAAGGTGGATTGTCAAATGCATCACACTGTTACACTCTTGCTAAGAGAGAACTGCCCTTCAAGCCTAGAGCACACACTACTCGGGGCACTGGGGCTTCCATAGCATTCATTGCAAATGTTCCCCTAGAGTCCATTTGCAAATCGGCAACCTGGAGTTCTGTACACACCTTTACAAAACACTATTGCCTAGACACTCATTCTAGATCTGACTCTCAGGTGGGACAAGCAGTATTAAGACATCTTTTCTCTACTGTTCCTTCTCATAACCCACCTACAACTCCGGGTACTGCTCGCTAATCTATGCACAGCATGTGATTCTAAGCAGATTAACAAGCATCAGAAGACATGCATTACTCACTGTAATAGCATTTCTGATGATTGTTTCTGCTTAGATTCACATGCGCCCTCCGTGCCTCCCTGCTCAGGGTGGAAGGAACATAGACGTCTTACTACTTTCTCTCTTCTTGTACTCACTCCCAATAGCCTTGGGCTCCCTCATGGCAGAAAGAATACAATCGGAGGGACCTCAGCGCGTGAGGGATTTTGGGTACACTACACGTCATGATCGGGATGGTGTTACAGACACTCCTGTGCCGACGTCCCCTTTCGGTCCCCGAAAGGCCAGATGCAATACTCCGCGGTTACCACTGGATGTTGGACCATATGCACAGCATGTGAATCTAAGCAGATTCAGAAATGCTATTACGGTGAGAAATGCATGTCATACTTTCATATTTCAATGTTCCCAGCGCACAGAAAATACCTGCGCTTCATGATTGCGGAACAACACTACCAGTTCCAGGTGCTCCGCTTCGGCATAGCCTCCGCTCCAAGGGTATTCACCAAAGTGCTGATTTAGTGGCGGCGCACTTGTGCAGATGATCAAACCCAGTGTACCCTTATATGGACTACTGGCTAATAACTGGGGAATCCCCACAAATTTGCAAGGACACCACCCTAAGAACTATCAACCTTCTATTCCAATTGGGGATCTCTATCAATGAGAAAATATCAAGTCTCATCTCCAGCCAAGCAAAGCAATTTCTGGGAGCTATCATAAGGAGAAGGGAGGGGCTAGTCTACCCCTCAAATGAAAGAGTTTAAAATATGCTGTTGGAAATACCTCACTACTTAGCCGGTTGCCAAATAACCGTACAAAGGCAATGTGTCTGCTTGGATGATGGTTTCATGCATTTATTTAGATCCACAGGCACGGCTGCGCATATGCCCAATGCAGGAGTGGTTAGCGAAACAATGGTCTCAGGCAAGCGGTCAGTAGGACGATCTAGTGGTTGTTTCGCTAACCCTAGTACAGGCTTTTTGGTGGTCCAAGGAAAATTAGTTTAAAATTAAAACCCTTTCATAATCCACCAGTTCAAACAATACTTACTACAGACGCCTCACTCTCCGGATGGGGAGCCCATTACCTCCACCAAACTGCTCACGGACAGTGGACTCACACGACAGCCCAAAACCACATCAACCTCCTAGAACTATTAGCTGTAGCTTTTCAACTGCATCTAGTAGGTTAGACAGTACCTCACAGACAGCAGCACTCCCATGTTTTACATAAACAAGCAGGAAGGCACAGACTCTCTAAGTCTGTCCAGGCTAGCCCAGAAAATGTGCAAGTGGGCACTCAATCGGAACATGTTCCTAGTTTCTCCACACGTTCCAGGGGAAGTCTGTGCTCTGGCAGACAGCAGAAACTATCTCTCAGAGGAGCACGAGTGGAAACTCAACAAAGACATTCTAAACAAAATCTTCTTCCTAAGGGGTTATCCTCCTTTAGATTTGTTCACCACAAACCTAAACGCACAATGCCCAGACTTCGCATTCAGATTTCACCAACCTCAATCCAAGGGGAACGCCCTGTGGATGAGCTGGTCAGGGAAATTTGCCTGCGCTTTTCACCCAACACCACTCTTCAGCAGAATAGTGCACAAGGTTCACCAGGAACAAGCCACGCTTATCCTGATAGCCCTGATGAGGGCAAGGCAACCATGTCCACATCTGCTGAAACTGGCACTGTGCAAACCGATCAAACTCCTGTGCCCCAACAACATGCTTCCCACCACGGGGGACTACACTCCATCCACATACTCAGCCTTTGAACTTGGCAGCTTGGCTCCTGAAGTCATAGTTTGGATACTTAAAACTACCTAAAAGGTGTATGGATATCCTAAAGGAGGCACGCAAATCCAACACCAGGCACTGCTACTTCTACAAGTGGAAAGGATTTGTGATATGGTGCCGATCACAAGCCTTAAATCCAATTGAATGTTCTCCAGTAAACATTCTTCACTACATGCTTTACCTACTAGATTCTGGCCTAGTATTTAACTCCATCAAGGTTCACCTAGCGGCTCCGTCTGCGTACACCACTTGCAAAACAAGTGTCTTTGTGGAAAGTTCCTGTTATCAAGGCTTTTTAATGAAAGGAGTAAAGAGACTATACTCTTCCATTTCTAACCCTCCACCCGGTTGGGATCTTAATGTGGTACTCTCAAAGCTCATGGGTCCACCCTTTGAGCCTATGCACAAGTCGATACTCTAACACCTAACCTAATAAAACGCTTTCTTAGTAGTCATCACCTCCATAAAATGGCTCAGTAAGCTACACGCATTGTCAGTACAAGACCCTTTCTTTGTTATCCACAAGCACAAGGTAGTACTTGGAACACATCGTAGGTTTTCACCTAAATTCATATCCAAGTTCCATGTGTACCAATCCATTGAACTACTTATATTTTTCAAAAATCCATCTAACGCCGTTGAAAGGAACCTTCATACACTAGATGTAAGAAGGGCGGTTCTGTACTATGTGAACAAGATAAAGCCTCTAAGAAAAGCAGATCAGCTTTTTGTCTCGATAGCACCTGGAAGGGAGCGCGATCATGTTTCTAAAAACGCCATATGGATAGAAAAGTGCAAACAACTAACTTTGCTATTCTCTATCAAAAAAGACACTGCCTTTCACACCAAGAGCTCACTCTACCAGAGGTACAGCTTTTATTGCAAACGTCTCTCTAGACACCATTTGCAAGGCAACTACATGGAATCCCATGCATACCTTTACTCGGCATTACTGCATTGACGCACATTCTAAAGCAGATTCACAGGTGGGACAAGCAGTGCTAGAACATTTATTTGCCACTGTACCTTCTCACAACCCACTTACTTCTCCAGATACTGCTCGCTAATCTATGCCTAGCATGTGATCTAAGCAGATCCACAAGCCTCAGAAGGGATACATTACTCACCGTAATTGTATTTCTGATGCTTGTATCTGCTTAGATTAACATGCGCCAGCCCATCCTCTGCTCCTGGAGTAGAAGGTGCATAGATGTCTTTCTTGCTTTATCTCTGTCTGCTTTATTACATCTGTACTCGTGCTACACTTGCAGCCTCATGTCAGAAACAAAACATTCTGAGGGACCCCGACGTATGAAGGATCATGGCTAAAGTGGACGTCAGACTAGGGATAGCATTATTGAAACGCCCAGTCGACGTCCCTTTTTGAGTTTTGAAAACAAATAATGTAATAACCCGCGACGACCACTAGATGTCGGCCGATGCATAGTATGTGAATCTAATCAGATACAAACATCAGTAATACGATTACAGTGAGTTATATACACATTTCAGAGGCTTGTGGTTCTGCTTAAAATCGCATGCTTTGCATAGGCTGACATCTAGTCGAAGTTGCAGAGTATTGCACATGAGGTTTTCGAAGTTCGAAAAGGAATGTCAACAGGGCATGACTGTAATACTGTCCCTAGTGTGATGTACCCTGTACCCATGATGCCTCATGCGTCGAGGTCCCTCAGATAAATTGTTTTCCGCCATTGTGGCAAGTTGTTCTTTCGCGGAGTCCATACCTTGATCTACTTTGTGTGTTAAAATTCACCCAAACCTCTTCTGTCGTTAGCGTTTCGATGCACTAATTCGACGGCTGTTAACATCTCAACGACTGATCCTGGTTTCAGAAACGGACGTTCTGTTCTGAAGACGGGCTCCGGCCTACACTGAGCTTCAGCCTAACCAGTAGGGAGAGTTGGGGAGCGGGGATTGATCCTTCTTTGTTAGAGAATGTATACCCCCATTTTCTGCCCCTAATACATTTGTCCTCCTGCCTTTGTGTCCGCCTACCACTATGGAGCGCACCTCTTTTAAATTCTGTGCAACAGAAAAGAAACAGAGTTTGCAACCACTGCCTTCCACGTGACCATCTCGAATCCCGTTGCCCGGCGTGCAGGCTCTTTAGGCCCAAGACCCTAAATGAGCACCGGACCAAGCGGTGGACTATGTTGCCTCAAAGCTCTGCTATGCTGCCTCAAAGAGCTGGAATGACCTCCCACATGACCTAAGGCTGTGTCGGTCCTTGCCCAAATTTAAACAAAAGTTGAAGACATACTTATTTTTCTGAAATGTCTTGCTCGCCTCTAACCCCTGAGATTGTTAGGTTTGCTGTTTTATGTGTCTGTTATGTGTGCGCAACCATGCCCATTGACCTGTCTTTACGCGTAATATAAATAAATAAATGCCGGCGGAGTCGGAAACAGCCGCCGGGATTTATTAATCGGACCACTAATTCCGAGGCAGCCGAGACTCTGATTCGATGCTCGAGGACACCACCGTGGAACAATCTAGTTCCTGCATGCCTGTCCCCTGTCTCGAAAGGCAGACGGAGCGTGCTGCTATGAGGAAGGCCTCTGGTGACGCCGTTGTGTGCTTTTTCTCTCTTTCTCTTTGTCTGTCTCTTTGTCTCTGTCTCTCTTTCTCTCTCTTTCTCTTTGTCTTTCTCTCTCTTTCTGTTTTCCCATAAGCACATTCCCCTTAGCCATCCCTGTTACGCTCACCTGGTATCCACAGGGATGCCACTCAGCCAGTTGGTCGCAGATGCCCTTTTCAATGGTTTCCTGGTGTGGTTCTCGGTGTCGAATGGATTCCGCTTGGCAAGAGGGCCTGAGAAGTGGATGCCAGGCCTTATAAGCGATCCAAGTCCTGATTCTACCTAGCCAATGGGCTTGCCAGTGGGGATCAGGGCTGAGGGTCGTGACAGCACTCCCAACCCCAGTGCCCCTCCCATGATGTGCCTCCTGTCTGGTCCAGGTTTAGTTGAGAAGTTCTGGTGAAACTCTTGATCAGACGTGGTGCATGGATGTTCTCACTGGGTTCCCAAGACCTATCTTGAGGCCCAAATCCCTTCCAGTCGACGAGATAATATAACTTGGCTCTACAGTATTTTGAGTCCAGGATGCCTTTAACTTCGAATTCTGGTTCTCCATCAATTAGTATGGGTTGAGGTGGTGTCTTGATTCGTGTTCCGGGTTGCATTGGTTTTAAGAGGGATACATGGAATACCGGATGGATTTGTAGATTAGGTGGTAAGTCCAGTTTGACGGCTGCCGGGTTGGTAATGGCCTCGATGGTATAGGGTCCCAAATATCGAGGATGGAAGGTCCAGGTCCCTTTGATGGGTACATATTTGGCGGCTAACCAAACCTGGTCTCCCACTTGATAGTCTGGGGCCTTTTTAAGATGCTGGTCGGCGAAGTGTATTTTGTTTTTCTTTAGCATGAATAAGATGTTCCTTTGCCTTTCTGAACGCCTGAGTGATGGTTGTGTGAAGAGTCTTTACTGCAGGTATTTCCAAGTTGGCAGGAAGGTCGAGTTCTGAGGTACGTGGATGTCTGCCATACAGGGTGTAAAAAGGTGTTTGTCCCATGCTAGAATGTACGGAATTGTTATGCGTACTGCGCGACCCAAAGTAAGTCCTTCCAATGTCTCAATTCATGGTGCAGCATGCACCGTAAATACTGCTCGAGGGTCTGTTTGGTCCTCTCGGTTTGGCTGCCTCGATCGGAGACCAGAACTGATGGAAAACCATGTAACTTGACAATGTTTTCTAGAAATACTTCTGCCAGGGTAGATGCGTCCGGGAGGCCCTTGAGAGGAATAAAATGTGCCATCTTGGAGAACAAATCCACGACTACCAGAATGGTGTTAAAACCTTGACTCGGTGGCAGATCAGTGATGAAGTCAAGGGAAAGAGTGTGCCATGGAGCAGGAGGGATGTCCAGTGGTTGAAGGAGACCCGATGGTTTCTGTTTCTGTGATTTATTTTGTGCACAGACGCCGCAGGACTGAACATACTAGCCAGGTAGGCCACCAAAAGTTCTTTTTCACCTTGGCTAAGGTTTTAGCGATTCCAGGGTGTCCTTCGATCAGAGAGTCATGATAGCCTGAAATGATATGCTGTTGTAACCCCTTCTTGGGCACATATAGCAGGTCCCCACTGATCCTTGATGCAATATTGTTCTCCTTGAGTTTGCCATGCGAGGAAAGCATCCGGGCTCATTGACTGTCGAATTTCGTTTTGTAATTCGGCTTGTGATAGGGTTGTTGTGATACCCAAAAGTTTGTCTTTTGGTATGATGGGTACCGGATCTGGAGTTGTGTACACAGTTTCATCGATGCCCATTTGCGATAAGGCGTCAGCTTTCCCATTCTTGACCCCTGGTCGAAAGGTGATCACATAGTCATATTCGGCGAAGAAGAGGGCCCACTGTAACTGGCGGGAAGACTGGGCTTTGGCCGTTTTAAGATATTGTAGGTTCCGGTGGTCTGTGATCACTGTAATGGTGTGTCTAGCTCCCAGAAGATGGTGTCGCCACGCCTTGAAAGCGGACTTGATGGCTAGGAGTTCTTTGTCCGTGATAGCATAATTAATTTCCAGAGGTGAGAATATTTTTTTGACCAGAAGGCCACAGGATGCAGTTGGCTAGTTTCTGGGTCCTTTTGTGAAAGGACTGCTCCCATTGCCATCCTGGAAGCATCTGTTTCTAGAATATAAGGAAGGTCTGGACGAGGGTGCCGCAGGATTGGAGCGGAGGTGAACCTTTGTTTCAGTTCCTGAAAGGCTCGTTCTGCTTCCTCGGTCCAAGCAAACTTTTTATTGCCTTTTCGTAGCAGTACTTTGATCGGGTGCACAACCTGAGAGAAGTCCGGGATGAATCGGCGGTAAAAGTTTGCAAATCCTAGCATGCTCTGTATCCCCTTCAGAGATGTTGGTGATGGCCATTTTAGAATAGCGTCAACCTTATGTATGTCCATTCTGATGCCTTTGGGCGAAAAGATGAAACCAAGAAATTCTACTTCGGTGACGTGAAAAAAACATTTCTCCAGTTTTGCATATAAACGATGTTGGCGGAGCTTGGTGAGGACTGAACAAACGTGCTTGATGTGATCTTGTTTTGAGGTTCAGTAGACCAAGATGTCATCTATGTACACCAAGGCGCAAACGTCAATCAGTTCTCTCAAGACATCATTCATGAA
The DNA here is from genome assembly GCF_040938575.1 of Ambystoma mexicanum. Taxonomy (NCBI): domain Eukaryota; kingdom Metazoa; phylum Chordata; class Amphibia; order Caudata; family Ambystomatidae; genus Ambystoma; species Ambystoma mexicanum. The sequence continues at coordinate 629,415,998 of NC_090922.1, read as the reverse complement.
ATATTGAAACACTGCGGGAGCGTTGCATAGGCCAAAAGGCATGACTTGATATACAAACAAGCCATATTTGGTACGGAAAGCGGTTTTCCACTCATCTCCACTTCTGACCCGGACCAGGTGGTATGCTCCCCGAAGGTCTAATTTGGTATAGATCTGGGCATCTTTGACTTGGTCTAGCACTTCCGGGATAAGAGGCAAGGGGTAGCGGTTCTTCACGGTGATCTGGTTTATTGCGGAGTGATCAATACAGGTCCTCAAGTCCCCTCCTTTTTCGGTACGAAGAACAAAGGACTGGCTGCAGAGGACTTAGATGGGCGGATAAATCCGTTCGCAAGTTACTGGTCCAAATAGGATTTCAGGTGAAGGTTTTCTGGTTCGGTGAGAGCGTAGATCCTGCCGCAAGGGATTTGTGCCCCGGGAATAAGGTCGAGCTTGGTAGTTTTGACAATCATGAGGCCTATGCGGCGGCAATGTGTTAGCCTGGTCTTTTTGGATTACATCCTGAAAGTCATGATATTCATCTGGCAAAGTATTAGTTACTCCTAGGGTAGAAGCTACAGTATTGGAAGTCTTGGAGATACAGGAGTCGGGTTCTGGTTCAGGAGAGTAGCAAGCCAGGGAGCAGTTGCCTGAGAAGGTTCATTTCCGTGCCCGCCAGTCTATCAGAGGGTTGTGAGCAACCAACCATGGCATCCCTAGTATCAACCGGAACTGAGGTGCCTTAATAAGATCGAACGAAATACACTCCCGATGTCCATCCTGGCACAACAAGGTTACTACAGCTGTGCACTGGGTTACTGGTCCCGAGGCGATTTCTGTCCCATCCACAGTAGTCAAATTGTCCCTGGTAGACTTAGAACACAAAGGGAGCCTCATCTCTGCTGCCACCTCTTGATCTATATAGTTCCCAACTGCTCCGCTGTCGATGTAGGCTTCTACGGCATGCATCTTTGACGATTGTTGGTGGTTTATTAAGATCACGGGTATCGCAAAGTGTGAGGTCAGTGGCTCTTTCTCCTCACTCGACAAACTGACCTCTACGGTTGCCGAGCTTGGTAGTTTTCCGATTCCTTAACTTCATCCTTTTCTGTAGCCCCGACTGTCCTCCTTGGGGTTTCTGTGGCCCCGACTGTCCTCCTCGGGGGTTTTACCGGGCAGTCTCTCAGAAAATGTCCTGATTTTGCACAATACAAACAAAGTTGCTGTTGTCTTTTATCCCGCTCTTGTTTTGTTAATGGAGGTCGGATCCCTCCGATCTGCATGGGTTCTACGGCGTTGTCTGGCACCCGTGGTGCGTTGTCTCTAGGCCGAACATAAACTACTCGAGAGTCTGCTTTGGACCGGTCTGCTTTTCTGTCCTGCAGCCGTTGGTCCAGCTGCACGACCAGATTTATGAATTCGGTACAGTCTCTGGGGGGGTCAACCACCTGTGCCAAGACGTCCTTTAATTCGCCTCGTAAGCCTCGATGGAATAACGTGGTTCTTTTGTTTTCTGGCCACCTGGCTTCAGCAACCAGTCTATTGAAAGTTGCAATGTATGTTAACAAGTCTTGGTTTCCCTGCCGGTGGGATAGGACTTTGTTATCCACTGCTTGTTCCTGAGTATGGCGAGCAAACTGTTTTTCCAATTGTCTCTGGAAGCCCCCATAGTCCTGTAACAATGGATCATTATGGGTCACCAACTTCCACTCAAATATGATAGGATGAAAGCTACCCGAGCTTGGTCATTTGGAAATGCCCCAGGGCGACAAAGGAAATGAAGGCGACACTGATTTATGAATGCAGCTTACTTCCGTGGGTCGCCCGAAAACCTTTCTGGTGGTGCCAGGGGAACTGTTCCCGGCAGCGTGATCTGTACTGGTGTGGGGGTATGAGATGGTGAGATAGGATTTTGCATCGGTGGATTTCCTCCAGGCAGAGGAGTATGACCTGCCTGCGATTGCAAGAGTTGTCTGCTGATTTTGTTGGTGCGCTCCTTGGTCACTATTAGGTCTCTTCGGAGTGCATTAGCCTCTTGTCGGACAGAATGAACCTCGGCACAAAGGTCCCCCAACAATTGGGCCAGTTGGTCGATTTCTGATGTTTCCATGGCTCCCAGGTGGATTATTTATGTGAGGCTTTGCGTTCTGTTAGGCTCACCTGGTATCCACGGGGACGCCACTCAGCCAGTTGGTCGCTGATGCCCTTTTCAATGGTTTCCTGGTGTGGTTCTCGGTGTCGAATGGATTCTGCCTGGAAATGAAGACTACGTTAGGACTGGATGATCAAGGTAAGTTTTTCCCACCTCCTTTGTGATTGCAGACCCTCCGGGTTCTCTTCTCACCTGGTTGTCGGAATTGGTGGGCTCTCCATCCTGCTCTCTGGGCAGGGGCGCGTTGTCTATGGTGGGCGCCTGCTGTCCAGTTACTTCACTGACTGCGGCCCTTGTAATGTCTTTCAGGTAGGTTTTATTGCGAGTTTTTGAAGTTGTTATTCTTGCATGCCTTTTCACTGTTCTAAAATGTCTCTTTTTATCTCCCTTAGGTGCACGGAGTAGGCTGGTTCTTGCCGGTAAACGATGGCGCACCAAAGCGCTATGATGCAGTAAGGAAGCGCTTTGCGCAGCACAACGATGTCTTGTGTTCACTGACCTGTGCTTTTCTGTTTTTCGTAGGTAGCGGTGTGCTCCCAGCACGGATGGAGTCCCGGAGCTCTGCCGGTGGAAAATCAGCCAGCCAGGTAAGTCTATAAGCGCTTCGTGGTTGTAATGTCTCTTTTACCTCCTTTAATAATGTCTTTCTCCTTTTTTCAGGTCCTTCGATCCGGGCGGCAAACTCTTCAACCGGAGCTGCCCAGGAGCTGCGAGCAGTGAAGGATGGAGATTACAGGTAAGGTTCTGCTGCTAACGATGTTCTTGTTTTCTTCTGCAGGTCCGGAATTCGTCAGGCTCGTGAGAAAGCTGGACACGGTGAGCGTCCCGTTGCTAGTAGCAAAGTAACGCGAAGCGTCTTGTCTTGTTCGGGTGTGGTTTAAATAGCCACTGCAAAGTAGTCCAGGTAAAGTAGTCCCTAGGCCAAAACACCCAAAACACTATACCGCATAGCTTGGTTCTAGGAATCAAGCTATGTGGATGCCTCCATGTTGACTGAAAGCCCTAAAAAGTAGTTCCATAAGCAGATGTCTATCTCTGTTTATGAGCCTGGCGCCAAAGGCGCCAGGACTGGCCCCAAAGGCACCAGGACTGGCCCCAAGAGGGCCTGAGAAGTGGATGCCAGGCCTTATAAGCGATCAGAGTCCTGATTCTACCTGGCCAATGGGCTTGCCAGTGGGGATCAGGGCTGAGGGTCGTGACAGTCCCTCAACGGATACGTAGATGGCAGGCTGCACGCCGTCAGTTGACGCCTCCCGGCCTACCAACCTACTGCCGACTGCGCCTGCTGTTCCGCTTATGCGCTTACCACAAAGTGATCACATAGACACTCCCACGACACATTTTCGAGGAAAACATCAGAAGGAGCACTCTAATCAAGACAAACAGACCTCTCAGCCCTCTGAACATTATGTGGAGGAATCCTCATCTTTGTCTTCCGCCCTCCTCAAGAAGCGCCCTCGGGAGCCTGACGTCACCCCTGGAGCAGTTTATCCAGTGGAAGCATCTCCTCTGGCCCCTGAGGTCACTCCAGAGCCGCCAAGTTCTATCTGTCTTCTGCCCCCTGGACTCAATCACAGTTTGTGGACATTATGGGCAAAATGTCACTCTTTATAGTCCTCATGTGTAAGCTGGCCACTCACTCAAAGCCTGCTGAGTAGCCTCCTATATCTCCTTCAGTGTCAACAACACCTTCTCTTCTGGCCCCAACCCTACCGCCCGGAGAGCTTTCACAGGGGCCTCTTCCAGAGGACTTGCAGTCCACGCAGGATGACCAGGATATGTGGGTAGTTGCCCACGATGACCCTGGCCAGGCGGATGGGGACGACTACGTTTAAGACCAGGACGTTCCAGACATCTTTGTTGGCCCCTCCGTAGTTTAAGGCGGTCACGCGTCCCCTATTGTGGACCAACCTCTTTACAATGAGCTGCTGAAAAAGGCTGCTCACCATTTTGGTATCGACACTGAAGAATCTAGCCGCCCAGAACCGGCGTCATTGAAAACATCCTCAATGATAAAAAGCCTCTTAGCCAGGCTATTCCTCACCCAGAGTCCATCAAATAGTGTTGCTCCGTCCCAGTCTATTCCCTCTCTTACAAGACGGTTAACCCACAGGTGGAGAAATCTTTTAGACCCTCTCCTTCAGATCCCCTTTATATTAAGTGTCTCGTCAAGCCGGATTCTCTAGTGGTGAAAACTACCAGGAAAAGAGCTGGTCTCTTAACCTCTGAGGCACCCCCCACCCAGGAGTGTAAATGACTATATGCTGGGAAAGCGTATTACAACATCAGCTGCGTACCTCACCAGGATAGCAAACAGCACCTTGCTTGTCAGCTACAGCAGCAACCAGTGGGATGAGGTCTTGCAGCATCTAGACTCATTACCAGAGTCAGCTCGGACCTACCTTCTCAAGATCACCACTGAAGGCAGACCGGTTTCCCAGAACATCCTAAAAAATGTCCTGGATTCCGCAGACACCTCCGAAGGGGTCATTGCAAGAGGGTACTCTCTTAAAACGACACTCCTGGCTCAGACTCTGGATGTAAGCCGGAAACAGTAGCTGCCTTATTCAACATGTCCATCGAGGAGGGTCTTCTCTTTGGCAAAGCTGTCGACAACCACCTGGAAGCAGCCAAGGAGCATGAGACAATCGAGGCCCTTGGTCAGATCTCCAACAAGCCCTTTGTTCCTAGAGGAGCACATAACACACGCCATAGCTTTTGGACGCAAGGCTTGGGAAAATAAGGCCAAGCCGGAGAAGCACGTCCGGTGCCTCCTTTTTAAAGCCCACATAGTCGGTCATCTTACCAGGAAAGGGCGAGGCAGAGCTGCAGCCTGTAGGGGCATAGCAGCCCCTGCCTCCAAATGACGTGCCGATCTACGTTCCCTCCCATGCATCCCAAGTCACGGGTCGCATAACTCTTTCGGCCAGCAATGGGAGAGTAACATCAGACCGATGGGTCCTCGGTACTGTGGCCAAAGCGTACTCGGTGGACTTTGTCGAAACACCTTGCCACCACATATAGGACGAATGCCCTTCGAACACCTCCACATTTCCAACAGGAGGTCCAAATCCCATTACAGAAAGAAGGAATTGGATTTGGACCTCCTGTTGGAGGATGTGGAGTTGTTCGGAGGACATTCAGCCTATATGTGGTGGGTGGTGACGAGGTGTTTCAACAAACTCCAGTACGCTTTGGCCAGAGTACTGAGGACCCATCGGTCTGATGTTCGTCGAAGCAGAAGTACTACCGAAGTACTTGGCTGTTGGGCTGTTGCTGGGATCCTGCTTTGCTGCACAAAGAAATTGTTGCAGTCATCCGGGACGGCGTTCAAGTTGAAGCGTCTACTCAAGGGAAACACGCGCTTGTATTAGGAATTACAAATCTCCCCGCCCCTGCTGAACGTGGTAGTGGTAACGCCCGCCTTCCCAGCATTCCATATTACTATGGTGCGTGCGCACCAGCGCGTGCGAGCACCAGAAGTACCACCGAAGTGCTTGGCTGTTGGGCTGTTGCTAGGAACCTGCTTTGCTTCACAAAGAAATTGTTCCAGTCATCCGGGACGGCGTTCAAGCTGCATGCGCAAGGTGAAGCGTCTACTTAAGGGAAACACGCGCTCATGTTCGGATTTACAAGTAAACCCCTTTCTACGAACTTTCATTAACTTTTAAGTCCTTATTTTAAGGGCTTAGACTGTGCATTGAGATGTTTTCCACCCGTATCTTATGTTATTTTGTTCTCTACTTTTGTAGATCTCCCCGCCCCTGCTGAACATAATAGTGGTAACGCCCCCTTCCCAGCATTGCACATTACTACGGTGTGCGCGCACCAGAAGTACCACCGAAGTACTTGGCTGTTGGGCTGTTCGGGTGGGCGTGTGGGAGTGTGGCTAACAAGGATCTATATGCATATGATACGTTGTGTACTCAATGGTAAGTTAAATTAGCATTGTACATTTGAACGCGTAACTTGCAAAAGTGCTGCAATCCTACTCTTTTTAAATATTAGAATTGAATAGGTGACGCGTAACGGCTGCTTGAGAATGTGATGTCAGCATGGTTGCGTAGTGGACGCATTGAGACCAAACACACAATTAAAACACGCAAAACCGATTTCCTCAGAGAAAAGCATTGTGTTGTCTCTCAGAGCACGATGTTGCCTGTAAGGAATCGAGTACAAAATGCACTTGTACAAAGCGCGACTCAAAATAAGATCTACCCTGATGTAACTTCTTATCCTGACACAATTTGTAATGAAGTGGTACTTGCTCATACCAAACTGTCTCTAAACATGCCTCCTATGGTGGAGGGGGAATTAGGCTCCTCTAGGACGGTAAATGAAAATGTTTCCTCATACAATCCAAGGAAAAGTTCCTTAAGTATGCGAGAAATCGAAGAGACGAATAACTGAAGACACTTCCCTTGGGCCTTCTTCTGATATTTCTATTAAGGCCCCTACAGTGCTATTAGAATTGGAAAAAAGGGTATTACTCTCTGCTGGACCATCTACTCCAGTCACGGCTCGCGCTGGCCGCGAGGCCAAGGTACACTTACATTGTGAGGAACATTGTCTACCTAATTTCTGCATTGAATCTGCTTGAATATGAGATGGAATTACCGTCCACTGCAGCAGTGCCAATATGCGAGGAAAACGAGGGGAGACCTCAGAACATTTCTGGACAGGATTGTTCATCTACCGAGGTAGGAAATTGTTTACCTTCCATACCCTCAAATGGAGAAAACAATCCAGCCCTAGAAACCAACCCTCCTTCCCTAGCAGAAGATTTGCAAATATTTGAATCTTCTTATCCGGTGATCTCGAGAATCCTTAATCTTTTAGATCGAGGGCACGATTATACCCATTATGAGCTTCGTGATATTAAAACTGTGCAGTCAGAGATGCACTCTAAACTAAACAAACTGGAGGGGTTTATCTTCGCTGAGAACTATAAAAAGGAAGGAGGTTGTATTTCACCTCCTCCATCCACTAGGCAATACCATTCTATAGCCACCCAAACTGAGATACCTACCAAAATATTAGAGGTAGATAACCCCTCAGTGACTCCCCAGTTTTGTATTTCCTCAATCCTTTGCACATGTAACCAAACCCAGTGAGGTAATTCAATCTACACTCATGCCCAATTATGCCAGATGGTCGCCACTCATGCAGAAAAAATCGATCAGTTGTTATTTTTCAACCAACCCAATGAGGGGGATACTAGGGGCGCTCGACACGCAAGGGGCTGACCTACCGCAAATAATGAACCTGGACCATCCAGATAGTCCAACTGCCCTTACTGTACTTCTGGACGAGGAGAACCATAAAAAAACAGACCCAGTGGATTGTGAGTTGTCCTCTGAGGACACGCATGAGATCACGCATCAAAAACATTTTGCCTCACGAAAAGAAAAGAGACTTTTGCGCGCAATTAACAGACATAACTTGCGCAAGGCTACTCAAGCGGAGGCAGACATTACCAACAAAAACATTTAAAAAAGGGAAACAATCTCAAAGCACATCAAAAACAAAAAAATGAAATTACCAATTCAAAGAGAGATGTGCCTAAGAAGACTGCTGCCCTGAACAATTCTTCTAACCAGGTTACATCAGAACTGGGGATTGATGTGGAGGAGCTCACTTTAGAAAGTAGACTAGCTCTCCAGCTTCATTCTCGGGCGGGTCAACCTATGGTAAAGAAGCAAATGGCTGTAGGAGGCAACATAATCCTCGACAAACAAATCGAGTTTTCATCCTCCCTTACGTTTCCACAGCAAACATTGCTATCCACATACTATAAACCCATACAGAACAAAAGAACTACTGCGGGGAAAGGTGTTGATGGTGAAAACAGTGATTCTGTGGTACGGTGTATAGGTACAGATAGAAATCACACTGAAGAAAATGGTTGAGAAGAATATGCTAGCCCCAATTTGTCAGGAAGGTGCACTGTTACTTCACTCGGTGCTGGATTGCCAACAGGATATGGAGGTCGCTCCTGCGAATGGGGGCTTGAAAAAATCTATGCCGGACCTGTCCAATGCTTTGGTCAAGTCCCCCTCAATTGAGGGTGATTTCACTAAAGTGGAAAAAGATCCAACGGTCCATCAATATGAAAGACAGACCATTTGCGCTAACGATTCTGCCAATCTTTCTCAGATTTCAAGCATCTTGGACTGGATTAGCATTCCTGAGATTAACGGGGATAAGAGCCTGAATCACTCATTTATGCTCCAAGTGTTCCAGAAAATCCCTGCACTAAGAACTCTAGTATCTAGCGACATTGTATGGATTACACTTCCTCCTGTTAACAACTACAGGATGGTGTTCCAAGTGCAATCCACCATAATTGCAGAACTAATTTGGGCACATAGAAGTGAGCTGAAAATGTTATCCCTGTATTTATTGCAATCCATTGCCGAAGCAAAAGTATATAATGAGACTCCTCTAGTGACTTCAAAAGCACCTAACTCAGAAGCCATGGGAGTAACATCTTCCCAACCTCCAGAGGCAGCAGTGATTGCACAACTAGCGGCCATCTCCCCTAGCACAAAAGATTGGTCGTGGTTATTTGTATTATTAAGCACTGCAAAAGATGGACAAAACATTATTTCTACATAGTAGCAAAAGACTGCTCAGGTTGATGTCCTGGAATTCGTGTGGTAGCAAAAATCTTTTATTATGGGCAACAACTTTTCTCCAGCACAAACGAATGGACATCATGCTGTGTCAGGAAACCATGTGCACGAAACAACTTCAGATAAAAGGATTTGTCGTTTTCCAGATGGAGGCAACTTATGGCCTCAAAGGAAGGCCTTCAGGGGGAACGGTGATCTTTCTCAATAACAAACTCTCATTTTCCCTCTTAAAGATATATAGAACTCAGCCTTTTGTGGCCATTGTTATTAAAATGGGAGCAAGTAATCAGAATTGTTATTTAATAATTTCAGTATACTTTAACCCTCTTCAAATGTCTATCGAAAAGTTACTAGATAAACTGGGAGTACTGTTTGATGAGGTCTTCTCCCAGTGGCCATATTGTAAAGTAATACTTGGAGGCAACTTCAACTCAGATTGTACGGGGCATTTATGCCCTGAGGGGGATGCAGATAAGCTCTCTAAAACTTTACCCTCTAAAAAGAGAGGTGCGCTATGGTACTAATTTCTGACTCAATGGAATATTTTCTTATTCCTTTTGAGGCCAAGGGATGTATAGATACCTGGAAATGCAATAACATGAAATCATGCATTGACTATATTGCGGCTTCAGAAGATATATTTCGAGGGGATTGGGTCCTCCGACGTATTCCATATCTATGACAGTAATGTCCACAGCTGTGCTGATTCGGAAAATCTTTTGGAGTCTGCGTCCTGCGTCGATGACGTCGATACGTTGTCCTCGAGGACCTCCTCCGACGCCCGACATCACCCGATGTTATAAGTAGGACGCACGACGCCCGTAGCCTCAGTTCTGTTTTTTCCACAAACGTGTTCGCTTCGGAGATCTCTGCGCGCCTCGACTCTTTGGAGTTTCTGTTCTTTCGGTTCTTCGAACATGTTCGTTTTGTGAAGTATTATCGAGATGTCTTCCTCTTCATCCACCCCGTGTCCGGGCTTCAAGAAGTGTGGGAACTGCAGGTCCAAGATGTCGGTGACGGACTCGCACAACGCCTACCTCAGGTGCCTCGGGGAGGCCCACGGCACGGATGATTGTGTCGACTGCCAGTCGCTTACGTCCAAGGCCTTGCGGGAACGTAAGAAGAAGCTGTCGGTCAGTAAGGTGTCCAAGCCCCTGAAGGCAAGGTCCACTGGGCTTTCGACGGACGAGTCGAGGGGCGACTCTCCGCGTCGTAGTCGTAAGTCTAGGGGGTCTTGGTCTCGGAGTGGGTCCCGCCACTCCTCTGCGAGGCACTGCCGGAAGCGCCGTCATCGGCTGTCGAAGGACACGCTCGGGGCTCTGCCCTCGAGGCCTGTGTCGAAGCCGTCAATGCTGTCGGCGCCGTGCTTGGCGTAGACGCCGATTCGCTCGACGCCAATTCGCTCGCCGCTTTTCGAGGCTGTGGTGTCGGAGGTACCCCGTAGCACGGGGGAACCCCCTAGAAAGGCTCTGGCCAAGGCTAAACATGTCTTCCTCCCTTATTCTATGTCCACTTTCCAACCTATGGATTATATTTCTGAGGTGGATGAGGGTTCTGGAGACAGGTTGGTTCCTGACACGGTACCAGATGAGATTCTTTCTGGTCATAGCCAGTTTGAGGACCTGCGCCAGTCACTGCATGACGCCAGTGGTCTGGACACCTCTCCGGAGGTGGAGTTCTGTAGGCCTGAGCCTGGCACCCATGCCGAGTCGTCATACCGGTGCCTTATTTCGAGGGTCACAGACTACTTGGGGTGGTCGGCGCCCCCAGTTGATTTTGTGCAGGATGACCTGACGGATATCCTCGACCAGGGTCCACCCACTGACCCGGTACTGCCATTCCATATGGCCTTGCAAAGAAGGGTGGCGGCGGCTTGGACTGCTCCGGAGAGTCTCCCGGCAGTGGGCAAGTCTTTGCCGCGAAAATACCACCCAGCCAGTAGTGACCCCTGCTACTTGACCACGCACGCACCCCACTCCGGAGAGTTTGGTGGTGCAGGCGTCTACGGCCCCGGCTAAGCAGGCGTCGTATCCTACCATCCCTCCTGATAGGGACGACAAGCGTTTTGATGGCTGGGCGAAGAAAGTGTTTTCTTCAGGGGGTATGGCTCTTCAAGCGGCCAACTCCATATGTGCCTTGTCACGTTTCACGCACACTCTGTGGAACTGTATTGCCTTAGCGGCTGAACATATTCCCGAAGGGGACGAACAGGATGGTTTTCTTCTTCTTATTCAGGATGGCAAGAATGCCATGTGTGAGTCCGTTTAGTCGGGTTTGGACATGGCAGACTGTGTCAGCCGGTCCATGGTGGCGAGCACCGTGATACGCAGGTTTGCGTGGTTGAGGAAGTCGGGGGTTTGCTCCTGATGTGCAAGCCAGGCTCCTGAACATGCCCTTTGATGGTGAACATCTTTTTGGCAGCAAGGCTGACGAGAGTCTTGAGAGGTTGCAGACCTCAAAAGCTGCAGCGAAATCGTTGGGCGCTGCAGTCCGCCAACCCCCGCCTTTTCGTCCTAGGGGACAGCAATGGAGGGGAGGTTCCTTTCCTTATTACTCATCCTTTAGTAAAGCGAGGGGAGCTGCAAGTCAAAGGGTCAACCGTAGGAGTGCCAGAGGTGGAAAACAAGGTACTCAAGGTGCCAAGGCCGCTCGGGCAGTTGCCTCTTTACCCTCAGGCAACGCTGCAGCCGCTACTGCTCAGTCATGAGGCCCATGCTTTGCCGGTTGGGGGAAGGCTGGCGCAGCATCTTGTAGAATGGCGTGCCATTACTTCAGATGTGTGGGTTCTGGAGATCATAGCCCACGGCTACTGTCTTCGCTTTCGGCAGAGGCCTCACGACAATCCACCAGGGAATCTCTCTTTGAAGAGTCCGGATCCGCTCCTTGCGCAGGAAATTCAAGCCCTGCTGGAGAAAGGCGCCATAGAACTGGTGCCTGTAGCGGAGAGGAACAAGGGATGGTATTCCCCTTATTTTTTGATTTCGAAGAAAGATGGGGGATTGAGACCCATCATGGACTTGCGCGGTTTGAACAAACTCCTCAGGAAGGACAAGTTCAGGATGGTTACTCTCTCTCAAGTCCTCCAGGCCCTTCAACTTTAGGACTGGTTGGTGTCTCTCGACCTCAAGGATGCTTACTTTCATGTGCCGATCCATCCCAAGCACAAGAAGTACCTGAGGTTCGCGGTTGGCGACTCGCACTTTCAGTTTCGGGTCCTGCCGTTCGGATTGACCTCCGCCCGAGGGTTTTCACCAAGCTCATGGTGGTGGTGGCAGCGCATCTCAGGTAAGGGGGGATTCACGTCTACCCCTACCTGGATGATTGGTTGATCAGGGCGCGCTCTCCCGAGAAAGTCCTAGATCATCTGTCAGTCACCTGCCACTCCCTTCACAGGCTGGGCTTCTCCCTCAATTTAAAGAAGTCCCATTTGATGCCAACACAGCGGCTCCAGTACATCGGGGCAGTGCTCGACACATCGCTGGGGCAGTGTTTTCCTCCCCAGGTGAGGGCTCATCACATTCTGCAGATGGTGCACAAGTTTCAACATGCCCAGAGTCTCCCTGCGTTCGAGTTCTTGAGGTTGCTCGGCCTCATGGCATCCTGCATTCTTCTGGTGCCAGAGGCCAGGTTGCGGATGAGATCTCTGCAATGGGCACTCAAGATGCAGTGGTCACAGTCCTCCGGCAGGATGTCGGACCCCGTTCAGGTGCCGCCCACGGTCGCCCAGGACCTTCTGTGGTGGGCCGTCGAAGGCAATCTGATGAAGGGGGCTCCATTTTGGCTTCCCTGGCCGGAGGTGACGATCGTGACGGACGCATCCCTCACGGGATGGGGAGCTCATGCCAACGAGTTGACAGTCAGCGGTTGTTGGTCTCCGTCGGAGTCCAGACTCCATATCAATCTGTTGGAGCAGAGGGCCGTCAGGCTTGCCCTGAAGGCTTTTCTGCCAACTGTGCGAGGAAAGAATGTCCTGATTCTGACGGACAACACAGTGGCCATCAGAGGAGTTGCTAGGTCTGGAAAAGACCCGGGGCTAAACTGATGTCGGAACTGTTGGGACTGGGGGCTAGCTAGTCTTTTGGCTGTAGCTCCTGAGATTCTATCCGGGGCTACAACCAAAAGATCAGGGGCTATAGCCCCCTTAGCCCCCCCTAGCAACGCCCCTGGCGGCCATGCACTACCTCAACAAAAAGGGGGGGGCAGGGTCACTTCCTTTGTGCAGGGAGGCGATGCAGCTTTGGTTCTGGGCCATCCAGCAGGAAGTTTCGATCTCGGCAGTTCATCTGGCCGGAGACGAAAAAGAGACGGCGGACGCTCTGAGCAGGCAGAGCTCGATCTCTCATGAGTGGGAGTTGGCTCAGGAGATTCTCCTGGAGATATTCGCCCTTTGGGGGACCCCTCAAGTGGATCTCTTCACCTCCAGTGTCAACCGGAAGTGCGAAAGGTTTTTCTTGCGTGAATTTCCTCCAAGAGGAGTCTTAGGAGACGCGTTTGTGGTGGAGTGGTCCTTCCCAATGCTGTACGCGTTTCCTCCGGTCCCCGTCATCCCGCAAGTGCTGCGGAGGTTACTGAGGTTCGGTTCCCGGATGATCCTCATTGCTCCGGCATGGGCCTGGAGGACGTGGTACCCGGACTTTCTCGACTTGTCCATCTGCCCTCCACGTCGTCTTCCCTACCGAGATGATCTGCTCTCACGCGAGGGGGGTCAGGTTCTCCATCCAGAGGTCAGATCCCTCAACCTTCACGCTTGGCTTCTGAAAGGTTGAGGTATAAGGATTGGGACCTCCCTGAAGACGTGATGGAGGTGTTGCTTTTGGCCAGAAGACCTGCAACAAAATCCCTGTACCGTTGCCGTTGGAGAAAGTTCTGCGACTGGTGCAGGGTTAAGAATGTGGATCCTTTTACATGTGACATTCCTGTAGTTCTGTCTTTTTTGCTTTCTTTGGCCCACAGGGGCCTGCAAGTGGGTACCATTTAAAGGTTACCTGGTGGCGCTGTCCATCTTTAAGCGCTCGTCTGAAGAGTGTTCTTACTTTAAAATTCCTTTAATTTCTCAGTTTCTGAAAGGGCTCACTAATGTGTTCCCTCCGTCACCTTTCCTGGTGCCCGGTTGGGATTTGAACCTTGTTCCTAAGTTTCTGATGGGTGCTCCATGTGAGCCTTTGCATTTTTGTCCTTTGAGACTGTTAACTCTTAAAACTGTATTTTTAGTTGGTCACTTCCGCTTGCAGAGTGAGTGAGTTACAGGCACTTTCAGTTAAGTCACCCTGTGTTTCATAAGGACAGGGTTGTCCTTAGAGTTCATCCTTCTTTTCTTCCGAAGGTGGTTTCGGAATTTCATTTAAGCCAGAAGGTTATTCTTCCGGCATTTTATCCTCCTCCGCATCCTGGTAAGGACGAGGAGAGGCTCCATAGGTTAGATCCTAGGAGAGCTTTAAGTTTCTACATTTCACGGATGTCCCGGGTCAGAGTGGACGATCAGCTCTTTATTGGTTACGCTGGAAGGCGTTTGGGACAAGCTGTTATTAAGCAGACTTTGGGCCTCATCACGACTTCGGCGGTAACCCCTAAATCCGGCGGTAGCGCTATTACCGCTGAATTTAAGGGTACGCCGAATCAGGGCTTCGGCGGATTTCAAACCAGCTCTTAGCTAGTGTGAAATCCGCTGAAAATTCGCGCTCATACCGCCGGCGGGAAATCCGCCGGCGGTATGAGCGCAAAATTTCCCCATTGAGCCCAATGGGGAATAGGGCATTCCCGAATGGGCTCAATGGGGAATGGGGACTTCCAAGTCCGCCGAACTCGTGATCCCGCATTATTAGCGCCGGGGTCTATGGCGGTCGCGCTAATAGCCCCCGTGCTAATAGCGCTGGCCCTACCGCCGAAGTCGTGATGAGGCCCTTTGTCTTGATGGATTATCTTGGCAATTTCTGAATGTTACCGCTTGGCGGGTAAGGACCCTCCGGTTGGCTTACAGGCCCATTCCACTAGGGGTATGGCTGCCTCTACTTCCCTGCAGAGGGGTGTTCCTATTTGTAACATCTGTGATGCAGCCACTTGGGCTTCGGTCCATACTTTTGTACGTCACTACTCCCTTGATTCTATCCATGGGCAGGATCTGGCCTTTGGCAAGGCGGTCCTTTACTCTGCAATTTGATTGGGCATTCTAAATTTGTATATTCTAAATTCTTTTTCCCACCTCCTTACGTTGGTACTGCTTTGGGAGCCTGTCATAGATATGGAATACGTCGGAGGACCCAATCCCCTCGAAGAACAAGTTACTCTCTTACCTGGTAACGTTCTTTCGATGGGATGGTCCGACAACGTATCCCATATCGCTCCCTCCCTGCCTACCCCGCTACAGAATTTCTTGTGCGATTGCAGCTTACGTTTCTGCAAGGCTTTCTGTGGTCATACTGGCAGAAGATTGGTGCCACACGTTCTGGTAAAAAACTACAACTGAGGCTAAGGGCGTCATGCGTCCTACTTATAACATCGGGTGAAGTCGGCCGTCGGAGGAGGTCCTCGAGGACGGCGTATCGACGTCGACGACTCAGGACGCAGACGCCGAAAGATTTTACGAAGCAGCACAGCTGTGGACATTACTGTCATAGATATGGAATACGTCCGTCGGACCATCCCATCGAAAGAACGTTACCAGGTAAGAGAGTAACTTGTTTGTCTAATGTGTAACGAAGTTGAGATCATTTCGCCTGGGCTCATTGATCACAGCATACTGTACCTGATGGTTCAATCAGAGTTCACTGTTATGGATAGTGATCCTTTTCATGCCTTGATAGAAAGTGATCGGCCGGGGGCTTCATTAAGGTGGACTATTCACTGCTGTGACATGATTAATGCTCTGATCACAAAGCACTTGGTATTAAGAGTGGGGTCGTGTACACCCAATAGCAATGACTCAATAAACTCAGTAGAAATTGCTGATATAATTAAGGCTGCAAGTGCAGTCTTGGTTAAAAGCAGCAATCAGTCTAACAAATTTAAAAAACCTTCTCTAATATTTAGTATTGGATTAAAAATGCAGAAAAAAACCAAAAATGTGGAGATTAGGCAGCTAAAAAAATTATCACTGAATGAGATGGAATTTTAACTTAAATAAAAATATGCAATAGATATCGCAACAAAGCCAAAAATTATAGAACGTATTGTCATCATACTACTAATCAGGCAATACTTACCAGCTTATGTCAGAACGATAAACGGTCAACCTGGGCTCTGTTAAGGGGGGATGATGCTAGATTCAATTGTGAACAAACTTCTAATATATCCAAATTAAAGCAAAGTTCTCGCTTCCTGAAAGATTTAAGAACAAGTCGTCCAAATTTACATTGGGCAGGGTAGAGGACTTTCAGGGGTGGACCCTTGATGATATCACTTGGGCAATTGGAAAACTCAACAATTCTAAAGCCCTGGGACCCGATTGTATTCCACCATGTGTTCTAAAACGAAATCCACTCTTATGGGCCCCTCTGTTAAAAACTCAGTTTGAAGATATTAGAAATCCTCCCAAATTCCATCTTCATGGTTGAAATTGATTATAGTACCTATTTATAAAAAGGGGGAAAAAAACGACCCTGAAAATGTTTGACCTATTGCACTCATAGATGCAGGAGCCAAAGTATACGCAGTCCTGTTACTTTAACAGTTACAGGCTTACCTACATCAGCATGCAGTACTTTTTCGTATTCACATTGGCTTTCGTGCCAGAATGGGCACGGCTTTGAATGTGACAGTTTTGGCACACTAGCTGATAAAAACAAAAATGCCCAATGCAAGCGCATCATATATGGCATCAGTGGATCTCTCTGCAGCTTTTGATTGCGTAATATGCACCACTTTATGGGATAAACTTGAAAGTAAGGGGGTGCCTGCACATCTAATATCGCTGATTGCGAAACTCCATCATGGTATATCTTGTCTGGTGAGAATCGGCAACTCGGTTGCCACCACTAAGCCAATTCTGACGGGGTGGGAGTTAAACGGGGATGTAATTTGGCAGCGACCCTGTTAACCTTTACCTCTGTGATATCGATCAAATATGGCTGAGTGAAATCTCATATCCCACAAGGCTTGGTCATTTGAAAATCCAATGGATTGCCTTTGCGGATGATGTTTTGATATTCGATCGTACTCCTTATGGTCTGCAGAAAAAGCTTTGTATATTCTCAAACTATCTGTTCAACCACAACTTGAAGTGCAACGTGAATAAATCAAGAATCTTTATTTTTAAGAATATGAAAAAGAAATTACATGTTGCTAAATGGACCATAAATTGTGTCACCATTCCTGTGGACATAAATCTGAAGTATTTGGGATATGATGTGCGAGACTCTAACTCTAGAAAAATGTGGAAAGTGAATTTGAATGCTAAAATCTGTATATTGGCCTCCCAAATGAAGATAGTATATGACAAATTTTGTAAATTCTCTATGGGTCCCTGCTAGAATTGTTAAAAGTAGAAGTGATCATTCTGTATGGTCTGGACTTATGTCTTGTGAACATTGACTCCATACTTGACTAGATACAAGGTCAAATATGGAAGAGTACTCTACGAATGCCCAACTCACTTCCGAATTGTCTTCCGACAGGAACTTGGCCTAACTACTTTGTCTGCAAGATTTCATTGGCGCCAACTATCTAACTTAGCAAAGATGCTTTTTCCACCAGATAATTCACTTTATGAAGAATTTCGTACTATGCTTAATAAAGGGAATCCACCCTCAGTGGTATCCTTTTATCAGAACATGACAAAATTGCTTGATGAGTTTGCATTACGACCAAGTGACTTGGAATATCGCTGTGCTCATGTAAAGAAAGGTCTCTTTGAGCATGACTGGGCAAAAACACTAAATAAGATGTATACTAAGAAATATTACACTGAAGCATCTGTATTCTCGACAGCAAGGCATCCTCGCAGATTGTTCCTATTAAAATTCCCTTGTAGTAAACTACGAGATTTATACTTAAGATTCAAGCTTAATCAATTGCACACTTTGGAGAAAACAGTAAGATCGGACATGGGAAGTCCCTTGGATAACAACGCACTATGTCGTTTTTGTAGTGACAGGTCCCAAAGGGAAAAACCATAAAGCATTTGACAATTTTTTGTAGTTACTTTGAAGTTTGTCGCATTTCGATTTTTGGAATGGAATTGCTTGGTACAACACAAAGTGCAAGAGAATGGTGTTGGAAGATGTTCATGTGGGTATTTTCGTGTAAATCGATTCTATCGTTAACTAAATTTCTTTGTTTTATTTAGAGAAATGGATAATAAGTTTACTCTTGCAAAAGTGCAATGAAATTATGCATATTTCTTTGTGTTTTAGTTAGAGAATGAAGATTGCCAAAGCGCACAGCGCAGGAAGTCTTGATTCTATTAAAGACACGGAGGCGAGCATTATGCTTATTCTTTAATACTGCCAAGCACAGCAATTCAAATATAACCATTTCTTTAATATTTTTTTTTTAACATAAAAATAAAACTTTTGAAACTTCTGAGTCTGCAAAGTCTCAAACTAGAGCTCCACTACAACTCCCATGAAGCTCTCTGCAAGCAGTAGTCCCAGCCTCACTCTCGCCCTCCAATGAGAGCACACCTGATAGTATAAGTCCCTCTAGATTGCAGGTGCCTTCCTCTTCTTTTTTGATGAACTAAACTTTCTTGTGTCTTGGTATAGGTCCTAGACTGCAGCTGATATCTCGCTGACTGTCCTCTCAATATTGATATCCAGTCCTGCCTTGCTCTCAATTATTCTCGAGAGTTTTTCTGCTGTTCCCCCTAAATAAAAGAGAAACAAAACATTAGGCAGGGGAATTTGCTGTTCTCATCACCTCTGTACATGAAAAACACATACAATCTTCAAATCCTTCATTACTCCCTCAGCGATATTCCCTCTGGGAGGGATAATGCTCGCCTCTGTGTCTTTAATAGAATCAAGACTTCCTGCGCTGTGCGCTTTGGCAACCTTCATTCTATGACAAGACCAGAGGCGAGCATTATGCTTGTTCAAAGCTCTGTACTACTGCCATTGCAATGTTTTTCACAGGCTTAAAATAGAAGGTTCTGAAAACTGAGTCACTAGACCAATCTGCAGCCTTCAGGATCTCCTGCAGTGGAACTCCGGCTGCAAAAGGCTCCGGAAGCCATAGATCCTCTGGTCGAGTGCGCTCCGAAGATAGCAATGTCTATGCCCGCTTGCTCCATGACTTCTTTCACCCATCTGGCTATGGTAGCTGGGGCAACAGCCTTAAAAGGCTTCCTGCGCGCTATGAGCAATTGCGTTATGCTGTGTGGTCTCACTGCTGCGGTCGCTGTTTCGTAACATTTAATGCATTGGGCAACGCAAAGCTTACTATTATTAGGAAAATAGGGATAAGATATGACCTTTGAATTAGTCTTAGTTCGCTGCGCTATGTTAAACCCTATACCCTCAGGATAGAAAATCTTTCTGTCAATCTCTAGTGCTTTTACATCGGATACTCTTCTACATGAGACTAAACAGAGTAATGTAGCTAGTTTCCTGGATAACTGTCTCCCTGACAACAGATCGTTCCTTGACCACTGCTCGAACAGCTGTAGTACTTTGTTGACGTCCCACAGGACTGAGTACTTTGGCTCCGGGGGCTTTGTCACTTTAACTCCTTTGATCAGCCGAACTACTGCCGGGTGTTCCCCTACTGGTAGCCCATTCACTAGATCGTGCCCTGCTGAGCTGGCCGATCTATATACACCTACTGTCCTGAATGCTTTCCCGCTTGAAGTAAGGGATGCTAAGAAATTTTATATATGTTCTATAGGTGCTGAAAAGAGAGAAACACTCCTCCCCTGCACCATATTTCCCAGGCTTGCCAAGCGGAACTATAGCTCTGGATGGTGCCCATGATACTTTGATAAGTTCTGTAGCTTCTTCTGAAAGGCCTGACAAGCATCATCTGCGCCTGAAACTCTGCAAGCTATTAGGCTCAGGGTGTTGTCTTGAATCAGGGGATGAGGTGTGCCTCTCAGATCCACTAGTAGATCTGCTCTGTGGGCAATCCTCTGCGAGAAATCCATGGAAAGTTCCATCAGAACTGGAAACCAAGCTTGCGATCTCCATCCTGGTGTTACTAATACCAGCTCTGGTTTGTCTCTGCGGACCTTTGCTAGTGCCCTCGTCAGCATCGCGAAGGGGGGAAAGGCATAATGAATGTGACCCCTCCAGCTGTGAAGGAAGGCATCCGTCCCTGTCGTTCCCGGATCCAGTCTCCAACTGAAATACTTGGGGAGTTGGAAGTTTAGTCTTGACGCAAAAAGATCTGTATCGAACGGACCCCACTTCTGCTGTAACTTCTCGAAGACCGATGTGTGCAACATCCAGTCGCTCGAGTCTGTTAGGTACCGGGAGTTCCAGTCTGCTATTGTGTTCTTCGCTCCCGGAAGATATTCTGCCTTGACAGCTATCTCTCGCTAGGCAATAGTGCCAGAAATCCTTGGCTAATTCCGCCAGCATCTTGGACCTTGTCCCTCCTAAGTTGTTGATATATCGTACTGCTGATATATTGTCCATTCTGAGGAGGATACAACATTTCGCTTTCTCTCTGGGGAATGCTTGTATTGCGAATGAACCTGCTAGGAGCTCTAGGCAGTTGATATGTAATGCTAACTCTTCTTGGGACCATTTCCCCCCTGTCTCTACTAGGCCACATCTCGCTCCCCAGCCCGATCTGCTGGCGTTTGACTCTATAACCATCTCCGGTATCTCCCCGAATATGGAGCGTCCATTCCAGGCCTCCATGTTGCTGAGCCACCATTGAATCTCTGATCTGCTCTCCTGGTCTAGAGTGACTAGGTGATGATATCTCCACCCTTTTTGTAAATATCTTATCTTGAGTCTCTGCTGAGCTCGATAATGAAGGGGACCTGGGAATGTCGCTTGGATCGATGCTGCTAGTAGCCCAACTATCCTGGCTAGATTCCGAAGCGATATAACCGTCTTCCTCAGAGCTGATTTCAGATCTCTTTTTATTGACCTGATCTTTGCTCTAAGGTGGCTTTCATAAAACTTAGGAATTCTATTCTTTTGCACGGTTTTAACTCTGACTTTTCTGCGTTTATTAGGAATCCTATCCCCGATATCAGAGACATTGCCCATTGAACTTGTTGTTGCAATCTGTTTGTCTTCGGCCATGAACAGAATGTCGTCCAGATATATGATCATACGCAGCCCTTCGTCTCTCAGCGCCTCCGCGAGGGGTCTCATCAGATTGGTGAACACCCACAGGGCGGAGGCGAGGCTGAACGGCAGAGTCTTGAACTGCCACCTCTGCTCCTTCCATATGAATTGCAGGAAGTGACAATACTGTGGTGCGATGGGTACTATCAGATAAGCATCTTTCAGATCTAACCGAACTAGCCAATCTTCTTTTCTGAGAAGATCTGCTAGGAGATGGATTCCTTCCTTCTTGAAATGCTTGTAAACTAGCCAGCTGTTTAATTCCTTTAGGTTGATTACGGGCCGCACCTTTCCTGTGCACTAAAAACATGTTGCTTAAGAAACCTAGTGAGTGGGGCTGCGCTCTTTCTATAGCCTGTTTCTCCGCTAGCGCTTGGATCTCTGTCTAAAAACTCCGTCTCGGCTCTCGAACAAAGAATGCATGGCGGAGGTCTTTCCTGAATGGGTGGGCTCATGAAATCTAGATGGTAACCTGCGCTGTCTGCAGAATCCAAGCGTCTGATGAAAGCTCTCGCTAATTGTGCATAAATAGCCAAGTCCTGCCCCCTACGGGCGGGTATCTCGCATTGCGCTCTCTCACCTGGGTTATTATTTTGGTGTCTGAAATAGCCTCTGCCTCTGAAGCCTCTGCTTCTGTTTGGAAAGAACGCGTCTTGCTGGCGTGTCTCCCAGTACTGGGCTCTTGGTCCTTGGGGCCTTCTGTTCGCGTTGAAACAGCCGGTCGAACGGCCTCTGAATTGACCAGCCCCGGCAAAAACACGTCCGAGGAATACTTTTTTAATCAAAGCCTGGGCTTTCTCTAGCGCCGTATAGGTCCCTACAAATCTACTCATCTCTTTGACAAAGGTGTCCCCAAAGAGCAGACCTTGGGCGCCCTCTCCCACTTCGTAAGGGGCTAAATCACCTAGTTTAGCGTCTATCTTGAGCAGCATGGATCTTCTCCTTTCTGCTGATATGGCAGAGTTAGCGTTCCCGAGCAGACAAATGGCACGTTGGGCCCAGCCCGCCAGGATGTTGGGGTCCACCGGCACTCCCATATCTTTGGATCTTTCGGCCAAGTCCATAATTTTTGCTATGGGACCTGTCAAGTCTAGAACCTTGTCTTGGCAACATCTCCATGCGTGGTCCATACCTTTCCTGAGGTGCTTGCTTGGGAGACAAAAGAGAGCATCTTGGGGTCTAATTCGGGAGTCTCCGATGCTTTGATGTTGAGCTCTGTCTTGGGGCACTCAGCTTTAAGGCGAACCCTCGTCTCCTTCTCTAATGGCTTTCTGATCTTTTGCGCCATGTAGATTGCCACTCTTGGGGACGGGGTCCATTCCGTGGACCTCGGGTGACAGATTGTGTCTGGTTCGAACATATTCGATATATCATCCTCCGGGGTACACTCCACTATGCAGGCTTGGTTGGTACCGGTAGCCTTGGAATGATCTGGTACCTTGTCAATGCTTTGGATTTCGTCATCTTCCTCCTCTTGTCCAAACTCTTCGGATGACGAAATAGCATCCCCTATATTTTCTTCCCCTGGGGTAGGGCGGGGGAGGCTGGGCATAGCTGATTTGGCCAGGAAGGCATCCTTCAATCTATGGAATGCAACAGCTGCCTCCAGGGGCTTCTCTCTTGTCCCCTTATTTGAGCCCGGGGGGGTAGAAGAGTGCTTTCTCTTGCAGGCCACCTTACGCCCCCTATTAGAGTCTTCCAGAGGCTTAGTGGAGGTCCCCTCATCTGGATCGTCTTGCAAGCCAGCCTTAGTGCCAATATATTTTCGAGAGCCAACAATTTCTCTTGTATGGGTTGAACTCCCTGAGCAACCACTCTGGCAAGGGAGTCCCCTAACACTCTCTTAAAACTGAGAGATAAATCCATCCCTTCCTCTTGCAGCTCATCCTCCTGCTCCTCATACTCCTCCCAATATTCCTGACTTTTGTCAGATTCCATTCTATGTGTCCCTGTGGGTGGATTTATCACTCAGTGATGGGAGGAATGCCTCTAGGACCCGTGCTGTGACAGCAGCAGGGTCTGAAGCTAGCACTTCAAATGTGCTTTTCTTTTCTGATTTTTATTTACATTTTTTTTGTTGTGCCTCTGGATAGGAGCACGAATTCTGTAACGGCGATTCCCCGTGTGTTCGATCTGCTGGGAGGCGAGCTGCACACACTTCAGCGACCGTTAGATATTCGGCAAGACGCTGTTGGATATGGAAATGTGCTCTGTGCGCCTGCTCGCGCAAGCGCTTATGCGCAGAGCCTTGCTGGGAACGACGCCACAGCCCTCTTCAAACGGGTGGCTCGCCTTCTGTCAGACCGCGTATCAACGTATACTGGAGAGTAAACGAGCCCAAACGCTAGCGATGACGCTCGCGGGCCGTTTCCTCTCCAATCTTTACAATAATAAAGCTAACTTTCCGAAACGTGCTGACTCGTGCACGGAGTTCGAGTCCAACGTTACTTCATAATACTATAAGCATTTCCTACACGCCTGCACATGCGTGCACTACCGCTCTCACAGTCATTAAGTATATGATACTCTAATACATGAATGTCTACTCTAATTCAGTGCTGATACGCGTTGCACGCCTATACAGGCTAGTAAGTAAATTTCGAAGGGATTGTGTCCTCCGACGTATTCCTTATCTTAGATATCTCCTTCCAGCTCTGCTGGCCTCGGAAAGTTTTTCTCTAGAGGGCGCTGCGCGTCGACGTCCTCCGAGTCGATGTCCCTCGACAGCCGCCGTATCGACGTCAACGTCATCCTGCCTATAAAGGCCGCGCGCAGCGTCCGTTGCTCAGTTCCGTTTTTCTGCGCTTACTCAGTGCCTCGGAATACTGTTGCTCAGTTTTGTCAGATTAATCCCATTTACCTCGAGATATTCGATCCGTACTCGATGGCTTCTTCGTCGGAACCGACAACTCCTCGGTCCGGCTTCAAAAAATGCCGAGATTGTGGGAAAAAGATGTCGCTGACTGACCCTCACAGAGTTTGTCTGTGGTGTTTGGGAGCTGAACACCATTGTTCGGAGCGCGAGGACTGTATGTCCATGACAGCTAAGGCCCTGAAGGAGCGTAGGGGGAAGCTGGAGAAAGGTAAGACTTTTAAAGCTTCTTCTTCCTCGACGAAGTCGAGACATTCGTCTCCTCGTCACCATTCGTGCTCCAGGTCTCGGAGTGGGTCCCATCACTCCTCGAGATCAAAGCACTCGAAGAGGAGACGTCGAAGATCCCCTTCTCCGTCTTCCTCTTCCTCTGTTTCTCCAAAGAGAATCCCTTGCCCCACGAAACATAGTTCCCGGGCTGAATGGGAGGAATTCCGCAAAAATATGATGTGCGTCTTCGAGAAAGCGGCCTCGACCCCCTCGAAGACTGCCGAGAGCGATGCTCTGGTCGAAAGACCCGAAGGTCAAAAACGCCGCGAGTCGCAGTACCCGGCGAAGGAAACTTCTCGAGCGCGCCTCGAACCCTCGAGTAAGGCTATGACCTCAAAACCTTCTTCGAAGGTTCCGTCGACGCCGTCGACGCCGAGGTCGGTGTCTTCGACGCCGTTGTTGAAGGGACCTTCGACACACGGGTCTGTCGACTCGACACCATCTACGACACCGGCGTCGACGCCAAGAAAAGTCACGGTTATGACACACCCAGTGGCTATCCCCAGGTCCTCGATGACGATGGCGTCGAGGTTGTCGACTTCCTCGAGCAGAATCCCAATTCTGTCGAGGTCATCGAAGCCTCCGCCTTTGTTTTCGACGCCACGCCTGAAGCCTTCGACGTCGGCGCTGACGACATCGATGTTTTCGAGGCCGATTATGACAAGTTTGGCACCCTCTGCCCTGGAGATGGGGTTTACACCCTTTATGAGTTCAGAACAATTGAGAACTATGTCCTCAATTATGGAAGAGGGTGAATTGTCTGAACAGAAAGACACATTTGAGTTGCAGGGACCTGCAACCCCAGTTAGAGAGGAGTTATCCTCTGAAGAACGCAGGTTAAAGGATCTTCATGATTCCTTACATGAGGCAAGTGGGTTAGACACTTCCCCTGAGGTGGAGTTTGCTAGGCCAGACCCGGGGGAGCATGCTGAAACCCCCTTTAGAGCCTTAATGGCCAGGATCACAGAGTTCCTGGGGTGGTCTGCACCTTTACAGTCTTTCCAACAAGATGACCTCACGGATATTCTTGACAAAGGCCCACAGGAGGATCCGGTAGTGCCCTTTCATAAAGCTCTTCAGAGGAAGATTATGACGAACTGGGAAACCCCAGATGTCGTCCCGGCAGTAAATAAAAAACTGTCTACAAAATACAGGGTATCTTCTGCAGACCCGGAGTTTTTGTCAAAACACCCATCCCAGAAAGTCTGGTGGTACAGGCAGCATCTTCTACTGATGTCAAGACTGCTTACCCTACCGGATCACAGGACAGGGACGGTAAAAAATATGATGCTATGGCAAAGAAAGTTTTTTCGGCATGTAGTATGGCGTTAAAATCTGTTAATGCTACTTGCACCCTTGCTAGATTCAGCCATACACTTTGGGAGTGTGCTTCTACAGCGGCTGACTGCATCCCGGAGGGAGAAGAAAGGGAGGCGCTCCTGAATATCATACAGGACGGTAAAGACGCTATGTGCGAATCCCTCCAGACGGGCATTGATTCGGCTGACAGTATCAGCAGAGCAGTGGCGGCAAGTACAACAACCAGGAGATTCCCTTGGTTGAGAAAGTCTGGTTTTGCCCCAGATGTGCAAGTCAGGCTCCTGAACATGCCATTCGATGGCTCTTCTTTGTTCGGGAAAAAGGCGGATGACAGTTTAGAGAAACTGCAAACTTCAAAAGCAGCAGTAAAATCCCTAGGCGCTGCAATCCGTCAGACACCGTTTCGTCCCACAGGAACCTCTGCGAGGGGCAAGTCCTTTCGCTTCTACTCCGCATTCGGAAGAGGTAGAGGACGACCGGCTCAAAGGGGACAAAGAAGAACTACCCGAGGTGGATGGGGTAGATATTCAAAAGCCGCAGCAACAGCAGGTGCCTCTTTACCATCGGCATCTGCATCAGCCGCCCCAAAACCACTCTGAGGACTTCCCTCACAGGACACCTGTAGGAGGCAGGTTGACTCAACATCTGGCGGAATGGCAGGCTATCACGTCAGATGCTTGGGCATTGGAAACAGTTGCCCAAGGTTACTGCCTGCCTCTCCTACGCATACCTCAGAGTCATCCACCGGGGATCAGCTCTCAGAAAGCTCCAGATCCGCTCCTCTTGCAGGAAATTTTGGACCTGCTAGAGAAAGGTGCCATAGAACCGGTACCTGTAGCGGAGAGGAACAAGGGCTGGTACTCCCCTTACTTTCTCATTCCAAAGAAAGACTGAGGACTGAGACCCATCTTGGACTTGCGAGAATTGAACAAATTTCTCAGGAAAGACAAATTCAAGATGGTCACTCTTTCTCAGATCCTTCAGGCCCTTCAGTTCCAGGACTGGTTGGTATCTCTGGACCTTCAGGATGCTTATTTCCATGTGCCTATCCATCTCAAACACAGGAAATACCTGAAGTTCGCAATTGGCAACTCTCATTATCAATTTCGAGTGCTGCCATTTGGGCTGACCTCCGCCCCGAGGGTCTTCACCAAGTTAATGTCGGTAGTGGCGGCAAGTCTAAGGAGGGAAGGGATTCACGTCTACCCCTACCTGGACGATTGGTTGATCAGGGCTGTATCTTCGGAACAAGCTCAGATCCAGCTAAATCACGTTTGCCACTCCCTTCACAGACTGGTCTTCTCCCTCAATTTAAAGAAGTCACAAATGATACCATTGCAGAGACTCCAGTTCATAGGAGCGATCCTGGACACTTCCCTGGGAAAATCCTTGCCACCAGAGGTGAGGGCTCAAGATATTCTACAGATGGTTACCAAGTTCCAAGATGCCCAACGTCTCCCAGCCTTCGACTTTTTGAGGTTGCTAGGCCTCATGGCATCCTGCATTTTCCTAGTGCCAGAGGCTCGCCTGAGAATGAGATCCCTCCAGTGGACACTGAGGACTCAGTGGTCACAATTCTCAGGGAGAATGACAGATCTTCTTCAGGTTCCCGACAGTGTGGCTCGAGACCTTCAGTGGTGGGCCTGTCAGGAGAACAGTTTTGGCAACCCTGGCCAGAGATAACAGTAGTCACGGATGCCTCAATCATGGGGTGGAGAGCCCACGCCAACGACTTCAGCATCAGCGGTCGTTGGTCTCCATCGGAGTCCAGACTACATATCAACCTGTTAGAGCTGAGAGCCATCAGACTTGCGCTGAAGGCATTCCTGCCAGCTGTACAAGGGAAAAATGTCCTGATAATGACGGACAACACGGTGGCCATGCATTACCTCAACAAAAGGGGAGGCGTAGGATCACTACCCCTGTACAGATAGGCGATGCAGCTCTGGTTTTGGGCAATCCAAGAAGGAATCTCTCTATCGGCAGTTCACCTAGCCGGAGAGAAGAACTTGACAGCGGACGCTCTGAGCAGGCAGGGCACAGTCTCCCACGAGTGGAAACTAGCTCAGGAAGTCCTTCAAGAGATCTTTGCCCTTTGGGGAACCCCTCAGGTGGGTCTGTTCGCCACCAGCGTCAACAGGAAATGCGATCTGTTCTGCTCAAGGGAATTTCCCCCGAGAGGAGCTCTGGGAGACGCGTTCATAGTGGACTGGGAGTTTCCGCTTCTGTACGCGTTCCCACCGGTCCCTGTCATTCCTCAAATGATCAGGAGGTTGAGAAGATTCAGGAGAACCATGATCCTAATTGCCCCGGATTGGGCCAGGAGAACGTGGTACCCGGAACTTCTAGTCTTGTCCATCTGCCCTCCAATTCGACTTCCACTCCGAGAGAACCTACTCTCACAGAAGGGAGGTCAGGTTCTCCATCCAGACATCAAAACCCTCAACCTTCACGCTTGGCTTCTGAAAGGCTGAGGTACAAGGATTGGGACCTCCCTGATGATGTTATGGAGGTGTTGCTTTCGGCAAGGAGGCCAGCAACAAAGTCTTTATACCGCTGCCGTTGGAACAGATTTTGCAGCTGGTGTAGAGAACAGAATATCGACCCCTTTTCATGTGGTACACCAATGGTTTTGTCCTTCCTACTCTATTTGGCGAATTCGGGCCTTCAAGTTGGCACCATCAAGGGCTATCTCGCAGCGCTATCCATCTTTAAGCGCACTGAGGAAGAACCATCCTATTTCAAGTTACCCTTGGTAATACAGTTTCTAAAGGGGTTAACCAATGTTTATCCCCCAAGACCATTCCAGGTTCCCCTATGGGATTTAAACTTAGTCCTAATTTTCCTGATGGGCACACTTTTCGAACCACTCCATTCTTGTTCGTTAAGATTCCTTACCCTTAAAACTGTTTTATTAATAGCACTTACATCTGCTAGAAGGGTGAGCGAATAACAAGCTCTTTCTTGTAAACCCCCTCATACAATCTTTCACAAAGACAAAGTTGTCCTGCAAGTGAAGCCTAATTTCCTCCCAAAGGTGGTTTCTGAATTCCATATCACTCAGAAGATTACCCTACCATCTTTCTATCCTCCTCCTCATCCGGGGAAAGAGGAAGAGAGGTTACACAGGCTGGACCCTAGAAGGGCTTTAAGTTTTTACATCAGTAGACTAGCCAGGACAAGACAGGCAGACCAGCTGTTTGTAGGTTACACAGGTCACAAGCTGGGGTTACCAATAATTAAGCAGACCATTTCCAGATGGATCATTCTAGCCATTTTGGAATGTTATAAACTGGCAGGGAAAGAGCCCCCTCAAAACCTTAGGGCTCATTCAACCAGAGTTATTGCAGCTTCATCGGCCCTCAAAAGAGGTGTGCCGGTTAAAGACATCTGTGTGGCCGCCACATGGTCGTCTATCCATACCTTTACACGATTTTACAACTTGGATTCCTCCTCCAGTCAAGAGAGTAGGTTTGGAAGGGCTGTACTGCACTCTATTCATCAATAGAAGACAGCGTGAAGTCAGTACTCCCTCCTCCAATAATAGAATACTGCTATTGGAGCCTACCTAAGATAAGGAATACGTCGGAGGACACAATCCCTTCGAAGAACAAGTTACTTCTTACCTTGTAACGTTCTTTCGACGGGATGTTCCTCCGACGTATTCCTTATCGACCCTCCCATCCATCCCCGCAGTTCTACTTCCCTTGTTGTTGCAGCTTACGCTTCTTCAGGGTGATTAGTCTAGTCCAGACAGAAATAATGTGGGCTACAAAACGGAACTGAGCAACGGACGCTGCGCCCTCTAGAGAAAAATTTTCCGAGGCCAGCAGAGCTGGAAGGAGATATCTAAGATAAGGAATACGTCGGAGGAACATCCCGTCGAAAGAACGTTACAAGGTAAGAAGTACCTTGTTCATCACTTCGCTATGCCAGCAGCAAAAAAGAAGAGGGAGGCACCTGCAATCTAGAGGGACTCATATTATCGGGTGTGCTCTCATTGGAGGGCGAGACTGAGGATGGGACTACTGCTCGCAGAGAGCTTCATGGGAGTTGTAGTGGAGCTCTAGTTCGAGACTTTGCAGACTCAGAAGTTTCAAAAGTTTTATTTTTATGTTAAAATAATAAATTTAAAAAAAATAATGTTATTAAAGAAATGGTTATATTTGAATTGCTGTGTTTGGCAGTATTAAAAAAGAAGAATAAGCATAATGCTCGCCTCCGGTCTTGTCATAGAATTGGATAATAAGTTTTAGTCTTGTAAAAGTGTAATGAAACTGTATTTTATGGATGAGAAAGGAATTCCTTTTTTTTTTAATTTGGAAGGAGAAAAAAACATTTCTTTTTAACTATATGAAAAAACAAAATGGAGAGAATGTTTTGATATTATGTGATTTTAAATGATTTGAATGATGTTGTAAAAGTTTGTTAATCAAACTAATAAACAACTTTTTATCTTAAAAAAAATAATAATAAAATAGGACTAATGTCCTCCGAACAACTCCACATCTTCCAACAGGAGGTCCAAATCCTATTACAGATAGAAGGCATTGAACTGGTGCCCTTCATGGAAAAAATCAAGTTATTTATTCAAGGTACTTCCTTGTTCCAAAGAAAGATCTAACAATTCGCCCAGTGCTGGACCTGCGCCCTGCAAACACCTATGTCAAGCCTCGAAAATTCAGGATGACAACGCTGCAGGAGGTCATCCCAGTATTGAAAATAGGAGACTACATAGCAAAATTGGACATGAAAGATGCATACTTTTATATTTCAATGTTGCCAGCGCACAAAAAATACCTCGGATTCAAATTGGGAACAAAGCACTACCAATTCAAGATGCTACAATTCGGCATTGCGTCAGCCCCTAGGGTATTCACAAAAGTCCTAGCAGTAGTGACTGCCCACTTGCGCGGGAAGTACATTCCAGTGTACCCTTGCATAGACGACTGGCTAATTAACTGGGACTCTCCCCAGAGGCGCCTTCAAAACATGCAGCAAACTATCAATCTGCTGCTCCAATTGGGCTTCTCCATAAATGAAAAAAAAGTCAAGTCTAGTGCCCAGCCAAATAAAGCAATTTCCGGGGGCACTAATCAAAACAGATGTTGGACTAGTCTACCCCCCAAAGAGACGGTCCAAAACATGCTGTTTGAAACACCTCAGTGCGTAGCCAGTCAGGTGATGGTACGAAAGGCAATGCCCCTGCTCGGAATGATGGCTTCCTACATCTACCAAGTGCCTCATGCCAGGCTGTGCATGCATCCAATGCAAGAGTGGCTATAAAAACAATGGTCGCAAGCAAGCGATTGTGGGACAATATAGTGGTGCTTTCGCCACCTCTGGTTCAGTCACTACTGTGGTGGAACAGACAATCTGGTAATGGGACAGCTTTTCCACACACCAGCAATCGAGTCCACTCTCATGACAGACACACCAATGACTGGGTGGGTCTCTCACTTCCTGGACCACACTGCTCACGGCCTGTGCACACAGGTGCTAACCAGGAAGCACATCAACCTTCTCGAACTACTAGCGATCCTCAAAGCACTGCAAGCCTTTAAGACTCTTATCGCACAAAACAGTCCTAGTCCTGATGGACAGTAACATGGCCATGATTTATGTAAACAAACAGGGGGGTACACATTCTCCAGGGCTGTCCAAACTAGCCCAGAACATCTGGCGATGGGCACTACATCACATGTTCCTAGTGGCGCAACATGTTCCAGGGGAACTCAATTCTCTAGCAGATGTACTAAACAGGAGTACAATGCTACCCTCAGAGCACGAATGCCAACTAAACAGACGTGCTAAACAACGTCTTCTCAAACGGGGGGTTCCCAGATATGGACCTTTTCCCAACACTGCAAACCGTGCAATGCCAAGATTACTCATCCAGGGTTCCCCAGAAAGGATGCAAGAGGAATGCACTTCTGATGAACTGGTCAGGGAAATTTGCATATGCTCGTCCCCTCCCCCAGACACCTCAACTCAACAAAGTAGTCCACAAGCTACACCGGGAACAAGTAACACTGATCCTAATAGCTCCAATGTGGGCTGTTTTTTGTTTGTTGGTGAAGCAGTGACATGTGCGCATTCATGCGAGGACTTTTTTCTGTCTTTTTTAAGGCGGAAGTGGTTGGAAAGTGGTGTTTTTCGGTGTTGGTGCCGGTATCTTTCTGTTGCTGCCTGAGGAATCCGTTACTGGCCCCTTAACGCTGCTGAGGAGGAGGAGTACACCATAAAACCACCACCCACTGCGTAAGCGGAGCGGAAGTGGTGAGAAAGTGGTGTTTTTCAGTGTTAACTGGTGGTCTGTGGGCTGCAGTTTACTGACTAGAGCAACCGCAAATGAGGAGCTGCACGGCAACGAAGACATCGCCGGGAGGAAACCAGACTGAAACCAGGACTATGCCGTCCGCGAGCCTCAGGACACGCTACAGGTGAGGCAACGGTTTCATTCACTCCCAGAGGTGGCTGTGACTACTGGCTCAAATCTGGTACCATCGGCAAAAGATATGCCGGTGTCAAAACAGTCCCGGCTGCCATTCAATACTAAGACAAGGAAAAGTCTTTCAGTGGGGGCAGATACAGGCCACTGCTCCGGTATTGAGTCGGATTGCCGGAACAACGAGTCCCGGACTCACGAGGAGGAGGCCATTCCCCCCACTCCTACTGGTCAGGTGGGGTGGGGGTTGAGCACCCATCTAAGATTCAGTATCAGCCTCAGATTCGGGGGGCTTCTGGAGCCACAAAATGGGGACCAAATTACCATCGGTTCCGGTATCCCCAAAAAACAACAAAGTAGGAAATGGGCAAGATCTCGAAATGAAAGAAAATAATCCTAGGGCCCACATAAGTGAACTGGAACGGGAAATGGAGCCACCAAGCTGGCCAGGAGAACCCATGAAAGAAAACAGTGAAGAAACAGCTACTCCCCCGCCCAAAACCCAGGATAGCATGATGACAAATAAAACCCACTTAGATGGACGCATGACCTCTGAGGGAAATGGATCCAGAGAAATGGCCAGATCTGATGAGTGCCCTTTTGCGGAGCCAAAAACCCCAGAAAGGGGAGGAATTGAAAATTTAAAAGGGGGCCAAGCTGAAAAGGGAGTTGAACCCCTCCCCGTTTCCCCCGAGAAGGAAGGTGAGATATCTGAAACCAGAGATGATAGCGCTAGCCCTTATGTGAGGAAGCCATTCAAATTGAAATGATGGATCCAGCTAAAGAGACTTTAAAGTGGGAAATAGCCATCATGGACCACTAACCCAGCCGGAGGGAGTCGGAGGAGGGAATATGGAATGAAGATTGCCACTGGCACCCTGCAGATCTGGAGCAAATAGATGATGCTCAAAATGAGTTGTTGATGGAAGATCTATTTCGGCCGAACACGACTGTAATACACCACCAAGAGGAAGAAAAACCCCCACCACCGAAAACAAGCAAACTTGGACGCATGAATGCAGAAGGGAAAACCATAGGTGAAACAGGAGAGAAGTGTGCATCACCTAGTAATGAAGAAAAACGTCAACTAAATAAGATCTCGGCCAGCAGTGAAAGTAATACGGCCACTGAGGACTGGCCGCAAACATCCTGGGATGACCATGAAAGCGTCAGCATGCCAAAGATAGACCCGAGTAACTCGAGGCTGGCAAACATAATAATGCAGGATATCACAGCACTAACGGGGAAAAAATCGCCAGAGAGAAAAGAAAAAGCCTATCTTTCATAAAAGATAGGATTGCAGCACTAGATATGGAGCAAGTACCCATGTTCTACATGGAAGGAGAGGGGTTCAGGTTGGCACAGGTACACACAAATACAACATCTACCCAAACCGACCCAATTCCCCCCCCACCCACAAGTAGACACAACGTCTAAGCTAGCAGATCGATCCAAAGAGGAACTAGCTCAATTAATTAGTGATTCCTGCAGAACAGAAAGAAATAAGGACAGTCTACATTCAAAATGTAATCATGGCATCGCTAACTATTTCCATTGCACCATTCCTCAAATTATATGAGATGTTAAATGACTCCCTCCAGGTGGTAGCCCAGACAAATTTATACATTACGAGCAGACAAGGGAAATGGAAGGTTCCTTGAAGAGACTGGAAATAAGAATGGATAAAGAATCGGATCTAACAAATACCTGGCAGAATCGACTTAGTGATTTAGCAAGAAAAGATGCTAATGATAAATTACTATTGATGGACGCAGTATTAGAGGACTGCAAATGGATGAGGAACATGTGCAAAATGGATAGTCCCCACAGCAACCAGGCAAATGAGATGAAGCCAGGAAATGGCCCAATGAAATTGGGCAAAGGTGAAGTACCAAAACCAAACAAAGGAGGCTGAAGCTGCCATCTAAGCCAAACGATCTCCTCGATTTCACCAGGCAGGAAAGAGAGGAGAGCCTCCATCAAAACCAAACTTCTCAATCTTTGCCGGGAGGAATTCGCCGGCTTCCAATTCAGCTCAGGATTTACAAAATTACGAACAACTGGATGATAAGGAACCGAAAATGGGAAAAATGTTAAAAAACCAAGCTGTAAAGCGGAAAGCGAACGGCTCTAGAGAGCCTTCCTGAGAAATATAAGAACGCCACTGAGAAGGGAAAGTTTGCAATGTGCTAAAAAAAACAGGAGAGAATTGAAACTTAGTGACATTGCACTGCTCCCAGAAATCATGTAAAAAAAATCCTATAGGGGAAATTGAACCAGAGCAAGTGGAATGGTCAGATGACGAGTCCTCTGCCTGTCTAAGTGATCTTATAGAAGTTATGGAAAAAAATAAGGAAGACGAAGAATGGGACAATATTAGTCTATCGGACTGGCAAGACATAGAGGAGAAGGAAATGGACCTTCCGTTGGACCGATTTACAGATACATCGGCACAGAAAAGTAAAAGAAGAAAACCCGGCGTGGTGGAGAAGGTCCCAGAAACTCGGGATTTAAAACGGGAGGACCCTCCAAATGAAAGCAAAAGTTCAAAGGACAAGCAAGGAGAAGTACCCTTTAGAACGCTGGAAAAAAAAAGGAAGCAATATATGCAAGAAGAAAAGGGGAAGAAAAATCGGAGGGAAAAGTCACCCCAAAAACAAAAAAAACCAAAGAATGAGGAACGAAATAATAAGTGACTTGAGAAAACGATCTCCTGGGCTGAACGCAAACGGCAACAGACTCAAAAGGGTGGAACCTAAAGCTTGAAATAACATCGAAAGGCCCCAAACGTGCTTTACTGAATAGGAAATATGTAATGACACTATTCAATCAAATTTCAATGTTGTGTAACGTCTCAACGGACGATATAACAATAGTCGAACTTGTAAATGAAGATTGGCTTGACCAAGTAATATTCCACTTAAAATGAAATAGGATTAAACAGACCCTGATGGAAGCCACTGATAGACTTATGAAAATGGGCTATTGACTAAGTGATCTAGGCGGGGAAGTCAGAAACAGGGCGGATGGGAGGAGAGTGCAAGAAAAAGATATAAAGGAAGAAAAGAGGCCTGAGCGAATCAAAGGTGATGATAGAAAGGAATCAAAAACAAAAAAATCTGAACAAACAAAGGCCGATGTAAAGGAGCATAGAGGGAGTCAAAAAATATCGCCAAGAAAACAAAGAAGGGAAATTTCCACAATGGAAAATGGTGATAATTACCCTATGGAACTACAGAAAGTAAAGTCCAGTGGGCTAGCATCGAGTGGCCCAAAACAAAAGGGGGTGTCCCTTGATGAAGCCCTTGTAAGAAAACTGAGGTTAATGTTGATAACTCTGGCAAGTCGTGTAAAAACCACATTACACCAAAAGTTGGTTGCAAGAAGGACAACGACTGGACTAGGATGGCGAATGCCTTAACCTCGAAGAAAAAACAATAGAGCGATGAGAATTTTAAAAACATCCTCTGTGCCTCATGGAACACCAGAGGCTATTAGCATATATTCTCTGGAGAAAGTAACTTTTTGGGTCAATATGACCTCATATGTATTCAGGAATCATGGCTGAGGATGACTCCTATGTGCAAGGGCTATGAGGTTTATATTAACCCGGCACGAAAGGGACCAAAGGTAAGGCCTTTTGCAGGCCTGCTAACCCTGAAGAAGATGGACAGTGATTTGCAGGTCGTGGAATATCAAATCCCTAATCCATTTGTCCAGATCCTGAAAATAAAAATCACAACAAGCCCAAAGGGAAGGGCCAGCAAAGTTGCTCATAATTAACACCTACTGGAGTGAAAATATGACAAAAACGGACACATACATAAGACACATCATGGAGGCGATTGATAAGTCCATGATGGAGGATAAAGAGCAACTTATTATAGTCTGCAGAGATCTTAACATTACACTATTGAATAAGGAAGGAAATCAAAAAGTCGGCGAATATCTGGCAGGCAAAGAAAAGAGATGGATGGAGGAAATGAGAGTTTGTGACATGAAAATGCCTAATAGCCAGACCAGAGGCGACTTGCAGGGGGCAAACACATGGTCTTGTGGAAAGAGCAGAGCTTGCTTAGATTACTGCTTTGTAGCAGGTAACACCTTACAGTGGATTAATTCCTTCACAATCGGGAAGCAAATGATCATAATCTACTGGAAACCAAATTATCATGGAAAATAAGAAAAGCCCATATAATGAAAATCGGCCCTACAGAAGTATCATGGGGCAGAAACAGATTAAGACAATGTATATCGAAACTTGCGGGGCAATATGACAACTATGCATTGGAAAATCAGAAAGCAGTAGAATATAGATGGCTGTGGATTTCGAGGTAAAATACGATCCAAACAGGATGAAAATGATCACACGAAAGCATGCTTCGGATGAGACCCTAGTCGCTAAAAGAAAAGAATTTAGAGCAGAACTCCTACAAATAAAAAAGAACAACAATTCTGAGAAAGAGGAACAACTAAGGAAATGCCGACAAACCTATAAGAATTGGCTCCGCTCCACGAGACTACAAAGAGGCCAGGGAGGAGCGGAGAGAATGCTAGCCTCTGTAGAAACATCCAATGCAAGGAGCCTGCGGGATATAATAAATAAAAGGGACCACTGCCAATCAGCAATCGCCGTTAACCAAATCTCGAAAGAGCAATGGGTAAAGCATTATACAGCATCGTACCAGGCGAAAAATGAGCCAATCCATGAGAAAAAAAGGTACAACTCAAAGCTATGGTCTATCGAATTTGATCGTGAAGATATCTCGGGGATTATCAAAAAACTGAGTTCCTCGAGGGCGGCTGGGCCCGATGGCATTTCAAACCAGATTCTTAAGGCAAACTGTGAAGAATGGACGGACTTAATACTATCATTGTTCCAACAAATAAGGAAAACAAGAATCGTCCCAGCATCATGGAGGGAGGCTTTCATTGTGCCAATTTATAAAAAGGGGGATAGAGGCGATCCAAGAAACTACAGGCCAATCGCCCTATTGGACTCAATTGGCAAATTATTTGCCTCCGTCCTGTTACGAGATCTGAAAATATGGGCCTTAAAGACAGGTATTTTGGGCAAACGGCAAACTGCCTTTATTAGTGGTGTGGGCACTTCCCTGAACTTGTTCTTGCTCAATCTTCTGAAAGCAAGTGCCTTGCAGACCAAAAGAAACATCTACTTGGGCTTCATAGATCTTGAGCAAGCATTTGACGGGATAAACCGTGACCGTTTGTGGTCTAAGATGAAAAGCTGGGGCTGCCCTGAAGATCTGTTAGAAGCAATCCAAGCCCTATATTCGAACATACAGGTCTAAACAACTATGGGCACGGTAACAGAAAAGATACAGGCTTTTAGAGGGATTAAGCAGGGTTGGGCATTGGCACCTTTCCTGTTTGTTCTATACATGGCTGACATGATGATCTCAAAAGCACGGTAAGGGCCTTTGCTCCAAAGATCGATGGAACAGAAGTGCCATGGGTACTATATGCTGACGATGTAATATTCATCGATCAGATGGCTATAGGTCTTCAGCGACGGATAACTGCATTAAAAAAATATCTAGCAGAAAACATTATGAAGATCAACATTAAAAAATCAAAGATACTGTTAATGAAATCAAGCCGTGGAAAGAAAGGGGAAAAGAAAAACTATACCTGGACTATTGAAAATCAAAAATTGGAAGTGGTGGAAACAATAATATACCTAGGAGTGAGGATAAACGAGAACAGCAATGAAGAGGGGCAAGACGCACTGCGCAGGGAGAGACTAGTGAGTGACCTTAAGACATCAGGGGCAAGTATTACATCAAAGCTATGGCAAATATTCCCTTCCCCCTATCTTAACCTTTTATAAGCAAAAGGTGCTAGGGTTCCTTATGGGTCTGAGGCTCTTTTGGTCCTTAGTTGGGAAACAAGGGGAGTCTGTGAGGCGTACTTCTGGCGAAGGATCCTGAAATTGCCAAACTCTTTCTGCGGATATCATAAGACATGAATTAAGGCCGCAATCAATTGCCTCCACAGTAATGTGGAACACTCTTTCCATCTACCGGAAATGTATCCTTGATCGACCTCCAGCACCTTTTGAAATCTTAGTGCACCCTGGGCCAGTAAAGAGAGACAAAACACTACAATCCTGGAAGAGCAAATGTAAAAGCTTTCTGGATCATCAGAATATTACTTGTGACCTTTTGAAATGCAATCCAAATGAGGCAAAAGAAAATCTCCAGGGAAAAGACTGGGATGATAAAAAAGTTCTGCCATAACATTATATGGGAACGGAAAATCTTGAACAACCCTCCCACCTATTGATGCGATGTAGACTAAACATCTGGCACTCAAGAGAGGTTCAATTAAGGAGAAAGCAGATCTCAAAGACGGAAGCGTTTTGTAGGTTCTGCAAAGCTAAAGAGTCGCTGGAGACCATTAGGCATGTGATGTTAAACCGCCCCGCTTTGGGGAAGCAACGATCAATGGTAATGGGGGAATATGTGACAGGGCTCCTCCCAGAGATGGAGGAAGATTACTGGGAGAGACTATTGACAGCGGATAAAGTAGGGCGGACAATTGATGCCTTAAAATTTGTGGAATCCATGAAAATGGGGCTGGTGGATGGAGGTGAACCCTGATTAGATGAAACGAACGGGTATCGAAAATTGACATTGCTAATGATCTATAGGAAGATGGACAGCAGTCATTAGTAAATGGTGAACAAATAAGGAATTGGTATGTGAAAATGTAAAGGTTAAAATAAACTGATTAACCAATAAAACAATAAAAAAACAAAAAAAATGTGGGCTTGACAGACCTGGTTCTCAGGCCTACAAATGATGTCCCTGTGTCCTCCCATGAAACTACCCTGCGCAAACAACTTGTTGATCCAGGATCAGGGAACAACGCTGCACCCATGTCCTCAGAAGCTGAACTTAGCAGCGGCTCCTGAGGTCCTAGAATGTGATTGCCTTAACCCAGACCAAAGTTGCATGGAAATACTTGAGGCACACAGGCATAACACAAAGCACTGCTATTTTAAAAAATGGAAACGCTTTGTGTTATGGTGCGGGACACAGTGTCTCAATCAAATCGACTTTTCACCCACTGATATATTCAACTACCTACTTGACTCAGGATTAGTCTTTAACTCATTCAAAGTACACCTAGCGGCTTTCTCCGCTTACACCACGTCCCAAAACAAGATTTCGTGGTGGAAGGTGCCTGTAGTTAAGGCTTTCATGGAGGGCATCAAAAACATTACACTCCCATCTCTAATCCTACTCCCGGCTGGGATCTCAATGTCGTACTCACAAGGCTCATGGGTGCCCTCTTCGAGCCTATACACAAAGCCAGCCTTAAACACCTTACATAAAAAACAGCCTTCCTAATTGCCATTATTTCGATTAGAAGGGTTAGTGAACTACAAGCTCTGTCTGTACAAGACCCCTTTGTATTTGTACACAAAGACAAGGTGGTGCTACGCACACTTCCTCGCTTCTCACCCAAATTCATATCAACATTCCATATCAATCAAAGTATAGAGCTTCCTGCATTTTTCCAAAATCCAACAAACACAGCCGAGAGAAAGATTGTTTCTTTGTATCTGTAGCCGCTGCAAGAGAAGGGGACCCTATCTCTAAAGCAGCAATTTCTAAATGGATTGTCAACTGCATGATATGATACGTCATTTATAACGCTACTGTACACATGTTTCTAGGCATCCAACCCTGTTACTCTCTTGCCATGAGAACATTTTTATTTATTGTGCATTACCTTTTTAAACCCATAGCACTCAACTCGAGGCACGGGGCAACTTTAGCCTTCATAGCAAATGTGCCTCGAGATGCCATTTGCAAGGCTGCCACTTGGATGTTCAGTACACACCTTCACCCAACATGACTTTATAGACAGGCATTCTAGGGGTGGTACACAGGTGGGACAATCGGTGCTGAAACATCTCTTTGCAGCGCTACCTTCTAATAACCCAACTCCTTCTACTAGTACTGCTCGCTATTCTATGCAAAGCATGTGATTCTAAGCAGATCCAGAAGCATCAGACGGGAAACATTACTTTCTTAATCTTATTTCTGATGCTTGTATCTGCTTGGATTCACATGCGCCCACCCTTCTTCCCCTCTTGGAATAGAAGGTGCCTGGGGAAAAAGACAAAAAGCATAGATCTTTCACACCTCATGGTCTCTGCTTACACTTCAAGCTTACAACTTACACTCCCTCTTGTCAGAAACAAATAATCAATGGGACCTTGACGCGTGAGTGATCATGGGTACAGGATATGTTCCTTTAGGGATAGTATTACAGTCATGCCATGTCG
This sequence comes from Ambystoma mexicanum, assembly GCF_040938575.1. Classification (NCBI taxonomy): domain Eukaryota; kingdom Metazoa; phylum Chordata; class Amphibia; order Caudata; family Ambystomatidae; genus Ambystoma; species Ambystoma mexicanum. The sequence continues at coordinate 629,375,769 of NC_090922.1, read as the reverse complement.
ACGTCCCTTTTCGAACTTCAAAAACATCTTGTGAAATACTCAGCAACTTGCACTAGATGTCAGCCTATGCAAAGAATGTAAATCTAAGCAGATGCAAGCATCAGAATTACGATTACAATGAATAATGTATCAATGGGGAAATGTTCACCATACTTCCCAACATGCTGCAAACCTGCAATTTGGCATGTGGGTAAGTTCCATGATGTAGACCATGTAAAAAGTATAAAATATACATTTTTAGAATACTTTTTTTTTTTAAGCGATCTGCAATGCTTACCCCTGCCATATGTGGATATGTTTGTTTATTCAAAATGTTCAGCATGCTTCTCAACTTGCTAGAAAAATGAAATGTGTCATGTGAGTAGGTTCCATGGTGTAGACGATGTAAAAAGTATAAGATATACATTTTTCGAATACCTTTTTCTTCTCTTAAGCGGTCTGAAATGCTTACCCCTGTCATATGTATCTCTGCGCTGTCGTTCTGCCGTTGTTCTAACTAAACTTCAGCAGTTAATTGTTCTTAAACTTTCCCCGCTATCAGAATTCTAGCTCATATTAGCGGCACTCACTTCTAAAGTCATGGGGGTGACAAAACTGTGCTTTTGTAGTAATGCGGGTGACCGGAAACAGTGCATGTCTCGTCAATAGTCCGCAATGAAGTTGTCATCACATCGTGGAAGATCTCTCATGATAATTACAGGAACTTAATTGTATGCCATCTCAACAGCTGAAGCTTAGATGCTTCAGCCGTACACGTACAGCACTTATGTTGAGGTCGCTACTACCTTGGCTGTAGATCGGGACACCAATAATGTTGCTGAAGGGCTCAACAACTAAATTGATTCTCGACTGTGTCCCAAGTTTCCCCCTGGATAGAAAGTTCTTCAGGTGCCACTGTAATGGTTAAATATTCCAAAACCATTGGTCCAAATAAAGTCTTACTTTAGATATTTCAGTCTCTTTCTCCTGACACGCCTGGTGCCATTTTTGCTTGTTATCCCCATTCCGGGGTGTCTCTTTTCCACTCTGAGTTTCACACTCTTTCTCTTGATTAGGGTATTTGCTTTTATTACTCTGCTATCCCTGCTCAAGGGTACCGTCACACTCTCCCCTTCTCCTGGAGTTATTTGACTCTTGTTTCCTTCTATCGATTATCCCCACTCTCACCCCCTATCTTGAGGTATCTTCACTCGGAGCAAGGGGATGAGTCTCTTATGTGACTGATTCACACTGGGCTCACCCCTTCTCGCCTCTTCCCTTCCAGGAGTAGTCGGGCTGCCCACAGTCCCTTCTTCACTGGGGAACTTTAGGTTGCCTAGACCCTTCCATAGGCTAGCACAGGCTGCCTTTCTTCCAGTTCCTCTGGACTCCTGGATCAGAGGGCTTTGGGCCTCATCTCCCCCCTCTAGGTTCAGCTGTGCTCTCTGGTTTCCTTCTTCAGCATAGCAAAGTAGCTACCAGGCACAAGGCAACCTTCCTTCCCCAGCTTCAGGCTTCTTCTCGACTGTTTTCCCTAAACCAGCACGATATTGAACCAGTCCCCAGCTGAGAGAACTTGCAACTGAACTGGCTTTTGTTTTATTCAGTTCTTTTTCAACCAGTGGACTACTGATTGGCTGAACTGCATGACTTCTCCATGGGGAGAAGTAGTGCTTACATCATGGCCTCCCATGGTAGGTCATCCCCTATTGGTCAGTTCTAATATCAGTTGAGTCAATATAGAGTTCCAATTAACTTTTCGATATAAGGGCTTAGCTCATCCTGGATAAATGGTAGGTATAGCTCTCTGTGTTCCTCTTGCGTTGTGAAATAAAGGTTTTATTTTATTTCCCCATGTAATTTTGGAGATGTTATTTCATTAATTTAAATTCAGTTTACCCACTGCCCTTAATGGGGGATTGAGCCCAGGTCTTTTTACATGGGAGGTAACAATTCTATCCCTGTGCTATATCAGCGATGGTGCAATTTGGTGGTGAGGGAGGCTGAGGCTTTTTTCCTGCAGCCGATAAGTGTTTTTCCTCTCTCCATGCTGGCAGCGCATCTCTCTGCATATTGCCGGGTTGACCAGCTGCTCCTCTGTACCAAAGGCCGCTGCCATTCTCCCACTTTGCTGCCACAGGGGTTCAGAGATATAATATTTGTGCGAGTCGAGGAAAAACCTTGATTCACCAAAGGGGCTATAGCTACCCCCATCGATGTTGCAGATGTTTATAGGAAAAACAATCTTAAAATCTAAAACAGTTATTCATAAGAACAATTTCTAACAGTCAGTAAAAACACTTCATCAGCTTTGCATTTGTCAGTAGTGAGTAGTAGCCTTTCCATGGCCTCTAAACCACCTTTGTGTGCTATATTAGTATAGAGACTTGTCAAGTTCATGGTAAATAAAATGTCATCCTCTTAAACAAAATTAACATTTTCGAATTTAGTCAAAAATTGCCCCTATCCTTAATGTATGATTGATTATGCTGTATAAGTTGTTGAATTGCAGTGTCAATGTATTACGCTTTAGGTTCTAACAAGAAATTTGTAGCAGCAATAATCGGTCTTCCTGGGGAATTTACCAAACTTTTATAGATCTTCGGAAGCATACACAAAACCGACATAGTTGGATGTGCCTAAATAAGAAACTATTTCGTATGGCTGCTTCAACTAAAGTTTCTTTAATCAATGCTTTCATTTTGTCAGTAGGATCACTTCTGATTTCCATATAAGTATCCTTATCGGATAATGGTCTTTTAACTTTGTTCTGATAATCATTCCTCTTCATAATTACCAATGATCCCCCCCTTGTCTGCAGGTGTCAGAATAAGATCTGTATTGTTCCATAGTGTTCTAATCACTTGCTTCTCTTGATTGGAGAAGTTACTATAATGCTTATTATTCTTTAAGCACTTTTTTCTGAAATACTTAAAGGGTAAACATTTTTATAGGTGGGTATAATTTACTCTTGGTCTTAATCTCTAAATAATCTGGGTCATCCGAACTTCAGTCTCAATCGTTTTGAAAAATTTTAATTTCATTTTCCATACAAGTCTAAATACATTTATTCTTTTAGCAAATTACTTGTGTACTGGGGTAAAAAACATTAACCCTTTCTGAAGTGTATCGCTTTCAAATTTACGGTAACGGATAATTTGAAATAACTCCTAATGGATTATGTCCTTCCACAGTTTCCACGCATTTTAGATATATTTGTATACTGCTTTGCAGTCTCTGAAAAATATTTCGGCAGCAGGAGCCGCTGTGCATCATCAGCGTTGTTGTCTCTCGACTGCTAACATTCCCGTATCCAGACGTGACGTTGATGATAGTAGAAGTATCATGCACCGCGGTCATTGCCTCAGTTACTTTTCATGCCCTCGGAATGATTTCGCTCGCCACAGCGAATTCTCTTTGATTAACGTGGTGATACTTTTAGTGATTTGATCATGATGTCTATGCTGAATAAACAGGCTTCAAGAGATGTGCGGACTGTGATTCGGAGATGGCAATTACTGATCCACACAAGATTTGACTCCGGTTCCTCTGCCAAGATCATGAAATCATCGAATCCCCTCCTGCCAATCGATGGCCAGTAAGGCCTTGAAAGAGAGAAAATCGCAGCTCGCTCTAGTTCTGTCGGTTTCAAAATCTCCATCTTCCACACCTTCAGAAAAATAATCTTCTGGTAGTAGGCTTTCAACTAGAGGCAAGTCTCCAGAAAGGCCCAGAAAAACACCACAAACCTTCAAAGCGATCGAGATCCAGGAGTGATTCACATCACTCTTTGTCTTTGTCCCCAAATAAGAATAAGAAACTACATCGTTGGTCATCATCTTCAGAGTCATTGCCTGACACAGTTCAGGTACATTTTCCCCAAAATACTGCTTCAGCGGCCAAATGGGAAAATCTCTGAGAAAATGATGGATGTTTTTTCCAAGGTGGCCCCTCCTGGTCCCTTGAAAGAGCCAAAAGGCAGCTATTGATCCCACTGCGTCCTCGAACACCGGCAGTGAATTCAGTAAGGCTACGTCCCGCCCGCCAAAAGGTCAGAGTCGCAAAGCCTCTGATATGTCTTCTCAAGTGGCATCGGCCACTGAGATGGCATCTAAGCCAAAAGCTTCAGTGACTTCCTCCTTGAAGGAGTCGAAGGGACCTTCGACCTCTGCTTTGGAGTCGACTTCGAGAATCAAAACCCAGCATAACAGATCTTTTTTTCAAATCTTTTGGGTCCATTTTTGAGGAAGAGGAAGAAGTCATCCCCTTCGGGTATGAACGTTCTGGAAACGTCTAATGTTACAGAGTAATTGATTTCATATCAATCTCGTCTAGAAGACTTGGCTTCATGTTTGAAGGATGACCGTGATTTGGATACCTCTCCGGAGGTTAAATTTGACACACGATATGTCCACTCTAACCCAAATTTATCCTATAGGATTGTCATGAACATAGTGATAGAATATTTTTCATCCTATAGGATTGTCATGAACATAGTGATAGAATATTTGCAATGGTGCCGCCCTGCAAAGGACATTACCCAAGATGATCTGACAGACATCTTGGATACAGGCCCTCCTAAGGAGCATGTGCTGCATTGCCATACAGCACTAAAGAATCCAATTATGGAAATATGGAAAAAACCGAACTCCACTACAGCTGTGAATAAAGAGATGATGAAGTATAGACCTGCTTCTGTGGACCCCGATTTGCTCTCTAGGCATCCAACACCACTGAGCTTAGTCGTGCAGGCGGTGACGAAGCTGGACAATTTGTCCCTTCTCACCAAGGGGCAAGGGCACCCCCTTTGAAGCTAAGGAGGTGAGCCTGGTACCCAAGGCCCTCCCTAGGGGTCTGGGCAAGTGGGGCCTCAATGGGTGTTGGAAAACTCTCATTCCCTGTTATAACACAATGAACGAAGATTCTTCCTTGACTCTTTTGGCTTCAGGTAATGGTGAACCTCGCCTGTGTGCCATGATCAAGGAAGACTGACATTTAAATGATTCTAATGATGTATATAAGAGGTGAATGAACTGTGAATGGCGGAGGAACTCCCCTGCTGGGAGGAGAGCAAGTGCTATGCAGAGGCGAGCGCCTGGGGCATCAACGTCCTGGAGGGGCAGAGCCAGGTCGAGCCATAGAGTCGGTGGTGACGTGCCGAGCGAGAAACCTGCTAGCTGAAGGCTGGAAGGCAGATACCTTTACTGAGCAAGAATCTCCGGTCAAAGGCAAGGAGTGGACGGAAATCCAACCATCTTTGTGCGTGGCATGACCACTGAAGAGCAGTGGTGGGCCTGGCGCCCAGCAACCAATGCCAAGACCTGAAAGAAGATAGGAGCCCAAGGTCCCAAGCTCCTGCTGATAAGCTCCTATCCTGCCGGGAGAGGTACAGATGGGGAAAGAGACACTGCGGATGTGTGGAGGCGAGCAAGACATATGACTGTGGGCTTCGAAGAGGAGTGAAACTGACGCAGGTACAAAATACAAAGTGCATTTAAGGGGGACTCTGTCCCCCTAACCAAAAGAGAAAGGGATAAGAACAATGTGATTCAATGCTGGAATAGCTGCCAAACGTATGAAAAGTCATGAAAATGTAATGGGCACTCAGCCCCACTAATCTAGAAAAGGGATATGAACACTAACGCTCGGCTAGAATAACCCCTAAAAGAATGAGAAGGGAAGGAAACCATACAGGCACAATGCCCCAATAAATAAGAGTGGAACGAGACAGACACTGCGCATCCAAGCTGAAACAACCGCTAAGAGTATCAAGGAAGCAGACACTGGGCCTATTTTGAAATGGAGTGAAGGGAAGGTGAATACTCTGTAACCCTGGCTGCAAAGTGCATGAAGTCATGGGAAGCTGTATTCCCTGTCTCGGCAGAAGCCGTAAACTAAGTTTGTACCGGGAAATAAGAGCTACTGCACTTTGGTAAGTCCCAACGCTATGAAGGTTGTAAAGAAAGAAGTGTAATCTAAAGGCATCTTGGAGGGATTGGAACATTTAAAAATCAGGAACTGTTTCCTTATTAAAGGGAGAGGGAAACCCAGGCCGACTGTATTTGTTAATTTTCCAAAAGGATTTGATACTAAAGCTGTGAAGACAATCTGCAGGAACTGTGAGACTGAGAACAAGTTGAATCCAAGTGAGACAGGCAGAAATGCATACCAAACCTTTTATACCAGCCTCCCTTTTCTTTTTAGTTAGGTATTTTTCCAAAGTGGTTGGCCCAGTTAGGTGCTTAGGATTCGGATAGAAGACTTTTTGTTTGGACTTCACGTGCACCCTTAGTCTTAATTTTGTTAGGTAGAGAAGTTCTCTCATAGTGATAGGGCACGTTAGGAGACTTTTAATTTAAATAAAAACCCTTTTTTAACAGGTCACGGAGTTGTTCGACTCCTTTTTCTGGTTCACCACAGCAGCAACCTCAACCTCAACTTCAGCTTCAAAAGCTGCAGCTTTTCCAACCATCTCTCCGGATAGGGCCGTTAAGTGTTATGACACCCTTGCAAAGTGGGGGTTTTCTGCTTGAATCATGGCATTAAAAGCCATTAAAGCATCTTGTGCATTAACATAATACAGCAATACATTGTGGAATGTGATTGGCCAAGCTGCGGAAAACATGCCTGAAGGTGAGTTGCGAGAAGGGTTTATAACATTATTAATGATGGAAAAGAGGCTTCCTGTCAGTTCCTTCAATCAGGCTTAGATGCATCAGACTGCATTGGCAGATGCATGGGGTCTTGCGAGATAATCAGAAAGTTTGCTTGGCTGGGTAAATCTGGGTTCAACCCCGTTGTGCAGTCAAGGCTCCTAGGTAGGCCCTTTTATGGGTCCAATATATTTGGCTCCAAAGCAGACGACAGCCTAGAGAATCTACAGGCTTCAAAGACTGCAGCAAAATCTTTGGGGGCATCCATTCGTCAGCCGCAACAAGACCCTCCTTCACAGACCTGGAGAGGGTGGTCCTTTCTCTACTACTCCTCCTTTGGTCAAAGGGGAAGAGGTCCGACAAGCCAGAATCAAGTGCAAAGAAGGTTTACATGTGCCCCTTGAGGCTGTGGCGAAAAAAACGCTCGGGCAGCAACCTCCTCCTTGCCCTCAGCTGCGGCCACAGCCCCAAATCCTCTGAGCACTTTGTTTAAAGTACCCCAGTGGAGGAGGCAGGTTGACCCAGTATCTGCAAGAATGGCATCTTATTACTTCAGATGCATGGGCTCTGCAAACGGTGGATCAGGGGTACTGTCTCCCATTTATGCAAAGTCCCCCAGATTGTCCCCCGACCAAACAATCTCTTTGAGATCTAGATGGTCTCCTCCTACAGGAGATTAATTCCCTGTTGGAGAAAGGTGTCTTGGAGAATGTACTTGTAACGGAGCAACACCAGGGTCGGTACTTCACCTATTTCCTGGTCCCCAAAAAAGACTGAGGACTGCGACCCATCCTGGATGGGAAGGACACATTAAATTGGACACTCTTTCGCAGATCCTTCAGGTACAGGACTGGAAGGTGTCCCTCTTCAGGATGCTTACTTTCATGTGCCTATACATCCCAGACATAGGAATTACCTGAGGTTCTCCATTGGCAGTTCTCACTATCAAGTTCGAGTACTGCCTTTCGGGATAACCTCTGCCCGAGGTTCAAGTTGATGGTGGTGGTGGTGGCGGGGGTGAGGATCTGCATCTTTCCCTACTTAGACAATTGGCTTATCAGAGCTTGTTCTCCTGCCACTCCCTCCACAAAAAGGGCTTTTCCCTCAATTTCAAGAAGTCCCAAGTGACACCTTCTCAAACGCTGCAATTTATTGGAGCAATCCTGGACTCTTCCTCGAGGAAGGCTTCGCCTCCCGAGTTGAGGCCCCAACATATCTTGCAGATGGTAATGAGATTTCAGAACACCAATATCTACCGGCATTCGAGTTACTGAGGTTGCTGGGCCTCATGGCATCCTGCACTTTCCTGGTGTTGGAGGACCGACTGTGGGTGAGGACCCTCGAGTGTGCCTTATGGTCACAGTTGTGAGGCAGGATGTCGGACCTTCTTCCAGTCCCGAACTAGGTCTCGCAGAATCTCCTGTGGTGGGCCTACAGGGAGAACGTGATGATAGGGGAACCTTTTTGGCAACCCTGGTTGTAGATAACTGCAGTCATGGATGCTTCCCTCACGGGATGGGGAGCTGAACATGAGCGATCTGACAACGAGCAGGCTTTGGTCCCCTGCAGAATCAAGACTACACAAAAACCTTTTAGAGCTTAGGGCGATCAGACTGACTCTGATGACCTTTTTACCTTCTATCCAGGGAAAGATTGTCTTGATAATAACGGACTACACAGTGGCGATGCATTACCTCGACAAAAGAGGTGGTGTATGGTCACTACCACTGTTCAAGGAGGCAATGCAACTGTGGTTTTAGGCTTTACACAACAGGATTTCTGTTGTCTGTTAATGTAGCAGCGGAACAGAATACAGCGGTGGACGCTCTGAGCAGGCAGAGCACACACTCCCATGAGTGTGAGTTGGCTCAGGATGTCCTTCTAGAGAGCTTCGCCCTTTGGGGAACCCCTCAAGTGGATCTGTTGGTATCCAGTATCAACAGGAAATGCAACCTGTCCTGCTCCAGGGAATTTCCTCAGAAAGGACTTCTGAGGGACACGTTCACAGTGGACTGGTAATTTCGACTCCTGTGCGTGTTCCCACCAGTCTCCAGTCATCCCCCACAACAGGAGGCTGAGGGAGTTCAGGAAATCCATGATCCCGATTGCCTCGGATTGGGCCAGGAGGACGTGGTACCCAGACTTTCTGGACATGTCCATCTGCCCTCCATTCTGCCTTCCCCAGAGGATAGGTCTACTCTTACAAGAGGGAGGCCGTCTTCATCCAGGAATTAGAACACTGAACCTTCATGCCTTGTTTCTGAGAGACTAAGATAGCGATTTTCTAGAAGACGTTTATGGAGGTGTTGCTTTCGGCTAGAATACCAGCAACAAAAGCCCCATGCCGCTGCCATTGGAGCAAGTTTTGCAGCTTGTGTAGAGCTAACAATATAAATGCTTTAGTTTGAAATACACCTCATGTGATCTTTTTTTACTGCACCTAGCCCATTAGGGGCTGCAGGTGGCTACCATTAAGGGATACTTGGCAGGGTTATCTATTTTTAAACACGCACCGGAGCAAGGCTCTTTAAGATGCCTATTGCGATACAATTCTTGAAAGACTGACAAATGCATTCTCACTGCACCCTTTTCTAGTTCCGCCCTGGGATTTGGATGTAGTACTTTTAGCTGCTCCATTACTGTCATCTCACTTCTGCTCTCAGGTTTAGTGAGCTACTAGCTCTACCTTGAAACCACCATTCACAGCATTATACTAAGAGAAAGACGTTTGGAGGATTCATCCCTCCTTCCTTCCAAAGATGGTGTCTGAATTTCATCTGACACCGAGAATCACACTGCCAGCTTTCTGTGCCACTCCTCACCCTTCTAAGGATGAAGAAAGGTTACACAGGATTGACCCAAAAAGGGCTGGTTTTATATTTCAGCGATCAGACAGGATGATCAACTATTAATTGACTACACTGGTCGAAAATTCAGCCAAGCAGTGACCAAGCAAGCACTCTCACGATGGATCATTTTATGCATTTCGGAGTGCTACTCCATTGCTGGAAAGGATTTCCCGGAGTACTTAAGGGCCCATTCCAATAGAGGATTGGCAACTACTTCGGCTCTGCAAAGAGGTGAACCAGTGCAGGACATTTGCAATGCAGCAACTTGGTCCTCACTCCATACTTTCTCAAATCATTTCTGCTTAGATATTGTCGGGCCAGGATGTTCACTTTGTAAGAGCGATTCTGCACAATATTATGTTCTAATCGAAATTGCACAAAAATCCACTTTTCCCACCTCCCTCTCCAAAACTGCTTTGGGAGTCGTATCGAAGATGAGGAATCCATGGGAAGAAACAATCCATTAGAAGAACAAATTACTTAACCCATGTAATGTTTTTTTTTTACTGTTGAATGTTCCTAACACCTACCACGCTGCAGACACTGAGCACATTTTTGTACTTCTCTTTCAAAGCCCATATGGGTTATTTTTTTTTTATTTTTATTTTTTATTTGTATTTAATCAATTTGGATTTTTACAAAGACTTTTTCTGGTTGTAGAATAAAGAGAAGAGTCATTTTCTGTACTTTAGTAGATTTCTCAAGCAGGTGCTTTAACGAAGAAAGGACTCTTTTACGTCACTTGCATAGTCTTCTCCATAGCGATGGTTATAATTTTGGCTGCCGCTATTAGCCAATGCGTTTGGGCTCCTGTGATGAGGCGGTTCCACCAGATGTTTTCGTCAATGATGTGGGATGCTTTATACACAGGACCGAGGAAGGCCTCTCTTTCGAGGTCAATTGCCGGGCAGACTATTAAGAGGTGCTTGATAGATTCAGTGGATTGGAGGTCTCCACAGAGTCTACAGGTTTTTTCTTTAGAAGCGGATCGAATTGCTAAGACTTCATGCGTCGGTAAGAGGTTTAGTCGGGCTTTCAGCAAAGTTCTCATGAGGGATTTACTAGAATATTTGGTGCAGTACTCCATCGGCTGTTTCAATTTGTTGAAGACTGGCGGCAGATGGGTTAGTAATTTGTTCGAGACTGCACTGTCGTTGGTTTTTATCCAATCAAGCCACTCCATTTTGGTTTTTATTCTCATAGGATTCTGGAATAGTTTTTCTTCTGAGCAAGCTATTTCTTGCAATATGCGCCTTTGGTTGTCTGCCCAGTTGTTTAGGAAGCTGTTGCTCCCTTTAGATATTTCCTCGGAAATCATCCTGTATATTTCCAGGCTATCTTGGCTCCGAATTTTCCTGTAATGTTGGATCGTACTCTGAGCGACAACTGCCTCCATAGAGAGCAGCCCAAGTTCACGCCTTATGGGTGCTACAGCTGTTGATTTTGGTAAGCCTAGTGTAGTTCTCCAGATGAAGCCTTCTAGTTTGGACCATAGGGTCAGTGGGATAGCAGGGTTAGCGTCCATGCCATATGTCAATGCTGGAATTACTTTTGACTTATACAATTGGATTGCCGGGAGGAGGCTGTATTTACCGTATTTTCTGTCGACGGCGCAGAGTTGGGCCGTTAGGTTTTTTGTTTTTGACCGCAAAGTTTTCTGCATACTTAAAGATCTTTTCGAACTGTCGATGTCAACTCCAAGATATTTGAATGTGGAGACGATTTCGATTTTCGAGTGGTCTAGGAACCATTTCAATGGCTCCTTTTTTTTCCGTCCCTGCTTCTGTAGAATCCAAATCTTCATTTTTGAGTTGCTGATCTCCAGATTGTTCTCCTTGGTGTATCGGGCCAGGTTGTCTAGTTGGCGTTGAAGGCCCACTTGAGTGTGGTCTAAAATAATGAGGTCGTCTGCATATAGAAGTCTGGCGACCCTTGTACTTCCGATTTTCGGTGGGAAGCATCTGATCAGTTCTTGTGAGGTTTGAAAATCGCCAAGGAAGGAGATAAAGAGTGCTGGGGCCAGAGGACAGCCCTGTTTGACTCCTCGATTAGATGGTATGGATTTGGACAGTAGCCCTTGGTGGTTTAACCTGACTGATACAGTATTGCCGGTATGCAGGGCGATAATTGGGTCGAGGATTTGTTTTGGACAGTTCCAGTTCTTCAATTTGGCCCACAGTGTCGGTCTGTCCACTTTATCGAAGGCCTGGGATAGATCCACGAAGGCAAGGAAGATTCGGGGAGCACCAAGCAGAACTTTTTCTTTTAGGATGTTTAAGATCATTATATTGGCAGCAGTACTGGCGTTTTTCTGGAAACCCGTTTGAAGTGGGTCTCTGGCTGGAGAATATCTTGCCCAATTCTGGAAGTGAGTCAGAAGAGAGGTAGCGAAGACTTTGCCGATGACATCTAATAAGGCAATAGGACGATAGTTGGAAGGGTCTTCTCGAATGCCTTTTTTGAAGATCGGAACAATAGCTTGGTTCCAGGAACTAGGGATTATCTTTCGTTCTTTGCAGTGTTTGAAAATCAAGCTCAAGATCGCTAACCAGGCCTCCGGATGTTCTTTTAAGTCGGTATTTGCTAGACCATCTGGTCCAGGAGCACGTGATAGTTTCAATTTCGAGATGATTGCCCTTATATCATCTGTGTCGGAGATATCGACCCAGTTAGATTTGGTAGGAGATGTCTTCTCTGTAGCAGAAGCAGGGCAATCAAACACTTTTGAAAAATGGGTGATCCATCGTTCTTCGGAAACTGCATTTATCATCTGTGAATTTGGCTGAGCTTTGATGCTGTTGATTAATTTCCAAAATTCTCTGTTTTTTTTGCTGGATATGGTCTTGATCATGTTTTCAGCATCTGCTTGATAGAGTGCTGATCTGGTGTTTCTTAGCCATTGTTTGTAGGATCTCAGCTCGAGAAGATAGGATTTCCATAGCGTTGAAGAGCTTGCGGTCGTTGCCTCTTTTTTTAGTTTTCTTAGGTGACGACGCCTGATCACTAGGCTACGATTGTAAGTGTGGGTATGGTTGCTAGTCAGGTTTCCGAGCCCTTTTCTGGGTTTTTTGTATGTCAGAAGCAGAGGAATGTAGCTAGACTTAAATGTTGCATTGTTTGCTTCGATATCAGAAGTAAGAGTTTTATAATCATCTCCCAAAGTTTTGATATCTTTTGCGGTCATACGCAGATGAGAAAGCTGAGTATTGGTCTCGACTGCTACATTGTAGAATTGTTGATCCCGATGCTGTATACTACATGTGAGGTTTAGCAGGTTGTGGTCACTAGCCTGAGTTCTAATGACTTCAAAAGAGGATATCATCGCGTAGATTTTTTCTGAAACAAAAATGTAATCGAGATTAGCTGTTGATTGGTCTCGCTCCCATGTAGGAATGGTGGTTTGATTAGTGGATTTTGCAGCGTTCCGAAGGTTTTTAGATTTCATTAGCGATACCCACTGTTTTCCTCTTTCTACTGCCGGTGTGTGATCTGACGGGTTCAAGCAGTTGGAGTTGAGGTCTCCACAAATAAGAATATTCGATGTTTTGTGTTTGATCATTATTTCATCGATGATGTTAGCTGCTTCGTCACAGAATTTGTCAGCAGAAGTTTTTTGTGGGTTCCAGTAGGCGTTGATAATAGCCCAGACTTCAGAAGACTTGTAGTTGCCCGTTGTTATGAGCACTGCCAAGAAAGCATATGTGGCTATTATAGTCTTACTGATGATTATATTGGATCCCGTCCGAATTGCTATCAGGAGGCCGGAAGAGGGTCTACCGAACAGACCTTTTAAAGCTGGCGAGATTTCGATGGAATAGCCATCAAGGACAGGCTTACTCAGTAACCACGTTTCTTGTAGACATAGGATATCGTGGGCTCCTATGTTATAGCTCCCAGTTTTGGTTAGGTGTGTGTGACCTCTGGTGTTCCATGATGCTATGGATATAATTGGGTTCTGAAGGGTTTCGTATTTTGCTTCGGGTAGCCGTGGAGACGGATAGGCTCCCCGCGTTTGCTGCTATCTCTTGAGGCCTGGGGTGAAGGCGTCTTGCAGCCAAGACCATGCATCTTTTGTTGGCTTAGGGTCTGGATGGGTAGTAGACTGGTTTATGTTCAGTTTTGATCGTCTATACTGGTCTGGCGATGCGGGTCTTCGTTCCTTATGGCGCTCTGATGATGTATAGGTGGACGTGGATGGTTTTCTCAGCTCTTTGCTATTCCTTGAATCACTTTTTTCTTCAAATCTTGCATTTGTGTCCCGAAAATATTTCGAGTCGTTAGTTCGGGGTGGATAGTTCCCCGAAGTTCTAGGTTCATGGTAGACAGGCTTCTCCCAACGGGGCGTTGTTCTACCCTGTCTTCGCGATCTGTACAGATCCTCAGTTTGTGACTTGTATCTGTAGTTTTTTACTGGCAGATTTTTGTAGTTTACTGTCTGGCTCTTGCTGCTGTTTGTATTCTGGATCTCCTTCAGGATGAAGCCCGCATGATCCACTTTAGCGTAGACTTCTTGGGGGATCTCTTGGAGGGCCGAGTTTTTGATGTGGAGATAGGCTTTTGCTTGCTTGTTTCTGTGGTAAGGCTCTATCAACGTGAAGTCGTCAGACTTTAGGGTGTTAAGTATATCAATCTGTTTGAGGATCTTGAGGACAGTTCTTCTGTTCAGGATCATGTAGAATTCTTCCGACGGTTTTTGTTCAATTTTGAATAAGTGCACTGAGTCTGTGATCTCATTTTTAGATCTAGAAGAGGATTCATGTTGATGTTCTTTTTTTAACTTTTTTTCCTTAGTAGGTGAATGTTTAATCGATGCATTCGATTTAGTAGGGTTAAGTTTTTCATAAAGTTGTTCAATACTCAAGTCTTCCGCTTGGTTTGATTTAGGTGATTTTCTGCTCTCGTTAGAGAGTGGGCTTGTGTCCGTGGCTTCTTTTGGTGAGTTCAATTGAATTTCCAGTTGATTTTCAGATATGTCTCCTGTTTCTGTGTCAAGCTCACTGATTTCTACTGAGTCCTCGTGTTGTGTTAGATCAAGCAATGAGCTTTGGCAGATGAATTCGTCGGCAGACCGTGGAGATTGGATTGGATGGGTGGTTGAATTGGTATTGTTTTCAAGTACAATCACTTGGTCCGTGGTCTCTATTCTAGCTTCTTTAGAATTACCCTTTGCGGCCTGTGGTCGGTCTGCTGTAGATTCTTTGGGCCTTGACCTCGAATCTTGCTGTGGGCTTCTAGTTAGCTTCAGTAGGGGTTGCTTGGTCGTCGGAACTGATGGTTTTTTGGAAATGGCTTTTGCTGATGCCATTTTTTCACCGTTGGTCGAGGGGGCGTTTTGTTTCTTCGGTTGGCAAAAAGCGGCGCTGTTTTCGTGGGTTGTGATTGGAGTGTGGTCTGTTTCTTTATCGTCTGAGGTGGTTTTTTCTTGGCTTGTGGTTTGGAGGAGTCGTAGTTTTTCCTCCAATACTGATAGCTTAAGTTCCCAGGATTCTTTATGCTTCTTATTGGTCTGTTCCAGCGCAGTGATGAAACCTTCTACAAATATCAACTTAGTGTGCATCATTGCTGTTACTGTGATGCTGTCCTTTAATGAGTCGTTGATGTTTTCGTAGAGTTTCCCAAATGGCGCTAAGGCTATTGTTATCGCCGACATGATGGTTGCTAGTTCGTTTTTTTTTAATGACGAATCCTTTGAATTTGGAGGAGCTATTTCACTTAATCTCCTATTTCTTGGAGGAGAGCATGGTCGAGGAGTTGAGTGCAACGGTTGTTCTGGTTGAAATAGACTCTCCTCTGTTTGAGTAATTTGATCTTGGTTTTTTGGGTTCCCAGTTTGTTGGTCTGGAGAGGATTGTATGGTCGGTTGAGACCCCAATGGTTGATGGTGGGCTGGGACTAGAGGCGGGGACAGTGTGATTTCATCGACCTGTTTTTCTTTGGGAATGCTTTCCATGGTTAGGGGGAGTGATATATAAATTTGATCTTCATTCTGTGGGAGTGTAAGAGTTTTGGTGTTAACTACAGTCTCGGCTTTCCCCTTGTTGCTCAACCTAGGGGGAAGCGGACGTATCGGCTGTGGGATGGCGACCGTGGCGCTTACAGTGTCTTCTTTTGGGGGGGATACAATTATCTCATTTTGATCTTTCGTAGGGTGCCTTCCTCTTTTCAATGCATTATTTAGTTCAGGTTTGCTTTTGACGGGGCTCACAGGGTCAGTTTGTTTTTTTGCATACCAAACTGTTTTTCTTGCTTTGGTAGCTGGTGGGAGATCCTGGATTGCTTCTAAAATTTCCACATCTGAGAGTTGGTTAGCCTCGTCCAACTTTCTTTTACATTGTTTTTTTAAAAAGTCTTTTAACGCCGAAGATAGCAGAGGGCAAGGAAGATTTTTCTTTCCTGTGTCTTTTTTCTTGTATTTTCTTTTTATGGTTATGTGTTTTATTACAGGTTGAGCATCTTGTTTGTAGTTTTTTGCCGGAACTTGGGGAACTGCTGATTCAGGGACCAATCAGGTCGGGTAGTTCGTCAATGTCATCGAGAGATGCTTTCGACATGCAGGTTTTACTTGCTTTGGACAGAGGAAGGACTTTGGAGGGTGAGCAGGTTTCAATGTTTAGTTCCCGGGTATTTGGACGGGACTGTTTATTTGCTAGAGTGTTCTCCTTAGTTGGGCTTCTTGCCGATTTTGTTGTTGTTTGCGTTTTTTGTGGCATTAAAGTAGAGTCGCTGTCGTTGCAGATTCTTGACGAAATTGCTGGAGTGATTTGCTCTCTTAGTACGTGGTACCAGCATGTTCTCTGGCTGACAGAATGACCCTTGCGGGGGCGCCGGAGCACTGGCTGTTTGATTTGCTGGCAGGAGCGGAAATTCTCTAGACGCTTGTGGAACTCTGTTTTGGGTGGTCGGGTCGCTGCCGGGAGACCACATTCCCGTCGTAGGAGTGCGATGCTGCGTTCCCACACGCGTTGGTTCCCCCCTCTTGGCCGCCGGGTGATCACCCACTGTTTCCACTGTATCCTCCTCCACCCGGTTCTTTACCCAGGCTGCAAGCACAGGGACGGATGCTGACCGTCCTCCGACCGTCAAGTCGTCCGCACCTCTGACCACCGTGAGGGCTTGGCGGGAAGGCTGAGCAGGCTGGGTGTTGGCGCTGGCGGGGGCGGAGGGAGGAGATCCCAGTGAGGCGTGCAGTTGCTGCGCCGGGGGGACTACAGCGTTATGTCGATCCATTGAGACCCGAAAATCCTCCATGTTCACAATCTGCCGAACAGGGGAGACGGGGAGTTCCAAGGTAAGAATATCTGGGTTTGATGGGTTTATCGGAATACTAAGAAGTTTCGGTGAAACTGTAGAGGTGAAAAGTGGTGATTCAGTGAATTTGTTCTAAGAGAGCAGCGCTCTAGGGTTTGTTTCAATTGTTGTGGGATTTGTTAAGTTTATGTCGCTTGTAGCTGCCTGCGTTTCGGTTGCGCTGGATAGTGACCTCGTGGGCTTGGTAGGCTTCATGGGTGTCGAGCAGGAAGCGAAGTTCGAACGCTGGGTACCATCAAATGGATTTTCAAAATCAAATTGGGTTGGGAGGGCTGAGAGGGATTTGCTTGGCGACATATGTATCGGGGAAGCCATCGAAAAGTTTCTTTGTGCTGTAGAGTTTTGTGTCAAGGGATTCTGTGACGCAGTATCCTGAGACTTGAAGTTACTTCTTAGTAAGCGCTGCTCTATTGTGCGCTCGGATTGAGGTTTCGACGGGCTTGATGTAGTAGTTAAAGATCCGTGTAAGGAAGTTTCGCAAGGTCCACGGGGCGCTCGGGGCTTTATTCGGAGGGCAGTGAGCCGCGTAATGCCGCAGACTGCCGGAGACTGCCTAAACCTCGCTTCAAGCTCCACTCACCGCTCCGCGGTGTACACTTATTTAGTGGGTCCTCCAACAGTAGAAAGAGTAGACAGGGTAGAGAGACTGCCGGAGACTGCCTCAAGGTCCGCTCACCGCTCCGCGGTGTACACTGTTATTTAGTGGGTCCTCCCACAGTAGAAAGAGTAGACAGGGTAGAGAGACTGCCGGAGACTGCCTCAACCTCGCCTCAAGCTCCGTTATTTAATTCCCCAAGACGGTTGAGCAAAAAGAGGGAAAAACGTAGGGACTGAGGCCTCGGGCGTGGTGCATGCTACTTAGACTACCATCAACCTCGCATCCGGATGCAGGACTGGTAACGAGGGAGATCGACGCTGATGACACACAGTGCCCCTTGCAATTGAATATTTTTTCTGAGGCTGCAAAGCAGGATACGAATATATCTAAGATGAGGAATCCGTGGGAGAAAAATCCATCAGAAAGAATATTACCACAGGTTAATTTGTTTTACATTTTCCGTAGGAAACTCCACGCTTTCTTTAATGGATTTATTCTTTTTCCCTCTTTTGTCTTTTTGTTAGTTCTAAAAAAGAAATCTGTTTTTTCAATGTACATGCACCTTAACATAATTCTCCAGATTCTTGAGTGATTTCTACAGATTGTTTGTAAATTTCTGTCATCTGATTCACCGCTAGAGATTTAAGAAGATGCCTGTCGACGGTAATATTCCTTCCACATGTATACAATATCTAGTTCGTAATCTAGAATGTCTCTGCGAAATGCCCTTGTTTTCTTAGTCTCAAGATCTTTATGGGATGTATCTAATTGTTGGTGACGTCATTTAGAGTATTTTGTAACTGTCATTGTGTTAAAAAGGAAATTAAGTTCACCTTAATTTGGCTTGTATCCTCCTAAATTCTATTCAAAGAGTGTGATAGTTACTTTATGGTCAAAATGATTAAATCAAGCGAACATTTATTCAAAATCTGACGCCCCCTCTTAATGAATGCTGGGATTTCTCTACATCTATTTGGTTCTAACGATACTCGTAAACCTCGAAGGATGCGTTGCGCTAGATGATATTGAGCTAGTGTGGTAGACTTGTTTTTTGAATATTGGATCTAAATATATATATATTGAAGTCATTGAAGGTAAATCTGATTGGAGTGCAGTTGGGTTCCACGTTGGCAATAATGGGCATTGTTTCTGATTACTAGCGCAAGGCTCTGACCCATGAGCACCTGAAATTTATTGAAAATATGTATATATATTTCTGAGGCTTGTGGAATCTGCTTAGATCACATGCTGTGCATAGGCCGACATCTAGTGGAAGCTGCAGAGTATTGCAGTTTGTTTTTCGAAACTCGAAAATGGGCGTCGACATAGGGCGTGCCAGTAATACTATCCCTAGTGTGACGTCCACTGTACCCATGATCCCTCACGCGTGTAGGATCATCAGATTGTTTTTTTCCGCCATACTTGTCGGAAGCATTGCGCGGAGTTCCCTGGCTTTCAGCCATTTTGCAAAAAATCAATATTAATCTCCCCGTTCTTTCACTCCCTC
Source organism: Ambystoma mexicanum (assembly GCF_040938575.1). Taxonomy (NCBI): domain Eukaryota; kingdom Metazoa; phylum Chordata; class Amphibia; order Caudata; family Ambystomatidae; genus Ambystoma; species Ambystoma mexicanum. Next base: position 629,356,875 of record NC_090922.1, on the reverse strand, counting down.
GTTGAGACATCGAAGATCGACGCCGGTCCGAAGAACATACAACCGTCGAGAGCTGCACGACGGACTTTGGGCCTCGGAAGGCCTCTGGCCTCGGCCCGGGCCCCGGAAGGCCTCTGGCCTCGGCCCTGCAAATAGGGAGAGTGGGGGGTGGAAACATACTCTACACTCTTTAGTTTCCTACACACACTAGCCCGCTGCCATAAGGTGACATATGAACAGTACTCCATTTAAATGTTGCCCCAAGTGCAACCGCAAGTACCCTTGGGTTGACAAACACGCCACCTGTAATCTCTGCTTGCCGAGGGACCACCCCGAAGCGAACTGCAGAGCGTGTAAGCTTTTTAAAGCAAAAGCACTCAAGTACCGCTCCACTAAACATTGGGCCCACCACGCCAGGCAGCTCGAGGCCATAGAAGCAGTGGGCCCAATGTCTTCAGTGATGGCAGCGACGTCGCCTTTTCGGACGGCGAGGGCACAGGGGCGTTGAAAAACACCCAAGCGCTAGTCCCCGACCTCAGAGGATTGTCCGGCAGGGCAGTTATGGGGAACACTCCCGGCGACACGAGCGCTACCCAATCTACTATTACACCCAAACATACTAAGGCCAACCGAGACTCGACACGCGTGTCGAGTTCTCGGAAGAAAGAGGCACGTAGAGAGAGGTCCACCGAATCGGTGTCCTCTGGCCGTTCCAGGTCGAGATCGCCGCACGACACACGGCAACCGTCCACAGTTGCCAAGAGTGCCTCACTCCCCAAAGTTACGGAGATACGTTCGTCAGAAGACGAATTCGACCTCCACCCCCAAGCCGCACACCAAAAGTCTGCTCCGGCAGACCGTTCGACGTCTGCCTCCGAGTCTCAACGTGCGCACTCGAAAGAGAGAGACAATAGCCCCGAATCTCGACGCCAGGCGTCGAAAGATTCAGAAAAGGCCAAACCATCAGGGAAACATTCTTCCACTCATATGCAGGTCGTCAGATAAAGGCAAATCTAAGACCCCTGTCCCTGTCACTACACCCAGGCTCATCCCTCCCACTCCTCAGGATAGGGGATTAGAAGAGGAACCTCAACAGGAGGTGGTCATCCCCAGCTCCAGGGAATGGAGCTCTGAAGGCATAGACTGGGTGATGAGGAGAATGTCCTTTATGGCCGATTTCTACGAAAAGAACCCTGATTATTTTTCTAGTTATCAAGGTGCCCCTGACAACTCTACTCCTTCAGGATCCAGGGACCCTCAGCCTCCTAATAAAAGACCTCGGTTTCAGACCCTTACTACATACAACCTTACCAACAGTTTGGTGAGGATCCAGACATGGAGATTTTAGACGACCAAACAGGAGTCGATTACTATGGGGATGACGAGGACCAGGATGGGGAGGAAGAAGACGAGGCAGAAGTCTACAATATGGACTCTCCGGTTTGCAAGGAACCACAAGTTACTGACTCACCAATAGATAACCAGCCCCTTCTAAATGAGGTCTTGGCTAAAGCTGCAGAGCACTTCCACATCGACACTCAGGGGGCGCAGGAAGAGAGGGACTTTGCAGAGGAGCTAGTGGGAGACAAAAGACCCATTGCTCAAGCAATCCCTATTCTCAAGTCCATCCAACGAAGAATTGATCCTTCCCTTCTCACTCCTAATCTCACCAAGGCTGTAAACCCCAGGATTGAGAAAAGGTTCAGGGCCGCTCAGTCAGACCCAGTTTATATAAGAGGTCAACTTGAGCCCGACTCCTTGGTAATTACTAACACCAGAAAAAGAGCGGGGACACCTCTATCATCGTCTGAGGCTCTCACAGACAAGGAGAGCAAAAGAATGTATGGGTTAGTAAGGAAGGTAGCCATCATTTCCGCATACTAGGCAAGGATCGCCAACACCACCACTCTGTTGGCAAGCTATAATTGCCACCAGTTGGAGCAGGTAGCCGCTCTCATTGACTCCGCACCGGAACCACTTAAGGGTCAGCTGGCCCAGATCGCGTCGGAGGGTAGAGCTGTGTCCGGTTGCATTCTAAAGACAACCTTTGAAGCCGCAGATAATGCAGGCCAGCTCATAGCAGAGAACACTGTCATTAAGAGACATGCTTGGCTAAGACAGTCAGGGTTTAAACCCGAGACCCAGGCAACCCTTATTGACATGCCGGTGGAGCCGAAAGTCTTGTTTGGCAAAGAGGTAGAGGACGCTCTGAAAACTGCCAAAGACGAGTATGATACTCTGAAGTCCCTGGGACAATTGACAAATAAGCCCACTAATCAAAGAGGGAATAGTAATTTTCGTCGCTCTCGCTGCCAAAATTCCCAGAGGGGCTCCAATTATGCACAGGGACAGGGTACATCATGGGGTGGCAACCAGCAGACTACCCAGAGTTACGGCAGAGGTAACAAGAGGAGCCGAGGTAGAGGCAGCCACCGCAGAGGCAGTACGCCTCCCACAAAGCAGTGAAGTTCCGCTCAGGGTCCCTTTCCACGCGTCCCCAGTAGGGGGGCGCATTTCCAACTTCACACAAGCATGGGAAGGGATCACATCGGACAGATGGGTGCTGTCCACAGTGTCCACAGGATACTGCATCAAACTGCTAGAGCTTCCCCGCAACCACCCTCCACGACAAAAGTTGCATTCCTTGGAGAAGATCCTCCTCGAGGAAATCGTCAATCTTCTCGCAAAGGACACGATAGAACTCGTCCCGGGCAACCAAGTAAACAAGGGTATCTATTCAACTTACTTCCTTGTGCCAAAAAAAGATTTAACAATGCGCCCAGTATTGGACTTACGCCCTGCAAACAAATATGTCAAGCCCCAAAAATTTCGCATGACTACTCTCCAGGAGGTAATCCCCCTCCTAAAAAAAGGGGATTACTTGGCAACATTGGACATGAAAGATGCCTATTTTCATATTTCCATGTTCCCAGCGCTCAGAAGATTCTTGCGCTTCAAGGTGGACAGTCAGCACTACCAGTTCAAGGTGCTGCCCTTCAGTATAGCCTCGGCTCCAAGGGTATTCACCAAGGTACTGGCGGTGGCGGCGGCACACCTACGAAGGGAGGCAATCCCAGTGTACCCTTAGCTGGACGACTGGCTCATCACGGGGAGTCCCCAGTAATTTGCAGATCAAACATCCAAAGAACGATCGACCTCCTCTTCGAATTGGGTTTCTCTATCAACGAGAAAAAATCAAGCCTGGTACCAAGCACCTCCAAACAGTTCCTAGGAGCGGTCCTAAACACGCAAGAGGGGTTGGCCTTTCCATCAGAGGAAAGAATTTGGAATATACCACTGCAAATTCCTCTATATCAGCCGGTCGCCAGATAAAGGTGCGCAATGCGATGCGTTTGCTAGGCATGATGGCGTCATGTATTTACCTGGTCCCCCACGCGCGCCTGCGCATGCGACCCATGCAAGAATGGTTGGCGAAACAGTGGTCTCAGGCAAGTGGTCAGTGGGACGATCTAGTGGTCGTTTCGCCAACACTTTTACAAAGTCTTCACTGGTGGACAAGAGAGAATCTGGCAAAGGGGAAACCCTTTTACGATCCAGAGATACAAGCTGTAGTCACTACAGACGCGTCCCTGTCAGGGTGGGGAGCACATCTCCTTCACCACACAGCTCAGGGTCTCTGGTCTCACACAGTGGCCAAGAATCACATCAATCTGCTAGAGCTTCTAGCAGTCTTCAGAGCGCTTCGAGCGTTCGAACCCCACCTGTTGAACCTGTCAGTGCAGATCTTAACGGACAGCACGACAGCTATGTTTTACATAAACAAACAGGGGGGGGACTCGTTCGCCAAATCTGTCCATGCTTGCCCAGAAAATGTGGACGTGGGCACTCAAACGGAACATTTACATGTCATCTCAACATGTTCCAAGGGATCTCAATTCACTAGCGGACGCTTTGAGCAGGGATCCCCTCCCAGAAGAACACAAATGGTGTCTGCACAGAAAGGTTGTACAAGACCTGTTCTCACAGTGGGGTTTCCCCACTACAGACCTATTCGCCACAAGCAAAAACAGACAATGCCCAGGTTTCGCATCCAGGTTCCCCCAACCAAACTCCAAGGGGAACACCATGTGGATGAACTGGTCAGGGATGTTTGCCTACGCTTTTCCACCAACTCCTGTCATGAGGAAGGTGGTCAACAAGATGCACAGGGAATCGATGACGCCCATCCTAGTTGCTCCTATGTGGGCGAGACAACCGTGGTTCCCACACATGCGCAGACTAACAGTGTGCGAACCCATCAGGCTCCCGTGCTTGCACAACCTTCTTATCCAGCACCAAGGTCAGACAGTGCATCCTCAACCCAGCTCAATGAACTTGTCAGCATGGCTCCTGAAGTCATAGAGTTTGGACATCTCAATCTGCCACAGAGATGCATGGACATCCTAAAGGAATCTAGGAAACCAAATACGAGACGCTGTTACTTTGATAAATGGAAAAGATTTGTTATCTGGCGCCATAATAAACAAATCAACCCGGTTGATTGTGCTCCTTCCAATTTTGTCACCTACATGCTCCATCTGCTGGACGCAGGATTGGTATTTAATTCACTCAAGGTACACCTGGCGGCTCTATCAGCCTACACCACCTCCCATAACAAGGTGTTGTGGTGGAAAGTACCAGTGGTTAAAGCCTTCATGGAAGGGGTAAAGAGACTCCACCCTCCAATTTCTAACCCACCACCAGCGTGGGGCCTTAATGTGGTGCTTTCTAAACTCATGGGCCCACCCTTTGAACCCATGCATAAAGCCAGTCTCAAAGACCTGACCTATAAGACTGCCTTCTTAGTAGCCATTACATCCATAAGAAGGGTCAGTGAAATTCAGGCTTTGTCAGTGCAGGATCCTTTCTTTACTGTTCATAAGGATAAACAGGTTCTACAAACACACCCTAGGTTCTCACCTAAGTTCATTTCTAAATTACACGTTAACCAGTCCATTGAGCTTCCGGCCTTCTTCCAAGAACCCAAGAGCTCTGCTCAGGTGAAACTACACACTCTAGATGTGCGAAGAGCGGTCCTCTACTATGTAGACAAGACCAGGCCGCTAAGAAAAGCAGACCAACTGTCTGTCTCCGTAGCTACAGGCAGAGAAGGGGATCGCGTCTCTAAGGGTGCCATCTCAAAATGGATAGTCAACTGTATCCAGCTGTATTACTCCCTTTCTGAAAAGACTCTGCCCTTTACGCCAAGAGCCCACTCGACTAGAGGCACTGGGGCCACTCTGGCTTTCATTGTAAATGTACCCCTTGACACCATTTGCAAAGCAGCTACTTGGAGCTCTATTCACACTTTTACTCAGCACTACTGCATTGACACTCATTCCAAGACAGATACTCAAGTGGGACAAGCGGTTCTAAGACATCTGTTTGCTCATGACTCTTCTCACATCCCACCTCCTTCTTCTAACACTGCTCGCTAACCTATGCACAGCATGTGATCTAAGCAGATTCCACAAGCCTCAGAAGGGATACATTACTCACCGTAATCGTATTTCTGATGCTTGTATCTGCTTAGATTCACATGCGCCCGCCCTTCCTCCCCTCTGAGAGAAGGCGCATGGATGCTTGTAGTCTTAGCTATCTATCTATCTGCTTGGATAATCTGTACTCGCGCTGCTCCTCATGCTACCTCATGTCAGAAAAAAAACACAATCTGAGGATCCTACACGCGTGAGGGATCATGGGTACAGTGGACGTCACACTAGGGATAGTATTACTGGCACGCCCTATGTCGATGCCCATTTTCGAGTTCCGAAAAACAAACTGTAATACTCTGCAGCTTCCACTAGATGTCGGCCTATGCACAGCATGTGAATCGTAGCAGATACAAGCATCAGAAATATGATTACGGTGAGTAATGTATCATATATACAGCTACCTGTATTAATACATTGTATTAACAAAAGATTGCATGTCCTGCAGTCATTTTCTGTCACACAGTGCCAGGTTAGGGTTCCCTGTAAACTCTCACTTGGTACTGATGAGTGTCCGAGGAGGGCAGCAGTGAGTATGACTGCTGCTCTCTCCACCCACTGCTTGAATTGCTTCATGATGTATGGTGCCATGAATGCTTTTCATAACTTTGGTTACATATGACACTGAGAGGGTTTGTGACAATTTCATGTAGTAGCTTTCCTCGAGCTGTGGCGGAGGTGGCCTTGGGCGTCCTTTATGGGACCCATTGTAAGGAACTCATGGTGGCAACAGTAAAGACAGACACAAGTGATCACAGTTCAAGGGTGTTTTTTAAACCGTAAATGTGGGTTGAAAAAACGCCTAATCTAAACCTAAATCTAAAATGCGAGCAAGCTACAAGCATCAAATAAAAATAAGGCATTCCTAGTGGCGTCTTATCAAATAAAAGGGCCTATACTAAGAAAAAAAACTATTGCCAATCCTTACTCTAAATATAACAAAGAGTGTGGGATAAAGTTCATGGGAAAGAAAGGTGTTCACAAAGAATAAGTCAGGATGCAGTAGTTGGGGTCTCCCTTCCCCACGTTTTGAGCATTGGACAAGGTGAGACTCCTGAGCACAGTACACGCTTGAGCTTCCCCAGCACGAGCCAACAGTTCCGCTCTCAGCTTATCAGTGCCTTCGGCGGTTGTCTCTTTTCTACACAAAGTCTCTTGCCTCCGAGGACCTGATGTCTTTAAAATGAATAAACAAAAAGTTCCTTTCTGCTTGCACGTTGGTTGATGCATTTTCACTCTTGGATCCACCTCTTCCCGGCGCAGATCTACAAAAAGTTTATAATGATGTCAGGACCGTCGGTTATGAAGTTTCCAAGGGCATGTTATGTTCAGCGTACCAAAATAAATGTTCCAAAGTTCTTCTCTGATTATACTTGGGTGACACCTCTTCACCCCTGGTTCCGGGGGGGCTTCCGGGCTCAGACCCCTCTCTCAAATATCATCTTCCCTTTGTCTGGTTAATTCTGGCATGTATTCAAAGATTTTCTCTGTTGCATTCACGGTCGATAGGTGATGGCTTTTCACCCCTGGATCCCCCTCTTCCGGGCTCAGACCCTTCTCGACTGTTAGCCTCCCTCTGCCGGGTTCACTCTGGCTTCTAACACAATGTCATCTGTGACATTTACAAATCTCAATGTCTTTTCAAACAGTTCACTGTGGACATCCCTTAGCCGGGTTCACTCTTGTCGACACACTGTTAATCGGGACTTTTGTCTTGGCCCCTTCTTTATTGGTCAGGTTCACTCTGGTTAACGTTTCCAATTTACAATTACTTGAACAGTTCTTAGGATGCGGGATTCATTTCCCTTAGCTTCACGATCAGCTGCTGGTCAAAGGCTTTCGACTGTACAGAGGATTTTACTGGACCTCTGTATGACCACTTTGACCCCCTTCTCGCCTTTCTCCCAAGGCCTTCTGGTAACTGTAGTTTCAACCAAATGGGTAATCGGCCAGAGTTTCTCCAGTGAGCTTTCAACTTGCATATCAATAGTTCTTTGTACTGTAATTAGCAGCTTGCTGCTTTTGTTCAACACAGTTCGGCTTTTTATTGGCTCTCTTCGACACATCGCCTGTGATGGAACCGCTTGGCTTTTCTTGTCTCTGGGGGCAAGCGTCTCTCCCCGGCATGCTTGTCAGCGGAGGAGGGCCCCATGGACTGTGGACATCTGCTGCAACACACGCTGGCTATTGTTCGTGGTCTTACAATTCCTTCTGCAGAGGTTTCACAGGGCTTGGTCGGAAAGGGCAAGGTTGCTTCTCTTCTTGTCAACCTCTCGATTCGCACCGTCTTTCTCCTCCTCTTGAACTGCCGTGCTAAATTAGCTCTCTGGTCGTGCGGTCTGCCTTGCTGGTATTGTGCTCTCATGCTCCAGCTTTTATCCCTGTGGGGAAGGGAAAGGGCTGTCTGGTGTGTCTGATTCTGGTCAATTGCCTGAGTCTCGGCAGGATTGCTCAGGGGCAACGTGCTCGCCTTGGAAACAAGACGACACAAAGCAACGAAGGTTTGAAACCCGGGTCCGCGCTTAGAAACCTCTGGGTATTAAGCGCGTTATAAATAAGCTATCATATCACACCCTTGTACTGGGACATGTCAGGTAAACGGATCTGGTGTTTTTCCGTCGTCTTTCGTGGTGTTTCAGAAGTGTTTGTGTCAGAAAGGGGTTGGGGGGTGTCCAGTGTTAGATTATCCTACAGTGTAGGATGGTGAAAAGGTGTTATTCCCGTCGGTGTCCCACCTCTACTCCCCGAGGATCCCCCATCCAGGTGACCCTCCCGCACTAGTCCACCCCCAAGAACTGGATCCAATAGCGATGGCCGTGTCCTGGCCACCTGGATGACAGATCCCTGGGGACTAGTAAGTGAGACATCTTCAGGTTTCTCACACCATGCGAGTATCTCCCTAGTGAAAATGTTATTTCGAAGGGATTGTGTCCTCCGACGTATTCCTCATCTTAGATATCTCCTTCCAGCTCTGCTGGCCTCGGGAAATGTTTTCACTAAAGGGCGCTGCGCGTCGACGTCCTCCGAGTCGATGTCCCTCGACAGCCGCCGTATCGACGCCGACGTCATCCTGGCTATAAAGGCCGCGCGCAGCGCCCGTTGCTCAGTTCCGTTTTTCTGCGCTTACTCAGTGCCTCGGAATACCGTTGCTCAGTTTTGTCAGAGTTAAACCTATTTACCTCGAGTTATTCGATCCGTACTCGATGGCTTCTTCGTCGGAACCGACAACTCCTCGATCCGGCTTCAAAAAATGCCGAGATTGTGGGAAAAAGATGTCGCTGACTGACCCTCACAGAGTTTGTCTGTGGTGTTTGGGAGCTGAACACCATTGTTCGGAGTGCGAGGACTGTATGTCCATGACAGCTAAGGCCCTGAAGGAGCGTAGGGGGAAGCTGGAGAAAGGTAAGACTTTTAAAGCTTCTTCTTCCTCGACGAAGTCGAGACATTCGTCTCCTCGTCACCATTCGCGCTCCAGATTTCGGAGTGGGTCTCATCACTCCTCGAGATCGAAGCACTCGAAGAGGAGACGTCGAAGATCCCCTTCTCCGTCTTCCTCTTCCTCTGTTTCGCTAAAGAGAATCCCGTGCCCCACGAAACATAGTTCCCGGGCTGAATGGGAGGAATTCCGCAAAAATATGATGAGCGTCTTCGAGAAAGCGGCCTCGACCCCCTCGAAGACTGCCGAGAGCGATGCTCTGGTCGAAAGACCCGAAGGTCAAAAACGCCGCGAGTCGCAGTACCCGGCGAAGGAAACCTCTCGAGCGCGTCACAAACCCTCGAGTAGGACTATGACCTTCCTCGAAGGTTCCGTCGACGAAGGTTCCGTCGACGTCAAGGTCGATGTCTTCGACGCCGTTGTCAAAGGGACCTTCGACACACGAGTCTGTCGACTCGACGCCAGCTTCGACACCGGTGTCGACGCCAAGAAAAGTCACGGTTACGACACACCCAGTGACTATCCCCAGGTCCTCGACGTCGATGGCTTTGAGATTGTCGAGCAGAATTCCAATTCTGTCGAGGTCTTCGAGGCCTCCGCCTTTGTTTTCGACGCCACGCTCGAAGCCTTCGGCGTCGACGACATCGACGTTTTCGAGGCTGATTATGACAAGTTCGGCACCCTCTGCTTTGGAAATGGGGTTTACACCCTTTATGAGTTCAGAACAATTGAGAACTATGGAAGAGGGTGAATTGTCTGAACAGGAAGACACATTTGAGTTGCAGGGACCTGTAACCCCAATTAGAGAGGAATTTCCCTCTGAAGAACACAGGTTAAAGGATGATTCCTTACATGAAGCAAGTGGGTTAGACACCTCCCCTGAGGTGGAGTTTGCTAGGCCAGACCCGGGGGAGCATGCTGAAACCCCCTTTAGAGCCTTAATGGCCAGGATCACAGAGTTTATGGGGTGGTCTGCACCCTCACAATCTTTCCAACAAGATGACCTCACGGATATTCTTGACAAAGGCCCACAGGAGGATCCTGTGGTGCCTTTTCATAAAGCTCTTCAGAGGAAGATTATGACAAACTGGGAAACCCCAGATGTCGTACCGGCAGTAAATAAAAAACTGTCTACAAAGTACAGGGTATCCTCTACAGACCCGGAGTTTTTGCCTAAACATCCATCCCCAGAAAGTCTGGTGGTACAGGCAGCATCCTCTACCGATGTCAAGACGGCTTATCCTACCGTCCCACAGGACAGGGACGATAAAAAATATGATACTATGGCAAAGAACGTTTTTTCAGCATGTAGCATGGCGTTAAAATCTGTTAATGCAACTTGCACCCTTGCTAGATTCAGCCATACACTTTGGGAGTGTGCTTCTACAGCGGCTGACTGCATCCCGGAGGGAGAAGAAAAGGGATGCGTTCCTGAATATTATTCAGGACGGTAAAGACGCTATGTGCGAATCCCTCCAGACGGGCATTGATTCGGCTGACAGTATCAGCAGAGCAATGGCGGCAAGTACAACAACCAGGAGATTCGCTTGCTTGAGAAAGTCTGGTTTTGCCCCAGATGTGCAAGCCAGGCTCTTGAACATGCCATTCGATGGCTCTTCTTTGTTCGGGAAAAAGGCGGATGACAGTTTAGAGAAACTGCAGACTTCAAAGGCAGGGGACAAAGAAGAACTACCCGAGGTGGACGGGGGAGATATATTCAAAAGCCGCAGCAACAGCAGGTGCCTCTTTACCATCAGCATCTGCATCAGCCGCCCCAAAACCACTCTGAGGACTTCCCTCACAGGACACGGGTAGGAGGCAGGTTGACTCCACATCTGGCGGTATGGCAGGCTATCACGTCAGATGCTTGGGCATTGGAGACAGTTGCCCAAGGTTACTGCCTACCTTTCCTACGTATACCTCAAGAGTCATCCACCGGGGATCAGCTCTCAGAAAGCTCCAGATTCGCTCCTCTTGCAGGAAATTTTGGACCTGCTAGAGAAAGGTGCCATAGAACCGGTACCTGTAGCGGAGAGGAACAAGGGCTGGTATTCCCCTTACTTTCTCATTCCAAAGAAAGACGGAGGACTGAGACCCATCTTGGACTTGCGAGAATTGAACAAATTCCTCAGGAAAGACAAATTCAAGATGGTCACTCTTTCTCAGATCCTCCAGGCCCTTCAGTTCCACGACCGGTTGGTATCTCTGGACCTTCAGGACGCTTATTTCCATGTGCCTATCCATCTCAAACACAGGAAATACCTGAGGTTCGCAATTGGCAACTCTCACTATCAATTTCGAGTGCTGCCATTTGGGCTGACCTCCGCCCCAAGGGTCTTCACCAAGTTAATGTCGGTAGTGGCGGCAAGTCTAAGGAGGGAAGGGATTCACGTCTACCCCTACCTGGACGATTGGTTGATCAAGGCTGTTTCTTCGGAACAAGCTCAGATCCAGCTAAATCACGTGTGCCACTCCCTTCACAGACTGGGCTTCTCCCTCAATTTAAAGAAGTCACAAATGATACCATCGCAGAGACTCCAGTTCATAGGAGCGATCCTGGACACTTCCCTGGGAAAAGCCTCGCCACCAGAGGTGAGGGCTCTAGATATTCTACAGATGGTTACCAAGTTCAAATATGCCCAACGTCTCCCAGCCTTCGACTTTTTGAGGTTGCTAGGCCTCATGGCATCCTGCATTTTCCTAGTGCCAGAGGCTCGCCTGAGAATGAGATCCCTCCAGTGGGCACCGAGGACTCAGTGGTCACAATTCTCAGGGAGAATGACCGATCTTCTTCAGGTTCCCGACAGGGTGGCTCGAGACCTTCAGTGGTGGGCCTGTCAGGAGAACATTCTGAAAGGAGAACAGTTTTGGCAACCCTGGCCTGAGATAACAGTAGTCACGGATGCCTCACTCACGGGGTGGGGAGCCCACGCCAACGACTTGACCATCAGCGGTCGTTGGTCTCCATCGGAGTCCAGACTACATATCAACCTGTTAGAGCTGAGAGCCATCAGACTTGCGCTGAAGGCGTTCCTGCCAGCTGTACAAGGGAAAAAAGTCCTGATAATGACGGACAACATGGTGGCCATGCACTACCTCAACAAAAGAGGAGGCGTAGGATCACTGCCCCTGTGCAGAGAGGCAATGCAGCTCTGGTTTTGGGCAATCCAAGAAGGAATCTCTCTATCGGCAGTTCACCTTGCCGGAGAGAAGAACTTGACAGCGGACACTCTGAGCAGGCAGAGCATAGTCTCCCACGAGTGGGAGCTAGCTCAGGAAGTCCTTCAAGAGATCTTCGCCCTTTGGGGAACCCCTCAAGTAGATCTGTTCGCCACCAACCTCAACAGGAAGTGCGATCGGTTCTGCTCAAATGAATTTCCCCCGAGAGGAGCTCTGGGAGACGCGTTCATAGTGGACTGGGAGTTTCCGCTTCTGTACGCGTTCCCACCGGTCCCTGTCATTCCTCAAATGATCAGGAGGTTGAGAAGATTTCGGAGAACCATGATCCTAATTGCCCCGGATTGGGCCAGGAGAACGTGGTACCCGGACCCTCTAGACTTGTCCATCTGCCCTCCAATTCGACTTCCACTCAGAGAGAACCTACTCTCACAGAAGGGAGGTCAGGTTCTCCATCCAGACATCAAAACCCTCAACCTTCACGCTTGGCTTCTGAAAGGCTGAGGTACAAGGTTTGGGACCTCCCTGATGATGTTATGGAGGTGTTGCTTTCGGCAAGGAGACCAGCAACAAAGTCTTTATACCGCTGCCGTTGGAACAGATTTTGCAGCTGGTGTAGAGAACAGAATATCGACCCTTTTTCATGTGGTACACCAATGGTTTTGTCTTTCCTACTATATTTGGCAAATTCAGGCCTTCAAGTTGGCACCATTAAGGGCTATCTCGCAGCGCTATCCATCTTTAAGCGCACTGCGGAAGAACCATCCTTTTTCAAGTTACCCTTGGTAATACAATTTCTAAAGGGGTTAACCAATGTTTATCCCCCAAGACCATTCCAAGTTCCCCTATGGGATTTAAACTTAGTCCTAACTTTCCTGATGGGCACACCTTTCGAACCACTCCATTCTTGTTCGTTACGATTCCTTACCCTTAAAACTGTCTTATTAATAGCACTTACATCTGCTAGAAGGGTGAGCTAATTACAAGCTCTTTCTGGTAAACCCCCTCACACTATCTTTCACAAAGACAAAGTTGTCCTGCAAGTGAAGCCTAATTTCCTCCCAAAGGTGGTTTCTGAATTTCATATCACTCAGAAGATTACCCTACCATCTTTCTATACTCCTCCTCACCCGGGGAAAGAGGAAGAGAGGTTACACAGGCTAGACCCTAGAAGGGCTTTAAGTTTTTACATCAGTAGACTAGCCAGGATAAGACAGGCAGACCAGCTGTTTGTAGGTTACACAGGTCACAAACTGGGGTTACCAATAACTAAGCAGACCATTTCCAGATGGATCATTCTAGCCATTCTGGAATGTTATAAACTGGCAGGAAAAGAGCCCCCTCAAAACCTTAGGGCTCATTCGACCAGAGGTATTGCAGCTTCATCGGCCCTCAAAAGAGGTGTGCCGGTTAAAGACATCTGTGCGGCCGCTACATGGTCGTCTGTCCATACCTTTACACGATTTTACAACTTGGATTCCTCCTCCAGTCAAGAGACTAGGTTTGGAAGGGCTGTACTGCATTCTATTCATCAATAGAAGACAGCATGAAGTCAGTACTCCCTCCTCCAATAATAGAATACTGCTATGGGAGCCTATCTAAGATGAGGAATACGTCGGGAGGACACAATCCCTTCGAAGAACAAGTTACTTCTTACCTTGTAACGTTCTTTCGACGGGATGTTCCTCCGACGTATTCCTCATCGACCCTCCCATCCATCCCCGCAGTTCTACTTCCCTTGTTGTTGCAGCTTACGCTCCTTCAGGGTGATTAGTTTAGTCCAGAAAGCATTATTGTGGGCTACAAAACGGAACTGAGCAACGGGTGCTGCGCGCGGCCTTTATAGCCAGGATGACGTCGGCGTCGATACTGCGGCTGTCGAGGGACATCGACTCGGAGGACGTCGACGCGCAGCGCCCTCTAGTGAAAATTTTTGCCGAGGCCAGCAGAGCTGGAAGGAGATATCTAAGATGAGGAATACGTCGGAGGAACATCCCGTCGAAAGAACGTTGCAAGGTAAGAAGTAACTTGTTCGTCTATCAATTAAATACTTGATTGTTAAATGGAGAGTGAATAATATGCAATGTAACATAGTCTTTTTTACCGTACTGAGCAAATGGCAGGTGCCAATACCGGACTACAAAGCAATAGAAGTGGTTTATTTGCATAGTCTGCTTTTCCAGCCGGTAAAATTCCTGTCAAAACCAGTTTTCCCTAACGAGCAAGTTCTTCTAAGGCTTCCACGTCCAGACTCTAGGAAAACTGGAAAGATTTTTGGATCAGAAGGTGGAATGTGTGTTCTTAATAGTGCGTTCCCCACGTGCAGTCAGAGCGGTTTAAACACAACCGCCATTTTCTAGATGTGCCTCCTTGGGGATTACCCATGGCTGAGCTTAAATCAAATTATCAGGGAGACTAACTTGCATTGCGCAGGTGGTCTTCTGCAAGATGGAGCAGTTCCTACAGTACAGAGCTTGCAGGGGGCCCCATGATGTGCTGAATGTTGCGCCCAAACCCATGCTCCTCGCACCAACCGAGGCCAGAATGCTGTGCACCAAATGCACTTCAGAGATGTGATTTGAGGCTTTTATTTGAGGGTGAAACCTATAAAGTAAGCAACTGCCTCAAAACGATTTTCCTTCGCCCCCAATTTGATGTCACCATACCACGCCTATACTGAGAAACTAGCAAAACACTCCAGAAAGCCTTGGGTTAGTGCACGCTAATCCAACAAAACATGCAAACAAGTAGAACACAAAATCCATACATTTTAAAGAGTTACCCATCTGCTGTTTGAGCTATTTTGTTTCAAGCACATGTTTAGGTGTTACCTAGTACTTCACGCCAACCCAAAGAGGGTTTATGCTGTTGTTTATAATTGAACAGCCCTGTTGTCTGTCTATCATGGTAAGACTGGTTTGTAGCTCTCTAGGTTCTGTTTTGAACACTTGTACGCAACACCCTCTGCTTCTGTTCAGAGGTGACCCTGTTCTACATAAGAAAGATTTCCAATGCAGGCAACCACACTTACTCCTCTTTTGAAATTGTTCTGGTGCAGCCTGTAATCTGGAAGTTGCTAATGTTCCACCAGATGCATCAGTGCTGTCTCCAGCTCTGGATATTGGTGTCCCTATTGAAAGACAATGACATGATTTGGAGTCAGTGGTTATGGATAAAATAGGACTTTTCCTACTATTAGTCAAGTAAGAGACATATCATTTGTACACCGATTTGTATTATTATTTTATGGTTCCGAAGGCAAGTCCATGAAGTACAGAAATGCCTCTTTGAAACTTAACATTTCACCCATTATAGATTTTCTTTTCTCTATTTGTATTAGATTACCCTCTGGATTACAACACAAGGGACGATAAACCATCAAAAAATCTCCTGGGCTCTGCAACAAGTAAGTGTCTTTTTAAACAACACAATTGAACAACATCTAGGTCAATGCAAAGTATGTTCTTCCCTCTCCACAGGTATCTCCTCACCCTGAACTCCAAGAGGAGCCACAGTGTAAACCCCACCCTCAGTTAAAAGTGCTGTAGTTCTTCAAAGCTTTCCTGTCTCCAGAGCCTGGCTGCTGGAAGAAGTTTGGGGCTTAAATAACAAGTAGAGGTGCATGTTGCTCTTCACTTTGTGCGTGCATAAATTCAACACACCTAGGAACACAATGACACCCTAGCATTATAGAAACCACCCCTGAGCCAGAAACATACCCACACATTCAAACATTTCACACAGAAGTGTGCCAGGTTGTCACTGCATACAGAATGACATACATTGGTTGCACAGCCTGCACCGGGACCTCAGGGTATGTTTTATCATTAATGATGGCCATATATCTTTGTACTTGAGAGTCTCCGGCCAATTAAGGCACTGCCTTATCTCACCGTGAACTAAAAGTCTAGCATGACATGGAACAAACTACTTAATAATCTTTTTGGCAACAAGGGGCCAGGCTTTTTCAACTTTTCAACTTTACCGTACTAATTTGGCTACTCAATTCCTTTACCTTCTGTTACCACTAACCTTTTCTACGCCACTCCTGATCCGGTTTGGCAGCCCTAGAATTAACATTCAGAACTGTGACCTGGGATATAATGCATAGAGATGCACTGTAAATAAGCCTCCACATTTTTCAGGATTGTCTCAACAAACTGCCATGTCCCTCACAGGGGCCGAAATTCAGATTCAAGAAGCTGGACGTCGAGGATTTCCCTCTGACGAGGAGTTATTCTCCTGGCCCAAGTGCTGTTAAAGTCTCTGAATGTGTAATGAATGTGCAGGTCATAAACTGCTCAGGAAAAAAAGCTTTACAGATAAAGGCAGTCATGGTGGAACGTGCTTTTATTTACAATCCGTGATAACTGCCCAAAAATGTGTGCACAATGCTCACCTTCTTTCTGTTGCTATGTTATTTTCTATTGCACTCTATTGCTGACTGTCTGTTGATTGTGGACTCAGACCATGTATCCCTGTATTTCCTCCCTTTTTCTTTAATTCTTAGGCCATCCTCTCTTTGTTACTACCTTTCTCTGCCATCACTATGCAACTAGATCGCAATTTCTGTTAGTGCATCAGACTGCCACATGTTTCTTTCCTCTGCCTCGTTCTCTGCTACCATATTGTCCTCTCCTGCTGCTGTCTCTTTTAGGTGAAAATATAGGGTAAGGTTTTAAAAGTTAGTCTGGTTGCTCTTAAGGGTAAAACGTGAACTGAAATATGTGTTCATGGTGCATGTGCTGAATATACTAGTTGCCGGGATGTGTGCTGTAGTCGGGAGCCACTACATGACTAAATCCAAATTCTATCGCAGGAGTTGGTCAACCAACTAATAGCAGCACAGTTTTTAATGACCTTGGCAGAATGAATAGTTGGGCGATACCTGCTGTGATGCAAACCACAGACACATGTATTATACTTCAGACGTCTTCAACAGGTGCATTAACCCACTAGAAAGGTCACCGGGTAACAAAATATGTGCAAATTGGTTGACCACTCAGGATGTGGCTGCAGAAAAATGGCGAAATTATCATATATCAATAGGCACCAAAATATTAATTAACATTTTTATTTTAAAAAGGTATCAGCTAATTCATTATGTGATTTCTCTGCGGGGCTAGGTACAGCATCCTTGCGTTGGAGGGGATTGTTGATCGCTGACAACCTGTTGGACAGGTGTTCTAACATGAAAACGCTGGTCCCACATGACGTTTCTTTTGCCATGTATTGGACTGAATGCATATTTGGGAGAGTCGCAGAAGGCACATTTTTTTACTGTGTTTTACAGAAGCTGGAATGATAAAAGGGGTAGGCAACTTCAGTACTAAACTCTTTCTAATGATGCAGTGTAAGGTCTAATTAAGGCAACTGGATGGCTGTAATCAGAGGCATAGTTTGTAATGTGCATTGTCTGTAACTCATGGTAAAAGTCGATGTTCGTTTGTACTTTCTTTAGTCTCGCTTATCCATTTTGAGCAATACACTGTAACAAACTTTTACAAAGACACAAAATAGGGCTTCTTGCAGTAATTGCTTGCATTGCCTTTTGTAGCAGTTCCTGAACTAATTTTAAAGCCTTAAAGTACTGCAAGAAAATGTTTTGACCAGTACTGCCACTGCTTTCCTGCGAGAAAAGGAGTGAAACCGACTCCACTTTCAAAAGCAGAGCTTAAGGAAACACATTTAAAATTTTGCATGCATTTTAGAAAAGCAATTGTCGCTAATGCAGGAGCTGTTATGACAATTTGTCAAATTTCTTGCTGTGTGATGCTTTTAAGAAGGGGCACGCTTACTCTGTTTAAGTTGGAAGTAACCTTTGTCTTAGCTCATGGGTGAGGCTGACAGTGATTTTTGCACACTCCCTGGGGGCTAGTCAAGCAGGTGCTGAAATCAGCACCTGCTTTGGACTTTCCAAGAGATTACCAGGTGCACTCTTAGCTCTTCCAGGAGCTAAATGGCAATTGGCGCCCCTCCAATTCCGATCACTGTCCTTATGCATCTGGCATTGCGTTGTATGCTAACTAACAGTTCTCCATATCTGACTTGGAAACCAACACTTTGGGACATACCCTCCTCTTATTTACAGAACTGTGGCCCACCGAACAGGACAGACTCGCACCCATGATATCACAAAACATTGCTCCCCCTAGTGCATTCCCATCCCCTCTAGTTTATAATGTCTGTCCTGCTTTCCCTTCCTCTTTTTTCCCCTTGCTAATTTTCTTTCCCATAGCAGACTTAAGGGCTTGGATACTCCTGCTGGGAGCACAATATGCCACTCTACTAACACGTCTAGGCACTGTGATGAATGTAATGGTGTCATCACTCCTTTCCCGGCTGTGACCTCTCCCTATGTGGCCAGGGGACAGCAGCTACTACCTGATCCTGACCCAGAGGCAGCTATACGAGGGAGGATCATATGGGGGAGACGACCTCAGGGGGAGTTGCAGGTTACCATCAGACAAGACATGGTATTCCCCTTCCTCTCGTGAGGATACTTCATCCACACCCAATGCCTTAATGGCATATTGTTACACATCCCCTCGTGTCCATCTGGGAGGAATACTGAAGACCTTTTCTTAAGATTTATTTGGACGTCTCATGAAAACACTTTTTCCGACTATACCTGCAAGTCATTCAGAGCTGGCTTGCCCTTAACGAACACTTACCGAAACGTAGTATGTAAAGCACCAAGAATGGACTACCATTCCAATAACCACAAGGATACTGGGACAAGGAAGATAAACCGAGTAAAGCAGAGCGGAAAAGATGAAGAGTACAGGCTGTGCTCTAGTTGTGAGTGCATACCTGTAGCCGGGAGATTTAAACAGCAGCCACACTGACTGGGGCGCGCTGCTGGAGTGAGAAGGCTGCTTCTCTTGGTTTGGACCGAGAGTCCGTGGAGCTGCGGAGAGTGTAGTGGAGCCATCCGCCTCAAGGAGGAAGACCAGTAGGGCTGTCTGCGAGAGAGAACATCCTGCAGGGACGCCAGAAGCCAGCGCAGGGCCCCTGGCCGTTCACAGTTGTTGAGCGGCAGCGTTTACCTCAGACACTGGACTAGGAGTGGAAGAGCTCAGCAGGAACTGCAAGAGTCAGAAAAGCCGAGGAACAAAGGCAGTGAGACGGGAAGAGGAGCTGAACGACCGCCACCAGCTTGCCGCGGGAAGAAGGAAGTACACCAGGAAGAGCCGGTGAGTCCATGAAAAGGAAGCAGGGACACTGGGGCGTATTGGCAGCCATGCCACATGCACATAATTGGGAAAGAAGCAAATAAAGTGCTTGAAAGAAAAGAAGCCAGTGAGCGTTTTGTTGAAAGAATAAACGGAAGAAAAGCAAGAGACATTAAAGTCTGTGAGTGTATGCAATACACATATAGAAAAAGCCCTGGCAGGATAGTATACCAGGCAGATACAGTATTACATAAAGCAAATACAAGAAGATATTACGTTTGGAAATGTGTGCAGAGTCCCCATGAGAAAAGCCCTGGAAGGAGAGACACCAGGCAAATTGAAGATGCAAGTGTGTGTATTTAAGAAAACACTGGCAGGAGAGTCTACCGGTCATGGGAGGATGGCTCAAGGGCAACGTGCTCGCCTTGAAAGCAAGACGACACAGAGCAACACTGGTTCGATCGCCGGGTCCGTGCTTAGAAACCTCTGGGTATTAAGCGCGTTATAAATAACCAATCATACCTTCATACGCAGCAATTGCAAGTGTGTTCACATAAGAAATTCCTGGTTGGGGACACACCAGGCAAGTACAAACTGAACAGTGTTTAAGAAATACATTACCAAAAAGGGGTCCAGAGTAGGATGTTTCAGAACTGGCAAAAGGCTGTGTTAAACCAAAGAGAAGAGGAGTGAAATCCTGGCAGGTGGGTACACCAGGTATCCTAACAAGACAAAGAGCCAAGTTGTTTTGTGTATCAGTTGTATTGTGGAACAACAGAAACCCAAGGAACTGTTATCTTAAAATATACAACAAAGTGAAGAGAAATCCAGGGGAGGGACCTAGCCTCTTGAATAAGGAATTCTATCGTTGTGAAACTTTTGTGTCGGAGTTGGGCATTTTCCTTTTTTAACATTTATAAACCACTCGAAACCAAAGACATTACCTTTTTCACCTTAGAGTTTATTTTGTTAGAATGTGAGGGCCAGAATAGTACGTTGGACATGGGACGATTTGCTTTGGACATTCTTACATTAATAGACCTAGTTTTGGCTTTAGGTAGGGAAACACCTCTTAGAGCAGGGAGAGAGAGGCATTTCCCCACCCCCTTTTATTTTAATAAGTATTTGACCGAAACCATGAATCCCTTGTGTCCACGTCTCATTCCTGGCTCCTCACAGCACTCTGTGCTATACTGTTGATTTGGTGTATTTTAAAAGATTATTAACATAACATAATGCACAGCATCTTACTACCCCAATCCTAAACTCTGTTTTCTTTTTAAAATGAATCTAAGTAGGTGTGGGAACAACTGATAGTTGGGGAAAGTGAGTGGCTTTGAAGCAAACTGCTGTCATTTTTTGATATGATTTTTGATGCTGATATTGGCCCTTACATTGTCTTTAATGTATACAAAAAAGGATGGATCTAACACTGGCTAATCACCATGACCTTGCTGTTTGAAAAATTGCCAATGCAATAGATATTTATTTCTAGAGGATTTGCATACAGGGTAAAACCATATTTCTTTAAGGATTCTCATGCTTTTGCATAGTACAGTAACTAGTGGTTGGCTTGGATATATGTATTTAATGTTGGTTGCTTTATGCTTATAAAGGCAACCTGCTTAGGCTTTCAAAAGTTGGAACAGATAGGGAATCCATTATGGAACGCTAGCTTTGTGCCACTAGTGTGCGATATTGAGTTCTAGGGTGTTTTACCAATTTAAAAAATATTGGTTCAAAATGTGAGAAATTGTGAAGACCTTGAGACACATGCTATTATTTCTTCAGTGGTTTATATTTTGTTCCATACAAATCATGTGAATCGAAAATGCAGGTAAATGTTGAAGGCACATTTATTATCACTGGTAAACTATGCATTAATGGGCCAATAAGTGTTTTGTGCATTTCCTCATGCTTGTTCAAGTCCATAATATGCCTGCAATAAAACATTCCTGGTTCCTTTGTAGAGCCAGTGGTATGAACCGTGTACTTCCCGTAGCTTAAGAGAAGGCGAAGGCCTAAAAAGTTCACTACAGTGTGTGATCAAGTTTACAATGTCACAAGACTAATCCAATATGTTTTTTAATTAAAAAAAATGAAACAATTAAAGAAAATGGCAATGTGGTGCTTCTCTAAAGGTTTACCTATATGCTTTCCTTCAGCATTGGGAGGAGGGTAGAGAGGTTCCATTTACCTAGGCAAGGTTTCCCTACTCTCAAAAGGTTCTTGAAAAGGTACAGAATCCCTATGGCCAGGCGACCCCTACTGTTTAGCCGGTCCCTGCCCTCGGGAGGGCCCCATCTACTGAGAATGGCAGTAGAGTCTCTGCACTCCAAAATCTGGTAATACAGCAGAACCAGCAGATAATGCACCCAAATCCACATTCCATGAAATTATCAGCTGGGCTCCTGAAATCCTAGAATATGTCCAGTTGCTGCTTCCTCCAATATTTTTTGACATCCTCAGGTAAGCCTGTGCACTGAACATAACAGACATTCTACTAATAGTGCTAGAATTTCATCATCTGGATTGACAAACTGACAATCGATCATTTTCAGGGCTCAGCAATCATAATGTACTTGCCTCCAGTTCAATGCCTTTCAATGGAAAGTTCAAGTTGACCAGCATTTTAAAGTCTGAGGACCCTCGTTACAACATGGAGAGGTTGATAGCTATAATGAAGAAATGCTGGTAAAATAAAGCCATTACTTTTGCTAATAAGTAAAACATTGTAAACAATTGAAAATCTATTTCCCCTCTAAAGTAAATTGATAGCTGATAACATTAAAATGATTGCAGTCTTGAAATAGTTACTTATTGTAAGCACAGCTTGAAGCTGTCTGGGTCTTGTGTTAGTACATCAGGCTGCTCTGAACTCATGAGTCTGGGAAACCACCTGAAATATACCTGGCCAGGAGAGCAGCTCAAAGGCATTGGGTCAGAGACAGAATACAGAATGCACATACATAGCTCCACCCATGCTGAGGACAAGTGTCACTCTCAAGTCCTTCGTACCACATCTAGGGTAGGTCTAGCTCCTGCGCTCCCCTTGTAGGCCGCTTACACCAGATTGAGAGAGGTCCCCATCCCCCTTTGACAAGGCCAAACCTAGGAAATGGGAATCTTTTAATCTAAGCTCAGTTTAGACTTGAAAAAGCAAGCAGAAATGTGTATCGACCTACTTATATTGTCAATAATGATAACAATTTGCTCATGACTTATCTAAATTTCCATTCATGTGATTTGTATTGGAAGCAATACAAATCACTGAAGGAATAAAGTACTTCTCTCAAAGACTTGTGCTTTCGAATGTTTAACCTACATTTCACAATCGTTAAAACACCCAAGATCTTGAATATCACACAACAGTGTGTGGTAAATTAGACTTAAGAGGCAGACAAGAGAACATTTTTCAACTGTGTCTTTTAATTAAATCAAATGGAAGGTCTACTCTAATGTGTGGGTTCGCCCTAGCTTATGAAATAAATGAATAACTGGTGCTTGTCCGTAAGTCTTAAACCTAACCGCCGTCCTCGGTCCCAAAAGCCTAATCTAACCTAAGTGCTGACCCAACCAGTAATCTAAAGGACTAACATAAAGTGGGCCAGAGGATGTCATGTGCTGTGTTTCTTCCTCAGTGGTTGAAATGATGTTTGGCTTCTGACCCCCATCTAATTGGTCATCTATGGATTCCCAGGCCTCGGGTCCAGTGGGATAGTTCAAATTGCAGATAGGAATGTCTTTTGGATCTTTCTGGTTTTGGTGTACGACAGTCTTTAACTTTCCTACCTGGATGGTAAGACCTTAAGTCTGCAATATGGTTTCTTTCAACTGTCTTTGCGTTTGTATGTCTCTTGTCCTTTCATAGGGTTGCTTGACTTTCACCCTGCCCAAGGGTCTTTTGACTTCTCACCCTACTTTGTTGTATTGGGTCTCTCACCCGTTCTTGAGGTAACTTGGCTGACGCCTTGCTGAAGGCTTTCTAGTTTCTCAGTCATGGGGTTTTACCGGGTCTTCCCTCCCTCCTCCCCGCTCCCATGAACAGCTGTGTACCTTCTGTGTCGAGGAGGTGGTCTCTTTGGCTAATGTAAGACCGTGGGTCGGCCTCTCCCTGTGATCCCTGTATAGGTTCTCTGCGTCTGCTTCCTTCAGTCCAAGATCCACAGGCTCCAGATACCCGTCCCTCGATCTGGTGGTGCTTCACGGTTTGCTCGTTTGAGCCTGACAGTCTCCAGACGGATCTGGCATTAGCAGCTGTTGGGGAGAATTCTCAGAAATGTGCTAATTCTCTTCTACCTTAGCGACCCCCAGCTCCTTTTCTGGACTTTGGGGCTTTTCATTTTTATCCTCTAGAGAGTGAGACCTTTTTCTCACTCTCTCATGTATTTTTCTTTGATTTGAACACTGTTTCTTTTGGTATTGGTGTCTGACAAACTCCATAGGCATCATATTTTTACATTGTGACACACAGCATCTTCAGTGCAGTGGTACAGTGAAGTCTTTCAGATTTCCCAAAGGTTCAAATACCTTCTCTTGGTTAAACTACTGTTTCCAAGAGCAGTAAAGTAAAATTGACTTTACTTACCTTTTGTAGACACAGCACAGACTAGAGTGCTGGAGGGGTTACTTAGTATCCCCATTGTCTACTTTCTCATGTAACATTTTTATGTTACCCTTTCTACAATTAATTTTTACCGCGGGCTGCATTCGCAGCTGCAGTATAGCACCCATGGGTGCCCATTTTGGCAAAATGGCCTTGGTCTTCTTTTTTTTCGCCATTTCTTGTTGGAAAGGTCCTTCTTGAGATTTACTATGAGCTCCAAACCAGGTTTGGTCCCTTTGTACGTTTAGTCTTTGGTGGGGTTCAGTGCTGAAGCCTGCCTCTGGCTCCAGCGTGTCTGGCAGGGCAGGAAGCGAGGGAGGTGCCCAAGACCCCCTGTGCTTAGTCACCTTGTTTACAGGAATGCACCCAGAGGTGATTGGCTGGCTGACTGTCCTTGCAGTGTGAGTGACAGCTAGGCTGTGAATAAATGGGAGAGACTTGCATAAAAGGTGAGGTCTTTTGCAAGGAAGGCAGAGTCGACCACCGGACGAAGGAATCCGAAGAAGAACTTGGAAGAGACACTTGCTGCAACTCCTGGACCGTTGGTTTGCCCAGTGAAGCCCTGCTGCAGTGCTGAAGCTCCGAATTCGCCTCGAGTAGAGCAGCCCTGAAAAGGACGACTTCTCCCCTTGTGTTGGTGAAACCAATCAACCCCAAGACTAACTTATCTGGAAATCCTCTCGTTGCTGGCTGTACTTCCATTTCTGCTGCAGGAACCAAGTGCCAGGGAGAGGAACACCAGAATCAAGTGCATCATCATTTTTAAGACCCACCCGAGCTACAGGAAGATCCTCCGGACTCCCTCGAAGCAGGGCTGAACAAGCCTGACCCACCTCAAAAGAGTGCTGGACCCCAGAAGCAAGGAATGTCCACAAGGTGTCCAAGAACCGCGGTGGTGCTATTCGTGAGAAGCTGAAACCGCGAAGTGCTGCTGATCTGAACTTTGCCCATTGCTGCCACTGACCTTTGAATCATAGTGCAGGAGACCCCAGACATCCTCTCTCTTGTCCCCATGACAGAGGCCCAGGAACAACAGGATCTGCCATACTACAACAGGAACAGAAGCCAGCTGGAACCAATTTCCTCAGACCTAAGGTACTGTGAACTAAGGGGTACTTACCTCTTGTTGGGTAACTTGCTTGCTCTCAGTTGTTCACTTTTGCAGATTTGCTTGCAGCCTTGCCCTCCACAAGCCTCCTAGCCTGTGGTCCAACAGTGATTTATTTTCTACAAAACTCTCTATAACTTTGTGCAAGACTTTTTACTTACCTTCAAGAAGTGCCTCAGCTCCCCTAGACTTTGCTCATTTAATATTGGCTGTCCTGGCTCCCTGAAGACTCTTCTAACCTCTGACTTTGTGTTTTGATCTGTCCCTCCAAAAGTCATACATTCTTTACTTGTATAGCCGTGAAAGGGTTAATCTACATTGCATTGGGGGGTTCAAAAGTTCTTACCTGTTTCAGAAACTTGTTAACCATTGTTTCCTTCCCTAACCTTTTCCTTTTTGACACCAACCTCAGTATTGCCTCTAAATGTACCATTGCTATATCAATGTCCACAATGTCCTAGTTATTGAAGTCACCTCGGGATGTAGGAAGTGTCTGTGTGCCATACCAAAAGGGTATCTACTGATTTTTTGCAAATGAGTGTGTATTTTGAAGTATATTTAAGTGTTACATATTTGCTACCTTCTTAAGAAGGCTTATTCAAACTGACTGTTAAATTAATAAATTATTGTTTAATCAAGAAACCTTGAGTGTAAGTGTTATTTGGATACTTGTCACTGTGAAACTCTGTTATAACCCTACAGCTCACATTGACCCCTCTTGAGATAAGCCTGGCTGCTCAGTCACTCTACCAACTTGTGTAGTACATGCTTATACTAAAGGTTGGGTTAACTATTGCCAAGACGACAAGGCTGGTGCAGTCTCCCACATGGTACTGCATACAATCTTGCCTAACAGCAGCTTTCTGCTGACTCTTTCGCTGCTCCGCTCCGGATGCCACCGGCGTTGGTCTGCTGCTTAGTTCTGCCCTCCAGGAGGCTGCCACTCTCGTGGCTCGCCCCTGTCTTACTTCCTTTTTCCGTTTCCCTCTCTTCGATGTTGTTCCTCCGTCATCTCTATAATTCGAGCTGAAACAAGATTGGTAATTCCATTGATCCTGTGTTTCTCATAATGGGTGTTAAAACCACGCAAGTCATCTCTAAAGGTTCATAAGTACAACTACACTGCTCAATCCCCATATAGCCAACAAACATATGGGAATTTTCAACTGAGGGAGGATGAATGCAATTTCTTTCTGGCGTTTCCTTGTTCACCAAAAGGGGCGGGGTGGTCGCCCTCAGTGGGATCCTGCTCGACCTGTGGCCTACGGGGGTGGTTTAGCAGGCTCGCCTCCCTAGTCCCAAAGGGCACTAGGGTTGCTCCCGCTTGGAGAGAAGGGACAAATTCCCTGGATTTGTCACATACCCCTTCCATTGACTTGAAGCCCTCCTCTAATTGACCATGGTTAGCGAGTGAGGAAGTCCACATTATCTTGTTCCTTCGTCTTTTGGTGTTCTAGTGTGAAACAAAATGTTTGTAAATCTAGGAACCACCTCATGTCCTTGGCGTTGGTGTCTTCCCTTGGATACATCCACGTAAGGGGAGAGTGGTCAGTAATGAGGCAACATTTTCACCCGGTCAAGCTGAAAGCTTGTAACAGCCCATTTGATAGTTGGAGCCTCTAATTCTACAGTTGCATTGGTTTGTTCTCAGGTCAACAGTTTTCTACTGATGTTATAGAACAGGGTGTTCTTGGCCATCATGCAACTGTGAAAGTACGTCTCCTAGGCCTAACTCGGACGCATAAGTCTGTTGAATGAACTCTGTAGAATAAACTCACTATTGAAATCTGGCATTTTTAGAATATTTTCCGCACACAACTTTTTTCAACCCGTTGCAGCTCTTCAGATCTTGGCGAGTCGAGACAAGTTCATTTGGTTGGGCATACTTAAGCTTGTTTATAAGATTAACTGCGGTGTTTGACAAAATTGGTATGAATCTATGGTAGTAGACTGCTAGCCCTAGGAAAACTCAGATTTCTCTCTTCATTTTTTTGGGAGGTGTTAAGGCCACTGCCTTAATTTTCTCGGTCTGGGGTTATATAAAAAACATTCCCCACTAAATATCCTAGGTATTTTACTGCTTTCTGGGCTAGATGACACTTCTTCAGGTTTGCACAGGGCCCCATCTTACATAAAAGCCCTAGTGATTTCATAGAGGTGGTGCAGATGTTACTCCCAAATACTACTATGCATCACTGTCATCCAAGAAGGCTTCTGCGAACGCATACGTTCCTAGAACTTTATCCATAAGCCTTTGGGAGATGGCTGGGGTGCCATGAAGGCCAACGGGGATCACAGTGAATTGAAACGGGCCCTGAGGAGTGGAAAAGGCAGTTTCCTCTTTGTTGCTAGGATTCGATGGTATATGATATGATATGATATGATATTTGTAACGCGCCTATACACAGGTGTTTCAAGGCGCGACGAGGCAGGGAGGGGAGGAACAAGGGGAGACAAAAACAAACGATCCTACTAGGCCAGGTGTCCTTCAGATCGCGCAGGGGTGGGGGAGGGGGGAAAAGTGCAAGGGGAAGGGGAGGGGGGGGAAGTGCAGTAAAGGTAAGTGGCGTAAAGTAATAAATAAAAAAGGGCCAGCTAGTGGCAAGTGCAAGGTAAGTGCAGAACAAGTGCTGGGGAAGGGGGGGGGGCTGTAGGGATACAGAGACAGTCCCGTAGTGCAGAGGGGTTCCAGGGGATCAGTGACTGGGACCAGGACCGAAGGCAGTTTAGTTTAGAGTGGTCCAGATGGTACCTGCCAATAAACCTTTGTTAGATCTAATGTGGTAATGTACCTGGCATTACCAAGTCTTTTGATTAGTTTGTTGATGCTAGGTAACTGATAGTTACCAAAAACCGAGATGGAATGCAGGCATCGAAAATCAATGCAAAATCGCCAAGACGCATCAGGTTTGCCAACCTGGACAATCTGGGAGAAACCATGGCTTTCAGAGGTTTCTATGACTCGTAACTGCAACATCTTATTTTCTTCCTGAACAATTCTCATGTGAACCTCAGGCCTTTGGTAGGGTTTTAGATTGACTGTCTCCCCAAGAGGAGTACAAATGTAGTGGAAGACGTTTTTGTTTTTCCCTGAATCTTCAGAGAAAACTTTGGGGAATCAGGTTTACCAATCTTGGAGATGCCTCTTTTGGGTTTTTGGCAGATTTTCCTGTATCAGCCCGAATTAAATTTCAGTTTCTACCAAGAGGGTCGCCATGGTGACTGTACCTTGCCCAACAGGGTGTGCTTTCCAATCTTCAATAGATTTGTGGTATATTTAGGTCCTTTGCCTTCTATCAGGTTGGGAGACCAGATAAGCGAGTAGTCCTTTTTTCCATGGATCATATATGGACCATACCATTAGGGTTCCCATGTGAAAATGTCACTGTGTAAAAGACGCATGGTAGGTGAATTTTAATCCTGCCCCCTAAAATTCTTTCCACAAGTATTCTAGGAAGGGTATAATTGTATTTCAAATGGATTGTGTCCTCCCACGTATTCCTCATCTTTTGATATCTTCCCTTCCAGCTTCATCTGCTTCGTAAAATAAAATATCGGCAGAGGGCGATGTGCGTCGATGCGGTCGACTCAATGGGCCTCATTCCGACCCAGGCGGTAAGTTACCGCCTGGGTCGTACCTTTACCACCATGGCGTAAACTACGTTTACGCCATGGTGGTTGACGGACTTACCGCCCCATTCCGAGGTTGGTGGGGCGGTAAGTCCCCAATCCCCATTTACCCTTCCCCATTCCCATTTTTGCCCCATAGGGCATAATGGGAGTGGGGAAGGCGTTAATTACGCCACCGTAAATTACGGTGGCGTAATTAACAACAAGGTCCCTTAGCGCCATGGATTTTAACACCTGCTGAAAGCAGGTGTTAAATCCTCCATGGCGCTAAGGGACCTCGGAATCAGGCGGTAAGGGTCGGCGCTGTTTACGCTGCCGTAAACCCCTTACCGCCTGGGTTGGAATGAGGCCCAATGTCTCTCGAGGGCTTCCATCTCAGAGTAGATGTGTTTGATTGTCTGAAGGGTGCATTTTAAGGCCATTGTCGCCAACTCGCGGCAATTTTCACCGCAAATTATCACTGGATACCACTACTAGGAGACCATCTTATTTTCAGAGGTCGGCAACAGAACCAATACCAGGTCCTCAACTGCAAAGATCTAGTTACAGCCTGTTAATCACATATATCCTTCTGATGGTCTTAGGCCCTGGAGAGGTGATTATTACCAATTTCCCTCACTTTCCCTCACTGCTTTCATGTGCGATTTCAGTTAATTGGCCGCTTATATATAGGAGGGGAGCTTCCTCTCTCGTCCCAGGTTTCTTTTGACATGTCCAGCACATCACTGGTTTCTTAAACATAAAAAGCTCAAATGGGGAATATACAATGATGCTTAGGTAAGGTTTTTGGAATGCAAAGGGGCCCAGGGTATTATGAAATCCCTATTCTTCCCATTTGTCTCCACCAATTTGCATAATATGTGTTTTAAAGTTTGATTGAAAGTGAACTCCTTTGTGAGTGATAGATGGATCGTCACACGGTTTTGATATTAAGAATTTCCTTCACTTCCTGCATAAGGTGGGACATGAAGCACGTGCCTTGGTCAATTAGGATTCCGTTTGAGAATTCCCACTCTTGACAGGAAAGGAATGAGTTGCTTGAGTATGTGCTGGTGGTATTTCTCCTCAGAAAAGCCTCTGGCTAGCAGGTAGCATAGTCCACAATTGCAAGTATATACTTGTTACCCAATTTAGAGGGTTGTAGGGTTCCTCTATATCCATGGCAATCCGGCCAAAGGGGTTTTCAATAATGGGTACAGGTGGTAAGGGAGTTCTGGGGAGGTTGAAGTTTTCTGGCACATTTTGGAATTGGCCACGTTGGTCTAAACGGCAGCGCAAACGCCAGCCCACAAAATAATCTTGGGTTGTTATGCCCTGGTGGCCAGCAGTGAGATGGGGATGAGCCAATTCCATGACCAGACTCCTGTGGCTTCTGGGGATGACCAATTGGTTCTCTGTATACCATATTGCTCATTACTCCCTCTATATATTAGGCCCTCGTTCGTGAAAAGTGTCCCCTCTGTTCTGGGCCCTGACTTACAGGGACAGCCCTTTCAAAGGCTTTTATCAGGTTCTGGTTATTTCTCTGTGTAAAGGCGAGGTTGGGTAATGTAGGGGTATTTCATCCCCTCACTCTTAGCACACAGGGTCAAGTTTTTGCCAGCCTCTTCAAACCCCAGGAAACCCATCCATCCCCCACTTGAGGTGTTAGAAAGGTCACCCACTTTACTCTGTAGCTCTGTGTCCTAGCAGTATGTAATACCACTTGAATCTCTCCCCGGTAGTAGAGATCTAGGACATCGGCTGCAACATGCGGCAAGTCTGAGACTGCTACCTGGGGGAGGTGATATGCTGAGACATGTAGGAACCAGCCTTCTTGCTTGACTGGGTAGTTCCACACTAAAGAAGCCTAAACCAATAGATTGGAGTGTGGCCCGTTCTGGTAGTCTTGCCGTTGGGTTAAGACGTCTCACTAACATGGGTCCCAACCGTGTATCTGGTTGTTCACATCTCACTTATAAAATCACTTGTGGCAAGTCAGACTCCGAAAGCGGACAAGAGAACATTGTTCAACTATAACTTTTATGTGAATCAAAAAGGTGGTCCACTCTTTCCATAACTTTAAGGTGTGGGTTGTACCTAGGAAATGAAAGAAAAGAAGAATGACGTAGGTTAAGGCTTACAAACCTAATCTAATCGAAGGCCTGACCCTACCGGTAATATAAAAGACTAACATAAAGTGGACCAGAAGAGGTCTTCTACAGTGTTTCTTCCTCAGTGGTTGAAATGGTGGTTCGCTTCTGATTCCCCCCCAAATCTCCGCCCTCCCCCAAACCCAACCCAATTGTTCATCTATGGGTTCCCAGGCCTTGCACATGGCTTGATAGTTCAAAGTTCTGATAAGAATGTCTTTTATTTATTTAATATACCGTCAGTCACACAGGCTTTGTATATACAAAGATACAACACAAACATAGGCACATCATAATGTTTACAATCGTTTCTGTACTTTGTTGCAATTATTCAGAAACAGACAGGATAACATTTAATCACAAAGAAATATTACAACTTTCAATAAATAGTACAAAACACTTAAGATAGTAAAACTCCTAAAATATACTTCAATACAGATGATAAAACATATTGTCAGATCAAAATGTTAAAGATTTCCACCTTCTTCCAATAAAATAAAACCAAATAAAATATCAAGTTAGTATCACAACCATTTAAAAACGTAGCACAAATGGATGTTAAATCTTCCATATTGACATTATTATTATGCTTTCAGGTAGCTAGCTTGCAAGCCCCCCTAGGCTTTCACACCATAATAGTAAATGCTCGATAGTTTCCATTTCATTTGTTCCACATAGCCTACGTTGCAGATCACAGTGTACTATACCTAATTGGGCACCTCGG
Organism: Ambystoma mexicanum; assembly: GCF_040938575.1. NCBI lineage: Eukaryota > Metazoa > Chordata > Amphibia > Caudata > Ambystomatidae > Ambystoma > Ambystoma mexicanum. Next base: position 629,325,416 of record NC_090922.1, on the reverse strand, counting down.
GTCATCAATGCCACACTTATGTTAAACTTTAGTCTTATGTATTGTTTAACAATTGCACTTTTGGGGTATGCCGTTATATAAGATGGTTTGTTTTCCCTGTGAGAGATGTACCCACAAAAGTCAGAACTATGATTTCCAGATAATAGGTTAACACAATTCTGTTCTTTACTAAGTTTTAACATTTTGGCTTTCAAACGTGACTAAATCACATATACTACGCCATTAGAGGAATAGCCGCAACAGCCTTCTTGCCATTTTAAACATAAGGTCAACCTATTTCCCAAGGTGCCCATTTTGTCAAGTTTAGTGCTAAATTCCTCCCACCTTGGCGACCCCAGCTCTTTTGCTGAACGTTGGGACTTTGTACTTTTAATTCTATGTGTTCTCTGTGTTTCTTTTGACTTTGGAGTCTGACGAACTCCATAGGCATCATCTTTACATTTTGACACACAGCACCTTCAGTGCAGTGGCACAGGGAAGTCTCTTAGATTTCCTAAAGGTTTTAATACCTTTTCTTGGTGAAACTACTGTTTCCAAGAGCAGTGAAGTGAAATTGACTTTACTTACATTTTGTAACTTTCTAGAACCAGCACACACCATCTTGCAATAGGGTGCTAGAGGGGTTACTTAGTATCCCCTTTGTCTAGTTTCTCATGTAACATTTTGTTTCCCTTTCTACAATGAATGGCTGGTGGCAGTGGTTTACTTTTTACTACCATTGTGTGTTTTACCGCAGGCTGTAATTGCAACTGCAGTAAGACACCCCACCATTTTGTCAAAATGGGCCGGTCTTCTTTTTTCGTCATTTCTTGTTGGAAAGATTCTTCTTGAGATTTACTCTGCACGCCAAACCAGGTTTGGTCCCTTTGTTCGTGTTGTCCTTGGCGGGATTCACGAGTGAAGCCCGCCTCTGGCTCCAGTATGTGTGTCAGGGGCAGGAAGTGAGGGAGGTGCCCGAAACTCCCTGTGCTTAATCCCCTTGGTTACAGGAATACACCCAAAGGTGATTGGCCGCCTGGCTGTCCTTGGAGGACAGCCACCCTGCTATGTGATTGACAGCTTGTTAGGCAAAGTTTGTATGCAGTACCCTCTGGGACCACTACACACAACTCTGACTACAAGTATAGGCAACCCAACCTTTGGTATAAGCTTGTTCTACACAGTTTTGGTAGCGTGTTGAGCAGCCAGGCTTATCTCAAGAGGGGAAAATGTGAACTGTAGTGGAGTTACACAAAGATTCACAGTTACAGGTATTCAAATAAACTCTTAAACTCAAGGTTTCTTGCATAAACAATTTATTAATGTATTTATCAGTCAGGTGTAAAGCATTCTTCAAAGGGGAGCACTAGAATAGTAACACACAAATACACTTCAATACTGTACACTCTGAGTTTCTGAATCAGTAAAGACCCTTTTGGGATGGCCCACAGACAAAACGTACACTCACAGGTGATTTCAATAACTAGGGTGCTGGGGACATTAATATCTTACTGTTGACATTTAGAATACTCTTAAAAGTTGGTAAAAGGCAAAGGTTATTAGAACACAAGAGACCACACATATTCTTAAGCAGGCAAATGCTTTTGGATTCTCCAAGAAGAGTCATACAATTCAATAGGCTAAGCCAAAGTCAATGAGCAAAAGTCTTGTATAGGATGAAGCGTAAGTAAGTGGAAAAGTCTTTGCACAAGTTCTTAGGAGTCTTTGATGAAAAGAAGAATCAAATGTAGGGCCACAATCTGATTAGACTTGTGAGTTGTAGATGTTGCAAGCACTCTACAGTGAGAGGTAAGTGATCTCTCAGACCTTTTACAGTACCTTTTAAAGATGAAGAAAAGATGCAGCAGATGACTTCTGTTCCTGTGCAGCTCTGCAGGTCTCACTGTTCCGGGGTCTCAGTCGTGGGTACAAGAGGGAGGATGTCGGGGGACTCCTGCAATGCACTGGGACGGTCAAAACTCACAACCGGCAAACTTCACTATCAGTGGCTGTTCAGTGTTTCAACTCCTGGCGTCTACGGCAAATAGTAACACCATGGTTCCTGGCTGTCGAGATGGACTTTCCTTGCTTCTTCCAAAAGCTCTAGGCCAGCTTAAAAGCAACGCACACAATCTGGTGTTCCTCTCCCTGGCTATACGGTTTCCAGCAGCAACTCTGTGGAAATTCAACCAGCTCCGAGATGGATGTCCAGGTGGCTTACTTTGGATTTGATTGGTCCTACCAACTCAAAGGGAGAAGTAGTCCTTGCAGGGGCTTCTCTGTCGATGCGAACTTGGCATTTCGGCACTGCAGCAGGGCTTCACCGGGCAAACCAACGGTCCAGGAGTTGCAGCAGGCGTCCTCTTCAAGTTCTTCTTCCATTCCTTTGTCCAGTGGTCGACTCTGCCTTCCAAGCAAAAGACTCGCCTTTTATTCAGTTCTCTCCCATTCATTCCAGCCTAGCGGTCAGTCACCCAGCATGGTGGCTGTCCTTGCCGGACAGTCAGCCAGCCAATCATCAAAGAGTGCATTTGAGTCTCCTAGGAGACTAAGCACAGGGAGTTTCGGCCACCTCCCTCACTTCCTGCTTACCCCAGACACCCTGGAGCCAGAGGCGGGTTTCACTCGTGAACCCTGCCAAAGGCTAAATGAACAAAGAGATCAATCCTTGTTTGGCGTGCAGATCAAATCTGAAGAAGGACCTTTCCCCAAAGAAATGGCGAAAAAAGAAAACTGGGCGCCATTTTGACAAAGATGGTTTCCGTGTATGCTTTACTGTAGCTGCGAAACCACTGCCACCAGCCATTCAGTGCGAAAAGGGTAACATAAAAAATGTTACATGAGAAACTAGACCAAGGGGATACTAGGTAGCCCCTTCAGCACTCTATTGTAAGATAGGGTGTGCTGGGTCTAGAAAGTTACAATGGTAAGTTAAGTCAATTTCACTTTACTGCTCTTAGCAACAGTAGTTTATCCAAGAGAAGGTATTTAAACCTTTGGGAAATCTGAGAGACTTCCCTGTGCCACTGCACTGAAGGTGCTGTATGACAATGTAAAGGATGATGCCTCTGGAGTTTGTCAGCCTCCACAACCAAAACAAACACTGTGGTGAGAGTCTACTGGTGGAAACACTCTCGTGCCTGTGACCCGTGCAGCAGCAGCCTTTTAGCCCTCATTTCTACTCGTTTCTACTTGTAATACGAGCCGCCTGAGGCTCTTACATCCACGGACTGCCTACACGCTTCCTGGAGGAGGCGTGTCCTACATCACGTGACTGCATCACGTGACTTGGTGCAACTTGAAAGGCCGGAGGCTACCACCCTTGTGGCTGTAAGCCCGGTGGAAATAAGCCCACTGGCTGTTATACGGCTGTTGTTCGCTGGTGGCGTGTAAGTGGGCGGGAGACTGCGGAGGCGTTGCCTCTTTGATCCCAGCCCGCGGCGAGCCCTGTTTGTACCGGGACCCGTTCTGACGCTCCAGCGCCTCAGAGGACCAACTTCAGTTCGGCTACCATCTACCACCAAATGACGCTAACAGCAGAAGGACCTCAGACTAGAAAGAAAACTCTCCAACATCGTCGTATGCTCAACCCATGGACAGGGATGAAATCAACAGCCAGCACAAAGGTAAGCAAAACTGCTGGCCGAGTCTTGCTTGCATCTCTTACCCTACCAGCTGCTCTATCCGAGGCCCATTCAGAACAGCCCTCTGTCTGTCAACTACCTAATACATGTCATAAAGCTTTGAGACACGAATGCACAATCGAAGATCGATCTCCCAGGCGCTCCTGTTCCAAAGACCACATCTTAAATACCAACTTAGCCACTGTCACTGCAGTAAACCTACTCGTGAAGCAAACTCATCAGGGAAGGCACGGGCAACTAGTACACTCACTGAGTCAAGATTATCTTGACGCTACTAGTAACAATGTTCCAGAAGTTCCCGTGCCGGCTACCTCTCCTCCCGTCCCTGTTGTCACTCTGCTGCCTCTTCAACCAACCAACAATAGGGGCGAAGACACGGCAGTTCAGCCTGCCAGTGCTCCTCTTGTCGTGACAGCGCATCCTACGCTGAGCTCAGCTGCGGCCACAGCACACTTAATCTTGGACACGATTTGTGACCCCTCGAATCATCTAGCTCCTACAGCGCCTGACGCACCAGCTTCTCAACCCCGGCAGCACTTTATGGTGAGCGACGACGAACTTTTAAATCTGCCAAATGATGAGGCAGCGCCACGCTCTCCATCTTACACACACGCTGTGAATCCAACAGCTCTACCTACACAGGAGAAATCTTCGACAACGGTCTCAACAAAAAACCTGCTTCAAACTCTACACCCCTCAAGACCTGCATCTAGTCTTTTTATCTCTTTGCCCTCACCCAACTTGGCAGCGATGTCTGCTAAACGCTCAACAGAGCACCCGGGTCAAGGAAACTGTAGTAGCTATGCATGCCAAGCCCCTGAAGATCCAGCAACGCTGAGACCTCCGAATGGACTTCACCCAACCTCGTCTTTACCAGTAACAACACACAAGCTATCCGGCTTGGAGTGTAGTTCGCTTGCTAGAGCAAGACGCCTACAACGAATTGCAGAACTAAAGTCAAACCTTCAACAACTGTCACCACTACAAGATCAACAAACTGCCCAAGCAAGCACTCCATTTTCTACAAACAAGTCTTCTCATGGCGAAACTTTACAATCTACTTTACCTCGAACTCTGTCACCTATTAATTTGAAGTTTCATCTGGATTGTTCCACTTCATTTTCAAATGAACAAGACGCCACCTCAGCAAACACCTTGCACGCGAGCATCCTATCGGAAGCCATCATGCAAATCCACAACAACGTCCTTGCGGCATCTGCTGTTGCTTTGGCGCCATTTACCAAACTATATGAAACTCTACAAGGCCAAATATCTGACCAAGGTGCAATGATTCAGACTCTGGTCAAACAAGTAGACAAATTCGATCGCTTTACAGGCTTTCTCCAAACGCAAATGGAGAAAAATGCTGACCAGACAATAAGATGGCAAGAGCGGCTCGGTGACTTGGCCGCCAGACACCATTGCCAAAACGACACACTTACAGAAGGCCTGCTAGACGCAGTGAAATGGATGAGGAAAAACGTCAACTCGAACTCCACATTGCATGCAACACCATCGTGTGCAAAATGTTCCTCTTCGGTCTTAAAGGATATCGGACACCAGCCCGACGAGCTAATCCTTGTGACAACTAATGCAAACGCCCTTTCAAAACCTGACATCTTTGCCGTTGCTCCAACCCAATTGGCGCAACCTACTCATGAGCAACAGAGCGATCAACTAAGACACACTTGTCATACAAACCCTCTAGGAAAAGACGCCTCTCTCCTGACGAGTCTTGCAGCAAACTCTGAGGAATCACTTGCTCCAGTGAGTTTCCGACCTTCCTCATTTAATATTTTTAGCGCTCCTGCTAAAACAATTGCTATAGCGAATTCAACTAAGAAAGGCTCAACTACCGACAAACAGAAACGTTCTGAAGGCGGTCAAAAGGAATCCCAACAAAAAAAAATACACGTCATAATGTAAAAAAAATTATAAGAACTCTGACCACTCCAAAAAAAACTGGTTTGTTTGAACGTAAAAATGTTCATCAACAACCAAACTCTTCACAAACCCAAGTACCTGCCCGGCAAAAAGATCAGAACAAAGTCATGCCCAAACAAACAGCAAAACGTCGACGCATAGACTCGATTATTGAGAGTCCGGTCCGCTCGACAAATGAATCTTCCGTAGACCTATGCGATCTCTCTACATATTTAACTGGAAGTGAAACAAACAACCTCTCCTCTTACGAAGCCACGCCAGCAAAGGTTGCTAACAACCTGGCACCAAAACAAACTTCAGTGAATGAAAAACCGCACAATCGACGTCCTTGCGAAATTCCAAAAAAGGATCTTTCAAATGCTGAAAAGACTTTGCCTGTATCTGTCAGCTCAAGATTAAATCCAAAGCTAACAACAAACCAGAGAAAAATCGATTCACACTTTCGTTCTAGAGCCCATGGAGACACGTCAAAACTTGCAGCAACCCCATGGAAACTCCGACTTCAAAACATTTTATCTGACGAACACGAATTAAACTTAAATAGAGCTAACGTTCTAAAACTGTTCACTTGTGTTCCTCAACTTCGGTCCATAAAGACAGACGACATCAAAATCGTTGAATACGCAACAGAAAAATCCACCGACCAAGTGCTTCTACATTTAACCTCTTGTACTGCAAAAAACATCTTACTGCAAGCTGCTGAAGAGTTACTAGTGTTTGGTTTTGACATTACCTTGGAACCAGATCTGACAAATCAAAACCGATACCCGACCAGGAAGTACAACGCAAATAAACCTGAAAGAAATATCAGTCGAACGCCCTTACGGAAATCATTATCGCTTCCATTTAGATCTCGACAAGAGCTGGTTCTCAAATCAAGAAACGATGGAGGCAGACAAGAAGTCAGCAGAAGAAACGACCAAAACCACTGACAATGAGCGACACAGACACAGCTCTGTCTGATCTCCTGGAATACCCATGGTTTTATGCACCTGTTCAATGATTTTTTAGAACCTTCAGATGAGGTTTTCATGATCTGCCTCCAAGAAACATGGCTTCGCGAAGCACCAACTAAAGATGGATTCAGTATTTTTTTGAACCCTGCGAAAAAAAACTTCAAAGGCCGTCCTTTCTCAGGCCTACTAACTCTGGTTAAAATCTATAACTGGATGACCCCAATTGTTACAATAAATCCGAATCCCTTTGTGCAAGGAACGATTATCCGATGTGACACGAAAATTCCAAAGACCCATAGCCATTTACTTGTAATCAACAGCTATTGGAATCCAGCAAAGATCTCCACCACAAACTTTATTGCTTCAGTCACAACTCTAATTGACGATGCCTTCCTTAATTTTACTGACCTATCGGTAATTATATGCGGTGACTTGAACTGCAGCTGGTTTCAATTCAATCCTCACAATATGGAGAACAACCCCATACCTGAAGCCGAAGTATCTGAACGAGGCAAATTGTGGTCTCGAGCACTTGCCTCACGAAACTGTCAGATGGTCAACGGAAACACAAAGGGCGACCAACCCTGCAACACAACCTGGAAGCGACTCCAATGCAGGAAAACCCTGGACTATATTTGGGCCTCTCGAAATATATTCGAAAGGGTGGAATCGCTCGAGGTAATCCCGAAGGCCGCTAGTGACCACGACATGCTATGTTTATTATTACATCACGAGACCCCCTTTCTGTCTGAGACTTATGAAATACCTCTGTCAATAAACGCTGCTGGAAATCGGCTTAAAACCAACGGCCCGAAAATCCTGAAACTAGTCTCCGACCTTGATGATTCCAATGACGTTGAATATGTTCCCCTGCTGGCCGCGTTCCTGCCAAAACACTCAAATTCAAGATTCTATGGCAACACTACAAAACATCTTTACAGCAATAAAATAGTTGCAGCAAAAAAATCATTAAGGAAAGACATACGGCTGATAAAGTCCAAACACGATCAAAACGACATACAAAAGGAGATAAAAACGCGTCGCCAGGCCTATAGAAACTGGCTTAAATCTCACTCTGCGATCATCGAACAAGACAGAGCTGAAATTATGTTAAAATTAATAATCACCAAAAATTCTCGTAACATATGGGCTATACTAAATAAAGGAATTACAAAAACCAACCCAAACATGTCAAATGAAATTCCTAGCGCGAAGTGGGTCGACTATTTTACAAAGGCATATGAACAGCCGCTCCAAGACACCCAAGACTTTTTCTCTGCCTCCTCCAAAGCCTGGGAAATAACACCCTCACAGGAAGACCTGGCACTAGCAATTGGAAACCTAAAGAACTCAAGTGCAGCCGGACCTGACCACATCTCCAACATTACATTAAAAAAACACAAACATCATTGGGCCAAATTTATGGAAACTCTATTTCGACAAATTTCAAAGTCTAGAAAAACGCCTGCATCATGGGCCAAGGCCATAGTGGTACCAATCTACAAGAAAGGAAGTCGAGATGAGCCTTCGAATTATCGGCCTATTGCCCTGCTGGACACGATGGGGAAAATATTCGGATCGTTACTTCGCTTGAAACTGACGGCTTGGGCTGCCAAAGAAAAACAAACAGACTGTCGACAAACAGGTTTCGTCAAACAAGTCGGTGTTGATGTAAATCTCACCCTGTTATCCATTTTAAAACTAGAAGCCCTAAAAGCGAAAAAAAAAATCTTTTTTGCATTTGTTGACCTCAGACAAGCGTTTGATGCAATAAACCGCGGCAAACTTTGGTCTAAATTACGAGGATGGAACTGCCCAGCACAACTTCTTGACCCCCTCATAGCGTTGCACACTAACACAACAATACAAGTGAAGGTGAACTCTCAAGGTACACTCACAGAGCCGATTCCCACGCATAAAGGGGTCAAGCAAGGTTGTCCCCTTGCTGCCGAATTATTCAAACTTTTCATCTCTGACTTACCGCACTGGCTTGAAACTGTCCACTGTTTCTCTCCAAAAATAAACAGATCCTCCATTAAATGTCTTGTATATGCCGACGACATTGTGTTGATCGACCTAACTCAGATTGGCCTACAACATCTATTACTTAGTTTGAACAAGTACTTAGAGGCCAACGACCTGCAACTAAATACAGACAAAACAAAGATCATGTGTATTGGAAAAAGTTTATCGAGAAAAGATAACAACTTTAAATGGGTAATTGAAAAAGCAGAACTAAACATCGTATCATCTATTAGATACCTGGGCATCCTGGTTAACAATTCCATCTGCGAATCTGCATGGACAAGCGATCTTCTAGAAAGAGCAGACAAATTAGGTCGCCAAGGAGCCAAAATCAACAAAGATTTTGGAAAATTTTCAATAGCCCCACTACTAACATTCTACCTGCAGAAATGTATCCCCACCATAACTTTTGGTGGGGCGACAGGCTGGAACATCGAGCATTCCCTGTGGCAACAACTCGAAGGGAGGTTCTGGAGACGAGCTCTGAGTCTTCCAAAATATATTTCAACTGTAGCTCTGAGATACGAATTGACGCAGAACTCTCTCTACATGACAATATTATGGCAATCCCTATCGTTTATGAGGAAAATACTACTTGGTTCACAAATTCCAGCATATGGAATTTTTGCAAAGGAGTCCGAATATTCACAATCAAACATAGTTCAAACATGGAAGCTTAAAATAAAAACCATCATGGAAGCCGCCAACATCTCTATAGACGAGCTGATCAATCGACCTCAGCACGCAAAAAAAAAACTCGAAACCTGGGACTGGATATCAACTCACGAGCTTCGTGTAACTCGGAAAGCCACTCTCCCAGACTTGACGAGTATGCTGAAATTACACTCCCCCCCGAAGTATCGCACAACGTGTCCATCTCGTTACCACAGGAATCAATTCCTGAAATTCAGACTGAATGTTCTGAACAACAGAGAATCATTATGTCAACGTCGATCTAAAGTCACTCCCTCAGATAAATGCAGGTTTTGCAACTCTGGCGAAGTGGAATCATTAAAACATCTAATAACATCCTGTACAGAGCTTACCATTACCCGAGAACTACACCTGCACTCCTACAAACCCATTTTATATGACGCAGATGAGTGGTGGGAAACAGTTGCGGCCGGGCAAAACATCAAACTCACATGCAGTATAATAAACTTCCTAGACGCAATCCTGACCACAAATCAAACCTGAGGACACGAGACAAGACCTCTTTATGCGTGAGGAAAAAGGATAAAGAAATAAAGGAAGTGGAAACGACAATGTCAACTTAGCTTTACTTGGTGCATAACAACTAAAAGTGGGAAACTCTTGTAACAAAAGTTTGATACATGTATTAAACTGTAGTTTTACAATAAAATAAAAAAAAAAAAAAACAAACACTGTGTTATAAATCACAATAAAATACATGAGAGAGTGGGGAAAAAGGGTCACACTCTCTCGAGGTTAAAAAATCAAGTCCTCAAATTCCAGCAAAGTTGCTGGGGGTCTCTAAGGTGTAGGGAATTGGCACATTTCTGAGCATTCTCCCTAACACTCGTCCCCTCCACCCCCAGACTAAGGGCCAGGAGGATTTAATCCACTTCTGGATGAATCGCCTTACTCCAGTCGGTCATACTTTCTGGAGAGACATCAGCATTTTGGTGACTACACCCTGACCTGTGTTCAATGGTAAAATCAAACCCTTGTAGGCTGATTGACCATCTTAACAATTTAGGATTCTTCCCCTTCATCTGCATTAACCATCTCAAGGGTTGGTGGTCTGTTTGAATCACAAAAGTAGACCCATACAAGTATGGTCTAAACTTCTTCAAAGACCACACAATGGCAAAACATTCTCTTTCTATGGTTGCCCAACTTGTCTCTGGTTCCTTCAGTTTTCTACTGATCAAGCAGATTGGGTGTTCCATGCCTTTCCCATCCAGTTGACTCAGAACTGCACCTATACCTGTATTGGACGCATCTGTCTGTACAATAAAGGATTGGCTGTAGTCAGGAGCTCTTAAGACTGGAGCTTGACAAAGGGCTTGCTTAAGTCCTTCAAATGCCTTAGTGCACTTCTCATTCCAGCTAACCTTCTTGAGGAATTTGGGTGAGGAGATCACATTCAAGGGAGAAGCTATGGACCCCTAGTTCTCAATGAAGTTCCTATAGTAACCTGTGAAACCTAGAAAGGCTCTCACTTGGGTTTGAGTAGTAGGGGTGGCCCAGTCTTGTACAGCTTGTATTTTGCTAGTCAATGGCCTTATTTCACCTCCTCCTACCTCATGTCCAAGGTAGACCACTTTACTCTCACCAATTTGACATTTGCTTACCTTTATGGTCAGATTGGCCTGCTCAAGAGCCTGCAATACATATCCTAGGTGGTCAATATGCTGTTTCCAAATAGGGCTGAACACTGCAATGCCATCCAAGTATGCCATGCAGAAGTCTTCCATCCCATTCAGAACATGATTCACCATCCTTTGGAATGTAGCAGGTGCATTCTTTAATCCAAAAGTCATAACCTTAAGCTGGTAGAGGCTCCCTGGGGTTGAAAATGCAGTTTTCTCTTTGGCATGGTCTTTCAGAGCTATTTGCCATTAGCCTGAGGTTAGGTCAAATGTACTGAGGTGCCTGGCTGAACCAAGTGTGTCCACCAGCTCATATGTCAAAGGTAAAGGATGGGCATCAGTCGTGGTTACTGCATTAAGGGCTCTATAGTCCACACAGAATCTCAACTCCTTGGATCCTGCCTTTGGTACTAGCACAACTGGACTAGACCATGGACTTGTAGATGGCTCTATTACGCCGAGATCAAGCATCTTGTTGACCTCTTCCTTTATGTGGGTTCTTACATGGTCTGACATTCTGTAACCTCTGCTTTTAACAGGTAAACAGTCACCAGTGAGAATTTCATGCTGGCCCCAAGGGGTCAAGCCTGGCGAGAGTGAAAACAGAAGGGCAAACTGATTTAACAGAGCTTTGCACTCCTCCTGCTGTTCCAGTGTCAGATCAGAAGAGAGATTAACTCCAAATAATTGACCTCCAAGTTTTCCCACAACCTTGAAGGGTCCAATCCATTTGCCCTGTAAGGCCCTCTGCCTTGTTGGTACCATAACTAGAACTAGCTGATCTTGAGTAAACTCAACCATGTTGGCCTTGTGGTCATGCCAATGCTTCACCAGAGCCTGACCTGCTTTCAAGTTACCTGAAGCTTCCTTCATCATGTGTGTCATTCTCCTTCGGAGACCTAACACATAGTCAGTGACTCTCACTGGCTTGTGGGAAGGAGCACTCTCCAACCTTTCTTTGATTAGGGACAATGGACCTTTATCCGGATGACCATAGAGAAGCTCAAAGGGACTGAATCCAACCCCTTCCTGAGGCACCTCTCTATAAGCAAAGAGAAGGCATGGCAGTAGAAAGTCCCACTTTCTTCTAAGGGGTTCTTCTAAAGCAACTATCATGCTCTTCATAGTTCTATTAAACCTCTCTACCAACCCATTGGTCTGGGAATGGTAGGCTGTTTTAGAACTGGTAGGTCACTCCAGTTTTTCCACATGGCCTGCATGTAGTGAGACATAAAGTTTGATCCCCTGTCAGAGATAACCTCCTTAGGAAAACCTACTCTGGTAAAAAAAAATACCAAGTAGGTCCTTAGCCACGGCCTGAGCTGTGACAGTCCTCATAGGTATTGGTTCAGGATACTTGGTAGCATGGTCTACCACAACCAATATAAATTGATTGCCTGAAGATGTTGGAGGGTCTAAGGGACCAACAATGTCGATTCCTACCCTCTCAAAAGGAACTTCCACCACTGGTAGAGGCACCAAAGGTGCCACATTATTGGCTCCGCTCTTACCAGATGTCTGACAAGTGCGACAGCTTCTATAGAATTTATCTACATCAGACCGCATCTTAGGCCAGTAGAAATAAAGAGAAATCCTTTCCTTGGTCTACTTAAAACTTAAGTGACCAGCCAAAGGAATCTCATGGGCTAACTGTAGAAACTGAGGTCTCACCTCCTCGGGCACTACAAGTCTTCTGTAGTCTCCTGGGGTAGACTCAATAGGTTCACTGTAGAGGAGGCCATCCTCCCAGTATAACCTGTGCTTCCCTGGCTCTGGCCCTTCCAACTGGGAAGCTGCCTGTTGGCGAAGTCCTTCAAGAGTAGGACACTCTCTTTGACCTCTGCTGATGTCTGCCCTACAGCGGCCACCTTCTGCCAGTAAAGACTGCAGCTCAAGATGGTCTTTAGGATCCAGATTTCCAACAGGGGGAAGGTCTTCTTCCAGCTCTCTCATCAGTAGCTGACGCAATCTCTTCTGGTTGGATCTCACACTCAGCCTCAGCTGGTCGAGTAGTCACTGGTGTGACTTTGGACTGTCCTCTCGGGGATGTCCTGGTTTTATGCACAGGAGTGCTATCTTTCTTGTTTCCTGCAACCTTGGGTTTCCCCTTTGTCTCCTTCATCCTGGAAATAGAAGTTGCCCCTTCCTGTGGACTGGGTGTCATAGGTTCTTCTGTAACAACCCACAGCGTCATTTAAAGTGAGCTCTCTTGCCTTCCTAGTCTGCTCTTGCTTCCTTTTTACTGGGAGACCTGGGGGTGGTTGATACAACTCCAAGAGTTTTTAAGTCATTCCTCAGCAGGACTCTTCCCCAGGCACCTCACTTTGTACACTGACAGGTATTCTTACAGTCATATTGTTGCACTGGATGAGAGCTGGTAGTATTGGAACCATCTGGATAGGGCCTCCAGCAAGCTTAGTGGGGCCTCTGTGTGCATTAGCAACATCCTCCGGTTTGAAAAAGGTTTCATCCACCACTGTGATGCTGGCCCCAGTGTCTCTAATGGCAGGGGTTTCCTGACCATTTACAGGTACACTGTCCTTGTAGTATTCTTTTGTGTTATCTGGTATAGAGTTCTACACATCTACATTCTGCTGTTCCCACAGACCCAGGGACACTAAATAAACACTGGCAGAGACTCAAATGGGGTTTCCAGCCAATAGTTGAAAGTTTCCACTTGCCACATGTACTTCTCCCTCAGGGATGAAGGCTAAGGAGGCCGTGTGGACCCCTGAAGGTTTACCCTTGCATCTGGGATCCCCTTTCACATGGTCAGTTAACCCACAAGCATAACATTTTCCAAATGTTTTCACAAATGGGGGGGCTTCTGCTGACCTCCCTCTGGTTTGGCACCAGAGGTTTCACTAGACTGGCCTGGTTTCCCTTGTGGCTTACACTTCTTATGTTTGTGGCCCTCTTTTGGATGGGAGGTTTTAGAATTCTCTTTGTCATCTTTCCTGTGCTGCTTCCCTTCATCCTTTTTATGAGTGGCCCCAGAATCCTTGTGAGTAGCCCTGTTGGAAACCCACAAGTCAGCAGCTTTTGCTAGCTTCTTGGGAACAATCTCTTTAGAGTCAGATAAGTGCTGTCTCAGCTCAGGAGAGCAGGCATCAAAAATAGATTCCAACAAAAACAGATTTCTCATTCCTTCAAAAGAGTTCACGACGTTCATTCATCCCAAGTTTTTCTTTCCAGCACTTTTTGCTGAAATGCTTTTGCAGAAATAAACATTGAAACATATGGGGGGGAGGGCGGGTTATGGGGTATGGTATGGTGGGGTGGTGGGTGGGGTACCCCCTTTCCCCTAAATACAAAAAAATAGATAATTTTTTTCAGCAAACATTTTTCGGCAAAAAGTGCTGCGAAAATAAAACGGGCGAAGAATGAACATAGAACCGAAAAAAGAGAGGTTGTAAAGTCTACTATTGCATCTTCTGTGCCCCAACATGAGACACTACAACCCAAGTGTTGGGAAATATTTTCTTTTTGTTGATTTGGCTCTATAGACATCTATGGAACCCCAACCTTTTGGTGTTTTGAACCTATCATGACTTTTGAGGCAAGTAGAGCCTTTTTTACTTTGCTTACGTTGCTTAGCTCATCTGTTTTGGGGCAACTGAAAGGTCCTTATGGCTATTCGTGTAGGATGACTCTCCCCTTGCCCCCCCATCATCACAAAATTCTTTGTATTACACTGCCCACAAAACCTTACAGTGAGGTGTGGTGGGAGTACCTTATATCACTTTCTCTTTTGTTTTGATATCTTCATAGTTACTTGCATGATGGGTCCAGGACGGGCAGATGGCAGCACATATGTCACTTGCATGATGGGTCCAGGACGGGCAGATGGCAACACATATGTTACTTGCATGATGGGTATAGGACGGGCAGGTGGCAGCAGTTATTTATCTACTGAGTTTTGACTTTCTTGTGCTTCCTTTTGCATTTTACTGCATAACCTTTAGAGTGCCATATACTTTAAAATGGCTGTGCCACCAGTTTTCATCTTGTCGTTTGGCCTTCTTGTCTTTTGGCCTTCTTCCTGCCCTCTCATGGTCGGAAATGCTATATTTGTTAAGCCCTTTCCTGGTCAAGGTCTTGGCCTTCCCAAGCAAAGTGGCGGGATGTGTTTGTGGTCAGATGTGGTGGCTGGGACTAACTGGTCCCAGTCTACATCAACCCCAGTGTGTCTCTGTTGCTCTGCAGATGTGTTGGACGGAGGCTGTTCATAATTGGACATCTGCCAGTTTGAATGTTGCAGATGCTTACCACCGGTGTGCTCTGGGTGGATCCCAGCTTGAATTTAGGATAAAAAACGAATCCTGAGCCATTCCTCAAATAATCATTGGAGCCAAGACCCCTGCAAAGCGGGGCATCCTGCTGAAGACCTGCAGTCGTTGCAGGCTACCAGCATTGCCTTCAGCAAACTTCCCGGGAATATCTTGCTCCTTTATCGCATCTCCTGATGGCCTTCATCAGTGCTTCAACACCTGGAGCAGGGGTAACAATTAATTTTGACCACTGTTCGAGGATCTAGCTCTTGGAAGCCTTCAGAAGTGTCCAGGCATCGCCCCTTTGACTGGCCAGCTCCCTCCGGGGCTAACTCGATTGCTGTCCTGTGTTCTGATTTGGGACTCTGGATATTCTCAAAGTGCAGTTATCCAGCATGGAGAGGGTACCCGCAGAACCAGCTTCTTGGTCTCTGCCACGAGAGTCATATTCTGCTGTTGATTGCAGGGACCATTGCCATCTCCTGGCTGCATTGTGTCCTGGGGGCCCTCCAAGGACGTCATTATCGTGGTGGCCCTTCATTTTGCCAGGTTCATTCAGTGGTCTAGTGCTAGGAGCCATCTCGCCAGAGCACGGAAAAGCTGATTTGCCAGATCTATCTCCCAAAGCTGAAAATGACCTCCATTGATATTCCAGAGTGCATTTTGTATTTCTACTTGTTTCATTACTTACCTGTTGTGTAACTGGTTTAACACTTTTTTGTTTTCATTGCATGCTTTACTATATTAGGTTCTATGAAACTGATCTAACTGTGTGAAAAGTAAAGTATTAATGCTCTTTAGCAAGAAAACCCTAGGTGGATGTACATATGTTCATAGTGTATGTTCAGTTATTTACTTACCTCTGATTGTAATAAGTTTGTTCAAGGCCTGGTAAATATTTTTTTTTATAGATTCGGCCTAACTTGAATAAAGGGTGCTCTGTGTACTTAATTAAACCCTTAACCACCCTCACACTCGCTTAAGTCTAAGCCATATTGCACAGTCACAAAGCCTTGATAGTTTGGCTAGACATTAGTACCTTTTCCTGTTCGCCAGAATGGTATGGTCTCTCAGAACCTGTCCACTGGGATATGTCTGAAAATCTATCTTAACACAAAGGTACCTCGATGCCCTGTGCTTCCACTGGTTCAAGGCATCTTTGTCTAAAAGTGGTCCTCACTCCAGATTCAGCAAGTCCATTAATAAGGTGCAATAAAAGTACAGCGCCTCTGACTTCATCGCTCTTTTACAATGTACTCCAGCATCCTGTGTACCTCCTTCTCAACTGGTTGGGCATACCTGTATACCTGGCTGGATGCAAAAGATTATCTACAAAAAAAGGATGTGGTCACTTTCAGTTTTAGAATGCGACTGATGCGAGTGTCAAAACCCACCAACTGCCGCCACCTCCAAGTTCATATTTTCCACCCTCTTGGTTGGATTTGGCAAACGCTTCTCCTTGTGCCTTTCTTTTTTTAGGGGAGGCTATTTTTCTGACCCACCTCCACCAAACCCCCCTGCCCACCCTCCCACTACCCTAAGGGGTGTATTTTCTAATGTAATTGGCAATGTTTTTACAGTATTGCCACATACACCCCTCTGTGCATGCCATTGATGACCAGGTTCAAGCAGTAAATAGGATGCAGTAAGCACTTCTCTGTGACTGACCCTCACAGGACCTGCTTCAGCTGTCTCTGGGACTTCCAACCAGTGAGTTCCTGTGCATTCTGTTTCAGTATGAAACCCAGATTGCAGAGAATCCCCTTAGTCTCATTGCTCAAGAAGGGTCCGGTGCGCCAAGCCCCTGTTTAACTTCGTGGTGGGATGGACGACTTTCCTTCCTAGTGGCAAGAGGCAGTTGGGACCAGTGCGATCCCAGATTAGGGCATCACCTCTTGCTACTGGTGTTAAGGTCACCACCTCTGATCCCAAGGGACCTTTGCTGCCCATTCAGGAGTTATCTCCGGTGTAAGGAAAGGCTTGGTATCGTCAATGAAGACCGACACAGATGATACAGTTCAAGGGTGTTTATTGAATTTTAAAGTGTTGGTTAAACGCCCATCTAAGGATGGGAGCAAGCTACAACCATCCAATAATAACGCAGTCCTAGTCGAGTCTGTCAAAATAAAAGGGCCTATGCTAATAAACCTATTGCCAATCCTTACTACTTTATTTTTGTTGAATTTCTTTGAGATTTTTTAACATGAAAAAGATGGAAACAGCAACAGTTTCCTACAAGTAAACATTTAGATAACATAACATATTTACACATTTTTTTTACAAATGAAGTAATAGGCAGGAAAAGGAAGATAGAATCAGAGGCGGAAGGAGAAAAGAAGGAGCAAATAGGAAGAGAAAGGGAAAGAAATGTAAACGACAAAAGGGAATATGTTAAGAATACAAGTCATTCAAGATATTCCATATAGCTGAATATTTATCGACTTTTTTCAATCTCTGGTAGGTCACTTATTCTCTACTTCATAGAATGGTTAGATCCTGCAACCAGACATCTTTGGAAGGCCTAACATCACTCTTCCAGCATTTTAACATCTGCTTCTATAGGCCCAAAAGAGCTGGCAAACAGATAGCCGAATACCTACCGGAAACAAACCCAACACACATAGCAGTGGAGTATGAGGGAGCGATAAGTCTAGGACAAGTTCCATACGTTGCAGGACATCATCCCAAAAGCTAGTAATTTTCAAACAGGACCAGAACATATGCAGACCAGTGCCAACATCTGACTTACAATTCCAGCATATATTATCTTGCAAAAGCTTACAATGTTTCAATTTCAAAGGTGTCCAATAAATACAATGCACAACCCGTTGTTGAGTATACCTCAGATCCAAGTGAACTTTGTATCTGTAGGGTCCTGCGCAAATATAATTCCAATCTCCCTCTAATAAATCTAAACCCAATTTCAAGATCCAGGTAGCCCTACCCTGCTCAGAAGTAACATTGGTGTCCACCGGCACAATCATTTTATACAGAGTAGAAGCCAAAAGAGGTGTACTTTTGGCTAAGTGCAAAATAGGTGGAACACTATGCAATGAGGCATATAAAGCTGCAAATAAATTGGCAAAAACTTCGTAAAGGACACAATATCGACGATCTTCTGACATGCACAGCTTATATTTAAACCTAAGGAACTCAAATGTGAGCATAGAAACTCCACTGTGAATCTGCCCCAATTTCCAGGTGCCTGCAGACTGCCAACAGGACCAGGAGAGGGTATGATTATTAAATTGTATTGCTGTGTTCCTCCAAATGGAGTATTCCGGACTCAGTAAATATTTAACCCCTTTCTTCTAAATACAAAATGGCGTGGGACAGTAGTATATGCAAAAAAGGAAAAGTGTTCAAGAAACAATATGCCAGGACAGTTGAGCAGTTGTCCTACCTTGCTCACGCTTTCAGTATGGGACAAGGCAGCACACTCGAGCCTCGTGCACACTGTGGCTTCCTCGGCATGAGGAAGGACACATTTCAATGGTTCAGTTGGTCTCGCACCACTCTGGCAAAGTCTTTAAGAAACAAAAAAAGGATTCTCTAAATAAACGTCTCTTGTCAAAACACAGGCTTCCTCTGCCTTGAAACAGAAATTCACTTTAGTTGTCAAAACACACACTATTACCTTCTTTCTAAGTGACTGCTGGTACTTGTAGTTCCTTTTGTTACTTGTGCAGTTCAATATCTCAGTATCAGGAACTTCTATGTCAGTCTCTTTGCCATTCAAAGTCTCTTACTGCAGAGGGTCTGATGTAGCAAACAAATGTTCCTTTCTTTTGTCAATATTCGCACATTCACAAGTTCACGATTGGTCTCCCTCCTTCAGGCTTACAATTGGTCTCCCTCCTTCGGGCTTGGACCGCGGGTTCCCTCGTCCGGGCTCAGATCCCTTTTGACACCACAATCGAAGTTATTCGACTGTGCGTAGGATTCAGGATCACTTCGATTTACAAGTCTTTACAACACTTTAACTTTCACTTTTGGTACTTCACAGCTGGATACCTTACAGAGACCTTCAATTGGGCGCACACGTGCCGCCGGTCCACTTTGTCTCACAGCGTTGCTTTTTTGTACTACAAGTACTGCAGATTCAAGGGTTTTGCTCCCACTTTGCCAGCTACAGGCACTTTTGGGATTTACACAAAGTTCTTGACACAACAGGTTATCCCGCCTTAGCTTCCCTCGAGTCACAGGGTCTCCTTTTACCCTCAATAATGAGCTGTTAGTGGGTCCTCAATCGGGATTCACTTGCGGTCAGGGTCCCAGTACCTGCCCCTCAACTACCTGGGTTTCTGGAACTCACCCAGGGAGCAGGCACTGATTTAAACACTACCAGAAACGTGTAGCTGGAGTTTTGGTTCCATGGAGTACTGCTCCCCTGCCACACTGTAGCCCCCTTTGCACTCACAGGCCTCAGTGTCTTGGGAGTCCATCCGCCCTTCTGGCTTCCAAAAATTCTGCCAGCTGGTGACTTCTCCTTCTGGTCTTCACGATTCCTTCAGCATCCCTAGCTCGCTCCAAATGCTGTTTCTGACTGCTGCTTTTATACTCCCAGCTAGAGTTAATTGGAGTTCGGTGTGAGTAGTTGTCCCTCCCTGCCTTTCTCTGTCTGAACTCATTATCGGGACAACATGGAGACTGCCCATAGGAATCCATTGCCCATTGATTCCTATAGGTAATCCTTGTGACTCCCATCTGCCTCCTCTTCGTCCCAGTAGTTGGACTTTTAGAATGGAAGTAGGGATTGTGGGAGTTGTAGGTGTTTCCGGAGTTCATGGGGAGTTGTAGGTGTTTCCGGAGTTCATGGAAAACCTGTGTAGGTTTTTGTCAGGATAAAGGGGGTAAATGTATTGTGGTGGGTGAATGGATTTTCTATTGGGTTCTTGTGATTCTGTAGATGGTTTTAATTTCCCTGGTCGTTTTCTCCTTTTTCTTACAGAAAGGTACTGGGGTATGATGGGACTCTGCTGACAATATCCCAGGACAACAGGGGATGTCGGGTAGGTGTGTATCGGCCCGGGAGGAATACCATGTCTCGCACAAGGGCATGTCTCCCATAGTCCCCAAGGATCATCCCTCGCTCATCCATCCCCAGGTTTGGGATCCAAGGGCGATGGCCCTCCCCATGTCACCTGAACAAGGGATCTCCGGGAATGGCCTGGGAGAAACGCCTCAGGTTTATCACACTGCGGATATGTATTTGTGAGTACCTCTTGTAGGGAAAGCACCAAGTCTCAAAGCTTGGCATTCAGTCCCAGAATACCTTTACACATTAGATTAGGTAGTAAAGAACAATGTTCCTGCATCAGCACTATCCTGAACCTTCAAAAGTCGCTCTGAGGCCCACACTTCTTCTACGAAAGGGACAGACGGGAGTCCAGTTCTCTACTTTGAGATTGGGTCTTTGACCCCCCACCATAAAAGAAGGGACCATAGACTTCTTTTGGCACAGCCTCTGTACCGACTGAAGTTTCTTCAAAGCATAAAAAGCATAAAAAGCATAAAAACACTGGTACTCCGCTATGGAAGTGGGCCATCATTGATCTACGTAGCCGATTGGAGTTTCTGATACAGAGGCTGACTCTTTTAATCCCATTCCTTCTGATATCTTCACGGTACTGCCTCAACAGTTCTTCTGTACCCCTGTGAGCGAGCAGGTTTCCCCATGCCTCAATTCTCTCTCAGTGCCTTAGTCTTCAGTACTGATCTTTGAAAGTAAAATGCAGGTATCGAGACATGTGGTGTTTGTCAGTAACTCCTTCTTTGCCTAGGGCTGACATCCCAGATTTGGTTGACACTGCTATGTCCCTTATGGCCTTACCTGAGGAAGTGTCTACCACGGGCCCTTTTGGGCCCACCTTGGATTTCGTTGAATCAGTTACCCATACTGTCATGCAATATGTTACGTCAGATAGTTTTTGGGAAGTTGTAGCTTCAAAGATTAGACAATTGAACTGACAATTGGGTTGACTCCAGCTGCGCCTCCTACTCTGTTTCCCCTTCAGTACCGACAGATGTACCTCTAGTTAAACCTCCCCTCTCCAAAGGTTTTGAAGCTTGATGATGACAGTGATACTTCTGAAGAAGAGGACGAAATTCCCGTCCAGTCTTCAAGGCAGTTTCTTTTAGTGATGTCCAAAGCTATGCAAGCCCTGCTTCCTCCTAAAAATGACCAAACCAAACTTCCAGCCTGTGTCTTCGTTACCACGGATGTTTCATTGTTCAGGGCTACCAGATCAAGGTTGCAATGCAGACCAAAATCTTCAGTTCTGTCTGCGAGGAAAGGTTAATCACTGCAACATTCTGTTGCTGAGCATGGCAGTTGGTACCTCAAGCAAGGCCTCCAGTATGGCCCTGTTTTGTTTCTTATGGGATCCTGCTCCACCGGTCCGAATAGGCAATTGATCATAGTTTTGAGAATTATACCTACCATGAACTACAATTATTGTTAATTCTCTATATGCAATTTAGATCCTTCACATCATGTAGCTTCTAATGGAGATTCACGTGTTGCTGTGAGGGTTATGTACATTCTTTGTTTAAAAATGTAGACATTTTGAAGATGCCTGCAGAGGCTGGTTGGCTTTGATCGGATGTATGGGGGTGCTTACTTAGCAGGTACAGTGACTTTAAAGGATCTGTCAGCTGAGTGTTTTTTTTTAAATCAACAGGAGATATTGATCACCAGCATTTTAGATGTTCCTAAAAGAAATAGTATTGTGCAGTGTTTAGCCTGTACACAATGTTCACTAGTAACATCAGCTGCTACTGTATTTTAGAAAATATAGAGAGCATGTTTTTGGGAATGGAATCTATTAAACATTTATGAACTCTGTACAAGGACAGTACATCTCAATCACTCTTAAACCTCAACTACCAGAAAGTAAATGGTTGCAATTCTGTGCTACGTGTGTAATTGTGTCAGTATCTCTAGATTCTACATTACAGTTCAAGCACTGATAATGCTCTGTAAATCCTTTTGTTGGCAGAAATGCTTGGAACTGTACTGAAGCTTTTACATTATTTCAATGAATAAAATCGCTTCATATGGGCACCTTTTGGCCTATGTTTTGATTGTGTCGGAGGGTCCAGTCCTACTGGGATGATGTCGTCCAAAGTGTGGATCTTGTGTTGGGTCTTCTACTTCCTCGTAATCCCCTGGTATGTGTGTTTGGCTTGTTCCCGGCTGGGCATAAACTGTCTGTTGCCCTACTGTTTTGGGCCTATAGAGCCCTTTTGATGGCCAATAAAGTTGAAATAATTGGAAAAGCCACCTTATACACTGGATTGGTGGTTACATGATCTGTCAATTCTTTCAGGCAGAGAGAGAGGGTATCCTTTCAGGTCAAGAAAAAGGTTGACAAGTACTCTGAAATTTCGGACGTCTTCAATGAATTGTATGTTTAATGCTGGTTATTCACCACCCCACCCTCTTTGCCTCCCCCCTTTTGTTCTTCCTCTTTGTATGTAAAGATTGTTTACTGTTGATATGTTCCTGTTATCTTTTCACTTGCTTGATATTCTTCTGATTGTGTTCTCGTGAAAATCTAATACACAAAGTTTATAAAAAAATTAAAAATTGCTTCACAGTATGAGTAAGCAGTGCAACTTTTATGGAGTCAGAGTATGACACCCATTTAAGTAGCAATATAGTTCTCCAGCATGGCATGGATTCACATGCTCATTAATAATCCCGTCGTCATGCTGGGAATCCTCGGTAAAAGAAAAAAGTTTCACTTTCACTTACAAACTGTATTTCTCCTTTAAACCAATCACTGTTCTCTGGGTCATACTGCCCCCATCCAATGACAGTCCTCTCCCTAAGCCCCTCCTCTGGCAGCCATGTTCAGATTTTTACTGCACGCTTCAGTGTTGGGAGTCCTTGAGATTGCTCTGTGAGCTACTTCTACGTTCATATTTTTGTCAGAAAATGGTTCTATTTTTGTTCCGAAACCCTGTGTGCTCTCTTCTCCATCTGCCGACAGCAGGGGATCCGTTGTCAGTGAATGTCAGCCCCCCTCAAGGGCGAAGATCGTCGAAGATTCCAGAAGCCCATCGGGCGTACTTCGTGCCCTCCGACCATGCAGGCTACGGAATGTGTTTGTTGGAAGACAAACACCTGCAATGACTATACTGCCTGCATCCGGTCCATTAGCCAAGTGGAGTGCGAGATAAGCCTCGGTTCTCCAAGAAGACGAGGAGGGGCAGGCAAAGTAGACTGGTGGCGTGGCTGAACGGCAGGGCCTCTGCCGCGTGCTCCGAGCAGGGTCATGCCTCACCCAAAACTGGCGATCCTAGCCAGGTACGACTTGGAGCTGGGGTACAAGCTGGGGCTTATTCTGTAGTTCCTCCCTGACAATAAGAGGATGGAGGCAATTGCTCTTTTAAAAGGACAGGGGAAGTAGCATTGGATCACACCATTACAGTGGCATTGGACTTCGCTGACACAGGTTTCTGGCAGATGGGGAGCAGTGTCTGCCTTTGTCGACAGGGCTGGATGAAGGCCATGAATTTCCACCAGAAGGAGACTTCTTGATGTCGCTGGACCCGAAGGACACCTACTTCCACGTCCCCATTGACAGTGCCATTTGGAGATTACCTCTATGGGAAGGTCGTCAACGAGTCATTCCAGGCCATTGAGGCGGATACAGAGACAGCGCGTTCCCTGGGCACTCTCCAGCAGCACTGCTCTTCTTTTCGCTCCTGCAGGGGAAAGTGGAGCAGATCTTCCAAAGTTTTCTCCTCATCCTACCACAGCCTTCCAGATCCATGACTCCGGAAGCTTACAGAGGCCGTTCCCAGGCCTATGGTAGCAGAGGACAGTGTCGCCGTCGCCCACAGGGCAGGACGTCTGCACCGAAGCACAGCATGACGTCTGGACCCCCACCCTTGCATCCCGGTGGGAGGCCGGCTGACGAGGTTCGTCAGCAACTAGAGAAAGAGCACCACTGACCGATGGGTGCTGGAGACTCTCGCCCAAGGACATACCCTGGAGTTTCAGCACAGGTGTCCACGGATCCCTCCAATGGCCGGTCAGGAGCAGCACATCCCTCAGTTCCTGGAGGAGGAACGGGCCATGCTGCGAAAAGGGGCGATAGAGCTAGTTCCCCATGACTCAGCGGCTCCAGAGTCTATTCCAGATATTTTCTGGTCAGAAAGAAGACAGGGGGCTGGAGGCTGAACAAATACCCCAAGTTGCAAAAATTCAGGATGGTTCCATTCCAACACATGCTCGGCCAACTGGAAGAACGTATACCCATACCTGGACGACTGGCTGATTTGCGCCTGCTTGAAAGAGCTGGCCGAAGGACACACGGAGGCGACCGTCCGGCAACTAACGGATCTGGGATTCTCAACTATTCAAAGTCCTGCTTGACACCATCACAGAACGTGCTGTTCGTAGGCACCACACTCAATATGGTGTCTTGCCTGGCGTCTTACTCGAAGGAGAGGAAAGCAGCCATTTTGGGGAAGGTGCAGCGGCTGTCATCGACGAAGCCGGCCATGGTGAGGGCCATCAAGTCTTTGCTGGGTATGATGTCGTCCTGCATCTACCTTGTCTGACTCTGCAGGTTGCAGATGCAGCTCCTCAAGGAGTTCTTTGACGCCTGCTGGATACAGGTGTCCGGAAGCTTCACGAACAAGATTTCGCTCAACGAGTTCCAGCGGGCATTAGTATAGTACCAGAAGACGGTCAGCATAGATGCCTCCCTAGAGTGAGGGAGAGCGCACACCGGACGTCTGCACACCAGAGGCCTATGGTTGCCAGCGGAGAAGGATCGTTATATCAACATCCTGGAGCTTCGGGCAGTGTTCTGGGCCCTCAAGCCGTTCCTCCCATCTCTAAAAGGCAAGGTGATGAGGATCTTCATGGACAACACCATCATGTTTTACATCAGTAAGCCGGGGGGCAGTCAAACCCCCGACGCTCTCCAAGGAGGCGCAGGACTTGTGGCGATGGGCCGTCGGACAGGGGATGTTCCTTGTACCTTTTCACCTGGCAGGAGTCAAGAACACCATCGCAGACTCGCTCAGCGGGGAACTGTGATCCTATTCGCCGAGTGGGGCAGGCCCCAGATACATCTGTTTGCGACGGCGACAAACTTCAAGTGCAGGAAGTTTGCCAGCAGGTTCCACCAGCCGAGGAGCCTGAGCGATGCATTCTCCTTTCCGCGGGAAGGATTGTTCCTGTACACGTTCCCTCTGTTCCCGCTCCTGCTACGAGTCATAAACACACTCAGACGGTGTCCGTGCAAGATAATAATCATCATGATCATCGCCCCGGCGTGACCGAGGCATATTTGGTATCCGGACCTTCTCAGTCTGTCAGCATCGCCCCCGATGAAGCTGCTAGTAGTTCCGGATCTTCTCACCAGAGAAGGAGGCGCAATCCTGCATCATGACCCAGGATCGCTGAATCTGAAGGCTTGTCTCCTGCAGCCCTAGAGTTTGGTGGATATGAGTTGCCGGCGGACTGCAGAGAAGTCGTCACCAAGGCCAGGGCGTTGTCGACTTTTAAGTGCTAAGGTCACACGTGGAAGCGTTTTACTACACGGTGCCGGTCACAGAAGATTACCCCGCAGTGGATCACGGCCCCGCAAATTCAGCCATACTTGATTTTCTTGGCCAAGGCCAGACTGGCACACGTCTCTATCAAGGTGCATCTGGCGGCTGTCTCCTGCTACACCAGGTCAACTGGAAGATCTTCACTGTGGTCTCACCGACTTGTCAAGGAGTTCTTTGAAGGGCTTTTTCGATGTTTCCCGCCGGTGAAGGCTCCTGCCCCGGCGTGGGAACTCAATGTGGTTCTGACGAGGCTCATGCGGCCCCCTTCGAGCCAAATACATCAGACCCCTCTGAAGTTCCTCTTGTGGAAAACGGCTTTCATCGTGGCCAACACCTCCACCAGGAGGGTAGGTGAGATCCAGGCTCTAGTCTGCAAACAGCCATACCTGACTTTTCATGAATCGAGGGTGGTGCTGCGGACATACCCCTCTTTCATGCTGAAGGTTCTGTTGGAATTCCACCTCAACGAGCCTTTGATGTTGCCTGTTTTTTCCCCGAAGCCTTAGTCACTGGCTGAAAGGGCCTTGCACTCGCTGGGCGTTGCTTGTGCCCTGAAGTCCTACGTGTCACGCACGAAGAGTTTTGGGAAGACTTCAGCTGTTCGTGAACTTTGGTCCTGTGAACCATGGGAAGGCCTTGTCCAAGGCTTTCATCTCAAGGTAGCTCTCCGGCTGCATCATGCACTGTCATCGGTTGGCAAACCGACAGCTGCCCGGCCGTCCGAGAGCCCACTCCACCTGAGCGATCGTTGCGACAACGGCGCTCCTGGCTGGTGCGCTCCTGCTAGACATCTGCAGGGCTGCTACGTGGAGGTCCGCGCTCACCTTCACAAAGTTCTACTGCGTCGACAGGGATTCCAGGGAGGAGACCAGAGTTGGCCAGGCAGTGCTACGCGACCTGTTCGCTTGAGGTGAATCTGTTCCGGAGGTAAGAGTTTATTGCTTCTGTTGAGCCTTGCCACCTCCCGTGTTTGTGTAATGTTGTACTGCTATGTATTCGTTATTCATGAGCATGTGAATCCATGCCAGACCCTCTTGTTAGAGAAGGAACAAGTTGCTTACCTGTTACTATTGTTCTCCAGCATGGGTCTGGCATGGATTCACATGCAAACCACCCGTAGTCAGTCATTTTCCACAGTTTCAAGTGTATGTCTGGAACTGGTGACCCAGACATTTAAACAAACCAAATTTCATGGAGGAACCCTATTATCTAATATGTTGTTCTGGAACGGGAAGTGGAATTGTCACAACTGCTGAAACATTTAGTCTTCATGTATCAAGGTAGGCCAAGAGAATGGTGCCTTTTATTTATGTTGCCTTCTAAAAAATCTGTGTCTAATGTTCTGACTAACACTAGTGGAAGGCTGTTTTTTGGATAAATTGCATTAAGCAGTAAAGAAGAAAAGGTAAATAAGGAAAATGAGTGGTTGAGGAGAGGTACAAAAGCTTTATGGAGAGGGGAGAAAGAGTTTATGAGGAGGATTAACAAAAAGTAAAGGAAGCATATGGTTGCAAAGAGCAGTCTTTAAAAACAAAAGTCAGTTTAGGACAGTTTGTCATCCTTCAGTAAACCCATCAAAATGTTAACGTATGATGTAATTCTCTAAAAACAAAGATATTTTAGCAAATTGACCGTACTGTCCAAAGTTGTCAGAGCACATGACTCCTTCCATGTGTCCTCTATAGTGGCGTTTGGAGAAGTTTGTATAGTGCCAAAGGACTGAGATTGTACTTCACATATTTTCTCTTCTGTCATAATAGATGCTATTCTGAATATGGTGAATAATCTGGCAGCTAACATGCTGGGTGCGAATACTGAGGAACAAGCTGAAGGACAAGGTACTTACTTGACAGGTGTTAATTTTTTTGTTATGGTTTAACTCCATTTTAAATACTGATGTATACATTAAGTGTGCAATTGTATACTTGTTGTTGTATCCCAACTGTATAAAGATCTGTTGAAAGCCTTATGAGGAATTTCAAAGAAACTCTTAAGGTGAATTTCAAGTTGCATAATATATTCCATTACCAACTACCCTAACTTGCCAGAGGATCGAATGATCAGGCCCCAGGAAGTAGTTATCTTTCTCTGGACACGTCACTCGTTCCAATCCCAAAAATACTTTTTTGTTTTAGCAGCATACAATGTTTACACACCCCAAAATGTAATCCTCAATGAAGGAAGTTCTGTTAAGAGATCTTGAAACGTTTTGTAATTTAACAGATGAATCTGTTATAATGGGTCAGTGGGTGAGGGATAGTCTTCATGTGATCTTAATGTTTCCATAGTGCGATCTAGTTGTATTATGTTATAAAAATGGAATGTGAATTGCCATATGAAATTAATTTTTTTCGAAATTGTTTGTTGTTTTTTATCTCTTGTATGCCTGTATATATCAAACATAAAACATTGTGAAATGTTTTGTTATAAATCAATGGGCCAAAAAAGCGTAATCCTAATTTTTATTACAATTACATTGATAGTATGTCCCTGCACAGATCTAGCATGCCTTGTTATCTTAATTTCTGCTGAAACACAGGTTTCCTTTCATTCACTTTGCAATCAGTTCATCCCTCAGAACTGCATATAAAGTGTTCGATGTTTGTGGTATATGAGGACAGCAAAGTTGGGTGAGAGCAGGTTTATGGTAACACTGTTTACTCCTACAGCCCATCCCCTTTCCTTCATACTTGGAAGTGCCTGCGAGGACGGGACCGGTGCCTGAGTGCAGCAATGTGTGCTTCCCCTTTAACAACTCTCACCCGGAGGCGGGCTGCATGTCCGTAATGCAGCCACACACTCAACTCCGCCCACAAAGGCTCAGAACCCTCAGTCCCTTTCTCGGCACCGGACGGGTTTGATCCCAGCTACAGTTTCTCTCCTTCAGATCACTGCTTCCCTGTTTTACCTTTTTCTTGGATTCTTTTTCCACGTATGGAACTTTAATTCTTTGTGTTTGTTGGCTAAATCAGGTTTTTCCATGTGCGCGTGGTGTCACAGGTTGTTTTCAGCGGTTGGGTTTCACACTTTTTGGATTGCTTGGGGTCTCTTCACCGCAGGGGTACCTGTGCACTGTTACCCAATTTCACAGAAGTCGCTGAAGCACTGACTGGCATGCTGGGAGATCACGACCAGTCCTATGGATCACTTCAGGAACTTTGTGGATTTGAGTAGGTAAGTACATTTCTTTTCTGAAGCATGCTAGGCTGGGATGGCTCATTCAGTGTCGATCTCAGCTTACCACAACATCAGCAGGGTTCACTCTGGGACATCCAATGCTTTGCTCGAGGATCCTTTTGGGTCTGGCACCAAACTTCAATCAGAGTGGACATTGGTCTAGGTAGGTGCTGGTGCAGGGGGCACCGCCTTCAAAGGCATTTAGCCCCATCCCGGGACTCATCCTGAGGCCCATTGCACGCCTGTCACTAGGTACTCCCAAAGACAAGTTCCGTGCAGCAGTAAACGGAGGGCAGCAGTTGTAACTTCTGTGGTCCCCATCACAATGACCATTATTGGATATGATGGTGCACAGTCACCCGGTGGTACGTGTCTGGTTCAGACTCTGACGAATCATCGGGTGACACCAACCCTGTGGTGTCGGGCACTACATTAGCCTCTGATCATTTCTGGCCCTGACCCCACCGAGTTTGCTGGGGCTACCTCCCTTTTTTTTGTCACCCAGAGTTGACTGGTCTCCCATTGTTAGGGGTTACTCTGCTCCACCGCTTTCAGTTCCCCAAAGCACCTCTTCCACCAGGGCTTTGCAGAGCTGCCACCAGGGCTTTGCAGAGCTGTCAAGTTTGTCCCATGACCACGCCTCCTAGGAATATCGCTTTTTGAGAGGTTTTGGGACCTCATGCTCTATTAGGCAATATTTCAAAGGCTAATTGGGCGGAGTGCTCTTGCCAGTTATGCCCCAGCCCTCGGCTGCTACGGGACCCTCTGGTGAGCTCCAAGCCACTGTCCCTTAGCCATTATTAACATACCTAGTCCTTGCTCAATCAGACCTGTGACCTGCTCTCCACCAATTTGTCTGCAGCCTTCTCAACCAAAGGATACTCCATCCCTGCTGCCACTACTGACACCAGAATTGCCAAGAGATGACATGTGAAATAAAGATGTTTCCACTGATGATACAGAGGAGGTGCCCTTCATGACCAGTTTCAAGACCTTATGCAGTACATGGAAGTGCCTCAGATGGATCAGGGTGGTCCTATCGTCTAGTCTTCTGAAAGACTGTTATATACTTGCAACCATAAGTGGCAGGAGAGGCTATCAAACTGTGTGCAAAACCAGTTTCAGTTCTGCCAGTGGCCAAAAAGGTGGACATTCGCTACCGCTCCTTCTCAGGAGAGACATTCTGCCTTATTGTCATATTTTTGGTTAGTTATTACTACATGTTTTATTAGGTAATGTGCTATGGGACCATAGGACTGTGTGCCATCAAGGGGGGGGGCGGGGCTGCAACATGGAATTTTGGCTGTAGAATGTTTGGAGTTGAGATCTCGGGTGAGTGGTGACAGTTCGGAGAGGAAGAGCCAGGAGCTGCTTGTGGTGGGGGGGGCACATGTAGTCATGCACTCGAGATCACCTATTTCTGCAAATGGAGTTCTTACTCAAAGCTACGTGTGGACTTCCTTATATCAGTGGCAACGATCTGGTGGGGCCCCCATACCATAACTTATGTGCCGTGCTGAGGTAACAGCTGGTTCCCATTCCCCTGTGGCTTTACCATGCCCAGGGGAGACACAAAGATCAGGAGTTCCCAGGCGGTGTGGAAGTGACTGCTGACTCCAGTAGTGGTGACAACGGCCTCCGCTGTACGAAGCTGCCATGCTGACCGTCAGAGGTGCATCAGAGAGTGTTGGAGGGACGTGAAGGAGCACAAACGGGTGCCGCTGAATCGGAAACTGCTGCCTTGCTGTATAGTAAGGACTGCATCCCGTAGAGAACAGTGCTAGTGGGGCACTGCGATGGCAGCACTCAGCTGGGAACTGAGTTAGGCGGCGTCGTGTCATACAGCCCACGCGCACACCAAGCGATGTGGAGTGATGGCCGTCTTCAGGTCAGGCACGCTTGTGTGACATGCCTGTTCTTTTCAAGTGCAGAGGCCATTACATAGCCGGGCACCTTCCCACAATTTGAAAACAGTATGGCACAACGTATCAATACATAAAAGAAACAATAGATATAAGGCACTATAGCTTACATACGAGTGGGCAGAGGCACCTGGGACCGCAATATAAATAACTAAGAAAGCAAGATCTGAGTACAATGGCACATTTACCACCTCAGTTTCTCCCCAATCCTGGAGAGCCTATGGTGAGGTGGGACACTTAAAAGGAGGATTTTTCCATGGCCCATCGAAAGTGTGGATTGGAAACAAGCCCTCTTAATTTGTAGCCTAGGTTTTGAAGGGCACAAGATTTTAAAGAGCCTCCTGAAGCCAGGCAGTGCCCCGGGTAGTGGTGAAGGACAAGCCAGCGTTGTGATGCGAAACAAAATGGATCTTCGCTTTGCAAAGAAGTCCAGTATCACTTAGGACAAATATTATTTTAGCATTTGTGAACACGGTGTTGGGGAATCCATTGAAGATTTTGTTACAGGTTTGTGAGAGTCAGCCAATAAGTGCAATGTTGGTATGACTTGCAATGAGCACCTGAGAGATCAATTCCTGTCGAAGGTGTGGGAGAATGAAATAAGAGGAAAGATTTGGACAAAGGGGAATCCCAGCTTTTAGGAGTTACATGAGGGGGGTTATCTTGGCCAAGAAGATAGAACACATGAGCGCATGTGTTAGAGTTGGAGAAAAAGGACAAAAAGGGGTCTGTTGGTTCAGAGAAAGCATGCGCAATAATGTATCGCAAAGAACCTAGGAATCCATGAAAAAAGGAGGCCCGACTGAGGGGAAACACTTAAGCTTGCAAGAGATGCTTTAGATGTGGTAGTACCTTTGCCAATTCCGAAAAGTGCCCACAGATCAAAGAAGAGTGCCAAACGTGTGGTAGGAAAGGACATTTCGCCCGATGTGGTGAATATTTTACATGTGGAATGATCCGGGAAATTGTGGGACCTCCCGGAGGACAAAGAAAAGGAGGATACGTCGGAGGGGGTTAGCTGGTCAGTCAGCCAAGTAGGATCCAAGCCAAGGAGAGGATAAAAGCCCCATGCAGTTGTCGTTGTCCCTATGCTATTAGATACTGGTTCTAAATTATACAATCATTGAGAACGGTGTGTGGGAGGAGACATTTAAAGGGGTGCTGTTAAGACCACTGGGTGTGAACGAATGCCTATGTGGGAGCTCACATTGAGATATTAGGAGTGTTTGAGAGGTTCACCTGGATTGTAAGACTGGAGCCAATGTGTATGTCTCAGAGAAGGGAGGCAATCTTTCGGTTCGTACGAACAAAGTGAAACGGGTATTAGGACTGATCCGATCGTACTTGGTCTAAAAAAAATAAATAATGTTCAGGTGAGATTGTATTTTAACCTCAAGGGACACAATAGAGTGGTGGTGGTAGATACATTTCCCCAACCAAATATTGGCGATTTGGTTGCCCTAGCTGCAGGGGCCAAAGTGTTTAATACACTTGGCTTGGCCTCGGCTTACCACCAAGTTAGACTCCATCCAGACTCAAAAGACTGTACCATATTCATCACACATGAAGCCACTTTTAGATTCAGCACAATGCCTTTTTAACCAGTGTCTGCAATCTCCTTCTTCCAGAGGGTGATGACGTCTTTTGAAAAACATTAAAGTGTAGTTTATTTTTAAGATGTCTTAACCACGGGGAAGATGAAGCAGACTATGATCAGTAATAACAAAGAGTATTAGAAGTATTGTCAGATGCTGGCCTCACCCTTAGGAAGTTGAAGCATAGCTTCAGAGTATTGCCTCATAAACTGAATGACCTCGGCTGGAACCAAAAGAGGAGTTAATCTCGGCTATAGTGAATGTGGAAACCTCTAAAGATAAGCAAGGGGTTTTGCCATTCCTTGGGCTGGTGAGAACTATTAAGTTTGTAAGACATTTGGCGGATAGATGCAAAACCATTAGAGAATCGTGTGCAAAAAGGATTGTGAGTTTGTGTGGAGTAGAGTTTGCCAAGAAGAATTTGAAGACATCAAGGCTGCCATAGCGAGTGCACCGGCATTGTGGAATTTCAACACTTCGTGTGAGACTTCTGTGATGACTGACGCAGGCGATTATCGGTTAGGAGCGGTTCTTCTACAGAAACGGAATGGTGTCAAGAGAGCAATTGCCTTTGCTTTGCGACTGATGAAAGGGGGTTTGGGGAGTTACTCATTGATTGAGAAGGAAGCCCTCTATGTGGTTTGTGGGCTAAGGAAGTTTAGGGTGTTCCTGTGGGGTAGGTCTTTTACAGTATATCCAGTTCACAAGCCCCATGTGGGGGTATTTATGAACACTGTATTGGAAGAGGACTTGAGAATGATGAGATGTTACATCCATGCTGGGACCTGAATTTGTAGTGAAACGCGTGCCGGGAAAGGACAATGTTATTACTGATTTGTTAAGAGGGAGTTGTCTGATACAAGCGGAACAAGATGATGGTGAATGTGATGGGGTTAAGGAACAGGTTTTTGTGGTCTGTGAGGGGACCATCACTGAGCACGAGTGGGCAGAGGCCACGTAGCAGGACTACAATCTACAACAGATAATCTCCTTTGTTAGGACGGGATGGAATGGGTGGATGTCGGCAAATGTCCTGTCGTCTGACCATAAGGTCAAATATGAATTGAGTTTGAAAGGTGAGTACTGGTGTAAGGCAGGACGCTTGGTGGGTCATAGTTGCCATTTGGGTCTGACAAAAATGAAAGGAAGACTGAGGGAAGATTATGGGTGGCCCGATATAGATGCAGAAATTGAGGAGTTGTTCAAGGGATGTAGCATGTGCTGTAATGCGCATAAAACCCTCAGAAATTATGTGCGACTATTAAGTCTGATAGAATTTCCCAACATGCCATGGGCGTTTGTAGCAATGGGCATTCTGATTCTGATCAACAGTGAGAGAGGAGTGAAGTAGTATGTAATTGTGTTGATGCACCTGTTCTCTAAGTGGGTAGATATTCAGATGGATCGTGAATCTGACTCTAGAGCAGTGGTTGCATTTTTGGACTGTTTCTCCCAGGAAATTGCACACCGACAGTGGAGTCCAGTTGACCTTGAGAGTCAGGGAGCCATTCCTGGACGGCATGGGTATCTCTTTTTATCACCCTGAAACAAATGGAGCTCTTTAGCGATTTGATTGCACCTTAATGCAGGCTATAAGGATTAAAACTGAGGCTGGCAGGGCCTGGTAGGAATTGGTGAACAGGAGAGTTTGTGCTTGCCTAGCGCCTCATGCCACTACAGGCCTTGTCCCATTCGAGGCTTTGAGGAAAAGGAAGCCACATGCAATAACCAACATGCTGTGGTTGGGAAGGTGTGGGTTTGTAGAATGGGATGATCAGGATTTGAGAGCGAGAGTGTCTCGAAAGAATAGGAGTATGAAGGGGAGGTATGATGTGCAGAAGCGTGTGAGGAGGAGAGAGTGGGCTGTGGGTGTTGGTGTTTGTGAGGAAGCCAGGGCAGGTGCTGAAATGTGATTATAGGCATTGGGCACCGCAGGTGAGCGAGAGAGTCGGAGGGTGTTGTGGAATTGGAGGAGGCCGGATATGGAACAAGGAAAGGTTGGCTCATGTTGAAGGGTGTCGGAGTGAAGTATGAGCCCGACAGCTGAACTAGGGGCGAGGCGCCCCCCACACCTCCTGTAAATAAATTGCCTTCAGAGGTTGGGGAGGGAAGGCGAAGTGTTATATTGTTTGGAAGGAGGGTGTGTGTTATATTGTTGGTTAGGTATTATTACATGTTTTATTAGTGAATGTGCTATGGACTCCTAGGACTGTGTGCCATCAAGTGGGAAGGGGTTCCAACATGGAATCTTGGCTGCAGAATGTTTGAGCTAGAGAGAGTGGTGACAGGAGAGGAAGAGTCAGAATCTGGTTGTGGCTGGGGGCCCTTTTTACTCATGCACTCAAGATGAATGATTATTTCTGCAAATAGAGGTCTTAGGCGAAACCACGTGTGGACTTCCTTATATCACTAATGGGCCAACCTGCGGTACACACACAATTGTGGCAGTGGCTGCCCTGTTTGTGAAGGATCACACTTCCTCTTCTACCACTCGAAGCCTCCTAACTAATGACGTTCGAGTCCTGGAGACAGCGGGCCAAAATCTCTACCAAAATGTGTCCCTCTGCGTCAAGCTAACAGAGAAGCCGTTATGACAGCAGCAAATTTAAAGTTGAGGTAGAAGTTGGCCGATTTTAAACCCTTTGTGCCGCAGAGTGTTGGATAGGTTTCCTTTCAGGATTGGCAGAAGCTCGGCAGATTGCTCAGGACATGATGAAAGGAGTCTTCACATCACATCGTCAATGCAGCTCGTGGTATAGGCGTAGTAGCATCTCTTCATCGCCAGACTCTGTTAACGGCCTGTAAGGGTGTGAAAGGAGGAGACTGACACACAGGTGTCATGATTGCTGCTAAAGACTTTTATTCAGTGAAAATAGAGGAACAACACCCTAACTCCAAGAGGGGTTTCCTTGCCTCAAGTTAATACTAAGGATATGTCAGGATGTCTGTAACAAAGTCCATTGTCCCGTATCAAAACCTATTTCCTTCCCTTACACTTCTAACTAAAGATAAAAGATGTGTGAGTCTCTTTAATGTAGGAGAATGCCTCCCTTCTTCTGCAGAGCAGACTACCATGCCAGTAGTCCGGAGGGGATATTTTCTGAAGGAATGACTCCCTTCCCGAGGTTGCAGTCCCTTTCAAACGGCACCACACAACGTTCCACATTCAAAAGTCTTAGTTCACAAAATAAGTTCCAACTCAAAACCTTGATGTCAAGAGGATGACTCCGTCCCCTTCACCCTTCTCAGGCTTCTTGAAATGGTCACAATACAAGGGGGAATAACTCCTTTCCCTGGCCTTTCTCAGGTTTCTCACAATGGCAAGAGAATGACTCCCTTTCTTTGGCTTTTATTACACTGTTCACAAAGGTGGGGGCATGTCTCCCTTACCCAGGCCTTACTTGGCATTTCAACAAACTATGCAGATGACACCCAGATCCTCATCCCACTCACGGGCCATTACAGTGTGGACTTGGCTCTAGTGAACAAAATGTACCTAATCATTCAGGCATGGATGGCCGCCCACGGCCTATGACTGAATGATGATAAAACAGAACTCATACTTGGGTCGGCAGCCAACCTGAGCAAACTCAACCCCAACTATTCCTCATTCAATATTGATGGAAATGTTATCTAAGTGGCAAAGGAGGTCAAGACACTAGGTTTTCACCTTGACTCCACATTCTCTCTAAACAAACAAGTAAGTGCAATGTCATCCTCTTCAGCTTACACCTGTAAGCTGATTAGAGCATGTAAACCCTTTCTTTCCAAAGATAGCTGCTTGATCCTGGCAAGGGCCCTTGTTTTGTCTAAGCTGGATTACTGTAATGCACTCTATTTGGGAGCTAACAAGGGCATTATCAAGAAAATCCAGATTCTACAAAACAACGCGCTGAGATCAGCTTGTGGGATCCCTCGGAGAGAGCACATCTCACATGTAAGATGACAGAATAGATGGCTCTCTACCAATGATAAAATTACCCTCAAAGACGCTCGCCCTTATCCACAAATGTCTGAATGGTGCTGCCCCACACTACCTATCTGAAAAAATTATCAGAAAGTTCCCACTCGACCGACCGACCAGAATTGCTAACTCCTCTGATCGTACCAAGATTCAAACAGAAAAAGGCAGGAGGGGAATAGTTCCCCTGTCCTGGCGACACAACCCTGGAACGACCTCCCTCTGTCACTTAGAGGGGATCAACTCTTCCCACACTTCAAGCGTAACACTATTAACTGGCTCGTTTCCAAAGACTCCTGACTTATGACCCCCCGCTCTATCCACGACTGACACAGCACCCTCCTGAGCTGCATAACTTTCGTCCCTACTGGGCATTTGCCGCCTGCCTCTATACTTCCTTATCGTAGCCCTATATCATTATGTACATACTGTGTTGCCCTATCTCTCACTACTCATTGTAATGTACTATGACCTGTATTTGCACTTTTTATCCTGGACATTTCAAATTGTGTAACTTGTCACCTTTATTGTTGTCTGGAACATAAGCCTAAAGTATACTTGTTTTCTTGCAATTTCGGCGCCCAGATACCCTACGGTTCGGCGCGCATTACAAATCAATAAACAAACAAACAAAGGTGGCTCAACAGTCAGTCCTGGTACTCCCCTTTCAGGTACTGTCTTGGGTCCCAGACCAAGCTGTTTTGTTTCTCTTGTTTGGGTCCCAGACCCCATTGATATGGTTAGAGGTCTTTCAGTGGCTCGACAGGCAGTTGTGGTATTACTCCCCTGCCAGGTACTGCATGGGTCCCAGATGTGGTAATGTGGTTTTGCTTATTTGGGTCCCAGACCCTGGTGTTGCTCTTGCTTGGGCCCCATGCCCCTTTATGTACCCACGCAGCCCGGGTACCTTGTTTTCAGGTTCCTGTTCCTTGTCGCGATTCTCCCAACGGCTTTTCTCAGCCTCCTATCTTCGGGCTGCCTCCCCTCAGAGCCGGGCAGTGTGTCGCTGTTTGTCGGCGTCACACAGCGTTCTCCTGTGGGGTCACAGTGTTCTCCCGCACCTGGTGCTCCTTCTGCTGGTCTTGGTCTGCCGGTCCTCAGCAGAGCAGGTAGGGACGTTGGGTTCCCACTGTCCACATCCCGATCAGCTGCTTCTCTCCCAGGCTCGCTGTCTGCGATGTTGGGCCTTCGCTCACGGTGCCCCCACTAACAGGTTCGAAGGTTCGATTGTCCTTCTTTCCTTTTTATTTCCAGTAGCCAAATGCCTTGTTTCAAGGTGACTAAGACGGCTCGTGTTAGTTCCGTGGGCACTCTTCATCGTTCTGCGTTTCTTCTTAGTCTCAATATTGATGTTCTAATTTTCAACTGGGCTTCATGTCCTCTTATTTGTCCCAGTGCCTGCATATGACTCACTGTTAGGGGAGTTCTCCTAAAGTCCTAATGGCAGTAACACTTTAGTAACCTATCCCACTGGTTTGTAGATCCCCAACTCTTAGTATCAGTCTGTACTAGCTCAGGACCTTGGTAGTGTGGCAGAGCAGTCAGGCTGATCTTAAGAGCAATATGTGAGCTGTAGGGAAGTACTCTGAATCTTAGGCAAAGAAAAGAAGCATTTATGCATATGTTTATATAAAATATATATATTTATTATATTTACACCAGAATCACGTTAAATACTTCAGACGTTTACTGTAGAACACTTAAGAATACTAGATAATACACTTCAAAGGGCACTTTTACTTTTGTGTTTGATCGCGGTTACAATTGTCGCAACGTAAGAAAGGGAAAAGACAAGGTTATCGTATTATCGATAATTGCGCACTCATCTGGTCATACGGTAATGCATTTACTGTGCAAACACATATAGAAAAGTCACTTAAAGGGATCAAAATAAGTGTTTAGTCCAACATGAGCTTAGTTCAATGTTCTGGAGAAGTTTTCTTCGCCTTGCAAGTCTTTAAATTCCAAAAATGCAACCCTGGCTAAGGGCAATTCTGAGAGGGCTTGAAGTCTTAGCAAACAGCGAATAATAGAATTCCTGTGGATTTCTTCCAGTATCTAAAGTTATTGAAGCAGAAAGTTAGCAACTAACAAAGGAGACCTAAAAACTGACTTGAAGGGGACACAAACAGCAGCTTGGGTCAGAGGTAAGAGTGAGTTGCCCTGGACACCTCTATATGCACTCTCACGCTCTGGAGCAAATTCTTGGAATAAGGTAAGCAATACCTTTTTCCCCACCGTACCTTTGGTTTGAAGAAAGTGTTCGAGTCTCGATGGAGGACCTGTAGCATGACTTTCAGCAACTTCTTGGTTCACTCTGTGGTTTTAGTGTCTTTTTAGCAGCACCAACAAAGGACACGGATCTCCCAGTCAATCTTCTTCGCTTCCTGCTGTCCAATCAGGACAGCCAGAGACCCCCTGTGGGAGCTGGTCCTATTCAGGCACTCTGACAGTCAAAGGGGGGGGGGGTGGAAGACTCCTCTCCCACTTCCTCCCTGCCCAAACACTCTGGAGCCCAGGCGGGGATACCTACTGGTTCCTGCCAAAGGCACAACACACATAGACCTCCCCCTCCCAGAATGGTAGAAGAAGGGCTAACAAAGAACCACCCTGCTAGTAATGGCGAACAAAGAATGAAGCCCCCAAGTTGGTACTTGAGTGCCCCTATTGTGCACTACCGAGGCTATGGACATAGCCTGCGGTATAAAAAAGACACAATAGTTGGTAGGACACATCCACTGCCACCAGCCATAACTAGGTAATTGTCTATGTGACTAAAAAGTCACAAGAGCAGAGAGAAGGGGGATACTAAGTATCCCTTTGGCACTCCACTGAAGGTGGTGTGTGCCAATCTCTCAAACTATAGAGTTTTGGGAGAGACACTAAGTATCTCTCTATCCTTAAGAACTGTAGTTACTTAAGGATATAGAAAAATTATCTTCTGATGCTTGTTAATCTGCTTAGAATCACATGCTGTGCATATGGTCCGACATCCAGTGGTAACCGCAGAGTATTGCATCTTGTCTTTCGGGGACCAAAAGGGTACGTCAGCATAGGCGTGTCCGTAACACTATCCCTATAGTGACGTGTAGTGTACCCAAAATCCCTCACGCGCCGAAGTCCCTCAGATAGTTTTTTTCCGCCCAGATAACTGGTCGCCCTATAGCAGAGCTCTTACTAGAGACATTGTTTATCTTTACCGAATTGTCGGTTTTATTCCCCGTTAAGTCACTTCGCCCAACAAGAACATCTTCAATGAAGACTACGGGGGATTCATCTATGGCTGTGGATTTCAGCGCCTGAAATCCAGCGGCCGGATTTTCCACGTGGTCTGGCCCTCTGGCCGACCTATACAGTAGGGAGAGTGGGGTCGGGGTGGCCATATTGTCTAAAGTATGTCTTTCCTCCTTTCCCCTCTTTTCCCTTTTGGTCAGGTCATCCTTCCCTTTAGCTATGGAAAGGACTCCTTTTAGATTCTGCCCTAAGTGTAGGGTCAGATATCCTTGGAAGGATGAACACAGGATGTGTAACGCCTGTCGCCCCCCTAGAGAACGACGAGAAGCGGTGTGCGGCTTGCAAACTCCTTCGGCCTAGGACCCTTAAGGAGTGCCTTGTAAAGTGGTGGGCCGCGTACGGTATGTCACACGCGGAACCCCCTTCCCCCACCGCCACACCCGCTGAAAGTGACGGGGGGGGGTACTTCGGATGACCAAACATCCGTTGCGGATGTTATAGACCTTAAGGCGGACGCTTCTAGATCCACCACGCCCGTCACTGACCGTTTAAGGCTTGACTCTGGTCTGGCTACAGGGACAACACCCGGCGACAGGGGCATACAAGCGCATCGCACTAAACACACAACCCCTACGCCGATTTCGACATCTTCGTCGAAAAAGGTGAAAGCGCCAACAGGGCTGCCGAAAACTTCGCCGGTTCCCTCGGATCGTTCTGATCCAAAGCCTTTCCCGCATCCGCAGCAGCATCTTGCGACTCGGCCATCTACATCAAATAAGGGCGCTACCCCGAAAACTACACATGTCGAAGCGCAGAAGTCCGACGCTTCGCAGGTCTCTAAGGCCGTGGTAGGCCCGAAAACTACGGCTAGGCCTCTACCCGGAAAACCAACCCCTAGGACCTCTAGCACCGCGGAAAGTATTACACCTGCCGATAAATCATCGGAGCCTCTGTCTCACGACGATTCGGCGATTATCGAAAGCAGTATCGGAAGAATTACGGCGACGGTGGGCCTTACCCCAGTTCCGCCTAAGGTTATGGGACAAACCACCGAAAAGATTTCGGCGGATTGGATTCCCCATTACGACTACGCTTATGAGGATAGCCAGGAGCCTCTTTCCGACACCCTGAGAGACTCCCCTCGACGCTGCAGGGCGGAGAACGTCGTTTCTCATCACATAGGCCCATTTGGGGCCTCTAATTGGACTACAGAAAAATTTGAGGGGTGTATGTATCGGCTGGAGCAGATTATCAGTTCTTCTGATCATCCTCCCCCGAAAAGGGCTCGGGTAGACCCTAACATCCAAATTCAGGAAGATCAGTCTCAGGTTTTCCAACAGGAAGACGTGGTCCAGATGGACACATATAGAGACATCTATAATGAAGAAGCTTTTTTTCTGGAAAACTATGAGGAGGACCAACAGGATACTACGGACAACTGGGAGGAAACCCAGCAGGAAGGTCAGAACCCATGGACACAGCAAGATCAGGACTCTGATGTTTTGTGCCTAGACTCTCCTGCGTCCACCCCGGCTCGCCAGGCCTCTCCTGTGGATGACCAAATGGCATTCAACTCTGTTGAAAAAAGCAGCTGAATACTTCAAAATTGCCACTCAAGAGGCGGTACCTGAGCAGGATTTTGTGGAGGATATCATTAGGAAAAACCTCTGGCGAGTCAATCCATCCCCCTCTTTAACTCTGTTAAGAGAAGGGTAGCTCCCTCATTGGTGTCACCTGCTCAAACACGGGCAGTAAACCCAAAGTCGGAAAATTATTTCGCCCTTCCCCTTCCGTCCCTCTATACATCAAAGGGCACGCCATCCCAGATTCACTGGTAGTGACTACCACTCGTAAGAGGGCAGGGGTACCCCTTGCCACAGGAGAATCACCACCGGACAAGGAGTCTAAGCGGCTGTATGCCCTGGGCAAACGTGTCACGTCAGCAGCCGCATACACTATACGGGTTGCTAATAATATTACTCTATTAGCAAGCTATGCTGATGCCCAATGAAACTTGCTCCAGGAAGGCCTCCAAGAGGTCCCCGAACCCGCCAAGTCTAAGCTTCTCTCCATTGTAACGGAGGGAAGACTAGTTAACCAGAACGTGGTGAAGAACACCCTGGACACCCTGGACACTGTGGAAACTGCAGGCAGGTCTCTTGCTCAAGGGACCCTACTGAAAAGACACGCTTGGCTGCGTACATCAGGATTTAAACCTGAGACTCAGGCCTCCCTCATTAATAAACCCATTGAGGAGACTAACCTCTTCGGGAAAGCAGTGGATGAGGCTTTGGAAACAGCCAAGAAGGAGCATGAGAGTCTAGTCTCTGCAACAAATTACACAGAAACCCTCCTCCCAGAGGGGTAATAACTCTCGGCGGTCCTTTCGAGGGCAACCCCGTGCTGCTCAAAACAATTATGGCACAGGTAACTTCAACACAAATCAAACATCTGGAAGCCCCACTTACTACCCCTCAAGGGGTCAGAAACGCGGCAAGGGTAGAGGCAGAGCCCCCAATCCCAGAGGAGCCACAGCCTCTGGTCAAAAATGACCACCAAGTCCAGGTTCCCTCCCGTGTCACCCAGGTCGGGGGGCGATTAACATCTTTCCTCAGGGCATGGGAGGGGATAACTTCCGACCAGTGGGTCTTAAAGACGGTCGCCCACGGTTACTGCGTGGAATTCGCCCGACCTCCACAGTTCAGACCGCCACGCTCACGGCGCCTTTCACCGGACCATCTGGAGATCCTGTTCCAAGAGGTGGAAGCACTGCTGGGAAAGGACGCCATAGAAGCCGCCCCTATTCTTCAGGTAAACGAGGATATTTATTCAGTGTACTTCCTTGTACCCAAAAAGGATCTCACCATGCTCCCTGTTCTAGACCTGCGCCCAGCGAACAAGTTTATAAAACCCCAGATGTTTTGCATGGTAACACTGCAGGAGGTGATCCCATTGCTGAAACAAGGGGACTTCATGGCAACATTGGACATGAAAGATGCATACGTTCATATTTCAATGTTGCCAGCGCACAGGAAATATCTAAGGTTCATGATCCAGGACAGGCATTACCAATTCAAGGTACTCCCCTTCGGCACACCTGCGCAGACTATCAGTCCCAGTTTACCCTTACTTCGACGACTGGCTCATCACAGGGGACTCGTTCAACGCTGACAAAAAACAGTAGATCTCCTCTTCAGCCTGGGTTTCTCAATCAACGAAAAGAAATCCAGTTTAGTCCCCAGCCAAGTAAAACAATTTCTGGGAGCGCTAATTCGGACAGAAGATGGTCGCGTCTTCCCCTCCAACGAGAGGGTTCAGAACATGCTTTCTCAGATCCCTCAATATGTAGCCAGTCGGGAGGTGACGGTACGCAAAGCCATGTGTTTGCTAGGGATGATGGCGTCATGCATATACTTGGTTCCCCACGCGCGGCTGCGCATGCGTCCCATGCAAGAGTGGCTCAACAGCCAGTGGCGTCAGGCCAGCGGACAATGGGAAGATCTGGTAGTTGTCTCGCCAGCCCTCGTTCTCTCTCTGCAGTGGTGGACAAGGGAAAACCTCTTGAAGGGGGAAGACCTTCACCACCCCTGCAGTGGAAGCCACTCTCACGACAGACGCATCTCTCACAGGGTGGGGAGCTCATCTGCTTCAGCAGACGGCACATGAAGTTTGGTCTCCTCAAGTAGCGTCCAACCATATAAACTTACTGGTGCTGTTAGCGGTGTTCAAGGCTTTGAAAACCTTTCAAAGGCAAATGCAAGGGAAGACAGTGCTGATCCTAACGGACAGCACTACAGGTATGCATTACCTGAACAAACAGTGGGGCATTCACTCTCCAGGTGTATCCAAGCTGTCCCAGAACATTTGGATATGGGCTCTCATCCACAAGATGTTTCTGTTGTCCCAACATGTTCCAGGGGAACTCAATCTTCTAGCAGATGTACTCAGCAGAGATTTCCCTCTGCCCGAAGAGTACGAATGGCGAGTGCACAAAGACATTGTGTCCAACGTCTTCGCAGAATGGGGTTTCCCAGAGATCGACCTGTTCGCTACTCAGGAGACTGCCCAATGCCAAGATTACGCCTCCAGGTACCCCCAGAACCGATCCAAGGGGAACGGTCTCTGGATAACATGGTCGGGGTAATTTGTCTACGCTCAAACACCCCTCCTCCCCCCCGCGACTCCCCTTCTCAGCAAGATAGTGCACAAGATGCACCAGGAACCAGTTACCATGATACTGGTGGCCTCCATGTGGGCCCGCCAACCCTGGTTCGCTCACCTGATGGAAATGTCCCTCTCCCCACCAGTCAAGCTACCCTGCCCGTACAACATGTTGTCTCAGGACAGGGGGGAGACCCTACACCCATGCCCACAAACTCTGAACTTAGCAGCCTGGCTCCTGAGATCATAGAGTTTGGACACCTGCAACTCCCTCAGAGGTGCATGGACATACTCAGGGAAGCTAGAAAACCTAATACACGTTATTGCTATGCCAGCAAATGGAAACGTTTTGTCATCTGGTGCAATTCCAAGGGCGTCAATCCCATCGATTGCTCACCCTCACACATTGTGCTGTATCTAACCCACCTGTTGGACACTGGGTTAGTTTTCAATTCCCTAAAGGTTCATCTGGCTGCTTTGTCAGCCTACACCACATCACAACTAAAGGTATTGTGGTGGAAAATACCAGTGATTAAAGCCTTTATGTAAAGGGTTAAAAGGATTTATCCTCCCATCTCTCACCCAGCCCCTGGATGGGATCTGAATGTGGTTTTGACCAGGCTCATGTGAGCTCCCTTTGAGCCTATGCATAAAGCAAGTCTGAAGCACCTGACTTATAAGACAGCCTTCCTAGGGGCTATCACTTCTTTCAGAAGGGTTAGCAAACTGCAGACTCTTTATGTTCTAGACCCCTTTGTTACAGTCCACAAAGATAAGGTAGTTCTGCGCACTCATCCCAGATTTGTGCCTAAATTCATCTCAAAGTTCCATGTGAACCAATCTATCGAACTACCCACTTTCTTCCAGAACCCTACTAACATGGCCGAAAGAAGCCTACACACACTGGATGTGCGCAGGGCACTCATGTTCTACCTGGAAAGAACCAAACCACTGAGGAAGACTTAACAGTTCTTCGTTTCAGTGGCAGCTGGAAGAGAAGGGAACCCTGTCTCTAAATCAGCTATCTCAACGTGGATTGTCAAATGCATCACACTATGTTACACTCTTGCTAAGAGAGAACTGCCCTTCAAGCCTAGAGCACATTCTACTCGAGGCACT
This sequence comes from Ambystoma mexicanum, assembly GCF_040938575.1. Taxonomy (NCBI): domain Eukaryota; kingdom Metazoa; phylum Chordata; class Amphibia; order Caudata; family Ambystomatidae; genus Ambystoma; species Ambystoma mexicanum. Next base: position 629,280,514 of record NC_090922.1, on the reverse strand, counting down.
GGGGCATCCTTAGCATTCATTGCAAATGTTCCTCTTGAGTCCATTTGCAAAGCGGCAACCTGGAGTTCTGTACACACCTTTACAAAACACTATTGCCTAGACAGTCATTCTAGGTCTGATTCTCAGGTGGGACAAGCAGTACTAAGACATCTTTTCTCTTCTGTTCCTTCTCACAACCCACCTCCAACTCCGGGTACTGCTCGCTAGTCTATGCAGAGCATGTGATTCTAAGCAGATTAACAAGCATCAGAAGACATGCATTACTTACCTAATAGCATTTCTGATGATTGTATCTGCTTAGATTTACATGCGCCCACCCTACCTCCTCGCTCAGGGTGGAAGGAACATAGACGTCTTACTACTTTCTCTCTTTATGTACTCACTCACTATAGCCTTGGGCTCCCTCAAGGCAGAACAAAATACAATCGGAGGGACCTTGGCGCGTGAGGGATTTTGGGTACACTACACGTCATGATAGGGATAGTGTTACGGACACGCCTATGCCGACGTCCCCTTTCGGTCCCCGAAAGATAAGATGCAATACTCCGCGGTTACCACTTGATGTCGGTCCATATGCACAGCATGTGAATCTAAGCAGATGCAATCATCAGAAATGCTATTACGGTAAGTAATGCATGTCTTAAAGGAGGACCCTAGGGGTCCCCAGTAACACTGCCCATAAGGAGCTGTGTGTTGCAGTAGTAAAACACAGATGCCTTTAAGAGCTATGGAGCAGACAGACTTCATAGTACTGGTAGATTACAAAGAAAAGAGTTCCAAAAGACAGACCCCATAAGAATGAATGAGTGGAAAAAGGCTCAGAGAAAAGTTCCAGAAGTCCAGCAAAAAGTGCTGGGAGTCTCACTAGGAGAGGGGATGAAGCACAATAATGAAAAATCTCCCTAATACTCACATTGGGAGTCCCAACTCTTCCTCGTCCCCGTACTTTCTAGGTATGCCAAATCATCTATCCTTCAGCAGTACATGGAATTATATGGGATTGCGGAAGCCTGCATAGGGTAGGAGGAGGAGGAAGAAGTTGGGGATATATTTTTGGCATACCGCATTCTTCCTGGAAAGTCATCCCTAGTCCCATAGGGGTGATCCCTCTCCATGAGATCCACCCGTTGAGTACCACTCCAGGGGGACTATTAGGTAGTGGCCTCAGCTCCCTGACCTCATGGGATGGGGCTCCCCCTAGGGAAGAAGGGCCAAAATCCAAGGCTTCGACACAGGCCACAAAGTTTCATGCGCATGTCCAAGAAAACTTTCTGGACTTTCTCTTAAACTGAATTTGAAAAAGAAATGCTCAGACCACATGTCCTTAACTGTGCTTACAAAGCGCCAACCAAGTCGGGGTCCTCAGTTCAGCAGAGGCACCCCTTTCTCTCCAAGTACACAGGAGGTTTTGGAGGCTTTCATGACCGTAGAAACTGGACAGAAAGCTCCCTGTTAGGAAAGATTTGTCTTTTGCTACTTTCGTCCCATAAACGTCTATTGGACACCCTTTCTTTTTGCTTTCTTTTGACTGCTGACATGACTTTATAGAGGTAAGTAAAGCTGCTTTACTTCCCTTGCTTTGTGCTCATTTTTATGGGGAGACTGATCTGTCCATAAGACTCAGTACTGTGAGAGTGTCCCCCATTATGAGATTGTCGGTAGGCTGCCAATAGTACCGGCAACCACGGCCTACTGTTATTACGGGTAAGTTCCCATTCCTGTAGAGTCCTATAGGACTCCATGGGATGGGAACCACTGAAGCACTGGCACCGTTATTACCAGTGCTAGTGATTTATCTGCCTGGTAAGGGCCTGAATGGTCCGGTCAGGCCTGCCGGTAGTTCAAAGCCCCTACCGGCAGACTCAGTGAACCGGTCCGGAAAAGGTGCCGGTAACATTGTTACCTGTACCTTATTTCCTGACCGGCTCACTTATAATGAGGGCCTATGTCTCCCTTAGTGTTTTTTTTCTTTCTATTTTTAAAGCTGCACACCTCACCTTAAGGTGAAGTGGTTAGGATACTTTGCATTCTTCTAATATTTTGTTTTGTAACTTTGTGGTTAGAAATGCGATGCATCCAGGATGGGTTGGTGCCAGCAGATATTTTTCTAGCATGTTTTTAACTTTTACTTGTGCACTTTGCATTTTATGGCATATAATGCCATAAAGATTACAATGTAATATAAAATGGCCATGCCACAAGATATTTTTTATTTTTTCCTGTCCGTTGGCCAGATTGTCCTTTTGCCTTCTCCCTGCCCTCTCTGGTCTGGAATTGACATATATGGAAAGCCTGTTCCTGGGCAAAACCTCTGCCTTTCCCAGGCAAAGTCGTGCTCTGTGTGTGGTCGGATGTGGGGGCTGGAACTATCTGGTCCCAAACCACATCTCTGCCCATGGGTGTCTGTTGCTAGGCGGAATGTTAGGGCAATTGGCTGTCCATGATTGGTGGCAAGTCCAGTCCAAATCCTGAATAAACGGAGGACTCCTGCAGCCATTCGACAGATCGTTTGCGCCAAATATGCTACGAAGATTTGCAGCCCACTGAAGACCTGAGGTTGACCATTGCAGCTCACAAGTATTGCCTCCAGCCAAGTCCCAGTGAAGCCCTGCTCCTCTGCCTGATCTCAAGACGACCCTCATTGGTGCTTCGACCTGTGGACCAGTGGTAACAACCAGTTTCGACCCCTGCTCAAGGATCCGCATCTTCTGAGCCTTCGGAAGTGTCCCGGGACTAATATGTGGACTGACCAGCTCTCTCCTTGGCTACCTCTCTTCAGCTCTCACCATTCCAAGTACATCCTCAGAACTTGGAGAATCTTCAACTTGTGTTACAAGAAGCCTGCTCCTGCATTTTCAGCTCTTGCAACAACGGAAGCCATGCAGGACCTGCTCCTTTGTTCGTCCATTGAAGATCAGCTGTTGCTGCTTGACTATCTTGACCCCCATTGCAACTCGTCTTTCTCACTCCCTGAAGGTATCCTGAGGTGGTCTGCCCGCAGAGGTCTTCAGCTTTTCTGCATTTGGGGTGTTCTGCTAGAAGCTATCTGGAAATGATTCCTAAGTACTGAGGCTGCCCGAAACTAAATCCTGCGTCCAAAAGGTACCTCTGCACCTGCGATCCTTGGCCGTTTCTTTTCAAATCCCAATCACACAAGCCTTTCCCCAATGGAATCTAGAACCTCAGCAGTGGTCTCTGGAGAAATCGGAGTCAGAGCGATAAGTTAACATACCTGTTCCTGTCCTCCATGTGGTTACATGGGTGTACATTCCTATCCCTAAATCACTCTTTCCTGACTTTGATCGGTGGAGGCCTGGTCAAGGATCCCTTACTTGGATCTAGTCTAGTGTCTGGAATTATGTGAATTATCTTACCTAAATTAAAAAATGTTGGCTCTTTTAATCAAAACCACTGGCACTGTCAATCTCTTTATAACCTTAACTGTGAATTGTAACTTTGGAACTGGTGCCTTTGGGGCACATGCCCCCAAACCATTTTAGGATTGGACTGTAGAAGATCTAGGGAAGCTGTTATGGTTATTTTAAAATGTTCCATCTACTTCTAATGTCTCTGCGTTGTACTGGTTGGTGTGACAATATTTGACTAAAGGTTTTTACTTGCTTAATGTCTAATATAAAGGCCTAATGAATAATTGTATTTTTGGAATTGCTGGTCTCACTGGAATTATTGGTGTTGCTCTGTGTGGACTCATTGTAGCCCTAGACCTATCTCCTCCCCCTCCTTAGGCTACGCCCTGCAACTTCGCTACCTACCTTGCTTGAGTTTGGCTAAAATCTCAGTTTCTCCTTGTTCAATATAATCGGGTGGCCTCCAAAAATTCTCCCCCTGGGTTGATTTTGGAACTCCTCTTAACAGCAAACCTGTAGCATGAGATTCAAAAGCTCTTACAGCTCAGAGCACTAGAACATGTTCCTCTGTCAGAGTTAGGGTTGGGCTTTTAGATACGTTTCTTTGTCCCAAAAATTAACAAGGCTGGTCTTCGGATGGTTCTAGATCTCCTTTCAACCTTTTCTTACCGCAAGAAAAGTTAAAGAAGATAACCCCAGCAAGAATACTAACTTCTCCAGCATGGGGTCTGGCATGGATTCACATGCTCATGAATATTCCCCGTCGTCAGGCTGGGAATCCTCGGTAAAGAAAAAACCAGTATCAGTTTCGTTTCTGATCTGTCTTTCGTAGTAATAACCAATCACTGGTCTCTGCGTCATACTGACCACAGCCAATGACTGCCCTCTACCTAAGCACCGCCTCTGGCAGCCATCTTCAGATTTTTACCGCACGTTCATGTGTTGGGATCCTCGTGCTATTGCTCTCGAGCGTTAGTGCTATTTTTTCGCGCTTTTTCACAAAAACTTCGATTCTTTCGGTCAAAAGAGCCTCAAGCTCCACCGATCCTACATCCGATCAACGGGGACCCGTGTCGGATTCATCTGTGCCCCTCAAGGGTGAAGATTTCGTCGAGCTACACTTCGGAGGACTCCAGAAGCTTCTCAGGCCCGGTCTCGGAGATGGCCCAGGAGAAGGGAAGCTCGACGCCCGGAAAGCTGTTCAGGGCCTGCCCTGGATGCCAGCTGCAGAACGTCTTCAAGGAGGACGAACACTCTTTCTGCCTTTACTGCCTTCATGGGGACAAGACGCACGTGGAGAAGGACTGTGCGTTTTGCGGCAACATGTCGGAACGGACCATGAAGGACCGCCATCAACGTCTCGCCAGCTGGCTGGAGGGTAAGAGCCCGTCTGGCGAGAAGAAGAAGAAATCTGAGCGGTCTTCTAAGACCTTTGAGGGCGCCCCGGCGACGGGGGCCCAACATAAGGCCAAGCACCGCGAGTCCGCTGGCACCGGGAGCGCCGAACGGTCGGGCTCTACGGGCGCCAGGCAGGGCGCACCCTCCCCGGCACCATCAACCACGAGCCAACGCTCTGGGTCGGGTAAGAGGAAGGCCGAGCACCCGGCGAAGCTCCTGGAGAGACCCCGGTCGAGCTCTAAGGCAGAGGAGGAGCGTGGCAGTGCCCCCTCCCTCAAGGATAAGGCGGTGAGCGCACCTAAGGTGGTGAAGGCCTTGATCCATTCGACCAAGCCCTCTATCGAAACGGTCGCGGCGGCCCTGGCCCAGCCTGTGGAGGCTGCACCAGTGGTGGCGGCCTCGGGGCCCAGAATCTCCCTGCCTCCTCGGAGGGAGTCTTCTTTCGTGCCCATCGATAGGACCCCCGTGAAACCCTCCGTGGGGAAGAAGGGGGGGCAGGGCGTCGTCGTAGATTCGGCCTCAACCTCAGAAGAGGAACTGATCGAGGTCTTAAGCCACGGCCTAGGCGTGGAACAAGACCAGCCCGTCGGAATGGGCCCCGACGCAGGTGACGACGACGACATCGTCGAGGATACCGACGGGGCCCCTGCTCGCCCGTCGGATTCCCCTCTGCCAGCGCCGCAAGACAACTCAGCGGCCATTTTGTTGGCGATACAGTCCTTATGCTCCGAGATAAGGACGAGACTACCGTTACCGACGGAGGAACCTCTCCCGTCGGGGGATCCAGAACCGGGACCTTCTGGTGTTCCCCCTACCAAGAAAAGAAGGATCCATCCACCGCCTCCTTTTCAACCGTCGCGCCCCGTCCAGCCCTCCTCCCCGTCCACCCGAGGGGATGATACGGGGACTGACACGGCAGCGACGGGTACGGACGACGAGGCATACGACGAGGATTTTCCGTCGTCGCCTCCCACCAGGGCTTCTCCGCCCGACGAGATTGGATCGTTCCACTCAATGATCGCCAGGGCATCCGAGCTTTTCCAACTCTGCCCTGAGGAGAAGAAAAAGGAAGGCTTCCTTTACCAACGGCGCGAGACCAAGAGGAAGACGGTCCTCGCAGTGCCTCTGTTGGACGACATTTGGGATGAGGGCCTTTCCCTCCTCAAGAACCCTTCCACGACGCCAGCGAAAAGAGACCGGTACGAGAAAAAGTACCGGGTCCCGGACTCGGCCCCCCTATGCCTCCGGGCGCAACCTACCCCGGACTCCGTCGTCTCCGCGGCAGCCAGGAAGAAAGCGGGGGGGGGTGCGGCCTCCACGTCGACTTCCCCGCCGGACGGCGAGGGAAAGAAATTGGATGCCATGGGACGCAGAGTCATCTCGTCGGCGGCGGCGACGATTAAAGCGGCCAACGCCTTGGCTATCGTGGCCCGCTACGACAGGGAACTCTGGTACAAGATAGCTCCCCTGCTGGATTTTCTGCCGGACGACAAGAGGGCGGAGGCCCTTGAGATCCTGCAGGAAGGTGAGGTGGCCTCGGACCACGCCATCACCGTGGCGACGGACATCGCCGACACTGGGTTCCGCCAGATGGGCAACGGCGTTTGCCTTCGACGTCGCGGATGGCTCAAGGCTACGGACTTTCGGCAGGACGTCCAGACCAGGGTCCTGGACATGCCCTTCGACGGGAACAACCTGTTTGGGAAGACAGTGGACGATTCCCTTCAGGCCATCAAGGCGGATACTGAGACGGCCCGGGCCCTTGGAGTACTGCAACGGCGGACGCCCTTTCGGAGCGGCGGAGGCAAGGGCGCCTCCAAAGGTTCCGGCGGCGGTTTCGCTTCCTACCGTCAAGCGGCCCGCTCGTCGTCGCAAGAGGCCTACAGAGGACGAGGCAAGTCTGGCGGCCCCCGCCGTCGTCGCCAAGGAGGCCAAGGCGGCAAGGCCGCGTCCAAGCAGGATTGAACCGGCCGTGGGGTCGGGCCCCCACCGAAGCACCCCGGTGGGAGGCCGGCTGGCGGGCTTCGTCAGCGTGTGGGAGTCCATCTCCACCGACCGTTGGGTGCTGGACGCCCTGGCCCGGGGCCACGCGCTCGAGTTTCAAAGAAGGTGCCCGCGCGTCCCCCCCGTGGCCAGGAAAGAACTTCACGTCCCTCAACTTCTCCTGGAGGTAAAGGCGATGCTCAGAAAGGGCGCCATCGAACTCGTCCCAAAGAGGCTTCGGGGCTCCGGAGTCTACTCGCGTTACTTCCTCGTGAAGAAGAAGACGGGAGGATGGCGCCCCATCCTGGACCTGCGACGCCTGAACAAGTTCATCAAGGCGCAGAAGTTCCGGATGGTCACCCTCCAGCACGTCCTGGGTCAGCTGGAGGAAGGAGACTTCCTATCGTCGTTGGATTTGGAGGATGCCTACTTCCACATTCCCATCCTAAAGGGGCACCGAAAATTCCTCAGATTCGTGGTCCAAGGGCGTCATTACCAGTTCAAAGCCCTTCCCTTCGGACTGCGGTCGGCACCCAGGGTTTTCACCAAGTGCCTCGCACCGGTGGCGGCGCAGCTGCGCCGCGAGGGGATTCACGTCTACCCCTACCTGGACGACTGGCTCATCCGCGCCAAGACGAGGGAGCTCGCCGTGGTCCACACGGCAAGGACCGTCCAACTCCTCACGGACCTGGGATTCTCCGTGAACTACGCCAAATCCCACCTGGTGCCCGCGCAGGTCGCACTGTTTCTGGGAGCGAGGCTCGACACAGTGTCCCTTCTGGCCTCCCCGTCGGAGGAGAGGACCAGGACCATCTTGGGCAAGGTGCAACGGATGTTGGTGGCCGACGCGGCCAAGGTGAGGTCCATCAAGTCCCTCCTCGGGATGATGTCTTCCTGCATCTACCTCATTCCCATGTGCAGGCTCCGGATGCGCCCGTTGCAAGAGTTCCTGGATGCGCGCTGGATCCAGACGACGGGCAGCTTCGAGGAAAGGATCAAGCTCGACGAGAGTTTCCGACGAGCGATACGGTGGTGGGGCACCCGCGCGCATCTGACGGCGGGCATGGACTTCCAGACCCCAGCCCACCAGGTGACTGTGACCACGGATGCCTCCCTAGAAGGGTGGGGAGCGCACACCGAAAATCTGCACGCAAGGGGACTCTGGCTCCCGACGGAGAAGTCCCTGCATATCAACGTCCTGGAGCTCCGTGCAGTGTTTTGGGCCCTCAGGTCCTTCCTTCCGTCCCTCAAGGGCAAGGTGGTGAGGATCTTCACCGACAACACCACCACCATGTTTTACATCAGGAAACAGGGCGGAACCAGGTCCCCAGCGCTGTCCAAGGAGGCGCAGGACCTGTGGCATTGGGCCGTCGCCCAAGGGATTCTTCTGGTGCCGTTTCATCTGGCAGGGATAAAAAACACCATCGCCGACTCACTCAGCAGGGAGCTGCGCTCGTGCCACGAGTGGGAACTACGGCAGGATCTGGTGGATCGCCTCTTCCGACGGTGGGGCACACCCCAGATCGACCTGTTCGCGACGGCGACGAACACCAAGTGCCGGAGGTTCGCCAGCAGGTTTCCCCAGACGAGGAGCATGGGCGATGCTTTCTCGTTCCCCTGGGAGGGCCTGTTCCTCTACGCGTTCCCTCCCTTGCCTCTGCTAATCCGGCTCGTCAACCAGCTCAAGAGGTCACGGTGCAGGATGATCCTCGTCGCACCTGCGTGGCCGAGGCAGATATGGTTCCCGGACCTTCTGGACTTGTCGGCGTCCCCGCCAATCAAGCTGCCGGCGGACGCGGATCTACTCTCCAGGGAAGGAGGCGCCATCCTCCACCACGACCCGAAGTCGCTGAACTTGCAGGCCTGGCTCCTGCAGCGCTAGAGTTTGGAGGATACGACATACCGGCCGATTGCAGAGAGGTTCTTGCAAAGGCCAGGGCGTCCTCGACTCTTAAATGCTACGGACACAAATGGAAGAGGTTCTCTGTCTGGTGCTACGCACAGAAGATTAACCCTCTACGGATTACGGCTCCCCAAGTGCTGCCGTACCTGCTGACGCTGGCCAAAGCTGGTCTGGCACACGCGTCCATCAAGATTCATCTTGCTGCGATCTCCCGATACACCAGAACCACGGGCCGGACGTCCTTGTGGTCTCATCGTCTGGTGAAAGAGTTCATGAAGGGACTGTTCAGATCGTTCCCGCCGGTGAAGGCTCCGGCCCCGGCGTGGGAGCTCAACGTGGTGCTGACCAAGCTCATGGGACCTCCGTTCGAGCCTCTGCACTCGGCCCCGTTGAAGTTTCTATCGTGGAAAACAGCTTTTCTCGTGGCCATCACCTCCGCACGACGAGTGGGAGAGATCCAGGCCCTTTCCTGCAAGGCCCCGTACTTGACTTTCCACGACACGAGGGTAGTGCTCAGGACGCACCCCTCCTTCATGCCCAAGGTACCGTCGGACTTTCATCTCAACGAACCCTTGGTGTTACCTGTGTTCTTCCCGTCGCCTTCGTCGCCGGCTGAGAGGACTTTGCACTCGCTGGATGTAGCTAGAGCGCTGAAGTTCTACGTGGACCGCACGAAAGGTTTTCGGAAGACGTCACAACTCTTTGTGAACTTTGGACCTGTCAATCAGGGGAAGGCTCTCTCGAAGGCTTCCATCTCCAGATGGCTCTCCGGCTGTATCATGTACTGTCACCGGTTGGCAAACCGACCGCTGCCTGGCCGTCCGAGAGCCCATTCCACCAGAGCGATCGCAGCTACCACGGCGTTCCTATCTGGTGTGCCCCTGCTGGACATATGCAGGGCTGCTACGTGGAGGTCGACGCACACCTTCACGAAATTCTACTGCGTCGACCGGGATTCCAGGGAGGAGTCCAGGGTCGGCCAAGCAGTGCTGCGCAACCTGTTCGCCTGAGGTGAGCCTGGTGAGGAGGTAAGATGCTTAATGTTGAGTTGATGTGATGCTTAATGTTGAGCCTTTGCCACCTCCCGTGGTTGTGCATGTGTGTACTGCTATGTATTCTTTATTCATGAGCATGTGAATCCATGCCAGACCCCATGCTGGAGAAGGAACAAGTTACTTACCTGTAACTGTTGTTCTCCAGCATGGGTCTGGCATGGATTCACATGCGAACCCTCCCGCCTACCCCTCTGCGGCTCTTCACTTGGTCATACTGCCACTTCACGTGCTTCCAAATCTGAAGATGGCTGCCAGAGGCGGTGCTTAGGTAGAGGGCAGTCATTGGCTGTGGTCAGTATGACGCAGAGACCAGTGATTGGTTATTACTACGAAAGACAGATCAGAAACGAAACTGATACTGGTTTTTTCTTTACCGAGGATTCCCAGCCTGACGACGGGGAATATTCATGAGCATGTGAATCCATGCCAGACCCATGCTGGAGAACAACAGTTACAGGTAAGTAACTTGTTCCTTCTTTACAGCTGCGTGACTGGCTGGCTGCTGTGGATCTCAGGATGCAAACCTACATGTGCTGATTTACCCACCTCGTGGGCGCTTCCTCTCTTTCTCCACCAGAAGTGACTATTACCAATACAAGGTTTTGCACTCTCGGTTTTCATGTTCTCCTTGGGGCTTTCTGTGAACACCAAGAAATCAACACTGGTAGCACAACGTCGGTAATCCATAGATTTCAAGTACGACACCCACACAAGGAATGTGTTTTCAACATGGGAACGGGCAGCAGATGTTTTAACCATGGTGCATCTCTTCTTGACTCACAACTCCACCACGACTTGGCGGTTCCAACGTCCTCTGCAACTAATGGCAGCTTGTGTTCTGGCGGTGCCCATGGCAGTTACATATGCACCATATTCAGTTTCACCTGGTGGCTCAATGGGACCAAATGAGGGAGCCTCACTACAAACCAATTGGCATCCCATTTCAGATGCAGGATGAGCTCTAATGGTGGGCGAATGATCAGAATCTCCTGCTTCGAAATCCCTTTCAGGAACTCCCCACCATCAGCTGACAATGGTGACCAACTCCTCGCTCCTGTGATGGGGAGCTACCTTGGGAGATCCGAAAATCTATTACATTTGTGGTCCGCACAAAGCAGAGGAGCATACACATTTGCTGGACGTGAAGGCTGTATTTCTTGGCCTTCAACCATTCTTGCCTGTTCTCCTAGCTCATGATCCTCAAGTGTTTTATCTGAACAAATAAGGAGGGACCAAGTGAGTGAATCTGTGTGTGTATAGTCCCTTCCCCCGATCCACAGCGGCCAACCTGTTTTTAAAAGTTGCGAAATGCAACTTTGAAACTATTAGTATCCTGGCACTGTGTGCCAGGATACTAATGGCAATAAATACCTCACCAGGGAAGGGGGGAAATTACTGCTTTAGGTAATACCCCAGGACCTGAGTTAATGGGTGCCGGAGCACTACCTGAAGCGTTAATGCCCCCCCCCCCCTCCCTGCTCAGTACAAGGCTTGGTGCTTAAACTCACAGCCGGTACATTTTTTATACCAGTGTACATGAGCATGCTTGTATATGTGATAAATGCAACTAATCATTTTTTCAAGTTTTTTTTCTTGAGTTCTGGTGCATTAGGTTTCATATTCGATAGAACAGCGTTTTGGGCCACATTGCTGTGAGACAAGACTATTTTGTTCAATCTTTGTACAGTTAATTTGGAGATGTTGCATTAATATGCTGCATTAACCATGTCACCTTGTTGCAAGTTTGGTGGTAATGCAGCTGTAAATCCACTTATTTACTGCCAAAATAGATTACTGTTACTGCCAGTCGATCCCATGGACTTAACACAGAATTACGAGTTGTGGCACTGTGGTGTTGGTTCCCATTTTCAGAGTTCATAGGTATATTTTTCCGATTTACTGCAATAATTTCATGCGGTCAATCTAACGTTAATAGGTGGATGACTTACCTCCACTTATTTGCAGGAGGTAATTCGTACACCTTACCTCTAATACTCGTATGGTCATCTGGTAATTTGGTGACAAAATGACTGCCACTTTACTTCCACTTTTTGCCACACCACAATTTTCGTAATGAGACCCTATGCATGTTACAAAAGCCATTCAACCATATTTTGATATCATTTCATAAAGCCCTCCTAGCTTGATGTAATAGTTTGAAAGGCTGCTGCAATAGTCGGGTCTAATCATTTTGAGAAATGTTTATAAAGTAACTGATTGGATGAAAGGCTGGCAAGTATAATATTGCTTACATTTAGAGCTAATTTAAATAAGACATGTTGCATACATTCTCTGAGGTGTGTCCAAAGCATATAAACCATAGGATAATTAAAAACCATGATTAAGAAAGAACCATCCATCCATCTAGCGCTTGGTATTTGTTGAAAGATTAGCTGTACATAATCACATGATTGAAAAGGTTGCTGTGAACAATAAATACATTAGTTTGCATAAGACTAGCTGACATTAAAATAGAGGTATTTTTCCTCTGACTACAATTCAAAAACTCCCTATGGCAAACTGCTCTGCAATCCTCCTCCCACAAGGGTCTCACAGGTACATTTAACAACAAATTCACGTTAGAAAAGAGAGGCCCTAAATAGGATTATTTTAGGTAAAAAAGTAATCAAATATGCAAGGATGCATCATCATGCGATGATGATAATAAATATTTCCTTTGATCGAGCACCTTCATAGATTTGCTATTTTTAGGAACATCTGATTTGGGCAAGTCAAACATAATCATTAAAGATGAAAAGATACTGGGTTCTCTGAAATTGAATACTTCATTAAGATAGCTTAATGAAGTATTCAATTTAGGAGAGCTACCCTTGGAACACTATTAATTCCAAAATAATATCCATGCACTCTTAAAATCCTTATTTTGCTATGCCTAGATTTAGTTTCATTTTCTTGTACTAAAATAATGCTGTAGTTACAGAAACAGCAGTTGTAATTGAACCAATTTCTCTGATTAAAGGGGGGATCATTCTTTTTGAAGAGCACTGTAAAGGATGGATCCAAGATTTTTCCAACAGAAAAAAACTGAGGGTGTGGTAGGGGTACCTCCGTTTTTGAAAAATAAGCTAGCTTTTTCTTTATTATGACAGCTCCATGTTATGATTGGAAATCAGGGCATTTGATGCCATCGCAACCTTTACTGTTTTCAGGCTCATCTAGGACAATCCTTGGTCTGCTCTGCCCCCGTAGGAACTTGACAGGCTCATGAGCGCGTGATAGGGAAAAAAACTAGGAAAATAAAGAGGAGCTTGTTCTCTTTGATGGCTTTGAGTCTACACCCCCCCACCCACCGTAAAACGTAATTTAGGGTCCAAAAGGTTATACAGTTCGTAATCCTTTCCAGTACATTTTCTTTGATATTAGTAAGCGAGTAGGAAAATGTAATCCCCAAAGACATAAAATCAAGTTGCCACCATTTCCTACCTAAATGATTTTCTTTTTAAACAGAATGTATTGGGAGGAATTACTTCTATTAAATGTGTATCCGGGTAGAAAGGAATTTTGATTTATATAGCAGAACAGGTGTTGAGCACTGGTATCTGGATTTCTGGGAAATAGTATAATATAGTCAGTTTACACCGCAAGCTTGGATTCCATTGACTCCAAGTGAGTTTCCACTGTACTGGAAAACTGGCCGATCTATTGAAAGAGGTTCAATGACTAGGATGAATAATGAGGTTGTCTACTATCACCATATCTGGTTCCCTTTGGAATAGAAAAGTGTTCAGAGAGCGTACCTTTAATATATTTCAACTAATTAATATGTGTTAGTTTTGGACTCTGAATATAAAATGTGTACTATCAATATAAACAAATGACTTAAGCTATGCTGTCGCAAAGCTCTTTTGGAAATTACCACTTCTCTCCATTAAAAGACTTCTCTGCTTCTAGGGCAGGGTACAAAGTTTGCACTCACCCCTGGCCAGTGATAATTGACTCTTGGCGAGTCAGATATGGTGTGCTGTGTATGTATAGAATTCATGTGGCAAGTGACTTTTTATGGCTGGCTTGCAGCGTGAAATATTTCCCTGTTCTAAGGCAATTGTAGCATAACGATCTGTAAATTCTCAAACCAAATTGTGTAGAACCCCCAACCTTTTACGATCTATTTATTTGAAGTTGCAGTGGCAAATTCAATCAGAAATACCTTACAATAACACATTTATAGTTGGCAGAGGCATACCCAGAAAGGTTGCTTGTTATAGTAGCACAAAGATGAGAACAGGTGGTGAGCTAGTTTGAGGGAGTGAACAAAGTGGGACATAGACCAGGAACAAATCAAATAAAGAAACAGGTGATGTACAAAGGTACATTTAATGTGGGAATTGGACAAGAAATGGAAACTAAAGAGGAGTACTGTACACATTTACAAAATTACATTATGCAGCACTGGAGGGAGTGCTGGGGTTATGTAGAGGGAATGGTGGGAGGGAGAGCTCCCTCTTTTGCCTCATTAACATTTAAGCTGAGCTTTGAGGCGATCCCGAGTGGAAGTGGGAAGGGACACTAGGTGTGGGACTCTGAGGTTGAGCGCAAAGGTGGAGCAGATGGAGCGAGATTGTGTGTAGGCATGGATGCAGTTAGCCAGATATTGAGGAGCAAGACCATGGATAGCATTGCAGACTAGCAGAAGAAACCTGAAAAGGGAGGTATTGTGCATGGAAAGTGGGCCAACGTGGTACCCATAGGAAGAATTGGGTGAGGGTCTAAGTAGGGTATAGAGTTAGTAGTGAATTTGAGGACTTTTTCAAGAGGGAGAAGGGAGTGGAGCGGAAGGTCAAGAAGTAGGCATGAGCAGTAGTCTAGTTTGCTGAGCATGAGAGTGGAGTTTAGATTTTCTGAATGTTAAGGTCACTATCAGCAGCAGAGACAGTAGTAGTGATTAATTGTTGCAGTTAGAGGTCGGTATCAGAAGAACCCCATGGTTAGAAGCTTTGGGCAAGTGAGCAAGAAGTTCAGGCGGGAAGCATATAGACGAGGGGGCAGGGATGGCCTTAAACGCCAGGAGAAAGATGACTTTCATTTTCAAAGAGTTGAGCATGAGACAGCAGATAGCCATCCAGTGAAATATTGTAGTGAGCCAGTTGGTAGTCCATTCTGATATGTCTCGGGTGAAGGAGGGAAAGTAGAACAACATTTCTCCAGCATGGGGTCTGGCATGGATTCACATGCTCATGAATATTCCCCGTCGTCAGGCTGGGAATCCTCGGTAAAGAAAAAATCAGTATCAGTTTCGTTTCTGATCTGTCTTTCTTAGTAGTAACCAATCACTGATCTCTGGCTCATACTGCCCCCAGCCAATGACTGCCTTCTCCCTAAGCCCCGCCTCTGGCAGCCATCCTCAGATTTTTACCGCACGCTCAAGTGTTGGGAGTCCTCGTGTTTAGCTCTCGAGTTTTTTGCTGCGTGTTCATGTTTTTTTTCAGGAGATTTCTTATTTTTTCGATTTAATCGAGCCTCAAGCTCCACCGCTTCTACTTCCGATAACGGGGACCCTTTTCGGAATTCTTCTACGTCCCTCAAGGGTGAAGTTTTCGTCGAGTTTACACTTCTTGGAGGATTCCGGAAGATTTGCGGCCTACCTCAACGGACATGGCCCAGGACAACGGGAGCTCGACGCCCGGATCCAAGCTGTTCAGGAACTGCCCTGGATGCGGATTACATAACGTTTTCAAGGAGGACGAGCATTCGCGATGCCTCTACTGCCTCCATGGGGACAAGACGCATGTGGAGAAGGACTGTGCGTTCTGCAAGAACCTTTCGGAACGGACCAAACAAGATCGTCGTTCCCGCCTCGCCACCTGGCTGGAGAAGGGCACAGCAAGTGAGAAGGCGAAGAAGAAGTCTGAGCGGGCTTCTAAGTCCTTTGAGAAGCCCCGGCGACGGGGGCCCAACAGAAGGCCAAGCACCGCGGGTTTGCGGGCTCCAGGAGCGCCGAAAGGACGGGCTCTTCGGTTGCCAAGCAGGGCGCTGCTTCCCTGGCACGTTCGACCACGAGCCAGCGCTCTGGTTCGGGGAAGAGGAAGTCCGAGAACCTGGGTAGGCTGCTGGAGCGGACCCAGTCGATCTCGAAGGGGGAGCGAGGCGCTGACCCTCCCCCCAAGGCGAAGGCTCAGGACGCACCTAAGGTGGTGAGGGCTTTGATCCACCCGGCTAAGGCCTCTACCGAAGTGGTCGCTGCGACTCTGGCGGAGCCAGCTGAGACTACGCCAATGGAAACGGCCTCTGGGCCCAGAGTATCCCTGCCGCCTCGGAGGGAATCCTCTTTCCAGCCCATCGCTAAGACCCCCCATGAAGCCCCCGGCTGAAAAAGAGGGGGAGGGGGCCGGTGGCCATTACAGACTCGGAATCAGCCTCTGAGGAGGAACTGGTGGAGACCGAGGAGGGCCTCAACGAGAGGTTCAGAAACCTCAACGAGAGGTTCGAGAAGGTTCGATCCCAGTGGACCGTCCCTGCTGACGTGATCGAAGATAGCAACGACGAACAGGGCCCAATGGAGCTGCCATCCCGTCCGTCGCAGCCATTGCCCGAGCCCCAGGATAGCTCGGCGGCCATTTTGTTGGAAATCCAATCCTTATGTACCGAGATAATGATGAGATTACCACGCACCCCGATGGAGGAGCCAGAACCAGGCCCGTAGGGAAGCCCTCCGAACAAGCGGAGGAGAGTCCACCCCGCTCCGCCCTTCGTGCCTGCGAGACCGGTGGACCCCTCATCCCCCTCGCCGGGAGAGGATACGGCGACGGACGATGACGGCGGCAATGACACAGCAGACATCCCGTCGTCACCCCCCTCCCGCGGGCGTCCCCAGCCGACGAGGTTAGCTCTTTCCACGCCATGATAACAAGGGCATCCGAGCTCTTCCAGCTCTGTCCTGAAGAACAGAAAAAGGAGGGGCTTCTGTACCAACGACGAGAGGCTAAGAGGAAGATGGCCCTCGCGGTGCCTTTACTCGACGACATCTGGGACGAGGGGCTTGCGGTCCTCAAGAACCCTGCCACGACACCCGCCAAGAGGGACAGGTACGAGAAGAAGTACTGAGTCACCGATGCCTCCCCCCTGTGCCTCAGGGCCCAGCCCACGCCAGACTCAGTCTCGGCAGCGGCTAAGAAGAAGGCAGCGGGCACAGTGGCTTCAACTTCCACTTTCCCGCCGGACAGCGAGGGCAAGAAGTTGGACTCTATGGGACGACGAGTCATCTCGTCGGCGGCAACGATGATTAAGGCGGCCAATGCCTTAGCGATCATGGCCCGCTACGACAGGGAGCTCTGGTTCAAAATAGCTCCCCTGCTAGATTTCCTGCCTGATGACAAAATGGCGGAGGCCCTAGAAATTCTGCAGGAGGGCGAGGTGGCGTCGGATCACGCCATAACGGTGGCGACGGACATCGCCGATACCGGATTTCGCCAACTGGGCAACAGAGTTTGCATCCGACGACGGGGATGGCTCAAGGCGACAGACTTTCGCCAGGACGTCCAGACCAGGGTGTTGGACATGCCGTTCGACGGCAACAACCTCTTTGGTAAGGCGGTGGATGAGTCTCTACAGGCCATCAAGACCGACTCGGAGACGGCCCGGGCCCTTGGGGTGCTTCAGCAGCGACGGCCCTTTCGGAGCCCCGGAGGCAGACAGGGTGCCTCCAAAGGATCCAGCGGTGGCTCCTCCGCTTACCGGCAGGCGGCCCGCTCCTCTTCCCAGGAGGCCTACAGAGGTCACGGCAAGCAAGGGGGATCCCGCCGTCGTCGTCAAGGAGGCCAAGGCGGCAAGGCCTCCTCCAAACAAGACTGACCCGGCTGTGTCGTCGGGCCCCCACCAAAGCACCCCAGTGGGAGGCCGGCTGACGAAGTTCGTCAGCGTGTGGGAGTCCATCTCCACCCACTGTTGGGTGCTGGACACCCTGGCCAACGGGCACTCGCTGGAATTCCAAAAGAAGTGCCCTCGCATTCCTCCCGTGGCCAGGAAGGAGAATCACGTCCCTCAACTGGTGTTGGAAGTAAAGGCGATGCTCAAAAAGGTGCCATCGAGCTCGTCCCCAGGAGGCTCCGGGGCTCCGGAGTGTACTCAGGGTACTTTCTCATCAGAAAGAAGACCGGCGGTTGGTGCCCCATCCTGGACCTGCGTCGGTTAAACAAATAAATCAAGGTGCAGAAATTCAGGATGGTCACCCTCCAGCACGTGCTGGGACAGCTTGAGGAAGGCAACTTCCTATCGTCGTTGGACCTGGAGGATTCTTACTTCCACATCCCCATTCTAAAAAGGCACAGGAAGTTCCTCAGGTTCGTGGTTCAGGGACGCCACTACCAACTCAGAGCCCTACCGTTCGGATTAAAGTCGGCACCCAGGGTTTTCACCAAGTGCCTGGCACCAGTGGCGGCGCGGCTGCGCCTGCAGGGGATCCACGTCTACCCCTACCTGGACGACTGGCTAATCCGGGCAAGGTCAAGGGAACTCGCTGTAGATCATACGGCGAGGACCGTCCGGTTGCTCACAGAGCTGGGGTTCGCCATCAACTACCCCAAATCCCACCAGGTTCCATCGCAAGTAGCTCTGTTTTTGGGGCCGAAGCTCGATACTGTGGAGCAATTGGCCTCCGATTCAGAGGAGAGGACCAAGACCATCCTGGGCAAGGTGCGGCAGCTGTTAGCCACGGACGTGGCCAGGGTGAGGTCTATCAAGTCCCTTCTCGGATGATGTCCTTGTGCATCTACCTTGTGCCCCTGTGCAGACTTCGGATGCGTCCGCTACAGGAGTTCCTCGACGCCCGCTGGTTTCAGGCGAGCGGTTGCTTCAAGGACAGGATCCCCTTCGACGAGGAGTTCCGTCGGGCGATCCTATGGTGGGGCACCCGGGCTCACCTCACGACGGGCACAGACTTTCAAACCCTGGCGTTTCAAATGATGGTGACTACGGACGCCTCTCTGGAGGGTTGGGGGTCCACGCCGGAGATCTCCACGCAAGAGGCCTTTGGCTCCAGGAGGAGAGGTCTCTTCACATCAACATCTTGGAGCTCCGAGCAGTGTTCTGGGTGCTCAAGTCGTTCCTCCCGTCCCTCAAGGACAAAGTGGTGAGGATCTTCACAGACAACACCACCACGATGTTCTACATACAGAAGCAGGGGGACACCAGATCCCCAACCTTATTCAAGGAGGCCAAGGATCTGAGGCACTGGGCTGTCGCCCAGGGGATGTTTCTGGTTCCCTTCCACCTGGTAGGAATAAAAAACACCATCGCCGACTCACTCAGCAGGGAGCTGCGCTCGTGCCATGAGTGGGAACTGCGCCAGGATCAAGTGGATCGACTCTTCCAACGATGGGGCAAACCCCAGATCGACCTGTTCGCGACGGCAACAAACTCCAAGTGCCAGAGGTTCGCCAGCAGGTTCCAACAGCCGAGGAGCATGGGCGATGCTTTCTCGTTCCCTTGGGACAGCCTGTTTCTGTACGCGTTCCCTCTATTGCTGTTGCTGCTCCGCCTCATCAACCAGCTCAAGAAGTCCAGGTGCAGGATGATCCTCGTCGCACCGGCGTGACCGAAGCAGATCTGGTTCCTGGACCTTCTGGACTCGTCAACGTCCCCGCCAGTCAGGCTGCCGGCGGACGCAGATCTTCTCTCCAGAGAAGAAGGCGCCATTCTCCATCACGATCCACAGTCGCTGAACTTGCAGGCCTGGCTCCTGCAGCACTAGAGTTTGGAGGGTACGATATTCCGGCTGATTGCAGAGAGGTTCTTGCAAAGGCCAGGGCGTCCTCAACTCGCAAGTGTTATGGTCATAAATGAAAGAGGTTCTCTGTCTGGTGCACGCACAGAAGATTAACCCTCTGCGGATTACGGCCCCTCAAGTGCTGCCGTACCTACTGTCGCTGGCCAAAGCTGGTCTGGCTCACGCCTCCATAAAAATACATCTGGTTGCCATCTCCCGATATACCAGGACTACGGGACGGGCGTCCTTGTGGTCTCATCACCTGGTGAAGGAATTTATGAAGGGACTATTCCGATCATTCCCGCCGGTGAAGACCCCTGCCCCGGCGTGGGAGCTTAATGTGGTGCTGACCAGGCTCATAAGAGCCCCATTCGAGCCTATGCATTCGGCGCCTTTGAAGTTCCTATCATGGAAGACAGCGTTCCTCGTGGCCATCACCTCTGCACGACGAGTGGGAGAGATTCAGGCCCTATCTTGCAAGCCTCCATACTTGACTTTTCATGACACGAGGGTGGTGCTAAGGACGCACCCCTCCTTCATGCCCAAGGTGCCGTCGGACTTCCACCTCAACGAGCCCTTGGTGTTACCAGTTTTCTTCCTGTCGCCTTCGACGCCGGCCGAGAGGACTTTGCACTCGCTGGATGTAGCTAGAGCGCTGAAGTTCTACGTGGACCGCACGAACAGTTTTCGGAAGACGTCACAACTGTTTGTGAACTTTGGGTCTGTGAATCAAGGGAAGGCTCTATCGAAGACTTCCATTTCCAGATGCCTCTCCGGCTGCATCATGCATTGTCACCGGTTGGCAAACCGACCTCTGCCGGGCCGTCCGAGAGCCCATTCGACCAGAGCGATCGCTGCTACCACGGCGTTCCTGTCTGGTGTGCCTCTGCTGGACATCTGCAGGGCTGCTACGTGGAGGTCGACACACACCTTCACAAGATTCTACTGCGTCGATCGGGACTCGAGGTAGGAGTCCAGGGTCGGCCAAGCAGTGCTGCGCAACCTGTTCGCTTAAGGTGAGCCTGGTGAGGAGGTAAGAGATGCTTAATGTTGAGTTGTTGTATTGCTTAATGTTGAGCCTTTTGCCACCTCCCGTGGTTGTGCATGTGTATACTGCTGTGTATTCTTTTATTCATGAGCATGTGAATCCATGCCAGACCCCATGCTGGAGAAGGAACAAGTTACTTACCTGTAACTGTTCTCCAGCATGGGTCTGGCATGGATTCACATGCGAACCCTCCTGCCTACCCCTCTGCGGCTCTTCACTTGGTCATACTGCCACTTGGCGTGCTACCAAATCTGAGGATGGCTGCCAGAGGCGGGGCTTAGGGAGAGGGCAGTCATTGGCTGGGGGCAGTATGACCCAGAGATCAGTGATTGGTTACTACTAAGAAAGACAGATCAGAAACGAAACTGATACTGATTTTTTCTTTACAGAGGATTCCCAGCCTGACGACGGGGAATATTCATGAGCATGTGAATCCATGCCAGACCCATGCTGGAGAACAACAGTTACAGGTAAGTAACTTGTTCCTTGAGTGTTATCCGCAAAGTGAAATCTAAAGAACAAGATCAGTCTTTTTAGGGTAGAGGTTGAAGAACAGAGGTCCAAGGACTGCCCCTTGGCGACACAGATAGGGAGAATGGTGGGGTCAGAGATTTGCGAGTTCCAGGCAGTTTTAAAGGAACGATCTTCCAGGAAGGAGGCAAACAAGTCTATAGAAGACTTGTGAAACCCAAGGGCCTGGAGAGTGAGGAGGATGGAGGACTTGGTAACAGTGTAGAAACTGACAGAATGCCCAAAGGGATGAGGATAGGCAAGAGTTCAGAGTAATGAGCATCACAGAAAAAGTTGTAGACCTGCATGAGTGCAGTCTTGGTGCAGTGTTCACTTCGAAAGTCAGTTTGAAGTAAACATTGCACCAAGACTGCACTTATGCCCAAGGGCAGTTTGTGTTGTACTGTGCCCAAGTTCCTGTTAGATGAATTCTGGCATGGCCTCCCCAAGGTAAGTACAGTCTTTATGGGTATGTGGTAGCCTGGTTTTAGCCTCTGGTGGTCTAGGGGTTGTTCAGCATTTCTGCTCAAGTTCGCTTTGCTGCTGGGGAGCGATGTGCAGCATGTCGGCTGGCTGTGTAGGCTCTCCGCTATAGCTTCCACTCTCTTGCTTTGCAGGTTCACCGCTCCAAAGAGTATGGCGTGGGGTGCTGCTGTGATGTGCTACTTATGTTGGTAGCTCGCTTCAGCTGCCGTGCTTTCAGTTCTGGAACAGAAAGAAAGGACCTGGCGAGCATTTGTTAGGTGGTGATGCAGATGAATACTGCCCAGATTTAAGCCAGCAGTTGGGGAGGGGGCTGGAGTTTTGGCCCTCTAAACTGCTACAGTCCCCACTGGGGTAGGACTGGCTCTTGCTTCCCAGCTGGTAGGCTACCCACCACAGGTTGAGAGGGATTCCCATCCCCTCTTGACAAGGTTAGGGTACTGACCATGTCGTATTAACCATAAGAAGCATAGAGGTTCCTGATCGAAGGGGTATACAGGTTGCTCTATTTTTTCAGTGCTTCCACACCATTCACACTTTTCTGATCGCTCCATAGAATTGCTTTGATTTTACAGAGAAGGCAAAATATTTTGTCAATGTTGGTCTTATTCTATTGGATTAATTTCTTTTTATTTTCCTCAGGAGTAAATGCAAGCAGTTTTGGTAATACTACCAACACAGTTGTGCAACCTACACAAACTGAGACTCTCAAACCTCAGGAGCCAACTTCTTTGCCCACACCAGGGTGAGTGGTAAAACTATGAAATCTATTCAACAGCATGAAGCATGGACGTTCACCACATTTGAGTTGTAACTACTTGAGGTACCATTGATTCTTACCACAGCATTATAAAAAAAAAGCAGGGGTTGGCACTCCAGTTGTCTCTGTTTCAGACAGGTTCTAATAGAAAAACTGAGCATTTATAATTGGATTTGTCCATTATAGGTATTGTCGTCGTGTCCATCCCCTCATGCATTATCCCTCTGTATAGGGATCACCCCTGACTGTCCAGAAGATGCCGAGTTGGTTAAGGCTTACCATTATGAAGAGTATGGATTCTCATTGGAGTGCTCCCAGGATACTGTTGCTTTTCTCTTAAAGATATATTTTGCATCACACTTTGCTAGCATTTACTGTTAGGGAGATTTTTGCACAGGCCTTTGTCTTTGAGATCAGGACAAAGGAGCAGGACTTCACTGAGATGTTGCTGGAGGCAAAGCTGGTCAGCTGCAACGGTTGTTCTCAGGTGTTCAGCGGGCTGCACTTCTTCATAGGGGTCTTGGCTCCAAAGATTATCGGTTGAATGGCTGCAGGGGTCCTCTTGTTATCCAGAATTTGGACTGGAGTCTCCACAAGGTCCACCAATGGCAACAGTCTGCACCGTTCAAACTGGCAGGGGCTGTCCAATCGCAGTTCAATGATAGACACACTGGTCACACTATCTGCCCAGCAACAGGCACTCAGTGGCACAGATGTGGACTGGGACTAGGTAGTCCCAGCCCCCACATACGACCAGACACACAGAATGCCACTTTGTCTGACCAAGCAAAAGCTTTTCCAGGGAAAGGGGTTTCCATATATGGCAATTCCTGACTCGAGATGGCAGGAAAAAGGCCAAAGGTCAATAGGGGCAAAAGGACAAGGCGAAAAATCTCATGGCACGCTATTTTAGAGTATATAGTACTCTTTATGGCATTATGCAGTAAAAGATGCACAAGTAAAAAAATTAAAAACGCAGTAGGGAAACCTATCCACTGCCACCAGTCCATCCTGGGCATGTTGCATTTGTTATCACAAAGTTACAAAAGAAAAAGCAATTAGGATACAAAGTATCCTGACCTTCCTTTTCTTTAGGGTGATCGGTGCAGCTTTAAAAATACAAGAAATCCACTAAGGCTGACATAGTCACCCAGTACTGATAGACTTATGGGCTGATCACATTCCTCATTACAATTAGCACAAAGCAAGGGAAGTAAAGCAGAACGCTTTACCTCCAAATAGTCAGGTCAGCAGGTAAGATGAAGCAAAAAGAAGTGTGGTGGAGGAAACCAGCAAAAGAAAAATCTTTCCTATCATTGATGAATTGTTGCACTTATTGTTATGACACCAACATCTGTAAACGTTTTTTGACATCTATGGCACATATATGGAGCAGAGGGAGTTACCCAGGGTTAATCTAGAACAGGCCTAGCAATTCACATACTGGAGTATTGTTTTTAATGAAAGTTTGGCACATTGAGAGACAGGCTACCTCATAAAGAAAGGTTAATAATGTCCTTATTTATACTTTTTAACCTGTTGGGCAGCCACTCTGCAGAGTGCCTCGTAGGTACATGTCAAACCAGATTGAGACCATTTGGGCTCAGAATCAGATATTTTGGGCTCCTTGTATTGTGACCAGATGCATCGATCTGCATCTGTCTTCTTTAAGAGATTTTTAGGCCTTCCCAAATCCGTTCATGCATTAGTAATGAAGTACCTCAGAGTGGTTTAACTGCTGAAGCAAATGTTAAACCTTGTGGTTGTGACTCATTATGGGCCAATCAACATGTGTGTTTCAGCAAAATCCTTACGTTGGATATTTGTGTTAAACAGCACTTTAGTAATAGCCTATGGTTATTCCACATCAGGCATCTGCTGAATCTTCTTGGTAAATCAGCTTTTCTCACTAATATTCTTGCCATTGCATAATGTGAGGGAGCCAGATTCCTCTCAAAGGTCAAAAACACATTTCATAAATACAAGGATGACCCAGAATTCTCCAAGCTACACAACCATGCACAAGATATTGGCAGTATTCCGGGTAAGATGGAACAATATCTGAATTGGGTTGCTAATTGTAGTTGGAGAAAATGGGTAGCTAATTTTTGATTTAGTTCCCTACTTATTTGGAAGATGTTTGCTTCTTGGTCAAAATCGGAATAAGCCACTTGTGTATGTCTTCTGCTCAATATATGAGGAAACTGAGCTGCACTTTGTTTTATCCTGTCCCCGGTATGTACAAATTCAAACCCAAACTCTAGAGGGTTCACCCAATGCTGCCCAGTATTAGAGTATTTGAAATTAATTGGGGCTCAAGTGGTGGCTTGGACTCTTCACAATTTCTACTGAATGCCCAAGCAGAATGTTCAGCATTTTAATCTGTATTAATCACTGCACTGAACCTTACGCTAATATTTGTATCTTTCAACCATTTTCTTTATTAAGTGTATTCCTTTGTTACGTTTTTATTTGCATTATGGAAGTTCGATTGTTTTTAAAATTGGTTATATAGATAGTTTTTTATATTTCCTTTTTAGTATAGTATTATATAAATTCTGGTTCTTTATCTAACTGGTCTGCAATTCAAAGATTTTATCATGCATATGTAAGTGATTTTGTGATGCACATTTATGGTATTCTCTCCTGAAATTAAGCGTACGTCTTGAAATGATCTCTGTTGTTTTGACACTTTCCCATCCGTCTTTAACACATTTACTTAGCTAGTTGGCCTCTGTCATCACTACTGACAACCAACCACTCTATTGTACTGGTAATTTGCACAATGGCTGCCACCATAGATGTTGCTCCCACCTCTCCTTCCAATACGGTGCCAGTCTCATTCTGTATGATTTTGACCCGCAGCCTAGATAGGCAATTAGCCACTATGTTATTTTTACCATGCACATACTTTACTCTGGCATTCTGTGTCATGATGTCCACCATCCAGCAGCATAACCTGCAGTGGGATCTACACCTGGAGCTGAACATGTGAATCAAGGGTTTGTGATCTGTCCCTATAGTTAGTGGAAGGCCTATTGTCGGCGTCTTAAAATGTCTCAAACACCAACATGCACCCATTGCTTCTTTCTACAGTGATTCAGATTAGTTTCAGCCCTTGAAGGCCACAGGAAGTGAATGTGATGGTCACTTCTTCCTTCTTGGATTTGATTCAACACGCCACCTAATCCTTTGTCAGTTGTATCTACTGTTATCAGTATGTGAAGTGGTTTTAAACATCTTCAGTGCAAGTTCATTTTTGATGTCCGAGTTCACTCTGTTAAATTCCTCTGGGTCATCTCACCTTTATGCATATTTTGTGTTTTTCTTTAACAATTTCCTCGTTTAGTCTTTTGGTGGCAAAATTCTGGACACATTTGGAATACATTTCTGCCATGCCTGACAAGGGCCTCAATTGATCTTAATAAGGCAGAAACCCCACAATGCTGACCATAAGGTTTCTTTTTGGTTAGATCCCTTTCTGGCAAATAGTGTGTCCAAAGTATTCAACTCCTATTCTACTTTTCTCTAATTTTAGCATGAGGCCCTTTACTCTGATTAAGCTCATCACTGCCCTTAAATGCTTGCTGTGTTCTTTTCACTTTTCCCTGTGATAAGAATATAGTAGTAGACCCCTAGCATCGCTCGGAGGAGCTCCTGCTTGAGGTGATGAAATACTGCAGTGACCAAAAGTAGACCAAAAGACATCTGGTGCCAATTCTTACCCAAGGGCGTTATGATGTCAGTAGCCTTTATTGTGATTGTTCAGATAAGTTGGTAGACGGAAGAGGTCTGATGTTGTTTAAATGTTAACTGATTCAATAGTTTTCAGCATCTGGTCATTGTTTAGGTATTGTGTAGCGATCAACCCGTATGTTGGCATTCAGGTGACAGAGGTCAAAGCACATACAGATGCTGTTGTTGTGTTTTGTGTTTTCTTACAATTGCAATGCCTGCCAACCACGTTGATTCTCTGAGTTGAATGATGCTGTCCCTCTGTAACCTCTCAATTTCTTTGCCTAATGTCTATCATCCTTTTATGGGCAGAAGCCTGACTGCGCTACTGATCACGCTTCTTTCTTCATTGCAATCTGGTGTTTGAATCTTACCACTGATCCCATTTTATAATTAAATACTTCAAGGTAGCTCTTGTGGTGCCCATTGGTATCTCATATGTTAGTCTCCCAAATTTGTGAGGATGGGGCGTGTTTCCCCTTGGTGTCATTTTAATCTGAGCCTGCTTGTCCCACCACACAACTGCACAGCCATTTCTTGCATACATTTTGCAGATTGTAGCCGTGTCCTCAAATCTTACGTTTATCCACTTGCAGCCAGGCTCTTGGATAGGGTTCTTTATATAAACTGCCCGCTTCATTCGCATCCCAAACAAGGTAACTATACTCTCCCTGAGATTTCTTTCTGCCATCCCAGCATCAATCGTTTTATACAGAAGGTCATCTGAAACTGTTGCTGTGCCTATTGTGCTCACACATGGTTTTCCCTTATATTTTCAATAGGCATATGCATAGTGGCCCACAATTCTGAAGCCGGTGCATTCCACCCTGACAGGCGAACACTTTTTGTCGCTCTGAAGTTTGTCCTACCCACACTCGTTACATTTGGGTCCTTGTCAGGTGTTGGGTCCCGCTGTGAACTCTCATCTATTGGACCACTGCTTTTCTGGTGGTGTTAGTTTCCCCAGAACTCTTTGTGGCTTGCTTTGGTTTGTCCCCGGTAGATTCCTGTGGATAAGAGAAACCTCCTGTGTACTGCCAGTGTCTTCCTCTTGTCTGGATGTAGTGCAGTCTGTGTTTTTTAGTGATTTGAAATCTGTGTGTTCCACTTATTTATTTTGGAATATCTTTACAAATGGTGTCTCCAATCGGTGTTCTTGGCAATATCTATGGCCTGTTCCAGTGTGGCATTCTTGGCCTGTAAAAATCTTTTCTGGATGTTCTGGTCAGATGTGTGAAGAATGAATTGGTCCCTTAGGTATTCATATGTAACTAATGTGAATTTGCTGATGCGTTATAGTGTTGAAATGTAATTCTCTACTGATATCTCTTGATGTTGCTTCTGTGAAAACTGGTAGTATTGTTCCAGAAGTAACTTAGTTTTGTTCCCATTGGATCATCCTCCTCTGTCAGTGTCTGGAGTCACGGGTTCTTGCAAATTTCTGGCGAGATGTAGCGATTAATTGTGTAGACAGTTGAAGAGAGTGGCTTCTTTAATATTGTCATTCTACTTCTTCCCACTTACGGCCCAATATGGAAGCAAAATAACTATTGTACCCGTTGGATGGTGGACTCTGCTGGTGTTAGGATGGGGCAGTGGTACTGGCTTGTTCTGTATGGTTGCTGAGTCATTATGGGCTTGCAGGTCTCGTAACATCTGTATTGTTGACCACGAAGTCTTGTGTGGTCGATTTAACTGCTTCCTTGTGTGGCATGGGTCGCTTGGCACAGTGTTCTGGTGCTGCTACTGTTATGGGTGGGCTGTTATTGTTTTAAGTCTTTCTCCAGAGATCTGATTGTCACTGTGCTTATTGTGGAAAAAGATCTGTACCTGAAAGGAGATCGTCATGGGCAGAAACTCTTGTATGACGTCTGTTAAGTGGATTTTCAGAATCAACCTTGTGGGCAGATTCTGAGAGGACAACAGGAGGAGACACTCCTGTCTAGTGGATCTCTATCCAAGGTAGTGTGACTTAGCAGCAAGGATTCAACTTTGGACAGTGTAACAGTGGTGGAAGTTTCAGTTATGCACTCTTAACGCAAGTTAGGCAGAATGTATAAACATACTGTAAACTTGTATTAGACCTTCAGCAAACTCTTATCAGTTAAAATCACAGGAAAGCCAAACTGCCAAACTAACTATTTACATTCACCATGGGGTGCTCGAACAGCTAGTTCAGGTTCAAGTAAGAACACTAGAAAGCTATACATTTAGTAAAGCAAGTGAAGAAAACAAAGGTAAGTACTAGTAAACCAGTTAGAATCGGGCAAGTAATGTAAAGAACAATAACATAATTAGACTGTCTTATTCAAAAATAAGACCCTATACTTAAAAAATCCTTTCCTTCTAAAGGAGGTGAGGCATAATACCCTAAAAGTCACAAGCCACAAAGTTGCCTCTTTTTTGGTGGTGAGGAGTCTTTTAAGGAGGCAGAACAAGTGTTGGCAATGCCGAAATGTAAGTGTTCCAAGTAGTAAAGAACAAAGTAAGCAAGGTTCTTAAGGTGTCCTCTCTGTTGCACCACCTTAGGTGAAGCCCAGTGGGGAATCAGTTTGCAGAAATCCACTGATCACAAACAGGCAAGGGAGAAGGAAGTGTTAGGACTTTTCGCCCTTTAAAAACTATGGAAGGAGTGCGGGGCGGAACAGGTATTTTAACTCACCCCCTGTACTATATTTTTACTTTCCATTCGAGGGGGGCCAGAGGGCCTCTGGGGCAGATGCCATTTTCGGCTTTGGTATATTGGGTCTGGCTAGCTGCCGGTTCAGTACTCTGACAAGACGGTTCCTGTGATAAACAGCTGTATGACCCTGGCACTACAAGAAGATGGCTACCATGATGCGGAAGACCTCATGAGACCAAAAAAGACCAACAGGGGAAAACTATTCATAGGATGATTGCCTTCTCCAACATTATAAACATCAACAGTAGGTATCACACACATATAGTATGGAGAATATGGAAATTATGAACAAAACAATGTGTGTATCATCTAATATTCACTAGAGGGGCTAATGCTGACCCTAGATAGAAGCACACCCTGTCCCTGGATGGGGAGTGCTGTCCCTAGGTCAACAGTGCTGTGCCGCCTTTCTAAAAGAAAAGGGAGAGAAAACTGTCCCTCCACTTGTAGGACCGCAATGGTCGCTTTCGAATGAATTGTGCCCTCCCACGTATTCCTCATCTTTGATATACAATATCCATCTTCTGCTGCTTTGGAAAAACATTTTTCCAGCAGAGGGGCACTGTGTGTCGATGAAGTTGACCCGATGTCCCTCAAAGGTCTCCGTCTCGAGGATGATGTCATCGAAGGTATACATAGCAGGCACAGCGCCTGTTGGCTTTAGTTCTGTTTTTCCGAGTAAGTTTACGCTTTGTGAACTACAGTGCACTTCAGTAGTTTTGTTCGCGAAAATACGAAAATGTCTTATGATATGACATTTATAACGTGCCTATATACAAGTGTTTCAATATGCGACGAGGCAAGGGAGGGGAAACAAAGGGAGGACAAAGACAACGATCTTACTAGGCCAAGTGACATTGAGATTGTGCAAGTGCAGGGGAGAATGGCGGGGAAAAGTGCCAGGGAAAGGGGAGGAAGGGCAAATGCAGATCACAGGATCAAAACAAGTAGTGTGACCAGCAGGTGGCTGTGCAAGGGTAAATACAGACAACAAGTGTCTGATAAGTGCAGGTAAAGGGACTGTAGGGTTGCAGATACAGACCCAAGTGCAAGGGTTACCAGGAGGCAGTGCAGGTGTGCAACTGGGCGGGCAGGGACCTGGGCCCGAGGTTCAGAGGGTGGGAAGGTGATGAGTGCAGTATCAGACAGGAGATCATCAGTGAAGAGGAAGAGAGACGGCAGAAGCAAAGAGTAAAGTCTTGAGATGCTTCCGGAACTGGAGATGTTTCTGCTCAAGTTTGAGATGCAGGGAGGCTGTTCCAGAGCGAGGTGCCAGCCGAAGAGAGAGATCTGCCCCAACTCGTTGCTTGGAGAAGCGCCTGACCCTCAGGGAGTTTGAGTTGGAGGAGTGAAGAGCTCGAGTAGAAAGATATTTCTGAAGAGAGAGTTGGCGGTATTCCGGTCCCAGGCTCCAGAAGGCCTTGTGGACGATGCCAAGTGTCTTGAACTTGATCCTTGCAGCCACTGGGAGCCAATGGAGAGATTTCAGGGCTGGAGAGATACGATCCCTGGGCTTGAGGTCAAGGACAAATCTCGCAGTCCTGTTCTGGATGAGTTGTAGAGGACGGAGAGTAGAGGTAGGCAGATTTAAAAAGAGGCTGTTGAACTAGTCAAGCCTAGCGAGAACCAGAGCTCTGGGGGGAAGGAGAGGAAAGGAAGAATGCCTCTGAGGAGGTGCAGTTGGTAGTTTGACTTCTTAGAGACGTCAGATGTGAGGCGAGAAGGAGAAGGTGGAGTCGAAGATGACCCAGAGGTTCTTAGCCTCACAGGTGAGAGCAGGAAGACTCTTCAACTTCAACACCTACTACCCTGAAGACTGGGTTTAAGAAGTGTCAGGACTGCGATCCCAAGATGTGGATAACCGATTCACATAGAGTATGCTTATAGTGTCTCGGTGTGGAGCACAAGACCTCGACCTGCTTGAAATTCCAATCGATGACTGGAAAAGCTCTGCAGGGGTAAAAGGGGAAATTGGCGGTAGGTAGAAACCCCAAGAAATCCCCATCGACTACCCCATCGAAGAAACCACCTTCGGACAATGCGAGAGGTGACTCTCCTTGAAGGAAGAAGGTGAAAAGGTCCAGGTCAAGTAGTGGCTCCCACCACTCCTCATCGTCGTCGAGTAAGTCGAAGAAGAAGCACACCATAGGTCGCCCACTTTGACTTCTTCGTTGGATTCCTCTCTTGAGAGAGCTATATCCTGTCCCACTAAGGCCTCCACTCCTGTCGAATGGGAAGCATTCAGGTCAGAAATGCTAAAAATATTTGAAAAACTAAAACCCTTGACAAGCCATGCTCCTACCGTGCCTTCTAAAGACTATAAGGAAAGGGCTTGAGCCAAATCCTACAAGCCCTCGAGCCCGGGACGAAGACTAGATCACATCGAGAGCCGTCGAGGCCTCGACGCGATGAGAAATTATCGAAGGATGCTTCGAGCCGCAAGTCGAAGAATAAGTCGAGGTCGTCTACACCATCAAGGCCATAGATGCCAGCTGCGCCATCAACACCAATGGCGCCTTTGACAACATCGATGCCATCGAAGCCTTCGAAGTAGAAAACGACTTAATTGCAAATATCGATGACTCCTTGAACGCTGAGTTCAACATTTGTGAAGCCTTCAACGCCCATACCAGATAAAACGTATACTCCTTTTCCTAGAAAGAATTATTTTAAATCACTAACCTCGATTTATGAGGAAAATGAGCCATCAAATAACAATGTATCATTTGGGTTACAATATGGTACACCAAATGTCCCCGATAGCTTTTTATCAGAGGAGTCGAGGCAAAAAGATCTTTGACACCTTACAAACAGCCAGTAGAGTGGATACTTCACCAGAGCTAGAATTTGGTAAACCTGAATCTGATGAACATGCAGATGCATTATATAGACATTTGATGTCTAAGGTTGTAGATTACTTGGGATGGAGTAGACCTACCATCCCGTTCGAGCAGGATGATCTAACAGACATCCTTGATAAGGGCCCGCAAATGGATCCCATTTTACCTTTCTGTATTGCGCTTCAAAAAAGGGTGTCTGCCAATTGGGAGACGTCAGAGTAAGGACCGGCAGTAAACAAAAACTTGACAAGATAATACCGGCCATCTACTAGTGGCCCCAACTACTTGTCAAAACACCCCACCCCAGAAAGTCTGGTGGTGCGGGCAGCTACTGCAACCTCAAAACAGGCAGCTTACCCAACCATCCTTCTGGATAAGGATGACAAAGAGTCGATGCATGGGTAAACAAAGAATATTCTGCGGGGAGCATGGCTCTTAAGTCATACAACTCCATATGTGCCTTGGCAAAGTGTTCATTCACTATATGGGACTGTTTTTCTATGGCGGCTGAGCATATTCTCGAAGGGG
The DNA here is from genome assembly GCF_040938575.1 of Ambystoma mexicanum. Taxonomy (NCBI): domain Eukaryota; kingdom Metazoa; phylum Chordata; class Amphibia; order Caudata; family Ambystomatidae; genus Ambystoma; species Ambystoma mexicanum. Next base: position 629,248,499 of record NC_090922.1, on the reverse strand, counting down.
AGGAAAGAGATGGTTTCTTGGCTATTGAGGACGGCAAGGAAGCCATGTACGAGTCTCTTCAATCGGGTCTGGATTCTGCTGACAGCATCAGCAGAGCCATGGCAACAAGCACAGTAATTCGCAGATTTGCGTGGTTGAGAAATTCTGGATTTGCACCGGATGTGCAATCTAGACTCCTTAACATGACTTTTGACGTGTCTCACCTTTTTGGCAGCAAGGCTGACGAAAGCCTTGAGAAGTTGCTGACCTCGAAGGTGGCAGCCAAATCTCTAGATGCCACTATTAGGCAGCCACAGCCCTTTCGCCCCATTGGACAGCCTTGCAGGGGTAGATCTTTTCGCTTACTCAGTTGGAAGTCCGAGCGAAATGGCTGGTCAAAAAGGCCAAAAAAGATTCCCTTGTGGTGGACGAGGGAGAGGTGCAAAGCTCCCTCAAGCAGGGGCATCCTTAGCCACTGGTTCAGCCACCTCAAAACCTCTGAGGTCTTGAGTCACGAAACCCCAGTGGGAGGCAGACTGTCTCAGCATCTGAAAGAATGGAGAGACATTACTTAGAATGCTTGGGCATTAGAAACCATAGCCCAAGGTTACTGCCTTCCCTTAATTCAAAGACCTCAGAACCATCCACCGGGGAGCCATTCTTTGAGGGTTCCAGATCCGCTCCTTGTGCATGAAGTTTTGGCCCTGCTAGAGAAAAGTGCTTTAGAGCCAGTTCCTGTAGCGGAGAAGAATAAAGGATGGTACTCTCCATATTTCCTAATACCCAAGAAGGACGGAGGACTGAGACCCATTTTGGACTTTGAGATACTTTAACAAGTTCCTCAGGAAGGACAAGTTCAAGATGGTCACACCTTCTCAGATCTTTCAGGCCATCCAATTCCAGGATTGGATGGTGCCATTGGACCTTCAGGATGCTTATTTTCATATGCCAATCCATCTCAAGCACAGAAAGGACCTGATGTTCGCCTCTGGCGGTTCTCATTATCAGTTTTGAGTTCTGCCTTTCGGGCTGACCTCCGCACAAGGGTTTTCACCAAACTGATGGCAGTGGTGGCAGCGAGTCTCAGGAGAGGGGGGATTTATGTCTACCCCTACCAGGACGATTGGTTGATAAGGGCGCGTTCTCCCGAACAAGCACTGGATCCTCTCAACGTCACCTGCCACTCTTCACAGACTGGGCTTCTCCCTCAATTACAAGAAGTCCCATATGACACATTCTCAAACTCCAGCTCATCAGAGTTGTTCTGGATACATCCTTGTGAAAGAGCTTGCCACCCAAGGTGAGGGTTCAGGACATTCTACAGATGGTCACCAAATTGCCCAGCGTCTCCAAGTCTTTGATTTTTTTGAGGTTGCTCGGCCTCATGTCATCATGCATTTTTCTGGTGCCGGAGGCCCGCCTGAGAATGAGATCCCTTCAATGGGCTCTCAGAACTCAATGGTCCCAGTTCTCATGAAAGATGATGGACCTACTTCAGGTTTCAAGCAGGGTCGCCCAGGATCTTGTGTGGTGGGCCTGCGAGGACAACGTTCTGAAGGGAGAAAGTTTTGGCAACCATGGCTGGAGATAACCGTAGTGCCAGACGCCTCTCTCACGGGTGGGGAGCCCACACCAACGAACTGACAATCAGCGATCGTTGGTCTCCATCAGAGTCCAAACTACATATCAATATTTTGAGGCTGAGGGCAATCAGACTGCCGCTGAAGGCCTTCCAACCCTCTGTACATGGAAAGAATGTCCTGATAATGACGGACAATGCAATGGCCATGTACTACCTCAATAAGAGACGAGGTGTAGGGTCACTACCACTGTGCAGAGAGGCAATGCAGCGCTGGTATTGGGCAATTCAGGAAGGAATCTCTCTATCAGCAGTTCACCTAGCCGGAGGGCAGAACACAGCGGCGGATGCTCTGAGCAGGCATAGCAGTCTCCCACAAGTAGGAACTAGCTCAGGGAGTCCAAGAGGTCTTCACCCTTTGGGTAACTCCTCAAGTGGATCCGTTTGCGACCGGTGTCAACCGGAAGTGCTAACTATACTGCTCCAGGGAATTTCCCCCAAGTGGAGCTCTAGGAGACGCGTTCGTGGTGGACTCGGAATTTCCACTTCTGTATGCGTTTTCTCCCGTCCCAGTAATTCCTCACGTGATCAGGAGGTTGAGAAAGTTCGGAAAACACATGATCGTAATTGCCCCGGATTGGGCCAGGCAGACGTGGTACCCGGACCTTCTGGACATGTCCATCTGCCTTGCAATATGTCTTCCTTGAGTGGACCTTCTCGAGTGAGAGGTAGGTCAAGTTCTCCATCCAGAGGTCAAGCCACTCAGCCTTCACGCTTGGTTTCTGAGAGGCTGAGATACAAGGATTGGGACCTCCCGGATGATGTAATGGAGATTTTCCTGTCGGCCAGAAGGCCAGTAACAAAGTCCTTGTGCCGTTGGAACAAATTCTGCAACTGGTGCATAGAAAAAAATATAGACCCTTTTCTATGCAAAACACTGGAAGTGATTATCCTTTCTACTATCCTTAGCCAATCTGGTGCTCCAGGTTGGAACTATTAAAGGCTATTTGACGGCGCTATCCATCTTTAAGCGCTCTTCAGAAGAATGCTCACTTCAAAATTCCACTGGTGGCACAATTTTTAAAGGAGATCACCAATGTGTTCTCCCCATCACCTTTCCAGGTTCCTGATTGGGACCTTAATATGGTTCTAAAATTCCTAATGTGTGCACCTTTTGAACCTTTACACTCACGTCCGTAAGTTTGTTAACCTTTAAAACCTTTCTATTGGTAGCTCTTACTTCAGCCCGTAGAGTGAGTGAGTTGCAGGCACTTTAGTCCCAGCCACCCTTTACCATCTTTCATAAGGATAGGGTTGTTCTAAGAGTTAAATCTTCATTTTTACCAAAGATCATTTCTGATTTTCAAATACTACAGAAAAATGTTTACCTTCTTTCTATCCTTACAAACAGGAGTCAAGTCAGTGGGAAATATATAAATTCACTTTAAGGGCATAGTCCTACCATTGAGGAGATGGACACAGTACTGCTGGTCATAAAACAGATCACCATACACCAATCAATACATAATAAAAAGTAACATGTTTATTACATTTCTTTTCAATTTATTTCAATATGATAAAAAACAGGATTAAATAGCCTACAAAACTTGTGCAATGCATAAAGTTGTATCATACAATTTAAGAAATAAAGTGCATACTGTGGTAAAGTGCTAATGCAAATTGTAAACCTCGAGAATATCGGCAGCAAATAGATCAATCTTAGTAAATAACAAATGCAAAACTCAAGAGTGACTGGGGGGTTTCCCTAGGTGAATGAAGGGGATCACTCAACCGGGGATGCCCACAGAAGCTCGGAGATGATTCAAATGTGCAAATAGCAAATGTATATTAATAGCACATTCTAAACAATGCAAAAAGTCAAAGTTGAATCAATAATAATAATCATCAAACAAGATGACCAATTGTAAGAAAACTCAATACCAGAGTAAATACACATCTAAAAGACATACACATAAGAATACGAGTTAGGAATGCTGTGCGTCAACTACTACGGTGTCATGCAAAAAATAAACGACAATCAAGAATGGCATGGCATCATTAAAGCTTTAGTAGTTTCGATGGAAGAAGTGCATCTTGCAGAAAGGTGCAGATGGAATCCATCTTCATCAGGACAAAGCATTCCCATAAATTAGATTTTTTTCTGGGTCATTCAGCGACATCTTAAGACATGTCATGTGAACTAAGGGGAGAAGAGGTTATTACCATAGTTTCTACCCTAACGGGGGCTGGTCCCAAAAGCCAGTCGGTAAATTCAGGAAATAACGGCTCAGCCACGCCACGAAAAGATCTCATGAAAATCAGATCTGTAAAGCAAAGTGTCACAACACCTCAAGTTATGAATTACCTAAAGTCTAAATGATCAAAACATAATTCCAGAGTTAAAGAAAAACCAACTAATCTGGAGGAAATCAACCTAACCAAAAATCAAACAATTAATCAATTTAAAATGAAAACCAATGTATGTTCCTAAAGAAACTAAAAAGTTAGACAACTAAACAACTAAAGGGAACACGCAACTCACCTCCAGGGCTGGTCAATTGTGCAAATGCTGCCCAAAAGATATAGCATTCAGCAGCTTGCGATGTCAGGCGCTCTGTCAAAAGTAAAGCTCTAGTGTGGACTGGGATTTAATTGATCCATGTGGAGAAGATGGACAGCGTCTCTAAAGTTCCCGACGTCTGCAATATGGCCTGGTCTGGACAAACAAATAAATGGAACAAAAAAGAAAGCTCATTAATTACATACAGACTGGGAGTAGTGCGGGTATAGAACAGACAGCTCTGGCATGCACGAAGCGTGCAAATTAAGTATCAAAAGATGCGAGAGATGGATCAAAACCACTATCTCGCTTGAAGACGAAATTGGCAAACCAATGCAGAGCTATGAAAATGCGGGCTCTACGCGTACATATTGCCCGGGCTAACGATGGCCAGAGGGCAAGGTTGAGAGATAACCAACCTACCCAATATTAAACAACTTAGGCCGCAGTAGCAGAGTACTCCATTCGTTCCCAGAGCCGCACCGAACAAAGTGTCGTGTTCTAGATGAGAACAACCCCCCACTTACCTGGTCATACAGGGACCGACGCCGACCCGGCTCACACACGAAAGAAACCGGAAATGCCGGACCCGCGTCTGCGCAGTAAATCTTGGTCTAGATGTACGTTTTAGACATATAATGCGTAACGTACCTCGGGTCGAACGTCGCGCGTGGGAGGGGCGACGAGACGCCACACCGTACAACTCGGTGGTTGTCTATCCAGGATGAATGTCCAAATAAAACTAAAATGAACACAAGAACCGAGTCTACGCGATGAAACAAATTCCACCGCCATGTTTGATAGGGCTAGCAGCCGTGACGAAAGAAAAAAAAGCTATGAGTGAAACTTAGAATGTGAAAATAAAAATAAGTGTAAATATAAATGAAAACCTCTATAATAAAATATTAGGCACGCTAGCCAGCTCAATAAATGGTCGGAACAACTATGAAAAGTCAAATGGAAAGAAAACTTTTAATTAAATACAGATTGCCATTCTTCCTGGACATTCAAACCCAAGATGTGACTTTGGGTATTGTAAATCCACCAGTGTTTACATGCAGCTAGTCTGTTAGCTATAGCATATTGGTCTGGACCCAATACACGTTCCAGGCACCACCATCGTAGGTCCTCACAGTTGTGAAGATGCTCTATAAAATGGGCAACCAGTGGGGAAGAGAGATTCCGAGTCCTGATTCTAGACTTATGCTCTGTAATTCTAAGTTTAATCGGTCTAGAAGTCTTGCCTATGCATGTTTTTTCACATGGGCAAGTGGCGGCATAAATGACGTTTTTTGAATTACACGGCGTGTGATTTTTAAGTTTCCATGTCCTGTGGTTTACGATGACCGTATTGGTAGCAGAGGTGGAACTGCAGTTGCAGCATTGCCCGCATGGATAATGGCCCGTAATCTTTTCCATCCCCCACATCTCTGTTATAGTCTTAGCAGGTTGGGAGGCCTGAGATCTGTCTGCTCGTGAGAGCCAATTCTTGAGATTCCTACCCTTTTTAAAGGCGTACATGGGATGTTCCAAATCTGGCATATTCATTTGCAGCAAGTGCCAGTGTTTGCCAATTGCTTTCTTAATTTTAGCATGGTGTGTGTTATAAGTCATAACACAAACCATGCGCGATTGATCCGAATTATTACGAGTGTTCTTTGCCAGTAATACTTCTCGGTGTTGATGTCTTGCCCTTTTGCGTGATTGCCTTAATATGTGGGAAGGATAGCCTCTCTGAGATAGTCTTTCCTCTATGGTATTGGCCTGTGAAATGAAATCTTTCTTTTCTGTGCAATTCCGTCTGGCTCGTAAAAACTGTCCATAGGGGATACTTTCTCTTAAAGATTGTGGATGGAATCTATCGAAGTGTAAAATAGTATTACGGTCCGTGGTTTTTCGGTAAAGGTCAACCAAGATGGCTCCATCTTTAGTTTTTAACTGGAGATCCAGAAATGGAATAGATGTATTACTAGAGGACATAATAAACCGAAGATGGTCGTTCTGGGAATTGATCCATGTTAGGAATTCATCATGGTCCCGATCTCCCTTGGTTTTGTCCCAAATGATAATAATATCATCTATATAATTCTTATAAAAAGTAATCGATTGTAAAAATGGGTTGGAGTCATCAAAAATAGAGACCTTTTCAAAAGCCCACATAAATAGGGTCGCATAATTTGGGGCAAATGCAGCACCCATCGCTGTTCCTTTTACTTGGAAATAAAAATTCTCCTTGAACCTGAAGTAATCCTTAGACAGAGCAATTTCAAGTAAATCAACAATGAATTCACTTGGGACCAACTGAGGGTCTAAAGTCCAAGAAGAATTTAATAATCAGTAATGACTCAGCTTGGGGGATGTTAGAATATAAGGACTCCACGTCCAAGGTGATAAAAAGGTTATTAATGGGATCAAAAGGTAAACCTTCAAGATGTATAATGGCATCAGTGGTGTCTGCCAAATAGGTAGGGGTATCAGCGGCCAAAGGTTTAAGGAAATGGTCAATATACTTACCCAGGGGTTCTAGAATGGAACCACAAAGAGACACTATGGGCCTGCCTGGGGGATTCAACATATTCTTGTGAATTTTCAAAAGAATATAGAACAGCGGGGCTCGGGTGCCTATGTCAGTAAGGAATAGAAATTCTTTTGTACTTAGAATCTCTGCATCTTTAGCCTGTGTAACTAGAGCTAAGATTTCATTTCTAATGCTCTCTGTTGGGTCCCCTCTGAGTTTCAAATAAAAATTAGTATTGTTTAGTTGTCTTGATACCTCAGTATCATAAAAAGAAGCATCACAGACCACTATTCCACCGCCGTTATCGGCCTGTTTGATAATGATCGTAGAGTCTCCCTTAAGTTCATGTAAGCAGGCCCATTCTTTTTTTAGAGAAATTGAAGCAACGGTTGGGTCTCAGGTCTACGGGATCGGTGAAGATAGAGTGGAAATCACGTAAAACTGCATGTTCAGAAATAATGGTTTAGTTAGAAACCATTTGGGATGTCGGCGTGAAGGTGGACTTAGGTTTGAACGGAGTATTGTTATTGTCGGAATAATCACTGTTCCCTCCAAAATGATCTCTAAGCCAGATTTTTCTAAAAAAGCCTCTGAGCTCTATTTCAAGATACATTTGGCTAGGATTACACATCGGAATAAAAGAGAAACCCTTCCCGAGAACCGAAATTTCATTCTGAGAAAGTACCCGCTTGGAAATGTTATAGACAGCTGACATATTGGCTAGCGTTGGTAAGACCGCCTCCTGGTCTGGAACATGTTCTCTAAAGGCGGTGGTCCTGCCTCGGTGGGAGGAAAAGGGAGATTAGGGGGAGGAAAGGCCGGATAAGGACCCTGGGTGACCACCCTGGGTGGTCGACTGTTCCTCCACCGCGGCCCTCCAAACGAAGTTGCACCCCCATTAGTTATGAGGTTTTGAGAAGGATACCTTTGTTTCCCCTCTCATAGATCTTTCGGCTAGTCATAAGCCCAGTGCTACTTGAAACTCTAGATCCTGGCACTGCAGGTCCAACTACTATGGTGTATCTATCACACCACTACTCCTAGGACCGATTCCAGGATTGCCAACAACGCAGCTGCTCCGCCCTATTACTGTTGGACGGTAAACTGTGCCCTCAAATACACCTTGCGGTATACCTCTTAGGCATCAATCAGCCTTTATTTAGTAAACCTCCAAAATTATTACCCATTTCTGAGATCCTCACAGTTGTTATCCTCTCCGCAGATAACACCCACGGACAGACCTACCCAACAAGTCTTTCCTGATGAAGGCCACCACAATTGCAAGCTTTAACCAAGCCTCCGTGGCCGAAACACTACAGTGTCGATGACCTGTGATACAACTGTCTAAAAAAACCCTTGTATGTTTTCTACATAATGTTGTGTACACCGTTTTTGTAACACACCCGGGCTGAATAGCAGCCTCGGGCAGCACTCACTCGAGCTACCTCTCACTCAACCTTTGTACTCACCTGTGCTATGTACCAGGGAACTAGTCCTCCACACCTTTGAGGATTGTGCATAGCTGTACCTCCCTGTTTTCTGTATGAATGTTGTCCGTGGTACTTTCGTGCTTAGCGAAAGCTATGTAAACTTAAAAACTGTGTTTGAGATTGAAATAAATATGTCCAAAGACTGTCTAACCACTTGAGGATCTCTCATTCTGATTATTTTTGTTATTGATACATGTACCCTCCTGGGCATATCGGGACTCCGCCAGGCGCCCTTTTGATATTTTCGACTAAGTAGGAGAGGTTACATAGGTTGGCCCCTCGCAGAGCTTTAAGCTTTTATATATTCTAGATTGTCAAAACTCTGCATTGATGACCAACTTTTTATTCGCCATACGGGCCACAAACTGGGTCAGACTTTATCCAGGTGACTATTTCTGGCTACCTCTACAGCCCTGCAAAGATAAAAAGTATTTGTGAAGCAGCAACGTGGTCCACTATCCACACGTTCACAAAACATTACTGCCTGGAGTCTTCCCTCACTCAGGATGGGAGCTTTGGAAAAGCAGTCCTGCATTTAGTTCATGAAAACCGTTAAAAACTCAATACTACTCCCTCTACCAAATCCAACACTGCTTTCAGAGTCCATCAAAGATGAGGAATACGTGGGAGGACACAATCCATTCGAAGAACAAGTTACTTATCCCTGGTAGAGTTCTTTTGACTGCATGTTCCTCCAGCATATTCCTCATCACCCTCCCAGGCTACCGCAGAGTAGAATTTCCCATGCTATTACAGCTTTTGCTCCTTCAAAGCTTAGTACAGTCAAACCCGTGGTGATGCGGGTAGTTCTACTGAAAGAAAAAACAGAACTGAAGCCAACAGGCGCTGCACGTGCTATATATACCTTCGATGACATCATCATTGAGACGGAGGCCCTCGAGGGACACCGACTCGACTGCATTGAAGCACAGCGCCCTCTGTTGAATTCTTTCTTTTTTCGAAGCAGCTGAAGCTGGATAGTGTATATCCAAGATGAGGAATACATTGGAGGAACATCCAGTCGAATTAACGTTACCAGGGGTAAGTAACTTGTTCTTCAGCAGTATCAGAACATTCAAGAGGGGATTTTAAATTATTTAGATTACTTTATTCACCCGCAGTGCAGTGTGTACAGAAAAAGTGAGAGCCAAGTGCATCTATGATGTGAACTACGTTTTTAAAGATGCACAAAACCCACAGGGTAAGTGCAGACTTAAATGATAGTATCCTGTGTATGTTAAAGGATATCAAGAAAACGAACGAGTTTGACCGGTTTCGATGACAATCAGCTACTGTGTCATCTTCTTCAGGACCAGAGGCTTTATCTTGCTTTCATGAAGAGACCCATTGCTCAGTATAGTGGGGATCTGACGGCCATCCCGTGACCTATAGGGAAGAATATGTATTCATGAAGTGGCTGCTTAGTCAGCTGTGTTTGCATACATGCCAAGACAAAAACAGTAAGTGCCACAGTTCAGGGGAACCCAAAGAGAACCTAAATCCCGCATGGACCGATTCCACATACCTTCCAATTCTAGTGGGTTTTTGTATCCAAGTTATTCTGAGAACACAGAAAAGTCAGTGATCTCGGAGCAAAATTCTCCTGACGAAATGGAGACAAAAAAGGTTGTCTCACTGCGTGTGTGTCAAAGGGGTGGTTCAGTAAGTGCAACCAGGCCACATGCCTACATTCTCGAAGGCCATCACATCACGGCCAGGTCATGCCATTGGATTCCTTCATTCAGGCCCTTCGTAAAGGTGTCCAGACGAAATATCCAATGTTCTTTATTCAATAGGATTGCCTCGACATCCACACCTCGTAGCGGTGGGTGCAGCTTCTTCAAGATGGTCTATTTGAAGTAGTCCGCTCCATGTCCCATCTCAACAAAATGCGACACCATGAGTGCAGCCAGCTTGTTAGTACGACTACATGACTTGTGTTCAATCACCCTCTTTTCGACAGCTCGCAGAGTCATGCCTATATATAGTAGTGAGCATGGGCCGGTGATAAGGTATATGACCCCTGCAACGCCTTAATTGGTAGTGTTTTTGAAGCCAAAGGGTTTAATTTATGTAAATAATTTAAAATCTCCCCTGGAATGTTCCGATACTGTTGAAAGCAACCGTTTCAGTCCTACATGCGTGCCATTCAGTGTTGTTTAGCAATTGTTTCAGTTTAGTGGATGGACCGTTTTCTCTCCCTTTTCTTTTAGATAGCCGACACAGCACCTGTTGACCTAGGGACAGCACTCCCATCCAGGGACAAGGTGTGCTTCTATCTAGTGTCGACATCAGCCTCTCTAGTGAATATTAGATTACCACACGTTGTTTCGACCATACTTCTCCATACATTCGAATGGATTGTGTCCTCCCACGTATTCCTCATCTTATGATAATTCGTTATCTCCAGCTTCGCTGCTTCGGAAAAAAACATTCTCGGCAGAGGGCGCTGTGGTCGAGGTCGTGGCGTCGATTGTCCCTCGACGGTCTCCGTACCGTGTCGACGTCACTGATGGTATAAGTAGCTCGAGCCGCGCCCGTTGCTCCAGTTCCGTTTTTCCGATCGCTTTGCTATCGTGAACGGCGCGCTCCGAGATTTTCTTCGTGAAAATGTCATCTTCTTCGACTCCTTCGACACCCAAGACTGGGTTCAAGAAGTGTATTGATTGTGGATCGAAAATGTCGATCACGGATCCTCACCGAGTTTGTCTCTGGTCTCTCGGTTCTAGTCACCGAACCGACGACTGTGGTTCCTGCCAGTCCATGACCGAGAAGGCCCTTCGTGAGAGGAGAGGTAAACTGTCGGTGGGGAGGGAGGCCTCTAAGAAGGCTGTGTCCAAAAAACATAAGAAAGCGACCGATTCGAAAGAATCGGATCGACATAGGCACTCCAAGAGATCTCGATCTAGGAGTAGATCGAGACACTCTTCTTCCTCGTCAAAAAAACTGAAGAGGAGACATAGATCTCCCTCATCATCATCATCTTCTGAGTCGACCGAAGAAATTCGATGTCCGACAAAATCGGATTCCCCCAGAAAATGGGAGGAATTCCGTAAAAAGATGATGGAGGTTTTCGAGAATGCGGCCCGACCCCCTCGAAAGAACCTCAGAAGAGCCATTCCTCTAAGGTCGCTCCATTGGACGACAAAGAGAAGTCGAGAACTACCTTGGTAAAAGCCAGTAGTATCGAAGATACTCGAGTCGACGCCAAGTCGTCGAAGGCTCCTCGTGAGTCGAAGACTCCCCGAGAGTCGAAGACTCCTCGAGAGTCGAGCACATCTCCGGTGCCTCATAAAAAGCTCAAGTCATCAAAGGCTTTGACGGCTTCATCGAAGCCAAGAGCGTCTTCGACACCTGTATCGAAGTCTTCTTCGAAGTCTTCGAAGTTCCCGTCGACAACCTCAAAGGATTTTTCTATTCCTTCGAAGGAAATTGTTGAGGAAGAAAGGAGATTTACTCCGTTGCCCAGAACAGACATTTTTAAAGCTATGTCCTCAATTTATGAGGAATCTGGCTCGGAGGAAGACGAAGTCACACCCTTTGGAGTTTCATATGGCACAAGACAAGTTCCTGAGGAACTCATTGATCAGGAATCTAGAATGAGAGACCTGAGTGATACTCTACACTCTGCTAGTGGAATTGACACCTCCCCAGAGTTAGAATTTGCCAAACCTGACCCTTAGGGTACAGAGGTCTTATGAACAGGGTTGTAGAATACATGGGTTGGGGTAACACTTCACCCGTGTTTGAACAGGACGACATGACGGATATAATTGTCAAAGGTCCCCAAAAAGACCCAGTTCTCCCCTTTCATAGGGCTCTTCAGAGGACAGTAGAAAAAAATTGGGAAAATCCTGATAGCATTGCTGCTACAAATAGTAATTTCCCAAAGAAATACAGACCAGCTGCTGCTACAAAATAGTAATTTCCCAAAGAAATACAGACCAGCTGGTACGGATCCTGAATGTTTAAACAGGCATCCGACTCCAGAAAGTCTGGTTATTCAGGCTGCATCCACAGCAAAACAAACTGCATATCCCACTATCCCTCCGGATAGAGAGGACAAGAAAGTTGATGCCTGGGCCCATAAAGTTTTCACTTCAGGTAGCATGCCCCTGAAATCGACAAATGTCACCTGTACCCTGGCCAGGTTTACACATACCCTGTGGGACTGTATTTCGGCGGCGGCTGAGCATATTCCCGGAAGGCGAGGAAAGGGGAGGCTTCCTGAATATAGTCAAAGACGGAAAGGAGGCAATGGGGGAATGTCTCCAGTCTGGACTGGATACTGCTTATAGCATCAGCAGATCCATGGCTACAAGCGCTGTGTTGCGCAGATCTGCGTGGTTGAGGAAGTCGGGGTTTGCACAGGATGTGCAATCCAGACTCCTTAACATGCCCTTTGATGGCTCGAGGCTATTTGGCAGTAAGGCTGACGAAAGCCTAGAAAAACTCCAGACCTCGAAAGCGGCAGCTAAATCTCTCAGTGCCTCCATGTGCCAGCCTCAGAAAACCTATTCAGGATCATCTTCCTGGAGAGGTCGTTCTTTTCGCTACTACTCCTCATTTGGTAGAGGAAGAGGACAAGCTTCTCAAAGAGGCAGAAAAAACTTCCCTCGTGGTGGACGAGGAAGAGGTGCGAAATCAGCCTCAGGAGCGGCAACTTTGCCCTCAGCCACTCCTGCAGCCGCCTCCAAATCTCTCTGAGACCTTGCTCCACAAGACACCAGTGGGAGGCAGGATCACAACATCTGAAGGAATGGTGAGGCATTACCTCAGATGTTTGGGCACTGGAAACAGTAGCTCAAGGTTACTGTCTCCCCTATCCAAAAAGGCCTCGGAATCATCCACCGGGAGCCAACTGCGTAAAAATTCCAGACCCGCTCCTGTTGCAGGAAATTTTAACCCTGCTAGAGAAAGGTGCCATAGAACAGGTATCTGTAGCGTAGAGGAACAGGGGTTGGTACTCCCCATACTTTCTCATCCCAAAAAAGGACGGAGGATTGAGACCCATCTTGGACTTAAGAAACTTGAACAAGTTCCTCAGGAAGGACAAGTTCAAGATGGTGACCCTTTCTCAGATCCTTCAGGCTCTACAACTCCAAGACTGGTTGGTATCATTGGACCTTCAGGATGCTTACTTTCATGTGCCAATCCATCCAGGGCACAGAAAGTACCTGAGGTTCGCGATTGGCAATTCTCATTATCAGTTTCGAGTTCTGCCATTCGGGTTGACCTCCGCCCCGAGGGTTTTCACCAAACTAATGGTGGTTGTGGCAGCGAGTCTCAGGAGAGGGGGGATTCACGTCTACCCCTACCTGGATGATTGGTTGATCAGAGCACGTTCTCCAGAACAGACTCAGGAACATCTTTCGATCACCTGCCACTTCTTTCACAAACTGGGCTTCTCCCTCAATTTCAAGAAGTCCCACATGATACCATCCCAAAAGCTCCAGTTTATCGGAGCAGTCTTGGACACTTCCTCGGGAAAAGCCTCGCCTCCCGAGGTGAGAGCTCTCCACATTCTGCAGATGGTAACAAAATTCCAGAATGCCCAACGTCTACCGGCCTTCGATTTTCTCAGGTTGCTCGGCCTCATGGCATCCTGCATTTTCCTAGTACCAGAGGCCAGACTGAGAATGAGATCCCTTCAATGGGCACTCAGAACTCAGTGGTCCCAGTTCTCAGGGAATATGTCAGATCTTTTGCAAGTCCAGAGCGCAGTTGCTCAGGATCTACTATGGTGAGCTTGTAAAGACAACATTCTCAAGGGAGAATCCTTTTGGCAACCATGGCCGGAGATAACAGTAGTGACGGACGCCTCACTCACGGGGTGGGGAGCACACACCAACGATCTGACAATCGGCGGTCGTTGGTCTCCATCAGAGTCCAAACAACACATCAACCTATTGGAGCCGAGGGCAATCGGACTAGCGCTGAAGGCCTTTCTGCCATCTGTACAGGGAAAGAATGTTCTGATAATGAAGGACAACACAGTGGCCATGTACTACCTCAACAAGAGAGGAGGAGTAGGGTCACTACCACTGTGCAGAGAGGCAATGCAGCTCTGGTTCTGGGCAATACGAGAAGGAATCTCTCTATCAGCAATTCACCTAGCCGGAGAGCAAAACACGGCGGCAGACGCTCTGAGCAGGCAGAGCACAGTCTCCCACAAGTGGGAGCTAGCTCAGGAAGTCCTTCAAGAGATCTTCGCACTATGGGGAACCCCTCAAGTGGATCTGTTCGCCACTGTGATCAATTGGAAGTGCGAGCAGTACTGCTCAAGGGAATTTCCTCAAAGAGGAGCTCTGGGAGACGCATTCGTAGTGGAGTGGAAGTTTCCACTGCTGTACGCGTTTCCCCCAGTCCCCGTGATTCCTCAAGTAATCAGGAGGTTGAGAAAGTTCAGGAAAACCATGATACTAATTGCCCCGGATTGGGCCAGGAGGAAGTGGTACCCGGACCTTCTAGACATGTCCATCTGTCCTCCAATACGTCTTCCGCAAAGAGAGGATCTTCTCTCGCAAGAGGAAGGTCGGGTTCTCCATCCAGAGGTCAAGACACTCAACCTCCACGCATGGTTTCTGAGAGGTTGAGATACAAGGATTGGGATCTTCCGGATGACGTAATGGAGATCTTGCTTTCGGCCAGAAGGCCAGCAACAAAATCTTTATACCGATGTCGCTGGAACAAGTTCAGTAACTGGTGCAAAGATAAGAATGTGGACCCTTTTCAATGTGGCACCCCAATGGTGCTTTCTTTCCTACTGCAGCTAGCCAATCTGGGGCTCCAGATAGGGACAATTAAAGGATACCTTGCTGCGCTGTCCATTTTCAAGCGCACCTCAGAAGAGGTTTCATATTTCAAAATTCCATTGATCATTCAATTCTTAAAGGGGCTTACTAATGTATACCCCCCAGTACCTTTTCATGTCCCAACTTGGGACTTAAATCTAGTACTAAAATTCTTGACTTGTATACCTTTTGAGCCTATGCACTCCTGCCCATTGAGGCTCTTAACATTAAAAACTGTACTTCTTGTGGCCTTGTCATCAGCCCGCAGGGTTAGCGAACTTCAGGCTCTCTCATGCAAACCGCCATTTAGTACTTTTTATAAGGAGTCCTTAAAGTTAAACCTTCCATTTTACCAAGGTAGTTTCAGACTTCCATCTGTCGCAAAAGATAATATTACCAACTTTTTATCCTCCTCCTCATTTGGGAAAGGAAGAGGAGAGATTGCACAGACTAGATCCCAAGAGGGCTCTTACTTTCTATGGGCCTCATTACACGGTAGGCGGTGAGCCATGGCGCTATTAGCGCCATGGCTCATACCGGTAAAATACCGGCACCGCCTTGGCGGAAAGGGGATTTACCGCCCCATTCCAAGGTTGGAGGGGCGGTAAATCCCCCTTCTGCCATTGCCCTTCCCCATTCCCATTTCTGCCCCATAGGGCTCTATGGGAATGGGGAAGGCGCTAATTACGGCACCGCAATTTTGCGGTGCCGTAATTAGCTCCGAGGTCCCTTAGCGAGTTGGATTTTAACGCCTGCAAAAAGCAGGCGTTAAATCCCCCAACCCGCAAAGGGACCTCGTAGTAAGGCGGTAGGGATTTACCGGTACCGGTATTTTACCGGTACTGGTAAATCCCTACCGCCATCCGTGTAATGAGGCCCTATATCTCAAGAATGGCTAAATTGAGGCAAGATGACGAACTATTTGTGGGTTATACTGGTCATAAACTAGGATTATCTGTAACAAAACAGACCATATCCCGCTGGATCATTTTAGCCATAGCTGAATGCTACAGGTTAGCAGGAAAAGACCCACCAGATGGGCTTTGTGCCCATTCTACAAGGGGTATGGCTACTTTTACGGCTCTAAAGAGGGGAGTCCTGGCAGCAGATATTTGTTCAGCTGCTACTTGGAAAACAATACACACTTTTGTAAAACATTACTGTTTGGATACTGCCTCCTCAAATGAGGGTTTATTTGCCAAGGCAGTTCTGCATTCTGTCCATGAAAACTGAAAACTAATACTCCCACCTCCAAAATTACTACTGCTATGGGAGTCTATCATAAGATGAGGAATACGTGGGAGGACACAATCCATTCGAAGAACAAGTTACATACCAACTGTAACGTTCTTTCGACTGGATGTTCCTCCCACGTATTCCTCATCGACCCTCCCATCCTACCCCGCAGTTTTCTTACACTTTCCTCTCACGAAGTGTGCATCAGTCATGGGGCACGCCTGGGTGTTCCTCCTATATGTTGTCATCGAAAAAACAGAACTGGAGCAATGGGCGCGGCTCGAGCTACTTATACCATCAGTGACGTCGACACGGTACAGAGACCGTCGAGGGACAATCGACGCCACAACCTCGAGCACAGCGCCCTCTGCCGAGAAAAACTTTTTCCGAAGCAGCGAAGCTGGAGATAACGAATTATCATAAGATGAGGAATACGTGGGAGGAACATCCAGTCGAAAGAACGTTACAGTTGGTAAGTAACTTGTTCTTCTGCGCTATCCTCATGAGACCCCCCCAGGACATGATGCAGGCGGGATACAGCGAAGAACACCTTGTGGCAGAGACAAAGTAGATTCTGCAAGGCCTCTTAGAACTGGAGGGGGATTTCTCTCATCTCATTAGTCGAGGGTCCATGGAGTCCCATGTCCGAACTCGGGACAGCAACCAGTGTAGCGAGGAAGCCCAGGCGGAAGCTGGTTAGTCCATAGGGTGGTCTTGTTGCCCTTCAGACGGGTTTCATGGGCAGGATTTTCTAGCAGGTGTTGTGACTGGTTAATCCCACTGGTCTTAATGCCACATTCTCAACAAATTCAGCTACCACTTACTTGGCATAATCTCCAATGATGAGCGTGCAGGTTCAGCAAGAGGGACCGGTCTGAGACAGAGGCTAGATAGCCATGCTGCACCAACCTCTACAAAAGACATTCACTGCTGCCGAGCAATACTCACTAAACGCTGCTTTCTTTGTCAAAACCACAAAACAAACAATGGTAGAAGGGCATTGAAGGAAGATTGAGAAACTGGTGAAAGTCAAGTCCTCTCCAACCACCAGAGTGAAGCAACTGGTGGGTCTGCAAGAACTCTGTGGTCCCATCAGAAAACACGGACAGTAGCCATTCTACAACAATTCCCGAGATTTCACCAGACATCCATAGTGATGTTGTAAGGAAAGGTTTTTTTTGTGCTGCTTTCCCTCCATAGACATCTATGAAATGCCTCCTCCCCCGAAACCTTTTGTTTTGAAAGTGACCTGACTTTTGAAGGTAAGTAAAGCCTTTTTGCTTTATGTAGTTTGCTTAGCTCATCTATTTTGGGCATCACTGATCGGTCCATATGGCTATCAGTGCAGGCGGACTGGCCCCATTACCAAATTTCATGTTTGTTTTAAGCTGCACACATCACCTTACAGTGGAGTGTGGCATGGGTACTTTATATCCTCTTCTTTTGTTTTAAGATGCATTTCTATTACTTGAGTGAAGAGTCCAGGATGTGCTGCTAGCAGTAAATCTGTTTCTACCATGTTTACATTTCTCTCATGCATGTTTGCACTTTACCCAATAATTCCTTTAGATGACCATATATCTAAAATAGCCCTGCCATGCGATTTCACCTTGCTTTTAGGTCATCTTGTCTTTTGGCCTTCGTCCTGCCCTTTCAGGACTGGATATGCCAATATGGTAAGCTCATCCCTGGCAATGTGCTGGTATGTTTGTGGCCACATATGAGGGCTGGGGGCTGTCTGATTCCATATCTAGCAAAAGTCTGTTTCTGGGCAGATGTGACGCCCCAGAGGCTGTCCATGGTTGGACAGCCCCAGCCACATTAAATGGTACATATCCTTGCCATTGTTGTGCTTTAGGGTCACTTCAGCTCGAGTTTTTGATAAGAGGAGAACTCCTGCAGCCATTCTTCAGATTGTTGTTGGAGCCAAGACCTCTTCGAAGAGGAGCATCCTGCTGCAGACTCGTGGATCCTGACTGCATCCAACCAGCATTGCCTCCAGGCAAGTCCCAGCAAAGCCCTTCATCAGTGCTTCAACTCTTGTCTCATTAGTTGAGGGTCCGTGGAGTCCCAAGTCCGAACATGGGACAGCAACCGATGCAGCGAGGAAGCCCAGGCGGGAGCTGGTCATTCCACAGGGTGGTATCAGAGAAATTAAGATTGCTTCCAAGGAACAGCTTCTCAAGAGATTCAACTACCACGGTCTTGCACAATCTCCATCCTCCCCCTTTAATGTTCCAGTCCCCTGCTTTAGATGGTCATGAACCTCCTCCTTAAACTCTCTAAACTCTTTTTAGAGGTTCAGCAACCTTCTGCCCAACCGCATGTAACGCTTACTTCAGATCTTCACCACCCTCCTAACTGAGTGCAAAGTGATGAACATCTTCCCAGAGGAGGTTAAATATATAGGGCGGTGGTAAGAACAACGTACGACTTGGTTGGAACCGTCTAAAAGGTGATGAGTGTATTGGACGCAGGCATGAGTATTGTAAGACAAAGCTAGCATTTGAAGATTGAGAGGTGGTGGTGAAACAACCACATGAAAAGTTGGAGGGGATTCAGAAGGTGAGTTTAGAGGGCGTTTGAGGAAGGTGGTAGGAGGAGCATGTCACAAGGTGATTGGAGGGAGGCAAAAGGCCAAACAGCTTGCCACACATTTTCTTATGCTCACTGTTTTGCTTTTCTGAAGGGTTTCTTGGGTATTCCCTACCGCTTCAGATGGAGGCATTCACACGCCCAAACAAAACCTATACGTATGTGTGATTAGGTACCACTCCTCTCAAGACATCCCTCACTAACTTGGGGTTAATGGTGGGGTTATAGGTAGACTCTCCAGTCACCTATAGCCTGAAAGTATGCATTAAATAGCATAGACCTGTCTGTCAATTACCTGGTCTCTAAAAGTAGGGGGCTGCAGCAGAAGTACAGGTAAGAAAGAACTGGTACCAGGAAATACTGAAGGACAGAACTGAGTAGAGAACTGGTCTCGTACAGAGCACATTTAAAACGCACCCATTTTTGTCAGGGATGGGTTTAAATAGCCTGGAGGCTTGGAATCTGGGGCAACAGGATCCAGCTTTGTTGCCACTGAAACAAATGACTCCTTCGAAGGTACGCATGCGTGAAGAGCAGATGCCGATTCTTCGCTCCTGCTCACTGAATCCAGTAATGGCAGCGATCCTGATGCCGAAGATCCCTGCAGGCTTGGGACTGACCCTGCGCTGCTCTTCAGGATTGTGGAAATCGGGCTTCTGGTTTCCCTCGCTGCAGGTGCCAACGTGGATAGAGTCGCCATGCAGATATGTGCGGCTGCGGCAGTGACATGCTACGCACATGACATTGTCTGGCTACGTCCCAGCATTAGGCTAGGCTACATTTTTCACCAGTGAGGAGGCCTACGGCCAATTGTAAGACTGCTTTCAGTGGTGTAATAGTGAGGGCTAGAATGCTTGTCACAATGATTTGTCAAGTGCCTATCTCTACCAGGAGCAGTGAATGGATTGTGTTCAGAGGCTCAGGAAGGGCTTGGTTTTGTAGAGTGACATAAGTCTTGAACGGCAAGTTATTGTTAATGATGAAGCCAAAGGATTTTGAGTGGGGCCATTTTTGTGATTTAGAATCCATTTAGTTGGATTTCTTCCAGCCATATTTGGATTAAGATCCCGTTAAATGTTTTTCCAAGCCGATTGATTTCTATCTTGATCCTGTTTAGTTTTTAAGATATGCATTTGGCATCTTTATTTGAATATGAATGAATCAATGACTCACTGTGAATGTCATTCACACTAATGATCCTTATGTAGGGATGCATATTTATAGTTCTCCAGCATGGGGTCTTACATGGATTCACATGCTAATGACTATTCCCCGTCAGGCTGGGAATCCTCGGTAAAGAAAAAAATCTGTTTAATTTCTGAACGGTCTTTCTTTTAACAACCAATCACTGAGCTCTGGGTCATACTGCCCCCAGCCAATGACTGCCCTCTACCGAATCCCGTCCTCTGGCAGCCATCTTCAGATTTTAACCGCACGTTCAAGTGTTGAGAGTCCTCGTGCTTAGCTCTTGAGCTTTTACTGCGTTTTTCGCTTTTTGGAAGAGTTTTACTCTATTTTCCGGTCAGTCGAGCACCTGTGCGCCATTGATCAACCTTCCGACTAACGGGGACGTGCTTTTCAGATTTTTCAGTGCCCCTCAAGGGCGAATTTCATCGCGTTTCTTCATGGAGGCTTCCAGAAGATTCTAAAAGGCCTACAACGCGTGGAACATGGCGGGCGAGAAGGATTCCCCCTCTCTTTTCAAGCTTTGTACCGACTGTGGTCTGCAGAATGTTTATATGGACGATAAACATTCCGAATGCCTTTACTGCCTGTACCCGATGCACAAGGAGGAAGATTGTGCGTTCTGCCGTGAGGTCTCGGCTCGCACGATGCAGGATCGTCGTAGATGGCTGAAGGCATGGCTACAGGCTAAGGCCTCTGCACTGGGTGGATCCCAGGAGCATAGCTCTCCCGTATCCGGGAATGCTGAGCAGGCTTCTAAGTCCTTTGAGGGCACTCCTCCCGCAGGAGTCCAACAAAAGGCTAAGCACCGCGAGTCCACTGCCACTGGGGAGCGCCATTGCAGCGGGCTCCTCGGCGGCCAGGGCCTCATCTGACATATCCAGCGACTTCAGTCACCAGTCAGTGCTCAGGATCGTCGTCCAAGAGGAAGTCGGACCATCCAGGCAAACTCAAGGTGGCCCCGGAGACGGCCAAGGAGAAGTCCAAACCCAACCTGCCGGGGAAGGCCAAGGTGGACCGAGGCTCCGGCCCTCCCCCTAAGGAGAAGGCCAAGCAGTACAAGGCGTTGAGACTACCAAGGCCAAGCAAAACAAAGGGCCTGGTCCTGACTGTGAAGGCCCAGGTACACCCGACGAAGGCCCCGCCTTCCATCGAGATGGTGTGGCGTCCCTCTCGGAGGCGGAACCGCATGGTGCATCCCCGAAGGCAAGAGTGTCCCTCCCTGCCAGGAGGGAGTCTTCATTCCAGCCCATCGAGAAGACCCCGGAGTAGATGATGCCGGTCATCTCCCCATGACCGTCCCCTCTGGATGCGAAGAAGGGGGGGCGCGGAGGTTCTCCAACGCACAGATATCTCCACTGAGGAGGAGCTCGTCTACCTTCAGACCATCCAGGAGGACAGGAACGTTGTGGTCAGGCCCTACGACAAGGGTGCTGACAAAGGCAGCGACGACGAGGATACCGTCGAGGAAGGTGACGGAGAGCCGCAGGTCGACGAGTGCCTTGGCTCGCTGCCTGCACCCAGCTTCCTATTCCACCTCTGCCTCAGCTGCCTCCTCCGCCGCTGCCTAGAGACCTCTCTGTGGACATCCTCTCTACTCTACATACACTGCTCTCTGAGCTACAGATGAGGATGCCTATTGCGCCGACGCCCCCTCCCGCGATGCCGGGGACGGCCGAACCTCTGGCGACGGGGGAACCGCCGGCCAAGAAGAGGAAGAGGCATCCACTGCCTCCTTGCCACGCTTTGCAGCCCTCTCCTCCCCTGATGGAAGAGACCGAGCATGACAAGGCAATGACTACGACAGGCACAGACGATGGTGGGCTAGGGGCCCTCCCGTCGCTGCCTCCCAGATCCTCCCCGCCAGACGAGATAGGCTTGTTCCACGCGATGATCTCCAGAGCTTCAGAACCCTTCCATCTCGCTCCGGATGAAATGGAAGAGCTTCGGAGCTCTTCCATCTCGCTCCGGATGAGATGGAAGAGCTTCGGAGCTCTTCCATCTCACTCCGGATGAGATGGAAGAGCTCCGGAGCTCTTCCATCTCGCTCCAGATGAGATGGAGGGCTTCTTATAGCAGCTATGCGAGGCAAAGAGAAAGACCATCCTTTTAGTCTCACTCTTGGATGACATTTGGGATGAAGGCCTGTCTCTCATGAAGAACCCTTCTATGGCCCCGGCAAAGAGGGATCGACTTGAGAAGAAGTACTGGGTGCCGGACTCTGCGCCCAAGCGCTTGCGGGCCCAACTGTCACTGGACTCGGTCTCGGCAGCAGCCAAGAAGTTGTTGCTTGGCGCTTCCTCCTCTCCACCGTCCACCCCTCAGGACAGCGAGGGGAAGAAGTTAGATGCCATGGGATGACGTGTTACCTACTCTGCTGCAACGACCATCAAGGCCGCCCTCGCACTAGGACCGGGAGCTGTGGTTCAAGATCGCTCCCATCCTGGACTTCCTCCCCGATGACAAGAGGTCGGAGGCATTGGAAATTCTGCAAGAAGGCGAGGTGGCGTCGGACCATGCCATCACGGTGGCCAAGGACATCGCCGACGCGGGGTTCTGCCAGATGGGCAAAAGCGTTTGCCTTAGTTGTCGTGGCTGGCTCAAGACCACCAACTTTCGACAGGACGTCCAGACGAGGGTTTGGGACATGCCCTTTGACTGAGACAATCTGTTCGGGAAGGCTGTAGAGGAGTCTCTACAGGCCATCAAGGCGGGCACGGAGACGGCACATGCCCTGGGCACGCTTCAGCAGCGACGGCTGTCCTTTCGAACCTCAGGAGGCAAGTCTCCTCGTTCTTCCAAGGGTTATGGTGGGAGTTTGTCTTCGTACCGCCAGCCCTCCCACTCCTCGGCCCAAGAGACCAACCGGGGCCATTGCAAGGCTTTCGGAGGAGGAAGTCGTCGTCGTCGTCGCCAGGGACCCCAAGGCGGCCCGTCTTCGTCCAAGCAGGAATGGACCGGCCGTGGCGTCGGAGCCCACCCGTGCACCCCGGTGGGAGGCCGGCTGGCGAACTTGGTCAGCATGCGGAACACCATCTCCACCAACCGTTGGGTGCTGGACGCTCTCGCCCACGGACACACTGTGGAGTTTCAACAGAAGTGTCTCTTAATACCACCGGTGGCCCGTCAGGAAAATCACGTCCCTGAGCTGCTGCTGGAGGTTTGGGTCATGCTAAAGAAAGGGGCGATAGAGCTTTTCCCAAAGCAGCTCCGGGGCTCCGTAGTGTACTCAAGGTACTTACTTGTGAGAAAGAAGACCGGAGGCTGGAGGTCCATTCTGGACCTCCGACGTCATTGTTTGACCTGGAGGATGCGTACTTCCACATCCCAATTCACAAGGGACACCGCAAGTTTCTGCACTTTGTCGTTCAGGGGAAGACCCTTCCCTTCGGATTGAAGTTGGCGCCAAAGGTCTTCACCAAGTCTTCACCAAGTGCCTGGCCCCGGTGGTGGCGCATCTGCGACTGCAAGAGATCCACATCTACCCTTTCTTGGACAACTGGCTCTTCCGGGCCAGCTCAAGGAGCATCGCCGTCGACCACCCGGCGAGGACCGCCTGCCTACTGACGGATCTAGGGTTCTTGTGAATTATGCAAAGTCCTGCTTGACTCCATCGCAGGACGCGCTGTTCCTTGGATCCCGGCTCAACACTGTGTCATGCCTGGTGTCACCGTCTGAGGAGAGAGTGGCAGCCATCCCAAGATCACCACGGTGAGGGCCATCAAGTTTCTGCTCGGCATGATGTCGTCATGCATTTATCTCATCCGACTCTACAGGCTACGGATGCGGCCACTGCAGGAGTTTGACGCCCGTTGGAATCAAGTGTCCGGAAGCTTCCAGGACAAGATCGCTCTCGACGAGGGGTTCCGTCGGGCGATAAAATGGTGGGGCATGCGCTCTCATCTGACCGGAAGCATGGATTTACAGGCCGCACCAGATCAGGAGACTGTGACAACTGACGTCTCCCTGGAGGGATGGGGAGCCCACACCGGAAGTCTTCACGCCAGAGGCCTGTGGCTGCCAGAGGAAAAGGCGTTGCATATAAATGTTCTTGAGCTACGGGCAGTGTTTTGGGCCCTCAAATCGTTCCTGCCGTCCCTGAAGGGCAAGGTGGTGCGGGTCATCACAGACAATACCATCACAATGTTTTACATCAGGAAACAGGGGGGCACCATGTCTCCGGCGCTCTCCAAAGCGGCGCAGAACTTATGGCACTGGGCCGTCGCCCATGGGATGTTCCTTATCCCATTTCATCTGGCAGGAGTAAAGAACTCGTCGCCGACTCCCTGAGCAGGGAGCTTCGCTCTTGCCACGAGTGGGAACTTCAGCAGGACCTAGTGGAGAACCTGTTCCTCAAATGGGGCAATCGCCAGATCAATTTGTTTGCGACGAACATCAAGTGCAGAAGGTTTGTCAGCAAGTTTCCTCAGCAGAGGAACACGGGGGAACACATTCTCATTCCCTTGGGAAGGCCTCTTTGTGTATGCGTTCCCTGCGTTGCCGTTGTTACTTCGAGTAATCAGTCAACTCAAACAGTTCTGCATGATCCTCGTCGCACCGGCGTGGCCGAGGCAGAACTGGTACCCGGACCTTCTCAGCATGTCAGCGTCTCCACCAGTCAAGCTGCAAGTGGATGCGGATCTTCTCGCCAGGGAAGGAGGTGCCATTCTTCACTATGATCGGGTTTCTGAACCTGAAGGCCTGGCTCCTGCAGCGTTAGAATTCGGTGGCTACGATCTCCCGGCGAACTAGCATCGTCTACTTTGAAATGCTACGGACGTAAGTGGAAGAGGCTTGCTATTTGGTGTCGTTCCCAGAAGATCGACCCACTGAGGGTCAAGGCTCCTCAGGTACTTCCATATTTGCTGTCGTTGGCCAAATCGGGGCTGGCCCACGCCTCCAAGGTTCATCTGGCGGCTATCTCCCGCTACACCAGATCCCCAGGATGACCATCCTTGTGGTCGCAGCGATTGGTCAAGGAATTTGTCAATGGACTATTCCGCTCATTCCCGCCGGTGAAGGCTCCGGCCCCTGGCGTGGGAGCTTAATGTGGTGCTTGCTAGGGTCATGGGACCTACGTTCGCGCCTATGCATTCTGCACCACTCAAGTTTTTGTTGTGGAAAACTACTTTTCTCGTGGCCATCACCTCTGCACGACGAGTGGGGGAGATCCAGGCCCCCTCCTGTAAACCACCTTACTTGACTTTCCACTAGACGTGTGGTGCTGCGGACGCACCCCTCCTTCATGCCCAAGGTGCCGTCAGACTTTCATCTAAACAAGCCCTGTGTTTTTTCCGACTCCTTTGTCGCTGGCTGAAATGACTTTGCACTCGCTGGATGTGGCTAGAGCGCTGAAGTTTTATGTGGACCGCATGAAGAGTTTCCGGAAAACCTCTCAGCTCTTTGTGAACTTTGGTCCTGTGAACCATGGGAAGGCCCTGTCCAAGGCTTCCATTTCCAGGTGGCTCTCCGGCTCTATCTCCCTCTGTCACCGGTTGGCAAACCGACGGCTGCCTGCCCATCCGAGAGCCCTCTCTACCAGAGCGATTGCTGCTACAACGGTGTTCCTGCCTGGTGTGCCTCTGCTGGACATCTGCAGTGCTGCGACGTGGAGGTCGACGCAAACCTTCACGAAATTCTATTGCCTCGACAGGGATTCCAGAGAGGAGTCCAGAGTCGGCCAAGCAGTGCTGCACAACCTGTTAGCTTGAAGGTGAGCCTGGCGAGGAGGTAAGAGATGCTTATGTTGAGCCTTGATTCCTGCCATGGTTGTGCATGTGTGTACTTCTATGTATTCTTTATTCCTGCCAGACCGCATGCTGGTGAAGGAACAAGTTACTTACATGTAACTGTTGTTCTCCAGCATGGGTCTGGCATGGATTCACATGCGAACCCTCCCTTCTACCCCTGCGGCTCTTCTCTTGGTCCTACTGCCACTTTACGTGCTACCAAATCTGAAGATGGCTGCCAGAGGAGGGGCTTAGGTAGAGGGCAGTCATTGGCTGGGGGTTGTATGGCCCAGAGCTCAGTGATTGGTTGTTAGGAGAAAGAAAGTTCAGAAATGAAACTGAAACTGATTTTTTTTCTTTACCGAGGATTCAAAGCCTGACGACGGGGAATATTCATGAGCATGTGAATCCATGCCGGACCCATTCTGGAGAACAACAGTTACAGGTAATTAACTTGTTCCTTATTGACATTCAGATTGGTGAGTTCTTCCAGGGGATCCATGAACAGGATGATGAAGGTAGAAGAGTTCATAGAGCTTTGGGAAATGCTGCAAGTGAAGAGGTGAGATTGGGACTCATATGGATGATAAATCATCCGTTGGAGATGTTATGTGAACCATAGCATATCTGATAATTAAATTAGCTACACTGCGCAACAGCAGTAGAGGGTTTCTTTACAGAAGTCTGAGTGCACAATTAGTTCTGTTAATGGTGAAGGGAGGTTGTGTGGGGATAAGAGGAGTGCAGTCATTTAATTCTGTTGCGAAATGGGCACACATTTTAATTGCCTGTTAATTCATCAATTTAGTGAAATTGGTGTAATATCACATTTGGGTATTTACATTCAGTAACAGAACATAAGGTAAAAAAAATGTACCTATTTTTATGCTTCAAAATGTATTTGAATACTGTACTCTTGCATCCCTAATATCATTTCAGAAGTCTTTCTCTTCAGAGGTCTGTTTCTGTTTGTTAAATAAAAATTGGCTGCGTCACATATCATTCACGATTGGAGTCAGTTTCTGATTCTCATCACAAGACCATTTCCATTATTGTAACATGTTGATATACTTTGTTGCACAGTTTTGTTGGTTCCAAAAAGTTGTTAGTCTGAAATACCATTGGTACTCATTCAACTGAGATTGCTTTTCTACAAATTCGAAGAGAATCCTGTGTTCCAATGTCTCAACTCTGAAATCAATAATTGCTACTATTTTCAGTGTTGGTCCTTCTAACGTTCACCTTTATTTCTAGACAACAGTCCACTGAAACTGCGTTCCCCAGTGAAGAAGCACTTGAGCCAGAGCTAGCCAAAGAAAACCCCATTGTACAGCTTGTCCAAGAAGAAGACGAGGAACCACGCCAATCAACTGTGACTTTGTTGGGCAACGATGATCAAGAAGAGGACAAGATGGCATGGTTCGAATCTGAAACACAAATTTACTGTAGTGACCTGACGGGAACTATCTCTTGTGTCTCTAGCTTTTCAGAGTTTCTATACAAGTGGTGTTCTGTTGTAATAGCCTTTCACCGCCAACGCAGCAAAATGGTTGTGGGAAAGCATGAAAATGGTAATCTGGCAACACAGCAGCCACTAGCAGTTCCTACTGAGGAAATCCCTGCTGATGTTGTAGAGCAAACGCCACTGGAGGAATTAGTAAGCAAAGAGAGTGAGCAAACACTAGACCCAAGTATTGTTAGTCTGCCTGACAGTCTGCATCTTGAAACATCTATCAGTAAACCCATAGAAATTATTGAACTAGAACCTAGTTCCTCCCAGATGGTGTCTCCATCGGACTTCCTTGAACTGACCTCAGAAGGGAAATATACATCTACCACAGCCTTAACTGAGGACATAAAGGACAACGCTGAGCAGACTGAGGTGCAAGCTGAAGAGTTGACATTGTCTACCACAACTAAAAAGGCAAAGACTGAGCCACCTGTTCCTGTAGAGACAATTACTCCGAGTTCAGAGACATTTACTGCGAGTGCTGTAGTAGACACAGACACGGAGCTGACAGTGGAAGTGCCAGCCATAAAGTCTGCACAAACAGTCCCTCCACCAGATCTCACCACCAGTGTAATAGACAAGGAAGTAATGGAAACTAAAGGACATTCATCTGAGATACTTAAACTAGCAGTTATTGAAGTTACAGAGCAAAATCCAAACGTGGAAATTAAAGAGGAGGAGCAGCCCAGTGATGATGCCCTACTTGGCTCTGCTTCTTTGGCCGGATTGCAGAGAACTGCCACAGATTTTTATGCTGAGCTGCAAAACGGCACTGAATTGGGATATACCAATGGTAATCTAGTACATGGTTCGAACCAGAAGGAATCTGTCTTCATGCGGCTTAATAACCGCATCAAAGCATTGGAAGTAAATATGTCTCTCAGCAGCCGATACTTGGAGGAGCTCAGCCAAAGGTGAGACTAGTCTCTTTTGTGACACTTCACTTTAATCAGTTTGCACAGATGGAATATGACCAGTATACATGTGTCAGAGTAATAATAAAAGCACCTTACAGTTTAAGTAAATATGCTCTGTGTTTTCATGGCCTGTATTTTTCACTTGATCATTTGTGGCATCACGCTCTGCCAGCGCTAGCCCAGGAATTGATGATCAGGCTTGGTATTTCCCAAACCTAGCGTGGACTCTGAAATAAACTTGTGATTAGCTTAGTAATACAAGCAACTTCCAAATGTGGGTATGAAATGCACTTGGTCTTTTCCTGCGCTTTTCAACTACTGTGTTTAGAATTCCATCTATGTGGAGAATAAAATCCAGAGGCTTGCACGAACAGGCAGAAACTTGTCTTTTTAAATAAATAGTTCTCCTATGCCACATTTCCTTTCTTCCATGCTGATGAGACACCCATACCTGAAAGCCCTGGAACAGTGCTCACTCAGCACATCTGTTTGAGAATTAGACAGATCATTTAAAAAAGAGCCAGTGCACAGCCTATTTCTCCAATCACTAGGGACTGAACAGTCTCTGGTCGTCCTTCATGGGTAACTCCATTTCTTAACCCTGTGTACTCTTACACCCTCTTCCCTTTCCTCCAAATTTGCGGGTGATAGACCACTTTTGGAGTGAGACCGGGATATGACTCGGATTGACATTGATTGAATATAAAATTGTGACTCCAGTGTTTAGATGGATTTCTAGAATCTGAACTGGTGGACACATTTTATGAGACCGTTCTAGCTATAGTGGGTAGGGGAACTCTGAGAGAGGTTAGACAAAACCCAATCAAGGTAAACGTGGAGTGCAGTCAAGGCTATTCTCAGGAGAGTGTGAGTGGGGTTAAGGGTTCATAATGAGTCCACACAGTGAAGCAACACAATAATTCAATTTGGACATGAATGTAAATAAAATACAATATTTATTCTAGGCCTAAGGACACACTAAAAGATCAAGTAGGCGATATCACACTCAAAATAAATATTTCTGAGGCTTGTGGATCTGCTTGGAATCACATGATTTGCGTACGCCGACATCTAGTGTTTGGTGCAGAGTATTGCATTATTTATTTTTGATTTTCAAAAATGGACTTCGACTGTTAATTCCTGTAATACTATCTCTACTGTGACGTGTACTGTACCCATGATCCCTTGCACGTCGAGATCCTCAGATTGTTTTTTTTCACCATCTAGTTTGTTGCTCTCTGCAGAGTTTCTCAAAGTGATAACTTTGCTCATGATCGAGCCCACATTTGAGATATATTGAAGATCTTTTAGTCTAACCAATAGCTCTGATGAAGCACGATGACTGCAGGATCAACCGGCGTATGAGGCTTATAGAGGCTTTGGAGATTGCCATTGAACGGCTACAGCTACAGGCCTCTGCCTACAGTTATACGTTACAGCTGAGGAGAATGTCTCCTTACATTTCCCCTATAATATTATATATCTCACTGTCCTCCAGCTTCTAACATGGAGAATACCCCCTTTACATTTTGCCCCAGGTGCAACAAAAAGATGCTGTGGAAAGACACACGTAATGTCTGCAACTATTGCCCTCCCTGGGATCACTGGGAACACCAATGCCGGTCGTGTAAGCTATAGAGGCCTAAAACTCTTAAAGTATGGTGGTCGAAACACTAGGCGTGCCTTTCGTGATGTAAGCTGAGGCATCTACAGACTACCCCACTGGGGGGGTATGCAGGGTGGGGGGAGGTCTGAGCCAGAACAGGACCACACCAGTTTCGAATCAGAAGCCGAAGACATATCGGATTAGGAAACTCACGATTCGCATAGGCCTGTCCCCCACTCTGAACCTCAAGCGTCATGCTCTGCTATGGGGACTTCACCTGGTGAAAAGGCTAAACACGCCATATTGGTACATGGGAACCTTTTGGTGCACTCCGGGTAAACCAAAACACATTGCAGGCACAACACATTTTGCCCACTGTAACATTTTCGACCCTTCCGTTGAAAAGGTTCAAAATCCTCTGCGGAGACGGCACCCTACGCGCCTATGTGTCGGTCGAACAAAGGAAATCAACTCCTAATGTTTCTCACTCGATGCATCGTCTAAACTACAATCCAACTACAACTACAATTTCGATGCATTTTGGGAAAAAGAAACCTGCACATGTCAAAGCTAGTTCTTTATCTGATAGTCCCAAAAATAAGAAACAGAGGAACATGTTAAAACACAAGAAGTAGTTCGTTTTCCACTGCAGGAGTTCCTGGGTTCATCAGGGGAATGAACAAAAGAAAGATTTGAGGTCGCTATGAACAAGATGGCCTTATTTATGGACTTTTTTTTAGAAAACCGCCTTCTTAAACACAAACATACGGTTTTATAAGAAGAGGTACCTTCCCAAAAATGAAGAACTGAACCCTCTATTCCTTATGAGGAGCCAGTGGAAATACAGATGTATACAGACGAGGAAGATGATTTTGAGGTGGATAACACATTACAGACCTAGAGGACGTTCCTGTGCCCTAACCAGACATTGAAGACCCTATCTCCTCTTCTCTAATTGATGACAGCTTACTACATAATGTGCTTAAAAAAGCAGCCCATAGGCCACCAGGGGGCGCAGACAGGATGGACGCCTGAGCTTCGAGCTCCGCACCCAGCCCCGGGTAAACTGCGGTCCACCAGCGGAACGAGGGTCCCATAAACCACGCGACCCCCACCAAGAGGAGCGGGAACCTGTAGCCCCCACCTGGACCCAACTCCGGTCCCAATCCGACGCTCCTACGCAGAGCTTTACGGGCCGAGACGATACCAGCAACCCCTCCCCCACGGCCTGGTGCGAAGCAACGTAGGAGGCAACGAGGGAGGGCGCGGCGGCCGCACACACACAGGCCGTGCCACACACGAGAGGGCCTGGGGCTGCGGGCCCGCGGCGCCCCCCCGGACACTTAACGCGGCCTACCGCGGGTCATCGCACGACCCAGGGGCCCGACCCGAGGAAGGCCATCCGCCCGCCCAGGGAGCTGCGACATCGTAGGGGGGCCGACGCGGGAGCGCGCCCCCCCTCCCATCGCGGCACACATCAAGGCGGCCCGCGGCACCCTGGGGCTCCACGCCTGGCGCTCCTGACACTCGAGGCGGGGCATCCGGGACGCCGCTGACGCGGCCAGTCATAGGGGGGCCCGGACCCCCCGGCCCGTCCCACGGCCCCAGGGCCCGGCCCGGAGAGGGCCATCTTCCCGCCCTTGGAGCAACGACACTGCAGGGGGGTCGACGCGGGAGCGCGCCCCCCCCCCTCCCATCGCAGCACACACCAAAGCGGCCCGCGGCGCCCTGGGGCTCCACGCCTGGCGCTCCTGACACTCGAGGCGGGGCAGCCGGGGCGCCGCCGACGCGGCCTGTCATAGGGGGCCCGGCCCGGCCCATCCCACGGCCCCGGGGCCCGGCCCGGAGAGGGCCATCCTCCTGCCCTTGGAGCAACGACACTGCGGGGGGACCGACGCGGGGGCGCGCCCCCCACCCTCCCATCACAGCACTCACCAACTCAGCCCACGGCGCCCTGGGGCTCCACGCCTGGCGCTCCAGACACTCGAGGCGGGGCAGCCGAGGTGCCGCGGGCACGCTCTGTCATAGGGAGGCCCGGGCCCACCTGCCCATTCCACGGCCCCAGGGTCCGACCCGAAGAGGGCCATCCATCTGCCCACGGAGCATCGACATCGCCCGGGGGCCGACGCGGGATCGCGCCCCCCCCCCAACACACTCCCCCTCCTCCCGCTCTTACCTGAGGAAAGTGCCAAGGGACACCTGCAGCCTCGCGACGAGGACCCTCCCCACTGCGGCTAGGTTTGGGGAACAAAGTGAGGCAAGCATAGAGGGCAAGGACCCCTGCTCAGAACCCCTACGACCCCCCTCCACTGGAAGGGCTCTTGGAGTAAACGGGGTACCAAAGGGAACGTTATGCACACTTGAAACATTGCTTGAGTTGGGTCCTCAGATACCCCTACCTACAACAACTTGGGAACTCCCCCAGCTGGGATACCTGGAGATCGCCACCACAGGACAAACTAACGGAGCCAAACAGGGTAGACACGCTCCGAGCTGCCGACGCCCTCAGGGGACGCACCCCCTCTCCACCCTGCACCCCAACTGACCCAGACACGGTTGACGACCAGGCGGTGCCCGCTAACAAGTAACCGACACGATCCTTCCATGAGCTGGAAAGAAAACCTGCTGAAATACCAATTTGTTGCCAACGAGAGTGTCATGGCGACCGGGGGCCCCGCTACCCCACCCCCAGACCTGGGGGCCATCCAGAACAATATCCAGATGATTCTAGAGGAGATACGCGGGATGAGGACTGGCATGGGTGCCAAATTGGCTGACCTCACGACCAAAGTCACCACCCTAGAGGACCGAATGGAGGGAGTCGAAAACAATCAACTCTCTGTAACACTCCTTGAAACCCAAATGGACATTAGACTCCAAGACATGGAAAGACGAGAGGAAGAACTCCGGCTTAAGGTCGACGACATGGAGAACAGGGAGAGAAGGAACAACCTGCGCATTTTTGGCCTGGTGGAGTCCGAGGGCGAATCCACACAAGGACTCGAGGGCAAAGTGCACGACATTGTGAGGATCGCCCTGGGAACAGAGGCTGCGGGCACGATCAACTTTGACAGGGTGCACTGGGCAGGGGGGGGGGGGGGGCAGAGGCCCGCGCTCTGTCTTGGTCCGGCTACATTATTATAAAGACAAGGCCAAAATTCTAGAGAAAGCGAGAAACCTCGGCAACATACAATATGGCGACTCAAGGGTGTCCATCTTTCAAGATCTGTCGGCCCTCACCCTGTCAATGAGGAGGAAATGTGGCACCCTCACAAGATGGCTTCAGGGAAAAGGGGTTCGATACCGCTGGGGACATCCCTTCTACTTGGAATTTGAATGGCTAGGGGAGAAGTACCACCTGGTGTCGGAGGAGGATATTCGGAGGGCCACAGACGACCTGGTTAGCGACCAGGCGGGCCACTCAGGCGCCCAGGACGGAAGAGCCCGAGACCCCCCCAGGGGTCCTGACAGATTGGTGAACCACAGCGGCAAATCCAAGGTCAAGGGGGCCCGGAAGTTCCGGAAAACTAGACATCCGTCGACAAACTCTGAAGACCACTCAAAGTCATGATAACACCGTTCGATCGGAGGTGGAGGAAATCACAAGGTGAGCATTGACTCGGGGTCCAGGCACTGGAGGTCCTGGGTCCACGAGGTGCCATAACTGGATGCCGCGTTGGCGCTACGGCTGGCCCGCCGGACTACAGGGCGGGCGAAAGTTTGTTAAAAAGTTAACTGTTTGGTTGAGTTAGCCCACACACGAGGCCCAAGTTAATGGTTGGTGGGCTGGAGTGGGGGCTCATTGTTCCAGAATTTTATCTCGGGCACTTGTACCGAGGTTCTGACGGGGACGATCTATATTGATCTTGAGAATTGGGATTCCCCAACACATGAAAATCCCGGGGCTGGGGTTAGAGTCCTTGGTGGTTCGTTGACCAACCCCAACGTATGTTGGGGAAAGTGGACGAACGCCTTATATTTCAGGGGAAGGGTGGGAGGGGGGAGGAAACGGGGAGGGAGGTTTGGGATAGGGGGGAGAGGGGAAGAATGGTCAACAGGGCAGACAGAGGGGTAAAGGGGGGAAGTCAGTTCAAGTCACAGAAACTTGCTTGGCGGTGGGCTCTGAAATTCAGTTACTATGAGGGGTCCAAAGTGCACAACCGAAAAGGCGATAATGATTGAATGGAAGATAGGCACGTTGAATGTCAAGGGCCTTAACTCTCAAAATAAGAGGTCCCTTACGAGCAATATGTTCCGCAAACAACATCTAACAGTCCTATTCCTACAGGAAACACATTATAAACGAGGGAGAGAGTCTAGAATCAAAGGGAAGGATATTGGCTGCAACTACTGGGCATCACACGCGACCTCAAAGAAGGAGGGGGTGGGCATTCTCCTGGGAAGGGCACTCCAACTCACAGGGGTAGAAACCAAGAGAGGATTTGGAGGTCGATTTTTAGGTGTTAAAGGGTTTTGCGAGGGACAGCGCGTCACTCTCGCCACCGTATACGCACCCAACTCGGGTCAGGTAGAGTTCCTCATGCGGATCTTCAGTGTCATGGACGAGTGGGCAGAGGGAGCCATGATACTGGGCGGGGGACTTCAATCTCATAGCTGACCCCCAACTGGACTGGTGGTCCGCCAGGGGAGGGACACCCAGAGGGATCACTAAGGACAACCTGGCCTTGCAAGCCCTCCTGAGGGATCACTACTGGGTAGACACCTGGCGCAAAGCATACCCGGGCCAAGGCGGTTACACCTTCTTCTCTCCCCCACACTGCACCTACACTAGAATCGACCTCCTGCTGACCTCAGAGGAGGGGGACGGGGTGGTAACCCAACCAAGGGTTGAGGCCATAACGTGGTCGGACCACGAACTGCTCGTGGCTAACTGGTCATTGCCCATTGCCCCGAGATCATCCCGGTGGCGGTGCAATGACACGCTCCTTAGGGACCCCGTATTCCGTGACTTTATGAAACAAGAAATGCTGGCCTACTTTGAGACAAACGACACCAGGGAGACTGACATGTCCATGGTATGGGAAGCCGGGAAAAGCCACTTTTAGAGGTCTCCTCATAGCAGAGGGCTCGAGGCGCAAAAGGGAGAGGGGCCTGATCGAGAGCAAACTCTGTGCGGAGTTGAAGGTCTTGCGGACCAGATTGGGCGCCCCGGGGGTTGACCGGGATGCACTCCTGGACGAGATGCAGGGCAGAAGACAGGCGCTCCATACGGTTCTCATAGGGGAGGTTGTCAAAAAAATGCAGTACACCAAACAGATATACTATGAACGGGGCGACAGGGTAGGCACTCTATTGGCACAAAGGTCACAGGGGTGCAGAGTGGAAAGAGGGATTGCCCAGCTTGGTGATGAGGGAGGCAGAATTCATAGGGACCGGCAGAAAATAACGGAATGTTTTGCTGACTACTACAGCAAACTTTATTCCAGGCAAGTGGGCGAATCACAGGAGGATATTTCCTCCTACCTGGCAGAACATCCCCTCCCCAAGCTGACCGACGAAGACTTAGAGGCCCTTGAGGGGGAAATCTCAGAAGAAGAGGTGGAGGGAGCCATCAAAAGACTGAAGGCCGGAAAGGCACCAGGCCGAGACGGCTATACAGCAGATTTTTACAAACAGACCCAAGCGATCCTAGTGAAACCCCTGGCTAAACTGTTCAACCAGATTAGGAGTCGGGACACAATCCCACCGACATTCCTGCAGGCCCTCATCACCGTCATACCCAAACCCGGCAAGGACCAGACGGACTGTGGGTCTTACAGACCCATCTCACTTCTTAATTTGGACGCCAAGATTTTCGCTAGAATCTTGGCTTCCAGACTGGAAAACTCCCTCCCGCGCCTGATACACCCAGACCAGGCGGGATTCATCCTTAACAGACAGGGTTCCGATAATTTAAGTAAAACACTCCACATACTTGCCACAACTGAGGCCAGAAACGAGGGCACACTCTTATTGGCTCTCGACGCGGAGAAGGCCTTTGACAGGGTCAGTTGGGCCTTCATGAGGGAGGTTCTCACATCTATGGGGATGGGCCCAAGGTGGTTGGGATGGATATCTGCGCTTTACTCCTCCCCCTCGGCCAGAGTGGTGGCAAACGGAACGGAATCAAGAGAATTCCCCCTTGAACGTGGAACGAGGCAGGGATGCCCCCTATCCCCGTTAATCTATGCATTAGTAATGGAACCATGGGCAATCTCGGTCCGCAACGATATGGCCATCAGGGGAATACAGATGGGGGACATGCATTGCAAAATTTGCCTCTTCGCAGATGACGCCCTGCTTTATGTCACCAGACCGTCCCAAACAATCCCCCGGTTGCTACACGGCCTCACACGATATGGGGAGCTATCGGGATATAAAGTCAACCTGGACAAATCGGTGGCATTCATTGGTGGGAATCTATCGGACCCGGAGATGGCCTTTGTGGAGGGACTCCCCTTTAAACGGAGTGAGGAGGGGTTCCGGTATCTGGGAGTCCAAATCACGCGCGACCTTGAAGACCTGTATACGGCCAACTTCCCCCCCCTCTGGTCAGCAATCAGGAGAGACATAGAAAGGTGGGCGGGAGCGGGTCTCTCGTGGATGGCACGCCTCAATCTCATAAAAATGGTGATTCTCCCAAAATTCCTGTTTCTCTTCCAGATGCTTCCGGTGCAGGTCCCTAGGGCCTTCTTTGAAGAAACAAAACAAGTCCTTCTTAATTTCCTCTGGCAGGGTAAAAAACACAGAATCTCGTACGAGGTATTGACCAGGGCTAAGGAGGACGGGGGGGTGGGTTACCCCGACCTGGGGACATACTACAGGGCATCCCAGTTGAGGATTCTGGTTGATCACTTCTCACCGGAAATGAAAAAACAGTGGGTAGCCATGGATAATAGGCCCCTTGCACCTGTCACAATAGAGGAATGGCTCTGGGTCCCAAGGAATAAGATCCCCAGAACCGTCCTGAACCATCCAATTCTGAAAGTACTGTGGTCCCTATGGAGAGAGGGAGGCTACTACAGATGGCTCACAACATGGCCCTCCCCCTTAAGCTGCATTTGGGCCCCTCCTTTCCTGGCCAAAACAGCAGAACCAGCAGCATACCAGACATGGTTCGAGGCAGGCCTTAGCAGGACTGGCCATATGTGGGTGGGGGGCTTTTTCCTACCCCTGAGTGACCTTGAGGAGGCCCTGGGAATAGGCACGCTTTCCCCTTTCCGTTATCTTCAGCTCAAAGGTGTCCTCACTGAGCCATCTTGGGGCGATACCCTCAGGAGGGATCTCACAGACTTTGAAAAGCTTCTCCTAACCGCGAGGGGCTCCAAGGGGATAATATCCCGCCTCTATAAGCTCTTTCTGTTCTCTGTCCCCAGAGACCCGCCGCCAGCACGCACACAGTGGGGTAGGGACCTAGGTGAGGAAATCGATGACGAAAGATGGACGGAGATGTGTAGATGGGCTAATCGATCCACGGCCTCCCTCCAGTATCGCCATCAGGCCCTCAAGATACTACACCGATGGCACTATCCCCCGCAGAGGATAGCTAGGATGAGGCCAGGATATGACCCACACTGCTGGAAATGCAAGACTGAAAGAGGAGACTACCTTCACATGTGGTGGGGATGCCCAGTGGTCCAAAACTATTGGGACAAGGTACGGGCCTGGATCAAGGGGGTGGATGGGGTTGAGCGACCTTCCTGCCCTTGGCTCCTCCTCTTCGGAATTGACATTGGGGAAGGCCAAGAGGGCACTCAAGACCATATGCTTCAGGTCATGCTGGTAGCAGCCAGATGTTGCCTGGCACAGAAATGGAAACATCCGGAAATGCCAGGGGAAAAAACCTGGGTAACCAAGGTACGGGCCATCTACGACATGGAGTTCCTCACACACCTGCTTGATGAGTCCAAATCCAGCATCGAGGAAATCTGGCTCCCCTTTTTTGACAAATACGGCCGAGCGGTCTAATGCTTAGTGGTGGTGCCGAGGGACCCCCCCCCCAAGGACACGGGGCCATGGCCCGCAGACCCGATTGTGAACTTTACCCAGTTGGTCCACACGACTTCGACGTGCCAAGCGCACAGTGCATTGACACTTCTGTTTTCTAAAGAGCCCGTCAAGCAAGCAATTAACCAACCTATGAACATTGGAACTGAAGGGGGGTGGAGGGAGGGAAAGGGAGGGAGGGAGAAGGGTGTGTTGCGATTGGTTCTTTCTTGTTAACTCACATCTGCAAATGTAATGTAATTTCGTAATGCACAAATGAAACTTAATAAAATCGATTTTCAAAAAAAAAAAGCAGCCCATTATTTCAAAATTGACACACACGAAGCTGAGGAAGACAAATATTTTGTAGATGATTTCCGAGAAGAGGTTAGCCAGTACATTACTTTGCTTAAATCTGTAAAGAGACGTTTAGACCCCTCTCTAACAACTCCAGTATTAACAAAACCAGTTAACCCATGAGTTGAGCACCTACCAACCCTCTTTATAAAGGTTCTCTTGAAACTGGACTTTTTAGTCGTAACACACTGTGCACAAGGACTGGTACCCCTTTGGCTACATCAGAGGCCCCTCCGGGCAAAGTGAGCAAAAACACATTTTGCCTTAGGTAAAAAGTGGCAACCTCTGCAGCATATCTCTGCATCAAATGCGCATTGGCAACAATACAGCCTCAATAGCGCACAACAGGACCATGTAGAAGAACTTACTACTAATGTCCATGAGCCCCTAAAACAAAAATACTAAAAGCCTTAGCAGAAGGGCAACAGACTGCTACTGCAGTACTAAGAAACAGCATAGACGCAGCAGATACTACTGGGAGAATCATTGCGGGTGGAACCTTATTAAAGAGACCTGCTTGGTTCCGAAACTCAAGCTTTCGAGCAGAGACTCAAGCTACCCTTTTTTAATATGCCAATAGAAAATGAGGTTCTATTTGGCAAAGCATTCAGTCAGGCCCTACAAAAATGCAAAGAAGGACCATGAAACACTGAAAACATTTAATCAGATTTCAAACCGCCCTTTTCATCAGAGAGTTGCACAATCAAGCCGGCAGAGTTTTTGTGGCGAGAAATGACTCAATGTCTGCAGCACAGATAACCTACTCCTCTAGTGCAGGTTCCTCCAGGGACCATTGACTTCCTTGCAGTTCTCATTTCCAAGGCATTTCAGAAGGGGCAGAGGCAGAGGGAAAGGCCAAACCTCAAGAGGTCCGCCCCCTTCTGCAAAACAATAATGCCCTGTTCTAGGTCCCCTCCCATATCACCCAAATAGGGGGTTGCAAAACATCATTCACTACCATTTGAGAGGGGATCACCTCAGACAAGTGGGTGCTTTCAACTACATAAAATGGGTATTGCATTGAGTTTCAAGAACAACCGAGTGATCACTCACCAAGACATAAGAGGATAGCAGTAGAACATCTGCAGATTCTGCAAGACGAAATACAAATACTGATACAAAAGAGAGCCAAAGAACCCATTCTACCATTGGAGGTAAACAAGGGTATTTATTCAGTGTAATTCCTTGTTCCAAAGAAAAACGAGACAAAATTCCCAGTGCTGGACCTAAACCAGCAAACACACATGTAAAGCCACAAAAAATCAGGATGGCCTCGCTTTCAGAAGTCACCCCACTGCTCAACAGAGGAGACATTATGGCCACACTGTATATGAAATATGCATACTTTTATATTTCAGTACTGCCTGCACATTGAAAATACCTATGGTTCACAGTCGGTCAAGCGCATTATCAAATCTGGGTCACATCAGCCCCTCATGCATTCATGAAGGTACCAGCGGTAGTTACAGTGCACCTATGCAGAGAAAGTATTCCGGTCTTACCCTTATCTCGACGACTGGCTAATAGGAGAAACACCAGAAATATGTCAGCTAAACACGCAGAAAACAATAAATCTAATGCACGAGCTAGGCTTTTCTATCAACAAAAAAGTCAAGCCTAATCTCCAGCCAGCAAACAAAATTCTTAGGGGCAGTTTCAGACAAGAGACACCTTAATATTCCCCTCCTGTGAGAGGGTTCAAAACCTAATTCAACAAATACTGTAGTATGCAAGCGGTCAGCCGGTAAGTCCGAAAAGGTATGTGCCTTCCTGGCATGATGGCATAATGCATCTTCATCATGATAAATGCAAGGCTTCTTATGCGTCCGGTGCAAGAGTGGTTAGCAAAACGATAGTCGCAGGCAAAAGGAAATTGGAGCTCTTCAATGGCGCACAAAAGGAAACATGTTACAGGGAAAACCTTTTGTCAATCCACCAGCACACCATACCAAACACAAGATACAAATCACTCATGGGTTGGGAAGCCCATTGGCTCCCCCAAACATTAAAGGTGATGTGGTCACGCAAACCTGCCATGAAACATATCGGCACTCTGAATTGCTAGCAGTTTTCAAGGCGCTACAAGCTTTCCAGCATCAGTTAATTGGGAAAAATGTGCTAATCATAATAGACGGTACAAGAGACATGTTTTACATCAACAAACTGGGCGGGACTCACTCCCTCAGTCTGTGCACACTAGCACAGAATATCTGGAACTAGAGCCTCCAAAGAGGAATACATCTTCAATCCCAACATGTTCCAAGGGAACACACCTGCTAAGCAAATATGCTAAAAAGAAGTGCTTATCAGCCCTCAGAAAACAAGTGGGAGTTGCATTCAGACATTGTAGGTGATATTTGTACACATTGAGGGCAACCAGACATAGATCTATTTGCCATAAGAGAAAATGCAAAATGCCTACATTAATCCTCCAGGTTCCCTCAGAAGGAATCCAAGGGGATTAGTTGGCCAGGAATATTTGCTTTCGCTTTTCCTCCAGCCCCACTTTTAAACGGAGTAATCCACAAGATGCACCAGTAGAAGTTAACAATGATCATGATAACTCTGTGTGCTTGTCAGACGTGGTTTTGCCACCAGCTCAAAATGTCTATTTGTCCACCAATGAAACTAGCATGTCCTTACAATAGGTTGACACAGAATCTGGGGTTAACCCCTCATCTTCAACCAACCAACTTAGCAGCTTGGCTCCTGCACTCATAGAATTTGGTCACCTTAATTTGTCTGTCCGATGCATGGGAATTCTAAAAGAATCCTGTAAACCCAACACTAGTCACTGCTATTTTACACTATTTTAACACATGGAAAAAATGTGTAGTATGGTGTAAAAAAATCAAATGATCACCCTATTGGCAGTTCACCAATACCTATAGTGCACTACTCATTGCACTTATTCGACTTGTGTCTTGTTTTTAATTAATTGAAAGTCCATTTTCCAGCTCTTTCTGCATATATCAGTTCAGAGTAAAGTCTCTTGGTGGAGAGTTCCAGTCCTCAAAGTCTTCATGGAAGTAGCCGAACATCTTTACCCTCCAATTGCAAACTCACCCCCAGGTTGGGATTTAAGCCCATGGGCCCCAATTTTGAGCCATTGCTTAAAGCAAGCCTCAAAGACCTCACAATGTTGCTTTCCTCATTGCGATTACATCTATTCAGAGAGTAAGTGAGCTTCAGGCATTGTCCATCACAGAACCATTTGGCACAATACACAAAAACAAGGTGGTCTTAAGAACACACCCACGATACTCGCCTAAATGCATTCTTAAGTTTTATGTCAACCGGTCAATTAAACTGCTAGCTTTCTTTCAATATCTGCAAAATTCAGGAGAGAGCACTCCACACACTGCATGTTTGAAGTGCAGTCATGTACTACCTCAATAAAACGAAACCACTCAGAAAAACAGAACAATTCTTTGTCTCCTTAGCAGCCGGTAGAGAAGGAGACCCTGTCTCAAAGGCTACTATCTTAAGATGGATCTTACGATGCATCCAGCACCGTTACACACTGTCAAGCAAAACTCTACCATTTACGCCTAAAGCACACTTCACACCCACACTCCACATGTGGTACAGGTGCTACATTAGCATTCATTGCTAATGTACCACTAGAAGCAATATGCAAGGCTGCCACATGGAGTTCAGTAGACACGTCCACAAAACATTGTGTTTGACACACCAGCCAGAAATGACTCACAGGTGGGACAAGCAGTGCTGAAACATTTATTTGTCTTGGTTCCTTCCAACAGCCACCATCTTATTCTGGTACTGCTTGCTAGTCTTTGCAAAGCATATGATTCTAAACAGATTACAAGCCTCAGAAGACCAGCATTACATACCTGCAATCATCTTTGAGGCTTGTCTCTCCTTAGATTCACATACGCCCACCCTACCTCGTTGGGTTTAGAAGCACCATAGACACCGTGTTTATTATGTGAGTTTTTTTTCAAACAATTCTTCATTCACTCTTCACTATACATTCCACGCAAACTCAGGTCAGAAAAGTAACTATGAGGACAGCGACACGTGACAGATCATGGGTACAGTATGTGTCACAGTAGTAGGGATAGTATTACAGGAACGCCCAGTCGACATCTCTTTTTGAAATCAAAATGAAATCATGTAATACTCCCCACCAATCACTAGATCTCCGACTTACAAAGCTTGCGTATATAAGCTGATACAAGCAGCACAAAGACTATTATTACAGGTATTGTGGCAAACCAGAAGACGACAGACTCAGGAATTACATGTTACATGTGTTTAATTAAAATAAATAGAAAATGCCTCTCTACCCCTA
Source organism: Ambystoma mexicanum (assembly GCF_040938575.1). Lineage (NCBI taxonomy): Eukaryota > Metazoa > Chordata > Amphibia > Caudata > Ambystomatidae > Ambystoma > Ambystoma mexicanum. Next base: position 629,206,143 of record NC_090922.1, on the reverse strand, counting down.
TTGCTATGAGGGTTTTCCTCTATTTAGCCCTACCAGTATAATCAAAATAACATAAACATGAGCCCAAGTGATGGTCTTCTCGCTCTGGCTTTCTGGGTCAATGTTCAGAGGATCTCACTCTGGAGATATTGTTTAGGAACAGTGCAGAATAAATAGGTTATCTGCTCTCATGCTAAACTCTTCAGGAAAAGTTGCAAATCTCTTTAAATTAAATGCTCTCGTCTTTTAAGTTTTGGAAGGAGTTCCTCATCCTTTTCCCACCACCTTAGCCACTTTCTCTTCCCTGGCTGTATGCTTTGATTCACTTGGTTGCATCCTCCAGATTCCCTACTCTGTGGGGTTTCCCAAATGTCTCTTATCCCTCTTGGAGCTTCCACACCCCGTTGGCTTTGTATGTTTCTTAAACATTGTGTTGGTTTCAATATTTCTATCCCATGCTCGACTCTCTGGTTTCTGAGGTTCCCATAGCCCTCTTTTACTCTTGCTTTCTGTTTGTGGGGCTCAGCTCGCCTCCCTCCGCCCTGGGCAACCCTGGTACCTTCTGTATCTCTGGCTGTGCTCCAGCGGGGTGGTGTCCAAGCAGGGCTGTGGCTGTTCGCATCCCTTCTCTGCATTTTGGCCCTTAAGCTTCTGCTTCTTGAATGCTGCCTGGCACGGCGGACTCTGGATTCTCGTACCCAGAACGGAGTATTCTTTTCTCTGTTCGCTCCTGTTCTCAGTGCTGTTTCTTGCGTCCCTGCCCCACCACGGGTGCACCGTGGTCGCGCCGCCAAAGAAGTTTTTCCCGTCTGTGTTTCTCCTTCGGCTGTGTTGCCTCTCTGTGATGGACTTCTGCTGTCCCTGCTTCCTCGCTTTCTCTGCAGTACTACAGTCAAGTTTGGCTCCGTCCCTCCAGGACATCAGTACGCTAGAGACTTGCCTCTACGTAGGTTTCTCTCGCCTCCCATCATGCTTCTTCGTCTCTATATTTATACTAGCGTACATCAAAGGGGCCTGTTGCTATATGTCACCAGCTGACTTCAACTGGCCTCCACCATTACCTCGAGGCAATAGTAGAAATGTGTCATCAGTCTTAGTTGCAGGCCAGTCATATCATTATTGTCTTCTATTCCCACGTAGGCAGAAATTGTGTTATTTATAGGGAGTTTCTTATAGAAGTGGGAGTCCTTGTCCCATAGAGGGGAGTCACTTCCAGTGAGGTTCCGCTTTACCTGACCCCTTGGGAGGGTCTTGCTTAGCGGGCTCACCTCCCTAGCCTAAAAGAGGCTGGCTCCCCCCTGGGGTGAAGGGACGAATTGCCTAGATTCATCACAGTATGTAATGTTTGTCATTCACAGTCGCCATAGGTTCTTAAAATGCATTCAAGGACTTAAATCAACAAAGGTGGTGAGTAAAGTGATGCAGAAAAGATGAAACCAAGTTTCAAGTGATATTTCCTAACTTCAGCAATCCAATCCTTAAGAAGAATATGGCCTTGTCCCCAAAGATCACAGGAGCCACAGTGCTTCTCCCCAGAATGTATCTATAGCAGGTAAGTTACTTGTGTTGGTGATTGTTCAAAAGAAGTGATGCAACAAAGTTACCTGGTAAATAAAATGTGTTATTGTTCAGATTGTACTACTCTAGTTCGATAAACAAAAAACAATGAATGGAAGTATTCAAAGAGACTTGTTCTCAATGTTATCCAATGTTATCCTATGCAGTACAGGTGGGGGCAAATGCTTTGCATTAACTTCCGAATTCCAATGACAGCCTGCGCAACACAGGCAACAGCAGGCGTCCATCCAGCTGCAGTTGTAGAAGTCCTTCCAGAACATTAGCGTTTGAGGCTGGGAGGCTGAAATTTGGCAGGAAGGCGACTTCTACCACGAACTGTTCCAGCTACTAACACAGAACGGCTACGGTTCTAGCAATGGAGCCAACTGGAGAGCTGGACAGTCCATCAGGTGGTCTAGGGACACTTCCGAAGGCTCAGATTGGCTGGATTCTCGAATACTTTGAGACTTGCGGAAGATACAGCTTTCTTCTCAGGCAAGTTCATGACCTTCTATGGGATTCCCTGACCTGGCAATGCAGGAAGAAGGCTGAACTACAATATGACCAAAGAAGAAGCTAACTTCTCATTTTAAGGCATGAGCCACATTTAGTATCCATATATGGTAAACTCGAATGTGCACACTAGAAAAACACGAACATAAAGAAATATATATTTTTGTCACCAGTTTGCCTTTAGGCACTGTGATGATTCACTGGATCTCGTCACTTCTCCCCAGAGGGAAGCCCTTCCCTGTGAAGCTAGGGAAGTGAGCTCGCTACGCAACATTCCCCTTAGGGCTGTCGGTAAGCGGGACCTCACAGGGAGAGACTCTCCTCTTGGGGGACAAAGACTCCCGTTGCATGAAGGAACTCCCTGCCCCACTTTCCTATGAACCTCTCAGACCATCAGTATCTCAGAAGACACAACCTGAACAGACCACTGAGAAGACTGGATGATTAATGCTTATCGATCCTCTATGGCAATTAGGGAATACTGTGAAGAGTAGAGAAAGAAGGAATACTCCAGAGAAAGAGAAGGACGACTATCCTCAGCTGGGGAGGACCCAGCTAAATTGCATAAAAACCATAGAAGGACTTGCATTGAGGTGTCGTGTTCACCTAGAAGGTGAAGCTCGGCAAGGAACCTGGGAGGTCCTTGGCTGAGAGGACGTGGGAAACGAAGAAGGAAAGCAGTGCAGGAGCCGGCAGGGAGCCGACTTGTGTCTGTGGCAAGCATTGCTATATGCTGGCGTGACCTCAATGAGGTGGACCGCATGTTCAGACAACGACGCTGAGACCACTCAGCGGAGACCGAAGCAGAGCTGGGAAGGAAGACGCTGGAAGCGTCCCTCGAAACGGCATGATCCCAACTCCACAGGAAGAACCGCTGACTCCAGCCCGACCAGCCGGAGGTAACAGGAGACCCAGGAGTGGCCAGGAGCAGACGCTAAGCAGCAGAGTGTCTCACGGCAGAGAGTATCACGAATACCGAAAAACTCTCATACTCGCCCCAGTACCTGTAACTGTAGTAAAGAGTATAACGAATACCTGTCTCAGCAACGGTAAAAGCAGCAAAGAGTATAACGAATTCCAGAGAGACTCCTCATACTCATCCCAATAGTGTGAAAGCAGCAGAGTATATATTGAATCCAGAGGGGCTCATCACATTCATCCCAGTGATTACAAAAACAGTCAAGATTGGGAAGAAAGTCAAAAGGCTGGTTATCCTTGTTGCAGTATTTGGGAAGACCATGACAATAGTAAAGAGGAACAGAAGAACCTACATGGTGGTTCCCGGAAAAGGAAGTACTTGCAAGGCAACAAAGTGGTAAACGAAACTGAGGACACTGTTAACTGGGAAGTGAGACTGTGAAACTTGCAAGAGAGAAACCTATTGATATTAAGGTAATCCAGAGGATAAAAGTCCAGAGCCTCGAATAGGGAAACAAGGAACAATACACGGGATATCTGAGAGAAAGTGAAAGGATCCCCTTGAGGAATTGGAGGAACTGATTAACTATGTTACAAGGAACTATAACAAGATAGACTATTAAGGCTGAGAAGGGAATCGTCATTCTGGAACCCCCTTTTTGTTTTGTTAGTTGATAATTAGTGGTAGGGTCGTTTTTGGATGGAGGACAGACTACTTCGATTTGGACGACATCACTGACGACGTGCACCCTAGTTGGATTCTGTTAGGTAGGGAAAACTCCATGTTTGGTTGGGATAGATTGGCCTTTTCATTATTTGTATAAACCTTCAGGTAGAAATGCCACTTCTTTGTCCTCCTCCTTCTAACCTACCACAGCACATATAAAAGTAATCGAAAATCCCAAGTGTCAAAGGCTAGGGTGATACTAAAGTATCCCCATTGCACTGCATTGCAAGATGCTGTGTGCAATGTTAAAACATTACCAAAGCGTAAAAGTTAAAAGGGAAACCTAGTTTCCCAGTACTGATAGTCTGAAGGACTGATCAGTGTCCCAATAACAAATGAGCAAAAGGCAGGGGATGTGAATCTGGAGGCATTACTGTCTCCTCAAAAAATCAGAACCTGTTCAGAAACAAATAAAAGAAAAACTTGGGGCTCCATAGAAACTATGGAGGGAAAGTTGCCAAAAGAGAAATCTTTCCCAACATCTGGGTGCATGCACGACGGTTGGCAGGTGCATCACAGATCCTCCCTCCAGCATACTCGGACCAACCTCCATTCCTTTTCTCTGTCGGATGGGACATTCATTTTTCTTAACATGTTCTCTCATAACTGTGCCTCAGGGATCAAGGCGTAGATGCTGTACTTGGCTGTGTGCAGGCTCTTCCGGAAAATTGACTTTCATCACAATGCTTGCAGTGCTTGGGTCCTGTCTTGCCTACTTGCTTGCACTGCAATGCTTTTGTGAAGAGATTAAGTGATGGAATTATTTTTTCCACCAGAACGCACCTAAGGAGTTCATTGCACTCCTTGACAAAAAAAGCTGCTTTTATTATTATTTTTTTTTCTCACAGGCACCCCAGGAAGGCAACTTAATTCCCAGCGACTCACCAACAAACCCGGGAGAGGTTCTTCAGACCATACTCTGTTGCAAGACAAGTGCAATCAGCCTCATAGCTTAGTGTTCTGGCAGACTGTTAGGAAATACTTTTTTTGGCAAATCCCTCCATACATTTCTATTGGACATCCTTTCTTTTTTTGTTTGGTACCCTGTCCTGACTTTTTGGGGGCAAGTAAAGCCTTCTGCTTTACTTCCCTTTTCTGGTTTTGCTCATTCTTATTGGCAAACTGACTAGTCTCTCAGACTGTCAGTACCGAGAGGCTTTCTGTTTATTAATTCTTGTATTGGTACCATTGCCCACACCACCTTACAGTGAAGTGCAGTTAGGATACTTTGTATCCTTATTTCTGATGTTTGTGAATCTGCTTAGAATCACAGGCTGTGCATATAGTCCGACATCTAGTGGTAATCGCATAGTATTGCATCTTTCTTTTGAAGATCGAAATGGACGTCGAGAACGGCGTGATTGTAACACTATCCCTAACGTGACGTGCCGTGTACCCAAAATCCCTCCTGACTAATCTGTTTGACTGCTACTTGGGCTTCCTGCCGCTGAAGACATCTACAATTGAACGACGACTGTCGACCGTGTGGTCTCGGCCCTCCGGCCAGGCCCTTACAGTAGGGAGAGTGCAGCCATGGGTTTTTTTCTTTTTCTAGAACGTATTTCATTTTCCCTTCTCTTTCTCTATCTGGTCTGGCTGCCATCACCCTCAGCTATGGAGAGGACGCCCTTTAAATTTTGCCTGTCGTGTAACGGCAATATTCCATGGAAGGACACCCATCGCTGTTGCAATCAGTGTCTACCTCAAGACCACGACGAGTGCTCATGCAAGTCCTGTAAGCTCTTTTGACCCAAAACGTTGGAGGACAGGCAGACTAAACGGTTAGCAGCCTATGCAATGCCGGCGGAAAGCCATTCGCCTGTTGGCACCGTCGCTTCGGACAACGAGGAAACCATCGTCAGCCATGGCTCCGAATTGAAAGCCATAGACCTTTCGGTGGAACCTTCGGGCTCCAAGATGCCTGTCCCCAACAGACAGGCCACTGGCTCTGTTGTGGGGAGTTCACAACCCGGCGACAAGGGCACACATGCACCACAAATTCTCCAGCATGGGGTCTGGCATGGATTCACATGCTCATGAATATTCCCGGTCGTCAGGCTGGGAATCCTTGGTAAAGAAAAAATCAGTTTGTTTCATTTCTGAATTGTATTCCTCCTAACAACCAATCACTGAGCTCTGGGTCATACTGCCCCCAGCCAATGACTGCCCTCTACCTAAGCCCCTCCTCTGGCAGCCATCTTCTGATTTTTACTGCACGTTCAAGTGTTGGGAGTCCTCGTGTTTAGCTCTCGAGCTTTTACTGCGTTTTTTCGCTTTTTGAAAGAGTGTTACTCTATTTTTCAGTCACTCGGGCCTTGTGCTCCATCGATCAATCTATCCGATTAACGGGGACCCGCTTTCGGAGTCTTCAGTGCCCCTCAAGGGCGAATTTCATCGAGTTACTTGGTTTAGGCTTCCAGAAGATTCTTTCAGGCCTACACCGCGTGGACCACGCGGAGGAGAAGAAGGATTCAACTTCCCTGTTCAAGATCTGCTCCAGCTGTGGCTCGCGGAATGTATTTTCGGACGACAAGCATTTCGAATGCCTTTACTGCCTGTACCTGACGCACAAGGAGGAGATTTGTGCGTTTTGCCAGGAGATGGTCCCTCGCACGATGAAGGATCGGCACAGGCGGCTGAACGAGTGGCTACAGGCCAATGCCCCTGCTCTGGGTGGGTCCCAGCAGCATGCTTCTCCCAGTTCCAAAAAGGCTGAGAGGGCTTCTAAGACCTTTGAGGGCGCTCCTCCTGCGGGGGTCCACTAGAAGGCTAAGCACCGCAAATCCACTGTCACCGGGAGCGCTGTTGCGACAGGCTCCTCGGCGGCCAGGGCGCGTTCGACATCTCCAGCCTCCGTCACCAGTCAACGCTCAGGATCTTCGGCCAAGAAGAAGTCAGACCATCCGGGCAAACTCGAGGAGAGGCCCAAGTGCGTCCTACCGGAGAAGTCCAAAGGGGAGCAGAGCTCGGACCGTCCCCCTATGGAGAAGGCCAAGCCGGACAAGGCTCCGGCCCTGACCGTGAAGGCCCAGGTGCACCCGGCGAAGGCCCAGCCTTCCACCGAGGGGGTGGCAGCGTCTCCGGCGAAGGCAGCCAAGACGATCCTGCAGGACACGACCCCTAAGACCCGGGTGTCCCTTCCTTCCTGGAAGGGAGGCTGCGTTCCGGACCATACAGAAGCCCCCGGAGAAGAGGATGCCAGTCATCTCCCCTAGACTTTCACCGCTGGAAGCAAAGGGGGTGGGGAGAGTGGCGCACTGGCCCTCCAGGGTACGGATATCTCCTCTGAGGAGGAGCTCACCGGTCTACAAACCACCAAGGAGGAGGGTGCTGTAGGGAGCAGGCCCTACGACGAGCCCTTCGATGAAGGGGACGACGGCAAGGACACAGTCGAGGAAGAGCAGCATGGCGACGGGGGCCTGGACTCACAGCCGGTGCCCCAGCGACCTGTTCCACCTGCACCTCAGCTGCCACCCCCACCTCAGGTACCTCCTAGAAACCTCTCAGTTGACATCCTTTCTGCACTGCATACGCTGGTCTCTGAGATTCAGACAAGGATGCCTATTGTGCCAGAGGCACTGCCCTCGGCACCAGCGATGGCTGAACCCCCACACCCCCACGGGGGTAGCCCCGGCCAAAAAGAAGAGAGTACACCCTCCACCTCCTTGACACACAGCGACGACAGGCATGGGCACGGACGAAGACAGCGGGTTAGGGGACCTCCTGTCTCTGCCGCCCAGATCATCACGGCCGAACGAGATTGGCTCGTTCCACTCGATGATCTCCAGAGCATCGGAACTTTTTCAGTTCGCTCCGGAGGTGGAGGGCTTTCTATATCAGCGCAGAGAGGCGAAGAGGAAGACCATCCTCTCGTTTCCACTTCTGGATGACATTTGGGACGAAGGTTTGTCTCTCATGAAGAACCCTTCCACGGCCCCAGCGATCACCTTGAGAAGAAGACAGTGTGCTGGACTCCGTGCTTACGGGGCCAGCCTTCTCCGGACTCTGTGGTGTCCGCGGCGGCCAGGAAGAAGTCCTCGGGTGGTTCGGCCTCGGCGTCCTCGACCGCACCGGACAGTGAGGGCAAGAAGTTAGATGCCATGGGACGACGGGTCATCTATTCTGCAGCGACTACCATCAAGGCCGCCATTGTGGCTCGTTACGACCAGGAGTTGTGGTTCAAGATCGCTCCCACGACAAGAGGTTGGAAGCGCAGGAAATTCTACAGGAAGGTGAGGTGGTGTCAGACCACGCCATCACGGTGCCAATGGACATCGGCGATGCAGGGTTCCACCAAATGGGCAACAGCGTTTGCCTTGTCGTCGTGGCTGGCTCAAGGCCACCAACATTCGACAGGACGTTCAGTCGAAGGTGCTGGACATGCCCTTCGACGGGGACAATTTGTTCGGGAAGGCTGTGGATGAGTCTCTCCAAGCCATAAAGACAGACACGGAGACAGCGCGTGCTTTGGGCACTCTTCCGCAATGGAAGCCGTCCTTTCGAACCTCAGGGGGAAAGTTCCCATGATCCTCCAAGTGGTTTGGCGGGGGCTCCTCTTCTTACCGCCAACCCTCCCGCTCTTCGACCCAGGAGACCAACAGGGGCCGCTGCAAGGCCTTAGGAGGAGGACATCGGCGGCCCTTCGACATCCAAGCAGGTTTGAACCGCCCGTGGCGTCGGGCCCCCACCCGAGCACCCCGGTGGGAGGCCGGCTGGCGAACTTTGTCAGTGTGTGGAAGACCATCACCACCGACGGTTGGGTGCTGGACGCTCTCGCCCACGCGCACACCATGTCATTTCAACAGAAGTGTCCCCAAATACCACTGGTGGCCCGGCAGGAGAACCACGTTCCTCAGCTGCTGCTGGAGGTTCGGGCCATGTTAAGGAAAGGCGCGATAGAACTCGTCCAAAAGAGGCTCCAGGGCTCCGGAGTGTACTCAAAGTACTTCACCGTCAAAAAGAAGACCGTGGGCTGGCGGCCCATCCTTGACCTTCCTGTCGTCGCTGGACTTGGAGGATGCATACTTCCCCATCCACATCCCCATCCCCATCCACAAGGGGCACCACAAGTTCCTGTGTTTCGTTGTTCAAAGGAAGCACTACCAATCCATGTCCCTTCCCTTTGAATTGAAGTCGGCGCCCAGGGTCTTCACCAAGTGCCTGGCGCCAGTGGCGGCGCAGCTGCGACTACGGGGATTCACGTCTACCCTTATCTGGACGACTGGCTCATCCGGACCAGCTCGAAAGAGCTCGCCGTCGACCACACAGCGAGGACCGTTCGCCTACTGACGGATTTGGGGTTCTCAGTGAACTTTGCAAAGTCCTGCTTGACACCATCGCAGGGCGTGCTGTTTCTGGGATCCCGACTCAACACAGTGTCGTGCCTGGCGTCTCCATCGGAGGAGAGGATAGCGGCCATCTTGGGCAAGGACAACGGCTGTTGGCTCTGAAGATCGCCAAGATGAGGTCCATCAAGTCTCTGCTCGGCATGATGCATGATGTCGTCATGCATCTACCTCATTCGGCTGTGCGGGCTATGGATGCGTCCCCTGCAGGAGTTCCCCGACGCCCGTTGGATACAAGTGTCTGGAAGCTTTGAGGACAAGATCACACTCGACTAGAGCTTCCCTCGAGCGATACGGTGGTGGGGAGTTTGCGCACATCTGTCTGGAGGTGTGGATTTACAGACCCCACCGCTCCAGGAGACCGTCACGACTGACGCCTCCCAGGAAGGATGGTGAGCTCACACAGGAAGTCTTCACGCAAGAGGCATGTGGCTACCAGAGGAGAAAACGTTGCACATCAACGTGTTGGAGCTGCGGGCAGTGTTTTGGGCCCTCAAGTCTTTCCTTCCGTCCGTCAAGGGCAAGGTGGTGCGGGTCTTCACGGACAATACCACCACAATGTTTTACATCAGGAAGCAGGGGGGGGGGCACCAGGTTCCTGCCGCTCTCCAAAGAAGCGCAGGACCTATGGCAGTGGGCTGTCGCCCAGAGGATGTTCCTCATCCCGTTTCATCTGGCAGGAGTGAAGAACACTGTCGCTGACTCGCTCAGCAGGGAGCTGCGCTCTTGCCATGAGTGGGAGCTTTGGCAGGACCAAGTGGATCACCTGTTCCGCAGATGGGGCAATCCCCAGATTGATCTATTTGCGACAGCGTAGAACACCAGGTGCCGGAGGTTCGCCAGCAGGTTTCCCCAGCCGAGGAGCATGGGGGGATGCATTCTCATTCCCCTGGGACGGCCTGTTTCTGTATGCGTTCCCTCCATTGCTGTTGCTTCTTCGACTAGTCAATCAACTCAGACGGTCCCGGTGCAAGATGATTCTCGTTGCACTGGCGTGGCCGAGGCAGATCTGGTACCCAGACCTTCTCGACATGTCAGCGTCACCTCCAGTCAAGTTTCCGGTGGTCGCAGATCTTCTAGCCAGAGAAGGAGGCGCAATTCTGCACCACGAACCAGGATCGCTGAACTTGAAGGCCTGGCTCCTGCAGCATTAGAGTTCAGGGGTTACAACCTCCCAGCAGATTGCAAGGAGGTACTTGCCAGGCCAGAGCATTATCTACTCTTAAATGCTACGGACATAAATGGAAGAGGATCGCTGTTTGGTGCCATGCACAGAAGATCGCCCTCTACGAGTCACGGCTCCGCAGGTGCTACTGTATTTGCTGTCGTTGGCCAAAGAAGAACTGGCCCATGCTTCCATCAAAGTTCATCTGGCGGCTTTCTCCCGCTTCACCAAATCTCCGGGACGGTCGTCGTTATGGTCTCACCGTCTGGTTAAGGAGTTTGTCAAGGAACTGTTTTGTTCGTTCCTGCAGGTGAAGGCTCCAGCCCCTGCGTGGGAACTCAGTGTGGTGATGACTAAGCTCATGGGCCCTCCATTCAAACCTATGCAGACAATTCCACTGAAGTTCTTGTCGTGGAAGACGGCTTTCCCTGTGGCCGTCACATCTGCACGACAAGTGGGTGAGATTCAGGCCCTCTCCTGTAAGCCATCTGTCATGGTCATGAAGTCAGGGGTACAGGCATGCAGGGGTCGCATGCACAGGAGACCTGGGTGGACACTATCCTGGTGCCTTTGGCACCAGGCTCATGAACAAAAGTAAACGAGAACATCCATTTAACACCAAAAAGCTTTTATTATGGACATAGCACTTCAGATGCCTTACCCTTGAACATTCCATCCATTAAGCAGGATGCATTAACCTTGAACATTCCATCCATTAAGCCTGATGCATTAACCTTGAACATTCCATCCATTAAGCAGCCCCCAGTGTATTCTTGGGTGTGGCTGCTAATGGATTGCCTTTGCACGTGCTCACTCTCTAGGAGTGGCAGGATGTGGCTGGTAAGCCGGCCCTAATGGGCGTGCCCACGATCTCAGCTCTATAAGCTGCCCCGATCCTCAAGACAGACGCTTTGCGTTATTCTGCATTTGCAAGCAGCGTAACGCTGACCGTCGCCTGAGATCAGACTTACCTTTGAAGATCCTGCTTACTGGATATCCTGCTTCCTGCCAGCATACTTACTAACTGGGGGAAGCTGTTCTTACCTGTACATCTCTTCGGCGAACCAAGTATTCATCTTTACACTTTCCGGAACACCAAAATCTTCATCTTGGCACCGCAGCACGACACTCTCCATCGTCGACAGCAGTGCCTGCAAGGAAAAACAGAAGACAAGGTTAGACATTGAAAAAACAGTCCGTTTAAGGTTGCGCTTCGCCATACTTCACGCTTTTCCTTAAACCATCACTAAACCTGCTGTCGAACATTGCGGTAGCATCCATCTTCCATCACAGCTGCATTGAGGCCGCATTTCCATCTAAGGGAAGAAAACAGAAGACAGACATTATTGCGGGCATAAATAGAAGCAACATATAAAGACATTAAACGGAACGAACAGCATCACAAGAGCTCAAGAAAGACTTACCAATCATAAGGAGAAGCATAGTCGCAGCTGGGCTGGACTAATCCTTATCAGGGATCAGTGAAGGAACTAGATCCCATTCGACGCGCCCCTGCCAGAAGTAGCAGGACGGAGAGCTTATCTTCCATAATTCACAGGAGCACTATCACCACGTAGCACGGCTCACAGCTTTTCTACTGAGGGAGAGGCCTGAAGGGGTGATTCAAGTTCAATGCCTCCGCGGAGATAACACCATCTTATTTGACATTTCACGACACAAGGGTGGTGCTGCGGACGCACCCCTCGTTCATGCCCAAGGTGCCATCAGACTTTTGTCTAAACAAGCCCTTAATGTTGCCTGTTTTTTTTCCGACGCCTTCATCGCTGGCCAAGAGGACTTTGCACTCGCTGGATGTGGCTAGCGCGCTGAAGTTCTACGTGGATCGCACAAAGAGTTTCCAGAAGACATCAGAACTTTTCATGAACTTTGGCCCTGTGAACCATGGGAAGGCCCTCTCCAAGGCTTCCATTTCCAGGTGAGTCTCCGGCTGCATCACCCATTGTTACCGGTTGGCAAACCGACCGTTGCCTAGCATCTTTGAGTCCATTCGACCAGAGCGATTGCTGAAATTACAGCATTCCTGTCTGGTGTGCCCCTGCTGGACATCTCCAGGGCTGCTACGTGGAGGTCGACGCACACCTTCACGATATTCTACTGCGTCAACAGGGATTCCAGGAAGGAGTCCAGAGTCGGCCAAGCAGTGCTGCGCAACCTATTCATTTGAAGTTGAGCCTGGTGATTAGGTAAGAGATGCTTATGTTGAGCCTTTGCCACAGCCCGTGGTTGTGCATGTGTGTACTGCTATGTATTCTTTATTCATGAGCATGTGAATTCATGCCAGACCCCATGCTGAAGAAGGAACAAGTTACTTATACCTGTAACTGTTATGTTTCATGTATTAAGTTGTTCAATTGTGCAGCGCTTTGGTATAAAGCGCTATATAAACAAATAAATACAAATACTGTTGTTCTCCAGCATGGGTCTGGCATGGATTCACCTGCTAACCCTCTTGCCTACCCCTCTGCGACTCTTCTCTTGGTCCTACTGTCACTTTACGTGCTACCAAATCTGAAGCTGGGTGCCAGAGGAGGGGCTTAGGTAGAGGGCAGTCGTTGGCTGGGGGCAGTATGACCCAGAGCTCAGTGATTGGTTGTTAGGAGAAAGTCAGTTCAGAAATTAAACTGATTTTTTTCTTTACCGAGGATTCCGAGCCTGACGACGGGGGATATGGATGAGCAAGTTAATCCATGCCAGACCCATGCTGGAGAACAACAGTTACAGGTAAGTAACTTGTTCCTTCCTAAACACACAACCACTAAAGCCTCCTCGACGGACACGTTGAAGAAGCGTGTAACGCCAACAGGGCTGCCGAAAACTTTGGCGCCTGTCAAACCTCGCGGTTCAGCACCCTCCATGCAACCGTCTTTGCGGCATGCGACTGGGCACTCCTCTAGTAAGGGCGTTCACCACAAAAAACATACGGTCGGCAACACACCCTCCAAAGGCATGCAAGCACCCAAGGCTTTGGTGGAATCGTCGAACATGACAGCGCCATCAGGCGCGTCGATCCTTCCATCCAGCCGCCGAAAATAAGCGAAAGCCTCACAGCTATTTTGGCAGCCACAGAACATAAGAGCGCCCCTCTGGTCGAGGGGAGTATTATGAAGACCCCCAGCATCTCTCAAAGGCCTTATTAGGAAATTCTTTCACTTCAGGGCAACCTTTTCCACCTCCAGACCCTTCTGCATCTTCCCTATGGACTAGGGAGCGATTTGAAAATTATATGGATAAAATGGCCCAATGTATTGCCTTTCAGATAAATGTCACTCCCAAAAGACCTAGGCAGAAGGACTCCTGCCCCATTCCACAAAAATTGCAAAAATGTACCATCTCTACACAAGGCCACAAAAAGGATATCTTGGATGTACAGGAGGATATCTATGAGGACATTAATCTGTTTGCTCAGGACACAGCTGACCAAGACCAAGACTGGTATCAGGATCAGTCAGGGGATCAGTGCACATAGCTATCACTATCACACACCCCTGACCCAGACATCATTTGTCCAGATCCCCCTTCAACACCACACAGGGGGTCGTCACGTGTGGATGACCAAATGGTGTTCTACGCCTTTTTAAAGAGAGGCAGATCATTTTCCTATCACAACAAATGAGGCAGCCCCTGACTCTGATTTTGTTGAGGATATCCTTGAGGAGAAGGCTCCAACTAGTCAGGCCATCCCCTACTTAATTCCGTAAAGAAGCGCCTAGCTCCATCTTTGTTGTCACCATCCCTCACACGGTCGGTCAACCCTCGGGTTAAAAAATTGTTCTGCCCATACCCTTCCGACCCACTATATATACAGGGTCATGCCACACCGGACCACTAGAAAGAGAGTGGGGGTTCCAATGTCCACGGCGGAATCCCCTCCGGATAAAGACTGTAAGAAACGTTATGCCCTTGGGAAACAAATCACTACCTCTACGGCCTATTCTACTAGGATCGCCAACCCCACAACTCTTATAGCAAGCTACTGCGACATCTAATGGGGCCTGGTCCAGGATGGCCTTCAAGAGGTCCCAGAGCCCACCTGATCATGCCTGCTGGCGGTCGTGACTGAGAGCAGACAGGGTACCCACAATAGACTAAAAATACTCTGCTGAGACTGCTGGACGCACTCTAGCCCAAGGGACTTTACTCAAGAGACATGCCTGGTTGAAAAACTCTGGTTTTAAACCAGAAACGCAGACCTCTCTGATCAATAAACCGGTGGAAGACTCCAACCTTTTTGAGAAAGCTGTCGATCACGCCCTGGTGATTGCCAAGAAAAAGCACGAAAAGCTGAAATCTCTCAGCCAAATCACGGCCAAGCCCTTCCACCAACATGGAGGCTCGAACTCCCATTGTTCCTTTCATAGACAATCCTTTTCCCGGTCTCCCCATGGACAATATGGCTCAGGAAGTACCCCGTTGTTCTCAGGCCAAGGCTCTGCCGGTAACAGCAAGTACCAACAGAGATGTCCTCATAGAGGCAAGTGTAGAGGCAGGAATTCTACTCCTAGAAGCTCCCCGGCCTCAACATCAAATTGACTTGCCAATTCGGGTCACCTCCCACGCTTCCCTGGTCGAAGTTATTTTGTTGCAAATGTTTGCCATGGTCCGCAATGGGAAATATCTGTGCTGGGGAGAGATCAGATAAGGTAAAACTGCCCACTTTGTGAGTTCTATGCACTGAACGTGAAGGGACACGTACCAGGAGTTCCGAGGGTCAGAGAGAGAATCAGACCGAGGCGTGAAACGGAGCGTCCGCGTGTGACTGAAAAAGGACTCTTAAGGGAAACAAAAGGAGGTTAGCAAGTAAGCATAGGAGTCGGAGTAGAAAAGGAGCTAATCGCACAGGTTTGCGATGACAGGGATACAAACTTACGGAACGTAGCTAGGAGAGCAATAGCAACGCGAAACTGCGCCGTGTATGTCCTCTGATGAACAAAATCTGTCAATGTGGGCGGAGTCAGGATCGTAGGTATCTGCAAAACGTCTGAAACTTCCCTATCAGGAGAAGCATCCATCTTGAGAGGGGAAGCATGAACCACTGCCAGGCACCGCCAGCGGCGCCAAACCGACCATCGGTGACTATGCAAACGGGAAGATATCACACCGGATGAGGGAGACCAAATTGTGAACATTGTAGAAAAGGGGTCTGAGCCTGGATAAGGGGGACCAGTGGTCCGAGCCCGACGGAGGGAGACCAATCGTGTACTCATGAATATTGACAAAGGAAAGGAACTTTTGTGTTTTGTTTGCTACATCAGACCCTCTGCTGTAAGATACTTTGAATGGCAAAGAGACTTTGGCACAGAAGTTCCTGATACTGAGATATTGAACTGTACGAGTAACAAAAGGAACTACAAGTGCGACTAGTCACTGGGAAAGAAGGTAATACTGTGTGTTTTGACAAATAAAATGAACTTCTGTTTGAAGGCAGGGGAAGCCTGTATTCTGACAAAGGAAAGTCTGTGTTTGACAAGCAAAGTGAACTTTGTTTCAAGGCGGTGGAAGCCTGTGCTTTGACAAGAGATGTTTCTTTTGAGAATCCTTTTTGTTTCTTAAAGACTTTGCCAGAGTGGTGTGAGACAAGCTTGAATATTGAACTGTGTCTTCATGCCGAGGAAGCCAGAGTGTGCGCAAGGCTCGAGTGTGCTGCCTTATCCCGTGCTGAAAGCACGGGGAAGGCAGGCCAACTGCTCAACTGTTCTGACATATTGTTTCTTGAACACTTTTACTTTTTTGCATACACTTCTGTCCCACACCATTTTGTATATAGAAGTAAGGATTGGCAGTAGGTTTATTAGCATCGGCCCTTTTATTTTGACAGACTCGACTAGGACTGGGTTATTATTATTTGATGGTTGTACCTTGCTCCCATCCTTAGATTTTGGTTTAGATAGGCATTCAACCAACACTTTAAAATTCAATAAACACGCTTGAACTGTGTCTCGTTTGTGTCGGTCTTCATTGATGATACCAAGCCTTTCCTTACATAACCTAGTGGGGGCTGGTTTTCTGACCCCCTAACAAGGCATACTTAGGGTTTCTTACACCGTTGGGCTGCGTAAAACAGTTCCAACAAAAATGCCTCTGAAGCTTGTCGTTGGTGTTAAAACAATATCCTTGTCAAGTAGTCCATACGGTTTCAAACATATTCCTTCGAATGGATTGTGTCCTCCTACGTATTCCTTATCTTTGATGAATCCACTTCCAGCTTGCTGGCCTCGGACATTTTTTTTCAGTTGAGGGCGCTGCGTGTCGACAACCCTCGAGTCGGTGTCCCTCGAAGGCCTCCGTATCGGCGCCAACGTCACCCTATATAGTCTTGCGCAGTGTCTGTTGTTCAGTTCCGTTTTTCCGCGCTTTGTATTCCTCGAAGACGCAATGCTCGGTTCCTCAATGAATCTTTCTTAAACTTCGATTTTCTTGAAGAAATCTTCGAATCGACGATGGCATCTTC
The DNA here is from genome assembly GCF_040938575.1 of Ambystoma mexicanum. Taxonomy (NCBI): domain Eukaryota; kingdom Metazoa; phylum Chordata; class Amphibia; order Caudata; family Ambystomatidae; genus Ambystoma; species Ambystoma mexicanum. The sequence continues at coordinate 629,189,470 of NC_090922.1, read as the reverse complement.
GTCCGCTTTATCGACGCCACGATCCGGTTTCAAAAAATGCCGGGATTGTGGAAAAACAATGTCGTTAAACGATCCTCACAGAATCTGCCGGTGGTGCCAGGGCCAAGATCACCCGTGTTCGGAGTGTGAGGAATGTATGTCCATGACGGCGAAACCCTTGAGGGAGCGTAGGGGTAAGGTGGAAAAGGTAAGACTGTTAAATCTTCTACCGCTTTTGAAATTGTCCTCGGCTGAGTCGAGACATTCGTCTCCTCGCCATCGGAGAAAACATTCCCGCTTGAGATCTCGTAGTGGTTCTCACCACTCATCCAGATCGAGACATACCAAGAAGAGGCGCTATAGATCACTTTCCTCTTCATCTTCCAATTCACCAGAAAGGGTCATCTGCCCACGAAACACAGCTCTCCAGCTAAGTGGGAGGAATTTTGCAAATAAATGCTAAGGGTCTTCGGGAACGCGGCCTTGCCCCCCTCGGAGATGCCTGGAGGTGATACCCGGGTGAAAGACCCGAAAAAGAGAAACGCTGAGAGTCGTCGACCTCAGCAAATAAAAACCCTCGAGCGTCAGCAACCCTCAAGTAGAGACAAGTGTCCTTCGCACAAGACTGCGTCATCGACACCATCGTCAAAGCCACCTTCGACACATAAGACAACGTCATTGACGCCGTCGTCGGCCCAGATGAAGGAGAAGCCATCGAAACCTCATGCCCCGACCGCACCATCAGCACTTGGGGCGTCGAAGGATCCTTCGAAGGTGTCAAAAGGGGCTTCGGCCCATTGACGAAATCAAGTAGAATTCAGATTCTTTCGACGACATCAAGGCCATACTCGAGTATATCGACGCCGTTTGTGAGTTTGTCGAGACCTATGATGTCTACATCGAGGACTACAACCCTATCTCAAGCAGTGTCGACCAGTTTGGCTCCCTCATCGCTTGAAATGGGTTTTACTCCTTAACCACGCTCTGACTACTTCAGAGCTTTGTCCTCTATTTATGAGGAAGGGTACGACTCTGATAATGAAAGGCCCTTTGGCTGACAATCTACAAGAATTCCCATTCCAGAGGAGCTAATATCAGAGGAAGTCAGATTGAAAGATCTTCAAGAGTCTTTACAGGATGCCAGTGGCATAGATACTTCCCCAGAGGCAGACATCGGCAGACCAGAAACTGGGGAGCATGCAGAGATGTCTTATAGATCTCTCATGGCAAGAATTATGGAGTTTATGGGGTGGTCAACACCTGCACCCTCTTTTCACCAAGGTGACTTAACAGACATTTTAGATAAGCGACCTCAAGAAGACCCTATAGTTCCCTTTCATGCAGCATTACAGTGAAAGATAACTGCAAATTGGGAAACACCAGAGGTTACCTCTGCAGTAAACAAAAAGCTCTCTGCAAAGTATAGAACGTCGGCCTCAGATCCTCTGTACTTAACTAAGCATCCGACCCCAGAGAGCTTGGTAGTACAGGCTGCAACTTCGTCAGGCAGGCAATCGGTGTACCCCACAATACCGCAAGATAGGGATGACAAGAAATTTGACGCCATGGCCAAAAAGGTCTTCTCGGCATGCAGCATGGCACTTAAGTCAGTTAACGCCACTTGCACGCTAGCAAGATTCAGCCACCCCCTTTGGGCGTGCGCTTCATCGGTGGCTGTCCATCTCCCAGAACGGGAGGAACGAGACACATTCTTGAATATCATCAAGGATGGGAAGGATGTAATGTGTGAGTCCCTCCAAAAAGGTCTCGATTCGGCCAGTACCGCAATCCGCAGATTTGCGTGGTTGCGGAAATCCGGTTTTGCTCCTGATGTACAAGCCAGACGTCAAAATATGCCCCTTGACGGCACCTCTCTCTTCGGCAAGAAAGCGGATGGCAGTTTGGAGAAATTGCAAACCTCCAAACCGCCCCACAGGTACGTCCTGAAGGGGAAAGCCCTTTCGTTTTTACTCCACATTCGGAAAAAGCAGAGGGCAGCCAGCTCAAAGGGGCCAGAGACGATTTAACCGTGGTGGAAGAGTCAAAGGTACCAAGTCTGCATCAGCAGGTGCTGCCTGTAAAGACTGGAGGGGGGTGTCTGTACTCCTGCTCTCTATATGGTAGAGGAGAGGCACAGAGGCCCCAGCCAAGATTCTCTATTAGGTAAACGTGGGCGAGCAATCGAGGCCTAGCTTCTCAGGAGGTGATGCAGGCTGGTTCTTAAGTACAATGTAGTCCCAAGCACCCACAAAGGAATGTCCACACACTGTATTAGTGAAAACACAGTCTTTGTTAGGCAGAAACCTGTGCAGTTCCCTTAGGGACCACTGCAAAAGATTTAAGACTACAGGTGTTTGGCAGTAAACCCACTTGGTAGCAGTCTGTACCACACACATTCACTTGGTAGCTGTGGCTGAGCAGTCAGACTTCCCTCAAGAAGAGTTAGGCAGTATACAGAGCATACAAAATAGGTACAGAAATACAGTAGCACAAGCAAACACCGACCAGAGCTTGGGTGTAAAAGTATATAATTATTTATTTAACACACACTTCTAAAACACACTAGCACTAAATTGGTAAAATAAGTTCAAAATACAATCACTATTATCATATGTACATCCCTGATTACTTGTTGGACAAGTCTTAGTTAACACCACTTATTTCCAGACACAGGTGAACGCTTAACGTTCGATGGCACTCCAACAAGTTAAATAAAAAGGGAGGGAAAAGCAGAATTATGGAAGCACACTTACGAAACACTTTTTAAAGAACCACAGCAAGTTAGGAAGGCACAGTCTACTGGTGAGCAAGGAAGTTTAGGTGCCAGGCCCACTGTCAAGGGAGCCAAGCGGAAGATGCCCAAGATCAGACAGTTACACAGAGTCTTTGAAGTTTGTGGAAGTAGTTCGAAAAAGGTTTAGTTCAGTTCAGAAAAGTTAGCTAAGGTGTCCCAGGCTAACCCAGGTTCGAGAGACGAGGATTTAATACACCTCGTTCAATCTGTTGCAAGGGAAGCCAGGCGGAACACGGTATCTTAAATGGAGAGGATCCTCCAGCGGGGGCAGTTGTTCCTGGCAGCGGGTGCAAGTCGCAGCATCGTCCAGAGGAAGAGAAGATCTCATCGTGGAGGAAAGATGAAGGTCGTTGCACTGCCACGGTAGAAACCAGCCGCTGAGTTCTCCGGAACAAAGGCACTACCCTTTCGGTTCGCGGTAGTGGTGAAAACGTGGTATCCCGGTTGCCGGGGTGCTTGGCACAGGCAAGGCGGCCACGAGATGCTCCAGGAAGGCGAAAAGAAGGTAGACTGGTTATCCCCACCAGTCGAAGGAAGAAGACTCTCCGGGCTGGAGATCTTCTCTGTCGTTGGGAAAAGTGGTGAGACGGTTCAGCAGGGCTCCACCGGTGGTGTCGTCGTTGCAGGTCGGCTCAGCTTCTCCCTCCTTGGATTCTTTAGGTCCAGTGGCGACGTCTGAAGTTCCAGTCCCCAAAGCCCTGCTTTTATGCAGCACACCCCCATTCAGAGTGGCACCACTTTTGGAGGCTTCTGTGGAGAAGCCCGCCAAAAGGTGGAACAAAGGGCTCGACTTGAGTTGGAGTCACAGAAGAGAACACAAACGCCATTTTAGAAGCGAGTTCTGGCAAAAAATATCAACCGGCGAATTAATACTAAATAAATAAACCTGCGGTATGTTCGAGGCTATAAGAATTAAATAATTAAAGTTGGTAGCCTCGAACAATGGGAAAATCCCATAGAGATATATTCGCGGTCAAATATAAAAAGTAGTATCCACTGCCACCAGCCAAAACTCGATCAGGGGGGACGGAGACGTGCCCCCTCGAACAACAGACCCCGGGGCAATCGAATTGCCCCGAACAGTACGTCCACAATATGATGGTTTGTACTGGTTTCTGTTCATAATTTGGGACTAGCAAAGCCAATGGTGACTTTACATGCCCTGGGAGACAGTAGTCAGTCCCAGGGTATGGAGTCTATGTTGGGGGGTCGCTACGGCACGGAGGGTGCTGTGTAACCCACATAAAAAAACACGAGACCCTAAGGAGTAAAAGACCCCATAGCCCATAAAACACATGGAAAGTTAAAGGAACACCTCAAATCATGTGTAAGAGTGGGAGCAAAAGAATCTCACTCTTAGCAGGAGAGAAAAAAATAAACCCCAAAAATCCAGCAAAGCTGCTGGGGGACTCGCTAGGTTTGGGAAATCAGCCTTACAGAGAATTCTCCCTAACACTCGCCCCCCGCCTCCCCAGACTAAGGGACAGGAGGATTTAATCCACTCCTGGATGAACCTCATACCTCTAGTCGATGACATACATCCTAGAGAGTCCATCAGCATTTTGAAGGTGACACCCTGACCTGTGCTCAGTGGTGAAATCAAACCCTTGCAGGCAGATAGACCATCTCAATAGTTTGGGATTTTCTCCCTTCATTTGCATTAACCATCTCAAGGGTTGGTGGTCAGTCTGAATGACAAAAGTAGAACTATACAAGTATGGCCTAAACTTCTTCAGTGCCCACACAATAGCAAAGCATTCTCTTTCGATTGTTGCCCACCTTGTCTCGGGATCCTTCAGTTTTCTACTGATGAACCAAATGGGGTGCTCTCTACCCTTCTCATCCAGTTGGCTAAGGACTGCACCTATACCTACATTAGAAGCATCTGTCTGCACAATGAAAGTTTGGTGGTAGTCAGGAGCTCTCAGTACTGGTGCTTGGCAAAGAGCTTTCTTCAGGTTTTCAAAGGCCTGATTGCATTCCTCATTCCATTTGACCTTCTTAGGGAATTTTGGAGAGGAGATCACATTCAGTGGAGAAGCTATGGTCCCATAGTTCTCAATGAAATTCCTGTAATACCCAGTGAGGCCTAGGAAAGCTCTCACCTGGGTTTGAGTAGTAGGTGTTGTCCAATTTTGCACAGCTTCAATCTTACTGAGCAAAGGCCTTATTTCTCCACCTCCTACCTCATGCCCAAGGTAGACCACCTTACTCTGACCAATTTGGCATTTACTTGCCTTTATGGTCAGATTGGCCTGTCCAAGAGCCTGCAAAACATATCCTAAGTGGTTCACATGTTCTTCCGAGGTTTGGCTGAATACTGCTATGTCATCCAAGTATGCCATGCAGAAGTCCTCCATCCCATTCAGAACCTGGTTCACCATTCTTTGGAATGTAGCAGGTGCATTCTTCAATCCAAAAGGCATAACCTTAAATTGGTATAAGCCAACTGGGGTAGAAAATGCAGTCTTTTCCTTGGCATGGTCTGTCAGGGCTATTTGCCAATAGCCTGACGTACGGTCAAATGTGCTGAGGAACTTGGCTGAACCAAGTCTATCCACCAACTCATCTGTCCTTGGCAAAGGGTGGGCTTCAGTCTTGGTGACTGCATTAAGAGCTCTATAGTCCACGCAGAATCTCAATTCTTTGCCTTTGGTACTAACACAACTGGGCTAGACCATGGGCTAGTAGAGGGCTCTATTACCCCGAGATCAAGCATCTTCTTGACCTCACCTTTGATGTGGGTCCTTAGATTTTCTGACATTCTATATCCTCTGCTTTTGGCAGACAGTCAACAGTGAGTATATCATGCTGTCCCCAAGGGGTCAAGCCTGGTGAAAGTGAGAACAGAGAGGCAAACTGATTTAACATGGCTTTGCCCTCTTCATGTTGCTCAGGTGTCAGGTTTGAAGAGAGATTTACTCCTTCAATCTTTTCGTCCAAGGGTAAGCCTCTGAGGAGATCAGGTAGAGCTTCACTCTCTTCTTCCTCTTCTGTTGAAGCTAAAAGCAAGGCTCCTACTTCAGGTCTGGAGACATACGCCTTTAGGCGGTTGGTGTCGAAGACTCTGGGAGCCTCTTTGGGATTGCCCAAGTCCACCAGATAGTTTACCTCTCCAAGTTTACCCACAGCCTTGAAGGGTCCCATCCATTTATCTTGCAAGGCCCTCTGCCTTGTTGGGATCATAACTAGAACTAGCTGGTCTTGAGTGAACTCAACCATGTTAGCCTTCTGGTCATGCCAATGCTTGACCAGGGCTTGTCCAGCTTTCAGGTTATCACTAGCTTCTGCCATCATTTGTGACATTCTCCTGCGGAGACCTATCACGTAGTCAGTCACTCTGACTGGCTTAGGGGAAGGAGCACTCTCCAACCCCTCCTTAATCGGGGCCATTGGACCTCTGACTGAATGGCCATAGAGAAGTTCAAAGGGAGAATAACCTACTCCCTCCTGAGGGACTTCTCTATAAGCAAAGAGAAGACATGGCAATAGAAGGTCCCACTTTATTTTAAGGGGATCCTCTAAAGCACCTATCATGCTCTTCATGGTTCTTTTGAACCTTTCTACCAACCCATTTGTCTGAGGGTGGTAGGCGGTAGAGAACTTGTAAGTAACTCCACAGGTTTTCCACATGGCTTTCATGTAGTGGGACATAAAATTTGAACCCCTGTCAGAGATTACTTCCTTAGGAAACCCAACCCTGGTAAAAATACCAAGGAGGGCCTTAGCCACAGCCTGAGCTGTAACAGTCCTCATAGGAATTGCCTCAGGGTACCTAGTAGCATGGTCTACTACAACAAGGATAAACCTGTTGCCTGAGGAGGTTGGGGGATCAAGGGGACCAACAATGTCAATCCCTACCCTCTCAAATGGGACTCCCACTACTGGGAGAGGCACTAAAGGTGCCACATTCTTGGACCCAACCTTACCAGAAGTCTGGCAGGTATGGCAGCTCTTGCAAAACTTATCTACCTCAGCCCCCATTTTTGGCCAATAAAAGTAGAGTGAGAGACTTTACTTGGTCTTCTTGAAACTCAAGTGACCAGCCAAAGGAATCTCGTGGGCTAGCTGCAAGAACTGTTGTCTGTTTTCTTGAGGTACTACAAGCTGCTTGTAGTCTCCAGGTGCAGACTCAGTTGGTTCACTGTAGAAGAGGCCATCTTCCCAGTGCAACCTATACTTCCCAGGCTCTTGCCCAGCAGCCTGAGAAGCTGCCTGTTGGCGAAGACCTTCCAGAGTTGGACATTCTCTCTGTCTCTTACTGAAGTCTGCCCTGTTGGGTCCACCTTCTGCCAGTAAAGACTGCAGCTCAGGATGGTCAACAGGATCCAGATCTCCAATGAGTTCCTGGCCTTCCACTAGCTCGTCTTCAGAGTCTAGTTCCACCATACAGGGTTGTACCTCCCTCTCAGCCTCAGCTGGAGGTGGAGTTACAGGTGTAACTTTGGACAACCTAGGGGAAGTCCTTGTTGGAAGCACTGGAGTGCATGCTATTGGCTGTTTCTTGGAAGTCTTGGATTTCACCTTTGCTTCTTTTTGTTCAGTGATAGCAAGTTGTAACTCCAGTGGAGTAGGAGTGATATCTTTCTTCATCATCTCCTTGGGAGAACCTCTCATGGTTCTCTCCCTTGCAGGTCTGGTGAGCTCCTGTAACCTTTTACTAAGAGGTCTGGGGGTATGTGACACTACTCCCAAGAGTGTTCAGGTCATTACCCAACAGAACCCTTCCTGGCACCTCACTTTGTATGCTGACAGGTATCTTCACAGTCATGTCATTACACTGGATGAGAACTGGTAATTGGGGAAGCATCTGCACAGGCCCTCCAGCTAACTTGGTGAGGCGTTTGGGTGCCTTAGCAACATCATCAGCCTGAAAAAAAGATTTATCCACCACAGCTATGCTGGCCTCAGTGTCCCTAATGGCAGGAGTCTCCTGACCATTCACCTGGACACTGTCCTTATAATACTCTTTAGTATTATCTGGGATAGAGTTATAGACATCTAAATTCTGTTGTTCCCACAGACCCAGAGACACTAAAGAAACACTGGCTGAGACTCCAATGGGTTCATCAGCCAGCAGTAGAAAGTTTCCACTTGCCATTTGTACTCGCTCCTCTGGAGCGAAGGCTAAGGAGACAAGCTGGACCCCTGAAGGTTTACCCTTACATCTGGGATCTCCTTTCACATGGCCACAAACAAAACATTTACCAAATGCTTTCTGGAATGGTGGCTTGCTCTGACCTCCTTCTGGTTTACCACCAGAGGGTACACTACTCTGATTTGGTTTCCCTTGTGGTTTACCCTTATTGTTTTGTTTTGGACCCTCTTTGGGATTGGAATTATTAGAATTCTCTTTGGAGTCCTTTTTTGGCTGTTTCCCCTCATCCTTTTTCTGAGTTACCCCAGAGTCCTTGTAAGTAGCCCTGTTGGCAGCCCACAAAGTCAACAGCCTTGGCTAGTTTCCTGGAATCTAATTCCTTTAAATCAGCCATGTGCTGTCTGAGCTCAGGAGAGCAGGCATCATAAATTGACTCCAACATCACAAGATTCTTCATTCCCTCATAAGTGTTCACCTTGTAACCCTTAATCCATCCCTCTAAGTTCTTCAAACTGCCACTCAACCAGGTAGCACAAGGGGTACCATCATGCTTTTTGAGGGTCCTAAACCTCTAAAGGTACTGGGAAGGGGTCTTCCCAAATCTAGCCATCAAAGCTAGTTTCATACATTCATAATCCTTCTTATCCTCCTCCCCCAACACCTTTACCACATCAGTTGCAACAGGGGGGAGCCTAGAGAACAACCAGGAAAGTAACTAATTTCCTGTAATGTTCCGGAGCCCATGATTATATTCAAACAAACTCAACCAGTCCAACACATCCAACTTTGGCTCATACATACCCACCAACTCCTTAGGCATCCGGGGTCTTTTGGGACTGTCCCGGGAGGATAGCACAGCGGCAGCGTGCGCGTCTTGGAAGCAAGACGACACAAAGCAACAACAGGTTCGATCCCCGGGTCCGCGCTTAGAAACCTCCGAGTGTTTAAGCGCGTTATAAATACGTAACTAAAACAAAGAAAAAATCTAATCTTAATCTGTGTTTCCTCTGTAACAGCGCCTCGATGCCTCATGGGCTGCAAGTGCGCTTAACAAATGCAAAATAAATAAAAATAAAAAAAATAAACTCCTAGAGGATTCGGGGAGAGAAGAACTTTCCACAGACAATTTTTTCATTTCTAGCTCATGGTTGAGCTCCATTTCTCTGAGCCTTAGTTCTTGGTGCCGTTGTTCTGTTTGAGCATTAATTCTTTTGAATTCTAATTCAAGCTTCATTTTTTCTAGTTCCATACATTGAGGATTAAGTGTGGGACCTGGTAAGGGTCCAGTAGGCACAGCTGGCAGGGCAGGAAGAGGCCCAGGGGAGACAACTCTAACATCTTCCACTTCCTCTTCTGCTTCTGACTCAAAGTTATCAATACTAACATTCATATCAATATCATTGCTGTTATCTACAGTTGCTGGAGTGGTAGGTTCCTCTGAACCACCATCCAGACTTTGGTTTGCTAACAACCTTTCTATTAGCTCAATTTTCTTGCCTTTAGTCAGGAGATTCTTATGCTTACAGAGAACTCTTAAACAATCAGCAGTTTTTGTAGAAGGGACTCTTGACTATATCTTTCCATAGTTGACAGGTTTTAGAAAATACTTCTTTTAGTGCTAAGCTTTGTGGTTAGTTGCACTAAGGTATCTTTAAGCACACTAAAATGTATACTCAATACAAATCCCACCTCTGTACACCAGTGTTAGGCAGAAACCTGTGCACTTCCCTTAGGGACCAATGCAAGAGATTTAAGACTACAGGTGTTTGGCAGTAAACCCACTTGGTAGCAGTCGGTACCACACAGATTCACTTGGTAGCTGTGGCTGAGCAGTCAGACTTCCCTCAAGAAGAGTTAGGCAGTATAAAGAGCATAAAAAATAGGTACAGAAATACAGTAGCACAAGCAAACACCGACCAGAGCTTGGGTGTAAAAGTATATAATTATTTATTTAACACACACTTATAAAACACACTAGCACTAAATTGGTAAGATAAGTTCAAAACACAATCACTGTTATCATATGTACATCCCTGATTACTTGTTGGACAAGTCTTAGTTAACACCACTTATTTCCAGACAGAGGTGAGCGCTTAACGTTCGATGGCACTCCAACAAGTTAAATAAAAAGGGAGGGAAAAGCAGAATTATGGAAGCACACACATGAAACACTTTTTAAAGAACCACAGCAAGTTGGGAAGGCACAGTCTACTGGTGAGCAAGGAAGTTTAGGTGCCAGGCCCACTGTCAAGGGAGCCAGGCGGAAGATGCCCAAGATCAGACAGTTACACAGAGTCTTCGAAGTTTGTGGAAGTAGTTCGAAAAAGGTTTAGTTCAGTTCAGAAAAGTTAGCTAAGGTGTCCCAGGCTAACCCAGGTTCGAGAGACAAGGATTTAATACACCCCGTTCAATCGGTTGTAAGGGAAGCCAGGCGGAACACGGTACCTTAAATGGAGAGGATCCTCCAGCGGGGGCAGTTGTTCCTGGCAGCGGGTGCAAGTCGCAGCGTCGTCCAGAGAAAGAGAAGATTTCATCGTGGAGGAAAGTTGAATGTCGTTGCACTGCCAGGGAAGAAACCAACCGCGGAGTTCTCCGGTACAAAGGTACTACCCTTTTGGTTTGCGGTAGTGGTGAAAACGTGGTATCCCGGTTGCCGGGGTGCTTGGCACAGGCAAGGCGGCCACGAGATGCTCCAGGAAGGCAAAAAGAAGGTAGACTGGTTATCCCCACCAGTCAAAGGAAAAAGACTCTCCGTGCTGGAGATCTTCTCTGTCGTTGGGAAAAGTGGTGAGACGGTTCAGCAGGGCTCCACCGGTGGTGTCGTCGTTGCAGGTCGGCTCAGCTTCTCCCTCCTCGGATTCTTTAGGTCCAGTGGCGACGTCTGAAGTTCCAGTCCCCAAAGCCCTGCTTTTATGCAGCACACCCCCATTCACTCAGCCTAGCTGTCAATCAAACATGCTAAGTGGTGAGCCGGCCGGCTCACCACTTGGGCCAATCACACAAGAGTGCGACTTGAGTTACCAAGGTAACTCAGTCCACGGTGCCTAAACCCCCTCTCACACCTCCTGTGGTACCCAGACAGAGTGGCACCACTTTTGGAGGCTTCTGTGGAGAAGACCGCCAAAAAGTGGAACAAAGGGCTCGACTTGGGTTGGAGTCGCAGAAGAGAACACAAACACCATTTTAGAATCGAGTTCTGGCAAAAAATACCAACCGGCGAATTAATATTAAATAAATAAACCGGCGGTATGTTCGAGGCTATAAGAATGAAATAATTAAAGTTGGTAGCCTCGAACAATGGGAAAATCCCATAGCGATATATTCGCGGTCGAATATAAAAAGTAGTAAATTCGATCAGGGGGGACGGAGACGTGCCCCCTCGAACAACAGACCCTGGGGCAATCGAATTACCCCGACCAGTACGTCCACAAGATGATGGTTTGTACTGGTTTCTGTTCATAATTTGGGACTAGCAAAGCCAATGGTGACTTTACATGCCATGGGAGACAGTAGTCAGTCCCAGGGTATGGAGACTATGTTGGGGGGTCGCTAGGACACCCCTGGGTTACGGCACGGAGGGTGCTGTGTAACCCACATAAAAAAAAACACATGAGACCCTATGGAGTAAAAGATCCCATAGCCCACAAAACACATGGAATGTTAAAGGAACACCTCAAATCATGTCTAAGAGTGGGAGCAAAAGAATCTCACTCTTAGCAGGAGAGAAAAAAATAAACCCCAAAAATCCAGCAAAGCTGCTGGGGGACTCACTAGGTTTGGGAAATCAGCCTTACAGAGAATTCTCCCTAACAGTCTTTATATAATTAAGGTTCAAGGTTATATACACAATCACAATAACTCACTTTGTGCTCAGTTAATCTACAATGGCAAATATATACAGTTCCAAGTGATACCACAATTATTATCAGATTTCATTAAAGTGCATCAACTGTACTCTGGTCAAATGTCACACAAATCAATTAATAAAGGTAGCCAACTATAGACATAGGAGGAAAGCAGTTGGTTAGAACAATTGGCAGAATACTGGCCCCTACCGCTAGACACGGGTCTGTGTGGAGATCCCCCCCACCTGGGCAACCTGTAAAATAAAGATATACTACAAGCCCAGTCCACATATTGTTCAATTAGTCTTATTCCCTTCTAAAGTGTTTCTACCAACCCAATGTACCTGTAATAGCAGAGTTCCTCGAGGAGGCGTCAATGGATCCTTCTTGAATGGCGCCCTTTAAAGCAGGAGCCACGGATCGTCGATGGGCCTCGAAGAAGGTGAACTTGGCGTCGATGATCCTCGATGGAAAGTTCGGTGACGTGAAGGCAACAACTTCGGTCCTGGCGGTGCTTGTCGACGATGTCTTGCAAGGATGAGGCATGCGGGGCACGTCGATGGCGATAGTTCGGGACCGCAAAGAGTCTGTGAAGAACTTTGGCCCAGCAAGGGCGTTGAGATGTCTGGCGTCTCTGCGGTCTTCGGGTGGCGGGAATCCCACCGGCGGATGCTCCTCAGCGCGTCAACGGCCTGACCTTCTCCGGCGGGATAAGGCGGTTGGAGGTGCGGACGAAGAGATTCCTTCGATTCGAATGTCTTAATCAATGGAGCGTTGCGTCTCCGGTCGTCGACGGCACAGCGTCAAGCGGTCCCCGCTTCTGGGCAACACGGCTTTGACAGGCCTCCAGCACAGCGGTTATAGCAAACCTGTGAACCCTGGTTGACAACGGTGAACGGAATGTCGGGTTCTTCTCTTTGTTCTCCTCGACGATCCCTGTCTCTGGTCGGCAGCCTGTCGAGGGTCTGACTTCCAGGGAGCTTCGGCGAAGGTTAGCGGTGCTTGCTGGTCCCTCAGAGCTCGGGAAGAGTGCGCCTAACCAGGTCCTCTTTCGCATCAGTCCTCGATGAACTCGACTGCTTTCGGATCGGGTCGAAGCAAATGCAGCAGCAAATCATCTTCTTCCAGCTGGGCTTCAAGGATAAGCTTCAAGTATCAACTTCAGCTTCTGAACGAATTCTAGCAGTGAGAGGTCCCCAGATATAGTGTTCTGTGTCTCATTCATTCTTCTGGGCCACGCTCAGGCAACCAATCACTCAGAAGGGAATTTAGCAGTCAGTCGGCCAATCGGGCATACAGTGCATGCAGGCCATTCTCCAGCATGGGGTCTGGCATGGATTCACATGCTCATGAATATTCCCCGTCGTCAGGCTGGGAATCTTCGGTACAGAAAAAAAAATCAGTATCAGTTTCGTTTCTGATCTGCCTTTCCTAGTAGTAACCAATCACTGATCTCTGGGTCATACTGCCCCCAGCCAATGACTGCCCTCTCCCTAAGCCCCTCCCCTGGCAGCCATCTTCAGATTTTTACTACAAGTTCAAGTGTTGGGAGTCCTTGTGTCATAGTTCTCAAACTTTTGCTGCGTTTCGCGCTTTTTCAAAGAGAAATTCTCATTTTTTTAGGTCAAATAAAGCCTCAGGTTCCACCGTTTCTACATCCGATCAACGGGGACCCGTTTCGGATTTTTCTACGCCCCTCAAGAGTGAAGTTTTTGTCGAGTTATGCTTTTGGAGGATTCCAGAAGTTCTGAGGCCTACTTCGGAGATGGCCCAGGAGAAAGGAAGCTCGACGCCCGGTGAAGCTGTTCATGGCCTGCCCTGGATGCCAGCTTCAGAATGTGTTCAAGGAGGACAAGCATTCGTTATGCCACTACTGCCTTCATGAGGACAAAACGCACGTGGAGCAGGACTGTGTTTTTTGCGGGAGCATGTCGGAGCGGACCATGAAGGATCGCGATCTTCATCTCGCCAACTGGCTGGAGGGTAAGAGCCCGTCAGGTGAGAAGAAGAAGAAGAAGTCCGAGCGGTCTTCTAAGTCCTTTGAGGACGCCCCGGCAACGGGGGCCCAACAAAAGGCTAAGCACTGCGAGTCCGCGGGCACCGGGAGCGCCGAACGGTCGGGCTCCTCGGCTGCCAAGCAGGGCGCATCCTCCCCGGCGCCATCATCCACGAGCCAACGCTCTGGCTCGGGTAAGAGGAAATCCGAGAACCCGGAAAAGCTTCTGGAGAGGCCTCGGTTGAGCTCGAAGGTTCCAGCAGAGAGGGAGCGAGGTGGTGACCCTCCCCCCAAGGTGAAGGCCGTAAGCGCGCCTAAGGTGGTGAAGGCCTTGATCCATCTAGCCAAGGCCTCTATCGAGAAAGTCGCAGCGGCCCTGGCGCAGCCTGTGGAGGCTACACCAGTGGAGGCGACCTCGGGGTCCAGAGTTTCCCTGCCACCACGGAGGGAATCATCTTTCAAGCCCATCGGGAAGACCCCCGTGAAGGCCCTGGCGGAGAAAAAGGGGGGGGGGGGGGTGGTGGCCATCGTGGATACGGACACAGCCTCCGAGGAGGAGCTGATCGAAGTCTTAGAAGGCCACGATGTGGGCATGGAGGAGGCCCAGCCCATGGGGAGGGATCCCGATGAGGGAGACGACAAGAGCGTCGGCGGCACCGACGAGGTTCCAGATCAACCGTCGCAACCAGTGCCGCAGGACAACTCGGCAGCCATTTTGATGGCAATACAATCCTTATGCTCGGAGATAAGGACGAGATTGCCTCTACCACCGACGGAGGAGCCGGAGCCAAGCCTGTCGGGGAGTCCTCCACACAAGAGAAGAAGGCCACATCCTCCTCCACCCTTTCAACCCTCACAGCCTGTTCAACCCTCTCCCCCGTCCACGACCCATGGGGATGACACAGGGACGGACACGGCCACGACGGGTACGGATGACGACGGCGGTTACGACGGGACGGACCTCCCGTAGTCCCCCCTCCTCTGGCTTCCCCGCCCGACGAGATTGGATCCTTCCATGCAATGATCGTCGGGGCATCCGAGCTCTTCCAGCTCTGCCCCGAAGAGAAGAAGGAGGGATTCCTCTACCAACGACGCGAGGCCAAGAGAAAGACGGTTCTCGCCATGCCTCTGCTGGATGACATCTGGGATGAGGGACTTTCCCTCCTCAAGAACCCGTCCACGACTCCAGCAAAAAGGGATCGGTGCGAGAAGAAGTACCGAGTCCCAGACGCGGCCCCTTGTGCCTTAGGGCACAGCCGACCCCCGGGCTCGGTCGTCTCTGCGGCGGCCAGGAAGAAAGCGGGAGGGGCATCGGCCTCTACATAGACTTCCCCGCCAGAAGGCGAGGGAAAGAAACTGGACGCGATGGGACGACGGGTCATCTCGTCGCAGCGACGACGATTAAGGCGGCCAACGCCTTAGCTATTGTAGCCCGCTACGACAGGGAGTTGTGGTTCAAGATCGCCCCCCTGTTGGACTTCCTACCGGACGACAAGAGGGCTGAGGCCCTGGAAATCTTGTAGGAAGGAGAAGTGGCCTCGGACCACGCCATAACGGTGGCGACGGACATTGCTGACACCGGGTTCCGCCAGTTGGGCAACAGTGTTTGCCTCAGACGGCGAGGATAGCTCAAGGTGATGGATTTCCGCCAGGACGTACAGGCCAAGGTGTTGGACATGTCCTTCGACGGGAACAACCTGTTTGGGAAAACAGACGATTCCCTTCAAGCCATCAAACCGGACACGGAGACGGCCCGGGCCCTTGGAGTTCTCCAGCAATGACGGCTGTCCTTTCAGAGCACCGGAGGCAAGCAGGGTGCCTCCAAAGGTTCAGACGGCAGCTACTCAACGACCGTCAAGCGGCCCGCTCTTTGTCGCAGGAAGCCTATAGGGGACGAGGCAAGTCGGGCAGACCCCGCCGTCGTCGCCAGGGAGGCCAAGGCGGCTTTGAAACAGGACTGAATCGGCCGTGGTGTCGAAGCACCCCGGTGGGAGGCCGGCTGCTGAACTTCATCAGCGTGTGGGAGTCCATCTCCACCGACCGTTGGGTGCTGGACGCCCTGGCCCAGGGGCACGCGCTCAAGTTTCTAAAGAAGTGCCCCCACGTTCCACCTGTGGCCAGGAAGGAAAATCACGTCCCTCAACTTCTGTTGGAAGTAAAGGCGATGCTCAAGAAAAGTGCCATCGAGCTCGTCCCAAAGAGGCTTCGGGGCTCTGGAGTTTACTCAAGGTACTTCCTCGTGAAGAAGAAGACGGGAGGATGGCGTCCCATCCTGGAACTGCGACGACTGAACAAGTACATCAAGGCACAGACGTTCCGGATGGTCACCCTCCAGCACGTGCTGGGACAGCTGGAGTAGGGCGATTTCCTGTCGTCGTTGGATTTGGAGGATTTATACTTCCACATCCCTATCCTAAAGGGACACCGAAAGTTCCTCAGGTTCGTGGTCCAAGGGCGGCACTACCAGTTCAGAGCCCTTCCGTTCGGATTGAGGTCGGCCGCCAGGGTGTTCACCAAGTGCCTCGCACTGGTGGTGGCGCGGCTGCGCCTTTAGGGGATCCACGTCTATCCCTACCTGGACGACTGGCTCATCCGAGCAAGGACAAGAGAGCTTGCCGTAGAACACACTGCGAGGACCGTCCAGCTGCTCACGGACCTGGGGTTCTCCATCAACTACCCAAAATCCCACCTGGTGCCCGCGCAAGACACACTGTTTCTGGGAGCGAACCTCGACACAGTGGCGCGTCTGGCCTCACCGTCTGAGGAAAGGACGGCGGCCATCCTGGGCAAAGTGCAACGGCTGCTGGTCACGGACGTGGCCAGAGTGAGGTCCATCAAATCCCTCCTTGGAATGATGTCCTCGTGCATATATCTGTGCAGGCTTCGGATGCGTCCATTGCAGGAATTCCTCGACGCCCTCTGGATCCAAGCGACGGGCAGCTTCGAGGACAGGATTCCACTTGCGGAGTGTTTCCGACGAGCGATCCGGTGGTGGGGCACCCGCACGCACCTGACGGCGGGCATGGACTTTGAGACCCCAGTCCACCAAGAGACGGTGACTACGGATGCCTCCCTGAAAGGGTGGGAAGCACACACCGGAGATCTTCACGCGAGAGGCCTTTGGCTCCCAGAGGAGAAGTCCCTCCATATCAACATCCTGCAGCTCCGTGCAGTGTTTTGGGCCCTCAGGTCTTTCCTTCTGTCCCTCAAGGGCAAAGTGGTGAGGACCTTCACCAACAACACCACCACCATGTTTTACATCCGGAAGCAGGGCGGGACCAGATCCCCAGCCCTATCCAAGGAAGCCCAGGATCTGTGGCATTGGGCCATTGCCCAAGGGATGTTTCTGGTGCCGTTTCATCTGGCAGGGATAAAAAACACCATCGCCGACACACTCAGCAGAGAGCTGCGCTCGTGTCACGAGTGGGAACAATGACAAGATCTAGTGGATCGCCTCTTCCAAAGATGAGGCACACCCCGGATCGACCAGTTCGCGACGGACACGAACTCCAAGTGCCAGAGGTTCGCCAGCAGGTTTCCCCAGCCGAGGAGCATGGGCGATGCTTTCTCGTTCCCCTGGGAGTGCCTGTTCCTATATGCGTTCCCTCCGTTGCCATTGCTGATCCGACTCGTCAACCAGCTCAAGAGGTCCCGGTGCAGGATGATCCTCGTTGCACCGGCGTGGCCGAGGCAGATTTGGTTCCCGGACCTTGTGGACTTGTCAGCGTCCCCACCAGTCAAGCTGCCGGCGGACGCGGATCTTCTCTCCAGAGAAAGAGGCGCCATCCTTCATCACGACCCAAAGTCGCTGAACTTGCAGGCCCGGCTCCTGCAGCGCTAGAGTTTGGAGGGTACAATATACCGGCTGATTGCAGAGAGGTTCTTGCAAAGGCCAGGGCGTCCTCAACTCTCAAGTGCTACAGACACAAATTGAAGAGGTTCTCTGTCTGGTGCCATGCACAGAAGATTAACCCTCTGCGGATTACGGCCCCTCAAGTACTGCCGTACCTACTGTCGCTGGCCAAGGCTGGACTAGCTCACGCCTCCGTCATGATACATCTGGCTGCGATCTCCCGATACACCAGAACCACGGGACGGGCATCCTTGTGGTCTCATCGTCTGGTAAAGGAATTTATGAAGGGACTGTTCAGATCCTTCCCGCCAGTGAAGGATCCAGCCCCGGCGTGGGAGCTCAACGTGGTGTTGACAAGGCTCATGGGGCCACCATTCAAGCCTCTGCATTCAGCACCGTTGAAGTTCCTGTCGTGGAAAACAGCATTTCTTGTGGCCATCACCTCCGCACGATGAGCGGGAGGGATCCAGGCCATATCCTGCAAGCCTCCGTACTTGACTTTTCATGACACGAGGGTGGTGCTGAGGACGCACCCCTCCTTCATGCCCAAGGTGCCGTCGGACTTCCATTTTAACAAGCCCTTGGTGTTACTTGTTTTCTTCCCGTCGCCTTCGTCGCCGGCTGAGAGGGCTTTGCACTCGCTGAATGTGGCTAGAGTGCTGAAGTTCTACGTGGACCGCACAAAGAGTTTTCGGAAGACGTCACAGCTTTTTGTGAACTTTGGACCCGTGAACCAGGGGAAGGCTCTCTCGGAGGCTTCCATTTCCAGATGGCTCTCCGGCTGTATCATGCACTGTCATCGGTTGGCAAAGCGACCGTTGCCCGGCCATCTGAGAGCCCATTCGACCAGAGCGATCGCTGCTACTACGGCGTTCCTGTCTGGTGTGCCCCTGCTGGACATCTGCAGGGCTGCTACATGGAGGTCGACGCACACCTTCACGAGATTCTACTGCGTCGATTGGGACTCCAGGGAGGAGTCCAGGGTCGGCCAAGCAGTGTTGCGCAACCTGTTCGCTTAAGGTGAGCCTGTTGAGGAGGTAAGAGATGCTTAATGTTGAGTTGTTGTATTGCTTAATGTTGAACCTTTTTGCCACCTCCTGTGGTTGTGCATGTGTAAACTGCTATGTATTCTTATATTCATGAGCATGTGAATCCATGCCAGACCCCATGCTGGAGAAGGAACAAGTCACTTACCTGTAACTGTTGTTCTCCAGCATGGGTCTGGCATGGATTCACATGCGAACCCTCCCGCCTTCCCCTCTACGGCTCTTCACTTGGTCATACTGCCACTTTACGTGCTACCAAATCTGAAGATGGCTGCCAGGGGAGGGGCTTAGGGAGAGGGCAGTCGTTGGCTGGGGGCAGTATGACCCAGAGCTCAGTGATTGGTTACTACTAGGAAAGACAGATCAGAAACGAAACTGATACTGATTTTTTTTTCTGTACCGAGGATTCCCAGCCTGACGACGGGGGAATATTCATGAGCATGTGAATCCATGCCAGACCCATGCTGGAGAACGAGAGTTACAGGCAAGTAACTTGTTCCTTCTCCTCCCTCTCAGACACTCGCAACAAGGAATGTGTATTGGGACAAGTACCCAGCCATTCAACACTACACACTGCATTCATACCAGTTACGGCCAGGGCTGTCTCAGTCATTGTGTTTCATACCAGAAAGCAGATATCCACAACAAGTGCATATTGGTCACACACTCCATTCACCCAGGTCCCACCCACAGGGTGTACCCACAACATAGTCACTGAGAAGGCTCCAGCCAGTCTGGCCTGGACTTCACTACAATACCATATATGGAACTTCCACCCAACAGCCAGTCAGGGGGAAGGAACAGAGTCGGGGCTTCCCAGGTCTTTGGGAAAACAAGGTAACAGGCAATAGAAAGCAAGGGGCCACAGCGGCCGTCTTGTTTCCTATCAGGAATCAACTGATTCCAATGGCAGGGCCTTGGTATCCCAAAATGGAGGATACTCGGAGCACCTGTCAAATTCAGCATGGAGCTGCCACCAGCCCATACCCTGCTCTGTGGGCCACACACAGGTGCCCAAAAACGTACACTAGGGGCACAGGGTTGTACCCCCACCCATGGGTGCTATAAGGGTATCCCATGGGTCTGTACACCAAACCAAAAAAATAGGAAGAGCTGCACTGCCAGGAGTCCCACGTGGACTCATGGGCAGAAACCAATACAGAACACAAATGAAAAAGGACTACAGGACAAGGACCGGGAGGCCCTGACACGCCAATGCATTTCCAGCATCACACTGCCTTACCCTCAGCATCTGCTTCAGCCGCCGCAAAACCCCTCTGAGGTCTCTCCACACAAAACACCAGTAGGAGGCAGGTTAACTCAACATCTGACAGAATGACAGGCTTTTACGTCAGATGCTTGGGCATTGGAAACAATTGCCCAGGGTTACTGCCTGCCTTTCCTACACACTCTTCTGAGTCATCCACCGGGAGCAACTCTTTGAAGTTTCCAGACCCGCTCCTTATGCAGGAGATTTTAGACCTGCTAGAGAAAAGTGCCATAGAACTGGTACCTGTAGCAGAGAGGAACAAGGGTTGGTACTCCCCTTACTTCCTAATACCAAAAAAGGACGGAGGATTGAGACCCATCTTGGACTTAAGAGAATTGAACAAATTCCTCAGGAAGGACAAGGTCAGGATGATAACCTTTTCTCAGATCCTGCAGGCCCTCCAGTTTCAGGATTGGTTGGTATATCTGGACCTTCAGGATGCTTACTTTCATGTGCCTATCCTTCTCAAGCACAGAAAGTACCTGAGGCTCGTCATTGGTTTCGCTATCAATTTCGAGTTCTGCCATTTGGCCTGACCTCCGCCCGAGGGTCTTCACCAAGTTAATGGCGGTTGCGGCTGCAAAACTAAGGAGGGGAGGGATTCAAGTCTACCCCTACCTGGACGACTGGTTGATCAGAGCAGTGTCCCCGGAACAAACTCAGATCCATCTAAATTGTTCGCCACTTCCTCCACAAGCTGGGCTTCTCCCTCAACTTATAGAAGTCACAGATGATACCATCACAGAGACTCCAGTTCATTGGAGCAGTCCTGGACACATCCCTGGGGAAAGCCTCGCCACCAGAGGTGAGGGCTCAAGATATTCTACAGATGGTGACCAGATTTCAAAATGCCCAACATCTTCCAGCCTTCGATTTTTTGAGGTTGCTCGGCCTCATGGCATCCTGGATTTTTCTAGTGCCAGAGGCTCACCTGAGAATGAGAATCTCTCCAGTGGGCGCTAAGGACCCAGTGGTCACAATTCTCAGGAAGGATGTCAGATCTCCTACAAATCCCAAACAGAGTAGCACGAGACCTTCAGTGGTGTCGGGAGAACATCTTGAAAGGAGAACCGTTTTGGCAACCATGGCCGGAGATCACAGTAGTCACGGACGCCTCACTCACGGGTTAGGGAGCCCATACCAACGACTTAGCCATCAGCGGTCGTTGTTTTCCATCGGAGTCCAGACTACACATCAATCAGGCTAGCACTGAAGGCTTTTCTGCCATCAGTACAGGAAAAAAAAATCTGATAATGACGGATAACACAGTGGCCATGCACTACCTCAACAAGAGGAGGCATAGGGTCACTGCCACTGTGCAGTGAGGCCATGCAGCTCTGGTTCTGAGTAATTTAAGAAGGAATCTCTCTATCAGCAGTTCACCTAGCCGGAGAAAAGAACACTGCGGCAGACGCTCTGAGCAGGCAGACCACAGTCTCCCACGAGTGGGAACTAGCTCAGGAAGTCCTTCAAGAGATCTTCGCCCTTTGGGGAACTCCTCCGGAAGATCTGTTCGCAACGAGTGTAAACGGGAAATGCAAATGATACTGGTCATGGGAATTTCCCCTGAGAGGAGCTCTAGGAGATGCGTTTGTGGTGGACTGGGAGTTTCCACTCCTGTACGCGTTTCCTCCAGTCCCCGTCATTCCTCATGTAATAAGGAGGCTCAGGAGATTCCAGAAACCCATGAATCTAATTACCACAAATTGGGCCAGGCGAACGTGGTACCCAGATCTTCTAGACATGTCCATCTGTCCTCCGATTCGTCTTCCACAAAGAGAGGATCTTCTCTTGCAAGAGGAAGGTCAGGTTCTCCATCCGGACATCAGGACTCTCAACCTTCACGCTTGGTTTCTGAAAGGTTGAGATACAAAGATTGGGACCTCCCGGATGACGTAATGGAGGTGTTGCTTTCGGCCAGAAAGCCAGCAACTAAATCTTTATACCGCTGCCTTTGGAACAAATTCTGCAGCTGGTGCAGAGCTAAGATATTGACCCTTTTTCATGTAGTACACCGATGGTGTTATCTTTCCTGCTATATTTGACAACTTCAGGACTTCAAGTTGGCACAATCAAGGGTTGCTTCGCTGCGCTATCAATCTTTAAACCCACGGCTGAGGAACCTTCATATTTCAAATTGCCTCTAGTCATTCAGTTTCTGAAAGGGTTGACTAATGTCTTCCCCCCAACTCCTTTTCAGGTTCCCCTGTGGGATTTAAACCTAGTCTTAAAATGTCTAATGGGCACTCCATTTGAACCTCTTCATTCTTGTCCATTAAGGTTTCTCACTCTAAAAACAGTCTTCCTAGTGGCCTTAGCTTCTGCCAGAAGAGTGAGTGAACTACAAGCTTTATCTTGCAAACATCCACATACCATCTTTCACAAAGATAAAGTAGTTCTTCAAGTGAATCCTAATTTCCTCCTAAAGGTTGTCTCAGAATTCCATATCACACAAAAAATAACATTGCCTTCATTTTACCCTCCTCCTCACCCAGGGAAAGAGGAAGAGAGATTGGACAGGCTGGATCCAAGGCGTGCCTTGAGTTTTTAGATTCACAGACTTGCAAGGATTAGACAAGCAGATCAGTTGTTTGTGGGTTATGCAGGACACAAACTAGGTTTACCTATCACGAAACAGACCATCTCAAGATCGATAATTCTAACTATCATAGAGTGCTATAAATTGGCAGGAAAAGATCCTCCTCAACACCTCAGGGCTCATTCAACTAGGGGTATCGCAGCCTCGTCAGCTCTCCAAAGAGGAGTTCCAATTAAAGACATCTGTGCGGCTACAACATGGTCGTCTGCACATACTTTCACCAAATTCTACAGTCTAGATTCCTCCACTAGCCAGGAGACTAAATTTGGGAAAGCTGTGTTGCACTCTGTGCATTCTTAAAAAGTCACTAAATTTTACTCCTGCCTCCTGTACACATTACTGCTTTGGGAGTCTATCAAAGATAAGGAATATGTGGGAGGACACAATCCATTCGAAGAAGAAGTTACTTACCAACTGTAACATTCTTTCGACTGGAAGTTCCTCCACGTATTCCTTATCGCCCCTCCCATCCTTCCCCTCAGTAAACTTCCCTTGTAGTTGCAGCCTACGCTCCTTTAAGGGTACTAACCATCTCATACTGGATAAACACAGCACTTCAAAACGGAACTGAGAAACAGATGCTGCGCAAGACTATTTATACCTATGGTGACGTCGGCGCCGATACGGAGGCCTTCGAGGGACACTGACTCGAGAGACGTCGAAGCGCAGCTCCCTCTACTGAAAATATTTTTCCGAGACCAGCGAGCTGGAAGTGGATTTATCAAAGATAAGGAATACGTGGGAGGAACATCCCGTCAAAAGAACGTTACAGTTGGTAAGTAACTTGTTCTTCTCTTGGAACGGTTTCAGTACCAAACCAAGGTTTGTTTGTTGCCCTTCATGTGATGTTCAGTTTCAACCTCGCAGAGGCTCAAACTCTATAGCCCTATTTACATTATTCTAATGGATTCTTCCCTCCCACGGTTTCCTCATTTATGATATCCCTATCCCAGCACAGCTGTTCTCTGGAAGCGTTTCTGCTGCCAGTGGGAGCAGCGCGGCTCTGCGTCAGGTCTGTCCGACACTATGCGCCCTACATCAGACATGTCTGGGTTGGTATTTCTGATGCTTGTTAATCTTCTTAGAATCACATGCTGTGCATATAGTCCGACACCTAGTGGTAATCGCAGAGTATTGCATCTTTGTTTGGAGGATCGAAAGGGGGACGTTGAGGTGGCCGTGCTTGTAACACTATCCCTAATTTGACGTGTAGTGTACCAAAAATCCCTCATTCGTCGTGGTCCCTCAGATTCTTTTTTTTCCGCCCAGCTAGCTGGTCGCCGTATGTGGAGCTCATAAGAGATAGATTGCAAAAATGCATAACTTCTTTGTCCCACGACCGTTGGTCGTTAAGTCTTTGACCTTCTTCGACTACTACTGTGGACCCCTACGCCGAAGACATCTATGACTTTCTGCCAGTGGTGTTCGATCGACGCCGTCGATCATGTGGCCTCAACGCTCTGGCCAGGCCTACAAGGTAGGAAGAGTTGGGCCCCGGGGTTTGATTCTTAAAGAATGCATTTCCTTTTCCCCACTTTTCCCTTCTTGTCTGGCTTCTGCCCTTTACCTCTACTATGGAGAGGACTCCCTTTAAGTTCTGTCCGTCCTGTAACCGAAAGTACCTGTGGAAGGACACTCGCCAAAAGTGTAAAGTATCTGCCTCGTGATCATGACGAGCGATCCTGCAAGTCTTGGCAACTTTTCCGTGCGAAGGCGCAAAAAGATCGGCGGATGAAACGCTGGGCAGCCTACACCATGCAGCAGGCCGTGGGTGCCTCAATTGACGAGGATTCATGCGGCAGCCATGGCTCCCATGTGGAGGCCATAGACTTTTCTGCTGAACCGTCCAGGTTTCCCAGTTGCCTGGCCCTGTCAGGCAGGCCGCCGGTGCTACTATGGTGAAACTACATCCCGGCGACAGGGGCACACCGGCACCACAGAAGGATAAACACACAACCCCACATGCTCCCTCGACTGATAGGTAGAGGAAGCAACAGACGCCAACGGGCCTGTCAAACCTCTGCGGCGCCTTTCTGATCCTCTGGATCGGCTGCCCTCCCCTCATCCGACTTCTCGGCATGTGTCCTGGCATTCAACACATAAGGGTGTCTGCTAAAAAAGAGCGCTTCCGCCACAGAGGTTTCAGCGGTGCCGAAGACCTCAACACCTACAGGCACGTTGAAATGTCTCCCAAACCCGCCAGAGCTACGTGAGAGTCTCGCTAGCATTATTTTAGCTGCAAATAAGCCAAAAACAACATGCTGTCGTCGAGAGGAGTATTCAGATGGGTCCCAGCCCCTCTCCAAACTTTGTCTGACAAGGCCACTCCCTCTAGAGACCCCTTTTCTCATGGATAGCCTTTCCCTCCTACTGACCCCTCTGGTTCATCTCCATGGACCAGAGCTGTATGGACAAGCTGTCTAAGTTTATAGACTTCTCTGACAAATATTTTAACCCTTAGAGACCTAGGGAGGAGGAATCCTGCTCTAGTTTTCCAAAGGTACAAAAACTCACCGGCCAGACTCCACAGGAAGAGGTTTTTGAATTCTCAGAACCTGAAGAGGTCTATGAGGATCCCTATGACCAACAAGACCATCCTTTTGGGCAGGATTCACCTGACCCATGTCCAGATTGGGGGCGAGATCAGCCTGCAGAGGAAACACCTTGGCTTTCACCCACCCCAACACCGGACCTAGGCGCCATTTGTCTTAATTCCCCCCAGGCTCCCTCGCCTCTACCTAGACGAGCTTCAACCATTGATGATCCGGATCCCCTCCAAGCCTCTCCGGTCTGTAGACGTTTAATATCTTTTCTTCACGCTGTAGGTGCCTTTCCCCGGCTTACTGCGTGTGAGAGAAAATAAAATAACCACCCCTTGTCGGGGAAGGAGGCCCTGAGACCCGGCTGCAAGAGTTCAAAGGATGGTTTATTTCTCCAGCTAGGAAATAACCCAAAAAACTCCCACCAACATTTACATCAGTGCTTGTATATATATTAATTAAAGTAACTGTAACAAAAAATGCTAAATGGACCCGATTGGCCGGGCGGTGTGGTGCTGTAGGTGTGGGTGGCATCTCTTCCTTCTGGTTGGCTGAGTGGCTGACGAGATGACGGACGTCAAATATCTTGTTCTCCACTCAGGTCAGGATCCGGTCACTGTGGTCACTACCTAAGCTAATATGTTGCATTCGAAAAACACTAAATAACAAATTATCTAAAACATTTTATGCTACTTTTCATATTTCTACACAAGTTACACATAACAATTATTGTCAGTACAATTGGGTCATTCGTGGCTTTAATTTGAGGCCTTGACCTTATTGTGCATGTAAAAGAATCAAGCTGAGTTTCACATATCTGCTAAGTTTTTAGACCTATTAGTATAAGTAAAAACATATATTGTGGTAAGATGCTTAAGGTTAGTAGTGGGTGTGTTGGGTGGGTTTCGCAGCACAGGCGAGGGTCTGGCACTTGAAAGAAAATACCTTACAGGGAGCGCAGGGTCAAGATGGCAATAAATTGTTCTTAATGGGGGTGGGTGGCTTGCACGTTTATGGGGACGAACGAGCAGAAAGTGCTTAGTTCATCTTGGTTCACATGCTGGTTCTCATGCTAACAGCGATCTCAGAGGAAGAAAACTGTAGCATATTGATTGTTGCAACTTTCTCCGGCTTCGGCGTGAGAAATGGAAGCACAGAGCTTTCCTTCGCAGGGGGAGGGTGGGGGCCAGCCAGCTGCCTGCACGCCTTGTGTGTGTGTGTGTGTGTGTGTCTGTCCTTGGTTGCTGCGGTGGAAGGGGAGCTGAGCATTGCTGTACTATCGCAGTGAGGCCTGTTTACCCAAGATGGAGTCGAAAGGGGGCACAAAAGATGGATGCCCCGTGTCCTGCTCAGTAGTCCCATCTATGCAGTAGTCAACCATGGTTAACTTTACATAAGGGCAAGGGGCAATCCCACTACCGGAGGCACGTAGTCCAAGCCTTGTACTGAGGAGCGTACGACGTGAGGGGGCCTGGGGACCCCTCACTCCCATACAGACCCCCCCTTTCGTTACATCTAAAGTAACAAACTACTTATCTCGTTCTTTCCGTTCTCCCTTCGGTAGCGCTCAGCTTCAGCCATAGCCTCATCTTAAGCAGGTGTACCTTTTTTGGCATCCATGCTTTACACACACTTCTAAGCTGTTACCTCTTCTTGCGTATTCTTCTGGGGTGAATTAAGTATATTCCACCATCCCCATCTAAATCTATCCAAACCTCGTTATACCACAGCAAGTTTTTTGGTTCTTTAATGATAGTGTAATGTAGATTATCGACCGCGTCCCCATACTGCCTATAGATGGCAGTCATCCTATACTGCGGTGTGGTGTATTCTCCAGTTTGTACTTGGGCATCTATCATGGTAGCCACCGTTGTCTGTCGGTCCACTGTTACCATCATCATTGCTGAATTACGCATATTATTTTCACAGCATCTTAGTCCCAGTTGGCACACACAGAATATTAGGAGAAGAAAGACAATAATGGGAATGAGTATCTTCGCTGCTATGTTCACCCATGATGGTATCCAGCTGAACAGATTGTCGAACCACGTGTCGTTATCCGTTCCACCTTCTGCTCTCATTCTTTCTCCTAAATTATGCACTGCTGTTATCACATGTGACAGTGTCCCGTTATCAGCATCTGAAGTTGGTACGAACGTGCAACACACCCCCCCAATTTTTTTGCAAACACCACCGTCCATCGCCGTGATAAGATATAAGACATATCTGTTTTGCATCGTCATCAGGCGCAGTGCACAGAGCTCTATTTTTATGATGTTGAATCCTTCTTCAGTGTCGTTAGCCAGCTGGATGAGCTCCCAGCGTGTTATCTGCAGCCATTTCGCGTTAGCCCTTGCTTGAACGCCTGGTGCTAGAAACGATGCAAAGAATGTTTCTGCAGATGAGAAAAGCTTGTACTGCTGTGGGATTTCAGCAAGGAGTTCTGACGATTTGGATGAAATATAATTGGATCTTTTGCTGCGTGACAACTTGGTTCTCAATGTTTCTTCTGACAATAGTTTGTATGCTGGGGGCTCCGTGATTGTCTCATCGGGCGCTGTCGATGGTTCAGCCAATTGCCCTGCTGCCGATGTGTCAGCTGATTGGCCTGCTGTCAGCGGAAGGCCTTTCTGTAAACTGAACGTGGCTCTCTGGTATCACCATTAATGCTGAGTGAAGTGTGGCTAGGGCACAAGTGCCCCTCCAGGATGCTGGGAGAGGCAGGTAAGCTTGGTTGCCACAGATCCAGTATATGTCCATTGATGCAGCAGTGCCTTTTTTCATATCTGGCATTATTAAAGTCTTATTGCACTGCTGTACGGTTCCCATATTCACCTTCCCTTCTCCATGAAAGCAAGGTTTGTGCGGTATTTCCTTTTGAATCTTTATGGGTCTCTCCAGGGGTGTGACCCATGTCAGCTTGGTGATATGCTGTGACCAGATGGGGATGCATGTTTCTTTTGCCCACTCGTATGTTCGTCTGGCAGCCCTCGAAGCCCCTCAGCTTTGCATTTAATCGTTTCATCATGCCACTTGTCGTCTGCATACCTTGTCCCTTTTATGATGAAAAATGGCTCTTGGAGGCAGATTACTCCTTGTCGTGTGCTGGTGCAAGTTTGTTCGTTTTCCAATTTTTCCATAGTGACTGTGTGTGCTTGAAATGTCTTTTTTATTCTACACAGCATCAGATGAATCAAACATTGGGCCTCAGACAAGGGTACTTCGTGTGGGATTAACATTTTTGGGGTTCCAGTTGCATGAGGAATAAGTGAGCACACGTAGCAACTTTCATTACTTGCTTGCTTTGCTGCGGCGCTCATGTCTGAATACCATTTATTTGATTGGTCAGGGTGTCCGGGGGGGGTCCTCTATTTCATCTAACCCCAGATTGTGATAAATATCATATCTGTTTTTTTCCGCCCCCCTTTTTCTCCTCCTTCTTTTGTTTTTTAATTGGGTATCAACTCGTTGATATTGCAGCAGCAATATTCTGTACCATGCCTCATCAATGTTGTTCATGGTGACGTGTGTATTCAGTAGTGGTTTCTGGTGCCGTGTGTGTGTGTATGCTTGTATTTCTGGAGTTAGTCAACCAATAGTAATCGTCATTTACATTCCATCCAAGCTCTATTTCCTTGGCCATAGTATTACTCAACAATGGAATAGCAGTTTTGTTTACATGCAATTGTTCATAGGGTGACGTTGTCTTTATGCTATTTGATTCAGTGTTATAAGTGTCCTTCAAAATAGTTGTTGCTCCAGTCCATATTAGTTTAGACCCTTGTTTTGTCATTTTAGCCCTGTTCTCCCCTTTGTTCATTTCATTTGCCACAAATAAAACAACGTTATACCAAATAAAATACAACATCATTATTGCAAATAGTATGGCTGCATATTTTATAACACA
This sequence comes from Ambystoma mexicanum, assembly GCF_040938575.1. NCBI lineage: Eukaryota > Metazoa > Chordata > Amphibia > Caudata > Ambystomatidae > Ambystoma > Ambystoma mexicanum. The sequence goes on along the minus strand of NC_090922.1, from coordinate 629,160,543 downwards.
TTCCAAATTATTTAATCTACTGGCCCTAGTGGCTTCCCTATTTCTATCTAACATCTCAGCCTGCTCAGCTGTTTCGTCGTATTGGCTCATGTTGAACCTATGTGGGCGAGACAAATTCGTTAAGTCATCATGAAAAGAAACATATTTGTAATTGTTCATTATTTTCATCTCTTTGCTCAATTAGGCATTTAACAATTTCTTTTCATTTATCATAAAAAATAATGAAGAAAAATAGAAAAAACAACATGATTTACATGAGAAGAAAAGAAAGAAAGAGAGAGAGACAAAATATGTAAAAACATTTTGCTTTTCCACTATACTTTCCCTGTTTAAGTTGCAATTTTCATCATGTCAGACTGTGCTAGCGATGGCATCCACACAGTCGGTTTCATTTTGGGGAAGTGTGACGCTGTGCGCCCTTCTCACATCTGAGAGGTGCACCCAGTATTTCAACTCCTTCACTTTAACTGCAGTTGGGGTGCTGTACACCACTGTGTATGGACCATGAAATCTTGGTGAATTCCACCTTCTTATAAAATTTCTAACATAGATGTATTCCCCTGGCATTAATGGCCCCTCCGGGCTATCTGCTGCCGGCATGGAGGTGTCTGTTGCTACATCTTCAGTAAATGGTGGAGCAATTTGTTTTGCTATGCTGCGTACTGCACGCGTTAGCTGTGCTAGGTATTCCTTAAACACTTCCCCCAGCACTGTGGCAGCCCTGTGTGCATCAGACGCCCTCCTAACAGGAGAGAGCGGCGTGTGCATTCTTCTCCCCGTCACGATTTCGTGCGGGCTTAAATGATGATCCTTGCATGGTTGATTTCTGAGTTGGAACAGTGCTAGGGGCAGACAATATACCGAATTTTTTTTCAACGTGCTGCATAGTTTCGATAAATTGCTTTTGAGCAGCCCGTTGATCCTCTCCACAACTCCATTGGCCATTGGATGATAAATCGAACATAGTTTGTTTCACCCCCAGAAAGGAGGTTACTTCTTTGAAGAGATCATTCACAAAGTGCGTGCCGTTGTCTGAACGGATCACGTCACAGATTCCCCACCGCGAGAATACTTCTCGCACAAGGAACTTGGCAGCACATTTTGCATCAGGATGGGGAGAGGGGCCCGCTTCCACCCACTGTGAAAAAGGGCATACCACCAGAATCAAATATCTCGCTCCATTACATTTTTCTCCCATATCGGCGTAGTCGGTATGTAATTCTCTGAATGGACCTGTAGGGCGTGGCAAAGTGCCACGCAGAGTTCGTAATGTCATTCCTGAATTGTAAGTTTGGCATGTTGTACATTCAATCACAAATTTAGAATAGTATTCGTGCAGATTGGGAACAAACCAATCCTCCTGAATGTCTGAGGCGATGTGCTGTTTTGCAACGTGAGCTGGGAAATGCAGTTGTTGGATGCTACTTCTAATAATTCTACAGGCATCACTACCTTGCCTGTCGTTTCCTGTCTCCAAATGAGATCTGTGGCTGATTGTTTACATCCTCGTTTGCCCCACAACTCCTGCTCTTCCGGTGGGGCCCTTCTCTGGAGTTCTATCAATTGTGCTATGGGCGTGTTACTGTAGGCTTCTGCTGGTTGTTCTGCTGTGGTTGTTTTTACAATGTACTCTGATTTTTGGTGTCTTATTGAAGTACGAGGCCTCCTTCGCTGCTGTGTCGGCTGCCGCGTTCCCCAATGAGACGGCGTCTGTGTTATTGGTATGGGCTTGGCATTTAACCACCGCTACTACCGATGGCTCTGCTAAAGCTTCTATTCGTTCATTTAGCAACGTGGCATGTTGTACGGGGGACCCGTCTGCTCTTCTGAACCCTCTCCTTCGCCAACGTGATAGCCCTGAGTGAACTGTGGTGGTGACATAAGCTGAGTCTGAATATATTGTTACGGCACAATCTTTGGCTGTGTGTAACACACTGATTAGTGCAGTCAGTTTGGCTGCTTGCGCCGAGTAGTGTGAGGGGAGGCGCTTTTGAACAATCACTTCGTATGTGTCTTCTTCAATGCACACTGCTGCCATCCCCACATGCTTCTCTCCTGTCTCTGAGTTTATAGATGCTGACCTGTCTATGAAATAAATTTCTCCTTCTGTAAGGGCATTTTCTCTTGCTTTGGGAATGTCATCGCCCTCTCCCTCATACGTGCTACAATCGTGCACCTGTAAATCCTCAGTTGTGCATGGCTCTGTAATGAATGTGGCTGGGTTCACTGTCTTGCATCTGACCACATGTACATTTGGACTGGATATTATTATTTCATAAGCAGAGGCTCTCTGTGTTGTGAGAGTAGATTTTGATCTTTCCAAGATAGCAAATAATGAGTGTTCCGCATATAGCGTCACTGAACATCCCATTACGATCGTGGCACTTTTCTCAATAGCGAAGGCTGCTGCAGCGAGGGCATGTTTGCAAGCGAAATGTCCCTGCATTACTGGGTCTAATATTCCACTGTAATACGCTAATGGTTTGTGGCCTAGCGATGTCTTTTGTGTCAATACTGCTGTCATTAATGTTCCATTGCTGTGTAAAAACAGGAAAAATTCCCTTTCATAATCTGGATTTGCAAGTACTTGGGCGTCTGAAATAAGGTCTTTTAATCGAGAGAATTGGGCAATTGTCTCCTGTGTCCATTTTATTGGGGCTCTGTTCTTTTGTGCTTCTTTCAGTGCTTGTAGCATTGGCCGTGCGTATGCTGCGTAATCGAGGATCCACGCTCGGCAATAGTTACATATGCCAAGAAATGTCTGCATGTCCTTCACTGTTTTTGGTATGATAATGTGTCGAATGGCAGCAGCTCTGTCTGGTAGTATTCTTTTTCCATCTTTAGATATTTGCTGACCGAGATATACAACGTCTGCAAGGCAGTATTGTAACTTTCCTTTGTCCACCTTGTATCCCTTGGCAGCCAATACGTTAAGCAGTGTTATCAAATCTTCTCTACACTCTTCTTCTCTTTTGCTGCAGACGAGTAAATCGTCTACGTACTGTATAATGGTGCTCCCTACATCTATGTTGCCAATGTCTTCTCGTAGTACTCTGTTAAAAATGCTTGGGCTCTCGCAATACCCCTGTGGGAGTCTATGTTCATATCTGCTGTTTCCTAATGTAAAAGCTGTATGGTACTGCGACTCTGGTGCGAGTGGCACAGAGAAAAAGGCATTTTTTTAGATCAATGACAGTGAAGCAAGTTGCCTCTTTTGGTATACTGCACAATATTGATGCCGGGTTAGGCACTAATGGGAACTCTTTTTGTATGACGTCCTTGAGTGGGCGGAGGTCCTGGACCATTCTCCACGCCCCTCCTTTCGCATTTTTAATCAGAGAAATCGCTGTGTTGCATGGGGAAGTTGATGGCACTAAGATACCTTGGCTTAGGAGTGCATTTACTGTTTCTCTAATACCTTCCTCTGCTTCTTTAGATATTGGGTATTGTTTCACTCTGGGTGGGAGGGCACCTGGTTTCAGTTTTATCTTTTTGGGGGTCACCTCATGCAACAATCACACATTGTGTGGTCCTGTAGTCCAAATTTCAGGTGCTACCCTGGCCATGTCTTCTTCAAATATTGTCGGTGGGGCCTTTATGTTAGCCATGAGTGGGTTGTGTATTTCTCTGTATTGGATCATAATGTCAAATGGTATGCTTATTTCCATTATTATTTCTCCATCCCCTTCGTAATCAGTAAACAATTCTTCATCAGTTATATCTTTTAGCATTATGTTTGGCTCTATGCATAGCACACTTCTCCACTCGCGTCCCTGCGTGTCCAGGCCTATGACCACAATGCGTTTGTTGGAAACTTGAACTGCCTCAATGTATATAGATATAATTGTGCCTGGCACTACATCTGTTGGTGTGATTGCGCGGAATATGAAATCTGATGGTATTCTCTACTCTTTTTGTGTTATTTCAGGCACTACTCGGGCTAATACCTGTATTCCATAGACAAACATGTCCATGTCAATGGGAATCCCTCTTACTGCAACTTCCTTTGTCATCGTGCTTATTATCAGGAGTGCTCGTACGGGGCATACCCCTGGCGTTGAGCACACTATCCCTCTTTCAGTAAAGGTTATGGTCATGTTTAACTTACTGAGCAAGTCTCGTCCCATCAAATTGATTGGCGCGTCTTTGTGATACAATAAGGGTGCGCGCACGGTTTTTCCCCCTACTGTTACATCAAGATCTTTTGTATAAGGAACTTTTAAAATAGCCCCAGAGAACCCCTGCGTCTCCAAATTTCTTCCCGAGAGCTGAAATCGCCCTTCTGTGAGGCATGATTTTTCTGCTCCAGTGTCTACCATAAAGATAAACTGCTTGTTTCCTATCTCTGCCGCCACTAGTGGTTCCTCATTTGCACTTTGTGTGGTGGATAGGACTGGACACGCAAGTACTCCCTGTGGGCTGTCCTAGTCTTGGTATCTTTGCTGACCTGACACTGAAAAAACGTTGTCACCTACGACCGTTACCCCACGGAATGGGGCAGGAGCACCGTTTGCGGCTGCTGCAAAAGGGTTATTGTTTATGTTCCCTACTGGGATTTGTCTCACCATGGGCTGTAGTGCGTTTTGCTGTTGTGGCTGCTGCTGTTGCTGCTGTTGTGGGGCTGGCTGTCTTTGTTGCATTTGGGGGTCATAGCAGTACAGATCTTGTTGTCCCCCCCCTATTGGAGCTCCACAAGGGTTGTTCATGGGCTGTTGCTGCTGCCCTTGAAAATACCCTGATGGTCGCATTCTACAATCTCGTGAATAATGTCCCCATCTTCCACAATTCCAACACGACCCCTGTTGTCCTCCTCTTGGTCCTTGCCCACCGTGCCCTCTGTTTCCCATTCCTCCGTATCCTCCCCTCTGCCCGCGGTACCCACCTCTTCCTTAGGCCTGCCTGTTCTGCCACTGTGGTCCTTGGCATGGCTGTTCTTCTCCGTTCCACTGTCCTTGGTCCTCTCCAACCCACTGCCCTGCTATCCCAACAGGTCTTCCTCCCGCGTTTTCCTCTCCTTCGTTTCCTCTGTCTGCTGTTACACTGGCAGTAATGGCGGCAACCTTCACTAATATTGTCTGCACTAATTTTGCTTCGACGGCCAGCCTCTTTTGCGTGACCTCCTTTTCTTTCTCTTTGATCCTCCTCCAGTGGTGTACAATTATGCTCTGAATTTCAGGCCACCCTTTGGCTTCGATCCCAGCTATTTTGTCCAAGGCCTTCTGCACCTCTTTCGGCAACCCCTTTTTAATGATAAAGTAGAATACAGCTGTTGATTGATTCCATGCCGTACCAGTTTCGCTTCTCCATAAGTCTTGCACTCGCAAAATGAATTGCGCAGGATCCTCGTTCTCCTCCATCGTGCACTGCATCACTGCATGTAAATCTGGAACGTCTGGAAATGCACGCCGCAATGCATCCCACACTTGTGCTCGAACATTGTTGAATGATCCATCGTGTCGATCACAGCTCATTGTTACTCCCGGGAACCCTGCCCTTTCCCAGATTGTGTCTGCTTGGTCCTCGATTGCTGATACTAATAAGCTTTTTACATCACTAATAGCTAACGGCACACCTGCCGTGTTCTTCTCAAATACATGTATCCACTTACCTGCTCCTCCTGTCAGCGGGGGGAGGAGTTTTAACAGGTTGTTTTTGTCCATTTGGGCCCACGGAATATAGTTTGGCCTACCTGCTCCGTTATGTATCAGTGGCATTTGTAGTTTGTTTCTTTCCTGTTTTGCTCGTTCTTCATTTTTTCGTTTTACTTACCAGTATGTTCCCTGTCCTCCCTGTTCGTTGTCTTAATCTACCTTGCCACAATGTTGGTGATAGTGTGTCTGGGTAATGGCAGTTTGGCAGTGGGGAACCTTCTGCGGCAGCTGCCTCTACGTATTCATCTAAATCATCCCATATTTCTTCTATTTCTGACTCTAGCTCGTTATTATCCTCCCAGTTTTCCTTGGGTTCACTTCCTTGTCTTTCACCCTGATCTCCAATTTGTTGACTCTCCGGTGTATCTGGGCGTATAATTCTCAGTGGTTTGTTATTCAATTGGAACAGGAACTGTCCTGACTGCCACTCTTGTTCTTGTCTTTGCTGCAATGACGTCCCTTGCGATGCTATAGATTGCCCTGATACCGAGGCTGCTGGGGTTGCATTGCTTGCTGCCCCTATCCAGGGTGTGAGATCTGCCAGTGACAGCGGGGGTACCTCCCCTCCCCGTGGCAGCATTTGCCCTTTGTCACATAGAGCTCTTAACCGCGTTATTTCCATTTGTGCGTGTGCTAACTGGTGGTTCAAATCACCTGTTAAACGTGCTATGTCCAGAGGAGGCGCACTCGTGGGGCCGTACAGGCCTCCTTTGTCATATGGTGGAGGTTCGGGGGCTGTTGCCCCGCCCTGAGCAGTGGCGGTGGGGGGTATATACAGGGGTTCACTAAACCCTACCGCTGGCCTAGTCATTAAGGGATCGATTTTTGTTACTTCGTTTTCGGTTGTGGTTGTTGAGCATTCCCCTTTTGGTGTCCCGCCTACTTCTTCAGGTTTTTTCTGCTTTTCTATCATTCAGCTTGTAACTACCTCTGCCGTGGGGGCAACTTCCTCGAACATTCGCCATAAATCTAACACTTCTGTCCGGTTCTGTAACTGTTTCCCTTTGTATCGTGCTGGCAAATGTGTTGATACTAGGTCCAACACTCTTTTGTCGAATGACCCTCCTTCTGGCCAAATTGGTGTAACCCTGTCTCCTTTTATCTCAGTGACCCATTGATCGTGATACTTCTGTATCCTGTCGCTATATAGTGGAAGGTGCTGGCAAATATGCGCCAGTGGTGTTACTCCCCCCATGGTAATGTTTCTTTTCCTTTCTTGTGTATTCTGGTACCCTTGAATCTCTTCCCACCTCTCACTTGGTATGTCAGTTACAATATGTGGAAATAATACTTTCTTTATCAATGCTCACAATTACCATATGTCGCATTAGCTTTCTGAGAGGTGTTACCTGGTCACCTCTCACAATTTATTTCTTTGCTTTATCTTATATCAATCACAAATTACTTGTACTGAAATACTTTAGCGTGTTCAACAAGACATATACACAAAAGCAGACCGACAAACATATAATCATGCAACATGCACATGCACTGCCTGCGCGCGTTTGTTCTTTCCCTATTCCTGTTACTGTCCCTGATTTTTCTTCTTCCCTATTCTACCTACTATTTCGCATTCACTCCCCACCCCTTTCACCTTTATTATATCTCAAGATTTCTTACCTCCACGGAAAAAGAATATTCTAAAACTACTCCGAGTCTACTCAATATACGAGACCCCTACTGTTTTCTCTTTATCTCTATTATGCACTTGGTCGGGACAAATGCTATGCGGCGCCGCCTTCTACACCGTACGGGCTAGGATACCACTTCTCTTCTTCTCACTTCTTACAACACCTAATGGCCATATAAAGGATAGATCAGAAAAGCCTCACCGTCACTCACGCAGACCCTATTCTTAACTACCTTCCCTTTGTTGCTCGTTCCCTTCTTCCCGTATGTCCCTCTTACCTTCCTTTGGGGTCTTTGCAACCGGGACTCCACGTGTTCAGTCAGGTACTCCGAGCGTTGCCGCTCACGGCCAGACCTCGCTCAGGTCCGTCCCCCAACCAAGCCGTGGCCTGCCTTGGCGAGCAGCCTTCTCGATCGGGTATTCGTCATCCGGGAACCCTTGACCCTTTCTTCTTGGTGTGCACAGTCTGGTCAACCGCGGAGGCGACGGTTTTGCTGGGGGGCACCCTGGATCTCGCTGCAGGGCAGTGCAGGCCTCAAGGCACCTCTCTAAATCACGTTGCGGGGGTCACCAAAAATGTAGGTGCCTTTCCCCGGCTTACTGCGTGTGAGAGAAAATAAAATAACCACCCCTTGTCGGGGAAGGAGGCACTGAGACCCGGCTGCAAGAGTTCAAAGGATGGTTTATTTCTCCAGCTAGGAAATAACCCAAAAAACTCCCACCAACATTTACATCAGTGCTTGTATATATATTAATTAAAGTAACTCTAACAAAAAATGCTAAATGGACCCGATTGGCCAGGCAGTGTGGTGCTGTAGGTGTGGGTGGCATCTCTTCCTTCTGGTTGGCTGAGTGGCTGACGAGATGACGGACGTCAAATATCTTGTGCTCCACGCAGGTCAGGGTCCGGTCACTGTGGTCACTACCTAAGCTAATATGTTGCATTCGAAAAACACTAAATAACAAATGATCTAAAACATTTTATGCTACTTTTCATATTTCTACACAAGTTACACATAACAATTATTGTCAGCACAATTGGGTTATTCGTGGCTTTAATTGGAGGCCTTGACCTTATTGTGCATGTAAAAGAATCAAGCCGAGTTTCACATATCTGTTAAGTTTTTAGACCTATTAGTATAAGTAAAAACATATATTGTGGTAAGATGCTTAAGGTTAGTAGTGGATTTGTTGGGTGGGTTTCGCAGCACAGGCGAGGGTCTGGCACTTGAAAGAAAATACCTTACAGGGAGCGCAGGGCCAAGATGGCAATAAATTGTTCTTAATAGGGGTGGGTGGCTTGCACGTTTATGGGGACGAACGAGCAGAAAGTGCTTAGTTCATCTTGGTTCACATGCTGGTTCTCATGCTAACAGTGATCTCAGAGGATGAAAACTGTAGCATATTGATTGTTGCAACTTTTTCCGGCTTCGGCGTGAGAAATGGAAGCGCAGAGCTTTCCTTTGCAGGGGGAGTGCAAGGGTGGGGGCCAGCCAGCTGCCTGCACGCCTTGTGTCTGTGTGTGTGTGTCTCTGTCCTTGGCTGCTACGGTGGAAGGGGAGCTGAGCATTGCTGTACTATCGCAGTGAGGCCTGTTTACCCAAGATGGAGTTGAAAGGGGGCACAAAAGATGGATGCCCGTGTCCTGCTCAGTAGTCCCATCTATACAGTAGTCAACCATGGTTAACTTTACATAAGGGCAAGGGGCAATCCCACTACCGGAGGCACGTGGTCCAAGCCTTGTACTGAGGAGCGTATGAGGCGAGGGGGCCTGGGGACCCCTCACTCCCTTACAACGCATAGGAGGGGGTCACTTCGGACTAGTGGGTGCTCAGGACCATAGCCCACGGTTACTGTATCGAGTTCCACCGGCCACCTCGATACCTTCCACCAACATCCAGACGCCTATCGCCAGCACACCTGCAAATTCTGCTGGAAGAGGTGCAGATCCTTCAAGAAAAGGGCACCATAGAATGTGTCCCCATTCATCAGGTAAACAAGGGTATATTCAGTGTACTTCCTTGTACCCAGAAAGACTCTCGCCATGCGCCCTGTTCTAGACTTGCGAACAAATTTGTCAAACCACAAAAGTTCAGAATTACAACGTTGCAGGAAGTAATCCCCCTGTTAACACGGGGGGATTACATGGCCTCATTGGATTTGAAAGATGCATACTTTCATATTTCAATGTTGCCGGCGCACAGAAAGTACCTAAGATTCATGATAGAGGAATAGCACGATCAGTTCAAGATCCTTCCCTTCGGCATTGCCTCAACCCCAAGGGTGTTTACGAAGGTACTGGTGGTAGTAGCGGCTCACCTGCGCAGGCAGTCCATTCCAGTCTATCCTTACCTCGACGACTGGCTAATAACAGGGGATTCGTACTGAACATGCCTATCAAATACCCAGAAGACAGTAGATCTCCTCTTCAGTCTGGGATTCTCGATCAATGAGAAAAAGTAAAGCATAGACCAAAGCCAAGTCAAAAAAATTCTGGGGGCTCTAATTCGGACCAAAGACGGGCTTGTCTTCCCCTCCAACAAGAGGGTTCAAAACATGCTGTTCCAGATCCCTCACTATGTAGCCAATTGCGAGGTGACCGTACGCAAAGCCATGCGACTGTTAGGAATTATGGCTTCCTGCATTTATCTAGTCCCACACACACGTTTGCGCATGCGCCCCATGCAAGAGTGGCTCTCGAGCCAATGGTGTTAAGCCTGTGGACAATGGGACGATCTAGTGGTTGTCTCGGCAGCCCTCGTTCTCCCTCTGCAGTGCTGGTCAAGGGAGAACTTCTTGCAGGGGAAAACCTTCACCGCCCCCACAGTAGAAGACACTCTCACCATGGACACATCTCTGACGAGGTGGGGGGGTGGAGGGACTCACCTCTTCATCAGACACAGGGCTCCAGATAAGGCGAGTACTAGGCCTTTTTACGCATGGAAATCTTGTAAATACGCCAGCTTTATTTTTTTCCTGGGTACATTTACACTCCAGTTTAGAGCAGAGGGCAGTGCAAAGGTCAGGTTACTTGACAGAAACCAGAAGGCTTCTTGTGATTTTTATCTACATGGATGTAATTCCAAGCCACCTCTGAAACAGAATTAATTTCTCTGAATCCTTTCAAAAAAATAAACTGCCCACTGATAAAAGGAATGGTTTCTTTCCGTTCAGCTTCAGAAACACTTTTCATGTTTTCCTAGAATTTTATGATTGTATAATTAATAAGATGGAAAACTAAGTTGCAATTGAGAATTTTCATTTTTTTATTTTTTAATTTTTTTTTAACATGCTTTTTTTCCAGTGAAAGCAAACCAATTGTATTTTTCAGAGTTCCGGTGCTGTGTGCATAATCATGCAGAGGCAGATCATTTCTACACTTCTAATTTAATTTACTGTCTAATTATAAAAACAGTGTGTAAAATGATTACTATGCACAGTCTAGTTTACATCCATTCAACCCTGCAGTCAATGGTGTACATTACTATAAATGGTCAGTGGCAGCAGAGCCTTTGCTCAAGGGTGAGTAATTGTCATTACACTGATCACACGTGTTCTAGCCTCTTAAATCTTCAAGACTACAAATAAAACATCCAAAACCTGACTCTCAAAGTGCAAGCGCTGTTCAAAAACGAACAAATGAAAGTTACATTGGTAATTGAAATAGAAACTCAGCAAAACCTGTCCCTGTGATAATCCAGATAGGTATTTAACTTTATGTAGCGCTTCATAAATGTTTTGTCATACATCTAGGTACTGTGATCATTATACCTCAGTCTATACTCAGTTAACCAACCTCTGAAGGATGTTAGCCATAAGATAGCTCAGCCGGTTGAGCACTCGTTGCTGCAATCTCTGCGTGATCTGTGGGTTGCGGGTTCGAATCCCGGCAAGTCCAGCTCAGCCTTTCATCCTTTCGAGGTTGATAAAGGAGTACCGAGTTTGGTTTGGTGGTAATTGTGATAAATATGTTCTATGTACAGCGCTTTGCCAAAAGAGCTATATAAATAACCATTTGACCACTAGATAAGATATAGATTTTAGCATGGAGTCCTTGCCTCTCTGCACTGTTGCATCATAACATTGGCATACCATTAGGTAGTAATAGCTCCAGGAAATGAGGACTGAAACATCAAAAGACAATTCTGCTATCGAATCTCAAAACACACAATACAAATTCATGTATGCTTTACTATATAATTGGCTAGGTTTTTGTGATTTCAACATTTAAATATATACAGGAGAGATCAAATCGCCAGAAATAATGAAAGGTGTATTCTGTCACAATGCAGAAAGCTGCCGAATAGTAATGATTTCCATACAGTTTTTTCACACGTCGGCTGGATGTTGCATACATTTTACTCTCTTGCGAAGGAGAACAGTCATTTTTACTCTCTTAAAATCACATTTATTCTCAAAGCTTAAAAATAGAGACTAAAATACTCCCACCTCAAAATCTTATCTGGAGCACTGATCAGACAGCACACAACGTTTGGTCCCCAGCGGTAGCATCCAACTACATAAACCTGTTGGAATTGCTGGAAGTGTTCAAAGCCCCGAAGGCCTTTCAAACACACCTACAGGGAAAGACGGTCCTAGTCCCCTCAGACAGCACCACGGCCATGTATTACCTGAAAAATCGCACGCACTCTCCAGGGATATCCAAACTGCCTCAGAACATATGGAAATGGGCTCTCAAACACAAGATGTTCCTCCTGTCACAACATGTTACAGGGGAACTCAATCTTCTGGCTGACGTGCTCAGCAGAGACTTCCCACTACCTGTAGAGTGCAAGTGGTGATTGCACGAAGGCATCGTTCTCAATGTCTTTGCAAACGGAGGCTTCCCAGAGATCGACTTGTTTGCAACTCTCGAGAACGTACATTGCCCCGATTACGCCTCCAGGTACCTGCAGAAATGCTCCAAGGGGAACGGTCTATGGATAACATGGTCAGGGAAATTTGTCTACGCTTTTCCCCTGACTCCCCTACACAAGATTGTGCACAAGATGCTCCAGGAACATGTCACGATGATTCTGGTGGCCCTGATATGGGCCCGCCAACCCTGGTTCTCTCATCTGATGGCAGTGTCAGTCTCACGGGCGAGGAAACTGCCATGTCCGTACAACATGCTGTCAACAGGACAAGGGGGAAACACTCCATCCATGCCTGCAAACTCGCAATTTAGTAGCCTGGCTCCTGAGTTTATAGAGTTTGGACACCTCCAACTCCCACAAAGATGCATGGACCTACTTAGAGAAGCACGAAAGCCTAACACCAGACATTGCTACTGGAAACACTTTGTCATCTGGTGCAATTCCAAGAGCGTCAATCCCATCGACTGCTCACCAACACATATCGTCTTTTACCTGACTCACCTACTAGATTCAGGTCTGGTCTTCAATTCCCTAACGGTCTACTTAGCTGCACTCTCAGCTTACACCACGTCCCAGAAGAAGGCTTTCTGGTGGAACATTCCAGTGATCAAGGCTTTTATGGAAGCCGTTAAAATACTTCATCTTCCTATTTAAAACCCAGCTCCCGGATGGGACCAATGTGGTACTGACGAGACTAATGGGGCCTCCCTTTGAACCTATGTATAAGGCTAGCCTTAAAGCACTCACTTACAAGACCGCCTTCCTGGGGGCAGTTAGTGAACTGCAGGTTGTTTCATTTCAAGACCCATTTGTCACGATTAACAAGGATAAGGTAGTCCTGTGCACTCACCCACGTTTTGCGCCTAAATTCGTTTCGAAATTCCATGTGAACCAATCAATAGAACTACCCACCTTTTTCCAGAACCCCACTAACATGGCAGAAAGAAGCCTCCACACACTTGATGTGAGGAGAGCAGGGATATATTATCTGGAAAAAACTAAACCACTAAGAAAAACAAACCAGTTTTTCCTTTCAGTGGCAGCTGGTAGAGAATGGGGACCCTGTCTCTAAATCGGCCATCTCAAAGTGGATCGTAAACTCGATCACACAGTGCTACACTCTTGCCAAGAGAGATCTGCCCTTCAAGCCTAGAACACACTCTACTCAGACCTCTGGGGCTTCCGTAGCATTCATTGTAAATGCTCCTCTTGAGTCCATTTGTAAAGCAGCAACCTGGAGTTCTGTACACACCTTTACACAACACTTCTGCCTAGATGCACATTCTAGATCGGACTCTCAGGTGGGACAAGCAGTGCTAAGACATCTCTTTGCTACTGTTCCTTCACACATCCCACCACCATCTCAGGGTACTGCTCGCTAGTCTATGCACAGAATGTGATTCTAAGCAGATTAACAAGCATCAGAAGACATGCGTTACTCACTGTAATAGCATTTCTGATGATTGTATCTGCTTAGATTCACATGTGCCCACCCTTCCTCCCCTCTTGAATTAGAAGAAACATGGACGTCTTACACCTTTCTCTCTGTACTCACGATAGTAATAGGCTCCCTCACGGCAGAAAAAACACAATCGGAGGGACCTTGATGCGTGAGGGATTTTGGGTGCACTACACGTCATTTTGGGGATAGTGTTGCAAGCACGCTCAGGTCGACGTCCCCCTTCCGATCCTCAAAAGAAAGATGCATTACTCTGCGATTACCACTAGATGTCGGACTATATGAACAGCTTGTGAATCTAAGCAGATACAATCATCAGAAATGCTATTACGGTGAGTAATGCATGTCATATAGCGGTACCCCACCCTGTGACCTCAGTTCATTTTTTCTGTGCATTCTGTTCGTTGATCGGAAAATGCTGATCGAGTGTGTCTATTTTTTCAAACACGCCATGCCTACTCCGTCCTAGGCTTTGGGCTTCAAGCCGGCTGCGGCCTGCATATTTCATTCTTGGATCCGCACTGGATTTGTTTAAATTGCTTGGGCGAGGAGCATGACGCCCAGGATTGCGTGTCATGCCAGACCATGCACCCACAGTACCCAGGGTGAGGGTGGCGAAGATTTTCACATTCTCCCACAAGGCGAAGGTTGAAGCTCTGCGGTCTCGATCAAGGTCGCATGGAACGGAACAACGCTTCAAGGAGCAAGCATATCCGTGAAAGGAGTAGGAGAAGAAGAAGCATCAGAAAAGGTCCTGCTCCCTGAATAAGTCCTTGCACCGACATTTGTGGAAGAGCCACCACTCTGAGCATCTGGCGCAGATACCTTTTCCTTCTCCCCCCTTCACACCAGGGGAATGGGAGAACGTCTGCCTGAAGAGGTTGAACATCTTTGCCAAGATGCTGGCGGTGTCTTAGTGATTTATTTTATTATAACATTTGTGTAATGCCCAAACCCACAGGTATCACAGCGTTTGTACAGGGTAGTAATCATTGGTGCTGACCGGTGCCATGGACAACACAGCTCTGCGAAAATAATTCCCATTCCCTAGGGATGCCTTCATGACAAGGATGCGTAACATCTATGATGAGTAGGGGCTACCAGGTCCCTTTTAAACTTGAACCTATGGATTCTAGTGAGATGAGGGATTTTCCGGAAGAATTCTACGTGGAAGGTGAGGATGTGCTGGGCCTGGCAGAGGACCTGCAGTGGGCCAGTGGCCTCGAAACCTCCCAGGATATGGAATTGTTTCTGCCTCCCACCTCAGAAAAGCCTCATTCTGCCTTCCAGTGCTTGATGGCTAAGGTGACCAGTACTCTGGGACTATCTGCCCCATCCAGGTCTAAGGTTCAGGACATACTTTGCGATATTCTGGATGTTGCCGCCCAAAAAGAGACACTCCTGCCCTTCAGTGTGGCAGTGGAGGCCCTGCATTGGAGGTGTGGGAGAAATCGGTCTTTGTTTCCAGCAGGGGACAGGAATCTGGCAAGGAAACACCACCCCACTCCTTCGGATACGGTCTTTCTTTCCTTCCATGCTTCGCTTGAGAGCTTGGTGCTTGAGGCCACGAGGGCTAGCCTGAAGACTTCTACCTTCCCGCCCCTTCCACTGGACACAGAAAGTAAGAGGTTCAATGCATGGGGGCAAGACAGTGTTTGTCTTGAGCAGTCTTGCACTATAGGCCGTGAATGCCTCTTGCCCCATGGCAAAGTTCTCCTTCATCCTTTGGAGGGCGATGGCCAATGCAGCGGAGTGTGTCCCAGAGTGTCAGATGAGGGACAGCTTCCTGTCCTTGGTCTCTGAGGGCAAGGAGGCACCACGTGAGATGCTGCAGTCAGCACTGGACGTAGCAAACTGTGTTGGAAGGTCTATGGCCAGTAGCACAGTGGTCAGGCACCACTCATGGCTGAAGACGTCAGAATTTGCAGTTGACATCCAGGTGGTTGGATATGCTCTTTGACGACTGTAACTTTTTGGGAGCCAAGTCTGACAACGCCCTCCAGAAGGTCCAGTTTCCCAAGGCGACTGCTAAGTCTTGGGGACTAGCGGTGCAACAGCTTTCTGCACAGCCATCGTCTCGTGCCCAGAGGGGCTGTGGTCAGTCTGCCTCGGAAAGAGGGAAAGGCAGGGGTGTCCAGCGAGAGGGTGTTGCAGCAGCCGCTGTCCTCACTGCACCGAACAGCAGTGATTGGTTTTGCCATTGGTCATAGTTGGAGGAGGATTTCTTTGTTCAGCCCGGAACGATCGAAAGACCACGTCCGACACTTGGGCATTACAGGTCATCCAGCAGAAATATTGCCTTCCATTCCTTCAGCGCCCCCCAGACCACGGCTCTCCGTCCGCCTCCCCTCCCCCATTGTCTCCGGACCCCATTCTACTGGATGAGTTCCATCCTCTTCTGTCGAAAAGCGCAATCAAGCTAGTTCCATGCTCAGAACAAGGGAAGGAGTGGTACTCCACCTATTTCCAGGTGCCTTAGGAGAACGGGAACTTGCACCCCATCCTAGAGCCAAGGCTGCTGAACTTATTCCTATGCAAGAACAAATTCTGTTACTCTAGCCTAGATTCTGCAATCCCTTGATCTACAGTACTGGCTGGATTCCCTGGACCTTCAGGATGCCTACTTCCAAATGCTGATTCTTGGAAAGCACAAGAAGTAACTGAGGTTTGTGGTGGGTCATCGCCATTACCAGTTCAAGGTCCTGCTGCTTGTGCTTTGTTTGGCTCCCAGGGTTTTCACCGATCTGCTTGCAGTGGTGGCATCGTGCCTCTGGAGGGAGGGCATTCATGTTTTTCTCTACCTGGATGACTTGCTTGTCCGAGATCTCTCCCCAGACCTAGTGTTTAGGGCACATGCTCTGCACATGCACTCTATTGCACAGCATGGGCTTTTCCCTGAACTTCAAAGTTTCAGATTTCGCTGTCCCAGGCCCTCCGCTTTATCAGTGCAGTCTTGGACACTCGCCTGGGCAGAGCCTTCCTACCTGAGGATCGAGTTACAAACCTCTTTCGGATGCTCAATGTCTTCCACTCAAAGGGACAAGTTCCTGCCTCTACCTGTCTGCGCCTTATGGGCCTCCTGGCCTCCTTCATCCTAGTGGTACCAGTGGTGAGGCTGCGCATGAGATCGCTTCAGTGGCTTCCCTGTATCTAATAGTCACAGTATGGGGCCCACATGTCGGAGACATTTAAGGTTTCGGCCTAAGTGGCACAGGATCTTGTGTGCTGGGTCGTGTGAGACAACTTGGTGAAAGGCACGTTGTTTCGCCCACCTTGGCCCCGGTGACAGTGGTCACTGGTGCATCTCTGAATGGTTGGGGCGCTCACCTGTCAGACCTTACTGTGGCCATGCATTACTTCAACAAGCGAGGTGGTGTGGGGTCCTTGCTTCTGTGCAGAGAAGCAATGCGACTGGTTCTTGGCTCCGGAGAATGCTGTCTCTCTGATCACGGCTCATCTAGGCAAACGAGAGAATGTCACAGTAGATCACGTGAGCAGACAGACTTCGGCTTCCCACGAGTGGGAGCTAAGTCAGGAAGTTCTGAGGGAGATCTTCTCCTTTTGAGTAACTCCTCAAGGTGGACCTCTTTGCTTGCAGTATCAAGGAGAAGTGAGACTTGTTCTGCTTCAAGGAATGTCCTCATAATGGAGCTCTGGGGGACACGCCGATGGTCAAGTGGACGGTCATACTCGTCAGTGTTTCAGTTGATCCCAAAATTCTGCTGTTTTTCAGGAGAGTTGTGCCTGTTCGGAACTACGATGTCATTGATCGCCACAGACTGGGCCCAGAGTACCTGGTATCCAGAGTACCTGGAAATGCCCATCTGCCAGCCCTGGTGCCTTCCGAAGAGAGTCGACTTGGATCTCCCATTCGGAGGGGCGGGTCCTCCACCTTAACCTCAGCAGCCTGAACCTTCATGCTTGGCTACTGAGAGGCTGAGATACAAGGAGTCGGACTTGTTGGATGATATCCGCAATGTGCTCCTTTCAGCTCAGAGGCCCGCTACGAAATTCATGTATTCCTGCAGGTGGTGTAAATTTCTTTTGGATCTGGTACTGGGAGAGGGACCTGGATCCTTTATGCTGTACTCTACCCCCTGTGTTTGATTTGTTGCTATCTTCGGCCTGCAGATTTGCACTGTAAAGTGAAACCTCGCTGCTATTTTGGTATTTAAGAGGTCCAGGAACGGAACCTGTTTTTCCCAATCTCCCCGTTATGCAATTCTTGCCTGGTTTGTGTAACCAGTTTCCTCCCCGCCAGTTTGTGGTTCCGGCATGAGATTTGAGTTTAGTTTTAATGTTTCTTAGAGGCACTCCTTTTGAGCCCCTTCATTCCTGTGCTATTTGATTGCTCACCCTTACGGTTATTTTCCTGGTTGCCATCACTTCCGCAAGATGGGTCAGTGAGCTCCATGCATTGTCTCTTTTACCACCCTATTAGTTTTTCGAAAGAGAAGGTGACGTTGAGAGTGAGACCCTCCTTTCTGCCGAAAGTGGTCTCTGGTATCCATCTCTCAGAAGATCCATCTTCCTGCATGCATTTTTTTCCTCCACCTCACCCTTCTAAGGCAGGGAAACGATTCCATCGGCTGTACCTGGTACAGACCCTTAATTTCTACGTCTCTTGTTCTAGAGGCTAGGACAGATGGCCAGCTTTTTGTTAGTTACGCTGGTGCTCGTGCTGGCAGGGCTGTGACCAAACAAACCCTATCCCATTCTCTCCATCTCAGAATGCTATGATCTTGCTGGTAAGGATGTGGCTGAGGGTCTCAGAGTTCATTCTACCATGAGAGTGGCTGCCACCTCTGCTTTGCAGAGATGAGTCGCAGTCCTGGATACTTGCCAGCAGGCAACATGAGCGGCCTTGCACATATTGGATCTCTGTTGTCTGATCACGAACGGTTTGTTCGTGGGTGGACTGCCCGCAGTGACACTGCCCAGGCCCCTGTTGTGACCGTTCATTAAAAATGGGGTCCCATCAATTTTCGTCCCCCGCCGCCAATGTTAAAGATGTAGGGGATTCTCCTGAACCCCCAAAATACTGACACCCCCACAGCCCCCTCTCCTCAAGTTCGGTATTTTCAGTCGCGACCAAACGGTAGCACCCAAATCGAATGAAATGTCCATATTAAATTGGGTGTTACCCACATATTTGCTAAGCATTACTGCTTTAATTCCCTTGCGGGCCAGGGTGCCTGTTTTGGTAGGGCAATCCTCAAGAGTTTTCTAGTTTAGGTGGTTTTTTGCTTCCACCCTCCTCCAGGCTTACGTACTGCTTTGGGAGTTTATCATAGATGAGGAATCCGTGGAAGGAGAGAATCCATTAGAAGAACAAATGACTTACCTTTGTGTAGTGTTCTTTCTGATGGATGTTCCTCCCACATATTCCTCATAGCCCTCCCTACCTGCCCCTCTTTGTGGGAAGCTAGTGCATCATAGGTTCTACAATCGCACATCTTCAGAGTGCTAGGTTATAAGGGTGGAACTGAGGTCAAGGGGCACGGCCCCGCTATATATACTGACTCCCGATTCCTGGCCGGCATAAAGAGTCGTCACACGGAGCGGACATTGAGCCGTGATGTGTGCTGCCTGGCAGCGGAAAGGTTTCCAGAGAACAGCTGCTCTGGGTCCCAGATGAGGATTCCGTGGGTGGTACATCCATCAGATAGAACATTGCCGAGAGGCAAGTAATTTGTTTTCCCTTCTCTCACCCCTCCTCAACCCTTCTATGATTTTTCTCTCCTTCTCCTGGGGTATTTGTGTTCTTAAGCCACCATGGGTTGTGGCCGGTTCTGCCTTGCTGATTCGTCGCTTCTCTCGCCCCCTCCCGAAGTAGTCAGATTGTTAGCACCGTGTGGACTGTGGGCCTGCTTAGCCCTGTATCGTTGGTTGCTTCGCTCATCCCCTCCTGGGGTACTCTAATTGTTAGCCCCATCTGGGCCTGGGACTTGCTCAGCCCTCTTCAGGTTGGTTTTCTCACCCCCTCCTGCGGTATTCAGGTTGTAAGCCATGAATTGTTCTCGGCCTTCTCTGTGCTGGGGTATCTACAGCTTTTATCACCCCTTCTGGGGTATTCATACCTTCAAAACAGCATGGCTCGGTTGCGGCCTCTCCTCCCGCCAACTGCTTCTTGGGTGTTGCCAGGCACCTGTGCTACAGCAGAGCTGCTCTGCAGTAGAAGTGGCCGTTCGGGCCCTTGCTGTTCCTTCTCTTTGCTGTGGTTCACGCGGCCTGCTCTTCTGTGATGCCTCTTCAATCTCTTAGTCGGTGGAAAAGTATGCCGGTACGTCCAGTGTTCGGATCAGTGTCCAGTGTTTCGATCAGCTTCGATCACGACCTGACCACGTAAAGGGGGATTCCAGGTGTAAGGTGTAAGGGCCAGGCCATGGGGGTTCATTCTGTGAATCTGGCATTCCATTATGATGAGGGCTGTTAGGGAGAATTCTCTGTTTAGGCTGAATTTCCCTACCTAGTGAGTCCCCCAGCAGCTTTGCTGGATTTCTGGGGTTTAATTTTTTTCTCCTGCCAAGAGTGAGACTCTTTTACCCTCACTCTTGGACATGTTGAAGTGTGTTTTCTTGGTTAAACCTTGTGTTGAATGGGCTATGGGGTCTTTTACTCCATAGGGCCTCATGTATTTTTGTGATGTGGGTCACACAGCACCCTCTGTGCCGTGACCCAGGGGTGTCCTAGGGACTCCCCAACATAGACTCCATACCCTGGGACTGACTACTGTCTCCCAGGGCATGTAAAGTCACCAAAGACTTTGCTAGTCTTGAATCCTGAACAGAACCAGTACAAACCATCATATTGTGGACGTACTGGCTGGGGCAATTCGATTGCCCCAGGGTCTGTTAGTCGAGGGGGCACGTCTCCGTCCCCCCTGATCGAGTTTTGGCTGGTGGCAGTGGAAACTACTTTTTATATTCGACCGCGAATATTTCCCTATGGGATTTCCCATTGTTTTAGGCTAACACATTTAATTATTTATTTACGGTAGCCTTAAACATACCGCCGGTTTATATATTTATTTTTATAACTCCGGTTGGGACTTTTTGCCAAAACTTGATTCTAAAATGGCGTTGGTGTTCGCCTCTGTAACTCTGACCCAAAGTGGAGCCCTTTGTTCCACTTTTGGCGGGCTTCTCCACAGAAGCCCTCCAAAGTGGTGCCACTCTGTCTGGGGTACTTAGGAGGGGTGGAGGGGGATTTAGGCACCCTGGACTGAGTTACCTTGGTAACTCAAGTCGCACTCCGTCCTGATTGGCCCAAGTGGTGAGCCGCCCGGCTCACCACTTAGCATGGTTGAGTGACAGCTAGGCTGGGTGAATGGGGGTTTGCTGCATAAAAGCAGGGCTTTGGGGACTGGGACTTCAGAAGTCGCCACAGGACCAAGAATCCGACGAGGGAAGAGCTGAGCCGACCTGCTTCGACGACACCACCCGGTGGAGCCCTGCTGAACCGTCTCACCACTTTTTCCCGACGACCGAGGAGAACTCTTAACGGAGTGGCTCCTTCCCTTGACTGGTGGGGACAACCAGTTTTCGCCTTCTTTCCGTTCTTTGAGGTATCTCGTGGCCGCCTTGCCTGTGCCAAGCACCCCGGCAACCGGAATACCACACTTTACCCCCATACCGCGAAAGTCGGCACCAACCCTTTAACCGGAGGACTCCGCGGCTGGTTTCTTCCCGGGCAGTGCAACGACCCTCTTCTTCTGCTCTTCAGCGAGAACTTCTTCTCCCCTGACCGACGTCGAGCCCTGCTGCCACTGCCTGGAACAACTGCCACCGCTGGAGGATCCTTTCCGCTTAAGGTACTGTGTTCTGCCTGGCTTCCCTTGCTACCGACTGTACGGGGTAGATTTAGTCCCCGGCTTTCGAACCTGGGAGTGCCTGGGACACTTTGGCTAAACTTTCTGAGCCACTCTAACCTCTTTTTGACTCTTTGCAAGACTTTGAATCTCTAACTAACAGTGTGATCTTGGGCACATTTTCGCTCCGGCTACTCTAAGAGTGGGCCCTGCCTAGTGACTTTTGCTCACCTGTGACTTTATTCTTCTTTAAGCCTATTGCAAGTGCTCTGGACCTTAGAGTGGTGTGTCTAACCCATTTCTGCTTTTTCTCTCCCTTTCTTGGAAACTACTAGAGTGTCATCTAACGTTAAGCACTCACCTCTGTTTTAATTAAGTGGTGTTTACTTAGAGTTGTCTAGATAGGAGAAAGGATTGAATCTACTTTCATTATAACTGTGTTGAAGTGCTTTTACTATATTTTTGCTAGAGTGTTTTTAACTTATGTGTATTTTAAATAAATAACTATATACTTTTGAAACCAAGCTCTGGTCAGTGTTTGCTTGTGCTATTGTGTTTTGGTACATATTGTGTATACTTTACATACTGCCTAACTCTTCTTGAGAGAAGTCTGACTGCTCAGCCACAGCTACCAGGTAAATCTGGGTGGTACAGACTGCTACCAAAGGGGTTTACTGCTCTACCTGTAGTCTTAAATCTTTTGCAGTGTTCCCCAAGGGAACTGCACAGGTTTCTGCCTAACACTGGTGTACAGCGGTGGGATTTGTATTGAGTATACATTTTATTGTGCTTTAGATACCTTAGTGCAACTAACCACAAAGCTTAGCACTGAAAAAGTAAAACCTCTAACATGTCAGTTATAGAAAGCTATAGTCAAGAGTCCCTTGCAGCCAAAACTGCTGATTGTTTAAGAGTGCTCTGTAAACATAAGGATCTCCTGACTAAGGGCAAGAAAATGGAGCTGATTGAAAGATTGTTAGCTAACCAAAGTCTGGGTGATGGTTCAGAGGAACCTACCACTCCAGCAACTGTAGATGACAGTGTTGAAGTTAACATGGAGCAAAATGTTGATGTTTCTGAGGAAGAGTCAGAAGAGGAGGGTGAGGCTGTTGTAACTGTCCCCCCTAGGCCTCTGCCTGCTCTACCTGCTGTACCTACTGGACCTTTACCAGGTCCCACATTTAGTCCTCAGTACTTTGAACTGGAGAAAATGAAGCTAGAATTGGAGTATAAGAAACTTAATGCTCAAACTGACAAAGAACTAAGGCTAAGGGAAATGGAGCTCAAGTATGACTTAGAAATGAAGAAATTATCTGTTGAGAATGTTTCTCTCTCTGGCTCCTCTAGAAGTTCCAGTCCTAAAAGACCCCGGATGCCTAAAGAATTGGTTGGTATGTATGAGCCTAAGTTGGATGTGTTGGATTGGTTGTCTCTGTTTGAATATAATCATGGGCTCCAGAACATCACAGGAAATGACTTACTCACCTGGTTGTTCTCTAGGCTTCCCCCTGTTGCAACTGATGTGGTAATGGAGATGGGGGAGGAGGATAGGAAGGACTATGAATGTGTGAAACTAGCTTTGATAGCTAGGTTTGGGAAGACCCCTTCCCAGTATCTTAAGAGGTTTAGGAGCCTCAAAAAGCATGATGGTACCCCTTGGGCTACCTGGGTGAGTGAATGTTTGAAAAACTTAGAGGGATGGATTAAGGGTTACAAGGTGAACACTTATGAGGGGATGAGAAATCTCTTTATGTTGGAGTCAATTTATGATGCCTGCTCTCCTGAGCTCAGACAGCACTTGGCTGATTCACAGGAATTGGATCCTAGGAAGCTAGCTAAGGCTGCTGACTTGTGGGTTGCCAACAGGGCCACTCACAAGGATTCTGGGGTAACTCAGAAGAAGGATGGGGAGAAACAGCCTAAAAAGGACCCCAAAGAGAATTCTAATACCTCCCCTACCCAAGAGGGCCACAAACAACCAAATAACCAGGGTAAGCCCCAGGGTAAACCGAATCAGGCTAGTGTACCTTCTGGCCACAAGCCAGAAGGAGGTCAGAGCAAGCCACCCTTCCAGAGAGCATTTGGACAATGCTATGTCTGTCAGGGTACTGACCATATCAAAGGAGATCCCAAGTGCAAGGGTAAACCTGCAGGGATCAGCACAGTCTCCTTAGCCTTCACTCCTGAGGATGAAGTACAGATGGCTAGTGCCCACTTTGAACTCTTTGCTGAAGAACCCTTGGGTCTTCAAGCAACTGTAAACTTAGAGCCTATGGGTCTGGTTAGTCCCCAGAATAGGGTTGTGTATAACTCCCTACCTGTTAACTCTAAGGTGTATTATGTGGACAGTGTTCTTGTCAATGGCCAGGATACTCCTGCCAGGAGAGACACTGGGGCCAGCAGAACAGTAGTGGATGAAAGCTTCTTTCAACCTGAGGATGTGGCCAAAGCACCCAAAGGTCCCACTAAGATGTCTGGAGGCCCTGTCCAAATGGTTCCTATCCTACCAGCCCTCATTCAGTGTAACAACATGACAGTGAGGATCCCTGTCAGTGTTCAGACTGAGGTACCTGGGAAGGTCCTGTTAGGGAATGACCTAAGAACTCTAGGAGTAGTGTCACATACCCCCAGGCCTCCCAGTATGGAGAAGCAGAACTTAACCAAATTGGCTAGACAGGCTACCTTGAAGGACCCTTCTAAGCCTGTGGGACCCTCTACTGAGAACCCCACTACAAGCCCTGGTGTTAGTAAGTTGACCTCTAACCCAGGCACATTTCAGGATAGTATGCTAGGAACATGGGCGCCCCAACCAAGCTCCATCATTGTTCCCCTAGTCTCAGAGTCTCTGACTCCCCCTGCTTCTGAGGAAGAGGTGGATAGACCAACTAGGCCCCTATCTGGACCTGAGAGAACTGGTAATTCTCAGTGCTGGTGGAAAACCAGAAAAGAAAAGTCTAAGGCCAAAAACCTTCAGACTGTTGGACCTTCTACTGAAGACCCCAACTCAAATCCTAATATTAGGGGGGAAACTCCTAAAATAGGTAAGGGTAGATCTAAGAGGAAGGGGAAGCAGGTACATTGCCTAACCCCAACCCCTCCAACCAAGAGGCCTAAGACCCAACCTGCTCCCACAAGAGAGGTGGTGAGGAACCTTGGAGGCCCCTCTAGATCTAAGGGAATCCTTTATAAGGACCCCTTGAAAAAGCCTAACATAGGTTCAGAAGTTGTACCAACTTCTGAGGGACTGGTCAACCAGATCCCCTATAACAAAAAGACTGATGTTCCTCAAAGGGTCTGTAGGTCCGTTAGCTTGCAAAAGAAAACCTTTGAGTTCTCCATTGAACATAGGTCAAGGTGTCACCATCAAAATGCTGATGGACTCTCTAGGATGTATATCATCGACTAGAGGTATGAGGTTCATCCAGGAGTGGATTAAATCCTCCTGTCCCTTAGTCTGGGGGGGGCGAGTGTTAGGGAGAATTCTCTGTTTAGGCTGAATTTCCCTACCTAGTGAGTCCCCCAGCAGCTTTGCTGGATTTCTGGGGTTTAATTTTTTTCTCCTGCCAAGAGTGAGACTCTTTTACCCTCACTCTTGGACATGTTGAAGTGTGTTTTCTTGGTTAAACCTTGTGTTGAATGGGCTATGGGGTCTTTTACTCCATAGGGCCTCATGTATTTTTGTGATGTGGGTCACACAGCACCCTCTGTGCCGTGACCCAGGGGTGTCCTAGGGACTCCCCAACATAGACTCCATACCCTGGGACTGACTACTGTCTCCCAGGGCATGTAAAGTCACCAAAGACTTTGCTAGTCTTGAATCCTGAACAGAACCAGTACAAACCATCATATTGTGGACGTACTGGCTGGGGCAATTCGATTGCCCCAGGGTCTGTTAGTCGAGGGGGCACGTCTCCGTCCCCCCTGATCGAGTTTTGGCTGGTGGCAGTGGAAACTACTTTTTATATTCGACCGCGAATATTTCCCTATGGGATTTCCCATTGTTTTAGGCTAACACATTTAATTATTTATTTACGGTAGCCTTAAACATACCGCCGGTTTATATATTTATTTTTATAACTCCGGTTGGGACTTTTTGCCAAAACTTGATTCTAAAATGGCGTTGGTGTTCGCCTCTGTAACTCTGACCCAAAGTGGAGCCCTTTGTTCCACTTTTGGCGGGCTTCTCCACAGAAGCCCTCCAAAGTGGTGCCACTCTGTCTGGGGTACTTAGGAGGGGTGGAGGGGGATTTAGGCACCCTGGACTGAGTTACCTTGGTAACTCAAGTCGCACTCCGTCCTGATTGGCCCAAGTGGTGAGCCGCCCGGCTCACCACTTAGCATGGTTGAGTGACAGCTAGGCTGGGTGAATGGGGGTTTGCTGCATAAAAGCAGGGCTTTGGGGACTGGGACTTCAGAAGTCGCCACAGGACCAAGAATCCGACGAGGGAAGAGCTGAGCCGACCTGCTTCGACGACACCACCCGGTGGAGCCCTGCTGAACCGTCTCACCACTTTTTCCCGACGACCGAGGAGAACTCTTAACGGAGTGGCTCCTTCCCTTGACTGGTGGGGACAACCAGTTTTCGCCTTCTTTCCGTTCTTTGAGGTATCTCGTGGCCGCCTTGCCTGTGCCAAGCACCCCGGCAACCGGAATACCACACTTTACCCCCATACCGCGAAAGTCGGCACCAACCCTTTAACCGGAGGACTCCGCGGCTGGTTTCTTCCCGGGCAGTGCAACGACCCTCTTCTTCTGCTCTTCAGCGAGAACTTCTTCTCCCCTGACCGACGTCGAGCCCTGCTGCCACTGCCTGGAACAACTGCCACCGCTGGAGGATCCTTTCCGCTTAAGGTACTGTGTTCTGCCTGGCTTCCCTTGCTACCGACTGTACGGGGTAGATTTAGTCCCCGGCTTTCGAACCTGGGAGTGCCTGGGACACTTTGGCTAAACTTTCTGAGCCACTCTAACCTCTTTTTGACTCTTTGCAAGACTTTGAATCTCTAACTAACAGTGTGATCTTGGGCACATTTTCGCTCCGGCTACTCTAAGAGTGGGCCCTGCCTAGTGACTTTTGCTCACCTGTGACTTTATTCTTCTTTAAGCCTATTGCAAGTGCTCTGGACCTTAGAGTGGTGTGTCTAACCCATTTCTGCTTTTTCTCTCCCTTTCTTGGAAACTACTAGAGTGTCATCTAACGTTAAGCACTCACCTCTGTTTTAATTAAGTGGTGTTTACTTAGAGTTGTCTAGATAGGAGAAAGGATTGAATCTACTTTCATTATAACTGTGTTGAAGTGCTTTTACTATATTTTTGCTAGAGTGTTTTTAACTTATGTGTATTTTAAATAAATAACTATATACTTTTGAAACCAAGCTCTGGTCAGTGTTTGCTTGTGCTATTGTGTTTTGGTACATATTGTGTATACTTTACATACTGCCTAACTCTTCTTGAGAGAAGTCTGACTGCTCAGCCACAGCTACCAGGTAAATCTGGGTGGTACAGACTGCTACCAAAGGGGTTTACTGCTCTACCTGTAGTCTTAAATCTTTTGCAGTGTTCCCCAAGGGAACTGCACAGGTTTCTGCCTAACAAGGGCGAGATGCTCAGAAGAGCATCCTTCTCTTTGGACTCATTTCCGAGTGGTGTGGATCAGAAGTAATTCTAGTGTCTCTGGAATCCTGGGACCATAGAGTTGCTGAAGCTTATTCCTCCATAGCTGATATTTCGAAGCATTATTTCAAGGATTGTGTACTGGAGACAGGCCAGTCAAACTGTGGTGGATTCCACTTGGGTAAACTGAGAGGCTCCTGCCAGAGCTCCTCTAATACCCACCAAGTTGGCTGGTGTTTCCCAGTAATCCCTCTCACTCTAGCAGTAAGTGGAGGAGTGTACGTTTAAGCGTACAGAGGCAGGTTCCAGGTTGAGTTCTACTGGGTAATGACTTCAGAGACTTGGGTCTTGTGGGGGGAGGGTGGGGGTGAGATACTGTAGATCTACCATGTACATGGTCTCCAACAAAGAAGGCTACCTTAGCCGAACCTAAGGGAAAGCCTAAGCCAAAGGGAAAATACAAGGAGTCAAGAAGAAGGGGAAGACAAGTTTCTCCCCTACTTTACCTACGCTTGAGGTTGAGGTAACTGACTAAACCCTTGAACCTGATGAGGAAGAAGGGTTGCCTGAAGCATTCATTCCCCATGAGCACCCCGAACTGCAAAGTTTGTTTGCAGCAGGGGTCCCGTTACGGATGCATTTAGTAAGGGTCAGTGTCCATCCCTGGAAGACCTTAGGTGACAGGCCTGCTCCCATTTGGAGGGGTAATCCCCTGGGAAGCACAGAATCTGTTGGGAAAGGTGGATTACTATACAGTGAATCCATATAGTCCACAGGAGGCAACTATTGGAAGTTGGTGGTCCATCAGCATGTGAGGTCCTTCTTTCTGCAGTTGGCGCATGACATCCCTCTTGCAAGTCATAAGAGGACTAAAGAGTGGTTATCAATGCATTTCTACTGGCCTAAGATTAAGGTCCAAGTCGAAGTCACTGCAGGAGTTGCACAACACCAGTTGTCTGGCAAAAGTGGGACTAAAATGTAGGCTCCATTGGTACCTCTTCCTGCAGTGGGTATACCATTTGTGAGGATACAGATTGACGTGATTGGTCCCCTTGATCCGCCTACATCCTCTGGTAGCAAGCTTATTCTGGTGGTTGTTGATCATCTCACCAGATATCCTGAACCCATCCCACTGAAAACAGTCACTGCTAAGTCAGTTGCTCAAGCATTATTAGGCAATTTTACTAGGGTTGGCTTCTCTAAAGAAGTCTGACAGAGGCACAAACTGTCTAATTATATACAGGTCATGTGGCAGGAATGTGTGGTGTCCTATACATTTTCATCTGCATGCCATTCACAAACAAATGGTCTTGTTGAGGGATTTAACAGAACATCAGAACTGAAGATCCCCAGGGATGAAAGCGGGACAACTTTTTCTAGGATATAATGGTCCTAGAATGGGTAGGTCAGTCACAAAACAAACCTTTACATATTGATAGTAGCGTGCATTTCATACTATATACCATTTCAGGAAAGGAAGTGCCTAAGGCCTCAGACCAGATTCAACCACAGGGATGACTGACACTTTTGCTCTCCAAAGTTCGGTTCATATTTCCAAGCTGATACCTGGTCCTGGTTGCACACCTTTTTTAAGCACTATTGCCTTGCTTCTCTGCTTGGCCAGGATGCCTTATTTGCCAGAGCATTCTTAAAAAATGTTCTGATTGGATTATTGCATCTGGATTCGCACTCCCCTCCTCTGGGATATACATACTGCATTGGGAGTCTATCTAAGATGAGAAATCTGTGGGAGAACACTATCCATTAGAAGAATTTACTTACCTCCAGTAATGTCCATTCTGATTTATGTACCTTCCACAGATTCCTCCTCACCCTCACATTATACCCCTCTGATTAAAATCTTATCCACATTATATTGTGATTGGTGATTCCCCAATGTGCAAGGCAAAAACAACAAAATTAGGTCATGGAGCGAGGTGCGATCCATATGTATGTATGCAGACGTCACATCTGTCATTGGGTAAGCTACTCAATGAGGAATCCTGAAGTGGAGATTGCACAGCACCCTCTTCAGGTGTAAAGGTTTCTGTGATTAACAGACACTGCTTGAATAGATCGAAGATAAGTAATCTGTGGGAGGAACAGCCATCAGAAAGATCATTATTGGAGGTAAGTAATTTGTTCTTTTAAGACAGCCAGAAAAAAATATAGTATGTTATGAAACGTATCCAATAAAAACGGGGTGTAAATCCAAACCATAAATTGGATATAAATTGCACAGGTGTTTATTTCATCTTACTGAACACCAGGTTTGTACCCTAGTCCCCAATCTATCTAGGGGGAAAAAGGTAGGTACTCAACACGGTAACCAGTGTATGACCTATTGAATGCCAAAGAGACCCCTAGAAGTACGTTGATGAACAGCATCCAGTAAGGCGGTTTCTGCTGTGTAGCAGGAATAAATTGGGCTCAAAGTAGTGCTGCAATAGGTTGGATTCTTTGCTTATTAAACAGATTTTTAAAAATAGCCAGATCTGCAAGTGTCTCTATCAGCACGATTCTGTACTATATTCTGTCACTCGCTTAAACTTACACTAATGCAGGCCAAAGGCAGGCTGCGTGGCTTTCTAGATGCGTATCCCCTTGGCGATATCTCATGCTGGTACATAGACTACCCAAATCCGTTGTACTAACTTTACTTCTAACAGATATATTCCTACAACAGATTCCCATCACCTCCGGTGTGGTCTTGACCCAAATGTATTCAAACAGCCAGAGGCAAAGCTATGTGGTCCGCAGCCATATCCATAAAAGGGCCAGAAGTGATGTCTGTTAGGAAGGATTTTCTTTTTGCTGCTTTCCTCCAATAGACGTTTGTGACATCCTTTCTTTTTGCTTTGACTTGACTCCTGGCCTGGCTTGTTGGTTGTAAGAAAAGCCTTCTGCTTTACTTCCCTGGTCTTTTTGCTCTTTCTTATGGGGTATCAGATCAGACCATAAGAGTATCTGTACTGAGAGACTGTCTCTTAGTGAATTTCTTGTATTGTTACAATTGCACACATCACCCTTAAGTAAAGTGTGTTTTGATA
Source organism: Ambystoma mexicanum (assembly GCF_040938575.1). Taxonomy (NCBI): domain Eukaryota; kingdom Metazoa; phylum Chordata; class Amphibia; order Caudata; family Ambystomatidae; genus Ambystoma; species Ambystoma mexicanum. Next base: position 629,130,456 of record NC_090922.1, on the reverse strand, counting down.
CTTGGTATCCTTATAACTTTTTCTGTTGTATTTTTTGGTTACAATTGCAATATTCTTTTACTATGTTATAAAAGGTTTACTTGTGTACTTTTACATGTACAGCAAATGGCTACTAAAGGTGGCTAGCACCCTAAAATGGCCATACAACAAGGTTTTTGCTGCTCCTTTTACCATATTGTTCTTTGGCCGTCTACCTACCCTCTCAGGTCTGTAGTTGCCATATATGGGAAGCCGTTATCAGGGAAAGCTGCTGCTTTGTTGTTCAAAGAGACCGTTTGTGTGTGAGCTCGGATGTGGAGGCTGGGACTGTCTCATCCCAGAACACATCCTGGTGCCTGAATGTCAGTTGCTGGGCAGATGTTCTGGTAAGTAGCTATTCATGATTGGATAGCCACAACAAGTTTGAATGGAGCAGATACGTACCATTGGTGGACCTGACGTAGCTTCCAGATCCAGTCATTCTTCAGATCATCGTTGGAGTCAAAGAAGAGCAGCCCAATGACAACCAGAGGACGACTACTGCAGCTGCCCTGCAACAACTCCAGTAAAGTCCAGGTGAAGCCCTGCTCCTCTGCCTGAAGAGGCACTTGTTTGGTGATTCAACCACTAGAACGGTGGGTACAGCCAGTCTCAACCCCTGCTCAAGAATCCATGCTTCAGAACCTCCTGAAGTGTTGCTGGTCCAACCAGTGGACTGATCAGCTCTCTCCTGGGCTACATCGCTGCAGCTTTCGCCTTTCCAAGTGCTTCCTTGGAAATTGGAGATTCTTCAACTTGTATTTAAAGGTGCCTGCTCTTGCATATTCAGTCTTCTTGCATCAACAGAAGATGTGCAGGGCCTGCTCCTTTGTTCGTCTCTGGAAGATCACCCGTTGCTGCCTGATCGTGATGTCTCCCATTGCAATCCATCTTCTTTGCATCCTAGAGGTTACCTGCTCCGCAGAAGTCTTCATCTTTTCCTCATTTGGGTGACTCTAGCACTGCGAATGACCGAAACCAACTCCTGCATCTAGAAGTGACCTCTATAGCTGTGTCGCCAGGGTCGTCTAAACTGGAGCAAACACAGAAGACTGTCCCCAGCAAATTCTGTAACCTCAGCAATGGTCTCTGGGGGAAATCAGAGTCTGGTTGTAAGTTAACATATGTGTTCCTTTCCTCCTCCCCGGCTGTTCTCCATAGGATTATATGGGTGTAAAGTCCTGTCTTGAAATCAATCTTTCCTGACTTTGGTAAGTTGGAGGCGTGGTTAAGGATCCCTTCTTAGGCCTATCCTAGCTTCTGGGATTGAGTGAGTTTACTTACCTGAAGTTTATTTACCTTTGACTTTTGCATCAATACCACTGACATCTTTCAATCTCATAGTAAACCTACCTTAAAAGTATACATTTGTGACTGATGTTTTTAGGGAACAAGACTTCAAACCATCTTAGGGCTGGACTCACTAAGTGTTAGAGAAACTTTTCTGTGGTTATTCTAAAGAGTCTGTCCTTAATTCCGTGCATAGTCCAGCTTACCTGTGGTACACAATTTACTTGATGTATAAGCGCCTTACAAATGCACAATTAAATAAATACAATTATATTGGTTCTCCTTCATTGGATTTTTCATGGATTCACATGCTCATGAATATTCCCCGTCGGGCTGGAATGAGACATTTCGAGGAGCAAAACAACGCAGACTCCCAACACGGAAATTTGAAGATAGCCACCATGGGTAGATCTAAGGAGGACCACTGTCATAGGCTGGGGCAGTATGACCCAAAGTGACAGCAATAGGCTACACAAGTACCCGGCTGTTTAAGTTTAAAGCAAAACTGCTTTATTACTAGATAATTTATTACCTCGAAATGTCTACCTTTTTTGCCTGTTTTAGAGAACATTTTCAAACTTTTTTCTTCGTCGGTCACAGCTGTAACTGCCAGTTGTGGGGATCTGTTGCCGGTGAAGATCTGAACATCGACGATCTTCAGAGAGGCCCTCTTCTCCGCTTTTCGACTTTCAGGCCCTCTCAATGCTGGCTTTGCGGACGCCAGTAAGAAAAGCCTTTTCCGGCTCAGCTCTAAGTGTCGCCTCAAGAACATTTTTGTGGATGATCGACACTTGAAATGCATCTGTTGCCTGCACCCGCCGAGGTGTACAACTGCTCAATTTGCCAAGCCTTCTCCATGATTACTTAGAAGGGGATTGCTTTAGAAGGTTGGTGGCTTGGCTGGAAGAGGGTGCCAGGGCCTCTGGCTCGGCCTTGACCTGGAGTCATGCCTCTGCGAGGGTTGGCAGACCCGTAAATCGGACTCCTTCTACAAAGAGCTTGAGATCCCATGACGACACTTCCCTCCAGGGAGAGACCTAAAACGGGACATAAATAAATCGCAGGTTTCTACGGAATCGGCAGTCAATGACCTTGTCATCTACGATCACAACTACAGCAACGACAAACCTCGCTCCACTCTTTGTAGACGAGGGGTCCATTGACGACCACAATGTCTACCCTGTCTGCTTGCCACGGGCGAACATCGTCGACGTCAGTTATTTCGTCCACGGCCTCGTCAACTGCGGTCCCATCGACGACCACATCGATGAAAAGCTTCCACCCCGTCGACGACCACTCCGTCCACGATTGCTTTGTCGACTACGACAGTATCCCGGATTGCACTGCCTCCACGGTGGGCATCTACACCATTGGTGTCTATTGCATCACTATAGACTTCACAAGCAGCAGTGCTTGCTTCATTTCCTAGGAGCATGAGTCTGCACAAGGAGATACCACCACCTCTCTTGCCTACCGCAGCCAACTAAAACCAACCCACTCTTCACTCTGGTGCCAGCGAGACCTCCTGCCCAGTTGATGCAAGAGAGTGTTCTCAGGAGATGAAGAGCCTCTGGGCGCTTTATTCTCTGAGCATGAGGAAATGGAGGAAGAACCAGACCCAATTCTGCCGGCACCCCGGCCACCAGTGGCTGTTCCACCACCAGTACCTGTTCGACCAGTGGATGTGCCTACAGTTCCTGTGGGAACGCCAGCGGCACACAGAATCTATCTGTAGGCATTATGTCTACCCTGCAAACATTAGTCATTGAATTGCAACAGTGGCTGCCTCCTCCAGCCCGCAAGGTGCATAGGGTGACTCAAGTAGGCCAAGTAGAAGTCCTCGTCCCTGGCCTTCACGTGGGGCAGTGGCTCTGCCACCATGCTCTCCAAGCCCAACTCATCAATTGTTTGCTGCCCCGCAGCTACGCTCAGACACAGATACTGGCCCAGATACGGACACATCACTGGTTTGCTCGATCAAGTAATTACATGGGATGATGTCCTTATGCGTTCCTCTAGTACCTCACTACAGACTGCATATGAGACCTGTCCAGGAGTTCCTAGATGCCAGGTGTTGGACTCCTGGAACGAGAAGATATCGCTCAAACCGGCATTTTGCCGGGCTTTGCATTGGTAAACTCATTAGCAGCACCTCACGTAATCTGCCCCCTTTTGCCAAACGGCACATCAGGCCACGGTAACAGACAACTCCCTGAAAGGTTGTGGAGCGCACACACTGGATGGTTCCACGCCAGAGGACTCTGGCAGCCGGAAGAGAAGATACTACGTATCAATGTGTTGGCGCTCGCAGCTGTGTTCTGGGCTCTCAAGTCCTTCCAACCCCAGCTGCAAGGCAAGGTGGGTCGCATCTTTACAGACAACACCACTACAATGTTCTATGTCAGGAAGCAGGGAGGGACATGCTCTCCTGTCCATGCAGACACTGTGCGCTATTTGAGGACCTGTTCCTCATTCCCTTTCACCTAGCAGGGATCCCTAACACTCGCAGGCTCCCTCAGCTGGGAACTGCGATCCTACCACAAATGGGAACTCCGTCAAGATCATGTTCGTTCTTTGTATTTTCTCTAGGTGGGGTCGCCCACAGATCGACTTGTTTGTCACAGCAGCCAACTCCAAGTGCAACCAGTTTGCCAGCAGATACCCTCAATGGAGGAGCCTGTGGGGGCACCTTCGCCATGCCCTGGAGGGTCTGCTCCTCTATGCATGCCCTCCGATCCCGCTTCTACTACGAGTAATTAATGCACTCAAACACAGTCGATGCAAGATAATCCGCATTGCTCCTACGTTGCAGTGGCAAATTTCATATTCCGACCTTCTATATCTGTCAGTAACGCCTTGCATCAGACTGCTTCCTCTCCCAGGTCTGCTCTCCAGAGAAGGATGGTGCGTTCTGCACCATGAACCAGCGTCCCTGAAGTTGATGGCTTGGCTCCTGCAGCCCTAGAATGTGGACACTTCACATTGCCCTTGGAATGCATACAAATTCTGCCAAGGGCTAGACCTCCACCTACTCTCTCCTGCTACAAGCACAAGTGGAAACGTTTCATTATATGGTGTCATATTTTTTTTTTTTTATTTTTATTTTTATTAAGTGTATTTGGTTTATTACAAACCTTTCACAATCAGTAAAACATTTCATTTTACAAAGAGATCTGTCACAACAAGTCAACATCAAGCAAATATAAGGCCATAATCAACTTACAAAAACTAGAAAAACCAGGATAGGCTAAACTAAATCTAAGAAGCCGTTCACTTTCAAGTCGGTTACTTAAAATAAGTTCTGTCTCTCAAAAAATCATAAAGATAAAAAATTGAATTATTAATTATCCATATCTTCTATCATTGGCAGAAGCGGGGAGCTGGCACATGCATCCATCAAGGTCCATCTCGAATGATTAATTATCCATATCTTCTATCATTGGCAGAAGCGGGGGGCTGGCACATGCATCCATCAAGGTCCATCTCGCGGCTATCTCTCGCCATACTCGCAAGTGGCCAAGCCTACCATGTTGTCTCATAGGCTGAGTTCAAGGGTCTGTTCTGGATAATCCCACCAGTAAAAGCACCAGCTACTGCAGGGGAGTTAAATGTGGTTCTCACCAAGCTCATGGGGCCCCCTTTTGAGCTTTTACATCGAGCCCCTCTAAAGTTTCTCTCATGGAATGCTATTTTTCTGGTGGCTTTTACATCTGCCAGACGTGTTGGGGTGTTGCAAGTTCTCTCCTGCAAGCCACCCTATTTGACTTTCCATCAATCCAGGGTGGTGCTCCATACTCATCCCTCATTTATGGCAAAACTTCCATTGACTCTTGACCTGAACGAGCCGCTGGTCCTCCCTGTGTTCTTTGACTCTCCCACCTCTCTCCGGCGTAGATGGCATTGCATTCACTGGACTTTGCCCGAGCACCCATCAGCCCTAGTCAGCATAGTCCATCATGAAGGATCGTGGGAGATTTTGTCCAAAATATCTGCAAAGCAGCAGGTTGCAGACCGTGGCAAGAGTCCTCCCCTCTTGTCTCGTGAGCACCCTGTGGGTCTTCATGAGTGAATGCTGGGATCTCAGTTGTTTGGCAGGCACTGGCTACTTCACTCTCTTTCCCCAGACGTGGGACGGGTGAATTTGGAGTCACCTATTATCCACCTTGTACCTCACTGTCAACCCATCCAAAGCCATCCAAATCAACCAACCTGATTACTACAAAATGGGTATGCTTCTTTCACGTTATATGACTCAAAGGCGGTCTTGTTTAATCCCACCAAACAAAGGATCTAGGCTTTTTGTATTTGGTCCTTTAGACGAGAATGAAAGTGAGAAAGTGAAGACATGGACTGCAGAGGGAGAGGTAGTGCATTCCATTACTTCAGTGCGAATACAGAAAAGGAATGAAAACCAGATTGAGCGCAGGTGGCGACTCACTGATACAAAAAAACAGACTGGGAATGAAGATAACGGTTTGGGGAATAGAACAAGATCAGCGAGAAGAAATGTGGAGCGCCAGACCATAAAGACATTTAAACACAAGGCAGAGAAAGCTAAACAGCAGACCAAAGTGATGTTAAGGCAGGGTAGATGGCGTCACGAGTGGATAAAGAGAAAACACAGCATATAGATGAGTTGTAGATAGAACGTATAGAAGCCAGGTGGGTAGCTGGAAGACCTAGAAGAAGACCAGAACATTAGAACAGACGGGAAAAGATGAGGGATGAGTTCAGAGTTTTAGCGGCATGATGAGAAAGGGCTCTGCCTTCTGGATGTTTAAAAGATGGAAACGGCGGGATCGGGGTGTAGCAGAAATGTCAGAGGAAAACGCGAGGGAGGGCACAAAAAATAACACAAGGTTCCTGGCGGACGGGGAGATAGCAAGAGAGGCAGGAGGGAAGGAAATAGAGGGGGCAGGCAGAGGAATAGTTATGGCTGGAAATAGGACCTCAGTCCTGGAGGGATTAAGGTGGAGATAATGATTAGTCATCCAGGACTGAATGGCTAGAAGACAGGAAGTAAGAACAGAGCCAATGGGGGTGGAGGGGCAGTGGGAGAGAAGATAAGGCAAGGAAAAGCTGTTTATTATCCACTTAAGTGATGGTGAAAAGACCAAAAGATGAGATGATAGAGGCAAGAGGATTTGGTTAAAGAGAGAATATAAGGGGACCCAAAATCGAGCGCTATGGTACCCCATATTGAAGAGGAAGTACTGGGGAAGTTTGGCCAGCACAGGAGTTAATGTGGTTTAAAGATAGGAACAAAACCAGTTGAGTACTGAGCCCCTGAAACTGAGACAAAAGAGAGCAGAGGAGACCAGAATGGTCTACAGTGTCAAAAGCTGCTGACAAGTTCAGAAGAACTAAGAGGGAAGATTTCTTTGCAGGGCAGGCACAAAGAAGAGTCGCAGACAAAGAGAAGGGTGGTCTACATAGAGTGAAGTGAGCAAAAGCCAGAGTAGGAGAAGAGAAGTATTGTTAAGATGAGCAGATACTTGGGAATAGACAATATACTCGAGTTTGAAGAGGTTGTTGGAGGGAAGGGAAGAGTCAAAGAAGGTTTCTTGGCAATAAGAAGGATGGTTGTTTGTTTGAACAAAGAGGGGAACGTGGAAGATTGAAGGGGAGAATTGAAGAGCATAGTGAGATAAGGAAGCAGAAAAGGGTTGACCTTAGGAATTGGGGGAAGAAGGAAGAGGATCCGATGGAGCTGCAGTAGGGTGAGCTTTGAAAAGAAGAGAGATATTGGTCACAAAGGGGCTGAAAGGAGGAAATGAGAGGATGAAAAGCCAGAGGAAGGGGAGGTTTGAGATGGAGAGAAATAGAAGGGCAGAGAAAAGTCACCTTGGTGGAAATGTAAGAAGCAAGATCAGTTGCAGACACGGAAGAAGATACAGCAGGCTCATTAGGAGGAGAGCGGATACATTTCAAGTTCTGAAAAAGACGTTTGGGTGGGGGGGAGAAGAAAAGGAGTTGAGATCAATGTATTGGTGATGTTTGGCTAGAAGTTGAGCAAGGTTGAAGGCAGTGTGCAGACAGGTTAAGATATTGAGGTCTAAAGGAGTGTTGCACTTCCCCTATCAACGTTCAGCATAGCGTAAAGTACGGCGCAAAGAGACTTGGTCAGCCATTTCCGTCATGGAAAATGTAGGAACAGTGACAACTCTCCTCAAGCAAAGAGGGAGTTCCTGATGTCTGCCTTAAGAGGAGGCTCTCGCAACTTATGTTGGCACGTTTTTGGGGTCTGGAAAAACAGCCCCAGTTACACCATGTCCTGATTCCAAAGGAAATGAAGATGAACATTAAATATTGGTTAGCCTCCGCTGCGTGTAAAGTCCTCATCGGGACCCCAGGGCATGCAGGAACATGCTGTATCCCACTACCGTTTAGGCAAAGCACCCCCTGATAAGAGGGCCGCCGCCCGCATCTTGGATGGATACATTTCCGTTTTTTTTAAGACACTTTTTTTTTAAGAGGATGAACCACTTCCAAAATCACTTAGACTCCAGCTATCTCCTACACATTCAGTTGTTATTGCAGATCAGTCATCCAATATTTATCAGGATGACCGTTATAATGACTAATTGCAACAGGGGGATGATGATACAGGTATGTGACCAGCTTCTTTTTAATGACTTGCTTAAAAAGGTAGCTGAACATTTCCAAATTCACACTCAAGAGTCAGTGCCAAACTCTCATTTTGTGAAAGCCCATTATTCCTTTAGGATGTCAATCAGCCAATCTATTCCTTTGTTAAATTCCTTTGCAAAGTGGATGGCACCTTTCCTGCTTACTCCATCCCTTACACGTGCTGTTAACTCTCACGTAGAGAAAATGTTCAAACCCGCTTCCATACACCCTCTTTACATCCGGGGCCACGTTAAACCTGATTCACTAGTGGTTACAACTACTAGAAAACGTGCAGGTGTCCTTTTATCAAATGCAGAAGCACCTCCAGATAAAGGTTGTAAAAGGATGTATGCATTAGGAAGGCGTAACCACATCTGCTGCTTACTCTACACGCATTGCTAATAATGCCACTCTTTTAGCAAGTAATAATGATGCACTGTGGGGGTTCCTTCAAGAAAATTTAGACAGTCTTCCTGAGCCAGCAAGGTCTCATTTGCAAAAGATTGTTAAAGAAGGTTGGCAGGTAACACAGAACATTTTGAAGAACACTCTTTAGTCTGCTCAACAGCAGGCAATATTCTTGCAGAGGTAACTTTATTAAAACAGCAGTCATGGCTTCGCAATTCCAGTTTTAAACCAGAAACTCAGGCCGCCTTCATTAAAATGCAGCGGGAGCAATCGATCCTGTTTGGGAAAAATGTAGACGATGCCTTGGAAACAGCTAATAAAAGACCACAATACATTAAAGACTTTAAACCAGATCTCCAACAAACCATATGTCCAACGCAGGGTATTCAATACCCACTGGTCCTTTCTTTACCAAAGCTTCTCAAGACACACGCAGTCATGGTTCTCCTCTGGCTCTTCTCCCTGGTACCCATTGCAGAGGGTATCATCTCATTTACAAACCTCCCCAGCAACAAGGTTTTAGGCGAGGCAAAGGTTGGGGTAGGAGCACAGCCACTAGACTCCTGTGCCCATCCAACAAATGACACACAACAGTTACCAGTGGATATTCCATAGAATTCCTCCAAAAACCCTGACACCATCCCCCGAGAGCAAGAAGGATGTCACAAGAACACCAGCTCATCCTACAAGCGGAAATCAAGACTTTACTTCAAAAGGGAGCAATGTAACTTGTCCCTGTTCAAGAGGTAAACAAGATTATCTATTCAATGTACTTCCTTGTACCCAAAAAGGACTTAACCATGCCCCTGTATTACATATACGTCCTGCGAACAAGTATGTCAAGCTACAAAGATTCAGGAAGTAATCCAACTTCAAAAACAAGGGGATTACATGGCAACATTGGATATGAAAGATGCATACTTTCATATTTCAAAGTTGCCATCACACAGAAAATACCTGAGGTAGCCAGTCAGGTAACATGCGAAAGGCAATGTGCTTTCTCGAGATGGTGGCCTCGTGCATTTACCTAGTGCCACAGGCTCGGTTGCGTATGCGTCTTATGCAAGAGCGGCTGGCAAAACACTGGTTACAAGCAAGCGGCCAATGCGGCGATCTAGTGAACATTTTACAGTCCCTCATTCACTCTCTACAATGGTAGACAAGAGAAAACCTTCTCAAGGGAAAATCGTTCAACACTTCGGAGGTACAAGCCACTCTATCCACATACGCATCTCTCACACGGAGTGTGGAAACAGACAATGGCAAAAAAGATCATCAATCTTCTAGAACTATTGTCGGTGTTGACGGCTCTAAATGTCTTTCAACACCAACTTCCAGACAAGACTGGTGTAGTTCTGACAGACAGCACCACAGCAATGTACTACATCAACAAGCAGGGGAGAACACACTATCCAAGTCTGTCCAAACTAGCCCAGAACATACGACTTTGGGCATTTCATCACAACATATACCTACTGTCTCAATATGTTCCAGGGGAACACAACTTTCTAGCCGATGTGCTAAGCAGGAACTTGCAACTTCCTTCAGAGCATGACATACTTCATGACATTTTCACGAACTGCAGTCAACTAGACATAGATAACTTTGCAACACAATAGAACGCACAATGCCCACACTTCGCATTCAGGTGTCCCCAGACAGGGTCCAAAGGGAATGGTCTATGGATGAACTGGTCAGGGGGATTTGCATATGCTTCCCCCCTACCAGCCCCCAAGACCACTGCTGAACAGGATTCTCCACAAAATGTATTCTAATGGTGCCAATGTGGGCACGTCAACCATGGTTTTCGCACCTACTCAAAATGTACCTTTACCCTCCACTGAAGCTTCCATGCCAATACAACATGATGTCCCAACATCAAGGGACAACACTTCACCCGCGTCCACAAACGCTGAACCTGGCGGCCTGGATCCTGAGTTTGGACATTTAAACCTACTGCAGAGATGCAGGGACATCCTTAAAGAAGCACACAAACCCAACATAAGACATTGCTACTTCAACAAGTGGAGACGCTTTGTCATTTGTTGCAAGACATGCAGCATCCATCCTATTGACTGATCACCATGCCACATAGTTTCTTTTTACCTGCTAGACTCAGGGTTCATCTTTAACTCTAATCTGGCAGCACTTTCTGCATACACCACTTCTCAAAATAAAGTGTCTTGGTGGAGTGTTCCAGTAATTAAAGCCTTCATGGATGGGGTTAAAAGATTACACCCCCACAATTGCAACTCCATCTCCTGGCTGGGACTTGAATATTGTACTTGCCAAACTCATGGGTGTGATGCGGGAAATGCATCGGAGGGACAGGGCCTCTGAATCCTTGTCCTTTATTGCTTTTTATCATGTGTTCTGACTTGTTTTCCGTGCAGGAATTCACGTGGGACTCCTGGCGATGCGGCTCTTCCTGTATTTGGTTTGATGAATAGACCCATGGGATACCCTTATGGCACCCATGGGTGGGAGTATGACCCTGTACTCCTAGTGTATGTTTTTGGGCACCTGTTTGTGGCCCACAGAGCAGGGTATGGGCTGGTTGTAGCTCCGTGCTGAATTGACAGGTGCCCTGTGCATCCTCCATTTTGGGATGCCCAGGTCCTGTCATTGGAATCAGTGGATTCCTGATGGGGAATCAAGATGCCCCCTGTGGCCTCTTGCTATCTATCACCTGTTACCTTACTTTTCCCGAAGTCCCGGTAAGCCCTGACTCTGTCCCTTCCCCCTGATTGGCTGTTGGGTGGAAGTTCCATATATGGTATTGTGGGGGAAGTCCTAGCCTGACTGGCTGGAGCCTTCCCAATGACTGTATGTTGTGGGTACGCCCGCGGGGTGGGACCTGGGTGAATGGAGTGTGTGACGAATACGCATTCTGTGTTATGGGTGCCTAGTATCTGGTGTTTGAAACAATGACTGAGACAGCCCTGCCCGAAACTGGTATGAATGCAGTGTGTAGTGCTGAATGGCAGAATGCTTGTCCAAATCCACATTCTGTGTTGCGAGTGTCTGGATGGAGAAGAATGGCCTAAATGCACCGTGCACCCGATTGGCTGCCTGACTTCCTGAATGCCCTTCTGAGTGATTGGTTGCCTGAGTGTGTCCCAGCAGAGTGAATGGAAGATCAACAGTATACCTGGGGGCCTCTCAATGCTAGAAATAGTTCAGAAGCTGAAGTTGAAACTGATGCTTAACTTTGAAGCCCACTGGAGGAGGAACTGCTGCTGCTCTCCTTCGCTTATCTGAAAGCTGCTGTGCCTTCAAGGAACTGATCCAAGAGAGGACCTGGCTGGGAGACACCTCCCTGAGCTACGAGGGACCATTGTGCACCAGCTGATCTTTGCCAAAGCTCCCTGGTAGACAGTCCTACAAAAGGCTGCCGACTGGAGAAGGGGATCACCGAGGAGAACAAAGAAAAGCACCGGACAGCCGTCCACCGTCGTCGACCGCCGTCGCAGATCGGAGCCGCAGTGCTCCCTTTGCCTAAGAACCTTTTGATCAAAGGACTCCCTTGTTCATCATCGTCAACCGCTTTCATCCTGCCGGAGAAAATCAAGGCCGTCGACGACTGAGGAGAATCTGCCGGTGGGTTTCCCGCCACCCGAAGACCTCAGAGACGCTGATGAAGCTACTGAAGCCAGCTGTGGTCCCGTCCCGTTCGCCAACGGCGACGACTCGACGCCCTTGCTGGGCCAAAGTTCTTCACTGACTCTTTGCGGCAACAAACCATCGTCGAGGTGCACAGCACACCTCCCCTGTTGCAGGACGTTTTCGACCACTCGTCAACGAGCACCGAAAGGACCGAAACTGCTGCCTCAATGACAACGTTCACCCTTCCTTCATCTCGGAAGTTCTCCGACCCGTGGCTCCTGCCTGAAAGGGAGTGCACTCAAGAAGGGCCCGTCGATTTCCCCGACGAGCTCTACAACACATGGTACATTTGGGTTGCAGAACTATAGAAGAAGATGAGACTTTAATAGACAATATATGGACTGGGCTTGTAGTGCATCTTCATTTACAGGTTGCTCAGGTGGGGGTATCCTCATACAGAACTGTGCCTGACGGTAGGGTCTCTGTATTCTGCCAATTGTCTAACCCACTTGTTTTCCTCCTAAGTCTATGGTTGATATCGTTTTACTGTATTGATTCGTATGCTATTTGAACTGAGTACAGTTGATGCATTTTAATGGAATCAGAGTAATCTTGGTACCACCTAAAAACCGTATATATTTACCATTTTAGATTTGTCGGAGCACAAAGTGTATTATCGTGATTGTGTATATAACGTGAACCTTATTTATATAAAGACTGTGTTTTCACTAATACATTGTGTGGACATTCCTTTGTGGGTGCTTGGGGACTACACTGTACTTAAGAACCAGCTTGCATCTCCTCCTGAGAGCTAAGTCTTGATTGCTCGTCCATTGCTACCAACAATAGATAATCTTGGCTGGGGTCCTCTGTGCCTCTCCTCTGCCATATAGAGAGCAGGAGTACAGACACCCCCCTCCAGTATTTACAATGGGTCACCCTTTTGAGCCAATGCACAAAACCAGTCTTTAGCATCTCACTTGCAAGACAGTGTTTCTCGTGGCTGTTACTTCTATAAGAAAAGTTGGTGAACTGCAAGCCCTCTCAGTTCAAGACCCATTTGTCGTTATTCCCAAGGACAAAGTGGTTCCGCTGAACACATCCACGTTTCTCAACAATACATTTATCTCAAAGTTCCATGTTAAACAATCCATAGGGACTGGCCACCAGGGGGCGCACGGATGAACGTCCTCTCCGTGTGAGCACCGCCCCCATGGTCCCGAAATAGCGGCATGAGCCCCCGCTGACGGACCCCCCCACCGCGAAAGTGCGAAAATCCACAATCTGAAGAGACCCCCCCGCAGCGGAGAAGAAACCCGACGGAAATCGGGCCCGATTTCACTGAGAACGAGGCGTTTTCAGGAGCGCCCGCCTGCTGCACCACGGAAGACCCGAGAGCGGCGACCGCTGTGACGGGCCTCCCTGGCGGTGACGGTCCGCGCCCTGAGCCTACCGAGCAGACTGGACCCGGAACCCCAAAAAGTGACACCCCCCCGGGACCGGCATATGAACACGGGGTGAGTGAGGACCCCCACTGCGAGACTCCGCGGCGTCGGACCCCGTGCCCCGGCGGCGCCGCGTGACACGCGCACCTCCTCACTGCCGACGGTGCGTGTTGTGGCCTGTGCCCCGGAAACTGCGAGCTGTGCCCCGAGAATCGGACACGCTCTAGGGAAAGCAGGGCGTCGACCCCTGCAGTTGCTGCTTGCTGGATCCAGATCCCCATACTTGTGCTGCTGCCCCCGGCTCCACCGGGGGTACCGAGGTGCCGTTACGCACCCGGCCGCGCCAGATCCCGGCGGCGAGCCCTGAACCACGGCGCACGGCCCTGGACCCTCCCTCCTTGCGGTAGAGGTGGAGACGGCCCGCCTGGAGGCTGAGGAGGCCGCGAGACACCGTATCCACAGAAGGACGCAGCCCACAGCACGGTCCGTATGAAAGACTGATCCCCACGTGCTCCTAACTACTGGCTGCCTTGGTATACGCTCCCCGTGCCAAACGCCATATTGAAGGAACAAGGGTAACCTGCTACCCCAGCACCGCACACGGGGCAACCCCTGCCTAGGAACGCTTCTGGACCGTGTAAACCCAGCGTTGGGGACACCAAACACTGCCCAAACGTCGTGCTCCACGTACAACGGATTCCCAGCAATCTGGCAGAGAAAGTCCCAACAGAGGTCTCCTAGAACGCATAGGTGACCCCAGCCCAGGGTGAGCATGACAGCAATACCCTACCCCGTGACCCCCCGCTGACCTGACCCGAGGAATTGGCCCACACCACACGAAGTGCCGAGAACAAGTGACAACACTGAGCCTGCTACCCGTGCATCCTCCCAGAGGGTAGGGCCCCCTATCCAGGGGCGTGTGCCTCCTCCAACCCGAGACTCTGCGCATGGACCCGCGCCACAAACTGGCCAAATTCGCTTACGGACCATCCCCCGCACCCTCTAGGAACATAGACACCATGGCCACGGACCCATCGGAGGCAGGTGCTGCGGCCACCAAAGGAGACATTGCCACTCTACTCTCTGAAATAAAAAACATGAGTGCCAACCTTGGCGGCAAAATCGACAAAATCACCCAGAGAATGGACAGCTTCGAGGAGCGATTGGAAAGCGTGGAGAATAATCAGACTTCGATTGATACCCTCGAAACTCAGATGGATGTACGAATTCGCAACATTGAGAAAAGAGAGATCGAGGCAAAGCTCAAGATGGATGACCTGGAAAACAGGGAAAGGAGAAATAACCTTCGTTTCTTCGGCATTCCGGAACGGGAGGGTGAAACTGAGAAAGACCTCGGAGACACCATTCACGACATCATCAAAATACTAACAGCTGACGAAGACATTGATGAACCTAAGACTGAACGCATACACAGAGCTGGAGGACCGCCTGGCGGCCCGCGCTCTGTACTGGCCAAATTCCACCGATACCAAGACAAAACCAGAATTCTTGAAAAAGCCAGGTCTGGTGGCCCGCTCATGATGGGGGGCGCGCAAATCACCATCTTCCAAGACTTATCTTCACTGACGTTAGCCCTAAGACGCCTTTGCAGCCCCCTGACGAAATGGCTGAAAGACCAGAATATAAGGTACAGATGGGGTTACCCCTTCTCGCTTACCTTCGAGCATGGTAGCAGAAAACTGATCCTACGCTCCGAAGAAGAAATCAAAGATTGTATCGCCGATCTCCTTGGAACGAACCAGGGAAGCAAGGAAGGTATCGACGGCGAGCGCCCGGGAATGCAATGGGAACTCCAGGGCCCTAGGCGCAAGAGGGTGAAGGGATCAAGAAAATATAGACGCCCCAACAACACCCCCGAGCAGACCTGAGCCAAGGGACCCGGGCGAAATCTGAGCTGACCACAACCATGGTCACAGTGGGCTGCACTGTCTCCCGCGGAGATCCTTACATGGCGGACCCCGCTGAACGGATGTCGCCGCTGGCGGGGCATCCCTCCGGACCGAAAAGTGATGAGGACTCCCGTGGAGAGACCAGCAAACCGCACGTAACGTTGGAATTTTTCACCTGTTTGTTGTTACTGTTGTTGAAACTGTATAATGTTTGGGGGAGGGAGAAAGAAGATGGGGGCTCACCCTTAAGTAGCGATGGGAAATATGATCGGGACCGTGGGACGACGGTTCCTACTGATGGTCCGCCAACGGACCATACGTTTCCACCTTGTCCGTTCCGGACGCCGTCAACGGCTGCCGACGCAGCACACCCTATTCCTACGCTCAAACGAACGCCACCGATTATGGTGGGACACGAGAGAAGGGGAGAGAGATAATGAACACTTGGGAAATATACAAATATCACTACACTCGCTTCAAGGTATCGCGTCTGCGATGACACAGGGTACCGGCAGGCCTTCCCGGACTCTGGTGGCGAATGATTCCAGGCTACAAACCACCAATGGCATCGCATGAGAAGGACAAGGGCAAGGGTCTTCTCAGAATTGGGTCAATCAATGTGAAAGGACTGAACTCTCCCACCAAGAGGTCACTGGTACATAGAGAATTTCGAAGGTCTGGCATAGACATTCTCCTCATTCAGGAGACGAAATTTGCGAGGGGTGAGGAGCGGACAGTTCTGGGAACTAGGGGAGGCACGGAATTTTGGGGCTCTGGCCCGCTCAGAAAGGGAGGAGTTGGAATCCTCATTAAGAAAGGAGTTCGGTTTGAATTAGAGAAGTCCTGGTCGGACGTGAGCGGACGAGCCCTCTTGATTGTGGGGAAAATTGCAAGGGTTCAGGTCACGATTGCCACAGTGTACTCGCCCAATACCGGACAGACCGCATTCCTCAGGAAAACGATCCCCAAAATAGTGCTGGAAACTGCAGGCCATCTCGTTGTGGGAGGCGACTTCAACCAATGGATGGATCCATCTGTAGACTGGAGACCAGGCAACCCCGACACGCGGAATCAGCATAGAGGGGCCCGCACTGAATTCGCTGCCCTGATGGAGTTATACGACCTACGTGACGTATGGAGAGCACAGCACCACGACGAAAAGGGCTTCACTTTCTACTCGAACCCTCATGGCACATTCACGCGCATAGACTATATATTCCTCTCGTCTGACCTAGTGAAGTCCACAAGCCATTCCAGTATAGTTCCGATTACATGGACAGACCACGATATGGTACTGGCAGACGTCGATTGGGCTGATCTGCCTGTCGCCGGAGGCTCTTGGCGCTGCAATGAGTCCCTTTGGGCCGACACGGTTTTCAGGGGAGAAATGGAGACCGAGATTGAAGAATATCTCAGGACAAATGACAATGGAGAGGTCTCCAAACAAATGATCTGGGAAGCTGGGAAAGCCACATGGAGAGGCGTGCTAATACGTGAGGGCTCCTCTAAGAAGAGAGAGCGGAGGATTGTCGAAAACAAGTTACGCAGTGAAATACACCAACTGGAGAGCGAATTGAGAGATGGAACAGAGGTAGACTCCGCCAAACTAGACATGGCCCACCGCAAAAGAGAAGAACTACGACTGGTGGAACATGGCCAGGTGGTGCGGAAATTGCAATTCCTGAAACAAACATACTATGAAAAAGGCGACAAGGCCGATGCGCTCTTAGCCGCTAGGCTCAGGGAACGGAGAGAGGAACGCAAGGTTAAGGAGATATCAGACCCCAATAGCTCCACGACACATACACCCTGCTCAATACCCGAGCGTTTTGCCACCTTCTATGAAAATCTATATACCTCAGAGCTGCTATCGGCTCACCCTGACATAGCGTCCTATCTGTCCCAAATTACCATTCCTACGGTAACACAAACAGAAGCCGAACTCCTTGATAGTCCCATAACTGAAAGTGAAACGAGAGAAGCAATCAAACGACTCAAATTAGGGAAGTCTCCGGGCGAAGATGGCTACACGGCCGGCTTCTATAAGACCTTCGCCGATCAATTGTCACCCTTCCTCACGGAACTCTTTAACGAGATAGTGAGCTCTGGGAATGCCCCAGATTCCTTTAAGAAAGCCCTCGTATCTGTTATCCCTAAAGAAGGCAGAGACCCCAAATTATGTGGATCGTACCGCCCCATTTCCCTCCTCAATCTGGACGCAAAGATTTATGCCAGGGTATTGGCTGCCAGACTAGAAACTTTAATGCCCAAACTAGTCCACTCCGACCAGGTCGGATTCATTCTTGGCAGGCAGGGCGCTGACACCATGCGCAAGACTCTGCACCTTGTCCACGCCGGACGCGACCTTCGGGACGACCCGGCCCTCCTTTCGCTTGACGCGGAGAAGGCTTTTGACAGGGTGGAATGGGACTTCCTAGGTGCAGTCCTCCAGAAAGTGGGGATAGGCCCCAAATTCTGCGTTGGGATACGAGCTCTATATGCCTCTCCCAAAGCGTCAATTTTCGTTAATGGAGAATACTCCAGGTGGTTTGAACTGCAAAGGGGGACCAGGCAGGGATGCCCGCTCTCAGCGATCCTGTTCGCACTTTCCCTGGAGCCTCTGGCACAAAAGCTCAGAGACGACTCCCGAATAGAGGGAATGCGGCTGGGAGGGATCGAATACAAAGCAGCGTTATACGCTGATGACATCCTCCTACATCTAACCAGACCTATGACCTCAATCCCTCATGCCATAGCCCTAATAGAAGAATATGGCCGATTCTCCGGATTCAAAGTGAATATGTCTAAGTCCATCCTCTTTCCCCTCCGAGGTGACCCGGTTGAAAATGAGGCAAAGTTCCTCTCCCTTGGGCTTAAAATAGAACATGTGACATTACAATACCTGGGTATAAAGATCACTAGAACCCTAGACGACCTCTACGAGGCCAACTTCCCCCCGCTTCTCCGAAGCTTTGAAAGAGATCTCGAGAGATGGAGCAAACTGACGATCTCATGGCTGGGGCGTATCAATGCAGTCAAGATGGTGTGCCTCCCCCGCTTTCTATACCCCTTCCAGATGTTACCGATCGCGATACCCAATCAATTTTTTGTCGAGGCCCGGAAGACCATGCTGCGGTTCATCTGGCAGGGGAGGAGACCGAGGGTCCCATATGACACGCTTATTCTCCCCATAGAGAAAGGGGGGGTGGGTCTTCCTGACTTATGGAATTATTATAAAGCTGCCCAGTTGCGCGTCCTAATCCCACACTTTAGGGACCACAAACACCTGCAATGGGTCCAGATGGATAACCACTATATGTCCCCCGCCACGGTAGCAGAATGGCTCTGGTCCCCATACCAACGGGTGCAGAGGAGAATTAAACAACACCCCATATTGACCACTATATGGAACATATGGCGCACCGGGAAAGGGATGCGAGAAGTCACCACCTGGCCATCCCCGCTCAGTCACCTATGGTCTCCTGGCGTAAATGACCATATTCCGAACCTAGAGCGATTCCAGTCATGGTATGAAGCGGCCCTTGAAAGGGTGGGACAACTCCAGAAAAAAGACTCGTTCATTACACTACCGGATCTGACAACGGCACTGGGGATAGGTACCTTATCTACATTTCACTTTATTCAGCTAAAAGGGGTGTTGACAAAATCTGAATGGAGAGTAAAATTGAGAAGAGACCTCACCGCCTTTGAGAAACTTCTGGACTCCAGATCAGAAATGAAGGGCCTCATATCCGTGATGTACCAAACACTTTTAGCAGCAGGAGGTGGCAACACAAAACCCCTCAAAGCCAGATGGGAAAAAGACCTAGGTGAAGAGATACTCCCCGACCAATGGGACCTGATGTGCAAAGCCGCACCCAAATCCTCCATCTCCAGCCAGTACAAACTCCACGCAATAAAGCTCCTACATAGATGGCATTATGACCCACTCCGACTCTCTAAAATGTCCCAATCCATGAGCCCGAAATGTTGGAGGAGATGTGGAGAAAATGCCAACTATTGGCACATGTGGTGGAGCTGCCCGCGCATCAAGGTGTTCTGGACTGAGGTTTTGGGATGGATTAAGGAGATAGATAATATCCACAGAGAACTTGACCCACACCTTGTTTTGTTCGGCCTTGAAAGGGACGAGGAAGAGTGGCTCCGGGTGAAGGGCCTGGCCCCCCAGCTGTTGTTAGCGGCAAGAGCCCTCATAGCGACCAAATGGAAGTCCCACCTGACCCCAGGGAAGACAGAGTGGATCAAAATCGCTACAAATATTTATGTGATGGAAACGATCACCGCCTCCCTGCACAATAAATCTGCGAAATGTGAAACCCTATGGATGGACTTCAAGAACACGTACATCTCACCCCCGTCTGCCTCTCAATCAGAGGAGCCTCGAAACCCGACCGGATAATGCCATGCCCAAAAAAAAACAATACAAAATACAAAAAGCGAGTCATCTAAGTCCGACTGCCAATAATTTGCAATGCTTAGCCCTGCGCAAACCGCACGATACCGATACTAATGTTAGACGATTGCATGTGTGATGTACAATAAACCAAGTTGGGGGGGGGGGAGGGAGGGTGGGAAAGAAGTACGGCAAACAGCCAACGAAGCATACTTGGGCAACTGGGACTGTCGCACGACTAAGAGACTCTTGCCATATTGTTTTGATTTGCATCTCGTGCCTGACTTGCCCTCCTGAGGGATGTAAAACTGTGTTTAAACAATGTTTGCAATTTTTCTGTTCCTTGTAAAACCAATAAATATAAAATTTAAAAAAAAAAAAAACAATCCATAGAACTGACCGCTGTCTTCCAAAAATCCTAATTCAGCTGAAAACATTGGATCTCAGGAGGGCTGTCATGTTTTATCTTACAAGACAAAACCAGTAAGGAAAACAGACCAATTCATATTGTTCATACCTACTGGAGGAGAAGGTGACCCTGTCTCTAAAATCAGCTATTTCAAAATCGATTGTAAGATGTATTCAGTAATGTTATTCTCCATCCAAGAAAACTTTACGTTTCACGCCTAGAGCACACTCGCTACTTGGAGCTCAATTCACACATTCACGCAACACTGCTGCTTAAATACACATTCAAAGCAGGATTCACAGTTGGACAAGCAGTGTTAAGGCATCTTTTTTTCTGCTGTACCTTCAAACAACGCACCACCTTACCCAGGTACTGCTCACTACTCTATGCAAAGCATGTGATTCTAAGCAGATCCACAAACCTCAGAAGGTATACGTTACCCACCCTAATCTTATTTCTGATGCTTGTATATAGTTGGATTCACATGCATACACTTTATGCTCCCTCATGTCAGAAATGAAACATTCTGAGGGACCTTGACGTGTGAAGGACCATGGGTACAGTACACATTACTCTAGGGATAGTTTTACAAACGCACCCAGTCCACGTCCCTTTTCGAACTTCGGAAACAAGTCATGCAGTACTCTACACCTCCCACTATATGTCAGCCTGTTCAAAGCATGTGAATATAAGCAAATCAGAAATACGATTGGTGTGCAATGTATTCCATACAGTGCCCAGTCTTCAAAACCAAAGTTTTGAAGTGTAAGATTTATCTAGGCACAGATCCCACCGCCCACCCTGCATGTATAGGTTAGTACATTATTTTTGTAACCCCAAGTGTATATTCTCTATAATAAAACTTTCTCATATACCTTAGCAAAAGGGTTTATCAAGGGGGTAGGTCTGTAATAGCTGGGTGTTTTCATTCACCCTTCTCATATAGTGATGCTTCTTCTCTAATAATCCGGAAAGTCTTAACTGCTGTGACTTAAAAATACATTGCCGAGATAATCTTTTATTCCTTAAAATGGCCTATAGGTACTTGATCCACACCCAGAGGCTTGCCAGATTTTTGAGACAACAATGCAGTGTGTACCTTTTAAATTGTATTCATTGCATGTCACACTCTGTAATATAGGGTTTACAAATTCCCAATACATTTCTGCAAAGTAGGCAGACCATTGCTCTTCGGTAATGTAGATGTCTAGGGGTGCCTCATAATTGGTCTGCTTTTTTTACTATGTGCCAAAAAGAATGCCTTTTTGGGACTCAGCATGTGGCGCCTCCCATTCCCTTATCTTTCTTCTTTTGTGGAGTACCACATTTTTATAATCGTGTCTAAACAGCCTACGTTTTACTGGATATCTAGGCCTGGTATCTTTAAGAGTGTCGAGTAAAACCTGTTTGGTCCTCCTACAAACACTACAAAGATGTGACTGTGTACCCTTAGTACAACCCTTTAGGGACGTGCATGGTTTGTTAACATAAGCCTAAACTATATCCACTAACTCATAGACAGCAAAAGTATCAGCCCAGTATCTTAGCAAACTACAATTAGCAAAGGGGGTAGATCTGACCTAAGCTGGGTAACATATTTTCCAAGGCCAAAGAGGACCACAAAGCCCTCTGTTTATTGATAGACTATGTCATAGGTATATTTTTTTTTTTAAAAAAAAATTATTGCATCAATCCGTTTCCAAAAAAACTTTAAATGCAAAATACAACTCAACACAAGAGAAAAAAAAAAGTAACAGAATAATGTAAAATGAAGCAACTATATAGGAAGGAAAGAGGAATCGGAGAATTCTACATATCCAGCATCAAAAAAATCTCTCTAAAAAAGTTCAGTAGGGCCAAGGTTAAGGATACCTTTCCTCCCCATCTTAAAATGGACCACCTCTCCTGCGGAGATTTGAGGTCAAAGTTCTCAAAATGTTTCCCCAGCCATTTTTTTGTGTAGACTGAAAGAGCAACGCAACTCAT
This sequence comes from Ambystoma mexicanum, assembly GCF_040938575.1. Taxonomy (NCBI): domain Eukaryota; kingdom Metazoa; phylum Chordata; class Amphibia; order Caudata; family Ambystomatidae; genus Ambystoma; species Ambystoma mexicanum. The sequence goes on along the minus strand of NC_090922.1, from coordinate 629,108,340 downwards.
TACCAAATGCTGCAAAGTTTGTACCTCCTGGCCACAGCACTGACACGAGACAATCCGATCTTCTCTCTTTTTAGTCCTTCTTCCCAGCACCTTCCTCGTGGACAGGAGGCTTAGGCGGAATTGCAGAAAAAATTGTCTTTCCAAATGGGAGGGGAATTTGTCTAAGTATGGAAGCACTGTACCTCGGCTATAGTGTTCTTCCTTACCCACAGATATAGACGGGAGAGCACTAAGCCTGTCCATCGTGACGATCCAGTCTCAATCTAGAAGTTTTTTCTTTACCTTAAGTGGATATAACTTTAAACTGTCTGTGCTTATGATATGGCATTTGTAACGCGCCTATACACAATTGTGTCCAAAATACCTTTACAAGTTGTCTGCCATGCATTTAGGGCTGGAATTGATCCACCAGACAGGGCTTCATTTATGGCCTGGAATCCACTTCTTTCCGGAGGGTCCAGGCATTTACTATAAAGAGTTAAGGATTTCCAAACCATTGCAATGTAAAGTGAGGTTAGCCCCAGTTCCTCTCTCACACATTCAATGGGAAGGGATGAAGGTAATCTCAAAACTCTTTTCCAAAAAAGGCTTTCCAACAGGCGCCAAACCTCTGGTACAAGAAAAAAGTTGGCCTCAGCCGCATAGGTCAGGACAGGGGATACTTTTAGTTTGTAGAAATCCATAATTGGTCGAAGTGAAAAGGAACAGTAACGTTGTTTGATTAAGAGCGCTTGGGAAGCCAAGTTTGCAACTTTGCTTTTCAGCCTAGCAACTCCAGGGCCGTCACAGATTCTATCGTCTAGAGTGATTCCCAAATAGACCATTGAAGACACCACAGGGACCACTTCTCCTGTTAAATGCCATCTAAATTTTTTAGCTCTTTTGGATGTACCCAGGCCCAACATGTTTTAGGGTTGATTCTGAGGCCATTTACTTGGACATACAGGTCTAGGGCTTTCAACTGTCTCTGTAGACCTATCGCAGTCTGGTCCAGTAGCAGGAGGTCATCGGCAAACAGCAACCTGCCCACTGGAGTCCCCCCGATCATAGGTGGGAAACTTCTTACTGCTCCAAAGGCTTTCTGTGTTACGCTCACCTGGTTCCCACAGGGGTGTCGAGCGGAACTGGACTGCGGCGGTCTCCACCAACGTGATGCGCAGTGCAGAGAGGACTGACTGGACTGGCTCACCTAGCTTCGCCTGCTTGACCCGTAGAAATAGTCTCCTGGAAATGGAGAAAGGGAATTAGCCACCCGTGGATTTAAGTGATAGCACCTCACTGCGTCCCCACTATCGCCTCTGATATTCCCTTTCACGAATCTCACCTTATGGATTTGAATGATGAGCTCTCCATCCTGTGAAGGATACAGGGGCGCGTTAATGACCAGTTACTTCACTGGCCGAAGATATTGGAAGAGTTCGAGATCAATCCTGACTCCAAAACTCCTGGCGAAGAGCCGTAAGTATATAGTTCTTAAGAGTTCAAAATGTCTGATAATCACTCTTGTCCAATCCTTACTTCTGTTTTGCAGCTTTGACCCAAAAGAAGATTGTCTGTGGCAGTTCAAAGCGTCCTGGTAAGAGTCTGTGTTACCCAACACTATCCGGTGAATGAAGCCAAGGTTTAACTTGCTGCTTTCTTCCTTCCTTCAGGTGCAGCGTAAGAAGATTTGGGGTGCTGATGAATAATATCTCCGGCGGTAAAATCAGGTAAGTCTATGGTGGCAAAAGAGATTGTCTTTGTCTGTTCCCTTCGCTCACCTTGTTGTTTCTTGTCCCCTTGGGTGTCGTAATTCGGCGAAGAAATGATGGAGACAGCGCCGGATCGTAAAGATGCTGCGAGGAACGGTGAGTATGGTGCGGCGCTGCTGCTGGCGATGCGACGCGTAAAGTCTTTCCTCTGGTTCGAAGATGCGATGGATCCGGAATCAGGTAAGAAATCAGGTAATGTTCTTGTTCTAACCTTTCTCCTTCTTTCCCTTCTTTCTAGGTGCTCCGGGTTCGAGGCGGGCGTGGCAGAAGGCTGGATGCTGGCTGCAGGCACGGTGAGCGTTACGCTGCAGGATGCAGAATAACACGAAGCGTGTGCTGCTCTTCGGGCGTGGTTTAAATAGCCTCCAAAGTAGTCCCAGGTAAGTATTCCTTCTCAACCACACCCGGGTAACAAATAGTCCCTAAGGTAAAGTAGTCCCTTCCAGGCCTCACATGGACTTGGATCCCTTGCAGCATGGTCTGCATCAGGTAAGTTTCAACATATGAGCCTGGCGCCTATGGCGCCAGGACTGAAGTCCCATATAAGCCTGGCGCCATAGGCGCCAGGACTGTACCCAGATAGCCCCTAACAGGGGTTGCTGGGCCTTCTCTAGGGAACGTGATGCCTGCTCCCGGGGTTGATGGACTTGGTCTGGATGCCCGGGGGTAGGCATCTTGACATCCTGCATATCAGATATAAATAGGCAAAACACAGCAGGAGCCAAGCGGCACCCTTGTTTCAAACCATTGTTAGAGAGGACATTGTTTGAGAGAGTTCCTTTTCTGTCCAGTCTGATTCTAGATTGGTACGATTATTGACCTTGTCCAAGATTGTGGTATTTTTTTCAGAGACTTTATCTCGTTGAACAGGGTTGTCATGAATAATGCCCATTTCTCCGGGTCACTCTTGAGAATGTAATTTATAAGACCATCAATCCCGGCGGCCCTTGAGGAATTTGAGCTGTTGATGAGATCTACAATGTCCTGTTTTTCAAATTTGAAGTCCCAGGGTTTGTCAGAAGATAAATGTTTTTGTGGTGCACAGGTTACCCCCACAGAGTAGAGTTTCAAGAAGTGATCCTCCCAGACCGTTGCAGGTATTGGATTACCAGTTTTTGAGTCGACAGGCGTAGAAATGTTATTTACCAATTTCCAAATACCTGAGATGTTTTTACTGGTAACTAAGTATATATTTTCTGGCTGTCTTGTTGTACCAACAGATGTTTGTGTTGGGTGAGCCAATTTCTATAGGTGTTTCTAATTTTCTTGTATTGAGATAGATCTTCTGATGACTTTGAAGTTTTGAATCGCCTCCTAGCCCTATGAACAATCCTTTTTTTTAGCCGCAACTTGGCAGTCTTAGGTGTGTCTGATCGTTGAAAACCCACCATTTGGTACCTCCTACGAGCGGAATACCTTTAATACATCAATGTAATCAATATGATTTGAAGTGGGATATTGGTGGTCCGATTTTAACTTCAGTAAAGTGTCCAATACCTGACCTAGATCTTTTCTTTTAATTCTAAGCCTATTACCACCCGGAACCAATTCCAGGTGGTGATCTGGTAAGTGTATGTCTGGTAAAACGTGATGGGTGTCCCAGTCCTCACTAACCAGTTCCAAGATGTTATGGTCACTCTGTTCCGTTTGAACCACTGTCAACGATGTTAACTTTCCCAACAAGTACTCTGTGGCAAAAAAGCAGTCTAACATACTAAATTGATTTCCAAGTTGGTGCTGCGGGTTGGTCACCCCGCAGACTTCCATTGATCATCAGGATATTTCTATTGATAAGATCTTTTTCGAGGTCTAACCTTCTTGACATGTTCTTCGTGTGAAACAAGGGGAGGCTCTCAATTTTACTCCCATTTTGTCAAAGCATTCCATGTTAAAATCACCACAGAGGAGGACCTCAAGTTTGGGACACTTAATCCTGGCGTCATCGATAGCCTTGAGGAGCATTTCCTTGAAGTTATCCTCCAATCTTTCTGAAGGTCTCCAATAGACATTGCATACGAGCAGCTTCTGTTTCAATGGTAAATCCAAACCCTTAGAGGGCATTTGGAGAGTGGTCAGTTGTATCCACAAATTTTGGTTTATGGATGAGAGCACTTTTAAGCCACATGAACGCTTTATGCCCAGTAATAGACCCGAACTTGGTCTCCCTTTAAGACCCTCTACAGCTGGGTTTAGAAACAGTTCAAACCCATCAAGGAGAGGTAGATCGCACAACCATGTTTCTTGCAGGCAGAATAGATCATATATAGTTAAGTCCAGTACTTGGTTCCCTAACAAGTGTGCGAACCCCCTAGTGTTCCAACTCATCGTCATTTTTATTTTTTGTCCTTTTGGAGGATTAGTTTGTAGGACACTGGACGGGTCCAGCTGGCATTATGATTTAGCAGCAAGGAACCCCGCCAGCCAACTGACTGTTTCCAGAGGTCTCCTCAGATTTTTTCCAGAGGGTACATGTTGAGGCCCCATGAGTATCAACTTGTATGTCACCCTGGGCCCTTTGCGCGGTCTGCGATACACAAACCAGCTCAGGTTGTGGTATAAGGTTTCTCACACTTCTTACGGCCTGATCCCTGTCCTTAGTGTCTTCATGCTGAGTGCGTTTGACCTCCTCCAACTCCTTGAGCAGGAACCCACAAAGATTGAGTTTAGGGCCGAGATTTAAGAGTGCACATCTAGTCTTCCATTCGCCAATATGCAAGATCACACTGTCGTTGCGTTGATCATTACATTATGAAATTCGATCCATTCGATGTCCTTAGATTTTAATTGATCGGATGGGTTCAGGGAGTACAGAAGTCTCATAACGTTTGCCCGATTCATGGTCAAATTATCTTCGTAGCCCAATGTTCTCTCCAATAAGAATTTAAAGGGTCCCATAGAGATCTTTATCTCAGACCCCTTATCAATGTTTTCATTTTTGGGCTCGGATGGAGACTCCATGTTAGGGTTTTGTGCCCAAGTCACTGTTCTTCTCATACCTTTTAGCAGCACACTTTGGGAGCTACTACTTTTTTGGTTTTCCTTATTCTTCAGTACCAATGAATTTCTCCTGCTTTCCAGGGTTCTAAAATCCAAATTTCTAATTGGACCCCCGTCCACCCTATCCTCAACCAGGGGTCCAGAGTTTCTCTCAGCTTGTGGACTCTGGATTTACACAAAATGTTCTTATTTGTGGCCACTCCTGGTACAGTCGAATTTACTTGTTGGGGGAAAGTTGGGGCCGACAAAGCCACCCCACAATGTTTGGACTTCTGTTTGATCCCAGCCGATTTATGGTCTGCTTCAATTGAGTTAATATCTTCCAACGAATTGTCTTCCTCAGCAGAGCTTATGGTTACAGAGGAAGCTGTGCCCACTTGCTCAGCACAGGAGTCAATTGTGTCTGTGTAGGTGGATAAGTCCATGAGTGAATTGTCACCACATTCACTCAAACTCTCGTCGTCTGAGTTACCCTCCATTCCTTCTGTTGGCACCTTAATTGATTTTGCCAGAACTCTGCCTGGGTTCTTAGAGTTCCTCTGATGGATTACCGATTTTTCGGGTAGAACCAAATTTCTGGGTAATGTGAGCCTAATCGCAGCTCAGGTGCGAGTAGAAGCTTTCCGCGAATTGGAGCTCTCAAGGGCCAAAGTATTTTTTTGCACAGGAATGGTTTTTCCATAGTTTTTTCCTCCTTTTTTATTAACTTCTAGTTTTTCATCCTCCAGCGTAGCCTGGCCCTTCTTAGTTTTTTTTTTTTAACAAATCATACAATTTAACAGTTGAATTTGCTGCGCACATCCCTGATGACACAGTTCTAGCAGCCGGCTCAATTTGCCTTGTGTCTTTAACAGAGCTGCCACCCACCACTACTGTGGGCAACTAACAGCGGAGTTTCATCAGTGTTGGTTGATTTGTCCATGTAAGTAAATGAAGTTGAAATTGGGTCAGGACCCTTACCAGTGGGAACAGAATTTGGGTCAGGAGACTTTGCCAGAGTACCTAAAACAACCGGAACACTCCCCATTCCCTTTGTTAAGGGAATTAGCTTCTCAGACCTTCTTTCTTCTTTTTCCTTTATAATTGGTTTGATGATACACTTTAGGATTTGAACAATCTGGTCAGCATTCTCATCCAGTTTAGACTGTATCGCAGAAACAAACCCTTCTACGAAGATCATTTTAGAATATAGCATTGCTATTGTTGTGGTGTGATCCCGGAGCTGTTCATTTTGTGACTCTATTAATTTCATAAAAGCAGCCATGACAAGGGCAAAAGCTGTAATCATTGCAGAGTCAATTTGGGGGTTCTTTTTAGATGGTTCCTCCAACTGAGTTGTTGCCAACACGGTCAAAGGGTCTTCGTCCGTGGGAGAGAGTTGTCATCTAAATCGTTTACTGAAAAAAGGAGACTTCTGTGGAAAGGCCCCTTTATGAGGTCTCTGAGAGAGGCCCCTGAAACGTGCATTATTTGGTGGAGGGGGATTTCCCCCCTTTTGGTAGATTAAGTTGCCGTTAGTTTCCAAAACTAACCGCCTATGGTCCATTTGCTCGGAGGGTGGCCTCGGCATTGTTGAGCCGGTAACATCCAACTGTAGGTGATCCTTTTTAGAGTTGAGCTCTTTATTCCCATCCAGATTGGTGTGGCTAGTTTGGATAGAAATGCCAAATGGTTTCCAACCCAGATTAAACCCTGGTGTGTAGCCCTGAGGATCGTTACTCCGGTTATCTGGGCAGAAGACAAAAAGGTTTGAAGCAGAGGAGATAGTAGATTTAAGTTTAGAGTTTGAGCCTTCGTTAACCTGTGTAGGTGATATGTAAGAGGGGCTCGAAGAGCTCTGGGGTAACAATCTCCGAAGGGCCTCATCGGGTTGCTTCAACAATAGTTCAGTTGTCATCGATTCCTTTCCTGGCCCTGAGACTTCCTTGCCCTCCACTTCAATATGGCTCCCAGTAATATCGGTCACTGGTGGAGGCAACGGTAAGGCGTCCCGATTTGCCTGACTTAGCCCTTCCCCTCTCCCTTCGATCGATTCAGCTAAGGGTTGCAAGATGGTTTCGGATGATGCTGTTTTGCAGATAATGGCCACTTCCGGATAAAAGTCTCGGACCGGCCTATTCGATTTATTCTGTGGGACAGGGCTTCCCTCCATTACAGATGTTCCGTTTGCAAATTAGAGGACTCTGGACCCAAGAAGGTAAAATCTCCCTGGCTAGAATTTGTCACAGAGGGTCTAGTAGGCGGAGATTACACTTAAGGTAGCGATCCCAAAAGTTTCCAATACAAATGTGTGAATGGTAATTGAACCTTGATAGTTGTAAAAGGTAGCCTTCTGTCCTCTGTGAGTTATTTCCTGGGACTGCCTGATTCCGCAATTCGCCTCAAAAGGGTTTAGGCGACGAAAAATCAGAGCGATCCCACAACTCCCCGAGTTCCACAGGTCCCACTTGAATGTATCACAGTAGTGTGTGCTACTGACTGAGCGACTGGGATCAAAGGGCCTAGCCCCGCAGTCTCCCGCTGCTCGTTGTTTGTAGACACACGAAGTCCAGGATGCTCAGTTTATATGTTAGGCTAAAGGTGCTGTCTTTGCTAATACAGATGATGGTAATCGCATACAGAATCGAGAACTGTACAATGTCAGTACTTACAAGGATCAGTGCGCCTCCAGCGCCTAACAGCCGCACAACAGCCAGAGGGCTTGTCTCCTACGGGCTTAACCGCCGCGAGGGTGGATGGCTTGGCATTTTAGTGATGACAAGGCCACGTGATGCATCACGTGTGCCGCACAAGCCCCGCCTCCTCCAGGAAGCACAGGCACCAGCAAGAGCCCCTTCACGGCTCGTAATGCTGGTAGGCAGGAAACAGATGTTCGTTCTGAAAGCACAAGTAAGTTCAACAAATGCTGCAGCGTTCGCCCCTCGGGCGGATGGATCAGCGTTTTAGTGATGACAAGGTCACGTGATGCGTCACGTGTGCCGGACAAGCCCCGCCCCCTCCAGGAAGCACAGGCACCAGCAAGAGCCCCTTCACGGCTCGCAATGCTGGTAGGCAGGAAACAAAGACGTTCGTTCTGAAAGCACAAGTAAGTTCAACAAATGCTGCAGCGTTCGCCCCTCGGGCGGATTGCTCGCGTTTTAGTGATGACAAGGTCACGTGAAGCGTCACGTGTGCCGCACAAGCCCCGCCTCCTCCAGGAAGCACAGGCACCAGCAAGAGCCCCTTCACGACTCGCAATGCTGGTAGGCAGGAAACAAAGGCGTTCGTTCTGAAAGCACAAGTAAGTTCAACAAATGTTGCAGCATTATATTATGCTATATTATGCTATATGGTAGGTATATTAACTAATCAGGATACTCTGCACTGGTCATCAGTGTGGACCTGTGTTGAAGGACTTCATGAATCATGGTCGCTCTTTATTCTCGGTGTAACCCAAAAGTCTTCTAAAAGCTTCCAACTATTCAAATTAATCGGGATATGAGCATTGTAGCTAAATTTGGCATTAGCCCTAAAGATTGGGCGAGTGGTCATATCAACAGGTAACTTCTTGTTGCAGGCTTTAACACCTGCCTTATCTAAACGGGTGGTTAAATGCACTGTTTGTGTATGTTGACGTAGTCTAGTGAAAAATTGAATTTCAGGGATATCCCATATTTCGTGGTCTTCCTATTGAATTCCCACCCAAGAAGCTAACTGCTTGAATTAAATGTTAAAGTTGCCTAATACTACGAAATGCTCTTGATCACTCGCCCAAGGTTTCAGCTAAAAACCGTAAGGTTAAATAGTCCTGGGTGATTGTAAATATTTAAGATCTATAAAAGATGTGATAACATTTAAAATATAGAATTTGTGAATTTAGCTTTATTAGCTGTATATCACCTGGTCCAGTCTCCCACCTAGTCACTTTGATGCTGAGGTCAACTAATACCCTGCCATGACAATCATGCGTGCCCTTCATCCGTTTCCTGCGGTCATCTTGGATCATCCATATATCCAGCTGAAGGCCACAAGAGGCTCCCCTGGGAACAGCAATGGCGAGGAAATCGCCTGCTCCCAGAAACACCAGGGACAATAGCAGAGAGTCCAACCGCTGATGGACCTGCCTATCTGGTGACTAGAACTTGTCATCCCTTCAGAGCTCCCTAGAGACATCCCAGTGAAGGGCGGAACTGTGAAAAGTGAAGACTAGCCGTTGACCAGCCTCTTTGCCTCTCCACCTATGAGCCTTTGCTTTTGCCTTCCTCCCTGTTGCACCTGTGAGTACCTCAAGTTCCTCATTACTGTGCTGTCTCTCCACACTGCGCTACTCACCTATAATGCATTCACTCCTACTCGCATATCTCTATACTTTCACCAATCATGCTACAACTTCCTCCTTTCCTATCCCTATTATGAAACTCACAAATCGAAGCCTCCCACTCCATCGATCTTCTATCTCCTTCCAACAAACAAAGCTGACGAGCTAACCATACCTCCTCTAACAACTATCCACCTCGCCTCTTCCTCTGAGACTCAACATCTCTACTCTTCCTTACTACATAAATGAACTTTGCACTCTGGACTGCTCAGTCTGTATGCAAAAAAACATCCTTTATAACTGAGTACTTTCACTCCAGTACTCCCGCTCTTGACCATCTTGCTATCACTGAAACCTGGATTTCTCCCTCGGACACCGCCACTCTGGCGGCCCAACACGACTCCAACCTATCCTTTATGGAAACCTAGATCACAAATCTCCAATGACACGTCCTCTTCTACCTCTTTTGAATTCACCATGTCTGCTATTGCTCCAGCTCACTCGGTTTACATCATCTCCATCTATTGCCCTCCTGGTCCCACTGGACCATTTTTGGTGATATTGGGCAACTCCTTGATTTTCTTTCCACTAAACATCACCTCATTCTCTTAGATGACTAAATTTCCCTCACCAACGTCTTCTCAGAAATGTGAACTTCAGTATTTTTTCCGTGACCACGCTCTCCACTCTATCCATAACCTACCTGCCCACACCGGGGTCACTCTTTGGAACTCTTATTCATCGCCATCTCTCACAGCCACTAATACTACTGTCACACCATCCATCTCTGATCACTCCATTGTTTCCACCATCTCTTTTCCATCCTGTGACCTCTCCTCAACACTTGCCTCATCTATTACTAAAAGGAAATGTAAACCTTCTGCCATTCCTCCCTTTCTCTCTGACCGACAGTTCACACACTCCTGATGCCTCTTCCACCATTACTGCCTTCTCCTGCTTCCAATCTCTACTATGACTCATTTTCCTCTCACTTCCTACTGCTTACTTTCAACCCCAAGTCTCAGCATCCTCAACCATGGGTCACCCCATTAATACGCTCTCTCTGCACAGACATTCGTCGGCTGGTGCACAAATAGCGGTGTACCCACTCGCATGAGAACCTGCAACTCTACCTCTCTGCCCTGAACTCTCTCAAGTCCTCTCTTGATAGAGAGAAAAGGGAATTCGACCTAACCCTCGTTGACTCACTCCAACCATCCACACAGGCTACAGGACACCCTAAAATCACTCATCCTACGTTTATGACTATCAACTCCACTCACAGCTACTATCAACTCCACTTACAGCTAATGACCTAGCTGAACACTTTGCTGCAGAAAGTTCCTAAATTAGAGACTCTTCTGACCTTCCTCACATTCCCACCTCAGACATTTTACACTCCGCCTACTCTATCATCCTCTGCCTCTATCTCCCACTTTAGTCACACTATTACTGACAAAGTCCTATCTTTACTTATGAAGGCTAACCCCTCTTGTGCCCCATCAGACCCTCTTGCTCCTCTGCTACCAAAGTCTATTGCCCCTTTAGTGGGCACTCACCTCATTGAACTCAAAGTGCCATCTGACTCTGCTTCCTTTCCCTCTTTTCAAAACAGCCACCGTCATCCCTCTCCTAAAAAAGCAAAGGGCTGACCCAAACCTACCAGCTACCTTTTGCACAGTGTCTCTCCTTCTGCACTACTCTAAAGTGCTTGTGTTCAGTCGTTTTAGCAATTTCTTAGACATCCACAACTTTCGAGACCCCCTACAAGCGGGTTTCTGCTTCTGTCACTCCACGGAAACTGCTTGTGCGAATGTGTCCAACTTCATTGCCTCTGCTAAGCACTCCAACCTATCCTCTATCCTAATTGTCCTTGACCTGTCTGCTGCATTTGACACGGTTCATTACTCTGATCTCCTTGATATGATATGATATGATATGGCATTTATAACGCGCCTATACACAGTGTTTCAAGGCGCGATGAGGCAAGGGAGGGGGAGCAGGGGGAGGACAGACACCTATCTTACTAGGCCAGATGACATTGAGATAGCGCAAGTGCAGGGGAAGAGGGTAGAGGGAAGAAGTGCAGTACATGGGATAGAACGTAAAATAAATAAAATAAATTAAATAAACAATAAGTAAAGGATGCCGCCAGCTGATGGCAAGTGAAAGGGTAAGTGCAGACATCGGGTGTCAAGTGCTGGTAGGGGACTGTAGGGATGCAGAAAATAGTCCTCAAGCACGGGGGTTGCCAGGGAGGTAGTGCAGGAGTCCAACTGACGTGGGATGGGACCTGGCCCCGAGATCAGAGGGTAGCCAGGTGATCAGTGCAGTTTGTTTCAGCCAGGAGTTAGCAGGGGAGAGCAGGAGAGAAAGCAGAAGCAAAGAGGAAGGTTTTGAGGTGCTTACGGAACCGGAGATGGTTCTCCTCAAGTTTCAGGGAGGCTGTTCCATAGGGAGGCCCCTGCCAAAGAAAGAGATCTACCACCAACTCGTTGCTTGGAGAAGCGTTGAAGGTATTGAGGCCCAAGGCCCCAGAAGGCCCTGTGGACAATGCAGAGGGTTTTGATCTTAATCCTCGCAGCCACTGGGAGCCAGTGCAGAGATTTCAGTCCTAGAGAGATTCGATCCCTGGGCTTGAGGCCAAGCACAAGTCTTGCAGTCCTGTTCTGCATGAGTTGCAGAGGGCGGAGAGTAGAAGCATGCTGATGTAGAAAGAGGCTGTTGCAGTAGTCCAGCCTAGAGAGAAACTGAACTCTGGAGACAGTGAGCTTCTGGGGGGAGGAAAGGAAGAATACCTCTGAGAAGGTGCAGTTGGTAGTGTGACTTCTCAGAGACATCAGAGATGTGAGGAGAGAAGGAGAGTGTGGAGTTGAAGATGACGCTGAGGTTTTTAGCCTCACAGGTGGGAGGAGGAAGAGAGCCAAGAGAGGCCGGCCAGAGAGTGACAGGAAAGGAGGGAGCGGTTGTGCCGATGAGGATAATCTGTCTTGCTGGCATGAAGGCAGAGATCTTTGGCGGCACACCACTCCTGGATAGCAAACAGAGATGAGAGAAGGAGAAGTGGCGGAAGGGAGCCTGAAAATGAGCTGAGTGTCGTCCGCATAGCACTGAAAGTTGGGGCAGAGAGCGGCAATGGGTAGGCAAGAAGTGCCAGGTATTGGTTGAACAGCCAGGGAGAGAGGTTAGACCCTGCGGAACACCACATGTAGAGATGGAGATAGAGGAGAGGAAGGACCCAAGTTGGACCTGGGAGGGTCGATCAGAGAGAAAAGAGGTCAACCAACCCAGGGCCTGATCGGTGATACCCAGGTTATCATGGAGACGGTTGAGCAGGATGGCATGATTGACCGTGTCAAAGGCAGAAGAGAGATCAAGTAAGAGGAGGGTACAGGGGGTGTTGGAATCGAGGTTGGAGAGCAGGTCTCTACAAATTTTCAGGAGAGCAGGTTCCGTGCTTCTGGCAGCTCTGAAGCCAGACTGATGGTCATGGAGACTACCAACAGATTCAGTGTGAAGATTAGGCTGGGAGATGGCCAGCTTTTCCAGGAGTTTGCCCAGGAAAGGAGTGATGGAGATTGGGCGATAGTTAGACGGGCAGTCAGGGTTGGCGGAGGGTTTCTTAAGAAGGGGTTGCACAAGGGAGTGCTTCAGGGGAGAGGGGATGACACAAGTGGCGAAGGAGTGGTTGCAGAAGTCAGCCAGAGCAGGGGCCAAGGTGTCAATGTGGTCCTTGATGGTTTTGGAGGAACAGGAGTGAACCTGTTTGGACAAGACTTTCATAGATCGGACTTGTCTAGAAACCTTGTCAGGGGAGAATAGGGGAAAGGTAGGGAAGGAGGGAGGAGAGGTGGCTGAAGAAGGGCCAGAGGAAGAGCAGGGAGTAGAGGGGGTCGGGGGAGAGGAAGAGGGAGGGGACACGATGGCCTGAGTTTTTTTAGATGAAATGAGAAGCCAGGGCTGTGTAGAGGGCCTGGGAGTGGACAGGAGAGGTAGAAACTGCAGCAGGATTGGCCAGCTCCTTGCAGATTTTAAAGAGTTCGGCCGAGTTGTTAGATGCCGCAGAGATGCGGACTTGGATGTGGGCTCTCTTCTTGGTGCGGACAGAGAGCCGGTATTGCCTTTGGAGCAGGCGGCAGGCCAGTTTGTCAGAGGATGTACCAGAAGCACACCATTTCCTCTCAGCCACCCTGCACTTGCTTTTAAGGGTGGCGAGCTGTGAGCCATACCAGGAGTTGCCCTTGGCTTTGGGCTTCAAGCGGATCCTCATGACACGGGCAAGAACATCGAGAGTATCAGATATAGCAGAGTAGAGCATGAAGAGGGCTGTGTCAGGGTGTGAGTCAGCCAAAGGGAGTGTGGGGTGAGAAAGTGGTTTGAAAGCCTCAACTGATGCACGCTTCATGTGTTGGATAACCGAGAAGGTAGGTGGCAGTGCTGGAGTTGCTTGGCCTGAGGGGTGGAGAGAGTGAACTGAGAAAGTGGTCTCTCCAGGAGAGAGGAGTAGTGAGGGAGGTAGAGAGGGGAAGGTCTGTAGAGATCAGAACATCAAGAGTGTGCCCTGCAGAGTCAGTCGGGCCAGAGCAGAGGATAGAGAGTGAGAGAGAGTCGCAGAGGTCGCAAAAGAGTCCAGAGGAAGGACAGGAAGCATCCAGGTGGATGTTAAAGTCTCCAAGGAGGAGGAGTTGAGTGGTCGAGACCAGGAGGGACGAGGATAGGTCTGCCCACTCAGAGAGAAAGGAGATGTGACCAGGTGGCCTATAGATGATAGCCACAGTTAGGGAATGGCTAGGAGAGAGCGAGCCTGCAGACGAGGCATTTGAAAGAGGAGTAAGCCTGTGTAGGAATCACAGATGCAGGAATCCACTCATGGAAGATCAGGGCTACACCCCCTGTGGAACGGTTGGACCTGGGCACAGAGAGGATCTTGTAGCCATCAGGGAGGAGAGTGTCAAAGCTTGTGACAGAGCTGGCCGTGAACCATGTCTCGGTGAGACCGAGGACATCAAGGTCAAGTTCTTCTAGGAGGCAGCAGATGTCAGAGGAGTGTTTGACAGCTGAGCGAGAGTTTAGAGTGGCAATATAGAGAAGGTTGCCGTCCTTGAAAGACTTCCGGGGAGGGGTACAAATCGGAGGTATGCCCTGCAGAGGTGTACAAGAAGCCCGAGGGGGGGCAGAAGAGGAAGGAGGAGAGGGCAAAGTAGCCAAGGAGGAGACAGCAGGGGGAGGCAGGGAAGCCATTGAGGGAAGAGAGGGGACAGCAGGAGAAGAAAGGAAATTGATGAGGCGCGGGAAGCGTCTATCAAAGAGGAGAAGATTGGCCTGCGGGCCTTGGATCAAGACGGTACCATTCAGGTAAACATTTATGATGACCTTGGAGGAGTCGAAGGAGGTCAGGAGGGCCTCCCACCGGGTGCCACCATTAATGGGAGAAGGCGAGAAAGGAGAAAGCACAGAGACCATATGAAGAGTCCATAGGTCTGACGAAGGAACGACAAAGAGGATGTCGGTGAGGGTTTGCCTAGAGGCGGCACTGGTATAGGTGTCGGCGATAGGGAGGCCTGGGTTGGAGACCAGGATGTCCTTTTTAAACTTCTTCCTACCGGATTTAGTGAGGAGAGCAGGATAGTCTATAGAAGCAGTTCTCCAGCATGGGGTCTGGCATGGATTCACATGCTCATGAATATTCCCCGTCGTCAGGCTGGTAATCCTCGGTAAAGAAAAAATCAGTTTCAGTTTTGTTTCTGAACTGTCTTTCTACTAATAACCAATCACTGGTCTCTGGGTCATACTGCCCAAGCTAATGACTGCCCTCTACCTAAGCACCTCCTCTCCCAGCCATCTTCAGATTTTTACCGCACGTTCAAGTGTTGGGAGTCCTCGTGCTATAGCTCTCTAGCTTTTACTGCGTTTTGCGTTTTTTCCAAGAGTTTGCTCTTATATTTTCAGTCAATCGAGCCTCAAGCTCCACCGATTCTACTTCCGATTAATGGGGACCCGTTTCGGAATTTTTTTCTACGCGTGGTCATGGCCCAGGACAAAGGAAACATGACACCTGTTGGATCCAAGCTGTTCAGGAGCTGCCCTGGATGTGGACTACAGAAGATCTTCAAGGAAGATGAGCACTCCCGATGCCTCTACTGCCTTCACGACGACAAATCGCACATGGAGAAGGACTGTGCGTTCTGTAAGAACATGTCTGACTGGACAATGAGCGATCGTCGTACCCGACTCATCAAGTGGCTGGAGGGGAGGAGCCCAGCAGCAGGTGAGAAGTCCAAGCGGTCTTTTAAGACCTTTGAGGGCACTCCGGTGACGGGGGCCCAACAAAAGGCAAAGCACTGCGAGTCCGCGGGCAGTTGGAGCGCCGATGGTTCGGGCTCTTCGGTTGCCAGGCAGGGTGCGACGTCACCGACGCCATCATCCACGAGCCAATGCTCTTGCTCAGTGAAGAGGAAGTCGGAGAACCCGGGTAAGCTTCGGGAGAAGCCCCAGTCGATCCTGACAGAGACAGCCAAGGTGGAGCGGATCAGCATCCCTCCCCCTAAGGTGAAGGCCTCAGGCATGCCTAAGGTCGTGAAGGCCTTGATTCACCCGGCTAAAGCCTCGATTGAAGGAGTCGTGGCGGCCTTGGCGAAGCCGGTGGAGGCTACCCCAGTGGAGACGACTTCCAGGCCTAGAGTTTCCCTGCCACCCCAGAGGGAATCATCTTTTCAGCCTATCGAGAAGACCCCCGTGAAACCCCGGGAGGAGAAAGAGGCAGGGGTTGGGGGGGGGGGCACAGTAGCCATAACGGACACAGATATCACCTCCAAAGATGAGCTGGCTGGCGTCGCAAAGATCCTGGACAAGAGGTTCGAGGAAGTCTGGTCCTACGGGAGGGATCCCGACGAGGCTAACGTAGAGAGCAACGGTGGAGCCGACGAGGAGCCGCAGGCCGTGGAGGAGACGGAGGACCCCACTCCCCAGCCGTCGCTCCCATCGCAATCGATGCCTATGCCACAGGACAACTCGGGAGCAATCTTGATGTCTATCCAGACCCTGTGTACAGAGATAAGGACAAGGTTGCCCTTACCCCCAGCGGACGATCCAGCGGCGCCTGGACAGTCGGGAAGCCCACCGAACAAGCGGAGGCGAATCCATCCTCCCCCTCCTTTCCAGCCTTCACCTCCTTCCCCTCCACCGAGGGATGAGACGGGAACAGAGACGGCGGGGACGGACGACGACGGTGGTGACGGGACGGATCTCCCATCACCCTCTTGCCCGGGCCTCCCACCCCGACGAAATTGGCTCCTTTCATGCCATGATCGCCAGGGCATCGGAGCTTTTCCAGCTTTGTCCCAAAGAGCAGAAGGAGGGTTTCCTCTACCAACGACGGGAGGCCAAGAGGAAGACCGTCCTCTCAGTACAGTTACTGGACGATATCTGGGACGAAGGACTGTCACTGCTCAAGAACCCGTCCACTGCTCCTGCGAAGAGGGACCGGTATGAAAAGAAGTACCGGATCCCAGATTCCGCCCTGATGTGCCTTAGAGCTCAGCCGTCCCCGGATTCAGTGGTCTCTGCAGCAGCCAAGAAGAAATCGGCAGAGGCGACGGCATCAACTTCCACTTCCCCACCGGACGGCGAGGGGAAGAAGCTGGACACCATGGGACGACGAGTCATCTCGTCGGAGGCGACGACCATCAAAGTGCTCAACGCCCTCGCGATCGTGGCGCGCTACGACAGGGAGCTGTGGTTCAAGATCACTCCCCTCCTGGATTTCCTGCCAGACCAGAGGGCGGAGGCCTTTGAAATCCTACAGGAAGGCGAGGTGGCGTCGGATCACGGTGGCCACAGACATCGCAGACACCGGGTTTCGACAGAAGGGCAACGTCGTTTGCCTTCGCCGACACGGTTGGCTCAGGGCAATCGACTTCCGTCAGGACGTTCAGACCAGGGTACTGGACATGCCCTTCGACGGGAACAACCTGTTCAGCAAGGCAGTGGACGAGTCACTGCAGGTCATCAAGGCGGACACCGAGACGGCCCGGAGCTTGGCTTCTCTCCATCAACGACGGCCACCCTTTTGGACCCCTGGAGGCAAGTTTCAAGGTGCCTCCAAAGAATTTGGTGGCGTTTCCTTGTCTTACCGCCAAGCGGCCCGCTCATCGTCGCAGGAGGCCTACAGAGGCCGCAGCAAGGCCGGAGGACATCGTCGTCGTCGTCAAGGCCTCGGCGAAGCAAGATTGAACCGGCCGTGACATCGGGCCCCCACCCAAGCACCCCGGTGGGAGGCCGGCTGGCGAACTTCGTCAGCGCGTGGGAGTCCATCTCCACCGATCGTTGGGTGCTGGAAGCGCTGGCCCACAGGTACACTCTGGAATTCCAAAGAAAGGGTCCCCGTCTACCACCCGTGGCCAGGAAGGAAAACCACGTGCCACAGCTGCTTCTAGAGGTACGAGCAATGCTAAAAAAGGGCCCAATAGAACTTGTCACGAAGAGGCTCCGGGGCTTCCGAGTATACTTGCAGTACTTCCTCGTCCGAAAGAAGACCGGCGGTTGACGAGCCATCCTGGACCTTCGTCGTCTAAACAAATGCATCAAGTCCCAGAAATTCCAGATGGTCACCCTTCAGCATGTGCTGGGACAGCTGGAGGAGGGCGACTTCCTATCGTCGCTGGACATGGAGGATGCCTACTTCCACATCCCCATACACAAAGGACATCGAAAGTTCCTACGATTCGTGGTCCAACGGCGACACTACCAGTTCAAGGCCCTACCCTTCGGTTTGAAGTCGGCGCCGAGGGTCTTCACCAAGTGCCTGGCACTGGTGGCTGCGCAGCTGCGCCAGCAGGGGATCCACGTATACCCCTACCTGGACGATCGGCTCATCCGAGCAAAGTCAAGGGAACTCGCCGTAGATCACACAGTGAAGACCGTTCAACTGCTCATGGATCTGGGATTCTCGATCAACTTCACAAAATCCCACTTGGTACCGTCGCAAGACGCCCTGTTCCTGGGAGCCAGACTCGACACAGTAGCGCGATTGGCTTCACCGTCGGAGGAAAGGACCAGGGCCATCCTGGGCAAGGTACAATGGCTGTTGACCATGGAGACGGCCAGGGTGAGGTCCATCAAGTCCCTACTCGGCATGATGTCATTGTGCATCTACCTTGTGCGCCTATGCAGGTTGCGGATGCGGCCACTGCAAGAGTTCCTTGACGCCCGTTGGATGCAGGCAGTGGGCAGCTTCGAAGACGAGATCTCCCTCAATGAGACGTTCCGCCAAGCGATCCGGTGGTGGGGCAACCGCGCGCACCTAGCGGCGAGTATGGACTTCCAGACTCTGGCACACCAGGAAACGGTGACGACGGACGCCTCCCTGAAAGGATGGGGAGCACACACCGGAGAAGTCCACGCAAGAGGAGAGGTCACTACACATCAACGTCCTGGAGCTCCGAGCCGTGTTCTGGGCCCTCAGGTCGTTCCTCCCGTCTCTCAAGGGCAAGGTGGTGAGGGACGACCTGAGGGCACCGACAACACCACCACAATGTTCTACATCAGGAAGCAAGGGAGCACCAGATCCCCGGCCCTATCCAAGGAAGCGCAGGATCTGTGGCACTGGGCCATTGCCCACGGGATGTTCCTGGTACCCTTCCATCTGGCAGGAATAAAGAAAACCATTGCAGACTCACTCAGCAGGGAGCTGCGCTCTTGCCACGAGTGGGAGCTTCGGCAGGATCAAGTGGATCGCCTGTTCCGACGATGGGCCAATCCCCAGATCGATCTGTTCGCGACGGCAACGAACACAAGTGCCGAGGTTCGCCAGCAGGTTTCCCCAGCCGGGGAGTATGGGCGACGCATTCTCATTCCCCTGGGACGGCCTGTTGCTGTATGTGTTCCCGCCGCTGCCGTTGCTCCTGCGACTCATCAGTCAACTCAGACGGTCCCGTGCAGGATGATCCTTGTCGCACCGGTGTGGCCGAGGCAGATCTGGTTCCCGGACCTTCTGGAAATGTCAGCGTCCCCCCCCCACTGAAACTGCCGACGGACGTGGATCTTCTCGCCAGGGAAGGAGGCGCCATCCTCCATCACGACCCGGGATCGCTGACCCTGCAGGCCTGCCTCCTGCAGAGTTCGGAGGAAACGATATCCCGGCGGACTTCAAGGAGGTGCTTGCAAAGGCCAGGGCGTCCTCGACTCTTAAGTGCTATGGACACAAATGGGAGAGGTTCTCTGTCTGGTGCCGTGCACAGAAGATCAACCCTCTACGGATTATGGCCCCTCAAGTGCTGCCGTACCTGCTGTCGCTGGCCAAGGCGGGGCTGGCGCACGCCTCCATCAAAATCCATCTGGCGGCGATCTCCCGCTACACCAGAACTCCGTGGCGGTTATCTCTGTGGTCTCATTGCCTGGTGAAGGAGATCATGAAAGGACTGTTCCAATCGTTCCCGCCGGTGAGGGCTCCGGCCCCGGCATGGGAGCTCAACGTGGTGCTGACCAGGCTCATGGGGCCGCCATTCGAGCCTCTGCATTCGGCACCGTTGAGGGTCCTGTCGTGGAAGACAGCGTTTCTTGTGGCCATCATCTCCGCATGACGAGTGGGAGAGATCCAGGCCCTCTCCTGTAAACCTCCATATCTGACATTCCACGAGACAAGGGTAGTGCTGAGGACGCACCCCTCCTTCATGCCCAAGGTGCCGTCGGACTTCCATCTCAACGAGCCCTTGGTGTTACCGGTTTTCTTCCCGTCGCCTTAGTCGCCGGCTGAGAAGACTTTGCACTCACTGTATGTGGCTAGAGTGCTGAAGTTCTACGTGGACCGCACAAACAGTCTTCGGAAGACATCACAGCTGTTTGTGAACTTTGGACCTGTGAACCAAGGGAAGGCCCTCTCGAAGGCTTCCATTTCCAGATGGCTCTCCGGCTGCATCATGCATTGTCACCAGTTGGCATACCGACCGTTGCCCGGCTGTCAGAGAGCCCATTCAACCAGAGTGATTGCTGCTACCACAGCGTTCCTGTCTGGTGCGCAACCTGTTCGCTTGAAGGTGAGCCTGGTGAGGAGGTAAGGGATGCTTAATGTTGAGTTGTTGAAATGCTTAATGTTGAGCCTTGCCACCTCCCGTGGTTGTGCATGTGTGTACTGCTATGTATTCTTGTATTCATGAGCATGTGACTCCATGCCAGACCCCATGCTGGAGAAGGAACAAGATACTTACCTGTAACTGTTGTTCTCCAGCATGGGTCTGGCATGGATTCACATGCGAGCCCTCCCTCCAACCCCTCTGCGGCTCTTCTCTTGGTCCTACTGCCACTTTACATGCTACCAAATCTGAAGATGGCTGCCAGAAGAGGGGCTTAGGTAGAGGGCAGTCATTGACTGGGGGCAGTATGACCCAGAGACCAGTGATTGGTTATTAGTAGAAAGACAGTTCAGAAACGAAATTGAAACTGATTTTTTCTTTACTGAGGATTCCCAGCCTGACGACGGGGAATATTCATGAGCATGTGAATCTATGCCAGACCCATGCTGGAGAACAACAGTTACAGGTAAGTAACTTGTTCCTTAGATAAGATAGGAGAGACAGAGAGCACCATAGGGTAGGTGGGGAGAGAAGAGGAGGGGTAGGGGAGAACCCTAGGAAGGGACGCAAACAGAAGAGACAGAGAGAGACTAGACAATAGTGACAATTTGACAAGATGATAGGCATTCAGACAATGGTAGAAAGTTTGCTAGATGAATGCTTTAAGAAGTCAACCCCAGAATGGCGCTACCTTAACCATGCAATTTTTAAATACTGGAGAAAAACGCACCTAAGTCTGAGAATCCTGTATAAGGAGAAAAAGAGGGCTAGGTTTCACAATGCAGTTTTAAATACTTTCACAGTGCAGTTTTAATACTTTAATCATGCAATTTTAAATACCGGAGAAAACACACCTAAGTGGGACGGTATCCAGGGTAGAGTGAAGGCTCCACTCCTAGCCCGGGCCACTCATACCTTACTTAGTGGCTGCTGGTAGAGAACTGGCCGCTGGCTTCCCCTGCTGACACCTGCAGACGCACTATGGAGCCACCTCTGAAGGAGCCGGCCTTTGTCGTAGGGCCCTTAGTTGCAGGAGCTGCCGGGCAGAGGGCTGCCCAGGGAGGATCAGTCGAGAGCCACAAGTGGTCAATCGGGGCAAGGGGGGTGGCGGGATGGGAGGCGGGAGGAGGGAGAGGGAACAAACGGCAACATGGGAGGCAAGGTGGCAGAGGCCCAGCAAAAGACGCAACTAAGATTTACCGGCAAGTTTAATACTTTTTCTTCTTGTGATTCATTATCAAGCCCTTGCCTGTATTGAATCCTACCTGGCCCCTCACCAATTATTGGTTTCCTGGAGCAACAACACCTCTCAACTCACTACTCTTAACTGTTTGTGCTCCACAAGGCTCATTCTTGGGTCGGCTCCTCTTTATACTCTACACTTCTGCTCTTGGGGCACTAATCTCCTCCTTTGGGTTCTCGTGCCAACTCTTCTTTTTTTCTATAACTCTCCTCTTATCTCTATCAACATTTTCAACTTTCTCTGCCATTAAATATTGGATGAATTCGCACACTCAGATGTTTAACTCTAGTAGGGGGCTTTTCTTCCCTGGCAAATGCTTGCTCTCATCTCTTCCTTTGCCTATTCAGTTCCCGCCTGACTCTCCCCTACTCTTCTTCAGCTAGAAATCTCGGCATCATGTATGACCCTTCTCACACCTTCTCTACTTTCATCTCCAAAACTGGAACAGCAGCTCGCCTCCACCACCTAAATATTAGGAAAATCGGGCACCTCCTTCCATTCAACACTGACAAGCATCTCTTAACCACTCTTGTCTTTTCTAAACTGGGCTACTGTGCCAGCATCCTCTTTGGTCTCCCCAGTTATGCTTTGTGTCTTCTCTACAAGATCATTAACTTCGCTGCCAAGACTCCTTCAACTCCCTCTCGTCACAATGACTTTCTCCCACTGTCACCAGGTTGGGTGGCTGACGAGGCAAACAGGGCCAGATTAAAATGTCTTCTCTTGGTTCACAAATCTATCCATGGTAAGGCATCACTGAATCTATCCTCCTCTATCCAAATCTACTAACCACCTTGTAATCTCTGCTCTGCCTCCTCAACTACCCTTGTGGCTCCTCGCCCTCTCTGTGCTTCCTCTAGCTTCCACTCTTTCTCTCGTCTTGCTCCACTTGCATGGAATTCTCTTCCCTTGGTCATTTGAGAAACAATCCACGTGGATTTCTTCAAAACCAAACTAAAAGCCTACCTCCTCACCTCCGAGTTACCCTCTTAACCTACCTCTCATCTGACTTCTAGCTAACATGTTTCCTTCGCCTCAAACCTGCCCCTGTCCCTCACTTTCTCTGCCTCCACTCAAGCACTTCACCCATCATAGTCACATCCCGAGCACAGATGCTGTACCGCCTACCTGCACTTAAAAATGTCCAATGTTGTTTGTCTATAACCTATGTATGTCCAGCTATTGTCCCCGGTGACTGTTCCATTTACTCCCCTCTACAACCTGGTCAGAATGTCCATCAAACTCGACCCATTGTAAGAAGCTCACTGTTTCCTTTCAAATATGATTTCTTATCTATCCCAACCACAACTCCAAAACCTGAGTTTGGTATGCGTCGTGCCAATCTACAATAAATAAAATTTCGTTCCACTGGGTGGTTTGGTATTTGTCCTGGCAAGATATTTGTAGAAGGGAGACCAATGCCAGAATGAGCATTGGGCTTTGGAACGATAGGTGGCAGACTTTCACCGTTCGTGCCTTTGAGCTGAATTGTAGAAGCAATTGAGGCAACGTCCGATTCCATATGGCCTTCGACAAAAGATTTATCCCCCAACTCAAGTTAAGCGATCCTATTTCATTTCCTTCCCCCTACTTATACACTCAGCCCACAAAATATCTTTATAACAGATCAGCTCCACTTGACATGTTTTTTTAAAAACATGTTTATATTGGGTTTTGCATAGAATAAAAGTACAACATCCTGCACACCCCCCCCCCCCCCACGCCCCTCCCGCTCACTCCCGCCTCCCCAGGCAGACACATAGTTCCACTGGAATCACATAGAATGATCGGACTGATTATGCTATATCCAAAAGATGCAAGTAGTCCTGCTGCAGCATGTCAAGTATTGGGGACCATTTCAGCGAAAACCTGGCTTGGTTCCCCTGTATAGTATAGGTAACCAATTCCAGGGCAGCAAAGTTCCAGAGGTTATACAGCCAGTCCGCCGGCACCGGGGGGTCCGGTGACTTCCATTTGTAGGCAATAACTAACAAAGCTGCCATGTGAAGGATGTAAAAGGCTTTCCTCTTGTATTTTGGCCATTTTCTATTGTCAGGGCCCGCCATCCCCAGGAGAGTTTCCCCAATCGCCCTATCCACTTCCCAACCCATAGATATCTCGTATGATCTTGTTGACTTTGTCCCAGAAGGCCTACAACCCCGGGCAGGTGCGCCATACATGAAGCCATCCCTCTTTGTCCCTGCACCCCCTCCAGCATCGATCCGAGACATCCGGATTCAACCTGTGTAGCCTCTCTGGGGTGCAGTGCCATTGATACATGAGTTTCAGCCAGAATTCCCTAATCTGAACAGAGGTTGTCAGGTGCGGAATGTCCGACCAAAGCGAAGCCCAGCTCTCCTCTGAGATTGAGCAACCTAATGTGTTCTCCCATCCAATTTGTAACAACAGCTTTGTAGGCGGGGGGCGTCCATCAGAAGCCTGTATAGTTGCAAGATTAGGTCTTTGTTCCCTGGGTTTGATATTAAAACATTTTCATAGGATGTAAGGGGCCTGGTTGCCGCCGCACGATTAGGGGGTGGGGAGGGCATGATCCAGTGGCAGACCTGGTAGTATGGAAAGCGTTGGGATTCTTGTAGGCCCAATTCCTCTTTACATGCAACAAACAATTTGACTTCCTCCCCCTGAGAAATATCCCTCAGTTTTCTACAACCCGCCTCCTTCAAGTGGGGGAATGCTCGTGAGTCCAGGCCCGCGAGAACTGCTGGTTATCAAATAGTGGGGTGAAAGGCGAAGGGAATGTCGTGATGTGGTGTAGGCGCACTGCTTGATCCCTCATGTCCTTCACTACCTTCGTAATGTAGCTGTGATGGATATTGCATGGTCGATCTGCTCTCTTGCGCCATAGTTTTTCTGCCATGTGGGGTCCCGCCACCGCCCTCTCCATCTGCACCCACCTCTTATTCTTGCTTTCCCCGAACTAGTCCTTTATAACCCTAAGCTGCGCAGCTCGGTAATACTACTGAAAGTTCTGAAGGCCTACTCATCCTCTGTTTGTGGGGAGCATTAGCGTTCTTAGTGCAATTCGGGGTGTTTTGCTTGATCATATGTATTTGGAGATCAGTTTGTTTAGTGTCTGAAAAAAGGCAGTCGGGATGGGGATTGGAAGGGCCTGGAATAGGTACAGAGTTTGCGGTAGTATGACCCTGATAAAGGGGACCAGGTCTGTAGTGCCCGAATCTGGGCAAACAAGGGATTGAAGGTGGCCTCGTATAGCCCCCTGAACGTGCGCGTGACCATCATGCCCAGGATTCGGATACCATCAGGGACCCACTTGAGTTGTGTTGCTTCTTTCCCCGCTATCAATTCTGCCTGGCCAATAGATAGGTTTAGGATTTCTGATTTTGTAATGTTGATTTTTAGGCCTGCAACCTTGCCAAACCCCTCTAGCTCCTGCAGCGCTGCGGAAAGGGAAGAGACAGGCTCTGTGAGTAGCATGTCATCAACGTAAGCCATCGGCTTATGGGCCTCCCCTCTGAAGGAAATGCCCTTGATTGCATCTAAGTTTCGCAGTTTCACCAGGAGCGGCTCCAGGTGTAGCATGTAGAGCTGGGGGCAGAGGGGACAGCCCTGCCTTGTTTCCCTATGAGGTAGAACCAGCCTTGACAGCTGGCCGTTCACCAAAAGCTGAGCAGGGGGTTGGTGTAATTTGCTTTAATCATCGCTATGAATTTAGGGCCGAACCCCATGCTCTGGAGTGTGTTGAAGAGAAAGGACCATCCGCACGGTCGAATGCCTTCTCTGCATCCAGTGTCACCAGCACTGCCGGGACCCCTTCTTCGCGGCTTTTTCGAACAAATGACAGATTCTTCTAAGATTGTCGTGTGTTTGGCAACCCTTAATGAACCCGGTCTAATCCGGATGGATCAGTGTTGGCATCGGCTGCACTACTCTATTGGCAAGGATCTTGGTATAGATCTTTGCATCCGTATTGATGAGCGCAATAGGGCGGTACGACCCACAGTTGGTGGGATCTTTCCTGGTTTAGGGAAGAGCACGATCTTAGCCTCTTCCATGGAGTCTGTGATCCTACCCGTGACTGCAAAGCAGTTAAAAAGAACCACAGGTCTGGGAGCCAGAGTCGCTCTGAAACGATTATAAAAGGCAGCTGCAAACCCATCAGGGCCTGCGCTTTATTCGGCGGGAGGTTAGCTATTGCAGATAAAACGTCCTCCCGTGTGATGTCCCTCTCGATGATATCCGTATCTGGGGCCGAGAGAGTCTGCAGGAGTGCAGACTTGATATACTCCCTCTGAGAACTATGATCGGGTTGATCCGACGCATAGAGTATCGAGTAATAGGCTTGACACTGTGCAGCTATATGTTCTGTAGTAGTAACCCTATTTCCCGATGAGACTTCGATCGCCTGAATATTCCGGGACACGTTTCATTGCGTTAGCTGTCTAGCCAGAAGCCTATCGGCCTTGTTGGCTTTGATACAATAGCTTTGTTTTAAGTATAGCAAGCTTCTTTCCACTTGCTTCGTATGGAGGAGGTCAAGCTTCCCCTTAGCACATTTTTATTGCCTACGCAATTCTGGGGATGACTCCATTCTGTGCATAATCCGCTTTACTACTACTTCAAGCACTTGACACGTTTTAACCAGTGGGAAGATTTGTTAATCAATGCAGCTCCTTTTTTTAAAATGGCTGCTTCATCAACTGGAGTACTCTATGCATGAAAATGAGGTTCTCGTCCGTGTGTTTCATACTAGGCTCTGGTTTAACCAATTTAACATATGCTTAGGGGTGCAGTAACAATAACTTTAGTTCAGGTTGTTTGTTTAACAGTGAGCCTTGCAGTTGGCCACTGCTTTGGTAGACTTAAGATAGTGTAATGCCTGATGTCCCCTCCCAGGTGGCCAGGGAAAGGCAGATGCTTTGTGATCCTGACCTTGGGGTGGTGTTCTGGGGGAAGATCACCTGGGAGGAAAAAAGGCCCAGTGGATTGAGAGGAATCCATGGGATGAGACACAGTATTTGTCTTCCTCTGGGGAGAAGGGAGGGGGGAAACACAATGCCCAAGTATATAATGACTTGTTGTAATAACCATCTTGCTGCTACATAAGATAAGCATATAAAAAGGAGTGAAATCAATCACAAACTCCTAGGTCTTGGGAGAACAGTGAGCGAACGTCTATGCATAACTGTTTAAAAGTATTGCCTATCCCTTGTCAATCAATTTTGGTTACTAATCCTTATGAGATTCCTTTAAAGAATATTGTGAAGAATACCTTTGTGTTCAAAAATGAAAATCAAGCTCAGAAACCTAACTTTGTAATTAGGGACTTCAAGTCCCATAATGCCCTAAATACTGGAAGTAATCAAGTCATTGATACAAATGACTCACACCCGAGGGAGACAGGGAGGCTTAAAAAGTCCCCTCCGGTGCAGGCCAAGAGAGAGCAGGAGAAGAGCAGTAGTAGTAGTAAAAAGCAGCAGTAGCGTGACTCGTGCAGACAGCCTAAAATGAAGCTGGAGGAGAGAGAAGACGCTGAGACCCACATGTGGCAAATTGCAGCTGCTGGCCGAGAGAGGGTCTGTGCCCCCTGGAGTCTTAAGGGAATAGGTTTTACAGCAGGAAGCATGCAGGAGAGAAGTTTGCCTGTTCGAGGCCAAGTTTGCAGAGGCTGTGCAGCGTGAAGCAAAGGCAAGGGAAGCTTTCCTTCCCCGGATGACATCTTAAGTGGCTGGCATGCACTTGAGGACCTAGAGGAGATTTCTGGTGGCTGGCGTGCATCAGAAGACATCCGGAGTAAGAGTAGCTCCAAATGCAGGTGGCGTAGACGAAGGCGGACTGAAGGAAGCAGTTTGCAGAGATGCGCGTAGCCACAGAATGAGATGTCCTGCTAGTGGCAAGGGGAATGGAGTCTCATGGCTTACCCGGTGATTTCACAGGTTTAGATCGACCCCGGAGCGCTCCATTCTTGCTTGCGTGGATCACAGGCATTCAGAGAGTGAGCAACGCTCACGTAGGAGTGAAAGAAGTTCAGAACACAATTTTGAATACCAAACTATTGAACAGCAGCAGATGCGACACTTGTGCAGGAGGGAAAGTGATTCCCAAGCTGATTTTGAATCTCTAACTAATGAAAGGCATCGTATTGTAACCAAGGCGAATTACTAATGTTAAAAGTGTGAGTTCGTGGAAAGCCCAGCAAACCAAGGGGGCAATATTGGTAAAAGCGAAGATTTGCAATCATTGTCCAAACCAAGAGAGACTAAAACCTAGGCAAGTGCAATTTAGTCAATATTGCAAATAGTAGAAGGGGGCTAATGAAAGGTTCACAATCTGGGAGACTATCTGCCCATACCTTATCCAACATATTGTGAAAGCTGGTATAAACTCACATTGCCAAAGCCAAGGGAGAATCCAAAATAAACACTATCCTTGGCAGTCATTGGTTACCGGTGTAGTGGGGAAACAATAGTGGCAAAAAGGCTGCCCTTCTGGGGAATGGATATCCAGACGGAGAGGAGCATCATTTGTAGAATAATATTAACCACTTAAGTGCCATGGGGATTTCTCCCCAGTGCCAGGGCCTTTTTTGGTGATTTCGGTATGTGGCCATTCAATGGCTTGTAACTTTTTTGTTACATGAGGTATCTCGGCCAAATTTGGGTCCTTTTTTTCCCACATGTAGGCGGTCGTAACGCCACCCAGGAATCCTAGGTTGCTGTAGGGGGGTGAGAGAAAATAAGCAAAAAGGGCTAAAAATTTGGGTATTTTCAAAAAATGCCAATAAAATGATCTACAAAGAAGGCTGTGGTTTTTTCCTTGTAAGAGTTAGGAATGAATGGTTTGCTGTGCTGAATTCCCCAATTTCCTGGCTTTCAAGAGCAGGTTGAGTGGAAACGAAAAAAAAATATTTTGATGTGGTTATCAACCGTTTTGTGAGAGGTAGGCGATTTTGGCCATTTTTGCCAATTGGACATGCATGGACGGAATGGAAGAAAAGGGTAGGAAAGCCGAATTGGAGGACAGAAAGGCAAGTATTTCTGAAAAGTAGACAAAATTCCAAGTTTCAGAAGGGGTGATTTGAGTAGGTCAGGCAACAACTAGGTAGGGGAAACTGCCATAGATTGGGGGAAAAGCGGGAAAATGACCGAAAAAAAGGTATGTGTTGGACATGGTTGGCTTGGTACGGCAATGGCTTCTATGAATTTTGAGAAAAGCAATGCTCCGCTACATTCCGCCGACTGGTGCAGTTAGGAGAGCACACATTTATTGTAGTGTTTTACAAAACAAGCAATACCACAAGCCAAACACTGAGCCATGGTACACAGGAGTTTTAAGCTCACGGTCTGAACAGACGCACTTAGCATGTGTAAATCAGGAAAACCAATGTGGTGAGGAACAGCAAGCATACATTTTTTGAAAGAGCACAGGCAGACCTTTTCAGGGGTAGGTGACTTGTGCAGGTTACAAACGTGTATGGTGCCTAAAGCAGCGACTAAATGTAGGTCACATTTGGGAAATGAAAGGGTTGTGTGACAAAGGCCACCAGCAAATGGGTCAAAACGTTATGAAAACCACAGAAACACAACACATGGCCTACCGTCCCACGTTCCCACAGGTGTCCCAATGAAAACGGTACCTCACATGTGTGGGTGCACCTACCTGGCCGCCAAGGGGAAAGCCTAAAACACAAGTAACCCCAAGTCTGTTTTCAGACCGGAATTTGAGACGCTCTGCCTACCGGCACAACATACAGATATGGGCCTCGGGTGTCCAAGCCACCAAGGAAAACCGGGAACCCCATGCATTTCCGAAAAGAGGAAACCCGTGGGAATCCGCAGAGGTATGATTTGCCCAAATCGCCCCAGAATTTATTACCCAGACACCCCCGCAAAGTCCAAAATGTGGGGAAATGTGGGGAAAAACCCACATTTTTCACTTTGTCGGCGGTTCTGGGTAAAATATTCTGGTCCGCTTTGCGCAAGTTGGACCTCTGTGCATTCCTACTGGTGCCCTCTTTTCAGAAATGCATGGGGTTCCCAGTTTTCCGTGAATATTCCTGATATCTTCATGCAATATCCTGTTAAATATACTGGGGCTCTTGCAGTACCCTTGGGGCAGTCGGCGGTGTTCATGCCTTCTCCCACCTAGTGTAAATGCAGTGAGGTATTGGGACCCTGGATCAAGGGGTACTGAAAAGAATGCATTTTTCAAATCGACCACAGTAAAATGAGTGGCCTGTTCTGAAATGCTACACATAATGGAAGTGGGATTCGGGACAAGTGGGAATTCCTTTTGTACTATATCATTGAGTGGGCGAAGGTCCTGGATCATACGCCACGACCCCCCTGTCGCTTTCTTAATCGGATACACAGCCGTGTTGCATGGTGAATTCGATGGGACGATTATCCTTTGCTGAAGTAGTGCACTTAGTGTTTCATGAATCCCTTCCTCTGCTTCTCTGGACAGAGTGGGTATTGCTTGACCCTGGGCAAACTAGCTCCTGGCTTTAGGGTAATCTTTACAAGGGTCACTTCCCACAATAATCCCACATGATGGGGGGGGTTCATGGATCCACAGTTGAGGGGGCACTTGTTGCATATCTGTGTCGTAGTAGGAATTTGGTGTGCTGAACGCAGCCATGAGGGGCCTTGGTACCTTCCGGTACTGTACCATCACTTCACAGGGGATACTAATTTCCCCATCATTGTTGTCTTCAGTGAACAGTTCTACATATGTTAACTTGCGCAATGGTATGTTTGGGTCAATGCACAGTATTGTGCGCCATTTGCATCCATGCACGTCCATCCCTATTGCCACTACTCTCCTTGCAGACACTTGTACTTCTTCTAGATCTAGTGACAAAATTGTGCCAGCAACCACTCGGGGGCAGCTACAGGGCGGAATACGAAATCAGAGGGCACTCACCATTCTTTTCTAGTGAGCTCAATCACTGCTCTAGCCAGGACTCTGATCCCGTACACAAACATGTCAGGATTTACTGGTACCCCCCTCACCTTCAGTTCATTGGCCATGGTATGTATCAACAGCATTTCTCTGAGGGAACACATGCCTGGAGTGGAACAAACAATCCCTTCTTCGGTGATTGATATGGTCATGTTTAACTTGCTAAGCAAATCTCATCTCAATAAATTAACTGGGAAGCTTTCATAGTAGAGAATGGGTGCTCGCACTGTTTTTCCCCCTATCTTGACATCCAAATCTTCTGTACAAGGAACCATGACTACAGCCCCAGAGAACCCTTGCGTTTCGAGACTTTGGTCAGATAACGGAAAATCACCTTCAAATATGCATGATTTCTCTGCCCCGAGTCTACCATAAAGATAAACTGTTTCTTTCCTATCTCTGCCCCCACCAGTGGTTCCTCTTCGCGATTTACGGTAGTGGATTGGACTTGACACGCAAGTTCTCTCTGCGAGCTGTTCTAATCTGGGTGGGTATCTGTCCCGGGGCAAGAGAAAACATTTTCACTGATCACACACTCCCCTTGGTTGGGTGCCGGCGCGCTGTTTGGGGTGGTGGCGAAAGGGTGGGTGTGACGGTGGGCCATCTGGTTGGGGCGGTTTTGCTGTGATTGCATGTTGTGCAGGGGGTGACAGAGTGTATTGTAGCCGGGTGGTGGAGGCGCCTGCAGTGCATATTACGTGGGTTGCTCGTAAGCCCCTTGCGAAAGGCCCTGTGGGCTTCCCGGGTGGGGGTGTCCACATTGCGGGGAATTGTAGTAAGGTTGGTGTTACTGGTAGTTTCCACCTTACCTGCTGCAGCATTCGTGTGTGTGAAGTGGCCCCATCTCCCACACGACCAGCATTGCCCTGGATTCCCTCCTCTACGCCCTTGTCCCCCTTATCTGCCTCCCATCTGTCCCCGGTACCTACCTCGTCCTCTTGCAGGCCTTCCTTGCCCTTTGGGTTCCATGTACTGTTGTTCTCCATCCCACTGCTGCTGCCCGTTATCTGTAGACACTGCAGCCATCCTTGCCTGTGTTGCTACAGACACACCCCGCTGGCTGCTCTGAGGGCAAAGCTGCTGTAACTGCTGCAACCTTCACCAATTTCGTCTACACCAGTTTCGCTTCTTCAGCTTATTTCCACCGAATTGTTTCTTTCTCCCGTTCTTTGATCCTCCTACAGTGGTGTACTATAATGCTCTGAATCTCAGGTCAGCTTTTGGCTTCTATCTCTATTTTATCAAAGGGCCTTGTGTACTTCCTTCGGGTGGCCTCGCTTAATTATGAATTAAAATTGGGAGGTAGACTGGTCCCACGCTGTGCCCGTCTCCGCACACCACATTTCATGAACTCAAAGAATGAACTGCGCAGCATCTTCCTCATCTGCCATAATGCACAGCATTATGGAATCTAAATCGGTGGTGTCGGGGAAGGTTCTCTGCAGGGCATCCCATACCTGTGCCCGAACATTATTGAATGATGCCCCATCATGTGTCATTATGGTCACCCCAGGGAACCCCGCTTTCACCCACACTGTGTCAGCTTGATCTGAGGCTCCTAATATCTCCTATAGCCAGTGGGACACCTGCTGTGTTTTTCTCAAAGGCATAGATCCATTTTGTCGTGCCCACTGTGAGTGGTGGGAGGAACTTAAGAAGAGTGTTTTTGTCCACCTGTGCCCAGGGTACATAATGGGGCCGCCCTGCTCCCTTATGGATAAGGGGCATCTGTAGTTCTGACGTTACCTTCCCGTTGCTCACCTTGGTTCCTTTCTTCTTTGCTAAAGTCATCCTTCCCATCCTGTTTCAAAGCCTTCCTTCCCATGTCTCCCTCACTCTAGGGGAGGCCCATTGCACCTGCTCTATCCCTCCCACGGCACCTTTGTCTGATCGGTCAAAATTGCTCCAATACTCTTCATCCCTCACCGATGCCACTGGCTCATACCCCAAACTATGAGCCTCCCCCTCTCGTTCTACTCGTACAGCCCGTATGGGCGCATTTATCTTTTCTGAAGACGAAGTCCCCTGTTTTCCATCCTTCTTCGGATATAGTAGGGGTACCTCTCGTGTGCTGGGGCCCTCCCTCAGGTTCTCGCCCTGCTTCTCATACAGCTCGCCATCTAGCCAATTTGGTTCAGGTAGTGGTTAATGCCACTTCAAGATCTTGAGTACTTACTCTCGTGTGAGTGGGGGTGATGGTAGATGGGTCATACGCAGGGGGTGGGGCTGTACCTGGGGTGATGGGCGTACTGGCCTCAGATATATACATTGGGTCTGTAAATCCCTCCGCCGCCCTTGTAAGCAATGGGTACATTATCTTCGGTTCCTCTTCCCCCTTCTCCTTTTTTCCTTCAGTTACCCTTATTGCAGCTGGCACTTCCGAACCTTTTTCCTTCTTATTTGTGATAGGGGTTTCTTCGAACATCCTCCACAAATCTACTACATTCCTTCTGCTTTGGAGCTGTTTCCCTTTGTACTTCGCTGTCAGACACGTGGATAGGTGTTCCAATGTTCTCTTATCAAAAGACCCTTCTTCCGGCTAAGCATGTGATAGTCCCTTTCGTTTCATTTACCCATTGGCTGTTGTACTTTTTAATTTGCTCGCTATGCAGGGGGAGATACTTACAAATTTGGGACAGTGGGGTGTCCATCCCCCATGATCGGGACCCTTATATATTTTAAGTATTATTCCCCCAATCCTTGTGGGTCCTACCGTTCCCTGAGCCTCTCTGCTATACTTGAGGCCTTCTTTCTGGGACAGTCAATAATATCTCAAAAGTTCTATTTTAAACATCACAATGCACTTTACAATTACAAACAAAGAACATAAAACAGCTTAAGATCCGACAGAAACCATCCAAGAACAATGAACAAAAAACATAAACCCCACCCCCCCTTTCTTAGAGCATGTTCACTTCATCACTTTCTCAATATTCACATCACCTCTGCCCCTCCTAGACCTTCCTCCACATATTATAAAACACTGAAAACAAGAAGCTAATATAACAAGCTAAAACAACCACTCCTTGTTCCCGAGCCCTCTAATTATATGGGGCTTCTACTTTTATCTCCGTATTTATTCTCTGCACTGGTCGGGACAGTGAACCGCAGTGCCGCCTTCCCCCTTTCGGAGCTAGGTTCCCATATCTCCTCTGTATCTTCTCCTTATTTCTCTATAAAAAAACTAACAGCCATAAAAAAAGGAAAAAAGTGCTTTACTCCAAACGGTCACACAATGCATTCACATTCGACCCTTGCATGTTCCCCCTCAATCACACTGCTCTATATTCCCCAAATTCCCTCATTTGTTTTTCCTTGCAATTTATACTCGCGTGCCCGTGTTCTTCCAAGAGCCTCCGTTCGCGGTCTATCCACAACGTCTGGGGCTGGACCCGTCTCAGGCGAGCAGTGCGGTATTCGCAAAGCCAGAACCAAGAGGAAACTTTTATTTTTGCGTATACGTTTTTTGGGGACTGGTCAGCCGTAGGTGGGGGCGACCTTGCCGGAGAAGCCCTGGATCTCGCTGCAGGTACGGGGGTCTTGAAATCACGCTAAGGGGTCACCAAATGAAGGTGGGTGCCCAACACGCGTCCTCGCAATATGCAAAAATAAGGATAACGCACCCAGTCAGGGAATGAGACCAAGAGATAAGTTGCAAGGATAACAAAAGGTACATGGGCAGCACATTATAAGAAGTAAAATTGTCATCAACTATGTCATCATATACAGTATAAAATTAGGGTGAGTATTGGTGGAGCCGTACTGCACAGCCTGCTCTATAGGGGATGCCAGGCTGCAATTGGCCGCTGTTTCCCAGTCAATCTTGTGGCACGTGGGTCAGCTGGGCTCATCTCTGTGGTGAAGGCCCGGACAAATATGAAACATCTCTGACTGTCTAAGCTAAACAACAGGAACTGATAGTAAGAGAATCATGCCGAACATAAAATCCTTGCATGAATGGGGGTCCTTGGAGAAAATGGGTTAATATATTGGCATTCTGACCTCTGCATTCAGAACTTCATTGATACCAGGGTCCCGCTCCCAGGTGTCTCCCTCTGGGGGTTTGATCTACTATTTATGTTCCCTGACGCCTCATGTCACTGACACACATGTTTTGATTTCGAGAGAATATGCTGCTACACAGGATTAAGTCTATGGTGGGTGTTCTGGAATGGTCAGTATGAGGGGGTTAGATGGGTATCGACATGAAAGAAAATGGAGGTCAGGAACTGGTTTTCTCTGGCCTTGCGAGGTGGGGGATGAGAGGGCATGGGCAGTTTAGTGAAGATGAATGGGCACTGGTGCTGGGGCCTGCTTCGATCTCACGCTCTGCAAAGAGTACATTCTGGCGAAATGATGCTAAACAATTGCAACAATAAACGGCTGGACTTCTGTGAGAACAAGGCTTGCACGGAGCTAGCAAGGACAGGGGAGTGGCAGTGTCTTGGGCTCTCTGTGTGAGACGCTGGGGATGGGAGAGCTGAGTTTAGAGGGATGATTTTTGGGCCTAGTGAAAAGATGGCATCTGCGCCAAAGCAAAATGGCGTCTGTTTTCTGGCCTGTAACCAACGTTATTTGTAGAAGTCTCTATGTTGTATCATAAGGGGAAATGCCCAGGGGGAGGGGTGTCTCCCCCCCTTGGCTTAGACGCAATCTATTTGTCGCAGGAAGGGCTAGGGGGTGGGATTGGACCTTCCCAACACTAGTAACATGAGCAGGTAGTGTGCTATGTGCTGCATCATTAGCGATAAAGATAACGCGATAATACATTTATAGCCTTAAGTTTGCCCCTACATTGTAACCACCCGTGCATTATGTGGATTCCCCAGCTGATGCTACCTAATGACCGAAAAGTCATTTGCATTCATAGCGCAGAACCCACCATGTATTCCCTTATAGTTTGCTCAATTTCTAATGCCTGATCTGGGAAGAATAGCTCACGGGCAATGCTCTGGTCTTGTGAGCAAGCCAAAACTGAGCAGCATGAGTTTGGTACCCAATCCGCTACTGTGCTTAAAGGCTGGAGTTTGGTATGAAGCTTAATATACAAAACCAATGTCATTTCTTTTTAATAAAAAGTGTTAAGAAGGATCTCCTCCTGCAAAGTAGCAGTGAGGAATGATGAGCAACATTAAATCCTATTAGCTGTTGATTTGATGGTGTTTGCCAGTTTTTCAAACTGTTACAATATGTACTAAGAAAGGATCAATGAATATGAATTAACCTTGTCAAAAATTCTCCACAAAATGTCTCATTTCCCTTTTGGAAATGTGTTTAAGGCCAGTTTTCCAGTGGGAATGCAGTTTTGTTTATGTTATGTAGTTTTCCCAGAGTTCCTCACTGGTGTACAGGACCCCCATACTGTGTTGCAGATTAGTGGCCCTCATTATGAGTCCGGCGGTAGCCGTGCCGGTAAAACCGGCAGGCGGCCGCCGGACCTGTAGTGAATTACCGGCGCCGGATTTACCGGGGCATTACAACCCCAGTGGTCTGGTAAATCCGGCGCCAGCAATTCTGTTAATCCCCATTCCCCTGGAGTCCGATAAGACTCCATGGGAATGGAGACCGCGGAAACACTGGCACCATGTCGTAATGGTGTCAGTGTTTCCGTGTATCTCTGCGGCAGGGTGTCGTTCTGCCCGCCAGGTGCGACCTGGCGGGTGGTACGCCACCCGCACGCAGAACTTGTAGTTTGCCGGTCCGCAAAACGGTGCCAGTACAGTTTTACCGGCACTGTTAATTCAGGACCGGCAAACTTGTAATGAGGACCACTGTCTTTGCCATCATTGTATTATGATGCGACCCACATCTTCTTTTGGAAGGAAACTCATTTTGTCATGCTTATTTAAAACAATACGATTCATAAGCAACCTTTTCATAAAAGGAACCGAAGCCAAATAGACATAAGTTCTGTTATAACAGGCTCATTATTATCAAGGGTAAATAGGGTTTCAAACTTGTTTGATAGTTATCTCCCCTGTTTTACAGATGGGTGACTCATCGGTGTCACCCAAGTCTCACAAAGTAGTATCTGTTTCACCACCATGTGAATGTGAGCTTGTCAAAGCCACCCCAGATTTCAAATGAATACACTTCAATTGATAACAAAAAAAAACACCCTCTTCATGGTGCTCTCTTAGTACCTGCTTTAGCTGCTTCGGAATGTATTTTTTTTTTTCTCGGCAGAGGGCGCCGTGCTTCGATGTCGTCGAGTCGAAGTCCCTCGAAGGCCTCTGTCGAGGGTGACGTCACCGGGTATACAAGTAGGACGCGCGGTGCCCATTGGCCTCAGTTCCGTTTTTCCGCAGTATGTGTTGCTTCGGAAAATCAATAGTTCTGTGACGCAGTTATTGTGAAGCGATATTCGAGAATGTCCTCGTCGTCGACCCCAACTACCCCGCGTTCGGGGTTCAAAAAGTGTAAATCCTGCAGTTCGAAAATGTCCATCACGGATCCGCACCGAGAATGTCTGTGGTGCTTCGGTGAAGGCCACGACATGGAGGCCTGTACGAAGTATCAGGCAATGACGGGGAAGGCCTTGCGAGAGAGGAAGGGAAAACTGCAGGTAGGTCGAAAACCCGACCGAAAAGCCTCTAGCGTTGAGTCGAGGTCCCATGAGGAGAAATCTCCTCAACGCGAAAGGCAAAAGCATCAGTCTAGGTGCTGAAGTGGTTCACACCCCTCTTCGTCTTTGACTAAAAAGTCTAAAAAAAGACGCCACCGGTCCCCTTCCACTTTGTCCTCAGACGAATCCCCCAAAAGAATGAAATGCCCCACAAAACATTCTTCCTCCGAAGAATGGGAAGCATTTAAAATTAAAATGATGGAGGTGTTTGAAAAGGCTAAGCTTCGGTCTGCGCCTTCCTCGGAAGCCGGCCCGGGAGCGTTACCGTTCAGACACTCGTGCGCCCTCGAGCCCGGGTGATCGAAGGAGAAAAGATCAGGAACCCTCCAGGACCCCGAGCGAAAAAGAATGGTCGAGTCGACCGTTTGAGGTCACTGACGCCGTCCGGAACCCGACACACCTCAAAGGGTGAGCCTTCGAAGAGCGCCTCGACGCCCTTGAAGCCAGCTCCGTCGACGACCACTATTTCATCGACGCCGTTGTCGACGTCGACCCCAAAGCCCTCGGCGCCAAATGTTTCAAAGGCTTCAATTCAGCCAGAAGCTGTCAAAATAGCAGCAAAAGAAAAAGCTGCAAAGGCTGTAAAGCCTTCAGTCTCTACTGCTACACCTCTCCCAGAAACCTTTTTTAAACCTCTTCCAAGGAAAGAATATTTTAAATCCTTAACTTCAATTTTTGAAGAACAAGTGAGGTCTGAGGAGGAGGATGTTCCTTTTGGCCTGGAATATGGCACTCCCAGAATGACTGATTTCTGAGGAAAGCAGAATGAGAGATCTGGTGGAAACCTTGCATAATGCAAGTGGAATTGATACTTCACCTGAAACAGTTTTTGGCAGGCCAGAACCAGGGGAACATGCCAGTCCCTCATACAGGCAGCTAATGACAAAGGTGGTTGAATATTTACGATGGGCTAGACTACCAACTCAGTTCATCCAGGATGATCTGACCGATATATTGGATCATGGTCCCATCGAAGATCCGATTTTACCCTTCCATGTAGCCTTACAAAATAGGGTGGCCAAAAATTGGGCGACCCTGACTCTATTCCTCCGGTGAATAAGTCCCTCACGTCAAAATACCGCCCTTCCAGTAGCGACCCCGGCTATCTGTCCAAACACCGTACTCCGGAGAGTCTGGTGGTCCAGGCAGCCACATCTTCAAATAAGTTGGCGTACTCTTCCATCCCTCCGGATAGGGACGACAAGCGTGTGGATGGTTGGGCGCGCAAGGTATTTTCAGCTGGGAGTATGGCGTTAAAATCGGCCAACTCCACATGTGCCCTGGCAAAATTTTCGTACACTCTGTGGGAGTGCATTGCAGTGGCGGCGGAGCACATACCAAAAGGGGAAGAAAGGGAATGATTCCTAGCCATTGTTAGAGATGGAAAGGAGGCCATGCAGGAATCCCTTCAGTCTGGTTTGGACACTGCAGATAGTGTGAGCAGGTCCATGGCCACTAGCACGGTATTGCGCAGATTTGTGTGGTTGCGAAAGTCGGGTTTCGCACCAGACGTGCAAAACCGTCTTTTGAACATGCCCTTTGACGGGTCTCACCTTTTTGGCAACAAGGCTGACGAGAGCCTTGAGAGGTTGCAGACCTCAAAAGCGGCTGCCAAATCTTTAGGAGCTGCTATTAGGCAACCTCAGCCTTTTCGTGCATTAGGACAATCTTGGAGGGGACGATCCTATCGTTATTTCTCCTCGTATGGAAAGGCGAGAGGAATGGCCAGTCAAAGAGGCCAGAAAACAAGCCACTCGTGCTGGACAAGGAAAACGTGCAAAGCAAGCCCCAGCTGCAGCCTCTTTACCATCAGCGGCCGCAGCTACCGCCACAAAACCACTTTGAGGACTTGCATCACAAGACACCTGTGGGAGGCAGGCTGTCACAGCATCTGCAAGAATGGCGACCCATTACTTGAATGTTTGGGCTCTAGTACTAATAGCCTAAGGTTACTGCCTTCCTTTTCTAACGCAACCTCAAAGCAATCCACCAGGGAGACACTCTTTGAAGTTTCCAGACCCGCTCCTACTGCAGGAAGTCTTAACCCTGCTGGAGAAAGGTGCCATAGAACCAGTACCTGTAGCGGAAAGGAACAAGGGATGGTACTCCCCATATTTTTTGATTCCCAAAAAGGACAGAGGACTGAGACACATCTTGGACTTAAGAGGCTTGAACAAGTTCCTCTGGAAGGACAAGTTCAAGATGGTCACTCTTTCTCAGATCCTTCAGGCCCTTCAACTTCAGGATTGGTTGGTGTCATTGGACCTCCAGGATGCTTATTTCCATGTGCCAATCCATCTCAAGCTCAGAAAACACCCGAGGTTCGTAGTTGGCGATTCGCACTATCAATTTCGAGTCCTGCCATTCGGGTTGACCTCCGCCCGAGGGTCTTCACCAAGTTAATGGTAGTGGTGGCAGCGCACCTCAGGAGGGGGAGGGGGGGTTCACATCTACCCCTACCTGGACGATTGGTTGATCAGGGCACGTTCTGCCGAACAAGCCCTGGATCATCTGAAAGTCACCTGCCACTTCCTCCACAGACTGGGCTCAATTTCAAGAAGTCACAAATTACACCTTCCCAACAGCTCCAGTACATAGGGGCTGTATTAGACACATTTCCTTGGGAAAGAGCTCGCCTCCCAAGTCGAGGGCTCAAGACATTCTTCAGATGGTTTCCAA
Organism: Ambystoma mexicanum; assembly: GCF_040938575.1. Classification (NCBI taxonomy): domain Eukaryota; kingdom Metazoa; phylum Chordata; class Amphibia; order Caudata; family Ambystomatidae; genus Ambystoma; species Ambystoma mexicanum. The sequence continues at coordinate 629,068,736 of NC_090922.1, read as the reverse complement.
ATTCCAAAATTGCCCAAAATCTCCGGGCCTACGACTTCTTGAGGTTGTTCGGCCTCATAGCATCCTGCATTTTCCTAGTGCCAGAAGCACGCCTGAGGATGAGATCCCTTCAATGGGCTCTAAAGACTCAATGGTCCCAATTTTTAGGTCAAATGACGGATCTCCTTCAAATTCCGAACAAGGTTCGGCAGGATCTTCTGTGGTGGGCTTGCACAGAGAACATCCTAAAAGGAGAGCCTTTTTGGCAACCATGGCCGGAGATTACAGTAGTGACAGACGCCTCACTCATGGGGTGGGGAGCTCATGCCAACGATATGACAATCAGCGGTCGTTGGTCTCCATCGGAGTCCAAACTACACATCAACCTTTTTAGAGCTGAGCGCAATCAGACCAGCGCTGAAGGCTTTTCTGCCATTTGTCAGACGAAAACATTTCCTGATAATGACGGACAACACAGTGGCCATGCATTACCTAAACAAAAGAGGAGATCTAGGGTCACTACCTCTGTGCAGAGAGGCAATGCAGCTCTGGTATTGGACAATTCAAGAAGAAATCTCCTTAACGGCAGTTCATCTAGCCGGAGAGGAGAATATGACGGCGGACGCTCTGAGCAGGCAGAGTACAGTGTCCCCCGAGTGGGAACTGACTCAGGATGTCCTTCAGGAGATCTTCACCCTTTGGGGAACCCCTCAGGTAGACCTGTTTGTGACCAGAATCAACCGGAAGTGCGAAAAGTATTGCTCGAGGGAATTTCCCCCGAGAGGAGCCATAGGGGACGCGTTTGTGGTGGAGTGGACCTTCCTACTGCTATACACGTTGCCTCCGATTCCCGTCATTCCTCAAGTCATTAGGAGATTGAGACGGATCGGAAACCGCATGATCCTAATTGCCCTGGATTGGGCCAGGAGAACGTGGTACCCGGACCTTCTAGACATGTCCATCTGCCCTCCGTTACGCCTTCCTCAGAGAGAGGACCTTCTCTCACAAATGGAGGGCCAGGATCTCCATCCAGAGGTCAAGACTCTCAACCTTCATGCTTGGTATCGGAAAGGCTGAGATACAAGGATTGGGACCTTCCAGATGACGTCATGGAGGTGTTGCTTTCGGCAAGAAGGCCAGCAACAAAATCTCTATACCGTTGTTGTTGGAAGAAGTTTTGCAACTGGTGCGGGGAAAAGAATGTTGATCCTTTTCTGTGTTCTATCCCGGAAGTGTTGTCCTTCCTCTTGTCCCTGGCACATAGAGGCCTCAATGTTGGGACCATTAAAGGTTATCGTGCAGCGCTTTCCATTTTCAAGTGCTCTTCGGAAGAATGTTCCTACTTTAAAATTCCTTTGATAATACAATTCTTAAAGGAACTCACCAATGTGTTCCCTTCTTCTCCTTTCCAAGTCCCAGTTTGGAACCTTAATCTGGTTCTAAATTTTTTAATGTGTGCCCCTTTTGAACCCTTGCACACTTGTCCATTAAGATTACTAACGTTGAAAACCGCTTTCCTGGTTGCTTTAACATCTGCACGAAGAGTTAGCGAATTGCAGGCACTGTCTTCTGGGCCACCCTATACTGTGTTCCACAGGGACAGAGTGGTATTGAGGGTTAAACCCTCATTTTTACCTAAAGTTGTGTCTGATTTCCATTTAAATCAAAAAATTATTCTGCCCGCATTCTATCCTCCACCTCATCCCACTAAGGAGGAGGAAAGATTGCATAGGCTGGACCCGAGAAGAGCTCTAAGCTTTTACATTTCTAGGCTTTCCAAGCTTAGAGTGGATAATCAACTTTTCATTGGCTACACCGGAAGGAAATTGGGTCAATCGGTGTAAAAAAAAAATCACGTTGGATTGTGCTTTGCATTTCAGAATGCTACAGTTTGGCATGCAAAGATCCACCATAAGGCTTAAGGGCCCATTCTACCAGAGGCATAGCATCTTCGACAGCCCTTCAAAGAGGTGTTCCCATAAAATCTGTTTGTGAAGCAGCAACTTGGTCATCACTGCACACTTTTTCTAAATTCTATAGTCTCGATGCTTCCCAGTCTAAAGAGCTTGCTTTTGGTAAAGCAGTGCTATATTCGGCTATATAATATTAAAAATCTACTCCCTCCTCCAGAGAGTTTTCTACACTGGTTTGGGAGTCTATCTAAGATGAGGAATACGGTGGAGGACACAATCCATTCGAAGAACAAGTTACTTACCAACTGGTAACGTTCTTTCGACTGGATGTTCCTCCAACGTATTCCTCATCGCCCTCCCATCCTACCCCTCTGTAGATTTTCCGGGTTATTGCCACTTCAACTCTCGCAAGGCTGACACCTGACTACCTACACTATCTATTTAACAGAGCAAGAGGGGGAAAAACAGAACTGAGGCCAACGGGTGCCGCGCATGCTACTTGTATACTTGATGACGTCACCCTCGATGGAGGCCTTCGACTCAACTACATCGACGCATGGCGCCCTCTGCCGAGAGAGAGAAAAAAAAATAATAATTCTGAAGTAGCTAAAGCTGGATGGAATACATCTAAGATGAGGAATACGTTGGAGCAACATCCAGTCGAAAGAACATTACCAGTTGATAAGTAACTTGTTGTTCTATACACGAGGGCCTAGGAAGTAGGCCCAGTTTTCTTTAGGGCAAAGGTCCAGGGTTGATTGCACAAGCGGAACCACTGTGCAAAACTGAGCTTAGGTTACATAGTTCTGGGTGCAGACTTAGATGGCTGATTTAAGTCTGAGTTATCCACTGGTGGTGAACATGGATCTAAGATCAAGACTCAATGGCAAGAATCGATCAGAAACAACATTAGTGAGAGGTAAGCAATTTGTTATTTTTTTGCTAATTGAGGTAGTAGCCTAGTTTTTTGGTGTCCTTGCTTATTTTAGTAGACAGTGGGAATGTTTTCCAAAGTCTCACTTTGCACTGAAGACTTCAACTGCATTTTAATATAATGCTGGTAGATCATATGAATACCCTTGTCTTGGTACCAAATGAGTACCAGGGCAGGGGTACCCCCAACATGCCCTTATTGTTTCTGATGGAGTTTTCTCAGAGGTTCTTGCTAGCCAGGCATTAGAAGTTGGGATGTATTTAAAAATGTAAGGACATTTGTAGCACGCAACAGTGTGGTCCCCAATATGGAATCACTATTTTTATTTTGTTTGTCCATGAAGATGACACGCTAGAGCATAGTTTTTCCAAAAGCCCAAAAAGAGCAATGCATATTCTCCGATTAAAAGAATATTTCTAATTTCTAAATTAAGGTATTTATTCTTAATAGCACTTAACCCATTTCTATCGACTTAAGTGCAGTTTATGATACCTTAAATATGTTTGTGTTTCAGTAATTAGTCTACAAAGTTTGCAAATCCTTAATTACAGAGAAAAGGCATTGCCAGTCACATGTATTAGCAATTACGGCCAAGAGACCTAATCTAAAATGTGAATCAAATAATCTCATTTTTTCAATAGATAATTTACACACGCATTGCTGAAAGCAAACCAGGGAATTATTTTCCATTATGGTGTGATTTCATCACTTAATAGATACAGGCATCTTTTCCCTGTCATAAAACAATCCATAAACCTCTTAATTTTTATTTCCGTGTTCCAAGTAGGTTTGTTACAAAAACGTTATCATTTAATTAAATTCCACACCATATACTATTCCCTAATACTGTAATAATTTCTTTAAAACAAAATGTTTATTTTAGATCTCAATTAAGACATAAGGAATTATTTTTTATCCTTAATCAATTTAAGAGGGCTATTTTATAGCTATTGTGTCAATTTTATTATCTAAACTAATTATTTCTAATTGAAAGCTTCAATGGGTATATATTTCATTAACTAAATTAGTTTTTTTTAAATAAAACACTGATTTATAAATACAAGACATTTTAGCCTTAAAATGGCAGCCATAAATAATGCAAAATGGACAAGCTTAATTGAAAATGTCCACAAAATACCACAAATTCAATTTTAAAATGTCAAATATTTTGCAATAAATATTTGCTCTTTAGGTACTGACTAATGTAATTTGTAATTTATATAGATTTCCAAATATATATATGTATCCAATGTATTTAAAATGTTTCCTCTTAACATCTATTAAAAATTCTGTTTTTTTCTCGAAGACCATTTATTTTTGAACACCATGATTGCTGATTTCTTTCTCTTCGGATTCAGTTCTAAATTCAGATTATGAAAGTAATCACTGTTATATTAAGAGCTGTGTGCAAATGCATATGTTTTAAATCCAGAATGGCTGTTTCACCCAAAATAAGTGGTATAATAAATTAATCTCAAATTCTGCTGTGTACAAGTTTAACGAAATACATAACCCCATTTCAATCCATTGTGTATAGCGTAATACCTGTAATTATCTGGTTCTGTTTGTAAGAGTCTGCTTTGTTAAATGGTTGGGGAAGTGGATTCATGAGCAGTGCACCAGTGAGCTTTGCCATTGATTACTGTGATAGAATACTCCCCTTTCATCGAAGGGTTTCACCCCCTGAACTTCTATGCCAAGTACCGCCCTTAACTTGCTTCCTACAGCATGTCTTCTTCTCATACCCTGGCCCCTCCAGCCCCAACCCTCCATGTTAGGGTTGCACCCCTCCCGGCGTACTCCCCCCTTTTCCACTTGCTCAAACCACTTAACCTCCTCTGCCCTTATCTCCTTTCTTCCATGTCTGCTCACTCTCCTGCACTTTCCTCTTTCTTTGGCAGGCGTGTTTGGGTGTAATTTCATATGCAGCCTTTTGTGTGGGTGGTACAGGAAACCTTCCAAACTAAATATTTGTTATGTACAGCAGGTAGTTGTTTCTTAGTTCTGTTGAAGTATTTTTTTTTTTAACCTAATGTGACGCATGCATTCTTGTCATTAAGGTATCGGAAGCAGATGGATGAAATGCAGAAAGCTTTCAATAAAACAATAATAAAACTTCAGAACACAGCAAGAATAGCAGAGGAGCAGGTAATCATATTTTCTACTTGTAATTTTTTTTTAATTTTACTCAATCTTTGGGAAAGGGCAGCAGTGGTTTTCTTCAAGCTTGTACCAAACAGTCACATCTCTTGTATCACTCTCTCTAATATTATCCCCAGTCCAGGCTTAAATGATCATCAGATGCAAGGTTTTGCTTGCCATGCAGGTCTACATACAGCCATTTATACAAAACTGTTCTTTAGGTACTTCTTTTGGATGTGCATTAATAACATAGCAGCAAAAATGATGTCTGTAAAAATAAAAAATACATTTCTTTTTTTAAAAAAAACTAAAACATAAATAAATAATTCGCGGAAATAATGCTGTGGTTTGACCGGGTAAAGGTGTACCCATTATACCATTTAAGGGGAGCGGGTGTTGCGGGGGTGTCCCCTGCATCCATTACATGGATTGCAGCAGCAAAACCACTGCCTTTTTGCCGTGATTTTGTGTGTAAACGCCCATTTTTGCTGCGATTTTAACACATAGAACCTTCTTTTGCAGGTGCTGTAATTTTTGAACTTCATTGTTTTGAGTTTTATAGCTATCTCCTTGGAAGTCTTCTGGCTTCATGAGCTGCTAGTCATTTTGCAGAATCTTGGTGACAGACCGCCAAAGCTGATTATGATGTGCCTGGCACTTAATCATTACTGCAATGTTGCCCCCGGGCCCTTTGCCTACAGTGCCTGGGAACAGATCTTAGCGTGCATGTTTGCGCCTCATAGTATGTGCTCCTCGCTTCAACCCCATCAGGCTCCGGAGTATATTTTTTTGACCAGCTCCACCAGGACTCTGAGGTGCTGTTCAGGTGTAACTCCATCAACCACACTGTGGAGCCCCTCGACCATGCACCGAGAGAAAATACAAACAATACCACTTGACCATTTCAACATAATGGCTAAAAATGTTGGGGGTTGCCTCCCTGACTGGACTTTACACCGGGGGTGCTGAATCCCAAGATGATTTTTATCCAAAATCAGCTCTTTCCAAGATTGCTGTGACACACCAGTTTTGTTGCACACCGATGCCCAATTGCTCACCCAGCACCACCCATAAAATCAAAAACGGACATACACCGGCCAGGTGTAGATGTCATACATCTAACTGAATGGCCCCAAGACTGGACAGATTGTAGCATTCTGAAAGGTAGAGGACGAACCAGCTTATCGTCTAACAGCCCACCCTCCATGAGCTCCAGTGTAACCAATATATACTTTGTTGTAACCTAAGTGATGCGCCCGGATGCCCTCGGGCCTGGTGTGCTTTATAAATAAATAAATACAAATTCAATCTTCATTAAGTCCCTTGTTGAAACATTGTGGCTGTCAATCCTCTCTGCGATAGATGGTGAAAGCTCTACTTTACCTCAGCTGGTTAAGGCAAGCGTAGATAAGAGGAAGAAGAATCTTCTGAGAGAGATAGAAATGGCCTTCAGGAAAAGTCGATTTCACCCGTAGTCACTTTCTCCTTATAGATCAAAGACGATACAAGGAGGTTTCCCAGAAAGAGCCTGGAGCACAGTCACCCAGCAAGTGGCAGTGATCGCAACCAGGAAAATCATCAGCTGTGAGCAAGCTCAAATAACAGGACCCGCCATAAGGAAAGTCAAAACAAGATTCAAATCCCATTCAGGAACAATAAGATGGGTGTGGTGGATACAGATTAGATGGTCCCCACAAACATTGCATAACAGTGGGGCTGCTGAAGAATTAGTCATGCTTAGGAGTCCTCTTAAAGACCGAAATAATGGCTAAGAACCCTTTCAGAGTGCCAGTGTTAGGGCTCGGCTAGGCCAAAGAGAGCAGAAAGTCAAGGATGCAGGAGTTCAGGCAGACCAAACGTTCATGAACTCTTTCTTGACATTAATACGAAAACATACACCACCTTCAGACATAGATGGACGTGGTGGCGTGCCTCCTGGCAGAAATATATACATCCCGCACACTGTCAAATAAATCCCATTTCTTATACCTTAGCCTTTCAGTATCCATGCATGAAGGCTGAGGCTGCTGAGGATTGAGTGGAGGACCCTGTCCTCCAACTTGGAGAACAGGTCTACTATTACCGGGAGGTTAACAGCAGGACAAATGGACATGATCTGAGTGTAGTGGGTATCATGTCCCCCAGGCCCAGTCTGGGGCAATCAAGATCATGTGGACCTGAACTTCTGCAGTCAAATCGGTGAATCAGTGGAATGAAAAACAGAAGGAACAAACTGGGGAAATTGAAGTTTCACTCTGCAATCAATGCGCCCCAAAGATCTGGGGGGTGGGAGGGCAACTACTTGAAGCAGATCCACTTGCATGTCCTGTTGACAATGGAGGGGAAGAGGTACAACTGAGTGGTTCCTCCAAAGAGCGAAGATCTCGTTCAGAACTCCCATGAGTAAGATGTAGACATCTGCCTGTTAAATGCATCTGCAACCAAGTTCTCTGTACCAGCAAGATGGGCTGGCAACAGAGATGTCATATTTCAGAGACCAGATTCACAGTCTCATCACTTCCCCGCACAATCTTGCATGTTGTGGTGTTGCATGGCCATGTGTGGTCTGTTAGAATCGGAGCTAACCTGTGTTGCACAGAACAAAGCAAAACTGTCAGAGCCATTTTTGACAGACTTAACACCAGTTTGTTAACATGCTTCCATGCATCGGCAGGGGATCACAGCCCAGTCAATGTCAGATCATTCGGGTGAGCACCACAGCCTTTCAGTGAAGCATCTGCGACCACTGCGAGTTGTGTGCATGGCTGCCGCAGAGACTGTCCTCTCAGAACATTGTCCCCTTTAACCCACCACAGAAAGTCCTGCGATACTCTGTTGAAGACCTAAAACCGGTCTGACAAGTCATCTTGAAACTGAGGCCAGGTACGTTGAAGCAGCCACCCAAGCAACCGCATGTGTAACCGGGCCTCTAGTACTATGAACACACAGGATTCCTTGAGGCCGAGAAGACGAAGGACAACTGACTTTGGGATTAGATTCTGGGTATGGAAGAGACAAACCATCTGCAAAATGCTTGCCACCCATTACTTGGGATAGAAGGCCCTACCCGAACGAAAGTCCAGAACCACCCCCAATGAAGTGAAAGGACTAGGATGGCATGAAATTTAACTTCTTGAAGTTCAGTGAGCATCACTAATTTTTGGAGTAGATGATGGATGTGGTGCAGGTGGGCTCACATCAGGTCTGGAGTGTGAACTCGATTGATCCAGTCATTCAGGTAGGGAAAAACTTGAAACCTTTCTCCCCTGTGATGTGCACCCACCAGGACTGTTGTGAAAGATGTCCTCTTTGTTGCTTTTGCTCCATAGACATCAATGGGACACCCAACTTTCTGCTATTGTTCTGAACTGGTTTTGAACTTAGAAGGCCATTAAAATCTAATTAACTTACTGGCCTGGTTATGGTCATCTTTGTTTTGGGGGCACTGAACAGTCCCTCTGGCTATCTGTGCAGGAGAAGAACAAATTACCTAACTCTTGGCAGTGTTCTTCCTGATTGATGTCCCCCCTCCCCCTATGGATTCCTCATCTTTGATCTCCATCTACCAGCAGAGCTGCTCTAAGGTAACTTTACCGAGGAGTGCAGTGCGACTCCGTTCAAAGCATCTACACACTCAAATATGACATAAGGGGAAAATATATATAGAGGCGCTGAAATACCAGCCCCCCAACCCCCTGTGACCTTTGTTCCACCCTTTTTTCCAAGCAATCTGAAGCTGATGGACTGCAGAATCATGGTGTACCAGCTCGCCACCAAGATGGGCTGGTGGGGAGGGCGATGAGAAATCTGCTGGCAGAACATCCATCAGAAAGCATATTACAGAGAGGGGAGTAATTCTTTCTTCTAATGGGTTCTTTCCTTCCACAGATTTGTCATCTTTGATGCACTCCCAAAGCAGTACGCAGACCTGGAGGAGGGAGGATAACGAGGACAACACCTAAGTGAGAAAACTCTGAAGAACATCTGTGCCAAAACGAGCGTCCTGACCACACATAGAATCTAAGCAGTAATGTTTAGCGAACGTGTGCAAGCAACCAGACGTAGCTTCTATGTCAAATGTCCGTAACTGGGACTCCACGTTTCAGAGACAATGTGGCGGCCAGTCTTCTGGAGGAGTGTGCCGTGAGAAGACCTTCAGACCTGGCAGATCATAGCATTATGAGAGAGATTGATCCACCTTGACAGGGTCTGTTTAGGCACAGCCCTGCCAGCATGGGAACCAACATAGCCAAAGAAAATGTGGACATCTTTCCTGGCCTCTCTCGTCTGAGAGACATGGCAGCTGAGGGCGCCCACACTGGGGCAACCTGATGGAATCGTTCCTCTGCCATGGAAGGATGGGGCGGAGGAAATAAGGCAAGAAGTTGGGTCTTTTGAGAGATAAAAATGAGAGATCAGCTTCTGAAGGAAAGGTGGTCTCACTCTTTTCTTTAGAGAAAACCCAGGGGGGTTTAACTGACAATGTGTGGATCTTTTTCAACTGTCTAGCAGAAGTGATGGTGACCAGGAAAGTCACCTCAAGGGTGAGTAATCTTAACGAACAAGAATGGCGAGCCCATTTGATATGTTCACAATTTAAATCCCATGCTGTAACAAACTGGCGTGGAGGAAACATATTACAAACACCCCTCTCGAATTGCATGACTCTAGGGGATTGTGAAAAAGGAGACCACCTCCCGAGTGCTCTTGAAGTCCAAAATGGTAGCATGATACTCCTTCACAGTGCCAATCTGCAGGCACGTCCGGGCCACAGCAGAACATTCAAAACAGATGAAGTGGAACACACAAAAGGGTCCAGATCCCTCTCCCGTCACCAAGCAACAACGTATCCCCCCTACAGTCATAATTGGGTTATGGTGACAGGCTTTCGAGCAGTAGTAGCACATCCAGAACATCCTATGACAAATCCCATTCCTTATACCTCAACCTTTCAGCAGCCAAGCATGAAGGTTCAGGCTGCAGAGGTATGGGGTGACAAAAGCAAAACCAAAAGGTGATGGCTGGAAGGTTTAGAATTCTTGAGGGTTGACCAGAGCTGACACCCAATGAGGCCAAAACATGTCTGGGGATGCTTGTGGTCTCATGCAGAAGGGATGTGACCTAGCAGTTCAAGCTAGATTGCGTCTTTTGGGGTGGGACCAAGCCTGATTTGCATATGGTCTTTCCCCTTCTGTAGTCGCTTGGCAGGCTGAAAAACGATGATCTGGAGGTTTGCCCAGAGCTGTGCCCATGGTTAAGATTAAGTCTAAACCTTCCAACCATTACCTTTTTGGTTTTGCAGATGTACAGGTGCAGAACCCACATCTCTGAGCAGGAGAGGAAGTCTGTTTTCTGTAGCAGGCTATGTCCAGCAACTATGGGTACCACGTTCTGCAGGCCCAGTCCGGAGCGATCAAGATCAAATGGAACCTGAACAGACTCTGGAGAAGCGAGTGGTTAGGAATTGGTGGGAATGTATAGAGCAGATAGAAGGCCCCTTCTCCAGCATGGTATTCTGGCATGGATTCACATGCTCATGAATTCCCCGTCGTCAGGCTGGGAATCCTCGGTAAAGAAAAAAATCAGTATCAGTTTCGTTTCTGATCTGTCTTTCTTAGTAGTAACCAATCACTGATCTCAGGGTCATACTGCCTCCAGCCAATGACTGCCCTCTCCCTAAGCCCCGCCTCTGGCAGCCATCCTCAGATTTGTACTGCACTCTCAAGTGTTGGGTGTCCTCGTGCTTTAGCTCTCGGGTGTTTGCTGCGTTTTCGCACTTTTTCAGGAGATTTTCTAATTTTTTCTGTTTAATCGAGCCTCAAGCTCCACCGTTTCTACTTCCGATAACGGGGACCCGTTTCGGAATTCTTCTACGCCCCTCAAGGGTGAAGTTTTCGTCGAGTTTACACTTCTTGGAGGATTCCGTAAGATCTGCGGGCTACCTCAACGGACATGGCCCAGGGGAAGGGAAGCTCGACGCCCGGATCCAAGCTATTCAGGAACTGCCCTGGATGCGGATTATATAACGTTTTCAAGGAGGACGAGCATTCGCAATGTCTCTACTGCCTTCATGAGGACAAGACGCACGTGGAGAAAGACTGTGCGTTCTGCAAGAACCTTTCGGAACGGACCAAACAAGATCGTCGTTCCCGCCTCGCCACCTGGCTGGAGAAGGGCACAGCAGGTGAGATGGCGAAGAAGTCGTCTGAGCGGCCTTCTAAGTCCTGTGAGGGTGCCCCGGCGACGGGGGCCCAACAGAACTCCAAGCACTGCGAGTCCGCGGGCACCGGGAGCGCCGAAAGGTCGGGCTCTTCGGTTGCCAGGCACAGCGCTACTTCCCCGGCACGTTCGACCACGAGCCAGCGCTCTGGTTCGGGGAAGAGGAAGTCCGAGAACCCAGGTAGGCCTCTGGAGCAGACCCGGTCGATCTCGAAGGGGGAGCGAGGCGCTGACCCTCCCCCCAAGGCGAAGGCCCAGGACGCACCTAAGGTGGTGAGGGCTTTGATCCACCCGGCTAAGGCCTCTACCGAAGTGGTCGCTGCGACCCTGGTGGAGCCGGCTGAGACTATGCCAGTGGAAACGGCCCAGATATCCCTGCCACCGCGGAGGGAATCCCCTTTCCAGCCCATCGCTAAGACCCCCGTGAAGCCCCTGGCTGAAAAAGAGGGGGGGGGGGGTGCCGGTGGCCATTACAGACTTGGAATCAGCCTCTGGGGAGGAACTGGTGGAAATCGAGAAGGGCTTCAACGAAAGGTCCATAGGCCTCAACGAGAGGTTCATAAGCCTCAACGAGCGGTTTGAGAAGGTTCGATCCCAGGGGACGGTCCCTGCTGATGTGATCGAATATAGCGACGATGATGACGAACAGGGCCCAGTGGAGCGGCCATCCCGTCCGTCACAGCCATTGCCCGAGCCCCAGGATAGCTCGGCGGCCATTTTGTTGGCAATCCAATCCTTATGTACCGAGATAAGGACGAGATTACCACGCACCCCGACGGAGGAGCCAGAACCAGGCCCGTCGGGAAGCCCTCCAAACAAGCGGAGGAGAGTCCACCCCGCTCCGCCCTTCGTGCCTGCGAGACCGGTGAACCCCTCATCCCCCTCGCCGGACCCTAGAGAGCATACGGTGACGGATACAGCGACGGGGATGGAAGATGATGGCGGCGATGACACAGCGGACATCCCGTCGTCGCCCGAACCCCCCCACCCCTCCGCGGGCGTCTCCAGCCGACAAGGTTGGCTCTTTAAACACCATGATAACCAGGGCATCCGAGCTCTTCAAGCTCTGCCCTGAAGAACAGAAAAAGGAGGGGTTTCTGTACCGACGACGAGAGGCCAAGAGGAAGACGGTCCTCGCGGTGCCTTTACTCTACGACATCTGGGACGAGGGGCTTGCTGTCCTCAAGAACCCTTCCACGACACCCGCCAAGAGGGACAGGTACGAGAAGAAGTACCGAGTCCCCGATGCCGCCCCCTTGTGCCTCAGGGCCCAGCCCACGCCGGACTCTGTCGTCTCGGCAGCAGCTAAGAAGAAGGCAGCGGGCACGGCGGCTTCAACTTCCACTTCCCCGCCGGACAGTGAGGGCAAGAAGTTAGACTCTATGGGACGACGAGTCATCTCGTCGGCGGCGACGACGATTAAGGCGGGCAATGCCTTAGCGATCGTGGCCCGCTACGACAGGGAGCTCTGGTTCAAGATAGCTCCCCTGCTAGATTTCCTTCCTGATGACAAAAGGGCAGAGGCCCTAGAAATTCTGCAGGAAGGCAAGGTGGCGTCGGATCACGCCATAACGGTGGCAACGGACATTGTCGATACCGGATTTCGCCAACTGGGCAACAGAGTTTGCCTCCGACGACGAGGATGGCTCAAGGCGACAGCCTTTCGCCAGGACGTCCAGACCAGGGTGTTGGACATGCCGTTCGACGGCAACAACCTCTTTGGTAAGGCAGTGGACGAGTCTCTACAGGCCACCAAGACCGACTCGGAGACGGCCCGGGCCTTAGGGGTGCTTCAACAGCGACGGCCCTTTCGGAGCTCCGGAGGCAGACAGGGTGCCTCCAAAGGTTCCAGCGGTGGCTCCTCCACTTACCGCCAGGCGGCCCGCTCCTCTTCCCAGGAGGCCTACAGAGGTCGCGGCAAGTAAGGGGGATCCCGCCGTTGTCGCCAGGCCGACTCCAAGCAAGACTGACCCGGCCGTGTTGTCGGGCCCCCACCGAAGCACCCCGGTGGGAGGCAAGCTGACAAAGTTCGTCAGCGTGTGGGAGTCCATCTCCACCGACCGTTGGGTGTTGGACACCCTGGCCAACGGGCACTCGCTGGAATTCCAAAAGAAGTACCCTCGCTTTCCTCCCGTGGACAGGAAGGAAAATCATGTCCCTCAACTGCTGTTGGAGGTAAGGGCGATGCTCAAGAAAGGTGCCATCGAGCTCGTCCCCAGGAGGCTCCGGGGCTCCGGAGTGTAGTCGAGGTACTTCCTCGTCAGGAAGAAGACAGGCGGTTGGCACCCCATGCTGGACCTGCGTCGCTTAAACAAGTACATCAAGGCGCAGAAATTCAGGATGGTCACCCTCCAGCACGTGCTGGGAGAGCTGGAGGAAGACGACTTCCTGTCGTCTTGGGACCTGGAGGATGCTTACTTCCACATCCCTATTCTAAAAGGGCACAGGAAGTTCCTCAGGTTCGTGGTTCAGGGACGCCACTACCAATTCAGAGCCCTACCGTTCGGATTAAAGTCGGCACCCAGGGTTTTCACCAAGTGCCTGGCACCAGTGGCGGCGCGGCTGCGCCTGCAGGGGATCCACGTTTATCCCTACCTGGACGACTGGCTAATCCGGGCAAGGACAAGGGAACTCACCGTCGAACACACGGCGAGGACCGTCCGGTTGCTCACGCAGCTGGGGTTCGCCATCAACTACCCCAAATCCCACCTAGTTCCATCGCAGATAGCACTGTTTCTGGGAGTGAAGCTCGATACAGTGGGGCAATTGGCCTCCCCTTCAGAGGAGAGGACCAAGACCATCCTGGGCAAGGTGCGGCGCCTGCTAGCCATGGATGTGGCCAGGGTGAGGTCCATCAAGACCCTCCTCGGGATGATGTCCTCATGAATCTATCTTGTACCCCTTTGCAGACTTCGGATGCGTCCGCTACAGGAGTTCCTCGACGCCCGCTGGTTTCAGGCGATGGGCTGTTTCGAGGAGAGGATCCCTCTCAACGAGGAGTTCCGTCGGGTGATCTTATGGAGGGGCATCCGTGCTCACCTCACGACAGGCACGGAATTTCAAATCCCGGCGTTTCAGGAGACGGTGACGACGGACGCCTCTCTGGAGGGTTGGGGGGCCCACACCGGAGACCTCCACTCAAGAGGCCTTTGGCTTCCAGAGGAGAGGTCTCTCCACATCAACATTCTGGAGCTCCGTGCAGTGTTCTGGGCTCTCAAGTCGTTCCTTTCCGTCCCTCAAGGGGAAAGTGGTGAGGATCTTCACCGACAACACCACCACAATGTTCTATATACGGAAGCAAGGAGGCACCAGATCCCCAGCCCTATCCAAGGAGGCCCAGGATCTGTGGCACTGGGCCGTCGCCCAGGGGATGTTTCTGGTTCCCTTCCACCTGGCAGGAATAAAAAACACCATTGCCGACTCACTCAGCAGGGAGCTGCGCTCGTGCCATGAGTGGAAACTGTGCCAGGATCAGGTGGATCGTCTCTTCCAAACCCCAGACCGACCTGTTCGCAAGTGCCAGAGGTTCGCCAGCAGGTTCCCACAGCCGAGGAGCATGGGCGATGCTTTCTCGTTCCCTTGGGATGGCCTGTTTCTATACGCGTTCCCTCCATTGCCGTTGCTGCTCCGCCTCATCAACCAGCTCAAGAAGTCTAGGTGCAGGATGATCCTCGTCACACTGGCGTGGCCGAGGCAGATCTGGTTCCCGGACCTTCTGGACTTGTCAACGTCCCCGCCAGTCAGGCTGCCGGCGGACGCGGATCTTCTCTACAGAGAAGGAGGCGCCATTCTCCATCACAACCCACAGTCGCTGAACTTGCAGGCCTGGCTCCTGCAGCACTAGAGTTTGGAGGGTACGATATCCCGGCTGATTGCAGAGAGGTTCTTGCAAAGGCCAGGGCGTCCTCAACTCTCAAGTGTTACGGTCATAAATGGAAGAGGTTCTCTGTCTGGTGCCGTGCACAGAAGATTAACCCTCTGCAGATTACGGCCCCTCAAGTGCTGCCGTACCTACTGTCTCTGACCAAAGCTGGACTGGCTCACGCCTCCATAAAAATACATCTGGCCGCCATCTCCCGATATACCAGGGCTACAGGACGGGCGTCCTTGTGGTCTCATCGCCTGGTGAAGGAATTTATGAAGGGACTATTCTGATCATTCCCGCCGGTGAAGGCTCCTGCCCCTGCGTGGGAACTTAATGTGGTGCTGACCAGGCTCATGGGAGCCCCATTCGAGCCTATGTATTCGGCGCCTTTGAAGTTCCTGTCATGGAAGACAGCGTTCCTCGTGGCCGTCACCTCTGCACAACGAGTGGGAGAGATTCAGGCCCTATCTTGCAAGCCTCCATACTTGACTTTTCATGACACGAGGGTGGTGCTGAGGACGCACCCCTCCTTCATGCCCAAGGTGCCGTTAGACTTCCACCTCAACGAGCCATTGGTGTTACCAGTTTTCTTCCCGTCACCTTTGACGCCGGCCGGGAGGACTTTGCACTCGCTGGATGTAGCTAGAGCGCTGAAGTTCTACGTGGACCGCACGAGGAGTTTTCGGAAGATGTCACAATTGTTTGTGAACTTTGGGTCTGTGAATCAAGGGAAGGCTCTCTCGAAGACTTCCATTTCCAGATGGCTCTCCGGCTGCATCATGCATTGTCACCGGTTGGCAAACCGACCGCTGCACGGTCGTCCGAGAGCCCATTCGACCAGAGCGATCGCTGCTACCATGGCGTTCCTGTCTGGTGTGCCCCTGCTGGACATCTGCAGGGCTGCTACGTGGAGGTCGTCGCACACCTTCACAAGATTCTACTGCGTCGATCGGGACTCCAGGGAGGAGTTCAGGGTCGGCCAAGCAGTGCTGCGCAACCTGTTCGCTTAAGGTGAGCCTGGTGAGGAGGTAAGAGATGCTTAATGTTGAGTTGTTGTATTGCTTAATGTTGAGCCTGTTGCCACCTCCCGTGATTGTGCATGTGTATACTGCTATGTATTCTTTTATTCATGAGCGTGCTACCAAATCTGAGGATGGCTGCCAGAGGCGGGGCTTAGGGATAGGGCAGTCATTGGCTTGGGGCAGTATGACCCAGAGATGAGTAATTGGTTACTACCAAGAAAGACAGATCAGAAACGAAACTGATACTGATTTTTTCTTTACCGAGGATTCCCAGCCTGACGGGGAATTCATGAGCATGTGAATCCATGCCAGACCCATGCTGGAGAACAACAGTTACAGGTAAGTAACTTGTTCCATCTACTGTCAAGGCATGTTCAAAGCTCCCGGAGGGTGACATTCCCTGGAACAGGACCACCTGCACTTTTGTTCTCAAGTGGACCTCTTTACTTCCAGTGTGGAGTGCCTGGCAGAGCTCTGAGTCATTGGAGGCCGAAGACTGCCTGCTTAGGGCATCCACCAACAGGTTCTCTTTAACGTCTAGTTGAGCCACCGTCAGGGCTACTGTCAGGGACACGCTGTTCTCCGGAGCACATAACCACAACCGCATTGCTTCTGTGCACAGAGGTGAAGAGCCCACACCAACCAGTTTGTTGAGGTAATGCATGGCCACTGTGTTGCAGGTTAGGACCAATAAAGTCTTGCCCCTGCAGAGGGGAAGATAGAGACCAGCTCCAGCCAGATCCCTCTCAACTCAAGTAAATTGATGTGCTCCCTGCACTCAGATGGGGACCTCCAGTCGCTCACTGTGAGGTCGCGGAGGTGAGTGCTCCTGCCCTTCAGGCATGCATTCATGACTAGAGTCAGTTGGGACCAAGCTTGTCGAAACATCCCTGTCAGTAGGTTGTCTTTCTGAGACCACCTGTCCAGGATTCTGAATACTCTCTTCAAGACCAGAAGATCTGATGTCTGTCTCTGAAACATAGACCACTGGCAACTCGGAAGCCACTGAACATATCTCATGGTACCTTTTGGCACAACATGGTGGCTATGAGACGCAGCAAGCACAGAAAAGCTGAGGCAGAACCTTTTCCTGTGATTTGAAGTCCTGAACCATCTTGGAGATGTTTGCCACTCTGTTCTCGGGCAGGAAGGCCCAGCCCAGGAGATTGTCCAAGACCACTCGATGAATCGGGGGGGGTGGAGGGGCCTGGGGTTCTGGGGTGGCGAAACCTGAGACTTTTCTCAAGTTCAGCTTGGTAAACACCCTGTGCACCGAAGAAAGGCTGAATGGCTTTACCTTGAATTGGTAGTGCTTGTGTCCTACTTTGGATCTCAGGAACTTCCTGTGCTTCATGTGAATGGGCAAGTGAAATTACATATCCTGAAGAACCAGCAAATCCTGCAGGTCCTGGGTTATGGAGACCATCTTGAAATTGTCCTTGCGCAAGTACAAGTTCAGAAGCCTTAGGATGAGATGTAGTCCCATGTCTTTCTTAGGAACCAGAAAATAGGTGGCATACCAACCCTTGCCCCATTCTGAGTATGGCACCTGGTCTATGACCCCTCTTGTCAGAAGCTAATGGGCCTCCTCCAGTAAGCAGAACCAGAAGCAAGTACCGGCAGATGGTCTTGAGCGCGATGAGCGAAAGGGACACAGTATCCCTGGTGAATGATATATAAGGCCCAAGCATCAGAAACGGTAAGCATCTATTCCTCACCAAAGTGGGATATGCTGCCTCCCACAGGGGACAGGTAGTGGAAGTCGGATTAAAAGAGGCTTTGCACCTGGGGTAGTGGCGGACAGAGTGCAGGCTGAAGTGCCTCTCCTGCGGACCCATTGACCCTGATCCTTGTTACTACGCTGGACCTGCTAACCGAAGGGGTCTTGTCCCCTCCCCTATGGGCGTTGGTGGTAAAAAGGTGAAAACCCCTGCCTCTGCCCAGGGGACTTACAGGTTGTTGTTGCTGGACTGCCAGCCCCATAGACTTTGCAGGTGCCTTCGAAGCCTGGAATTTCTTGATGGATTCATCTGACTTTGTGCCAAACAGGTTGCTGCTTTCAAAGGGCATGTCCAGAGGGTTTTCCAGGACAAAACCTGACACACGTAGCCAGGAGTATCACCTCAAGACCCTGCTGGTAGCCATTGATCTGGCTACGCTACGTGCATTATCCAGGCCTGATTGGAGGATTTGGTGAGCAGCCTCTTTGCCGTCCTGGATGAAGCCTCGAATTCTTCCATTATGTCCCCTTCGGGGATGTGTTCCACTGCCTCCGAGATGACAGACCAAACCCCAAATGGAGTATTTAGCCAGAGCACAATATATGTTAACACACCACAGGCCAATGCTAATCGAACCAAAAACCTTTCTACCCCAAGCATCCAGCTTCTGGCTCAGGAGACAGATCGGAAAGAGGTTGTTTTCAGGTTTGCTCTATTAGCCAGAACCACCAAGCTTTCTGGCGATGCATGGGCAGGCAGGTGAGTGGGCCTGAGGGAGCCAGTCTGTGCTTCTAGCAAGATCTGTCAGGAGCTTCAACCGCCTGATTGAAAGGCAGTAGTGTCTCCTTTTTCGGACCATAGTCCAGAATATCAGTGAACTTATACTGAACCTTGGGTGAGAGGGTGCATAGAAGTCCAAGATAGCCACCACCTTGGCAATAAAACACTGACAAGCTGCTTGAGGCTTGCCAGGAGTAGGAGCATGGAGCATGTCCCATTCTGGCGAGGTGTCCAGGCCAATGACATTCTGCGAGTCAGCCACAAGATTCACCAGGTCCCTTGATCACCAAAGACCTCCTGTAGGAAGTCCCTAACTTCCCTAGGTTGGAGGGGATCTATACGAAAGGGGATGGGGTCCCTTTCCTCGTCATAAATGTCTCCAAGATGAGATATATGTGCCCCAAGGGAGCATGGCATAGTGAAATCCAGCGCTGGCTGTGCCGGTTGGCGGCATGGAGGAATATTCCAGCTTGGAGGAGCTACATCTGTAGATGGATCGATGTAACCTTAAGATGGGATCTTAGACGGTCACAGCAGAGGGCGTATGGCAGTGTGATAAATCTGTGTCTCTGCTGGCTCATCCAAGCGTGGTGCACTTGGATGAGGCCGAAGCAGCCAGGGCTGTTGCAGAGATGTCAAGCATTTTGCGCCTGGAGGCCTCTCCAGTCCTCGGGGGTAGAGGATTGGTTGTGTAATGGTACTTGTGGAGTATCCACACCGAGGATTCCCTGGAGTGATGACTCCTCTTCTTCAAAGAGGAAGAACATTGGTGCCTACCTGAAGAATGAGAACTCTTCCAATGCTTCTTTTCCCTGTCCTTGCTAAAAAGTGACCCTTCTTCTGTGCTGTGTTCCATGATGGGTGCCCTCAAACGCGTCCGTTGGCACCTCTTCTTGTGGAGGAAGGGGAATAGCTTTGTCTCCCATTCCTGAAGCACCTTGGTGTGCATCGACTGACAAGACATGCAGTCCTGCGTGTTGTGTCCCTCACCAAGACGCAACAAATATAGTGGGAATCCGAAAAATGACATTTTATGGCCGCAGTTGACACAGGGTTTGAACGTTGAAGACTTAATCAGATTTGTCATATCGTCAAAGAAATGAGAAAACGTCAAAGAAGCAGTGTTCCTAAAGCAAGGAGAGTGTGCGTAAAGAAGGAACTAAGGTCACAGGGCGCAGCTCCTTTATATACACAGGTACCAACATCCTATCCGGCACGGGACACAAAGAGGTGTTGGGTAGAGCTGACGCAGAGCCACGCTACCACCCTTGGTGGTGGAAATGTTTCAGAAGAACAGCTGCGCTGGGAGATGGCTATCAAAGATGAGGAGTCTGTGGTACGAAGGAATACATTGGAAGTATTTCCTGCACATATCACCTAACAGCGAATTGTGATAGGACGCTGTCCCTGTAGCTTTGTTATTGGTAACTTTTTGGTTACTAACTTGATGTGTCCAAGAGAAGCTGGTGTCAGCAGATCCTTTTGTACGGTTTCCTTTTTAGCAGTCCTGCACACTTTTTCATTTTGCAGTAGAATGCCATTTAGAGTACTGCATGCTCTATAATCGCCATGGCACAAGATTTCTGCTTGTGCTTTGGTCATTTTGTTTGTCCCTCTTCCTGCTACATTAGCTGCATCTGCATCATGCCTAATCCTGGCCTGGGACATCCAGTCCTGCACAGATTTTGAATGATCGATGTCTGGCCCTGACCACACAAAGGAAATGTTTATACTACTCGGGGGAGAAACTTGACCACCAGGATTGTGGGTTGTGCCAATCCATGTACCATAGGATCCCACGGAAGCATGCTGCAAAACCTCACCTTTTGCCACAAGCAGGGCAAAAGGGACAAAAAGTGTATGGATACTGAACCTGGAAGAATAAAAAGCAGTGCTACAATAGGTCTCACAGCTGCTCTAAGCATTCCTCTGAGGATTCCGATCTCCAGGTACTATTTTCTACCCAATCCTCCACCCTGGAAGAAATGGAAGAATTCTGGCTGAAGATGCTCAATGTTTTCACCAGGGCCCCAGTACTGATGGCTTTGGACTTGTCTTTGGCTTCACCCATGAGGCCCACCATGCTTGGAAGAGCCAGTAGGGATCCCGCATGAGACCACCCACCTATGGGTTCAGTACTGGCTATGTTGGACTTGGTTTCGAACGGATGTCTGGTTGCCCTGCCCTCAGGCATAAAGCTGCAGTCTCCGTCTGCCCCTGCAATGGTGCCAGTTTTCCTCAGGCGCACGCCTTGCTTCCTACGCGCATATGTATGTGAAAGATTTGTATTTATTATGTTTATATAGCGCTTTACATTATAACAGCAAGAATACGTAGAAGATAACAATAGAAGCAAATTGCAAAACATGAATCCAACTAGTAAAACAGTATGTAGAACAATTTACCTATGATAATAAACGAGAAAAAGAGGGGGTGGGGGTGAAGAAAGGGGAGAGGTTAGGGAGACAGGATGGGGATTAGAATGAAGATGCAAGTGAAGGAGAGGAAGCATGAGAAGAAATGGAGCAGGTTGGGAGAGGTAAGTAGGGGAAGACATGAGGGGAGTGAGAGATGAAAGGAAGGGATGAGGGGTGTCAGGGTGTGGAATGGAGAAGAAGAGATTTCAAGGAAGCACGGAAGGAGGAATAGGTGGCGATGGAGCGGATAGAAAGAGGTAGAGCATTCCAGTGTAGGGGGGCAAGGAACTGAAAGGAGCAGAAACGAGACGAGGCACATGGGGACGGGGGAACAGTGAGTAGGAAGAGATCGGATGGAGCGTGAGGGAGGGTAAAATGAAAGGAGAGAGGAAAGATGGGGGGAGCAAGATCATGAAGAGATTTAAAGACAAGACAGAGGAAGTGAAATTTAAGTTGGGAGTGAAAGGGAAGCCAGCCAAATTAAGAAAGCAAAGAGGAAATGGAGTTGTGAGGAGTGAGAAGACAAAGGGTACGGATGGCAGAGTGGTAGAGGGATTTGAGGGGGGCAAGGTGAGAAGCAGGGAGTCCAAAGAGGAGAGTAGAACAATAGAAAAGATGAGAGAAGATGAGGGAGGAGATTAAAAGTTTTGTGGCATGGAAGGTTAGAGAGGAACAGACTTTACGAATATTGAAGAGGTGGTAGCGACAGGCGCAAGAGGGAAGAGAAATATGGTGGGTAAAGGAGATGGAGGAGTCAAAGTGAAGGCCTAGATTGAGAGCATGGGCAGAGATGGGACGATTAGAAGAGGGGGGGTGAATAAAAGGAGGGGGAGGGGGAGAGGGAGGGTGAAGTGTGTTGGGGTGAAAGAAGACTTCAGTCTTATCAGTGTTGAGAGAGAGAAAGTGGGATGACATCCAGTTTTTAATGGCAGTAAGACAGGAAGAGAGATTAAGGTGGAGGTCAGGAGTGAAGGAAGAGAAGGAAAGGAAAAGCTGGGTGTCATCGGTATAGAAATGGTGAGAAATTCCACAGGAAGAAATGATAGGGGTGAGAAGGGAGGTGTAAAGAGAGAATAGGAAAGGGCTGAGGACAGAGCCTTAGGGTACCGTTGTCTGTAGGTAGGGTTCCAGTCGCTGGACTTTCGACCGACGATTCGAGGGGCGACTCTCTGCGTCGGCGTAAGTCCAGGGGGTCTCGGTCCCGGAGTGGTTCCCGCCATTCCTCTGCCTCTTCTAGGCATTCGCGGAAGCACCGTCACCGCTCGCCTTCCCCGTCCTCGTCAGAGGACTCCACCAGACGGCGGGTAGCTTGTCCCACCAAGCATTCATCGCCGGCGGAATGGGACGCATTCCGCAAGGAGATGATGGCGATTTTCGAATCGCAGGGCACCGTTCCGTCCGCGCCTTCGAGAGAAGCTGGCAAGGAGCGAGCTAGAGCCACTGCTCGCACGCCTTCGGGCTCGGGCGGTCGGCACGATCATCGGAAGCCGTCGAGGTCCCGAGTGGACAAGGTTGATCGCCATAGCCGTGCCAGGTCCAGGTCCCGGTCCTCGACGCTGTTGAGACCGTTGGAGCCTGTGAGGCCTTCTAAGAAGGCATCGACGCCGTCGGCGCCATGTCCGTCGAGGGACTCTCTCTCGAGGCTCCGAGTAAGTTGTCGGCGCCGAGGCCATCGAAGGACACGCTCGGGGCTCCGGCCTCTAAGCCGTTGTCGAAGTCGTCGGCGCCTCGGTCGACGTCGACGCCCATTCCATCGGCGCCCTCGACGCCTTTTGAGAAGGATTTACCGGAGGTGCCCCGGAGGGCTGTGGAAACGCAGAGGAAGGCCCTCAGTAAGTCAGTGAGGCCTGTATTTGAGCCTTTTACTGTACCCTCATCCAGAGTGGATTTATTCCAGCCTTTGGATTACATTTCAGAGGTGGAATAAGGGTCAGATGAGGAGGGGTTTGTACCTCCTGAGGTTCCTGATGACCTATTGTCTGGTCACAGCCAGATGGAAGCCCTGCGTCAGTCCTTGCATGCCGCCAGTGGTCTGGACAACTCTCCGGAGGTTGAGTTTGGCAGGTCTGAGCCTGGTACACATGCTGAGTCCTCATACAGGCGTCTCATGTCGAGGGTGACTGAGTACTTGGGGTGGTCTGCTCCACCTGTGGATTTTCTGCAGGATGACCAGACAGATATATTGGACCAAAGTCCACCCACTGACCCGGTGCTGCCATTTCGTATGGCCTTACAGAGAAGGGTGGCGGCGGCTTGGACTGCTCCGGAGAGTCTCCCGGTAGTGAATAAGTCGCTACCGAAAAAATACCGTCCAGCCAGTGACGACCCTGCTACTTGTCTAGGCACCCCACTCCGGAGAGTTTGGTGGTGCAAGCGGCTATGGCCCCAGCAAAGCAGACTGCGTACCCTACCATCCCTCCGGATAGGGATGACAAGCGCTTTGACGGTTGGACGAAGTAAGTATTTTCATCTGGGGGTATGGCTTTAAAGGCAGCCAACTCCGTTTGTGCCTTGGCAGGATTCACTCACACTCTGTGGAATTGTGTATCTTTGGCGGCTGAACATATTCCCGAAGGGGAGGAACGGGATGGTTTTCTGGCCCTCGTTCAAGATGGCAAGGATGCCATGTGTTTATCCGTTCAGTCGGGTCTGGACGTGGCAGACTGTGTCAGACGGTCCATGGCAGCGAGCACCATGATGCGCAGATTTGCGTGGTTGAGGAAGTCGGGGTTTGCTCCTGATGTACAGTCCCGGCTTCTCAACATGCCCTTTGATGGTGTCCATCGTTTTGGCAGCAAGGCTGACGAGAGCCTTGAGAGGTTGCAGAGCTCCAAAGCTGCAGCGAAGTCGTTGAGTGCTGCAGTACGTCAACCTCTGCCTTTTCGTCCTAGGGGACAGCAATGGAGGGGAGGTTCCTTTCGATGCTACTCTTCCTTTGGTAGATCGAGGGGGGCTGCCAGTCAAAGGGGCCAACGTAGGAGTACCAGAGGTGGAAAGCAAGGTACTCGGGGTGCCAAAGCCGCTTGGGCAGTTGCCTCCTTGACCTCAGGCACTGCCGCAGCCGCTTCCGCTCAGTCATGAGGCTATGGCTCGCCGGTTGGAGGAAGGCTTGCGCAGTATCTTATATAATGGCGTGCCATTACTTCAGATGTGTGGGTTCTGGCGATCATAGCCCTCGGCTACTGTCTTCCTTTCCAGCAGAGGCCTCATGACAATCCATCGGGGGAGCTCTCTTTGAAGTGTCCGGATCCGCTCCTTGCGCAGGAAATCCTATCCCTGCTGGAGAAAGGCACCATAGAACTGGTACCTGGAGCGGATAGGAACAAGGGATGGTATTCCACATATTTTTTTATCCCGAAAACAGACGGGGGTTTGAGACCCATCATGGACTTGCGTGGTTTGAACAAGCTCCTCAGGAAGGACAAGTTCACAATGGTTACTCTTTCTCAAGTCCTCCAGGTCCTTCAACTTCAGGATTGGTTGGTGTCTCTCGACCTCAAGGATGCTTACTTTCATGTGCCGATTCATCCCAAGCACAGGACGTACCTGAGGTTCGCGGTTGGCGACTCGCATTTTCAGTTTCGGGTCCTGCCGTTCGGATTGACCTCCGCCCGAGGGTCTTCACCAAGCTAATGGTGGTGGTGGCAGCGTATCTCAGGAAAGGGGGGAATTCACGTCTACCCCTACCTGGACGATTGGTTGATCAGGGCGTGCTCCCCCGAGCAAGCCCTGGATCATCTGTCCGTCACCTGCCTCTCCCTTCACAAGCTGGGCTTCTCCCTCAACTTAAAGAAGTCTCATTTGACACCTACCCAACGGCTCCAGTACATCGGAGCAGTGCTCGACACATCCGTGGGGCTGTGTTCACCTCCCCAGGTGAGGGCTCATCACATTCGGCAGATGGTGGACAAGAGTCAACGTGCCCAGAGTCTCCCGGCGTTCAAGTTCTTGATGTTGCTCGGCCTCATTGCATCCTGCATTCTACTGGTGCCAGAGGCCAGGCTGCGGATGGGATCTCTGCAGTGGACTTTCAAGATGCAGTGGTCGCAGTCCTCCAGCAGGATGTCGGATCCCGTTCTGGTGCCGCCCTCGGTCGCCCAGGATCTTCTGTGGTGGGCCGTCGAAGGCAATCTGATGAGGGGTGCACCATTTTGGCTACCCTGGCCGGAGGTGACGATCGTGACGGACGCATCCCTTACGGGATGGGGAGCTCATGCCAACGAGTTGAGTCAGCGGTCATTGGTCTCCGTCGGAGTCCAGACTCCACATCAATCTGTTAGAGCTGCGGGCTGTCAGGCTAGCCCTGAAGGCTTTTCTGCCGTCTGTGCGGGGGAAAAATGTCCTGATTATGACGGAGAATACAGTGACAATGCACTACCTCAACAAAAAGGGGGGGGCAGGGTCACTCCCACTGTGCAGAGAGGCGATGCAGCTCTGGTTCTGGGCCATCCAGCAGGAAAATTCGATCTCTGCAGTTCATCTGGCCGGAGACGAAAACGCGGCGGTGGACGCTCTGAGCAGGCAGAGCATGGTCTCTCACAAGTGCGAAAGATTCTGCTCGCGGGAATTTCCTCCAAGAGGAGCCTTAGGGGACGCGTTCGTAGTGGAGTGGTCCTTCCCACTGCTGTACGCGTTTCCTCCAGTCCCCGTCATTCCGCAAGTTTTGTGCAGGTTACGGAGGTTCGGTTCCCGAATGATCCTCATTGCTCCGGCATGGGCCAGGAGAGCGTGGTACCTGGACCTTCTAGACATGTCCATCTGCCTTCCATGCCGTCTTCCCTACCGAGACAATCTGCTCTCACGGGAGGGGAGTCGGGTTCTCCATCCTGAGGTCAAGTCCCTCAGCCTTCATGCTTGGTATCTGAAAGGTTGAGGTATAAGGATTGGGACCTCCCCAAAGACGTGATGGAGGTGTTGCTTTCGGCCAGAAGGCCCGCAACAAAATCCCTGTACCGTTGTTGTTGGAGAAAGTTCTGCGACTGGTGCAGGGTACAGAAGGTGGATCCTTTTCAATGTTCAATTCCTGTGGTTCTATTTTTTTTGCTTTCCTTAGCCCACAAGGGCCTGCAAGTGGGTACCATTAAGGGTTACCTGGCGGTGCTGTCCATATTTAAGCGCTCGTCAGAGGAGTGTTCTTATTTTAAGATTGCTTTGATTTCTCAGTTTCTAAAAGGGCTAACTAATGTGTTTCCACCGTCACCTTTCCAGGTGCCGGGATGGGATTTGAATTTAGTTCTAAAGTTCCTAATGGGAGCTCCGTTTGAGCCCTTACATCCTTACATTCTGGTCCATTGAGACTGTTGTCCTTTAAGACTGTATTTTTAGTTGCGGTTACTTCCGCTCGCAGAGTGAGTGAGTTGCAAGCACTTTCCGCAAAGCCACCTTTCATGGTGTTCCATAAGGACAGGGTTGTCCTTCTTTTCTTCCGAAGGTTGTGTAGGAATTTCATTTGAGCCAGAAGGTCATTCTTCCTGCATTTTATTCTCCTCCGCATCCTGATAAGGAAGAGGAGAGGCTCCATAGGTTGGATCCTAGGAGAGCTTTGAGTTTCTATCTGTCACGGATGTCCCGGGTCAGAGTGGAGATCCGCTCTTTGTTGGATACGTTGTAAGGCGTTTAGGTCAAGCTGTTTCTAAGCAGACCTTGTCCAGATGGATCATTTTGACAATCTCTGAATGTTACCGTTTGGCGGGTAAGGACCCTCCGGTAGGCTTATGGGCTCATTCTACTAGGGGTGTGGCTGCCTCCACTGCTCTGCAGAGGGGTGTTCCCATTCGTAATATCTGTGAAGCAGCCACATGGGCCTCGGTCCATACTTTTGTGAGACACTATTCCCTGGATTCCATCCATGGGCAGGATTTGGCCTTTGGTAAGGCGGTTCTCTATTCAGCAATTTGATTGGGCATTGTAAAATTCTAAATTCTTTTCCCACCTCGATACGTTGGTACTGCTTTGGGAGTCTGTCAGAGATGTGGAATATGTCGAAGGACACAATCCCCTCGAAGAACAAGTTACCTTCTTACCTGGTAACGTTCTTTCGATGGGATGTTCCTCCGACGTATTCCACATCGAACCCTCCCAGCCTGCCCCTCTTTAGAATTTCTTATGCGATTGCAGCTTACGTTTCCGCAAGGCTTTCTGTAGTCATACTGGCAGAAGATTGGTGCCACACGTTCTAGGAAAAAACTACAACTGAGGCTAGGGGCGTCATGCATCCTACATATAACATCCGGTGATATCGGCTCTCGACAGAAGCCCTCGAGGGACAGCGTATCGACGTCATCGACGCAGGACACCGACGCCGCGAAATTATTTTCTGAAGCAGCACAGCTGTGGACATTACTGTCAGAGATGTGGAAAACATCGGAGGAACATCCCATCGAAAGAACGTTACCAGGTAAGAACGTAACTTGTTCTTTGCTGTGGTTGGACATGCATCCAGGGGACTAGCTGTTATCAAATTCACCATTTCCAGATGGATTTTCACATGTATCCGCTTAAGCTCTGTGTCGGCGCACAAGTCTTCCCCTCAAAGCGGAATGTGGCACAATTTACAGAGAGTTATGCAACTGGGAATGTGATTCTAGAAGGGGTTCCTATTCAGGAAATTGTGTGCTGTGACATTATCAATGGTAGGGCTGAGGTTCTCTTTGGGAGGTCTGTGGTGGGACAAAGGGTTGGATAGAAAGATCTGTTGGTCTGTTGTGCATCTGAGGCAACTCCTTCCTAAATTATTAGATGTTGCTGGGAGAGTCTTTCTAAGATAAAGAATCTGCAGAGGAGATGGTATCTGCTAAGTAATGTTGGTTCTGATGACTGTTGTGTTATCTGCAGATTCTTTTTCACTGGCCCTCCCCACTTCAGTCACTTCAGAATGTTAAGTTCCCCTTTGGCAGGAAGTATCTAAGGAATTATTGGGATCTGGTATAGTTGGGTGGTGCAGTGTGCGGACCTCATGCGTTTTCCTCGTTGTGAATGGCATCTCCTGGAGCCATACAAGCATAGCTTAAGTTTGAGGTCCCAGCCTATTGGCAAAAACATTCCAGAAATAAAGAATCTGTAGATGAGACAATGTTACAGTTACTTTTTATTTTTGTTCTCCTGCATTGGTAGCTTTTTCGATTCACGTAAAACCCTCCAATTCCCCAGAGGATGAATAAATGGTTGGTTACAAGCTCCGAATTTGAGGCGATGGAGTTTGGAGTGAAGTTCTAAGGTCCGCAGAGAAGAGACAGCTGGGAGCAACTAGAGCTAATATTTTTAGAAAACATTCTTAATGTACTGTAGGGCTATGTAAATAATGTCAATCAATTATGTCATCATTTAATTTGACTGGTGATTCACATTTCGTTGTCATTGATACTGCAAACAAACATGCAAATGTAACGAATATAATAAATCTGGACAACTGTATTTACAGGTACGATATTGTACTCACGGCAGTGCTTGCTGGATTCCTGGATCAGAGAGAGGGGGGTTCCCTAGTGGGGTGTGATGACCCATGCATTTCCGCTGCACATCATGCTCGGTTTCCTTTTCTTTCTGCATATTAAGGGCTGTGTTAGAAGTACAATAGTCAATTCAGTGAGAAACGTTTATTCTAAACAATGTTTTGTAGGAAAGTTGACGAGAGAAATATGAGCTTCAAACTCACTTCTGACTTGTGCTTGGCATTTCTAGACGTGTTGAAGCTATTGAAGCCAAGCCAGTAAAGTGCATTTGGCAGTCCAGTTGGGGGTTGGTGCAGAATATGGAACGTTCAGTTAGATCAAGATACAATCCAGTCCCATTCATTGGGCTTGGGGGACGTCTTTTGTTTAACTGGCAAACTGATTTCTGATATTAAATGCCCTGTATCGTTTTCTTTCCTTGTGTGGCTGTCTATCGCTTTTTTCTCTCTCTAATTCCTCTTAAAGTGTGTCTCCACCTAGTATGAGCCACCTACAGCCTTGTAAATCCATAAACGAAGCCTAAACCCTACCTCATTGTACAATTTGATTGACTCCTGAATGTCCTACAGACGCTTGAGCATGTCTGATTGGCTACTGGGTGTCGTTGAATCACTGCAGCAGATGCCAGCCCCCCCCTCCCCACCCCTTCCCCCTCCCCCCCCCCGATCTCTGATGAAATTCCGTCGAAGATCCGGGCGATTTAGATTGGCTTGTGAGGCTTTTAGTGACACCTGGAAATCTCTAAGGAGAGTTCAGGTAGCCAGATTAGCGGGAGGGTCCCTGATGCTCATGGGATCTTCCAGGCTGATTGTTTATCAGCAGGTTCCCCTGTGACCAGCCATTGTGTATTAATCGTTCTCTCCCAAAAAATCAAATATACAGAAACATGAATGAGTGCAAAAATAACTGCAATGCGAACCTGACATTAAACAGTCTTAAAGTCCATGATTGTGCTTAACAATATTTTCTTGAAGAATTACTTGGTGCATAAAAGTACAGTCCATGATGGGGGCCCTCTGGATTTGAAGAATACATTTTTCATTTGAATGTTGTTTTGAAGAGGGGGGCATATACTGTATGTTGAACTCTTTAATTAAAGGGAAACTGAACATGTATTTCTCTTCATAAAGGACCAACGACAAACCGATTCTATCCAGCTGTTGCAGTCCCAACTCACCAATATGACACATCTAGTTTCCAATCTGTCAGCAACGGTTTCAGAGCTAAAGCGTGAGGTAATCGGTGCTTACAGTATTTACCTACACAGAATATCATTGACTAATTGTGATGTTAGAATTTGTATCAAACAGAACATGCAATATGTATCCCTTAATATGTTAATTGCCCCTAATATCTAAGGTAGTAATGCACACATGCTGAAATGCACGTGTAAACAAGAATGCAGAAAAATTCATAAGAATTAACTAAGTTCGGTCCTTTGGACATGCCATCCTTTGTTTGAAATCCTTTTTTCTCCCCAAATGTCTTTCGAAAAGTGTGTACATATAGCAGACAATCTTTGGCACTTAAGTTTCAAGGAACTTAACGTAAACAGACATTTTTAATTTATAAAAAGCAGCCACACATCAGCTGCTCTCCCAGACTGTAATTCGCTGGTGCCAGGCGTGAGAAATATACCTCGTAAATCAACTGCAAGGGCAGCCTGGTTTACCACCCAGGAACGCTTCCTCTTCCAGAAGTAATTTTGCTCCAGAGATGGATGAAAAGCTACAATTGGTGGAGAGTCATTCAAAGAACTGGAACAGCCTGCTCGTCCATTTCATCTGTGCACTGAGAAAAGGCAACTCAAGACCCTTCTCGTCTTCCACTACAGTGCAAAAACGCCCATGGACATACCACTCGTGATTTATAAAACTCCCACACAAATAAAAATAATGAAGCAGTTTGCTGCCACAGGCAGGGGTGGCCTGCCAACAGCAGGGATCCAAAGATTTCATTACCATTATTTAAGCTCCATTTTGCTTTAACTGTCTTCTAGATGTGTCCCAATTCTCCCTTATGCACATTTCCAAACACAGTTAATGTTGCATAGGCATGACACCATAAGGATTGGGGAGATGAGCTTGGCTCCTGGCAGTGGTTGGTGCGAAACCAACTATGCTCCTCTAGGTTGCAAGCAGGTGCTAAGTAGCTCCCAGCAGTTTCCCTGCATGCATCTTCATCACGCAGTGTCAGTGGTGCTGGAACTATTTTCAAACTGGAGGTGCTGACCAATTGCAAGGCTTCACCAGAATCATGTGGATTGTTATGGCAGGTTTGTCTTTTATAATGCAGACATCACCGCCATTGTATTCAAATGTCCAGTCTTGTCCCTATAGAGGCAAGTTGTAACCCCACCTGCGTGCAATCCTGGTGCCAGGTGAACCTTTGATGCAGCAAATTAGGGAATGCCTTCAGCGTGAAATGTGTTTGGGTGTGAGTTGTACTCAAGACTTAGTTTTATTGGTTTTACAGGTGAAGGCTTCATCATTTTAATACAAACATTACCGATCAAACATGGTATGAAGAATGAAACGACGTTGCTCATGGTACATATTATCAACTATAGTGTACACAATTTACTCAACAATATTTCTAACAGCGTTGAACCCCAATTCCCCGTCTCCCTCCCCATCCCATATGACAGTTAGTGAAGCGGAAATAGTTCCATTGTTTTGCAGTGAAGTCTTTGTTGAAGACATAACGATAAGCAGAGGCACACATTAGGATCTTATGACTCTCTGCAGGCAACGTCAGCTGGTCAACTGGATGTCTATTGTTGATTTGACATATTGCGCACACATTCTTTCATATACTATATTTGGCACGAAATTCCAACCATTCATTTTCAACAGAGATACGGTCTCCATGGAGGGCGGCGGTCAGGCTGTCCATTCTGAAAATATTTCGGGAGGCGCCTATCCACTCATTCTTGGTGGGGCGAGTTGTCCTTTTCCAAACCGTCGTGAGGCAAGCCCTTGCGGCCATCAATAGTCCCTGTACCATTTTAGGTACTTTAAGGATTGCCTCTTCTGTTTCGATTAGACCGAATAAAATCAACAGTGGGTGTTTCTCCCTCTCCTCTTCATCTAATTCTTTAATACAACCGAGTACCTCATCCCAATATACTTGCACCGCCCTGCATTCCCACCACATATGCCAATAGTCTGCCTTCTGTCCACAGCCC
Source organism: Ambystoma mexicanum (assembly GCF_040938575.1). Taxonomy (NCBI): domain Eukaryota; kingdom Metazoa; phylum Chordata; class Amphibia; order Caudata; family Ambystomatidae; genus Ambystoma; species Ambystoma mexicanum. The sequence continues at coordinate 629,037,106 of NC_090922.1, read as the reverse complement.
CTCCAACAGTATGGGCTCACATCCTGATACATCTTGGCTAATCTGAGCAGGTCATAATGCCATCTATGCAGTAATGTAATTGCATGTAGTTTCTACTGACAGGATATAGATGATTTAGCTGTTTTTCTACATATTTGTAGCCACCTCCAAGATCTACTTCCCACCTGTTTTTTAGTGTGACCGAGGGGGCCGTGTGAACCTCTGCTAGTGCCGTGTACATCGCACTTATGAGGCCTTTGAAGCCTGTACAGGTGCCAAGGATTTTCTCGAAAGGGGTGAGGTCCCTCTGCAAGTGGTCTTTCCATACCTCCCGTGTCATGACACCTTTCAATTTCAGATATTGGAACACCGAGAGTGGGCCTATGGAGAGTGCTTCTTCGAGTTCTTGAATGTTTATGAAGGTCTTATTCCTCCACAGTTGTCCCGCTCTTTCAAGCCCGGCTTCGTACCAGGATTGATGGCTCCCTGGGTCTGGGATAGGGTTGCGGATCCCTGGCACCCAAAGATGTTCTAGAGGGGAAGTCCAGGTTGTGACCCCTCTTATTTCTTTGTTTGGTTTCCACACTACCCATATTGTGCCAAGGATGGGGTGATTTTTGATACTGTTCCGCAATTGGGGCTCGTGGACCCAGAGCCATTCTCCTACAGTAAATGAGCAGAGGTGGTAATTGTCTAAGCCTATCCATTGTAGGTCTGTTTGCTGCCTCAGGTGTGGAATTAGTACACGTAATTGTGCTGCCTTATAATATAATTCTAGGTCTGGGAGGCCCACCCCTGCATTATCTTTCCAAAGGTGAAGTAAGGATCTAGGGACCCTGGGTTTTTTGTTTTGCCACAGGAATGCAATGAAGTATTCTTTGGGCATTTTAATGGGGAGCATCTGAAACCAGTACAATATTTTAGGTAGGATCACCATTTTAATGGCATTCAGGCGGCCCATCCAGGAAATGGTGAGTCAGGACCATCTCTCAATGTCTTTCCCCAAGGCCAGTGACAGAGAGGGGAAGTTAGCTTGGTATAAGGTTTCAAGTTCCCGGGTAACATTGATGCCTAGATATCTGAGTGTGGTGAGGCTGACCTTCATCCCCAAGGGGGCGAACCGGTGTACGGAGTCCCTGCTCTTGTCGATCGGGAGGAGGATTGACTTCCCAGTATTAATTTTGAGGCCCACTAGTTGACCATATTCCTCAATTATGTCTAGCGCTGCTGGGACAGAGCTCAGAGGATCAGTTAGGTGCAGAAGAATGTCGTCGGCATAGAGACCCAGTTTGTATTCCCTTTCCCCTACTTTAATCCCTTTAACCTTCTCATAAAATCTCAATTTTTTTGCTAGTGGTTCAAGGGACAGAACAAATAGTATTACGGATAGTGGGCAACCTTGTCTTCTTCCTCTTTCCAATGCAAGCCACCTAGAATAGCCGCCATTTACTGTTAATGAGGTCTGCAGGGATGAATATAATGCCTTTATGGCGCGACGTAGCTTTGGTCCCAGCCCTATCCATGAAAGGACTTTCTAAAGACGTTTTTTAAGTTACTAAGTGGTACATTGGAAAACGCATGGGTAGAAATTGTTCAGGTGAGGTGTTGGTGCTTTGCAGAGTGGATGTAGCTACTGTTGGTGCTGAGAAACCACCAGAAACAAACCTATAGTTGACTCGCCTTATTGGTAAAGAGTAAGCCTTCATCCCTTTACACAGCTTCCAATAGTCCATGAAGACAGATCAGATAGGACCTTGCGAGTTCAGTTAAGAATTAACAATTTTACACAGTGGTTTCAATGAATTAATTCTCTACATTTGCAAGCACATTTTGCATTTCCAATGGAATTTTTTTTTGTCTCCATCGCCCCTCCCCCCCACCATATGCGCAAAATTAATGTTTGCATCATCACCGCAATTGTATTATTCTGAAACACTGACCTGCTGCAAAATGAATGGCCGTCATAAACCGTGTCTTGAGAAAAATGGAAACCAGGGCTACAGTGTCGTGCTACAAAAAAAAACCTTAACGATTCTCTTCATGGTAAACTTCTGCTATCGGAAATACTGTGTCCCGTTTAAAAATAATGCATCATAGTAGTGTTCTGCAATACATTTGTGTTTATCAGAAAACTGTACCACGGAGTAATATTCAGAATAGTGGGTTTCATAATATGGCACTACAGAATATGGCCTCAGAATATTGGAAAATAAATTCTCATAGTGAGCTGCGGAAGAGAAGCAGCTACAGTAACAAAGGTTTCTGTATGGATTGGGATGTTCAAGAAATAATCACAATGCATTGAAACATTCATTTGCATGGTCTCTTGGGGCTGAAAGCCGGTAGGGTGGGCGAGATAATGATCTGCCCAGGTAAGGGAGATTTCTTCCCGTGGCGGACTGAGCCATGTATCCTTTCCCGACACTGTAGTGTGTATGGGGAGTGCAGCTTATTCTCTAAGAATATCCAGGCTTTAGAATCTTCAGGAACATCTTGTGATTATTAATGTAAGCCTGCCCTTGGGAGCGGTTAGTGAGTGAAGCTTGTTACATCAAGCCAGCAAGGGTTTGCACCAGTCTGCGATGCCTGAATGAGGTTGTTAGTGTCACTTTGTTCACTGCAATGGTGGGTGAGTGTAGTTTTCTCGAGGTGGTCTGGCTTTGCAGCTTTACATTACACCTGACGGTGAATGTTAGAGTGTACATGGGAATGTTAATGTTAAAGGATATGTTTACTGCGCACTATCACCACCGGAGTGGTCCCCTGGCGCGCTCAATGAATGGTCATGTGCATTTGTATGTGGCTGTATATGTGCTTGAGGGGGAGGAACTAGATGGTGATAATGATGTGGTTGTTCACATCAATGTGCATGTAAATGACAATGTGGATGCAGTTGGTGATTGATTGTGGAAACTGATGCAGAAGTGGACATTGCTGAGCAGTGAACAGTGATGGAGATTTTGACTATGAATTGGATGGTGATGCAACTGCGATGTGGATGTGTAGGAGGATGGGCACTGTAGCAATGATGTTGATGCAGAAAGTGATGATAATGTAGATGGTTATTTGAAGTAGGTATGTGGACATTAATGTTGATAGTGACATGCATGATACTGTGATGTGCATCTGGACAATAACAAGCATGTGGATGATCAAGTGGACGTGCATGATGTGGATGGTGAATGTACTTGTGGATGATGTGTTTGCAGACAGTAATGTGGATACGTGCATCAATTTGAATTTGAGCAATGATGTAGACACTATGTAGAAAGGTGAATCTGATGTTGTTATAGATGTGGACATGGATCGTGATGTGAGCGTGGATGGTTATATAAATGTGGGTGGGTAGTGTAAATATAAACTATGAAATACATGTAGACAGTTCACATCCATGTTCACGTGGTGGGATTGCGGTTGGTGATGAAGATGTACATAGGTGAATGTAGGCAGTAAGGTGAGTACAGACTGATGTTGGTGGTAAATAATGTTACTCAGTAGTATGTGTTGTCTGTTAATGGATTAGAATATTCACAGGAGCCAGAACAATGGAAAGTATCGCTAGCGGTATTCAGCAGTTTGGGAGAGCAATATCTTAGTTCTTTTTAGGGGTCCAAGACCATCTTGACATCTCTGGGCATCAGTGGTCAGATACAGTTTGGACATTATTCGGGGCATGGTCGCTTTCGAGACAGGAGTTCCCTGTTAATAGGGTGACGTTGGTTGCCTCTGCTGCCACTGCATTCCAGGTTGCACATTACTTGTGTGTAAATGAATTCTCCCCTCTAAGGTTTGTCTTAGTTTTACTGAGTTATGGTATGATGGATGCACTCACTCCTGGATGTCTGTAGCTGCTTAATGTCCTTCTCCTTTCATTGGCTAATGCCAAGTAGGTATGCTACTGATGAGGGGAAGTTCATCATTCCACATCTTGCCTCTTCCTAAACAACCTAATTTTCTTTAAACTTCGAGGTGTGGACATATGGTTGTTCTAGACCATATGAGAGAGAGAGAAGTGGCGCAGGACGGCTTCAGCCACAAGGCATATATCCCCTACCCTCCGCCCCCCTCATTGGAAAGTGTCCCTTATGGTTTGTTGGTCCTTAGCCATATGCTTATGAGGGAAACGGAGCATGAACTCTTGAAATGCACTTTCTTTACGTCGTGATCTAGCCAAGTGCTGTAACATTAGGTAATATTGCTGAAAGGCGTGTGGTTGGGGCAGTGTTCTCTAAATGTCGTCATAGGAGAATTATATTTTGTGAAACCTGTGTTGTGTGCACCATGCCGTTGCTCATGCGTGCTCAGATGGGCTAATTCATAAAAGGCATATCTGCTGAGACTGAGTACAAGTGCTGGTCCAGTACAACTGAGAGTAAAGCAGCCATGGGCGTAATTTTAGAGGGGAACAGGGTTGTTTGTCCCCCCAACTTTCATGGCACACCATTTTGTCCCCATTCATTTGGATTGGGGGCCTTTTCTTCAGATGTCATGTCCCCCCCAACATTTTCAGCAAAGTTACTCCACTGAAAGCAGCCCTGCTGGGAAAAGCGGTGCCTGTTCTATTAGGAGCATTTTAAATCATGCTGAGAAGTCTTGGTACTCCCCACGCATGTTTTAGCAGCTCTGCTAGAATAGTAAGCCTAGTAAAATGTGTCCTACTTTTATTAAAATCATAGCAGCCTCGCTGAAAAGTGCTATTATTGTCCCAAGAAAGTATAGCCTCCCTGTTGAGAATTGCTTGTATTTTTCTGTTAAACATAGTAGTGCACTTCTGAAAATATGCCCTTGCAGCACTCTGATGGCACAATGGTGTGGCATTAATTGCGATGTAAAAGCAAATAAAACCACATTCCCAAATAATGTGCACTAGCCCTACTGCAAAGGGGTGATTGTGCATTAGTAGAATGATCCTGATGAGAAGTGATTAAAGGTATGCTAGCCGAGCAAAGAATTTAGGTTCTGTCCAATTCAAATTCTGATGAGAAGCAGAAGTCAACATTGACTGAGCTTGGGTTGAAATCATCACCCTGCAGGTTATATACATAACTCCGCTCAAGCACTTTAACAGTCTAATCAGGATTGGCTCCAGGGACATGGTGCCCACAATAGGTTCAATAACCAAGTGAGCTGCATTTCTCAAGATACAAATGCCTCTAAAAGGCAGTCGTAGAAGTGTAAGAAAAGAAGTAGTGGAACTATGTTCCCTGCTAGCCTGCCCCGCTCCTCACAAACCCCATTGCCCCGCCCCCTCCCACACACAATACAAACACCCAAACACATTTGCCTGCTCTTTAAGGGAATGTTCAGTGCCGTGCACTGAAAGTGCAAGTTTCAACTTCTTCCTACACTGTTATTTTAAAACGAAACCGTTGCGGAACGGTTTCTTTTTTAAATAAAAGTATAGGAGCTGTAAAACTTAATTTTAAAAAAGTAGAGGAGCACCACTCCCAACCGCTCCCGCTCACTTCGACCACTGCTAAAAGGCCCGCAGGGAAGTGGACGTTTCTGTCACATTCAAGGCATGCTTTACTCTTGACGTTTCTGCTACATTCCTACCCGAGTCTATATGAACAGTGGCTTATTGAAATCAGGAGATTTATAAACAGTTGCACACCTCTGAAAGGCTGGAAGGGCCTGGCCACTTACTGTCACTATTGCGTCATAGAGGGAGATAGTAAAAAAAAAGTGACTTATCAAGTGCACTTTTGTCTGATCTCTTCCACAGCAATGCCAACTTGTCATATAGCCTACTAAAGCGCATCATGCCAGTTCAGCAGTGTAAGAATGGCGTTCAGTCAAAATGACTGTTCAATCCTCTGATTTGCTACTGAGACTGCCATCAAGTTCTGGTAAGTGCTTGCTAGTAAAACTCTAGCAGCTCTTTTGAAAAGTGCAGGAAGCATCATGATATGATATGATATGGCATTTGTAACGCGCCTATACACAAGTGTTTCAAGGCGCGACGAGGAAGGGAGGGGGGATCAAGGGGAAGACAGACAACGATCCTACTAGGCCAGGTGTCATTCAGATCGCGCAAGTGCAGGGGTAGGGGGAAGGGAAGAAGTGCAAGGGGAAGGGGAGGGGGGAAGTGCAGTACAAGGTAAGTAGAATAAAAATAAATAAATAGGACCAGCTGGTGGCAAGTGCAAGGTAAGTGCAAACAAGAGCTGGGAAGGGGGGGGCTGTAGGGATACAGAGACAGTCCCGCAGTGCAGGGGTTGCCAGGGAGGCAGTGCAAGTGGAGAGTGGCTGGGCCCAGGACCGAGGTCGCTGAGAGTGGCCCAGTTGCAGATTCAGTGCAGTTTCAGTGAAGAATTTAGCAGGGGAGAGGGAGAGAGAAAGCAGAAGCAAAGAGGAAGGTTTTGAGGTGCTTCCGGAACCGGAGATGGTTCTCCTCAAGTTTCAGGGAGTTCTCAAGTTTTAAGCGTCCTTCAAAAATATTTAACTCACGCTAAGAAATATTGGTACTTTACCAATAAAAGTATTGACTCACTTCTAAGAAGTACTAGTAATGTTATGTTATTTGATATTTGTATAGCGCCTACTGCCATTGGTATTGCCTCGAAGCGCTGTAAACAGTAATTGGCATTCTCTGATGAGCAGAGAGGAATAGGTTGAATTTTAAATCCTGCTTCGCCTATTATTTGTAGCGCATATTGCAGTGGCATAAGGAAGACTGCATTGTCAGTGGCTATGTGACAGCTTGACCACATTTTTTATGGGACTCTGCTATGTTTTATGGGTTGCAGGGCGAGAGAGGGCAAGGGCATTGTAAATAGTCTAGCAATCCCTAGGGCAACTGTCTACAGTTGAGGGCTCTGTTATACTTTGCATGTAGAACACATGCATCAATGGCTAACTTGCAATCAACAAGCAAATTACATGCACAGTTGTCCGCTAAAACAAAGATATCACAAGCACAGGTCCTCTTGTCTGTACCATCTCGATATTGCTGTAAAAATGTAGTATAATGGAAAACCTCACAGTATGTATCAAAAGTCAAATGTAGCGAAACATCACAGTGGCAGCATTCAGTGGCAAAATTCAAAGGCAGCAGAAACCAAAGTGGTGTAAACCTCACATTAGCAAATTGAAAGTGGTGTAACCTATCGTAGAAAAAATTCAAAGTGGTGGAACCTCACAGTAACAAAATAAAAAATGGCAAAATTCACAAGCCGCAGAATTGAAAATAAAACAAATGCCCTAGTAGGACAAATTAAAGTGGCAAAATGTAAGCTGCACAAGTTCCAAGTGGTGAGACCTCACCGTAGCAGGATTCAAAACGGAGTTGAAGGTGGTGACAAGCCACACCCATCAGGGCCTGGGAGGGCGGGCTGTGGGAGGGTCAAGGTGTTGTCATTTAAAAATAAAAAAAAGGATGGAGGGGCCGGGATCGTGGCAGAATGGGGTGTGGGGGCTATAGTGGTTGGCCAGAACGACCCTTCATTTACCTGGGTGGGTGGCAGGGTCTACTCTCTTGAGCGGTGGTGGAAAGCAAGTGGCTTCCCTCGGCTGCTTGCACGGTATATTAGATCTGCTGAACAGTGCAAGTACTGTTACTTTTAAAATAAATGTTGGTACTGGGACCGTTACAATAAAAGTGCAGTATCCTTGCTGAGAAGGGGAGGTAGCTTCTCAGAGTGCTCCCCGGTGTTCTTTACTCCTGTACAGGATTGTAGAACGAGTTACAGACTGCATGGATAGTCAACCTTTCGACTGTATGGTGTGAGGGTACTGTGCTCATAGCTTTTAATGCACACCATTCTAAAAGCATAAACACCCAAACTAAAACAATTTCTAATGGGCAACTTAATACCTGCATTACAAGCTTTAAGGCATTCTGAGCAGTCTTTTTGACTTACTCCACTTGATCCATTTCCTCTGAAGGACCATATTACAACAGTGTTTAAAAGCAAAGCTCTGGAATGGAAATGGGTATTCTAGTGAAACAGGCATATGGTTATGCTATCCTACCTTCAAGGAAAAAAGATCCAAATATAAAGATGAATGATCTTTGTAATAGTTTTAGAACTGTGGTACAGCTAAAACAAGTGCACAGAATTAACTGAATTACAAGTAAATACATACTTGCGCTGTAATGTCAACTAGTAGCAGGAATGGTGCATTCTAAAAGGGGACTCTCCAAAAGAAAGAAAAAAACACCACCTCAAATATTTGTTATATTGCAACACTTATAAGCTGAAACTATTGCATTATAGTACAGATGGGGAGGAATGGCATATGAGGAGGGGCACACATCCTATAGGTGTTGTTTGGCTATGTGCTGTGATGAATCAGAGATGATTCCCCCAGAAAACTGGCCTGGGACCATTCTCGTGTGGCCAGGCAAAGGCACTCTTCCTGATCCTTACCTTGGGGGTGGTGTTCTGCGGGAAGATCACATGAGAGGGGGAAGCAGGTCAGGATGAATGGGAAAACTCCTTTAATAACATTAATAGAGAGAGACCCTACAATCCTAATGACTTATTTATTTTTATATGGTTAAGAAAAATGTCAACAAAACACAATGAAAGACTATGGGGTGTATTTAAAGGACAAGCGATTCGTCCCCATACAAGACCTACATTTGTTTCTAAACTAAAGAATTCACTTCTGCCTGTCTGTTTTGATACCCTAGGACAGAAAACCCTTAGGACAGCATCTTTAAACACATATCAAACTGTGTGAATATAAACCAAAAAATGTTTTATAAAAAGTACAACATTTTATTAAGTCACTCAGACTGCATAGTTTATCAATAAATTCCATGTCACAATTTTTAAAACAATTTAAGAAAACATAGAAAAGTGTAAAATATAGAAACATTAATCACTCCTCAGAACAATACAATGTAACACATAATTTCATATCATTCTTCTTCTGTACTATTAAATTAATCTGATGTCCTATCTCGATATCAACTTGATCATCACTGAAGTAGAGTATATAAAAACATCACCCTATAATTTGGGATTGGTCGTTATCGCTGTTTATTTGCCTTGATTCGTGAATCCTGCTGGTTCATACAGCTATGTTCCTATATTGCTACTTTGCACATATTATAAAACCCTGATAGTTTTACAGTGTCATAGTACCCAACATGTTTCGTTCTTTCTTTATAATTGACAATTTCATGAGAACTTCGTCAGGGGAAAACACACTTGACTCTGTAGTTTATCAGTTATAACGTTCTTTTGTTTCTTGAAAAATTTCAAGATTAAGAGGATCTTCTGCACACCTAGGAAACATAACACACATCATACAGCCATTACTGGTGCTGTATTATATAAAGCTAGCGCCAATAAGTATTATTCTTCTGTTTATTAGCTTACCGTAAGACTACGCCTTTGATTGCCGTTCTTCGGTGGAGTAGTCGTGTCTTCTATGTAGACATCCAACTGTCAAAACAGGTTTGCCATAAAATTAACCACTTGATTCAGCCGTGCCAGTTGTAAATAAATCGTGTTCTTTCTCTACCGTACAGTTTTGCTCAATTAAAAAATGGTTGGATGTTCTAATATAGTAAGCCATATGTTATATTAGGGACAACCACCTGTTACGTATCAAAGTGATCTATTAGTCTAATTTGCCATTGAAAAGTCCACTCCGCTGTTCTACACTTGCCCTTCATTAAGAAAGATATCTTGTTATCTACTTTCCGTAGCTTATCTCTCATCATATCCAACTGTTACTTACATTTTTTTTTTAATGTATATGCCATTTAAGACGAGTACATTTGTATATGACCATGGGCCTCATTACGACCCTTGCGGAAATGGAAAAATGATGGCGGAAATGCAATACCGCCATCGAACACCGCTCGTTGCGATCATGACCCGTCACCGTAAAGTACGATGCCATTAGCGACACCGCAGTGAACGGCAACGCTAACTGCACCAAGTACGCGCACGCGCGCCTTGCAAAACCGGAATCACCGCCATGGCGCAACGGTACGCGAATTCTGACCCTAGCGGACATGTACTGAACGCCATCAAGCACGTCGTAAAGTACCATTCCGCCATGGCGAGAAATACGGCAACGTGAACCAACCGTAAATGGCCCACTGAGTGCCTGTACTCCACTCCCTGGCCTCATTGCACAACTCCTGGCAGGCGCAATGTACTCACACTATGCAACCAGTGAAATCCACAATTCACCCATGCATGCCAACGTAGAAAAGCATGCAGGGGCTCAAAGCGCCCCGTGAGTGGGCATCCATGTACGGCATGTCACCATAGCCGTACTGACGCAGCACAGGCATGCGAAGGTACAATACATCAAAATGAAAATCAAGAACACATGACACAAAACAACAGTAGTCCCCCATCGCTTGCCACCAGCGCAAGGCAACATCCAAAACAGCATCCTGAGGGGGATTGCACCAGCCCTGTACTCATGCCAGTAAACAAACCAACCATCAGCAGAAGCATGTACCACACAAGTCGGCAGAGTGACTGAGCAGCCAGGCTCATCCCAAGAGGGGCCGATGGGAGCTGCAGGGCACAGATGGCATCAATACAGAAGCTATTCCAATGGACATGACCCCAGTCCCCCTCCAACAAACGCACGCAAACACAGTCACCTGTGACCAGCCATATTCTGAACAACCCATCATTCCACCAATCGACCTGGCTGACAGGCACCAGTCGGCCAAAAGCCAATCCCCCGCCCCTGAACAGCACATCATGTAAACAGACACAATGGCAGCCCCTATCCGTGACCATACTGTGCTACGTAGGCAAACGCGGCCAGTACTGTACCACACAACTCAACTCAGAAGGCGGAACACAATGCAGATCATCTCGCAATACATACCGCCACAAAGCGAAAATCGCCACATCACCTGCAAAGAACAACGCAACACGACAAATATCGGAATACAATTTAAATGCACATCCAAATGACAAAGGCCCCACAGCAATTTGCAAAATACCACCAAAACAACCATCATCACCGAGGGCTGCATCTGCAATAATTGACCGGCTTCCACTTGTGTGACGCCCTGTACCATCATGGCACACAGGGCCTACATCAACGTTCCAAAAGGCAACATGGAAGCGGCAAGAACCGCAGGTCCGTCCCATGAGGCAGGCACTAGTCGAGCTGAAAGGCCGAAATGTTGCACCTAGCCACCAGTACAGCGTAAGGGCATGTGGCCCATTGGCGATCGTCCCATAAGATCGAAATGGTGCTCCACTGATTCACCCGAAGCTGCAGGAGTCGAGAGTAAAAACCATCTGGAGGAGTGGCGTAGAGATGGCATCTGCAATAGGGCAGGAGATACCTGTCACCCAAAAGAAACACAAATTAACCGATTGCATTACGGGACTCATGATGCATTACAATCTTCATTCAACACACCAAATCCACACCCATATGCATGCTAGCCCACTCCAAAGGAATATACACACCCCTAAATCAGTATCGATTCATAACGAAATCAATCGAGGTAAATACACCATTGGCAACGTCGGTTACTGTGCATGCGTCCGTCAAGATAGAACCCAAGACATGGGATTAGTAACGTGCCTAGACACAAGTGTATGAAGGCGCGTCGAGACAGGGAGGATCCGACAAGGGCAGATAGACGTATGTCCCACTATGGCAGCCTTGCATCACATAGCGCAGGGGAAGGGGAGTGATTCAAAAAACCCATGTACATGGCAGACCCTAAACGGAATCATCAGTCCATGCATCCATTCATCATTCCCTCATCCCGCAATGAAAACGCATGAATATTCACTCACATAATATGTGAAACTTCCATCGCGTCTGTGCGTAATGCAGTCCGCAAAAACCACTGTGCCCCTGGCCGGATCTGTAGTGTTGTGAAGCAAGATGGATTTGGGAACGTCCTGCCTTATCGTCCACTACGCTATTGCGCATCCCATTCAATTCACATCATTCATTGCCTGCTCGTTATGGGCCATGTCCCAAGGACATTCTACAATAGAACGTTACATTTCCAGCCAGACCTGTGGGCGTATCCTCGCCGCTACTTCAAAACCCAAAATGCTGGCCTTCGAATTCCTCACTTGCAACATTACGTCGAAAAGGCTTCTGTGAACGCTTGCATTCACAATTACATCAATGTAGTGCGGCTGTGTGTCATGATGCTAACTGGCTGCAATCACAAATGGGACGCCACGCCCGTCGGTGAAGTACGTTACTGTGCTGCATGAGGGTCGGCCATCGATCGAGCCCTACATACCACTGACTCTTCACAGGTATGTAAGCGGCTGCAATCATAGCATGTGTAACAATGGGAGCATACCATGAAGATCAGTCAAAGTACATCACACTGCCATCGGGATTAGATACATGATTCCAATCCCAAGATGCCATGCGGCCAAATGCAGCCTTACGTGCGGGACGTGCTCGGCCAGAAGGGATTGCATCTGCCACAGATTCATTCAATCAGCACAGGTGGAGGCCATACAGGCCGACAGCACATATATTGCAGACCCAAACCCCTCCCACAACCACTCCCACTCCAAAATGCTACCGGCAGGACTAGCGATGTTGGGCCTGGGGGACCAGATAGCACTGCAAGTGCTACAACTACAAGAAGACGACGAACAACAACAGGTACAACAACCGGGCGCACAGGGGAGACGGAGGAGAAGGAGGAGGAGGAGGGCAAGGCAGGGTCAGCAAGGCCCACAAGCACTGCCACTACCACCACGCAGGCGGCCCGCAATCCCACGCCTCCGAGCCGATCCGTTCAACCTCACTGCTGAGCAGATCCACACCCTCTACCGTTTGGACCGGGACACCATAATCGCCATTGTGGACATGACACATGCTGACCTCGTGAGCATGATAGATAGCCCAACCGCCATCCCACCCCTACTGAAGGTGGTGTCTGCACTCCACTTCCTGGCCACAGGCACCTATCAGCACACAGTGGGACAGTTGCATGGCATTTCACAGCCACTGTTCTCACGGACACTCTTCCAAGTGCACGATGCCCTCCTGAAGCACGCCGACGACCACATCACACTACCACGCACGTACCAGGAGATTACCAACGCTAAAGTGGGATTCCATGCACTTGGCGGCATCCCGGGTTGCATTGGTGCCATCGACTGCACCCATGTTGAATTGGTTGTCCCACATGCCATGGAGGTCCAGTACCGCAACCGGAAACAATTTCATTCAATCAATGTGCAAATGGTGTGTGACTCCAACAAGATATTTACGCATTGTTGTGCCAGATTTCCAGGATCTACCCATGATTCTATGGTCCTGAGGAACACAAGAATACCACGCTACATGGAGCGACACGCAGGGCACAGATCCTGGCTACTCGGTGAGTCTCATTTCATGCATGACATCGTGGCCCATTTGATGCGTCAATGACCTTGCAGGGGGGGGGGGGGGGCTACTTAGCACTATCATTCCACTGACACCCTTTATTCGTCTCATACAGGTGATGCCGGGTATCCACTGAAGAGATGGCTCCTTACACCAATCCGGAACCCACAGAACGAGCATGAGGAGGACTACAACCATGCCCACTCACGTACCCGTGTGGTCATTGAACAGGCATTCGGCCTACTGAAGGCTCGTTTCCGCAGCCTCAGCAGGTCTGGCGGGGCACTCATGTACAGCCATGAGAAGGTTTCTAAGATGGTCATGGCATGTGTCATGCTGCACAACATGTGCATACGTAGGAATGTGCCCATGCCCCCTGACGCTGTACTGCATGCACCTGCAGATGATGATGATGATGAGGGTGGGGATGTGGAGGCACCTCAAGGAGTCCATGAGGCACAGGATGCACGTGCAATCCGACAGAGCATCATAGATGCATGCTTCTAGCAACCACGCATGGTGCCTATTACACGGAAAGGGGACCTGTGGCACTGTGTGTGTGTAGTACAGGCACATTGTGGACTGTACGCCTATGAAGGCCTCGTACGCAAATATCAATGTCCACACATGTCATTGGATGATTATGAGATGCTGTATTGTTAATGTGATTTGATTTATACACCCTATGGACCCGCCACCCAGTGAAGCCCAACACACCCCCTCCACCCTACTACCTCACCCCCCAACACCAGTGTCCAAATATGCATGCTGTCCGTGGTTGGACGCTATTGCAAGCCCCCTCTACGGGTATCAGGGGCACCCCTGCCCGTGGAGCGCAGGTTCCTGCCAGATCTGCGTTGGGGGCTGCCCTGGACGGAACTTGCCACGGATGATGTCTCTGCCTGCTCGCGTCCATGCATGTCTCTGAGGGTTTGTGAGAGCTCCGAAAGCACACGGCGCACAGCAGCAAGTTCAGCACAAACGTCTTTGGACGTCGCATGCAGTTCCCCCCTCAGGCTCTCGGTGCTTTTCTCCATTTGTGCTCTCAGGCTCTCGGTGCTTTTCTCCATTTGTGCTCTCAGGCTCTCGGTGCTTCTCTCCATTTGTGCTCTCAGGCTCTCACTACTTTTCTCTATTTGTGCCCTGAGTGTCTCGGTGGATGTTTCCATGGCTGCCCTGGAACCCCCGCATTCATTTGCATGGTCCTTGAGTAGCGTGGACACTTCCTGCTGTTGCTCGATCAGCAGGTCGAGGGACTGTTGCCTCTGCTGGGCCATGGACATTTGCGGTGGTGTGACAGGGGGGCTGCTCAACACATGTTGCCTTGGCACAGGACTTGTGGGGGTTGGCCAGTCGTCGTCTTCAGGGTGCCCCTGCGTGGTTTCGTCATGGTGTAGGGGATGGAACATGCAGGGGGATTGGGAAAGGTCATGGATGGTACCTACGTCGCCAGCACTGTTTTCCGTGTCGGAGCATGCTGGCATGACAGCTGTGTCACCTATGGTGCTGCTACCACCAGAGGCAGTGCCATCAGATACGTTCTTTGGGGGGACCTGTGGTGCTGGGGTTGTGGACTTGCTGGCTGCTGGGGTGCCTGTTGCAGTCCCCTCCAGTGTGCTGCCACTTGATTCCTGCTGCTGCCGTGTCTTGATCCTTGCACCTGAGGTGGAGGCTCTTGGGACGTTGGTCCTGGCCCTCTTTGCAGGCGTGCTGGTAGGGGTGTCCTGCAGCTCGTCGTTGGTATCGGACCCTGTGGTGGAGTAAAGAGGGGCGAGCGTTAGTTATGGGTCTGTCGGATTTGGAATGGCAACGTATCAAATGCATTGGGGTGGTACATGAGGCTGATTTGGGATTGGGCCTTGGAGGTGGTCTCATTTTCGTGTGGATTGAGGATGCATTCATTTGGCTGCCTGCAGTTAGGGGGTGCATGCTGCACATGTAGGGGTTGTTTATGGCTTCTTGATTGATTTGTTTGTTCATTCTGACTTTTAGAGGGCGCTGTCAGGGCAAAGTATGTATTGCACTATGGGGTCACATGGTACTGCACATGTTCGTGGTTTGTGGATTTCGCATTGTTTCTCTTGGCCAACCTACCTGATTCTCCGGATGTCGGCACTCCTTTCTCCATCCCTCCGACTCCCTCTATGCTCTCCATTCCTATGGTGGAGGCGCAGATTTCCTCCCAGGGGGTCAACTTGATGGGCGACTCTGAACCCCCCCCGGTAGCTGTGGCGATGTTCCTGTTCGCAGAAAGTATGCTGCGTACGCGGATCCGCAGGTCGTCCCACCGCTTGCGACATTGCTGTGGCGTGCGGGGTGTTGTCCCCACCGCACTTACGCGCTGTGCCACCAGGGCCCATATGGCCTTCTTGTTGGCAAGGGCCGTCCTGGTCATTTGACTGGAGAAGACGACGGCGGCATTTTCCTGGAGGGTCTCGGTGAGCACGGTCAGTTCCTCTCGGGAGAAGTGTACCTGCCGCTTGCGGTCACACGCTTTCTTGGCTACCTTTCCCATATTTATTTTTTTAACTGGGGTTGCTAACGGGTTGGGATGTGTGTCAGGGTCGGATTTTTAATGGTTGTGTTGGGATTCGGATTTTATAGTTGTGCGGCGTGCTGTTTCCCGTTCCGGCCACATGCTTTTACTTCCGTTTCCGTATATTTACGGTGGCCGTAATTTGCGGTGCCCGCTCGTTACGGTGACCGCTCATTACGGTGACCGCTAAGATGGGTGGCGGTATTGCACCTGGTGCAGCGTACGGCGGCGGTAAGGGCCGTTTTGGGGTCATTTCCGCCATCGCAGCCTTTCGGATTCCGCCATGGCGTAATGCTCGTGCCCGATGGGTCGTGATTAGCCGCACTTTGCTCCTTCGTGCAATGGCGGAAACGCTATTTACGCTGTTGCGGTCCGGTCAGTCACTTTCCGCCAGGGTCGTAATGAGGCCCCATGTCTTGTAAATTAATAGAATGAACTTACTTCATAGCCATGGGATATATTCTTAGAAGGAGGAATCCCAGTCCTTCATCTTACTGCACGATATTGTGTATTCATGACTGGTAAATATGAGAATACTCCCACGTGGTTTTAATGTTAAGATTGCCTTCGTGTTCCACTAGCTCACAGCGAGAAAACCAGAGTTGAAGACACCACGCTGTGAAAACAAAAGGGACACGACTCCACGTTGGTATCATTTTTATTCTAACTCTTGGGTAAAAAATGCCAAGAACCGCTCGTATTAATTTAACACGTCATAGTACTCTCTGCGGCTTGTGTGTTTGCTGAATGATGTAGACAACCTAGTCACGTGTTCTTACTGTTAGAACCCGACCGGCTATCGGTATATGCAGCGTGGTCTCGCTTTAATATTAGCGGCGACATGCCTTCTAACGCCCGCGAGTGACTTTGTTTAATTAACATGGCGTCCTAACTCTACAAGCACTTATTAGTTGCGAAGTCTTGTGGCCAAACTTACCTTGATACGTTTCTCTTTTCTCTTCTTACGGGGCGTCCTGTCTGCAATGCCTCTGCGTTCGTCTGTTTTAGTGCGGCTTGTGCTGTCTCTGTTTTTGTTAACAATCTATAAAGCAGTAACTCTGTTCTGCTTGGTTGTAGCTCTAATCTTACCTTAACACGTGATACGTCCTCGTGTCACGTGAAGGCCTGTGTAACGCAAACGTTTGTGGAGCTTGTCCGTACGCGCACATTGCAGTCCTACCGCTGCAATAATTCAATGTCAGCTGTGCTCCGCTTGTCTGTTCTCCGAGACACGACCCGGTACTGTTTACATTTAGCACAGCTCTACTACTTAACTTTCATTTCTATTTCTGTGGTTGTTACCATAACAGAATTGATGTAGCCTCCCTGGGTACCTACAACACTGCATAGTACTAAGCCAATTGGTACGGCTTACTTATCCTGAAGGTTTAGAAATACCGTGACCTGAAGCACATCGCCGCCTCATTCAAAGTATCTTATTTAGTTCCATTCGATAGTCCTATTTTCTGTTATTCTACTGTGCTCACACAATCAAACATGGAGTTTGTCTTAAAGGTTACCATTTTGTTCTTACAAGTGGCATTCTCAGTACTTCATTCTGTATGAGCACTATTTGAAGATTAAGCATGTCACTGGTGGATTTATCTTTGCGAAAGGTTCTGCCATTCTACCTGCTCATTTAACCCTGTATTTTCTGTATCACATAAGAAAATCAACCATTGCTCTTTAGCATGAAGTCTGCTTGTTGTCGGTTCGCCGTATGTCGATGGAGGGACATGTAACAACACTGTCCATTTCAGATCTTCACTCTTATGATCTGCTATTAAAAAATGGTTGACCAAGGGTGCTAGTAGTACTTTATTCTTGATATTAATTCGATGTTCCGAGATTCTGATTTTAATTTACGTGTGGTCATTCCTATATAAATTTTCTTACATGGACACCAAATGGCGTATATTACATTGCTGGTATTGCAATTAGTGAAGTTTTGTTGTACCCAGGGGTTTTGTAGACCCAATTCTACTTCTGTATACTTCTCTTGGTAGAACCACAATTAACACACTGACCACATAGTGAATGACCTGTCAGTCTGGGAAAGCCCCACATCCCACTCACACTAATCTGCTTTTGAAATGCCTTAGTTATATCATTTTTAACAGATCTTTCAAGTTCGCACCTCTTTTGAATGCACAGAGTGGTGGTTCTAGAAGCCTCCTTTTAAAATGTCCCAATGTTTTTTTATCATTCTATTGATTTGATTGGACATCGGGTGTACGTACTCACAAAGACAATCCCATTTGTTTTTTCCGATTTGTCTCGGTATTATAAAAGTGCCTCTCGATTATTGTGCATGGATCTTTTCAGGGATTTTTTCACTATTTTTCTAGGATACTGCCTTGAAAAATGTCAACCTTTCAATACAATGTCTTATTGTAAAATTGAAACTGTGGAAAAGGTTGATTTGAACATTGGCTACTTCAAATCCCACAATGCCCAAAGTACTGGGATGAAGAAGAGGGATGCAGAGGCACTGAACTGCAAGTTGCAGGTTAATAGGAGTAATGACCCACACCTGAGGGAGACTGGGAGGCATAAAAGGCCCCCTTGGGTACAGGCAATAAGGGGCAGCAGAGAGAGCAGTAGTGGGAGGTGGAGTGATTGCAGTAACTCCACATTGCAGTTGTAGCTGAAGGAGAGCAGAGCCGCCGTCGTTTACCAAACGGATGTCGGTTCTGAGAGGGTCTCTTCCTTCAGAGACCTTGGTTGCAGAGGTCCTGCAGCGGAAAGTTGAGAAGCCTTACCCACAGTATGGCAGGCTCCGGTGGTAGGTGAGCACCGGAGAGCCTTAGGAGCAAGGAACGTTCCTTTTCCGACGGGCGTGGGTGAGGGAAAATGGAAGCAGTTCGACATGCCGAGCGAGGAAAAAGAAGCAGAAGACCCGAAGGCAGCAGAGCGAGTGGACGCTTACTCCAAACCCGGTGTGTTCCCTCGCATATTGTGATCCCGGTGCGCTCTGTGATTGACCGGTGGCCAGGTCCGGGTATTGTGAATGCCAAACTCATCTAAAGTGGCAGAAACAGAAGTATTTTGAAAGTCAAACTGATGTAAAGCAGAATATTACGCATTTTGAATACCAAGCTGATATGGACTGGAGAAAGTGGCAACGTAAGAAGAACCTGGCGAATAGGCCAGCAAAGTGTCATTTTGTTTTGGAAGGACAGACTAATTGCCAACCACACACGAGGGCAATAGCAAAGCAAGTTAAAGAGAACCAAAGTTTCCAAAGCCAAGAGAGGGCAATTGAGAACCAAGTTGTGTGTATATACTGTGTTGTCAGAGGGAGCAACAAGCAATAGGGGGAACTGACCTAAACAATCATTGCTGAAGCAAAAGAAGAGCAAGGGAGAGAGAAAACCATTATCAGCATTTGGTTAATACAAGAGTGGCAGGAAGGCTGCACTTCTGACAGAAGGTATTCAGGAGGAGAGGAGCATAACCTGGTTTGCATGTGGCAATCAAAAGTGTGGAACAAACGGCACCAATCCGTCTCATGTTTTCCCAGAAGAAGTAGTCAAAATTGATGTTGTGGAAAGTTAAAAGACTTTGAGTTGTGTGAAGTAAACTGGGCCAAATAAGTACTTTCAGAAGTAGAAGTAGCTTCATTCGTCCTGGCAGACTAGTACACCAGGGAAAGAGACCTTGTAGTTGTAGGACTGGCGGGTGAGTGGCCCAGGTGGAAGTCATTGAAGAACTGTGCTGTGGTTAAATGTGTCGAAGAAGAAGTGGTAAGACCCCAAAAGTATATTGTGAATAGTTGTGAAATCATCCTGACAAATCAGTATTGCTGATGCAAGCGTTTTGTGAACATTTGCAGAATTATCCTGACAGAAGCCTTTTTGTTGATACTTATGAACTGTGGAAGTATACTTATTTTTTTTTAAACAATTTTTATTGAGTTTAACAACAAACAAAAACCAAACAGTGGACATCAGACATAACTTCCAAGTGTTATATACAGTATCATGTTATGTCCCCCGCCATCCCCTTTACCTCTGCCATCCCCTTACCCTCCCCCCATCTCGAGCTTACTTCCCTTCATCACCTTCCTCCACCCTATCTAGGGGTGTCTCCCTCCCCTCAACCCCTGTGGAATCGTCTTCTAGGCTGGTCAGGGCAGACCCAGACAGCGTAGCCACTGCAGGCCCTCAGTGTCTCTGCTTCTTCATCACCCCCTCTGTTGGCTGCTTCACCCCACACCATCGTTTCTGCATCCACCTATTTCAGTAGGTCATGCCACCAGGCTTCTACCTTTGGTCTGTTACTTGCTTTCCAGCCCATAGCAATTCTGCGCTTAGCCAGTATATACGTAAGTCTTTGAGTTTACTTATATGTGCCAACTTACGCGGCCTAGAAAACCCTCCAACCATGCATGCCCATAAAGATTCAACCTCCAGTTTAATCCCCTTCTCAGTCAAATGATGGGCTACCTCCCCCCAGAATCTCTTTATTTCCGGGCACACCCAGAACATATGTATCATTCCTGCATCCACCTCCCCACATTTAGGACATGTCTGTATTCCCGCATTCTTGAATTTTGTAATCCTCTTGAGGGGTCATATACGCCCTATGGGTAATATATAGTTACATTTGTTTTAACCTTGCGTTCCTGGACACTGTTTTGTGGTATCTGTGAACCCTCACCCACAACCCATCATTCATAGACTCACCCGCTTCCTCTTCCCAGTCCCGTCTCAACTGGAGCACCTCCTTCCCCACTCTTGACATTAGCAGTTCGTAGATTCGGGAAACTTTGTTGCCCCCCTTTGATATATCGTAGTATGTTTCAATGGCTGTGTCCGGCGGGCCCTCAGCAATATTTCTGACCACGTGTCCTTTATCTTCCGCTCCAGCCTAGTATAGGTAATGTACTGCCCCCTGTGTAGACCGGTATCTTCCACCAGTGTGTCAAACTATACTGCCTCCCCTCTTGCCATATATCCCCCAGCGTTGCTATACCAGTCGATTCCCGATGCCTCTGAATCACCTTCCTCAGTTGCTCATCTACTCCTTTCAGTGCCACTAGTGGCATCTGTGGGGAGCACAGGATCAGGTTTTCCATGGCCTGACAAGCTTTTCACCAAATCACCCATCCCAAGTCCAACATTCTTGTCCTCCCTGCTGTGGTTTCGGCACACATATCCACTCTTTCAGGAATAACGGGGCACATTCAGCTCTCAACTATCTAGACTCAGATGTTGAGTCTTCCAATAGCCACATACTCTAATTGGCTGCCCAAGTAGTAATTCTCAAATTTGGGCAATTTAATGCCCCCTCTGTGATACGTGTTTTGCAGTCTCCACAATGCTATTCTGTTTCTAGTGTTGTGCCATATGAACCCTCTGCATATACTTTCGAGCTTGACAAAGAATGCTTCGGTATCAGGTACAGTATATTTACAAAGAAATGTAACAACCTAGGCAGTACCACCATCTTTAGCACCGCCACTCTCCCCGTCATGGTCAGCGGGAGTTTGGCCCAGAACCTCATACTGTTTTCAATATTAGCCACTACCTTCACTGCGTTTTGTGTATATTCAGCGTCTACCGTATGATACCTCAATCCCCAGATATCTGAAGGTCCTGGTTTCGAATTGTATTTGTAATACCGGCAGTTCCTCCTGTGGTAACCCTTTATATCTGCCTAGGGGAAATATATAAGATTTCCTGGGGTTTACTGTTATACCTGACAGCGCCGCATATCTCTCCATTACTTCCAGAATATACTGTAGGTTTACCTCCAGATATCTTAAATACAGCAGCATATCATCGGCATACAATGATATTAGGTGTTGCCCTCCTTTCGTACTTCTCCCCACCTCACCATATTGTCAAGTATATCGCTTGGGGTTCCAGTGCTAAAATAAACATCGGGGACCATGGGCATCTCTGTCTAGTACCCCTGCTAAGTTGCCAGCGATCTGACACAGTCGCTCCCGTCCTAACTCGGGCCAGTGGTGCTCTGTACAGCAGTTGAGCCCACCTCAAGTACGTGGACCCGACCCCATATTCTATAAGGGCTGCCATCAACCACAGCCATTTGACCGAATCAAAGGCCTTCACCGCATCTAATGAGATTATTGCATCCTCTTGTGGGTCCCTTTCTGTCTGTTCTATGACATGGTGTAGCCTTCTAAGATTGTCAGATATGCTCCTCCCCGGACCATGCCCGGTCTGGTCCGGATGTATAAGTTTATTAATAACTGGTCTCAGCTTATTCGCCAACACTGCCCTGAGTATTTTGCTATCTTGATTAAGCATGGATAGCGATCGATATGACCCGCAGTCCGTGCATGGTTTGTTAGGCTTGAGGAGCGGGATAATGATCGCCTCCCTTAGGGATTCCGGCAGTATCCCTTTATCCAATGCTTCGTTTAATATTGCTAATAGCGGGGGGAGCAACACCTCTTTGTATGTCTTGTAGAACTCGCTAGAGAGACCGTCCGCCCCGGGAGCCTTACTAGTGAGGGTAGTAGCTTGATCACCGCCTATTATTCCTCTACCGTAATTGGAACCTCAAGGCTCTCCCTCTCCGCATTCCCCAATTTGGGAAGGCCAATGTCCGCCAATGTTTCTATCACCTCATCTCCCTCACCCCCATCATCTACACCCTTATATAGTTGCTGGTAAAATTATACAAAGCCTCTGTTAACTCCATCTTGGGTATCTAGTATTCGCCCATTCATGCACCGTATTGCTCTAATTGTTTGCCTGAGCGTCTCACTCTTATATAGCCAGGCTAATAACCTGCCCGGCTTGTCTCCCCCTGCGTGCTGTCTTTCCACATATTTTTTGTAGTTCAGGTTGCATAGTCTCTCCCAATACTCCCTACGATCTTGTCGCAACTGCCCAATAGTTCCAGTCTCTTCAGGGGAGTGCTTGCCCTTACGCATAAGTGACTCTAATTTCCTCTCTGCTCCGTGTAGCGCATGTGTTATTCCACCCTGCAGGCCCTTGGATTTAGATGTTGCCGCTCCCCTCACCACTACCTTAAATGCTTCCCATACTGTGCCGGCCAAGTCTACGCTGCCCGTGTTCTGCTCAAAATATTCTACAATTTCTTTTCGTAGGTCCTCTCAACGCTGTCTTTCAAGGCTTCGGCCCTGAGTTTCCATGTCGGAATCAGTGCTCTGGGTGGCATGTATTGCCATGTTACAATCAGTGGCGCATGCTCAGAGAGGATTCTTGCTATGTATTCCGACCGTACTTATTCCCCTGTCAACGCCGGTGCAATAAATATATAGTCTAGCCTTGTGTATAGGTTATGTAGGGCGGAGTAGTGGGAGTAGTGCCTGTCCTGTGGGTGGTGCATCCTCCACACATCTACCAGATTGAAGTCTCTCAGTAGGGTCCTTGGGGCTTTAGCTGCCGGGGTAGGTTTGTCCAACTTCATATCAGATTGATCTACTCTGGGGTGTAGCATGCAATTGAAGTCCACTCTCCATTTAACACCGCCCCCCCATGTATGAACTGATCACGTTGTATGAGTTCCTGAAATAGCTAGTAGCATCTTGGTTTGGGGTATACCTGTTGATAATGCTCAGCTGTTTTCCACTAATCCTCACCATCCTCCCATCTGGTTCTACGGTGGACTGCAATAGCTTAAAGGGGACATGCAGTGCTATCCAAGTAATAACCCCTCTGGCGTACACCGAATATGTTGCCTCTATGGTGATCCCTTTCCATTTCTTCCCCACCAATTCCTGTTTCTCTTTCATTAAATGGGTTTCTTGTAATAGAGCAATGTCTATCCTCTGTCTCTTCAGGTATATCATGACCTTATTCCTTTTTAAATAGCTATTGAGTCCCTGACGTTCCAAGTCACTATCTTAAGATCCCCCATCTTATCCGTACCCTAATCCGCCCCTCTCTCCTCTTGTCCTCCTCAGTGATGTATAGGCGTAAACTCACTCCCTAACTTTTAACATCCCTGCAAACTCCCCAACTCCCTCTCCACCCCGCACCCTCCCAAACCCCAACTGGTGCCCAGCTCCATCCCTAGATCTCAGGCTACCCCACATCTAGTTCTTTCTTGGGCTCCGCTGGTACTCGGAACACAGCAGGGGGATACCACCCTATTGGTGTCTCAACTAACCTAAGTAATGGGGATGAGAACTCACTTTCCCGCATCTCCCGCATTAATGCCACAATATGCTGTGCACGCCTGACTTATATGTCTTTACTCATATGTATATTCAAGTCCAGAAAGTCCACCTGATAAGCGTACATCGCGGTCAACATCTACTTCCCTGCTTACATACCCAGTGTACCTCTTTGGGTTTTAGTGTTAACCCGCTACCATGCTAATATCGGGGTCTCTAAGTTAACATCTCCCCAGTCAATCAATAGTGTGACGTCGATTCACTTATCCTGTCCATTCCGCTCCTGGCCATCCGCATCCTCCGATCAGCCTTGAGCGTCCAACCAACTCGCCGCCTCTTCAGGTGTCTCGAAAAAGAATGCCTTGCCCTTGTGCAGGACCTTGAGTTTTGCGGGATACAACAGCATATATTTAAAGCCAGATGCCCTCAGCCGCCTTTTCACAGCCACATAGTTTAGTCGTAGCCTTTGTACCAGCATGGTATAATCCAAGTGTGCTGTGACTGTAGTTGATGCTCTATTTATCGTTCCGCCCTTGCGAAAATATTCCAGGATCTTTTCTCTATCTTTATAGTTCAAAATCTTGGCAATAATTGCTCGGGGAGGCGCTCCTGGCTGGGGCCTCCTGATCAGGGCTGTATGCACTCTTTCGACCGTGAACCCTTGGGTGAGCGCGCCAGCTCCTATTTCTTGAATCAGCATGTTCTCTATGTAATTCGTCGGGTCTAGGCCCTCTTCTCCCTCGGGAAGTCCCACCACTCTAATGTTGTTGCATCTAGCTCACCCTTCCTCTTCTTCCGCTCAGCTTTCCAAGTTGCGCACCTGTTGCTGCAATATGTGCACCTCCTTGGCGTTGGTCGTGCTGACGTCTGTGTTAGTTTTCACTGCACTTTCTAGGCCACTTGTGCGCTCTGCCAGTGCTCTTACGTCCTGTCTTAAGAGGTTTAGGTCTACCCCGACTGCATCGCTTTTGAATTCCAGCGCTGCTTTTAGTTCTGCCATGGCGGCATCAATCTTGCTCCCCCATGAGGATTTCAGCTTTGTTATGGCGTCCAGGATCTGCTGATCGTCCCACGGCGTGGCTGTCGTCCCCTTGGTGTCATCCTTTGCCTGTGCTGACATGGTCGGGGATTGTGGTGGCTTGGTAAAGATGTCCATTGTGGGCTGTTTCCCTTTAGCTTTGCTACGTTTGAGCGCCATCCCTCTCGTCGTGCCGCTGGCCTTGACTGCCTGCTTCACCGTCTTATATTGCTCCAACGCCACCCGGATTCCAGTCCGTCTGTTGTCGTTGCTCCCGGGGAGGAGCCTCGGGTAGATTCCTTTTCTGCTTTTGCCTCCGGGTTGAGTGTCTCTTGGCACTGATCTGTTTTCGTGCCCTGCAGGGGGTCCGTCTATGGCAAGCCAAACTGGTGGTGCAACAGGCCGCCCTTCCTGTGCATGTCTTCAGCAACACCTGTGGTGATATGCCCATGGGGTTCGTTCTGCCCCATACTCCGCGTTTCCCGACTGGGCACTGTCCTCCCCGTCCCGATGGTCCAGGGCCCTGGAGCTGCGTAGTCTTCCTTGGTCCCAGTTCCTTGCTCCCCTTTGGGGCCCCGTGTGTTGATTGAGGGTGGGCCAATCCTGCTCGCCCTGAACTTCCACCCTTTTTTCTGTGTACAGCTGCTGTGCGTGCGTTGGCATCTGATCCGTGTGCTTCTCTGCCAAGGTGGCGTACCCTGTCTTGTCTTCAGATCGCCTACAGTTTTGCTTTCTGGTAACTACAGTGAGGCACCTTTCTCAGAGCAGCTCCCGCTCCATTGTTTCTGCACCCATCTCGGCTATTGTTGCCCTCATGCCTCCAGTCGGGTGTCTCGCCTCTAGTCGGGTCGTCACTCTGTGGTTCTGACTGGCACTGTGTACCTCGCAGTGGCACCTCGTGCTCCCCTTATCATGCTCCAGCCTCTGAGGTGAGTGCCCTTTCTTTTTTTTGGCTGGCTGCCATCACCTCAGTTTGAATGCGCCATGTTTCATTTGTGTAGTGATGCCTGTGGGCATCAGTTTTCCTGGGTACCGCTTTGGTGTCCTTGCATATCCATTGTGTACTTGCAGGCTTTGGTTTCCATGGACTGATTCAATACAAAGGCCCCTCGCGCCTCAGATTGTAATTTTTGGCTCAGCGTCCCCTGCTGCCACCATTCTGAATACTCGGAGGTGCTCGCCGTACGTGATACCTTCACCGCCTGTGCACAGGGAGATACCTTCTGGCCACAGGCGGACCCCTCACGATCCCCTTGGCACTTGGTATCTTGACCTCTCGGAGCTGTTCGTTCCTCGTGGCCCTCCTGCGCTCAATGTATCCTTGCTATTTGCGATAGCCGGGACATAATCCTTTGTCTGTGGACGTCTGCCATTTTAATGTTGACTTCACTGATCCGAAAGAAGGAAAAGTAAGGTATATATGCCCTACTTAAGACCGGTGCTCTCAGTTGACCCTAGACAGGGTTGCACAGTTTGATTCAATCTTTTCGTATAGTGATCATATTATAAAATAAATGAAAAAATGATGAAAAAAAGACGGTACTTGATTTTCAAGAAAGAAATGTTTACTTCACATTTCTAGGACCCATGTCCCTTGGTTGATTAGTTTTCATATTGTGAGGCAACTCAAAAATATCTAGGTCGTTTTACAAAAAAGTACATGAGCCAATGCATTTCGGTCCTAGACTATCTTCAGGGCCGTACTTAAGTGGATATTAAATCAACTGTACAGTGTGCATACAATCAACATCAATATAAATCAATATTTAGAAATAGTTAGAAAAACACATACACCGCGTGGATTCGGATCAGTGGAGAAAATAAAGGAGAGATATAAGGAAAAGATTATCAACTCAAAATTACACCATGTCGATTTGTGATGGTATGTTACCCTTTTCATCAGTACCCTGTACCTGACTATTCGAGTTAACACACTCCAACATTCCTGTTAAATCACAGCAGGTATTTGTGTAAGTAGCTATAGCATCACACACAGTCTCGGCCAGAATTTCTTAAAGTTCCATAACTTTGAGTTTAGGCATCCGTTCTGCACCGCGGGACTTGCAGAGAACGCCCCTTGTGTTCCGACAGCTTCGTGTTTATTTTTGCATTGTTTCCTCTTCCATATTGTTCATGCGCGACATGATCGATTTTGAATGTGCGGGAGCTCACGGAAGACCAGCCCTATTCCATGGCTGTTAAGCCACGCCCCACTGTGGAAGTATACTTATTTTCTGAGATGCAGTTTTGTAGAACTCTCTGCCACAATTGGAGAGATAAAAGACTTGCTGAACATTTTGAACTGTTGGTCAAGTCCAAGTAAAAGAATTACTGGAGAAAGAGGAACTTTGTTGCAAGATGGAACTTCTTTATTCTTTTGAACTGTGTATTGAATTCCTGTTTGAATCTGGGGAAGGGGAACTCACCCAGGTTACAACTAGAAACGGTTACCAGGTTTTGAACAGAACTGTTAATTTTGTGTTATTTGAATTGCCATATATTACCTTTTTGAGTTTGTTGTATGTACACGTGTGAAGGACAGAATCCTTTTGTTAGTGTTTCCTTTATTTATTTTGCTAGGCAAGGAAATCCTTGTTAGGGAAGGGAGGCGTTTATCCAACCTTGTTAAATTAATAAAATGGCATCTTATGAAAAACCTTCACAAAGTTGTCCACCTCACATTTCTAACCCCTCACAGTGCCCACTCATGCCCATGCTAATCCCTATGGCGATTCCCACCCAGTTCTTGCCCCTCCCTGCCCAAAACACCACCTAATGGGAACATTTTGAGCTTGCTTTAATCAAGCCTTATCAAACTTTGAACTGAAGCACTTGCCAGTGTTATTCAATGCAGTCTTCTGAGAATTAATGAGTTAATTGGAGTTGTAAACCCTCTACTGGTGTAATAAAACTGTCATGCTAGGTCTGCCTTCAGTTACCCGCGTTATAAGCACTCTGTGTGTCCTTCACCGAGGTCCTATTAAAAACAAGGGTTTGAACCCAACAGTTTTGGCTTGTGTGTAAGTATTAGGCATTTGTCAGGCACTGCTATTATATGCCCAGGAATGTACACCATTTTGCACCTGCTACAATTAATGGCCAGTTAACACTACAGCTGTGACTGGAAAGTGCCTTCCTCATCCCTACACAAAAGCCCAAACTGATGGCATTTCCAATGCTTGTTAGTATCTTGCAGGCATCAGTTACCAACGTGTCCACATTCTAAAATCCAATCATGGGTTTTACATCCAGTTATGGTTGACGAGCCCTTCTGAAGAGTAATACCAAGTATTTGAAATGCCTTTTCCTCCAGTGTTAAGGATTGCCCTGCATATTTATCTTGAGCCCTGTCCAAGTCTGACTTTTGATCCTGCTTTTTGATATTTGTTTTTCCCCTGTACTCAGTGTTTCGTTTTTGCTGTGCCTTTCGTGGTTATGTATTTTCTGTGCCACAATGGTGACAATAATTCAACATAAGCATACATCTGGTGCCTATTCTTATTTTTCGTGTTGTTTTAGGTCCAAGCATTACAAAAATGTACAATACAAAATATGCAAACAAGTCAAAGATAAAGATGAGATGGACAAAACATCTAACTCACCCGTCCATATGGGATCTTTTTGTTCCCTTCTGATACACACAAGGTTTGGTAGAACTGTTTCTAGAACACTGCACTTTGGAAATTGATTAACAAAAGTTTCACCATGTGTATGGACATACAATGGTAGTGTTAAAGTGTGTGCTTGTCCTTTTTATATGCTTAACGGTTCAGATAGCTCAGTGGATGGATAAACTGTTAAGATCTGTACAGAAAGCGCTATACATATATTCCAGTCATATATTTTATTTGTGGGTTTCTGTCTTGCTCTTGTTTCGGACACGCTAGAGTGCATTAGGGAGGGAACAAGACAATGTGCAGGAATGGAAGCCTCACAGTTCTCGACTGTTGATCGTAGTTTACTTTTCTTGTACATGTCTATAGCTATCCATCTAAAACTTGCAAAATCTAACATTGCCTCAAGACAAAATGGCATTCTGACTAAAGAGGACAAACGATTAAGAAACATAATCCCTCCGTGCAAATGTAAAGTTCAGGAAACTAATGGGCAATCTGCCATCAAAATAAAATGCATAGCAGTTAGACACTGCCTACGCAATAAGGGTGCGAGTGTGTTTTTACGAACATTGTCATATGCTGAACAAAAAAATCGAAAGTGCAAGAGATCTTCTGGCCCCCTTTACATAAATCACAAGTTACACTGTCCAACCTGGGCTCTGTCCAATTTGCTGTTACCACCCTTGGGGGAATTTGTTAGGCAGGGCTCTAGTTATGAGATGCCTTTCTCAAAGATATTTAGAGAAACCAACATATGTTTTCAGAGAATTAGAACATATAATAATGTGGAGTCATTTAGCCGGCTTAATGAGTTCCATATGTTATCTTTGGGAGGCCATATACCTCTGTAGCCACTTTCTGTACACCCACGCATCACTGATATGATATATGATATGATATGATATGGTATTTATAACGCGCCTGTACCCAAGTGTTTTTACTGCTATTAATGGGTGCTGCGTTTACAAATAGGGATTCAGCATTTAACATAATAGACAATTTTTGTATGTGCTTAAGCCAAGGAATAGCAGCAAAGTCCTTTTTCTGATTGCAAGAGTCGAGTTATGATTGTGTAAGGAAAAGTGTTAGCATTACCCCAAATACAAAGCCATAGATACATGGGTTCATGTACAAACAGATCCTCCAAAAAAGTTAAACCCACCTCTTGGTGGACTACGAAATTTGCCAAAGACTAAGGTAACCACAGCAACTGCGTCAATAACTTAGTTTCTTGTGTCTGTAACTGGGTTAGAGGGGCAAAGCCCTAAAGACCCATACTGTATTTTGTTGTACCATTAACTTTGGTCGATACATTTTTTAGCATCTGCTCAATAGAAGAATATTTATACGTTTTGGCAAAATGAAAAACTCCCATTGCCTGGGCCATACTATTTGCTTGTTTAATTAAGTGGCTGGCACACATTAGCAACGATGAATTAGTCATTCCCAAATAATTATACGATGAGACTTGATTAGCACTCTTTCCAAAGAAAGGAGAGAGTCCTGCCCAGCCTCCTGGAGGATTCAACTGACAAATCATAACTGCTGATTTGAGAACATTTATCTACAAGTTCAATTTATTCATGAAGTCGCTGTAACAATTAGAGTTTGGAATGCCCGCAGAGTACTGGCAATGAGAACAGTGTCATCTGCATATGCCAGACTAGCCAAAGTGTGGAACATCAACATTGCATTCTACCAGCATCGCCATGACTCAGTTGACATGTCATGAGAACAATAACAGGGCTGTGACGCAGCACTGCCTCACCAGATTGCACAAAGAACCATGGAATACGTTGGCCATTACTACCACTTTGCACAGATGCTCTTCCGTTACAGGCATTTACAATCTCTCAGGCACTGTCAAAGTGTGTTTCTATTCATTTTGTCAAATGCCGTTTTGAGGTCCATAAAGGCGAGGTACAGTCTCTCATTCTGTAACCATAGCAAGCGAGCAATAACCAAATATAAATTCAAGCACTGTTTCTTAGTACCAAGGTCCTCTCTAAATCCTAGTTCAAAATCAGATATCAGATATATTCTCTCTAGTGACCCAATCTTGAAGTTTTGCTAATATTACCCAACTGAAGATTTTAAACTTTGAGTCTAGCAAAGATGTATGCTTATAAAGAAGTAGGTAGGCCTCTGTGGTCTTTTTTGTAAATAGGACATATAATAGCAGACTGAGAAGATTCTGGAAAAATGTTACATGTCAAAAAGGTGTTAGAAAATATATTTAAGAGGTTCCACGAAGGCTTTTAGATTTTTAGGATGCCATCTGGCCCTGGACTCCTGCCTATTGCTTGACTGCACACTGCAAAATTAAATTATGCCAATGTTACCCTGAGCTTAATAGGTTGTACAGGTCCGCAGGTGAAGAGATACGTTTAACTATGATGCTCTTGCCTTATACATATTGCTAAAATGACTCACCGATGCAAGCACTGAAACATTTGATATGATCTTATTGGGATCCGCCATATGATGCGGGTCATAGTTGACCATATCCCAAAACATCCATGTATTAATTTAGCCGCAGCTTCAAGAGTTCAACCCATGCTTCTTGATATAAAGAGGTTTTCCTGTTGGTTATGGTTCTTTTATATTCAGATCTTGCGCTTTCAATCTCAACTCTACTGCTGCTAGCGATTTTCAAGAGGGTAATCAGCTGTTGTTTTTGCCTGCTTGCAGCTAGAATCGAAACCATGAACCTTTCCTGGGAGTACTAATGCTACCAATCTCCCGCTTGAACATGTGAAATCCGACTCATAATTGTAAAATAGTGACTCAGAATTGTATTAAAAGTGGAAGGATATTCCAAAACAGTTATAAAAAGATGAACGTTGGATTTGTGGTAATATTTTATTGTACAGCTGATCCTAATTCCTCCTTCCAGCTGATTAATTTCTTAGAATGTATTATTATAACATCGTTGGTGTGGGGAAATATTGGTGTCTCCCGATTCAAATATGGCCAGGATACCCTCCGGGAAATTGCTGAATGGTCGCTATGTAGATTTAACAATACCCTGAAGTCATCAATACTATCCCATTTTCCAACAGATATACAGAAATAATCAATGGTTGATTTCCCCATATGGCCTTTGAAAGTATAATTACCTGGACAATCATTAACATGCCTCTCCATAATCGATCTCAGACCCCATCCTAAAGAATACATACAATAATAGGTCCTATTACCGAATGTAAAGTTTATCATCCTCTGAAGAAGGAATGGCTTATTGAGTCCTGTCAGAGGCGAGCTCTTATTCCAAGAAATGTCCATCATGAAATCGAAACTAGATACTTGCGCACCAATAGACTGGATGTTGAACAGCTCTCCAGTTCTTCCCACAGTGGTCTTGATGCCATTCAATAAGGTTCTTGGTTCTGTTTACCAATATTGATCATTCGAAGGGATTGTGTCCTCCAACGTATTCCTTATCTTAGATATCTCTTTCCAGCTTTGCTGGCCTCGGAAAATTTTTCTCTAGAGGGCGCTGCGCATCGACGTCCGCCGAGTCGATGTCCCTCGACAGCCGCCATATCGACGTCGACAGCGTCCGTTGCTCAGTTCCGTTTTTCCGCTTCCTCGTCGGAACCGACGACCCCTCAGTCCGGCTTCAAAAAATGCCGAGACTGTGGGAAAAAGATGTCGCTGACTGACCCTCACAGAGTTTGTCTGTGGTGTTTGGGAGCTGAACACCATTGTTCGGAGTGCGAGGACTGTATGTCCATGACAGCTAAGGGCCTGAAGGAGCGTAGGGGGAAGCTGGAAAAAGGTAAGACTTCAAAAGCTTCTTCTTCCTCGACGAAGTCGAGACATTCGTCTCCTCGTCACCATTCGCGCTCCAGGAGTTGGTCCCATCACTCCTCGAGATCGAAGCACGCGAAGAGGAGACGTCGAAGATCCCCTTCTCCGTCCTCCTCTTCCTCTGTTTCTCCTAAGAGAATCCCTTGCCCCACGAAACATAGTTCCAGGGCTGAATGGGAGGAATTCCGCAAAAATATGATGAGCGTCTTCGAGAAAGCGGCCTCGACCCCCTCGAAGACTGCCGAGAGCGATGCTCTGGTCGAAAGACCCAAAGGTCAAAAACGCTGCGAGTCGCAGTACCCGGCGAAGGAAGCTTCTGGAACGTGTCACGAACCCTCGAGTAAAGCTATGACCTTGCAACCTTCTTCGAAGGTTCCGTCGACGCCGTCGACGAAGGTTCCGTCGACGCAGAGGTCGGTGTCTTCGACACCGTTGTCGAAGGGACCTTCGACACACGGGTTGGTCGACTCTACGCCATCTTCAACACTGGCGTCGACGCCAAGGAAAGTCACAGTTGCGGCGCACCCAGTGGCTATCCCCAGGTCCTCGATGACGATGGTGTCGAGATTGTCGACTTCCTCGAGCAGAATCCCAATTCTATCGAGGACCTCGAGGCCTCCGCCTTTGTTTTCGTCGCCACGCTCGAAGCCTTCGGCGTCGACGACATCGACGTTTTCGAGGCCGATTACAAGTTTGGAACCCTCTACCTTGGAGATGGGTTTCACACCCTTTGTGAGTTCAGACCAATTGAGAACTATGTCCTCAATTATGGAAGAGGGAGAACTATCTGACCAAGAAGAGACATTTGAGTTGCAGGGACCTGCAACCCCAGTTCAAGAGGAGTTATCCTCAGAAGAACACAGGTTAACGGATCTCCATGATTCCTTACATGAGGCAAGTGGGTTAGACACTTCCCCTGAGGTGGAGTTCGCTAGGCCAGACCCGGGGGAGCATGCTGGAACCCCCTATAGAACCTTAATGGCCAGGATCACAGAATTTATGGGGTGGTCAACACCTTCACAGGCTTTCCAACAAGATGACCTCACGGATATTCTTGATAAAGGTCCACAGGAGGATCCTGTAGTGCCTTTTCATAAAGCTCTTCAAAGGAAAATCATGACGAACTGGGAAACCCCAGATGTCGTCCCGGCAGTAAATAAAAAACTGTCTACTAAATACAGGGTATCTTCTGCAGACCCGGAGTTTTTGTCAAAACACCCATTCCCAGAAAGTCTGATGGTACAGGCAGCATCTTCTACTGACATCAAGACTGCTTACCCTACCGTCCCACAGGACAGGGACGATAAAAAATATGATGCCATGGCAAAGAAAGTTTTTTCGGCATGTAACATGGCGTTAAAATCTATTAATGCTACTTGCACCCTTGCTAGATTCAGCCATACACTTTAGGAGTGTGCTTCTACAGCGGCTGACTGCATCCCGGAGGGAGAAGAAAGGGAGGTGTTCCTAAATATCATACAGGACGGTAAAGACGCTATGTGCGAATCCCTTCAGACGGGCATTGATTCGGCTGACAGTATCAGCAGAGCAATGGCGGCAAGTAGAACAACCAGGAGATTCGCTTGGTTGAGAAAGTCTGGTTTTGCCCCAGATGTGCAAGCCAGGCTCTTGAACATGCCATTCGATGGCTCTTCTTTGTTTGGGAAAAAGGCGGATGACAGTTTAGAAAAACTGCAAACATCAAAGGCAGCAGCAAAATCCCTAGGCGCTGCAATCCGTCAGACACCTTTTCGTCCCACAGGAACCTCTGCGAGAGGCAAGTCCTTTCGCTTCTACTCCGCATTCGGAAGAGGTAGAGGACGACCGGCTCAAAGGGGACAAAGAAGAACTACTCGAGGTGGACGGGGTAGATATTCAAAAGCCGCAGCAACAGCAGGTGCCTCTTTACCATCGGCATCTGCATCAGCCGCCCCAAAACCACTCTGAGGACTTCCCTCACAAGACACCTGTAGGAGGCAGGTTGACTCAACATCTGGCGGAATGGCAGGCTATCACGTCAGATGCTTGGGTATTGGAGACAGTTGCACAAGGTTACTGCCTGCCTCTCCTACGCATACCTCAGAGTCATCCACCGGGGATCAGCTCTCAAAAAGCTCCAGATCCGCTCCTCTTGCAGGAATGTTTAGACCTGCTAGAGAAAGGTGCCATAGATCGGTACATGTAGCGGAGAGGAACAAGGGCTGGTACTCCCCTTACTTTCTCATTCCAAAGAAAGACGGAGGACTGAGACCCATCTTGGACTTGCGAGAATTGAACAAATTCCTCAGGAAAGACAAATTCAAGATGGTAACTCTTTCTCAGATCCTTCAGGCCCTTCAGTTCCAGGACTGGTTGGTATCTCTGGACCTTCAGGACGCTTATTTCCATGTGCCTATCCATCTCAAACACAGGAAATACCTGAGGTTCGCAATTGGCAACTCTCATTATCAATTTCGAGTGCTGCCATTTGGGCTGACCTCCGCCCCGAGGGTCTTCACCAAGTTAATGTCGGTAGTGGCTGCAAGTCTAAGGAGGGAAGGGATTCACATCTACCCCTACCTGGACGATTGGTTGATCAGGGCTGTATCTTCGGAACAAGCTCAGATCCAGCTAAATTACGTTTGCCACTCCCTTCACAGACTGGGCTTCTCCCTCAATTTAAAGAAGTCACAAATGATACCATCGCAGAGACTCCAGTTCATTGGAGCGATCCTGGACACTTCCCTGGGAAAAGCCTCGCCACCAGAGGTGAGGGCTCAAGATATTCTACAGATGGTTACCAAGTTCCAAAATGCCCAACGTCTCCCAGCCTTCGACTTTTTGAGGTTGCTAGGCCTCATGGCATCCAGCATTTTCCTAGTGCCAGAGGCTCGCCTGAGAATGAGATCCCTCCGGTGGGCACTGAGAACTCGGTGGTCACAATTCTCAGGAAGAATGACAGATCTTCTTCAGGTTACCGACAGGGTAGCTCGAGACCTTCAGTGGTGGGCCTGTCAGGATAGCATTCTGAAAGGAGAACAGTTTTGGCAACCCTGGCCGGAGATAACAGTATTCACGGATGCCTCACTCACGGGGTGGGGAGCCTATGCCAACGACTTGACCATCAGCGGTCGTTGGTCTCCATCGGAGTCCAGACTACATATCAACCTGTTAGAGCTGAGGGCCATCAGACTTGCGCTGAAGGCGTTCCTGCCATCTGTACAAGGGAAGAATGTCCTGATAATGACGGACAACACAGTGGCCATGCATTACCTCAACAAAAGAGGAGGCGCAGGATCACTACCTCTGTGCAGAGAGGCGATGCGGCTCTGGTTTTGGGCAATCCAAGAAGGAATCTCTATCGGCAGTTCACCTAGCCGGAGAGAAGAACTTGACAGCGGACGCTCTGATCAGGCAGAGCACAGTCTCCCACGAGTGGGAACTAGCTCAGGAAGTCCTTCAAGAGATCTTCGCCCTTTGGGGAACCCCTCAGGTGGATCTGTTTGCCACCAGTGTCAACAGGTAATGCGATCTGTTCTGTTCAAGGGAATTTCCCCCGAGAGGAGCTCTGGGAGACGCGTTCATAGTGGACTGGGAGTTTCCGCTTCTGTACGCGTTCCCACCGGTCCCTGTCATTCCACAAATGATCAGGAGGTTGAGAAGATTCCGGAAAACCATGATCCTAATTGCCCCGAATTGGGCCAGGAGAACGTGGTACCCGGACCTTCTAGACTTGTCCATCTGCCCTCCAATTCGACTTCCGCTCAGAAAGAATCTACTCTCACAAAAGGGAGGTCAGGTTCTGCATCCAGACATCAAAACCCTCAACCTTCACGCTTGGCTTCTGAAAGGCTGAGGTACAAGGATTGGGACCTCCCAAATGATGTTATGGAGGTGTTGCTTTCGGCAAGGAGGCCAGCAACAAAGTCTTTATACCGCTGCCTTTGGAACAGATTTTGCAGCTGGTGTAGAGAAAAGAATATCCACCCCTTTTCATGTGGTACACCAATGGTTTTGTCCTTCCTACTCTATTTGGTGAATTCAGGCCTTCAAGTTGGCACCATTAAGGGCTATCTCGCAGCGCTATCCATCTTTAAGCGCACTGCGGAAGAACCATCCTATTTCAAGTTACCCTTGGTAATACAGTTTCTGAAGGGGTTAACTAACGTTTATCCCCCAAGACCATTCCAGGTTCCCCTATGGGATTTAAACTTAATCCTAACTTTCCTGATGGGCACACCTTTCGAACCACTAAATTCTTGTTCGTTAAGATTTCTTACCCTTAAAACTGTTTTATTAATACAACTTACATCTGCTAGAAGGGTGAGCGAGTTACAAGCTCTTTCTTGTAAACCCCCTCATACAATCTTTCACAAAGACAAAGTTGTCCTGCAAGTGAAGCCTAATTTCCTCCCAAAGGTGGTTTCTGAATTCCATATCACTCAGAAGATTACCCTTCCATCTTTCTATCCTCCTCCTCATCTGGGGAAAGAGGAAGAGAGGTTACACAGGCTGGACCCAAGAAGGGCTTTAAGTTTTTACATCAGTAGACTGGCTAGGATAAGACAGGCAGACCAGCTGTTTGTAGGCTACTCAGGTCACAAGCTGGGGTTACCGATAACTAAGCAGACCATTTCCAGATGGATCATTCTAGCCATTTTGGAATGTTATAAACTGGCAGGAAAAGAGCCCCCTCAAAATCTTAGGGCTCATTCGACCAGAGGTATCGCAGCTTCATCGGCCCTCAAAAGAGGAGTGCCGGTTAAAGACATATGTGCGGCTGCCACATGGTCGTCCGTCCATACCTTTACACGGTTTTACAACTTGGATTCCTCCTCCAGTCAAGAGACTAGGTTTGGAAGGGCAGTATTGCACTCTATTCATCAATAAGAGGAAGCATGAAGTCAGTACTCCCACCTCCAATAACAGAATACTGCTATGGGAGCCTATCTAAGATAAGGAATACGTCGGAGGACACAAACCCTTCGAAGAACAGGTTACTTCTTACCTTGTAACGTTCTTTCAATGGGATGTTCCTCCGACGTATTCCTTATCGACCCTCCCATCCATCCCCGCAGTACTACTTCCCTTGTTGTTGCAGCTTACGCTCCTTCAGGGTGATTAGTCTAGTCCAGAAAGAATAATTGTGGGCTACAAAACGGAACTGAGCAACGGACGCTGCGCGCGGCCTTTATAGGCAGGATGACGTCGACGTCGATACGGCGGCTGTCGAGGGACATCGACTCGGCGGACGTCGACACACAGCGCCCTCTAGAGAAAAATTTTCCGAGGCCAGCAAAGCTGGAAAGAGATATCTAAGATAAGGAATACGTCGGAGGAACATCCCATCGAAAGAACGTTACAAGGTAAGAAGTAACTTGTTCTTCTGTACCAAAACCGATGAAATGGGGAGAGAAACAACAAGGACTCAAACTGCTAAGTTTTAAAAGAAATGTTGGGCATAATGCATTTTGAGCACAAGACATAACCAATGGCAATGCTATACTTTCATTAGCTAACCAAGCGCGTTGGCGGGAGATAGCAGACTTTTTACCCGATCTTCTGCTTGACCGTCGGGTGGCTTTAAAAGCGGGTCTCTCAGAGACAAAGTGTATAGGTCAAGGTTTCCTTGAGTCTTCAGTGGCTCACATCAACACAGCCAGTTCGGGACATAGGCATTTATGCGTACAACCTTTTGTAAGCCTACGGCAAACCCTTTCAGTCAGTCAATCCAGTTTCGAACAGAGAACAAGGTCATTCAGTGTTTTCAGAGGGTTTCAGGAAAGGACATCTTGGCAATCAGAAAAGTTGCCCAGTGCGCATAGGTGGAAGCAACAGCTTACAATCCCCCCAAGGTGTTTACCCCAAACCCGTCCTCTTCACCAGCCTCAGACCTGAAATAACAATGAAGTTGGTGCCCAGGTCCGTAGTAACCGGGTTGGGGCAGACTTGCTCAGCATTCACAGTAGTGGCATCACCTATTTGAAGACTTTATGCCAAGCCCTTGTCCTACCAGGCACAATTATCTACTCCTGCAGATAGTGTCTCCAGCACTGCTGATTCAAGCTCAGGCACTCAAATAAATTCTCCATTCAGACAGAGGCAACAGTTTCTATTCCAAGATTTCTTTAATTCCAAAAAAGAACTAGGAGGGCCTGTGTGTAGTCCTGGACCTATCCTTCTTGAACCTATACCTCCTGCTAGAATTATTCAAGATGGTGACGCTGGCTCAGATGGCTTAGTCCCTCTGTTCGGGATGCTGACTGTGCTCCGTGGACCTGAAGGTTTTTTCTTTACATGTCACAATTTGGTGAACACATCAGACATTTCTTTGATCCACTGTCAAAGGGAACCATTTTCAATAAAAGGTTCTAACATTTGACATTAATTCTGGCCCTCAACTTTCATGAAAATTATTTTGCATCTCCCTTGAGGAGCAATGGGCATCCTGTCTATCTTTACCTCGATGTGTGTATAATCAGGACCAGCTCGCCATGGGACGTTGCGTGTATAAATCAGAGGCCCATGTGTGTACTTTACACCTTTAAACCTGGGGTTTTCTGTCAATCTCAAAAGTCAGGCCTGATGCCTTCCCAGACCATAACCTTCATTAGGTTCAGGTGGGGCACAATAAAATAGAGGGCATTCCTTAGCCAGGACGGGTACAGAGATATTCTGCAGGCTGCTCATTGCTTTCAGAGCAGACATACGACATCGGTGATGTGGTGGTACTTACAACTACTGGTGCTTATGGCATACTGCATCCTTGCGGTTCCCCGGGCCAGGCTCAGGATGCTACTTTTTTAGCCTTATCTGGTGGTGTCTTGAGACTTGGACAGGGGTTCCTGCTTAGACAAGACCTTGATTACTCCCTCACCGAAGGACGACTTGTGGTGGAAAGATAAGAATGATGTCATGAGTGGGGCTCCGCTTTCCTCGGCTCCATACTCAGTGGTCACAACAGATTTTTTAGAGGGATGGGGTGCCACACTGGGGGCCCACTAAACTAATGAAATTTGGTCTGAGCAGGAAAAAACAGAGCATGTACATTTTCTGTAGCGCAAAGCAATCCTGGCGTTCTTTCTTACATTTCGTCTGGAGCAAGATCTTCCGGATCAGAACTCACAACTTAATGTCAGTGTTTTCTATCAACCAGCAGGGTTAGACCAGGTCTTCACCCCTTTGCCTGCCTGCTAGCCATAGATATTTGGAATTTGGCCCAGAGTTATGGCATGTCAGGGATTCACCTTCTGTGAGACCGCAACACGGAGGCAGACCGATTCAGCAGGCTGGGAAAGAACAATTACAAGTGGAAGTCCTGAATACTGTGTTTTGGACATAGGGGCATCTGGAACTGGATTTGCTCCCCGTGTCTGTGAATGGAAAATGTCTAACTATTTCCTCTTGGGAAGGGTAGGTCAAACGCTCATTGAGGGGTGCGTTCTAGATCTCTTAGAAATCTGTGGTGCTATTGCTTTCAACACCACCCCTACAAAGGGTGATCAGAAAGTTTTGCATGTTGTCTGGATGTACAATGATTCTTGCGGTCCCTATCTGGCCCTCCAGGTTGTTTTTTGGATCTGATACACATAGAGAGCAAAGGGCCTCTGACATTGCAGATGTCCCAGGCTCTACTCACACAGCAGGGGGTGGTCGTTCACACGTATCGGTGCGCCCTGGCACTAGCAGCATGGTTCCGGAGGATTTAAGATTCTGACATCTTGCTCCAAAGAATGCTCTCAACTTGCTTCAATAACTCTCCCTTCACATGTTGTTATACCGAGCTGCCACTTGCCCCGAGTTTGGGCTTCTCAGAATTTGGTGCACTAGAGTCTTGGTTTGATTTCTGATGGCACATTGGCTGGTTATTAAAAGCTCAGTAATTATGAGTGCTTTAACGGTTTTTGCATTCCACAGATGGACCGCAGCTTTAAAAGATGGGATCCCCAATCTTGTTTTTGGAGGTTGTCCTTAATCACGGCAGCTTTGCTCTCATAGAAATGTTTGAGCCTCACTGACTGTGCGAGAAGTAAAGCAATTACTGAGTGCAGTGGGTGTTTCCCGTGGCTTGAACTGTCTATTTTGCAAAAGGCAACTTGAACAGTTTTAGCAGTGTGTTCAAGATTAAAACCTTCCTGTGTACAGTGACAGTCCCCGGCCTACTCCAGGTGCTAAAAAGAGTTGACCAGGGGATCCTCTCCATGCCACCGCAGGCCATCATTCACCGGCTCAGGGAAGTACCCTTTTCCCTGAGTCAAACATTGGAAGACCTCAAAACAAAGCAAGGTACTTGCAGTATTTAACGCAGCGATGGTGTTTGGAAACATCCTTTGCTGCCTCACATCCCTAGAGAGTTTAGACTGCCCTCTGGCCTAAGCTGCCATTTTAGATGCAATGAGGTTTTCTAGTCACTTCTTGTTTCAACTTTGAGTGACATGCCTCTGAATCGAGTTGTGTATAAGTTTGTGCATAGCTCTTGGAAGCATATGTACTTCTAGCCAGGATAAGATTTTGTCACACAATATTAATTCTTGTCTTCCTTCTAATCTTAACACCCCTGAATTCGCTGTTACTTTTGCTTCTTGTTTGCACTAACATTTTATTCCCCTTGGGCCCTAACT
Organism: Ambystoma mexicanum; assembly: GCF_040938575.1. Classification (NCBI taxonomy): domain Eukaryota; kingdom Metazoa; phylum Chordata; class Amphibia; order Caudata; family Ambystomatidae; genus Ambystoma; species Ambystoma mexicanum. The sequence goes on along the minus strand of NC_090922.1, from coordinate 628,996,107 downwards.
TTCTCTCACTAGGCATCTGCCGCTTGTACAGACGGGCCTGCCTTATCACAGGATCGACAGGTCTGATCATATCTCCTACCTTCTCTATTGCCTCCACAGGTTGACAGTTTGTGACAAAACCTCCTTTGAGGTCTTGCATCTGGTTCAGCATTCCTGCTCTGGCAAAGACCCATTTTTCATCAAGAACAAGCTGGTGAAATGCTTCATTTTTAGGCTTTTTGTACATCGTCTGTAAATTTGCTTTTTGCCCTTGCATTCCAATAACAAAGTGTTGGCAGCAAATACTTTTCTGTTTTGGCTCCCTAAGCACTCTGGCCCCTCAGATTCACTCAATATCTAACCATCTCAACTTCTGGAATGCTGCACAAACCTGGGTATTTAGTTGATGTATTTTCTTCTCTATTGACTTTGCCTTCCCCAGTGCTGCAATGCTCTTGGAGTGAATGTGCACTATAAATTCTATCAAATTCCATTCCAACAGAGCTAAGTATTCTTCATGGTCCCTGCACCAAGCTGTCTGTACTGGCATCTCATGAAGCTCCTCTGAGTTTTAAAAGGAGCAATTCTTTTCTAGCTTTTACATCAGTCAATTGTGAAGCCAGTAACCAACACTTCTTATCTCATCTTTCTTCTAACAAAAAAAGAAAGAGCATGTCAAAATAACCTGGTTGTTGAGATTAGAACATCAATGTCAGGTTCACTTGTACTGAGCAATGGTTAAGGTCCCATATCAAATACAGCATTGTATTCCTAAATCCCTGGAAGTGATCTGATTGATATATTGGATTCAGAGAAACAGACATCAATGGATTGCATTCTCCCACAAATGACTCCTCTTGATTGATAGCTATAGCTATCCAGCGTCAGCTGCGCCAAACGTTTTTCTACAAGGGGCATAGTGCCTCTCGATGTTGTCAATTTACTCCCTTGTATACAGGTGTGCCATTTCTCGTTCAGACGTGATGCCGGGTGTCGTATAAAAGGGTGCACTATGCCCCCATACCTCAGTTCTTTTTTTTATTTGCACGCCATTCGTAACACACCCGTTCAATTCTAGTATTCGGTACTGCGTCATTATGTCATGTCCTAAGCTATCTGGGTTTTAACTCTGCAAGCACTGAAACGCCAAAATGTCCCTCACAGACCCACACACTGTGTGAACCCGAAGGCAGTGAAGGAATGCTCTGCAAAACTAGAGCTCGACAGACCACAGTTTAAATCCCATGAAATTGCTTCCACAGTCTTCGGAGCACGATACTGAGGGGCTGACTCCCGAGATACCACAAATGAGACTTAAGAGCCACAAGAAATAAAAAAAAATGTGCGCTCAAGAAATAATGTGGACGTGAAGGAGAAATGGCTTACCAGTAATGTTCTTTCTATGGATTCTTTTGCCACAGATTCCTCATCGCCCTCCCAGCATACCCGCTTGGAAATCCTTAGTCTTAATCTCATTCTGTGGTCACATTTCTATGTGCGATGGCACGAGGAACAGAGTGCTACATTTAGGGCAACAACAGTCCACTGGCTAGACGGCCCTACTCCTTCTGGTTTTGTCCTCATGGTTGAAGCATGGAAAAATAGGTTTAGCAAACAATTGTTGTTTGCTATTATTTGTTTCTATGCCCTTCCACATTACTGTATATTTCATCTCGCAGGCTGAACACAGAGTGTGGGGCTGGGGGTTCGGGGATTTGAGTTATCAGGTGTAGTACACCCTTTAATATGATGCCCGACTTCAGGTCTGATCGAGGAATGGCGCGGCTGTATACGAGGGAGTCATCAACTATATCGAGCGACACTATACCCACTGTCAAAAAAGAAATGTGTGCAGCTGACGCTTAATAGCTATATATCAAAATAAGGAATCTGTGAGGGAAGAATCCCTAGGAAGAACATTGCTGATAAGTAATTTCTACTTTAGTTGGTTCCGTGAGCTTTACTAGTTCACTAGATGTTCAGTATGCCTATAAAAAAGAACCACAACAGATTTTGACTTCAGATGCTTAAAGGCATGGTCTAGTAAAAATGTTTATTGTCCCTACGGGTCGGCCATGTTTTTTTAAGCCTAAGTGGCTCGATTTTAGAAAACTTTCCTATAGACCTTACCCGAGTTTTCGTCCATTAAACGCACATGAAAACAGGCACCAGGGAGCCGCCATTTTGTGATAATCCTATCACTTGCCGCATCGCCCTGGCTGACCTGCTTCTGCGGCACTAAATCAATTCCCCCGCCCCTGAGCCTTATATTATCCAAACATTCATATTCCCCGCCTCTCTCCGTGACGTTACTGTGCTGCGTAGGCAAGCGCGCAGTAGTCTTCTACGCGACTCCACACAGAACCCGGAAACCAACACAGACCATCTCACAACACAGCGCGCCACAATTCGGAATATGAAACTGTACTTTAAAATCAAACAGCAACACGGTACATTTGGTAAAGTACATTTATTTGACATTAAATGTTTAGAGAATATTCAGCAATTGCCATATAAACTCTGAAAGCCATTTATTTTCTTTTATCTGTATCCGCCATGGTACACAGGGTGTTGCTTTTCGTTAAAAGAAGCACTTTGGAAGCACGGTGAACTGCAAGGCTGTTCCATCAACTAGGCACTAGTCCATCGTAAAGGTTGATATGTTGCTTCTAGCCACTAGTACAGCGTAAGGGCATGTGGGCCCTTGGCGATCGTCCCATAAAATTGTCAGTGTGCTCCAGTTGTTCACACGAAGCTGCAGGTGTCTACTGTAAAAGCCATCTGCTGGTGTCTCAAACCGATGGCAGTAGCAGAAGGGGAGCAAATACCTGTTATGAAAACAAAAAAATTATAATTAGTCTTGCCAGCCGATCTTCATAAATATTACTCATTTTATTTATTACAGCCGATCAGAAACTATTTGCTTGCAAGGATAGTTCAATGGAGTATGTTCGGCTCTAAAATCAATGCGAAAAGTTACAAAATAAATCGAGGCCAACACACAATGATAAACAACAGTCTACATGCGAGAGGAATGATATGATATATGATATGGCATTTGTAACGCGCCTATACTCAAGTGTTTCAAGGCGCAACGAGGCAGGTGGGGAACAAGGGCAGACAGACAACGATCCTACTAGGCCAGGTGTCTTTCTGGTCGCGCATGGGGAAGGGGGGAGGGGGGTAAAAGTGCTGTACATGGTTAGTTGAATACAAATTAAATAATAGGGCCAGCTGGTGGCAAGTGCAAGGTAAATGCCGGGAGAAGGGGCTGAAGGATACAGAGACAGTTCCGTAGTGCAGGTAGGCAGTGCAGGGAAAAGTGGCTGGGCCAAGGACCGAGATCGGTGAGACCAGTGGACCTGCATGCCCATGTGCCCACTACAAACACGTTTTCCTTGCTTTTCCTAGCTCTTCATTCATTCATTCATTCATTCATTCATTCATTTATTCATGCATCCATTAATTAAATCTTCATTCTGGTATAAAAGCGTGTAAAGATTTACTTACATTATATTTGAAATTTCCATTGTGTCCATAATGCAGTCTGTAAAACGGACCGTGCTCTTGACAACGATTTTTCGTATACTGAACTAAAATGAAACTCGGTCTAGTTTCTGAATTTTCTGCCTTATCGTCTCTTACGTTATTGCGCACCCCCTTCAAATGTAGTTTTTTCGGCATGGTCCCTGTCTCAAGGTCAAAAAACAATAGACCCTTATACTTCCAGTGCGACTTGTGGGCCTCATCTGGGCGCGAGCTGAAAATCAAAGTCGCTGTCCTTCGCATTCTTTATTTGCAACATCACGTAGTATAGGCATCTGTGAGAATTTGAAGTTTAGAATCCCTCTATGTAGTGCGCCTCAATGTGCAACTGGCTTCTCTCCCAAATGCCACGGCCCGCTTGGCGCGTTCTAAGTGCCCCAATTTTGTCCCCGTTGTCTGCGAGCTTTGCAGCCCAAATTGAGACATTTAATTTTTGGCGGAAGGTCAGGAAAGTATAAAGTACCACAGGAGTTGAGTTACAAGTAAGATTTATTGTTTGTTTGTTTGTTTTATTATTTGCAATACGCAAGCCTCTCCTCCGTTAACAGTGCGCAACAGTGCGCAGCATTTACATTTACATGAGATGAGACATGAGAAAAATATATACATACACATATATGAGGTGACTATAGAGAATTCAAAGATGACACCCAGCTTGTTCGCCACCCATGAGGGTGGAAGTAGGGGTTAGGGTTACAGGTACACTGTACAATAACATTTATTTACAAAAAGACAATCGTATTGCAATTATTTAAACCGGGATTTGTACTTCACAACCAGCTGTGCTTCGGGTGGGCATGGCACAGTCGCAATGTTCGGTGGCAATGGATCACTGCTCTGCACAGAAAAGTCCAAAATTCCATATCTGTGCTTCTCTAACACAGCAACAATAAGGCCTTTCGCAAAGTCGACCTGCATTTCATCATAGACTGGTTTGATCACCCATTGCTTATTTCGTTTTGAAAACACCTTAGTGTAGCGAGGCATCCTTACTTTACCCCTAGTCCTAGATTGTTCACGTCTGCTGTTATGGGCCAAGACCGCTAGTAGAGTGCAATGTTTCATGCCCCGAAAGCTAAAATGCAAGCGCTTTGGCCTGTACTTTAGGCACATATTGTGGAACACCTCCAAATCTCCTGTTTGACAGAATTCTGTCAGTCCTCTCAAATCTCTTGATAGAGTTTTGTCGAAAACAATCTTCTCAATGGCTTTGTGTGTCGGTGAAGATGGAATCAACCACTTCTTCTTCCGTGCCTCCTCTGGGGACAAAGGGCGATGTTCACATTGGTGGAAATGTTGATTTGCTGTCCAGCGGTGAACGTTGATACAGTGGTGCATCAGTGACCGCCATTTTTCAAGTAGTATTTCCACTGACCCTTCACAAGTTTTTGAGCTCCACCAAAGATGGTTGGTGATAGAATGGGACCACTGCAAAATACTTTCAAAACCTTTTTTTTTTTCCTGCAGCCGAGATTTTCTTACTGATTGATTTAGCAAGATGCCATACGTCAAATTGATGATTAATATGTGGGAACTGCTCTCTCATTGTCTTGGCAATTGAAACGTGTCTGTCCGTGGCTAAGAGGTCGATGTGCATTCCCCTTGTTTGTAGATATTCCACTGATTTTATAAATCCTAGTTTCTCCATGGCCACTGACGATGTACATTGTGTTACCTGCACGACCACCGTACTCACAATTTTCTTACTATCCATGTCCTGAAAGTGGTAGGTGCAGTACTTGGCAGAAAATCCAGGGATGTCGCACTGTCCATCGCCGGCTAGCCTGAATCGTTTGCCTTCGAATGTACTTGCTAGAGACAATTGTTCAATTTTCCAAGCATCACTAATGGCCGGAAACAGATAATCACGTTGGGATATGTAGTACAGCGCTTTAGAAATGAAATGGAGTCCCACAAACTGAAAGAAAGCCTCTAACTTTCTAAAACTGGAGCCACTAAAAAGTGATGCAGCTGCACACAGTAGATTGCCTGCTGGCAGTTTCCCCAGCATCGGTTGTGCAGACCATGAGAACCTATGATTTAATCTACAGGCGGCATTTATTTTGACGTTACTGCCTTTTATTTGACGAGTCACATTAATCAATGGCTTCCCACATATTTCCCTCTAATGGAATGCACACATTTCAGCATACTTATAATTTCCATCAAACAACTGTCGAATACAATGTATTTGCTCTCTTTCATTAGACTGTCTTCCTGCGTCAACGTTGTTTCGGCCTGTGACGTTGTGGAGATTTCAACACATTGGAAAGTAATATCGCTGATATCAAGTTCTGATGCGTCTATGGATGCTGCCACTGGTTCATTCTCTGTCATTTCGACATCTATTACTTCAACATTGATGGGAGAACACAACAATGTCGATAGGTTTTTGGGTGGCAAATTTTTGGCGGGTGTGGATTGATCTGCAACTACTTCAGAGCTATCTTCAATACATTCAATAACATCTTCTTGTGGTGGTGCGGTCGCACTGTAGCTATGGTCCAATGCAACTTTGCTGTAGTCTCCAAACACAGTTAATTCATGTTCTGGCCATTGGACATGAGCCACTCGAGCCTGAACACGCCTCGCCTCAATTAATAGTTCCTCCATAATTTACATGGTCTGGCAAGCAACATCTCTCATTCGCTTCACTGTCTGTGTATGTATAGTTCTGACACCCACGGGTAACTGGAGGAGAGATTGGAAAAGGGATGTTCAGTTTAAACACAAGATAAAGTGTAGGCCAATTGACTGGAAAAAAACATAAAATAGTCCCCAGCACAAACTTTTTTTTAAAGTTATGAACTGTTTGTAACTAACCTTTTTTTGGTTTTTTTTCTTTGCAACTTTTTTGACTCGACCTTCAACATCTGCACGCTGTAGCTCCGATTCGTTTCCGCATGTCCTCCCTTCCTCTTGCGCTGCAACGACTATATTTTCTGTATCCGCATAGACAGCACGGAATGAGGCTCCATCGCCTCCCTGAAACATAGTACTTTCATTACTATGTATCAAAATATTGTTAGCATAAAACACACGTGAGGACGAACACACGGGTACATCTCAATAGCCAAACACAATTTAAACATTGTGTGCAACAATCAAACGACAAGTAATCGACCAGTGATGATCTATTTCGATGGAGCTGTCAGTATCCACACCTCTGGCTCTGCATGGACTGCCATGAATGGTTGTATTGGAGAGGAGGCATCCGCATTTCCCTGAAACACAGTACTTGCATTAGTATGCTTTTCAATATTGGAAACATAACACACACTTGGGGTCGACGGCACAGGTACATATAAAGAGATAACCACAAATGATGCATTGTCTAAAACAATCAAGGAAAATTTAAGTATGCAGATTTCACCGACATATTTCTCCGATTCCTTTACATCTGCATCATCTAAATGGGATGTTGTGATTGTAGTGGAAGCTCCGTCGTCTCCCTGAAACACAGTACTTGCATTAGTATGGTTTTCAATATTGGAAACGTAACACACACTTGGGGTCGAACGCACAGGTACATATAAAGAGATAACCACAAATTATGCATTTTCTAAAAGAATCAAGGAAAATCTAAATATGATCACATTTCATCGACTTATTTCTCCGATTTATTTACATCTGTATCATCTAAATTGGATGTTGTGATTGTAGTGGAAGCTTCGTCGTCTCCCTGAAACACAGCGCTTGCGTTAATAGGGAAGAAAGTATAGCAAATGGAATCACGTTATATGATCACGCATGATGGAGCTGTCAGTATGCATACCTCGTGCTGCTGAAGAATATCTATGGATGTTGCAAATGTAGTGCGCACTTCCGAAAGCTGTTGCGCCGATTCGTATACGCTTCCACTTCCCCTGGAATTACTTGAATGTCAGGCTCTGCATCAAGTGCAGGGGTTGACGCTCCATCAACTGCCTGAAACATAGTACTTGCATTAGTGAGGATTACAATAGTAAAAACATAACACACACCTGGGGTCGACAGCACAGGTACATATCAACGGCTAACCACGAATGAAACATTGTGTAGAACAATCAAACAACAAGAATTCCAGCTCTGATGATGACGCTCGATGGAGCTGTCAGTATCCATACCTCCTGCTGGTGAAGAACATCTAGAAATGTTGTAGATGTGGCGGACGCTTCAGCATCTCCCTGAAAGACAGTACTTGCATTAGTATGGATAACACTAATTATAACTGAAAACAAACACCAGTGGACGATAACTAAGGTGTATATCAATTGGAAAGCACTAACCAAACATTCGGTAAAGTAATTACACGATAGAATAAAACTATTACTTGACATGCATAAAACAAGTCTGTAGCGGATTAGCCTAGTAAGATTACCTGATACGCGCTAGAAGTGGTTGATAACTGCGACCACGTCAAGGATGTAGAATGTTCTTGCTTCAGATTCAAGGGATAGTCAAGAAGTTGTAAAGGTAAATTAATGATTGATAATGAAATGCCAATATTAAAAATAGCCATGTAAGGCGACAGAATACTTGAAAAATGCTCAATACAGCACAGTTCCCTGTTCCCATATATATACATTGCATTTGTGGGTTATGAAATCGAAAAAGAATATATTGATAAATGTCATTATTCAAAAAACTATACACTCATATCAATATCGAAATTATTACAAGGGATAGAACACCTACATTCTCCAGCATGGGGTCTGGCATGGATTCACATGCCCATGAATATTCCCCGTCGTCGGGCTGGGAATCCTCGGTAAAGAAAAAACCAGTATCAGTTTCGTTTCTGATCTGTCTTTCGTAGTAATAACCAATCACTGGTCTCTGTGTCATACTGACCACAGCCAATGACTGCCCTCTACCTAAGCACCGCCTCTGGCAGCCATCTTCAGATTTTTACCGCACGTTCATGTGTTGGGATCCTCGTGCTATTGCTCGCGAGCTCAGCGGCGCGAGGCCAAGAGGAAGACGGTCCTCACAGTGCCTCTGTTGGACGACATTTGGGATGAGGGCCTTTCCCTCCTCAAGAACCCTTCCACAACGCCAGCTAGAAGAGACCGGTACGAGAAAAAATACCGGGTCCCTGACACGGCCCCCCTATGCCTCCGGGCGCAGCCTACCCCGGATTCCGTCGTCTCCGCGGCAGCCAGGAAGAAAACGGGGGGGGGTGCGGCCTCCACATCGACTTCCCCGCCGGACGGCGAGGGAAAGAAATTGGATGCTATGGGACGTAGAGTCATCTCGTCGGCAGCGACGACAATTAAGGCGGCCAACGCCTTGGCTATCGTGGCCCGCTACGACAGGGAGCTCTGGTACAAGATAGCTCCCCTGCTGGATTTTCTGCCGGACGACAAGAGGGCGGAGGCCCTGGAGATCCTGCAGGAAGGTGAGGTGGCCTCGGACCACGCCATCACCGTGGCGACGGACATCGCCGACACTGGGTTCCGCCAGCTGGGCAACGGCGTTTGCCTTCGACGTCGTGGATGGCTCAAAGCTACGGACTTCCGGCAGGACGTCCAGACCAGAGTCCTGGACATGCCCTTCGACGGGAACAACCTGTTTGGCAAGACAGTGGACGATTCCCTTCAGGCCATCAAGGCGGATACTGAGACGGCCCGGGCCCTTGGAGTCCTGCAGCAACGACGGATGCCCTTTCGGAGCGGCGGAGGCAAGGGCGCCTCCAAAGGTTCCGGCGGCGGTTTCGCTTCCTACCGTCAAGCGGCCCGCTCGTCGTCGCAAGAGGCCTACAGAGGACGAGGCAAGTCTAGCGGACCCCGCCGTCGTCGCCAAGGAGGTCAAGGCGGCAAGGCCGCGTCCAAGCAGGATTGAACCGGCCGTGGGGTCGGGCCCCCACCGAAGCACCCCGGTGGGAGGCCGGCTGGCGGGCTTCGTCAGCGTGTCGGAGTCCATCTCCACCGACCGTTGGGTGCTGGACGCCCTGGCCCGGGGCCACGCGCTCGAGTTTCAAAGAAGGTGCCCGCGCGTCCCCCCCGTGGCCAGGAAAGAACTTCACGTCCCTCAACTTCTCCTGGAGGTAAAGGCGATGCTCAGAAAGGGCGCCATCGAACTCGTCCCAAAGAGGCTTCGGGGCTCCGGAGTCTACTCGAGATACTTCCTCGTGAAGAAGAAGACGGGAGGATGGCGCCCCATCCTAGACCTGCGACGTCTGAACAAGTTCATCAAGGCGCAGAAGTTCCGGATGGTCACCCTCCAGCACGTCCTGGGTCAGCTGGAGGAAGGAGACTTCCTATCGTCGTTGGATTTGGAGGATGCCTACTTCCACATTCCCATCCTAAAGGGGCACCGAAAATTCCTCAGATTCGTGGTCCAAGGGCGTCATTACCAGTTCAAAGCCCTTCCCTTCGGACTACGGTCGGCACCCAGGGTATTCACCAAGTGCCTCGCACCGGTGGCGGCGCAGCTGCGCCGCGAGGGGATTCACGTCTACCCCTACCTGGACGACTGGCTCATCCGCGCCAAGACGAGGGAGCTCGCCGTGGTCCACACGGCAAGGACCGTCCAACTCCTCACGGACCTGGGATTCTCCGTGAACTACGCCAAATCCCACCTGGTGCCCGCGCAAGTCGCACTGTTTCTGGGAGCGAGGCTCGACACAGTGTCCCTTCTGGCCTCCCCGTCGGAGGAGAGGACCAGGACCATCTTGGGCAAGGTGCAACGGATGTTGGTGGCCGACGCGGCCAAAGTGAGGTCCATCAAGTCCCTCCTCGGGATGATGTCTTCCTGCATCTACCTCATTCCCATGTGCAGGCTCCGGATGCGCCCGTTGCAAGAATTCCTGGATGCGCGCTGGATCCAGACGACGGGCAGCTTCGAGGAAAGGATCAAGCTCGACGAGAGTTTCCGACGAGCGATACGGTGGTGGGGCACCCGCGCGCACCTGACGGCGGGCATGGACTTCCAGACCCCAGCCCACCAGGAGACTGTGACCACGGATGCCTCCCTGGAAGGGTGGGGAGCGCACACCGAAAATCTGCACGCAAGGGGACTCTGGCTCCCGACGGAGAAGTCCCTGCATATCAACGTCCTGGAGCTCCGTGCAGTGTTTTGGGCCCTCAGGTCCTTCCTTCCGTCCCTCAAGGGCAAGGTGGTGAGGATCTTCACCGACAACACCACCACCATGTTTTACATCAGGAAACAGGGCGGAACCAGGTCCCCAGCGCTGTCCAAGGAGGCGCAGGACATGTGGCATTGGGCCGTCGCCCAAGGGATTTTTCTGGTGCCGTTTCATCTGGCAGGGATAAAAAACACCATCGCCGACTCACTCAGCAGAGAGCTGCGCTCGTGCCACGAGTGGGAACTACGGCAGGATCTGGTGGATCGCCTCTTCCGACGGTGGGGCACACCCCAGATCGACCTGTTCGCGACGGCGACGAACACCAAGTGCCGGAGGTTCGCCAGCAGGTTTCCCCAGACGAGGAGCATGGGCGATGCTTTCTCGTTCCCCTGGGAGGGCCTGTTCCTCTACGCGTTCCCTCCCTTGCCTCTGCTAATCCGGCTCGTCAACCAGCTCAAGAGGTCACGGTGCAGGATGATCCTCGTCGCACCTGCGTGGCCGAGGCAGATATGGTTCCCGGACTTGCTGGACTTGTCAGCGTCCCCGCCGATCAAGCTGCCGGCGGACGCGGATCTACTCTCCAGGGAAGGAGGCGCCATCCTCCACCACGACCCGAAGTCGCTGAACTTGCAGGCCTGGCTCCTGCAGCGCTAGAGTTTGGAGGATACGACATACCGGCCGATTGCAGAGAGGTTCTTGCAAAGGCCAGGGCGTCCTCGACTCTTAAATGCTACGGACACAAATGGAAGAGGTTCTCTGTCTGGTGCCACGCACAGAAGATTAACCCTCTACGGATTACTGCTCCCCAAGTACTGCCGTACCTGCTGACGCTGGCCAAGGCTGGGCTGGCACACGCGTCCATCAAGATTCATCTTGCTGCGATCTCCCGATACACCAGAACCACGGGGCGGACGTCCTTGTGGTCTCATCGCCTGGTGAAAGAGTTCATGAAGGGACTGTTCAGATCGTTCCCGCCGGTGAAGGCTCCGGCCCCGGCGTGGGAGCTCAACGTGGTGCTGACCAAGCTCATGGGACCTCCGTTCGTGCCTCTGCACTCGGCCCCGTTGAAGTTTCTATCGTGGAAAACAGCTTTTCTTGTGGCCATCACCTCCGCACGACGAGTGGGAGAGATCCAGGCCCTTTCCTGCAAGGCCCCGTACTTGACTTTCCACGACACGAGGGTAGTGCTCAGGACGCACCCCTCTTTCATGCCCAAGGTACCGTCGGACTTCCATCTCAACGAACCCTTGGTGTTACCTGTGTTTTTCCCGTCGCCTTCGTCGCCGGCTGAGAGGACTTTGCACTCGCTGGATGTAGCTAGAGCGCTGAAGTTCTACGTGGACCGCACGAAGGGTTTTCGGAAGACGACACAACTCTTTGTGAACTTTGGACCTGTCAATCAGGGGAAGGCTCTCTCGAAGGCTTCCATCTCCAGATGGCTCTCCGGCTGTATCATGTGCTGTCACCGGTTGGCAAACCGACCGCTGCCTGGCCGTCCGAGAGCCCATTCCACCAGAGCGATCGCAGCTACCACGGCGTTCCTATCTGGTGTGCCCCTGCTGGACATATGCAGGGCTGCTACGTGGAGGTCGACGCACACCTTCACGAAATTCTACTGCGTCGACCGGGATTCCAGGGAGGAGTCCAGGGTCGGCCAAGCAGTGCTGCGCAACCTGTTCGCCTGAGGTGAGCCTGGTGAGGAGGTAAGATGCTTAATGTTGAGTTGATGTGATGCTTAATGTTGAGCCTTTGCCACCTCCCGTGGTTGTGCATGTGTGTACTGCTATGTATTCTTTATTCATGAGCATGTGAATCCATGCCAGACCCCATGCTGGAGAAGGAACAAGTTACTTACCTGTAACTGTTGTTCTCCAGCATGGGTCTGGCATGGATTCACATGCAAACCCTCCCGCCTACCCCTCTGCGGCTCTTCACTTGGTCATACTGCCACTTCACGTGCTTCCAAATCTGAAGATGGCTGCCAGAGGCGGTGCTTAGGTAGAGGGCAGTCATTGGCTGTGGTCAGTATGACGCAGAGACCAGTGATTGGTTATTACTACGAAAGACAGATCAGAAACGAAACTGATACTGGTTTTTTCTTTACCGAGGATTCCCAGCCTGACGACGGGGAATATTCATGAGCATGTGAATCCATGCCAGACCCATGCTGGAGAACAACAGTTACAGGTAAGTAACTTGTTCCATATCAATTAATCCATTTGGCTACCTACACACTACCGCAAGGCCTAAAGCTAAATCTGGACACTTGACTCACTGGTGGCGGAATGTGGACGAATAGAGTGGGAATAGCGTTTTCGAGCAATTTCTGTGTTGTTCGCCGTTTATTCTTCTTTGTTACCCAAGATGTTGTGTACATGTCCAAGGAAAAGTGCCGGCTACAGATGCAGTATCGATCACCCCTCTTGTCCTTTAAGACTTGTTGGACTCTACTTTCCAGCTCATCCAGTGGATATCCGCAATGTCTGACCCATTCTCTTATTCGATCAACAGTTTTCGGGAATACATGCATTGTAGTGCCTTCAGATTTCGCATGGGTCTTCGAAGGGCAACCGCTAATCGAACAGGCAGGCATTGTTGATAAATTTGAAAAGTAAATATCGACATTATTATACAATCTTCAAGAATAAAGTTTTGATACAAAAGTAAATGAATCATACAATGATCAATGCAAGGTTTGTTTTGGTCGCAGGAACTATACCAGTTCATTATGTGCGGCTTAGTATTTGCATTAGTTGCAGAAATGTATAAATGATGTGACTAAAATCTGAACATGTGACTCGTCCCTTGGATGTTCTGTCTTGCACGAGAAGGAAACATGCTTTCATTATAGGCTGGACCCCCGAAGGATGCAATTCGATAACAATAGACACAGATGAAAATAAATAGATCTATTGATAGCAAAGCAATGGAAACTGAAGTCAATAGCAATGAGACCAATGAACATAGCACTATTGTGCACTCTACTCGCAAATACATAGAAATTTAAAAATCGGCGAAATATGACTAGGATACATGGCCTTACCTTGACCAACAAACAGTTGGATTCAGCAAGCAGAGGAGTATGTTGCAGGAGAATAGGTGGGTGGCCACAGGTAGCACACTGATGGATTTGCTCTAAGCGGTCACAGAAGTTCATGGATAGCATGACGACGAGCAGATTAGCGTAGATCTCAGTGGTTGCCAGGTAACACGTTCAGGAGTTGACTTGCAAAGCACAAAGATGTTCTCACGAGACATATCAAGTGGTTTATAAAGTATTAGAAACAGGGGTGTGTTTGTGAATGAATGACGTATGTATGTCGTGGTCTTAGCGGGGCGGCCTGCTTGAAGGGGAGGCCTGGCTGGAGACACGTGGTCTGAGGAGGCCATGTGAGCGATGGCCCCTGGGCGTGGGATACCTTTTGAAGTGTACATGCTGTTTGGCACCTTGGCCTTTCGCGCCCCTGACAGCGCGCATCCCCGGGTGCGAACCGCCTTTGATAGAGGGGGTGGGATGGATGGGCCTGGGGCGTGCAGATAAGGCAGAGGAAGACTGCTGAATGGAGACACACTTATGTGGATTGCAGGGGGGCGGCCTGCTTCAAGGGGAGGCCTGGCTGGAGACACGGGGTCTGAGGAGGCCATGTGAGCGATGGCCCCTGGGCGTGGGATACCTTTTGAAGTGTACATGCTGTTTGGCACCTTGGCCGTTTGCGCCCGTCACAGCCCCCCATGCCAGCGCTCATCCCCGGGTACGTGAGCCGCCTTTGATAGAGGGGGGTGGGATGGATGGGCCTGGGGCGTGCAGATAAGGCACAGGAAGACTGCTGAATGGAGACACACTTATGTGGATTGCAGGGGGGCGGCCTGCTTCAAGGGGAGGCCTGGCTGGAGACACGGGGTCTGAGGAGGCCATGTGAGCGATGGCCCCTGGGCGTGGGATACCTTTTGAAGTGTACATGCTGTTTGGCACCTTGGCCTTTCGTGCCCCTGACAGCGCGCATCCCCGGGTGCGAACCGCCTTTGATAGAGGGGGTGGGATTGATGGGCCTGGGGCGTGCAGATAAGGCACAGGAAGACTGCTGAATGGAGACACACTTATGTGGATTGCAGGGGGCGGCCTGCTTCAAGGGGAGGCCTGGCTGGAGACACGGGGTCTGAGGAGGCCATGTGACCGATGGCCCCTTGGCGTGGGATACCTTTTGAAGTGTACATGCAGTTTGGCACCTTGGCCTTTTGCGCCCCTGACAGCCCCTCATGCCAGCGCTCATCCACTGGCGCGAACCGCCTTTGATAGTATATCGTTGCTTATCAGTAACAAATGCCACATACCGGAGATTCTTGTGAGCACCGACCCACACTTCAACCGGTGTATTATAGTGGTCAAGACCCTAAGGCCTGTATAATCCAATGGTAATTGTTAGTATAGATATATGTGTGACTTTTATAGAGACATAACCTACTGAAAGACTTTGAACAAGTGTTATTTAGTGCATGCATTATCGAGAATATGTTATGTTAGCTTAGATAGATAGTGACCACCCTGCTTCACAGCGACCAGACCTTCACCCATTCGGAGCAGAGATGTCTGACGTCCATCCTTGAATGGAGACACACTTGATTCATTTAAAAAATCGAAACAACCGTTGTTAAAATATATGTGGTGTTTTATTTTGTATCTTATTTTCATGACACAAAAATACAAGACTTTAAAGATTATACAGGTCAGGTTGCAGCACAGCGAGAGAAAATCCCCTGTACTGACCGCTGTCACTCGGGAACGTTTCTCTAATGGCACGAACGGCGCAGGCGGTCATCACTCTTCGAACGCGGTGTCCAAGCCTCCCGTGGAGCCACCATGTAAAGGAACGATAGGCCACCAGCCTGTACCACCTGTGAAAAGGAATGAAACAAACTGTTTTTAAATGACCAATATAAGTTTAATAAACGTTTGTTGTCAATGACAATTCTTGTAACTAATGGCATTCTGCACGGACAAATGCTATCTAGACAATGCACACTATTGAAAGACTTACATGCGTTACAATGATATGTAGATGTCATTTTGGATATAGTAGAAGAACATGAAATAGGAGTGGCATGACAAGCAGAGTATACTTACTCGTTACAGTTGCGCGAAGTTTGTGCATAAGCACCATCATTATTCTCAACACGGCCCGTGTGAGGCAGGCTGCCCTGAAGTCTGGCAGCTTGGTGATGCATTGCGGTCGTGGCTCGCCTTCCGAAATGTAGGCCAGGCATCCTGAGTTTTCTCGGCAGCAGCAGTTCTCCTCCTCGGTTAGCATTAGCTCACACCGATTGCATGTGCACCAGGTGGAGACGCCATCCATGCGACTAGGCCCAGGCTCTTCATCTGTTGATTCGTCCTGCCAACTGCCATCCAAATCCCCATCGTTTTCGCGTGCTTCCCTTTCCAGTAGTGCCTCCTCGGTATACTCGGGCTCGTACATGTAGGGCATTATTGTAGCCATTGTGTGGTAAACAAAGTAAAATCATTTACCGAGATGGTACAGGTGTTGACACGGGCTACAAGCGGCGAAGGTAGCTGACCAGAGCACAGAAACGAGTCACAAAATACTCTAACACAGAGAGAGGAATGGAATCGAAAATCTACTGCTGTGTGTTGTGAAACGGTCTGTTTATACTTATTGTGGAAAGAGGCGTCCTGCCATTTCCATGGCGGCACGTTATTAGCTGAAGCGCAGCGAATTTTGACACAAGACGTGCTTTGGCGTTGGGAAATGGGCGGTACGAGTCTGCTGATGACAGGCTCAGGGGCGGGGGATATGATTTAGTGCCGCAGAAGCAGGTCAGCCAGGGCGATGCGGCAAGTGATAGGATTATCACAAAATGGCGGCTCCCTGGTGCCTGTTTTCGCGTGCGTTTAATGGACGAAAACTCGGGTAAGGTCCATAGGAAAGTTTTCTAAAATCGAGCCACTTAGGCTTAAAAAAACATGGCCGACCCGTAGGGACAATAAAAAATTTTACTAGACCATGCCTTTAAGTGGAAATCCAGTGCAAACGCTGACTCTTCTCCATTTCCAGAAAGCCTTTTTTTAGTTATAGGTTAGAAGGTGAAAAGCACCCAGGAGTCCCAGCACATGTATCGCACCATAATCCTCCCAACAGTCGACACCAACCGACTCCCAGGAACCCTGAGTCATGCCCTTCTAGAATTCCAAGACATTCCCTTTCTTTGTTGAAGATCCAGAACCCAGCTGGAGTCTCACATATCTTCAGCTAATAAATGGAAGACTTGTACACATATCAATAGGAAATCCACATCCCCAACTATGGCTTCTATAAGACCGTCCCATCCTCAGATGTGTAGCTTCCCAAGCCAGTAGGGCTCATCATTTGCAAGTGTGTTGCTGTTTTGACACAAAAGCTTCCTTCTCATCCTAACGTTCATCTTCTTTGCATAGATTCTTCCCCCACTCACAAAGACTACTATAGTGCCTGTTTCTTTTTTGGACCAGAAACAGATGCATCTTGTATCATCCAAGGTAATGACCAACCTAGTAATGCAAGTCTTTTTGTTGGCCACTTTTAAAATACTTTGACCTTGCCTTTAAAGGAGAGTTTTCATTCTGGGCTCCTCCAGTTGATTCAGTAGAATGGTTCTCACACCCCGGGAACTATTTCTTTGCAGTTCATACTGAACAGAGGTCCTTTCCATCCATAAAATTCTTAGGGATGAGATCCATATATGGATCCGGGAGAATTTCTTTTATTTTTGTGAAGTATTTGTTTCAAAATTGTAATCAACAGTGCAAAGAGCTAAATGAACTTGAAGGTTTTGCAAAGGAATGTGTATCTCAACACTGTTAACCGACCAAAATGGTATTTGTTGGAGCCAATACCTGTCGGCCCTGTGTTCAGCCTGTCGGGTATCTTGCTAATTCAAGGTAAACCAATATTGAATGGATCCCTTCCTCCCACAATGTTCTATGTCCAGTGCAGCAAGACAACCATCACAGTCCTCGACAGGCGTTGTGGTTCGTACATCGACCAAAAGAGAAACTCAGTCATATACGTTTGCATGGCATCCATCGCAATTAATGATCTTTGCGATATTGTTAAGTCTCGTACACCCACCTCTGACCCATGTGATCCCTGTTCAGCAAAGTATCATCTTGATAGCTTGGCACCAACTGTGACTAGCATTGTAAATGCTTCCTTTTTAAAAGGTTCCATCTATGCTTCTCTTAAAAGAAGTTTGATTACACCACCTTTGAAAAAGCCCTCGCTGGATCAGTTAATCTGCTGGAACTATCAACCTTTCTCAAATAGTTATTTTTTGCTCATATTTCTTGACAGAGCCGCTTACATTCATTTATGAGATTTCATAGAAAAGTATAGGCTACTGGGTAAATATCAGGTAGGTTTTGGATCTGGACATGAAAACTGAAACGTCCCTAATACACATCAAGGACAACATGCTTCATCTAATTGAAACGGATGGTACAGGCCTCCTGTTATTTTCAGCCATTTCTTTTTTGGCTAACTTTTTTTATGGTGCATCAGTCTACAGTACCGAAAGGTAGAAAGGCATAATAGCATATCATTACAGAGACTCACATACTCATACGTCCTATCCCCTTTCCTCCATTCATGTAGGCGTCCCCCAACATGGGACGGTACCGAAACCTTTTGGCAGCGAAAAATAGAGCTTCCCCTTTAAATTTAGTATATCATGCAGGGGCATGGCGTCGGGTTGAACCCGGAGACATTTTTAGCTTTCCGCTTTCTCCCTGTCTTGTTTTTTCTATCTTAGTTAACTTCCCTTCGGTGCCTCGCCAACCCGGCTGCAGGAGGTTTCACAAGATATGCCTCATGTGACCAGTCATTCCTAGCCTCGGACCACCATGCACTCAGTCTTAAGTGTTTGGGGCCTGACAACCGGTGGGACTCATGTTCGGTTTGCAGAGCTCTCGGTCACAGGGCATTGAAGAATCGGTTGTCGCAGTGGAGGGGATCTTCCACACTTCTCCTCCGCCCCACCTTAAGGACTTTGTCTCAAAGACCTCTTGTCAAGACAAGGTAGGCCCTCTATTCAGCACCACTCCACAGCATGCCGACTCCTTCCCTGGGGTTCCCACGGATAGGGGTTCCTCGGATTCAGGTTCTGGCAGGCCAGAGTCCTCAAAGGCTACAGGCTCCCAAGCTGAGGGGCCCGGAGGCTCTTCCAGGGGCAGAACTGGGGCCATCCAGGCTACCAGCTCCCAGGCTGATGGGCTCAGGGCCCCTACCAGGCTGTCCTCGGAAGGGAGGTCAAGTTCGTCCTCTTCAGCTCCAAGGGATATGAGATCGTTGAGTGCCACCTCCAAGAGTATGTCCTTTGCTGGATCCAGCACGGTTACCGGCACAGGTGCTGAGGGCATCCAGCCTACCAGAGCTCGCCCCGAGGCCGTGAGCCAGGTCGTTACGACTACCGGCCAGCTGGCCGATAGCTCAGCCCCTACCAGAGGTTTGTCTGAGGTCGAAGTTTACGCTTCAGGTGCGGGACCTGAGCTGTATCCTCCTGTGTCTGAGGCCTCTCGTGGCTCAGGGCCTTTGCATCCTTCTGCCAAGGGCGTGGCGCAAGGCTTCAAAATGGCAGAGAGGCATGTGGCAGAGCCTGCCATGCCGGTGGCCATCTTGGATCCAACTCTGGGCCCACCCGTGCTTTCGCCCATTGAATGGGCATTACGTGATGATCTCAATCCCCTTCCCTCTGGAAGCGGCAGCAGATTGTACGGCAGGCATCTGGTGTCCTCAGGGATACATCTACCCATCGCAACCTTACAGCTACATGCCTCAGGCACCTCCGCGATTTGACCAGGAGCAGAGGCCCAGCGCCTCTGAGGGCCGGGCCACGGCAGCTTGCGAGGACCGCTTCTTCGAGCGCTTCCTCTTACTCATGCGTTGCCCTCAGATGAAGGGGCTACTGAAGGATATAGTGAAGGTTATTCCGCAGGTGGTGCATCCCCGCCCCCTCCTCTGGGTACTCCTCCCGTTTCTCCGGGGGGACGATGAGGATGATGGCGCCCAGAATGATGAACCCTTGGTATCCGTTAAGGCCTTTTATGACCGCTTCAGGGCCTGATGGAGTTCTTGGGGGGGTAGGGAGTGGTCCCTCTGCCTGTGGAAGCCCCCCAGGAGTCAGGAATGCTAGCAGAAGTCTTGGGTAAGCGCACCACGATCCGGTCTGGCATCCCTCTTCAAAAGGATGTTGTGCAGTTGGTGTAAAAGGTCTGGGAGAAGCCATCCCGGCCTCCCACCCGCATCCTCATTCTTCAGTGATGGCTGCAGCATCCTTGTATTCTAAACCATCGTCTTTGCCGTATTCCTCCATGGGAGCAACCTCCAGTTGTTTTTCCAAGGAGGACAAAGTCCTAGAAGCGCTGTTATTCCATCTCAGGACTGCATCTGCGGCAAGCCAACGCAGATGCCCTCTTGGCTGCGGCTAACCAGAAGCTGTGGCGAGAGCTCAGGGAATTTCAGCCCAACCTCCCTTCAGACAGGCAAGCCTCCTTCAAGGCCGGTCTGCCAGATGCCCGGGCCATTGCGCAAAACCTCATGGAGTCTACATTCTCCCACATGGACAGAGCCAGCAGAGGGCTGTGCCTTGTTGTCAAGATGAGAAGGACAGCGTGGATGCACGCCACTAAAGTTTTCATCTGACGTGCAGGAGTGGATCCTGGATCTCCCCTTCAAGGACGTGGACCCTTTTCATTCGTCAACCGATGATGAGTTGAAAAAGAAGAAGAAAACCTCCACTCAAACCGCCAACTCCTAGGCCACCCAGATCAAACCTGGACAGAAATCCTTCCCTCAATCTCAGGGCAGAACTGAGTTCAAGCCCCGCGCTTTCTCCGGCTTCAAGGGGATTGTGGTACACGGAGGGAAGCCGCAGAGGAGACACGCAGGTATTTCTGCTCGCCCTCCTCTGCCCCCGCCTCTGAAGTCAAGAAGCAGTGACGTCCAGGTTCAGGGCACACAGCTCGCCTCTGTTCCAGGACACCTGGAAGCTTATCTTCAGCAACCTGTGGGTCCTATCCGTAGTCTCCACAGGTTTCAGTCTGCCTCTTTCTTTGCCTTTAACATCCTCTCCTCCTCTTCATCAGCTCGGGTCCGCCGGCTCTTTTATGGGAGGTCCTTTCGCTCTTGGAGATGTAGGCGATAGAACCAGTTCCTCTTGTAGACAGGGGCTCCGGGTACTATTCCAGGATTCTTGCGGTAACCAAGAACAACCAGGCTGGCCTGAGGGCTGTCCTGGACCTGTTATTTCTAAATCTGTCTGGAACGCTTCAAGATGGTTACTCCCACGCACATAGCCGAGTCTGCGTGTGCAGGCGACTTGATGTGCAAGGATGCTTACCTGCATGTACCCATCTGCCAACCGCATCGGAAGTTTCTGCGGTTCACAATTATGTCGTTCCACTTTCAGTACAGGGTGCTGCCCTTCGTCCTTCTCCACTCGGAGGGCCATCATCTGTACCCTTATTTGGACGACCGGCTGGTGAGGGCAGGGTGACCTGAAGTGATGGTGCACTCATGCCAGAGATTGACGGATATCCTTCATCAGCTGGGGTTCTCTCTCAACCAGGGGAAGTCACAGTTGTGCCCATGTGCCCTGGTCTACCTAGGGGTGCATTGAACACTACCGTTCAGCAGGTATTCCCGATGCCCGAGAGGCTTCTGTCCCTCCGCAAGGCGTTGGAACACTTTCTGGCCAACACAACCATCTTGACATGATGGTTCCAGCACGTTCTGGGCCTGATGGCCTTCTGCGTGCTCAGTGTACAGCACGCTTGCCTCAAGATGAGGAGCATCCAGCTCCACCTGGTGGCAAATTAGGATCAGGAGACTGGGTCTCAGTCGGACCAGGTTTCCAACACCACTGCTCCTACTGCACGATCTTCGCTGGTGGCTGATGGATGGCAATGTTTCATTGGAAGCCCCCTTCACCCGCAGCCTACCCTCGTGTTGACGACAGACTCCTCCCTTTCGGGCTAGTGGGCTTGTCCTGAGGGCTATGCTATTCAAGGAGCATGGTCCAGGACAGAAGCCCTCCTGCATTTCAATCTGCTCGAGCTCAAGACAGTGAGCCTGGCCCTCGGGGCATTTTTGCCCCTCATCAGGGACAGGTCGGTTCTGGTCAGGACGGACAATTCTACTACAATGTTTAACCTGAAGAAGCAGGGTGCCACCTGTCGCCCCGCCTCTGCATGGTGACGGTATTGATATGGGAATGGACCCTGACGGAGGGGATTTGGAATTCAGCAGTCCACCTCCCGGGGGACAGCAATGCAAAAGCGGACCAGCTGAGCCGCTTGGGGTTCAACACCCACGAGTGGGAGTTGCACACTGACTCCTTGTTGCCCCTGCTCCAGCGTTGGGTGTTCGCAGACCTGGATTTGTTCGCATCACCTCTGAATTCCAAGTACCCCCAGTTTGCATCATGGGCAGGATGGGGTCTGGGATCTCTGGGGAAATGCCTTCCAGATCTGTTGGCATGGCCACAGGTTTTGCGTTCCCGCCCACCCCTCTGCCCCTACTGATCCCCCGCAAGTTCCAGGCTTTGGTGGGTTGCAGCATCATCCGGATTGCCCCCCACTGGCCTTCAAACCCCTGGTTTTTGGATCTAATGCCGCTGTGCTCCCAGGGTCCCATCCACCTTCCGATATCCAGCAAGGGGATTCCTGACTCAGCAGGGATAAGGGATAGCAGCCTAGTTCCTGGCCAGCTGAGGCTTTGGAATGCTCAATTTTCAGATGACAACTGGGACATCATTCAGCAGGCCAGGAGGCCCTCCACTCTGTCCCAGTATAAGAGTAAATGGACTAGTTTCTACCATTGGGCTTGTGACACAGTCTGGCCCCTGTCCTTTAGATGGCATACTGGCTTTTTCAGAGCTGGAGTTTAGGTGGATATTTGCCGCTCTTAGGTGGTGGCCATCGGGGCTTACAAGAATTCCTCTGACCGTGTGTTTTCTGCAGCCAAACCGCTGGTTAAGGCCCACCTTAAGGGGTTGTCTAGGCTTTTTCCGCAGGTGCATAGGCCGCCTCAATGTGGTTCTGGAAGCTTTGCAGCACAAGCCTTTCGAGCCAGTGGCACCTGCGGACATCTGCTTGGTGACACTAAAGACTGTTACTGGAGGCTCTCACCTCTGCACGGTCATGATAGTGAACTGCAGGCGTTGTCCTCGTTCAAGCCTTTTACCAAGTTTCACAACAAAGTCATCTTGCGCACTCACCCAAGTTCTTGCCCATGGTGGTCTCTCCATTTCATCTGAATGAAGAGATCGGTCTGCCGGTGTTCTTCCGAACCCGCAGTCAGAGGTAGAGAGGACCCTGCATTCCTTGACCCTCAAGAGGGTCCTCAAGTTTTATCTCTCTGACGAAATCCTTCAGGAAGTCTGAGGCATTGTTTGTGGCTTTTGCAGGCTCCACCCCCAGTTCTCAGGCTTCCAAGACTTCCATCGCCCGTTGGATGGTCCAGACCATTTCGTAGGCATACACGGCCATGGGCAGACCTGTTCCTGAGGGGATTCATGCCCATGCGGTCAGAGCCAAGGCAACGGCCATCACATTTCAGTGACCTGCTTCTTGGGGCATCTGCAAAGCGGCTACTTGGCTACTGTTTGCCTTCTGTAAGCACTACTCGCTGGACACAAGGTCCAGGCGCGATGCTGAGTTTAGTCAGGGTGTTCTGAAGAACATTTTTGCTTCGTGCCAGATATGAGGCAGTTTATCACAGCTACACCGTATGTTCTTGTTTGGTGGAATAACCCACAAGGATGAAGGAAAGCGGTCGGGACTTATGAGTAATTAAAGTTACTCACCGTAGTGACTAGAGTACTTGTAGTCCTTAGTCCCCTTTCCTCTATAAATTCCATCTTTTTTCCCCCGCTAGTATGCCAATAGCTAATATGTAATTGGCGTAGCCAGGTTTCTAAGCATCCGATGTGTTCAAAGGGGACTGAGGTGAGGCGGTCCCACGCTCGAGGCCACGCCCTGCACGCTATACGAAATTTGATGGGGAAGCTCAATTTTTCACTGCCAAAGGTTCCTGTACTGTCCCCATGTTGGGGGACGCCCACAAGGATGGAGGAAAGGAAAGTGGACTAAGGACTTGAGTTCTACGGTTAGTAACTTTAATGTTTGTCGAATGGCCAGAAGTAGTTTTGAAAGATGGAGGACAATGGATTAGTACATTGGTGCACATCATCAAGGAACACAGTACGCATGGGTGGCTCAAACATAATCACCTATAATGGAGCTAGTCCGAATCCGTGTTGGAGGAGTCTCAGAGCAGTTGTCGGAACTGAGCCCATATGTCTATGGGGCATTGACTCACAGGGGTCAACATGGTGAGTGGACTCCTTTGTCGTGGCACCACGTTAAGTCTCTCACCCATTTCCTACTCGTCAGAGGTGTACAAGTATTCCAGTTTAACAGTGTACATCGCTTGGCAATGAGAATACATATAGACTGGAGTCTGCTGGAGACTCTGGCGAGCCCACCCATTCTCCCAAAAAAAACAGCATGTGGAGTCCACAGCGACACTTTATCAATCATTGTGGACACCATATGGAGTATGAATTCCCAAAATCTCACAACTACAGGGCACTCCCATTTTAGGTGGATAACCTTTGCATTATCCAAGTGGCACTTGGGGTGGGGGGGGGGGGGATTCACCATTAGATGACACACAGGGTTCACGTATGCCCGGTGCAACACCTTACATTGTTTTACCTTAAACCTGGTATTAAGAGACGTTATTGGTGTAGTTGCACATAGCAGACCATATTTTGTGCTCGATTTGCATGCCGAGATCCTGCACCCATTGTGACCTGCTCGTGGTACATGGTCAGGGGGACGGCTCATGCACCAGTATTTAAAGCATGAAGACGACTCTACGACACGCAGGGGAGTTTACAGTAAATTGCAGAAGGGGCGTCCTGGGAGGCTCCCTGGCAAAATGAGGGGTCAAGGTTTGAAAGCCAGTCAAACTCTTAAATATTGAAAGAGTAGATGAAAGGTGTTCCCCACTTTCTCCATAAACAGCTCCATGGAGATGAGGGTGCCCTCTGAGTACATTCATATATGTAGTTTATTCCAAGACGGAACCAAGTTTTCACTATCGACTAATCACATGTAGGGTCGAGTGCTCTAGATGCCCCACAGGCCCATCTACGGTGTATAGGGAAAGGGGATAGTCACACCATCATGTAGCTTCCTCCTGGCCTGCACAGTGCAGAATATCGGGTAGAATTTGCATGCGTAATCTAAGACAGGCAAAAGCAACATGGTCTGCAGCGAGTGCAGGCGGATAGACATTGGGAAAGAATGGGGCATCAGGCATCCAGTGAGTAGCATATTGGGCCTGTGCTACTAGAAAGTAGAGCTCTAAGTCTGGTGCCCCAAGTCCTCTGTGCTAGAAGGGGACGAGACATTGTTTGCCATTTTTATTTTGGGAGCATTTGAGTGCCAAGCTGGCTGAATTAACAGTGAACACAGTTGTTTGAATAATTTCCTCTGTGGCCGTACCAGGATATTCGAGAAACAAGACTGGATTTCTATACTCTGGCCAGGTGGACAGATGTTTAGGAGGCCAACCTAGTTAGTGAACAGGGGCAACTCTGGGAGCTGTAGCCAAACCAATCAAGGTAACATGGAGAGTGGTCAAGGCTAACTCTCCGGAAGCAGTGAGCCTGGTCAATGGTACACAGTGAGTTCACAAGGTAAGTAATCAAGAATTAGAATTAGACAAGTAGTTATGAAACACTTTGTTTATTTATGGCCAAGCAAACACTATAAAAATGACTATAAGCAGGTAGTAATATCACACAAACTAATACAATACATATATACGCCCCAATAGCCTGTTACGCTCACCTGGTTCCCACGGGGGCGTCGACCGGAACTGGGCCGCTGTTGTTTCCACCAGCGTGACGTGTAGCGCCGAGATGATTGACTGGACTGGCCCGCTCAGCCTAGTTTGTCTGGCTCGCAGGAATATTCTTCTGCAAAGGAGAAGAGGAATTAACCACCCATGGAATTGAGTGTCAACCCACCTTAACCACTCCCGTTGTCTTCCCACAGATCACTCTTGATGTCCCCTCCTTAGTCTCACCTGATGGTTTGGAAGGATGAGCTCTCCATCCTGCGTCGACCGCAGGGGCGCGCTGATGACCAGTTACTTCACTGGCGTAGAGGAATTGGTGAGTTCCAGTATTGACTCTAAAGTCCAATTGTTCATAAGAGTTCAAATGTCTGATCTTCACTCTGTCCGATTCCTTGCAGGTTGCCGATTAATCCACTCGAAGATTTCCAAATGGCAATTGGTAAGATTCAGGTAAGTCTATTGTGGTTTTCCCCTTAGGGGCCGGGGTACGGCGATGAAGCAGAGTTGACTGCGCCGACCCGAGATGAGGTGAGTACCCCCCGTGGTAAATCAGGTAAGTCCTTGTGGGTAGCTTGTATAGCCTTAGAGAGTCCCCTTGCTCACCTTGCTGTCTTTGTCTCCGTAGGTGTCGGAGGGCGGCCGCGAGATGGAGAGAGCGTGATGGAATGCTGAAGTACTGCCAAGCAGGTGTGTTCAGCGCGGCGCCGTAGGAATGCGAAGCAATGCTTCAAAGACTTCTGTCTTTCAGCTCCGTGGCGAAATGGATCAGGATTCAGCTAAGGATTAAAGTTAAAACTCCTGTTCTAACCTTTATCCTTCTTTTCTTCTTGTTTCAGGAGTCCCAGGTCTGAAGCGGGCGTGGCTGAAGACTGGAGCTGCTGAAAACACGGTGAGCGTTATGCTGCAGCAAGCAGAATAACGCGAAGCACGTGTGGCTGTCCGAGCGTGGTTTAAATAGCCTTGGAAGAAGATCCAGGTAAGTATTCTTCCACAGCCCCACCCAAGTAACAAAATAGTCCCTTCAGTAAAATAGTCCCTCCTAAGCCTCATTTGGCTTGAGTCTTCATGCAGCATGGTCTGCCTCAGGTGAGTATGCAGCATGGTCTGCTTCAGGTAAGTTATCAATAATGAGCCTGGCGCCCATGGCGCCAGGACTGACTTTATCTTTCTGAGCCTGGCGCGATAGGCGCCAGGACTGCACCCAAACAGCCCCTAACTGGGGCTTTTGGGCATGCTCCAAGTGGCATGATGCCTGCTTCCGGGGCTGCTGGGCCTGGTCTGGTCTTCCGGGGGCAGGCATCATGACATAGCCAGTATAATAAAACCACAATACCCCCACCCCTCAATACTGAAAGGTAAGAGTAACAACCCTAACTTTAGAAGTCCATCCATAAGTTGGCTGGGTCCTTGTGCCCTGAAAGTTCACAAAGTATCAGTTAGTTTTGTAAGGCAGGAAGAAGTTAGGAGGATGGTCTTATGAATGGGAAAACAATTTCCAGACATCCGGTAAGTGTCTATTCTAGTGAATAGAACTGTCCACAGCTTTCAGAGTTCTTGCACGAACAAACAGTGGCAAAGCCAAACTATTGTAAAAGATTTAAACGTTAGGAAAACTTTTAAAGCGGGGACATAGGGGTTAAGGTAAATACAACTGAAACTCATCCCCTGTACTCCGGTTTCTCTTGGGACTTAACAGGTCTTCAGAGGGTCGTCAGAGGTCATGCTTCCCTCAGTTTATTTATTTGCTTGTTCATAAGGCGCCGGAGCCCGCAGGCATCAGGGCGCACAGCAGCATCTATTCAGAATTCAGGGTCAAAGATCAATTATTCGAAAAGTACTGTTTTCAGTCATTTTGTGAAAGTCAACCTGTTTCTGTCTGCACATAGTTCCTTTGGAAGGCCATTCCATAGACCTGCTACCTGCGCTTGGAAGTACCTTCCGAGACCCTTCTCCCGCTTACTCTTAGGGATGGTGAAGCGAATGGAGTCGCTAGATCTTGTTACTTTCTTAGGACAGGAGACGCTAATAGAATCTTTCAGATAGGTAGGTGTGTTGTCATGAAGGCATTTATGAACTACAGTGCAAACTTTACAACGAACCCTGGCCTCTACAGAGAGCCAGTGTAGGTCTTTACGATGCCTTGAAATGTGTTCTCTCATAGGAATATTTTTAATGATGCGCACAGCATAATTTTGCAGGATTTTGAGTTTTGGCATGCACCCTTACGTACACCAGCCAATAAGGCACTACAATAATCTATGCGTGGCATAATCTGAGCACGTACTATGGTAGTACAGTTTACCTCTGAGACAAAAGATTTAATGATCCTAAGTAATCTTGGGTGATATTGTGCCTTGTTTGTGATATACTGGATTTGTGCATCTGCCTTGAGAGAGGCTTAGAACACGATTCCCAGGGTCTTAAACCTTTGTGACATTACAGACTTGTTGATTTTGAATCAAGAAATCAGAATATTTGTCATCAAGCTTTGAGCGTGCATGGGCTGAGCCGAAAATACGTACGTTATTGGACATGCAGCTTTCAATGGACCTATAGATTCTTGAAATGTGATGGGAATCTTTTTCATGGTCCCCACTAATATGTATAATCGGCTGGGTGTTGTCAGCATATTTGGAAAAGCTAACTCCCAATGAATCTAAGAGATCGCACAGTGGATGATGAAATTTGTTAAAAAGGGCTGGTGAGAGGCAGGCACCCTGTGGCACACCGTACTGTAACTTCTCTGGTTTAGAGCGAGCTTCACCTCAGACGACTTTAGACATTTTATTCTGCAAGGAGGAGTCAATCCAGAGGGCCACCTCATTGGAGCAGCCAGCAAGGTTTTTTGGCCGACTTATAAGCCTTCTATGATCAACAAAGTTGAAGGCCGCTGATGGATCTAACATGAGCAGCAGCCCGACCCTGCTGTTGTCCATAATTTTGAGCATTTCACTTTGAAGGTCCAACAAGGCACTTTCCGTGCCATTGTGTGACCTAAACCCAGATTGTCTGGGATGAAAAACTCGAGATTTCTCCAAGTGCTCCTGTAACTAAAGGGTAGCAACCTTATCAACCACCTTCAATAGAAAAAGCACATTGGTAAAAGGATCGACACAAATCTGACTGAGCGTCTGGTTCCTTGCTACAACCCAGTCAAAAATATTGCCTAATTTGTGGGTTTGCTACCATCTGTGTATAATAAAATATTTTTCTAAAGAGCTGTTCCAAACAAAGCGCTTCAGGGTCTTGAGAGTTGTTTATTCACCTATTAAAATCCCCCAGTAGCACAGTGGAATTATTGGGTTTATATAAAGAGGCTAGAATTCCCGTAAGCTCCTCGTAAAAGAGGGGCGTGTCCGAAGGCGGACGATAGGACAATATTCATAGTTATTAGGGATTGGGGGTTTCTTCTAGACCTCAGTGCCCAGTAGTTGCAGGTTCGAGCAAATGCCCAGTCGGCCACATGTGCTGGTACAACATGTTCCAGTTGAAAAATGCAGCTCACTTAGGTGCAGACATCCTCTCAGCACAAGACTGGATGCGGAAAAGCAGTTTCTAGCGATTGTCATCGTTGCAGGGGATCAGGAGAGGAGACAGTTGTCACGGTCAAAGTCAGCCTCATATCTCAGGCCCCTTGGATGCTAGAATGCCAACATTTGGCAGAGACGACGTCTGTGGGACGAGCTGGCAGTCCCCAAAGTTACAGATCAAAACGTGGAACAGGGAAATCTGCAGCGCGGTATCCCAAAGCTCAGCTCTGGTCAGCCACAGATTGGCTCAGGGTCACTTCTGAAGACTCTGGCTGCAGGACACCAAGTAGACATCTGGAATGCATGTTATCTCCACCGGTAGAATTTCTGTCCTTTCCGAAGGCTGTGCCTGTTCATCAATGGTCTCACTTTCCTACATTTTCACTTGATGGCCGTTATTCTGGCTGCTCGAAAACTAAAATCTGCTTCACCTTTAGATACTATTCCCTAAGCTATTCTGAATGACGTCATGTTTGACATTGCCCCTGGGTATTCCTGGCGATTACTCATTCCTGCTCATCTGGAATTATTGCTGCTGAACTTAGACGCCCTTGTGACACCCCACCCCCTTCTAAAGAAGACCTCTTTAGATCCCACTGTCCCGGACAATTTTCACCCCATTTCATTATTAGCTTTTTTCATGAAGTTTCTCGAATCACTAATATCTCCTTTGATCAATGTTTTTCTTGGAAGAGTCTGACTTCTGTGACCCTTTTAAGTCTGGATTTCGTCCGGGACGAGTGTCCATTGTGGGTGACCTTGCTGACTCTCTGACCATGGTGAGGTTGGTGCGCTGATATTATTAGATCTGTCTGTGCCATGTGACACCATTGACCACTCCATCCTGGCCGACGGCCTTGTCTGGGCTATCTGGCCAGGTTGTTACTTGGTTTAAGTCCTGTTTGACAGATCTCTCTCTCTCTCTCTCTCTCTCTCTCTCTCTCTCTTTCTCTCTCTCTCTCTGTCTCTCTTACTTGTGGGGCCCCCCAGGGCTCATCCTGATCTCCCACTTTAACATCTGTATAAAATGTGAGGGGTCAGTAATGCGAGGCGGACAACTGCTTGTAGATTTCTCAAAATATGCCATTTTTATTAAAGAAATGGTATAAAGAAAATAACTTGCTTGCCCTGCTCTACAGAGGAATTCCCTACCTAGTCTAAAGGCAAAGGGCACAATCCCTAGCGTGGGAAAACTGTCCCTCATACTAAACAAAAATCATAACCATGGAAATGATAAAAGAACATAATATAATTAACACGATCAATACAATGTCTGAATGGCCTTCTCCTGTCCTGGGTAAGATCCTTCGCTCAGGATTTAAAGCACACTCAAAAATGTTCAGCAAAAAGAAAATAAATGTTTTGAACCAGCTCTTGAAAGTTGAAAGTTCAAAGTCAAAGAAATAGTTCATCAAACAAAAATACACTGGTAACAAATCTTTGTTCCTGGATGAAAAGATCCCCTTCCAGAAAAGAAATGGCACCAATGGTAATCCTGGTTATGATGAAGTGTCTCTTCTTCAGATAGTTTGCCACAATTCAAAAAGAAAGTATAATGTTCCTACTGTCAATAACTTACGTTTCTTAATCAACAGTTGGACTTCGTAAGTTACAGTATCTACATTGGTATATCTGTCAGGATGTTTTTTCTACCGCTACCACAATTCTCCTGGTGATACTATGAGAACAGTCATCTTCGTCCCACAGTATTTTACCCTACTGCAAGGTTATATCCGCTGACAGCTTAATATACCCCCATGATTTCAGTATTACTACCACAGCTCAGTACTTCAATTGTTGGAAAGGTTTTAACAAGATACTTCAGCCTCTTCGGGTAGGCAAGGCACTCTTCCTTTTAATGACTCTCTTACAAGGGGCAGCCTAATTGCCTCTTCTATCTTCTTCTTTCTTCTTCCCAAAATAATAACCTGCTTTTGCCTATCAGACTCACTCTTCTATGGTTTCCACAGTCTTTGGCTTCACAGGTTATATCTACTTCAAAAGGTCCCTTAACGGGCAAGTAGTTCCCCTTCCCAATCTTACTGACACCTTTCTGCCAGTTCTAGACCAGGTAATTGCCCAGAAGCCTTGGTGCCACTCTCTCAGCTTCAGGTAATACTTAGACATGTGTCTTTCAAGCCACTTGGTTGTTAACAGCTTCACAATGCAGCAGAATGATTCTTTAACATTTAGAAAGGCAGGTTTCACTCTCAACAGGGTTTGCCTCTTGGATTGGGTAATGCTTGTTCTTTTCAATAGTTTAAATTCTTCACTTCGTAGAATTGAAAAGAATGTCTCCTAGATACAGTCTCAGATTCAGGCTTTCAGATGAACAAATAATTGGGCACACGCAACCTCTCTTTAAAATAGATTTCAGGGTTGAAAGATGGAGAGAATTGTATTCCCACTTAACAGCACAGGATAAAAGTTAGACTTCCTTAGGGAATTACAATTACGCTACCTTGTTTTCGATGTAGTTCTCAGCCTTTACAATTTGAAACTTGTATATTATTAACTTTAGGTATACAGTAATGGTGTAGAAAAGCATTCACTCTTTTAATTAAGGACACACGACCACTCTGCTATACAGTAACAGTCTTTAAACATTTCAACAATGGTGTGAAATGGTTTTAGCTTCTCACAGTGTTAGAACTTTCACGGGATACACAAGAGCTATAATTCCATTGTTCATCAGACTTTGGTATTCAACTAACAGCTTTCATTTGCATAGAAGAATACGCAAGTCATTTAGGAGCTGACTACAGTTACTGCAAGGCTCGCTCAGTATATTAGAACGCTGTGCTTCACTCACCGCCTTTAGTGACGCTGGTTTTGCGGGTTGCACTGCATCCCCAACTTCCTCTACTGCTGCTTCTGGCTTGCTAGGCACCCACACCCTTCTCCAACACGGGTGTCTCGGGTCCGCCCACTTATCTTGGGAGTTCCATTACCTCCCGAGACCCTCGGCTTGCCACTTGCTTCTGGCCTTAGTCTCCTGCCCTTCCACGGCTCTTCAATCACAGCAATTAGGCTCACATGTGGAAAACTTCGTCTCATGCATGTCTTTCGCTGCGCATCCTCTTCACTTCAGATTTTTGGAGAACAGGACTCTCTAAGAACTTGTAGGTGAAATCTGCTCTCTCTATGTTCCGGCATCCTTTCTGTTCTTCCACATTCTCGTGATTTGCCAGCCTCGTGCTTCTTCTCTGCTACTACTACTACAGCCAGCCTTCCAGCACTCGTTCCAGCTCCTTCTACTCCTCCTTTCCTGAGGGGGCCTTTTATTCCCCTCAGGTTCAACACTTGTCTTCAGGTGTGGCTATTAGCCTTAATTGCCTGACTACTGCAATGGCTACTAGGCGTAATTGCCTGACTGCTACATCTGCATGCCTCTTCAGCCCTCTTCCTTGTCCGAGTACTGCTGGGATTCTGGGACTTGTAGTCCCTTTCGACAAAGTTACATTTTTCAACTTCTAAATTATTTGTAAGGGTAGATTTAATTCCCTTAAGACTTTTGACAGAGGGGCTATGAGCATGAGCTATTAGAGGAAGATGGTTTAGTGAAGACAACAGTTCTATACTCCTTTGCATGGTACACTTGTGATTGAGGAAGATATTTAGTTTGTGAATCTAAAAAGGATCTTTCTTTTGGCCTAGTCTGCTCTGATTTGATAACCTTAGGGTTGAGGAAGATGGTTTAGTGAAGATACTCCATTACTTAGTAACCTTGTGATTGAGGAAGATATTTAGTTTGTGAAACTAAAAAGGATCTTTCTTTTGGCATAGTTTACTCTGATTTTATAACCATAGGGTTCATGACCCTAGATCTTATATAAGGTTTAAAGATAATAAAATGGCAACAAGCCATGACCTCTTTAGGTACATTGGGAAGAGTCTTCCTGTCAGAGGAAAACTACTGCGTCTCCTCCCAGGTGATACTCCTGCAGTACACCACCTCCAGGGTTGGTATCAGGAAATACCTGCCTTCCCCATATCACCTGGGAGGAGACTTTAGGCAGGATTCCAGTGAGGGATCTGTAAGATTCTTCACTACAACCTTTAGCTAAGCTCATCCACTCCCAGGGTCTACTTTGCTACCCCTATGCTGATGATACGCAAATTATTCTATGGCTAAATTCATCTCAGTCCGATACGCCATCAGTTTAGGAGTTGCCTGGAGGACTTAGGCCGTTGGATGAGTGACAGTTGAGACAAGACTGAGATCTTGGTGGTGTGCCCCCATTCTGTTTCTTCTCTTTCGACTCTGGCTTTTTGTCCGCTTGCGCTTGGTGCTGTTCCATCCCCTGTCCCCGTAGTGAAGCACTTGGGGATGAAAATCTCAGCCTCTTTATCCAATGAAACTCAAGTTTCAGTCATATGTCAGGCCGGGCATTACAAATTAAGTGTTGCTGAAAGTCCTTTACTTTCTCTCCACTCAACTACATGCGCCTGTGGTGGCTTCCCTGGTTATGAGCACAGTGGATTACTATAACACTCTTTATCTAGCCCAGCCAGTTTGCCGAACCCATCCTTCCCAAATCCTCTGGGAACTCAGCTGCTAGAGTTGCAACAAAAACTCCTCTGAGAGCCCATATATCTCCTATCCTTTGCCAGTTCCATTGGCTCCCTGTCTTAAAGAGAATTAAATTAAAATCCTTGTGCCTAGTGCACAGTGACCTTTTATAGGTTGGGAGTGGAATATTTGCAATCTAAATTTCTTCCCTACATTCCTAGATGACCCCTGTGTTCCCAGGATGCTTTTCTGGTACAAGTCCCTCAGGTGAGAATCTCCTGTGTTGGCGGGCGTGCCTTTTCGGTAGCAGCTGCCAACCTCTGGAATTCCCTTTTTCTCTTTGCGCAATCGGAGAACATCTTGTATTTAGAAAATCTTTAAAACCTTCCTCTTTAGCTCCTAGCCATTCTGGCCGTTGCGATTATATCTGCAGGTCTGTAGCGCCAAGATGTCTTTGGGCGTACGTCACGCTCTGCTAATATAACTCCCAACGTCGAAGCTCCAACAAAGGACTTCAAAAGATCTCTTGCCAGAAAGGACTCCTCCAGGACAGCAGTAGAAGTTGGTCGCCAGGCCTACTTCGGACGAGTCCACAGTCTCTTAACTCGTCTTCAGCAATGCAGGATACTTTGCTCCTTGCAGGATATCTTCCAGAATCTCTGGAGCATGACTGTGGGACTCCTCCTCTTATCCAAAGTCAGATGAGTGTTCAGACTCAGTCATCCAATGGGAAGATCTGCCCCACTCATGCACACAAGCAGCGGTCCAATTAAGGACCACTGTGGGTCGCATGCAAGCATGCATGCAAGGCATTCAGGCACCAGTATGTGGATTGGGACCAAGCAGTCCAAGCCCACTTCCTGGGAACACACACACAGCACTGCACTAGCTAGTGAAAACCAAGGGTTTCCCGGCCAAATGCATGATCTTAAAAGGAATTCCCTGACCTGACAGGACAGGAAGAAGGCCAACAGAACAAGATAGCCAAAACAACAAGCAAAAACCTTGGGGCACGGCCATGTCAGGACACTAGCCACTGTTAGCAGCCACACACAGTAAACGTGGTAAGGTTAATGAAAAGTATTGCAAAAATAGGCAAAATGCAACTGCTACCACCAGCTTGTATTTAGGCACATCCGAGAGTAATCAAAAAATCCCTTTGAGTGTAGTCTAGGGTCATACACAAATAATCCCATTGCACTTCATTGTAAAAGTCATTGTGCAATGATAAGAAGTTAGCAAACAGTAGTAACAAAGTCAAAAGACTAAGGGAAAGCTAGTTTCCCAGTACTGACAGCCCGAAGGACTGGTCAGGTTCCTCATGAAAATGAGCAAAGGTGCAGTGAAGTGAAGCTTTGCTGGAAAAGGTCAGGACAGAGTTAAAAAAAAAATAATAATAATAAAGCCAAAAGGTTTAGGGGTTCGTAGAAATGGAGGGAAAGTTGCTGAAAAGAGAACTTTCCTAACTACGACCATTTTAGCTACAGCTATTTTCCCATAGGTGGATATTGGTGGGGTACTCCATCTTGAGATTTCTTGGGGGAAGGATTGTAGATAAGTAAAATGATTGTCCCGGAGGAGCTTACTCAGATTTTTAATTAATACCATAATGCCAAAGTATTTAACAGCTTGTGGTTCCCATGTATAGTCCCCAATATCACAGGGCCTAGAAGATACATCATTCAAGGGGAATGACAAAGATTTGAACCAGTTGATGAGGAGGCTAGAATATTGTCCATACTCCCATTATTTCCCGCATGAGCGAGCAGAAGCTAATCTCCAGGTATTTAATATATAGCAGGACATCATCAACGTTGAGGGATATAATTTCTCTTTGACCCTATTGGCTTCTTTTGACACCATCGACCATAACATCTTGCTGGATTGCCTTACCACAGAACTCTAGGACTTGATCCAATAAGTTGTTTTTCTTCCGTTCTTACAGAAAGATTCACCACAGTTAGTCAAAAGCTTTGAATCATCTGCCTCTCCTCAACTCTGGAGTGTACCGCAGGGCTCATGTCTGTCACCACTTCTGTTAAATGTGTATATCAAGCCCCTGCATGATCTACTACCTAAGGCCAGAGTTATATTCCATAATTATGCAGATGATACTGGGATTGTTATTAAATATGCAAAACCTCTGGTAATACATACATTCATAATCAGGCTGTCTTTCACCTGATTCAAGCATGGATGAATAGAAACTGGGTTAGTCTGAACCAATTTCTACTTGCCTGCTCTGATCAGCTCTGAGCCACATTGCAATCTATGTTGTTTTTAACCACCAACAAAGTTAAATCTCTTGGCATCATACTTGACTCCAAAATGTCCATGCTTCCCCCAGGCCAATGCTGTTTTCAGTGCCACCTCTTATCAGATGAGGCTGAAACAAATGTGCCCATTCCTCTTCACAAACAATCTGGCTATCATAGCTCGTGCCAATATTGGGGCCTTTCTTATTTATTGTAACACTCTATTCCTTGGTGCAAACAAGCAAGCCATTTAACGGCTACAGATCATCGCATCGCGTCCAACATGTCCAGAAATGGTCTCATGACCCCAGTGCTCTGAGACTTGCATTGGCATCCCTTTGAAGATAGGGTGAAGTTTAAAGCCATGGCCCACACAACCTTATACAGAAAACCTCCTGAATACAATTAATCTTTTTTATTTATTTTTATTTTTTAATTTGTTTTAATATAATGACCAATAGGTCTTGTACACTTTCTTCATTAAAATGTTATAGCATGTGAAAGACAAAAACAGTGTCGTAGATCAACCAATAAACATCATATAGGCAGCATGTCCACATATTTACACAGTTGTAACAAGGAGCATAAAAAGCAGAAAAAACAAGGAAGAGCGAAAAGAAAAAGAAGGAAGAAAGAAAGAAAAAGAAAAAACAAAGAGAAGAAAAACACCCCATGAAAAAGCAAAGGAGGGAATTCATACATACAATTCATTAACCCTTTAAGTGCCATGGGTATTTCCCCCCAGTGCCAAGGCCTTTTTTGGTGATTTCGGTATGTGGCCATTCAATGGCTTGTAACTTTTTTGTTACATGAGATATCTCGGCCAAATTTGGCTCCTTTTTTTCCCACATGTAAGCGGTCGTAACGCTACCCAGGAATCCTAGGTTGTTGTAGGGGAGTGAGAGAAAATAAGCAAAAAGGGCGAATGTAAAGACTGGTGGGGGGGTCTGTACTCCTGCTCTCTATATGGTAGAGGAGAGGCACAGAGAACCCCAGCCAAGATTCTCTAACACGGTAGCGATGGGCGAGCAATCAAGGCCTAGCTTCTCAGGAGGTGATGCAGGCTGGTTCTTAAGTACAGTGTATCCCCAAGCCCCCACAAAGGAATGTCCACACACTGTATTACTGAAAACACAGTCTTTATATAATTAATATTCAAGGGTTATGTACACTTATCACAATAACGCACTTTGTGCTCAGGAAAATCAATAATGGTAAATATCTACAATTCTAAAGTGGTACCACTAATATTAGACCTCATTAAAGTGCATTCACAATACTGTAAAAATGGCACACAGATCAATAAGAAGGAAACCAGCAATAGAGAGAGGAGAGATAAAAGATGGTTGAAACAATAGGCAGAATACTGGCCCCTACCACTGGACACAGTTCTGTGTGGAGATCCCCCCCACCTGGGCAACCTGTAAAATAAAGAGATATAACACCAGCCCAGTCCATATATTGTCCAATAGTCTTTTTCTCTCCTATAATGTTTTTACCCCCCCAATGTACCTGGTGGAGTCGAGTTCTTCGAAGAGGCGTCGACAGATCCTTCTTGAATGACCCCCTTTAAAGCAGGAGTCACGGATCGTCGAGAGGCGTCGAGAAACTCGGTGTTCGGTGTCGGGGAATCGACGGCCCTTCTTGAATGCCTTCCCTTTCAAGCGGGAGACACGGGGCGTCGAACGTCCGACAACAAACAAGGTAGAACGGCGTCGATGAGGCGGCAGGCTTCGATCCGAGCGGTGCTCGTCGGCGTCGAGACGTCGGCGTCCTGCGAGGAAGAGGCGTGCGGGGCACCTCGGCGACACTAGTTCTGGACCGCAAAGATTGTGGATGACGGTGGCCCAGCAAGGGCGTCGAGTCGCTCGAGTCTTTGGGGTCGTGAGGTGGCGGGAAACCCACCGGCGGATTCTCCTTGGCGCGTTGGTCGTCCTCGACTTTCTCCAGCAGGACAAAAGCGGTCGACGGTGCGGACGAGGGAGTCCTTCGAGTCAAATGTTCTTAGGCAGGGAGCGGACGGCTCCGGTCGTCGGCGGCACGGCGTCAAGTGGTTCCCACGGCTGGGCAACACAGCTTCGACGGGCCTCCAGCGGTTACACAGACCTGCGAACCCTGGTCGACGGCAATGGACTTCGACGGCGTCGATGTCCGGGTGCTTCACTTCGATCTCCTCGGCGGTCCCGTCTCGGGTCGGCAGCCTTTCGAGGGTCTGACTTCCAGGGCGCTTCGGCGAAGATTCAGCGGTGCTCGATGGTCCCTCGGAGCACGGGAAGAGGGCGCCTAGCCAGGTCCTCTCTCGGGTCAGTCCTCGACGATTTCGACAACCTTCAGTTTCTGTCGAAGCAAATGCCACAGCAAGTCTTCTTCTTCCAGCTGGACGTCGAGGATCAGCAAATCCAGTTACTCTTGAGTGGAGACTCAGCTTCTGAATGCTTCTGAACAACTTCCAGTGGTGGGAGGTCCCCAGATATACTATTCTGTCTCTCATCCACACTGCTGGCACACACACAGCAGCCAAT
Organism: Ambystoma mexicanum; assembly: GCF_040938575.1. Lineage (NCBI taxonomy): Eukaryota > Metazoa > Chordata > Amphibia > Caudata > Ambystomatidae > Ambystoma > Ambystoma mexicanum. The sequence continues at coordinate 628,957,775 of NC_090922.1, read as the reverse complement.
CACACAGAAGGGCATTCATGCAGTCAGTCAGCCAATCAGGCACACAGTGCATTCAGGCCACACTCCTCCCTTTCAGACACTCACAACAAGGAATGTGGATTGGGACAAGTACCCAGCCAGTCAACACTACACACTGCATTCAGGCCAGTTTCGGGCAGGGCTGTCTCAGTCTTTGTCTCACATGCCAGAAACCAGACAACCACAACAAGAAGTGTATATTGGTCACACACTCCATTCACCCGGGTCCCACCCACAGGAGGTACCCACAACATACAGTCAAAGGGAAGGCTCCAGTCAGTCTAGCTGGGCCTTCACAACAACACCATATATGGAACTTCCACCCAACAGCCAGTCAGGGGGAAGGGACAGAGTCAGGGCTTCCCAGGACTTTGGGAAAAACAAGACAACAGGCAATAGAAAGCAAGAGGCCACAGGGGCCATCTTGTTTTCTATCAGGAATCAACTGATCCCAATGGCAGGGCCTGGGTATCCCAAAATGGAGGACACCCAGAGCACCTGTCCAATTCAGCATGGAGCTGCCACCAGCCCATACCCTGCTCTGTGGGCCACCCACAGGTGCCCAAAAACATACACTAGGGGCACAGGGTTGTACCCCTACCAAGGGGTGCCATAAGGGTATCCCATGGGTCTGTTCACCAAACCAAAAGAGAGAGCTGCACTGCCAGGAGTCCCAAATGGACTCTTGGGCAGAAAACATAACAGAACACACGATAAAAGGCAGAAAAGGACAAGGATTCAGAGGCCCTGTCCCTCTGATGCATTTCCAGCATCACAGCGAAAATGTTGTGTTTTTTCAAAAAAAATGCCAATAAAATGATGTACGAAGAAGCCTGTGGTTTTTTCCTTGTAAGAGCTAGGAACCAAATGGTTTGCTGTGCTGAATTCCCGAATTTCCTGGCTTTCAAGAACAGGTTGAGTGGAAACAAAAAAAAAATATTTTGATGTGGTTATCAACCGTTTTGTGAGAGGTAGGCGATTTTGGCCATTTTTGCCAATTGGACATGCATGGATGGAATGGAAGAAAAGGGTAGGAAAGCCGAATTGGAGGACAGAAAGGCATACATTTCTGAAAAGTAGACAAAATTCCAAGTTTAGAAAGGGGTGATTTGCATAGGCCGGGAAACAACTAGGTAGGGGAAAATGCCATAGATTGGGGGAAAAGCGGTTAAATGACTGAAAAAAAGGTGTGTTGGACATGGTTGGCTTGGTACGGCCATGGCTTCTATGAATTTTGATAAAAGCAATGCTCCGCTACATTCCTCTGACTTTTTCAGTTTGGAAAGCACACATTTTATGTAGTGTTTTACAAAACAAGCAAAACCACAAGCCAAACACTGAGCCATGGTACACAGGAGTTTTATGCTTTTGCCCTGAACAGACGCACTCAGCATGTGTAAATCAGGAAAACCAATGTGGTAAGGAACGGCAAGCATACTTTTTTTTGAAAGAGCACAGGCAGACCTTTTCGAGGGTAGGTGACGTGCAGGTTACAAAAGTGTATGGTGCCTAAAGCAGCGACTAAATGTAGGGCACATTTGGGAAATTAAAGGGTTGTGTGACAAAGGGCACCAGCAAATGGGTGACAACGTTATGAAAACCACACAAACACAACAAATGTTATACCTTCCCGCGTTCCCACAGGTGTCCCGATGAAAACGGTACCTCACATGTGTGGGTGCACCTACCTGGGCGCCAAGGGGAAAGCCTAAAACACAGGTAACCCCAAGTCTGTTTTGACACGTGAATTTGACACTTTCTGCAGACGGGCACACCATACAGATATGGGCCTCGGGTGTCCAAGCCACCAAGGAAAACGGGACACCCGTGGGAATCCGCAGAGGTATGATTTGCCCAAATCGGCCCAGACTTTATTACCCAGACACCCCCGCAAAGGCCGAAATGTGGGGAAAAAAATGCATTTTCCGCACATTTCACTCGGCTCACCCATCGAAACACGCCGCCAACAACACATGGCCTACCGTCCCACGTTCCCACAGGTGTCCCGATGAAAACGGTACCTCACATGTGTGGGTGCACCTACCTGGGCGCCAAGGGCAAAGCCTAAAACACAGGTAACCCGATGTCTGTTTTGACACGAGTTTTACACTTTCTGCAGACGGGCACACCATACAGACATGGGCCTCGGGTGTCCAAGTCAGCAAGGAAAACAGGGAACCCCATGCATTTCCGAAAAGAGGACACCCATGGGAATCCGCAGAGGTATGATTTGCACAAATCGGCCCAGAATTTATTACCCAGACACCCCTGCAAAGTCCGAAATGTGGGAAAAAAAATGCATTTCTCCAGCATGGGGTCTGGCATGGATTCACATGCTCAGGAATATTCCCCGTCAGGCTGGGAATCCTCGGTAAAGAAAAAATCAGTTTCAGTTTCATTCTGAACTCTTCCTACTAATAACCAATCACTGGTCTCTGGGTCATACTGCCCCCAGCCAATGACTGCCCTCTACCTAAGCCCCTCCTCTGGCAGCCATCTTCAGATTTTTACCGCACGTTCAAGCGTTGGGAGTCCTTGTACTGTAGCTCTCGAGCTTTTACTGCGTTTGGGTTTTTTCGAAGAGTTTACTCTTATATTTTCGGTCAATTGAGTCTAAAGTTCCACCGACTTCGATTTCCGATTGATGGGGACCCGTTTTCGGAAATTTCTACGCCCAACAAGGGCACATTTTCATTGTTTTTCCACTTTTTGGAGGATTCCAGAAGATCTTTGAGGCCTACCCTGCGTGGACATGGCCCAGGACAAGGGAAGCATGACGCCTACCGGATCCAAACTGTTCAGGAGTTGCCCCGGTTGCGGGCTCCAGAACGTCTTTAAAGAGGATGAGCACTCTCGGTGCCTCTACTGCCTTCACGACGACAAATCGCACGTGGAGAAGGAGTGTGCATTTTGTAAGAACATGTCTGAACGTACGATGAAGGATCGCCGTATTCGACTCACCAACTGGCTGGAGGGGAAGAGCCCAGCAGCAGGTGAGAAGAAAAAACCAGAGCGGTCTTCTAAGACCTTTGAGGGCGCTCTGGCAACGGGGGCCCAACAAAAGGTAAAGCACCGCAAGTCCGCGGGCACCGGGAGCGTCGGACAGTCGGGCTCCTCGGCTGCCAGGCAGGGCGCATTATCACCAACGCCATAAACCACGCGCCAACGCTCTGGCTTGGTGACGAGGAAGTCTGAGAACCCGGGTAAGCTTCGGGAGAAGCCCTGGTCGATCCCGACAGAGACAGCCGAGGGGGAGCGAGGCGGTGACCCTCCCCCCAAGGTGAAAGCCTCAGGCACGCCCAAGGTCGTGAAGGCCCTGATTCATCCGGCTAAGGTCTTAATTGAGGGAGTGTGGGAGCCCTGGCGAAGCCTACGGAGGTTCCCCAGTGGAGGCGACTTCAGGGGCTAGAGTTTCCCTGCCACCCTGGAGGGAATCGTTTTTTCTGCCTATCGAAAACCCCCGTAAAACCCCAGCAAGGAAAAGAGGGGAGGCACGGTAGCCATAACGGACACGGATACCACCTCTGAGGATGAGTTGGCGAGCGTCCAAAGGATCCTGGACAAGAGTTCAAGGATCTCAAGGCCCACGGGAAGGATCCCGACGAAGCCGATGAGGAGAGCGACGGGAGGGCGTCGAGGTACCCACGCCCCGCCAGCGGTCCCGTTGCAATCTGCACCCGTACCACAGGACAATTCAGGAGTGATCCTGATGTCTATACAGTCCCTGTGCGCAGAGATAAGGACGAGGATGCCCTTACCCCCCACCGAGGACCCAGCGGAACCTGGTCCGTCGGGGAGCCCGCCGAACAAGCGGAGACAAGTCCATCCTCCTCCCCCCTTTCAGCCTTCACCCCCATCCCCTCCTCCGAGGGATGAGACAGGAACGGAGACAGCTACGACGGGGACGGATGACGATGGTGGTGACGACGGTATGGACCTCCCCTCACCACCTCTTCGCCCCCCCCCAAACGAAATTGGCTCCTTCCACGCCTTGATCGCCAGGGCATCTGAGCTCTTCCAGCTCTGCCCCGAAGAACAGAAGAAGGAAGGTTTCCTCTACCAACGGCGGGAGGCCAAGAGGAAGACGGTCCTCTCAATCCCAATATTGGATGACATCTGGGATGAGGGGCTGGCGCTCCTGAATAACCCATCCACGGCTCCCACCAGGAAAGACCGGTATGAGAAGAAACACCGGGTCCCGGACTCTGCCCCCATGTGTCTCAGGGCACAACCGTCCCCGGATTCGGTGGTCTCCGCGGCGGCCAAGAAGAAGGCGGCGGTGTCAACTTCACCATCCCCACCGGACGGCGAGGGGAAGAAGCTGGACGCCATGGGACGACGAGTCATCTCGTCGGCGGCGACGACGATCAAAGCGGCCAACGCCCTCGCGATCGTGGCACGCTATGACAGGGAGCTGTGGTTAAAGATCGTTCCCTTGCTGGACTTCCTCCCGGACGACAAGAGGGCCGAGGCCCTGCAAATCCTGCAGGACGGCAAAGTGGCTTCGGATCACGCCATCACGGTGGCCACGGACATTGCCGACACCGGTTTTCATCAGATGGGCAACAGCGTTTGCCTTTGCCGGCGCGGTTGGCTCAAGGCCACCGACTTCCGCCAGGACATGCAGACCAAGGTGCTGGACATGCCTTTCGACGGGAATAACCTGTTTGGCAAGACAGTGGACAACTCTCTGCAAGCCATCAAGGCGGACACCAATACGGCTCGGGCTTTGGGTGTTCTTCAGCAACGACGTCCGTCCTTTCGGAACTCCAGATGCAAGCAAGATGCCTCCAAAGGATTCGGCCGCGGTTCCTCGTCGTACCGCGAAGCGGCCCGCTCCTCGTCGCAGGAGGCCTACAGAGGACGCGGCAAGACAGGAGGCCCTCGTCGTCATCGCCAAGGCGGCAAGGCCGCGTCAAAACAAGATTGAACCAAACGTGGCGTCGGACCCCCACCGGAGCACCCCGGTGGGAGGCCGGCTGGCGCAATTCGTCAGCGTGTGGGAGTCCATCTCCACTGGCCGTTGGGTGCTGGAGACCTTGGCCCGCGGGCACACCCTGGAATTTCAAAAGAGGTGTCCCCTTATTCCACCCGTGGCCAGGAACAAAAATCCCGTCCCCCAACTGCTGCTGGAGGTACGGGCGATGCTAAGAAAAGGGGCCATCGACCTCGTCCCAAAGAGGCTCCAAGGCTCGCGATACTTTCTCGTCCGAAAGAAGTCCATCGGTTGGCGACCCATCCTGGACCATCGTCGTCTAAACAAGTACATCAGGTCCCAGAAGTTCTGGATGGTCACCCTCCAGCACGTGCTGGGACAGCTGGAGGAGGGCGACTTCCTATCGTCGCTGGATTTGGAGGATGCCTACTTCCACGTCCCCATTCTAAAAGGACATCGAAAATTCCTGCGATTTGTGGTCCAAGGACGACACTATCAGTTCATGGCCCTTCCCTTCGGATTGAAGTCAGCGCCCAGGGTGTTCACCAAGTGCTTAGCACCAGTGGCGGCGCGGCTGCGCCTGCAGGGGATCCACGTCTACCCCTACCTGGATGATTGGCTCGTCCGAGCAAAGTCAAGAGAACTCGCCGTCGATCACACAGCAAAGACCGTCCAACTGCTCACGGATCTGGGATTCTCGATCAACTTCACGAAATCCCACTAAGTACCGTCGCAAGTCGCCCTTTTTCCTGGGAGCCAGGCTCGACACAGTGGCGCGATTGGCTTCTGCGTCGGAGGAACGGACGAAGGCCATCCTGGGCAAGGTACAACGGCTGTTGACCTTGGACGTGGCCAGGGTGAGGTCCATCAAGTCCCTATTCGGCATGATGTCCTCGTGCATCTACCTCATGCGCCTATGCAGACTGCGGATGCGACCTCTGCAGGAGTTCCTCGACGCCCGTTGGATGCAAGCGGCGGGCAGCTTCGAAGATAGGATCTCGCTCAACGAGACTTTCCGCCAAGCGATCCGGTGGTGGGGCGGGTATGGACTTCCAGACCCCGGCACATCAGGAAACTGTGACGACGGATGCCTCCCTGGAGGGATGGGGAGCGCACACCAGAGATCTCCACGCAAGAGGCCTTTGGCTCCGGGAGGAGAGGTCACTACAAATCAATGTCCTGGAACTCCGAGCCGTGTTATGGGCCCTCAGGTCGTTCCTTCCGTCCCTCAAGGGCAAGGTGGTAAGGGTCTTCACCGACAACACCACCACGATGTTCTACATCCGGAAACAAGTGGGCACCAGATCCCCAGCCCTATCCAGGGAAGTGCAGGATCTGTGGCACTGGGCCGTCGCCCAGGGGATGTTTCTGGTACCCTTCCATCTGGCAGGAATAAAAAACACCATCGCCGACTCACTCAGCAGGGAGCTGTGCTTGTGCCACGAGTGGGAGCTGCAACAGGATCAGGTGGATCTCCTATTCCGACGATGGGGCAATCCCCAGATCGACCTATTTGCGACAGCAACAAAAGCCAAGTGCCAGAGGTTCGCCAGCAGGTTTCCCCAGCCGGGGAGTATGGGCAATGCCTTCTCATTCCCCTGGGACGGCCTGTTCCTGTATGCGTTCCTGCCTTTGCTGCTGCGACTCATCAATCAACTCAGACGGTCCCGGTGCAGGATGATCCTCTTCACACCGGTGTGGCCGAGGCAGATTTGGTTCCCGGACCTTCTGGACATGTCAGCGGCCCCCCAGTCAAACTGTCGACGGACGCGGATCTTCTCGCCAGAGAAGGAGGCACCATACTCCACCACGATCCGGGGTCGCTGAACCTGCAGGCTTGTTTCCTGCAGCACTAGAGACTGCAAGGAGGTGCTTGTGAAGACCAGAGCGTCCTTGACTCTCAAGTGTTATGGACACAAAGGGAAGAGGTTCTCTATCTGGTGCCGTGCACAGAAGATTAACCCTCTTCGGATTATGGCCCCTCAGGTGGTGCCATACTTGCTATCACTGGCCAAGGCGGGGCTGGCACACGCCTCCATCAAGATCCATCTGGCGGCTATCTCCCGCGACACCAGAACTCTGGGGCGGTCATCCCTATGGTCCCATCGCCTGGTCAAGGAGTTCATGAAAGGACTGTTCCGATCGTTCTCACTGGTGAAGGCTCCGGCCCCGGCGTGGGAGCTCAACGTGATGCTGTCCAGGCTCATGGGGCTGCCATTCGAGCCTCTGCATTCAGCACCGTTGAAGTTCCTGTCGTGGAAAACAGCGTTTCTTGTGGCCATCACCTCCGCACGACGAGTGGGTGAGATCCAGGCCCTCTCCTGTAAACCTCCATACCTGACATTCCACGAGATGAGGGTGGTGCTGAGGACGCACCCCTCCTTCATGCCCAAGGTACCGTCGGACTTCCACCTCAACAAGCCCTTGGTGTTACCTGTTTTCTTCCCGTCACTTTCGTCGCCGGCTGAGAGGACTTTGCACTCGCTGGATGGGGCTAGAGCGCTGAAGTTCTACGTGAACCGCACAAAGAGTTTTCGGATGACATCACAGCTGTTTGTGAACTTTGGACCTGTGAACCAAGGGAAGGCCCTCTCGAAGGCTTCCATTTCCAGATGGCTCTCCGGCCATATCATGCACTGTCACCGGTTGGCAAACCGACCGTTGCACGGCCGTCCGAGAGCCCATTCCACCAGAACGATCGCTGCTACCACGGCTTTCTTGGCTGGTGTGCCCCTACTCGACATCTGCAGGGCTACTACGTGGAGGTCGACGCACACCTTCACGAGATTTTACTGCATCGACCGGGAATCCAGGTAGGAGTCCAGAGTCGGCCAGGCAGTGCTGCGCAACCTGTTCGCTTGAGGTGAGCCTGATGAGGAGGTAAGAGATGCTTAATGTTGAGTTGTTGTATTGCTTAATGTTGAGCCTTGCCACCTCCCGTGGTTGTGCATGTGTGTACTGCTATGTATTCTTATATTCATGAGCATGTGAATCCATGACAGACGCCATGCAGGAAAAGGAACAAGTTACTTACCTGTAACTGTTGTTCTACAGCATGGGTCTGGCATGGATTCAAATGCGAACCCTCCCGCCTACCCCTCTGCGGCTCTTCTCTTGGTCCTACTGCCACTTTACGTGCGACCAAATCTGAAGATAGCTGCCAGAGGAGGGGCTTAGGTAGAGGGCAGTCATTGGATGGGGGCAGTATGACCCAGAGACCAGTGATTGGTTATTAGTAGAAAGACAGTTTACAAACAAAACTGATTTTTTTCTTTACCGAGGATTCCCAGCCTGACGACGGGGAATATTCATGAGCATGTGAATCCATGCCAGACCCATGCTGGAGAACAACAGTTACAGGTAAGTAACGTGTTCCTTTCCGCACATTTCACTCGGCTCACCCATCGAAACACGTCGCCAAGAAGACATGGCCAACCGTCCCGCGTTCCCACAGGTGTCCAGATGAAAACGGTACCTCACATGTGTGGGTGCACCTACCTGGGCGCCAAGGGGAAAGCCTAAAACACAGGTAACCCCAAGTCTGGTTTGACACCTGAATTTCACACTTTCTGAAGACGGGCACACCATACAGATATGGGCCTCGGGTGTCCAAGCCACCAAGGAAAACCAGGAACCCCATGCATTTCCGAAAAGAGGACACCCGTGGGAATCCGCAGAGGTATGACTTGTGCAAATCGGCCCAGAATTTATTACCCAGAAGCCCCGGCAAAGTCTGAAATGTGCCCAAAAAAAAACTCATTTTTCACTTTGTCGGGGGTCCTGGGTAAAACACCCTAGGGCCAAATCTGTAGGTTACCCACATGAACAAAATGTGCTATGGCGAAAGGCTTGGGGTTACCAGCAGGTTACCCTTTTCCTTTTGCGCCCCCCGTAGGTGCACCCACACATGTGAGGTATCGTTTTCGTCGGGACATGTGTGGGGAGGTTGGATTACACAATCCCTGCTTTGCAGGGATCGCTCAAAACAAGGTGCCAAAAAGGACGAGCTATCTCGTCCTTGGCACTACGGAGGTAATGTCAAGGACGAGATACCTCGCCCTTGGCACTTAAGGGGTTAAAGACGTTCCATATAGCACAATATTTGTCAACTTTTTTCAACCTCTAAGTTACCTCCTTTCTACTCGAAAGAACGTCTAAATCTTGCAACCAGCCATCAATTAAGGCCTAGCATCACTCTTCCAACATTTCAGGATCTGTTTCTTTGCTAACCAAAAATGCCCTATAGGACCAAAAGAGTTGGCCGACAGATAGCTGAATACCAGCCCGAAATAAACCTAGCACCCATAACAAAGGAGATTGAGGAAGCAGTAGATCTAAAATAAGCTCCATACGCCGCAGGACATCATCCCTAAAGCTAACAATTTTCACCAAGGATCAAAACGTCTGCAAACTATTTCCAACATCCAACTTACAGTTCCAACATATATCATCATGCACAAGCTTGCAAGGCTTCATCTTCGAAGGCGTCGAGTAAATACCATGCACAACCCTCTAGTCGGTGAACCTCAAATCCAAGTCAACTTTGTATCTGCATGGTCCTGCACAAATACAGCTCCAATCCCCCTCCAACAAATCGGAAACGATTTCCTGAGCCCAAATAGCCCTACCTTGCTCAGAAGGAATGCTACTGCTTACCTGCTTTAGTAACTTGTATACAGTAGAAGCTGATAGCGAAGTGCTCTTGGATAAATGCAGTATTGGAGGAACACTATGTAATGAGACATTTAAAGGGGCAAATACGTTCTCAAGAACATTGCGGAGGATACGGTAACAGCAGTCCTCCAATACACGCAGCTTATATTTAAATTTAAGGAACTCGACAGAGAGCATTGAAGCTCCATTGTGTACCTGTTCAAGTGGCCGGATGCCAGCAGACTGCCAAGAAGGTCACGAGAGGTTATGATTATTAAAACGTAATGCTGAGTTCCACCAAATTGAAGGCTCCAAACTCCGATATTTTACCCCAGAGCTTTCACAACATTTCTTCAAATTGTTTAGGTTAGGTCTGATAAATGGTTTCCTTCATAGGGGTCCCCATACCTTGGCTCCAAGAAGAAGGCTGTGACCCACTGTTTAGCCGAAACGTCCAGGGATCCTGCAACCCACAGTTACTAGGTCCCCCCGCCCCTTTTACAATTTTGGGTTCGATTTATGTCAAGGACGTCGATCCACTTTGGTCACCCTTTAGCCTGGCTTTTGTCAGACCTATCCAAGGTTCTGCGCTTATAGCAACAATTGTTCTTGTTGAATATATATGTTTGTGATAAATGTGTTAATATTTTGAGCCTGTATATATGTGCCTTTCTCTTTGAAACGTCAGTACACGGCATCTTGATATATCCATTTACCTAAGTTTGTTACACATGTGCTGCAAAAGTTTCTAATGCAGCCTTCTCCTTTTTATTATTATGCGGAATAATTGTATAACTGTTTATATGCAATGTCTGCCTTATGTACTGGAATTTATAATCCATTTTTTTGTTGAATGACTGAGAAGAGAAAAAATTAAAAAACCACTCTCAGTTTCCATTCTATTTTATTTAGTGGGTGCATGCACCACTTTCTCCTTTGCCCGTACACTCATCCTTCGGATATGCATAAATTATGCTACAATTTAGGAGCAGATACACTTTAAATTCTTTTTGCATATAATTAAATTGCAACCAACTTGACTTCTTTAGACAGGACTCCCTTTTGTGTTCTCCTTCCCGTGGATTTATCCGAAGCAGTCCTTTTTTCCATGCTAAGAAGACAGCGCAAGGGGACTGGCTGTACCACTTTCTTCTCTATATTACCCCAATTCAGGCCGCTAGCAGCGTTCTCTCTTAACCAGAAATGTAAGATGCATAAGGAGAAGGCTCTATGGTATGAGACAATATCAGGAAAACCAAAACCACCCAAGCGTACCACTTTCATAACTGCATCCATCGGGATCCTGGAACTTCCCCCTCGCCCCATAGAAAATTTTGTAGAACTTTATTAATGTCACAAAGTAAATCACCCGTCAAAGGTAGAGGTAGCATACTAAAAATATAAAGCAGCTTTGGAAGCAGGGTCCTCTTTACTACATAAATTTTACCCTATAATTTAAGATTTAACCTTCTCCACTTCAAACAGAACACCGATAATTCTGCACGTTTGGTTTGGATATTGGCACCTAATAAGCAGTTTACACGCCTAGAAATTTGAATACCCAGATACAGGAAATAATTTTCTGCACAACTATCCCGCTCCAAAAATACCTCTATTACACAATACTGAAATTGGAAAGATCAATGTTTTAGATGCATTAATTTTATAATCTGAAACTTTTCCAAAATTGGTCAGTGTTAAAATGAATTCCTTTAAGGAAGTCTCCGGATCGGAAAGCAAAACTAGAAGGTCATCTACATAAAGAAGAACTTTAGAGGTGCAGTTACCCACTAGGATACACTTTATACCAACATTCTCCCTAATTGCAATAGCCTGAGGCTCCATAAAGAGAACCAACAAAAGTGGGGACAAAGGGCAACCCTGCCTTGTCCCCCAATAGACTTAAAAACAATCCGATAAACAACCATTTACTATAACGCAAGCGTCCTCGTCCTTGTAGAGGGCAGCAAAGAGCTTCAAGAAACAAGGGCCACAATTCACTCTTATTAGTACTTGTCTGAGAAAAACACAGCTAACCCTATCGAATGCCTTTTCCGCATCAATGCTGACGGCTGAATAGGGATCCAATGAGTTGCTCTCCAAATACATAACATCCAATAGTTCACTTAAGTTATCATAACTATTCCTACCAATGATGAACACTGTTTGGTTTTGATGGATTAATTTCGGGAGCAGTGGGTTAATCCTTACCGCATAAATCTTAGCTAAGAGTTTAACATCCGCATTAAAAAGGGAGAAGTCTAGAATTACCACAAACTGAATGATTCTTGCCCGATTTGGGGATCACTGATATTACTGCAGTCTTCATGGAGTCAGCCACTTGCTCAGAATTAATGATCTCTGAAAAGATTAACTAAGAATGGTGCAAGTATGGAGCTAAATGTTGCATAAAACTCAATACGAAACCCTATTGAGGGATCCCCCCCCCCAATCAGGTCCTGCGCATTTACCAGGCGCCAATAGTCCCATAACATCTATAATCTACTGCACTATCATTTCGTTTTCCAGGCAGAGCTTATCACAGTTGGTGGAAGGGAGCGGTCGGGAGCAGTGCTCCTCTACTTTTTTTAATTACCTTTTACAGCTCCTATACTTTTATTTTAAAAAGAAACCATTCCAGAATGATTTTGTTTTAAAATAAATGTGTAGGAAGAAGTTGAAACTTGCACTTTCAGTGCACTGCACTGAACGTTCCCTTAAAAAGCAGGTGCAAGTGTTTGGGGGTATGTATTGCATGTAGGAGGGGGACGTGGTGATGGTGTTTGCAAGGAGTGGGTGCAGGCCAGCAGGGAACATAGTACCACTACTTCTTTTCGTACACTTCGACCACTGGTTTATCATCATAATTTCATTTAGGAAAAGGGATTTCATCAAGGTATCTCGACACTTCATAAACCCTTATACACCCCTCTTTGTGATTTAAGAACACATAACATATCTGGAACGCACCACAAATATCCTCATTTTTCCTAAGAGTCAGCCCATTACCCTCCGATATGGACAGCACCTGCCTTCGAGCAGACTTGTCCCCACGTTCCCAGAACGCCTGTCTAGTGTAAAATATATCTCTCTCGGCCTTTGCATGAATTATACTATCCAATGAGCGTCTGGCTCTTAACATAGCAGATAGAGTAACATCAGAAGGGGAAGCAGAATGATCATCTACAGGACGCTTGTAAGTAGACTCGAGATGTACATATTCAGCGTCAGCCTTCTTTTTTCTGTAAAAGGCATAAGTAATTATTTTGTCACGTAGATAGGCCTTCAGCGCATACCAGATAGTAGACAAGCTCTTAACCGAACCAACATTATCTCTAAGAAAAAGCTAAATTTCAGTACCTATTTGTTTAATGAAATCTTCATCAGACAACAAGCGTGTGTCGAGTCTCTGTTGCCTATGCCCCCTTTCACCTCCAAAAAATGGGTCCAGTTCCAGAAAAACGCAAGCATGGTCAGAGATCACAATTTCCCCCATGTTTGAAACCCTTACAGCACTATGAAGATGTCTACAAAGTAAAAAAATAATACATCCGGGATGAAGTACCATGCAGAATTGAACAAAAATTATACTGTCCCTTATCTGGGTTTAACTCGCGCCATATACAATGCAAGTCCCAAGACTGCATGAATTGCAAGAGACCCTTTATGGCCCTCCTCTGCGTAAGACCATGATAGCTCTGATTTATCCAACATTTTATCCAGGATGGTATTGAAGTCTCTCCCCTATCAATATTGCACCATCTCCCATTGTCATCAGGACATCTTCCAATTTGCCAAAGAAATCTGATTGCCCAATATTTGGTATATAGATATTAATAATTATTAAATGGCTATTCTCCACTAACAGCTTAACAGCCACAAATCTACCCTCAGAATCAATATCTACTCTATCCACAGTGAATCTTCAGCTTTTCCTAAATAAGATTGTCACGCCTCTCGAATTACTGGCAAAGGCACTGGAATATTCCTTCACAAAAACAGTGTTCAAAATGTACTCTGTTTTATACTGTTGTAGGTGGGTCTCCTGAAGCAGAACAATATCAGGCTTCTTTCTATTTAAAAATGTGAGTACCTGCCTCCTCTTTATTGGATTATTAACTCCCTTCACATTCCAACTCACTATATGTACATTTTCAGCCATAAGGTCAAAAAACAAAATTCCCTACTGAAGCTGGTCAGCCATCAAACATTCAGAGCCCCTGCCCCAAGGAAACATCGGCCCTAACGAAGTGCAACACCATTCAAAATACAAACCCACAGTATATTGGCATGAAGGACAAATTCCCTGCAAAAGTAAAAAGAAATGAGGAATACATAGATCAAGACAGAAAAAAATAAAGACGAAAAGGAAAATGAGATAGAAAACCTTATAAAAAAAAAAGAACAAAAAAAAATTCTAAGACAAGTGGAGGCCAGAACATGGCAAAAGGGCAGCAGAAGGAGAACTGACAGCCACTCATCCTTGTATTGGGTTGATATCAGAAAAAGGTGCAGAGAAAGCTAGACAAGGAATAGTTTGGCATACAACCGAGACCAAAACCAAAGTGAGTTAATTCAAGTAAGTGATACAAATGCATAACATCTAATAATGGACAGGAGCGCTAAAGCAAATGGAAAACTGAATGGAGTGAAAATAAAGAAGATAATAGTAGATTAAACGAATTTTCACCAGCAAATTACAATTCTAAAATATTATGTGTTTTGGCAACAAAGTAAACACTTTATCCCCCCCCCCCCGCACAAAGAATGTATACCCAAGCAGAACATAACAAGACTTCCCATCATATGGATATCTGTTTACAGGGAGATAAGCAAACAAATATGGAGACCAAACTAAAAATCCCCATCAACCCAAAATAATAAAAGCCCTGCAAGTGTAATATGTTCAATTTGAAGAAACATTGCAAATATTGAAGCTTCTAGATTCAATTCTATTTAATCATCCACAACCACCCCTACCGCTTTCCCACTATCCTCTACCCTCCCACTTCATCCAAACCCCTCAGGTGATATCAAAGGGCTATGTTTTCACCCTACTTAACATGTACATGACAGCATTAGTAAGATAAAAATATGTTTTTTCTTGTTGTGCATGCGTATCTTGAAACAGCTGTGCGATCTGTGGGTCGGTGATTCGTTTCCACTTATTAACAATTAATATTTTATAACTCTTTTAATGCGGGAGACCCGCCTCTAAGCGCGGCACCGGGATTCGTACCTGTGTAGCTCTGCATCCATGACAAACACATTGCCCCTGAGCTATCCTCCTGGCCCCTGTATATGACAGATCTGATTTAAATGGCACTCCCCCCTTGAGAAACTTAAGATCTAATGATCCATTTCTGATCTCTGTATCATTTATTTTTTTTAGACGTTCACAAGCTTTAGGGCGCTCTTTCCAGGATCTGGTGGCTTCCATCTGGATCTCTTCCCCTAGAGCTACGTGACATAACATCTTAACTGGCCTTTAGAAAAAAAGCTAAAGACCTTTCTTTTTTAGTTTCCCTTCTGGATTTTCTGATTTATTGATTACATTGGGACTCTCTGAGCACTTGGAAACTCTGAAGGGTCGTTAGCGCAGCTGTCCACAGGGTATGTTCATACTACGTGTGGGAGGAACAAGACCCCCAGGATTGTGGTTTGTGCCAATCAATGCATTAAAAGGCCCTATGGCAGTGTGCCGCTAAACTCCCCCGGTTGTGAAGCAGAGGACTGGAGAGGCCCCTCCTGGAGGATAAGAAGCACCGCAAGATCCGCACGTAGGTTTTCCTGCCCAGTCCTCCACCCTAGAGGTTGTGGAAGAAATTAGCCTGAAGATGCTCAACATTTTTGTCAAGGGCCCCGCACTTGGAAGATCTTGCAGGGATCCCTAACTAGATTGGCTGACGCCAGTTCCTCCCACCACAGGGCTGTCTGCATCAGTTTTTGTCGGGTGTGCTCTCTGCTTGCTGTGGGCACATTTATATCAAAGATCACAGAGGTCTTCGACGAGGAAGGTGAATCTCTTTGGGCTGGCACCCCTATGCTCCGGGGAAAGTAGGGGATTCCCCAGAGGAATTTTAGGAACAGGATCTATTAGAACTGGCCTTGACATTTCCCTTCAGATGGGCATGCTTCTGGCACCGACAACAGAGAAGCCTGATTCCTAGTTCAAAAAGATGATGGAGAAGATAGTTGACGCACGGAGCTGGTCCGCTCCTACCAGACCGAAGGTTCAATTTGAACTTATGGACATTGTGGATGAGGCCTGGGAGTTAGCAGGCCTCTGTGACCACTGTCCACTGAGACCTGGCAAAGAAGTGATGTCTGACCCCTGCAGATCTGGCATTCATTTCTACTCATGCCTCCCCCAAGGGCTTGGTGGTCCCGGCCACAGCCAACCTTAAGACATCCTTCTTTTCCTCTTTGCCTCCATACCGAGTGAGGAAGACACTGGATTCATGGGGATGCAGAGTTTTAACCTCAAGTAGCCTTGCCCTGAGGGCGGTAAACACTGGCTCCATGGCCAAGCTTTCTTTTTGCCTCTGAGGCTTCTGAAAACCTTGTGGCCGGCGACATGAGGGGGCTTTTGGTGCCCAAATTCAGGGAGGCAGATAGGATGTGCACCAGATGTCAAAGTCTAATATTGATACAGCAGACTGTGTGGCGTGTGCCATGGCCACTGAAGCGACCCTCCTGAAAGCTGACCTTGGGGTCGCTGCAGTTGTTTGGGCAAAGTTCCAGGACGTTCATTTCTGCAGACATAACCTGTTTGGAGCCAACAAGATGACTCGGTTCACAAGTTCTAGTCTTCAAATGCCACAGCAAAGTCTCTGCGGATGATGGTAGAACAGCCCTCAGCTCATTAATATGGGGGTGGAGAGGTTTGCAACGCTTTCCTTCTTATGCCCATTGTGCTACAAGACAGGCACACTCAGGCAGGCAGCAGCCACGCTGTTCCCCCCGCATCCCACACTCACTCCTCCACCTCCCTTGGGTAGAGGCTGCAGAACTCCAAGAGGGGGCATCGCTGCATCAGCAGTGCTCTTTTCTGGTTCATGTCTTACAATCCCAGGAGCTGGTTCTGGTCTTGGCCTTCAGCGCTTACTGGTTCTCATGGCTTACTACACGTTTGTGATGCCAAAGGCCTGGTTAAAGATGTGGTAGTTGCTTCAATGGCTACCGTGTTGTAACTGGTCGCAGTTTCAGTGGAACATAGGAGATCTTTTGCAGGTCTCAGATAATGTGCTCCGGGATCTCCTATGGTGGTTCCTAACTACTAAAAGGAGCATTGCTTCAGCAGTGGCAGATTTAAGGCAAAGGGCCCTGTGGGCAGCACCTGACACAGGGTCCTATGTGGACGGATCAAGGAGGTGGAGCGTAGGGTGGGCGTAGTTCATTGTGGTCAGGAGTGAACAATGGTGAACTTTAGTGATAAAAGCTATTTTGTATAAAGTTGTCTTTATTACAGTTACCTGTGTCTAGGGGTCTGACTAACTGGAAACAGCTGGACCTCCTCAGCATGCTTTGGTATCAATGGTAATATTGGAGGATCAAGCCTGAAACTAATGTGGGAACTTAACATGTTTCAAGGCTAAGGGCGAAAGAGAATTGCAGCTTATGAAGACCACACAATTTCCAAGAAAAATTGCTCTAAGAAAACTAGTTGGATCCAATGTTTGTAATTACAACTGTGGAAATGTTCCACAAAAGTACAACACCTTGTCGAAATATGTCTTTAATAAGTACACATGTCGCAGTACAATAAATTTAGTATTGTGCAAAAAATAAAAACAGTTCCTTTATATAGACATTTTAGTGCAATAAGTGAAGTAAAAACCCATTTGCCAGCTAAGCGTCATAAAATAATACAATGAGAAGACATCAATAATAAAGTGCCCATTCATATATTGCACACCACAAAATTCTCTTGGTTTACTCGCTAGACAAATCATTTACCCTTTTGATTACCAAGCCATAAATACTGATATGAAGTATACCTGGGAAGATATGTGGTCACGTTCTTGCATCTCCACCTGGGACAGAATCCTGGTTTTTATACTTAAACAAAGTGTTTAATCCTTGACAAATCATGCAATCTCATCAGGCCTGATCTACCAACATTGGAAGCCCATAAAAGCAATTCAGTTTTCAACTTTTGGTATGCACTCTCAAGAGTCACTAAACTCGAGTTAATGATAATTATTGGTTATGTAAATAGCGCTTTCGCCAAACCATTATACATAGAACATATTCTCATACAATAATCACCCAACTAAAGTTGGAACTGATTTATCGACCTTGGAAGGATGAAAGGCAGTGTTGGCCTTGCCAGTATTAGAATCTTTGACCTGCAGATCACACACATCACAGAAACAAGTGCTCAACCCACTGAGCTACCTTGTTACATATTAATATACTTTTAAGAATGATGGCAAGGTGCGCACTTTGGTTCCCAGTCAAGTTTTCCTGCTATAGCAACAAATTGTCTTCTCCTCCAAACGTTTTCTTGACTCCATCAATCATCAGAGAGGCTGTGTTTCTTTTCCTTTTCACACGTGTCTAGTTACATTTCCTTTTCAGGTGTTTCAGGTTAATTCACATTGATGTCTCTAAAGATTCTGGTACTTGTATTCTCACACTTTTTTGAATTGCAGGTGACTGGGAAACAACCCCCTCCAGAGCACAAATCTTACCCTTGATAGGGGGAGGGGGAAAACCATGTTTATGGCTCTCCATAGTAAGGCATGATGGCCCTGGTGCTGCAGCCTCTTGAGCCTGGAACATAGTGTTAAGAATGATGGCAAGGTGCGCACTCTTTCAACTTTTGGTATGCACTCTCAAGAGTCACTAAACTTGAGTTAATGATAATTATTGGTTATGTAAATAGTGCTTCGCCAAACCATTATACATAGAACATATTCTCATACAATAATCACCCAACTAAAGTTGGAACTGATTTATCGACCTTGGAAGGATGAAAGGCAGTGTTGGCCTTGCCAGTATTAGAATCTTTGACCTGCAGATCTCTCTCTCTCTCACTCACGCACTCACTCTCACACACACACACAAACTCACTATACACTCACACACTCACACCACTGAGCTACCTTGTTACATAATAATATACTGTCCATTCATATAGCACACAACATAAACTTCGCTTGGCATATACGTGAAAACCTTCATTCAGGATGAGCAAAATAAACATCTCAATTTTTTTTTCCTTGACCCATTTCCATAATGTATACATACATTGGGAGCCCATAAAAGCAATTCAGTTTGCAACTTTTCTGATTGGTCACCCCAGGTGCCACCCCATTATCCTAAACTATGATCATTATTTGTGTGCCCTCGTACTTCATGCTTCCCCTGCATAAGTCAGTGCCCCACTTTGGGACACCCCAGCCAAAAGAGCCGGGACTGCCACTGCAAAGCACACATTAAGCATTTGTGTGGCACATTTGTTGTTTGGGGGACCAAACTGGGAGGAAAGTCAGCTGTCAAGACTGCCAACAATTGGTCTGTGGACCAAGTGAAGCGACACTTCTGTTTTTGCCCCTCAAGGTGCCTCAATGATCCTACTGGCCCCCCACTCTTTTACCATTCTATCACCACCTGCGGCCTGATAGCCATTGTTGAGGGTTTTAAGTAAATGATGTAGCGCTATGCTGCGCCAGCTTATTACTATTCTCCCCCAATCAAGCTGTTTTGTTAACGGATTGCATGTGGAAATCCTGAAGAACAGTTTCAAAACAGCAAAAATATTTCCCAAAGCAAGAGCACCACTGTAAAATGTTAAGATGATCTCAAACAAAACAGTTAGAAGCTGTTCCATGCTATTTAAATACCAAATCAAACAAAACAGTTAGAAGCTGCTCCATGCTATTTAAATACCAAAAAGGAGCAGGGGGGTGGATTTCCTTACCATCCCTTTACAGGTATGTGTTGCAGGCAGGATCCAAACACGGGTTTCCCATGGCCTAATGAATGCACTTAACCACTACACCAATGCGGTTCTTTTAACATGGCGAATACTGCGGCAGAATATGTCCTTTGTGTTCCTTCCTCACTGACAGTTATTTTATGGGAATGGATGCCACTGGCTGGAGTCACAGCAGAAAGGGCCTTGTGTCTCAGAGGGAGATTGGGAAGGAAAGGGGCGGGGCAGGGCACAGGGGCCCGCTCGCCGTTTGTCCACCTGACGACCGTTAAATCCATCTCTGTGCTTCGGAAACTCTGGCCACAGTTGATGATGGCGATGGATAGGTCCTGGAAATGCTGAGATACTCACTTGCTAGATCGGACCATCAGTGCCTTTATGGTCTCCTCAGAAACTCAAGCACATCAATTTCCTTGAATTGATGACGGTCCAGCTGGCACTGGTTGCCTTCCTTTCCTTAGTGTGCAGCAAGTGTGTACTGGTCCTAACTGACAATATAGTGGCCATGCATTACTTCAACGAACGAGGTGGTTAGTGGTCCTTGCCTCTGTGCAAAGAAGCAATGCGACTCTGGTTCTGGGCTCTTGAGAATGATGTGCTTCTGACAGAGAGAGGCCCATTTAGCTGGGGCAGACCATGTCATTGCGTCGCCTTGAGCAGGCACTTTCCAGGTCTGGTGGGAGGTTCTGGAGGAGATGTTCTCCTTGCAAGGGACTCCTCAGGTGGACCTCTTCACCTCCAGTGTCAACAATAGTGTAAGTCGTACTTCTCCAGGGAATTTCCTCAGCAGGGAGCTCTGAGATGCAGTGATGGTCGATTGTTGCTGCCGATCCCTGTGATGTCACTTGATCCCAGGAAGCTCCACCTGTATAGGTCCACCCAGTGCTCCCTGTCTAGATTGGAGGGGCTCTCCCAGTTGGAAGGTTGGGACCTTCACCCGAAGCTCAGCAGCCTGAATCTTCATGCTTTGCTGTTAAGAGGCCATGATACAAGGAGTGAGCTTTGCCAGACAGCTAAGAGGCCAAACCCCTAAGTCTGTTTGTAGCTGCAGGTGGCATACATTTTCAGCGTGGTGTCGGGAGAGGGATCTGGATCCTTTCACCTGTTCTACCTCATTTGTGTTGGATTTCCTGCTTTAGTTTGCCTGGAGGGGTTTGTAAAGATGCACTTGGCTGCCATCTTGGTCTTTGAAAGGATACCTGTGTAAGGCTCTTTCTTAGCGATCCCCACTATTGTGCAGTTTTTGCTGGGATTGTGCGATCAGTTTTCCCCACCCAGTTTGCTGTTCCTTTGTGGGCCTTGAATTTAGTCTTCTTTGAGCTCTGCATTCATTTTCTCTAAGATTGCTCACTGTTCAGGTTTCCTGGTTGCTGTCACTTTCCTGAGACCAGTGAATGAGCGCCAGGGGTTGTCTGTTAAACCTCCCTATTTGTTTATTTCTAAAGAGAAGGTGACCTTGAGAGTGAGTCCTTGAGAGTGAGGCGTCCTTCGTTTAAAAGGTGGTCAGACTTCATCTCTTTCAAAGTATCAATTTCCCTGTGTTTTTTCCTTCGATCCTCATTCCCTGGCAAAGGAAAATTTCCATTGGCTGGACCTGGTGCGGGCCCAGGGCTACTACATCGCTCGAACGAGAGAGCTCAGGAGGAATTACCAAACTGTTGTGGGTTATACAGGTAGGACTGCGACTAAACAGACTCTGTCAAGGTGGATGATTTTTCTGCATCTCTGAAGGCTACAATCTAGCTGGAAAAGATGTGCCTCAGGGTCTAAAGGCTCATTCAGCCATAGGATGCTTCAGTGCCCTCTGAAACTGCCCCTCTGGCAGGTTGTTTGTGCAGCTTATCTGTTCTGCCGTCCCTCAACAGTTGAGTGCTAGGGAAGCTGAGGTCTTGGGGTGTGGCAGGTCCATCTGTACTGTCCATAATGTCACTTCCAGTGCCGAGCATGTAGAGGGTCAAAGAGGTGGCAGTGCAGAGCCATGCTGTGCCCACTGGTGACAAAATATTTTCTGAAAATAGCTGCCCTAGAGTTAGACTATCATAGACAAGTAATCCATGGGAGAGGCATCCATCAGAAAGAACATTGCAGATAGTTGAGTAATTTGTTCTTTATTAAGCTTTCCTGATTCAACTAGTGATAGCTTTGGTTGATGTCAACTCTAGAAAGGTAATTGAAATACAGGGCAAGAAAGGATGGTTTTAAATCAATACATTAATTTCTGCACTGATGTGTAGGGAAATGTACTTAAGATTTTTGCTAGCAAAAGTACCAATTCTCCAAACGTGTTATGTAGACAGAAATGAGAACACTCATCAATTGTTGAAAATCAAGGATCCTGTAGGTCACTGTTTCGATGTGCTTTGCACCCTGAAGTACACTGCACTGAGAATGGGCATGTGTGGCATGCTGACATACCCCAGAGCAGACGTTGGGGGAGCGGGCGGTGAGAGTTGGTGTACTGCTGCATACTGGGATCTTCTGTGCTCTCTCCCCACCTGTCACCTCACCCTGGCATGGTGCAGTTCGTTGCAGTGCAAATATCTCAGAAACTGCATCCTAGGGCCTTGAAACGTGGTTTTCGAGGTCCCATAGCGACCAAGTTTTGTGCCTCGTGTCGGGAACAGTCCTCCTACGACCACATTGATGTTTTGCTGATTTCCGGCAACTGTCTCGTGTGAAGGTGTTGTAATCCGGGGAAGGGGGAGGGGTGTCCAAATTTCATGTAGCCATTCATGTCCGGAGGATCCTAATGGGTAACTGTGCAAAATGTGGTGTAGATAGGTGAAACAGTGTGGAATTGTAGAAGGAACAACACTTTGCCACACACACAGCCACCCACATATTTTCAATTTTATAAATGTAACGATGAGTAATATTTTTGCAGATTATAGACTTGTTCAGAAAGTTTTTAGGAATGTTCTCGCCTTCACTTCACTTCAATTGACATCAATGGAACCCCAGCTATTTTCTGTGGCTTGAACCCTGTGCTGACTTTCTGAGGCAAGTAGGGTTTTTTTGCTTTACTTCACTTGCCCAACTCACCTATTTTGGGGGCACTGCTCAGCTTATATAGCTACCTTTGCAAGGAGACTCTGTCCCCTGTGGGAGATTACTTTGTTTTAATGAAACATGCATCACATTAGAATGAAGTGCTGCAAGGGGGTACTATGTATCCCTTTTTTGAGTAATAACATTTTTGCTAGCTTTTTGGTGTGTCCAGTATGGGCTGGTGGCATTGGATTAAGATTTACCTTTTTTTTTTTCTTTTTTGTGTTT
Organism: Ambystoma mexicanum; assembly: GCF_040938575.1. NCBI lineage: Eukaryota > Metazoa > Chordata > Amphibia > Caudata > Ambystomatidae > Ambystoma > Ambystoma mexicanum. The sequence continues at coordinate 628,934,949 of NC_090922.1, read as the reverse complement.
GCATTTGACTGCACATTTATATTGTTACCACGTAATGCTGTGCCATTTTGCTTCAAATTGTGCTTTGGCCATCTTGTTCTTTGGCCTTCTTCCTGCTTTCTCAGTTCAGGAAATGCCATGCATTGGTTTTCCTGCGCCTGCTTGGCCTCATGGCATCCTGTATTTGCTTAGTGCCGCAGGTGAGCCTCAGGATGAGATTCCTTCAGTGGCTTCTCAGGAGCCAGTGTTTGCAGTACTTGGGCGAGATGTTGGATGTGGTTCAGGATTCGTGTTCTGTGGCGAATGACCTTGCCTGGTGGAGTTGCAGGGCGTACATGTTGGCGGTAGAACTTTTCTGGGTGCCGTGGCCAGAGGAACAGGTGGTCACGGACGCCTCGCTGAAGGGCCTTGCTGTGCTCATTGCAGCTCTCTCCAAATGAGCGTCATTGGTCTCGGAAGGAGGAAGGTAGCCACAATCAATCTGCTGGAGATATGGGCAGTCAGATTGGCACTGACTGCTTTTGCGCTCACTTTGCAGGGGAAACATGTGCTGGCGTTAATGGACAACAGTGACCATGCACTATCTCAAGAAGCAGGGCGGCATAAGATCACTTCCCCTGTGCAAGAAGGTCATGCAGCAATGGTTCTAGATGCTGGAGAGACCCTCTCAACCTACATGGTTGGATCTTGAGAGCCTGATACGGGGACTGGGACTTTGATGAAGAGGTGCTGTTGGTTGCACATAAGTCGTCCGCTAGGTATCTTTGCGCATGCAGATGGAGAAGGTTCCTTATTTGGTGCAAGGCTAAAAGAGTGGATCCCATGTTTTGTCCCACCTCCTCTGTGATGGAGTTTTTGATGGCCCCAGTCAAATCGGGCCTGCAAGTGGGCACAGTGAAGAGATATTTGGTGGCCCTTTCCCTGTTTAAAGGGAGACCAGAACAAGGTTCCTTCTTTACCATCTCGGATGCCCCAGTTTCTGAAGGGCCTGGTTAATTCTTTCTTCGCCTTTTGTGGTCCCCGATTGGGATTTGAACTTGGTTCTCACCTTCCTGATGGTATTTGCATTCAGCTCCCATTAGACTTGTCACATTGAAGACTTCATTTTTTTGGTGGCAATCACGCCCGCTAGAAGGGTCAGCAAATTGCAGGCTCTTTAGTAAAGCCCCTTTCCGGAGATCTTTTAAAGAAAAGGTCTCTCTGTAAGTGCGCCCTAGGTTTTTGCCAAAGGGAGTGCCAGTAATCATCACTCCGTTTTTCTTTGTCGTCTCAGTACTTTGGTATAATTTGTCAGAAGGAACTCTGATGTCCGTATAAGATGGTTGTATGGGATCAATACCACAATAAGCCATGACATTCTGTGAAATTAGGGTGGATTATAGCAAGAGTGGGAAAGGGGGATACTACATTTTTTTGCAATCAGTCTCTCCCCTCTCACGATCCTCCCTCGGACAGCCACCCCCAGGGTCGCCATATGGGAAGAGTTTCCCCAGAGAGGGAGTGATATCGCTGGATTCATCACACATCACAGCTTTAATTTGGCTCGTGGGCCGGACACGTGCTTTGGTTGGGCGATCCATAGTATTCATAGTATTAATCACATTCTGCGGTCACTTTTCTGTGGGCGATGACACTATGAGCAGAGTTCTACGTTTTGGGCATCTGCTGTTACCTGACAAGACTGCCCTATTAATTCTTGTTTCTTCAAGTTTGAGCTATGGAAGAGTAAGGTAAGCAAAGCAAACATCTTTTTGCTGCTGCTGTTTGTGTCTATGCCTTTCCCCATTACTGCATGTTTCCTCTCGCATGCTGAGCCCCGGGTGAGTGCGGGGGTGACTGAAGTGTAGGGACCTATTACATCCTTATGACATCCAACGTCATGTCCGATCGAGGAGTGGCACGGCCGTGTATGATGGAGTCGACGATGTGGAGCGGTACTACGTCCCTGTCAAAGAAATTTCCAAGCAGCAGACGCTGGATATTTATCTATCAAGATGAGGAATCTGTGTGACAAAAATCCATAGAAAGAGTATTACTGTTAAGCATGAGGCAAAGGGAGAAGTCTGAGTAGGACAGGACCAGTGGGCATGGATGCACGAAAGGAGTGAGCCTGTCCGTCCAACTCCAGAGAGATGGAAGGAATGAGGTGAGCAGCATGCCAGCCTGGGACATATGGAGAAAGACTGTTGGACTCTGAGTCATTGTAGTCTCTTCTTACAACAAAAAAAAGAACTATCAACACAATGACTTAGCACTTTGTTGTGGTTAACAACAAGCCATAGGTTTGTGTCTTGGCTCAGCGGCTCCTGTTCAATCTAGGCCCTTGACACAGTAACCAGTAGACTCCAGAACCCATGACACATCCTGGCTCAGTCAGGGTTCAGGCTGCTCTGCATGTTCAGCGCACACAGCGCTGCTCTGGCCTGCCCACCCATCCCTTCATATCAATGTCATTGGCTGCAAAACAGTTACAATGTCTTTCCGTCTGACAAACTATCACTGCACTGTTTGCGCATCAAATATGTTCTGGCGGAGACGCACCTTTGATGCCATTCCAGCCCCAAAAATTATATACCTTTTCAGAGTATAGAAGGCTTTCAGACGCAAAGATTCTTTTTTGTTTCCCCTATGAAATACTTCAGAAATTCAGATAACTATTTGCCTGCAGATAGCCTTGAAAAGGACCAAGTCTGGTCAAAACACTTGTTGGTTAGGGCAAACATTTGTATATCTAATTCTATCTACCATTTGGAGCCGGATGGCAATACTTAATTTGAGGCTGTGCAACTAATATTAAACTGTTAGATTTTCACTATATAAAGTGTCTATTGATAATTGAAGACATGCGCAGGACAGGGAGGTGTATACACTTTGTGAAATTCAAACTTACCCTGCTCTAATTGACTGTTTAAACATAAAATACATATTTTCTATCAGACTTTCGCGTGTCCCAGGAGCTATAATCAAATTACTAATGTCCCAGGAAAAGCAGAAACAACATTCCTTTTGTCTTTATAAAAAATGGTTCAAATTATTGCACAGCCTTCGTGCTGTATTTGTTATTGTGCTATTTAAAAAAAACAGTATTTTGAATTCTTTCCCATACATTATTCTTCCTCTCTCTGCAGGGCTTAGTCAGGTAAGTTTCCCACTGCAGCTCGTACAGCCCCTCTCTGTGCCTGCTGCTTCTCTCTGCCAAGCTTGTAAAATTATGTCACCACATGTGACCACATGCCCATTGTTCTTAGCCTAGACCTAAAACCCTCTAAGTTTGAGATCTTGAGTACAGGGATCACCTTGCCTCGAATGAAATAAAATGGACTGCTACCAAACTAGAGTCTGCTTCTGCAACTGCACATGTGGTATTTGAACATTTCAGTGGAACTCGTGTTAATCACTCGCGAGACATGGCTCAGCATCTTAGCCTCTCCATTTTGGCAAAACATGAGGAATGTGTCTGGTCTATAAACGGAGTATTTTGCTAATACTGCTACCAACAAGCGTCAAGCTGCTGGCTCAAATAAATCTCACACGCACGGATACGTCAAATCAATCGGAGACAAAAAAGGGCTATGCACAGAGAGCTACGTTGGTTGGCCCTCCATGCCATAGACCAAAATGAACATGCTTCCCGTTGGAGAACCAGAAGGGCATCCTACTCCCAGTGGCTGCGACATCATGGTCAATTTAAAGACCATCAGAAATGGAGGAATCTTGTCTACACCACCTTAACAAATGACTCTAGAAAATTCTGGCAGATTATAAACAATAACAACAAATCTGCTTCTTTCATAAATGGTGTCTAAGTCAGCCTGGATCAACTTCATCAACAGCACGTTGGGAAGCACCAACTTGATTTCGTTTTATATCTCCCCACCTGTGGGAGTCTCGGAATATAGGAAAAGTAAAGAAGTGGCCCGACATCTAGAGCCCATGGCCCCGACCGTCTCTGTGATTTATTGATAAAATCTGATGCTGGACTGTTGGCTGATGTTCTACATCATCTTTTTGGCTGTATTGCTGCCACCTTAAACCCTTCCTCGATCATGGCACAATAGTATTTTGGTCCCAGTCTTAAAGAAGGGATCCCGTATGGACCCCCGTAAGTATCGCCTACTGGTGATGTTAGATGTGCCTGCCAAGATATCCGCTAAGTTTTTGCTCAAGGAGCTAACCAACTGGGCACAGACTGCTAATATCATTCCTGGAAATTTGTGGATTACAGTGCTACATTTGACACAGTCGGCCGTGCAAGGCTATGGGGGATGTTGCTTAGCTGGGGGATTCCTAAGGGCTTATTGAAGATCATGTTATTGCATCAGAAGACACAGGTCAAGGTTTGCTTGGAGAGCAATGGTGGCACCTGCTGTTGGATTGGTGCATGATAGACCCACGTTGTTCACCATCAAAACTAGGAGACCAAGACACACAATGGTTTGTCTATGCTGCTGGCATAGTTGTCCTCGATCTCACCTCAGGTGGCCTTCAAACTGCATTGGATAACCTTCATTTATTCTCAAGAGACAACTCCCTCAAAGTGAACTCGACTAAAACAAAAATGAGGGTGTTTAAGTACTCGCGCAAAAAGGTGGCCCATATTGTTTGGAACTTCATGGGGGTTCAGATCGAAGTGGTTAACCAATACATCTACCTTGGTGTTGTGTTCGATTCAAAACTTCTGCCACTTGAACAAACTCAGTGTGCTGTGCCCAAACCTCCAGAGCTATTTTCTCACTAGCTTCCAAAGATGGAGGATCAAACTATATTCTTTGAAAATCACTCCAATTATCTGTTATGCTACGAGGTGTGGGCTCTCTGGTCCCTGGAGGCTGTCTCTAATACTGAGTTGACTTCTCTCTGGTACTAAGATCCCCCCCCCCCAGTATGTCTCATCTGAAATGCTTTTTCTGGCGTTTTGGCTTACTCACGCACCCAGCAATACATGATATTTATTTTAAAAGAATCTAGTGATAATGAAATTACATTTATTTGATTAAGATGTTTTGATGTATGCATTAAAAGTTATTAATTTGATTTGGGGTTGAATGACTGAGGTTAACATTTTCGAGGGAGAAATGACCGAAGGTTATTTGTCCAAAATAACCTTTGGTCTTTTCTCCCCTGAACATTTCACACTTGGCCAAACCCCCGCTCACACCTCCACCCACACCCTTGCCCCCAGCCCCAACACGTCCCCATCCCCCCACTTACCTTACTCTTGCGTCCCGTCCCCGTTTCTCCCCGGCGCATGTCGACTTCCATAGGGTACAGCAGGTGTCCATCCTGCAACGGGTTCTTCCCAACGTCAGATCCTTACGCTGCATTGGCCCAGACCCCATTTGGCAAGCTTGTACAGCGTGCAATGCCCTGTCATGGAAATCGCTGAAGAACAGATTAACCGGGTGGAGGGAGCTCTTTAAGAAGTCGCCTCCACAGGACCTCAAGAACTTCGTGAAACATCGAGCCAGGCCCTCTATTTTCGACCCCCTGGTATGTACTTTGGACGATGTGCTCTCTTTCTCGGGGCACCTCCCGCACTCTGGTGTGCAGGTGGACACCTGCCGTACATACCTCACAGCCATCAGAGCTTACAGGAACTCGGAGGAGGGGGATCTTCTCCTCCTCCAATCCTATTGTCAAGAAACATTTGACTGGGCTCGCAAGGCTCTACCCGCCTGTCAAGAGGCTGCACCCCATGTGGGACCTCAGCATAGTCTTGGGCGCCCTGGCGCACCAACTGTTTGAGCCAATGGCGTTTGCGGAAATCAGGCTGGTCACCATCAAGACAGCCTTACTAGTTGGCCTCACCTCGGCTCGTAGAGTCAGCGAAATACAGGTGTTGGTTGCCTCGGAACCATATACTACCTTTCACGGGGACAAAGTAGTCCTGCGGACACACCCAGCATTTCTGCCCAAGGTGCTGTCTGCTTTCCACTTGAACGAGGAAATAGTCCTTCCTATGTCCTTTGCCGATCCCAAGGACGAAGCACAGAGTGTGCTGCACTGGCTGGATGTCAGGCGTGCTCTGAAATTTTACTTGGACAGGACCAAGAGCTTCCGCAAATCGGACGCCCTGTTAGTCACTTTGGGAGGCTCAAGACCCGCTATCAGGCCTCCATATCCCGCTGGATGTTCTCGGCCATCAAGGAGGCGTACGAGGGCCAGCACAAGCCGCTTCCGGCCAACATGCACACCCACGCAGTTAGGGCCAATGCAACGGCCATCGCATTCCAGTGCCATGTCCCTTGGTAAGTCATAAGCAGGTCGGCCACTTGGGCCACTCCCTCGGCTTTCTGCAAGCATTGCTATTTGGATGCCGGCTCTAGATCTGATGCAGCTTTCGGACAGGCGGTTCTAAGGAAACTATTTGCTTAAGGAGGGTCTCTTCTCCACCCTGGGGCAACATTCAGTTGTAATCGCCCATGCAGTATGGAGGAAAGGGGACCGGACGTAAGAGTAATTATAAGTTACTCACCGTAGTGACTAACATACTCTTAGTACTTAGTCCCCTTTCCTCCATACATCCCACCAATCTCCCCCCTAATAATAATGGTGTCATTGTGCAATGTTAAATCTATTGTCGACACGTCAATGGAGACTGAAGTGTGGCGCCGGAGGGTGGAGTCAGTGCAGAGCATGCTCCCTGGGCTGCACCCCTCTAAATTTAAAGGGGGAGAAGGTTTTTTCTGGTGAAAAAGGTTTAGTCTCCCGTCTGTTGGAAGGGACGCCCATGCAGTATGAGTATGGAGGAAAGGGGACTTAGTCACTATGGTGAGTAATTTATAATTTCATTCCGACGCGCTGTGTCCCTGCAACGCCTGTTCCCTTTCACTTTTGTGATCGGGAACGTGCGCCACAGGGTCCTTTTTTTTTCATGACTGCGGGACAGCTGCAGGGGTGTCCCCCGCAACACCCGCTCACTGTACTGTATATTGTAGTGAGCTGGACGTTATGGTCAAACTTTTCGGCCATTTGGAAATTTCGAACGGCCGAAAATCAGCCAAATCACGCATTCAGACATTTTGAAATTTATTTGCAAACATTTTGGCCTAAACTTAACGATTAATTTAACTGTATAATACTAATAATAAAAAAGAAGAAAACATGGTCTATTTTGCCCCAGAATTGCTTCTAATGGATTCCTTCCCCCCACAGATTCCTCATATTTGATATCTATCTTCCTGCGTGGCTACTCTTTGGAAACCTTTCTGCTGCCTTGGGCTAAGTGGGTTGGGGGGGACGGAGGGGGAATTTCTTGGTGCTCCTCCCCCTTTGTTTCCACTGGTAGACATTCACTCATTGGTATTCATTGGCGAGATTAGTTCACATCTTGTCTTCAGTGGATTAACTCATGCTTTCATTAATCGTCATGATTGGTGCCTTCCCCACCACATAGGTATTGAGACTCCTGGCTATTCTAAGAGTACCACAGGCTTTCAGGTCTGTTTCCTTCTGGAGGATTGACTACACTTCATTTCAGTTCCGTGATAAATTGATGTCTTTCTCCCCGGTCATGCCATCAAAAGTCTTTCGCTCTTCTTTTGACTATGGGATTGTGATCTCCCCTGGTCTAAGCCTCTTTTGGAAGGAAAGATGGCTGTTGAATACAGGTTTCCATGTGTTTGTATCTTTCCATAAGCGGGTATCTCAGATTTACAGTGCACTGTTTACATTCTCTGGGTTCCTTTTTTCTGTCTGTAATTACCTTCATGTGTTTGTACAAGAGTCCCTGTCCCACTGGGAGTGTGGCACACCAGTATGCAGAACGGTAACCATCTACTTCTATCTTCTCATCTGGCTGCTTGTTGCACCTTTTCCGGCAGAAAGTGCTGTATTTAGATTTGGGACTTGTAAAGCACTGCATATCGCCTCTACTAAAGCATCAATGCACTTGATCTCCATGTTGAGCATGATGGAAGACTCGCATCCAGATTACCTGGGGGAAAAGATAGGTTTGAGTTGGTGCTTTAAAACATTGTGGTCGACCACAAGGTGTCATTTCAGTCGAAGGAACTTCCATAGCCTTGTAGGAGGCTATTTCTTTACGTTTATTCCAACTGCATGGTCTGCTAGGTAGTAACAGAAGTTGCTGTGGGCCCTTCCCAGGACTGGGTGCTCATTCAGGTCTTGGCTTTCTTTTAGAGGAGCAACCAGTCAGACTTAAAAAATTCTATGCCTTATCCTTAGAAGCCTCCACGTTGATGAAGGCTGCATTTTTAGGATTACTGTGCCTTTGTGGTCTTTGTAAATCAATGGGCCAAGCTGTAGTCTCTGTAGTCCTTCTGGAAGAGTTCTGTCATAGCTCACTTGTGGTGTGGTTTGTGGTCAAACCAGAAGTTTTTTCTCAGCGCAGAGAGGTTGAGGGTGTTCTCTCAGGGTTCTGGATAACATGTTAAGGTTTGTCCTTTGAGAAAATGCTATCCCTACTGTAAGGAACTCATCGTGGCAACAGTAAAGACGGACACAAGTGATCACAGTTCAAGGGTGTTTATTAAACCGTAAATGCAGGGTGGAAAAATTCCTAACCTAAATCTAAGATGGGAGCAAGCGTTGACCATCAAATGAAAATAAGGCAGTCCTCGTGGCGTTGTGTCTGTTAGGGAGAATTTTCAGTTTAGCGCTAAATTCCTCCCACCTTGGAGACCTCCAGCTCTTTGGCTGAACTTTGGGAAATTGAACTTTTAAATTTTGTGTTTTCTGTGTTTGTTTCTTTTGGTTATGGAGTCTGATGAACTCCATAGGCATCATCTTTTACATTGTCACATAGCACCTTCAGTGCAGTGCCACAGGGAAGTCTTTCAGATTTCCCAAGGTTTAAATACCTTTTCTGGGATAAACTACTGTTTCCATGAGCAGTAAACTGAAATTGCCCTTACTTACCATTGAAACTTTCTAGACCCAGCACACACTATCTTACAATAGAGTGCTGGAGGGGTTACTTAGTATCCCCCGTGTCTGGATGTTAATGTAACATTTTTATGTTACCCTTTCTTCACAGAATGGCTGGTGGCAGTGGTTTCGTTTTGAACTATCATTGTTTGCATTTACCGCAGCTGTTCACAGCTCCGGTAAAGCTAACCGCGGGAGCCATCTTTTTCAAAATGGCACAGAGCCATCTTTGACAAAATGGTGCCCGGTCTTCTTTTTTCACCATGTCTTTGGGGAAAGGTCCTTCTAGAGATTTTCTCTGCGCGCCAATCCAGGTTTGGTCTCTTTGTTAATTTCGCCTTTGGCAGGGTTTCTGGGGTGAAACCCGCCTCTGGCTCCAGAGTGCCTGGGGTAGGCAGTAAGTGAGGGAGGTGCCTGCAACTCCATGTGCTTAGTCTCCTAGGAGACCCAAATGCCCTCTGTGTTGATTGGCTGGCTGACTGTCCGGCAAGGACAGCCACCCTGCTGGGTGAGTGACATCTAGGCTGGAATGAATGGGAGAGAACTGAATAAAAGGCGAGTCTTTTGGCTTGGACGCCAGAGTCGACCACTGGACGAAGGAACGCAAGAAGAGCTTGAAGAGGACACCTGCTGCAACTCCTGGACCATTTGTTTGCCCGGTGAAGCCCTGCTGCAGTGCCGAAACGCCAAGTTCGCATCGACAGACGCCCCTGCAAGGATGACGACTCCTGTTAAGTTGGTGAGACCAATCAACTCCAAAGTAAGCCACCTGGACACCCATCTCGGAGATGGTTGAATTTCCTCAGAGTTGCTGCAGGAAACCGTATAGCCAAGGAGAGGGACACCATTTTGTGTGTGTTACTTTTAAGCTGGCCTAAAGCTTTTGGAATATCCTCCGGACTCCCACGAAGCAGGACTGACCAAGCCTGAGCCCCCTCAGCAGAGTGTCGGACCCCAGAGGCAAGGACAGTCCACCTTGACAGCCAGGAACTGCGTTGCTGCTATTTGCGATAGCTGAAACGCGAAACAGCCACTGAAAGTGAAGTTTGCTGGTTGCGGGTTTTGACAGTCCCAGTGCATTGCAGGAGTCCCCCAACTTTCCTCCCTCTTGTCTCCACGACTGAGGCCCAGGAACAGTGAGAGCTGCACAGGAACAGAAGTCCTCAGCTGCATCTTTTCTTCTTTACCAGGGTACTGTAAAACAAGTCTAAGAGAACTTACCTCTTACTGTAGAAGTGCTTGTAACTTCCACAACTCACAAGTTAATCAGCTTGTGTTCATCAAAGACTCCTAAGAACTTGTGCAAAGACTTTTCCATTTACTTAGCAGAAGTGCTTCATCTTACCCAAGACTTTTGCCTATTGACTTTGGCTTGAATTGAATGACTATTCTAAGAATATCTAAAAGTACTTACATGCTTAAGAATATTTGTGGTCTCTTGTTGTTCTAATACCCTTTGCCTTTTACCAACTTTTAAGAGTATTCTGAATGCCAACAGTAAGATATTAATGTACCCAGCATCGTTGTTACAGTAGTCACCTGTGGGTGTAGGTTGTGTCTGTGGGCCATCCCAAAAGAGTCTTGTCTGATTCAGAAACTCAGTGTACAGTATTGAAGTATATTTGTGTTACTATTCTATTGCTCCCTTCTGAAGAAAGCTTTATAACTGACTGATAAATACATTAATAATTGTTTATGCAAGAAACCTTGAGTGTGCGAGTTTACTTGAATGCATGTAACTGTGAATCTTTGTGGAACTCCACTACAGCTCACATTTCCCCTATTGAGATAAGCCTGGCTGCTCAATACGCTACCAAAACTATGTCGTGCAAGCTTATACCAAAGGTTGGGTTTCCTATACCTGTAGTCATAGCTGTTTGTAGTGTACCCACACGGTACTGCATACAAACTTTGGCTAACAGTGTCAAAATAAAAGGGCCTATGCTAAGAAAAACCTATTGCCAATTCCTTACAACTAATTACAGAAAGAGTGTGGGATAGAGTTTTCAATAAAGAAAGAAGTGTTCACAAATAGTAAGTCGGGATGTGATTTCCAGTGGTCTCCCTTCGCCACGTATTCTAGCACAGGACAAGGTGGGACTTTGGAGCAAAGCACACACTCGAGCCTTCTCAGCACGAGCCAACAGTTCTGTATCCGCTATCCGGTTCTAGTTCTTCGATGGTTAAGTCTCCTTTCAATAAAAGTCTCTTGCCTTTGAGGGTCTGATGCATTCAACAAACAAACACAAAGTTCTATTCCATGTATACTTTGGGTGAAGGCTTCTCCCCTGGGCCCCCCTTTTATGGGCGCAGACCCCTCACAAGTCATATTCAACAAATGAACCAAACAGTTCCTTTCTCTTCTCAGCGAACTTTGAGTGATAACTTTCAACCTCTGGATCTCCTTCGGCCGGGCGGACCCCAAATGACAACGAGGACACTTCACTTTCCCTTGTCTTGCAATCTTTCCTCCTTTCACATATTCTTATGTCTTTTCAAACAATGCAGTGTGACTTTTCCTCAATTTGGTTCACTTCTGTCAACACACTGTTCATAGGGACTCCAGGCCTCTCCCCTTTTCGTTGCATCACTCTGCCGGGTTCACTCTTGCTAACTTTAAGAAACACAGTTTATTGGGCTTTGCCCTTGGTTGTTGGCTTCCCTCTGCCGGGTTCATTCTTGCTGACTTTTAACAACAATTCCTCACAGGATTTTTAGACTTCGCCCCTTTTCATTAGCATCCCTCGCCTGGGTTCACTCTTGCTAATTTCCACAAAACACATTTCATGTGCTACTTTTCAACATGTGGAATTCACTTCCCTTAGCTTTCACAGTTCTTTGTCGGTCAAAGACTTTCGATGGTACAGAGGATTTTACAAGACCCCTGAAAGACCACTTTGACCTTTCTTTGCCTCTTCCCAAGGCCTTCTGGTTATGGTAGTCTCTACCTTCGGGTAATCGCCCAGAGTTTTCTGCTTGAGTACCCATATGGTGCCGGACGCTTCTATTACAGAGGCTTTCCCCTCACTTTCTAAAAAGTTACTTTAAGCTTTCCAAAGTTCAAATGAGCGGTTTGCCACTTTTCGTTCAACACAGCCCGGTTTCTTATTGACTCCCCCTTGACTCACTGGCTGTGAGGAACTGCTTGGCTTTCTTCTCCTTCGAGTCAAGGTTGGTACCACAGAGACAAGCGTGTCTCCCTGGCTTGGCTATCAGTGGAGGAGTGTCTTGTGTACCATCGACATCTGCTGCAACACATGCTAGTCTTTGTTCGCGGTCTTATGCTTTCGTCTGCAGAGGTTTCACAGGCCTTGATAGGAAAGGACAAGGTTACTTTTTCCCTTGTCTCACTCTCGGTATTTGCCGTCTTTCCCTTCCTCTTGAACTAACGTGCTGAGTTAGCTCTCACGTTGTGCGGTCTGCCTTGCTCGTCCTGTGCTCTCATGCTCCACCTTTTATCCCTGTGGGGAAAGGAAAGGGCCTGACCATTGTATTGGGACATGTTGGGTACATAGCTTGGCGGTTAGTCTGTTGTCCTTCACAGTGTAGAAAGGTGTTTGTGTCGGAAGAAGGGGGGTTTAGAGTGTACGAATAGTCTACAGAGTTTGGGAAACAAACGGGAAAGACCGGATTTGTTATCGTGAAACGAACAGGGAAATTGTGGAAACAGTAGTATTTTGTTAGTGTCAATTGAGAGTTTAAAGAATAATGACTAGCGGGACGTGCATGAGTGATTGGGAGTATTTGGGTAAGACACAGAAAAACAGGGATTCCGGGAGTTGTGGGTTTTGAGGGCAGCAGGGTTTGGACTCCTATGGGACTTGACATGGAGGGATTGTGGAGGGATTGTGGCTTTTGAATAAGAGGGGTTCAATGGGAGAAAGGGGGGCAGATGTAATACAGCCTACAAAGGCCTCAAGGATTTCGTCCTCTCCTTTTCCCCCGGTCTAATACTGCGCCTCACCTGGGACATTCCCCCGTGCATAACGCCGGGTTCCCCTACCCAGGTGATCCTCCTTCACTCGGCCACCCCCAGGGTTGGGATCTGAGAGCGCCAGCCCTTCCCTGGCCACCTGAATAAAGGATTCCCGAGGTCGACTTGGGAGAGTACCCTTCGGTTTCTCACACTACTGAAATGTTAAGCTTAACAAATGTATGCCCCTCTTGCAACAGATGCAAGAAGGTCCGAATGGGTTCTGTCAATTCATCTTCTCATATCCTTCCATCCACTCTTGTGCTTCATGTTCCAGGGGAGGTGGATATCTGTCTGGAAGTGGACCAGATAAAGCTACAAAGTTCGACATTCCCTTATAACCAACTTGGTAATTCTACAATCCATTCCACAGTCGGCCATTGGGGTACCTGTTGGTGCTGTAGGATGTCATGTGGAGTGCTGCATTTTTCAGCTAATTCTTTCAGTCCGCTCCAGTCCTGTTGGGATGGTTATGTTGGCCTGCAGTCCACCCTCTAAGTGACTGCAGTTAAGGCATTGAGGCCTTCAGGTGGTTTGGCAGATGATGAATCTGTTGCAGCCATGTGCTTTAGGCGTTTTCTATTAATCATTGATCCCCCTTGGTCTCTTCTTTCATGCAGGAGGGTGTATTTGGTGGTCTGTTCCTTGTATTCCCCTCAAAGGTAGTACATGTAATGTATGCTATTCCAAACTATTATTGCTTCCTAGCAAACGGAGAACAATTGAGGCTTTTTCTGTTTAAGCCATTTGTGCTATTGTTCCTCCCAATCTGCCTGTAGAATGGGGTTTCACATATCTTCATGACCAGGAGACCCCTCTGTATTAGCTGAAAGGATTTATTGGGAATTCATTAAGATGTTGTTTGCATTAGAATAGTCAAGGTCTTCAACTGTTGGCTACTGATTGTTCTGAGAGACAACCCCTTGTGCATTTGTTAAGCAGGTCAGATCTACATTATGCATGCCTGACCTGCATGTTCCTCTTTGTCATATTTCCTGAGTAGATACCTGTGCGCTCACACGTTCTTTGGTGTCTTGTGAATGTCTGCACCTTGGGGATTCTGGTCCTTCAGGTGGTTGATAATTGTGATTTGTCTATTCAGCAACATACTGATGGCTATGGAAGCAGTGCACTCCTATGTGTGTGGATAGATGTGGGGTCATTCCTAGATTTTTTATTAATAAAGGATAATTACGCCCAGTCCTACTCTTCATCAGCCCTTAAACCCCTGCCCACCCTCCCTGGCTCAGAATGTGCATGCTTTTATATAATGTGGATTTTTCTGGATAATCCAGCCTCTTTATACTCCAACTTGCGCTAAACTGGGTTCATAAATGTTTAAAGCAACAGGGGTTCCTGTCTTCTGAGGTGGGACCCACCTCAAGTTCTCACTTTGTAAGGACAATGACCAGAAAGTGTAGGGCTAGTAGTAATGAGGATTACCAGTAAATAATGCAGGCACTACTGTATGTGTAAATAATCTTTTGGGCAGAGAAAACCTTTTGAAATATTTTAGTCACATGAGTTTAATTGTAATGCAAAATGTGTGTGTGTGTAATATGAAGTAGAAAAGGTCAAACATGATCCACATATGGTTAATTGTTAAAGTGATGGTGTATATTTGTGTAATATTTTGAGAGAAAGGCAAGATATTCACATTTGATGTTGGAGTTTGTGTTGTATATAACACTGCTAATCTAACAGTAAAACAACATGCATGGATCACTGGTAGAACGAGAGGGTAAGCAAGCCCTTGTCAAACATATACACGTATATTTGCTACTGGATTCTGAAATATCGCTTGAAAAATTAACCTCGCAGCCCAGATGTAACATTAAAATTCAGTTAACGCAAGGAATCACCACCATTATGTCTAAGGATTTAAAGAAATCTATATATATTTGTTGAGTAGTTTCAACACCAGCAAGATATAAATCACATTTCAAATTAGACAAATGGTTTTCTCAGGAAGAAGGAACTAATTGAAGCGACCATCTCTCCTAAAAACTCCCATCAAAAACGTGCAGGTTATGGACTATGGACAACTTGAGGAAAGGATTGGTAAAGAGTGGGGGTCTGGTGAACAGGGTGGCAGGAGGGAGTGGGTGGGGGGAAAAAACTGAACCTCCTGAATCATCCCAATGGAAAAATATGCAAAGGCAGACACCCCAACAAGTCGCAAACCTCTCCCTTTAATGTTATTGAAGCACTTAAGCCGCTGTCAGACTAAATATGGAGCTGCGCCAGGAGTAGCCTGCACAGCGGTTCTGCACACTAATGTGACTGCCTTGATCTTCACCAAGATGTAGCTAATTATCACGGGATCAGGGGAGGTGAACTTTTTGTTATCGTAAAACACCAATAGTATTAGAGGCTGCCAGTCATATGCCATCACCCCCACCAAAGCCATCTCGTTCCATATATAAACCAGTTGTCTCCTTTCCAGAGCCACCCCTTTCAAGTCCGTAAACATTGGTGTGTTTCAACCCTTGCTAACTTTACAAATGTAAACTTGCTGCTAGATTTGAATTTTGTAAATCTGCAAATGAAGCATGGTGTAGTAATATTGACAGCTGAGCTTTGCCATAGTTGAACAAATGACTTTAACCTATAATAATTCTTGTTTCAGGTTTCAGATCGACAAAGCTTTCTGGTTGTGGCTTTGGTTCTGTGCATCATTTTGGGGTTGATGGTCTGTGTGCAGCGTTGCAGAAATACATCTCAACTCAGTGAAGATTATAGCTCCAAAATTCCAAAGAGTAATAACTATCCAAGCCCAAAAAGGTATGTCTATTTAGTGTTTTGTTTTCAAAGCATTTTATTTACCCTGCACAATGGTTAAGAATAATTTCTCAGTCTTGTGGTGTGACTTTGACCATGCACGTCGATGCTCATGGGCGTTATGCAGTGCATTTCAGTAACTAGAATCTCGGCTAAGGCCGTGTAACAAAGTATAAAATGCCTTGTCAGCAAATCTAGATTTTGTGTTTAAAAATACTACAGAGAGGTTGAAGGTTTTTTCTCCTTAACAGCATAGATGTCCAAGGGGAGCACTTTTGTGGTGTGTTCCTTTGCAAGGAAACTTCAGTGCATCAGTGTGGTCCTTTCACACTTCTATAGGTCGTATGGTGGAGCTTCCAGTGCTGTGACTGATTATCAGTTAAGACAGGCCTGCCCAGGATTGTTGGTGATTGTTGATAGTCTCATTAACCCAAAGTGCGATCCCTTCCAAAAGAAAGAAAAGGTATGTGCTCCTAGCTTCCCCCTTGTGGAATGCTTAAACATCCACCAGGGGGCACTGGTGCAGCATCCTATCCGCTCTGTCACAACGTTATAGGCTCTGGATTTGATATTGAGCAGTAAATGCCTCCATACCTCAGTTTCCTTTTTCCTTCACACCAATGGCTTTCGGAAGTCTACAGCTCATTTTCTTCAAACTTAATTGTCTTTCTCCTATTTTGCAATATCACCTCCTCCCGTAAGGCTTGAAAGTCAGGATACCTATGCTTGTGGTTTTTCTTAGGTCCTTCATCCCAAGACTGTCCTGGAGCGGGTCGCTAATGTATTAATTGCGCTCCATAAAGGTAGAAACTGGGAGTGCCATTTTTGGTCTCCTATGCTCCATTGCATTCTACACTTCATTTGCACAATGACCTGGAGCCAGCAGCAGATGATTGGGAGCTGTACATTGCTAAAAAGGGGTCCCACTCCCAGGTATGGAAATGCAGAGCTGTGGAGCAAGAAGGATCACCTGGGCAAAGAACCCCAAGCAGGCACTACTTTTTTAGAAGAGCAGCTAGCACCAAATCTAACAGACTCTTAATTCAAGCAATGTCACTTTCCACCAACTACGGGCATGAAGGATAACTCGGGGGCTTGACTTGGAAGAAAGACAACTCAGAGTAACAACGGTTTGAATCCCTGACCCATGGTTGGGGACCTGTTTCTGGTATGTAAAAGATGAATTAACAGTTAATGACAGATTGTTTTTGAGAACATTCTAAAGGCTTTCTAATGAAATGTGGAAATCAAGCCAACGTTTTCTATTCAAAGTTTTACAATTAATCACATTGCACATACACACTTTCTAATTCTATTAGGGCCAACAAGGGATTAAAACAAGGCTGTGTCCTTGCTTCATATATTTTCAACTTGTACATAGCAAATGTACATGATGCTTTAACTGTTGCTGATAATTTTCTTCCAAAAGTAGGTCAGGACAGTGTCCACTGGTTAGGATACATGGAAGATATTGTCCTAGTGGATCAGACTGCTATTAGTCTCCCAACTTTCACTAAATGCACTAGCTGATTATGGCATTACAAATGGCTTACTGGTTAATGAAACAAGAACCAAATTATGGTTGTAAGCAAAACCATTAAGACATTGAAAAGAAGTGTGTGGTATATCAATTCACAAAAAGTTTAAATTATATGCAGTTTCAAGTATTTAGGTGTTAGTAACAAAAACAGAGAGGCGAGTGTTGAAAGTGAGGTGTCTGCCAGAGCCACAAGTACATTTCTGGCTGCCAAGAAATTTACCAGTGCCACAGGTGTTTTTTTCTGTCTGTGCTGGGTTTAATTGAGCTATACAACACCTGTATTACTCCAGGTATTTTATATGGCACAGAAACTTGCATGACGGCTAAATTTAACTTGCTGGATCAGTTGGAGGGCAGGTGATGGAGAACTGCACTGGGACTTCCGGCGTGCTGCCCCATTCAGGCAATAAGCATGGAATTGGATAATCTATCATTAAAAACTTTACTTCAGTTAAATCATTGCACAATATATATATTTCCAAAGCTTGTGGATCTGCTTAGAATCACATGCATTAATCAGTATTGCACATGATGTTTTTCATAGTTTGAAAAGGGACATCGACAGGGTGTGTTTGTAATACTATCCCTAGTCTGACGTATCCCGTACCCATGATCTCACACGTTGAGGTCCCTCTGATTATTTTTTTCCTCCATCGTGGATAGTCGTATTATCACAGAGTCCCGTAGCAAAGCTACTTTGGCGTTAATTCCCTTTAACTTCAACTGCTGTTTACCGGTCGCACTTTCTCGATGGCTAACTATTGGAGCCATCTCGATGCCAGATTCCGGACACCGAGACAGACGTTCGTTCCGACAACGGACCTTGGCCTACACCTGGCTTCGGATTTCCAGTAGAGAGAGCTGGAGGGATTTATCCTTTCTGTCTAGAGAATGCCTTCCCCAATTCCCTGCCCCGACTGCCTTTGTCTTGCTGCCTCTTTGTCCACTTTTCATTCTGGAACGTACTCTGTTTATATTTTGCCCTAAATGCGATCGGAAGTTCCTGTGGAAAGACACATAGGATGTGTAACCACTGCTTTCCCCGTGATCACTTGGAATCCCTCTGTGCATCATTCAAGCCCTTTAGGCCAAAAGCCCTCACGAAGCGCCATACTAACTGGTGGGTCGCACAGGCAATGATGGCGTAGTCGGAGACCGCTGCAGGGGATCTTCAAATCAGATCACAAAGGCTGAGGCAGCCGAGACTCCGATTCAGAGCTTGAAGACATTACTGAGGAACACTGTGATTACTGCATGCCTGTCCCCAGCCTCGAAAGGCAGTTGCAGCGCACTGCTATGAGGAAGGCCTCTGGCGACAACGGCACGCGCGCACACACACACCGCTACCCTGAAGCACACACCCCAGAGCCGTTGTGCGACGGAATCAACGAGGGAAGGCTGCATGCCAGTGGTTGGCGTCTCTCCGCCTCCCGATCCAATGCCGACTAAGCTTGCTGTGGTTCCACCACTGAACAAAAAAGAGGGGGACTGCTACGTGGAGGATTGGTTACGAGGTTAAATAATTCAAACAGAGTTTCTTAGTCCAATCTGTATTCAAAGAGATCAAATTTGATCAAGAGATCAAATTTGCATTCCCTCACAAAAGACACCATATCAGCCGTAAATGTGAAAAAATATATAACATCTTATTTAGGACAACATATAATGTAAGAGCATTCAATGTGACAATCAAAGAAAAAACAAATATAAACAACCGGTGAAGCCCGACTCATAAAGGCACATCAACATATGCATTTCTTTGAGAGATCATGTATATGGAAATGTATACATTGAACAAAATGTATGAAATGTAGAAATGAGTGATAAAGTCATTGATTGAAAAAAGAGCATAATCATACAAGATATTTAAACATAATTAACACAAGACACAGTGAGGTCACCGGCTTCGGTTGGCCGTTATTTGCAAAAGAAACACATAGCCTGTGGTATATGCACGTGAAATCTATTCGCTTCCTTTTTCAATAAGAAAGCTGTCTTAAACCCAGACACTGTTTTAAGTTCAAAAAGATTGGTTTAAGATACAGAAAGGAAATGGATCCTCCTTAGTGTTCCAGAGTCAAAGCGATTCTTAATCTGGGATCGGGTCTGCCAACGCAAGAGGGGGAACTAGCCGAAAACCAAAGGAAGTTCCTTTGGTTGTTGGACCTGTTGTGATTCGTGGTACAAGCTTACGGTCCTGTCTGTGAAAGACCTTGAATCCCCTCTCATAACCATGCGTTTCGGCAGTGTGATCATATGAGTTCAGTTTCTCAGACAAAAAGATCTGCCTTCGTCAGGGCAGTAGATAACAGGACCCTGTGATTGCAGAAGGAAAAGGGAGAGAGAGGGAGGAATCGTAAGAAAGTATTGAAAGCGGGTACAGGTGACCACTTACATAAGGTGAAGTCTTACACGTGTAGGGAATGTAGAACTATTCAAGTTAAAAAGATATGTATCTATCTGCATAATCATTTCTTAGACAACTGAAAACTAAATGTGGTTCCCATTGAAAGTGATATTCTAGAGGGGCCTGGCTAGCTGCGGGATGAGAAAGACTTAGGTCTCCTCTGCTCCCGCGACCGCAGCAAATATCCTGATAAAATAGCCTGAAATTCGACAACATAAGAGCTGATAATAACCCCGGAGGGTGTCGGATACCCTTGGGCACAAACGAGGCGTAGAGCAGAGGAAACCGCAGCCGATTCCAAGAAATACAACCATGAGAAGTTTCGAGGCGATCGGCATCCAGTTTCCAAAATGGCCGCCGGCGCGCACGGACGAACGCCCTGACATCGGAATCCAGCATGTTACTGTTCCGCAGTCGACATCGGAGGAAGAGAGTGGTCCCGGCGGGGCGGTGTCCCTCCCAACAGGCGGACTATAGCGAACCAGTGCGGAGGTGAGAGCGGAGCACGTATCGACCCGCGTGGGACGCCGCAACCCCCGCCGACAGCACTGCTACTCGAGAGAGAGGGCCACCCTTCCCGTGCGACCCTGCGTGTGAGGCAAACCTGTGAGCCACGGACGGTGCCGGAGCTGCTGGACAGCGTGGGAGAGGTCCCCCCCCCCCCCCCGGGCTCTGCTCCTGGAGGCTAGTGTCCCCCCCCCTCCCGAGCTCCGCTCCAGGAGGCGACGTCGTGCAAGACAGGCCAAGCACGCAGCCCCATACGCAGCTAGTGATATCGGTACCATGGGGAAGGACAAGACGAGGCAACTTTCCACACAAAGCAGGATAGATCAGTATACCATCCAACCGCCCCTGGCGGCAGACCCCCATCCGCAATCCGCAGACAAGATGGAAAAGGACCAGGGAAATTCACTGAAGGACATTATGGCCGCGATAGCCGATTCCCGCTCCTCAATGGAGCAGAAAATGGACGGGATAAGCATGGATGTGTCCCTCCTCCGACACAACCTTCAAATGCTAACAGCACGCACCGGGGAAGCGGAACATCGCATATCCAACACAGAGGATAGAATGCACAATATGCAACAGCAGCTCCAGAACGTAACATCCAAACTAAAGGTACTGGAGGACAGAATTGAAGATGGAGAGGGCAGATCAAGGCGTAACAACGTGCGTATACTCGGTATAGCTGAGAAGGCCGAAGGCTCCTGCATGGAACTTTTTCTAGAACAATGGCTGACTGACCTGTACGAGCCAGACGTCTTCTCCAAGTTCTTCTCCATTGAGAGGGCACACAGAGTGCCCACAGGCAGACCTCCACCCGGTGCACCTCCACGCACGATAATTGCAAAATTCTTAAATTACAGGGATCGCGATGCTCTACTGCAACATGCGCGTGCAAAAGGCACCGTCACATTCAACGGTTCCAAAATTGCCTTTTTCCCCCGACTACACCAGGCAGGTGCAAAAGGCGAGACACTCCTTCGACCACCTCAAAAAACAACTGCAAACAGTGGGGGTGAAGTATGGCCTGCTCTTCCCTGCGCAACTCAAGATTTACCATAAAGGGACAACAGTCCATTTCAATGATTCCAAGGAGGCTTGGCGCTGGGCTGAACAAAACATAGACGGAGACTGGTCGACCCCCCGTGACAACAGGGGGAAGGAACCGAAGGCCTCCACCAGACCAACAGCGGGAGGTCCGCCAACCACCAGCGCAGCACCCACCGGAAGAGCGGGGAGGCTGACCACTGCCCCGAGGCCTGCCGGATGCCCGAGGTCCCGTTGGGTCAACCAGGTTGAGCTACTGTTTTACTCTATCTACACGCACTTTCGCAACAGTAGGCTACACACACTTACCTGATGCAGTCGCGGTATGCCCCAAGACCGCGACGCAAGGAGAGCCCCCTCCACGAGTATTATTTTTTTTTTTAACTTCTTTTTATTGGTTTTACAACAAGAGGTAAAATGCATTCCCAACTCCCCTCATTCCCTCCCCCCCCTTGAAGGCAATTGCTTATGTCCGTGGTCCATTATCGCCATGGGCCACTCGCCGAAGATTATTAAGTTCATAACAGAGAAACCATCGTCCCGGCCACTCCTCTCTCTCTCCTGGGAGTGGCCTCTCTTTGTCCGTGAGCGCATGTGTTGGCACCTTGGAGTTGTGTCTATATTGTCCATTGTTTGCTCCGGCCCCGGCCAGGCCACCACCTCCTCACTCACTGTGTTCCCTCTGGTCTATGTTCCGCCCCCGTGTTTAGGCGGGCCAGCCTGTCCTCCTTCCGAGTCGTCTGAGTCACTCCTGTTGTTTTCCACCCCGTCTCCTCTGTCGAGGGTCCTTCCCTCGTGTTCCATGCCATTGCTATGCGGCGCTTCGCCAGTATCGTCATCAGGTCTTTCATTTTTGCCACGTGTGCCATCCGCCTGTCCCCCCTCGGGAACAGGCCCAATATATAAGACCTAGGTGACCAGGCTTGCATATGGAGTCCTGCCGCCCTCGCTTTATCCTTCACCATATTCCAGAACTCTGTTATTTTGGGGCACGACCAGAACATGTGCACCATGTCTGCTTGTTCTTCCCGACAGCGTGGGCAGCTGGGAGTTTGTCCTTTTCTTATCTTCGTCATTCTTTTGGGAGTTAGGTATGCTCTATGGACTATGTAGATTTGCAGCTGTCTGAACCTGGCATTCCTAGAAACTTTTTTCGTGTATTGGAGCGTTCTATTCCATTTTCCATCCTGGAAGGGCTGCTGGAGCTCCTCTTCCCACTTTGCCCGCACGTTCAGTATCTTCCTATTAGTGGAACCCAGTAGTTGCTCGTAGAGCCTGGACACGGTGTGTCCTCCTTCAGAAATGTCATACCAGGTATCCAGCGCACCCCCAGTATCCTCTGCCTCCTCCTCCGGCATGGTTTCCCACCTCTTCTTTATTGCTTGTACTAAGCTGTTATACAGGATGAACTGGCCCTTGTGCACCTCCTGCTCCTCCACCAGGGACTGGAATCCGACCCACTGTCCTTCTTGCCACAGGTCCCCTATTTGGGCTACCCCCTTGTCCTCCCATTGTGTCCTGTACGTGGCCAGGCTTGTTATGCGGGTATCTACCAGACCTGCCAAGGGGATCTGTCTCGAACAGGGGTCCTGTATGCCTTGCGTCTTCCAGGCTCTTTCCAATAGCGTTCGGCCCAGCTGGGCCATGTTAGGAAGAGCCCTAGCCTGGGCAGCTGGCATCCACAGGAGTTCCCTCAGGTAATATTGCCTGAGTGCTGGTCGGAGAAGAATTGCGTCAGTGGAAATATCCTCCCCCAGCCATCTCACTACAAATTGGAGTTGTGCCGCTAGGAAGTAATGCAAAAAGTCTGGGAGTTTGATGCCCCCCCACTCGTGGCTCCTCTGTAGTGTAGTCAGTGCTACCCTGTTTCTCCCCCCTCCCCACAGGAAGGTCCTCACCAAGGTGTGCAAGCGTTTAAAGAAAGCTCCGTGGATGTTGTAAGGGATATTGGTAAAATAATATAGGAGCCGGGGCAGGACCGTCATCTTCAGTAAGGCCGCTCGACCTATCATCCCCAGTGGTAGGGTCTTCCAGAACTGCAAGGCGTGCTCAATTTTGTTCAGGGCCGCCTGCGTGTTGGCTATGTGTGTGTCCATGGTATCATGGTAAATGTCCACCCCCAGGTATCTAAAGGTGGTCGGGGTCCATGTGAGGCCCAGGTGCGGCAGTTGATCTGGTGGCACTTTTCGCAGGCCCGCCAGGGGGAACAGTGAGGATTTCTCCCTGTTAACAGTGATTCCCGATAGTCTACCAAATGCTCCTAGTGCCTCAAGTAAATCTCGTAGGTGGGCACGTGGGTTCTGGACGTAGAGCAGTATGTCGTCTGCGTAGATCGATATCTGGTGTGTCACCCCGTCAATCGCTATGCCCGTATCCTTATAATCCATTCTTAGGAACACCGCGAATGGCTCCAAAGCTAGAATATATAGCATTGGTGATAGCGGGCACCCTTGTTTCGTACCTCGCCCTATCCTCCATTCCCCGGAGACAAGCCTACCCGTCTTGACCCTTGCTCTCGGGTCTTTGTAGAGCAACTTTATCCATCGAAGGAACCCCTGCCCTATCCCAAAGTGGGCGAGTGCTCCCAAAAGCCAGTCCCAGCTCACCGAATCACACGCTTTTATCGCGTCTAGTGAAGCTACTGCGCACTCCCCCTCTACTTGGTTAGTCCTATCAATGACGTAATGGAGTCTCCGGAGATTCCATGTCGTGTTCCGTTCAGGTACATACCCTGTCTGGTCAGTGTGGATCAGGGTGGGTATCACTCTCTTGAGCCGGTTAGCTAATGCCGCTGTCAGGATCTTAGAGTCCTGGTTTATCAGGGAAATTGGTCTATACGACCCGCACTCGAGGGGTGGTTTCCCTGGTTTAAGTATTGGCACTATAATGGATTCCAACATGCTATTCGGGAGCCTCCCCGTCTCATATGCCTCCTCCAATGTTTCCAGCAATCTAGGGGCTAAACTGTCTCTGTACTTCTTATAGAATTCCCCCGGTAGCCCATCCGGCCCCGGGATCTTCCCTGTCGGCAGTTGAGTGATTACTTCCGCCAGTTCCTCCACCGTGAGGGGAGCATCCAGCATTTGGGCCTGCTCCTCGGTGAGTTGCGGGAGCCTGATTTCCGCGAAGGCATCCTCCAGGTCCCCCTCCTCCCACTCTTGGACCTTTGTGTACAGCTTCTCGTAAAATTGCGAGAACACCTCGTTTATACCCTCCTGGGACCTTACCTCCTCCCCTTGACTATCCCGGATTGCATTAATTGGTTCCCGCTTGGCCTCCTGTTTGGTTAGCCAGGCCAGGAGCCTGCCGGGCTTATCCCCCTCTGCGTGCAGCCTCTGTATGTACTTCCCATAATCTAGGCGCCCTAGTCTTTCCCAAGTCACCATGCACTGTTGCCGCAGGGTGGTAAGATCATCCTGCTCTCCTCTGTTTTCCCCCGCCCGTTTCTCGGCCCTCTCAATCTTCCTTTCTAACGCATCCAGTTGTGTTAGGGTTTCCCTCCTGAGTCCTCCCGTCTTCCCCATTGCCGCACCTCTGACCACCACCTTAAGGGCCTCCCAGATCGTCATTGTGCTGTCCACGCTACCCGAGTTATACTCAAAGTAGTCTTCTATCGTGCCTTGGATATGTTCCTGGAATTCCCCGTCCAGCAGTGCTTCTGCCCTTAGTTTCCAAGTGGGCGTGGGGGCCCCCCTGTATGTATGTGCCCATGTGACTCTCAGGGGGGCGTGATCAGACAGGGTTCGTGCATGTATATGTGCCCCAGTGAATTCACCTAGTGTTTCCCTTCCCGTGAAAAGGTAATCCCATGCGGAGCACTGTAATGTGTGTATCCCCTTTCCCCCTCATGTACCTTCCTCCAGATGTCTTCCAGTTCCAGCTGATCCATTATTTTCCGTAACCTCCGTGCTGGCGGCGCTGGTCGTTTATGCTTGTCGTCCGACCTGTCTAGTCGGGGTTCCAGTGTGCAATTGTGGTCTCCAGCCCAGATGATCGTAGCATTCCTGTACGGGGCCAGCCGGGGCGCGAGTGACTCAAAGAAGGCTGTTGCGTCATGGTTGGGGGCATAGGTGTTCACCAGGCACACCACTCGGTTTTCCAGCATTCCGTGGACAATCAGGGCCCTACCCTCAGTGTCTTTTTCCTGGTTGATGAGCTGGAATGGGATGCTCGGAGCGATCCAAGTTGTCACCCCCTTGCGTAGTTAGAGTACGTTGAGCTGTACATCTGACCTCCCCATTTCTTGGCCACCTTGGTTTGTTTTCCGACCGTCAGGTGCGTCTCTTGCAGCATTGCAACGTGGGCTTTCGTTTTATTTAACCAGGTGTAGACCCTCAGCCTCTTGACGTATGCATTTAGCCCTCTAACATTCCATGTGACGATGTTTAGGTCATCTCGGTTCTTGTGGGGCAGGCGTTGGTGGCCCCCTCCATCCCATGGGCCTGTGTACTTTCATGTCCTCTTGGTGTGCCTCTTCCGGGGGTCCTCGTCCCGCATCTCTCCTGTGATACTTTGTGTCGTTCACACGTCCTCCTTCCCCTGCGTTTCCCCGGGGTTTAGCTGTTCTTGCGGTTCTCGGGTTCGGTTTTTTATTGGTGTTTTCCTTCAGTGCGGTTCGCTGACCCCTGGCGCCAGGGGTCTGCCCCGCGTGTCCACCTTCCGTGCCTTCGCCATGGTTTCTTTGTCTGCCATGTCCTTTTCCCCTCATGCCTTCACCCTGCAAACTTAGCCTCCTAACAACTGTAACTAGAAACAACAACAACAAACGCCCAGCCTCCCTCCCCCTTCTCGGGCCCCACCGCTCTCCAGGTGCCGCCTTCTTCCCCTCAGGCGCACTTGTCGCGGTGTAGTGCCTTAGAACTGGCACTATAAACATTGTCTCTGCTTGGGGTTCCTACTGTGGGTCTTGGCGGTCCAGTTCCAGAAGTCTTGTACTCCCGGTATAATTCTTTGGTTTAGGCCTTGAACTTGTGAGCTGTTGGTTATCCTGCTCTTTCACTCTTCCACAGGGAGTATCATTGTGTCTTCTTCCCGTTTTGTCTTTAAATTAGTTGCAGTGAGGTGGTGTAGCAACCTGTGGCTCGCTGCAGTGTTCCTCAGATTTTGTCTCGCCCAGTTTGCCGGGCGCCTGGGTCTTGCGTTCCGTCTTCAATCTCCTTCTCTGCCACGTCGGGGCACCTCTCTGTTCCGTCTGTTCCCCCCTTCCGGCTGCGGGAACCCTTGTTGGTCCATCCACAGTTGGGCGTCCGCTGTGGTCTCAAAGATCTGTGTCCTTCCGTTATGTAGCACTTGGAGCTTAGCCGGGTATAGTAGCATGAACTTCACGCCCGCAGCCCGAAGGCGGTCTTTGGTCGGCCAGAACTGAGCTCTCTGCCTTTGCACGAGCGCCGTGTAGTCTGGGTAGATGGTTATCCTGGCTCCGTTCCGGGTTATGACTCCACCATCTCTCGAGAACGTTAGGATTTTTTCCCTGTCTTTAAAGTTCATGATCTTTGCGATCATAGGCCTCGGTGGTGCTCCCGGGCGTGGTTTCTTAGATAATGCTCTATGTGCCCTTTCCACAACGAAGCCCTGGGACAGGGTCCCGGCTCCCACCGCTTGGATCAGTAAGTTCTCGATGTAGTTTGTGGGATCTCTGCCTTCCTCCCCCTCCGGCAGCCCCACTATGCGTACATTGTTGCGTCTAGCCCTGCTTTCCGCGTCTTCGACTCTGCGTTCTAGCGTACTGATGCGTTCCAGTGCCTCTGACATTTGTGATTGGGAGGTGGTCATATCCGCTGTATTACTCTGTACCTGTTCTACCGTTGTCACTCTCTCCGCCAGGTTTCTCGTGTCTTGCCGAAGCAGCCCCACATCTACGATTACTGCATCCAGCTTGCCTTCTATCGAAGTCTTCAGTGCTTCTATGGCCTCCAGGATACTTCCTTCCACCTGTTTGATCTCTCCGTGCTCCACTTGTGACGTTGCCGTGTCCATTTCAGCCGCCTCATGCTGCTGATCTTCATTCTTTCGGGCAAATGACTCCATGACCGTCTGCCTCCCCTTGCCACCTCTTGGTTTATCTGGCATGTTGGCTCCGGTTGCTGTATGCCAGTATGCGGATCCTGCTCCTGCCGTTTCGTAGTGGTAGCCTATCGTTGTTGCGTTGGGCCGGGGTCTTTACTGTGGTCTTCCTCTTGTGCGGATAGCCTCTCCCCGTCTTCCGTGGGGTGGTGTGCCCCTGGCTATTTCTTCCGTGCAGGTGTGTATGGGAGTAGGCCCGCCCGTTGTGTGGTTCGTGGCACTTCCAGGGTCTCTGTCGAGACAGTTTGAGTGGGCTGTGTCCTCCCACGTATGTCCTATGATCCCCAGGGCGTGCCCGGGGTCGGGCGTTCAGGCACCTCTTTTGTCCAACGGTCCCCAGGTCGGGGCCGAATGCTCCGTTCACCCCCTTCATCCTCTGGCCTCGGGGTCTCTCTTCTCTTCCCCGGCTGTGGCTCCCGGTGCCCCGACCACCAGCCTCTGCTCAGGCTCTGCCACCCGTGCTTACTGTCGGGGGGGCCAGTCCACCAGGGGGTGCCCGGCTGGAGCCCTCGGCACCTCCAGCCCCCCTTGCTGACTGTCAGGGGGGGGGGCGCACCCTCCAGGCCTCCGACGCCGCCGCTGCCCGCCTGGTCTCTTCCCGCTCTGCCGCGGCCTGTGCTACGGTCTGTGGGCGTTCACGCCTCCTCCGTCTATCTCGGCACAGCGCTGCGGCGCGTATCTCAGTCTTCTTCCTTCTCCCGGGCGGCTCGGTGGTCTTCACTGGGCTGGTTGTCCGCCGGCGGCGCCCCCGGGTCCTGTCTTCCTTCCTCCTGCACCTGCCTTCCTCTCCGTGGCGAGCGGCCTTTTCAGCGAGACGCGCCCGCCATTTTGCGTGGTGGTACCGCGTATCTCGCGCTCTCCGTTTCAGTCTTCTCAGTCACTGATTTTCCTCGAACTTTCTTCTGCGTGTTCTCTGGGCTTTCCGATGCCTTCCCCAGCTTTTTCCCCTATCGTTTTCCTTCTGTTTATGGCCTTTTTCAGGATCTGTCTCCGGATCGAGTGGGAGCTCTCCAAGACTAGCTCACGCTCGCATGGCCGCCAAGCCACGCCCCACTCCACGAGTATTATTATCGTGGCGGTTCCCCCATAGCCACCCCCCCAAGAGAGGGCTCTCTCCCCCTGGGATCCAAGCCGGTGGAGGCTACCTGTACTTGAAGTTAAGTTAAACGCATGTAAGGTGTCCAGTTGACACCAGTGGTTTTTTGTTCGGGCGACCGATGCTTCTAGTTGGGAGGAGTATGGAGATGGGGGTTGGGGATTTGTTAGGTTTAGTTACAGACAGGACCTGTCAAATGCATAGGATGATAAGGCTAGATAAGACAGAGTTCACCTACGGGCGTATCTGCAGCTGGCGTATAACACCGTCAGCGGCAACACAGGCAGTGACCATCACGAGCACCCATGGCATCACATAGTGGTAGTAGCAACGCCCTCAGAACACTGAGGCTCATGACTTGGAACGTTAATGAGCTGGGCAGTGCAGTCAAGCGTCGGCTGGTTTGGCAATTCCTCAACAGGCGGGGGGCTGACATAGTGTTCCTGTCTGAGACCCATCTTGCAGGCACTGACTGTACCCTGTTCAGACGCACAAACTACAAGCTGGCACTTCACTCAGGTTTCGCGATAGGCTCAAGAGGGGTCATGATCCTGGTACACAAAAACCTCCCCTTTCACCTCACGTCGGTGACCCATGACACAGGCAGCAGATATATGTACGCGACAGGCAAGCTATGGGATCACTCCATCGCTCTGATAGCTACCTACGCACCCCCTACCCTGCTTGAGCCGCTGCTTACTGACATTGCCCCGTCAATCGCAAGCGACACATCCAACCTCATGATCCTGGGAGGTGACTTTAATGAAGTCATGAATGTAACCCTTGATAGATCACACTTGAGGAATAGAAACCCCAATGTTCCCACCAGACTTGCCACGTTTGCCAACGCACTAGGCCTATGTGACGTGTGGAGAGAACTCCACCAGGACACAAGAGCATACTCTTTCCACTCAGGGGCACATGCCTCGCTCTCCAGGCTAGATTATTTCTTCATCCCAGCAACTGATTTACATAGGGCGCAAGAAATAGACATTCTCCCCCGGGGCATCTCTGACCACTCCCCATTAGAACTGACACTCGTAACATCCAGACGGATTCCATCGCCGAGCTGGCGCCTAAATAGCTATTACCTGGGTGACCCTGCGCTTATGGACAAGCTACAGGAGACGACCAATACATACTTCGAGCTCAACTCACAGACGGCAATGAACCCAGGAACACTGTGGGAGGCCTACAAGACGGTGTTAAGAGGCGAACTGATATCGTGGACGACTGCGAAAAAAAGGCAGCACTGGAGCAAGACTCTTGAGGCCGAACAACAGGTCAAGCAAGCAGAGGAGAGGCACATCATTGAGGACACTCCGGCCTCGAATCGGTCGTTGCTACTGGCACAGAAAAAGCTGCAAAACATAGCGATGGAGATGGACAATGCGAAACAAGCGCATACTGCAATGCGGGCGAGAATTTATGAAACAGGGGACAAGGCGGGCAAGATGCTGGCTTGGCTGGAAAGGAGGGAACAGGGACGCAGCCATGTCCGAAGACTCGAGACAGGAGGACCGAATCCAGGAGTGACCGATCAGGAAATAAGTCAAGGCTTCGCAGATTATTACGCTGAGTTGTTCAGAAAGCCCACGACACAGATGGAAGTCACGTTCATGGAACAGATTAACATCCCAACCGTAACGGAAACGCAACTGCAACTGCTGGAGAGGGAGATCACAGAAGAGGAGATCCTAAGTGCCATGTCGAGCCTCCAATCCGGTAAATCCCCAGGACCTAACGGCTTCCCGGTTGAGCTATGGCGAAAGGTGGGGACCAATGTGGTGGCCCCCCAACTACTCCAAATGTACCAACATGCGCTAGAAGAGGGCATTCTCCCACCAGATCTGCGAGAAGCAACAATAATAGTGATACCCAAGCCGGACAAGCCCCAGGAAAGGTGCAGCTTATATAGGCCCATCTCACTCATCAATAGCGAAACCAAAATTCTGGTGAAAATACTTGCCGACCACCTGCAACAGGTTATTCCCACCCTGATACATCCGGACCAGTGCGGCTTCATGCCCCAGAGATCAACCCGTATGAACCTCCACAGGCTATATTCGGCCCTGGAAAGGGCCAACAGCATACAGGGCCCGCTAGCCCTGCTAGCAATCGACTTCGAGAAGGCCTTCGACTCGGTGAGATGGGAGGCCATCTGGACCATAATGCAACGCATGGGCTTCTGTGAGAACTTTATGAAGTGGGTGCGCCTGTTGTACGAATCCCCGGTGGCCAGGACCAGAGTTAATGGCTGGCGGTCGGACCTCTTCAATCTGGGGAGGGGCACGAGACAGGGCTGCCCGTTGTCGGCCATGATTTTTGCTATCGCCTTCGAACCACTGGCAATCCTCTTGCGAAACACGCCAACCTGGAAAGGCTTCCGCTGGTCCGAGACCTGGGAAGACAGAATATCTCTATATGCAGACGACCTTCTCATACATCTGAAAGACCCAAGCAATGCCTGTCCCAGAGTCATGCACCTGTTAGAGCAATACGAGGCATTCAGCGGTTTGCGAGTGAACTGGTCCAAATCCATCCTCTTCCCTCTAGGGGACACCTTGTCGGCAAACTTGACGTCTGGCCCTTACCAGATCGAAAGCGAACAGTTCAAGTATCTGGGGATACGTATCACGAACCAGTTGACTGAATACACAACCCTGAATCTCTCCCCCTCATCACAAGATTTGCAGAAGATACTCGCCATTGGATCTCCTTGCCATTAAGGCTGATGGGCATAGCGGCCCTGTTCAAAATGATTGCCCTTCCTAAATTCTTATATATCCTGCAAAATGCGCCATTATACATTCACCAGCGAGAATTTCACAAAATAGAGTGCACCCTTCGGAAGCTGCTATGTGGTGGAGGACACCCACGAATTGCTCTCGCCACGCTCCAAAGGTCTATCTGGGAAAGAGGCATTGGACCGCCCAGGATACAGTCATATTACTGGGCCAGCCATGTGGCGGTAGTAAATGATATGCTCCACGGAGACGGAAGCCTCCCACATATCAAAGGTCTTATCTGTAATGCCACGACCACGCCTCTAGAGCATCTGAACGGAAGCCTGAACCGCACATCACACACGGATATGGCAACGCATATAGTGAGAATATGGAAAGATACACATCAGTACCTAGGATCGGGCGGGAAGCTAACGCTGGCACAACCCCTATGGAACAACTGCAATCTTCCCGAAATAGGAAAGATGCCCAGATGGCCTGAGTGGGCCCAGCGAGGAATCGCCAGTATAGGAGATGTGGTTCTCGAGGACAACCTGGTACCATTGGAGACATTGCATGAAAAGTTCTCCCTCCCAGACACAGAGAGGTACCACTATATGCAGCTGAAACACGCTTGGACGACCCACAGACACATAACACGAGTCATGCCGGAAAGCTCCCCACTAGAGAGAAACATAGTTTTGGACTGGGTGGAACGGAAAGTCACCTCTACCATGCACAATGTGATAACATCCTTTGCGACACTGGAACTAACCAGCTTAAAGGCAAAGTGGGAATGGGATATGGGTCCCCTTCAACCGGAGGACTGGGTGGAGGCCCTGATGTACCCGCGAGAACGACCATTTCCTCTAGACTTAGACTGGTCCAACTGAAGATCCTGCACCGCACCTACCACCCGAGAGTGGCTCTCTTCCGCTGGGGCAAATCCTCGGATGCACGATGCCTATGCTGCAAAAGTGAAGAAGGTACCTTTTTCCATATTTTGTGGGAATGTAGCAGGATACAGCGGCTCTGGCAGAGATGCTGTGATAAACTGTCTAGCGTCATAGGTAAAGAGATACAGAGATGCCCAAAACTCCTGCTCCTGGGGATCTCCAGCGACACTGACCTTTCCTGTTATGAGAAATTGCTCTGGTCGACTGCGGTAGCAGTTCTCAGGTGGAACATTGCGCAACTGTGGGGATCGGAACGTACGCCAAGCTTTGAACAGTGGGTCACGGATGTGGACATATGCACTATAATGGAACATAGAGTGTACGCGGCGAGGGGTTGCCCGCAGAAAGCGGACAAAATATGGAGAAGATGGGAAGAGGCTAGCTAAAGGACAAGAATGGCTCCACAGCCTCTGTGACTGAGAGTTGCCCCGGGAGAGTGGGGGATACGCCTCTGCCGAGAATAGCCTATGCCACGAGGTCATCTGTTGTCAAGTTGACGGTCTGTCGGACCATGGTCCCGGAAGTTGAGTTTTTGAATGTTTTTTGTTTCTTGATTGATTGTCTCTCTCTCTCCACATCCTATCACATGTACCTGGAAATGTAGATTTTGCATATGTTCCTCTCCCCTCCAACCCACCCCTTTCTTTCCCTTCCGCTATTGCCCCAAACTTTCCCCTCCTTCCCCACGTCCCTACCCGGTATTGCAGAGAGATAAGTGTAATGTTGTTTTATGTTTAAAACCAATAAAATCTTTGATCAAAAAAGAAAGTGATATTCTAACTGCAGGGAAGAAATATCACCAGGGGAAAGAAAATCCTAGCTACAGATCCCCCGTCTGTCAAATCCACATGGATTCCAAGTTGCATGACCTGCGTAGTAACCCCATGTTTGTGGTAACCATATTGTACGTTCCAAAAAGAGGCAGCATGGAGAGGCAGCAGGGAGGGTAGTATCTCACTTCAAAGCGTCCAAGTCAAAACACGTAGTACTGGACAGAATGCTCAGGTTGCAGTCAGTGTCTGTAAGTACTGTGGTTACGAGAGCCCATTAGTATCTGGCATTCATGATACATATAGAATGCCTGGAAGTAAAAATGAAAGTACAAATAACCTGTGCACTCGTATTTGAAATGGGTCCCATACATAATGTATGTAAATTAAAAAGTACCTGTATTTGTAGAGAAAAATTGCTTGCAGCTGTATATGGTTGCATGAGGCTTGTGACTTTGTCGCCCCTATGAAGGACAAGTTTCATGGTAGGCAGGACTCAGAAGGAATGGAAAACGGTCCACGCTCCTAGGTAGAAATCCGTCCAAAAGGTGCAGAGCCCATGTTACTCTGGGCGCGGTGCATCTAGAGTGGAGAGAAAATATGGGGAACTAGTTTAAAAAGCATGCCCCTCCGTAACCGAAAGCTGCTGTGTACGTGCAGCAATAGATCCCGGGTGCATGTGTCCGTCGGTGGCAGGGGGGAGAATCTAATTTAAATTCCACCTCTGAGTTTACCACAAGGCGTTCATGAAGTCACCCCGGCATCGGGCGTGCATAAACCCTGTTCAACCGAGGAGACGGAGATGCCGAAACAGCCATGGAAAAGACACAAATTTCATTCTCCTTCAGAAAAACATCTCAAAGAGCATCCTGCTCACAGTACAGACTCCTGGTGCCTCTGAAGGCTATGAAGAAGGCCCTTCACCTCTGTCATCGACCATTCACAAAAAACGCCCCAAGGTAATGCCCCAAAGATGCCCCTAGGGTTGACTGTCCTATAGTTGGCCCCACAGAGACCCCCAAGGCAAGCACTGATGTGGTGCAGCTTCCTCCAAAAACTGCAGGTACACCAGTTACTGGGGCATGGTCCCAGGTGAAAAGTGAGGAAACCATGGTGAAAATAATATTCGAAGGGATTGTGTCCTCCGACGTATTCCTCATCTATGATAATGCATCTCCAGCTTGCTGGCCTCGGAAATTTGTTCTCGGCAGAGGGCGCAGCGCATTGACATCCGTCGAGTTGGTGTCCCTCGACAGCCACCGTATCAGCGCCGACATCATCATGCCCATAAATAGCCATGCGCAGCGTCCGTTGCTCAGTTCCGTTTTTCCACGCTTCGTGTACCTCGGAATATCGTTGCTCAGTTCTTCAGTCAAAATATACTTCATTATTCCTCGAGAAAACCGAATCATACTCGATGGCTTCCTCGTCCGAACCGACGACTCCTCGGTCCGGCTTTAAAAAATGTCGAGACTGTGGGAAGAAAATGTCGTTGACGGATCCTCACAGGATCTGTTTGTGGTGCCTGGGAGTCGAGCCCCATTGTTCGGAGTGCGAGGATTGCATGTCCATGACGGCGAAAGCCTTGAAGGAGCGTAAGGGGAAGCTCGAGAGAGGTAAGGCAGTTAAAACTTCCTTGAAAGTTTCCTCAGCGGAGTCGAGACATTCGTCTTCTCGCCATCACCATTCATGTTCTAGGTCTCGAAGCAGTTCCCATCACTCCTCGAGATCTAAGCATTAAAAAAAGAGACGTCGAAGATCCCCTTCCTCGTCGTCTTCTTCCGTTTCCCCAAAAAGGATCTCCTGCCCCACTAAACATAGCTCTCGGGCTGAGTGGGAGGAATTCAGGAAAAATATGTTGAGCATCTTCAAGAAAGCGGCCTCGACCCCCTCGAAGACTGCTGAGGCCGATACCCTAGGTGTAAGACCCAAAAAATCGAAACGCCGTGAGTCGCAGCACCCGGCGAAAGAAGCTACTCGAGAGTGTCACAAACCCTCGAGCAAAGGCAAGGTCGCGTCTTCGACGCCATCGTCGAAAGTCCCTTCGACGCATAGATCTGCGTCTTCGATGCCATTATCGAAGGGGTCTTCGACGCACAGGTCAGTCGATTCGACGCTGTCTTCGACGTCGACACCGAGAAAGGACAAACCCACGGCCATTTCACATCCAGTGGCCATACCCAGAGCCTCGATCACGACATTGTCGTCGACAACCTCGAGTAGAATTCCGATTCTCTCGAGTTCCTCGAGGCCTCTACCAACTTTCTCGACGCCTTTTTCGATGGCTTCGAAGCTTTTAACGTCCGCGTCGACGACGTCTACGTTTTCTCAGCCAATTATGACAAATTTAGCCCCTTCTGCTCTGGAATTGGGATTTGTACCTTTTCCAAGATCTGATCATTTAAGAGTCTTATCTTCTATTGATGAAGAAGGGGAAAATTCGGATCAGGAAAGATCTTTTGAGTTGCAGGGATCTGCAACTCCTGTACAAGAGGAATTTACCTCTGAGGAACGCAGGTTTAAAGACCTCCACTAATCCTTACATGAAGCAAGTGGGTTGGACACTTCCCCAGAAGTGGATTTTGCCAGACCAGACCCAGGGGAACATGCTGAAACCCCTTATAGAACCTTGATGGCAAGGATAATAGAGTTTATGGGGTGGTCTGCACCTTCACCTGCTTTTCAGCAAGACGACCTCACAGATATTTTGGTTAAAGGTCCACAGGAGGATCCTGTGGTGCCATTTCATGCGGAATTACAAAGGAAGATATTGACAAACTGGGAAACCCCTGAGGTTATCCCGGCGGTTAACAAATAATTATCAGCCAAATATAGGGTGTCTTCTGCTGACCCTGAATATTTATCCAGACACCCAACTCCGCAGAGTCTGGTTGTACAGGCAGCAACTTCATCAGGTAGTAAAGCAGCTTACCCTACTGTTCCACAGGACAGGGATGATAAGAGATATGACTCTATGGCCAAGAAAGTCTTTTCTGGATGAAGCATGCCGTTGAAATCCCTCAATGCTACTTGTACGCTCGCTAGGTTCAGCCACACACTTTGGGAGTGTGCTTCATCAGCGGCTGACTGCCTCCCGGATGGAGAAGAAAGGGAAGCGTTTCTAAACATCATTAAGGATGGTAAAGATGCAATGTGCGAATCCCTTCAGACTGGCATCGATTCTGCTGACAGCATCAGCAGAGCCATGGCGGCAAGTACGACAACCCGGAGATTTGCTTGGTTGCGTAAGTCTGGTTTTGCTCCAGATGTGCAAGCCAGACTCTTGATTATGCCCTTTGACGGCTCTTCTTTGTTTGGTAAGAAGGTGGATGACAGTTTAGAAAAACTACAAACATCAAAAGCAGCACCAAAATCCTTAGGAGCTGCAATCCGTCAGACACCATTTCGCCCCTCAGGAACTTCTTGGAGAGGTAAGTCCTTTCGCTTCTATTCCGCATTCAGAAGAGGCAGAGGACAGCCGGCTCAAAGGGGTCAGAAAAGATTTGCCCGAGGTGGACGGGGTAAAAATACAAAAGCCGCAGCAGCAGCAGGTGCCTCTTTACCCTCGGCATCTGCATCAGCTGCCCCCAAACCGCTCTGAGGACTCTCCTCACAAGACACCAGTAGGGGGCAGGTTAACTTAACATCTGACGGAACGGCAGGCTATTACGTCAGATGCTTAGGCATTGGAGACAGTTGCCCAAGGTTACTGCCTGCCTTTTATACGCATCCCTCAGAGTCATCCACCGGGAAACAGCTCTCTGAAAGTTCCAGATCTGCTCCTCTTGTAGGAAATTGTAGACCTGCTAGAGAAAGGTGCCATAGAACCGGTACTCGCCCTACTTTCTCATACCGAAGAAAGACGGAGGACTGAGACCTATCTTGGACTTATGAGAATTGAACAAACTCCTCAGGAAGGACAGGTTCAAGATGGTAACTCTCTCTCAGATCCTTCAGGCCCTCCAGCTCCAGGACTGGCTGGTATCTCTGGACCTACAGGATGCTTATTTCCATGTGCCAATCCATCTCAAACACAGGAAATACCTGAGGTTTGACATTGGCGGCTCTCATTATCAATTTCGAGTTCTGCCATTTGGGCTGACCTCCGCCCGAGGGTCTTCACCAAGTTAATGTCGGTAGTGGCTGCAAGTCTAAGGAGGTGAGGGATTCCCGTCTACCCCTATCTGGACGATTGGCTGATCAGGGCTGTATCTTGGGAACAAGCTCAGATCCAGATAGATTATGTCTGCCACTTCCTTCACAAGCTGGGCTTCTACCTCAATTTAAAGAAGTCACAGATGATACCATCACAGAGGGTCTCATTACAACCCAGGCGTTAAGGGGTTAACGGCGCCATAAAAGGTGTCGGCTCCGTTAAATCCTTAACGCCTGATTACGAGGTCCCTTTCCGGGTTGCACTTTGTTAGGCAGAAACCTGTGCAGTTCCCTCTGGGACCACTGCAAAAGATTTAAGTCTACAGGTGTTGGCAGTAAACCCACTTGGTAGCAGTCTGTACCACACAGATTCACTGTGGTAGCTGTGGCTGAGCAGTCAGACTTCCCTCAAGAAGAGTTAGGCAGTATACAGAGGATACATAATAGGTACAGAGGTCCAGTAGCACAAGCAAACACTGACCAGAGCTAGGTGTAAAAGTATAGACTTATTTATTAAAGGTACACTCATAAATTACACTAGCACAATAGAAAAGATAAGAAAGTCAAACACAGTTACTATTACTCATATGTACATCCCTAATCATTTGTTGGACAATTCTAAGTTACCCCCACTTATTTCCAAACAGAGGTGAGCGCTTAACGTTAGATGACACTCCAACAAGTATTACCAAAAGGGAGGGAAAGGCAGAAATAAAGAGAGCAGTAAGGTAAAACACTCTTCACATAAGGTTAGCACAGACAGTCAATGGTGGAACAAGGAGAATTAGTTCGGGGCCCGCTTTAGAGGGAGCCAGGCGAAAAATATGCCCAAGATCACACAATGTCATCAGTCTTTGCAGGTGAGAGAAAAAGGTTTTACTACGGTTCTGGAAAGTTTAGTTAGGGTGTCCCAGTCCTACCCAGGTTCGAGAGCCGAGGGCTAAATCTACCCCGTACAATCGGTGGCAAGGGAGGCCGGGCGGAACACAGTACCTTTTAAAAGTGGAAAGGATCTTCCAGCGGTGGTAGTTGTTCCTGGTAGTGGGTGTAAGTCGCGGTGTCGTCCAGGGGAAGAGGTGCTCCCGGCGTGGAGGAAAGCTGCAGATCGTTGCACTACCAGGGAAGAGACCAGCCGTGGAGTTTTCCGGTCACAAAGGATTTGTACCCCTCTTTCGCGGTTGAGGTAAAAAGTGGTATCCCGGTTGCCAAGGTGCTTGGCACAGGCAAGGCGGCCACGAGATGCTTCTGGACGGCGAAAAGAAGGCAGCAACTGGTTGTCCCCACCAGTTAAGGGAAGGAGACTCTCTGGCGGGAGATCTCCTCTGTCGTCGGGAAAAGTGGTGAGACGGTTCTGCAGGGCTTCACCGGTGGTATCGTCTCGGCAGGTCGGCTCGGCTTCTCCCTCTTTGGCTTCTTAGGTCCTGTGGCGACTTCTGAAGTTCCAGTCCCCAAAGCCCTGCTTTTATGCAGCAAACCCCCATTCACCCAGCCTAGCTGTCACTCAAACATGCTAAGTGGTGAGCCGGCCGGCTCACCACTTGGGCCAATCAGGACGGAGTGCGACTTGAGTTACCAAGGTAACTCAGTCCAGGGTGCCTAAATCCCCCTCCACCCCTCCTAAGTACCCCAGACAGAGTGGCACCACTTTGGAGGGCTTCTGTGGAGAAGCCCGCCAAAAGTGGAACAAAGGGCTCCACTTTGGGTCAGAGTTACAGAGGTGAACACCAACGCCATTTTAGAATCAAGTTTTGGCAAAAAGTACCAACCGGAGTTATAATAATAAAGAAATAACCCGGCGGCATGTTCAAGGCTACCGTAAATAAATAAATAAAGGTATTAGCCTAAAACAATGGGAAATCCCATAGGAAAATATTCGCGGTTGAATATAAAAAGTAGTTTCCACTGCCACCAGCCAAAACTCGATGAGGGGGGACGGAGACGTGCCCCCTCGACTAACAGACCCCGGGGCAATGGAATTGCCCCGGCCAGTACGTCCACAATATGATGGTTTGTACTGGTTCTGTTCAGGATTTGAGACTAGTAAAGTCAATGGTGACTTTACAGACCCTGGGAGACAGTAGTCAGTCCCAGGGTATGGAGTCTATGTTGGGGGGTCCCTAGGACACCCCTGGGTTACGGCACTGATGGTGCTGTGTAACCCATCTCACAAAAAACACATGAGGCCCTAAGGAGTAAAAGACCCCATAGCCCATTCAACACAAGGCAAACCAAAGAAACACACTCCAAACATGTCCAAGAGTGAGGGTAAAAGAGTCTCACTCTTGGCAGGAGAAAAAAATAAACCCCAAAAATCCAGCAAAGCTGCTGGGGGACTCATTAGGTTAGGAAATTCAGCCTAAACAGAGAATTCTTCCTAACACTCGCCCCCCCCCAGACTAAGGGACAGGAGGATTTAATCCACACCTGGATGAACCTCATACCTCTAGTCGATGACATACATCCTAGAGAGTCCATCAGCATTTTGATGGTGACACCCTGACCTGTGCTCAATGGTGAAATCAAACCCTTGGAGGCAGATTGACCATCTCAATAGTTTTGGATTTTCCCCTTTCATTTGCATTAACCATCTCAAGGGTTGGTGGTCAGTCTGAATGACAAAAGTAGAACCATACAAGTATGGCCTAAACTTCTTCAGTGCCCACACAATAGCAAAGCATTCTCTTTCGATTGTTGCCCACCTTGTTTCAGGATCCTTCAGTTTTCTACTGATGAAGCAAATGGGGTGTTCCCTACCCTTCTCATCCAGTTGGCTAAGAACTGCACCTATACCTACATTGGAAGCATCAGTTTGTACAATGAAAGTTTGGTGGTAGTCAGGAGCTCTGAGTACTGGAGCTTGGCAGAGAGCTTTCTTCAGGTTTTCAAAGGCCTGATTGCATTCCTCATTCCATTTGACCTTCTTAGGGAATTTTGGAGAGGAGATCACATTCAGGGGAGAAGCTATGGTCCCATAGTTCTCAATGAAATTCCTGTAGTACCCAGTGAGGCCTAAGAAGGCTCTCACCTGGGTCTGAGTAGTAGGTGTTGTCCAATTTTGCACAGCTTCAATCTTGCTGAGC
Source organism: Ambystoma mexicanum (assembly GCF_040938575.1). NCBI lineage: Eukaryota > Metazoa > Chordata > Amphibia > Caudata > Ambystomatidae > Ambystoma > Ambystoma mexicanum. Next base: position 628,894,983 of record NC_090922.1, on the reverse strand, counting down.
AAAGGCCTTATTTCTCCACCTCCTACCTCATGTCCAAGGTAGACCACTTTACTCTGACCAATTTGGCACTTGCTTGCCTTTATGGTCAGATTGGCCTGCTCAAGAGCCTGCAAAACATGTCCTAAGTGGATCACATGTTCTTCCCAGGAGTGGCTGAAGACTGCAATGTCATCCAAGTATGCCATGCAGAAGTCCTCCATCCCAGCTAGAACTTGGTTCACCATCCTCTGGAATGTTGCAGGTGCATTTTTCAGTCCAAAAGGCATAACCTTGAATTAGTATAGGCCAACTGGGGTAGAAAATGCAGTTTTCTCCTTGGCATGGTCTGTCAGGGCTATTTGCCAGTAGCCTGACGTAAGGTCCAGTGTGCTGAGGTACTTGGCTGCACCAGGTTTATCCACCAACTCATCTGTCCTTGGCAAAGGGTGGGCATCAGTCTTGGTGACTGCATTAAGAGCTCTATAGTCCACACAGAATCTCAACTCTTTGGATCCTGCCTTTGGTACTAACACTACTGGGCTAGACCATGGACTAGTAGAGGGCTCTATTACCCCGAGATCAAGCATCTTCTTGACCTCCCCTTTGATGTGGGTTCTGACATCTTCTGACATTCTATATCCCCTGCTTTTGACTGGCAGGCAGTCACCAGTGAGTATCTCATGCTGTCCCCAAGGGGTCAAGCCTGGCGAAAGTGAGAACAGGGGGGCAAACTGATTTAACATAGCTTTGCACTCCTCCTGTTGCTCAGGGGTCAGATCTGAAGAGAGATTAACTCCTTCAACCTTTTTTCGTCCAAAGGTAAGCCTCTCAGGAGGTCAGGTAGAGCTTCACTCTCCTCCTCCTCTTCTGATGAAGCTAGAAGCAATGCTCCTACTTCTGGTCTAGAGACATAGGCTTTGAGGCGGTTGGTGTGGAAGACTCTGGGAGCTTCCCTGGGTTTGCCCAGATCCACCAGATAGTTGACCTCTCCAAGTTTTCCCACAACCTTGAAGGGTCCCATCCATTTGTCTTGCAAGGCCCTCTGCCTTGTTGGAAGCATAACTAGAACTAGCTGGTCTTGAGTAAACTCAACCATGTTAGCCTTCTGATCATGCCAATGTTTGATCAGAGCTTGGCCAGCTTTCAAGTTGTCACTTGCTTCTGCCATCATGTGTGACATTCTCCTTCGGAGACCTATCACATAGTCAGTCACTCTGACTGGCTTGGGGGAAGGAGCACTCTCCAACCCCTCCTTAATCAGGGCCAAGGGGCCTCTGACGGGATGGCCATAGAGAAGTTCAAAGGGAGAATAACCCACTCCCTCCTGAGGGACTTCCCTATAAGCAAATAGAAGGCATGGCAGTAGAAGGTCCCACTTCTTCTTAAGGGGTTCTTCTAAGGCACCTATCATGCTCTTCATGGTTCTGTTAAATCTTTCTACCAACCCGTTGGTCTGAGGGTGGTAGGCGGTTGAGAACTTGTAGGTGACTCCGCAGGTTTTCCACATGGCCTTCATGTAGTTGGACATAAAATTTGTCCCCCTGTCAGAGATCACCTCCTTAGGAAACCCAACCCTGGTAAAGATACCAAGGAGGGCCTTAGCCACAGCCTGAGCTGTAACAGTCCTCATAGGAATTGCCTCAGGGTACCTAGTAGCATGGTCTACTACAACAAGGATAAACCTGTTGCCTGAGGAGGTTGGGGGATCAAGGGGACCAACAATGTCAATCCCTACCCTCTCAAATGGGACTCCCACAACTGGGAGAGGCACTCAAGGCGCCACATTCTTGGAACCAACCTTACCAGAAGTCTGGCAGGTATGGCAGCTCCTGCAATATCTATCTACTTCAGCCCCCATCTTTGGCCAATAAAAGTAGAGAGAGAGTCTTTCCTTGGTCTTCTTGAAACTCAAGTGACCAGCCAAAGGAATCTCGTGGGCTAGTTGCAAGAACTGTTGTCTGTTCTCTTGGGGCACTACCAGGCGTTGGTAGGCTCCAGGTTCAGATTCAGTTGGTTCACTGTAGAAGAGGCCATCTTCCCAGTGTAACCTATACTTCCCAGGCTCTTGCCCATCAGCCTGAGAAGCTGCCTGTTGGCGAAGGCCCTCCAGAGTTGGACATTCTCTTTGTCCCTTACGAAAAGCTGTCCTGCTGGGTCCACCTTCTGCCAGTAAACACTGCAGCTCAGGATGGTCAGCCGGGTCCAGGTCTCCAATAAGTTCTGGGCCTCCTACTAGCTCTTCTTCAGAGTCTAGTTCAACCAAACAGGGTTGTACCTCCCTCTCAGCCTCAGCTGGAGGTGGAGTTACAGGTGTAACTTTGGACAGCCTCGGGGAAGTCCTTGTTGGAAGCACTGGAGTGCTTGCTGTAGGCTTTTTCCTAGGAGTCTTGGGTGGCCCCTTTGCTCCTGATCTGGTAGTTACTGCAGTAAGTTGTTCCAGTGGGAGAGGAGTGATTTCTGTCATCATCTCCTGAGATAAACCTCGCAGGGTTTTCTCTCTTGCAGATTTGGTGAGCTCCTGTAACCTTTTACTAGGAGGTCTGGGGGTATGTGACACAACTCCCAGAGCTTTCAGGTCATTTCCTAGCAGAACTCTTCCTGGCACTTCACATTGTATACTGACAGGTATCTTCACAGCCATATCATTACACTGGATGAGAACTGGTAACTGGGGACACATCTGCACAGGCCCTCCAGCTAACTTGGTGAGGCATTTGGGTGCCTTAGCAACATCCTCTGCCTTGAAAAATGATTCATCCACCACAGTTATGCTGGCCCCAGTGTCCCTGATGGCAGGAGTCTCCTGACCATTCACGTGGACACTGTCCTTATAATACACTTTAGTATTATCTGGGATAGAATTATACACATCTAAATTTTGTTGTTCCCACAACCCCAGAGAGACTAAAGAAACACTGGCTGAGACTCCAGTGAGTTCATCAGCCAGTAGTAGAAAGTTTCCACTTGCCATAGTGACTTCCTCCTCTGGAGCGAAGGCTAAGGAGACAAGTTGGACCCCTGAAGGTTTACCCTTACATCTGGGATCTCCTTTCACATGGTCAGTAGCCTTACAAACATAACAGGCCCCAAAGGTCCTTTGGAATGGAGGCTTGTTCTGACCCCCTTCTGGTTTAGCACCAGAAGGTATACTACTCTGCTGTGGTTTCCCAGGTGGCTTACCCTTATGGTTTTGTTTGGGGCCCTCTTTGGAATTAGGATTATTAGAATTCTCTTTGGAGTCTTTCTTAGGCTGTCTTCCCTCATCCTTCTTCTGAGTTACCCCAGAATCCTTGTGAGTAGCCCTGTTGGCAACCCACAAGTCAGCAGCCTTAGCTAGTTTCCTAGGATCTAATTCCTGTGAATCAGCCAAGTGCTGTCTGAGCTCAGGAGAGCAGGCATCATAAATGGACTCCATCATGACCAGATTTCTCATTCCTTCGTATGTGTTCACCTTGTAACCCTTAATCCATCCCTCTAGGTTTTTCAGCCCTTCACACACCCAGGTAGTCCAAGGGGTACCATCATGCTTTTTGAGGCTCCTAAACCTCTTAAGATACTGGGAAGGGGTCTTCTCAAACCTAGCTATCAAAGCTAGTTTCACACATTCATACTCTTTTCTATCCTCCTCCCCCAACTCCATTACCACATCAGTTGCAACAGGGGGAAGCCTAGAGAACAACCAGGTGAGTAACTCATTACCTGTGATTTTCTGGAGCCCATGATTATACTCAAACATAGACAACCAATCCAACACATCCAACTTAGGCTCATACATACCAATCAATTCCTTAGGCATCCGGGGTCTTTTAGTACTGGAACTTCTAGAGGAGCCAGAGAGAGAAGCATTCTCAACAGACAATTTCTTCATTTCTAGCTCATACTTGAGCTCCATTTCCCTTAGCCTCAGTTCTTTGTCAGTTTGAGCATTAAGTTTCCTGTACTCTAATTCAAGTTTCATTTTCTCTAGTTCAAAGTATTGAGGGCTAAATGTGGGACCTGGCAAAGGTCCAGTAGGTACAGCTGGTAGAGCAGACAGAGGCCTAGAGGGACTATCTACAACAGTTTCATCCTCCTCTTCTGGTTCTGACCCAAGATCATCAATACTTTGTGCCATATCAATATCATTGCTGCTTTCTACATTTGCTGGAGTGATAGGTTCCTCTGGACCATCCTCCAGACTTTGGTTTTCTAACAACCTTTCTATTAGCTCTATTTTCTTTCCTTTAGTCATGCGATTCTTATGCTTACAGAGAAGTCTTAGACAATCAGCAGTTTTTGTAGCAAGGGACTCTTGACTATAACTTTCCATAGTAGACAGGTTAAAAATGACTTTTTCTTTCTTGTGCTTAAGCTTTGTGGTTAGTTGCACTAAGGTATCTCAAAAGTACTCTAAAGTGTATACTCAATACAGATCCCACCGCTGCCACCAGTGTTAGGCAGAAACCTGTGAAAAGATTTAAGTCTACAGGTGTTGGCAGTAAACCCACTTGGTAGTAGTCTGTACCACACAGATTCACTGTGGTAGCTGTGACTGAGCAGTCAGACTTCCCTCAAGAAGAGTTAGGCAGTATACAGAGGATACCTAATAGGTACAGAGGTCCAGTAGCACAAGCAAACACTGACCAGAGCTAGGTGTAAAAGTATAGACTTATTTATTAAAGGTACACTCATAAATTACACTAGCACAATAGAAAAGATAAGAAAGTCAAACACAGTTACTATTACTCATATGTACATCCCTAATCATTTGTTGGACAATTCTAAGTTACCCCCACTTATTTCCAAACAGAGGTGAGCGCTTAACGTTAGATGACACTCCAACAAGTATTACCAAAAGGGAGGGAAAGGCAGAAATAAAGAGAGCCGTAAGGTAAAACACTCTTCACATAAGGTTAGCACAGACAGTCAATGGTGGAACAAGGAGAATTAGTTCGGGGCCCGCTTTAGAGGGAGCCAGGCGAAAAATATGCCCAAGATCACACAATATCATCAGTCTTTGCAGGTGAGAGAAAAAGGTTTTACTACGGTTCTGGAAAGTTTAGTTAGGGTGTCCCAGACCTACCCAGGTTCGAGAGCCGAGGGCTAAATCTACCCCGTACAATCGGTGGCAAGGGAGGCCGGGCGGAACACAGTACCTTTTAAAAGTGGAAAGGATCCTCCAGCGGTGGTAGTTGTTCCTGGTAGTGGGTGTAAGTCGCGGCGTCGTCCAGGGGAAGAGGTGCTCCTGGCGTGGAGGAAAGCTGCAGATCGTTGCACTACCAGGGAAGAGACCAGCCGTGGAGTTTTCCGGTCAGAAAGGATTTGTACCCCTCTTACGCGGTTGAGGTAAAAAGTGGTATCCCGGTTGCCAGGGTGCTTGGCACAGGCAAGGCGGCCACGAGATGCTTCTGGACGGCGAAAAGAAGGCAGCAACTGGTTGTCCCCACCAGTTAAGGGAAGGAGACTCTCTGGCGGGAGATCTCCTCTGTCGTCGGGAAAAGTGGTGAGACGGTTCTGCAGGGCTTCACCGGTGGTATCGTCTCGGCAGGTCGGCTCGGCTTCTCCCTCTTTGGCTTCTTAGGTCCTGTGGCGACTTCTGAAGTTCCAGTCCCCAAAGCCCTGCTTTTATGCAGCAAACCCCCATTCACCCAGCCTAGCTGTCACTCAAACATGCTAAGTGGTGAGCCGGCCGGCTCACCACTTGGGCCAATCAGGACGGAGTGCGACTTGAGTTACCAAGGTAACTCAGTCCAGGGTGCCTAAATCCCCCTCCACCCCTCCTAAGTACCCCAGACAGAGTGGCACCACTTTGGAGGGCTTCTGTGGAGAAGCCCGCCAAAAGTGGAACAAAGGGCTCCACTTTGGGTCAGAGTTACAGAGGTGAACACCAACGCCATTTTAGAATCAAGTTTTGGCAAAAAGTACCAACCGGAGTTATAATAATAAAGAAATAACCCGGCGGCATGTTCAAGGCTACCGTAAATAAATAAATAAAGGTATTAGCCTAAAACAATGGGAAATCCCATAGGAAAATATTCGCGGTTGAATATAAAAAGTAGTTTCCACTGCCACCAGCCAAAACTCGATGAGGGGGGACGGAGACGTGCCCCCTCGACTAACAGACCCCGGGGCAATGGAATTGCCCCGGCCAGTACGTCCACAATATGATGGTTTGTACTGGTTCTGTTCAGGATTTGAGACTAGTAAAGTCAATGGTGACTTTACAGACCCTGGGAGACAGTAGTCAGTCCCAGGGTATGGAGTCTATGTTGGGGGGTCCCTAGGACACCCCTGGGTTACGGCACTGAGGGTGCTGTGTAACCCATCTCACAAAAAACACATGAGGCCCTATGGAGTAAAAGACCCCATAGCCCATTCAACACAAGGCAAACCAAAGAAACACACTCCAAACATGTCCAAGAGTGAGGGTAAAAGAGTCTCACTCTTGGCAGGAGAAAAAAATAAACCCCAAAAATCCAGCAAAGCTGCTGGGGGACTCACTAGGTTAGGAAATTCAGCCTAAACAGAGAATTCTTCCTAACACACTTTAACGCCTGCTTTTAGCAGGCGTTAAAAAACCAACCCGCAAAGGGACCTAGGAGCTCATTACGGCACCGTAATTAGCGCCTTCCCCATTCCCATTGAGCCCTATGGGGGCAGAAATGGGAATGGGGAAGGGCCAATGGTGAATGGGGAATTACCGCCCCGCCAACCTTGGAATGGGGCGGTAATTCTGCCATTCACCATGGCGGAGTTGGTAATTTACCGGCGTCAACCATGTCACTAATAGCGCCATGGTTAACGCCAGGGTCGTAATGAGGCCCAGAGACTCCAGTTCATTGTAGCAATCCTGGACACTTCCCTGGGGAAAGCCTCGCCACCAGAGGTGAGGGCTCAAGATATTCTGCAGATGGTCACCAAGTTTCAAAATGCCCAACGTCTCCCAGCCTTTGACTTTTTGAGGTTGCTAGGCCTCATGGCATCCTGCATTTTCCTTGTGCCAGAGGCTCGCCTGAGAATGAGATCTCTTCAGTGGGCACTAAGAACTCAGTGGTCACAATTCTCAGGGAGAATGACGGATCTCCTTCAGGTTCCGGACAAACTTGCTCGAGACCTTCAGTGGTGGGCCTGTCAGGAGAACATTTTGAAAGGAGAACTGTTTTGGCAACCATGGCCGGAGATCACAGTAGTCACGGATGCCTCACTCACGGGGTGGGGAGCCCATGCCAACGACTTGACCATCAGCGGTCGTTGGTCTCCATCGGAGTCCAGACTACACATCAACCTGTTAGAGCTGAGAGCAATCAGACTAGCGCTGAAGGCATTTCTGCCATCTTTACAAGGGAAAAATGTCCTGATAATGACGGACAACACAGTGGCCATGCACTACCTCAACAAAAGAGGAGGCGTAGGATCCCTGCCTCTGTGCAGAGAGGCGATGCAGCTCTGGTTTTGGGCAATCCAAGAAGGAATCTCTCTATCGGCAATTCACTTAGCCAGAGAGAAGAACTTGACAGCGGACACTCTGAGCAGACAGAACACAGTCTCTCACGAGTGGGAGCTAGCTCAGGAAGTCTTTCAAAAGATCTTTGCCCTTTGGGGAACCCCTCAAGTGGATCTGTTCGCCACCAGTACCAACAGAAAGTGCAATCTGTTTTGTTCAAGGGAATTTCCCCGGAGAGGAGCTCTAGGGGACGCGTTCGTAGTGGACTGGGAGTTTCCACTCCTGTACGCTTTTCCACCGGTCCCTGTCATTCCTCAAATGATCAGGAGGTTGAGAAGATTCCGGAAGACCATGATCCTAATTGCCCCAGACTAGACCAGGAGAACGTGGTACCCCGACCTTCTGGACATGTCCATCTGCCCTCCAATACGTCTTCCACTCAAGGAGAATCTTCTCTCACAGAAGGGAGGTCAGGGTCTCCATCCAGACACCAGAAACCTCAACCTTCACGCTTGGCTTCTTAAAAGTTGAGGTACAAGGATTGGGACCTCCCTGATAACGTTGTGGAGGTGTTGCTTTCGGCCAGAAGGTCAGCAACAAAGTCTTTATACCGCTGCCATTGGAATAAGTTCTGCAGCTGGTGTAGAGAAGAGAATATCGATCCCTTCTCATGTGGTACACCAATGGTGTTATCCTTTCTACTCTATTTGGCAAATTCAGGCCTTCAAGTTGGCACTATCAAGGGCTATCTCGCAGCGCTATCGATCTTCAAGCGCACTGCAGAGGAGCCATCGTATTTCAAATTACCTTTAGTAATACAATTTCTAAAGGGATTAACTAATGTCTATCCTCCAAGACCATTCCAGGTTCCCTTATGGGACTTAAATGTAGTCTTAAATTTCCTGATGGGTACTCCTTTCGAACCACTCCACTCTTGTTCGCTAAGATTTCTCACCCTTAAAACTGTTTTATTAGTAGCACTAACATCTGCTAGAAGGGTTTGCGAATTACAATCTCTATCTTGTAAACCCCCTCATACAATTTTTCATAAAGACAAAGTTGTCTTACAGGTGAAACCTAATTTCCTCCCAAAGGTGGTTTCTGAATTCCACATCACTCAGAAGATTACCTTACCCTCATTCTATCCTCCTCCCCATCCGGGGAAAGAGGAAGAAAGGCTACATAGGCTGGACCCAAGGCGGGCTTTAAGCTTTTACATCAGCAGACTTGCTAGGATTAGGCAAGCAGACCAACTGTTTGTAGGTTACTCAGGACACAAATTGGGACTGCCGATAACAAAACAAACCATTTCCAGATGGATTATTTTGGCCATTCTGGAATGTTACAATCTAGCAGGGAAAGAGCCTCCTCAAAATCTTAGGGCTCATTCAACCAGGGGTATCGCAGCCTCGTCGGCCCTCCAAAGAGGGGTTCCGGTTCGAGACATATGTGAGGCTGCCACATGGTCATCCGCACACACCTTCACAAGATTTTACAACCTGGATTCCTCCTCTAGTCAAGAAACTAGGTTTGGCAAGGCTCTATTACATTCTGTTCATTCCTAAAAGGCACATGACGTTTTTACTCCCACCTCCAATTACACACCACTGCTATGGGAGTCTATCATAGATAAGGAATACGCCGGAGGATACAATGGGCCTCATTACGACCCTGGCGTTGGACCATGGTGCTATTAGCACCATGGTCCATGCCGGATTCCACCATGGTGGATGGCGGAATTACCGCCCCATTACAAGGTTGGTGGGCGGTAATTCCCCATTCACCATGGCCCCTTCCCCATTCCCATTTTTGGCCCATAGGGCACAATGGGAATGGGGAAGGCGCTAATTACGGCACCGTAAATTACGGTGCCGTAATTAGCACCAAGGTCCCTTAGCGGGTTGGACTTTAACGCCTGCAAAATGCAGGCGTTAAAGTGTGAATCGGGCATTAAGGGTTTAACGGCGCTGCAGCCTTTTACGGCGCCGTTAACCCCTTAACGCCAGGGTTGTAATGAGGCCCAATCCCTTTGAAGAACAAGTTACTTCTTACCTGGTAACGTTCTTTCGATGGGATGTTCCTCCCACGTATTCCTTATCGCCCCTCCCATCCATCCCCGCAGTAACACTTCCCTTGTGGTTGCAGCTTACGCTTCTTCATGGTCAATAACCAAGTCATGCAGGACTTACCTTATGCTACAAAACAGAACTGAGCAACGGACGCTGCACGTGGCTATTTATGGGCATGATGACGTCGGCGCCGATAGGTTGGCTGTCGAGGGACACCAACTTGACGGACGTCGATGTGCAGCGCCCTCTGGCGAGAAAACATTTCCGAGGCCAGCAAGCTGGAGATGCATTATCATAGATAAGGAATACGTCGGAGGAACATCCCATCGAAAGAATGTTACCAGGTAAGAAGTAACTTGTTCTTCTTTGTAAACTTAATGAGTAAGTTGCCCACTCCACAAAGACCCATGGAATAATCTCCAGGGCCAATAGGACCTGCACAGCCCCAACGCACCCAATCAACCACGCATCTACCTACCATCACGTCCTGAGTGGCCTCTCGGGGTTCTCAGAAGGGTGAACAACAGTCGTATCAGGCAGACCAGGACATCTGGGTCGTTGATCAGGATGATCCCAACCAGGATGCAGACGAAACCGATCTACAAGACCAGGATGACCCGGATCTTAACTTCATAGATTAACCTGACACTACAGCAGTCGAGAGCGGAAATACTTTGCTCATAGCTTACCAACTGCTATATAATGAGTTGCACAAGAAAGCTGCTCACCATTTAGGAATACAGACCGATGAGACTAGCCCTTAGGGAACTGATTTTGTTGAGGACGTTCTCAATGAGAAAAAAACCCATAACTCGGGCAATTCCCCTTCTCGAATCCATCAAAAAAAGGTTCTCTCCATCTGTCAACCACCTCACTTACCAGGGCAGTCAACCCAAGGGTGGAGAAGATCTTTAAGCCATCGCTATCCAATCCTCTGTAAATCAGGGGCCACGTAAAACCAGATTCTCTGGTGGTCACTACCAACAGCAAGAGAGCTGGTGTTCCACTCTCCCCCTCCTGAGGCACCGCCAAACAAGGAATGTAAAAGGCTCTACATACTGGGCAAGCATATTACTACCTCTGGTACATGACCAGAATAGCTAATACTATGCTGCTCCCAAACTATAACAGCACCCATTGGGATGACATCATTAAACACCTAGACTCCGTGCCGGAACCCACACGATCGCACCTGCTTAAAGTGGCCACAGAAGGGAAAATAAGTGTCATAGAATATTTGAAAATAATGTCTAGTCTCTGCTGACACCTCTGGCAGAGTCCTCGCAGAGGGAACACTCATGGCTTAGAGACTCGGGCTTTAATGTGGAAACACAAGCAGCCCTCATTAACATGCCTATTCAAGAGGTAGTGCTTTTTGGTAAAGCTGTGGATGAACAGCTTGAGACTACCAAAAAAGAACATGACCATTAACACACTTGGTCAGATTTCAAGCAAACCTGTGCCGTAACCTTCGTGCGCAAGGCTTCAGATCGAATCAGTCTGGCACAGGAACAACGGGTGCCTCCTACAGTCCCCAGGGTCAATCATCCTACCAATACCAGCAGCAAGGGTTAGCTGTGGGAAAGGGTGAGGCAGGGTTGTGGCCTCTAGAGGCACAGCAACCCCTGTCGCCAAATGACTGGCCGATCAGCAGTGGGAGGGAATAAATTCAGACCGCTGGGTACTCGACACAGTGGCCAAGGGATACTCCGTGGAGTTCCTGAAAACACCTGGTCTCTAGCCACCACGAGTAAGGAAAATGTCCTCAGAACATTTCAAAAACCTGCAAGGAGAAATCGAAATACTGCTCCAAAAGGGAGCAATCGAACTAGTGTCATTTCTGGAACAAAATCAAGTGATCTATTTAATATACTTCCTTGTTCCAAAGAAATATCTAACAATGCGCCCAGTGCTGGACCTGCGCCCTGCAAACACGTATGTCAAGCCCCAAAAATTCAGGATGACAACATTGCAGGAAGTCATCCCTGAAGCTAGGGGATTATATGGCAACATTGTACATGAAAGATAAATAATTTCATATTTCAATGTTGCCAGCGCACATAAAATAACTAAAATTTAAATTGGTAGATGAGCAGTACCAATTCAAAGTGCTACTTCAGCATTGCATCAGCACCCTGGGTATTCACAAAAGTCCTAGCAGTGGTACCCGCCCACCTGCGAAGGGAGTCCATTCCAGTGTACCCTTACATTGACGACTGGCTAATTACTGGGGAACTGCCCAGAGGTGCCTACAAAACATGCAACAGTCAATCTGTTGTTCCAATTGGGCGTCTCCATAAACAAAAAAGTCAAGCCTGGTGCCCAGCCAAGTAAAGCAGTTTCAATGGATTGTTTTTCTCCCACAGATTCCTCATCTTGATAGATATCCATCATCCAGCTCTCCTTTCTGGAAACATTTCGACAGGGGGCGTGGTGAACCTCGACTCGCCCATCGATCCGCCTTGCTTGACGCTCGATCGTCGGCTCCGGAAGTGATGTCACGCGTTGCATATGTTACACGTCACTGCCCCCCATCCCCCCGCACCCTCATGCTTCAGTTTCTTTTTTACACACACTTTTATGCTGCAAAAGTCCCTGCATGAGAGAGCCAGGAAACTGGCTCTGGGCCGACCGCCCTCTAAATCTCTGGCACGGTCTGGTCTGGTCTGAGGCTGAGATTGAGGAGCCCACCCAAGAAGGGTGAAGACAGACATCGGAAGAAACAAAGAAATTGTCCCACTCTACGAGCCATTTTTCTTCCTCACGGAAGAAGCAACGCCACCACTATCGGCGGGAATCGAGCTAGTCTTCGGAATGAGTTATGCCCTCGAAGGGACCCACCACTTGCAAAGAGTGGGAACGTTTTGAACAAGAAATGCTATGCTTACCATGTTTAAACAGGGGTTGTCGGCATGGTTTCCCCCTCCCTCCGACCAGCAAGCCATGGCAGAAAAAGCAGCGCTCGACAACCCCGACCCCACGCTAGCCACTGAATCGACGTCGATCAAGCCTTCCGGCTTGACAAAAAAGACCGGATAAACGCATTTGGAAAGCCAGCTAAAAGCTGCCTCCCACAGCGACAATCGTCCGTCGGAGCAGTCGGCGGCAAAAACTATACCATTGATGGCACAGGCCGCTCTGCCAGCTTTCAAAGCCATTGCTTCAGGGGACAAACCTTTAGCGTCGACTGCCAACGACAATTCTTTTCAGCCTCTATCGAGGTCAGGGTTTTTCGATTCTATGCGGTCCATCTTGGGCGCGACCAGCCCGATGACCACAATGGCGTCGACCCAATTTACATGGGAACTGGCAGTGTTGATTATTTCGACGATCAAGCTGATCTAATGGCACTGGCCCAAGGGCTACAAGATGCCAGTGGTCTAGACACGTCTCCAGACCTTGATATGCAGCAACGCCAACCCTACATTCATGCTAATGTTAAGTATAGGGCATTGGTAGAGAGGGTTGTAAAAACCCTTGGGCTGATATCGTCCACTACACCCCTTCAGGGTTACAACCTGACAGACATCCTAGATGAGGGTCTGACAGTTCACCCTAACATGCCTTTCAATCGGGCCATCGCAGACCCCTTAGCCTCTTTATGGCAACACCCTTGCACGTCTCCCACGCATGAATGCTTTGCCTCGAGGGCCAAAGCCCATAGGCACTATGTACCCTATGGCAGAAAAGCACAGCTCCCGCAAGCCAGGCCGGGACAGAGGCGTTTCTCATGTCCCGGAAGGGGCAGATGGGCTTCTAGAGGCCAACGGGCAGCAGCGGGGAGTAGCCACGCCTTACCGACACCTCCCACGACTTACCGGTTGGTGGACGGTTGGCAGGGCATTGGCCCCAGTGGCAGGAGATTACCTCTGATGCCTGGACCCTGCAAACAGTTCGGTGGGGTTATTGTCTGCCCTTCTTAGAAAGGCCACCGAAATGACCCCCACCTGCCTCAATCCAACCGGGACAGGAGCTCCAGGAAGAACTAAGAGCCTTGTTGTCAAAGGGTGCCGTGGAAGACGTACCTCCCGAACAGAGAAGGTTGTGCTGGTATTTTCTGGTACCCAAGAAGGCAGGAGCACTCCGTCCCATTCTGGACCTCAGGGCCCTGAACAAATTCCTGAGGAAAGACAAGTTCAGGATGGTGACGTTTGCGAGAGATTCTCCAAGCTCTCGACCTTCAAGACTGGCTGGTGTCAATAGACCTACAGGATGCTTATTTCCATGTGCCTATACATCAATAGCATAGGAAGTTCCTACGGTTTCTCATAGGGGACAAGCACTGTCAGTTCAAAGTGCTGCCCTTTGGGTTGACCTCCGCTCCGAGCGTCTTCACCAAGCTCAAGGCGGTAGCCGCGGCTCACCTCAGGAGATCGGGAGTCCAAGTATTTCCTTACCTGGACGACTGGCTGGTCCAGGGGAAGTCAGCGGGGCAGGTTTTGTCCCATCTGGATAACACCTGTCTGCTCCTGTACAGGCTGGGCTTCTCCCTGAACTTGAAGTCCCACGTGACACCAGTCCAAAAGCTCCAGTTCATGGTAGCAGTCCTAGTCACTCAGATAGGGAAGGCTTTCCCACTCGAAGAGAGAGCCGGAAGCATAGAGCAAATGGTACATTTGTTCTGGAACTACGCCACTTTACCAGCGGCTACCTTCCTCTACCTCTTAGGTCTCATGGCCTCCTGTATTTTTCTAGTGCTAGAGGCCAGGCTGCGCATGAGATCCCTCCAGTGACTCTTACGAGATCAATGGCCTCAGTATCTGGTAGCCCTCACGGATCCTCTCCATGTGTCCAACCAAGTGGTCCTCGACCTAGGCTGGTGGGACAGCCGCAGCAACCTTATAGCAGGGGAACCCTTCTGGCCCCCTTGGCCTCAGACCCGGGTGGGATGCATCATTGAAGGGTTGAGGCGCTCACTGCGACGACTTGCAAGCGAGCAGCCTTTGGTCCACAACATAAGCCAAGTGGCTTATCAACAGACTACAGTTGCGAGCCATCAGGCTAGCCCTGAAGGCTTTTGCCCCGTCTCTAAGGGGAAGCATGTCCTCATTCTGACGGACAACACGGTGGCCAAGCACTACTTGAACAAACAAGGTGGTGTGCACTCCCATCCCCTTTGCACAGAGGCGATGCTACTGTGGTTCTGTTTGCTAGAGAACAAAATCTCGGTCTCAGCAGTTCATCTGACGGGGACAGAGAATGGTTTGGTGGATGCTCTGAGCACGGTCTCGTACAAGTGGGAAGTGTGTCAGGAAGTCCTGGAAGAGGTCTTCTCTCTATGGGGTACCCCAGCGGTGGATCTGTTCGCGCACAGTCCAACAGGAAATGCGAACAGTTTTGCTCGAGGGGAATTCCCAGCGAACAGTGCACTGGGGGATGCGTTTCTTGTGGACTGGACCTACTCTCTCCACTATGCTCTCCCCCCAGCCCCTGATTCCCATCATTCTTTGGGTTCTCAGGAGGTTGAAGCGATTCCGAGCGACCATGATCGCCCCGGGACTGGACGAGAAGAACGTGGTACTCCGATCTCTTGTATCTGACCATCTGCCCACCTCGCTAGTTGCCTCAGCTCCCAGATAGCCCTACCCAGTTGGAAGGTCAGGCGCCTCACCCGATTTCAGATTCCCTCAATCTACATGCGCGGCTCTTGAGGGGATGAGATATGATTACTGGGACCTCTCGAAGAAGGTGCTTATGGTGTTGCTGGCAGCACGCAGACCTTCTACTAGATCGCTGTACACGTGCAGGTGGCGAAGATGTGGGGCATAGTGCAGAGAAAGCGAGATTGACCCCATCTCTTGCCACACCACTACAGTGATGGAGTTCCTTCTGTTACTGGCCTCAGCAGGCATTCAGGTTACCACAGTCAAAGGGTATTTGGCGGCCTTGGCTATGTTCAAAAGGCCCCCGGATTAGGGTTCTTTCTTCACTATTCCGATAATAGCCCAATTCCTGAAGGGCCTTCTTAATACATTTCCGCCTACCCCTTTTGTTCCAGATTGGGACCTTAATCTGGTTTTGTCCTTTTTGATGGTGGCTCTGTTTGAGCCTGTGCATTCCTGTTCTTTGAGGCTGCTGTCCCTTAAAACAGCCTTCTTGGTTGCAATCACGTCAGCCAGGAGAGTTAGTGAGCTACAGGCATTATGCTACAAGCTGCCATTTTTTAGTTTTTTTAGAGAAAAAGTTTCTCTCAAAGTCAGGCCTGGCTTCCTTCCAAAAGTTGTTTCTGAATTCCATCTTTCACAATCTATTGATTTGCCTGTGTTTTAGCCTCCTTCACACGCCTCGAAAAAAGAGGAGCGTTTTTACCGTCTTGAACCTAAAAGAGCCTGGAGCTTTTATGTTGGCTGTACAGCTGAGTTGCGGAAGATGGACAATGTCTATCTCGCAAGGGTCTCGCCATAAAAAAAACACTTTCACGTTGAATTGTTTTATGTATATCTGAATGTTACCAGTCGGCAGGTAAAGAACTTCCACCAGGGATCAGAGCGCATTCAACCGGGGGGGTTTCAGCTTCCACAGCCCTATAGAGGGTTGTTCCTGTTAGGGACATTTGCTTTGCGGCCACATGGTCTTCCTTACACACGTTCACCAAGCATTATGCTTTGGATGTTGCCCGCAGCGCTGATGCATGTTTTGGTTGGGCAGTTCTGTAGAACCTACTTATTTAATACTTTCTGCCCTCCTCCTTTAGCTTAAATGCTTGGGGAGTCTATCAAGATGTGGAATCTGCGGGAGAAAAGCAATCCATTAAAGTAGAAATTACTTATCGTAATGATCTTTCTATGGATTCTTCTGTTATGATATGTTAAGCATATTTGTAAAGTGCACGGTCAGCCTAGGGTATCATGGCGCTAGAGTGAGGTATTCCCAGCCAAGGAACCAAGCAAGAGCAGCTTAAAATAGGAAAGTTTTAACAGCCTTTCTAAAGGCCAAGTAGTTAGAGATTTTTTTTAAATGGCCAATGGAAGTTCATTCCACAGTTCAACAGCTGCTATAGAGAAGGCCCCTCCAATCTGAGCACGATTGTAGATGGGGACCGTCAACAGGTCGGCAGAGGCAGAACGCAGTGTCTAACGAGGAAAAAAGCATGTAAATTTGGCCTGAAGATATTCTGTGCTTTGATCATGAAGAGCGCGGTGAACGATGGATAGTGCTTTAAAATTGACTCGTTGAGTCACCGGGAGCCAATGCAAGGCTCGAAGAACCTGTGATATATGGGCTCCATACAGCGAGCCTGTTGCCATGCGAGCGGCCAGATTTTGAAGTCGTTGCAAAGGTTTGATCAAGCCCTTAGGTTGTGCGAAGTAGAGGGAATTACAGTAATCAAGCCGTGAGATCACCATGGCAGCCACCACAGGAGGACAGATGGGTGCAGGAATCATGGGAAGCACTTTAAGTGTTTTTAGTTGGAAACGGCCGAATTGACACACAGCTGTTACTTGCTTGCCCATAGAAAAGGATGCAGATAGTACTACACCTAGGTTTTTCACCTTGTCCACCGGAATAGGGAGAGGACCCGAAGAGAGAGGCCACAAGGAAGACGCCGAGAGTCTAGGGTCAGGGGGTAGCCCACCACCAGCACCCCGGTCTGGTCTCTGTTCAGTTTGAGCCAATTGTGGTTCATCCACTCCCCCACGGCCGCCAGGAGCCCCCGCAGGCACTACGACATCTCAGCCCTATCAAGATCTAATCGAATCAGGATCTGGGTGTCGTCGGCAAACGAGTAGCACCTGACACCGAAGGAGTGGATGAGACGCAAAAGGGCCCAAATGTAGATGTTAAAAAGAATCGGAGACAGGGAGGAGCCTTGCGGCACTCCACAGCTGAGATGACAGGGAGCTGAAAGATAAGGGGGCATCGCGAGAGACTGGGTACGATCTGCCAGGAATGACGTGAACCAGGCTAGTACCTGCCCATATATTCCCATCTGGGCAAGACGGGACAACAAAATGGGATGGTCGACAGTGTTGAATGCTGCTGAGAGATCCAACAAAATCAGGGTACCCACTCCACCTGCGTCCACCAGCCTGGCCATATCATCCTGGACGGCGACCAGAACACTCTCTGTGCCTCTACAATCTGGTCGGAAGCCAGATTGAGCAGAATCAAGCAGACACAAAGACTCAGGAAATATAGAAAGTAAAGGTGACACCAGTGATTCTAGAAGTTTAGAGAGAAAGGGAAGGAGAGAAATAGGACGGAAATTAGACAGAGTGGCGGGGTCCAAGGAAGGCTTCTTCAGGAGAGGAATCACCCTGGCAGCCTTCAATTCTAGAGGCACTAGCCCAGGCTGACAGGAGTTATTAATAGCTACCATGATCTCCGTAAGGAGGTCCGGGGAGATCTGTTTCATGACTGCCAGCGGAAAGGCATCCGAAGGAGAGCATGATTTTATTTTTAGAATGGCAGTCAGTACAGATTCTTCAGAGAACCTAGAAAAAGCAGACCAGGGCTTACTGGGGCCTCGGGGTGAGAGGAGGGATTTTCTGTAGGTAGGGCAGTGGCACAATTCCTGAGTGAGAATAACTTTAGTAGTCAACTTTTCAGATGAAGAAAGTGACTTGACCGTAGAAAAAAGAGCTCTAGGTTGGCATAGAGATGACTCAATTATTTAGGTTATATACGCTAATTTGGCTGCTTTGATGGCTACTGAGTATTCTATTGAGCGGGCCTTATATCGTGTTTTTTAGTGGGATCGTAGGCCTAAGGCCATTTTCGCTCTGCCTGTCTTAATTCAATCCGAGCATCCTTTAGGTGGTTCGAGAACCAGGGCTCTGAAGGCAGTCTGCAGGGTTGGTCCAAACGCAGGGGAGCCACCACATTAGCTGCCTCCAGTAATGCCTGGGAGAGGAGAGAGAGCGAGGCTACAGGAGCTGACCTGCACTTGCCGCTCCTTCTCCTTTCTCCCACAGATTGCTTTTTATTGCCCCTCCCAGTCGTCCCCGCTCAAAGTATTGTGGCTCAACGCTTCCAAGTGTGAAAGACTTTGGTGATGGCTCTGGTGTGTCTGTTTTCACTCATTGTTCTTTCCAAAAAAACATTTTTATTCTCTAATTATATGGGATCACCCTGTTGGGATGTATCCTTTTTGTTAGGTTTTTCACAGGCTAATTAACCTACTCCCATTGGTCTTCGTCTGCAGCGTTCAACCACGAGGGAAAAAGGGAGGAACTGAAGCATGGGGCATAGTGAGGGGTGTATATATACAAGGCCTGACGTCACTTCCGGAGCTGACCATCGGTCACTGAGCAAGGCGGATCGACGGCCAAGTCGAGGTCCACTACGCACCCTGTCAAAAAGTTTCCAAACAGCAGAGCTGAATGATGGATATCTAGATGAGGACTCTGCAGGAGAAGAATTCATAGAAAGATAATTATGGTAAGTAATTTCTCCTTCTGGGGGCACTAATCGAAACAAAAGACGGGCTAGTCTTCCCCTCCGAAGAGGGGGTTCAAAACATGTCGTTTCAAACACCTCAGTATGTAGACAGTCGTCAGGTGATGGTACGAAAGGCAGTGCAATGCGCCTGCTAAGAATGATGGCTTCCTGCATCTACCTAGGCCTCAAAGCACTTCAAGCCTTCTAAACTCAGTTTGCTCATAAAACAGTCCTAGTCCTCACAGTCAGTACAACAGGCATGTATTATGTAAACAAACAGGGGGACACAATCTCCTGGGCTGTCCAAACTAGCCCAGAAAATCTGGCTGTGGGCACTACATCACAACATGTTTCTAGTGGCACAACATGTTGCAGGGGATGTGATGAGCAGGAGTACAATGCTACCCTTTGAGCACGAGTGGCAACTAAACACAGACTTGCTAAACTCCATCTTTCTGGAGCCAATGTAGAAGAATCCTTGACAAAACCAGAGAGACTGCAATATCGCTAGAGGTAATGGTGAAACACACATCTACATCTTCCTGTGCATTCTTGGCATCCTTTTTCTCAGATGGCCATGGCTTCAGACACTATACTTTCGTGCATAGGGGAAAAACCGATTTTTCGGTTTGCCTCTCTACCTATTGGGTGAGCTGAGTTTACGTCTGACCGGAGTTTCTGTATAAGAGAAGTCGTCCTGCAGCCATGCCTCAGAGATCCTGGAGAAATCATGCAAGTCGCAAAGTATCCTGCTCAGTTGTGAAGACTGTGGACCTGTCCTAAGAAGGCCTGGCGACCAACTTTTGCTACAGTCCCGGTGGAGCCATGCCCGAGTGGTGATCTTCAGTGGCGCTTCGACCCTTGGAGGGGTTGTGACGAACCATTCTCGACGTTGGCACAGTGTCCTGAGACAAAAAGCCTTCAGAAGTGGACCACCCAGTGGCTGGCCAGCTAGAACGTTGGGCTACTGCATTGCAGACTTTGCTGTTTTTTGGCCCAGAACTTTGGGGACCGCCAATTTGTCCTACAAGAGTCATCTCTGCGAAATGTCAGCGTCCCAGCATTCAAGGGACTGAAGATACGAGGCTGACTATGACCGCGCCAACTGCATGCCCTCCTGTCTCCATGCAGCGGTGACAATCGCCAGAAACTGCTTTTCATGCATCAAGTTGTGTGCTGAGAGGAGGCCTGCACCCGAGTGAGCTGCATTCTTCAACTGGAACACATTGCACCAGCATCTGTAGCTGACCAGGGATTCAGTCGAACTTGCAACTCATGGGCACCGAGATTCAGAAGAAAAGGCGGGAAGCACGACCTCTGACAACGCTCTGAAGATCTACCAAATCCCAAGAGAAACCAGACTACGGGTGGTGAGTTACATTTGTACTTACCTGAACTCCTATCTCCCCTTTTAAAAGTTTTCAATACAATAGTTTGGCTTTGCCATTGCTTTGCCATTGCTTGTTTGCGCACGCACTCTGACAGCTGGAGATAGTTTTATTCAGTAGAATAGAAACTTACCTGACCTCTGGAATAAGACCCTCCTCCTCCTTGAACTTTCAGGGCACAAGACCCCGGTCAACTTGGGGTTGGACTTCTATAGTTAGGGTGTTTACTCTTGTGGACTGCCATTATAAATCTAACCATACCTTTCCTTTTGGTATTGTGGGGTGGGGAGTATTGTGGTTTTATTCAACTCGCTACTCAGACTGTACTCAGACTGTATATGTTACTCTTGCGTCCCATCCCCTTTACTCCATACTGCATGGGCATCCCTTCCTAGGGACGGGAGACGGAACCTTTTTCACCAGAAAAAACCTTCCCCTTTAAATGTACAGGCGGGTGCGGCCCTGGGAGCATGCGCTACCCTGACTCCGCCCACCGGCGCCACACCGCAGTTCCCTTTTCCGCATCGACGGGAACGGGCCGATTTCACCAGCGCTCCTGGGTTTGGCCTTGCCATGTAATACCACGCGCTCTTCCCCGGATTGTTCTTCTATCTTTTTGTCTTTTATTTGTCATCTAGGCACTTGGTTCTCTGGTGTCACGCTCCTCCCTGGTGCATGTCGACTTCAGCAGGTGTCCAGCCTGCGAGGGGCTCTTTGCTACATCCGAACCCCACGCTCTTTGCCTCTGCTGCCTTGGCCCGACCATGGCTGGGAAGGTTGTACCGCGTGCGACGCACTGACTTAACACACTCTGAAGAACAGGCTAGCTAGGTGGAGGGAGCTCTTCGAAAGGTCGCCTCCAGAGGGCTTGAAGAACTTAGTCAAAAAAGAGATTGAGGCCCAAGGGAGGGCCGCTATTTTCCATCGCACCCTTGGATTCTTGTACCAGCACACACACTGAGGCTAGTCCAGCTACTGGCCTCATGGCCCAAGGGGTCATCAGATCCTTCCAGACACAGTGCTGAGGGACCACAAGGTTCTTTTACTGGGTGTAAACCCGAGTGTCTATGCCCTAGTACCAGCTCGATGTCTGAGGGGGAGCCTGCACGCAGCACTACCGGCGACACCACCAAGGGCAATACGCCTTCCAGACCTAGACCTGAGGTGCAGGGGGAGGCCTCTCGCTCCACCACCAAGAGCCTTGAAGGAGGCCGGCCCCAGGGAGCCATGCACCACGACTTTGGCACATAGCTTGACAAAATGGCTGCCGGGCCAGACAACATGGCCTCTCATACTCCTAGGAACAGAGCAGGCGGGTGAACAAGTTTCAAGGTGGGACTGGTGTCACCCAGGTACGTGGCCTTCAGTTTATCCATCAGCGGCAGGGGAGTTGCTAGGTCTGGAAAAGACCCGGGGCTAAGCTGATGTCGGAACTGTTGGGACTGGGGGCTAGCTAGTCTTTTGGCTGTAGCTCCTGAGATTCTATCCGGGGCTACAACCAAAAGATCAGGGGCTATAGCCCCTTTAGCCCCCCCCCCCTAGCAACGCCTCTGATCAGCGGTGTAGGGCAGGTTCCCCCTGCAACCTAGGCAGAGTGCGCTCCGGCCCCAGCAGCCCCCAGCCACTCCGTCAATATCTCCTGCCATCTCTTCAGCCTCCTAAAATAGGTTCTTTGAAAGGTTCCTGGCGCTGATGCAAACCCCCCAGATGGGGGCCATCCTGTGGGATACAGTCAGGGACTTGCACCCTCCGGTCTCCCCACCGGCGCCCATAGTCATTCCTCCCATGGCTCCGGCACCGCTGGGCCCAGCGCAGCCCCCACTGCCCCTGCCGGCTCCTTTGATTCCGGCTCCCCTGCCTCCCACAGTTCATGCGGTTCCACAACAGCATATGCAGCAGCCTCTGGCTCCGGTCCCCACACAGCAGCCCACAGCGCCCAGCACTCCTCCACCTACTCCAGACCAGGTGGACACAGACAAGGAGGAGAACCCTGACACCCCGTCGTCAGCGTAGGCCTTCCACGACAGGCTTGCAGGTTTGGCAGAATATTTGGCCCTTCCTCAACCCGAGGTAGAGCAGCCCGAGGAGGGGGGTCTTGGCAGAAGTCCTCACCCTACGACCCCCTACCAAAACGGGTATCCTGATGCAGAAAGACATTGGCAAAAAAAGGCTGGCTCAAGCCACACTGAAGTGGCCCCCGAGAGTCCCTCGGATGTGGAAACAAGGCACAGCCACCACACAGGAATGGATACACCAGACACGAGGTTCTTTTCCCAAAATCTAGGGTTTTATTGCAATACAAAGAAGTCCCAGTTGGCCAAATGGTCCCACGCCCCGCGACGTGTGTCTAACAGACCTCGGGGGACGCAAGAGAGTGCCAGACGTGCATCAGTTACAAATATACAAAAGGAGCACCTTACAATCAGCAATGACACAGTATGACACATTTGATGCCGCCCCCAATTCATTTCCCTTTGAATTAGAGGTGATGATTGACCAATGTGACGAATATGACACCTTAGACCACCATATTTAGTAACGGTTTGCAATCTCCAATTTTACAGACACCATTCTTTGTTTGCGAGAACACAGCATTTCTGTTTTCCATGGGCAAGCTGCACGTAGGAGACTGGCACATACCAGGCCTCACTATCTCTAAGTTTCGATTCTCGCTCTAGAGGTCACCCCGCTCTCCGGGGCCTCACTGGGCTCAGAAAGGGGGGCCGTAAAGAAGAGCATAATTCAGCTCTTTAAATGCTAGTTTCATACATTGCTATTCTTTCAGGAGACTAGCTGGCATTCGTGTACTGATTAAATGCCTTGCTCCCTGTCTTCCAAGGATATATGAGGGAGGGAATCGGGCATATCTGTCTGGCTCTCCAGTGTAATGTTTCAACATGTTTCTTAGCCTTGGACCATTAAAGCGAAATAATATCTACAGCAAAGCAGTTTTACATGAGGCAAAGTGGCAACGTTAGCGAGAGCAGAGAGAAAACAAAATGGCGATTCTGATCATCTTAAAATGGCCTCACTCTAGTTGAACTAAAAGCTATGCAATAACTAATGAGTATATATTCTTAGCACTGTAAATGAGGCGATTGGTCTTCGGCCAACCAATTATCATGTATTTCCTTCCACTCAAGGGGTGTTTAGTTTTTCTGGACTGACAAACCCTCCTCTTGGCCGTATGCCAAACGCCTCATCCATACATTGCATCCTCCTCTGACCAAGTATTTGGATCAGATTCGGAATCGGATTCAAATTCTTACTCATATACGCTTGTTGTCTCCTCCTTATTATTATCAATGTCGATTGCCATAAATTCTTTAATAGTTTCAGATTCATTACTATTGTGAGTGCTTGGTTTAGTAATTGTTTTTCGCTCCATCACTTGTACACATTCTTCCCTAATTTCAGTACATACTATGGGGAGACAATGTATGCAACAACAACATGTCATGAATATTCCTAGGATTGCTACTAGGATTGCAAATAGCTTCCATCCCCAGGACCGCAACACTCCCCAAAACCATGAGCTTATGTTTAGTTCCCAACCTCCTTCAGGGGGGTGAAGATCAGAGCTTAACACATGCAATTTTCTTATTGCTTCAAAAATCGTGGGGGTGGAGTCACTTACAAATACGCAACACGCAGATCCCACAATTTTGCAAACGCCGCCACGATCAACTAAGATTATATCAAGGGCCATTCTGTTTTGTAGTGACATCAATCTAATTCCTTTTTCTTCAAGGGTCATATTATATAATATATCAGTGGTTCCATTTATTGTTTCTTCCAGTATTCTAGACAGTCTTATGTTATAAGAGTTTATCGCCTGGCCCCAAAATGGTACAAATGATTTTGCTATGTCTTCTGCAATCAACCCATCTTCACTAATCCGGCGGGATCGTGACCTGGTCAATCTGGCTATATCTGCTGTTTTTGAAAGGAACACCCAGGAAACAGAAAACCTAACTAACAAGTGCCTCCCCAGTTTCTAGGTAACCAATGATATGCTTTTTGTCCACATATGAAATACACAGGATCTCCTACATATACTGGTTCTACCTCTTCATCAAGGAATGCTATATTTCTGCATTTAGTAAATGTCCCCACCTCAAAGGAGCCCCTCTTCTGTAGGCAAAACGGAACAGAACATGGATTATAATTCACTGTATAGGAGGGGGGTTCCGCATCCTTATTCACTTCTGGGTTCATATGAAACGTGATCACAGATGATTTATAGGGCACAAACTATCTATCTTGTGGCATTATTGCTGGTGTAATTAGTCGTGCTTTATGGAATATGGCGCAGCCCACCGGTTTTCATAATCACTTCCTCGAATTCATTCATGTTTGTTTTGTCTAGTTGACCAGTTTCACTTTCGTTCCATTTCCCATAATATAGGGCGCTTAGAGAGGCATAGCATGCAGAGGTCAATGGCAGGGGTTGTACATATCATCCTATTCCTTTAGCACCATGTTGAGGCAAATGGGCACAAACCCAGCAATTGTTTTTTCTTAGGATTGACTGTGTCATATTCATTATTAATAGCAATGTGTTGTTCCCATATCCTTCCCTATGTCTCTCTTCCATTGGGGACAAGGTATAGGAAATCACATGGACTGGGCTTTCTGTTGTGGAAATGTTCATAATGGGCAAAAGTACTTCAAGAGGGTGCATTTCCTCTAGGTACCATAACACTGATATGGTCAACAATGGGGCTAATATACCCATTATGCACATTACTATGGTTAGACCCAGCATACAATTCTTTTTACCATGTCCTTTTTCCACCTTTTTATGTACTACGTTTAACTCTCTATCAGCATTGGTGCAAGAGGGGGCATTTGCTGGTCCGACATTCTTCTCTCGTCCTTCTTCTTCCGCCTTCCTCGTCGCGAATATCTTTTGTTCTTGTGCTTCTCAGGATGTTGAAACAGTTAAATCAATGTCTACAGTTTTTCTATGCCAGTTTGCTATCTGCCTTGATCGCTTATTCATTCGGCAAGGCCTTCGTGCATTTTGCACATCGCTCTACAATTTCAGAGCAGCTGCCTTTGTACCACGTGCGCCCCGCTTGTTCGCTCAGGTTCCTGACACATGGATTTAGCACCGAGGAGTTGCGGTTCGTGAGCTGTCTAATTTGCACAACTCTTACGCCACCCTCCTCTAGGCCTCCGTTTCCCACTTCATCTGAAAATAGGAACCAGAGGCAAGAAATTCACAAAAAGATGAAAATGTGATCACTCCTTTTTTCAGCTTCGCAGGTTGTACCTATTTGCTCCTGGTACCGTGTGATCAACAAATAGTGCGGGTGCACTTCCGGTCTCAAGCTCGGAGCCAGCCTGGGGCACAATGGCAGATGATGATGGGTGCCCAGGCGACAATGCAGGCTGTGGCGCAACAGTAGATGGTGGGCGCCACAGAGATATGCGCTTGATGTCCGTCAGCAGAGATGCAGAATCTGCTGGACAACGTTGAGGCACTCTTTGGTCTTCCGATTTTATGGCAATCTCATCAAGCTTTGTTTCACGATCAGGCAACTTCCGCGGCAAAGGACTGGCAATGACATTTTTCGTTTCTGGAACCGCTGCTGTCTCTTTCTGGTCTTTGTCCCGATCAGTTGACGTGTCAAATGTCGATGGGACTTTCTTGGCGTGCGTGGCATGGATCCACGCCTTGCGTTCATCCACGCGTAGTGCTGTCTGCGTGGTTTTTACTAACAGATTACAGTAATCGCTGAGTACAGGGTATTCTACCTCTCTCATTCTTTTTGGCTGAGGTGCGCACCACACAATCGCTGGTCTCCTCATTATAATTTCATAGGGAGAGAGCCCAGTTCTGGCCTGCACTGACGTTCGCATACACAGTAACGCTATTGGTAATGCATCTACCCAACTTAGTTTGCTGCCTGCACAGATCTTACTAATTCTGGACTTCAAGATTCCGTTATGCCGTTCAACAAGACCGGCCGAACTCGGGTGTCTCGAACAATGGAATCGTTTATCGATCTGTAATCCTGCACAAATCTGCAGTATCACTGCACCCACATAGTGCGGACCATTGTCCGACCATATGACACGGGGCAGACCAAAACGAGAGAAATACTCTTTTAGCATTACTTTCCCGTGCTCATAGCTGTGCAGTCTTTCGAGGGATATGCTTCCACCCATTTACTAAATGCACATATGATCACTAGAACATACTTCAGATTTTGGCATCTCTCCATTTCTATGAAGTCAAAATGAATCACTTCGAATGGCATAGAGGGAGGTCCCAAACTTCCTGTTGGAGTCACCGTTCCCTTTCCCACATTATATTGTAAGCACGTAATGCAGTTTTGTACCAGCCTCTCGGCATTCTTTTTTATAAAGGATTTTTCCAAACTCTGGCTAAATGTTGGACCATTTTCTTCGCACAGATGTGTGTGGGACTGTGAGCCATTGTTACCACTGCGGTTACATAAGCGTTTGGCAGCATCCAATATCTGCTTTTCTTGTCCACCCAACAACCCTCCAAATCCAGTTCTGCAGAGCCCTTAGCCATTCCTGTATTTCGTCGGCGGTAGCTTCCGCTTGCATCTCTCTAACAGTTACAATTCCATTTTCTATCATACAGGGCACTTCCTCCGATTGTACTGTTAACATTCTTGTGTTTAAATCAGGGCAGTTTGCTTCGCAATTCTGTCTGCAAATGCGTTTCCTTCTCCTACTTTGCATGTCACTTTTTTATGCGCCTCGCATTTCATTATTGCCAGGTTCCTTGGATACGTAAGTGCAGACAGTAATCGTACAATCAAAGGACCATTTTGAATTTTAGCCCCATGGGATGTTAAGAACCCTCTCGCGGCCCATAATCGGCCAAAGTTATGGACTACGCCAAAGGCGTACTGGCTATCAGTGTAGATATTTACACTCAGGTTCTCTGAAATTTCACAAGCTCTTGTTAAAGCAATTATTTCTGCTGCTTGGGCGGAGTTATAAGGAATTCTTTTACTTTCCACAACACTTTTCAATGTCGTAACAGCGTATGCGGCAGTTGATGTGCCGTCAGGTAACTTAAAACAGGAGCCGTCACAAAACTGTTCCCGTTCTGGTTCTTTCAATGGTGTGTCACTCAGATCAATTCTCCCTTTTGTTTCTTCATCAGTAACCATTAAACAATCATGTGGAGGCAATTCATTCCCACCAATGTTTTCCCCGGGCATTGGCATTAATTCTGCTGGATTCAAAGCGCTACACCTCATAATTTGGATGTGGGGCGCGAACAATACAATTTCATATCTAATCAATCTAGCAGAGGTGAGGTGTTGCGTCTGCGTTCTATTTAGTAGAACATCTATGGCATGTGGCACTATTAAAATTAAGGTGTGCCCAATACCATCCCTTCTGTTTGTTTCACTGACGCAGCAGCCGCTGCAACAGCTCGCAAACATTGTCGTAGTGCGCGCTACAGGGTCTAGCGCAGAGGAAAAATAGCCGCATGGCCTATTTCTTCCACCTTGTTCCTGTGTTAAGACAGACAACGCGCATCCTTCGTTCTCATGCACAAATAGCGTAAAAACCTTTTCATAATTCGGTGTGCCCAAAACTGGAGCAGAACTCAAAATGGTTTTTAGCGAATCAAATTCTTTCTGACATTCTTCTTTCCACTGCAAAGTCACCACAGCATCCTTTTTTGTCAATTCCACCATTGGTTTCACAATTAAAGCGAAGTTCACAATCCACTGATGGCAATATGAAACCATCCCTATTATCGCTCTCACACCTTTCTGTGTCGTTGGAATAGGCATACCAGAAATGCTCTTTATTCTTTCTGGCGTTAATCTTCTCCCTTCATTTGAAAGTAGGTAACCTAAATAAGCTACTTCTTTCTGACAGTACTGGAATTTCTTTAGGCTTGCTTTATGGCCATGCGCAGCTAGATGGGTCAATAGCAAAATAGTACCTTTTTTACATATCTCTTCTGTATCAGCAGTGATTAGTAAATCGTCAATGTACTGTAGCAATACACAGTCTGCTGGTAATTCGAACATGTCCAACTGTTCTTTCAATGCTCTACTGTATATGCTTGGACTTTCAGTATAGCCTTGTGGTATGCGTGTAAATGTGAATGATCACCCACGTAGAGTGAAGGCGAATAAATACCCGCTTTCTTTGTGTACTGGAATGCTGAAGAAAGCATTTTTTAAATCGATCACACTAAAGTATTCTGCTGACGCAGGGATCATTGTCAAAATCGTAGTGACATCTGGCACTAATGGGAATTGGGGATCTACCACTTTGTTCAGCGCACGGAGATCAATTATAAAACGGTACGGTACCTCATTCCCCCCTTTCTTGTACACTGGAAGAATGGGGCTGTTACATACACTACCTGTAATTTCTTCAATCACTCCCAATTTCACTAAATCAGAAACAATACGTTTCAATCCTTTTGAGATTTTATACTGTGGAATATGTGGTAACGTTATTCCTTCTTTTAATGTAATTTTTACTAGCTCTATTTTCAAGCATCCCACATCATTGTCATTCATGGCCAAAATGCAAGTTGGTACCTTACTCAATTCCCTTGTTAAGGGTTCCGTCATAAATTCAGAAGTCAGCATAGTCTGGGGAGAAATAGTCAAAAATACCCCATCTGGTGTACAATGGATAACTGCACTCAGTTTTTTCAATAGGTTTAATCCTAAAAGATTTTCTCCACAATGCTCTGTTAACAGAAATGGACAATGTTCAGTAAAAGGCCCTATTGTCACTGCTACTGATTTGGACTCGGGGTTTATTACTGGGGTACCTGCAAACCCTACTGAGATATTCTGTCGCCCTGACAGAGGTATGTCTGGAACCAAGTGATGATCTATCAAGCACTTTTGTGCGCCCGTGTCTACGAGGAATCTATGCTCTTCATTCCCGATCTTCATCTCTACGTAGGGTCCTTTCTGATTCATGGGAATTGACAATGGTTCCAACCCCTGTCGTGGGCTGCCCTATTGGGGTAACAACACATCATCCGATGTGTAATCACCACTGTTATTATAGTACGCACCTGTCTGTGTATCAAAAATGGTCCCCCCTCTTCCTCTATTCCCAGGTTGCATACCCTGCTGATTTTGACTTTGAATAGGAGCATTGTGATTCTGAGCCTGGCCTTGATTCTGTGCACCATTCCCATGATTATTTTGGTGTTGTGGCATCTGATTTCTGTAGTGCCCTCTGTGCTGTCTTCTCTGCCCATATCCGCCTCTATTTTGCAAGTGCGGACATTGTGCCCGCCAGTGTCCTTCCTCTCTGCAATATGCACATTGATTTAATCCCAAAGGCCCTCCATGCATATTCGAGTTTCCCCTGCTTTGTGCATTTCCCCTTCCCCTGTTGTGTCCTGCTACCTGCTGTAGTAACACCCCTACTATCGTTCGCAGGGCTTCTATTCTTATTTGTAAGGGTACTCATTACATATCTCAATTATTTCCCCCTACCGAAGTCCTAGGGCTTGACATCCATCTCATCGTTTCCCGCACGCACACCTGCAATCTTTGCCTATCACCTATCTGTCCCGGTGGTGGCAATGATTTCTGCATATACAGTCCTGAGGCTCTCTTCCTGTTCCTCTCAATATTCTTTCTCCTATTCCCCGGTGTGGCAAGTACTTCAGAATATTCTTCATCCAATTCATTCTTCATTTCAAACAGTCGCTTCACATGCTCTGCTATTTCCTCATCCCTCCCTCTACAACGGGCTAGTGCATTCAAATCTAACAATCGTTGCGGTGGTAATTTCCCAATTAACTTTTTCCATTGTCCCGACAAATACTCCCCCATGCATTCCAACAATACATGTCTTTCGTTATTCCTTCTGAAGTCATACAGTGACGCTAGCGTGGATGCCCCCATCATTCTCGTCTATATACATTTCCGCCTGTTCTTGCAGCTCACGCTTTCTCTCTTTGCTGATCGCGCTGCGAGTCAGTCTTATACATTCATTCTGCTCAATTCCACTCATGGGAGGGGCGGTCGGAACAGTGGCACTCTCTTGATCAGAAGGTGCGGAGAGGGCAGTGAGAGTGGGATTCGCCTGCTGGGGCCGTGGTAATTGCAAAACACTCGGGGCTGGCTGGCTAGTGGGCAGTGCAGTGTCTGGTGCAGCCTGTGGCTGTGCTGGCTTGGGGAAGGGATGAGCAACGGGAGGGGGTTGAGCGACAGCTACTGACGTAGTCTGTTTAGTTTCACTCCTCGGGCCCTGTTTTGTTATAGTTAAAATTTTGTTTATTAATTCATCTGATGAGTGTAGCTCTCTTTGTGGATATATTTTTTCTATGTTTAATTCATCGCGTCGTCATGCCTTTGGCAAGCTATTACTCCACTCCTATTCTCCTCTTCCTCCTTCTCCTCAGCTTTCTCCGCCTTTGACTTATGCCTGCGCGCATGTTTCTCTCTACTTCTAAATCTGAGCATTGCTTCCCTCCTCCAGTCCCTAAGGATGTCAAGTGCCCCAGGCCGTGCTCTCTTACTTATCAACACCTTTTCCAGGTTATCTATACGTTCCATCTCAAAACTCCCATGGCTCGGCCACTCAAGATTTTCCTGTTTTCTGGTTTGCTTATGCCGAGTCTCGCAAAACATTATCGCTCCCATACCATACTTTATGTACATCTCATAAGCCGGCGTTCCTCCCGGTGGTGCTTCCTGGCCAGTTTCCAAAAATTGTTCACCGCAGCGGAAAAATCCTGCTAAGGTGGACAATACCCCAGGCATGTTTTAACCTTACCCTTGGCTAATCAAACTTACTCTGGGTGTTTGATTTTGCAAAATCAACTCTCAACCAATATCAGGATTAGCTACAATCGGGGCATGACTCACCTGATTAGTCAATTTGTCTTTTCAAGACACAATTTGT
The DNA here is from genome assembly GCF_040938575.1 of Ambystoma mexicanum. NCBI lineage: Eukaryota > Metazoa > Chordata > Amphibia > Caudata > Ambystomatidae > Ambystoma > Ambystoma mexicanum. Next base: position 628,863,844 of record NC_090922.1, on the reverse strand, counting down.
TCGTATACTGACGCAACCAATGACGTTGTGTCTGCGTATCTCGACTCTGCCTCATTTTCGGGACCCTCGCCTCCTTGTTCGCTAGCCAGGGATGTCGATCAGGGATCAGCGGTGTGCAGATCTGCAAAGGAGTCTCTCATCGCTTTTGCAGGGGCGCCCCGAACACCTCTTGATCCCGGCTCGATCGCTCCCGTCCTCGCCGTTCTTATCGCCTTCCTTATTTTGCAACGTACACAATGGAACAAGTGGGGGAGGGTCCCTATTCTGGCACCATCTTGAAGGGGCCCCTGAGGGACCCTCGGATGTGGAAACAAGGCACAGCCACCACACACGAATGGATACGCCAGACACAAGGTTCTTTTCCCAAAATCTAGGGTTTTATTGCAATACAAAGAAGTCCCAGTTGGCCAAATGGTCCCACGCCCCGCGACGTGTGTCTAACAGACCTCGGGCGACGCAAGAGAGTGCGAGACATGCATCAGTTAGATATATACAAAAGGAGCACCTTACAATCAGCAATGACACAGTATGACACATTTGATGCCTCCCCCAATTCATTTCCCTTTGAATTAGAGGTGATGATTGACCAATGTGACGAATATGACACCTTAGACCACCATATTTAGTAACGGTTTGCAATCTCCAATTTTACAGACACCATTCTTTGTTTGCGAGAACACAGCGTTTCTGTTTTTCATGGGCAAGCTGCACGCAGGAGACTGGCACATACCAGGCCTCACTATCTCTAAGTTTCGATTCTCGCTCTTGAGGTCAGCCCGCTCTCAGGGGCCTCACTGGGCTCAGAAAGGGGGGCCGCAAAGAAGAGTATAATTCAGCTCTTTAAATGCTAGTTTCGTACATTGCTATTCTTTCAGGAGACTAGCTGGCATTTGTGTACTGATTAAATGCCTTGCTCCCTGTCTTCAAGGATATGTGAGGGAGGGAATCGGGCATTTCTGTCCGGCTCTCCAGTGTAATGTTTCAACATGTTTCTTAGCCTTGGACCATTGAAGCGAAATAATATCTACAGCAAAGCAGTTCTACATGAGGCAAAGTGGCAACGTTAGAGAGAGCAGAGAGAAAACAAAATGGCGATTCTGATCATCTTAAAATGGCCTCACTCCAGTTGAACTAAAAGCTATACAATAACTGAGTATATATTCTTAACACTGTAAATGAGGCGATTGGTCTTCGGCCAACCAATTATCATGTATTTCCTTCCACTCAAGGGGTGTTTAGTTTTTCTGGACTGACAACACTTGGCCCAACCTGTCAATCAGCGCTGCAATGCCAAGTATAGACAGACAGAGGGGGATCCACTCTTGCGGTCGGCGCACCCTCAACCGCATTATTCAGTGAGTACTGCGGCGTCACTCTACTCTAAGCCTCAGTCATTCTCGGCCACCTCGTCCTCGGTGCTGCTAGGCAAGGAGAAGATCTTGGAGGCGTGCTGGAAGAAACTTTACTCCACTGCCTCCTTGCACCTGCATCAATTCAACGCTGATGCCATGCTGGCAACCGCTAACCAGAGCCTTTGGCGGGAAATAGCGGACTTCCTTCCAGAACTTCCAGTTCAGAGCCAAGCACTCTTCAAGGCGGGTCTAGGAGAAGCCAAGCTGGTTGCGCAGGACATCATGGAGTCCACCGTGGCCCACATCGATACCTCTGGGTGGGCCATCTGCATCGCTACGGACATGAGAAGGACGGTCTGCCTTTGGGCTACTAAATTTAACCCTGATATCCAGGAACGCATATTGGACCTTCGGTTCGAGCATAGTGACCTCTTCCACTCTACCACCGATGAGGAATTAGATAAAAAGAAAAACAGCTTGCAAACTGTAAAGTCTTTATCCTAACGAAGGCCACGCCCAAGGCATACACCCTGTCCCATCAACGCTCTGACAGGGGGCGGTCGTTCGGTGGGTTCCGGGGCTTGCAGGAACGGAGATCGAGACAAACTGACCCCGCTCACCTAGTCGGCACCGGCGCAAACAAAAAAGGGGAGGGGGTATAGAGCAAAGACTTCTTCCAGTCCCCCCCTCCTCTACAGCAGCCTCAAAAGGAAAGAAAGCAGGACGCGTCCCTTCGGGTACACGTGTCTCCAGGGGGGCAGGCTTGCCTTTCACGTGCAATTTTGGTGCCAGAACTTCGCAGACTATTGGACCCTCTCTGTAGTATCCTCAGGTTACCGCCTACCGGTCCCTTCTCCTCCTTCTTCCTCCCCTCCACTCCCACAGATTGGGACAGCAAATCTGTTGGCGGAGATCCGGTTGCTCGTGGAAGAAGTCCCAGCCTCCCAGAGAGGATTGGGCTTTTATTTCAGGATTTTCGCCATACAAAAGAAGAACCGGGCTGGCCTGACAGCTGTGTTGGATCGATCCACCTTCAACCGCAGCCAGAAATTCAAGATGGTAACGCCATCACTCATTGCGGAGACACTAAACAGGGCAGACTGGATGTGCTCCCTAGATCTGAAGGACGCCAATCTACACGTCTCGATTTGGCAGCCACAACGCTCCTTCCTGCCCTTCAGGATCAATGGCTGCCATTTCCAGTACAAGGTGCTACCCTTTGGCCTCGACTCAGCCCCCAGGGTATTCACCAGACTCTTGAATGCGGTGGCAGCCCTCCTCGGGGCCCACGGCCACCATGTCTACCCGTACCTGGGCGACTGGCTCGTCAGGGTGAGATCTCAGGCGGGGGTTACCCACACTTCCTCCGCACTTATGAGCACTCTCCACGACCTGGGCTTTACGATCAACTTCAAGAAGTCTCCTCTGCAGCCCACGCAGAGCCTCACCTTCCTGGGCCTAATCTGGGATACAAGCTCAGAGAGAGCTTTTCTCTCAGAGGGCAAGATTATGGCCATCAAGAGGGCCACTACGCACTTCCTGACCAGAGCAGTGACCTCGGCCTGGTGGTAAAAGCACTTACTGGGTATCATGGCAGCGGTTCTACTGGCCGTGCTGCACACGAGTCTCAGGATGAGGTTACAGATGCACTTCGCAGCCTCTTGGAATCAGGAGAGGGGATCACAAGCTGTTCAGCATACCTCCTTCTCTCCACTCGGACCTCACATGGTGGTCCAGGGACTGCAACCCTCGGACGGGCAGGCCCTTTTGGCAGCCGCCCCCGCAGGTCACCATCTCTACAGACTCCTCCCTTGAAGGCTGGGGAGCCATTTTGGACAGCCACATCATCTTCAGAGTCTGGGCCCGATAGGAGCAGGAGTCGTATATCAATTGGCTAGAGCTCAGGGCCATCTGGTTAGCCCGCAGAGCTTTCCTTCCGCTCATTGGGGGCAGGACTGTCCTTATCCAGGCCGACAACTCCACCAGCATGTACTATGTCAACAAGCAGGGGGGTACCAGGGTCCCCTCCGCTGTGCAGCCTAGCAGTCAGTGGGTGTGAATGAGCCCTGGAGAACAACATCTACCTCACGGCCGTCCACCTCCGGGGGGAGGCCAACTTGGAAGCGGACAGGCTCAGCAGACTGGGAGCAGACAATTACGAATGACAATTGAACGACCAGGTACTGCAGGTGGTCTTCAACACATGGGGCCATCCTCAGGTGGATCTATTTGCCTCCTGGAAGAACAGGAAGTGCCATCAGTTTGCGTCTTTGCAGGGGCAGGGCCCCGGCTCACTGGGTGACGCATTGCAGATTCAATAGGAGGGCACGACAGCCTATCCCTTTCCTCCTCCACCCCTGATCCCCAGTGTAATCTGCAAGATAAAGGAAGCGTGTCACCTCAGCATCATTTGATAGCTCCATGGTGGCCGGCGAGACCGTGGTTCTCCGAACTGCTCAGCCTCACAGACAGACCACCCATTCACCTTCCGCTGGGTCCAGCACATCTCCTGTCCCAGCAGGGGGTTGGGGGGCAGGGTCCTCCACCCGCACCTCAGAAGTTAGCCCTTGCAGTGTGTTTCCTGAGCAGATCACCCTGAAGCCCCTGAGCCTATCTCAGGCTAGCCTAGAAATCATTCAGGGCGCCAGGAACAAGGCTACTAGGAGCCAATACGAAAGTAAATGGAGTAGGTTCTGTCATTGGGCGAACTCGAAGGAGATCGACCCCCTTATGTGCGCGCTGGATTATGTGCTCTCCTTCTCGGCACACCTCGCGCACTTTGGCGTGCAGTCACCTCGCGCACTTTGGCGTGCAGGTGGACACACGTCGCACCTCTCTGGCAGCCATAGGGTCCTACAGAAATTCGTCGGAGGAGGTCTTCTCCTCTTCCAACCCGATAGTCAAGAAACATCTGGCGGGCTTGTCCAGGCTCTACTCGCCGATTTGGAAGCCACATGCCGTGTGGGACCTCAATGTGGTGTTGGGCTCCTTGGCACACAAACCCTTCGAGCCAATGGCGTCCGCGGACATAAGGCTGGTCACCATTTAGACAGCTGTGTTAGTGGGACTTGCCTCTGCTCCCAGAGTCAGCGAAATCCAGGCTCTGGTGGCATCAGAACCATATACCACTTTCCACAGGGATAAGGTGGTCCTGCACACTCACCCGGCGTTCCTACCTAAGGTACCCTCCGCTTTCCATCTAAATGAGGAAATGGTCTTACCCACTTTTTTTGCTGACCCCAAGGATAAGGCTCAGAGTCTTGCACTGTCTGGATGTCGGGCGCACTCTGAAATTCTATCTGGACCGGATCAAGGGCTTACGCAAGTCAGATGCACTTTTTGTCACCTTTGGGGGATCAAGCATCCAAGGCTTCCATTGCCTGGTGGATAGTTGCAGCCATAAAAGAGGCCTAGGAGGGGCAGCACAAGCCACTGCCAGCTAACATGCACGCGCACGCTGTCAGGGCCACGCCATTGCATTCCAGCGTCAGGTTCCGTGGCAAGTCATAAGCAGAGCGGCCACCTGGGCCACCCCTTCGGCTTTCTGTAAGCATTACTGTTTGGACTCCTCTCCACCCTGGGGCTACATTCAGTTGTATTTGCCCATGCAGTATGGAGGAAAGGGGACAGGACGTAAGAGTAATTATAAGTTACTCAATGTAGTGACTAGTCCCCTTTCCTCCATACGTCCCTCTATCCTTCCCCCCTAATAATACTGGTGTCATTAGGCAATGTTAAATATTGTTAACGCGTCAATGGGGACTGAGTTGTTGCGTCGGGATAGAGCATGCTCCCAGGGCCGCACCCCCGCGCGCCATTAAATTTAAAGGAGAAGAAGGTTTTTTCTGGTGAAAAAGGTTCCGTCTCCCGTCCCTAGGAAGGGATACCCATGCAGTATGAAGGAAAGGGGACTACGGACTAAGAGTACGCTGGTCACTACAGTGAGTAACTTATAATATTTTGTTAATTAGTTTGTGATGGCTACTGGGACTGTATATATGTTTTTTTTTTAGTTTGTGTGCTTTTATTACTTGCTCATAGTCATTTTTATAGTATTTTCTTGCCCATACATATTGTATTTTTATAACTCCTTGAATAAGTGCAATCCTTGATTACTTACCTTGTGAACACATTGTGGACCCTTGACCAGGATAACCCCTTTCTGAGACTTAGCAGACTTAGCATTGACCACTCTACCTTTATTGGTTTGGCTAGAGATCCCGGAATTGTCCCTGTTCACTAGCTAGGTGGGCCTCCCAGAGTTTAGAAATCCAGTCCTAACATGGGCCCTTCAATGTGGGATTTTGTCTGTGGCTAAGATCTTCAGGGCGGACGATTTGAGCAGATTCAGGCAAGCAACTCAAAAGAGTGAGCTATACAAAACAAGTACTAAATCAGATTTTCCTAGCCTGGGGTACCACTCTGTAGGACGTTTCTACAACTCAGAAGTGGAAGAGGTGCCTCCTTAATGCCTCTTGAAAGTTCCATAGAACAGATTATCTAGGCAATGCCTTCCTGCTGCCTTGGGAGGGTCCACTGCTAAATGTATTTGTATTTTATTAAATTTATAAATCGCTTTTTTCGCCAAAGGCACTGCACAATAAAAAGATCCAAAATACGAGTAAAAAGTTACATCAACAGAGAAAGGCAGAGCATTTTTTCAAGGACTAGAGATGCAAGAAGGTAGAGTTTAATATTAGTTTGAAAAATACAAAGCGATGGAGAGGTACGAAGTGAAAGAGGGAGAGCGTTCCAGTGTTTAGGAGCCAAAAGAGGAATAGAGCGTAAACGAGACGAGGCACACAGGAGCTTAGAAACAGTCAAAAGAATTCTGAGATTGGAGGGGACATAGAATCAGAGTAGAGAGGAGAGATAAGGCGAGGCCAAGCCATGGCTACGAAAGAAAGTGAAACAAGACAGGATTCAAAAGGAACCAGTGATATTGAAAGTAAAGAGGAAGTAATAGAGGACCGAGGGGTGAGAGACAAAAGGAGGCGGACAGAGGAGTTACAGATGGAACGAAGAGGGAAATGGTGGCAAGCAGGGAGACCAAGTAATAAAGATGAACAGTAGTCAATAGGAGAAAAGGCGAGAGAAAAAATAAGTTTAGTGGTGTGAAAGGAAAGATAAGCATGAGCATGACAAATGTTAAACAGAGCATAGCGGCAGGAGAGAGCAATAGAGGAGATATGAAGGGAAAAGGAAAAGGAAGGATAGAAAATAACACCCAGGTTGCGTGCTGAGGGAGAAAGGAAAGAGTGGATGGCGGAACGAAAAGGGAGGGGGTGATAGGGTGGGAGAGATAGTAGAAGAGGGAAAGAACAGAACCTTTGTTTTTAAGGGATTGAGATGTAGGAAATGAGCAGACATCAATTTCTGAGACAGTTTGAGACCGTAGAATGTAGAACAGAATCAAAAGAAGAAAAAGAAAGAAAGATCTGGGTGTCATCAGCGTAAAGGTGTTTCCCGTCCCTCCGATCCTACCGGTTTACAGAAACTAAAGCATTCCAGGAATTCCAGAATGGTCTCACTGGCTGCTTTGTGAACAAAGAAGATTTGTCTATGACATTCTGTGCCTTTGGGCTACAGACTTCTCCCTCCTGGGAGGAACTTAACTGACACAGAAGAATGGACTAGTTCTGAACCCACCCCTTCCGTCAATGTCCTTCGCACCCTGGTTACTGAGAACTTCAACAGGTTCTCTTTGGATATAATCCAGAGCAATATGGTTATACAGAAAGTGGCAAGGAAAGACTCCCCCGGGCGCCAGTTCTGCAGGAAGTGCACACATTTCTGTAACTGGTTAGTTGACAAAGATGGTAATTCTCTTAATTGGACAATAAACATCCATTCAGACTCAGTATAATTCAGCATCAAGCTTGATTTCTACAGGACCTATACATAAGAACTCAGTGCTTACTTATCGGTGTGGACAATGGATTTCTGCCTTAATAATCCATTTGTCAAAAGGCATTTCAACATCCTAAAGAGATCATCCACTCAAATGTGTCCTTGCCCTTCCTGGGGCCTGACTGTAGTCCTATTAGTGTGAGTACAAACGTCGTTTGAACCTGTGGCCTTCTTGGACTTCTGATATGTTAACTTAAAGGGAGTCTTTCTAGTGGTTGTAACATCAGCATGACGGATCAGTGATCTCCAAGCTCTTTGCTCAGAAGTATCTTTCCTAATCGTCCAAAGGACAAATATGTACACATGAACCAGGTTATTTAACCATTCAGAATCCTTCCTGAATCCATCTTCTGTTGCAAACAGTTCTATGCATATCTTGGATGGTTTCAGGGTTCTGCAAGATCTTCATGCCCACTTAGTCTGACCCACGCTGCCTTGGGTAGCCTACCAGCTTCCTGTTTGAAGAGATCTGTAAGGTGAATACCTGGGTTCCCTCCCAATGCCTCCAACAAACTCTAGTTAGTAGACCCATGTTGTAAGGCTGATTCCAAGGTTGAAAAGGAAGTCCTGTGGGTAAATGTTTGCTTACATTTTCTGTACTTCTCCACATCAGGATTGACGTAACTAGTTACCACCCACCACTCCCAATCGAAAGGTGCTTCTTAATCTACCATAAATTTGGATGAAAGGGGATTGGAAGTAGAAGTAAGTTAGTTACTTGTCGTAGTGATTACTGTACTCCCGAACGTTAATGCTAGGCTGCAGATAGTGTGGTAAGTCAGTCATGAGGCTAGAAGGTGTCATTTTGGGTTAACTGGTTTCTTTATTCCAAAATTAACCTACCTGTCCCTACCGGCTTTTGAGTCCTATCTCAAATAGATGTTCTACAACATAACCTCTGTCCGTTGTGAAGAAAACCTGCTATATCCTAATCTCTGTCTCTAACACTATAAGAAAGCAGAAGCCAACTTAAGCAAAGCTGGAGGTGTCTATTGACCCATGGGGAATGGTGCTGGGTTTATGACTCAGTGTGTCTATTGCTCAAGTGGGGGGTTCTTGACCCCAGTGTTCAGTTCAACCGAGGCACAGGAATTTCTTTCCCCTTCTCCCAATTCAGTTGGTACACTTGCTGAAAGTCGATGTCTTTTCTTCCCTCTTTGTACATCGCCTGATAGTTTTTCATTCCCGGGCCTCTGATGCACATAAGATTGCTGTGATTTTTTAAAGTTCTGTGTCAGGTACTCCGCTGGCTTTACTTTCTAGCTCTCCACTCCAGATGCCGATCTCCCCTCCCTCGGTTCTTGGGTTGCACATCACAACCTGGGTGTTCTTTTTTTGGTACAACTCCAGTAATACTGACTCTCTCCCCTCTCCCTATCCCCTTGGGGTCGTCCGGTCCTCACAGCGCCTTGGGGTCATTTGGTTTTCTCCATTCCCCCAGTGGTTGTTTGAATCTCACCCCGTCTTGGGGTTGTTTGGTTTTCATCCCGACGTGGGGTCGTTTGGTTTTCACCACACTCTGAGGTTAGCTTGGACCTCTCTGCCAACCGCCTGGTTTCCCTGGTCATTCACGTACCTCTTTCCCCTTGGCAGTGCTCTTCCGATCAAGCATTTTGGGAAGGTGGCACTGTCTCAGCTTCCTTCAGTTCTGCTGGAGTGGGAGCTCCTTTCCCGCCAGCTCCTGACAGGGTCTCTGTGGCAGCCCTGCTGCATCTCGCCGTCGTTCGGGTTTTCCAGCTTCTTCCATTGGATCTCTGGTCTTCTGTTGCTCGGTTACGGCAGCTTTGTCGAACATCCCGCAGCTTCTGCAGGTCAAGGCACCATGTTGGGTACACATTTGTCTCCAAAGGCCACACCTCGCATGAGGCATTCTTTCCTGTGTGGCTCTGCAGGCCCTCTCTCTCTTTGACTCTGCAAATGCGGTTGGAATCTCGCTCTCCTACCCAGCCAATGCAGAATCTCTCTATCCTACCCCGCTAATGCGGATGGAATCGCTCCTCGGCAGCGAGGAGCCATTCTCTGGGCCAGAGGAAGGACGGTCCCCCAAGAAGGGTCAGAAACTACACCAGCTGTTGAGATATGAAGTGGAACCTCATTACAGCACCTTGGGACAAGGAATGGTAACGCATATCCCTACCTAGTGATTGCCTGTCCTCTGAGGGGTCACCCCTAGTGGGATCCTACTTGCCCTGTCCCCTAGATGTGTGAAGCTTAGCAGGCTCAACTCCCTAGCCCCAAAGGGGGTGGCTCCCTCTGGGGGACAGCAGATTAATTCCCTGGATCTGTCACAGTAGGCTGAGATGTAAGAGGTGGGATTTGTTGGATGATTACCTGGACTTGCTCCTATCACCTAGGAGGGCTGCAACCAAATCCATTGATGCCTGTAGATGGCATACATTTTCGACCTGTTTCAGGGGGAGGGATCTCAATCCATTTTCTTGTCCCACATCCTCTTTACTGGATTTGTTGCTTTTCTTGGCCCCGATAGGCCTGCAGATTGGCTCTGTGAAGGGGGTAACATGCCATTATTTTGGTTTTCAAAAGGACCCCTGAACATGGCTTGTTCTAAATAATCCACACATTTGGGCAGGGATTGTGCAGTCAGTTTCTCCCACACCCATTTGTTCCGGCATGGGATTTTAATCCAGTGTTGGCATTTCTTATGGGTACTGCGTTTGAGCACCTGCATTCTTGTTGTTTAGTGTTGCTCACCTGGTAGCCATCACTTCCACTAGATGGGCGAGTGAGCTTCCAACATCTGTTAAACCTCCTTGTTTTGTTTTATTCCAAAGAGAAGGTGACCATCCTTCCTCCCAAGGGTAGTCTCAGATTTCCATCTCCCTGAAAAGATCCATCAGACTGTCCGCCTCATCTTTTCAAGGCAGTGGAGTTATTCCATTGGCTGGACCTGGTGCTGTCCCTCAGCAGCTTCGTCTCTCCGACAAGGGATGGCAAGAAAGATTATTTCATTTGTGTGGGTTATACTGGAGCCTGTGCTGTGACCAAATATACCCTTTTGGAGGTGGATCATCCTCTGCATTTCAGAATACAATGATCTGGCAAAATAAAATATGTGCCTGAAGATCCCAGAGCTCAATCGGCAAGATAACTGGCGATCACCTCTGCCTAGTTATGGACATTTGCCTGGCAACTATGTTGGGTAAGATTTCCACAGAGCTGGTAAATCTTCCTTTCCTGGTTCAACGCCAGAACTTTTTGCTTTTCTAGTGGGATATTTTTAATTAATACCTCAGTGAGTGGGAACCTTTTTCCACACTCACCTGTCTTTAACTCTTTTTATGGGTGTCATTTTTAAGACTCTCCATGGTGTCTTTTTTAAGTTATCATGTCTAACAACTTATTGGCAATAAAGTGCCTGTTGTTGCTGGGTTGCCCTAGGGGCTCCCCATTTAACATTCTTGTACTAACCTTGAGTGAACTACAGTTCCCAAGGGAAGAAAGGCTCTTTGGATCCCTTTTACATTTAATTCTGTGAAACCAGCACCCCTCCTCCCCCCACCTTATTTGGAGTGCTGGGGAGATACAATGTATCCCCTTTCACATTAAAACTGTAACAATTCTGTTACAGTGACAAGCTTACCTTTAATGGCTGGTGGCAGTGATACCTTTTACTAATTTGGTGCACCTTTACCGCGAGCTATAATCACAGCTGCAGTAAAGGCACCTAAGGGTGCTCATTTTACCAAAATGGCCCCTGTCTTCTTTTTCTGCCATTTTAGTGTTTCTTGTCGTTTCTTGTTCCTTCCCCTGACATCTAGGGCGGGAAATTCCTTTGTTTGAGTTTTGTCTTTGGTGGCAGTCCCCTGGGCACCCCGCCCAGGCTCCAGTCAGTTTGTAAGCACAGAAGTGGCCAAATCCCAGTGGGGGGCTGGCTGTCTTGAAAACGACGACCCAAACCCAGAGCCTGGTGAGACCCTCTAGACTCAAGAAGACCTGCATTTGAGCCATCCCACAGGTTTCTGTGACCTTGCGTTCTTGCAGTATCCCAATACCCTGGGACCTCCAGCCACTGTGCGGTGCACGGTCTTCGGAATTCCGAATCTCGCTGAAACTTCGTGGGCATCCTGGGATATCTCCAGAGACATGAATCGAGTCCAAAAAGTCCCCTCACAAGAGTGCTGGACCTTCTAAATGACGAGAATTCAACCGCGATTTTCTGTCTTCTTCTGTGCTCCTTGAAAAGGCGCCAAACCCGCAGAACTGCATTCAGCCGCGATAGAAATCTTGCCTAGAGCCTTCTTCATCGATCCCTGCTGCAAAGTGCCTTCGCAGGTCTTGTGTTCAGTCTCCAAGACAAGGAATCCACTGACCGGGTATTTGGCTGCAGTCCCTGAAGTTCTCCGGCTGCAATCTATTCTTCATTGGTGGGGTACTGTGTTGGCTTGAGGATATACTTTCCTTAAGGCTGTTGGGATTTCTGTGTAGTCCTGGGGTGTTTTCTGTGATTGGGAGGTCCCTCATCCAGTGCACCCAGTCCCACTGCTAGAATCCTGCTGGGGTGTCTTCTGTGAAGCCCTTGGACCATCTTCTAACCCTAGAAGTAAAGTACTCACCTGTTTGCCCAGTTTTCCTAAGGAACTCTGACTTTTCCTACTAAAGAACTTATTCTAACACTTCCTGTTGGTCACTAGTCCTAGTGACCCCCCTTCTGCCACTGAGAACAATCATGCTCTAAGGGAAAGACTTTGAAGGGATTGGGACTTCTGCCTAGAAAAGAAATCAAGTGTTTTACTTACTTGTAAAGAGTTGGTGGGTAACTGTAATTCTCAGAGTGAACAGTTACAAAAGTTCTTACTGATCTTGAATGTCTGATGCACTATTCTTAAAAGTATGGTTAACATCTTTTCTTCCTTAGCCACTGTTTTACCAGTCTAAAAGAAAGTAGATGCAAAGGTATTTTTCTCTCCTGTGATTAGGTTGTGCCTCTTTACAAAAGTAATGTGGTGGTTTCACCAGATTATTCCTGTAGGGTAATTGTATGAGCGTCCTCCAACTGTTGGTATCACCAGGTTAGACCTGTTAGGATAACTGTATGAGTGTCCCCCAGCTGGGTCTTGCTTCCCCTGACTTGCTTCTAGCCTGTCCTTAATAAGTCTACATTAGGTTGTTGCCTACCTAGAATAATTATTCAGTAAAGTGTGACATTGGGTTTTACTTTCCCCTTCATTGTGAAGTTAAACTATGTGGGTTTTACTTACCTTGTGTTAGGTGTGTGCCATCCAAAACAAGTTACTAGAGTTATTGCTTACCTCAATCTGGGATTCCCTGATTTCCAAAGCATCTGTAATTGTACATTACATCCTTAGGTTTTACTCACCTGGTATAACTGTGTGTTATGACAAAAGTAGTTATAGGTTTTTACTGCACCTAGAATATTTCACTATTCACCAAAAGTCTATTGTCCAGTTGACTATTTATGTGATTGAGATAGAGAACCTGTAGCAGCGGACAGGTTATCGGGAAATGATAAAGAACAAAAAGATACAAAGGGGCAGACCTCACACATCACAGCAGGCGGAATGATTGCTACAGTAACGACACGGACTACAACTCCCAGAAGGCCTCAACAGATGCATTCTTTATATAAAAGCCAACAACGGGGAAAAGAAAACGGGGAAAGAAGGCGAGAATCCACATTTCCTTATATGAATGGACTCTCCCAGTTAAGGGTGAAAACTAACGCTGATTCCGCGTGTATGGAGCAGGAAGGAGGGGAATTAGCATCAGCTGCACTGCGCCCAGAGGCAGCACCTGTGATTTATTGCTGGGGAGGAGGAGGGGCACACGGGTTTAAAGCTGCACTAAACGCCTCAACGTGTGTCTCATTTTTCAGGAGTGGAAGGCGACGGCCGGCGTGGATTCCGAGTGGGAAGAGACCAGCTCACAACACCGGTGGGCTTATTAGAACTCAGGTGGTACAGCCTTATACTAAGAGTGGAGTCTTGTACTGCCTCAGTAGAATGGTTTTACTAAGCCCTTAGTTGGACTTCAGAAAAACTGTCCTAACAGACTACATGGGCCTTGCTATATAAATGTTTGCCAAACATTACTGCTTGGATTCTCAATGCAGGACACCTCTTTTTTTATTTTATTTTTTATGACCATCCTCCAGAGCTTTCTTATATAGGTGGTATCGCTCCTCCTTTTCCCGGATCTACGTACTGCTGTGGGATTCTTATAACAAATAAGGAATCCATGGAGGAAGGAATCCATTAGAAGAAGAAATGACTTGTCTCTAGGTAACGTTGTTTCTGATTGATGTTCCACCCACGTATTGGTACTCGCTCTCCCAACCCTACCCCACTTGGTGGATAACTAGTACACCTTTTAGTTTTGTGAGCCCTCCACGTCAGAGTGCCTGGGGAAAAGGGTGGAACTGAGAACACAGGGCGTGCCGCCTTGCTGTAATTTCCGGCGTTGCACGTAGAGGCGTCAGGCTGAGCTTGCCGGTGGACAAGTTTCCAAAGAACAGCTGCACTGGGAGATGGATACCATAGATAAGGAATCCGTTGGTGGAACCCTCCATTGGAAAGAGCACTGCTGAGAGGTAGGTAATATGTTATTTGAAAGAAATTAAAGGTAAAAGCATTGCAGGATGTCTTCTTGCTCAAATTAATTGCTTTTGAATCCAGCTGTGATAGCCTATCTGTAAAACTATTTGCAGATGGAAATTGTTAGATTGCGGATCCGTATTTATGTATCAATACTTGTTTTTCAAGGCAGTATTGTTTGGTTAAAAGTGTATTGGTTATGCATGATTGAAAGAATCTGAGAGTCTCAAGGATGACAAGTGGGACATGTATTTTTGGTGGAACAGGTATGCGTATGATGAAATCGCATCTCCTGTGCGCCATTGAAAACATCATGTGTACTGCAAATGGGTGAAGGAGAGGTGGGATTTTCGTTACTAATTTGTCTTCTCTGCTTTGCATTTACTTTCTCTCTAATTTAGCTAATCTTATTTGCCATTCTTAACTTGTATTAACTGTATTGTGCGCAATGAGATGTGCCTGCCTCTACATATGTTGAAGACTGAAAGGTTTCTGTTGTAAAAGTAGAACAGAAATGAACATTTTATCTGTATGTGGGGTACTAGGCTACATTCGTTTTGGAAGCAATACTTAACCGCTAATGTATTTTCATTTTCAAATATAAGGTGTTTTTCGTCTTATGATGATATGAACTTGAAAAGAAGGACTTCGTTTCCACTTGTACGGTCCAAATCTTTCCAGTTAACGAGCCAAGAAGGTAGGAACACCAGCATCATTACACATTTGCACAGAATCTGTAACCTTTGCGCAGCGCTTAGTACTGTACATGTTCAGTGTGAGGATCTTGTATTGCTACAACTGAAGTGCAAAGTAGGGTTTATTGCCATTACCACCCAGACATGCTTTCCTGGGTTCTAATCGTGATTTTTGTTGCTGTTTCTCAACTTAACATAATAAATTACAAACCAAATTGTTTGCCATGGAAGTAGGGGAACTACATGTAGTCCCTTCTCCCTTTCCTTGGCGGCCATTGCTGCAGAGTGGCTGGGCCAGAACAGCAAGTGTTTGTCAGCGAGGGACGAGGCAGTTGCAGGTAAGCAGGGTTGGGGCATGGGGGGGTGTCTGGTGGAGGTGGAAATGGTCAGGGTGTGGGTGAAAAGGGGCACAGGCATTGAGGGCTTACTTGCCCGGCTGGGAAGATGGTGCCTTCTGCTTCGGAGGAAGCTCTGAACGCAGGCAATACTAGAGGTATAGCCGCTCCCTGGCCCATTCTGTACTTGCTGATTGGCCGGCAGGCCCCATACCTGCCCTGGATACCGCCACCTGCTCTGTGGTGCAGCAACTGGGGTGGAGGGTACAGGAAAGATCAACTGGTTGCCCCCCTCTAACACCTGGGTCAAGGGGCAAGAGCTCCTCACATGTGGATCCTAGGAGCACTACAAACTACAATAACATTGTCCCAAGAAATGTGCATAATAGTAACAATGACAGGTTTTCTGGCACTTTAAGTAAGGACCGTGGTTCCTGCATCTCTCACATAGAATGGCAGAAACAAACACCCAAAGAAAACTACATAGTGAGCAGAGTTAAACTGCTGGGAGGCTGCTCTGAGATATGTCACATCCTCTGTGGAGCTTGCTCTCCCACATAGCCACTGACCGCACAAGCCAAGATGGTGTACCAGGTCTTTAAAGCTCTTCTCCACCCAACACCGGATTTATACGTTTCCTCCGTAACAGCACCTGGGTTTAATAGTCATTTTATAGTCTGCCACTCCCAAAGCAGAAAACCATTATTAGGCACATCTGTGGAACGTATCTGAATGCCAGGCCCAGGGCGAGAGAAAACTGGGTTAAAATCCTACCCAGGGAAGGCATAGGTGTGGGAGTTCGGCAACAGTTGTAGAAAGGAGAGGCTGGTACAGTAATCTGAGGCTGGTGTTGGTAAAAGGAGGAGAGTAGAGCACTGTGATTGCTACTGTAAAACGCTTTGGATAAAAGCACTATATAAGCATCACTATAATAAATAAAGAGCAAGATGATGGAGTAAGGCTTAGGGGAGGATGTGCTGAAAGGAGAAGGGAGTAAGATCTGAGGAGGAGCGGGTTAAAGAAGAAACTAAGGGGCAAAGAGTTTGGAGGAGGTGTAGAGAGGTTTACTCACACCCCAAGCTTACAAGGTATGTGAGCGTGTTGGGAGGAGGCATGAGCATGTGAAAAAGCATCAATTGGGTATTTAAGAGGCCAGGATTGGTGCAGGTCCATGAGGGAAGGGTGTTGTAGGAACCTTCTAGGTTTCCACGTGACTGTTATTTTAGGAGTCTCCTTGGACATCTTTAGCCTTGTGCACCCCTTTCTCTATGTGACCCCTTTTTGAAAGGCTTTGTTTCTCATTATGTATTACTGTTTGTGGAAAACCATGTTCTGATTTGTCACTTATTTATTTCTTCCTTTATATCCTTTTTTGTATTTTGATGTCTTGTTCCATCCCATCTAGGACAACCTGCCGCACTTCTTTAATGAGTGCCGCATACTGCTCGGCTATGTAATGCTTCTAATCTGTCTTGTCCTCTTATTTCTCTTATTTCTTTTGATGGTCTTCTGCATTTACACTTTGGTTGCTTAAATGTTCGTTCTATCTGTACTAAATCACATTCTATTCTTGATCTAATCTCCACTTTCTTTGTCTAACTGAAACTTGGATCACTCCTGATAATTCTGTAATCCCTGCGATTGTTCACACTCCTTCCAATACATTCTCTCTCTCTCCCCCCGCCACCCCGACCACTTAGGCGTAGGGGTCCCTGGAATTCTCTTTAATTCCTCTTGAACTCTTTTATCTTTCTGTCTTAATCTTCCTAATTTATCTTCCTTCGAATATCAGTTTTCTTACTTTTATAATCCTTTTCCCCGTCTCTCCTCTTGTTTATCGTCCCCCTGGTCCATCTTTGGATTTTCTTGAACATCTTGCTCTTCATCTTTCCCATCCTCTTCCGTCTTCTTCCCCTTTCTCTCTTCTTGGGGCTCTTAATCTTCCTGCTTCTAACTCTTCACCCCCGTTGCTGCTTTCTCTTACTGACTCTTATCATTTGCATTTTCTTTCTTCTCCTTCCTCTCATCAGTCCTGCTCCTGCCTTGACTTTAATTTCTCTTGTTTCCTCTCTTCCTTTTTATGCTTCAGATCACTTTTCTTTCTCCCTCTCTCCTAATACCTTTATGCGTCGTAACCTTTCATCCTTCGACTCCCCATCTTTTCTCTTGTCATTGTGTTCTACTCTTCGCCCAATTTCCCTCTCTCCCTCCCTTTCTCCTGACTTAGCTGCTAGTACCGTACACTCTTCTGTACAATCTGTATTGGATTCTAGCTTTCCTTTACATTCTTTATCCCAGACTTTTAAAACTTCACAACCCTGGCTCACTTCTAGTCTCATTTCCCTTTGCCGTAGTTTGCGTAATGGCCAGCGGCTCTGGAAAAGCTCACTCCCCTTCCCATCTTGTTACACTTTCACTACTCAACTCTTCTTTTGATTTGGTCTTGCTTACTACTAAGAAATCTTCTCTGAACTTGCTTTTTCTTTATCTCTCCACCCTCTTCATCTTTATCAGCTCCTGCACAATATCCTCTCTCCAAATCCCCAGATCCTTCTGCGTTCTCATCCCTTTCTTCTTCTGATTTTGCAAACTACTTTAAATCTAAAGTAGCCAATCTGTCTTCTCTCAGGAACTCTTCTCTTCTACATTCTTGTTTCCTGCGGCTTTCAATCATGCATCTATTCTTCCAATTCTGAAAATACCTTGTCTTGACCCGTCTTCCCCAGCTAATTTTCGTCATATTTGTCTTCTACCTTTTCTCTCTAAAATTCTTGAACGGGCCGCCTATACTCGGGTAACTCGTTATTTCAATCTTCACTCACTTCTTCCACCTTTGCAGTCTGCCTTCCGCCCATCTCATTCCACCCAAACTGCCCTTCTTCATATCTCTAATTCTCTTCTTTCAGCTCGCCACTTGAAGCGTTCTTCTATTCTTATTCTTCTTGACTTGTCTGCGGTGTTTGACACTGGATCACTCTTTTAATTTCCTCTTTCCACTTTAGATATTTCTCGGTCTGTTCTTGAATGTTTTCGTTCATACCTTTCACAACAAACCTACTCTGACACCTGGGCTGGACACTCTTCTTAATTCTCTCATCTTTACTGTTCCCCCAAGGCTCGGTACTTTGTCCTCTTCTTTTTTCTCTCTATTCTGCCCCTTTTTCTGCTTGTATCTCCTCTTTCCATCTTTCTTTTCATCTTTATGCTGATTACACCAAGATCTTTCCCTCTTTCTCTTTCGATTCTTTGTTGCATTCTACTGTTTCAAACTGCCGCTTGGCTGTTCAGAACTGGATGTCATTCCCCTTTCTGCATCTTAATCCTTAAAAAACAGAGGTTTTGTATTTCCGCCTCTTCTACAATTCTCCTACTTTACCTCCTCCTTCTCCCTTTTCCTCCATCCTCTCTCCCCTTCAGTGCACAACCCCAGTGTTATCTTTGACCCTTCTCTTTCTTTCTCTGTTCATAGCACTTCTATTGATGGCTCCTGTCACTATGCCTTGAATAACATTTGCCAGGCTCTACTTCTCTCTTTTCATGCTACTAAACTTCTCCTTTCTTCTCTAGTTTTTTCCCGTATTGATTATCGCTCATCGTTACTGTTTGGTCTTCCTGCTTGTCATCTTTTTCCTCTTCGTTCCATCTATAATTCTTCTGTTCGTCTTTTTTTCTTTAACCCCAAGATCTTCTATTGCATCTTCCCTGCTCTCAATCGCACTGCTCTCCTTCGAATCTCGTCTCTTGTATCACTTTCTTTCGATTGTTTTCAAATGCACTCATGGTTTGACCCCCCCACCCACCTTTCCTCCCTTCTTTCTTTTTATGCCCCTTCACGGTTGTTACGATCTCAGAATCTATTTCTTCTAACTGTTCCTAAGCCTCCCTGTGCTTCATCTCGTTTCTGCTTTTTTTTCTCTGTTGGCTCCTAAACATTGGAATGCACTTCCTCTTTCACTCCGCTCCTCCTCATCTCTTGGCATTTTTCAAAGAAATCTTGAACCCTATTTTCTTTCGTCTCTTGCTTCCTAGAAATAACATTCTATCCCCTCCTTTTCTCTGCTGATGTAACCTGGATCCATTTGTATCATTTGATTGTACTGTTTTTAAATTCTTTTATTGCTCGGCGCCATTGGCGAAAGGCGCTTTATAAATTTAATAAAAATACCAAACATGAAAGCTTATATTGAGGCAGCAAGGAGGGACATATTCGGGGGTGGGAGGGAGCAGACTACCATCAGCATAGGACCCTGGGAGAAACTAGTTGGCACTCTGTCGGAAGCAGCTGCAGTCGTGTCCCCTCGCGGCTGCAGTGCAGCTTAATAGAGGGTTCAGGCACGGTTGTCACGCCTTCGGGTTCCTTCCTCTAGCCTGGAGGAGTTTGGTCGCCTTGCTTACCGAGGTTTGGGTCACTGTGTTGCACGCTATCCCTCATCTTACTTCTTGGGCACTGTGTACTGCGCTGCAGTGCCTTCAGGGTTCTGCCTTGGAGCCGTGTCCAATGTTGCCAGGAATTTCTGGACTTCTGCCTCTGCGCCTCGCCTGCCCCACACCTCATGTGGCATTGCCAGAGAGGCAGTCAAGGAGTCTGATAAAGGGTAATTAGGGGATTTTTTGGAGAGGGCGGGGCAACGGCTTATTAATTAAGAGTGTGCTTGGGAGACTAGTGTGCTTGGGAGACTAGATCTAGTTCAGATCTAGTCCAGTTGCTCTATGCCATTCGTAGTTATAAATATCAGAGTTTGTGCAATGCCTATTAGAGCGCCTGCCTCTAGAATGAACCCCTGCTTGTTAAATGAAATGGGCTCTCAAGCCAATATGGATGAAAGGCTAGACTCTCCTTCATGTACAGCCGTGGGCAATAATCATGTGACAGAGGTTATGGCCAGGAGCGCCCTGAGAAGACAGCACCTCTGTAAAAAGAGCTGTGGCTCAGGGTAGAAAGAGATGGATGCTGACAGGGACCTGGATGCCTCAATGAAAAATTAAATGGAGCTGGAAGTAGTCACCTTTCAGAAAGAATTGGTTGGACTATTTGATGATGTATCTAGCCCTTGCCAACCGGGGTACTCTGCTCATATGCCTCTGGGCCGGGTGGAGGTACTGCATGCTACGTCTAAAAGCATGGATGCTGTGATTAGTGAGTCCATAGTGCAGTTATGCACGGAAAATAAGGAGCCAAATGAAATTGTGAACTGGCTTTATATCAAAGATAAAATCATTCACGATCTGAACCAATGTAAAACTAATCAGGATTTTGGTAACTGGTTGGATTCATTTGATGAGATTTTCTTGCACGCCCCCTTGAATAAGAGTGGCAAAGAATGTCAATGGGATTTGAGGGAGCCAGAGGTCAATAGGCTGGATAAAGCCTTCCAAACCCCTACCCAATTTAATAGCAAGTCTCATGACGTGGACCCTATATTGGCAGTGGGGGTGAGAGGGGTTTCTGTACACCCAAATAAGACTAAAAATAAGACTAAAAGGCATGCCATTCTCTCACCATATATGAGCAGGGTGGCTCATGGGATAGATATTCGAGTCAAGAAAGCAGGTATGCATGTAATATCGGATGTCTCTCAGAGATCTGGCTATGGACCACAGGAACATTATTCTCACCAGTGTTGAAAAGCCAGTGAGAGTGGAATCCAGATAGGCACTTGGGAATAAGGTTTTGTTCTGGCTTAACTCTAAAGTGGGCCCGGGTTGTGTAAGATTCTAAAAAGGACACATATCATAGAATGGTGCACCAAGACCAACACTGGCTCTATTGTTATTGACTCTAGCCAGAGCAGCCTTTCCTCGTTTTTGAGTCTATGTAATAATTTGACCAATGTTCCATTTAGGTAGAATGTAAGAATTGTGCCCAATTAATTTTGGTTATTGGTTATTAGTTATTTGGGTTCTCTTAAATGCAGGTCATAGTTTCTCCTTCAATTCGTTATTTTTTTTCTTAGATGATGTATCCCTGATGGGGAGCTTGCTTTTTGTTACTTGTTGTATGTGGTTGTTTGCGCGTCTATGCCTAAGGGCTTTGTTCCAACACATTATAAATAAATAAATAAAAATAGGGGTTGGAGGACCGTCCCTAACATTTTCAACTCAGCCTTCCTCATGGTGTAGTCACTTGAGCAAATATACTCCTAGCTTTGATAATCTAAGGCAAGCTGATATCTATTAACTTTTATCTGCCATTGGCCTCATCTAACTGGCCTCATCTAACAGGAGGGCTCATGCCCAAGACCACCGTCCTGGCAGTTAAGAAATCCCATTCGAGTTGCTGAGAAAAATGTAAGAAATGTCGGAGGAGCAACGGATCCCTTTGTCACCCCGGGAAGCAGCACCCTAAAGACTGTGCGTGACACGAGACCCAGAGAGACTGAAAGGCTTTTCTTTTTGAAGGGAGGCATTTGCCCTTTTTCATGTTATTTTGAAAGATTTTGTTTTGTGAGGTATCCCCATTGTATTGGATTGTTGTATCGAATCTCACCATTTTGACCCATCATAGGGGACACCTTGTGAACTGGAAAGACCAAATCTCTTAGAAATTGAGGAAATGAAGCCTGAGAGGTAGATAAAGTGGACCGTGGGAGAGTTGCAAATATCTGCTAAGGAGTCAGCACTATATTCAAGTTACACTGAATTGAGCTCTTTTCCCTTCTATAATTTGAAACAGCAGTAAAAATTGCATTTGCATGTTATGGATCACATCATCCCTTCTGAACTTCCTGACAAAGTCCATCCTTGCAAAATGGCAGGAGGGGGAATTCGGGTGGTGAGAAAAAAAAAAGGAGAAAATGCGCATCAGTTAGTCAGGGGTTTCTCTGGGAACTTTGATCTACTCATGTATTCACTTGAACATCTGACAGGAGAGTAGCCCCTGTCAAAGGTACAAACAGAATTTGTGATTGCAGGTTTTAACATTTCTAGAATTATGGTAGGTCTTAATGTCCGCTGCTGTTTTTATTTCAGTGTAATGATCTTGGGTTCAGAAGCAAGAGTTTTGATGGACTTGCAAGAGACCACCTAGGGCAAGGTGTCTTGGAAGCCAGAAAACCTGTGCAAATTGGCCCATTCATTTCTTTTAAAAAGAGTTTCTCTTTATTCAAACGGCGTTCCTACATTGTGCACAAAAGCAGAGCTAGTCTGTGTTTGACTTCAATGTAGGGATCCTACAAGGAAAACATAGAAATAACTAACTTCATATTGGTTATTTTTAGCCTTACAACCTTGAAACTCAAGAGTTCATGCATTTTCAGTACATAATGTTATTTTGATAAGACCTCTGCAGCAATTCTGCGTAGATTGTAAATGACTACATAGTTACTTTGCACCTTTTTTCTTGTATCACACACCTTTCATTGTGTGTGTGCAATGACATTATATTGACAATATGACGCTTTTAAACAATTTAAAGTGTTTCTCTTTTATGCTGATAGGGTTTAGAAAGTGGCAGTCTAGCATCCCTCGCAAAACTATGATGCAGCACGATATCGAGCACAGGACTCCAGAGTTCTGGTCAAATAATTTGGAAGTAGTTGTAGTGAAGGCTCTGTGTCTGAAGGTGAAGTTGTCTGTAAGGCACTCTGTCGGACTTCAGAGTTGCAGTAAGCGCACAGTAGCTGTGGGGTGAGTTGTAGTGATTTTTCTAACTTAATATTTGTTGTTTTGTATAGCGCCACTTGGGTGCTGGGGGTGGTGGAGGAGGGTGGTTAGTGTTACAGATGACTATGGTATGTAGGAGTTACAATTACCAAATATTTGCCCACAGTTGAGGTACTCAATTTCCGACCTTTGAAGAATGGAGGTATGAGTTGGTCGGGCGGCTTTTCAAGCCCTTATCCCCTGCAGCAGATCCTCATTAGAGTCACTTGTATGAAGGTTAGCGCTATAAATCCATCCCTATGGTAATTTGCGGTTAAGGCACTGAACCTGACAGCATAAAGATAAAATATTTGAAAATGCTGCGGGTAAAACTGGTACTCCTATGTCCCATCCCCTTTCCTCTATACTGCATGGGCGTCCCTAGGTAGGGACGGGAATGGAACCTTTTTGCCCACAAAAAGGAGCATTTGCGCTTTAATTTTAAGGTGCGATGGGGCGTGGCCACTGACTCATAACCGATCCGGATATCCCACCCTCCAGCGCCTCCCGTCAATCTTCTTTACTGCGTCGATAGGAGCAGACCTATTCTCACATAGATATTAGTTAAGTGCGTACTTGTGATCCCACATGCCCTAGCTTTCTCCAAACTTCTTTTTCATTTTTCCTTTCAATTTATTCACCGGCCTCCGGTGCCTCGCTTCTCTGGCGCATATCGGATCAGGTGGGATTCAGCAGATGTCCTTCTTGGGACGGGTCATGCCCATCCTCCGATCCCCACGCACTCTTGAGTGCAGTGCCCTGGCTCTGACCACAGCTGGAAATGTTGCGCCGCGTCCGGGGGACATTTTCTCAAGGTCCCCACCGGAGTACCTGAAGGAGTTTGTTCGCCAGAAGACGAAACCAGAAAAGGTAAGTACCCTTTTTTCTAAAGCACCCCGCAAGGAGGATTCCTTTCCTGGGAATCCAACTTGTGGGAGGTATCCTACTGATCCTAAGACTAGTGAGGGGCCTGAGGCTCACAGAGCTAACGGGCCGAGGGGTCGGGTGATGCTCCTGGGTCCACGACTGAGGGACTGCAAGGCTCTAGTATGGGAGCTACTCCCAAGGGGCTTTGCTCTAGTACCGAGCCCTGTCCAGAGGGTGCGCTTGTACGCAAAACCACTACCAGGTGCAAGCCCAAGGACGGCAAGCCTACTGGGCTTAGGTCTGAAGTGCACTCAAGTACCAAGCAAGTTCTCGAGAGCCGCAAGAAGCCTACACACTCCAGCTCGGCGCCGGACGAGAGTTTCCCTGTGCATTCCTTGGATAAAAACGATTTTAAAAAATGGTGGCAGGAGACAAAAGGGCATCCACTCAAGAGTGTGCTCGTGACCTGCAGACGGATGCCCTGCAACATACCCACCCTGAGGACAAAACTCACATTTACCCCACGTGTAGAATGGTCATCCATGCACACCCCACAGATGACATGGTGCATTGCATACCCAGTACCCTCCATGTCGGTGAGCTATGCAGCAGCAAGTAACACGCACTCTAGGCCGGGACCTAGTAGGACCCCCTCAGCAACATATATGCCTACGGCGGGGGAGTCTGTCCCCTGTGCCGTGTGAGGCCCACATTTTTGAGAGGTTCATGAGCCTGGTGAGATCTCAGCAGATGTCAGGGATACTAAAAAACCTGATCCGGCAGGTTCTACCGCAGACGCCAGTGCAACATCTCATAATCTCCAATGCCCGCGCAAATAGTAGTGCAGCCACATTCAAGAGCAGGGCTTCCACCTCCCCTCATCTCCCGAGAAGCACCCCTGGTACAGCCTACTATTTAGGCAGTGTCTGATGGGGCTCAGCCAGCTCAGGATACCACGGACGCAACACCAGTCCCAGGGGACATCCATGGACAGCAGGATACAGACTAAGAGGAGGTGGCTGAGACATCATCCTCTGTCAAAGCCTTCCACAACTGAATGGTGGGACTGGCAGTTTTTTGGGGTGCCTCCTCAACAGGAACAGCCAGAAATGGGGTACTGGCAGAGGTGCTTACAACGTAGCGGCTATCAAGTCAGGCATCCCGCTGCTTAAGATGCAGAAGCTCTTAGAAAGAAGAGCTGGACCAAACGGCACTCCACACAGCCAGTTAATAAACGTCTGGATGCCAAATATAGACAGATGGAAGTGGAGGCGATCCTGTTGTCTTCCCAACCTCAGCCAAACTCGTTGGTTATAGTGATGGCCACTTTGTACTTGAAGCCGCAGCCATCGACCCCTTCGAGGGTAAGCTACAGTGCTTCTTGCTAGGGAGGACAACACTCTTGAGGCCTTTGGAAAAAAAGTATACCTTAATTCAGGGTTGCATGTGCGACAGGCCAATACAGATGCCATTCTAACTGCGGGCAACCAGAAACTTTGGAGGTAGATAGCAGACTTCCTGCCAGATCTGCCCGTTCATAGACAGACTTTGCAAATGCTAGACTGGCATAAGCAAAGACTTTTGGGTAGGACATTATGGAAGCCTCGGTTGCCCATATGGACACAGCTGGTCGGGGAATTTGCATTGCTACTGAGATGCGCCGCACAGCATGGTTTCCACTAGATTCAACCCAGATGTCCAGATCATATTCTGGATCTCCCTTTGGAGGGGGTGGACCTGTTTCACTCGTCCATTGGACGAGGATCTCAACAAGAAAAAGACAAGCTCCCAAACAGCCACGCCCCTAGAAATGTTGGCTACGTCGACTGGGAAAAGCTTTACCCAGACACAAAGCAGTGCATAGCACAGACAAGATCCTTCAGCAGGTTCAGGGGTTTTCAGGACAGAAGGGCACACCAACCAGACAGGTCGCCCAGCTTACGTAGGCACAGATGGTGCACCAAAGGGGTTTTCCAATCCCCCTCCCAAACACCAGCCTCAGTTGCCAAATAAAAATGATGGGGGTGCATCCCAGTCCACAGGTCTTCAGTGTGGGGCAGACTGGCCTTTCACAGTATGCACTGGCGTAGTCAGTCTTCAGACACCTGGATCATTTCTGTAACTTTCACAGGGTTTCGACTACCAATCCCGGTCCATCCTCCCTATTCCTCTCCATCACTTCAGATAGGGTCACCGGCTCTCTTGAGGGAGATCGCCTCGCTCATGCAGGGCAATGCAGACGGACAGGATCCTTCCTCGCCGAGGGGCTCTGGATTCTGTTCCAGGATCTTTCCCATAGAGAAAAAGAACCAGGGGTTACCAGATATTTGGTTGAAAAAAATTGGTGAAAACCAAATGGTCGAATGTTTTTTTTTCTCACCCTTTTTTTCTAAAAAAACATTTTTTTTTAAAAACGAAAACCCGAAAAATAAAAATATAATTAAAAAAAAAAATTCGACCATTTGTTTTTCGACGAAATTGCGTCGACCAAATGTCTTTCGACCAGTTTTCGGTCGACCAAATGTCTGGACACCGAACCAGGCAGGCATGCGAGTGGTGCTTGATCTTTCGTACATCAATCTTTACCTAGCCCTCCAGAAATTCAATATGGTAACGCCAGCGTATATAGCTGATTCACTGTGTGGGGGAGATTGGATGTGCTCCCTGGACCTACAGATGTGTATTTACACGTCTCTATCTGGCAACCACACAGACAGTTCCTCAGATTCACGGTAATTGAGAGACATTACCAGCACAAGTTGCTGCCTTTCAGGCTCAATTCTGTGTCCCGACTGTTTACCAGACTAATGAATGCAGTGGCAGCGGTCCTCCGGGCCAACAACCACTGTGTCTACCCGTACCTCGATGACTAGCTCGTCTGGGCCATGTCTCCAGGGGGGGGCCAATCACACAATGTCATGTCTTATAGACATGCTGTTCGAATTGGGATTTTCCATCAACCCATGCAAATCAGAACGTACTCCTACCCAGTCCTTGGTGTTCCTGGGAATCATTTGGGACACTGGGAAGCAGCAGATTTTTCCAAGGCAGTACAGAGTCAAAGCCATTTCAGCGGCTGCAGACCACTTCTTCAGCAGGAAAGACACATCAGCCTGGTGGTACCAGTACCTGTTGGGGGGTCATTGCAGCATGCATACCAACGGTCCCCTAGGCCAGATTGAGAATGAGGAAGATCCAGATGCATCTGGTAGAGGCGAGGCTCCCAGTCTGACAGAGTATTGAGGATTTGATACCAAACATTCAATGGTGGAGAGATGAGGTCAACCTGACCGGGGGTAGGAGGCTCTGTTTGTACAGCCATTGTCCTCAGTGGTAATCACCACAGACTTGCAGACTTGTCCCTGGAAGGCTGGGGGGGCCACCCTGGACAGTTTCTCAGTCCATGGGATATGGTTGATTCGGGACAGGGAGAAACACATCAATGTACTGGTGCTCACAGCGGTGCAGCTAGCGCTCAAAGCCTTCCTCCTGTGTACCAGGGAAAGGCTGGTCTTTATCCGAATGAACAGCTCCAACACCATGTTTTACCATGTTTTACCTGTTTTACCTGAACAAACCGGGTTGGGACGAGATCTCCCCTCTGCAATCTGACAATACATATCTGGGACTGGGCCATTTCTCACAATATACACTGATCGGCCGTACATCTCCGGGTGACAGCAATGTGGAAGCAGACAGGCTCAGAAGGTTAGGCGCGGACAACTACAAGTTGGAAATAGGCCAGGAAGTCCTGGACACACTATTCCAGAGTTGGGGACTGAATCCATTTGCCACATTAGACAGCAAGAGGTGCACCCAGTTTGCATCCATGATGGGCAAGGGGAGGTGATCGCTAGGAGATGTTCTCCACATATCGTGGGAGTCAGAAGGTTCTCTGGATGGTCAGATTCGGTAGGAATATGGTACTCCGACCTAGTGAGTAGGGCATAGAGAGTTGACGCCCCTGCCCACGGTAGGCTTCGAACTCCTCACACAGCATAAGGGAGCAGTGGTGCACCCAGCACCAAGAGCACTAGCCTTTGCAACCTGGTTCCTGAGCACCTCACGTTGCGTCATCTGGGACTGTCTGGGGAGAACCCGGAAATCATTTAGAAAGCAGGAAACCATTCCACCAGAAGCCAGTACGGAAGTAAATGGACACGGTTTTGCGCATGGGCAAAGGACAACCATGCAGACCCGTTCTCCTGCTAGCTGGACCAGGTCTTGATATTCCTGGCTTACTTGGCTCACTTGTAAGGAATGCATGGCATCAAAGTAAGACGGACACAAGTGATCACAGTTCAAGTGTGTTTATAAAACTGTAAAGTGGGTGAGTTAAACATCTAATCTAAACCTAAATCTAAGATGGGAGCAAGCTACAACCATCAAATAATACTACTACAGTCCTAGTGGAGTCTAGTCAAATAGAAAGGGTCTATTCTAAAAAAAATATATATATGCTACAAAAGGGTGTGGGATAATGTTAACAAGAAAAGAAAAGAAGTGTTCACAAAATAATAAGTCGGGATGTTCTGGCCGGGATCTCCGTTCCCCATGTTTTTAGCTTTAGCACAGGACAAGGCGGGACTCTCGAGCACAGAACACTCCTGGGCTTCTCTGGCACAAGCTTACAGTTTCTTTTCTCAGTATCAGGGCCTACTGTGCTCAAGTCTCTTCTCATCCGAAGTCTCTTGCTTCAGAAGCCCTGATACGCCAAAACAACAGCAAAATAAATTCTTCCGTTAACCTTTACGTCGGGTGATTGCCCTTCACCCTTGGATCCCCCTCAGCCAGGCTCTGATCCTTCTCTGTCTTCACCCTCCGTCAGTCGGGTTCAGACCAACCACTCACTGTGGACATCTTTCAGACGGATTCATGCTTGCCATCAAAATGTTCACGGGTGTATTTATGCTCACCCATCCCTCAGCCGGGTTCACATTTGCAAACATAACAGTTCAGTTTCAACAAAACATCCTTCTACACCCCTTAGGACTTAAGTATGGGTATGGGTCTCGGCCCCCAGTCAGGCATCGCATAGTTGTAATATTTATAAAGTCTTAATGTCTTTTTAAACAAACCCTTAGGTTAAGTGAGGTCCCCCTCTTCCGGGCTCAGACCTTCAGAGCGCTTGTCGATTTAAACAGAGACTTCCGAAGGGCGATCTCTTCTCGCTAGGCCACTCTGTTAGCATACGGCAAGCGCGGGTTTCATATCATCACAGTACGCACAGCTTTCTCCTTAGCCGGCGCAAACCCCAGTTCCACAATAACAAAACTTCTGTAATGTGTCAAGGACTTTAGATTGTACAAGGGATTTGGCTCGACCCTTGTATGACCACCTTAACACCTTATACCAGCCTTTCCTATAGCCTCTTGGTACTTGTAGTTTCTTTACTTACAATTGTAATTGTTGATTTATATAGAGCCTATACACAGGTGGTGTGCTTCAAAGCGGGATGGGAACAAGGGAGTACAGTAATTATTTTTAGGCCTTGAAGTTTCCAAATGATCTTAAAGTAAAAAACAAGCATACTAGGCCTGATGGCATTTCTCCTAGTCCAAGTGCAGTATAACAGTTGTGACCAGGCTAGGAGGGAGTGGGGGGGGGGGGCAGGACTGACGATTAGGTCATGCATGCGTACAGACGGAGGTGCAAGGAAGGTGGGGCTGGAGGGGGAAAAACACATCCTCTCCAGCAGGGCCCTGCGTTAAGTGTACAGGGGTTGCCCCGCTCCTGGAGCGTAAGCTGAAAGTGCAGTAATGCTAATCAATAGTGCAGCTTACGCTCCAGGAGCAGGCCAACACAGTGTCTTTGTGCAGGAGAAGGGTACCAGCCAGAGAGCCTCGACTGAGCACCCACGTGGCACCGGACCACTCTATCTCTGGTACCAAGTTTGTTCACAAAATACCTCATGTCTATTTGTCTTCTTAAAGTTGTCACTGCAACCTTGAGCCCAACACAGTCCGGTTGACTATCGGGTTCTTCCGACTCACCGGCTGTGCTGAACTCGTCGGCGGTTCCTTTGCCGCTGGTGTCAAGGACGGTACCACAATGGAAACCTTGTCTCCCCATCCTGGCTATCAGTGCCGGAGGGTGCCATGTACCGCTGGCATCCGTCGCACTACGTTACAGCTGCGATTCACGGTCTTATGTTCCTTTCATCAGAGGCTTAGCAGGTCTGGGTTGAAAAGGGCAAGGGCAACTCCCTCCTTGACGTCCTTTCAGGTCTTTGCACCGTTCTCCTCCGTTTGAACTGCCGTCCTGGAATGGCTGCTTCCTCATGCATTCGGCCTTGCTTGGAGTGTGCTCTTGTGCTCCGCCTTCTATCCCTATGGGGAAGGGAAGGGAAAGGATAGTCGGGTGTGTGTAGTTGTCGGCAATTGCCTGACTCTGCCTGACCCTTGTGTTGGGACATATCAGGTAAACAGCTCGAGTATTAGTCCGTTGTCGTTCACGCTGTGAGAAAGTGTTTGTATTGGAAAGGGGGGGGGGGTTAGAGTTTCTACATATCCTACTAGGCAGGATGGGGAAAAGGTGTCACAAGGGATGGGATACCATGTCTCAACCTTCGGTGTCCCCCTTCCACTCCCAGAGCACTGGTCCACCCCCAAGAACTAGATCCAATAGCGATGGCCGTGTCCTGGCCACCTGGATTAAGCTCCTCGGGGACTAATGGGTGAGACACCTTCAGGTTTCTCACACCCTCCGGGGTGCAAGTGGACACATGTCACACATACCTCGCAGCCATTGGGGGCTACAGGAATTCGGTCACCATTTCTTTTTCTACTTCTAACCCAGCGGTAAAAAACATCTGCATGGGTTGCCAAGTTGATATCCTCCGATAATGCGGCCATATAGAGTTTGGGATCTGAATCTAGTACCGGCAGCTCTTGCGCATAAACCCTTTGAGCCTATGGTGTCAGCAGATATACGGTTAGTTATGGTGTAGAACCCATTACTGGTGGGGCTCAGGTCTGCGTGCAGGGTCAGCGAGAGTCAAGCCCTGGTGGTATCGGAAACTTCCATGACCTTCCACAGGGACAAGGTGGTGATGCAGACTCATCCGGGATTTTACAAAAAATTGTATCCGCTTTTTACTTGAATGAGGAAAACTTGCTGCCAATGTTTTTTCCTGATCCTCATTCAGAAGCAAAAAGGGCACTAAACTGCTTGGATATAAGGAGAGCACTAACATTTTAACCGAGCAGGATTAAATCTGTTCGCAAGACACACACTTTGTGACATTCGGGTGAGCTGCACCAAGCACGCAAGCCTCCAAAGCATAGCTAGCGAGATGGATGGTTGCAGCCATCACAGAAGGGTATAAATGTCAGAACAGACTCTGCCCAGACAACATACATGCTCATGCAGTCAGGGCTAAAGCAACAGCAGTTGCCTTTCAAAGGCAGGTACCGTGGCAGGTTATCAGCAAGGCGGCTATCTGGGCGTCTCCGTCTGCCTTCTGCAAGCATTACTGCTTGGATGGCATCGCCAGATGGGATGCAGTGTTTGACCAGGCAGTGTTGAAAAACCTTTCACAGTATTAAGCAGAACCACTCTCCTCCCTAAGGGCTATCATCGGTTATAATCGCCCATGCAGTATGGAGGAAAGGAGGACAGGATTTAGGAGTAATTTCAAGTTCCTTGGTTAGAATTCGAATTCTCTTTTCCATCTTTCTTGTGCTGCTTCCCCTCATCCTTTTTGTGAGTGTCCCCAGAATCCTTGTGAGTGGCCCTGTTGGCAACCCACAAGTCAGCAGCCTTTGTTAACATCTTGGGATCAATCTCTTTTGAGTCAGCCAAATGCTGTCTCAGCTCAGGAGAGCAGGCATCAAAAATAGACTAAAAAAATAGATTGATCATTCCTTCAAAGGAGTTAACTCTGTAATCCTTAACCCAACCATCTACGTTTTTCAAACATTCACAACCCAGGTAGCCCAAGGGGTACCATCAGTCTTTTTGAGGGTCCTAACCCTCTTAAGGTATTGGGAAGGAGTTTTGCCAAATCTGGCTATTTAAAGCCAGCTTCACATTCTCATACTCCTGTCTTTCAAGTTCACCCACCTCCATTACAGCATCAGTTGCAACCGGGGGAAGCCTAGACAAAAGCCAAGGAATCAACCGATTCCCTGTGAGACCCCGAATCCCATGTTTGTATTAAAAAGCACCCAACCAATCCAAAATATCAAGTTTCACATCATACATACTCACTGCTTCTTTAGGCAGGTGAGGCCTCTTGGGACTGGAAGACCTAGCAGACTCTGGGAGGGAAACATTTTTAAGAGACAATCTTTTCATTTCAAGAGCATGTTGCATTTCCAATTCCCTGAGTTTGATGTCTTGATGTTTGGGTTCAGCTTGAGCTTGCAACCTTTTTAAATTCCAATTGAAGTCTCATTTTCTCAAGACACACATATTCTGGACTCCGTGATGGAGCTTGTGGGGTCCAAGTGGATAGTAGGTTGCGGCAAAAGGGCCTGATGAGACAAAGAGGTGCTCCTATCCTGGGACTCTTCTCCCTCCTCTGACTCTTCTCAGACATTAGTGTTAGACTCTTAAATATCATCCTCATTATCAATTTCCACATTCCCTTTGTTAGTAGGTGTGACGGGCCTACTACCCAAACTTTCGTGATTAAACAACCTTGCATTCAATTAATTGTTCCTTCCTTTAATAGGGAGATTACTGATCTTACACATTTCTTTCAGTTGTTCTACTGTCAAAATGTTCAGGGCTTCCTGTCTGAAGTTATCCATATTAGGCATGTTACAATTGCTGTTCTGATGGAGCTTAGCCTTGTGAAGGTTTTAGTTGAACAAAAGCAAAGCAAATACTCAATGTAACAACTCTACACTGCCACCAGTGTTAGGCAAGATTGTATGCAGTACCCTGTGGGAGACTGCACCAGCCTTGTTCTCTTGGCAATAGTTAACCCAACCTTTGGTATAAGCATGTACTACACAAGTTGGTAGAGTGACTGAGCAGCCAGGCTTATCTCAAGAGGGGTAAATGTGAGCTGTAGGGTTATTACACAGAAATTCACAGTGAAGGGGGCGCTGTTGTGCGCCGAGAAAGATGGCTGCCTGATCTTCAAGCTCCGTAGCTTGAAAAATCATGTTTGAACAAATCCTGCGGATTGGTGTTGCTAACTTCAGCTTTATACCCAGAGAAGATAGCCTAAAAGTCCCTGGACTGGTCTGCTGTAACTCCAGAGCGATTCCAGATCTCCATAGCACCGGAATACGCTTGAATACCCTACGCTCCTGTTCAAACGGCTGCCGCGCTTCGTGCCAAAATCACCAGGGAGTCGGGCTGCGGAGAAGAGGAGAGACGGACGCATGGCTTGTCCACCGGCCAGGCTGACATCAGCCACGACACCCAATGAGTATTCACTGCCCTGAACATTTACTAAGAGGAGTCCTCTGCACCTCTGATCCACCGGAAAAGTGCAAAGTCCCCAGCCAAGATGCCCTGCAGACATCCGGAAAGCTTGTGAGTCCAGCGGGGAACGCCCCCCCCCCCCACCCCACTGGGCAGGGGGCCCTTATCCACACATCGGATGCCGACTCCGGGGCATTGACCTGCGGGCATTCACCCTAGGGGCAAGTGGTTGTCTACATTGCTGGAACTCCTGGGGTGCGCCCGGCTCAGCTCACCCCTGTCATTGGCAGCGCGGCGAGGAGGAGCCACCAGCGACTACACAAGGCACCGGGGCTGGAGGTGAGTGGACAACCTCTACGTACGTGGGACCAGCTGCCTGACGACTTCAAGGTACGTGCCGGAGATACCCGGGGCACTGAGGCCCCCTGGTGGTTTAAGTGTCGGCCCAGTTGGGAAGCGCCATTACTGTGCGGCAGAGGCTGAAATTGGCTGGTCTCCCGTTATATCCTGCAACGGCCCCCGGACCCAGAGTTACATCCACCTCCTGGCGGCAGTAACAGAGCACACTTAAGATACGGCAAAACATAATCCGCAATACAGGCAGACTATGATAATGAACGAGCTACAGCCCCTCTGAGCCAGAGATAACATTCAGCCGCCTATCTGACGCCCTCCGGCATTACGCTTCACCCCCATATTCCTGGCCACGAGGATAAAACAGAAGAGCTCACCCCGGGGGGAAACTGCTCCATATTAATGATCGATCCATAAGCAAGACGAGGTAGTCGTCAGCCGTGGCAACGGAGGTACCCTTGGATACTTAGCCGGCTGCTACTACGCTCAGAGATCCTAAACCATTGATCATAGCTGCTCCGACGGAGGTGATACACCATTACTATAGCTTCCCTGTATATATACTGGACATCAGCAAAGACCACCCCAACACAGCCCTCCCCTCTCGCCTTGTGACATTAAAGCGCCCTACGAAATAGCCTCAAACATGACCGGGGGAGCTAGGGATAAAAAGAAGGGGCCCATGGATGCATTTGCCAGCGCCTCCAGCACGAACCCTACACAAGTTTCTTCAGACTCCCCCCAGGAGATCATACAGGAACAACCCGACCAATATATGTCACCCTATATGGCAGCGATGGAAAAGGGGTTTTCAGCCATCAACAACAAACTGGATGACATAGGTAGCAGCATTGCCTCCATCCGAACCGACATTAGTAAAGTCAATGCCAGAGTCTCTGAAGCAGAGGAGAGGGTGGGCAACCTAGAGGACACATCTACCGCACACACCAAAACCATTGAAGGGATCCAGAAGGACATTAAAACTCTCCAAAATAAATGTGAGGACTTAGAATCCCGCTCACGACATAATAACGTTAGGGTATATTTGTATTTGTATTTATTTATTTATAATGCGCACCAAACCCAGGGGCAGCCAGGCGCAAAGGCAGCAAGAGGGTTGCAAAACTTAGTTACATACAGTAGGGTGAGGTCCAGCTGCGGTTACAGTGCCGGACGTATCACGCCAAATAGGAAGGGTAGGACATAAACACTATAGGCAGTACTATATACATATTTACATTCAATGAGGTAAGGAGCCACATGGTAGTGGCTCATCTGGGCATCGGAAGGTCATTATGAGTCGAGAGATTTGAGCCAGTGGATAGTCCTGGCTCTGAACTGGTGGTAGGGTAGGTCCTCCCTGCAGGTAGGAGGAAGGGAGTTCCAAAATTGCACTGCTTTTACTGGGAAGTTATTGCCTCCAGACATTGTACGTTTGAACCTGGGCACCAGAAGAAGGTTGGAATTGGCCGTTCTCGAGGGGCGAGAGAGGGTGGGTCTAGTAAATCTGGCGATGAGGTATTGAGGGGCCGCTTGGTGGAGGCATTTATGAATCAGAGATACCGATTTAAGGAAAATCTTGTCCTTGGTGGATAGCCAGTTGACAGATCTTCTGGAATCTGAGATATGGGCTTTCTTCGGGATACTGAGGGCCGCTCTAAGGGCATTATTTTGGAGGATTTGGATTTTATTTGAGATCTATTTGTTGCAACCTACATATAGAGTGTTGCAGTAGTCCAACTTGGACAGGATCAGCGCCCTGGCCAAGGTGGTACAGTTGGTGGGGGAGAGAAAGGGTTTGGAGTTTGCAAGTGTAGGAGGTGGCGGAGTCCATTGTATTCACTTGTTAGTTGAAGGTAAGGGTGGAATCTAGATAGAAGCCGAGGGTTTTAACCTCCTTAGCTACCTTGATCTTGTTATCGTCAATTATGAATGATGAGTATTTGTGGCCCAGTTTGTTGAGGTAGTGTGTAGAGCCTAGAATAAGGAGTTCCGTCTTGTCATCATTCAGGCATAGACCGTGTGAGGCCATCCATGCCTGGATGATGAGGTACACTTTATTAACGAAGGCCAAATCCTTGCAATCCCCCGACAATGGGATGAGGATCTGGGTAACATTGGCGTAATTAGTGTAGGTGATACCCAGATCGTCTAGATCATCGAAAAGGGGCTTCGTGAAAATGTTATAAAGTGTAGGGGGGGCGCAAGATCCTTGAGGCACGCCGCAAGTGATAGGTGTAGGGTCGGCTGCTGCTGTCAATGCGAAGACTCTCATCGTGCGGTTATTGAGGAAGGATTGGATCCAATTGGTTGCTTCTTGAGAGAAGTGGGCAGCTTTTTGTAGGTGGTTGCACAAGATCTCATGGTCGACCAGATCGAAGGCCACAGAGAGATCAAGGAGTAGCAATAGTGCTGTCTTACCCTGGTCTGTCAGCTCGTCCATCTGTGCCTTGAGATCTATAAGTGCGGTTTCGGTTCCATGCTGTGGCCTGAAGCCCGATTGTCGGACGCCTAGGAGATGGAAGTGCTCAAGGTAATGTTGGATCTGGTGGTATGCTATTTTGTCGATGATTTTAAGAAGGAACGGTACTGTGGTAATGGGGCGGTAGTTAGTTGGAGTGGATGGGTCTAAATTCGTTTTTTTAAGCAGAGGAAGGACCCAAGACTGTTTTAAATTATTAGGTACGGTGCCTGATGTGAAAGACGCATTTATTAGTTTGGTAATAAATGGTGCGAGATCACGGGCTGCATCCTTAATCAGTTGAGCGGGGCATAGGTCTCCGTGGCAATTTGAAGGTTTGAGGGTGAGAATAGTATTTTCTACCTCTTTGGTGGATACCTTATGGAAGTTAAAGGGGGGGTTGTCCGCTGGGGGAGATGGTTGAGTCAGGTGAGCCTTTTTATGGGAGGCGGTACTCGGCTTAGTAGAGGAGAGCAGAGATTCTTTTTTAATGCTTATCTTAGTCTTAAGGGAGGAGATTTTGTTCGCTAGGGCATTTTGTATGCCCGTGCACCAGTTTTTATCTTTGATACACGAGTCGGGCACTGGGATCGGGGATTCAAAATCTTTAAGTATTGTGAAAAGCTCTCTAGTGTTAGATTTAGCTTGTGAGATTCGCATACTATAAGATGTTTGTTTGGCCAATATAATTTCTTTTTTATATTGGGAAGCTAGACTGCTAAAGTTTTTTTTGTTATTTTCTCAGGGGTAAGCTCGCCAGATTTTTTCACAACGTCGCTTTTCCTGTCTGAGGGCTTTAAGATGAGGCAAAAACCAGGAGTTGAAGTGTTTCCGGGGCTTGCTCT
The DNA here is from genome assembly GCF_040938575.1 of Ambystoma mexicanum. Classification (NCBI taxonomy): domain Eukaryota; kingdom Metazoa; phylum Chordata; class Amphibia; order Caudata; family Ambystomatidae; genus Ambystoma; species Ambystoma mexicanum. The sequence continues at coordinate 628,827,431 of NC_090922.1, read as the reverse complement.
TTTTTAGCTTCAAAGGGGCTATGGCATCAAGGGATGAGAGCATGATTTTATTATAGATGTCCACCATCGTGAATGGATCTGTATCATCTGGGATGTCATTCAAGGTTGGTGTGATTAACGGGATCAAGTTTTCGGGGGTGATGTTTTTTTTTATTTCGGGATTGGACAGCTGGAGCTCTGCTGTTAGCTTGTGCTGGGGTTGCCTCTAGGGTGAACGAGATCAAGTAATGGTCTGTCCAAGGCTGCGGGAGTATGGCAGAGACTAGGACTGGGCAATTGTGCACAGCTAGCCAGTCCAGAGTTCTCCCTTTGATATGGGTGGGCTCAGTGATTTTCTGGGTGAAGCCCAGTTCCTCTAGGGTGTTATTGATTGTACTGGCATTGGCGTCTGCGGGGTCGCTAAATCCTAGGTTAAAATCTCCTAGTAAGATGTGTTGTGAGGAGTTTTTAAGATTGTTTGATAAGATGTCTGTGAGGTCTTCTTCAAATGACCCTAGGGGGCCCGGTGGTCGGTAGATAAGGTGAATGGAGATGGATTGAGTATTAGATAGTGTTAACTTGGCGGTTAGAGATTCACAGGAAGTAAAATTAGTGGGTGATTCAATTGTAATAGGGAATTTAGTTTTGGCTATGATGGCAAGACCTCCGCCTCTAGAGGTGGTACGATCAAGTCTTAATAGCGTGTAGTCATCTGGTACCGCTAGCATAATTGCGGGACCTGCGTTGGGTGGAGCCAAGATTCGGTGACCGCTAGGAAATCCAAGTCTTCGTTGTGTAGCAGGTCGGCAATGTCTGATGCATGGGCTACCATGGAGCAGGCATTTATTAGTGCACCCTTAGTCCCGAGATCTAGTGCGTTTAGGAGTAGTGGCACAGATTTGTGCGTACTTTTCTGGTCACGGATGGGCTCACGGTGGAGTCTACTGTTCAATTGAAGAGGGTGTAGGGATGGATTCCTTGTCACCTTGTTGTGGGCTGGTTTAGATAGAGGGTCATAGAGCCTTAGGAGCCTGGCACGTAATCTACGGTTCCTCATGAGAACAGGGCAAGGTGTGGAGGTCATTTCAGTTAATGTGAATGGGTTGTATGCGGGCTCAAGTGCTGGTAAATTGGGTAGCATGGTTAGGTATTGGCTGTTCAAGATGTGCAGTATTGATCTCAATAACACTGTATAAAGCGCATGGAGATACATTGTGATATTGGGTAAGATAAGGCTAGTACAGTGTAGTTGTTGTCCGGTAGCGTAAGGTCTAGTCTAATGGGTCACTTAAATTTGATTTATCAATCAAGGCACAAAGGCATAGGTCACTAGCAGGGTGCATAGGCAAAGGGTCACCTAAATTCGATGTTAGCAATCAAGGCACAAAAGCATAGGTCACTAACAGGGTGCATAGGCAAAGGGTCACCTAAATTCTATTTTAGCAATCAAGGCACAAAGGCATAGGTCACTAGCAGGGTGCATAGGCAAAGGGTCACCTAAATTCGATGTTAGCAATCAAGGCACAAAAGCATAGGTCACTAACAGGGTGCATAGGCAAAGGGTCACCTAAATTCTATTTTAGCAATCAAGGCACAAAGGCATAGGTCACTAGCAGGGTGCCTAGGCAAAGGGTCACCTAAATTCGATTTTAGCAATCAAGGCACAAAGGCATAGGTCACTAGCAGGGTGCATAGGCAAAGGGTCACCTAAATTCGATTTTAGCAATCAAGGCACAAAAGCATAGGTCACTAGCAGGGTGCATAGGCAAAGGGTCACCTAAATTCGATTTTAGCAATCAAGGCACAAAAGCATAGGTCACTAGCAGGGTGCATAGGCAAAGGGTCACCTAAATTCGATTTTAGCAATCAGGGCACAAAAGGAGTGTCATGTATGAGGCAAATGTAAGGCACAGGCAAATAGGTACAAAATTAGGCAATACATATGTGCTAAGGCTGGTAGCAATTGAGGGCAAACAGACTCAAGTTCAAGTTGTGAGGCACAACAGAGTTCGGCTATACAGATATCCTAATGTTAGCGTCAGATGTGGTCCTAATAGGTAATGGACAGTGCAGCATATACAGGCATAGTTCAAGTGTCATTGCATGGTGATCATTAGTGGGCAGAGCAGTAGTTAGTTAGCGGGGCTGGAGTGCAGTGAACAGTAGGACAAGCATTTCAGGTTATCAATGAAAGCTGGTTTTAGGCATAGCGTCAACAGCAACTGACTTTGAATGGCAGGTGCAATATTACAAGAGTTGCGGGTCAGGTACAGTATATATGAGTCCTGCAGTAAATGCCCCTAGGACCTTACCGTGAGAGTCTCAGTGGAGCCGGAGAGGTAGATAGGGTGTAGTGCCTGTGCGCTACCATTGCGCTAACAGGCGGTCGGGGTGCCGGAGAACAAGATCAATATCCCCATGGAACAACTCCTCGAAAGTTTGCTCCATACAGTATTCCCGGATGCTCCATTCTCACAACAATTCTTAGTCGAGAGGGCGCATAGAGCACTGGCCCCCTCCTAAACCCGGGGCCCCACCAAGATCGATTATCGCGCGCCTGTTAAACTACCGGGACCTCATCCTCCGGCAGGCACGGGAAAAGGTCCCCCTCTCATATGACTCAAACCAAATTCATATTTACCCGGATTTTTCATCGGGGGTCCAGTCGGTTCAGCATTCCTTTGACCCAGTAAAGAGAGCTCTGAGGGAGAGAAAGATAATATACGCCATGCTATTTCCGGCAAAATTGCATATTCAAGGTAGAATGCATTTCTTTGAAGCACCGGAAGACGCCATGGCATACGTGGAATAGCACATTCCAGCACTACCAGACGGTATAGGAACATAGACAAGTCCAGAAACAGACCCCGTTGGAATGCTACTCACGAATCGCATCAGAATTGGGCAAATTGCACACCAACTTCGATACTATGAAGCTACTGCTCCAGCACGGCTACCTGGCATTATCGCCCCCAGTTAGCAAAGTTGCAGTTTGAATACGGGGTTACACCGCCCGATTGGGGGGATGGTGAGGGGGGGGCGTGGGGGGTCGAAACTGGTTGGGGGTTTTTGCTATGCGGATCCCATTGGACACAAAGCATACTGGCATATGAAGGCCGGTTCAGGTTGGGGGGAGTTTGAAGTTTGTTAAGCAAGGGAAAAAATCTGGCGAGAGAACAATGGAATGTAGAGTGCATGAACACCAGAGTCGCAAAGCCCATACCATGAAATGATCTAGATGGCGACGCCTTGGATAATAGAAAGCACGATAATCCTATCCTGGAACGTCAGAGGACTATCCAACCCAATTAAAGCCAGAAAAATCCTAGCATACCCGCTAGACACAAAATAGATATACTCCGCTTACAAGAGACGCATGCTACTGAAAGGATATTTAGGTCCTTTGGTCGAACCTGGGGGCAACAAATATTTGCAACTAATTACTCGTCGCAATCTAGAGGAGTGCTTACGCTTATCCACCGCAGGTTAGGTTTTATAGTGTCTAAAACCATGAGCAATGCCGAGGGCAGATACACGATAGATTGGGGATCGCTAAGAGGTCAAGAGCTGATCATAATCAACACGTACGGCCCTAACTTGGACACTCCGGAATTCTACCAGCAAGTTCTAACAAAAATAATGCCAGTTGGAGAGGAAAAAGTAATATGGTGGGGGGCAATACACCATCCTTGACCCCATAATTGACAGAACGTCCACTGGACACAGAAAAGACTCTAAGGCAGCTTTGATCATCAAACACGCGATGTCCATAATACTGCTAGCGGACGTATGGAGAGAACTGCACCCTTTCCGCAAGGAATTCACATATCACTCGTACGTCCACAAGTCTAGTTCCCGGATTGACTACTGGTTATGTGCCAGTGAATGCATCCAGGAGGTTAAGGAATGTGTCATACTACCCTGCACCCTATCGGACCACTCCCCGATCATACTAGATATCCAACTGTGAGCAACAGTACGTGGGCCTCGCTTATGGAAAATGCCACCCAATCTCCTACATGACGAAGCGATGGTGGAATTACTGCGAGTTGAAATAACGGATTTCTTCGAGTGAAATGAAGACTCGGTCAACTCGTATCACACAATATGGGAAACCTTCAAGGTTTGGCTGAGGGGGTACCTGATATCTAAAGTCCATGGTCGTCTCCAAGAGATCCGCACCAACCTTACCCAGACCCAAAACAGCATAAAAGAAAAGGAAGAGGCGTACACCAGATCACCAGGACAAACCACACTGGCCCCCTTGCAGGACGCCATCACAACATTTGGAACACTAGCAGATCAGGAAGTCCTCTATTTGGCACTACCCAGCAGAGCCCGCAGATATGGGGAGGGAAACCAATCTGGCAAGATGCTGGCCAAACTTATCAAGACAGAGCAGGGATACAGGCAAATTACTAGCATCACCGATGGAGCCGGTACAACACACACACAGACCAACGGGGGATTTATGAGGTTTTTTTGAAATGTTATACTATACTCTACAGAAATGCCGATCAGGGATCGACAGAAGAGCTCCAGCGGTTTCTGAACTCCTTTGCACTTCCGGCATTAACCAGGGAGGACAGGGCGACGTTAGACCTCCCTTTGATGCTGGAGGACATAACCCAAGCTATTAAAGATCTCAAAGCAGGCAGAGTGCCCGGATCCGATGGCATATTTCCTGATTTCTACAAGTCATTTATTACAGACTTAGCCCCGCGACTATTGCGGGTCTGGCAGGAGTCCCTGGCGAGCGGAACCCTGCCAACGTCGCTACGGGAAGCTATAATTATTGTTTTATTGAAACCGCAGAAGACCCCCCCACAACCCCTCCTCGTACAGACCACTGTCTCTTCTCAATGTAGACACACAAATTATGGTGCAGGCTATAGATAATAGACTGAACCCATACATGAACAAGTTGATTCACCCAGCTCAAACCAGCTTCATACCGTCCCGCTCCACAGCTCTGAATCTCCAGAGATTCTTCGCAATTGCCTCCCAAATGGATCCCAAGAAAAAAACTGTGGCAGTGACATTGGATTCCGAGAAGGCGTTCGACTCCATATCCTGGAAATTCATGTACTCCATACTCCAGAAGATGGGATTCGGTCTGGGTTTTGTTCAGCGCATAAATACATTGTATTACAACCCCACAGCCAAGGTCAGGATCAATATGGCTCTCTCTGCAAGCTTCACATTACGAAAGGGCACAAGGCAAGGATGCCCCCTGTCCCCATTAATATTTGCACTCACAATAGAAGGTATGGCTGCATTCCTGCGCCACAAGCACGCCTTGCGGACGACACAATGCTTTACATTAGAGATCCAGACATCCATCTCCCTCCCATAATGCAGGACATAGCTCAATTTACAAAATTCTCTGGCTATAAGATAAATCAGTCCAAATCTGAAATAATACCCCTAACGTCGTCGTCCTCGCAAACCGAATCCACAATTCACTTTCAATGGTCTCCTACTACGGCCCGATACCTCGGCATCATAATGGCAACAGACAAAAACACACTGTACTCCAACAACTATGCTCCATTTATCTCCCAATTAGAAAATAAATTCAACATTTGGTCTAATCTTCCGTTATCCATGTATGGCAGAATATCGTTGCTAAAAATGGTGATAGTACCCAAACTGTTCTACCAATTCAGAGGCATCCCAAGTTGGCCGGGCCGAAAATTCTTCGAAGCACTACAAAAACAGGCCGTGAATTTTGTGTGGGGAAGGGGCACCGCAAGAATCAGCTGGCCCAAATTGTGTGAACATTCCGACACAGGAGGTCTAGCAGCTCCAGACTTTCTTCTCTACTACTATGCAGCACAAGCGCAGTTTGCGAAGTATTGGTCCAACACTTCGGAACAATATGCTCTTATAGATGCTGAAGAATTTGCGGCAGCGCCCCTGAATCTACAGAGCATGATTTTTGGCAAAGTGAAGGAGGAAAAGATATTGGCGGACCCTTTATCATCTACACTACGGGCATGGACTCAAATTCTTAAGAGGGTGCAATGCGAAATACCGTACTTGCCTCACGCCCCACTGTGGTGCCATCCAGATCTTGACCCAACTCTGGACAGGACACTACAGAATAGATGGGATCCGGAGGAGGAAGCTAAGCTGGGAGACCTCTCCCCGGAGGGACGCTTTGTTACACTCACAGAAGTCCAAGAAAAAGTGGGAACCGGTCTGACCATAACATTACAATACCGCCGCATGAAGGCAGCCTGCAGGAGCCTGTGGCCGTCTTTCCCGACTGAACCACCTGTACACAAATTCACTTTGATACAGGAGGGTTTCACAAGTGGAATCTCCGAGCTATATAGAAAGGTGCAAACACATACCCCATCTAGAAACGAGATGAGCCCGCCAATCCGACAATTCTGGGAGGAAATAGCGAATACAATGAGTGATATACTGAACACCCATATCCCAGCAAATTCACTAAAATACCTATTAGGAGACATTGGAAAGTCCTCCATAAGGTCCCTTATACTGTTTGCTGTGGCGGGAGCAGTGGGCAAACACAATATCCTTAGGAAATGGAAATCCAAAACCTTCCCTACCATCCAGGCCTGGTTGCGGGACCTGATACAGGTACAGGAGTGTGAAGTGTCCTATATGCAAGGTATGCAACCCCCTGAAGACCAAGCAGCAGAGGAAGAGGACAAGACGGAAATATGAATTGTATAAACTGTATATGCTCCGATATAATATGTGCAAACATATGTTATGATGTATGCTCAAGCTCTTCTACGTAACAAGTGAATGTACAGAATGTGATGCTGATTTCATGCCAGTATTAAATAAAGTTTAAAACAAAAAATTCAGTGACAAGTATCCAAATAAACACTTACACTCAAGGTTTCTTGATTAAACAATTATTTGTTTAACATTCAGTTGAATAAGCCTTCCTTAGAAGGGGGCAAACATATGTAAGACAGAAATATACTTCAAAACTACACACACTCAGTTTCACTAAATAAGTAGATACCCATTGGGGATGGCACACAGACACTTCTACACCCTGAGGTGACTTAAATACCTAGGACACTGTGGACATTGATATATCATTGGTACATTGAGGGCAATACTGAGGTTAGTGTCAAAAGGAAAAGAGGGGAGACTAAAACAATGGTTAACAAAAATTCTTTAACAGGTAAGGACTTTTGAACCCTCCCATGCAAAGTAAGTTAACCCTTGCCTGGGGGAAAAGTAAAGCACAAAGTCAGAGGTGAGAAGAGTCTTTCAGGGAGCCAGGCCAACCAATGTTAATTGACAAAAGTCTAGGTGAGCTGAAGCACTTCTGGTAGGTAAGTGAAAGTTTTGCACAAAGTTTTAGAAGTCTTTGAAGAAAATGAAATCTCTGTAGGGTCACAAGCTGGGAGGCTTGTGATGGGCAACGCTGCAAGCAACTCTGCAAAGCAACCAAGACAAGTCTCAACTGAGAACTAGCAAGGCTACACAACAAGAGGTAAGCAACCCCTTAGTTTTATAGTACCTTTGGTTTATAGAAAACTTCCAGCTGACTTCTGTTCTGTGCAGGTCTACAGATCCTGTTGTCCCTGGGCCTCAGTCGTGGGGACAAGAGGGAGGACGTCTAGGGACTCCTGCACTACGAATGGAAGGTTGGCGGCAGCAATGGGCAAACTTCAGATCAGCGGCACTTCACGGTTTCAGCTCCTCGCGGCTCTCGCAAACAGCACCACTGCGGTTCTTGGATACCTTTTATGGACTTTCCTCGCATCTTGGGTCCAGCACTCTGTTGAGGTGGCTCAGGCGTGGTCAGTCCTGCTTCATGGGAGCCCAGAGTAGCTTCCTGTAGCTCGGTTCCGACTTAAAAATGATGCACTCGATCTGGTGTTCCTCTTCCTGGCAATCGGTTCCTGCAGCAGCACTGGAAGTACAGCCAGCTCCAAGAGAATGTCCGGACGTGTTCGCTTAGGGGTTGATTGGTCCCACCAACCCAAGGGGAGAAGTCGTCGGTTGCAGGGCTTCTCTAGTCTAGGTGAATTCAGAGCTTCAGCAATGCAGCAGGGCTTCACCGGGGCAAACCAACGGTCCAGGAGTTGCAGCAAGCGCCTAGCCTTTTATACAGGTTTCTCCCATTCATCCGCAGTCAAGCAGTCACTCACACAGCGGGGTGGCTATCCTACACCCTTGGGTGCATTCCTGTAACCAAGGGGATTAAGCACATGGAGTTTTGGGCACCTCCCTCACTTCCTGCCCCTGCCAGACACGCTGGAGCCAGAGGCGGGCTTCACCAGTGAATATCGCCAAAGAGAAAACGTACAAAGGGACCAAACCAGGTTTGGCGCGCAGAGTAAATATATATCGAGAAGGACCTTTCCAACAAGAAATGGCAAAAAATTACTGGGGCCATTTTGACAAAATGGGCACCCATGGGTGTCTTACTGCAGCTGCAATTGCAGGCCGCAGTAAAAACACACAATGCTAGTAAAAAGTAAACCACTGCCACCAGCCATTAATTGTAGAAAGTGTAACATAAAAAATGTTACATGAGAAAGTAGACAACAGGGATACTAAGTAACCCCTCCAGCACCCTCTTGTAAGATAGTGTGTGCTCGGTCTACAAAGTTACAAAAGGTAAGTAAAGTCAATTTCACTTTACTGCTCTCGGAAACCGTGGTTTATCCAAGAGAAGGTATTTAAACCTTTGGGAAAAAGGGCTTCCCTGTGCCACTGCACTGAAGGTGCTGTGTGTCACAATGTAAAAGGATGATGCCTATGGAGTTTGTCAGACTCCAAAACCAAAAGAAACAGAGTTCAAATCAAAGAACAATACATGAGAAAGTGGGAAAAAGGTCTCACATTTTCCAGGATAAAAATTGAAAGTCCTAAAGTCCAGCAAAAGAGCTGGGGGTCTCTAAGGTAGAAGGGAATTGGCACATTTCTGAGAATTCTCCCTGACCGGCACCACAAGTGTGCTCAATCGAAGGTCTCTGTAAGGTGTCCAGCTAAAAGTGATACAAAGTAAAAGATGAGAGTGAGAAATAAATCAAATCGAAGTGGTCTGGCGACTGTTTAAGCAAAATGCATTGCACAATCGAAAGCCTTCGATTTTGATACAGTCCGCGCCGAACGAGGGAGACCAATTGTGAGTATTGTGCTAAAAGGGGTCCGAAACCTGAACGAGAGAGACTCATGGTAAATAGTGAACCCGAGAACTTATGAATGTGAAAAATCGGGGAAGAAAGGAACTTAGTGCTTGTTTGTTTCATCAGACCCTCTGCAATAAAGAGACTTTGAATGTGAAAGAGACTTTAGCACAGAAGGCCCCGATACCTATGCTTTGAACTGTATCCTCGTGGCAGAGAAGCCAGAGTGTGTGCAAAGCTCGAACTTGCCACCTTGCCCCGTGCTGAAAACGTGGGGAAGGGAAGCCAACTGCTTAACTATCCTGACATCTTCTTTCGTGAACCCTTTTCTTTTGCATACATTGTTATCCCACACCATTTGTATTTAGAAGCAAGGATTGGCAATAGTTTATTAGTATAGGCCCTTTTATTTTGACAAGCACTCCACTAGGACTGCATTTTAATTATTTGATGGTTGTAGCTTGCTCCCATCTTTAGATTTAGGGTTAAATAGGCATTTAACCAACCCATTGAAGTTCAATAAAACCCTTGAACTTAGATCACTTGCGTCTGTCTTCACTGTTTGATACCATGCCTTCCTTATAGAGCTTAGCTAGGTGGATGGTAATACACAATGTGAGGGAAGAATTTTCCAAGGCAGCATTTCTGAAGTTGGTGTGACTAGATGGAGTAAGGAGGCTGACAAAGTAGTATATTTTTGGCTATAGAGTTTAATTGAAATAAGGAGGAAAACCTACCTCTCCCTAGTTCTAGCAGGGATTTCCCTGCCTTAAGACAGGATAACTCGGGCACTTGTCACGATGTAAGTCAAAAGAAATCTAAATACTCTCATCTGTCCAAACCTACTACTCTATCCCTACCACTAACAAATAAACTTAGAAATAAAGGATTCAATGAACTTCTAATGCAAACCACAGGTAAGTTGAAAATTCTCTGCGAGTAAAAGTGGAAAAACCCACTCTAAACTGTGATTCCTCAGCCAAAGGTGTCCAGATATGGCTAAAAATTGTATGCGCGAGTCAGGGCCGAGCAGAGAGGCGAAGCGTCTCAGTACGCGAGCGCTGTCAGAGACACCTTTGGCTGAGGAATCACATTTTAGAGTGGGTTTTTCCACTTTTACTCGCAGAGAATTTTCAATTTACCTGTTGAGGTTCAAGTCCTGTTCCTCCATGACGCACTCATTGCCCCCCAGATATCTTGACTTATGATGGATATTCTTGCATACCATAGCACTGGATAAATCTTTGATAGAGACTCCAGGACTACCTCCAAGGTTACCACACGTCCTGATGAAGGCCTGCTCACATAGTTGCACTACACAGCTCCTTTTAGGCCGAAACACCGTTGTGTCGACGATATCACTATTCAAACAATGTACATTGGAAGCATTGTTTTTGTGTCTTTTGTATATACATGTCCATTGATGTGGGTTTATGTTCTACTTCTGTGACTGCATAACTGTTTTTGATCCACCTAAAACAGCAGTATACCATTTGTGTTATCACATTGAGATCCAGTTGTCCATACTGGACCATACTCATTTTGTATTGTTGTGTCTTTAATACACCTGGGGTGCTCTATCCCCACTAATACTATCCATTTGTTATTAATAATATACATTTTGTGAAAAAAGGATTGCAGTATGACTAACTGTTTCTTTCTGGTATTAGATTGGAATTGTTGCTTTACCTACCACCCTGAAATTTTGGTTCAGTTTACTGATACTTCATAGGTCTTTGCTGCAAATTTGACTTGCCTGAAGGTAGAGGTGCTGCAACAACTCATAGAACTGACATTTTCAGGGTCCTTTCTCTTCAGCAATCTTAAAATGTATTTTCAGACCAAGCCATGTGAGAAAAGTAATGTGAGCTAAGCAGTAAGGAAGACCTTATGAGCTATGGGGGTCGTGTAAGTACAGTGAACCACACAAACAGCAATGTAATAGTCGCACAAAGAAGTATACAACTATGCTGTTTGTTAGGCCTCAACACTCTAGATAAATAAAATTAAAAAAAGCATTTTCACATCACACTTATATACATATTTGTTTCTGAGGCTTGTAAATCTTTTGCACATACAGCCATGTGTGGTTGACTTGGAGTATTACATCTTGTTTTTTCGGATTTAAAATCGGGGCATCGACTGGTCCGTTCCTGCCACAATATTCTTATACTGTGTGTACATGGACCCAGGATCATTCATGCGTCGACAAAATCGGATTGTTTTTTTCCACCCTCAGTTGGTCACCACTCCAAGAAGTGGAAAAGTACATCACACCATCTGTTGCAACGATGCATAATTCTCACAAGTTTTCAGGTGACCAATGCCAGACGAAGCCTAGGGAGTCAAGCTTGACTGATCTTCTTTCTTTGCCATGCAGTAGAGAGAGTGGGATGTATACATATTTTCTGGAGCTCTGGGATGCCTCCTTCGTTCCTTTGTATGGATTTCTATAAATTCCCGACCCCTAAATGGAAAATACCCCTTTCAAAGTCTGCCCAGGGTATAACTCAAAGTTCCCATGAAAGGACATGCACAAAGTGTGCACCAGCTGCCTTCCATGCAATCACTGCCGAGTGTATCAGAAATGTAAGCCAAAGACCCCAAAGGATCAGTGAAAGAATCACTGGGCGAATTACGCCATGCAGGTAGAATATTTGCAGGGCGAGGCCAGCAACACAGTTCAGGCTCGAGGAATCAACTGCCATGGCACTTCTCGACCCTGGACAACCATGTTGTTGGGGTGCCTACAGGCAAGGCCTCGGAGCCGGACCCCGGCTCCGAAGATTGGTCTTCACGACAAGTCTGACAAGACACCTGGCAACCATGAAGCTGCTCATTCCCACTGCCCAAAACACAAACACCATCACACCGATGGTGTACGTTCAGAGTTTTGAGCATGCCTCTGAGCACAAAGTTGTCCATGTACAAGTCTGTTAATCCACACAAAGGGACAACTAAAGAAAATCCACGTCCAGGCCACAGACCACAGACCACATGCACAGTCTATACCCTCCCTATCCTCTACAATGCAGCAGAAAGGATTGGAGTCGAAAGAGGACTGGGGCAATTATGAAAACGAGATCCACCCCACCCCCTCGAGGTTGACACCCCACATCAAACGGAAGCTGATGCCTCACATCGATATGGGGGCGAAACTCCACGGCAAATTGGCGTCTAAGCTCTCTGTTCAGCCCAACACCAATTGTCAGTCAGATTTCAAGAGTACCATGACGAGAATGGTCTTTCATGGAGGAACAATAGCGCTAGGCCCAAATGAGGCATTTATTTAGAAGTAGGGCAAAATCAGCAAGCCAAAAGACCAAAATGAAGAGGTTCAAACAAAAGAACACCTTATTGACACTTAACTCTGACTCTCAAGACCATTATTAGATATAGGTGATTTAGATGTATAGGAGATTTAGCAGAGGATCAGTCAGTTTGGGGGGGGGGGTGATCTATATCCAGATGATTACATCATGCCTACGTCATATGAAAAGAATCCCCCAGTGACCCTGTCACCTACTGAGGATCATTTCCAATATACATCGTAAAGCCCGAGCTAGTCAAGGGCGTGCCAGATCTACCTGGCTGTTCGGCATTCGCTCTTGGAGGCGCTTTGGAGGAGGCAGCGTGTGTGAAATCACTTTCCCGCATTGGAAAGTAAAGCGGACTGAAGCCCCGCCCAACCAGGAAGTGCGGGCTGATAAAGCGACCACAGCCGCCCTTGCGGCGTAAAGCCCGAGCTAGTCAAGGGCATGCCAGATCTACCTGGCTGTTCGGCTGTTCGCTGGGTCACTGTGTTGTGAAGGTGGAAAACGCACGGCGGCACGAGAGGCTGCCATAGCGAGACCTGGCCTTGCTGTAAACACAGGTGGAGCTGCACGACTTGCTTCAATGGGTCGTCTGATAAGCGATCCGATGGAGCGGGGGCTTGAGACGGTGGCTAAAACAAGGCTTCAGGTAAGAAAACGACTGGCCTCACACCCGGCCATTTATACCTCACCTTCACCACAACGCCACTTGAAAGATAAACAAACTATTTTTTTAAAGCAGCTGAAGCTCCCTTTTAAGAAAAATAAAACTTTGCTAGAACAAGACTCAATAAATCTCTCGCAAGATTTGCAACAAAGTCTAGTAATGCAACCTACCACATCACAAGGAGAGGAAGTAGCTACTGAAGGAGATCCTGTGTGCTCACCGCCGTACCCCACACAAATGATATATATGACACCTGGGACAGAGGGTGAAAACCAGGAGGTTTTTTCCCCACAGACACCGACAAGGGAGGCACAGGGGGATAGCCCTGGAATGGACACCGTGATGGCAGAAAAGACTCCTATTAAACCAACACAGAATCTAGCCGAAGTAGAAAATCCTCTGCCCCCACCCAAACCTGAGCTCCCTGCTCTGCCTCTGGAGAGCAGTCAGACTATGAATGAGGATCACTCCTCCTATCCCATTACTGCTGACTCACTCTACGTAGTGGATGGCCTACTTCCTTTGGACGTTCAACTGTGTGAGGAAGCTCAGATAATAGAAGAGCACTGCTTAAAGAGCAAGGTGGCGGGGGGGGGGATCATATCTGAATCTACCCTCTTCCCAGACAACAAAACAGAACCCAAAGCCATCGGAACTCGACTATTCCATTCTCGAAATAACTTCAGAAGTATAGAATAACTGGATAACGGCAATGAGAGTAAAGAAGAATAAAATCAGTGACCACGCCTTACTCGAAATTGAACTAAATTGGGACTCTGGGAGGGGACACAGGTCCTCCTCAACCCCTTCTAGAAGTAACAGGGGGCAGAAATCGTCTGAGAATAAATCTACCAACAATAGTCAAACTCTCGGACAATTATAAAAATCATGTTGAAAAATATGCAGAGGAGGTTGAATATAAATGGCTTCTCAAAGAGTTTGAAATACAACAAAGGGGAAAAATAATCTCACCATAATAAGAAAACATGCATATAATGCTGATCTGGTAGCCAAGAGAAAGGAACATCGCTCCTTACTCAGAAGTCTAAAACAAAGTGTCCAGCTCTGACCATCTCGCAGGTTTCAACAGAGAATTGGGTTAAACATTATACCAATCTCTTCAAATCAACTGCTGGAGAAGAATCTAGTTTATGCTCTCAGAATCGGACCAAAACACCTTGGAAAATTGACTTTGATTATGAGGACATCTTGGGGATCATTAAAAAGCTTAGCTCCTCACGAGCTGCCGGGCCAGATGGCATCTCAAACCAACTACTGAAAGAGAATGGAGAAGAATGGGCAAAATTTATCCTACGGCTCTTTGAGCAAATAAAGAAGAATAGAAGTATTCCGTCAACATGGAAGGAGGCGTTGGTAGTCCCTATATTTAAGAAAGGTGATCGGGAAGACCCGAAAAATGATAGGCCTATCGCCCTCCTGGATTCTATAGGTAAAATCTTTGCCTCCATTCTCCTAAGAGACCTGAAAAAATGGGCAACACAGGCAGGTTTACTAGATAAGCGGCAAACAGCCTTTGTGAGTGGGGTCGGCACCACCCTGAACTTATTCATCTTGAACATACTAAAGCTTTGGGAACTTTAAAAAAAAAACAAATTTGTATTTGGGCTTCATAGACTTGGAGCAAGCCTTTGATGGAGTTAATAAAGGTATTCTCTGGGCGAAACTGAAGAGCTGGAACAGCCCGGGCGACCTCCTGGAAGCAACTCAAGAGCTGTATACGAGAACATCCATCCAAGTAATAACAACAAAAGGAGGAACCACCACGGAAAAAATCAGCACATTTAAAGGAATTAAACAAGGTTGTGCTCTAGCTCTATTTCTATTCATTTTGTACCTGGCAGACATGGCGGAGTCCCAGAGCAAGATCCGGGCTTTCCCGCCGAAAATAAATGGCGAGGAATTAGCTTGGATCCTCTACGCTGACAATGTGGTCTTTATTGATCAAACTGCTGTAGGTCTGCAAGGACGCATCTCTGAGTTTAAACAATACTTGGATAGAAATCAAATGAAGATAAATATAAAGAAATCGGTTATCCTAGTAATGAAATCGTCCAGAGGGCCTAAACCAAAAAGAATGAACTTCGTCTGGACCATTGATAACCAACATTTGGATACAGTGGAGTCCATGATATACCTGGGAATAAGAATCAACAAACATGTAAATGAATATGGTCAATACTCCCTCATCAGCGAAAAACTACTAAAGCTAACGAATCAGGGAAGAGCCTTACAGCGAAGATATGGAAAGTATTCAACAACGCCAATATTAACTTTCTACAAACAAAAAGTGGTGGCTATTCTGTCATACAGTGCTGAATCCATGCTAAATCTGCGGTGGGAAACCTGGGACATTGTAGAAACATTTTTCTGGCGAAAGATCTTAAGACTACCTAATTGTCTGGCAATCTCGACAATAAGGCACGAATTAAGACTTCAATCTCTAAAATCAACAGTACTATGGAAGACCATTTCTTTCTACAGGAAATGTATTCTGGAACCTCCTCCTGCGCCTTTCGAGATCTTGGCTAAAACATCATTGGAGGAAAGAGACAAAATTCTCCAATTGTGGAAAACAAAATGTCAGATGGTCTTAATACATTACAACATAAATGAAGAGACCCTTAAAACAAATCCAAACAAAGCAAAGAAGATCCTGCAGGAAAATGACTGGGACGAAACGAGTACCCTAAAGCAAGGCAATAAATTATGCTATAACATCATTTGGGAATGTAAAACCCTAAATGTTCCTCCATCTTACTTGAGGAAATTTCCATCGTCCCACTACAGAGAGCTCTTGATGCGTTGCAGGTTTAATATCCTATTAACCAAAGAGGTCTTACTGCAAAGAAAATTGATAGCCCCTCTAGATGCCAAATGTCGATTCTGTGGAAACTCTAATTCTATCGAAACAATAAGGCACCTGGCGCTATCCTGTCCTAAATTAACATTAGAAAGAATGCAATGGCTGGGGGACTATGTCTTGCGGATTAATTTAAGCATGGAAGAGGAATACTGGGAGAGACTGATGACAGTGGAAAAGCTTAGCAAAACACTTGACGTGCTAAAGTTCATTGAACACCTCTTAGGAAGAACCGACCAAGACACGGCCCCAGGATCCCTGGGAGGACAATGGTCTGGCCTCCCCACAAGTAACAATGTCACTAGTGTCCTGGAAGCACGAACATTTGCCTCTCATTAGGCTAGTAAGGAAGGACTAAACTGGTCTAAATACGGGCAAAGATGTTTGGGAGTATTACCAAAGTGATGACAAGTCATGCTATATTATGTTAAAGGTTAAAAAAATAAATAAAAAAATATAACCAATAAAACATTAAAAAATAAAAATATACATCTCTTATAAAAAGAGCAGCAGAAATATGTTGCTTTATATGACGAATCTGAGGATGTCATCCCTTCTCCTCCAGGGGGGAAGACCTTTCTCAGGGGGCCAGGGCGGTGCACAGCGGCAGGATCACCTGGGAAGGGAAGCCCCTTAAGGGACTACGGATGATCATCTTCAGGAGACGTGGTATAACCCTGCTGAAAGTCTATCAACTCCTTTTCAGGAATTAAAATCCCCACCCATCTGCCCTGATATGACCGATATGCTTTATTGTGAAACCGATCCAACTAGTGCATTCATGCAGAGTAAAGAGCTAATCAATATTGACATTGACTTATTACATCTGAAACCATGTACTGAGAAGAGGACTGCGAGGATGAAGTTCACTTAGGTAATCCACAGTGAGCAGACGAGTTATTTAACAAATCTGATTGTTCTGAATAACTCTCGTTCCCAACACGTAAATTTAAATGTAGCACAGCTGAGAGCCAGAGGAAAATCCCTCCAGGTAGCAGTGACCGGGGAAGCAACGCTGTCAGCTGGAAAGCAGTGCACAGAGACGTGAGACCGATACAGAGACAAGATGCCATTTGCCAGGGGAGGAAAGGGAACGAACGTAGCCTAGGAGCCAGCTACTCTGAAGCTCACTTACCGAATAGACGCTGGAGCGTCTTACCATGTCCACAGCAACGTTGAGGTGAGAGCGGACCACGCAAAGGACGCAGGATGCCGCAGACAAACAACCGAGCCGAGAGCAAGTCCAAGGGCTGCTGTAGCCTCGAGATGGAATCCGACCGCCCAGAAGACTTTGCCTTTCTGCTAGAAAGTCAAATCTTGCTGTTTTTGCCATTTTGCTAGAAAATCAAATCTTGCTGTTTTTGCTAAATTCTCTGTATTTTGCTTGTATACTGTTGCTTCTCTGTAACTTGCCAGCCCAGTGACCTCACCACACTCTTTTGTCCCACACCTACCTGCCTTAGCCCCCCCAGTTTCTCCATCCTCTCCTCACTTCCACCCCATGGCGCTTTCTGTTTCTCCTATCTTTTACAACTGCTTCTCCATTGACTATCCTTCCCTTCTCACTAAGTCTGGTAGGAAGAAGTTCAAAAAGGATATCTTGGCCTCTAACCCTGGTCTTCCTATTGCTGACACCTACTCCAATACTTCCTCCAGACAGACCCTCACCGACATCCTCTTTGTCGTTCCTTCGCCAGATCTATGGACTCTTCATATGATCTCTGTGCTCTGTCCTATCTCCTCCTCTCCCATTAATGGTGGCACTCGCTGGGAAGTTCTCATGGCTTCCTTTCGACTCCTCTAAAGTCATCATTAATGTCTACCTTAATGGCACTGTCTTGGTCTAAGGCCCTCAGGCCAATCTTCTCCTCTTTGATAGGCGCTTATCTCGCCACATCAATTACCTCTCATCTCCTGCTGTCCCCTCCTCTCCCCCCTTGGCTACCTTGCCCTCTCTCTCCTCCTCCTGTGCCCCTCCTAGGGCTCTTTCTCCTCCACAGGGCATACCTCTGATCTGTACCCTTCCCCGGAAGGTCTTTAAGGCTGGCAAACTTCTTCATATTGCCAATCTCAACTCTCGCTCTGCTGTCAAACTCTCCTCTGACATCTGCCACCTCCTTGAAGAACTAGACATTGATGTCCTTGGTCTTACTGAGACATGGTTCACGACCAGCTCTGTCACAAGCTTTGACACTCTCCTCCCTGATGGCTACAAGATCCTCTCCGCACCCAGCTCACGGTCTGGTCGGGGGGTAGCCCTGATCTTTCCTGAGTGGATTCCTGCTTCTATCATTCCCACTCAGACGTACTCCTCTTTTGAATGCCTTGTCTGTAGGCTCTCTCTCTCTCTCTCTCTCCTATCCATTCTCTTACTGTGGCTACCATCTACCGGCCTCCTGATCAAATCACCTCATTTCTCTGAGTGGGCAGACCTCTCCTCCTCCCTCCTGGCCTCTACCACTCAACTCCTCCTCCTCAGTGACCTCAGAATCCATTTAGACTCTCCTTGATCTTCTTCCGTACTCTTCCATGACCGTTGCGACTCCCTCTCCCTGTCCATCCTCCCCTCTGGCCCGATTCACTCTGCAGGGCACACACTCAAGGTCTTGATCTCCTCTGACCTCCCCCTTTCCATTCCTCTGACCACTCCTCTTTCCTGGAGCGACCACTCCCTCCTCTCATCTTTTCCCCCCAAGCCTACCCCAACACTGCCATCTACCTTCTCGGACATCCGGCCCATGAAGCTTGTGTCCGTTGAGGCTTTCACCGCCATCTTCTCTCCCTCCTCCCCCACACACCCACCTCTGGCTGTCTTACATCCTGACACAGCCCTGTCTCTGCTCTACTCTTCAGTTTCTGATACTCTTGATGCTCTTACCCCTGTCATGAGGATCCGTTTGAAGTCCAGATCCAAGTGAAATTCCTGGTATGACTCCGACCAAGGAGCTGGCCAACCCTGCTGCGGTCTCTACCCCTCCTGTTGCCTCCCAGGCTCTTTGCAATGCCCTTGCCTCTCACTTTATCTCAAAAACCCAGGACATCCTGTCCACCCTCTCCACCACTGCTCCTCCTCTCCCCTCTCCATCTGTGCTTGCTGACCCTCCTTCAGCCACCCCCCCACCCTCCTCCTTGTCCTTTCCTCTTTTCTCCCCTGATGAGGTCGCTAGACTAGTCTGATCTATGAAAGCCTCGTCAAAGCAGTTTCATCCCTGTTCCTCTAAAACCATCAAGGACCACATTGACACCCTCGCTCCGGCCCTTGCTGATTTTTGCAACCACTCCTTTGCCTCAGGTTCCTTCCCCTCCCCTCTGAAGCACTCCCTTGGGCATCCTCTTCTCAAGAAATCCACAGCTGATGCTTCTTGTCTGGCTAACTATCGCACAATTTCCATTACTCCCTTTCTGGGCAAACTCCTGGAAAAGTTGGCCATCTCTCAGCTTAACCTTCGTTCCAATTCTGTTGGCTGTCTCCATGACCACCAGTCTGGCTTCAGAGCTGCCAGAAGCACGGAAACTGCTCTCCTGAACACCCGTGAAGATCTGCTCTCCAACCTTGACTCTAACATTCCCTCTGTCCTCATCCTCCTCGATCTCTCTTCTGCCTTCGACACGGTCAACCATACCATCCTGCTGAACCGTCTCCGTGATAACCTGGGTATCACTGATCAGGCTGTGGCCTGGCTTACCTCATTCCTCTCTGATCGACCCTCCGAGGTCCAACTTGGGTCCTCCCTATCATCTATCTTCCTCTCTACCTGTGGTGTTCCGCAGGGGTCTAACCTCTCGCCCTGGCTCTTCAACCAATACCTGTCAACTCTCGCCCACTGCATTGCCATTTTCTGCTCAAATTTCCAGTGCTACGCTGACGACACTCAACTCATTATCAGGCTGCCCTCGGCCACCTCCTCTCCCTCTCTCATCTCGGGTTGCCAAACTGCCATTCAGGATTGGTGTGCCACCAATGATCTTTGAATGCCAGCCAGACTGAGATCCTCCTCATCGGCACACCTTCACCATCCTTTCCCCTCACTCTCTGACCGGCCTGCCTTGGCCCTCCTCCTACCCCCACATGCGAGTCTAAGAACCTTGGTGTCATCTTTGGCTCCACACTTTCCTTCTCCGCCCACATCTCTGATGTCTCTAAAAAGTCAAAACTTCCTACTGCACCTCCTCAGAGGTACTCTGCCTTTCCTCTCCTTCTCCCAGAAGCTCATGGTCTCCCAAGCTCTGGTTCTCTCTAGGTTGGACTATTGTAACAGCCTCTTTCTAAATCTACCTGCCTCTACTCTCTGCCCTCTGCAACTAATCCAGAACAGGACTGCAAGACTTGTCCTTGGCCTCAAGCCCTGAGATTGTATCTCTCCAGCTCTGAAATCTCGCCATTGGCTCCCAGTGGATGCAGTGATTAAATTCAAAACCCTCTGCATTGTCCACAAGGCTTTCTGGGGCCTGGGTCCAAAATACCTTCAGCTGTCCCTCCGCAGATACCTCCCCTCTCGAGCTCTTTGCTCCTCTTCCTCCAACTCCCTCAGGGTCAGTCGTTTTTCAAGGAAACGAGCTGGGGTAGACCTCTGTCTTCGGCTGGGGCCTCCTTCTGGAACAGCCTCCTTGCCACTCTAAAACTTGAGGAGAACCATCTCCGGTTCCGGAAGCACCTCAAGACCTTCCTCTTTGCTTCTGCCTTCGCTCCCCCTCTTCCCTGCTGATCTGTTCTGTCTTGGCAACGGGCACCTGGCCCCCCTCTGTCCTCCGGGCCCAGGTACCTGCTCACTCTGCCACCCTCCTGCACTGCCTCCGGGCCAGCCCTTGCACTGGGGTCTGTATCTGTACCTATACAGTCCCTTTACCCCCCCCCCACGGCCCCCATTTTGCTTCCTGCACTTATCAGACCTACCCTGTCTGCTGCCTTAAATCCAGCACTTGCCAATTGCTGGCTGCACTACCACTGTTGTTGCCTTTATTATTTATCTGCTTGTCCTTTGCCCCGCACTTTCCACTTCTCCCCCTTCCATGCACTTTCCCCCAGCCCCATGCACTTGCGTGTTCTCAATGTCACTGGACCTAGTAAGATAGTTGTTTTGTTCTCCCCTGTTCCCCTCCCTTGCCTTGTCGTGCTCTGGAACACTTGTGTACGAGCGTGATAGAAATAAAATATATCACTATCAAAAGACGCAAAGCGAAAACAAAGGTGCGCGGGCTGGTGGGAATTGACAAAAGGTCTGGGGAAGTCGAGTGAAGCACAGAAGGACCGATTGAAGGTCAGAAAGTATTGTGGACTAATAGACTGAAAGGAATATGGAAAAGCGGTGGGGTAGATACCCCAGTCCTTAATAAATGCATGACAAGTGGAAACTTAGCTTGGCAGGAGAGTGAACCAGGCTATTATAGACAACAATTGCGAGTCTGGGAACCGCACCCATAGAAAGTAGAAAGTATAAGGGAGTTAGAGACTGCGGGAAAGCAAGATTGGAAACAAGGAACACACTACGTTTGGCAGGAGAGTAAACCAAATGAACCGAAAGTTCCATTGCGAGTCTCGGAAGCCAAGGATAAAAGGGTCTAGGAGCCTAATAAAAAATAACTGGGTTGTAGTAGAGCCCTATACAAGAAACAAAGACAATATGAGATAACTGGGTCTTTGTAGGAGAGTATACCAAGAACCCTAAAGTATTGTGAGTCTGGAATTCACACCCAAATAAAAGGTTGGAACCAAAGGGGTTTAGAACCCTGGGACTGTAGAACGTGTTGCACTTCTGTAGAATTCATTGTGTTTTGTATGCGAAGGGACTGGAAAGACATTTTACCTTTTTTAGTCTAGGGGGAAATTGGAACATTATTTTCTTGAATATTGGTTTGAATCTTTTGGAAGCCTGACAGGCTGAGAACATTTATGCTGCCTTGATGAACATTGTTTTCTTTAGAGCGAAATCACCCCTGCACCATTTTGTTATGCAAGTGGTCAGAAATTAGTCAGACACAAAGTTGTATTCTCATTGTCAGACATTTTATTTAATATAAATGGGTTGGAAAAACACCCCTCTGTCCCTATCCTAAGGAAGGCGGTGCCCTACTTAAACAACTAAAACTCAGAATCAGTCTGTGTCAAGTAGTTAGTACTGTCCTTGTGTCCAAAACATTTTAAACTGACCCTCACACTAGAAACAAACAACTAAGAGTGCAAGGAAATATCTCTGACATGAAAAAGTGTCATAATCGAAACATAAAAAGAAACTCAAAAATGTTTTCATGGAGAAATCCTTGAAACTGGAGGATAGTTCCCTTCCACTGGATTTTTAGGTAGGATGCTGAACGTGCCTCTATTAAACAACATTTTCTTGAGGTCACAAGACTGTTTCTCTGTCCAACACTTCCTTAATGCTTTTATCCTGTATTCAGCAAGGCTCTTATCCACACAATATTTCCATAATATCCAATAATGCCTTTGTAGCAAAACGTGCCTTGCACAACAATATCTTTTTATTGGTGTCACAGGTTTCTTGGTCTTGTAAACTTAAAGGTTTTGCTTTTTTCATAAACTTAAAGATTTGGCTGTTGTAGTGACATATTAGAACTTCGTTCAGGTACTCTCCAGGTTTCCTGGTACACTTCTCTGCCAGGTATTTTTATATCACTGTTACAACTTTTCTTTACAAGTCTGATGGATTGTTTGGTATGCTCCTCCACCACGAATCCTCTTTTTGGTTCTTCAGATTCGCTGGTATACTCCCCTGCCAGGTATCTTTCCACAGTTTTCAAAGTACCTGGTAGCGTTGGCTGCTAGGTCCTTTGTGTATATACTTCTTCTTTGGTAGATTACCTGGTGTACTGTCCTGCTAGGAATCCTTTAAGGGGTTTCTTCAGATTCCCTAGTGTTCTTCCTTGCCAGGTATCTTTCTCCCAAATGTTAAAGTTCTTTATACATTTTCAAATGCCTGGTGTGTTTGACTGCCAGTACTTCTCTTTATGGCCTTCTTAGATCCCCGGGTGTACGTCCCTGCCAGGAATCCTGACACAATGTAAAAGTGTCTTCACAACTTCAGTGGATTACCTGGTATACTCATCTGCCAGGAATCCTCCTTCCTTTGGGGTATCACAGATCCGCTGGTATACTCCCCTGCCAGGTATCTTTCCCCTAATGTCAGCTGCCTGGTGCCTTCTCTTTACCTGGACTTATTGGTTTCACTTGTTATGTTCAATATATCACATCAATGTTTACTTTGTGCTGTCCACTGTCTTTACTGAGGGGAACACTTGTTTCAACTCTGTCCCACATCGACATTTCATACATATGTATTTGTTCACGCTTTGTTGCTGCACTTTTTCTTGTTGGTATTCAAATCTTCTTTCGTGGAAATATGGATTCAGCATTAAGGTTTGTTTGCATTTAAATTGCCTTTGAATATTGTCCAAAATATCAATCTCACATGATTCATTCATTTGATTGCCTCTTTGCTGGTATGCTGCGGGGGTCCCCATTGGCTCTGGGCCGACTCACTGGTAGTTTGTGGCGTCTCCAACTTGTGGCGTGCCTCTGCTGTGAAGCTTCCTCCCTCGATTGGCTTCTCACATAATGCAGAGCTCCTTTCAGCATTCCCTGCAGCTCTGCGGTTACTCGACGGCTTTGCTCGGTGACCTGTACCGGAGAATGCTGCTTCCTGCTACGACGGTGCTTCTAGGAGCTCTGTTGTGCTTCCCAGTGCTCCAGCGGTCCTCCAGGTATGCCTGCTGCGCCTCTCCTTCCTTCCTTCATGCCACATCGGGGTCTGTAAGTTGCATTTGCGAGCCGCCACATAAATGTGCCCATCTTCCCTTCTACAGTTCTCACCCGTACTGCTTCTTGGAATACTGTGGTTGCCATCCTGTGATAAGGACGCGGGATGCCGCAGACAAACTACCGAACTGAGAGCAGGTCCTTTGGGGATGCTGCAGTTGCCATTTTTAAATGTCCCAGCAAATCTACTTTGCATTAAACGACTAGAATGCACATTAGTCTTTGGACGTTGCTTGGTTTGCATTAACTCTTCCCTCTTCTTCTTCGTCTCAGTACTTGAGGCTTCATGGGAGCTGAAGTCCATAGATACAATGGGTTTTCCAACACGTTCCAAAACTTCACATAAAGAAATGTCAGAAACAGAACATGTTTTAGGTGTGTTGTGAGTATTTGAGTAATACATGGGGTTTTGTCTAGAGTGACAAAGGATGGGGTTTCTGATTTTTACAATGGGATGGATCTGTGGGGTGACAACAAGCCATCAAGAACTTGGGTATTATAGGGTTTTTGTCAACAACAAAGGAGGAATACTGCATCTCATCCAATGATCGCATCTCCCTGGTGCTTGTCATCTCCCATGTGATCCTCCCTCATAAAACCACCCTCAGGATCAGGTAGCGGCTGCCATCCCCTGGCCACATGGGAGGATGTTACCGCCAGGGAATCAGTGACGAGTCTATTGGATTCATCACAGTTAGTTTGTAGTGTGAGGGACAGAGATAGGTTTTGGGGATGATACAGGGACAGACGTTTCTTGCTCTTGGACATCCTGACTGTTTTCACTAGTTTCTTTGAAGTAGGGAGAGAGGTTTTTTCCCAGCCTTTCTTGATCAATAAATCTATACCCAAATACATGCCAACCTGGTGTCCAAACCTTACTTCTGGTACTTCACAATTACAATACAAGAATCAGATGAAGAAGATGAGGAGAAAAAAACAGATTGTCCATTGTATCTCATTATTGTAATCAGTGAAAAAGCATATTGTGCCCTCCTTTGTATAACCAGTCACTACTAAAGTGATCAATTTGTGTATAGAAAATAAATATTGCCCTTCACCCTCAGAGCCAATGTATATTAGAGGACGCTACAGCTAAAAAAGGGCTAATGTTCTTCAATACACTACTGATAAGGAGGGTGGAAAGATTTTTCCTTGGGTTGTAAGCCTGTAAATACAGCAGCGTTTAACGTGTGAATAACCAATGCTACAGCTCTCGTGACGTGTTTCAATAGGCCAAAGATGGAAGCCATGAGTAAAGACATTTCACCTGAGCTTCAACCAGCGTTTATTAACATTTTACAACAGGGCAAACAGACTGCTAATGCAATCAGCAAAAATTCACTCGACCTAGCCGAAACATCAGGATGCTAAATTACAGAGGCAGCAGAACTTAAACGCCACGCATGGCTAAGAGGTACTGCTTTCAAGCTTCAAACTTAGGTTACCCTCCTAGACAAGCCCCTAGAAAATTCTGTCCTCTTTGGGAATGAAATTGATTAGGCACTTGGGAGCAAAGAAAGACGATACACTCAAATCTCTTGGCCATATTGCGGGCAGAGGTTATGGAACACCATAGTCCACTGGTAGTGTATGGGTTGCGTCAACCAAAACCTACACTTTTGGATCTTCCCTATGCCAGAATCCTAGAGGAATTTGCCTCTGCCTCTAAGTGGCAACAAAATACAGGTCCCCTTCCAGGCCTCACCAGTATGTGGCAGATTAACTTTCACCCACGCATGGGAAAGGATAACGTTGGACAAGTGGGTGCACTGTGGCACAAGTGTATTGCGTTGCGCTACTGAGCATGGCCAAAAATCTACCACAGCACTTAAAAAGACGGCGCAATAAACAAAAGCTTCTCCAAGAAGAAATCATTCCTCCAGCACCCTCTGGACCACGGCCACCAGGCCACCCCCTTGTCTCTGGTCCTCATCGTCTCGGAGGAGGTCTGTCGGCATCTGTCAAAAAACACAGACAAACTGGCACGAGGCAGGGGGTGGTATTGCACCTATTTTCTGGTGGTGAAGGACACGGCCGTCATCCCGTTCTCGATATCCGGCTGCCGAACTTTCTCCTGTTCAAGATGGTTACACTGGCTCAGATCCTGCAAGCCCTCGAAATGCAGGACTGGTTGGTATCACTAAACCTTCAGGATGCCTATTCCCACTTGCCGATTCATCGGAAGCACAAGGGATACCTGAGGTTCGTGGTGGGCCAACATCATTATTACCAGTTCAAGGTCCTGCCGTTCGGCCTTTCTTCAGCACCAGGCTGCTAAGCGGCTTGCCTCTGGAGGGTGCAAATTCATGCATTTTCCTATCTACTCTGTACATACATGCTACTGTGCAGCCTGGGCTTTTCCATGAACTTCAAAAGGTCGCCTGTTTAGGGCTTTTCTGCACAAGGATTGTGTGATGAACATCTTTCGGGTGGTTAGTGTCCTCCAATCCCAGGAGCATGTCCCGGCCTCTGCTTTCCTGCACCTTCTAGGCCTCATGGCCTCCTGCATCCTAGTGGTGGAAGAGGCGACGCAGCGCATGGTATTGCTCCAGTGGCTTCTCTGTTGCCAGTGGACACAGTTTCAGGGCCACAGATTTCAGACCAGATCTCTCAGGATCTTGCGTGGTGGGGCCGTGCGAGACAACTTGCAGAGAGACAGGTTGTTTCATCAAACTTGGCCCCAGGTGATGGTGGTCACATACGCATCCGACTCGTTGGGGTGCTCACCTGTCAGACCTAATGGTAAACTGACTGTGGTCTTCCCTGGAACACATCAACTTGCTGGAGCTGAGGGCGATCAGACTGGCCCTGGTAGCTTTTTTCCTCTCAGTGAAATGCAAGACATTGCTGATCCTGATGTACAGCACAGTGGCCATGTACTACCTCAACAAATGAGGTGCTGTGCGGTCTTTGCCTCTATGCAGAGAAGCAACATGACTGGTTCTGGTTTCTGGAGAATAGTGTCTGACGGGAGCTTATCTTGCCATCAGAGAGAATGTCAGAGCGTATGCTTTCAGCAGACCGACCTTGGCCTTGCACGAGTGGGAGTTCTGCCAGAAAGTTCTGGAGGATATCTTCTCCTTTTGGGGGACTGCTCAAGTGGACCTCTTTCAGCGTCAAGAGGAAGTGCGAGTTGTATTCTTACGTCCCGTCCCCGCATCTTTGTGGGCGTCCCCCAACATGTACCAGAACCTTTGGCAGCAAAACATTGAGCTTCGCATTTAAATGTAGTATGGCGCGCTGCCTTGTGCTTGGGAACACCCCACCGCCTCACCCTCAGTTCCTATATCCGCATGGACAGTGTTGGACCGGACAGCCTGCACAGAGATTTTTTAGCTTTCCGCTTGCTCCTTCCCTTCAGTGCCTCAGCTCCCCCGGTGCATGTCGGCCGCAGGAGGATTCATGAGCCTCATGCGACAGCTCGTTCCCAGCTTCAGATCACCATGCACTCTGTAGTGTTTGCTGCCCGTCCACCTCTTGGATGGAAGTTCGGCTTGCAGTGCTCTCTGTCACAGGACATTGAAGAATCGGTTGCCGCAGTGGAGGCAGAACTTCCACACTTCTCCTCCTCCGCACCTTAAGGACTTCGTCTCCAGGATCTCTAGTCAAGACAAGGTGTCATGATTTCAACCCCCACACAAGCACATGCTGACACCATGCTATCAGCTCAGAAACACACAATAGGCAGGGTTTGGACCCAACAAGTGGCCCCCACATCAGGATGCCATAGGGATCCTAAGATGGTCCCCAGATATCCATGCTTCAAGAATCCATGGTAGTTCAGTGGTGCTGGGTGCAGCCCAGGGCTATATAAACCCCATCCTGGGCCACAACCAGCGCTTTGCGTTCTCTCTGGCTGAGAAAAAGCAGCATAACGCTTATCCCTGCAAGCTTCCACCTACTCTTCCTCGGCACGCGTCGGATCCCCCGTTCGCCAGCATTAGCAGATCTAGCCTGGCCACCGTCGTATTTCTCCGAACAGCATCCTGAAATCATCCCTGTGGGCTCCTCCATACTTACTGCGACCTGGGGGGCTGCAAACACACGGCGTACCGGGACCTGCTTAAATAAAGAAACACAGTGAGCATTACAGCGGCAACAATACAAAGCCTGCAGCAATACCGCAAGGCTTGATTAGGGCGCAACCTCCACCCGCTCACCTGTAAGGCTCGCCCCACGCTCTTGGGGCACGCCGGGATACACGTGTTCCATCACCGCACCTGCACGTCATCTCATCACCTCACTGCGAAGAAACAAAAGCAGAAAGTTAACCTGACATTACGCGGGTTGCAGCAGACTATAGAAGGACACTATAACTACAGAAAGAGAAGAACACTATAACCACAGAAAGACAATCACTGAAAGGCCATCAGAAGGACACACTCACAGCAGGACTTGCTGCTCAACAAGGACACAATAAGGACACTTGCCTATAATACTGCATCTCTATACCGCATCCTGTGTGCCGCAGAAGGTCTGGGCCACCACCAGTGACGCAACTGGAACCGGATGCCGATCTCCAGGTCTCGTGCCTAAGGGGAGCCAGACCACCAGTCAGCCTACTAGTGCAACCGGGGAAACATAGGGAGGTGGAGGGAAGTAGCTTACACAGTGCATACCTATGCCCTCCTCTTGTTCTTTGCAGACCCACTCCTTGCCGGTCAGCCAGCAGGCCATTAACCACATTGAGGGTCCCACCAAACCACTCCCAACCATACTGCATGCTGGACAAATGCCATTCAGCAATGCAGAGGGGAGAGTGATTTGGGTCCAGCATCCCACCTCAAAAGTCACACATCCAGCGCCTGGGAACCCACTTACAGACCAGGCACTTCTGCAGGGCACCAGAGGACAAGCGTTACTCAAGGTAGGCCCTCTGTTAGGCACGGCTCCACAGCGCAGCGACTCCTTCCCATGGATCCTCGAATTCACATTCTGGCAGGCCTGAGGCCTCTAAGGCTACCGGCTCCCAAGCCAATGGGCCCCAGGGGCTCTTCCGGGTGCTCCGGGGACAGACCTGAGGCCTTCATGGCTACCAGCTCCCAAGCTGAGGGGCTCAGAGCCCCTACCAGGCTGTCCTCGGAAGGGTGATCAACTTTGTCCTCTTCTTCTACCGCAGGGGGTAAGGGATCGTCGAGTGCCACCTCCAATAGTCTGGCCTCAGCACGATCCAAAACTGCTACCGGGACAGGTGCTGAGTGCGTCCAGCCTACCGGAGCTCGTTTCAAGGTTGTGAGTCAGGGCGACTACCGGTTTTACGGCTGAGGACTCAGCACCTACGAGTGATCTCTGAGGTCGACACCTCTGCTTCGGGTGCAAGACCCAAGCTGTATCCTCCTATGTCTGAGGCCTCTCTTGACTCAGGGCTCAAGGCTTCAAAATGGCAGAGAAGCACGTGGTGGAGCCTGCCTCGCTGGTGGCCATCTTGGATCCAGCTTGGGGCCCGCCAGTGCTTTTGCCCATTGAATGGGCTTTGCAAGATGATCCCAGCACCCTTCCTTCTGGAAGCAGCAGCAGAACCTACGGTGTAGGCTTCTGGTCTCCTCAGGGATACCATCTACCCATCAGAGCCTTACGGCTACATGCACCAGGTCCCTCAGTGCTTTGACCAGGAGGACCGCTTCTTGTAAGCACTTCCTCTTTCTCATGTGTTCCCCTCAGATGAAGGGGCTCCTGAAGGACATTGTAAAGGAGGTCATCCCGCAGGTGCTCTTCCCGTTCCTCCAGCGCTGCTGGTTCCAGTGCCGGTCCAGGCCCTACCAGTTGTCCTGACCCCTCCACATCCTCCTCTACCACTAACGCCTCCACCTCAACAGCCGTTGGACCTGTCTGTGGCACTGGACCTCGGGGGGACCCCGCTGACACATGTGTCCCAGGGCCCGGATTCTCCTCTGTAAAAGTAGGTTGGGGGGGGCGATGAGGAAGATGACTCCCAGGATGATGAACCCTCGGTTTCCGTTAAGGCCTTTCATGACTGCCTTCAGGGCCTGGTGGAATTCTTGGGGGTCGCAATGCCTGAGGAAGCCCCCCAGGAGTCGGGAGTTCTAGCAGAGTTCTTGGGGGAAGCGCACCACGATCCGGTCTGGCATCCCTCTCCAGCAGGATGTTCTGCAGATGGCGCAAAAGGACTGGGAGAAGCCCATGGCCAACGCCCAGATGAACAGGAAGTTGGACAGCAGGTTTGGGCTGACGAACGAGGGGTCAATCCTCCTCGTCTCCCACCCGCAGCTGAATTCCTCACTGGTGGCTGTGGCCTCCTTGTATTCTAAACTATTGTCTTTGTTGTCTTCCTCCACGGTAGCCACCTCCAGTTGCCTTTCCAAGGCGGACAAAGTCCTTGAGTCTTTCGGAAAGCGCTATTATTCCATCTCAGGACTGCACCTGTGGCAAGCCAACGCAGACGCCCTCTTGGCTGCGGCTAACCAGAAACTGTAGCGGGAGTTTGGGGAATTTCTGCCCGACGTCCCTTCGGACAAGCAAGCATCCTTCAAGGACGGCTGGCCAATGCCAGGGCCATTGTGAAGGACCTCATGGAGTCTTTGGTCTCCCACATCGACTCAGCCAGCAGAGGGCTGTTCCTTGGGGTCGAGATGAGAAGGACGGTGTGGATGCCCATCACTGAGTTTTCATCTGACGTGCATGAACGGATCCTGGATCTGCCTTTCGAGGGCGTCGACCATTTTCATTCGTCGGCCGATGGCCAGTTGACAAAGAAGAAAACCTCCACTCAAACCAAGTCCTTGGCCATCCTGACAAAACCAGGTCAGAAATCCTTCCCTCAGGCCCACGGCAGGAACTTCTATGGCTTCAAGGGGTTCTGGGACCGCAGTACATGGAGACCTGACAGGTCGCCCAGCAACAACAGGAGGAAGCAGCAGAGGATTTTGCACCGGTTTTTCTGCTCCCCCTCCTCTGCCCCTGCCTCTGACACCAAGAAGCAGTGACGTCAAGTCCAGGGAACACCGCTGGCCTGTGGGGGGGCTGTTTGGCTCTTTTCCAGGACACCAGGAAGCATCTTTTCAGCAACCTGTGGATCCTCTCTGTGGTCTCCATGGACTTCAGTCTTCCTCTACCATCCTCTCCTCCTCTTCGTCAGATCAGGTCCATGGCTCTTTTACGGGAGGTCCTTTCGCTCTTGGACATGCAGGCCATGGAACCGGTTCCTCTTGTAGACAGGGATCCCAGCTACTATTGCAGGATTTTTGTGGTACCCAAGAACAACCAGGCTGGCCTGAGGGTTGCCCTGGGCCTGTGATTTCTAAATCTGTCTTTACCACTGGAACGCTTCAAGATGATTACTCCCACGCACATGTTTCAGTGGGTGCCCCCTTCACCCGACTGGAGCCTCCCTAGTGGTGACGACAGACTCCTCCCTTTTGGGCTGGGGTCTACTCTGGAGGGCTATGTGATTCATGGAGCATGGTCCAGGACGGAGGCCCTCCTGCATATAAATCTTCTCGAGCTCTGGGCAGTGGGCCTTGAACAGTGTTTTACCTGAACAAGCTGGGTGATACAAGTTCCCCCTCCAAACCCCCTCCTCTGCATGGAGGTGGTATCAATGTGGGAATGCGCCCTGATGGAGGGGATTTAGATATCTGCAGTCCACATCCTGGAGGACAGCAATGCAGAAGCGGACCAGCTGAGCTTCTTGGGGTTCAACGCCTACGAATGGGGGTTGCACACCGACTTCTTGCCCCTATTCCAGCGTTGGGGGTTCGTGGACCGGATTTCTTCTCATCCCCTTTGAATTCCAAGTGCCCCCAGTTTGTTTCATGGGCAGGACCGGGGTCTCTGGGAGATGCCTTCCAGATCTGTTGGCAAGGCCGCAGGTGTTATGCCTTCCCGCCCACCCCTCTGCTTCAATGGACCCTCTGCAAGTTGCAGGCTTGGATTGGTTGCAGCGTCATTCTGATTGCACCCCACTGGCCTTCGAAACCCTGGTTTTCTGATCTGCTACAGTTGTGCTCCCAGGGTCCCATCCACCTTCAGATCTCCAGCAGGGGGAATTCCTGATGCAACAGGGCTGGGCGGTAGAACATCTGGACCCGGCCAAGCTTGTGCTGGCGTCCTGGTTCCTGACCAGCTGAGGCTTCAGCATGCTCAATTTTCAGACCCGCAGTCGGAGCCAGAGAGGGCTCTGCATTCCTTGGACCTCAAGAAGTGCTTCAATGTTTATCTCTATGACAAAATCCTTCAGGAAGTCTGAGACGTTGTTTGTAACTTTTGGGGCCTCCTCCCGTGACTCTCAGGCTTCCACCGCCCATTGGATGGTTCAGGGCATTTCAGAGGCATACACAGCCGTGGGCAGACCTGTTCCTCGGGGGATTCATTGCCATGCAGTCAGTGACAAAGCCACGGCCGTCGCGTTTCAGAGACATGCTTCTTGGGATCTCATCAGCAAGGTGGCTACTTGGGCCACTCCGTTGGCCTTCTGTAAGGTCAACTCGCTGGACACCAGCTCCAGGCGCGATGCAGAGTTTTGTCAGGCTGTTCTGAAGAACCTTTTTGCTTTGTCCTAGATATAAGGGACGTTGTCATAGCTCCACCCTATGTACTTGTTCGGTGGAATCACCAACAAAGATGGAGGAAATCCCTCCCTCCTTAGTCCCCTTTCCTCCATACGTCCCACCCGCCTTCCCCCGCTAGTATGCCAATGGTTAATATGTAATAAGCGTAGCCAGGTATCTAAGGTTCAATGTGTTCAAAGGGGACTGAGTTGAGGTGACGGAGGGCGGAGCCTCAGCCGGGTGTTCCTATGCCAGAGGAACTAAATTTAAAGGGGAAGCTCAGTTTTTTTGCTCATGTTTGGGGACGCCCACAAGGATGGAGGAAAGGGGACTAAGGACTATGAGTACTCTAGTCACTACAGTGAGTAACTTAACTTTCTTCTCCATTTCTTCATCAGGGAGCTCAGGGTGGCGGGGAGCACTGATGGTTGAGTGGACTTTCGACCACCTTTATGCGTTCCAGATTGCGCCTATTCAGAACCACAGAGATCCTGATCGCTCCGGATTAGACCCGTAGAACGTGGTATCTGGAGTTGCAAGACATGTCCATCTGCTCACCCTGGCGCCTTCTGAGGAGAGTCGACTTGCTTTCCCTATCGGAGGGGCGGGTACTCCATCCGAACCTCAGCGTACTGAATCGTAATGCTTAGCTACTGAGAGGCTGAGATACAAGGAGTGGGACTTGCCAGACAACATCCTCGATGTGCTCCTTTCAGCTAGGAGGCCTGCTACAAAATCCATTTATGCCTGCAGATGGCGTACATTTTCAATTTGGTGCCGGGAGAGGGATATGGATCCTTTATCCTATCCACTATCCTCTTTGTTGGATTGTCTGCTGTCCTTGGCCCAGGAGGGTCTGTAGATTGACACTGTAAAGGGTTACCTCGCTGCTATTTCAGTGTTAGAGATGCATGGAACAGGGCTTGTTCTTCACAATC
The DNA here is from genome assembly GCF_040938575.1 of Ambystoma mexicanum. Lineage (NCBI taxonomy): Eukaryota > Metazoa > Chordata > Amphibia > Caudata > Ambystomatidae > Ambystoma > Ambystoma mexicanum. The sequence continues at coordinate 628,794,240 of NC_090922.1, read as the reverse complement.
CTCACAGAGCGTGAGCTCCAGGCGTTATCTGTTTTACCTCTCTATTTGGGTTTTTCCAAAGAGAAGGTGACTTTGAGAATGAGACACTCTTTTCTGCCAAAAGTTGTCTTGTATTTCCATCTCTTAAAAGATCCATCTTCCTGTGTTTTCCCTCCCCCCTATCCCACCCAGCCCCCACCCCTGCCCTGGCAAGGCCGAGAAACAATTCCACCGAACCTGGTGTGAGCCCTCCTTAAGTTTTACATCCCGGTTTTACTTTTCGTGGGTTACGCTGGGGATCGTGCTGATAAGGCTGTCATAAAACAGACCTTGACAAGGTGGATCATTCTCTGCATATCGGATTGCTATGATCTGGCTGCAAAGGACGTGTCTGAGGGTCTCTAAGCCCATTGTACCAGTCTTCAACGTGGTCATCCTTGCACACATTTGCAAAGCATTACTGCTTGGATTTCCTTGCAGGCCAGGGTGCCCATTTTGGTAGGGCAGTCAAGAATTCTCTGGTATAGGTGGTGTCTTTGCTTCCTCCCTTCTCCAGATTTATGCACTAATTTTGTAGTATATCATAGATTAGGAATCTGTGGGAGGGAGGAATCTATTAGAAGACCAAATGACTTACCCCTCAGTAATCTTTTTAATGGATGTTCCTCCCACAGATTCCTCATCGCCCTGCCTACCTACCCCTCTCGGCGGATAGCTATTACACTATCTGTTCCGTAGTCCCTCAGCACACAGTGCTAGGGGAAAAAGCGTGTAACTGAGGTCACGGAGCATGGCGTCGGAATATATATTGGCCCTGTCATGTCTGGCGTAGGGCACATAAAAGCCTTGGGCGGAGCTGACGTGGAGCAATATCTCAGTCAGGTCCTTTGCACCTAGTTTCCCCTTCTGAGATTATTCTTTTCTCTCGCTTTGTTCATCACACTTGTCACTTTTTCTCTACACATTGTCCACTCTTTTCCCTGGCTGGGATAGCTAGAGATGTTCCCAAAAGGGTTCTCTCTTTCCTTTTCCACTTTATATTTATTGGGACTAGTATGAGGGTTTCAATAACGATTCTCACTTGTCTCTGCCTCTTTGATATGATATGCTGAGTCATTTATAATGCGCCTGTACACAAGTGTTTCTAGGCGCGACAAGACAAGGTAGGGTGACATAGGGAGGGCAAAACAACGATCTTACTAGCCCTTGTGTTATTCAGATCGTGCAAGTGCACGGGGAGAATTGCCAGGGGGAGGGAGCAAGGGATGTGCGGTAAGGGTAGCAATTGCTCAGAGTAAGTGCAGCCGGAGGAGCCAGCTATGGGAAGTGTGAAAAAGGGGGAGGGGGATTGTAGGGTTACAGAGGCAGCCTCTAAGTGCACAGAGACAGTGTAGGTACTTGCAGGTCGTGGAGGAAGCCTGGTGCCTTTTCAGTTCAGAGAGTTGCCAGGCGACCAGCTAGCGCGGGAGACAGGTGGTCAGCAATGGAAAGCAAGAGAGAAAGCAGAATCAAAAAGGAAGATCTTAAGTTGCTTCCGGAACCTGAGGTGGTCCTGCTCCAGTTTGAGAGGGGCAGGGAGGTAATTCCAGAAGGAAGCCCATGCAGAGGAGAGAGATCTACCTCCAACTCTCTGCATGGCAAAGCGTCTGACAGTCAAAGAGTTACAGATAGCTGAGCGAAGGGCTCCAGAAGAAAGATGTTTAGGAAGAGAGAGTTGGATATCGTGCGGTCCCTGGCCCCAGACAGCCTTGTGGACAATGCAGAGGGTCTTGAACTTGATTCTTGCAGCCACTGGGAGCAAGGGGAGAGGTTTCAGGGCAGGGGAGATACAATCCCTTGGCCTGAGGCTGAGGACAAATCTGGATTAGTTGCAGAGGGCGAAGAGTAGAGGAAGGCAAGTTGAGATGGAGGCTTTTGCAATAGTCCAGCCTAGAGAGAACCAGGGCTCTGGAGACATTGAGCTTCTGGGAGGAAGTTAGAAAAGAAAGAATACCTCCTGAGGAGGTGCCGCTGTGATAGTGGGACTTCTTCGAGAGGTCTGTGATGTGAGGGGAGAAGGGGAGAGTGGAGTCGAAGATGACCTCAAGGTTTTTTGCCTCACATGAAGGCACAGTGATGGGGTCTAGGGACGAATCCGAGTGATTTGCCCGCGGCTGAAATTACCGCAGCCAAATCGTTTGCATGAGAAAGGTGTGAACTACCAAAAGTTTGCACCTTTCTCGTGCGAACACACTTACATGCTACGGGGGATACTATAAAGTATAGTGAGCGGGGTGTTGCGAGGGAAACCCCTGCAGCCCCCGTTTTTTTATTTTAATTTTTTTTCGTTTGTGTTGCAGGGATGTCACCCGCAAAACCCTGCTCACTATACCACACAGTATAGTGAGCGTGTTTTGCGTGGGACACCCCCGAAGACCCCGCAGTCTTATTATTTTTTTTTATACTTACCAATAATGCTACCACCAAATGATCGAACTTTTGATGTTCAAACCTTTAGTGGTAGCATGTGTAGGACTTTTTGACCATGCAAACTTTTGCATGCGGTCAAAATGTCCTAAACCCACAGGGACAGGGTCCAGAGTGACAGTGGGAAAGCTGGAGCATGGGTCCCAATGAGGAGGATCTCTGTCTTGCTGGCATTGAGGCATAGATTGTTACAGGCACACTGTTCCTGAATCGTGGATAGAAAATCAGGAATGAACAAGAGAGGAGAGGAGGCAGAGGGGAGCCTGAAGGTGAGCTGGGTGTCATCTGCACAACACTGAAAGTTGGAGGAGAAGGTAGAGAAGAGGTGGGACAACCAAAGGGGCCACATGGAGGTTGAAAAGCCAGGGAGAGAGGTTAGAGCCCTGGGGAACACCACATGTGGAGAGAGCAAGGGAGGTGGTGGAGGGAAAGGCCCCCAGTTGGACATGAGAGGGATGGTCCAGGAGGACAGAAGTCAACCAGGTGAGGGCCTGATCCGCAATGCCCAGGTTCTCAGGATGGCATGGTTTACTGTGTCGAAAGCAGAGGAGAGATCAAGGAGGATGAGGATAGAAGAGAAGGAAAGCTAGAATCAAGATTAGTGAGCGCAGGTCTTCACGGGTGTTCAGGAGAGCGGTTTCCATGCCTCTGGTTGCTCTGAAGCCAGGCTGATGGTCATGGAGACAACCAACAGATTTGGTGTGGTTTTACTGGGACGAGTATGAGGGTACCAGTAATTATTCTCACTTCTCTCCACCTCTTTGGTCTTACTTGAATGAGTTTGAAGGTCCTGGTAATGATTTTCTGGGTTCAAATAATATTTATAAGTGTTTCCGTTATTTCATCATTATTGAGACTAGTGTGAGTGTTCCCATATGGTTTCCCACTCTCCTTAGGGAACATTAGCTTTAGTTCGCACTGGGACGAGAATGATTCTTACACTAGTTTATATTTGGTATCCTTCCAGGGTCTTCCGCCTTGCCTGTTAGCTCTTTCTCTTGGGGCTAGCGTCACCGGGCCTGCGTTCAGTATGGAATCCTTTCCTTGGTTCCGGTTCGCTTCTGGCTTCTCAGTTTCTCTCTCTCGCGAAGTACCTGCTCCGTGCTTCGAACGGGTTTGAGGTCTTGGCGTCGTTTTTGGACTTAGCAGTCCACCGAGACTCGATCACGCCACCACCTAGAACTTAGTAATTCGTCTGAGGTTTCCTTTCCTCAGCTGCTCTTGCATTGCCTTTACACACCCGCTGTCTTCCACGATTGAAAGCTGCGCATCCCTGCCTCCCTCAACTCTAGTTGCACAGATGATTTGAAATTCCCAGACTTCTCTCCCCAACAGGACTCCTCCTTTATTTATGACGCGTTGCTGGGTCTTCCCTTTTTCTCTGTTGCTTTGGTGCTCTGCATTACTCGCACAATCTTCTCAGTATTGCAGAAATATTCCATCTGATGTTGATTTAATGTTTCTACACCGCAATAACAAACATTAGCTTGTTCCTCATATCTTCTTTGGGAAGGAGCTGTTAGTGGTGCATTGTGGGTGAGTAATTTAGGGAGTTCCTCTTTGAAATGGGAGTCTTTTTCCCCAAGGGGGCAATCTCCCAGTGAGGTTCCACTAAGGGGGTATCACGTTGCGGGCTCACCTCCCTATCCACATCTCAGGTCATTTCCATATACAATCTGTGAGCTCTAGGGCACGCAAAACCCTTTTTCCTAGAAAAGGAGGGTCAGAAATGTATTTGGATACATCATTGAACTAACCAATCCTCTGTAGAAATCTGTGTAACTGAAGATCAGAGGGTTGAATCCCTGTGGGTTCCATAAGACTTTCATTCTTCCGAAGTCGATAGAATGAATACCATTGATTTGGGTAACAGTAAACACATGTTATAATAGCGCTTTGAGACGACAAGTGATAAAGCACTCCATAAACCAGATATTATTATTAAGGACGAAAGATTCTCATTGTGGTGTCTCCTTGAGATGGAAATACAAGGCCACTTTAAGGAGGAAGGATAGTGTTCTAAGACGTACTTTGTCCCTTTGAAATACCAAATATGACTATATGCACAGTGCCTGTATTCACCTCATTCTCAAGTAATGGCCTCTTTTAAAGCTACATTACATGATGAATTTTGAAAATACATTGTGTTAACGCTTGGAAGGGATGACCCATATGCCAATAAAGAACTATTTTCAGTTCCCATGGAGAGGGACAAGCAAGGTTTAGCTTAATGCACCAGATATAGCAATAATATTTCTTGACAACTATGCAGATGCACCTTCTGCTCACCGCATACGCAGAATCTTTTCCATTCAAGGCACAAAAAGCCCTTGTCAATAGATGTTTCTCCTAGTTGAGTATATAAAACTATAGAGTTTTACGTGAAGTTCACATGGAGAAACTCCATGAGTCAATACCTTTCAGTTCAGTGATGGAAGCTTGGGATGGAACAGATGAATCTACGTGATTTTCCAGTGATGGAAATCACTGCATACAAAAGGTCTGCATGAGAAATTTGTGAACTACAAAATTGTTCGTACATTTCCCATACGGACATCATTAAAAAAAAACACCACATCCATACAAACACAAACCCCCACGGCGTTGCAGGGTCCTTTTCTTTTGTTTAAACATTTTTTTTTGTGTGTAACATTTGGTCAGTGAGTTGTAGGGGTGTCCCCTGCAACCTCTGCTCACCATACCGTAAAGTATGGTGAGCGGGGTGTTGCGGGGATCACCCCTGCAGTCTTTTATTTTTTTACCTACCTAAAATGCATACCCCCAAAGGTTCGAACTTTTGGTGGTGTTTGAACCTTTGGTGGTATGCATTTTCGGACTTTTTGTAAGGGTCAGAACTTTCGGTGCAGTCATTTTGGCCAAAACCGAACAGATTGCTGCCCATCTTAGTCAGGAGATCCTGTCTGCTTTATAGTGTCTCAGGTGGAAATATTGACAGTTGCAACAACTGTGTAACACCACTACCTTGGCAAAGCTAGGAGTTTGTGGCGAAATCACTAATTGTTTCCCAACCTTTGAGGGTAGTCTCTGGTTTGCTTCCTTCTACTTCAATTGTCCTTTGAGCTACTTAGTCTTTGCCCTCTATTTCATTTTGGATTAATTATCCACATGTCTACAGTTGCTTTTAAGGGCATGAGTGATTCTTGCATCATTGGCCCATTTGTGGACCACAACTCCCTTCCAGCAGTGCTCGTATGCTTGTAGCTCATCACATTCTTGCTCTTGGATCTTTATAGGTTCACCATTCATTGGGGAGTGACAGAACCACAACTCCCATCAAGTGGTGCACCTGAAATTACCACATGCCGCCACTCTTGGTGCTTGATTCTGGTTAAGCTTATCACTTGTTGGTGAGTGATAGGAACACAGCTCCCATCAACCATTGCACTTAAAGTAATAGTGTCTTTTATATCTTCCCGTTAGGTCAAATTCAAAGAAGTGTTACCAGATGCTATTATCACATAGAACTTTCCTCATGTCTATGATATACATGCTAACAAAATAACAGCCCCCGCAACACTTGGAAGAGTCTGGTTTAAGACTAGGGGAAGTAAGACAGGAACGCAAGACAATGGGCCTCATAAGTTTGCCAGTCTGAAAAAAAAGTGCCAGTAATAACATTTACCAGCACTTTTCCGGACCGGCAAACTGCAAGTTTGGCAGTGAGGGTTACATGACTTATCTCCAGCCAACAGCTGGAGGTAACTCAGGCCCCCACTGGCATTAAACAGACAGTATTTCTGGAACCGGTATTATAGGTGCCAGAAATACTGTCAATTGCCCTGCATCCCCACCTTCTCTTCCCGGATTTACTGCAAAGAGGGGTTTTCATCCCACAAACCCCCCCCCGCCCTCAGCCCCCGACACCTCCCCCCTCCAAAGACACCCCATCAAAATGCACACGAACACCCAACAAACACATAGGCACATATCAATTTACGTGTTCTCCATCGAGGCCGCTTCCGGGTCCTGCCGTGCCTAACAGCCCCTGCGCGCACTGGTGTGCGTCGCAGGGGCTGACAGTTCGATTTACAGAGCGATCTTTCTAAATCGTTTATTTTCATGCTTTTAAAAAAAAGTCTCTTGACCTAATACCATGGAGTCATAAGGGACTCCATGGAATGGGGAATTACCAGTATTTCCGTCGCTTGTAATATCCAAGGTAATGCCGGGATATCAGATGGCGGAAATGGTAATACCATTTGGTGGTATTCTGCCGGATTTCTTGCGGGATGCCACCAAGCTAGAAATGACCCCCAATATCTAAACAAACCTTTATCTTCTGTTTTCTGTGCGTTTTTATTGCTCAGGTCATACAGACATAACTCTCTTAAATATGTCTTTGGCTGGGGAACGTTTATGGAGATATCAACTTGGTGACCTCCACGCCCTAATTGCTTATAATTCAAACAAGGTGTCGCATGAGTGTGGAACAGTAAACGGAGACATAGAGTCCCTCTACTCCGTATGAAGATAAGAAAAGGGTTTCTTCCACACAAAACCAATGCACCACAAAAAACTTAGTTAAGGACTTATAGACCAATTAAACATTCTTCAAAGCTAAAATTGTATGTTTGTTGGTTCTTTATTGTTGGCCCTTTGTGATCACACAACACACAGTTTGGGCTTTGAAGAATGGTTCATTGGTCTACAAGTCCTTAACTATGTTTTTTGCGGCGCATTGGTTTTGTGTGGAAGAAACCTTTTCCTCTTAAATATATGTATACACATAAACAAACATAATATATTATGAAAGTCCTAAAACACAACATGTAGTCATTCCAAAATCCTTATTTTGAATCCCCAGTAAGGTATTTCTTTAGGTTTAAGTGAGACTCAAACTCCTACCTTATTCTTGCACCTTCTTATAATGTATTGTGTCCTCCCACAGATTCCTCATCTTCAATATTTTACTGCATCATCTACTGGATCACGGAAAACGTTTGCCCAGCAAAGGGTGCCATACGACCTCTGCATCAGGATCCTTTGATACATCCACTCCTCGATACTGGGCTGGACATGGCATTGGGAGTCAATATATATACCTCTCACTGTACCCTAAGTTCTTTTTCTCCACATGCTCAGCATGCTTCATGGAACATCGCTTGTCATTGCCTTCTCTCAAAAAATACTTTGAAATGTCAGTGTAATGTCTTATCCTAAAGTCCTGGGGTTTAAACACAGCTTGGATTGTGATACAAAAATGTTGCTGGCCAACCGACATCTCATTTGCTTGTGGTGTCTGGGGTGTGAGCCATGACGTTGCCCAGCGCTGTTCCTGCCAAATGCTGAACCCGAAGAAAATGGGCTTTGGCTCAATTTGCTTCCAAATCCTTGGAAAATATGCCTTACAAACATAAATCCTTGGGTATTGTGGGACGTGGACGGGGGGGGAAGGAGGGGTGGCGCACGGTTCAGAACTGGGAGAGAGCAAAGAGAGGCAAATCCCCAGAAAGATCAAGGAAGATGAGTAAAAAGCACTGGAAGCGCTCCTGCTCCAGGAGTGAATCCCATCATTCCTCCTTGTCCTCTTCCAAAAACAAAATGAGATGCCACAGGAACAGTTAGTCAGTCTTATCCACACAACATCGAAAGGCCAGTAACATTTTCCACTAAGTCGCCTTCAGTTTAAACCATTTAAGGTCAAAATAATGGACATGGGTGTTTAAGTAGTCATGCTGACTGCTCCGGCATTACCCCCGATTTCACACCCAGAACCCACCATGCCTCCCAAGGGGTTCATTGAAAACCGGTTTGTGCATGTCCAAGTGCTGGGAGACGGTGCAGAGCGTGGACACTGCTGTATTCGATTTGATTCCAGTGGTCGAGGCTGGTCCTTCGACATTCTGAGTCAGGGTTTCCATCCTTTGATATCAAAGGATACTGCTGGGTCAATGGTGAAGTACGCCCCGGACCCATGGGGGTGGCTTCTTTAGGTCGATTCATTCCATCTTTGATTAGGAAGAGGTCACTTTCCATTTGGGTCTGAGACCTTGTACGAAACGCACACAAATTTCCCAGAGCAATTTATTTCTGAGGAAGTGGTTCTATCTAAATTGTTAGCCGATTTAATAGATGTAAGCATGCAGGAAATTTCACCTGAGCTTGACCTAATTCAATCAAATCCTTACTCTTGCTCAAATGCGGCTTAATGCCTTACAATGACGAAGGTTGCAGCGCCCCTAGGCTTTTGTGACCACTGTCAACCAGTACCACCTCACTGTCATTCTTGAAGAGGGTCCCCCAAAGAACCTTTAATGCTGCTCTAAAAACCTAGTCATGGAGCTATTGCAAAGGGTGTGTAGTTCACCAGCCATCTACAAACAGTTGGTAAAAAAAGATAAACCAGCTGCCTCAGAGACAGTCTTTTTGTCGAAACACTACATATGTGAAACATTTGGTTCAGAGGGACACAGTTGGCGCAAAGTTGACAGTATTTCAGAGACAATTTGGCGGGGGAGCCTGTTGACAAACATGGTGGCAGTAGTGACAGATGCCTCCTTGAAAGGCTGGGGGCCTCACCTGGGTGAGCTCACTGTGTGCGTGTTGTGATCTTTGGCAAAATCGAATCTGCTTAACAACCTGCTGGAGTTGCGGTCAATCTGAGTGGCGCTGATAACCCTGGTCTGTCAGACAGCAGAGTAGACATGCACTGCCTCAGCAAAAGATGGGGGTTTGGGGTCACTGCCCATGTGCAGGTAGGAGATGTGGCTCTGATCATTCGCACTGGAGAAGAACGTCTCCCTCTTGTCAGCCCTTCTAGCCACAATGGTGAACTTATTGGCTGGTGCCCTGAGCAGGCAGTGTTCCGTCTCCCATGAATTGGAGTCGTGGCAGGCAATTCTTTCAGAGCTTTCCAATCTTTAGCGAACCCCGCAAGAAGTGCGAGCAATCAGCCCCAGAAAGCTTCTTTTGAGAGATTCACTGGGAAATGCATTTGTGGCGGACTGAAATTGCCCACTCCTGTTCTGAGGAGGTTGATTAGGTTTGGAACCTCAATGATAAGAATTGCCTCATATTGGGCCAGAAGGACATTGTACCCAGACCCTCTAGACATGACCATAGGTCCCCCTCAATGTCTTCCTCTAAGAGCAGATTTGCTCTCCCAAGCCGATGCCCTAGTCCTTCACTTGCGCCTAAGCTCTTTTGACCTTCAGGCGTGACTACTGTGATGCTTATATATAGGGACTGGGGTCATCCAGATGATGTCAGAGGCCCTCCTTTTTGTGAGAAGAACAGCCACAAAAGCTAGATAAAACTGCAGCTGCAACACATTTCTTTACTGGTGTAGGGGAAGACTGCTAGGTCCCTTTTTGTGCACTACAGCATCAATCCTTTCTTCAAATGGATTGTGTCCTCCAATGTAGTCCTCATCTTAGATGTATTCCATCCAGCTTTAGCTGCTTTTGAAAAAATTTCTCGGCAGAGGGTGCCGTGCGTCAATGTTGTCGAGTCGATGGTCCCTCAAAGACCTCCGTCGAGGGTGACGTCATCGGGTATACAAGTAGCATGCGCGGCGCCCGTTGGTCTCAGTTCCGTTTTTCCGCAGTACGTGTTGCTTTGGAGACTCGTGCGCCTCGAGTAGTTCTGTGACGCAGTTACTGAAGATATTCGATATGTCCTCGTCGTCGACTCTGACTGCGACCCCGCGATCAGGATTCAAAAAGTGTAAATCCTGCAGTTCGAAAATGTCCATTACGGACCCACACCGGGAATGTCTGTGGTGTCTCGGTGAAGGCCACAACATGGAGGCCTGTACGAAGTGTCAGGCGATGACGGGGAAGGCCTTGCAAGAGAGGAAGGGAAAACTGCAGGTAGGTCGTAAACCCGACCGAAAAGCCTCTAGTGTCGAGTCGAGGTCCCGTGAGGAGAAATCTCCTCGACGCGAAAGGCATCGGTCTAGGTCCCGAAGCAATTCTCATCGCTCTTTGTCTTTGACAAAAAAGTCCAACAAAAGACGCCACCGGTCCCCTTCCACCTCGTCCTCGGACGAATCCCCAAAAAGAATGAAATGCCCCACAAAAAATTCTTCCTCCGAATAGTGGGAAGCATTCAGGGTAAAAATTATGGAGGTGTTTGAAGAGGCTAAGCCTCGGTCTGCGCCTTCTTCGGAAGCCGGCCGGGAGCGTTATCGTTCCGACACTCGCGCGCCCTCGAGCCCGGGTGATTGAAGGAGGAAGGATCGGGAACCCTCCAGGACGCAGAGCGAAAAAGACCGCTACAGTAGAGTCACTGTTCGAGGTCATCGACGCCATCTGAATCCCGACACACCTCAAAGGGTAAGTCTTCGAAGAGCGCATCGACGCCTTCGAAGCTAGCTCCGTTGACGACCACTATTTCGTCAGCGCCATCGACGCCTTTGTCGACGTCGACCCCGAATCCCTCGGAGCTAAAGATTCAATAAAAGTCTCCAACAAAACCAAATCAGCCAGAAGCTGTCAAAATAACAGAGAAGGCTGCAGAGGCTATAGTACCTTCAGATTCCACTAGTACACCTCTCCCAGAAATGGTTTTTAAACCTCTTCCAAGAAAAGAATTTTTCAAATCCTTAACTTCAATTTTTGAAGAACAGGAGAGGTCTGATGAGGAGAATGTTTCTTTTGGAATGGAATATGGCACCCCAAATGTCCCAGAATGCCTGATTTCTGAGGAAATCAGTATGAGGGACCTGGTGGAAACCTTGCATACTGCAAGCGATATTGATACTTGGCCTGAAACAGATTTTGGCAGGCCAGAACCAGGGGAACATGCCAGTCCCTCATACCGTCAACTAATGGCAAAGGTGGTAGAATATTTAGGATGGGCTAGACCACCAACTCAGTTCATCCAGGATGATCTGACCAATATATTGGATCATGGTCCCACCGAAGAGCCGATTTTACCCTTCCATGTAGCCTTGCAAAATAGGGTGGCCAAAAATTGGGAGACCCCGGATTCTATTCCTCCAGTAAATACATCCCTGACTTCAAAATACCGCCCTTCCAGTAGCGACCCCGGCTATCTGTCTAAACACCCTACTCCCAAGAGTCTGGTGGTCCAGGAAGCCACAACTTCAAATAAGGTGGTGTACCCTTCTATCCCTCTGGATAGAGACAAGCGTGTGGATGGTTGGGCACGCAAGGTATTTTCAGCTGGGAGTATGGCGTTAAAATCGGCCAACTCCACATGCGCCTTGGCAACATTTTCGTACACTCTGTGGGAGTGCATTGCAATGGCGGCAGAGCACATACCAGAAGGGGATGAAAGGGAAGGATTCCTAGCCATTGTTAAAGCTGGAAAGGAGGCCATGCAAGAATCCCATCAGTCTGGATTGGACACTGCAGATAGTGTGAGTAGGTCCATGGGCACTAGCACAGTAATGCGCAGATTTGTGTGGTTACGGAAGTCTGGTTTCGCACCAGACGTGCAAAACCGTCTTCTGAACATGCCCTTTTTGGCAACAAGGCTGACGAGAGCTTTGAGAGTTTGCAGACCTCAAAAGCAGCTGCCAAGTCTTTAGGAGCTACTATTAGACAACCTCAGCCTTTTTGTGCGTCAGGACAATCTTGGAGGGGACGATCCTATCGTTACTACTCCTCATATGGAAAGGCGAGAGGAATGGCCAGTCAAGTGGACCAGAGAAAGGCCACTCGTGGTGGACGAGGAAAACGTGCAAAGCCAGCTCCAGCTGCAGCCTCTTTGCCATCAGCGGCTGCAGCATCCGCCACAAAACCACTTTGAGAACTTGCATCACAAGACAACTGTGGGAGGCAGGCTGTCCCAGCATCTGCAAGAATGGCGAGCCATTACTTCAGATGTTTGGGCTCTAGAAATAATAGCCCAAGGTTACTGCCTTCCCTTTCTAACGCAACCTCAAAGCAATCCACCGGGGAGACACCCTTTGAAGTTTTCAGACCCGCTCCTACAGCAGGAAGTTCTAACCCTGCTGGAGAAAGGTGCTATAGAGCCAGTACCTGTAGCGGAGAGGAACAAGGGATGGTACTCCCCTTACTTTTTGATCCCCAAAAAGGACGGAGGACTGAGACCCATCTTGGACTTAAGATGCTTGAACAAGCTCCTCAGGAAGGACAAGTTCAAGATGGTTATTCTTTCTCAGATCCTTCAGGCCCTTCAACTACAGGATTGGTTGGTGTCATTGGACCTCCAGGATGCTTATTTTCATGTGCCAATTCATCTTAAGCACAGAAAATACCTGAGGTTTGTGGTTGGCGACTCACACTATCAGTTTCTAGTCCTGCCATTCGGATTGACCTCTGCCCGAGGGTCTTCACCAAGTTAATGGTAGTGGTGGCAGCGCACCTCAGGAGAGGGAGGATTCACGTCTACCCCTACCTGGACGATCGGTTGATCAGGGCACATTCTGCCGAACAACCACTGGATCATCTGAAAGTCACCTGCCACTTCCTCCACAGACTGGGCTTCTCCCTCAATTTCAAGAAGTTACAAATGACACCTTCCCAACAGCTCCAGTTCATAGGGGCTGTACTAGACAGATCCTTGGGAAAGAGCTTGCCTCTCAAGTCGAGAGCTCAAGACATTCTTCAGATGGTTTCCAAATTCCAAAATGCCCAAAATCTCCAGGCCTACGTCGTCTTAAGGTTACTCGGCCTCATGGCATTCTGCATCTTCCTAGTGCCAGAGGCACGCCTGAGGATGAGATCCCTTCAATGGGCTCTAAAGATCCAATGGTCCCAGTTCTCAGGTCAAATGACGGATTTTCTTCAGATTCCGAACAAAGTTCGGCAGGATCTTCTGTGGTGGACTTGCACAGAGAATATCCTAAAAGGAGAACAGTTTTGGCAGCCATGGCCGGAGATTACAGTAGTGACGGACGCCTCACTCTCACTCATGGGGCGGGGAGCTCATGCCAACGATCTGACAATCACCGGTCGTTGGTCTCCATCAGAGTCCAAACTACACATCAACCTTTTAGAGTTGAGAGCAATCAGACTTGCGCTGAAGGCTTTTCTGCCATCTGTCAGAGGAAATACATTTCCTGATAATGACGGACAACACAGTGGCCATGCATTATCTAAACAAAAGAGGAGGTGTAGGGTCACTTCCTCTGTGGAGAGAGGCAATGCGGCTCTGGTATTGGCCAATTCAAGAAGGAATCTCCTTAACGGCAGTTCATCTAGCCGGGGAGGAGAATATGACGGCGGACGCTCTAAGCAGGTAGAGCACGGTGTCCCACGAGCGGGAACTGGCTCCGGAAGTCATTCAAGAGATCTTCGCCCCTTTGGGGAACCCCTCAAGTAGACCTGTTTGCGACCAGAATCAACCGGAAGTGCAGAGAGTATTGCTCAAGGGAATTTCCCCCTAGAGGAGCCCTAGGGGACGCGTTTGTGGTGGAGTGGAACTTCCCACTATTATATGTGTTCCCTCCATTTCCCGTCATTCCTCAGGTCATTAGGAGATTGAGACAGTTTGGAAACCGCATGATCCTAATTGCCCCGGATTGGGCCCGAAGAACGTGGTACCTGGATCTTCTAGACATCCCCATCTATCTTCTGTTACATCTTCCTCAGAGAGAGGATCTTCTCTCACAAATGGAGGGCCAGGTTCTCCATCCAGAGGTCAAGACTCTCAACCTTCATGCTTGGTATCTCAAAGGCTGAGATACAAGGATTGGGATCTTCCAGATGACGTCATGGAGGTGTTGCTTTCAGCAAGAAGGCCAGCAACAAAATCTCTATACCGTTGCCATTCGAAAAAGTTTTGCAACTGGTGCAGAGAAATGAATGTTGATCCTTTTCTATGTTCCATTCCGGAAGTGTTGTCCTTCCTCTTGTCCCTAGCACATAGAGGTCTAAATGTTGTGACCATTAAAGGCTATCTTGCAGCGCTTTCCATTTTCAAGCGCTCTTCGGAAGAATGTTCCTATTTCAAAATTCCTTTAATAGTACAATTCTTAAAGGGACTCACCAATGTGTTTCCTCCTTACCCCTTCCAGGTACCAGTTTGGGATCTTAATCTGGTTCTAAAATTCTTAATGTGTGCCCCCTTTGAGCCCCTGCACACTTGTCCCTTAAGATTACTAACATTGAAAACCGCTTTCCTAGTTGCTTTAACATCTGCAAGAAGAGTGAGCGAATTGCAGGCACTGTCTTCTGGGCCACCCTATACTGTGTTCCATAGGGACAGAGTGGTATTAAGGGTTAAACCCTCATGTTTACCTAAAGTTGTGTCCGATTTTCATTTAAATCAGAAAATTGTTCTACCCGCATTCTACCCTCCACCTCATCCTAGTAAGTAGGAGGAAAGATTGCACAGGTTGGACCCGAGAAGAGTTTTAAGCTTCTACATTTCTAGGCTTTCCAAGCTTAGAGTGGATAATCAACTTTTCATTGGCTACACCGGAAGGAAATTGGGTCAATCGGTGTCAAAACAAACCATATCACGTTGAATTGTGCTTTGCATTTCAGAATGCTACAGATTGGCGGGAAAAGACCCACCAGAAGGCTTAAGGGCCCATTCCACCAGAGGCATTGCCTCTTCGACAGCCCTTCAAAGAGGTGTTCCCATAAAATCCATTTGTGAAGCAGCAATGTTAGTCTGAAGAAACCAAATCCCCTGTCATTGTCTTGCCCCCTCCCCCCCGGGCAACCAAGCTCCGGTCTTAGACAATCTTGGACAATCTCTTATTGGGGGTGTGGATCACTATACACCCCCTCTGCATTCGTATCAAAGGCCCTATGTGCACTTTGTTACTCCTAGATTACGCCTAATAACATACTTATTTTACTTCCATGAAGACAAAACACAAGAATCAATTCAGTTATAACAAAGAAATACATTTATTTATAGTCACACAGAATGCAAAGCATAACAATGCAGGCAATCCTAATGGGGGGGGGGAGAGAGAGAGAGAGAGAGATATCAGTCAGTGGCAGGCCTCAAGATTTGGTAACTGCCAAGCTCTCGATCTCATCACAGCCAACGGATTCTGCTGCACCAACACATTTCTCTCTCATTGCATCTTGTACTCCATCGTGCACCATCCCCAGCCAACTCACTCGAACTACCAGAAACGCCAGCCTCCTCTCTCTTCCCTTCTGGTTATAGTCTCCAATGACGCACATATCTCTCCATGGTTACTCACATTCCCTAAGCTAAGAATGTCTGTCTCTCAGCGTTTTAGCAAAATGCCTGCCAGACTGTGTTTGCGTGTTCCTTTCGTGTCCTGTCACTGCATGTGCTGTGTCAAAGTGACATTTGGACTTCATATCTCCTTTCATGGCCATCTGTGTACGTTGCAAGACACCATCTAATTCCCTATTCATACCCATTGCATCCCGAAATGCTCTCTTAGTCCCCATGTTCAAAGCACCTCTCTCTCATGCAAAAGGCACCTTCCATCTCCCCATCGTGCTCATGGCACAGCCCCCCCCTCGCAGTCTCCGCGAAGCTCACAGCCAAGCTGATTAGGCTTCCTTCGCTCTCTCTACTGGGGCAAGGGTGACTTCTTATCTTTCAGTGTTCCATAACAATATTTGCGCTGAGCCCAGTGCAAAACAACTCTGTGTGTCTCCATCAGCAAATGGCTCATAGGCCTTGTGTTAAATGCTTCCTAGCGTTTACGCTATTCTCTCGCAATGCAAGCACTACATAATACAAACTCATTCTAAATACACACTCAACATACATACATACATACATACATGCGTGTCAAACATATCTCTAAATGTGTCTCTACAAAGAATAACAAATGTTTCATTCTAAATGGCTCTACGTGCCTTTCCAAATATGACTGTGTGTCATTTCCAGGCCTACGTCATTCATTCTGCTCTCCTGCAAACAATACGTTTCTCTCATCCTAAGGGCTATTTCTAATGCAAACATAAATACATAACAAATCAGGATGCAAATATACTGTGGGCCTCATTACACGGAAGGCGGTAAGGGTTAACGGTCACCGGTTATGGTACCAGTGACCGTTAACCCTTACTGCCTTACTACGAGGTCCCTTTGCGGGTAGTTACTTTAACACCTGCTGTTTAGCAGGCGTTAAAAACCAACCCACAAAGGGACCAGGGTGCTAATTACCGTACCGCAATTTGCGGTACCGTAATTAGCACCTTCCCCATTCCCATTATGCCCTATGGGGCAAAAATGGGAATGGGAATGGGGAAGGGCAATGGGGGAAGGGGGAATTACCGGCCCGCCAACCTTGGAAAAGGGCGGTAATTCCCCTTTTCCACGAAGGCGGTGCCGGTATTTTACCGGCATGTAGTGCTCCACCTACCGTGTAATGAGGCCCTGTGTCTCTAAAGCACAATCAAGGCACTTCAAATACGTGCAAGTGTCATTCTATTGCAAATGGCAAAGTGTCCAGCATGTTTCTCTCCTAATGGCAAGCGCTATATGCAAACATGTCATTCTAAAAGCAAATTGCAAATGCATACAAAGGTGGCAGTCTAATAATGTGGAGAGTGTCTACTTCAGCAATGTACTACTCAGAACTGGATGCAATACTGGATAGCTTAACATGATGCATGGTTCTCTAACAATGGGTCTTATAATGGGTAATGGTTCTCTACAGAGAGTACTGATTCTAATAATGGATCTTATGTTTCTTCTAATGATAACAATCCCACGCTCCTCATTTTATCAGCTTCTACAGCAACTTGGTCATCCCTGCACACTTTTTCAAAATTCTATAGTCTGGCTGCTTCCGAGTCTAAGAAGCTTGCTTTTGGTAAAGCAGTGCTATATTCCAGTGTATAATGGTATCAAAAATCTACTCCCTCCTCCAGAGATTTTTCTATACTGCTTTGGGAGTCTATCTAAGATGAGGAATACGTTGGAGGACACAATTATTCCTCATTTTAGATGTATTCCATCCGGCTTTAGCTGCTTTGGAAAAAATGTCTCGGCAGAGGGTGCCGTGCGTCGATGTCTGTTTTTCCCCCTCTTGCTCTACTGTGTAGATTGTTCCGGTAGTCAGGTATCAGCCTTGCGAGAGTTGAAGTGGCAATAACCCGGAAAATCTACAGAGGGGTAGGATGGGAGGGCGATGGAGAATACGCTGGAGGAACATCCAATCGAAAGAACATTACCAGTTGGTAAGTAACTTGTTCTTTCATGCTGCACCTAGTACGGGAGGGCTTAGAGTTGTTGACATTACAGGGTTACAATTGCAGTTCTGTCTGTGGTCTAGCGCACAACGGAGCATGGCTCTTTTGCTATTCGTATAGTCATACAATTCCTAAGCGTTTTAATTAATATGTTCTTGCCATTGATGTTTATTGTCCCCACCGGTGACCTGACAGTGGTATAAATATTCCTTATGGTGGCTCCTTTCCGAACCATTCATTCATGCCATCTTAGAATATTCAAGTGGAAGCCTATTTTCCTAGTGGCCATAACATCGGCAAGAAGGGTGAGTGATTTGCAGGCTCTCTCTCGCAAGCCACCATACATTATCTCCTCCAGGGAAAAAGTTACCTTAGAGTGAATTCATTGTTCCTTTCCTCAGTTTTCTCGAAAATCCAGCTATGCTGGGAGATACAACTCCTTATGCTTTAACACTCCCCCTCTAAGGAAAAGGAGAGCTTTCATAGCCTCGACTCCAAAAGGGCCCTTGAGCTTCTGCCTAGCAAAGAGCTAGGGAGTTCAGGTAGCAATACCAACGTTTTATTGGATGCACTGGTTCTAGAATGAGCAAAGCAGTAAAGAACCAAACCTTATCTGGGTGGATAGTGCTTTGCATTGCAGAGTGCTATTCAATGGGGGTAAAAAGAGATGCCTCAAGGCCTCAGATACCATCTACCAGAGGTCTGGCGATTACTGCTGCCCTGCCAAAGGGTAGTCAGTGCTTTAGACATTTGCCAGGCTGCAGCATGGTCGTCATCACATACCTTTACCAAAAACGTGTGTTTGGATTCTCTGTCCAAAGAGGACGCCTGTTTTGGCAGAGTGGTTTTCCAAAATTTCTGGCATACAAAACTTCTCTCTGGTCTCACTCTTCCTGCTCCCTGGGGTTGCATAACTGCTGTGGTAGTCTGTTTAAGATGAGGAATCTTTGGGATGAAGCTATCCATTAGAAGAACAAATTGGTTACCACTGGGAATGTTATTTCTGATGGATGTTTCCCCCCATAGATTCCTCATCCACTTCCCATCCTACCCTTCTGATGAAGAGCTCCTCTGTTAACCTATTGGTTCCCTCACATGCCTGAGCACAATGGAAAATAGGGAAAACTGAGGTTACGGTGCAATGTACATAAGGACGCCTGATGTCCTGTTCATGTTGAAATGCGTGCGTCTATGGATACTGAGGCAAAAGTCACACAGCGCCAACCTGCTGGGTAAACATTTTCGGTCGTCCAGCTGATGCAGCAGCAATATATCCAAGATGAGGAATAGGAGCATCCATCAGAAAGAACGTTAGTAGAGGTAAATAATGTGTTCTTCAGGGCAGTTAAATCTTTGCTAATGACGTATAGAAACTCATTTAATCAGTGACATATAGAAACTCATTTAAACAGAATGTAATGCTGAGTTATGCTCTGAATTATAATAGGCAAATATTCCTTTAAAAAAAAACGGACGATTTACTGCAAAAAAAGGCCACATGGATTGAAGATTTGTCTGACAAAATAACACTGCTGCGTGCCTAGTTTCAAAAGCTATATGTAAAAATATGAAGTGTCTACTTCACATCTAGTCGCATCCATAAAGAATCCTCAGTGCGTAATGTGACTTCTCTTATGTGATGATCATTGTGAGGCTGGATCATTCTGCTGAAACCTGCTGAATTCTCAAGAACGTCCATACTGGTGGAACCCCAAGAGCCCAGTAAAATACATGTGTGGGGAAAGGTTTGTGGTATACTTTTTGTCTCATTACAAAATTGAAAACATGCACTCTGATGAAATTCAAACCTAGAAATTGATGTTTCTACAGTGGCTCCCAGAGTGACATGCTGTGTCACCTCTGTTTCCAAAAACCTGTAGTTTCTGTTACACTTGCAAAACCATCGGGCATCAGGGATACCTGTGCCAAGTACATTTTCACTTTCTTCAGTCCGTAACAACACCACACCCTTACTTGGATGGCTCGTCGCTGCAATCGGAGTGTCTCGTCTATGGTACTGTGTGGATTTGGCATCAAAGCATAATGTATGTGAAATCCTTCCCACTCTGTCTCTCTGTATCCTTCTAAGTGGCCCTCGCGAAACCCACTCGACAGGGACGTCTATGTGGGCCTAAAAGGTGTCTCCTAAAAGTAGTAAATGTCCTTCTTCCCTGATAGACCCAGGGAGACTGAGTCCATGTACATTGCTTGTTAGTTCAAGTGAATCTCAGCTAAATTACTGCTGAGAGGGGTAAGCCGGGATTCACTTATGAGCATATATAGATGCAGAGTCCGATTTCACATACATTTTGTTTGATATCAGATCCATGAATCACAGGACCATACTTAAAACCCTAAGATTGCAGCAAAAGAGCCATCTAAATGTGGCTGCCGTGTTGACACAGATTGAAGAAACTGAGATTATGCACAGACTTGCTGCTTTGGGAGCCCAATAGCAAGACAGACGAGGAGGTTTGCAACTGAGGCCAGTCCCTATAAAGAATATGTTAGCTGTAATACAGGGAATAGCTGTAGAAACTACCCATGTGCAGGTTTTGATTTAATCTGAGTGACTGTTTTCACTTTTGTAATTCTAGAGAGATTTTGAAATGTTGCCAATATTGACTATCCAAAAAAAGCAGTAGGGTTGAACAGAGTAATCCGGAACAAACTGTTATCAAGCACATGTGGGAAGGCATCTTTGATGTAATCGGAAAATCATGTTTTCACATATATCTTTAGAAACTAAAGGAGCAGTAGCCCAGTTATTTTCTCTCGCCTTCATGTCTAGCCATGATGGTTATAGGGATGCGAGAGGCACACAAGTTAAAATTAGGCAGACCCTGTCCTCAATTATGCTACTATATCCTGTAGTGTATCAGCAGAGATTTATTTTTTCCTACACATGTTTACTTGTAATAATAATAATGAGCACACATCAAGATTCTGATCTGTTTATGCAGGTTGTTACATGTCACCTGCAAAGTCTCTGACTTCCTCCTCCAGAAGGTCCCGCAATAATTCCAAAATTGGAAGATGTTGACGAGTTGTCTCAATTAAGGCCACAGAGATGACACATTAGAGATTCAGAATATCAATTTTGGAATTGTTACATATGTTTGAGTACGTTTTTAGAACTTTCTGTATGTATTATATGTATGTATCTTTTTTTTTTAAAGTTGCGTTTGCGGCACGTCAGTGATTCTTAAAATTGCCTTCATGATCACCATAATAAAGATGCAATGTGTTTTGATAAAGTGATCATATGTTGCATGGACAAAGCCAGAGACAGTAGGAGTTGGTTCTGAGAACAAAAAATTTACCTAATGTGCATCCACTTCACATATGTCTGTTCCAAGCTATTAATGGGTTTGCGCCACCTGCTTTAAAAGCATTTTTACTTACAGGTCATTTGGGCACATGTTTAATTGAAGTATTGTGCCCTCCATTTACTTTTTATTGAATATCCGCATTTATCCCTCACATTACCAGTGTTTTCATGTGTCTGTGATTTGAACTTGTAACTTCGTGTTGATTATTAGCTAATGGTATATTGGAAATAATGCATCAATATGTCAGCATTATCTTAGCCCTGTTCATAAGGAATTGTAACGTTTCCAGGCATCCCTACTGGCAGAACGAGGACATGTTATATATTAGGTAAACTCTTGTTATAATCTTGCACTTTTCATTGAAACTATTAGACATATTGTAAGTTAAGAAGCTGGCTGCCCTTTCTGTTTTTTCCTTCATCTGTAGCCTGTATGGTCCTTCAAAAGCATTGGTTAATGCCTGCAGAGCAGACAGTCAGGAAAGAGAGCAGTGACATGAAGAAAGGCAGTGAACAGTCAGATATCTTTGCACAAGGCAGCCTCGAATCCGAAATCTCTGAGAACAGTCCACTTGGAGCACAGGGCAGCAGATACACAGCAGACTTTTTTCTTTAAATTTCATTGAGGCGGCCCACTGATGGCAGTCTCCAAATTTGTTTTGCCGGAGATTGCCACATGGACAAAAATAAGATCTCACAATTAAAGAATGGTTAAAGTGTATTGCCTAGCGTGTTGCAGCAACACGTAATGCAGCCAGCATGTCTACTGGCAGTATGCAAGTAAAGGCTACTATCCTTTGGAGGATAAAGTCTCTATGCATGACATACAAGTCAGCATACATACCATGGAGAAATGACCTTGAATTTCATTCATGTAAAATTGCAAAATGATCTGTATTGTAGTCATTGATTATTTATTGCTGCATTAACTAACCCAATATGGGATGTTTAATTCACAAACTGCTTCTCTTGATAAATGCATATTTATATAAAGTATCTGCTTATGACTTCTGGTTCTGCTCAAACTTTGTCTTATAGTTTCTTTAGAAGCATGTGGGCGTGGGAACCTTTACCAGTAGGATTGGCATAAAGTCTAACTATTTAATTTGCCACACATTTTGAATAATGTTGTAGATTTAAGAAATTAGTGTGAGTATGTTGGAAGATGTTTGTTTGCATTGGATTCACAACACATCTTGCACAGTTCTGTAAATGATCTTGGATCTTGCACATCCTGTCTGATTGAAGATGACCCATCTGTTCTAGACCATGAAACACACATGTGCTTCTGACCGTGCACTGTTCTTTACATTTTCTTGAGCTAATATTCATTCATTGGCTCGTGCTGTCCAGTGCCTGAAATCCGCATCACTGCATTTCCACAGTGGAAGAAGTGTCAAATCTTTATGTATTTGCATCTTATTTCATTTGTGTGCCAGAAGTCGGTGTTCATGAGCTCACGTTGTTTATCACTGGTAGGTGCTCTTGAAGACTTCTCTGTCAATATGCAGTGTTTTTTAAATGCATGCAAGACGTTTTTGTAGTTCACCGTTGCTGTTTGAAATGTGTGTAGTTTTTCTCTCGTGTTTTTCTCCTCTGAGTCCTCTCTCCCTCCTCCTTCCAGCTTACTAGTAGGATCTGCTTTATTCCAGCCAGCAGGTACAGAGGTGCATGGTATGCTCTTTCCATCGCCATTACTACATATACATGAAACCATTAAAACGCTCTCCTCCCATAGCGACGTAGGAAATATTGTCTCTGGTTTTCATGTACTGATTCCCTTAAGCTATTTGCCTAGGCGTTACTGTACTTTTACTCAGGCTTCCAGTAGTGCTCTCAGTTTTGCAGTCTTTGAATTTTTCTTTTCACTCCTTTTTATAGCATGATCACTAAGATTTCCTTAGTTGGAATGCAGAGACTAAATGAATACAAAGGTATATTTGAAAGGAGAGGTTTCACCCATATAGATGAGGATTAGTCTTAACAATATAGCAGAGTTTCAATTTCAATGGATTGCAATGGACCTTGATTGATCTCCATCCAGTATCAGCTGCTCAGAAAATATTTCAACTGGGCGTAGTGCGGTCAGCATAGTCTTTTGACTACCTAGTGTTCGGCCGCACCACACTCCTTTACTCTAGATGCAATGTCAGTCGCCATGTTAAAGGGATGCACTCGGCCCACTTGCCTCAGTTCCTTTTTTCCATGCACTCAGGATGCTATTTGGAACACTGCACGTTTCTACGATTCAATGGAAATTCTTGCTACGCCAGAATGTCGGGGCCTAAACCATCTGGGTTCAAGCGCTGCAAGGACTGCAACTCCAAGATGTCCCTCAGTGACCCACACTATATGCGTGTTAGGTTTCGATGTCGGGCACGATATGCAGCAGTGGTTCATGTCATGCCTTGAATCGGAAGACAGTTAAAGAACAACTGGCAGAACTGAAGGTGAGTAGACCACTGTCAATCTCCGGCAAAGTCAGTCTCGAAGTTCTCGGAGCATGACACTGAGGGGCTTACTTCCGAAAAACACCAGGAAGAGAGATGTAATAAAACAAATAAAAAAGTTTGCACTTGCATAGCGAGTTCCTCCACTCTTCCTCATCATCTTTGCACAAAAAGAAACAGACGCGATTCCGACTTGTCGGACAAAAGGTTAAGTCCTACCCTGCAAAAGGTGCGTCGAGAGAGCAGTGGTAGGAAGAGTTTAAAAAAAGTATAATGCAGGTTTTTGAGGAGGCATTGGTTGGTATGACTGAAATATTCATACATTTTGTGGAGCACCATCATGGAGGGAGCCAGCTATTTCCCAGTCAGGGAAGTTAGGGGCGGCTTCATGAATATTGTCAGTGATGGGAAGGAGATTGCATGGCAGGCGCTCAAGGCTGGGTTGGACGCCACGAACTGCGTGGATCGTGCCATGGGCACGTCGATGTTGCTGTGCAGATCAGCCTGGGTCCTACAATTGATCGTTAGACTATTGCCTGCCATTCATAAAGTGACCCCCGGACAGACCTCCACAGCCAGAACGGGAACTCCAGGGAGCAGTGGAGGAGGTGCCACCCGCAGAGAAGGGCTTGGGCCGATACTCTCAATACTTCCTGGTTCCCAAGAAAGGGGGAGGACTCTGTCCCATCCTAGACCTCAGGCCTTGAACAAGTTCCTGAGAAAAAACAAGTAGGATAGTGACGTTGAGGAAGCTTCTCTAGGCTCTACAGCTCCAAGACAGGCTGGTGTCGCTGGACCTTCAGGACGCCTAGTTCCACGTGCCTATCCACAGGAAGCGCCAGCGATTACTGAGGTTTGTCATAGGGGTCGCCCATTACGAGTTCAATGTGCTTCCTTTTGGCTTGACCCTCTTCACTCACTTTTTTTACCAAGCTGATGACAGTGGTGGGGGCCCATCTCTGGAGATCTGTCATCTTCGTATGCCCATACTTTGATGACTGGTCCCAGCGTAGGTTTTGAGGCACCTCAAGAAATCTTGCTCCCTGCTACACGGCTTGGGAGTCTCCCTGAATTTACAGAAATCACATGTCTCGCAAACACAGAAGCTCCAACTCATCAGAGCAGTCAAGGACAGCCAGAAGG
The DNA here is from genome assembly GCF_040938575.1 of Ambystoma mexicanum. Lineage (NCBI taxonomy): Eukaryota > Metazoa > Chordata > Amphibia > Caudata > Ambystomatidae > Ambystoma > Ambystoma mexicanum. The sequence goes on along the minus strand of NC_090922.1, from coordinate 628,769,776 downwards.
GAAGGCTTTTCCTCACGAGCAGAGTCACCAACATGGCGAAGATAGTCTTTTTCCAGCGTTTCAGCAATATGCCGGCATCTGCTTTTCTGCATCTGTTGGACCTCATGGCATTCTGTATCTTCCTAGTGCCACAGGCGAGCCTGTGGATGAGATCCCTGCAGTTGCTTCTCAGGCGCCAATGGTCGCGACTGGCTTGGTGGAGCGACAGGACAAACATGTTGGCAATGGAGCCGTTCTGGGCACCGAGGCCAGAGGCACAGGTAGTGATGGACGCTTCGCTGAAGGTTTAGGGGGCTCATTGCGGCCGCTGGTAACAGATAGAAAAAGCTTGTCACATCAATTTGCTGGAGTTGCGGGTAGTCAGACTAGCGTTCACTCGTTTGCGCAATTCCTCCAGGAGAAACATGCCTTATTTCAGACAGACAACACAGTGCCCATGCACTACTTCAAAAAGCAGAGAGGCGTGAGGACATTGCCCCTGTGCAGGGAGGCCATGCAACTATGGTTCCGGATGCAGGAGAATGATATGTCAGACTCTGTATGTTATCTGGCAGGGATGGAAAATGGGCTGTCTGACGCTCTGTACAGGCAGAGCTCCACTCAAACGAGTGGGAGCTATGCTCAGAGGTCATTGCAGAGATCTTCACACAGTGTCCTCCTCTCCCCCCCACCCCTCCTGTCAGTGGACTTGTTTGCGACAAGTGTGTCTTTGACCTCCACTATGCATTGCTACCGTTATCGGTCATCCCATGGATTCTCAGGCGGTTGAGGAGATCCAGAGCTTTCCTGATCACCCCAGACTGGGCGAGGAGGACGTAGTGCTCAGACCTCCTGGAAATTGCAAGTGCCTACCTCGCTGGCTTCCTCGGTGGCCAGACCTCTTGTCGCAGTCTGGAGGCAAGGGGCTTCACCTGAACCTCTAAATCTGCATGCGTGGCTCTTGAGAGACTGAAGTAGTACAGGGACTGGGACCTGGGCTAAGAGGTACTAGAGGTGTTGTTGGCTGAAGGCAGGCCATCCACTAGTGCAGGTGAAACACGTTTGTGGCATGGTGTTAAGGTGAAGAGGGTGGACCCTATGTCGTGTCCCACCTCCACAGTGATGGAGTTGTTGTTGGCCGTAGTGGGTATGCTAAAGGAACACCAGGGGGCCCTTTCTTTGTTTATAAGGACGCAGAACTAGGTTTGTTCAGTGGATTGCCTTTCTCCCACAGATTCCTCCTCAGATAGGTATCCCTTCCAGCATCAGCGGCTCGGAAAACATTTTGACAGGGGGCGCAGTGGACCTTGACTCGGTCGTCAATCCACCTTGACTCGATGCCCGGTCGTCGGCTCTGGACGTGACATTGGTTGTCGTACATATACTGTGTCACTATGCCCCCGTACCTCAGTTCCTTTTTTTTGCATGCTCAGCATGCTGCTCGCGAGGAACACTGCAATTCGAATCTTCGAATTTTCAGTCGACGTATGTCGAATTCTTTTCACTTTCGCGACCGACCATGTCCGCGCCTCGTATTTCGGGTTTCAAGCGCTGTAAAGACTGTGACTCGGAAATGTCTGTGACCGACCTGCATGAGATATGCGCATGGTGCCTCGGCACGAGTCGCAACACAGAGTTGCACATGCGGTAAGGTGAACCCTAAGTCTCTGAGGGAGCGGGCGGTAAAGCTTGCAGTAGGCTGACCAACCTCCAAGTCCCTGGCGCGGTAGACCATTCAGAGAAGGAAGAAAGGCATCAGCGGAAGACCAAGAAATGGTCGCATTCCTGGAGCCACTAGTCATCGTCTTCCTCTCACATGAAGCAATGTCACTGGCACAAACCTGATTCTTATTTCGAACGCGGTAAGTCATCAGCAGGGCCAGCGTTCAGAGCCGAATGGGAGGACTTGAAGTCCCAAATGTTGGAAACGTTTAAGAAGGCAGGTGTGGGTGAGCCCCCGATACAGCAGGCCATGGTAGCTCCACCGGTGCCCTGTGACTCCGGTCCCAGAGCAACACCACTTGCGATGCAATCATACAAACTACTGCCACCTCCTTGCCAACCGTAGTAGGAGCTACAGGAAGAACTGCGAGCCCTGCTGTTGATGGGTGCTGTGGCAGATGCACCTCCCGAGAAGAGAGGGTCTCGTTGGTATTCCCGGTATTTCCGAGGACCCAAGAATGGAGGAGGTTTTCGTCCTATCCAGACCTATGGGCTTTGAACAAATTCATGAGGAAAGACAAATTCAAGATGGTGACGTTTTCTCCACGCTCTCGATGTAACAAGACAGGCTGGTGTCCATAGAGCTTCCGGATGCATACTTTTATGTACCAATCCATCAGAAGCACAGGAAGTTCCTGAGATTCCTCATGGTGGACAGACACTACCAATTCAAGGTGCTCCCCTTTGGGTTGACCTGCGTTCCAAGGGTCTTCACCAAGCTCATGGCGGTAGTCGCGGCTCACCTCAGGAGATCCGTGGTCCATATGTTTTCTGTACCTGGAGGGCTGGCTGATCCGAGGGAAGTCGGCATAGCAGGTTTTGTCACATCTCGGAGGCAACCTGCTCTCTACTCCACAGGCTGGGCTTCTCCCTGAACTTGCAGACGTTCCATACGACAGCAGCAAAGATGCTCCAGTTCATCGTGCAGTGCTGGACACTCAGGTGGGGAAGGCTTTTACTCCCGAGGAGAGTCGCCAGTGTCACGCAGATGGTCCATCTCTTTCCGAAACACCCTGCCTTAACAGCGGCTTCCTTCCTCCGCCTCTTGGGTCTCATGGCCTCCTGCATTGTTCTGGTACCAGAAGCCAGGTTGCGGATGCAATCTTTGCAATGGCTCCTTTGGGGTTAGTGGCCTCAGTACTTCAGCACTTTGAAGGACGTTCTCAGAGGGTTGAGGTCGGTGGTCGACGACCTCTCCTGGTGGGCCAGCAGCAGCAACATGTTGGCGGGGGAACCCTTCTGGCCTCTGTCGCCCCGGCCACGGTGGTCACGGATGCATCCTTGAAAGGTTGAGGTGCCCACTGCGGGGACTTGCTGGTGAGCAGCTTTTGGTCAACAGTAGAGGCCAGGTGGCTCATCAACAGGCTGGGATTGCAAGCCATCAGGTGAGCCCTGAAGGCATTCATGCCTTCTCTGCAGGGGAAAATGTCCTGATCTTGACGGACAATAATGTGGCCATGCACTAGCTGTACAAGTAGGGTGACGTGCGCTCCCTCCCCCTTTGCAGGGAAGCGATGCATCTGTGGTTCACACTGTTGGAGAACCAGATCTCGGTCTTGGCAGTTCATCTGGCGGGGACAAATAACGGATTGGCGGATGCTATGAGCAGGCAGAGCATGGTCTCACACGAGTGGGAAGTGTGCTGGGGAAGTCCTAGAGGATGTTCTCTCTCTCTGGGGTACCACAGTGGTGGATCTGTTTGCTGCAGAGTCCAACTGGAAGTGCAGGGAGTTTTGCGCGAGGGAATTCCCAGCGAACAGCGCACTAGGGGATGCATTTCTAGTGGACTGTGCCTTCCCCCCTCCACTATAACTTCCCTCCGATTCCCCTCATCCTGTGGGTTCTCAGTAGGTTTCGAGCAACCCTGATCTTGATCACCCGGGATTGGGCGAGGAGGACTTGGTACTCGGTCCTTCAGGACTTGACCATCTGCCCACCTATCCGGTTGCCTCGGCGGCCGGATCTCCTATCAGTCAGGTCAGATGCTCCACCCTAACCCAGAATCCCTCAACCTACCTGCGTGACTTTTGAGAGGATGAGATATGACTGGGATCTCTCTGAGGAGGTCCTCGAGGTGCTGCTGGCTCTACACAGACCCTGAACAAGATTGCTGTATGCATGCAGGTGGAGAAGATTTGAGGCGTGGTGCAGGGAACGCATACAGTGATGGAGTTCCTTCTGTCACTGGCCTCTTCAGGTCACCACAGTCAAAGGATACTTGGCGGTTTTGTCTGTGTACAAAAGGTCTACGGATTCACAATTCCGGTTATGGCCCAATTCCTGAAGGGCCTTGTGAATATGTTTCCGCCTACTCCCTTTGTCGTTCCTGATTGGGACCGAATTTGGTTCTCATGTTTCTGATTGGGACTCCATTTCAGCCATTACATTCTTGTTCTCTGCGGTTACTAACTCTGAAAACTGCTCTTTGGTGGCCATCACTTCGGCCAGGCGAGTTAGCAAGTGGCAGGCCCTTTCCTGTAAGCCCCCTTTTCTTTGCTTCTTTCGCGAAAAGGTCTCGCTGAAGGTCAGCGCAGCCGAACACAAAGGAGTCGAGACTGTCGAACTGCACTACACCCCCTGTTAAAAAGGTTTCTGAGCAGCTGCTGCTGGGCGAATATCTATCAAGGTGAGGAATATGTGTGAGAAGAATCCATAGAAAGAACATTACTAGTAATTAATTTCTCAAACATTTGGTAATTGCAGAATATGCTTTATGTATTGCCTATGTAAGGTTACCAGATGATGCCATATCACCGGGGACAACATGCCACAAAGCTTTCCTTCATCAGTTACATCTGTGGGTGGTAGGTTTAGGTCACTTGAAACGGATTAGCCTAGAATTAAAGTAGAAGCAATACCCATGACTGTAGTGAGGTGTCGCCAGTGACATGGAGTTTGTCATCTGGCAACTTTAATTGTAAGACTGGAAAATTGTGGTATAACATTAACAGAAAATATCTCTGAGGTCAGGAAGCCCCACTGATTGCAGGTTCTCTCAGTTTTAAGTTTATAAAAACAAAAAACAAATCCTAGTGGTCCCCTACAGTGTAAATGTTTCCCTATTAACAAGAGTATGTTGGTGCCAAGATTCCACATTTTTAAAGCATTCTCTGTTTTGCACAGTGTATTTTCACCTTTGTAAAGGTTGGCATTCATGTCTGTGGTTCTTTTGTGTGGCACTGAAAACACCTCCTGGTGGGATGCAAAACAATTGCTGGAAAGATATCTAGTCTCTGCTGTGCATGCATTGTTCGTTTGTGCCCACCTGCAGCATGTCCAACCCATGTCTCTCAACAGCACAAACACTAGACTGCTACTCTGGTTTAGTGTCCGTTGCAAATTAGAGTTGCATTGCAATGAAACAGCCTGTTACTGTAGTCTTTTGTCTGCAGCAGGAGAAAAGGAAGCCTCATTAAAAATGGGAATTTTTCTAATGGTTTCCATCCTCCTACGAATTCCTCATCTTGGAGCTATCTTTTCTAGTGCCAGCTGCCTTTGAAATCCTTTTTCAACCCCCATTGGGTGGAGCAGAGCTCAGCATCAGCTTTGCACATTCCTGATGCGGGTCGTGATGTCGGAGGCCACTATATCTGGAACTTGCCAACCCCATGATCTCAGTTCCTTTTTTCTGTGCATTCAGTATGCTGCTCGAAATGTAGTTTACGGCTCTGGCTTCAAGCCCTGCTTGGATACCGGGAGGAAAAATATCTTGGCTAGATCCATGTAAAGGGGTCTTTCTTGCCTTGGAGAGGATCACAATACTGAGGATTTCATATCCTGCCAATTCATACATTCTAAGGCCCTTTGTGAATGTGCTGCTAAAATCTTACCTACCTCCACAAGGGAGGAAAAGGATGTTGTCTATGTCACTGGCATCAGATCCTTTGTAAAAGAGGGCCAGATTCCTTGGTGATGTCCAAGACGAAAAGCTCTCTCCAGCAAAGCGGTAGAAGAAGACAAAAAGCACTGGAATGGGTCCGACCCTCCCAGCAACTCAAAACATCACTCTTCTTCCTCCTTCATGAAATATCAGCGTCTTGGACACCTCCATGGTTCTGGACTTCTTACCAGCTTTCGCCTATGGCACACCTAATGCACCCTTTCAGAGAGCAATTGCCAAGGTGGTAGAATCTCTGGGGCTGTATCCACTATACCTACCAGTTAATTTGCTCTGGCTGACATTATGGGAGAGGGACCTCCTATGGAGAGCCTGCTTCCCTTCCACCCTAATGTGACTACCCCTGTTCTGGCTGCCTGGATGAAGCCTGCTTCTGTTTTGATCTCGCCACAAACGCAGGCCAGCTCCTTATGATGCAGGGTTTTTGTCTACTCACTCTATGCCTGAGAGCCTAGTAGTCAGTTTCTTTTCCCCTGACAGAGAGAGCAAGGATGGAGGCATGAGGCCACAAGATATTTGCCTTGGATAGTCTTACCTTGAAGGGTTCTGACAACACCTGTGCACTGGCTAAGCATACCCACACACCCTGTGGGTCGTCATCTCTGTGGCGGTCGAATATTTTCAGATGCTGGATATGAAGGATAGTTTTGCCTCTCTGTTGGTGGATGGAAAGGAGGCTGCGGGTCAGACGCTCCAGTCTGGTCTGGACACGGCAGACTGCGATCGTTAGTTTGGGGAACTCGGTCTGTTACTTCTTGGCATTCCTGGTTGAGGATTTCAGTGTTTTCCCAAAATGTCCAAGCAAAGCTGCTTCACAGGCCATTTTACAGGGGCAGCCTGTTTGGGAAGATTGCGGATGACTGTTTTGGGAAGTTTATGCCTTTCAAGGCCACGCTCAGTACTGGGGTGTAGCTGTTTTAACAGCCCTCCTGCTCCACATCAACAAGACGCTGCTTTTGGCTCTTCCCCTCTTTCACCCACCAAGGCAAAGGACAAGCACTATCTTGTAAGCAAGCTTTTCCCTCGTTATGGCAGTGACAGAGGTGCCCCTTCCTTCATCGCCTGCCCAGCCACTCTCATTCCTAGCCTTCTTGCCCTCAATGTCCTCTCTTACTGGAAAAGGTTTGGTTTCTCCTGGAAAAGTGTGCCATCTGGCTGGTGCCTGCCACAGAGCAAAGGGAAATACAGGAGGAGGACTGGCCCTCCATCCCATCATGGACTTGGGCCCTTTGGCTCCTTTGTGCAAGTACAAATTCATTCAAGATGTCACCGTAGCCCAGAGCCCCCAGACCGGCTATTGTCACTGTCCAGGCTGGATGCCTACTTGCAGGTACTCATCCATCGGACGGACAGGCCGAGGTACCCGTGACGGGATTCCCATTACCAGTTCTTGTCTTTGGACTTCACAGTTTGACCAAGGGTATTTTCGAAGTTTCTGGCCGGTTATCTCAAGAGGGAGCGGATTCATGTCTTAACCTGCGTGGACGATTTGGCTAATTTGATCCCAGTACTACGAGTTGGCACACCTGCGCCACATTGACCGGCTTCTAATGAAATCCCAGATTTAGCTATCCCAGCCTCCCTAGTTCATCAAAGCAATGACGGACACTTGTACAGGCAGGGCTTTTCCGCCCAAGGATTATGTTTCGGACATATTGCATTTGTTGGACTTCCTTCAATGGCAGTCTGGTCCCGGGAGCGGCTTTCCTGCATCTCCTGAGCCCCGAATCAGTTTTGTGCTTACGGCTTGGCAGTACATGTGATTGCTCCAATGGCTGCTTTGGAATTGGTAGTCTCATGTTCAATGCGACATGTCTGACCTTTTGTGGTCTTCATCAAGGTATCTCAGGACCTAGTGTGGTAGCCCCTGTGGGCCAATGTGCAGTGATGGAGGAACTATGGTTCTGGGCTTTGCAGAACGGTGTGTTTCTTTCTGTGCCCATTTGTGGGAACGGAGAAAGTGGTTGTGAATGCTTTGAGCAGGCAGACATTGACCTCGCCTGAGTGGGTGTTCTGCCAGGAAGTTCGGGTAGGATCTTCTTCTGTGGTGCTCTTCAGGTGGACCTCTTCACCACCAGTGTGAATAAAAAGTGTGAATTGTTCCGAGAAGTGCCCTAGCAGGGAGAGCGAACAGTATCTTTGTTTGTTGAGTGGTTCTCAGGAGTGTCTGGAAGTTCAGGTCCACCATCTTACTGATCGCCCCCGACTGAGCTTGAGGATGACGTACTGCGTGATTTTATACATGTCCAGCTGTCCTCTTTGGCTTCTCCTGGTGACAGTGGTTCTCCTCTCCCATTTGGGGGTCTGTGAGTCTGTACCCTCTGCTGGAATCTCAACAGCCTTAACCTTCATACTTGTATATATATAGGGGTCCCATGTAGACAGCTGTGGTTTGGGTCATAAAACTAAAACGTAATTTTATAGTCCACGCTGCTATATGATTGAATTCTGAAATTATTACATTTTTCAACTATTACGTGTATCAATCCAAATATCACGTTCAAAGTCATCCCAACACAAAACTGAATGCAGTCACTTTGTAATATACTCAGACTAAAGAATTATTTATTCAAATGGAATATAAAAACACAAAATATAACCAAATATGTGTGAATTAATGAAGTCAACAGTTTTTGAATAGAGACAGGGACTTCAAATCTAGATCTCAATAAAAAGGAAAAACAAAATACAGTTTCACAGTATGAAAGAAATGCAATAAATGCTATCTATACAGAAAAGCTAGTGCCAGAAATACTTTATTGCATTTTTCAAGCAATCACCCACGTCATCTACGTAAGAATCTACCATACGTACAATACCTTCGTATACGGAGAAATTGTACAGATTTAGCTGATTTTTATAAACAGGCAGAGGACCTTGATTCAAGGCTGGCAGAAAGAGGTTATCCGAAAAAACGAATTAGTAGATCGAAAAAGCGGGCACAATTTACTAACCGAGACACCTTACTAACTTCTGAACCCGCTAGGAACCAAATACCAGATAAGGTTAGAATGACCTGTGTCATCACTCATGGTTGTCGCACCTTTCAGGTAAAGAAACTCATTTCTAAATATTGGCCCATAGCCAAATTGAGTCTCCCTGACGAACCACTACCAAGGTTCGCATTCAAACAAGCTAAAAGTATGCGTGATAAGTTACTATATTCAAATTTTCTAAAACCATCAATTCAATCATATACCAGCATGGACTATAATATTACGTTTTAGTTTTATAACCTTCATATTTGGCTGAAGAGACCCTGAGATATAAAGAGTGGGACCTGTCTAACAAGGTTCTAGATGTTGCTCTTTGTGCTAGGAGGCCCGCCACTAATTAAATCTATGCCTTCAAGTGCTGTATGTTTAACAACTTTGTGCTGGAAGTAGGGTCTCATCCCCTTGATGTCTCCATCTGCCACTGTTTTGGATTTTCTCCCCTCTGTTTCAGCAATTGCCTTCAGATTGGCACTGTGAGATGCTACTTATTTGCTATTTTGGTCTTTCATAGGACTCCTAAGCAGGGCTTGCTTTTCACTATCCCCAAAGTTATGCAATTATTGCAAGTACTATCTAATCCATTTTACCCACACCAGTTTACGGTTCCTCCATGGCATAGGAACCTTGTTCTTACCTTCCTTATGACATCTGGTTTAACCTTTACATTGCTGCGCCTTGTGATTGCTCTTCTTGCAGGACATTTTCCAGGTTGCTATACCCTCTGCTAGGCTGGTGAGAAAGCTCTAGGCTCTATCGATTAAACCTCCTTACCTTATTTACTCCAAGAATGTTATATCGCGGGTGGAACTGACTTTTCACATCAAGTTCATATGGGACTTCCATCTCTCACAGAAGATTAATCTTCCTATATTCTTCGCTTCAACTCACCCTTCTAAGATGGAGAAGTGGTTTCACTAACTTGACCCCAAGAGGGCTCTCCAGTATTAATGTCTCTCAATGAGACCTTAGGAAGGCCAGCTCTTAGTTAGTTATGCTGTTGCCTGTGCATGCAGTGCTGTTACTGAGCAGACTCCACCTATGTGGATTGTCCTCTTAATTTCAGAGTGTTATGATCTGGCTGGAAAAGCTGTGCCTGATGTCCCTGGGCCCATTTAACCAGGGCCTGGTAGCTGTCTCTGGTGCAGATGGGTGTCCCTGTGCTGACCATTTGTCAGGTTGCAACATGGTCGTCCCTTAACACGTTTGCCAAGCATTGATTTCCATTCTCAGCACAGGATGCTCGTTTTTGTCAAGTAATTTGGCTTACTATACCTCTACCATTGAGGCAGCTTGTATAACGGGAGCAAAGCCTTATTAGTAAGAAGTCGAGCACTCTGCCAAGCCCACACCAGTTATCGAGGTGCTGGCTTCACAAGAGAAATGCGACGGAATGAATGCATTCCTCATTAACAAACTTGATAGGATCAGATTTCTCACATGTGGCTCAAAACCAGGCAGCGCCCTGGTATCTATTCATCCACGGACACTGCCTCTTTTTGCCTAAGGATCTTTTGTACACACACGCTTCCCTTAAGTCCACTGGACACCTCACCCTGCCTCCCTCATTAACCTACTCACTGGGCCAGCACTCCACGTACTCCTCGGTATTGTGAGCGCCTCACTCAGTGAAGATGCATTCACAGACATGTTGACGGCCTGACTCCTACTACTCCCTCTCAAAAATGTTTTGCTTGGCCCAGAGGATCTCTAACTGCAGACTACCATTCATTGGGAAGCATACAGAAAAAGTAGTTGTGACACAACTACTTGCCAGAATGGACCAGCTACACCTCCTTCATGATTACCAGTCCGGCAAAAGGCACATGTGCCTCCTAGTCCTCTCAAGCCTCTCGCCTGCCTTTGACACAGTTGACCACCTATAATTCCTCTCCCTCCTGGCCGATAGGATAGGCTTCTCCACAACCATCCTAAAATGTAGCATAAATACGAAAGGGCGTGGCTGGTACACTGCTATGTGGGAGACTCTAGCGCTAACCTAATTGCTGTGGGTTTCCTTTGCTGGAATATACTTAAATAATTTTGTATCTATTTTAAATGCTGCAACATGGGCCACATGATTGGCTTGTATACCCAATTTTGCCAAGAAAATTGTAATGTCAAAATGTATCTTGTTTTCCTATGCGCTTGCATTGTGCATAAACTTGATCAAACACTGCGATTGAACAAAAACTGTTTTATTCCTTTTTAGTTAATACTACATTATTAATTCATGTCCTTGCTACTAATGTAACTGTAATCTGGATACTAGATAAATGTATAGTCTGGTCCACATGTGTTTCACTCCTAGAGCTTCATCAGGGCCTGTTATTGTCGTCTAATGTACAAAACTATTCCAGTTGGCTCTGTAGTATAGATTAATGTTGGGCTGGGCATGTGTTCATGTCCTCAACTGTTAAATTCCTGATATTTATTTACCCTAGTGCAGCTGTTCTTCTGAAACATTTCTGCCTCCAGGGGGCGCAGCAAGGCTCTGCGTCGGCTCCGCCTGATGCCTGTATGTGCCCTGCAGCGGATATGATGTATGCGCCAGTGTATATAGTGACGCAGTGACCTCGGTTACCTTTTTCTGTGCACTCTGTTCGCTGCTTGGGGACATGCTCAATGAGCTGCTTGGTTTTCTAACATCTATGCCATGCATACTTTGTTGAAGGGCTCAGGCTTCAAGCTGTGTGCGGATTGTGGCCAGCTGTTGTCTGTCTCGGATCTGCACCGGATTTGTCTGTACTGCTTGGATGAGGACCATGACGCCCAAGATTGCGGGTCATGCCTGTCCATGCACCCGAAGATCCTCTGGGAAAGGGCGCTGAAGATCTTCACAAGAAGTAGCAGCATCGGAAGGGGCTCCGCTCTCAGAGTGAGTTCTCACACCGACATTTGTTTTTTTCTTCGAAGAAGAAGAGCCACCATTCCAAGGAGTCCCCTGGGTGTCCGGCGCAGGTACCTTTTTCCAACCCAATCCTCCCAGCCACAGGTACTTTAGCCCTTCTGCCTGAAGATGTTGGACATCTTGCCTAGGCGCCGGCCTCGGCGCCTCGGCTGTAGGCGCCGCCGGCTTTGTCTCGGCACCGCAGGGTACCACCGGGTCTGTTGCCACCGGCAGGGCACTGTGACAAATCTAGGGTGTTTGTCCCTTCTTCCCAGGGGGGAGCCACCTCTTTGAGGCTATGGAAGTGAGCCCACTAAGAAAGACCCTCCCTAGGGTGATCTGGCCAAGTGGGACCTCACTGGGTGTGACTCCCCTGTAGGGGACAATGATTCCAGAGAGGATTCCCTATCCAAACACTGCTATCTGCTTGGAAATCAGAAGACCTGTATTTCCTATGATTGCCTTCGACAACCAGTAACTTGGTTTCCTTTCGTTTTACTTTGTTAATGCTGGACAGGATACGACATCTAAGGAGAAGCAAAACAGCCCTTTGAACGTGAACCAGAATGTAAAATGAACAAACATACCATGGAGGAAAAGAGAGAACCTTATGCAGGGGAGAGCCTCTGACATAGGTATATCCTCGAGGGGTGGAGTGCCATGGAGCCACGGCGCCAGCAGCAGTCTGAGAGCGAGGAAACGCCTGAACGCTGGAAGCCTAGTGTAGCGAGCAGTCGATCAACCGCTGCTGGGACAGAGCCGCAGTGACCGTCCACCTTGGTGGCGTCACCACGAGGAAGCCATGGTAGGCATTGTTGCTTGCTAAACAGCGCTGAGACCAGTCGAATCTGGAGGAATTAAACCTCCCATCTGCCGACGTATGCAGAGCCTAGCGAAGTGAACATATGCCGAGAGAGAATCGGTGATAGACCTGAGAAAGTAGTGTAAGGAAGGCATGGAATCAACAGTAAGACAGAGACAAGTGACCACAGTTCAAGTTTGTTTTATTGAACTTTAACAATGGTCTGAGAAACGCCTATCTAACCCTAAATCTGCAGATGGGAGCAAGCTACGACCATCAAATAATAATAATAAGAAAGAAGTGTTCACAAAATGATATGCCAGGATGTTCAGGCAGTTGGCCTCCATTCCCCACGGGACAAGACGGTTCACTCGTGCAAAGCACACATTCTGGCTTCTTCGGCACGAGGATACAGTTGCATTACCAGCATCAGGGTCTTCTGTAACCAAGTCTCTTTACTTCAAAGTCTCTTGATTTAGACGGTCTGATGTACCAAACCAAAACACAATGCTTTTTTCCTCTTATTCGTACTCCATTCTGGTGATTCATCCTGGATCCCCCTCAGCCGGGCTCAGATCCCTTTTCTATCACAATCGTTACTGTGGATCCCCCTCTTCCGTGCTCAGATCCCCCTTTTTACAATGTTCAAGGAATATTCTTTCTCGGCTGACTCGCGTTTCACCCCGAATCCCCCTGAGCCAGGCTCAGATCATTCCTCTTACACAGTTAGTCTCCCTCAGACCAATTTCAATTTGCATTAAACTATCGAAGACTTTCGAATGTACAGTGTTTAGCTTGACCCTTTTCAGGAGCACTGCAATCTCTAGTTTACCTTTTCCCAATTGCCAACCCATTGGATACCTAACAGAAACCTTCGAATGAGCACCTACGTGGCGCCGGACTAATCTTTCATAGATATCTTTCTTTGCCAAAAGTTCAGTCACGCCTCTGGTTTTCCCTTATATTTGTGTCGCTCGTTACATACTTTTCACACACAGATTTCTTCATACAATGTTGCCGCTTGCAAACTTGGTTCTAACACAGGCTGGTCTGGTATCAGTCTCTCCGACTCACCTGCTGTGCTGTCTTTACTGGCACTGCTTTGTTGTAGGAGCCAAGGACAGTAGCACTGCAGCAATCGTTCCTCCCCGCCTTGGTTATCGACGCGAGAGATCCCCGGTACCTCTGCCACACAATGCAGGTTTGTTAAGCTTTAGTCCCCGTTCTTAGGTTCCTCATTTTCCAATGTTCACGAAAGTAACGGTCGAACTGCGAAGTCTTTATCCTTACGAAGGCGACCTCTTTCACTCCACCACTGATGAGGACCTAGATAAAAAGAAAAACAGTTTTCAAACTGCGAAGTCTTTATCCTTACGAAGGCCACGCCCAGGGCGTACACCCAGTCACATCAGCGCTCTGACAAGGGGCGGCCGTTCAGAGGGTTCCTTGACTTCCAAGAACAGCTGTCCAGGCAGCCTGACCGTTCACCAAGTCAACAGCCTCATAGGGAAAGAAGGCACGATGTGTCCCTTCGGGATCCACGTGTCTCTGGTGGGGGTCAGGCTTGCCCTTCAAGGGCACTTCCCTGCTTGCAACCCTCTTTGGTCTCACCGTCTTTCTCCTTGTATGAAAACTGCCATCTTGGGACTGCTGCTTCCTCATGTGTTTTGCCTTTCTCAGAGTGTGCTTTCGTGCTCCGCCTTTTACCTACGTGGGGAAGTGTGATGAAAGTCAGGTGTGTGCAATGATTAGTAATTGCCTGACCTTTGTATTGGGACCTGTCAGGTATACGGCTCTGGTGTTAGTCAGTTTTCGCTCACAGTGAGCTGTCTGTGAGAAAGTGTTTGTGTCGGGAAAGGGGGCTGGGTGGTTGCGTTCCTAGTATCTTACCTAGTAGGATGGAGAAAAGGTGTTACAGGGAAGGTGCTACTGCATCTCACCATTCGGTGTCCCACTCCCTGAAGACCCCTCATCCAGGTGATCCTCCCGCACTGGTCCACCCCCAGGAACTGGATCCAAAAGCAATGGCCGTGTCCTGGCTACCTGGATGACAGATCCCCGGGGAGACTCCTTCAGGTTTCTCACAGTAGAGAATGAGAAGAAGGGGGAAGCTGTCGCATCCCAACACCAAGCCCTGTGAACCAGCTGAAATCAAGAGAAGGTATCCAGGTGGTTCAGGAAAGTGAGAGGTAACTGGGACTGAACGAACTGCATGAAAGAAGTTCGAAAACTGATTATGGGAACTCGAAAACTGATTATGGGAACTCGAGAAACCCAGAACGTATGTCTTGGGAGATGCCAAGACAGTTTTTGAATAGAACGGTTGGCAAGCACTGAATACTCACAGTACTCTATGAGAGACGTTGAGAAATCAATTAAATTGAGATTGAACGCTGGTTTTTGGAGACTGACCCAAAGTGTAAGCCTTTGGAGAGGTCGCACAAATTGTTGAATTAATTGATTAAAAAGGGTCCAGAACGCCCCATTGGTGACAATGTGAAACATAAAGATTCTAAAGGATTTAAAGCAAAGAAGAGAAGATTAAAAGACCACCACCAAAAGGAGTGTAAGAATGATACAGGAAGGTTCCATAAGGTTAAGGCAACCAAATCTGTAAATCAAGAGCTACATGGTCTCATAAGGGACATTCAAAGAAACCTGAGAAACCTTCTTACTCCTACGTCCCGTCCCGTTTCCTCCATACTGCATGGTCGTCCCTCGCTAGGAATGGGAGACGGAACCTTTTTCACCAGAAAATACCTTCTTCCCCTTTAAATTTAGAGGTGCGCGGGGGTGCGGCCCTTGGAGCATGCACTCCTCTGACTCCGCCACCGGTGCCACACCTCATTCCCCTTTTCCGCGTTGACTGGAACGGCTGATTTCACCAGCGCTCCTGGGTTTGGCTTCGGCCATGTAATACCACGCGCTCTTCCCTGGATGCTGTCTTCTGTCTTTTTGTCGTCTTTTATCAATCAGGTACCCGGTCCTCTGGCGCCACGCTCCTCCCTGGTGCATATCCACTTCAGCAGGTGTCCAGCCTACAAGGGGCTCTTCCCTACATCAGATCCCCACGCTCTTTGCCTCCTCTGCCTTTGCCCCGACCACGGATGGGAGGGTTGTACCACGTGCAACGCACTTTCTTTGCCTGCTCTGAAGAACAGACTAGCTAGGTGGAGGGAGCTCTTTGCGGCCACCTCGTCCTTGGCTTTGGCAGGAAATAGCCGACTTCCTTCCAAAACGTCTGGTGTAGAGCCAGTCACGCTTCACGGCGGGACTGGCAGAGGCTAAATGGTGGCTCAAGACATCATGGAGTTCACCGTGGCCCACATTGAAACCTCTGGCAGGGCCATATGCATCGCCACAGACATGAGGACTGCCTTGCTTCAGGCTACTAAATTCAACCTAGACATCCAGGAATGCATATTGGACCTTCCATTCGAGGGTGGCGACCTCTTTCACTCCACCACTGATGAGGAGCTAGATAAAAAGAAAAACAGTTTTCAAACTGCAAAGTCTTTATCCTTACGAAGGCCACGCCCAGGGCGTACACCCAGTCACATCAGCGCTCCGACAAGGGGCGGACGTTCAGAGGGTTCCTTGACTTCCAAGAACGGCTGTCCAGACAGCCTGACCGTTCACCGAGTCAACTGCCTCATAGGGAAAGAAGGCATGACGTGTCCCTTTGGGGTCCACGTGTCTCTGGTGGGGGTCAGGCTGGCCCTTCACGCACAGTTTTGGTGTCAGAGGTTCGCGGACACCTGGATCCTCGCTGTAGTGTCCACGGGGTACCGCTTACCGATCCCTTCCTCTCCTCCCTCCTCTCCTCCACTCACACAGATTGGGACAGCAACTCTGTTACCAGAGATCCGGTCGCTCGTCGACAGCCATGCAGTGGAAGAAGTTCCAGCCTCGCAGGGAGGATTGGGCTTCTACTCCAGGATTTTCGCCAAACTGACAACTCTCAGGCCAGCCTGGTTGCTCTTCTGACTTTTCCACCCTCAACCTCTCCCTCCCTCTTCAAAAATTCAAGATGGTTACGCCAGCACTCATAGCTGAGATATTGTGCAGAGGAGATTGGATGTGCTCCCTGGATCTGAAGGACCCTTATCTACAAGTCCTGATTTGGCAGCTGCATCGTTCCTTCCTGCGGTTCAGGATCATGGGCTGCCATTTCCAATACAAGGTGCTACTCTTCGGCCTCAACTCGGCTCCCATGGTGTTTACCAGACTCCTCAATGCAGTGGCAGCCCTCCTGAGAGCCCAGGGCCACCATCTCTACCCATACGTGGATGACTGGCTTGTCAGGGCGACATCTCCCGAGGCAGTGTACTACACTTCCTCCGCGCTTATGAGCACACTCCACGACCGGGGATTTTCGCTCAACCTCAAGAAGTCTCAGCTGCAGCCTACGCAGAGACTGACTTTCCTGGGCCTCATCTGGGACACAATTTCCAGAGAGCGTTTTCCCCTCGGAGGACAAGATCACAACCATCAAGAGGGCCACTACTCACTTCCTCACCCGAGAAGTGACATCGGCCTGGTGGTACTAGTATTTATTAGGTCTCATGGCAGCGGTCTTGCTGGCCGTACCCCCACACGAGGATGAGGGGATTACAGCTGCACTTTGCAGCATCATGGAATCGGGAGTGGGGCTCCCAAGTGGTGCTTGTCAATGTTCCTCTTTCTCTCCACTCGCACCTCACATGCTGGGGGGGGGCACTCTGGCCAGCCACAGTGTCCATGGAGTCTGGACCCAGCAGGAGTCCCATATCAACTGGCTGGAGCTAAAGACCATCTGCCTAGCGCTCAGAGCTTTCCTCCCGCTCATTGGGGGCAAAGTCGTTCTCATCCAGACCAACAACTCCACCAGCATGTACTATGTCAAAACGCAGGGGCGTGCCAGGTCCTCTCCACTGTGCAGCCTAGTTGTCAGCATGTGGGAATGGGCCCTGGAGAACAACATCTACCTCACGGTCATCCAGCTTTCGGGGGAGTCCAACTTGGAGGCGGACATGCTCAGCAGACTGGGAGCGGACAATTACGAGTGGCAATTGAACGACCAGGTGCTGCTGGAGACCTTCAGCAGATGAGGGCCTCCGCAGGTGGACCTTTTTGCCTCCTGGGACAACAAGAAGTGCAAGCAGTTTGCGTCCTGGCAGGGACAGGGGCCCTGGCTCCCTGGGCGACGCATTCCAGATTCAGTGGAACGGCATGACAGCATATGCCTTTCCGCCCACACCCCTGATCCACAGGGTGATCTGCAAGATAAAGGAATTTTGTCACCTCAGCATCATTCTGATAGCTCTGTGGTGGCCGGCGAGACCGTGGTTCTCGGAGCTTCTCAGCCTCTCGGCTGCAAAAACAATTGCTGTGGTTCAGGCTTCTTCCCCTGAACCACAAGGACAGTACTGTAAGACCATATGAGAAGGGTAAACTCTACAAATCGAGTACCCTTTGACTGTTTAGTTGCTGACTTTCAGTGAAGAAAACCACATGCCTAGATATGTCAGTGAACAAAAAAAGAGGGAGCCAGACATGTGATGTCATCAGTGATGCCATCAATGACATGTGGTGATGTCATCTTTCATGTCACATTCCATGTGTTCTCATTTTGGAAATGGTGTGCTTCATGTTCATCCTCTGACAAACTGGCCTGTCGCCTGCTCCAAAGGCAATACCGGCTCTCCGTTCTCACCAAGAAGAGAGCCCTTATCCAAGCCTGCATCACTGCGGCATCTAACAATTCGGCTGAACTCTTTAAAATCTGCAAGGAGCTGGCCAACCCTGCTGCAGTCTCTACTTCTCTTGTTCCCTACCAGGCCCTCTGTATGGCATTGGTCTCTCACTTCATTTCAAAACCTCAGGACACCCTGTCCTCACTCTCCTCTCATCACATCCCCCCCTCTATTCCCTGCCCGTCCTCTGGCCCTTCTGCAGCCACCCCTCCTCTCTCCTTCTCTGCCTTTCCCCTTTTTTCTGCTGATGAGGTTTCGAGACAAGTCCGATCTATGAAAGTCTTGTCAACACAGGTCCACCCCTGCTCCTCCAAAACTATTAAGGACCACATCGACTCCTTGGCTCCTGCCCTTGCTGACTTCTGCAATCACTCCTTCGCCTCTGGAGTCTTCCCATGCCCTCTCAAGCACTCCCTTGTGCACCCCCTTCTTAAGAAACCCTCTTCCGACCCGTCCTGCCCAGCTAACTGTCGCCCTATCTCTATCACTCCTTTCCTGGGCAAGCTCCTGGAGAAACTTGCCATCTCCCAGCTTAATCTCCATGCCGAATCTGTTGGCAGCCTTCATGACCATCAGTCTGGCTTCAGAGCTGCCAGAAGCATGGTAACTGCTCTCCTGAACATCCGTGAGGACCTTCTCTCGAACCTTGACTCTAACATTCCATGTGTTCTCATTTTGCTTGATCTCTCTTCTGCCTTTGATACTGTCAACCATACCATCCTGCTCAACCGTCTCCGTGATAACCTGGGTATCACTGGTCAGGCTCTGGCTTGGCTGACCTCTTTCCTCTCAAATCGACCCTCCCAGGTCCAACTGGGGTCTTTCCTGTCTGACATCTTTTTCTCTACCTGTGGTGTCCCCCAGGGTTCTAACCTCTCTCCCTGGCTGTTCAACCAGTATCTGGCACTTCTCGCCCACCGCATCGCTGCTCTCTGCCCCAACTTTCAGTGCTATGCGGATGATACCCAGCTCATTTTCAGGCTACCCCCGGCCTCCTCTTCTCCTTCCCTCATCTCTGACTGTCTTTCTGCTATCCAGAAATGGTGTGCCGCCAACGATCTCTGCCTTAATGCCAGTAAGACCTAGATTCTACTCATCGGCACACCCACTCCCTCCTTCCCTGCAGCTCTCTGGCCGGCCTCTCTTGGCCCTCTTCCTGCTCCTACCTGCAAGGCAAAAAACCTTGGGGTCAACTTCGACTCCACACTCTCCTTCTCTCCTCACATTTCTGACGTTTCTAAGAAGTCACACTACCAGCTGCACCTCCTCAGAGGTATCCTTCCTTTCCTCTCCTTCCCCCAGAAGCTCACTGTCTCCAGAGCCCTGGTTCTCTCGAAGCTGGACTACTGTAACAGCCTCTATCTAAATCTTCCTGCCTCTACTCTCCGCCCTCTGCAACTCATCCAGAACAGGACTGCAAGACTTGTTCTTGGCCTCAAGCACAGGGACCGTATCTCTCCAGGACTGAAATCGCTACACTGGCTCCCTGTGGCTGCGAGGATTAAGTTCAAAACCCTCTGCATTGTCCAGAAGGCCTTCTGGGGCCTGGGGCCAAAATACCTTCAACTCTCTCTTCCTAAATAGCTTCCTTCTCGAGCACTTCGCTCATCCGCCTCCAACTCCCTCAGGGTCAGCCGCTTCTCCAAGCAACTAGTTGGGGGGAGATCTCTCTCCGCAGCAGGGGCCTCCCTCTGGAACAGCCTTCCTGCCTCCCTGAAACTTAAGGAGAACCATCTCCGGTTCCCGAAGCACCTCAAAACCTTCCTCTTTGCTTCTGTTTTTCTCCCCCTCTCCCCTGCTAAATCACTGAAACTGTACTGAATCAGCAACTGGGCCACTCACCAATCTCAGTCCTTGGCCCAGCCACTCTCCCCTGCACTGCCTTCCTGGCAACCCCTGCACTGCGGGACTGTCTCTGTATCCCTACAGCCCCCCTTCCCTGCACTTGTCTGCACTTATCTTGCACTTGCCACCAGCTGGCCCTTATTATTTATCTTGTTCATTACTAACCCTGTACTGCACTTTCCCCTCTCCCTTTCCCCCCTGCACTTTTCCCGTCCCCCCTACCCATGCACTTGCGCGATCTGAATGACACCTGGCCTAGTAGGATCATTGTCTGTCTCCCCTTGTTCCCCCTCCCTGCCTCGTCGCACCTTGAAACACTTGTGTATAGGCGCGTTACAAATGCCATATCATATCATATCATATATGGGTGCTAGTCTTAGCAGTGCACAGTGGTGGCACGAGTTATGGTTGCTTGGCTTACCATAACTGGCGAATTTCTGGGGGTTTTCGGTCTTGCTTGTAACCATAATATGGATAGGTTATTAGTGCAAAGTAACTATAATGTCCCTTTCAAATAGTTGTTGCTGAAGGTGATAGGTTTTTCTTAGAGGAACTGAACCATAACGTCCCTTTAAAAACGTTTTATTGTCAGTGAATTTCATAGGTTTTTAGTAGGGCACTGTAACCAGAACGTTCCTTTAGCATAGTTTTTTCAGTGAAGGTGATAGGTTTTTAGTACCGCAACTTAACCATAATGTCCCTTTTAACAACGTTTTTTTCACTGAATTTCATAGGTTTTTACTAGGATACTCTTAGTTTGTATAGATGTACTGTACAGCATACTGAAACCGGTGGCTCCATACTAATAGCCACAGTGGTTGTGAACAGTGCGTCTGTTCGCGGACATCGGGTTGTGTCCAACCTTCCGAGAAAGAGCGGGGTGGTCGTACATAGTGGTACCAGGCAGCAAAGACAAGAAACATATACAAGCAGCAGCAAGTACGTGAATTGGAAGAGAAAATCCAGTAGGTGTACAAACTCAACTTTTGAAACAAACAGCGCAAAGGCATAGGGTATGCAGCATAATGGAATGCACCAACAAGAGAAGTAACGTCTGCCTTCAATAATCTTACCGCTCAGCTGCTTTTCATAGGAGCAAAGAACCAAGAGGCAGAGTTAGGGCCGCAAACTACTGTCAGCAGAACGTCACTGCAACGTGGTAAGTACACCAAAGATTACCTTATAATTGCACAGGTCCTGCAGTGTACAATAGTAGGAAAGCATGATGTTTTCTTTTTGTGCGCTGCAGTGGCAAGCACCCTAGAATGGCTGGAAGAGAATTTCCTGCATGACGAAATGAGTGACCATAGAAACACCGTAGGTAGAGAATGCAGTGTGAAAAGTAACCCAATTACAATATATCACTTCATGTATACCAAGCACATTTGTTTTTCTTTAACAGAACATACAGGAATAGAAAGGAGTACACCACAAGCGTTGCCTCTTCCACAGCAACATACAGGCACAGGAACTGAAGGAAACACTGTAAATAGCAAACTAGACCGCCTGGATGCCATAATTGATGAATTGCTGAACAATTTTGCCGCTTTGAAAGATTTAGTACAAGGACATATTATGGAGAAAATAAAATACCACTGCGCCAACTGCACATGCCCCCATCCCCGCTAATTCCATGTCATGAGAGACACTTCGATGAGACCTCAATCCCTTCCTCCCTGCACGACCAACTTGTAGAAATGCCGAAATCTCTGGTATATGTATCAGTTTCTGGTCCCCCTTCCCTTTCCTAATAGTGGCTATGAATGTGTGGAAATAAAGTTTGATATGTAAATTGTTGCTGAATGTATATGTGCCGTCTCCTTTCTTTTAACAAGCCCATTATAACTCTGAGGGGCACAGTACTGGTGGGGATGATCGCAAGTGAGGAAAATGGAGGAGTCCTACGACCGCCACACCTGACTGGCCTATGCGCAATCACAATAGAAGCATCCGTAGGACGCAACTATGGGCTGCATGTCCGAATCCACAGAACCGCCTGTAAGTAGTTGTCGGACCATACGTTTGTCGGTCACACAACTTCATCTCTTCCTCTGACGCCTGGTAGCACCACCCCTGGCCAAGATATGCAAAGAAACATGTGATGTACTTTTAGCAGGTGGAAACGCTCACCCACATCCTGCGGGTACCTTTACACGTGAACATCCCACCTACTGTACCGTTCACACACCCACTTTTTTAGAAATGTTCGGGGCACGTGTGCCGTACTTTTAAGTAGTCCGGGGATCGCAAGGGTATCCGTAGGACACCTATGCACATGGGCACAAACTACTCCGGCCAATATGCGTCCTGTGGACAGCTGTCCCAATGGTGAACAATCGCGACGTCACCATGGGAACGGAACCACGCTGCACGTAGGCACTTATTTGGCGGACACGATCTGGGCCCGTGCACATCGAAAAAGTACTATTTTCTGCAATGCATACAGTGTTACTGTGAACGTGCACCCTTACAGAGGTCCTACACTCTCCCTTCCGCATCTACTTATGTTTGGGAAAGATTTAGGGCCATTTTACGGTTGTACGTGCTCCACAACAGTCCTATAAAAGGCCACAGCTGCACTGCAATCCGTGTTTGGCTTTCCAGAACAGAGCAGCGGTGCACATAGCTTTGTGCAGAAATTGCTTTGTGACCAATTCTGTGCCTCAAAACTACCTTTCCAATAGCCACCAGGGCTGCTGCTACTACCTCTGACTCAGCAGCACCCACACCCTCACCATCACCACCACAACCACCTCCTTCTGAAGGGCCTGAACAAGGGAACAGGCGTGATAAAGGAGATCAAAAAGGAAAAGAGGATTAAGTAGAGCGATTCCCCATTGCCTGCAGCCAGCGTGAGTCGTGGGTGTGGAAACTATTTACCACCGTAGGAGATGTGTCCAAATCTTGTGCTAACCAGGTGAAATGCACTCAGTCGTGGAAAACCTGGCTTGTACAGCTACGGCACCACCTCCATGCTGTGGCACCTGAAATCGAACCACAAAGCCGCTGTTCGGAGGGTTGTCCCCTTCGAACAAGGCAGTAGGTTAATTTCCTCTGCAGCATCCTCCACATCTGCTCCTGCCATCACTAGGGACACTCCAGTGAGCCAGCATATCCCGAAACCAGCCTTGCAGGCCATACGCACCGCAGCAGACCCGTACTTTTCAAAGGTCACTGTATTGTGCATGTAATGCGAGGTGGTACTGTGCAGAGGGAACAACTTCGAAGTGCTTTCGAGGCTTCGGTCCGGGTGCATGACAGAGTGCTCCCTACCCAAGTAAGGTCAATCCAACAGCTTTTGCTCTCCACTTGCAGTTTCTTATCACTGTGGTTGGTACCCTTTGCCAAACCTCCCTTCCATACCTTTCCTTCTGTGGCATGTCTTAGAACA
This sequence comes from Ambystoma mexicanum, assembly GCF_040938575.1. Taxonomy (NCBI): domain Eukaryota; kingdom Metazoa; phylum Chordata; class Amphibia; order Caudata; family Ambystomatidae; genus Ambystoma; species Ambystoma mexicanum. The sequence continues at coordinate 628,746,521 of NC_090922.1, read as the reverse complement.
ACAGTAAAAATGCAACACAACCAGAAGGAGGGGGGAGACAAAAAGGCTCTTTTCAGAGCCACCTTGCACTGTTTAAAAATAGAATTTCAATGAAAGTATGCAGGTGGTCCCGCAGCCTATAAGCGCCGCGTACACAGTGGTGAACAATGGGCGGCGTGACTCTGTCAAAAACATTGTACGCATTCCCAAAATGAAGTGATGGCTCTGAAAAGAGCCTTTTTGTGCTGTTTGTGTTTATAAGGTTGGAAGTGGTGAACACCCACAGGGGAAATGCTTGCTAAACTTGCAGGAAGTGCTGCACTGCATTTTGGATATTACGCACAAACCGCTCATTGCCAGCATCAGTCAGATGAACTCCATCTAAACGAAAAATGTTGCTAAAAAGAAAAAAGAAACGCAATGTTATCATTGTGGAAGGAGAACATGTCAACGTCTTGCAAAAAGGCTCAAACAACCTTGTTCACATTGCGCTGCGCTTTCTTCGTTTGTGGCCCAAACGAGGAAAAACGCAGTCACGTCTGTCTCTGGGCAATGCGAGAAAAAATGATGTGCGACTGGAAACATTGCCATGAGTTGCCGAAATGTCTCCTTCATCGCAAACTGCAGTGAGATGCCGCTAACCTGTCCTAAACTGTTCCCTCCACAATGAACAATAATAATGTCTGCATGATCGAGCGTCACCAAACTGGCACAAAGAGGACCCACGTGCAGCCACTTCATCCCACGTATTCCGTACCAGTGGACATCGACATCGTTTGGCGTAAACTTTTAACCAATGTATGCAGGAGTCACCCAAACAAATATAGTCCGCCTACTAAACGGCACAACCATACCCGTAGCCATGTGCACTCCTATTTGCAAACACACCTTCTGGCACAATCTGTTACACACCACACCCAGGAAATGTTATTGACCAATCCCAACTCCTGCACAGTCCCATTTGCATGCCAGCCACCCTGAAAAGACTTGGATGTAGCACGTGTGCACCTCAAAATGCTGCGGCTTTGCAAACATTTTGTCCTGTGTGGGTGGGTGCGCAAACACATTTGAAGCAGGATAGAGAAACCCCTCTTTGTTGGTAGTTGTGAAAAGTGTATTTTTTGTTGTTGTAAACCAATGTGTAAAGAAACACCTTTTTGTTTGGTATTTGTTGGGGATTGCCCTCTGCTTTTCCTCCTTACATTATTACACAAGCTTCTTCAAACTAATTTTTACATTGTAGAACACAAGACTATGTTCAATATGGTGAAGAAAAAAAAAGATCAGCTCCACTGACAAACGTCACATTAGAAGCACTAAGGTTCTCATGGGCACAGAAGAACATCCCAGCATGGAACAGAAAAGAAGACATACACCTTATTCGATAAGCCGTAGTCCGATTTCCATGGCAAGCATATTAAGAAGGACAGCATGTAGCATGTGTGCTTTCCCAACTACCGCCAGGGCTGCACCCAGTAAAACGGGGGCAGTCCTTCTTCCCTTTCCAGTAGTCTTTTTCCAGTACTCCCTCATTGGATACTGTTAAACGGTCACACATGCATCCACCAATTACATCCAAGAATTCTGCATCTAACGCTATCAACTCTGTCGCACAGTCAATACTAACTGTTAAACAAGCAGAGTTCAAGTTTCCTGTGAATCAAAAGCACCTGCACTGGAAAGTACTGCAAAATGATGTACGAGTTCTGCATCCACATTCATCGGCATCACCACGCCCTGCAGGTATCACTACTTTTTGTACAGTACATTTGCAACTGTGTTATAAGTATATATGTGTGCATGGACAACAGTACCATTCATAAATGCACATAAGGAAATTAAAGAATGTAAACAATGGCTCCACTCATGTAGTAAGCATATATATGTAGAAAAGTACATGCAAATGCACACACAAAAACATTCTGCTTTTCATTATGTACATCTTTCCGAAGTTTGTCATCCTTCCACAATGAGAAGTACTCCATTTTCACAGTGAATACTCCTACACCAATGCACACACTTGCTAAATAGGACGTCATACACTACACTTGCAAATAACCCACCTACCCCCTTACCAAACATGCTTATGCTCCCAAATCCCCCTTCATATAGTAAGCCACCCATTTATACACACACACACACACTTTCTCTTCCTGCCAAGACATTCCCTACACTTTTAAAGAATGTATTGTACAAATGCAATCACTATGCCATTAGCCAACATATTTTCTTACCATCTTCTTATACAGGTGCAGTACCCACCTCTCTCCTGAAAGCCACTGGCATGTGCACTTCAAAATACAACCTGCAATAAACCTACTCTCACTAGGCAACAAAGTACAATACCATCATAGTGTTTTACGTTTTAGTGGGAGAGTGCACTAATCTTGTATTGTAGAATATAGATTTGCGGCAACCCACCAGCATGTACATCATTGTTACTAATGACACCTCTACAGGTGCTCAGTGGTTATTATGTAGCCACCATTAGACTAATCCCCACATAGTACGATACTGTCCCCAACCGAAACTTAGAGGCCATTACACAGTGACACACTTCCATTTATATGCTTACATTATTATTCAACCACTCATGCACATTGCACACATATACATTTTAAAATCTGCACACCCACCCTTCCCTTTCTTCTCCAACAGCTACTACACAATGCCTACTAAACTGCAACTCCGTAGAAAGCAACGTAGAAATAGAGCCACACAACCTAAAAGCATAGAAAGTAGCCATAAACTGCAAGCAGAACTTCTACAGATAGTGATAGAGAAGAGCTAATACAGTCATTAAGCAAAACGGATTCACCTACCAGTAAAGAAAGTGTAATTCATCTGTCAAAATGTGACAAAAGAAAAGCACTAAAAAGAGTGCAACTCACACTACTGCTAACCGCGCACGTACAAATGGTAGTGTAAACACAAGCAAGAATTCCAAAAAATTAATTTAACAAAAAATGTTCCACCACAGAGTCCTTCAGAACCTTATAAATCGGGGGGGAAATCTCACTCGACCCTTAAAACTTACTGCAGAAAAGTAATCCTGGAAGCTCTTGTAGACAGTGCAATGACCGTGAAACAGAAATTGTTTATAGTCATTTTAAACAGAATGAAACCACTAACAACATTTATTGGTAAACTCCAAGCAGTACTTCAAAACAAACGCAAAATCAGCATAGATACCTTTGGCCACATCTGTACAGGAGAATGATATATGATATTTTATTTTATGGAGTCACACCACCAACACAGAGCCATACTTCAATGAAGAATCATACAAACAAGAACAAACAAACCAAATTGCCTTACATCGGAGGGTATGAAAAGAGACACAATACCATAATGGAAGAAGAAACACTGCTTTTGGAAATATCCCCATCAAACTTAGATGTCACTTTCCATTCCACCAAACCAACACGCTTCACCTACAAATGGCCTTGCACATCAATGTGTAATGTTTGCCAATGCTTAATCAAATCTTTGCCGCAGTTCCTCAATCACTATGTGAAAGGCAAGGAGAAAAGAAAAATGAAAATACTACAAAGTATGGACTCCTGTCCAATGCGCAACTACCCAGTAATACGTGGACATTTCTTAGCCTTGTTACGCTCACCTGGTATCCACGGGGATGCCACCCAGCCCTGGTTGGATGATTTGCACTCTCGAACCCTTGGTAAGGCCCCTGGTTAAAGATGGGCCTTAATATTATAGAAGGTGGATTCTCCGTCCTGCTCCTCGTGGCAGGGGCACGTAGATGTGGGGGGCGAGCAGCGACCAAGTTACTTCACTGGTGCAAGCCCCCCCTGTGGGAATCCAGGCCTGCTGCGACTCCGTATGTTTGCTGCTTTACAGTCTTTATATGCAGTTCTTATGTTCTTCTTAGTTCGAATAATAATGTCTTTCTTCTTTCCTTTTAGGTATGGAAAGCTATTTTGGAGTTGTCATGCAGTTTGAAGATGAGCATGGGCTGGTAGGCGAAAGCGCTGTGTGCGCTATGCTGTCCGATGAGTAATGCGCGATGCACAGCGCTGTTTCGCCTTTTATATTGCTAACCTGTGTCTTTTCTCTCCTTGCAGATTGCGATGTTCCTCGCCGAGCGCCGTAATGTTCCAGCACGTATGGTATTCCAGGATGCATGCGGTGCCGGATGATGGAGTTCGTACCTTCAGGTGAGTTGAACTGAAGTCGGCGATGGATTGAAGACAGGATACTGTTCCAGGTAAGTTTCGTAGTGTTCTTTCTCTATCTGCAGGTCCATGGTTTCAGGTAAGCTGGCATGAAAGAACTGGACACGGTGAGCGTTACGCTGCCCACAGCAGAATAACGCAAAGCATGTTCTGCTGTTTGGGTGTGGTTTAAATAGTCTCAGGTAAAGTAGTCCAGATAAAATAGTCCCAGGCCTGCCACACCCAAAGTAGTCCAGGTAAAGTAATCCTAGGCCTGCCACACCCAAAAGACTAGACCGCATAGCTCAGTTCCTTGTAACTGAGCTATGTGTGTGCCTCCATGTTGGCTGAACCCCCCACCCCCAATTTAAATAGTGGCAAGTAAATAGTCCCATTCTAATGTTGGTTTTCATGATGGTTATGAGCCTGGCGCCAAGAGAGTCTTGGATGAGGTTTTAAGGCCTTTGACCTGGCCCTAAATGGAACGCTGACTTGCCAGTGAGGGCCAGGGGCAAGGGTCATGACAAGCATATAGTTCTGAACCTGCTTGCAAAAGCACCTTCCACTGTATCAAAATGTTAGCAACCCACCATTCAAATCTAGTTTACAAACAGGTCTATGCAAAAAGTCCATCTTTAGCACTGCAACATTTAAATGATATTCTCCTACACGGTACAGCCAAACAAATAGAGCACATCCAAAGGAAATATTGTGGAACTGAAGTGCACTTACAAACTCCAGCTTTTTCAGACAACAGTACTGACAACATTGTATATGGCAACTTTCTATGTCAAACAGACAAAAAAGAAATACAAAAGTTCAAAAGCACATCTGCTGAAATGCCAAACCAGGTATGTGTGTGTTGTCATAGAACTTTCTATAGAAAGAGCACCATAACTATAGATATACTGCAGAAAATAGAAGACAATGAGGAATCCCAATGGTTTCAATTAGCTCTGTACCTTATAGCTGAAAACAAATCCGAAATTACTAACACCTCCATACTGTGCACATACTGCACTGCAAAACTGGACAATAACCAAATGCCTTTGCAGGCGATCAGTAATAATTTGGAAGTATTTCCACTGCCAAAAGCACTGCAGCAGCTTCATTTGTATGAGAGCTTTATAATCCAAACAGTGCACCCATTTCAATATTACGACTTCAACCGAAAACTGCAAAATTGCCTACCACCGAATTACTGAGAGGCATTCGTGGGAAAGTAGTTTATTTACCATTAGATCTGAAAGAAAATGTAGACACTCTACGAGTGCAAAGGCCAATACAAGAATCTTTGATTATCCTGGTAAATAGTGTTCCTACAAAAGACAAAGACATGAATACTACAAGGAAATAAATGTTGAAGAAAACCTGAGAGAAACCACCGAAATAATTCAGGACTCCTAAACAACTGGCCAATTTCAACGTCTAGATCCTACTGCAGCCTCCAATATTTTAGATCACTATACAATTCACCCCATGCACTCCGAAGACACCATAGACGATGCACTAGAAACATATCAAATGCGGCAAGCCAAAGGAGCGCCAATCAGTATATGGGAAAAAAGTGTAGAAGCACAAGCCTTTCCTCTTCTCTTCCCGACTGGAAAAGATGGAAGATATGATGAAAGATGCACACAAATAACAGCATCAGAATACCGCTGTTTACGAATGTATTCTGAAGACCCTAGATTTAGAGAGAACGTGGAGTACATATTCCACCTCCTCTTTGTAAGTGAACTGGCAACGCTATGTTATTGAGATGCACACACATTGAAAACAGGTTCCCATTTTCAAAACATGTCTGCTACACAGCTACTACAAAAGGTGCAAGACAAGGACGAAGTTTTACAGTCAAGTATTACAAATCTCTTGGCAAACATGCGTGGTATGAAAGAGTACTGGTTCCGCCGGCATGCAGGTATACAGTGTACGCTACGCAACCTTGGCCCACCCATATGGTTTGTCACTTTAAGTTGTGTAGAGCATGCATGGGAAGACTTGCACACATTCCTACATGTAGCAAACAAAAACAAAACCGGTGTAGACTTGAAAACACCAGATGAACTTTGCTCTCTTGATCCTGTAAATGTTTCACGGTACTTCGCTTCCTTGCAATGCTTCACTTCATTTGCAGTAAAGCACTTCCTCCCCTCGGAGAAGTGTAACACTTCTTTTGGAGAAAAGAATATCAACCCAGAGGAGCACCACACATCCACATGCTTTTGTAGATTAGAAATTCTCCTAAATTTGGTGAGGAGAGTGATGAAACTGTTTTGCAATTCATTTGCAAATATGCCATTTGTGAAATTCCTTCAGAAAGTACACATAGTGAACTACAAGCACAAATTTTGCAATTCCAAAGACACAAGTGTGGAAAGTATTGTTGGTGCAAATATAAGAACGGAGGCAGATACTACACCAAATGTCGCTTTGGCTTCCCTAGACCAGTTTCAGCACCAGGGCAAGTAAACAGCTTCATGTTTTCGGTTCGACTGTGAAAGGGAAATTTCCTAAGAACACATACTGCATAAAAAGGAGCGAAGCATCAAAGTACATCAATGATTACAATGCAATAATTGCCCTCCTATAGAATGTTAATGTTGATGCACAGTACATTGCAGACAATTCCACTGCCGTTGCACGATATGTCACGGCCTACTTAACCAAAGCAGAGAAAACAGAGCTCAGAGACCTCTGGGATGACATATCATCTGACAAAACATTGGCACAAAGATTGTACAGCTTTGGCATAAAAATGCTGTCCATGTTTAACCGGCACCACCTTATATGGGAAATCTGAAAACATAGTGTGGCTAAGCCCTGGGCCTGCTGCATCCAGAAAAAGAGTACAGAAATTGTACGAAGACATACAAACAATAGCCAAAAACGATCCCAACAGCCAGGACATTTTGAAGAACAACCTATTGGACACATACTACCCGAAAAGGAGCATTACTTTAGAAGCCATGTGCCTGTACCAGATAGCCCAACACTTCTCATACAAAAATAACATTAGACCAGATGAGAAAAAAGGCATGCCTGGTGAAACTTACCAAACGCAGCCTAATTAATCATATGAAATTTTCATTAAAAACTTATCAACACAAAGAACTGTACTACATGGCTCTACTGCAACTTTTCATACCATGGAGAAAAGAAGATTTATTAGCCACCCATGCCTCCTATGAAGATGCTTTCAATGCAAGTTAAAGTACAATTACAGGTGGAAACTTTACACAGTAAAAAACCGTATTGGGCAATGAACGCCAACAAGAAGGAGAACTGCAAGCACAATTAAATGTAGATGCTTCTGAGAGCAGTGAACCTTCTCTAACAGGCAGCCAAGAACCCCTTCGACAGCCACTCATATCAAATGAGGCAGAATTAGCCATGACGGAAGTAACCACCACCATGTTTCAGTATGAGCAATCCGCAGAAGAGTTGGCTGTACTGAAATCCCAACTAAACAATGAGCAGCATACCATTTCTCTAGAAGTAAGTGAAAAAATTGAACATGGTATACAGCACGAAAGTAAAACTTGTACCTGTAACAACTACAAACCTGTACTGCTGTATGTAAGTGGTGAAGCTGGGTCAGGGAAAACATTCTTAATAAAAATGATCAGTAAATACCTCCAGCAATGAACAAACTACAACCTTTCAGCTGATGTAACCGCCCCCACAGGTTTAGCTGTCTAAAACATAGGTGGAGTCCCTCTACACCGATTGCTACTCAAAGAGTACTATAAACTTTCAACAGAAGCTGCTATGGAGCTATGCAGAGTTTTGAGATAGATGAGGTGCGCATGGTTTCTAGCCTAAAGTTAACTTTGATTCACCTCAGGTTGCAAGAGGTCCTCAAAACAGACTACGAAGACCTGTTTGGAGGAAACCATGCCATTGTTTTCGGAGATCTCCTTCAATTAACACCAGTGAAAGGTGAACCTATCTTCAAAACCTTAGGACACAAAGTGTGCCGTAAAAGTCTTGGAAGCATCGGGATGTACATCTCTGGCAACATTTCCAATACAGAGAACTAACTCAAAACATGTGTCAGTCTGCAGACCTCACCTACGCCAACATTTAAAAAAAACATACGGATTGGTGTACTGTCAAAGGACGCGAGTCTACCCTCAATACTAGACGCATCCATCAGCTGTATGGCTGTAACACATGTGCTACTGATGTCATGAAACAATTAGCTCACAAAAATGTCACCTGTATGTCCATAATGCCAACTCTAGCAAGCTGTGCACAATTCAATACAACAATGCTGAAAAAAGAAAAAACCACTAGTAGTGGAAATTCACACCACAGACAAACTGGACGTACACAATATGACAATACCTCGGTGTCAACAAGCCGTAGCACGACTAAATACCTTAGAAAACTCTATCTCTACCACAGCTGGTTTGGAGAAAATGTTAACATTATGTGTGAACTGTACAGTAATGCTAAAGCGTAACCTTGATGTAGAGTAAGGTTTAGTCAATGGAGCACTTAGTACAGTTGTTGGCTTCCAGACATACCCACAGGACAACAGCATTCCGTTTGTCAACATCCAGTTTCACAAACTTTCAGAAGTTAAAAAGATAGGCTGCATTCCTTCTTTTCAAAGACATGTATGTACGCAGAGAACAATTTCTTCTGTCGCTATCTTATGCAGTAACTATTCATAAATCGCAAGGTCGAACCTTAGATCAAGCATTGATTGATATTGGCAGCACAGTCTTTAAAGAAGGCATGAGTTACGTAGCACTGTCACGGCAACGTACACTGGAAGGACTATATCTAGTGAATTTTGATGCAACTGCAGTCAGTGCAGACATTCCTTGCATCATAGAGTACAATAGAATATGTGCACTCTACACACCCCATCTGAACATGTACCTTGTTCCTCAGAAACCCAAAGGTTTCAAAAGAAAGAATGTAACAATGAATGTTCTATTCCAAATGACAGCAATTGTTGAAAACATTTATTTAAATGGCGCAGACCAGTTGTGTTTACAAATGCTCATCCTTCACAAAAAATGCAGTAAGTAATCCTGACAACATTTACAGAGTCTCGGGCGTAAGGAAAGAATCGGACTACTGTGCTGGAATGTTGAAATTCATGTTAAATAGACAAGAAGATCCATTTGAATTTCTAATGTACTTACTACAAATACTGGAAAGGAAAAACATACCCATAAATGAAATCTTTCAGATTTCCTACATGTGGAAACATACATGCAGTCTCTGCAACCATGTCATTCAGGAACAAGTCCCTAACAAATGCTTTGAGTATGTATCACTACCTAACTGCGACTCCATTCCATTTCAGCAACTGGTGCAAAATGCCAACCATAACATATTGTGTACGTCGTGCAATTCTGATAATCTTTCGACGCTACACATACACTCACATAGTCAATATATAATTGTAATGCTCTTAAAATACAATGCAGATGGAACCAAACACTGCAAACTGACTGCCTTTACACATGAAAACCTTCACAACAGTAGCCATAATCTACCACACAGGCGACACAACCAGTGCAGGCCACTATACCGCATACATTAGAAAACAATGGTCATGGTGGGAATGCAATGATACTTCCATTATTCCAAAGCAGAGATTAGCTGCAAATCTTGCAAATGCCTACTTAATATTCTTGAAGCCAAAATGTAGTCAATGATGTACAAACCTGCTATACCCTACTCCCCAGTACCTTCGTAATTTCACAAAAAAAGAATTACCTTCCACACTGTGGACCTAAAGCAACTTGGCATAAAGCAAGTATTCAAGAAATGCATTCAAGTGTGTGTTGGACAATTTTATTCCCAATGAACCCAATGAGTACACTTAGACAAACAATACGTGTACAGAAATTACGCTGGCAGTAATTTCCACATGATGCGCAAAAGGGAAAGTACTAAGTATGAGGGTTCAAAACTATCCTCCGTAACCTATGAAACCAGCAAGTATGCAAATGAGTCACCACCTGTCTAAGAACACTCATACAAATGCAATACATATGCGAGTATCACTACGTAAACCCATAATGGTACACCACCACCACTTTAGAATGTACACAGATGTGAAAGTAGCAACAGGAATGTACGAGCTTGTAAACCTGCAACCAGAATACTTCAATGATACTTGCAGCATTAAAACAATCCAATTCAATCTTCAACAGCCACTGTGCGACAAACATATCCTCAAACACTTTCAAAGTATGAACAGTTACAGTATGCCAACAGGTACGTAACTACCCTCACAATTCTGCAGTAGCACAGTACAATGGCACAATACTTGCAAAACACCAGCAGCAACCAAATGTATAAAGAAACAGTGCAACAAAAAGGAAGCAGGAAACATTTATAAAACACCAACTGCAATACAACGCCACCCATACTACCAACATGTATAGACCAAAAATCGTAAACCATTGCATTTCCTCCTACTTCAAGAGCACACCTTAAACATTGCTATTAGCACTGCAAGCGTTACTGTAGTTCATTGTGCACCATGGCAACAAAGAAATTCGGAAGGTTTATTTTTATTTTTTTAATCCAGCATGGATTTATTTTCCCCACATACCCAATGATTATGCAAAGAAACACAGGAACTGCGCACATTGCACAGAACACTTGTTCAAAGCATAGTACATATGAAGTACTAGTTATGAGGGTCCACAAAGTAAATAAATATATGCAATGTAGTGGACTGCAAAGTAACGAAATACCTACTCTAACATGTTATGTTCTCTTTTCCCACAGATGATGCAGTAATTACTACAACATGTCACATCCCATACACACAAAACAGCACAGGCCCTCCACAATCTAAACAGTAAGTATGAAATTATTGGTATCATACTTCTCCGTAATGTCCGCAGTGCAATGTGTGCACATATTTCTGCAATCCACATAGCAATGCCACAATGAACAATGTACAACTATATTACACTACGCGGCTTGTGCCTACGCCCTACACGCTTCACTACACCCCGTACAGTGTAGGGGCTCCAGTCATGCACTCAATATTGTAGACCCTGCCCACAACTACCGCAGCACAGTACAACCATGCATAGAAACATCTATCCACGTACCACAAACTCTGCACATAACACCGCCACCTAGCCCTTAGCCAGTGCAGTTCCCATTGCATGACATTTCTTCCACACAATGGATAACCTATTTCCTACATACACTGTTCACCTAAGCCTATAATAAGTGAATACATTGAATGCACTATAGTACAGTAACCTACCCAATAAGCTGCACAATCACAACAATGCAAACTGAACAATGCATCCATATGGCTTACGTAACTGTCCAATGTGCTGCAACATTTCCCTCCACTCATGCCACTGGCACTGTTTAGGGCATTAGGTCATCTTTATTGTTATGTACACCCTTTCAAAAGAAGAAATACAACACAGATTTAACTGGAGCACATGGTACCTAGCTTGGCAGCCATATTTGACACTCTGTGTTACTCCTTAAACTTTCAAACTTCTGATTCCCTTTCTTAATGTGTAATGGAAACACCATTTGAAAACCATACCCCCCTTAGAGTGTTTGAAGGAGGTATGAAGTAATTCCTTTTCTTTGATCGAGAGCCCCCAAATCATCTTCATGCTGCAAGACACCAAACTGCGTACGATGGCCCAGCCACCCACGTATGCTGACCCATCGCACACACAGTCTGCCATCGTACACCGTTGCCTTGTAACACACTGCACATATAAATGTTACTTAGGGCCTGTAAATGCACATTTAATGTATGTTGCCATCTGTGCATTCAGTGCAGCATGTGTACAGCACCCTCATCTCTCCTTATACGTCATACTAACTTCACCGTAATGACCCTATCAACATTCGCAAACACATTGTAAAATCGAAACACATTGCCACCTGGATCCTTTTTTGTCCGCCATGATCTCCGGAAAGCGAAACCTAACATTCCTCTCCCTCAACAGGACAAATGCTCATTGTAAAACAGCCTTGAGTGCGAAGCATGATTAGCTCCAAGGGCAGGCATTGTATGGAATTGTAGAAAAAAAGGAAAGATAACTTGCAGTGCAGTTGCTCTGCCCATGTGCCCCAAAGGTAGTCTGCAACGATTCAATAAGCCGTACACAGCAATTTGTTGTCCACCCAATACAAGCATGGAATTTTCCTAAATTATGTAAGTACAACTTTACATTACATGTGGATTAGGATTAAAATGTATTAGGCTGCAGTTCTGTATGCATAATTATGAAGTAACTTTACTGCACACTTTGTGTGCATTGTACGGGGGTTTGTAACGGCAGTAGTCACGCGCCGTTACAGTGCCATGTCTCCACCATTCAGCGTAAATGGCAGCTATGATTGTAGTTCGTTTTGTTGCCATGCTTCTCCAGCCCCTGCAAATCCAAAAATAAAGGCAAGACGAAAGGGAACGCAACTCGTGCAGTGAAACAGCACACCTTATACTCAATCGTGTACTGCTACATTGCCTGTTTTGTCCTTACTAAGCCCTTTCAAACAGTTACCAGTTCTACGCACCCTCATTGTATTGAAAGTAATAACGGGCAGAGGTGCACGTAGCACTCGACCAGCACACAAACGTTGACAGGTGATATTTTAGTGTTGCATTTTTTAGCACAACAGCTCCCGCATTCTCCTGCAATCGGAGGGGACCCCATGAGGGTTTTTTTTTTAATGTTTGTTTGGATACACAGAGAGATTGTGTCGTGGGTCTAACGACACTCGCTAGCACTGTCATTTTTTGTAAAAAGGAAACGCATGAAAGGAGGGTCTTGTTCCAATGTTTGAAATACATATTGCATGCGTGTAGCCGTAGAAAGACAGTATCACCTACAAAGTCGAGAGCAAGGCAGTAGGTGAACATATGAAGCTACTCATTAACACACAGTATATCACCCCAAGGTCCATGAGGCAGCCACCTACAGCCCTTTTACAACATCCTTCCCGTAAACTGTTGTTCTGTACGCTGCCACTAATAATGGCTACTTACATGTATTCTTATTCCTGTTTCTTCTCAGATACCTTGCAACTCACTGCGCGTGTCACACCTTCCGCCGCCCGACAGACGGGTGGTGGTCCAATCATTGCAAGATTACCATAAGCAATATCTTTCCGTCGTTATCTGGCCCGACCGATATGGGCCTGTATGTCCATTTGCGGTTCCGGCAATAAGAACGACACTGCACACCTTTATGCTATAAGGCATCACAGAGGCAACAGCTGGTACCTTTCCTACCTTGCAAAATAAAATGCGTTTTTCCACATGGCCCACCAGGGACCATAAAGTAATCCTTTTCCCACTTTGCCAGACGACAAAAGTAGTACGGAAGTGCACAAACGGCATTGGACACTGGAATTTGTTCGCAAAATGAAAGAGCGGTGGTTGCAGCCACCTTACACGTTCTTGTGAACATTCTGCAGCAAAATAAAGCACTTGCAACAATTCAGTGTTCTTCGTAAACTATGGAAATGTTCTGGAACCATACGCTCTGTGTGCACATGTCTGCTTTTGGTTTTGTTCATGTTGTATGTTTATGGACCTAGGTGCTCACATAACAGAGTGGGCTACGCTGGTCATGACTGTTAGGAACGTACCAGAAGTGCGCGCCGTGAGCAACGACTGTTCACAACTAATGTCTGCTATTCAAGCGAGTGTTGCGATAGTGTGTCGCGCCCACACGTAAAGGTAATGCAAGCGATGCACACATAACAATTGCACACAATAGGAACGCCAACCGCGTTCATTGGCCATCTCAAAAAGTACTCAAAAGAAAGCGAACAGTGATATTGCCTGCCGTCCTGTATATGGTGAGACTGAACCGTGTAGATGGTTTTGTCTGGTGAAAATGTATGTGGGTCGGTCTGTACATTATCCATATTTCAAATGTGTGATGCTAAGTAACTCGTGTCATGTCCGAATGTCTTCCTTCACTCTCAAAGCAAAGGGTATGATCACGGGCACACCATACCAAACACAAATGGTGGCATGTCAGTCCGTGAACGGCAACAAGTCCAATGATGTACACCATATGCAAGTCCAGGCACTTCACGCCACCTCTGGTGGTGTACTAAGTCTAAAACATCCTCCACAACCATTCTGTAATCGTGACCACCAACAGGATAGATGCATCATATTTCCAAGAGTACATGCTGAAGTTACGTATGAGTATAGGAACTGACCCAAAGAAGGCAAAAATCTGAAACCTACTTCCAACCAGTGGCCAGACTGTTAGGTCCAAGGGCCCTAGCCATGCACACAAGACAGTAGGGCCTGGCATTCACAACATGGTACACCGAATGGAAATATCCTGATATCATCTGCAATGCACTTGCCATCTCCAATGGGCTCTGCCTGCACTCACCACGGATGGTAGTCACCTGTGCAGCTACCCGCCAATGAAGTATATGTGAGTAGCTGCGTAAATGTTCCATATCGCAAAATTGTAATGGTAAAAAAATCCTTTCATGTTGCAATGTCTTACTGCACTCCCTGAAGCAAGGCTCTGTTCACAGCCACACATTCCAAAAGCAAATGGTGGCATGTCTCACCACTGCTACTGTAGAAAGTCTAACATGCCCTCTACAATGATTCTGCAAAGGTTAATACCTTAGGACAGTTACATATTTAAAAGTGTGTGGGATGGAACAAGGCATGGTTATAATAACTTACCCAAATGAGCGAGAGCAAAGGGGAATGCACTCGGTATACGTATGTGTGCAATCCACATACCAGTATCACACTGATCCCATGCACGACCGCATTGCATTGCGGGGGTTATGCCCAAGGCCTACGCTCTTGGGTACACCCACTACAAGGCAATGGAGCCATGCATGGGAACATGTGGCCACGTCCCGTAACTGACTGCTGTTACGTATGGGTATAAGAACAGACCCAAACACAACAATCTGAAACCTACTTCCAACCAGTGGCCAGACTGTTAGGTCCTAGCGCCCTAGCCATGCACACAAGGCAGTAGGGGCTTCGCAGTCACAGCACAACATGGTACGCTGAATGCAAATATCCTCATATCATCTGCAATGCACTCCTCATCCCCAATGGAGTCTGCCTGCACTCACCACAGAAGGTAGTTGCCTGTGCAGCTACCCGACAATGAAGTATATGTGAGTAGCTGCGTAAATGGTCCATATCGCAAAAGTGTGATGGTAAAAAAAATCCTTTCATGTCGCTATGTCTTGCTGCACTCCCTGATGCAAGGCTGTGTTCACGACCACACCATTCCAAATGCAAACGGTGGCACATCTCGCCGCTGCTGCTGCAACAAGTCTAACGTGTCCTCCACAATAAATTTGCAAAGGTGACTACCTTACAACAGTTACATATTTAAAAATGTGTGGGATGGAGCAACGTATGGTTATAATAATGTACCCAAATGAGCGAAGGAAAAGGGAATGCACTCTGTATACATATATGTGCAATCCACATACCAGTATCACACTGATCCCATGCACGGCCGCATTGCGTTGTGGGTGTTGTGCCCAAGGCTCTTGGGAGCATATGGAGGCCTATGACCTCCGCCCATGCACCCAAGAGCCGAGGCCTTGCCCACAAGCACTACAAGGCAATGGAGCCACGCATGGGAACATGTGGCCACGTACACCAACTGACTGGAGTTATGTATGGGTATAGAAACAGAACCAAACAAGGCAACAATTTGAAACCTACTTCCAATCAGTGGCCAGACTGTTAGGTCCAAGGGCCCTAGCTATGCAGATGGTCCATATTGCAAAAGTGTGATGCTGAACAAATCCTTTCATGTCACAATGTCTTACTGCACTCCCTAAAGCAAGGCTGTGTTCACGGCCACACCATTCCAAACACAAATGGTTGCATGTCTCACCGCTGCTGCTGTAACAAGTCTAACATTGCCTCCACAAACAATCTGCAATAGGACACTTACATATTTAAATGTGTGTGGGATGGAGGAACGTATGGTTCTCCAGCATGGGGTCTGGCATGGATTCACATGCTTATCAATATTCCCCGGTCGTCAGGCTGGGAATCCTCTGTAAAGAAAAAATCAGTATCAGTTTCGTTTCTGATCTGTCTTTCTTAGTAACCAATCACTGATCTCTGGGTCATACTGCCCCCAGCCAATGACTGTCCGCCTGCTAAGCCCCTCCCCTGGCAGCCATCCTCAGATTTTTATTGCACGTTCAAGTGTTGGGAGTCCTCGTTCTATAGCTCTCGAGCGTTTGCTGCGTTTTCACGCTTTTTCAGGAGATTTTCTAATTTTTTCGGTTAAATAGAGCCTCAAGCTCCACCGTTTCTACATCTGATCAACGGGGACCCGTTGCGGATTTTCTACGCCCCTCAAGGGTGAAGTCTTCGTCGAGTTACGCTTCTTGGAGGAGTCCAGAAGTTTCTGAGGCCTAACTGTGGAGGCGGCACCAGTGGAGGTGACCTCGGGGCCCAGAGTTTCCCTGCCACCATGGAGGGAATCCTCTTTCAAGTCCATCGAGAAGACTCCAATGAAGTCCCCGGCGGAAAAAGAGGGGGGGGGGCGGTGGCCATTGTGGATACGGACACAGCCTCCGAGGAGGAGCTCGTGGAAGTCTTGGAGGGCCTCGACAAGGGCGTTGAGGAGGCACAGCCCCTCGGGAGGGATCCCAACGAGGACGACGAGGGCGACGGCGCCAACGAGGTCCCAAGTCGCATCCGTGCCGCAGGATAACTCGGCAGCCATTTTGATGGCAATACAATCCTTATGTACGGAGATAAGGATGCGATTGCCCCACCCTCGATGGAGGAGCCACAGCCAGACCCATCGGGGAGTCCGCCAAGCAAGAGGAGGAGGACCCATCCACCACCACCTTTTCAACCCTCACGGCCTGCTCAACCTTCCCCCCGGTCCACCACCCTTGGGGATGGCACTGGAATGGACACGGCCACGACTGGTACGGATGACGGTGGCGGCGACGACGGGATGGATCTCCCATCGCCTCCTATTTGGGCCTCCCCGCCCGACGAGATTGGGTCCTTCCACGCAATGATTGCCAGGGCATCCAAGCTTTTACAGCTCTGCCCCGAAGAGAAGAAGGAGGGGTTCCTTTAGCAATGGCGCGAGGCCAAGAGGAAGACGGCCCTCGCCGTGCCCCTGCTGGATGACATCTGGGACGAGGGCCTCGCCCTTCTCAAGAACCCGTCTACGATGCCTGTGATGAGGGACAGGTACGAGAAAAAGTACCGGGTTCCCGATGCGGCCCCCTTGTGCCTTAGGGCACAACCTACCCCGGACTCGGTCGTCTCGGCGGCGGCCAAGAAGAAAGCAGGGGGGGCATCGGCCTCAACGTCAACTTCCCTGCTGGACGGCGAGGGAAAGAAGCCGGCACGCAATGGGACGACGGGTCATCTCGTTGGCAGCAACGACGATTAAGGCGGCCAACGCCTTAGCGATCGTGGCACGCTACGACAGGGAATTGTGGTACAAGATCGCCCCCCTGTTGGACTTCCTACCGGACGACAAGAGGGCAGAGGCCCTGGAAATCTTGCAGGAAGGTGAGGTGGCATCAGACCACGCCATAACGGTGGCCACGGACATTGCAGACACCGGTTTCCACCAGTTGGGCAACAGCGTTTGCCTTAGATGGCGAGGATGGCTCAAGGCGACGGATTTCCGCCAGGACTTACAAGCCAAGGTGTTGGACATGCCCTTCGACGGGAACAACCTGTTTGGGAAAACAGTGGATGAGTGCCTCCAAGCCATCAAGATGGACACAGAGACAGCTCGGGCCCTGGGAGTTCTCCAGCAACGACGGCCGTCCTTTCGGAGCTCCGGAGGCAAGCAAGGTGCCTCTAAGGGATTCGGTGGTAGCTCCTCTACGTACCGCCAGGCAGCCCGTTCCTCATCGCAAGAGGCCTACAGGGGACGAGGTAAGTCGGGTGGTTCCCGCCGTTGTCGCCAGGGAGGGCAAGGCGACCTCCAAGCAGGACTGAACCAACCGTGGCGTCGGGCCCCCACCGAAGCACCCCGGTGGGAAGCCGGCTGACGAAATTCGTCAGCGTGTGGGAGTCCATCTCCACCGACCTTTTGGGTGCTGGACGTCCTGGCCCAGGGGCATGCTCTCTGGTTTCTAAAGAAGTGCCCCTGCATTCCACCCGTGGCCAGGAAGGAAAACCACGTCCCTCAACTAATGTTAGAAGTAAGGGCAATGCTCAAGAAAGGTGCCATCGAGCTCGTCCCAAAGAGGCTCCTGGGCTCTCGTGTATACTCAAGGTACTTCCTCTTAAAAAAGAAAACGGGAGGATGGCGCCCCATCCTGGACCTGCGACGACTGAACAAGTACATCAAGGCACAGAAGTTCCGGATGGTCACCCTCCAGCACGTGCTGGGGCTGCTGGAGGAGGGCGATTTCCTGTCGTCGTTGGATCTGGAGGATGCGTACTTCCACGTCCCCATTCTAGAAGGACACCGAAAGTTCCTCAGGTTCGTGGTCCAAGGACGGCACTACCAGTTCAAGGCCCTCCCGTTCGGTTTGAAGTCAGCTCCCAGGGTATTCACCAAGTGCTTGGCACCGGTGGCGGCGCGGCTGCGCCTGCAGGGGATCCACGTCTACCCCTACCTGGACGATTGGCTCATCCGAGCAAGGACAAGGGAGCTCGCCGTAGAACACACAGCGAAGACCGTCCAGTTGCTCACGGACCTGGGGTTCTCCATCAATTTCCCCAAATCCCACCTGGTCCCCTCGCAAGTCGCATGTTTCTGGGAGCCAAGCTCAACACAGTGGCGCGCCTGGCCTCGCCGACGGACGAAAGGACGAAGGCCATCTTGGGCAAGGTGCAGCGTCTGCTGGCCACGGATGTGGCCAGGGTAAGGTCCATCAAATCCCTCCTCGGGATGATGTCCTCATGCATATATCTCGTGCGATTGTGTAGGCTTCGGATGCGCCCGCTGCAGGAGTTCCTCGACGCCCGCTGGATCCAAGTGACGGGCAGTTTCGAGGACAGGATTCCTCTCAACGAAACCTTCCGACAAGCGATCCGGTTGTGGGGCACCCACGTTCATCTGACGGCGGGCACAGACTTTCAGACCCCAGTCCACCAGGCAACGGTGACTACGGATGCCTCCCTGGAAGGTTGGGGAGCGCACACCGAGGATCTTCACGCGAGAGGCCTTTGGCTCCCGGAGGAGAAGCTGTTCCACATCAACATCCTGGAGCTCCGGGCGGTGTTCTGGGCCCTCAGGTCCTTTCTCGTGTCCCTCAATGGCAAGGTGGTGAGGATCTTCACCGACAACACCACCACGATGTTTTACATCCGGAAGGAGGGCGGTACCAGATCCCCAGCCCTATCCAAGGAGGCCCAGGACTTGTGGCATTGGGCCATTGCCCAAGGGATGTTTCTGGTGCCGTTTCATCTGGCAGGGATAAAAAACACCATCGCCGACTCACTCAGCAGAGAGCTGCGCTCGTGCCACGAGTGGGAACTACAACAGGATCAAGTGGATCGGCTCTTCCAGAGATTAGGGCATGCCCCTGATCGACCTGTTCGCTACGGCGACAAACTCCAAGTGCCAGAGGTTCGCCAGCAGGTTTCCCCAGCCGAGGAACATGGGACATGCTTTCTCTTTCCCCTGGGACGGCCTGTTCCTATTTGCGTTCCCTCCGTTGCTGTTGCTGCTCCGACTCATCAACCAGTTCAAGAGGTCCCGGTGCAGGATGATCCTCATTGCACCGCGTGACCGAGGCAGATCTGGTTCCCGGACCTTCTGGACTTAGCAGCGTCCCCACCAGTCAATCTGCCAATGGACGCAGATCTTCGCTCCAGGGAAGGAGGCGCCATCCTTCATCACGACCTGGAGTCGCTGAACTTGCAGGCCTGGCTCCTGCAGCACTAGAGTTTGGAGGGTACGATATCCCGGCTGACTGCCGAGAGGTTCTTGCAAAGGCCATGGCGTCCTCAACTCTCAAGTGCTACGGACATAAGTGGAAGAGGTTCTCTGTCTGATGCTGTGCACAGAAGATTAACCCTCTGAGGATTACGGCCCCTCAGGTGCTGCCGTACCTACTGTCGCTGGCCAAGGCTGGATTAGCTCACGCCTCCATCGAGATATATCGGGCTGCGATCTCCGATACACCAAAACTACGGGACGGGCGTCCTTGTGGTCTCATCGCCTGGTGAAAGAATTTATGAAGGGACTGTTCTGATTGTTTCCGCCGGTGAAGGCCCCTGCCCCGGCGTGGGAGCTCAACGTAGTGCTGACGAGGCTCATGGGGGCACCATTCGAGCCTCTGCATTCGGCGCCCTTGAAGTTCGTGTCGTGGAAAACAGCATTTCTCGTGGCCATCACCTCCGCACGACGGGTGGGAGAGATCCAGGCCCTATCCTGCAAGCCTCCATACTTGACTTTTCACGTCACAAGGGTGGTGCTGAGGACGCACCCCTCCATTTTGCCCAAGGTGCCGTTGGACTTCCACCTCAACGAGTCCTTGGTGTTACCTGTTTTCTTCCCGTCGCCTTCGTCGCCGGCTGAGAGGACGTTGCACTCGCTGGATGTGGCTAGAGCGCTAAAGTTCTACGTGGACCGCACGAAGAGTTTTCGGAAGACGTCACAGCTTTTTGTGAACTTTGGACCTGTGAACCAGGAGAAGGCTCTCTCGAAGGCTTCCATTTCCAGTTGGCTCTCCGGCTGTATCATGTACTGTCACCGGTTGGCAAACCGACCGTTGCACGGCCGTCCGAGAGCCCATTCGACCAGAGCGATCGCTGCTACTACGGCGTTCCTGTCTGGTGTGCCCCTGCTGGACATCTGCAGGGCTGCTACGTGGAGGTCGACACACACCTTCACGAGGTTCTACTGCGTCGATCGGGACTTCAGGGAGGTGTCCAGAGTCGGCCAAGCAGTGCTGCGCAACCTGTTTGCCTGAGGGTGGGCCTGGTGAGGAGGTAAGAGTTGCTTAATGTTGAGTTTATGTAATGCTTAATGTTGAGCCTGTTGCCACCTCCCGTGGTTGTGCATGTGTATACTGCTATGTATTCTTATATTCATGAGCATGTGAATCCATGCCAGACCCCATGCTGGAGAAGGAACAAGTTACTTATCTGTAACTGTTGTTCTCCAGCATGGGTCTGGCATGGATTCACATGCGAACACTCCTTCCTTCCCCTCTGCGGCTCTTCACTTGGTCATACTGCCACTTTACGTGCTACCAAATCTGAGGATGGCTGCCAGGCGAGGGGCTTAGCAGGAGGGCAGTCATTGGCTGGGGGCAGTATGACCCAGAGACCAGTGATTGGTTACTACTAAGAAAGACAGATCAGAAACGAAACTGATACTGATTTTTTCTTTACCGAGGATTCCCAGCCTGACGACGGGAAATATTTATGAGCATGTGAATCCATGCCAGACCCATGCTGGAGAACAACAGTTACAGGTAAGTAACTTGTTCCTTATAATAACTTACCCAAATGAGCAAAGGAAAAGGGAATATACTCTGCATAGATGTGTACAATCCACATAACAGTATCACACTGCTCCCATGCATGGGTGCATTGTGTTATGGGAGTTGTCCCCAAGGCTTAGGCTCTGGGGACATGGGGAAGCCTACGGCTCCCGCCCATGCTCCCAAAAGCCTAGGCCTTGCCCACAACCACTACAAGGCAATGGAGGCATGCATGGGAAGATGTGGCCACGTACCATAACTGACAAACGTGCCACAACCACTGGCACCCCTCCCCAATGCCACAACACAATGGGAACCCACAAAGGCAACATAACCACCAGCATCCGTAGCCAACAACACAACACATTGTCAATATCTTCATATCATCTGCAATGCAGTCCCCGTTCCTAATGGAGCGTCCATGCAGTCACCACAGAAGGTAGTCGCCTGAAGAGGTACCCGCAAATTGCTGCAGTGCTTGCAGACACCACTCGCACACCACCGTCCTCTTCGATCTAAACGAATATATCATATGTCCTGCTTTTCACTCCCCCCAACTTTTCTTCCCCTCTTTCACCCACCCGATTCTGAAAACCATGTTTTGCAACCCCTTCCGGCACTGCACTATCCTCCGATACACCATGGCAGCGTTTCCCAAAAATGTTGACGCACAGCCCGCTTCCCTCCAGCCAACCACTGGCTGCTTCCAATGTTCACCGACATCACGGCGTACTGCAAGCCAATGATACTTTTGTCCGCGGAGTGAACAGGGAAATGCGTCCGGGGGGCAGAGCCAGATATCACTAATTTTTTGAGACGTACATTTCAGTTCATTGCAACAAAATCACTGGTCGGATTTCCACCAAGCACACAAAAGCACGCTTTCTGAACCAAGCCACCGCTCCTGCCGCAAATTTGGTTAAAATCTGTTTGGCCTGTAGCCGTCCATAAAGATTTTGCCCATTCAGTCTATGAAAAAAAAAGAGATCCCCCCCCCTATAACCTTGCTCCCCCTTCACAAAACCTCAACCAACTTTCCCAAAAAAATCAGTGGGCCCCATATACTTTTTGGCATGGTTTTATCCAAATTAGTCCACGGAGAGCAAAGTAATAAGCCACCCCAAAAGTGGTCTTCCTATGGGTTTAGCAACTTAACCATAACTACACGGCCGCTACCGCAGGCCGTGTAATATATATCCCTGCAGTCCATTGGAAGGTGGGCCGGCCTGGAATACAAATGCAAGATTCACTATGGTCAGTAACATGTATTTATAACCTGTACAAGTAGGATGCCATGATATCTACTGCCTTAAAAAAAGGATTAGGTAATCTGTGCCTGGGATATAGTGTCCAACCTGTTACTATCAACACATCTTGTTGTAGGAAATGTGCAAGCAGATGCTCGAATTTGGCACTTTATTGAGGATCTCAAATAGTGACTGATGAGTTGGGCACCCAGTAATGTCACAGATCACAGCACACAACATCAAATGATGATACTTCAGCTTTGTGGATCCAGAGATCAAGTCTAAGGGCAATGCCTTTTTTATCTGTTTTTTTTATTGTTTTCCACCCAACCCTCTTCTGTAAGAAGTCATGCTGAATAAATCCGAAAGGTGAATGACTGATATCCCTGGTATGGGCATAGCAGTGATGGTTCTTGGGGCTTCCTCAATGTTTTCAAGAGCCCCGCAGGGGACCTTTGTACAAACTGAACATACTATATTTTAGATATATTAGAGAGGAGCAGAGTTTATTCTATCACAGCCTACTATTTGTTCACTTAGCTGCATTGACCATAGCTGTCTGCAGTGTTGGTTAACACTTGAGTGTACATGAATAGAAGGTACTTATGACACTTGACCAAAGTCTGATACCAACGACATGCAAAGGTGCTATGGTACTACCTGGTTTTATTAACTTAAAACAAAATCTGTTTTTCAATTTTCCTCTGTGTATTTGGCTGCCAAAATTGCCCACGGTAAATTGCACACGTAGTCTCTTTTTCTTCAATATCCCAGTGAGACGATCAGCCCCTGCACTCAAGTTCCTCCTAATATACAGCCCTCCTCAAACAACCCTACAATCGCAGACAACTTTGCCTATGTGGCAACTAATCTCATGGTAGACCACCAACGCTTTACTGTACTGGGAAATTGAAAACTATGGCTGGGAACTAAAGAATAAAATAGGTCCAAATTCCTTTACTTGAACCTGAATGCCTTACAATTACAGCAGTACGAGGGCCCACACATGCAGCTTGACACACAATGGATTGCATTTTTTGCAACAATCATGTTTCCATTGTGGCACCCCTAGTACTATTGGCTCTGATGGACAATCTCATCATCCAAAAGAATCACAGCTACTTTGACATCAATCTGACAATGTAGGGCATCAAACTTGACAATCAGCTCTAATCTTTTAAACCTAACACTTCCACCACAAACCAGACTTGCATACCAAATGAATAGCTCCACTACTTTCATCACTGGATTTTAGAAGCCCTTACTATCTTGGCACCAAAGGGGCCCTTTAAATGCTCCAAACAGGAACTTGTTGCTAGATGATGCACAGCCATCAAAAGAAAGCAAACAGGAGGGTAGAGCTAATCTAGAGGAAAAAAGATCTGCTGACAGAATGACGAATCATTGACAACTGTGGATCTACATATCGAAAACATTACACATTTTTAAAACCCTTTATGCACACCACATAGTCTACACCGCACACCAAAAGGAAATATTCCAAATTATCAAAGAGTTGGAAAAACTAGCCTGCAACACCTCACTAACCCCATCCCAAGAACTGTGCAACTCAATCTCTGCACATTTCAGGGACCACATTCTGAAATTCCAAGACCATTTGGACAAGCTAGGCAGAATTACAATCTCAGTGTAGCAATGGAAAGATCCACCTGTGAAACTTTTTCCTCTTTTTAATGCAGGAGTTGATCAGGCCAGTCATCGAAGCCACCCGGCAGGATTAAACTTGCCCTCCAAATAACTACATGGCCATAATAACCCAACAGACCAGCCCTGCCCTCCTTCCAATCACTTGCTAACTCATCAGAAGAACAAAGCATCTTCCAGCAAGTCTTGAGATAGCCACAGCTAACCCTATTGACCAGCAAATTGAAGCCTCTTCCCCAACACTTCTCTCACTCCAAAAATCCTTGAAAAAGTGCTCTATTTACAACTTCTGTATGCAACTTTGTGCATGGATTCAGACCTCGGAGGGGCCTGGAATCTACCTTCTCGTTTACATGGGACATAAAAGAAAACAATGCTAATGGAGAGATACCATGTGCACTCATCCTAGACATTTCTACGGCCTATGACACGATCAGCCGCAAATACCTGCTAACGAGGTTCTGGGACATTGGACTAGAGGGAATCATGCTACGCTGGATAAAATCTTTCCTTTTTGACAGGGCAAAGACTACCCACATAGCCCCCTTCGGGTCATGTAACAGCAATATCCTGCAGTGTATCGCCCCACTTTTCAGCATCTTTGATTCTCAACCTCTTTAATCAGCAGCCCAGGCTTCACATACTCCAACCACGTGGGCATTAATTAAATAACTTAGCAGATGGGGACACGAGGATTGGTTTTAGATTGGCTTTGTTCTTTTCTGGCTGCCCGTCAACAGATAGTCTCCATGGGACTGTCACGCTTTGATCCCTTTTCTGTACCGTTTGGAGTACCCAGGGGCTTAATCCCCTCACCTCATCATTAGGGGAGTTGACTGTGAAACATGAAGTTTGCATGCACCAACATGTTGACGATACAGAGCTTTACATACAAAATGTATGTGATGGTGACATGTCTTGGCAATTGTTTGCAGAATATTGAAGTTTGGTTGACTTCAAATCTTTTTTAGATTAAATCCAACTAAGAATACGCATTTGTTCTTTCACATTCTTACCTTATCACATTTTGTGGATAGGCTTGCTGAAGCAAACAGTTCAGCAGCCCCTTTGGAATGTGCTTGATTTGCGAGATCACTGGGTTTTCTTTTAGACTTTTGCCAATTCCTCATATTATATCACTGGTTAAATCTGCTCAGTACCATCTTTTTTCTTTAAGAACTGTGAAGGCTTTTCTTTCGGTTGTGCACGTTCGCTTGTTAGTGTAATCCTTGGTTTAATACTGAATTGATTTTTATATTTTCTGTTTAGTAGATCTTCCTCGATCTTCACTGTCTCAATAGAAAGCAGTCTTGCATGCCAGTGCCCAGTAAATTTGATTAAATTACTCCAATTCTAAAAAGTCTCCATTGGCTTTGGCTTAATTTTGGAATTTCTCTGAAACTAAAGTGTATTGTTTACAATACTATTAATATCCAGACACTTCCTTCCTTATCTAGCAAAGTAATGTTTATGGAGGTTCCTTAGGTCTCAAGTCGTGAATCTCTATGCCTTGAAATCCCTAGGATTAAACATTCAGCTTCAATGAAAGCATACTTCTCTGGTGCTGCCGTATCTTGCTAGAATGCTCTTCATCCTAAAATACATCTGATAACAGAGTAACAGAAATTTCAAAAAGCCTCCAATTCTTGCTGCTTACATGCTGCTATTATTTTTGAGTTTTCCTATTTATGGTCAATTTTTATGATTTCATTTTTTTCCTGTTTTATTTTTTAAATGTCTTGCATTTTGTATACCTTTTTATGTTTTACAGGACTCTGGTTAACTTGCTGCCCTGTTTGTGCTATATGCAATTTTTAAAATAAATGTGCATTTGCCCCCAATTCAACTACAATTAAACAAGACCTTGGCATCTGCATTTCACACCTTCACTAATGGGTGACACAAATCATGTAAAACCAAACTAAAACGAAAGTTTCTGATTTGCGCCACTAACACAACTGACACATGGATCAGATGGCCTAAAGAAATAGGAAAATGTTCACAACCAAGTGCAGCGATCGAAAACTTCTTGTTCCTCATGTTTCAGCACCATCACTCTTGAACCTGAAGTTAAAGCTATAGCTCTTTCCAACACTGAATCATTGTATGGGAGGATAGCTCAGAGGCACAACACCTTTGTCTTGGAAGCAAGACAACGCATAGCAACACAGGTTTGAATCCCAGTCTCACGCTTAGAAACTGGTCTCCGGTATTAAGCGCGTTATGAAAGAACAATTATATATATCACACTCGTGCTCTTGAGGCTCTGTTACACCAACAGCCTTTGCCTGGCCCATCTAAAACATTTGCTACAGTGCATACAAATGACATAATGTTGCACCTACAGTCCTCTTAGGACTGCAAGTATGGAAACAAATCACCCTGGATCTTCAAACACTACACCGGCTTTGTGTCGAATGCATGATATAATTCAAAACCCCCAATATCCCACTGTGTCTTCCCTGGTAGGACCCTGAAGTACATCCATTACAAACCTGTTTGCATGCTTTGCTCCACCAACAGGGTCTTGGCAGCAGTGCCACCATTGATCCAGAAATTCAAAGGCAGATTTTCCTCATGTCTCTCAATCAAGAATTTGCAAATCTCTCAAAGCTCACAACACCACAACAAGCTAGCACAACACCCTCAAAAGACTTTGCTAATCAGATATTTTAACCTACTTGCAATTTCATGCTGGAATTCAAAGACCCATTGGAAGAAAGTAGTCTAACCATCACAGACATGCAATTTCCAAAGGCCAGACCACTCTGCCACTAACAGGATCATAACCATAAAAAACATGACCCCAAAGAATAACCAGAGGATCAACCTCACAAACAAGCCAGAATAGAGAAGGGACCCATTTGGGTCAGCCTCGCCAATGCCTGCTCATAGCACTTAAACTAAGGATACCTTGGAGATCAGGCTACGTCTCCCCAACTTCCTCCCCCCATCCGGCTTAAGACATTGTCACCAACTCAAAATAATCATAAAATAGAACCCGAAGCAACTAAAACTCCTCATCCCAATAAAACAACTCGAAAGGACCTCTGACTACAACCCAACAGGCTGAAACCCTCCTTGTTCGGCCTACACTTAAAACTAAAAATGAGAGAACTTCCCCAAGGGCACAACCAGTCTGCCTTCCCCGGCTAATAGATTCATGCCTTCTAGCACCCTTACACTAAACACTCCTATCCCCACACACACGGTAGCTTTATGGCTGATCATACCACCCCCACCCTATCAACTTCGGCAAAGTCGCTTTACACTCCCTGGCTGGCCAAATCCTCAGCTACATTACTCCCCCCGCCCCAACTAGCAGATGTCCCAGTGTCCAAACACCATCATCTAATAGATCTTGTGTTTTCAACTCCAGATAAAACATTTGCTCACATGCCACTGCCTTAAATCGCATAGAACCATATTGGTACTCACAACTCTGGTTCTTCTGGCCTGCACAGAGGCTAGCACAGGAGCAACTAGCTGGTCCTGGAAGCAAGACCATGCAGCGTAACAGAGATTTGAATCCCTGATCCGTGCTTAGAAATCAAACTCTGGTACAATATTAGGTGTGTTATAAAAAAAACAATTACATTAAAATTACGCATGTGCAGCTTCCTCTACCCTGTTAACTGCACTCTGCTGCTGGTGTGCAGAACCACATACCAGAAGGCTGTCAAAAAATGTTAGGTATGTGCTACACAAGAGCATTTTACGTTGCAGGATTTTCTATATCTTTAAAAGACTAGCACCCAGCAGGAATAATATCTCCCTGGGATTTGAATGTAGTTTTGGCTATAATAATGGATACCTAGTTTGAGCCTTATCCTGCTCCTTCCATCATCACCTTTGGAAAAAGCATAAGAATGTACCACTTGCCAATAATCTTCATACATATTTAAACATTATTGTAACTTCGTTTTTCCTCCTCCCTTTGAATTTTGTAAAATGCTCCAAGACCCTCTAGGGTGAGTCAACACTGTATTATAGTTTAAATAAAATAAACACTCTGCCAGTGTCTCCCCTCCTGTCAACACTCCACCAAGGGTATCCCTACGCCCTCCCCCTAGACTCCCCACTCTCACAAAGCTCCACCAAGGACTTCCCAGGGCTCTTCTCCCCATTCCTGCATACCGAACGCTCTTCCCCCGGGTTACACTTTTTTACGCTTTGTACTCACACCACCCCGCCACTCAACACTTCACCCCATAATAACTACTCATCACTCACCTCCCCAAAAGGACTATCCTCACTTTTAGTACTCCACCCACAAAAACACTCAACTCTCCCCCTCAGAGGACTAAGCACTAGGGACCCCCCAACAGTTCAAGAGGGACTCCTTCCTACCCTACACAATTAGACACCCTCAACTTCTTTGATCTCCTGTTTGTCTAATATAAAAATCTGTGGTTGTTCTTATGTTCCCAAAATGCTCTTTGAAATTATACAAAGTAGCCAGCAACCACAATGGTGCTATTTATCTCCATCCACTTTCTTATCTGTGATTTATTTACAGAATGAGTTGCATTGTTTATATACTGCGTGAGACAAATATTTCTTTCTAGACATTTATTTACAAGCCAAAAAGAGATCTATTTACATTGTGCAGACTGGATACAAACAAGACCACTGATGCCATGCTGAGTGATCCCATTGTATCTTTGCATAGCCTATTAAAGTTCTCAGTATATTGTTTGGGGTAGTTGGCCCTGGCCTAAGCCTTCTGTCCCACCCTGCCCTCCAGGTAATAATTAACTGAACAGAAATGATCTGTTTAATTAGCCGACAAATCAGCTAAAAAATTAAGAACTTTTAGAAACATTTGTTGCGTTTCAGATGTGCTGTCTGCACGAAGAGCTCTCTTTTCAAGATAATACAACCTATTCAAAGATTTTTCTACATGGGAAATATGCAGCTACGAACCTACATTTGCTTTCATCAGAACTATAAATCTGCCCTGGCAAAGTATCAAGCTGATACTTTTACTTGCTGTTGACCAATAAAATGCACACTCTTCAAGGCACAAGGTTTGAAAGGTAGCTCTGCAAGTCAAGTCACAGTTCTTGAGATCTTATGTTCAGAAATGCCTGTTAAAAGTATAGCTGTTTGCTGATTTGTTGCGAAAAATGTGCTCTCAGTTTTGACCCATTATTGTAAAACTATTAACTCCCATACTCTCAGGGAATAGCTTGTTTAGCATCACTAGCCTACCCAGACTCATCCCAGCAACTCACAGAAGTGTTTAAACCACCCAGCCTCCTCCCCATTACTTCCACGATCTAACCTCACCAACCAATCTCAGACATCCATCAAGCACCACACTATCCAATCTACCACCAGCACCTACACCACCCACCCGCACCTCAGAACCCAACCTCATCACTCCAGCATCGTACCCCAGCAGCCCCACTGCCCAACATGATCTAGGTGCCTTACCTAACCACCCAAACAACCCCTAATGCCTCACTCAATTTCCACCAGGGCATTACTCCAGCACTCCCACAAGCTAACTTCCCCAGCACCCAACCAAACCCAAGCAAAGAAACCTCACCACCCAACATTACCACATCACTTTACCCTAGTGCCCCAAGGACCCAACCTCCTCATTCTTCATCGCACCAGAACCTCAAACCAGCACCCCAAAACCAAATCTCCCCGGAACTATACCGCAGTACCCTACCCCAGTGCTGCCATCTCCCAACCCTGACCCAGGCACCTCCACCACATTTTGTACAGTGTATCAAAATCTTTAAAATACTGTAGCAAAGCGCACATGAGATTTCCTTTAGGCCCACAACAATTTGTTTTCTGGGACTTGTATACTTACTTTGATGGAGAAAATAAAGCCAGAATCATTCTCTTTTTGCATAACCTGTTTCTACATCGCTTGTTTTAAAATATTATGTTGGTTTATAATGTGATGTGTTTACTTTCCAAATCAGACCTATCACACAGTGTTATTTCGGTTGACAAAAGTCATAAATGTACAAATAATTGCACCTAACTTTACAAGAAGAACTGGGATGGTGTGGTCAAGTGATGAAATTGCAGACTGTGCTCAAATCCCAGCTTTTTAACCACTTGATTAAAAAATATGGTACTGAGCAACTAATTTAGTCTGATTGCACCTAATCTGTCAAACTTGCCACTCCCTTAGTATTTAAGTTGTCAGCCCCTAGGCGTGATTAAGATCTCCAGGTATGCTCTTCAAATAAAGTCTCACTAATGATTGAACCGGGTATAACGTTGCTTCATATAGAATTACAATGACCAATAGTTTATTGTACAACACAAAGTAGTGTGTTTCTTTGCTCACTCACGGAAACACCACTTGAAAGCAATGGCCCTTTTCCGATACAAGTTTGTTCGTATGTGTATACCTTTTATTTTATTGAGCATTTGTTAGGCGCTTATACAACTGAATTGTTTCAAAGCGCCACAAGGCAAAATGGGAAGGGAACAAGGGAAAAATAACATTTGGCAAAAATAGTAAATACAGTTGTGGTCCTAATAGGCCTTGTGGCATTTAGACGTGCAAGTGCAGTTAGAAGTGAAGGAGATAGGCGGGGTGGGTGCATGGGATTGTGAAGTGCTGGAGGAGGGCCCGGGAGGGAAGTGCTAAGGGGAGCCAAGGAGGAGAACCTCAGGCTAAGTGTTGGTGCAGGTGACTTCCAAGAGTGGGATACAGAGCCCACAAGGGCAGTGCAGTCCAGTGGGGGGTTTGCTGGTATCGACGGGGAATAAGGATCTGAAAATCTATGTGTCGTGAGTATCAGGCCACCTGTCACAGCGGCAGTGGGGTGATTAGCAGGGAAGGGAAAGAGGTAGAGAACAGCAGAGTTTTGAGAGGGGCAGGGAAGCTGTTCCAAAGGGAGGCGCCAGCCGAGGAGAGAGTCCTGCCCCCCACTCTCTGCTTGGAGAAGCGTTTAACAGTCAAAGAGTTGGAGTTGGAGGAGCGAAGAGCTTAGGCAGGAGAGTATTTCGGGAGGGAACGTTGATAGCATGGTCCCAGGTCCCAGAAGACCTTTTGGATGATGCAGAGGGTCTTGAATTTGATCCGTGCAGCCACCTGGAGCAAGTGGAGAGATTCTAGGGCTGGAGAAATGCGGTCCCGGGGCTTGAGGCTAATGATAAGTCTTGCAGCCCTATTCTGGATTAGCTGGAGGGGGTGTATGGAGGAAAGGGGTAGGGAGGAAAGGGGGAGATTGCAGTAGTCCAGCCTGACCAGAGCTCTGGAGAGATTGAGCTTCTGGGGGAAGGTGACAAAGGGACGAATGCCTCTGAGGAGGTGGAGCTGGAAGTGGGACTTCTTAGTAAGCTCCCTAATATGAGGGATGAAGGAGAGAGCTCTATCGAAGATGACCCCGAGGTCTTTGGCCTCACAGGATGGTGGGGGGTAGCGGAAGATGCCCTCCTGGTATCTTCTAATGTATAATCACAATTGACTGACTATGGTATGTATACCTCCTTGTTGCTTCCCATCTGGAATCTTTACCCATGCTTGATCACTTGTACATATGTTGGTTGTTACTAATCTGAGCTCTGTGAATATGTTGGGGTAAAATATATGCCAATTTTTGAGACGGCTATTAACCTTAGCCTGTATGCCTTCTTCGTGGCTGGTATTGTTAAATGTGCCCTCCATCTATGGCAGCCGACAAGTATTGTCATTGTGGCCTGTTAGAGGGTATCAGGTAATATTATCCCCAACAATAATTTTTCTTCTTTGTATATTTATTTTCCTTTCATTTGTTTGGTTATTATGTGTAAAGTTTGTACTTGTGTACTAAACTATATCACATTAATAATAATAAATAAATAATTTTGCCATATATATGGTTGTGGGGTAAGGCCATAGGCTATATTAGTGGCGATAATGTATGGGGTTATTGGAACCAGGGGTTGCAGCGGTGTCCCCCTTCGCTATTAAAAAAATGATGGGGGTTGCGGGGTGTCCCCCGCAGATTCCATGGCTTAATATCGCCGCAAAAATATGGCGATATTTTTGTATGGTGATATTGTTGTGGGGATATTAACACATGGAACCCTGTTAGAGTTGTCCTTGAAATTCCATCGATTTATTATTCTGATTACAGCAAAAATCAGCAGGGTAAGACGACTTCAAGGTAATTCCCATGCTTATTTTGATCGATGCCAGGGCAATATGCCGAAATATGGGGTATCATTGCGACAAGGAGTGTCCAGTGGTGATCAGAGATTCTTAAATCCCTTTATTTCTTTGATTTGGAAGGGGCTGCAAATGTGTCTGTGCCACGGGCCCCATACTCCCTTCATCCTAAATTCATCAGGTACAGTTTACCATGATGCTCTTGAAGTAACCAACAAGTCCTCCCAAAATCATCCACACATCCTCAGGAACAATTCTGAAATGTTGCTGATGACTTTAAGAACATTATCCTCTTATCATTCACTCCTCAGTCACTGCTTGGCTAGCTGATCAGTCTGTGGGAGGGATGGGAGGGGGGGGACGCACTTTCCCACGCACCTGCATTCCAGCACAAATAATTTTTAGAAACACAGCTAAAGACGTGGTAGTGTAAATAATGATATGCAAACAGCACTTCAAGCACCTATAATGCGGAAATGCCACATATGCTAGTTCATTGCAAACAAAATGTTACTCTGTTTATGAAAAATGTAATGGAGTATGCAAAAAAGTGTTCAACGTTTGAAAAGCTTTAACAAAAAATGTTCATACTCGTAGCATAGGTCTTACTATCCTAATTCTAGGAACCCCGGCTATTCTAGGAGGATCTTAGTTGGCATACTAGCCCTTATTGTTCAAATGGAACCACCTTTGCTTTCGCACACCAGCATATAAATGTAATTTTGCTTGTAATTGAGAACCACTGATTTAATGACATTAGGAGAAAATATGGCTAAGTCATTACATGTGTTACCAGTACCATCACACCATAGATAAGAAACTCCTCTTGTACAAAATTCCTCTTCTACATGGTCCAAGTGGTTTCCATAATCAAGACTGGGTGATATACAATCGCGGTAGTGAATGGTATCTTCAAGAGTCGTATTGAGATGGGGGAGCCGTGGGATCTATAGGGGTTCAGGCAAAATCCTACATCATAAATTATTTAATGCACCCCTATGTGTAGGAGTGTGTACACGCTATATAAAGGATGGTAAAATGTGTGTTCTGAGCAAGCTGGGTAAAAGCTCTGTCATTTCATATTGTGGTTGTGTCAGTGAAAGCTACGAATTCTTCCAGTGGAAGCTACGAATTCTTCCAGTGGAGGACTCCAAATTTGTATTGAAGGGATGGGGGGTGGGAACCACCCAATTCAATAACATAGATTAGTGTACAGTTTTGAGTTTCGAAGAGCTCAACAGTAAATGCCTGCGACGCCAAAGGCAATAGCAAACAGGCAACCAAACTCCAGAAAGTTTCCATGTGCTCTCACAATGGGGTGCAAAGAAAGGGGGTATAAACTGAAGCATCTTTTTTTTCACCATTGTGCGAGCAACAGTATAATTTGCTCGCAGTAAAATAAAGGTATTTTAGACCCAGGCCCCAGAAAGCCTTGTGGACAATGCTTAGGGGTTTAAATGTAATCCTTGCATCCACAGGGAGCCAATGAAGGGATTTCAGAGCTGGAAATATACGATCCCAGGGCCAAGGACAAGTCTTGCAGTCCTGTTCTGGATAATGTGTAAAGGGCGGAGAGCGGAGGCAGGTAGATTGAGAAGGAGGCTGTTACAGTAGTCCAACCTAGAGAGAACCAGTGCTTGGGAGACAGTGAGCTTCTGGGGGAAGGAGAGGAAAGGCAGAATAACTCTGAGGAGGTGCAGTAGGAAGTTTTACTTTTTGGAGACATCAGAGATGGGGGCAGAGAAGGAAAGTGTGGAATCAAAGATGACACCAAGGTTCCTATCCTCGTAGGAGGAGGGCCAACGGAGGCCAGCCAGAGAGTGAGGGGAAAGGATGGTGAAGGTGTGCCGATGAGAAGGATCTCAGTCTTGTTGGCATATAGACAAAGATCATTGTCGGCACACCAATCTTGGATGGCAGTGAGGCAATCTGAGATGAGAGAAGGAGAGGAGGTGTCCGAGGGAAGCCTGAAAATTAGTTGAGTGTCATCAGCATAGCACTGGAAATTTGAGCAGAACATGGCAATGCAGCGGGCAAGAGTGGCCAGGTATTGGTTGAAAAGACAAGGCGAGAGGTTAGACCACTGGGGAACACCACAGGTAGAGAGGGAGATAGTTGATAGGCAGGACCCAAGTTGGACCTGGGAGGGTCGTTCAGAGAGAAAATGCAGTGGGCGAGAGTAGCAACACTTTCATGATTCCTCTGCCCATAATATATGCCTGCACTTCCTTTTGTAAAGTGCATATCCAAGCCTGTTCCCACAATCTCATCGATTGTCCCTTAACACATGTCGCTAAGCAGTTTTGTGCTTACCTAAATTGAACAGTCAATTTAGAATAAGACTAAATCGGGTTAAGCTAGAAATTAATTAAATATGGCAATACTTTCAATGTTTAGAAGTGTGCATAAATACTAATACATAGCAGGGTTGTCTCTCTTAGGAACTGTCTGTGCAGTTTGAGAAATGTTTTTATCATCTTTGAGAGCAATTCATACCCGAGCACGGCTATTTACAAACCACATGATTCATGCTATACAAACTCACTTATGTTAACCTCTGATAAATTGGCAGTGATCATTATTTTGTACACCTGGTTGTGCTGCTCTCTCTAGCAGGGCACTTATGAACTGGTAGCCCAGCACTTCAGCAGCTCCCGAAGGGGTGGCCGTGAAGGGGAGCCAGATGAGTTATACTGGAGTGGCAAGTTCACCCCCAACCTTGAAACGCCAGTTACTGTAGTTGGTGTCGCTTGATGTCGTGGGGCTTTGCCCATACTTGGTTACCATAAATGCCAAACCAACAATACAAAATTGCCTTCAGCAGTGACAACATGGAATGTTTTAAGTATGGAAATCCATGTTGCATGTCCATGCTAGATAACTATTAAGGATAGGTCTCTAATAAACACCGGCCACAAATGCTGTTTAAGTAATGCTTGTCCCAAGCAATACATTGCAAAGTTCAGCACAGAGCAGATGTTTTGAGGGTTACTTGTCACTATTTTACGATGAGCAAAGCATGAATGAGCACACCCCATCCATATATTGTACTTTGGTCATTATTGCTGTTTGCTTGCTAAATTCTCGGCTAACATGCCTTTGCTCCATGGCCTGACTCTGCACAGAGTACCGTTATCCCGAGTATGGTTTGCGCTATACACATTTTTAATAAACTGCTGCTTTACTGAACTTGTCCTACAATTTAGTGCATCTGATTTTCTTTAGCTTCTGTTAACATGCACCATGATCGTAGATCGAAACATAAAGTAAAGCCATAAATAGGTTCTATAGTGAATACAAATCATCATCAAAGAAACGAATGGGAGTCCTAGTTTACAAGTTCAGAGTTAAAAGGGGAAACAACAATATAGTCTATAGTACTTAAATCTTTGAAATGAAAGATGTCTGGTATGGAACTGGATCATTGTGACTTAGAAGGTGGTTGGATATGAGACGAGCAATAGTAATTTGTACTTCTTGGGGTTAGGGTTACCAAACAAAGCACATTTATTCAGGAAGGATAACTAAGCTGCTAATTGGGAGGAACAATCTTAAAACTTGCAGGACGCTGCGCCCAGGGGAGGGAACTGTGGTGTACTGTTAATTGTGTCTCCATCGTGCCTCCTGGTTGGCATCTGATGTGCAGGAAGACACTTCAATGCTGAACTATTGTTAGCTGAGAGCAAAGCGATTATTCCAGGGCTCAGCCCACTAATCCAACGTCCTACCACAAGCCTCTGTTCTGATTTGAATCATTTGAATTCCAAATCATAGATATCAGCCTTTTTATGACCCATTTTGCTCGTACAGTCCAGTTTTTCCGAGTTATTTTTTTTAGAGTGGTTTGGGGGCGAGGGGGGTGTCATCACCATTTACATTTCACATTCATTTCGACTAATCTCGCATGCAAAATATTGTAATTGCGAATTTAGTGTGATGTTAAGCTGCATGGTTCTTCAATAAAACGTGTATTAGTTATTCGTGGTTGTTTTAATAGCCACCACATTTGTTTGAGATTGCACAACAATCACTTTGCTTGTCACCCTAAACCTTGTGTGTTACTTGCAACCTGGAGGATTCAGTGTGACAAACTTTACGTTCAGTGGACCTGCTGTTCAGTGATTATTCCAGCTGTTCTTTTTTGAAGTTTTGGGCAGGCTACAATGCACATAGATGTTCGCCTCACCAGGAGGGTGTGATTTAGTGGAACTTTCCACAGCTAAGCCCTCCAGCCGCATTCCACATCATGAGGGAATGAGGGATGGTGTGGGGGTGGAGATAGAGCGAGGGCGACCCAGAGATACTGCGGTAGTCCGGACCTTCACAGGTAAGGCTGCAAGCTGCATTCCAGATCATGATTGAAAGACATTTCTTAGACGGTTTCAGGAAAGCAGCATTGCAAATTCCAGAATTGCTTAAAGTAATACTAAGCTGAATGGAGCCTTTATTTTGCAAACTTTGTTATTAATCTCATAGTTTAGGCTGGCCTATTTTCTGTGCCCTTTTGACTAATGTTTCTAATGGAGAGGGTTGTTTAATTGCACGTTTCTTCTAATCAGGCCTTCATTGCTTAACGACATTCTATATGTTTGACATGTCTTCTTTTCTTTATCCTTTTTCTGTTTGCAGCGGATCCAAATGACTTCTATATTGTGGAACCCTTACAGTTTTCTCCAGAAAAAAAGGTGCGTTTTTGTTCACCATGTTTCTGTTGCGTGTTAAACGCTTGGTGTGAGCTTCATTTCAGTTGGGCCTATCCATGTGGCTCGTAAATTTCTTTCATATAGTGGAGTGAAAATGGGGGCAGACATAATAGCTTTTCCTTGCAGGGTTCTAAAATAGAATTTAAATTATTTTCATAGACTATGTAGGCCATTTTAGTATGGTCACTAAACAACTGAACATTATGTTAAATTAGGCCAAACTAAGATTTGTGGAAAATTAGTGTCTTCCAATTCAAAGTTCTCCAACGCACTTCTGTGTGTAAACACATATAAAACAAGGCTGTATGCGTTTACATTGCTGTAAGAAATACCTTCTAGAGTATTTCGAAAAATAAATTATTTATTTTTCACAAGCACTGTTATGCGTTTTCTTCACTAATTATCTTGGTGAGCCCACTCTGTACATCCAGAGCTCCCTGGGCCCAGACTCTGCCACAGGAAGCGGCTGTTCCCGTCTAGGTCGCTGTCCCACCATTTCTGCTTTTGCTTGCCCCTAGCCTTCATCCTTCAAGATGTCTGCCTAGGCGGTTTGGGGCGAGCGCTATATCCTCTGCAAGCCTTCATGGTGCTCCATCCCTTGTCCCAGACATACCATTTGCAAGTTGTTGGGCCAAGCAAGGCCTGTTTGACCATGCCTCTGGCTCTTGACTTGTTTGAGCAGACTTGTCCTCGTGATTATCCGTGTCCCTAACCAGATGCTGGTTGCTCTGCTTTGACGGGCCCCCTTGTGAGTATCTCTCCTTTTGCTACTCTCTCTCTCCCCTGTGCTCCCAACTCTCACTTCCTCTCACTGTTTCCTTGCATTACAGTGCTTTCGCTGGTTTCTTTGCTTACTTGCACACTTGCTGAATCTTGTGTATAGATCCACCCCTATGTTGTTCGCACTATTAACCCCAATTTTCATTGACTTACCAGCTTTCTTTCCCCAGGCCTACTCTGCGTTCCTCTTCCCTCCTGATCCCACCCACTCCTCTTCTTCTTACTCGACTCTCCTCCCTCAGCCATCTGGTGCTCACCTATTGAGCCCTTTATGCTCGATAGACGCCTGTCCCCTGCCTGATGGCCCTGCTGTCAAATGCCTAAATCCTACCTGGACCACTGATCCCGCCTTCCCTACTTCTGCTACTAAGCACCTTCTCGTCCTTTGGTATCACACGTGACTTTGTCAGTTGTGAAGCTCTGACCCTGATTGTATGTGTATATGCATATATGTATATATAGGATCTGGGTTGTTTGACCGAAGTGTAATTATTTGCAGCTGAATTGACCGTAGTCTACTTCGCTGCGAATAGATTTGCCCTTCTGCCAAACAACCCAAAATGTACATTTCACCACCCGCTTCTCCTCCCCTACTTACCTGCTTGCGCACTGCCGCTTCCCATTCAACCGTGCGGCGTAAGATCCGTTGCTCTAATGTGGGTGGGATCAGACGCTGCAGGGTCCCTTTTTTCTTTTTTTTTGTTTTTTTTGTTTTGATCGGTCCCCCGCCTCCAATTTTGAAGAAACCGGGGGCAACCCCCAAGCCCAAAAATACCAAACATGAGGAGTGGGGGACACACCCCCGCAATCTCTGCTCCACATGTTTGGTATTTTAAAAAATTGATTGAATGGTACTGGCTGAAATCGTTCAAATTGTACCATTCGATTGATTTTTATCAGTCAAAATGGGTAGTCGCCTATGTATGTACAGTGCCATAGGAGTCTTTGTCCCATTCATTTTCCTCCACACTTCTGGTAAACCATTCCCGGCAATGTGATGCAGGCAGAGCTTAATGCAGAGCAGCAATAGAAATAGAAGTAGGCTGGGCACTAGTGTGTAAGCATGCACAGCACCTTCAGGACCTTCCATGTGCTTGCTCCCTGCCCCAACGGTTAGCCCTTTTTGCCACATGCACTGGACACAAGCTTCATCAGAGCAGTGATACCTTGCTGCACAGCTAGTATTTTCTTTTTCCAGCCTATGCCCAGAGAAAGATATGAATCCTGCAGCAGACCATATACCATTTTCTGGCAATGACCACACCTGAAATGAGTGCTTTTTGGGGATTTGGGTTTTGTTCGTGTACGCGTGTGAACTGCCGAAATGTAATTGCTCGAAGATACCGTTTGTATGTACATAATAATACAGTAAATGAACAATAAAGGTTACCGCAGAAGCTGGACGATGGCTGCTGGAGATGCTAGAACTTTGGGGCTTTGCCTGTGGTCCGGCAGTCATCTGCTTCTCGTCCTGGTAATTCTATGCTGCTTTTCTGCAGGCCGGGGTTCCAGAGAGCAGGTGAGAAAAGGCACTGCGGAGAGTAACTTCAATGCAGGGTATTGTTCTGAGGCCGCTTTATCCCACTATTACAAGGAAGAATAAGCTTACTCTGTTCCCTATGTCAGCAGCTAACACACATCACCCAAAAACACATAATCCAACACAAAACAACACTGTCTGGGCAATTTTTAACGTGAGGTTGCTGCATTTGTTGATAATTGCCCAACAAATGGCTTTGCATTGTCTTTTCATCGATTTACGAGACAAGGCGAAGGGAAGTGTTTCATGTTAATTGAAGCATCACAATTTACATACCGTGAAACGATCAAATAGATGCACCCATTCAGATCGAAGTAGCGCCAGCTCACAAGAGGTGCTCACCTGATGCCACTTAGGTCACGAGGGCACTATGCTATTGCTGTCAGCGCGGGAAGCTGGCAGCCAACAGCTGGTTCCTCTGTTTGCTGGTGGAGTAATGATGGTCTCAGTATGCGGTCAGGACCGGAATATGAGGAAGCAGCTACTGTCATTGCTCAAGCAGGAGCAAGCATGTGATTGGTAATATTGTTTAAAAAGGCCATTTGTATGTTGAGCAAAACGGTAAGAAGGTAAAAAGGTACAGGGGAAATTCGATCAGATGTCATATGCGATCAAATAAATTCAAACATATTGGGCCTCATTACGACCCCGGCGCTCAAAACCATGGTGCTATTAGCACCATGGTCCATGCCGGGGTCCGCCATGGTGAATGGCGGAATTACCGCCCCATTCCAAGGTTGGCGGGCCGGTAATTCCCCATTCACCATGGGCCCTTCCCCATTCCCATTTTTGCCCAGTTAGGGCTCAATGGGAATGGGGAAGGCGCTAAGTACGGTGCTGCAAATTGCGGCACCGTACTTAGCACCAAGGTCCCTTTGCGGCACCCTACTTTAACGCCTGCTAAAAGCAGGCGTTAAGGTCGGGTCCCGCAAAGGGAACTCGTAATCGGGCGTTAAGGGTTTAACGGCGCCGACACCTTTTACGGTGCCGTTAAACCCTTAACGCCAGGGTCGTAATGAGGCCCATTGGGTAATTCGCTTTTTGGGTCACATGCTTGGTTGCAGGCTTTATGTGAAGTCACGTTGACATCATATGAAGAGGTGGGAAGAGTACTTCAAAGCTTTCCCTCCTCAGAACATTGACAAGGTAAATTGGGTCCTTAATTCACAGGCACCCTGGCAGGCAGGCATGTTTCCCACTCGCCACCCAGTTGAGAGGGATTTGTTTTATTCCTTGAACCATTGCAAAGCAATACTCACCGTGGCCTGCACTGGGGTTCGTGCTGGGCCTTACTGCAGTTGTTAGTCAGGGTTGAGGGTGTCAATCATCTGGACTCATGATGGGGGGGGCTCAGTCTTCCTCCCACCTGCCTCACAACCAATAACCACTCAGGCACATGTTGGGTTCAGAGGGCTCCTCAGGACCTTTTCCGTTTTGCACACCGACAGTTGTTAAGACCTTGGAGGGCTCTTCAAAGACCTTGTATAAACCCCTGGGAAACATGGCTGAAGATCAGTGAAGACTTTCCGAGTGTGGGATGTTGGATGTTTTGGCTCCGTCCCAGGTGGTTCATCGATCCTCAAGTAATGTCTACTCTGCATCATCCAGCAAGCAGAAATTGAGTTTGCCAAAAACGGCGATTGGAAACATTTCCCATTCCCCAATCATTGCAGGCTTTCTGGATTTTTAGCGGAGTGTCCTGTCTGTCAGAGAGTGCCATCCTGTACAGTGGCTTCTCACCCACAATGGAGTCGATCTCTCCGCTTTGAAGGCCATACATCCCAGCCTTCCCTAATTTCCCTTTTGTTTGGGATGCCTGAGCCTTCAACTTCGAGGTGCAAGTCTAGTATGGGACCCATTCCAGCCCACCAGGGCTAACGCACCGCTAAAGTATTCGGCTTTACTACCAAAGTTCAGAACCTTTATGACTTCCCTCTGAGATGAATGAATTTGTGAAGGGGATTGTTTGGGAAGACCATAGGGGGGGTCTGCTGCTGCTACTCTTCAAATGCCTGCTCTTACACCTCTCCAGCCGTCTCTTCCTGACCTACATATGTCAAGCCGCCATCTTCTCCATGAGTCTGGTAACATGGCTCAGCGGGTTAAACGTTTGTTGCTGTGATCTGTTTGATATGCAGGTCGCAGGTTCGATCCCCAGTAAGACCAACTCAGCCTTTCATCCTTCGAAGGTCGATAAATTAGTACCAATTTCGATTGGGTAATAATAGTAATGTATGTAAATATGTCCCGTGTAAAGCACTTGAGATTAAATCGATAGATAAAAACAAATTATTATAGTCAAATATTATCTATAGGAAAGAACCAGTTCCAGTGGACCACCCTGCTGATCTTGAAGGACCTGCTGTTCAGTTATTTTGAAAGTATTCCAGCAGTTATTTTTTGAAGTTTTGGGCAGGCTAAGATCTTGATGTGGATGACCAGGATGATCCCTAGGTCTCATCCATCAGATCATTCAACAAAAGGGGCCTGTTTGTAATGGAATATATTCAGTTGGAGGTTCTGTTAACCCCTCTTATATAGTTGGGCATCCTAGCTCCTGTTCTGGTGCCTAATCGGGACAGATTAGACATTGTGTAATTGTCATGATATATTTAATTTATTCGACATAAGTCATAAAATGCAAGAAAGATACATAAAAGTAATTCATCACACCGCACATTGTCCGATAAAAAGTTGAGACACATCATAAATTACTGAAGTCATATTAAAAATTAAACATCATTCATTGTGCACAATATTAACACATCAAGGATAAAGTGCAATAGATAAATTGGGCAGATGATGGTGAATATTAGATATGATTATTGCAGACAATCAGGCTAAGCTAATTCAAATGTACTTATTCCTGCAGAGGCATGCCCTGTGTACATATGCTGCCACATTAATGAACATTAATGAAAGTCGATTCATACCTTGCTGTTTTGCATAATAAAGCTTCATTAATAGTTCAGACACCATGTCAAACAAGAATCGGTTTCACATATAACATTATCAAGTATCGATATTTGGCACACAAGAACAGAAAATGATGCACTATTTCCACGGTTTCAGACCAGTGTGGACATCGATCTGAATCCTCAGTGTTACATTGTTTTTTTACTGAACCAGCCAGCAAAGTTGCCAATCTAACGTACAATGATCGTAAATATTGCAGTTGTAGGATATCCAAGTATACTGCATAGCAGATTTCTTGTTTTAACGCCCATTACATCTGTGCAGGCTCAGAATTCTGTTGTTGCGTTATCATTTGATTATAAATATAGTTTGTAGGCTTTTTTCACCAAATGTTAGATGTATTATTTATCCATGTAGGTTCATCCCGCAAATCACCCAGATCCAAACAGAAAAGAATCGATTTGATATGCAGGCACCACTGGAGTGATCTCCGCCAACTTGGGAGAGGACATCTGAGAGTACCTCTCGTTTGGCGAGCGCTGGTGACGACTTAGACATTGCCTTAAAGTTGGCCATCCTGAAGGAGGCACACAATCTGGGAAGGCCCACAACATGTACCAGCTACCAACAAGCATTTAGATATTATGGTCAGGCAAATGTCCAAGTAGATATTCTGCTCAAGCTCCAAACCAGAACCTCACTCAACTGTGGTTCCAGCAGCCCTGGCCCAGGACAGACCACATTAACCTTCCTCCTCCGCACACACTTCACTGACTCCAGTAAGAATAGAAGAAAGGGATCTTGCTGACTTGGACAGAAAGGTTTATCTTAATAACTCCATGGATCTTTGGCAGGCAAATGTTGATGAAGGAATGTCAGCTTGCAGAGTTCAACCTCGAAGAATTTGGGAAATTTCACTAGTGACTAATCACAAGACAGCAAGGATCAATTTGTGACCGGTTTGCTTGAAGCCAGGGTTCTTTCTCACGACTTGTTGGAGTCAGCGGTTGGCTATGTGGGCACAGCTGTCAGAGACATGTGCCTTGTTCTTGATTTGAGAAGGTTGGTGTTTTCAAAAGGAATGAAACCTATGAAGCCCAAGACAAAGTGATAAGTCTACCTTCCTCTGGGCTCCCATCTTTTCCAGCCGATCACAGATGAGCTGACTAAAGAAAAGTGAATAATATCATGGAAAAGTCTTTGCTGACTAAAGCGAAGCCCTCATCCAAATGTTACTCTCAAAAGAAATAAAAGGAAGCAGGACTGCCCAGGGGTTAAGAGCCTTCAAAGCCGGGCCCAAATATAGGCACATACAAGAAGATGCCTCTTACGAGTTGCCATTAAAATGGCAAAGACAATATTAAGAGTTTAACACCCCTACTTGACTGAGGAAAAAATACTGCCAGATGGGCATCTGGAGGAAACTAAGAGCTTCGTCAGCGGTTTTAAATGTTAAAGCCACATTGAATAACGACAAAGTAGCAATCTTTAAGGCAAAGTATACATTTCTGCATAGGAAAATCCAAACTTCTGGCAAACGGAGAATATTTTCCCACCATTTGTAATTTTATCCAGGCCAGCTGTATATTAACAGCCATGGCATCATCAAAAACCCAAGCCAATGTTTTTAATGCATTTTTCATTCACAAGATTAAATCATTAAAAGATATGATTGAACAGAACTTAGCCCAAGATATACTAAATGTCAACGCAGTGGCACAGGCGTCTTACACCATGCCTGATGCAAAGGCTCCACAGAAATTGTCCATTTGCAGGCCTTCCTTGGCTAG
This sequence comes from Ambystoma mexicanum, assembly GCF_040938575.1. Taxonomy (NCBI): domain Eukaryota; kingdom Metazoa; phylum Chordata; class Amphibia; order Caudata; family Ambystomatidae; genus Ambystoma; species Ambystoma mexicanum. The sequence goes on along the minus strand of NC_090922.1, from coordinate 628,702,171 downwards.
GAAAAATCCCGGATAGGGTGGTCACCACTCATTTACAAGAACACGTAGAAAAAATTGCACTATTGGACTCATCAGTTTCAACTCGGATATAGAACAGAGAAGGCCCGATGGCAGTTTGGGGAAAGCTAAAAGGATTATCAGACACAGGAGAACTATCTATTTTGGTGATGCTAGATTTATCTGCAGCATTTGGTACTGTTTCGGGATTTAGACTAATCTTCAATGTCCCGAAAGTGACCCCCAATTTCAACTTTGCGTCATTCTCTACACTGTCTCTCGGTTAAGGATAGAATTGATTTTTTAAGATCCTTTGTTTGGTTTACAAGTGTCTACATAATCTTGCCCCCTCATACCTTGCTGAGAAGCTGACCTGGAACAAACCCAACCGAACGTTGCATACGGTGGATAAGCTGCCAGGGGAGACAGACGCTTCTCAGTATATGGTCCTAGAATGTGGAACACTCTACCTTTACAGATTAGGAACCTGAAAGAGCTTATACAGTTCCGCAAAAATCTAAAGACAAATCTGTTTAAATACTCCACTGATCAGTTTCTCTTGGACTATTTAGTATTCTCGTTGGTAATTTGAGGCCTACATTAACATCTACACCCAGATGCAGTTAGGTCTGCCCAGTCTTGCGCTTTATAAATATTTCAAATCAAATCCTCTTTCCTTTTTTACCACACTCCTCTCCCTCAACATCTGTCATCGAACCTACAGGGAGAGATCTTCAAATTGCTTTCGTTGAATTCGATGAGGCTGTCCCAGTCTTAGTTTTCCGAAGTATGCGTTTCTTTACGATTTCAAAGAATGAAAGTGGGAGGTGGGAAGGGCAGTGGGGGGAGGAGATGATTTTGAACCTCAACATTTTCCTGTATTTAGAGAATTTAAAAATGGTTAACCGACCTATCCATGAAGGGAATTGGATCTGTGCTCTCAATCTGCTGGATGCTTACATGCACAAACTCATTTGGGCCCCACATCATAAATATTTGCAATTTGCTTTGGGGTGGTCAGGTCTTCCAGTTCATGTTTTTTCCATTTGTTCTCAATGTAGCCCTAATGTGTTTTCACAAAGGTTGTAGCCAAAGCGATGGACTTTCTAAGACTGAGAGGGGTTTCACACGCATTATTTGGAGGACTGGCTAATTCAGGCATCCTCTCCAGAAGGTGTTCGGTATGCCTTTCAGGTGACGTTTCCTTTTCGTGGCTTATCTTGGTACACATCAATAAATGTGAAGTCCTTTTTTATATGCATAGAATACAGCATATTGGCTTCATTTGGGACATTTTGCATGGACCTAGGACTTAAGACCTCTGTGCTATGGTGCTGGCTGCTTCTCAGGTTCAAGTGGTCACTTTTAAGAGGCTTCTTGGCACCCTGTATTTCAGCGGTTCCCCTTGCCAGACTGCACATTTGGAAGAGACAACTTCAGTTTATGGCACACTGGGCTCAGGACTCCATTCCTGAGTGTGATGGTCCCAGTATTGGACAGGTTCAAGCAGATTAATGCTGGTAGATGAACCCTTTGAATCTAACCGAGGGGATGCTGGGACCGTTGTATCTGTCCACATGAACAACCTGCCTCAGGATGTGGAGCCACCTATAAAGGTCTGCGTATTCACGATCTGTGCAGTGCCCTTCGTTGGGGGACCACATCAACTTTCTGGAATTGAAGGTAACTTTCCTTCCATAAAGGGCAGCAGAGGGGATCCTGATGGACAACACTAGTGCCATTTATTATCCCAACAAGATGCGATGCACCAGATTACCGTTCCTGTGCCACCTGGTGGTGTCAATCTGGAACTAGTGCATTTCCCTGCTGGCTGCCCACCTAGAAGGAGATCTTTAAAACGAATTAGACGAACGTTGCAGGAGGAAGCAAGCACCTCAGGAGTGGTAGTTCTGAAGAAATGCTGCAGCACATCTTCAGCAAATGGAGACTCCTAAATGTGGGCCTCTTTGTGACAAAAGCCAACAAGTAATGCATCAGGTTTGTACATCTGGGATGGCTGGGTCGGGGCTCTTTAGTAGATTTGTTTCTCCCCCAGTGTTTGGGTTGCTTTCTGTATGCATTCCCTCCCACTTACTCTCCTGTGCAAAGTGGGTGAGCAATCTGAGGAGGCACTCCCTTTGCCTCCTGATTCTGATGGCGCCTCAGTGGCTGAACAATATATAGATATTCAATATTATTCATCTGTCTGTGGTACAATGCACACCTCTCCCAACCTTGCCACGCACTCTGTGTGTTTAAGGTCGTGCTGAGGGTCGTGGGGGGTTTAACTGGTCGCTTGTAGACACTTCAACGCTTTCCTTAACTTGCTTATTTTTGGCTGATATTTGTAATCTGCGGAAACATGTATTGAATTATCTACTTAAAATTCATTTATAGATTTTAACACTTTTTTATACTTTTTATTAAACGTTCTTAGCATATTTGCATGTTTGTTTATTTGATTGTACTTTTTTACATTGCACAAGCTTAGGGCTCCAATCTCCATCGGCACTCGCCGTATGCGCATTTGTGATGTCATTAGCAGGCACTACAGGCCTTAAATGTTTTTTGCTTAGTGGGATTAAGGGTTATTCTAGTTAGTTGCACGGTTTAGTCGATGCTATGCCTTTACTTTACTACGACAGCTCCACCCTTTCTGAACTAAATAACAATTTCGAAGGGATTGTGTCCTCCGACGTATTCCTTATCTTTGATAATACGTTTCCAGCTTGCTCGCCTCGGAAATCTTTTCTGCAGAGGGCGCTGTGCGTCGACGTCACTCGACGGCCACCGTATGGGTGCCGACGTCACCATGCCCATAAATAGCCACGTGCTGCGTCCGTTGCTCAGTTCCGTTTTTCCGCGCTTCGTGGGGCCTCGGTACGTCGTTGCTCAGTTCAGTCAGGTTTACTATCTATTTCGACTCGAATATTCCTTATCGTTCTCGATGGCTTCTTCATCAGAACTGACGACGCCGCGATCCGGCTTCAAGAAATGTCGAGGCTGCGGTAAAAAAATGTCAATAACGGATCCACACAGGGTCTGTTTATGGTGCTTAGGGTCCGAGCACCATTGTTCAGAGTGTGAGGACTGCATGTCCATGACGGCGAAAGCCCTGAAGGAGCGAAAGGGGAAGCTCGAGAGAGAGGTAAGTCAGCCAAATCCTCCTCGAAGGTTTCGTTGGCTGAGTCGAGGCCTTCATCTCCTCGCTGTCGAAAACATTCCCATTCTAGATCTCGAAGCAGCTCCCACCATTCGTCGAGATCTAGACACTCAAAAAAGAAACGTCGAAGGTCCCATTCCTCGTCATCTTCTGTGTCCCCAGAAAGAGTCTCCTGTCCCACCAAACACTGTTCTCAAGCTGAGTGGGAGGAATTCAGAAAGAAAATGTTAAGCGTCTTCGAGAACACAGCCTCGACCCCCTCGAAGACAGCTGAGGGTGATACCCCGGGTGAAAAACCTAAAAAATCAAAGTGCTGCGAGTCGCAGCACCTGGCGAAACATTCCACACGAGAGCGCCATGAGCCATCGGGTAAGAAGGCACCGTCTTCGACGCCGTCGTCGAGGATTCTTTCGCCGTCGTCGAAGATTCCTTCGACGCACGGATCGACGCCGTTGTCAAAAGGTTCCTCGACGCATCGGTTGATCGACTCAACGCCATCGTCGACGCCGATGAAAGAGAGGGCCAAGGCTCCACAGCCAACGGTGATTTCAAGGGCCTCCGGCACGACGCCGTCGTCGATGCCCTCGAGTAGGATCCCGATCCTCTCGAGTTCTTCGAGACCCCTTCCAGTTTTATCGACGCCGTTTTCGGCGCCTTCGAAGCCTGTTACATCGGCGTCTACGACATCGACCTTTTCTCGTCCAATAACGATGAGTTTGGCTCCTTCGGCCCTAGAAATGGGTTTTACTCCATTTCAGAGGTCAGAATACCCTGGTCTTTCTTCAATTTATGAAGAAGGGGAAGATTCTGACCAGGAAACATTTGGATTACAGAGAACCACACTGCCTACTGCAGAGGATTTCACCTCTGAGGAAAGAAGGCTGAAGGAACTACAGGAGTCACTTCATGAGGCAAGTGGGCTGGACACTTCCCCAGAAGTGGAATTTGTAAAGCCAGACCCAGGGGAACATGCCGAAACACCATATAGAACCCTGATGGCAAGAATAATTGAGTTTATGGGTTGGTCTGCGCCTTCACCTGTTTTCCAACAGGATGATCTAACAGATATATTGGACAAAGGCCCACAGGAGGACCCGGTGGTCCCCTTCCATGCAGCCCTACAAAGAAAAATTGCATCTAATTGGGAAACTCCCGAAGTTATCCCTGCAGTCAATAAAAGATTGTCGACAAAGTATAGGGTAGCGGCTGCTGACCCTGAATACCTGTCAAAACACCCGACCCCAGAGAGCCTGGTGGTTCAAGCGGCAACTTCATCCAGCAGTAGGACTGCTTCCCCTACTGTCCCACAGGATAGGGATGACAAGAGGTACGACTCTATGGCAAAGAAAGTCTTCTCTGCCTGTAGTATGGCGTTGAAGTCCATCAACGCTACCTGTACGCTCGCCAGGTTCAGTCACACACTATGGGAGTGTGCTTCATCAGCGGCTGACTGCATACCCGAAGGAGAGGAAAAGGAAGCCTTCCTTAACATCATTAAAGATGGAAAGATGCCATGTGCGAATCACTTCAAACGGGCATCGATTCCGCTGACAGTATCAGCAGGGCATGGCGGCAAGTACAACAATCCGCAGGCATGCCTGGTTGCGAAAGTCGGGCTTTGCCCCTGATGTCCAGGCCAGACTTTTGAATATGCCCTTTGACGGCTCTTCATTATTCGGGAAAAAGGCTGATGACAGTCTGGAAAAGTTACAGACTTCTAAAGCAGCAGCAAAATCCTTAGGAGCTGCTATCCGCCAAACTCCTTTTCGCCCCTCAGGAACCTCTGGGAGAGGAAAGTCCTTTCGCTATTATTCCTCATTCGGGAACGGCAGAGGACAGCTGGCTCAAAGAGGCCAAAGGAGATCCACCCGAGGTGGTAAAGTACTGAGACCGCAGCAGCAGCAGGTGCCTCTTTACCCTCGGCATCTGCATCAGCCGCCCCCAAACCACTCTGAGGCCTTCACACACAAGACACCTGTAGGGGGCAGGTTAACTCGCCATCTGACGGAATGGCAGGCTATAACGTCAGATGCTTGGGCATTGGAGACAGTTGCCCAAGGTTACTGCCTACCCTTTCTACACATCCCTCAGATTCATCCACCGGGGAACAGCTCCCTAAAAGTTCCAGATCCGCTCCTCTTGCAGGAAATTATGGACCTGCTAGAGAAAGGTGCCATAGAACCGGTACCTGTAGCGGACAGGAACAAGGGCTGGTACTCCCCCCTACTTTCTCATACCAAAGAAGGACGGAGGACTGAGACCCATCCTGGACTTACGAGAATTGAAGAAGTTCCTCTGGCTAGGATCAGGCAAGCAGACCAACTGGGACTACCCATAACAAAACAAACCATCTCCAGGTGGATTATTTTGGCCATCCTGGAATGTTATAGGCTAGCAGGGAAAGAGCCACCCCAAAATCTCAGGGCTCATTCAAGCAGGAGTATCGCAGCCTCTTCGGCTTTCCAGAGAGGGGTACCGGTCCGGGACAAATGTGCGGCTGCCACATGGTCATCCGCACATACATTCACAAAATTTTACAATCTGGATTCCTCCACTGCTCAAGAGACCAGATTTGGCAAGGCCGTATTACATTTGGTCCATCCCTAAAGGGATACATAACACTATCACTCGCTCCTCCAATTACATACCACTGCTATGGGAGTCTATCAAAGATAAGGAATACGTTGGAGGACACAATCCCTTCCAAGAACAAGTTACTTCTTACCTGGTAACATTCTTTCGACGGGATGTTCCTCCGACGTATTCCTTATCGCCCCTCCCATCCATCCCCGCAGTGATAACTTCCCTTGTGGTTGCAGCTTTCGCTCCTTCAAGGTTACTAACCGATTCAGGCATGTCTTTTCTTATGCTACAAAACAGAACTGAGCAACGGACGCAGCGCGTGGCTATTTATGGGCATGGTGACGTCCGCGCCAATACGGTGGCTGTCGAGGGACATCCCGTCGAAAGAACGTTACCAGGTAAGAAGTAACTTGTTCTTTGGCCATCTTAAACCTCGAGCGCTACATAAATAGTGTGAACTAGGGTTAGAAAATAGTGGTCACGCTAATCCCTGTGAACCATCATTTTTACAAATTAACACACTCAAAGCCGCCTTGTTAAATGTTAGGTCTGTGGTTGCCCGCTCAAATGAAATACATGATTTTATTGAGGAAAATTATCTTGATATTTTTTTTATTGCTGATACATGGCTTAATGACACTTCACAGGCTTAATTGCGTTGCTTTGTAGCAGAATGTAATGTTTTAACCATGTCACGAAGAAAAGTGAAGGTATAGCTGTAATTTTTAGATCTCCTTCCAGTTTAGTAAAGCCCTAGAACTTTATTTATTTAAATAAAGTAATGCAGAGGAGCATAAATATCTGACGCTGCCTGGTCTTTTAGTTGAGTTGCTCACTTAATGTGCACTGTAACATCTGCACCTTGATACAGTTAAGTCCATCTAGCGCCCCATTAAAAAAAACTATGGACAACATAAAATCTTGGGAGGTGGGGTTAATTCTTTGCCTATCCCCTCAGCTGCTATCCTTGGCAGCTTGAAACACGAGGACTCATTTTTTGACTCTATAGATCTGGACATTTTATTTTTTTATTTTGTTATTTAGAGAATTGACCTAGCTCGAGAGCAGCAGAGCACTGTACAGGGTGTTTGTGCCCAGTGTTTGGACTGACATCTTTTAACAGGAGTGCAGTACTGTGAACTGCAGTCTGTGCGTCAGTCTGTGTCCATTAGGGTTAGTACTTGGTCAGGTGTGGTTGAAAAAGCCACTTCATAAAGTGGCCAGGAAGTCTGCCGCCCTGTCACAGTATGCTAGCAAATGGACCATGTTCTGCTTCTGGTGTTTAGAAAGGGTATAAATACACAAAAAGTGTCTGGACCGCAACCCGTCTTTCTTTTCTTATTGGATGTTGAATAAAAACTGGATGCCTTATGAACCTACCTCTTGCCAGTCTCTGTGTATTGCTTAGTTGGGACACATTTTTCTTTTTCAATCCAGTAAACCGTACATTTTAATGGCATATTTTAAATTGAACCCCCCAGTTAGGGTTACTCACCCTTCCTGGGAAGTCAGTGGCAGCCATAACGTATAAACCATTCGAACCTATGTTATCCGCAGATGTCAAACTGGTAACTTGGAAGACCACTTTTCTAGTATCGGTTACTTCAGCTCGTAAAGTAAACGACGTGCAAGCTGTGTTCTTTAGAGCCTTTTTGGTTTCATGTAATATGGTACTATATACTCGCCATAGTTTGTTCCTGAAGTAAACATCTGAATTTCACATTAATCCGAACATTACTTTGCTGCCTTTTTTCTTTGCCTCTGCAGTGAGAGGTGGAGAAGACTGACTCTCCGCTGCCTAGATGTGGCTAACACTCTGACATTCTTTCTTGAAGGGACAAAAGGCTCTTAAGTTCTCTGATCGTCTTTTCATCACCTATGGTGCGGCCATGGTACAAAGGCATTGAAAGCGTCCACAAAGTGGGTTGTTTCTTGCGTTCTACAGTTTGACAAGATTACCAAACCTCCTCCTCCAAATGGTATACATTAATTTGGTCTGAGGAAAGGCTGCTTCGGTGGCCTATCAAAGGCAAATTTTTAGGACAGCATTGTGGGAACTTTTTTAAAAACATTACGCCTCGGGCTAGCAGCTCCAGGATGCTAGTTTTGGACAAGGTCAGGAGCAGGATGCCTACCATGGTGCTTAACAGAGCCAGTCTTGCCCCAGTGGCCGAGTGTGATAGTTTGGAGGGCCCAAGTCTCTGTCCCTTCTGCCTGTGTGTGGTTGAATGATCCAAGTACCACCTTGTCTTGCCCAATGCCTGTTGTGCGCTATGCTGGCCAGTATATTCTTTCCTATAGGTTAACTTCCAGAAGTCCTGCATGTAGAAGCAAGAATGCAAAACCCCACCTGAACTTCATCCACTTGCTGTCGTTTAGAAGTAACTGTTGACATTTCCTTTTTTCCCTTTCTCTACCCATTGTGAGAAAACTGAAGGTGCTCTCACATCTACTGCCTGTGGATCTTCTGTTCCGGTGGCCAGGGAAAGGCCATCACTTTTGGATCCTGACCCTGGGGTTGGACAAGCAAGGGAGGATCACCGGAATGGAAGATCCTTGGAGATTGAAGAGAGAGGATACTTGAAAGAGAGACATAGTATCCCCCCCTTTTCTAATACTGACTTAACCTACCCTCCCTTAGCCTTTATGGGCTACTGTCAAACTCATTCTATCATCCCCAGTAATCTTCATTTAAGTACTGAGAAGACGCAGCAAGGAGCAGTGCAGACTTCATATTGCCAACACCACTCTGGTACTGTGACAAGGAAGAAAGATCAGGCATGTCGCAATAATGGGCTTAAACTAGGTCAGGCAATTGGGAATACCTTGTTTGACCTGCAGCCCATTATTAATGAAAGAGTATAAAATTTGGAAGTCAGGCATGCCTAATGAGAGTTGTGAGAGATGCAGGTGGTGCAGGAGTAGGACGAGAACAGAACCAAGTTTTTGCCGTGCTGAGGGGCTGGAAGCTGGGACATTAAGGCACCTGCTGAAGATCCCGGGAGTTCTGCCGAGCGGACAGAGCAGGACAGGGAACTCTAGTGGAGGAAGAGCAGAAGCTGTGGAGCAGCATAGGCAGAGCCCGGCACGAAGCAGGTGTACTTGGAAGGAAGCAGCCAGCGAGATTAACGTTACCAGCAAGTTGCTTCTCCTGTGGTTGGGGGAGCTGCCGAGCAGAGCAGCAATAACCCGGTAAGGCTCTCAAAGAGACTGGGTACTCTGGGGCGCTCCGAGGGGCAGTTGAGCCCATGTAATTAAACCTTGTTATGCTATGTTAAATACATTTCGAATGGATTGTGTCCTCCCACGTATTCCTCATCTTGTGATAATTCGTTATCTCCAGCTTCGCTACTTCGTAAAAATATTTTCTCGCCAGAGGGCGCTGTGCTTGAGGTCGTGGCGTTGATTGTACCTCGACGGACTCCATACTCTGACGACGTCACCAATGGTATAAATAGCTCGAGCCGCGCCCGTTGCTTCAGTTCCGTTTTTTCCGATCGCTTCGCTATCGAGAACGGCGCGCTTCAGATTTTCTGTGAAGAAAATGTCGTCATCTTCAACTCCTTCGACACCCAGAACTGGGTTGAAGAAGTGTGTAGATTGTGAATCAAAAATGTCGATCACTGATCCCCACCGGATTTGTCTCTGGTGTCTCGGTTCCAGTCACCGAACCGATGACTGCGGGTCCTGCCAGTCCATGACCGAGAAGGCCCTTCGTGATAGGAGAGGTAAACTGTCAGTGGGGAGGGAAGCCTCTAAGAAGGCTACGTCAAAAAAACATAAGAAAGTGACTAATTCAAAGGAATCGGATCGCCATAGACACTCCAAGAGATCTCAATTTAGGAGTAGATCAAGACACTCTTCGTCATCATCCAAAAAAATGAAGAGGAGACATAGATCTCCCTCATCATCTTCTTCTTCAGAGTCGACCGAAGAAATTCGTTGTCCGACTAAATCGGATTCTCCCAGAAAATGGGAAGAATTCCGCAAAAAGATGAGGTTTTCGAGAATGCGGCCCCGACCCCCTCGAAAGAACCTCAAAAAAGCCATACCCTTAAGGTCGCTCCATTGGATTACAAAGGGAAGTCCAAGACTACCTTGGCAAAGACCAGTAGTGTCGAGGAAACTAAAAAAAACTCGAGTCGACGTCAAGACGTCGAAGACTCTTCGAGAGTCGAGCACTTCTCCAGTGCCATACAAAAAACACAAGCCGTCGAAGGCTTCGACGACTTCGTCGATGCCCTCTGTGTCGATAATTTCGACACAAAAACCAAAAACATCTTCGAAATCTTCGAAGACTCCTTCGACAACTTCGAAGGATTTATCAATTCCTTTGACGCGTATAGTAGAAGAAGAAAGGAGATTCACTCCATTGCCCAGATCAGATTTTTTTAAGTCTATTTCTGCAATTTATGAGGAATCTGGTTCAGAAGAAGACGAAGTTACTCCTTTTGGAGTCTCTTATGGTACAAAACAAGTTCCTGAGGAACCTATTGACCAGGAATCTAGAATGAGAGACCTGAGTGATACTCTACATTCTTCCAGTGGGGTTGATACCTCCCCAGAATTAGAGTTTGCCAGACATGATCCTGCAGAGCATGCAGATGCTGGGTACAGGGGTCTTATGTCCAGAGTAATTGAGTATATGGGTTGGGGTAATACTTCACCCATTTTTGAACAAGATGACATGACGGATATAATTGTCAGAGGACCTCAAAAAGATCCTGTTCTCCTTTTCCACAGGGCCCTTCAAAGGACGGTGGAGAAAAACTGGGATAAACCAGAGAGTATTGCTGCTGCAGATAGCACTTTTCCCAAAAAATATAGACCAGCTGGAACGGATCCTGAATATTTGAATAAGCATCCGACTCCAGAAAGTTTGGTCATTCAGGCAGCATCCACTTCAAATCAAACTGCTTATCCCACTATCCCTCCAGATAGGGAGGATAAAAAAGTTGATGCCTGGGCATGTGAAGTTTTTACGTAAGGCAGTATGGCACTTAAGTCGACAAATGTCACCTGTACCCTAGCCAGGTTTACCCACACCCTGTGGGACTGTATTTCGGCGGCGGCTGATCATATTCCGGAAGGCGAGGAAAGGGAAGGCCTCCTGAATATAGTTAAAGACAGGAAGGAGGCAATGGGGAATGTCTCCAGTCTGGACTGGATACTGCTGATAGTATCAACAGATCCATGGCTGCAAGCGTTGTGCTACGCAGATTTGCGTGGTTGAGGAAGTCGGGGTTTGCACCAAACATACAGACTAGACTTCTCAACATGCCCTTTGATGGCTCGGGGCTGTTTGGCAGCAAGGCTGAAGAAAGCCTAGAAAAACCTCAGACCTCGAAAGCGGCAGCTAAATCACTTAGCGCCTCTATGCGCCAGCCTCTAAAACCCTATTCCGGCTCATCTTCCTGGAGGGGTCGTTCTTTTCGTTACTACTCTTCATCTAGTAGAGGAAGAGGACAGGCTTTGCAGAAGAAACTTCCTTCGTGGAACATGAGGAAGAGGTGCAAAATCAGCCTCAGGAGCGGCATCTGTTCCCCCAGCCACTCCTGCAGCCGCCCTCAAATCCCTCTGAGACCTTGTTGCAGAAAACACCAGTGGGAGGCAGGATCTCCCAGCATCTGAAGGAATGGCGGGGCATTACCTCAGATGCTTGGGCACTGGAAACAGTAGCCCAAGGTTACTGTCTCCCCTTCCAAAAAAGGCCTCAGAATCATCCACTGGGAGCCAACTCCACCAAAATTCCAGACCCACTCCTGTTGCAGGAAATGTTAACCCTGCTAGAGAAAGGTGCCATAGAACTGGTCCCTGTAGCGGAGAGGGACAGGGGTTGGTACTCCCTATATATTCTCATTCCAAAGAAGGACGGAGGACTGAGACCCATCTTGGACTTGAGAAACTTGAACAAGTTCCTCAGGAAGGACAAGTTCAAGATGGTAACTCTTTCTCAGATCCTTCAGGCTCTCCAACTCCAAGATTGGTTGGAATCATAGGACCTTCAGGATGCTCACTTTCATGTGCCAATTCATCCACAGCACAGGAAGTACCTGAGGTTCGCGATTGGCAATTCTCATTATCAGTTTCGAGTTCTGCCATTCGGGTTGACCTCTGCCCCGAGGATTTTCACCAAACTGTTGGCGGTTGTGGCAGCAAGTCTCAGGAGGGGAGGTATTCACATATATCCCTAACAGGACGACTGGTTGATCAGAGCAAGTTCTCCAGAACAAGCTCAAGAACATATTTCGCTCACCTGCCACTTTCTCCACAAATTGGGCTTCTCCCTCAATTTCAAGTCCCACATGATACCATCCCAGAAACTCCAGTTCATCGGAGCGGTCTTGGACACTTCCTCGGGAAAAGCCTCGCCTCCCGAGTTGAGAGATCTCCACATCCAGCAGATGGTAACAAAATTCCAGAATGCCCAGCGTCTACCGGCCTTCGATTTTCTCAGGTTGCTCGGCCTCATGGCATCCTGCATTTTCCTAGTACCAGAAGCCAGGTTGAGAATGAGATCCCTTCAATGGACACTCAGAACTCAGTGTTCCCAGTTCTCACGGAATATGTCGGATCTTCTGCAAGTCCCGAGCTCAGTTGCTCAAGATCTTGTATGGTGGGCTTGCAACAACAACGTTCTCAAGGGAGAATATTTTTGGCAACCATGGCCGGAGATGACAGTAGTGACAGACGCCTCACTCACGGGGTGGGGAGCACACACCAACGATCTGACAATCAGCGGTCGTTGGTCTTCATCGGAGTCCAAACTACACATCAACCTTTTGGAGCTGAGGGCTATCAGACTAGCGCTGAAGGCCTTTCTGCCCTCTGTACAGCGAAAGAATGTCCTGATAATGACGGACAATACAGAGGCCATGTACTATCTCAACAAGAGAGGAGGTGTAGGGTCACTACCACTGTGCAGAGAGGCAATGCAGCTCTGGTTCTGGGCAATACGAGAAGGAATCTCTTTCGGCAATTCACCTAGCCGGAGAGAAGAACACAGAGGCAGACGCTCTGAGCAGGCAGAGCACAGTCTCCCACGAGTGGGAGTTGGCTCAGGAAGTCCTTCTGGAGATCTTCGCCCTTTGGGGAACCCCTCAAGTGGATCTGTTCGCCACCGTGATCAACCGGAAGTGCGATCAGTACTGCTCAAGGGAATTTCCTCAAAGAGGAGCGCTGGGAGACGCATTCGTAGTGGAGTGGGATTTTCCACTGCTGTACGCGTTTCCCCCAGTCCCCGTGATTTCTCAAGTAATCAGGAGGTTGAGAAAGTTCAGGAAAACCATGATTCTAATTGCTCCGGATTGGGCCAGGAGGACGTGGTACCCAGACCTTCTAGACATGTCCATCTGCCTTCCAATATGTCTTCCACAAAGAGAGGATCTTCTCTCGCAAGAGGAAGGTTGGGTTCTCCATCCAGAGGTCAAAACTCTCAACCTTCACGCATGGTTTCTGAGAGGTTGAGATACAAGGATTGGGATCTTCTGGATGACGTAATGGAAATCTTGCTTTCGGCCAGAAGGCCAGCAACAAAATCTTTGTACCGATGTCGCTGGAACAGGTTTAGTAACTGGTGCAAAAACAAGGATGTGGAACCTTTTCAATGTGGCACCCCAATGGTGCTTTCTTTTCTATTACATCTAGCCAATCTGGGGCTCCAGATAGGAACAATCAAAGGATAACTTGCTGCGCTGTCTATTTTCAAGCGCACCTCGCAAGAGGTTTCATATTTCAAAATACCGTTAATCATTCAATTCTTAAAAGGGCTTACTAACGTATACCCTCCAGTACCTTTTCATGTCCCAACTTGGGATTTAAATTTAGTACTAAAATTCTTGACTTGCATACCTTTTGAGCCTCTGCACTCATGTCCATTGAGGCTTTTAACACTAAAAACTGTCCTTCTTGTGGCACTATCATCAGCCCGCAGGGTTAGTGAACTTCAGGCTCTCTCATGCAAACCACCATATACTATTTTTTATAAGGATAAAGTTAAACCTTCATTCTTACCAAAAGTAGTCTCGGACTTCCATTTGTCACAAAAAATAATACTGCCAACTTTTTATCCTCCTCCTCATCTGGGCAATGAAGAGGAGAGATTGCACAGACTAGATCCCAGGAGGGCTCTTAGTTTTTACATCTCAAGAATGGCTAAGTTGAGACAAGATGACCAACTATTCGTGGGTTATACTGGTCATAAACTAGGCTTTTCGAGGGGATTGGGTCCTCCGACGTATTCCAGATCTATGACATGTAATCACCACAGGTGTGCTGCTTCGGAAACTTTTTTCTGCGTCGATGACGTCGATGCGCCGTCGTCGAGGACCTCCTCCGACGTCCGACGTCATCCTATGTGATAGTAGGACGCACAACGCCAGTAGCCTGAGTTCCGTTTTTTCTGCAAACGTGTTGCTTCGTGAATCTCGGTTAACGCCTCGACTCTTTGGAGTTCTGTTCTTCGAACCTGTTCATTTTTGTGAAAATCCTTCGTGTGAAGATGTCTTCTACTTCGACTTCGACCCCGCGTCCGGGCTTCAAGAAGTGCGGGGAGTGTGGGTCCAAGATGTCGGTGACGGACTCGCACGACGCCTGCCTCTGGTGCCTCGGGGAGGCCCACGACACAGATGACTGTATCGACTGCCAGTCGCTCACGTCCAAAGCCTTACGCGAACGTAAGAAGAAGTTGTCGGTCGGGTGTCTATGCCCCGGAAGTCGAAGTCTGCGGGGCTTTCGACGGATGATTCGAGGGGTGACTCTCCGCGTCATCGTCGGAAGTCTCGTGGGTCTCCTAGGAGTCGGTCTCGCCACTCCTCAGCCTCTTCGAGGCATTCTCGGAAGCGCCGACACCGGTCGTCTTCCAGGTCCTCTTCGGAGGACTCTGCCCGGCACGTCGCTTACCCCACCAGCCGTGCGACGCCGGAGGAATGGGCTTCCTTCGGGAAGAAAATGCTGGCGATTCTTGAGTCGCAGGGTACTAAGCCGTCTGCGCCCCCGAGTGGGGTCGGTCGTGAGAGGTCGAGAGACACCGCTCGCAAGAGTGGTCGGCACGAGTCACGGGAGAGGTCCCGTTCGGACAAGGAGACTCGTTCTCGACGTACCCGTTCCAGGTCCCGGTCCTCGACGCGTTCGAGACCCTGTGCACCTGTGAGGTCTTCGAGGAAGACATCGACGTCTGAGGGTTAGGTCGTCGATGGACACGCTCGGGGCTCCGGCTTCGAGGGCTGTGTCGACGCCGCCGATGCTGACGGCGCTGCATCTGACGTCGACGCCGATTTCCTCAATGCCGATGCCTGTTCTCTCGGCGCCGATTTGCTCGACGCCATCGAAGCCTTTCGTGTCCGAGGTACCCCGTGGCACAGGGGAACCCCCTAGGAAGGCTCTGGTTAAGAGCAAGCACTCTCGGGTGCCTTCTTTTCGCCACCTGGAATATATTTCAGAGGCGGATGAGGATTCTGATGGCCTGGTTCCTAGTCAGGTTCCAGATGAAATTGTCTCAGGCCATAGTCAGTTTGACGATTTGAGGCAGTCACTGCATGATGCCAGTGGACTGGACACCTCTCCGGAGGTGGAGTTTTGTAAGCCTGAGCCTGGCTTTCATGCCGATTCCTCGTACCGGTGCCTTATGGCTAGGGTTTCTGAGTACTTGGGATGGTCTGCTCCCCCAGGGGAGTTTGTGCAGGATGATCTAACGGACATCCTTGATGTTGGTCCCCCAACTGACCCGGTACTGCCGTTCCATATGGCTTTACAGAGAAGGGTGGCGGCGGCTTGGACTACTCCGGAGAGTCTCCCGGCGGTGGGCAGATCCTTGTCGCGAAAATACCGTCCAGCCAGTAGCGACCCCTGCTACTTGACCAGGCACCCCACTCCGGAGAGTTTGGTGGTGCAGGTGGCCACGGCCCCGGCAAAGCAGGCGTCGTACCCTACCATCCCTCCTGATAGGGACGACAAACGTTTTGATGGCTGGGCGAAGAAAGTGTTTTCTTCTGGTGGTATGGCGCTTCAGGCGGCCAACTCCATTTGTGCCTTGTCTCGTTTCACACACACTCTGTGGAACTGTGTTGCGTTAGCGGCTGAACATATTCCCGAAGGGGACGAACAGGATGGTTTCCTTGCTATGGTCCAGGATGGTAAGGATGCCATGTGTGAGTCCGTTCAGTCGGGTTTGGATTTAGCTGAATGCGTCAGTAGGTCCATGGCGGCGAGCACTGTGATATGCAGGTTTGCGTGGTTGCGGAAGTCGGGGTTTGCGCCTGATGTGCAGTCCCGGCTCCTCAACATGCCCTTTGACGGTGAACACCTTTTTGGCAGCAAGGCTGACGAGTGCCTTGAGAGGTTGCAGACCTCAAAAGCTGCAGCGAAGTCGTTGGGCGCTGCAGTTCGCCAACCTCCGCCTTTTCGTCCTAGGGGACAGCAGTGGAGGGGTGGTTCCTTTCGCTATTACTCGTCCTTCAGTAAAGCGAGAGGAGCTGGCAGTCAGAGGCCAACGCAGGGGTACCAGAGGTGGACGACAGGGTACCCGTGGTGCCAAGGCCGCTCGGGCAGTTGCCTCTTTGCCCTCAGGTAACGCCGCAGCCGCTCCCACTCAGTCATGAGGCCATGTCCCATGGTTCGCCGGTTGGGGGAAGGCTGGCGCAGCATCTTGTAGAGTGGCGAGCCATTACTTCAGATGTGTGGGTTCTGGAGATCATAACCCACTGCTACTGTCTTCCCTTTCGGCACAGGCCTCGCGACAATCCACCGGGGAACCTCTCTTTGCAGAGTCCGGATCCGCTCCTTGCGAAGGAAATTCAAGCCCTGCTGGAGAAAGGCACCATAGAACTGGTGCCTGTAGCGGAGAGGAACAAGGGATGGTATTCCCCTTATTTTTTGATTTCGAAGAAAGATGGGGGTTTGAGACCCATCATGGACTCCTCAGGAAGGACAAGTTCAAGATGGTAACTCTCTCTCAAGTCCTCCAGGCTCTTCAGCTTCAGGACTGGTTGGTGTCACTCGACCTCAAGGATGCTTACTTCCATGTGCCGATCCATCCCAAGCACAAGAAGTACCTGAGGTTTGCGGTTGGCGACTCGCACTTTCAGTTTCGGGTCCTGCCGTTCGGATTCACCTCCGCCCCGAGGGTTTTCACCAAGCTCATGGCAGCGCATCTCAGGCAAGGGGGGGATCCACGTCTACCCCTACCTGGACGATTGTTTGATCAGGGGGAGCTCTCCCGAGCAAGTCCTGGATCATCTGTCCGTCACCTGCCACTCCCTTCACAGGCTGGGCTTCTCCCTCAATTTAAAGAAGTCCCATTTGACGCCAACACAGCGGCTCCAGTACATCGGAGCAGTGCTCGACACTTCCCTGGGGCAGGGTTTTCCTCCCCAGGTGAGGGCTGTTCACATTCAGCAGATGGTGCACAAGTTTCAGCTTGCCCAGACGCTCCCAGCGTTCGAGTTCTTGAGGTTGCTCGGCCTCATGGCATCCTGCATTCTTCTGGTGCCAGAGGCTCGCCTGCGGATGAGATCTTTGCAGTGGGCACTCAAGACGCAATGGTCGCAGTCCTCCGGCAGGATGTCCTACCCGGTTCAGGTGCCGCCCTCGGTCGCCCGGGACCTTCTGTGGTGGGCCGTCCAAGGCAACATGATGAAGGGGGCTCCATTTTGGCTTCCCTGGCCGGAGGTGACGATCGTGACGGATGCATCCCTCACGGGATGGGGAGCTCATGCCAACAGGCTGACAGTCAGCGGTCGTTGGTCTCCGTCGGAGTCCAGACTCCATATCAATCTGTTGGATCTGAGGGCCGTCAGGCTAGCCCTGAAGGCTTTTCTGCCGACTGTGCGAGGACAGAGTGTCCTGATCCTGACGGACAACACAGTGGCCATGCACTACCTCAACAAAAAGGGGGGGGAAGGGTCACTTCCTCTGTGCAGGGAGGCGATGCAGCTTGAGTTCTGGGCCATCCAGCAGGAAGTTTCGATCTCGGCAGTTCATCTGGCCGGAGACGAAATCGTGACGGCGGACGCTCTGAGCAGGCAGAGCGCGATCTCCCCGAGTGGGAGTTTGCTCAGGAGATCTTCGCCCTTTGGGGGACCCCTCAAGTGGATCTCTTCGCCTCCAGTGTCAATCGGAAGTGCGAAAGGTTTTGCTTGTGGGAATTTCCTCCAAAAGGAGCCTTAGGAGACGCGTTCGTGGTGGAGTGGTCATTCCCGCTGCTGTACGCGTTTCCTCCAGTCCCCGTCATCCCGCAAGTGCTGCGCAGGTTACGGAAGTTCGGTTCCCGGATGATCCTCATTGCTCCGGCGTGGGCTCGGAGGACATGGTACCCGGACCTTCTCGACTTGTCCATCTGCCCTCCACGTCGTCTTCCCTACCGAGACGATCTGCTCTCACGGGAGGGGGGTCAGGTTCTCCATCCAGAGGTCAGATCCCTCAACCTTCACGCTTGGCTTCTGAAAGGTTGAGGTATAAGGATTGGGACCTCCCTGAAGACGTGATGGAGGTGTTGCTTTCGGCCCGAAGGCCAGCAACAAAGTCTCTGTACCGTTGCCGTTGGCGTAAGTTCTGCGACTGGTGCAGAGTTGAGAGTGTGGATCCTTTTGCATGTGACATCCCCATGGTTCTGTCCTTTTTACTTTCTTTGGCCCACAGGGGCTTGCAAGTGGGTACCATTAAAGGTTACCTGGCGGCGCTGTCCATCTTTAAGCGCTCGTCTGAAGAGTGTTCTTACTTTAAAATCCCTTTAATTTCACAGTTTCTGAAAGGGCTCACTAATGTGTTCCCTCCGTCACCTTTCCTGGTGCCCGGTTGGGATTTAAACCTTGTTCTTAAGTTTCTTATGGTTGCTCCGTTTGAGCCTTTACATTCTTCCCCTTTGAGGCTGTTAACTCTGAAAACTGTGTTTTTAGTTGCGGTTACTTCCGCTCGCAGAGTGAGTGAGTTACAGGCACTTTCAGTTAAGCCACCCTTCACTGTATTTCACAAGGACAGGGTTGTCCTTAGAGTTTGTCCTTCTTTTCTTCCGAAGGTAGTGACGGAATTTCATTTGGCCCAGAAGGTTGTTCTTCCGGCATTCTATCCTCCTCCGCATCCTGGTAAGGAAGAGGAGAGTCTCCATAGGCTTGATCCTAGGAGAGCTTTAAGCTTTTATGTTTCACGCATGTCCCGGGTCAGAGTGGACGATCAACTCTTTATTGGTTACACTGGAAAGCATTTGGGGCAAGCTGTGACGAAACAGACTTTCTCGCTGGATTATTTTGGCCATCTCGGAGTGTTACCGCTTGGCAGGTAAGGACCCACCGGCTGGCTTGCGGGCCCATTCTACCAGGGGTGTGGCTGCATCTACTGCCCTGCAGAGGGCTGTTCCTATTCGCAACATCTGTGATGCAGCCACCTTGCTCTGGTACTGCTTTGGGAGTCTGTCATAGATATGGAATACGTCGGAGGACCCAATCCCCTCGAAGAACAAGTTACTTTCTTACCTGGTAACGTTCTTTCGATGGGATGGTCCGACAACGTATTCCATATCGCTCCCGCCCTGCCTTCCCCGCTGCAGAATTTCTTTTGGAATTGCAGCTTACATTCCACAAGGCTTTGTGTCTGACTGGCAGTTGACTAATGTCACACGTTCTGGGGGAAAAAACTACAACTGAGGCTACGGGCGTCGTGCGTCCTACTTATCACATCGGATGACGTCGGACGTCGGAGGAGGTCCTCGACGACGGCGCATCGACGTCATCGACGCAGGACGCAGACGCCGAAAAAAGTTTCCGAAGCAGCACAGCTGTGGTGATTACATGTCATAGATATGGAATAAGTCGTCGGACCATCCCATCGAAAGAACGTTACCAGGTAAGAAAGTAACTTGTTCATCTGTAACAAAACAGACCATATCCCATTGGATCATCTTAGCCATAGTTGTATGCTACTGATTAGTGGGAAAAGACCCACCAAATGGGCTTCGTGCCTATTCATTCTACAAGGGGAATGGCTACTTCTACGGCTCTAAAGAGGGGAGTCCCGGCAGCAGATATTTGTGCAGCTGCAACTTGGAAGACAATGCATCCTTTTGTCAAACATTACTGTTTGGATACTGCCTCCTCTAATGAGGGTTTATTTGCCAAGGCAGTCCTACATTCTGTCCACGAAAACTGAAATTAGTACTCCCGCCTCCCAAATTGCTACTGCTATGGGAGCCTATCACAAGATGAGGAATACGTGGGAGGACACAATCCATTCGAAGAACAAGTTACTTACCAACTGTAACGTTCTTTCGATTGGATGTTCCTTCCACGTATTCTTCATCGACCCTCCCATCCTACACAACAGTACAGTTTACGTGTTCTTACACTCTCCTCTCACGAAGAATGTATCTGTCACGGGGCACGCCTGGGTGTTCCTCCTATATGTTTAATCGAAAAAACAGAACTGAAGCAACGGGCGCGGCTCGAGCTATTTATACCATTGGTGACGTCGTCAGAGTACGGAGTCTGTCGAGCGACAATCGACGCCACGACCTTGAGCACAGCGCCCTCTGCTGAGAACATTTTTTTCCGAAGCAGCAAAGCTGGAGATAATGAACTATCACAAGATGAGGAATACGTGGGAGGAACACCAGTCGAAAGAACGTTACAGTTGGTAAGTAACTTGTTCTTCTAAAGCGCATGTTCACCCGGAGGTATCTTGGCGCTGAGAAGGGCAGAAGGTGCAGCAGCAAAGAGATCTAGAACAGATGGGTCTTTAGAGCACAGCGGAAGACCAGATGATTGTCGCTGGCACGGAGATGCAGAGGAAGACTGTTCCAGGTTTTTGCGGCCCTCACGGAAAAAGCGCAGCCGATAAACCAGGACAGTTTAACCCGGGGGAACAGAGATCAGTAGAGACGACTGAGAGGGCAGGGGCTTGGATGGCACATAACAGGTAATATCAGGAGAATATTGAATACCGAACTTGATGAAAGGGGCTGCTGAGCCCCCATAAGTAAATCAGGCGAATATTGAATGCCGAACTTGATGAAATGAGCTGTTGAGCCTGTGCGAGCAAAAGCAATACATATTAAATACTGAACTTGATGGAAGGGGCTGTTGAGCCCGTACAAGTAAACGCAACATATATTGAATGCTAAACTTGATGAAAAGGGATGTTGAGCCTTCATAAGTAAAACCTACAAATATTGAATACTGAATTGTTTGGAAGACATTATTTGAGTTCACACAAACTAAAGCTTTACCTCTTGAATAGAGAATACCAAGAAAGCATGTTTAGAGTGCTGCAATGCTGGATATATTCAATGACAAAGTTGCTTATTGAACTGAACAACAAAGTGTTAACACCTATAAGAACAGTCTGGGGAAATCAAGTGCCCCATGTTTAGAGAACACTTTTGAAGGCATGTGAGAATCCTGCAATCAAATGAAAGTATTGTCTTGTGAACTATTAAGCATCACCTTTGGGAAACGTATGGTTGCGTGACTTGTGATGGGTGGAACATGCAGTCTGACAACTGCACCTAGATTAGAAAGTTTCCTAGTACAAATATTTCCAACATCAAGACCCAAAGCACACTAGGTTGCTGGTTGTGTGACCTGTGATGGGTGGACCGCATGGTCTGAAAACTGCGCATAGACCAGAAACCACAAAAGGTTGAAAAGCAGCCAAGAGGTGAATCATTGGTGAAGTTAACCAAAGGATGGGTCAAGTAGGCCCCATGATCTTTTGTGAACTGGTAATCCGAAGAAACAAGTAAACTGTTGAAAGTAAATCTTGGGGGAGGGAACACTGAGAACAAAACTTGGAAAACATTCATATTGAGGAAGGGAATCCCAAGACCACAGTGTTGTGTTAACTTTGTTACCTTTGGAACTTGGGGAAAAGAAACCTGAGACCGGCAAGTGATGCGAACTGTGACATTTGTGAATCTTCAGAAGGTAACCTCAGAACTAGATCAGTTGTTATTGCCACAAGACTACATTAGAACTATATTCATTTTGGAGACCGAGAACTTTAGAAGAACTTAAATTGTCAATTATTGAACATTTTATTTGGAACACTTATATTATGGTTGAGAGTAATTCCCCCACTAGTTTGGCTGTAGTTGTGAGAACAAGCATAGGTTTTTGTCACAAACAGACAACTGACTTTTGGTTTTGACCTGCGTCGCATCTAGATAGGATTGTGAATGTTAGCAAGTGCCACACTTAGATAGAATTGTGAATGTTACTAAGTGCCACACTTAGAATTGTGAATGTTAGTAAGTGCCACACTTAGATAGAATTGTGAACATTAGCCTGCGTCACATCTAGACAGGATTGTGAATGTCAGCCAGTGCCACATCTAGATAGAATAGCGAATATTAGCCATTGCCACATCTAGACTGCATTGGGAATATTACCAATGTCACATTTAGATAGAATTGTGAATGCTAGCTTGCTTCGCATCTATACAGGATTTCAAAGGTGAGCCAGTGCCACATTTGCATATAATTGTGAATATTGGCGTGCGTCATATATAGACAAGATTGTGAATATTAGCCAGTGCAGGATCCACATAGAAATGCAGGGATATTCACGCACCACATCTGCAAGGAACGTCGAAATTTAACACATATCACTTCTAGATAGCGAGGCCAATAACCAACCCACTAACAATTTTACCCCTCTGTATACAACTCTCAAACTCTAACCAAACACAACCACAACCCTAAAGCACAACAAACCGCACAAACTTCACTACACGGCGACAACAAAAAAAAACACTCGTAGCTTCGCACAACAGCGCACAATGACTACCAACCAGAAAGCACCCGCAAGCTCAGCGAACAGTGTGAACCGAACTGAAGCTGCCAACAAAACATCACTGCTCTCTTGCACTTATCCCGCTCGTTCCCACTAACTGAACCCCCTTTCCTTTTTAGATCCGCCAGAGTGCCAGGGGACCACTCCAGTGGTGATAGTGCGCGGTACAAATATCCTTTAACATTAGCATTTAACATTATAGACATGGACTTTCCTTAGATTTCTTTAGGCAGGGAAATCCCGCCATAGCATAGGGTTAGTTAGGTGTCACACCATCCTGATTATTAATAAAGCTTTGTTTAAATATATCTGTCTGTGTCATCTCTCTTGACACCATGCACTTAACTAGATGTTCAAAGGTTGTCAAGCTCAGTGTCTACCAGACCACACTTTTATGTTGGGATACCATGAAGTGACTGTGGTTACAGTCGGCACTTTACAAATCTCCATTAACTAAATGAAAGGTTCAGGTGTCAGAAAGCAAAGTGATGCTACCTAGAACTATGAGTAAGACTAGCAGGGTAATTCATAGAATTTCGCAGAAAAGTGTCGCAAGCGGCTGGCGCAGAGTGTCCGCGTGCGATTGACTGCGCCAGGCACGTGCGCTAAAACCGATTTCCGCGCACAGCGTATTCATGGATTTTAGGCTCCCAAACCAGCCGTGGCGCAGAGAATCGCAGCGACCCTGCAGCAGCGCCAGTTACGCCCCCAAGAACGCCCTCGCGCAAAGAAAAGCCATCAAAATCGCTAAATCATCGCAAAGGGCTGCGCTAGCCCTGGACCAGTTCACCGGGCTGGCAAACAGCAAACGCCAAGCGGGGAACGTGTATTTCAGGGGTGCGCGGGAAGTTCCACACGCGATTGGCCCAGTGCGAGCAAGGTATGTGTATTTCAGGGGTGCACGGGAAGTTCCACACGCGATCGGGCCTGGGGGAGCGGGCTACGTGTATTTCAGGGGTTCGCGTGAAGTTTCTCACGCGATCGGGCCTGGGGGAGCGGGCTACGTGTATTACAGGGGTTCGCGTGAAGTTTCTCACGCGATCGGTCCTGGGGGAGCGGGCTACGTGTATTACAGGGGTTCGCGTGAAGTTTCTCACGCGATCGGGCCTGGGGGAGCGGGCTACGTGTATTTCAGGGGTTCGCGTGAAGTTTCTCACGCGATCGGGCCTGGGGGAGCGGGCTACATGTATTACAGGGGTTCGCGTGAACTTTCTCACGCGATCGGGCCTGGGGGAGCGGGCTACGTGTATTTCAGGGGTTCGCGTGAAGTTTCTCACGCGATCGGGCCTGGGGGAGCGGGCTACGTGTATTTCAGGGGTTCGCGTGAACTTTCTCACGCGATCGGGCCTGGGGGAGCGGGCTACGTGTATTTCAGGGGTTTGCGTGAAGTTTCTCACGCGATCGGGCCTGGGGGAGCGGGCTACGTGTATTACAGGGGTTCGCGTGAAGTTTCTCACGCGATCGGGCCTGGGGGAGCGGGCTACGTGTATTTCAGGGGTGCGCGGGAAGTTCCACACGCGATTGGCCCAGTGCGAGCAAGGTATGTGTATTTCAGGGGTGCGCGGGAAGTTCCACACGCGATCGGGCCTGGGGGAGCGGGCTACGTGTATTTCAGGGGTTCGCGTGAAGTTTCTCACGCGATCGGGCCTGGGGGAGCAGGCTACGTGTATTACAGGGGTTCGCGTGACGTTTCTCACGCGATCGGGCCTGGGGGAGCGGGCTACGTGTATTACAGGGGTTCGCGTGAAGTTTCTCACGCGATCGGGCCTGGGGGAGCGGGCTACGTGTATTTCAGGGGTTCGCGTGAAGTTTCTCACGCGATCGGGCCTGGGGGAGCGGGCTACGTGTATTACAGGGGTTCGCGTGAACTTTCTCACGCGATCGGGCCTGGGGGAGCGGGCTACGTGTATTTCAGGGGTTCGCGTGAAGTTTCTCACGCGATCGGGCCTGGGGGAGCGGGCTACGTGTATTACAGGGGTTCGCGTGAAGTTTCTCACGCGATCGGGCCTGGGGGAGCGGGCTACATGTATTTCAGGGGTGCGCGGGAAGTTCCACACGCGATTGGCCCAGTGCGAGCAAGGTATGTGTATTTCAGGGGTGCGCGGGAAGTTCCACACGCGATCGGGCCTGGGGGAGCGGGCTACATGTATTTCAGGGGTTCGCGTGAAGTTTCTCAGGCGATCGGGCCTGGGGGAGCGGGCTACGTGTATTTCAGGGGTTTGCGTGAACTTTCTCACGCGATCGGGCCTGGGGGAGCGGGCTACGTGTATTACAGGGGTTCGCGTGAACTTTCTCACGCGATCGGGCCGGGGGAGCGGGCTACGTGTATTTCAGGGGTTCGCGTGAAATCTCTCACGTGATTGGCCCCGTGCAAGCAGGGTACGTGTATTCCAGGGGTGCGCGGGAAGTTCCACACGCGATTGGCCCCGTGCAAGCAGGGTACGTGTATTCCAGGGGTGCGCGGGAAGTTCCACACGCGATTTCAGCAGGGTATGTGTATTCCAGGGGTGCGCGGGAAGTTCCACACGCGATTTCTGCAGGGTATGTGTATTTCAGGGGTTCTGGGGAGTACTACACGTGAATTGGCCGTGTGGGTCCTCCTAGGTGTATGCTCCACAACCTCCACGGCCCCTGCAGGCAGCCCACACCACGGGGGACTACCCTGCACCCCTGCTCATGTCCCGCAGGCAGCCCATCCACCATGGGCATGCCCCCCAGCCAACCCACATGTCACCTTGCACTACTGATCAACAATGCATGTCTCCCACCACCCCCACCCCCCAGCAGTGCAGGGGCAGCCTCCACCAGGCCCCCACTCATGTCTCGCACCACCCCCACCCCCAGCCACCAGGGGCATGCCCCCCAGCCAACCCACATGTCACCTTGCACTACTGATCAACAATGCATGTCTCCCACCACCCCCACCCCCCAGCAGTGCAGGGGCAGCCTCCACCAGGCCCCCACTCATGTCTCCCACCACCCCCACCATCCAGGGTCACCCTCCACCAGGCCCCCACTCATGTCCCCCTGCACCCCCACCCCCCAGCAGTGCAGGGGCACCCTCCACCAGGCCCCCACTCATGTCTCCCACCACCCCCACCCCCCAGCCACCAGGGGCACCCTCCACCAGGCCCCCACCCATGTCCCCCTGCACCCCCACCCCCCAGCAGTGCAGGGGCACCCTCCACCAGGCCCCCACTCATGTCTCCCACCACCCCCCAGCCACCAGGGGCATCCTCCACCAGGCCCCCAATCATGTCTCCCACCACCCCCCACCGCCCTGCCACCATGGGCAGCCCCCACCAGGTCCTCACAATCCCCAATCATGTGCGTAATGGTCAGCCTCCACAGCCAAAAAGCCCTACCAAGTAACCCATTCACCCACATGGAAATGGAAATCACATGTTACACCCCCAATGTTCATGAAGCTAATGAAGCCATGTCCGTCACACACAATGGTTGCAATTGAATGGGAAAACACACAACATGACATGCATGAAACCAATGAGATGATACCACACAGTGAAGTATGCAAACAAAATTGTATTGAAAAAAAATAAGAATGCTAAAGAAAGAAAACTAACTACAATGTGAATGAGAAAAAAGTAAGCTGCATGTCCGTATGAAAAAATGAAACTTGAAATCCAAATAGAAAATTTTTTTGTCCAAAGTCAAATGTAAAAAAATCTCCATGCAATAAAGAACTATGTACAAAAATAACAAGGGTCCATGAGCCCAACTGAACAAAGGAAACCTACTAAAAAATCTACCTAAAAATCAACTATATACAAAAAGTGGAGCAGTGTCCGTCGACTCCAAATCATAATACGAAAGAAAGGAAACCTAAAACTAAAGAACTATATACAAAGGCGGCGGGCAAGTCCAGCGGCTCACTCTGTGGTGTCCCGGGCCAGGGCATCATCGAACTCCTGTTCGATGTCCCGGAGGCGGTCCAGTTCCATGGCCCGAGGGTCCGCAGGGACGACGCTGTGTCCTCCTCCAACCCCCTGCGGATTGCCTCGAGGCACTCGGCCCGCCTCAGGGCCCTCCGCATGGAGTTCTCCGCCCTGACCATTGTGAGCCGCGCCTCTTCCGCCCGCCGCCGCTCCGCACCTATGGCGTGGCCCAACCGCTGCCACACGGAAGACACTCTCTGTCCTGGGTCCCCCTGCCCTCCGGCCGATGCCTGCCCCTCCAATGTCGAAAGCCCCGAGCCTTCATGGCTCCCACCATGTTGCTGCTGCTGCTGCTCTGCCTCTGCCCGTGCACTGCCTCCTGCTGCCTGCACATCCTCCGCTGGCTGGGGTGCACTTGTTGATGTGGCCACCCCTGCTGGACCACCGACTCCCGACTGTGGCAGGGATGCCTCCTCCACCAGCCTGGCCGCACCGTCAGAGGCAGCTCCACAGGGCACCCAGGTGACTGATGGGTGGGAAGATGGCACAGAGGACGACTGGCGCGTAGGGGGTCCAGTTGAGGAGGGGGTCGGAGCAAGCCCCATCAGACGGAGGAATCCGGCCTGGGTGACCTGTCCCAGCAGGCTGACGTGGTCAACGAGCCATTCGAGATGACGTGCAGTCTCTCCATGAAAAGACTGCAGGTCACCTCGCATGGCCCGTTGACGCAACGCCACACCAGCCAGGACAGGCTCAACCCGGACCTGGATAGCCACGTCCGCAGGCAGAGGAAGGCCAGTTGACGTCAGCTCATCCCCTGCCTGGAAATGGGTCTGGACGTAGGCATCCCTGCTGGTGCAAGATGATGCAGGGACAGGATCGGGGACAGGATTGCACACAGGCACCTCCGCGGCGGCCTGTGCTGCCTCCTGTCCCTGGTCCTGGACTGCACCACTAGCACCAGTGGGATCCCCACCTCCAGACCCCGTCTCTGGTGCTTGCACGGCCTCCTCCTCCACCAGACCCCCCACCAACCTGGATGACTCCGTGCCATCTTCCCCTGTTGGACCCTGTGGGGTCTCAGCTGCCCCTTCTGCTGCCGAGGAGTCCAACTCCAACCTCCGCCTCTTGGACCTCCCCCCGGCAGCTGCGGCCTGGGACGCGGCACCGGACTCCTCACTCCCTGACGAGATGACAACACGGGAGGGGAGCCGGGCCTTGCGTCTCCGGCTGGCGGTCGGATCCCCGCCGCTGTGCTCCACAGCACCTTCTCCGCCCTCTTCATCAGTTGACGCTGCACACAGGGAGAAACAAAACACAGGCATCAGGGCACTGTACAATGGACACATACACACATGACAGTTGCACATGAGTGGCATTGGCAAACCTCAGACATGTCATCACAATCCCCAACACACATGTCATTGCAACTCGCACACATGAGCCATACCACAGCCATATCGCAACTGCCACCACCATCCATACACATACAACAGCATGAGCAGCCAAAGGTGACCCAGACATCACATGCAACACAGGAAGTGCACCACACATGTACACACACCACCACACTTGCATGCATGTGTACACCTCGGCCAAGTGTCGCACTGTTCAGACGGGCATCCATGTCACATCTGCCAATCAGGCTTACACATACCGCTGTCACATGCATCCATGTTGCATCACTGTTGCACCCTTGTCAAATACACACACATGCACATGTACACAGTGCTCATACATGCAGCCCAATACAACATACATGCGTGACATCACGGACATGTCTACTTACATACACATACATACAAACATGTGTGCACGCACAACTGCATTTGCCATGCAAGCCTACACACACAAGCACCATCCATGTCTCACACATTACAGCCCTCGCATGTGTCAGCCCCACGGCCATGTACACCCCCACCCATACTCGACCCTATACAAACAGATGTGCAACCTGCACAATACCGAATAATCACCACACGCACTGCTCACAATCAGGATGCATGTACACTCACCGCTCGACTCCAGACGGGTCTGCTTCTCCAGGACCTGGACGTGGAGCGCTGGGGATATGCATTCCAGGACCCCCATCTGTTCTTTCGACAAGTGGCCCCGGCGCCCCTTGGCATCCGCTGCCTTCAAGAGGCGCCGGGCCTTGTTCAGGGTCCTGGACCTGAAGTCCTCCCAGCGCTTCCTGACATGTTGTAAGTCCCGGACTGCCACGCCCTCCGCGTTGATGGCAGTCACGATGTCAGTCCAGATCCGAGTCCGTCCTTCCTTGTCGGCGCGGGAACTTCCGAAGAGGGCATCATACTGCCCCAGGACTTGCTCCACCAGGACACCAACTTCGGTGGCACTGAAGCTGGTGCCCCTCTGCCTCTCTGGCCGGGGGTTGTCAGTGGTCACAGATGGTGTTTGCCCCGACATGACAACCCCAGAGGCAGGAGTGGGTGGGCAACTGGGTCCTGGGGCTGGGCTGTGGAGCGATGGAATTCCAGTCGGGAGTCTTCGGTACCAGCAGGGGTGGTCACAGCAACAGCATCCCTGGCTGATGTGCAGGCAGCAAATGGCAGTGCACGTGGGCAGCAGGCAGTCAGGCAGCAGCAGATGGTAGGTGGGAGCGTGCTCGGGCCTCTGGGGGGCAGTAGTTCGGCCTTCTGGGCAGGAGCGTGGTCTTCCGTGTGCTTACGCGTGGCCAGCTTGGTACGGAGTGATTTTGCACGTGAAAATCCTGCACGTCAGCGTGAAAATCGAGGAAAGGCCCTTAGCGCGTAAGCGCGTCAGCACGCATAGGCGATTCTATTGGACCAAAGGCCCTCAGCGCGTAAGCGCGTCTGTGACGTGACCCGCACGGGTGTTTCCCACACAGCACGTGATGACAGAGCACACGTGGAAAGACTGCACGTCAGAGTCTCATCGCGTGTGATTGGTGGAAATGGCCCTACACGCAGAAGTGACAAAGCGTGTAATAGGAGGAAATGTCCCTACACGCAGAAGTGACAAAGCGTGTAATTGGAGAAAATGGATATACACGCAGAAGTGACAAAGCGTGTGATTGGTGAAAATGGATCTACACGCAGGAGTGACAAAGCGTGTGATTGGTGAACGTACACGCCGCGTAAGTGACGCTGTACGTGTGGGCCTGTATATAAGGTACGTGTAGAACACCATTTCCTTGTACGTGCTTTTCGTGGAGAGCGAGTGGGTGAATTCTGTACTTCTTGTCGTTTCACACGCGATTTACTTCACGGCGTTTCCAGTTCGTCCTCCCTGTTACCTCTGACAGCTTTTTCTCTTTTTTCTCTTGTACTGGTTTACCTGGGCCTGTTCCCTCAAACAGTGTCCCCTTCTACTGTTGTCCTGTCTTCTCAGACAGCGTACACATCTTCTTTTGGCGGGGGTATTGCCAACCAAACGCGCTCATTTTTCACGCTCTTTTACCTGGCAGACGGTCAGTCACGCACCTATCTAACTTCTGTGCTTGCCCCGTGTGTAGCCTACCCCTTCAGAGGTCATTCTAGGCTGCGTGTGACACGCATACGTTCATTCTTGTGTTACTGGGTGCCACAGCGTAGTGCAGGTTTTTATTTCTGCACACGTGGTCTAGGAGGGGTTGCGTGCACGTCATCTCCCTTTTTTGGGCCTCCTGTGCGTTGCGTGACCCGTCATCTTTCCCCAGGGGTTACAATCAGCCGTGCTAGAGCACTAGGGTACAATTACCATCTGGTACCCAACCCCTTTGACCCCCAATTGCCCAGGACTATTGTCTACAGCCACTCCCATACGCACATTAATATCAGTGCCATGGCTGGGAGGCGAGGATTCCGTAAGGGTGGCAAAGGTGGAAGAGCCACAAGTGGTGGCCGTGGTGGATCCGGTAGGGGACGTGGTCGTAACTTGCAGGGTGAGCCTGTCCCCCCATGTGTGGAGGACCAGTCAAGGGCACCCATCATCCCCCCCCTCCCCCCCTCCCCCCTCCCGTTGAGGCTGAAGTGGCTGACACCATCCATGCTCAGCCCTTGTTGGACCAGCCCATTGTGGCACCAGACCTGGCTGACTCCATGGCTGACTTCCAGGTCAGCAGGGCTACGACACGTGCGCTGGTGCACGTTGATGCTATCATGCCACGTGGATCTGGGGCAGCAAGGTCATCTGCTGCCCCAAGTAGGCAGGGCGGAGAGGCTGCAGGGGCAGCTGCGGCTCCATCCACCCCAGCTCTCACACACCCAGCCAGGACAGTGTCCGTCCTAGTCCATTCTGCTGACATTCCCCATGACACCATTACACTTGAGCCAATGCCTGCACCAACTCCCATGCTGAGTGTGCAATCCCACACACCTGATACAGAGCCCACCAGGGCTCCTGCCCCTAGTGTCCAGAGCGGCGCAGGACACTCAGGATCATCACCACCTTCCAAGCGGAAGAGGAAGAGTGCTCGTCCGGCACAGGCTGATGCCCCAGACACGGCTACACAGTCCGGTCCGTCGAGGAAGCCCAGCTTCACGGATGACGAACTGAATGCACTTGTCGAGTATGTGTCCGGACATGATAACGAGATGGTCATTGTTGCAGGATCCAAGACCACACCTGCACAACGCCAGGCACACTGGCAGACCGTTGCGGACATCGTAAGTGCCCTTGGAATCGTGAGGCGCACAGCCAATGATTGCTACAAGCGCTGGAATGACCTAAAGCGCAGGGCAAAGTAGAAGCTGGCCTCAAGTCATGCCGCAACTCTAGTGACTGGAGGTGGGTCTCCAGTAGAAGACATGGAACTCACTCCACATGAGTCAGTCGCTGGGACCTACGTCACGGAGGAACAGATCCAAGGCGTGGGAGATCTGCCTGATTACGAGGCATTGTCCGGTGAGTGCACATGCATGTGTGTGTCATCCATGTGCATGGTGTGTGTGTGAGGGCATCTGTTTGTGTGCCAGGTGAGAGTGTGTGCGCCTGAGTCGAATGGGTCAGCCATGTGCTTCATGCAATACATCCTGCGCAGCTGCATTTTGCCATTGCAGTATCCCTTCTGCCAACAGTAGACATCTAGGCCAACAGCACCCAAGTTGGCCTTGAAGTGTCACCTTGCCACAACATTGTTGCTTATTTTCCTATGTTCAATCAGACAGATTGTATGCATTCCACCACTTATACTAGGCATTCCTCAGTCCTCTAGTCACATGTATGGCATGGCCATGGTAAAGTGGAGTTACTTTGTTACCTGGATATCATATGTTCACACATGTCCCTGTGCAATTGGACCATATTGGACTGCCAGCTCCAGGTGATAAAGCAGACCTGTTTGAATTAGAAAAGCTATTGCATGTGGGAACTGGACAGAATGAATAAGTGCTGCCCTCCTCTCCATCTACACTCAATAGCAATGGCACATGCCATCTGTGTGATGGCATGTGTGTGTCACCTGGCAATCACAGGGCAATGTGTGATGCCACTGCCAGGCAGCATGCATGAAATGTGTTCAACTTCCATCTTTGTGTAATGAGTGTGTGCCATTTGCCTCCTGCCCTTCATACGCAGTGAGGGTGCATGCATGGGAGGGTCTTAGTCATGTGGGACATGTGTCAATCAAGTACTGGTTCTCTTGCTTCTCAGCCCTCATTGTGTGCCATGGTGCTAATGCGGGTTTCCATTTCTTTGTCATTATGTCATTGCAGGGGAAGACGCACCTGATACTGCTGGGGTTGTGGAGATGGTGCAGAGCCAGGAGGGTTCCGAGGGCCGACCAACCACCAGTGAGGGACGTGGTGTGCTGGTGGGTGAAAACCCACAAGTGCTGCAGGTCGTGCTCTCAAGGGGTGTCTCTGGCTGCACCTCCCCCGAGCTGTACTCAGCTGTTGACTCGGATGATGAGACCTACGTGCCGTCGCCGGTGAGTGTTCCAGGGAGGGAATCTGTTCTGTCCCACCCACCTGCACCAGGGTCAGAACCCTCAATGGGGATGTCAGTGTTGGCAGCTAGGCCTTTGGTGGTTACGGATGCAGGGTCACACTCCGCGACATCTGATCCTGTTCCTGGGCCAGCAGATCAGAGGGGGAATGCAGTCCTGCAGCCTCAGGCAGTGCCGGCACAGCAAGGCGCAGTCCGCCTTGCCCCAGACAGGTGTGGTGCCCGCCGACGTGGTGGCCGTACGCCACCTGGCAATACCGCATGGGAGCAATCCATTTACGGTATGGCTACCCAACAGGCAGCATCATCCGAGATGATGGCTCAGGCCATGGATAGGGTGGCCACTTCCATTGTCCCCCCTGAAAGGCTGATGGAGCGACTAGAGCAGGCAACCGACTCCATCTGCCAGTCACACAGGGAGGACATGTTGGCGTCCAACAGGGACAGGCGGGCGGCACTGGCGACTCTGCAGGAGGCCATCTCCATAGAGTCCCAGGGCCACAGGGAAGCCCTGAGGCAGGAGCTACATCAACTCAGGACGACTCTTGTTGAGCTAGAGGCTTCAACACACCAAAGGACAGAACAGCAGCTGGAGCGTCTCACCCGTACGCTCTCAGCTGAGATGCAAGCAACGAGGGCGGAGGTCCGGGCATCCCGTGAGTTGTTGCATGGGGACCTCCGCACACTCATCCTCCAGAACGAGACCTACCACACCCGCATGCTTGCAGCCATGGAGGAACAGAGTAGGGCCTTGCGTGGGCTGCCTCCCATAGTGCAACCACCTCCGGATGCAGCTGCACAGGGTGATAATAGCGACAGCAGTGATACTCCCACAATAGGGTAGCCGTGTGGGCCATGAGCCCATGGAGGTGTTTTTTTTTTCCCAGGATCCACACAGGTGGTTTCTGGTGTGCACCCTGACCTCGGACCTCCTGGGTGGCCTCCCCAACCCCCCCGGGCCCTTTAATGGCCATTTTTGATTTTTTTTTATTATTGTTTTTTATTTTTATTTTTATATTTTTCCCAAATTTTTTTGGGACAATTTGTTGGCTTCCGTGGTTCCTGTGGGCATACGCTGCATTGTGGCTGGGCACATGCAGGCTTGTCATGTATTAGGTTCAGATGCCTGGGTTTGAGTCACACACACCCCTCCTGCTTCCCGTTTCCATGGGCTTGCAAAGGGTGTGCCCAAGTGACATTGAAGTACATGGTGACATTGAACTCCCACTACATGTGTGGGTAGTCTAGTCAATACTGTGTATACATTCCTAGTGCATATTGCTGTTGTGTTGTACACTGCATGTTGCATTGATGTGTAACTCATCATCTGTGTCTGCCTCCCAATTTGCAGGTCCCTTCCTCATGTCTACACAAGGCCCTCTAGTCTGGAGATGGGGTCCTTGTTGGCAGCAGTGCACCTACAACTCTACATGGCACCAACACTGTTCAGTTGGAAGTGGTGGGAGTGCAGGCATATCCAGGTGGTGAGACAACTGATCTATTACATTACTGAAGTCATGTTAATGGTAGTACGTGCTCAAGTTTGTTGTTTGTCCTGCATTACAGTGAGCATTTCAGGTGTAGGAAGTTTCAATTGGGGACACTGTACATCGCAACACTTGTCATGTTGTGGGGATTACTTTGTTTACCTGCACATAGCATGACATGGCACGGTGTGTTGTGTGGCGGTGCTGGGGATGGGTTGGGTGACATGGCACTGTCCTCTTGTTGCATTTAGCCAGTGGGTATTCATTTTGGCTGCTTGAATGTGTTTCTTCACAAAACTGCATTGGTGTTGTGTGTGGGTAGGGATGCACACATTGTAACACTTCCAGGTGAACAATCTCAGGCTGATATGCTTTTCATGGTTGAATCTCCAGACATCCAGGATCAGTGTCAGGTTGAGTCATCATTGAATGTCAGATGGAATGTGCCAGGCCAGTGTGCACTCCACAGGGGAGTGTATACTATGTGAAGTAATTAGCCACTAGCTGTGTACGGGTTGCCTCCCCTCGTGCCCTTTCACCTCCCATGCGCAGCGGCTGTGCATGTGGTTGGGGATGTGGGGCCACCACCATGTCCACGGCCAGGCCCCCGGCGTGTTGCAGCGTTGTGCAGGACACATGCTGCCACTATGATCCTGCACACTACTGGGGGAGCGTATAACAGCTGCCCGCCAGAACGGTCAAGGGAGCGAAAGCGTGACTTTAGCACTCCGAATGTGCGCTCCACTATGCCCCGGGTTGTAATGTGGGCTGTGTTATATCTTACCTCGGGTGGCGTGGTGGGGTTCCGAATTGGCGTCATCATGTGGGGGCTGAGAGGGTAGGCACTGTCCCCTGTGGAGGTGGTGATTGGTATCATTGGTGGGGTTGTGACCTTGCTCAGTATCCAACATGCATGCATGTGCAGTGGCATACATACTCACCAAGAAGCCATGTATCGCCATGCCGCCCAGCATCTATGTCCCGGCATAGGGTGGACATTCGGTAAATGAAGCTGTCGTGGGTGGACCCGGGATAGTTGGCATATACTGAGGTGATGATTCCCTTGGCATTACATACTACCTGCACGTTGATGGAATGCAGGTGCTTGCGGTTCCTATAGATGTGCTCAGATGCCCTGGGGGGGACGTAGAGCCACATGGGTGCAGTCGATGGCACCTAGCACTTTGGGGAATCGTGCCACACCCTAAAAATCCAGGGCGGCAGCATGCCTTTCAGCAGGTGTTCTGGGCAGGTATATGTGCCTGCGGACTGATGGGCGTGCAGTGATGATGTCCAAGACCTGGTGTAGGCAGCATGACTGGGTGGCCTGTGACACCCCACCCACTATGGCACTTGTCCGCTGAAATGATCCAGTGGCTAAGAAGTGCAGTACATTGAGGACCTTCTCCAGGGGGCTGAGTGCTTGGGAGCACAGGGTGGGTGATGTGAGGTCATCCTCCCACTCACTCACCAGGTCCAGTATTATGTGTGGTGGAAACCTGTACCTTCCATACACCTGGTCATCAGGCATCCCGAAAAGGCTGGTTCTGGGTGTGAATATTCTGGCCCTGACTCTCCTCCTCCTCCTCCTTTGGTAGCCCACTGCCACTGCTGCTAGGAACGGTATGTTCATCCTGGCATCTGGCTTGTTGTTTGAAAAGTGCGCAAATTAATGCTTTGCGCGTGTTCTAGGCGAGCATGTGACCCGCGCACCCCTGGAATCTAGTTCCCAGTCCAATAGCGTGTGGAAATTCCCACGCAGCACGGGATCAAGTGCGCTGACGTACTTGCGTGTGTAAGTGCCCGCGCACCCCTGAAATACACGTACATAGGCCAATCGCGTGTACGCGCACTTTTGTCCAATTACACGCGATGACGCACCCCTGAAATACACGTACATAGGCCAATCGCGTGTACGCGCACTTTTGTCCAATTACACGCGATGACGCACCCCTGAAATACACGTACATAGGCCAATCGCGTGTACGCGCACTTTTGTCCAATTACACGCGATGACACTCTGACGTGCAGTATTTCCACGTGTGCTCCGTCATCACGTGCTGAGTGGGGAACACCCGTGTGGGTCACGTCAGACGCGCTTACTCGCTGAGGGACTCTGGTCCAATAGAATCGCGTATGCGTGCTGACGCGCTTACGCGCTAAGGGCCTTTCCTCGGATTTCACGCTGACGTGCAGGAATTTCACGTGCCAAATCACTCCGTATCAAGCTGGCCACCCGAAAACACACGGAAGACCACGCTCCTGCCCAGAAGGCAGAGTTACTGCCCCCCAGTGCCCCGAGCAGCCTCCCACGTGCCATCTGCTGCTGCCTGCCTGCCTGCCTGCTGCCACCGTGCCCTGCCATTTGGTGCCTGCACATCAGCCATCTGCAGGGGTCCAGTTGCTGTGTCCACCCCTGCTGGAACTGAAGACTCCCGACTGGGATTACATCGCTCCACAGCCCAGCCCCAGGACCCAGTTGCCCACCCACACCTGCCTCTGGGGTTGCCATGTCGGGCACTTCCACATCTGGCACCAGTGGCAACCCCAGGCCAGAGGGGCAGAGGGGCACCAGCTTCACTGCCACCGAAGTTGGTGTCCTGGTGGAGCATGTCCTGGGGCAGTATGATGCCCTCTTTGGATCGTCCCACGCCAGCAAGGAAGGACGGGAGAGGATCTGGGCCGACTGTGTGGTTGCCATCAACGCGGAGGGGGTGGCAACCCGCAACGTCCAGAAGATCAAGAAGCGCTGGGAGGACTTGAAGTCCAGGACCCTTGTGAAGGCCCGGCGCCTCGTGGAGGGGGGCCGGGGCCGCATGAGTTCCATCCAGAAGAGGGTCCTGGAACGCGTACGCCCAGCGCTCCACGCCCAGGTCCTTGAGAGGGAGGCCCGTCTGGAGTTGTGCGGTAAGTGTCCAAGCATTACTGTGTGAGACAGGGCATGTTGCGGTGTGCTGGTTCTATGATACTTGCCTGTATGTGTGCCATGGGCCATGTATGCATGTATGTGTGCAGGGACATCATGGTAATGCATGTGCGACCAGTGATGTGTGACCCACATGGTTGTTGCATGTGTTGAAATGCGGCATGGGGAGCCCTATGCAGATTTTGGACATGAGAGCATGCCAGTCTCTGTACCTGGACATGGATGGGGGTGAAGGATGGGTGCTGATGCCAGGTACATATATGGTAGCCATGTCTGTGTGCCTGACCTGTGTGTCTGTGACTTGTGCATGCCATGGATGCATGACACATGTGTATGACAATGCACAGATTCAGTGACGCACCCAACTTACCCTTGTTTCCCCTGTGTTTGGTGTGTTTGGGGCCAGATGGATGTGACTGAGGTGAAGTGTGTGCATGTGATATGCATGAGCCATGATGCATGTGAGTTACATATCATTGAATGTTTCAATAGTCCATTGGACATGCATGGAAATGTCCATGGCATGCACCATGCCTGTTACTGTGTGTGTTTTGCCTGGACTGACCCATGTGTTGTGGAGGGACATGATGGAAGTGTACTTTGACAGTGGTGCTCATCTGCTATTGCTTCCTGTCTAGGGGACCATTGTACAGTAGCCTGATGCTTGTGTCCTTTGTCTCCCTCTACGCAGCGGCTAGTGAAGAAGAGGGCGGAGACGGCGCTGTGGAGCAAGGCGGCGGGGATGCCCCCACGGCTGCAGCGGAAGGGGTGGGTGAGCCCCCACAGGGGCCTGCTACGGTGGGAGACGGTGAGGAGCCATCCAGGTTGGTGGTTTGCACAGAGGAGGAGGAGGCCGACACTGGTGCACACATGGGGCCTGGTGGGAGCATCCCTGCTGGTGCAAGTGTTGCAGTCCAGGGCCAGGGCCAGGAGGCAGCACAGGTCACCGTGGAGGGGCCTGTGCATGTCGCTGTCCCTGACCCTGTGAGTGCACCACCATGCACCAGCAGGGATGCCCCGTCCCAGGCCCGTCCGCAGGTAGAGGGGATGTCCATGTCACCTGACTCCCCTCCACCTGCGGACGTGGGAACCCCTGGCCGCGTGGAGAAGGTCCTGATTGGGGTCGCGATGCGCACGGCTGTGATTCGTGATGACGTGCATCCTTCCCGGGAGGAGCACGCACGTCATCACGAAGTGCACCGTGCCGACGTGGCCCAATTGGGATCGGCCATGTTCGGGGGTTTCCTGCATGTGTTGGCCAATCTGACGGCCCTCTCCTCCTCTGTGCAGGCTATCCACCGGTCGTTCTCCTTGCCGTCTTCCGGCCCAGATGCCACCAGGGCCCCCTGTGGACCTGCCCCGACCAATGCAGCCAGCTCGGTGGGGATCCTATCCCTGCCACAGTTGGGAGTCGGAGGTCCAGCAGGGGTGGACAACACAGCAAGTGGACCCCAGCAGATGGAAGATGTGACGGCGTCATCGGGCAGGGCACGTGCACGACGGCGTCGGTGGTTTCCATCAGCCTGGATGCCGTCGTGCTGGCAGAGGCAGTGGCGTCGGAGGCAGCAGCGGGCTCGACGTGGGAGGCATCATGGCTCGGGGCCATCAAGAGCAGAGGGGCAGGCATCGGCCGGAGGGCAGGGCAACCCTGGGATGGTGGTGTCTTCCGTGTGGGAGGAGTTTGGCCAGCGGATAGGTGCGGAGCGGCAGCGGGCGGAAGAGGAGCGGCTCGCCATGGTCAGGGCGGAGTTCTCCATGCGTCGGGCATTGAGGCGGGCTGAGTGCCTCGAGGAAGCTCGCAGGGAATTTGAGGTGGACATGGGGTTGTCCCTGCGAGACCTCGGGGCCAGGACAGAGTCCCGCCTCCAGGACATCGACATGGAGTTCGATGATGCCCTGGCCAGCAACATCACCAAGTGAGCCGCAGGACTTGCCCGCTGCCTTTGTATATAGTTATTTAGTTAGTTAGTGCTAGGTTTCCTTTATTTTTTTTTATTATTTTGGACCGCTCGGACAATGGCCACTTTTTTGTACATATATTTTTCATTAGTTAGTAGTAGGTTTAATTTATGGTGTTGGGCTCATGGACCCTGGTACATTCCTGTATATAGTTTGTTTTTTTGGGAGATACATTATTTTAATTTCTTATTGTTTTCACCAGGACGTAATGGTTTTTCATTAATTTCCTACTACATGATATTGCTTTGGACAACATTTTTTTTTTTTTAATTCCTTTGTTTTCTTGTTTATCACTTTTGTTCTCGGACATGGACCATTTCTTTACTTAGCCACATAGTTGTATGTTTGAAAAGTTAACTTATTTTTGTTATTTAATACATTTTTTATATTTTCTTACACTTGTGTTATTTTCTCATTGGTTTCTTACATGTCATGATATGGGTTTTGACATTCACTTGCACCCTTTGTGTATGTGTGTGTGACGGACATGTGTTCTTTTGCATACTTGCCATTGGGGTTGTGTCATGTGATTGCATTCACTATGTGGGTGGATGCAATCCTTGCCTGGGTGTTTGTGCTGGGTATGCTGGCCATTACTGCCATGATTGTGTATCGTCAGGACCTGGGGCCAGGGGGACATGTGTGGGGGCCTGCTGGCAGGTTCCCCACAGTGCTGGGGGTTGGGGGTGGTGGGAGACATGGGTGGGGGCCTGGTGGAGGGTACCCCTGGTGGCGGGAGGGTGGGGGTGGTGGGAGACATGGGTGGGGGCCTGGTGGAGGGTGCACCTGCACTGCTGGGGGGTGGGGGTGGTGGGAGACATGGGTGGGGGCCTGGTGGAGGCTGCCCCTGGTGGCGGGGGGGTGGGGGTGGTGGGAGACATGAGTGGGGGCCTGGTGGAGGGTGCCCCTGCACTGCTGGGGGGTGGGGGTGGTGGGAGACATGGGTGGGGGCCTGGTGGAGGCTGCCCCTGGTGGCGGGGGGGTGGGGGTGGTGGGAGACATGGGTGGGGGCCTGGTGGAGGGTGCACCTGCACTGCTGGGGGGTGGGGGTGGTGGGAGACATGGGTGGGGGCCTGGTGGAGGCTGCCCCTGGTGGCGGGGGGGTGGGTGTGGTGGGAGACATGAGTGGGGGCCTGGTGGAGGGTGCCCCTGCACTGCTGGGGGGTGGGGGTGGTGGGAGACATGGGTGGGGGCCTGGTGGAGGCTGCCCCTGGTGGCGGGGGGGTGGGGGTTGGGGGTTCGACATGGGTGGGGGCCTGGTGGAGGGTGCCCCTGCACTGCTGGGGGGTGGGGGTGGTGGGAGACATGGGTGTGGGCCTGGTAGTGGGTGCCCCTGCACTGCTGGGGGGTGGGGGTGGTGGGAGACATGGGTGGGGGCCTGGTGGAGGGTGCCCCTGCACTGCTGGGGGGTGGGGGTGGTGGGAGACATGGGTGGGGGCCTGGTGGAGGGTGCCCCTGCACTGCTGGGGGGTGGGGGTGGTGGGAGACATGGGTGGGGGCCTGGTGGAGGGTGCCCCTGCACTGCTGGGGGGTGGGGTGGTGGGATATGATATGATATGATATGATATTTGTAACGCGCCTATACACAAGTGTTTCAAGGCGCGACGAGGCAGGGAGGGAGGGAAACAAGGGGAAGACAGACAAACGATCCTACTAGGCCAGGTGTCATTCAGATCGCGCAAGTGCAGAGGTAAGGGGAAAAGGAGAAAGTGCAGGGGGAGGAGGTGGGGGGGAAGTGCGGTACAAGGTAAGTAGCGTAAAAATAAATAAATAATAAATAATAAATAAAAGGGCCAGCTGGTGGCAAAGTGCGAGGTAAGTGCAGAGCAAGTGCTGGGAAGGGGGCTGTAGGGATGCAGTGACAGTCCCACAGTGCAGGGGGAGCCAGGGAGGCAGTGCAAGTGGAGAGTGGCTGGGACCTGGACCGAGGTCGCTGAGAGTGGCTCAGATGCAGGTTTAGTGCAGAATTCAGTGGGGAGTTAAGCAGGTTTAGCAGGGGAGAGGGAGAGAGAAGGCAGAAGCGAAGAGGAAGGTTTTGAGGTGCTTCCGGAACCGGAGATGGTTCTCCTCAAGCATGGGTGGGGGCCTGGTGGAGGCTGCCCCTGGTGGCGGGGGGGTGGGGGTGGTGGGAGACATGGGTGGGGGCCTGGTGGAGGGTGCCCCTGCACTGCTGGGGGGTGGGGGTGGTGGGAGACATGGGTGTGGGCCTGGTAGTGGGTGCCCCTGCACTGCTGGGGGGTGGTGGTGGTGGGAGACATGGGTGGGGGCCTGGTGGAGGGTGCCCCTGCACTGCTGGGGGGTGGGGGTGGTGGGAGACATGGGTGGGGGCCTGGTGGAGGCTGCCCCTGCACTGCTGGGGGGTGGGGGTGGTGGGAGACATGGGTGGGGGCCTGGTGGAGGCTGCCCCTGGTGGCGGGGGGTGGGGGTGGTGGGAGACATGGGTGGGGGCCTGGTGGAGGCTGCCCCTGGTGGCGGGGGGGGGGTGGGGGTGGTGGGAGACATGAGTGGGGGCCTGGTGGAGGGTGCCCCTGCACTGCTGGGGGGTGGGGGTGGTGGGAGACATGGGTGGGGGCCTGGTGGAGGCTGCCCCTGGTGGCGGGGGGGTGGGGGTGGTGGGAGACATGGGTGGGGGCCTGGTGGAGGCTGCCCCTGGTGGCGGGGGGGGTGGGGGTGGTGGGAGACATGGGTGGGGGCCTGGTGGAGGGTGCCCCTGCACTGCTGGGGGGTGGGGGTGGTGGGAGACATGGGTGTGGGCCTGGTAGTGGGTGCCCCTGCACTGCTGGGGGGTGGGGTTGGTGGGAGATATGGGTGGGGGCCTGGTGGAGGGTACCCCTGGTGGCGGGAGGGTGGGGGTGGTGGGAGACATGGGTGGGGGCCTGGTAGTGGGTGCCCCTGCACTGCTGGGGGTGGGGGTGATTGGGGACATGAGTGGGGGCCTGGTGGAGGCTGCCCCTGGTGGCGGGGGGGTAGGGGTATTGGGAGACATGGGTGGGGGCCTGGTGGAGGGTGCCCCTGCACTGCTGGGGGGTGAGGGGGGTGGGAGACATGGGTGTGGGCCTGGTAGTGGGTGCCCCTGCACTGCTGGGGGGTGGGGGTGGTGGGAGACATCGGTTGGGGCCTGGTGGAGGGTACCCCTGGTGGCGGGAGGGTGGGGGTGGTGGGAGACATGGGTGGGGGCCTGGTGGAGGGTGCACCTGCACTGCTGGGGGGTGGGGGTGGTGGGAGACATGGGTGGGGGCCTGGTGGAGGGTGCACCTGCACTGCTGGGGGGTGGGGGTGGTGGGAGACATGGGTGGGGGCCTGGTGGAGGCTGCCCCTGGTGGCGGGGGGGGGTGGGGGTGGTGGGAGACATGGGTGGGGGCCTGGTGGAGGGTGCCCCTGCACTGCTGGGGGGTGGGGGTGGTGGGAGACATGGGTGGGGGCCTGGTGGAGGCTGCCCCTGGTGGCGGGGGGGTGGGGGTGGTGGGAGACATGGGTGGGGGCCTGGTGGAGGCTGCCCCTGGTGGCGGGGGGGGGTGGGGGTGGTGGGAGACATGGGTGGGGGCCTGGTGGAGGGTGCCCCTGCACTGCTGGGGGGTGGGGGTGGTGGGAGACATGGGTGTGGGCCTGGTAGTGGGTGCCCCTGCACTGCTGGGGGGTGGGGGTGGTGGGAGACATGGGTGGGGGCCTGGTGGAGGGTACCCCTGGTGGCGGGAGGGTGGGGGTGGTGGGAGACATGGGTGGGGGCCTGGTAGTGGGTGCCCCTGCACTGCTGGGGGGTGGGGGTGATTGGGGACATGAGTGGGGGCCTGGTGGAGGCTGCCCCTGGTGGCGGGGGGTAGGGGTGGTGGGAGACATGGGTGGGGGCCTGGTGGAGGGTGCCCCTGCACTGCTGGGGGGTGGGGGTGGTGGGAGACATGGGTGTGGGCCTGGTAGTGGGTGCCCCTGCACTGCTGGGGGGTGGGGGTGGTGGGAGACATGGGTGGGGGCCTGGTGGAGGGTACCCCTGGTGGGGGGAGGGTGGGGGTGGTGGGAGACATGGGTGGGGGCCTGGTGGAGGGTGCCCCTGCACTGCTGGGGGGTGGGGGTGGTGGGAGACATGGGTGGGGGCCTGGTGGAGGCTGCCCCTGGTGGCGGGGGGGTGGTGGGAGACATGGGTGGGGGCCTGGTGGAGGCTGCCCCTGGTGCCGGGGGGGTGGGGGTGGTGTGAGACATGGGTGGGGGCCTGGTGGAGGGTGCCCCTGCACTGCTGGGGGTGGGGGTGGTGGGAGACATGGGTGTGGGCCTGGTAGTGGGTGCCCCTGCACTGCTGGGGGGTGGGGGTGGTGGGAGACATGGGTGGGGGCCTGGTGGAGGGTACCCCTGGTGGCGGGAGGGTGGGGGTGGTGGGAGACATGGGTGGTGGCCTGGTAGTGGGTGCCCCTGCACTGCTGGGGGGTGGGGGTGATTGGGGACATGAGTGGGGGCCTGGTGGAGGCTGCCCCTGGTGCCGGGGGGGTGGGGGTGGTGTGAGACATGGGTGGGGGCCTGGTGGAGGGTGCCCCTGCACTGCTGGGGGTGGGGGTGGTGGGAGACATGGGTGTGGGCCTGGTAGTGGGTGCCCCTGCACTGCTGGGGGGTGGGGGTGGTGGGAGACATGGGTGGGGGCCTGGTGGAGGGTACCCCTGGTGGCGGGAGGGTGGGGGTGGTGGGAGACATGGGTGGTGGCCTGGTAGTGGGTGCCCCTGCACTGCTGGGGGGTGGGGGTGATTGGGGACATGAGTGGGGGCCTGGTGGAGGGTACCCCTGGTGGGGGGAGGGTGGGGGTGGTGGGAGACATGGGTGGGGGCCTGGTGGAGGGTGCCCCTGCACTGCTGGGGGGTGGGGGTGGTGGGAGACATGGGTGGGGGCCTGGTGGAGGCTGCCCCTGGTGGCGGGGGGGTGGTGGGAGACATGGGTGGGGGCCTGGTGGAGGCTGCCCCTGGTGCCGGGGGGGTGGGGGTGGTGTGAGACATGGGTGGGGGCCTGGTGGAGGGTGCCCCTGCACTGCTGGGGGTGGGGGTGGTGGGAGACATGGGTGTGGGCCTGGTAGTGGGTGCCCCTGCACTGCTGGGGGGTGGGGGTGGTGGGAGACATGGGTGGGGGCCTGGTGGAGGGTACCCTTGGTGGCGGGAGGGTGGGGGTGGTGGGAGACATGGGTGGTGGCCTGGTAGTGGGTGCCCCTGCACTGCTGGGGGGTGGGGGTGATTGGGGACATGAGTGGGGGCCTGGTGGAGGCTGCCCCTGGTGCCGGGGGGGTGGGGGTGGTGTGAGACATGGGTGGGGGCCTGGTGGAGGGTGCCCCTGCACTGCTGGGGGTGGGGGTGGTGGGAGACATGGGTGTGGGCCTGGTAGTGGGTGCCCCTGCACTGCTGGGGGGTGGGGGTGGTGGGAGACATGGGTGGGGGCCTGGTGGAGGGTACCCCTGGTGGCGGGAGGGTGGGGGTGGTGGGAGACATGGGTGGTGGCCTGGTAGTGGGTGCCCCTGCACTGCTGGGGGGTGGGGGTGATTGGGGACATGAGTGGGGGCCTGGTGGAGGCTGCCCCTGGTGGCGGGGGGTAGGGGTGGTGGGAGACATGGGTGGGGGCCTGGTGGAGGGTGCCCCTGCATTGCTGCGGGGTGGGGGTGGTGGGAGACATGGGTGTGGGCCTGGTAGTGGGTGCCCCTGCACTGCTGGGGGGTGGGGGTGGTGGGAGACATGATTGGGGGCCTGGTGGAGGGTACCCCTGGTGGCGGGAGGGTGGGGGTGGTGGGAGACATGGGTGGGGGCCTGGTGGAGGGTGCACCTGCACTGCTGGGGGGTGGGGGTGGTGGGAG
Organism: Ambystoma mexicanum; assembly: GCF_040938575.1. Taxonomy (NCBI): domain Eukaryota; kingdom Metazoa; phylum Chordata; class Amphibia; order Caudata; family Ambystomatidae; genus Ambystoma; species Ambystoma mexicanum. The sequence continues at coordinate 628,657,660 of NC_090922.1, read as the reverse complement.
ACATGGGTGGGGGCCTGGTGGAGGCTGCCCCTGGTGGCGGGGGGTGGGGGTGGTGGGAGACATGAGTGGGGGCCTGGTGGAGGGTGCCCCTGCACTGCTGGGGGGTGGGTGTGGTGGGAGAAATGGGTGGGTGCCTGGTGGAGGGTACCCCTGGTGGCGGTGGGGGTGGTGGTGGTGGGAGACATGGGTGGGGGCCTGGTGGAGGGTGCCCCTGCACTGCTGGGGGGTGGGGGTGGTGGGAGACATGAGCAGGTGTGCAGGGTAGTCCCCTGTGGTGTGTGCTGCCTGCAGGGGCCGTGGAGGGTGTACAGGTAATGCCTGGGAGCACACAGCCAAATCGCGTGTGGAACTTCCCGCGCACCCCTGCAATCCACGTACCCTGACTAATCGCGTGTGGAACTTCCCGCGCACCCCTGATATCCACGTACCCGGCCATATCACGTGTGGAACTTCCCGCGCACCCCTGAAGTCCACGTACCCGGCCATATCGCGTGTGGAACTTCCCGCGCACCCCTGCAATCCACGTACCCTGCCTAATCGCGTGTGGAACTTCCCGCGCACCCCTGAAATCAACGTACCCTGCCTAATCGCGTGTGGAACTTCCCGCGCACCCCTGAAATCCACGTACCCTGCCTAATCGCGTGTGGAACTTCCCGCGCACCCCTGAAATCCACGTACCCTGCCTAATCGCGTGTGGAACTTCCCGTGCACCCCTGAAATCCACGTACACTGCCTAATCGCGTGTGGAACTTCCCGCGCACCCCTGAAATCAACGTACACGGCCATGTCGCGTGTGGAACTTCCCGCGCACCCCAGAAATCCACGTACACGGCCATATCGCGTGTGGAACTTCCCGCGCAACCCTGCAATCCACGTACCCTGCCTAATCGCGTGTGGGACTTCCCGCGCACCCCTGAAATCCACGTACCCTGACTAATCGCGTGTGGTACTTCCCGCGCACCCCTGAAATCCACATACCCGGCCATATCGCGTGTGGAACTTCCCGCGCACCCCTGAAATTCACGTACCCTGACTAATCGCGTGTGGTACTTCCCGCGCACCCCTGAAATCCACGTACCCGGCCATATCGCGTGTGCAACTTCCCGTGCACCCCGGTATACACGCACACGTTTATTTTTTCTCTCAGCGTGTGTCTGTGTTTGTGGGTACCCCTTTGTACGTCATTTATCCTGGAGGGCCACAGTATTGGACATTCATCATGGCTGTATATAGGTGCTATTTGTTGGCGCACCTTTTAGCGCACATTTCTTCCAGGCGCAGAGACGCTACCGCCTGCTTTCTTGTGGCGGTCGTGTTTGTGCCTGTGCGCTGGTTTGAGCGTGCGCTTTTTTGCCCTATTCTATTCCATGAATACGTGTTGTAGGCGAGCGTGTGGGCGTTCCGCGCACTTTTACCCTGTGCTTCCCCCGTGACGCCCACATTTTGGCAAGTTGTTCCCCATTCCGAGTGTTACGCCCCGTGTTCCGCCTACTTTTGTTGCGTGCGCCGCGCTATGTGCGATTTTCGCTGTGGACTGTGCGATTTTCGCTGTGGCCTGGCGCACGCCGTTAGATGGCCTGTGCGCCAACGTGCGCCGCGCACTTTCTTATCGCACGTCCGATGGTTTTCTCGCGCACGGCCTTCCATGAATCGATGTGCGCTGCTTTTCGTGCGATTTTCGCTATTCCACTGCGATTTTCGCTATTCCACTGCGATTCGCACGTTTTTGGCCACTTGCGCCGCGCTAATTATTCCATGAATCGGCTTGTAGATGTTTAACATTTCAGGATGTGGTAACCATTATAGTGGGTCCAAGAGTTATGAAAATGTTACAGTACTTAGACTTTAAACACAAGTATTCTCCCAGTTGTGAGAGAGAAATGTCTTTAATGTAAAGTATTTTGGTCTTCGTAATTTACTATTGTAAAAATTAGCTAAATACATTCAGAGCTTAGAAGACGTGACCATGCTTAGTTATTTGAAAATAAATTTTCAGAAGTACTAACATTCTTGACTGCCTGGCAATTATTTGTAGCTTCCAGGACTTGGACGACACTGCTGGGAGTGCTTTTCATCAGTGAATTAGAGTTTCTCAGAGCTTCCTTAGAGAAGCATAGCAAAAGTGAACGAGGAAGCAACAGGAAAGTCAGTTTTCACTTTCACTAATGCTAAAGATGGTCAAAGTATTTAGTCCAGTATGGCATCATACATTTTTCGTTAATAAGAGTTATCTATTGGTTCTAGTGCTTGAGGTATAATTAAGAGAAGGAACTACACTAGGGGAAACATTTGGGTTCCATATAACTCCAAAGTCTTTGCAGAAAGTAAAAGAAATCCTACCAGTATAGAATTAGTAATCTTTAACATTCGCTTAGTAAGACACCTGTGACAAGATGTAGTTTCAAAACCAAAAGCACCTTTTCTCCAGTATTGGGTCTGGCATGGATTTACATGTTCATGAATATTTCCCGTCGTCCGACCGGGAATCCTCGGTAAAAGAAAAATCATTTTCACTCTCACTTACAAACTGTATTTCTCCTCTAAACCAATCACTGTATTCTGGGTCATACTGCCATCAGCCAATGACTGCCCTCTCCCTAAGCCCCTCCTTGTGCAGCCGTCTTCATATTTTTACTGCACATTGAAGTGTTCGGAGGCCTCTAGTTTTGCTCTGTGAGCTTTTCTAAAGTTTTTGTTTTTTTCCAACAAAAAGTTGGAAAAAAACAAAAAAAGTTTTTGTTTTTTTATCAAAAAGAGCCTGCGTGCTCTCCTCCTCATCTGCCGACAGCAGGGATCATTTGTCAGTGAATTTCAGTGCCCCTCAAGGGCAAAGATCGTCAAAGTTTCGGCCAAGTTTCCAGAAGGCCATCAGGCGTACTCTGTACCTCCGACTATGACGGAGGAGAAGAAGGAAGTAAGATCCCTTTTCAAGCTCTGCACCAGATGCGGACTGCGGAACGTGTTTGTGCAGGACAAACACCTTCAATGCCTCAACCCAGACCACAAAGAAGGAGATTGTGAGATCTGCCTCAGCTTCTCCAAGAAAATGATGAAGGATCGACACAGTAGACTGGCAGCGTGGCTAAGGGCCAAGACCTCTGCCCCCTACCCCAAGCAGGGCCCTGCCTCAACTAGGACCGGTCGGCCCGAAGAGCGGGCTTCTAAGTCCTTTGAGGGCTCTCTATCTGTGGGGAACCAAGATAAGGCCAAGTACTCCAAGTCGGTTTAGGTCGGGGTCGCCACGAAAGCGGGTCTCTCGATGGGTGAGCGTGATCTACGTCACCATTTGCCTCCATCGCCAGCCAGCGATCGAGCTCCTCCTCAAAAAGGAAGTCTCCCAACCTGGCTAAGCTGCGGGAGAAGCCTGCAAAGCCTATGGTGGAGGAAAAGACGGCCGACCTGCCCAAGAAGGCCCAGCTGTCGCAGGAGAAATCTTCGTTGACGATTGAGCTGGTGACGGCTGCTCTCTAAAAGGCCAGAGGGGCTAACCCTATGAAGGTAGCCCCTACTGCGTCCAGGGTGTCCCTACCTCTGAGGCAGGAGGCCTCACCCTGGGCCGTTGTGAAGTCTGCTGGCACACCGGAGAAGTGGATGCCATCGCCACGCTTGGTTGTAAAAGGGGGGTGGGGAGACCACGAAGTCCCAGGCCAGCCACAGGCCATGCCCCAAGACTGATGACGAGGGTCAGCAGTCTCTGCACACGGTCCACAAGGGCGACGACGGCGTGGGGCCTAGTGTGCTGACCACACCATCTCAGCCGAGAGATGTATCCCTGGACATCCTTTCGACCCTACACACATTGGTGTCAGAAATCCAGAAAAGGATGCCGCAGGCCCTGGTCCCTGCGGCTCCGGATGAGCCTCCGGCTAAAAAGAGGAAGCGCCATCCGACACCCCCCGTATCAACCTCTGCACCCGCGCAAGGTGCCCTCTGCCGGTGGGGACGGGCACGGTGACGGCGGACGACGACATCGTCAAAGCAGGCAGATCGCTGATAATTTATTATTATCACTGTTAGCTAGCTTTCCTTAAAAACGAGCCTCCTTCACAATATGGAAACCTTCCCACCAACTTCTGAGTTGCTTCTTAACATTTTATCAGCCAAATGCACTCGTTCTAGTGGCGTACGTCTGAGTCAACATTCTAGTTGTCCTCCTTCGCACCTCACTGGGATAGCCTGCACCACAAGAAGGCCCTGAGAAGGCATTCACGAAAACTAACGCTGTCTGTTAGCGCGTTAAAACAAGTTCCACTTACATGCAGCATCCTTCCACACTTTGACCTCATCCGTATGTGTGTCACAAGGCACTATATCCATTCCTATTTTTCTCCTCTCCCCTGATTAAAAATCTTCCCAGTTCTCTTCTCCCCCTTTTTCCTGTAACTTGTTTGTTGCTAGGGCAGTGTCCTCTTTATGCCATTGGAGTATTGCTAGGAGGACGATGGGATCTGAGGAGGGCCACACAGCTTGTGGTTGGTGTTTACCTACCCATTGTCCTGCTAATCCCTATGGCCATTCCTACCCACTACAGGCACCTACCTGCCCAAAACACATCGACCTAGTATCTCCCTGGGATAGCTTTATCAATCAGTAACACCAGACTTTGGCCTTACCAGTGTTCTTTGTAACAGTCTTTTGATTGTTTTGGCTAAATTACAATGTTAAATGTGTTACTGGTGCAATAGAATTGTCATAACAAATGTGTCTACAGCTATTTGCTTTAAAAGCAATACACGTGTAGAGCCTGTTAAAAGCAAGGTTTATGTTCATGTGCAATGTCTGGTGACCGAGGCCCTGCCTGGGGCCTGTCAAAGGAAGGCCGAAATGGCAAATGTATGGCTTGGCAAGGCGGCCCCAAAAATCCCTCATTGGGCAAGAGGATGGGAACCCAGTGATCAAGTATTTGACTCTTTTTGACGTATTTTCATCAGAATTGTATTTTCCCTTCGAAGTGCAAGCTTTAATGCTCCAGGGAATTTCCCCTGATGGGGGCAGTGGATAGTTCAATCTTAGTAGACCGGAGTTTCAACACATTCCTACGCATTCCACACTGATTCCAGTCATCCTGCAGGTTCTCAGAAAGATGATGAGATTTATGACTGTGATGATTCTGATCACGCTTGACTGGGCAATGTGAATGTGGTACTCAAATATCTTTGACATCTGCCCTCCTCCAGGCCTCCCAGAGAGATTGGACCTTCTTTCCAAATCAGAAAGCCAGGTTCTTCATCCCAGTCTCAGCACCCAAGTCACTTTGCCTGGCTCTTGAAAGGTTGGAATACAGGGATTGGGAGTTGCCTATTAAGGTTGTGGAAGTTTTCTTAACCGCATGCAGACTTTACAACTGCCAGTGTAAGAAATTCTGCTCCTGGTGTGGAGAGAGGTATCTGGACCCTTTAGCCTGTTCCACGGCCTCAGTCCTCCAATACCTTTTTCATTTGCTCTTGGATTTTTTCTAATTGGAACAGTGAAAGGCTTCTTTGCCGCAAGCTCAGTGAACCTAGGGTCTTATTTTGGAATTTATACAGTCATAGTTTCTCTGAGGATCAGTGAATGTGTTCTCTCCGAGACAATTTCTCATTCCGTCCTGGGACTTGAATCTGGTTCTCATATTTCTGAAGGGCTCACTTTTTAAGCCGATACATTGTTGGCTTCTTCAGCTCATGACACTAAAGACTATTTCCTTATTCGCAGAAGCATCATACAAGGAGTTAGAGAGCTGCAAACTCGATGTATTAAACTTCCTTTCCTTTTAATCTCCAGACAGGTCATGCTAAGGGCTAGACCTTCCTTTCTTCTGAAGCTCATTTTGCAATTCTGTCTCAGTCAAAAGATACATCTGACCGTTCGCTATCTACCGGTGCACTCCAAAGAGGAAGAAGGGCTGCATCGTTTGGACCCCAAGAGGGCATTACGTTTCTATGTCACTAGGTCCAAAGACTTCAAAAAGAACCACCAGCTGTTCCTAACTATCCTGATGCAAAGCAGACTACTGCAGTGATTAAATAGACTATATCTAGATGGATCATACTCTATATTTCAGAGCATTACAATTGGCAAGGTAAGAGGTACCTTCGGGACTTACAGCTAAATCCACTAGAAGTGTAGCAGAGAGGTGAACTCCATTCTCAAAATGTGCCAGGCGGTTACATTACTTTCTGTACACATCATCTCGAAACACTACTGCCTGGATTTCATGGACTCTCTGGATGCTCGATTTGGTCAAGCACTCCTTAAAAATTTCTTGGTTTAGCGGATATGTCCTCCCTTTCTGCCCTCCTCCAGTGTTTGAGACCACTGCTTTGGCAATCTAAAGATGAGGAAACACTGAGATGAGAAAAACGAATTATTTACCTGGGGTAATGTTCTTTCTGATGGAAAGATAACTCATCACCTGCCCAACTATCCCCTCAGCAATCGCTACTCCCTTTTTTGCACTAGGAGGAGAAATCAATTCTTTTCAGCCATTCCCTCACCTGTTGAGCATGGAGGGAGGGCAGGGGGGAGTCGAAGCGTCTTCCGGATCCAGTTGCCCTTGAGGCGGACAACACCCCCTGCCGGTAAAGCTTTCTGATGCCAGCTGTACCAGCCAGGATATCTATCTAAAGATGAACCAGCCAGGATATCTATCTAAAGATGAATCTGTAGAAGGAGCCATCCATCACAAAATACATTAGCCCAGGTAAGCAATATGTTTATCCCATTCAGAGGCCAATTTAGGTTTGCTCTCCAGCTCTTCTTTCGAATTTGAGTATGCTAGCAAGCCATGATTCGGTCCGAATTACTTCCCAGGGTCAAAAGCACACTAGTATGGTGGAAAGGAAACTATAGGCTAGGAGTACAGACGTCATTACAATTAGGAACTTTAGCTTTTTACCTCATGCTGAAGAGATCCTGAAACATTCTGAAAATATGCATCTGCACAACTGGTTATGTATAACAACTTTGCATTTTTTTTATTTGATTTGATTTTTATACAGCGTCAAAGTGTCAGCCCTCTGAGAATGTTCAATCTCCACCCTTAACCTTTCTCCCCTTTCCTCCTCCTCACCTGAAGATTGGTCTTGAATGGATGAAATTTGTGGTCTTCTAGCACAATAATCCTTCCCTTCTTTCTCCTTTCTTTTTTTTCTGAGAAGGTGTCTTTCTCACGAAAGGAAGCCACAGCGTACTGCTGTGAGTAACACTACCTGCGGCCCCTCTTCCGAGAGGGACAAACTGGGGAAAAAGCCAACCGGCACAAAAAACCCAGAGGTAGAACAGCAACAGCGGAGGTCCGTCGTAAGGATTCCGGGTGGAAGGCAGGCTCCAAAGGAACCGTGAGGTAGCCGATAATGACGGCCTGCGAGAGTCAAGCAGTACGGAGAAAGAACCTGAAGATACCCGGAGAAAGGAGGCAAACCGAAGAGAGAAAGGGAGCAGGAGTAAGAAGGAAAGGATAACAAGAGGACCCGGAAACGAGAAAGCAAGAAGCGGACCAAGGGGCGGCAGAGGAGAGAGAGGATAAAGGAAAGAAAACTAGCGTAACCGCAACCGAAAGAAAGCAGTCAGGGAGCTGACCAAGCGGGTTGCAACGCACTGTGTGCCGGGGGGCATGGCTGATAAGCTTCCCGGCTCGCAGTGAAGGAAACACTAGACTGATACAGCGACGTTTGAAAAACATGGCAGAACGCTGCAATGGCAGCCCCCAAGCCGCACCCTTGACCATAACGTCCACGGGAGGCGGCGCATGACAGTATGCCCCCTTCCAATGTTGCAACCCCCTGGCTTTCCAGGGTGAGCCCTGTGAAACTTCCGCAACAACCTAGGAGCATGAACAAAGGTAGAGGGTTCCCATGAATCTTCCGCCCTCGAGTATCCCTTCCAGTGTATCAAGTATTCCAAGCGACCTCGCCTGTATCGATAATCACATATTTGAGATACCTCAAACTCCGCTTCCTCCCGGGGCGGTGGATTCAGTGCAACCGAACCGGTAGAGGATCCCACGGGAGCTTCCCTGAGAAGAGAGGAATGAAAGACAGGATGGACCCTGTGCAAACAGGGAGGCAATTTCAGGCGAAAAGCCACTGGGTTGATTTTAGCCATGATAGTGAAAGGGGCCCTTAAGGGTCCCTCGCGATATGGAAATAAGGCAATAACCATAGACGAAAGGATGCGCCAGACACGAGGTTCAAATTCCCAATGCTCGGGTTTATTGCAAGCAAAATAGTCCCAATTGGCCAACTGTGTGTATTCTCTAGACCTCGAGGGACGCAAGAGAGCGAATTACGTACATCAGTTACATATATACAAAATGCATATCATACAATCAGCTATGTCATGTTTAACACCCCCCTTTTATTGAGTTTTTTTGAACTCGGGATGATGATGGACATTTCCGACGAGTATGACAATTATGACACTTTCGTTGTCTATTCTAGTAACAATGTGCAATTTAGAAAGTGCAGAGACATCAATAGTTGTTGAACAGAACACAGTGCCTCTGTTCTTGGAAGCAAGCTGCACACGGGGGAAGAGTCACATTCCAAGTTTTGCTATCTATGAGGTGCTATTCATGTCCTGGGAGCCGACACTCTCTAAAGGGTTTTGTGAAGGGGGGCCGTAAGAAGAACATAATTCAAACCTTTAGCTGCTTTATTCTAACATATTCTATCACAGTACGAGACTGGCTGGCAGCTGTGAAATGATTAAATGCCCTGCAGCTCTCCCTCAAGGCTACAGAGAGGGAGCGTGGGCATTCCTTTCTGGGCGGCTCATGAGGAGTTTCAACGAACTCCTCAGTCCCCCGGCCTTGCCCTTTCATATTCAGACAACAATGTTAACAGTTGAGCAGAGTAAGCAGAATTCGCAAGAATTGCAAGCTGCAAAGCAGTTTAGACAGAAAGCAATGAGCAATGGTTAACAAGCAAAATGGCGATTCTTGCTACGTTTAAAATGGCCGCTTGTTGGTCAAGCATAGCAGTCTTTATTTCTATAATTCTGTGCATAAGACGGTTGGCCTTCGGCCATCAAGATAGGTCTATCATCCAAATGAAGGCTTTTCATTTTTCCAGATTGACAAACCCTCCTTTTGGCCGTATGCCAAACGTCTTATTCATTCATTGTATCCTCCTCTGATGAGGATAAGTCTGGGGTATCTATGTCTAAACCTTTCATGCTATCACAAGCATCATCTTCATCATTAATGTCTATAGTCATGAATTGTTTTATTGTTTTTGTTTCATCAGTGTCTCTGTTATTTCGGCCATGCGTTTGTTTTCCTCTCGACACCATGTGCATTCATCCCTTAGTAGATCCCTCAGTTATCTCAGTGCAAACTATTGGTAGGCATTGTATGCAACAGCAACATGTTATGAATATACCAAGTACCACCACTAGTATCGAAATTAACTTCCATCCCCAGGACCGCAATAGTCCCCAAAACCAGGATCCTATCCCCCAACCCCCTTCCTCAGTAGAGAGTGTGTAACTTAGGACATGTAATTTCCGGATTGCTTTAAATATCGTAGGGGAGTAATCATCTATAAACACACAACATGCAGTTTTTACGAGTTTGCAAACTCCCCCACGATCAACTAATATTATATCAAGGGCCATTCTGTTTTGTGGTGCCATTAGCCTAATTCCTTTTTCTTCCAACGTCATGTTGTATAAGATATCCGTTGTTGTATCTATTGTATTTTTTAGTATTCTGGACAGTTTCCTTAAGTTATAGGAATTTTCTATTTGGGCCAAGAATGGTATAAACGATTTGGCTACATCCATTGCTATCATTCCATCTTCACTACTCCTTCGGGTTCTACCTTTTAATCGCCTCACTACTTCTGCAGTTTCTAAGAGGAACACTCCTGGGAATAGTAGACCCAAGTAACACGTATCTCCCCAGTTCCTAGGTAACCATGGATATGCTTTTTCCCCACATATAAAGTAAACAGGGTCCCCTACGTACACAGGTTCTATTTTGTGCTTTAAAACGACTGTGTTCAGGCAGCTGCTAAACGTTCCTACTTTATAGGAACCGTTTTTCTTTAAATATAGGGGAGCAGTTTTGGGGCTATAATCCACTGTATAGGCAGGGGGCACAGCATCTTTACTCCATTCATCCCTTATTCGAAATGTCATTACTGATGTTTCTTCTGCTGGCGGGGTCGGTCTATTCTGCCTATGTAATCTATCTAGTCTTGTTGTCTTTCGTGTATTTTTCCTCATGGGTCTGGTGATAACACGCAAGCTTTGTGGAATATGGAACAACCCACAGGTCTCATGATCACTTCCTCAAATTCATTCATATTGGTCTCGTCTAGCTGACCCGTATTACTCTTGTTCCATTTCCCAAAGAACATTGCACTCAACGATACTTCACATGAATAAACCAATGATAACGGTTGTACATACCAGCCTATTCCTTTCCCACCGTGCTGTGGTAAATGGGCACAAACCCAGCAATCTTTTTTCTTTAAAACCGCATGGGTCATGTTCACGATGAGCAACAATGTATTGTTGTCATATCCTTCTCTATGTCTTTCTTCCATTGGGGACAAAGTACCAGTGATTACATGAACCGGGCTCTCAGTAGCTGCTTTTAGAAAAAGTGTTTCTAATGGGTGCGCAGACTCCAGGAACCATAGTGTAAAAGCTATTATTGTTGGTACTACCATACTTAGAGAACACAGGACCAATGTCCAAATCAGTACCTTATTCCTTTTACCATGCTTTTTCCCTAAATTTACAGTCTTTAAAACTATCATCTTTTCAGCAGTGGTGCAGGAGGAGGCTGAAACCGGTCTTGATTTGTTATTCATCGTCCTTCTTCTTGCTGGCAAAGTTCGTCGCAAATGTCTCTCGTTCTTGATGCAAAAAGTTCAATGAAAATGTCATAGTTCAATTCTGCCAACCCTTTCACAGCCTAGATCACTTATCCCCTCCGAGCAAGATTAATTGTTCTTTCTCCCACTGCTCAGACGATTATGAAGAGGCTGGCGCAGACAGGTAAGATATATATTAAGGTTTTAATAAGTATTTAACAAAGGAAGAAGACCCCCAACCAATGTCCAAATCAGTACCTTATTCCTTTTACCATGCTTTTTCCCTAAATTTACAGTCTTTAAAACTATCATCTTATCAGCAGTGGTGCAGGAGGAGGCTGAAACCGGTCTTGATTTGTTCTTCATCGTCGTCCTTCTTGCTGGCAAAGTTCGTCGCAAATGTCTCTCGTTCTTGATGCAAAAAGTTCAATGAAAATGTCATAGTTCAATTCTGCCAACCCTTTCACAGCCTAGATCACTTATCCCCTCCGAGCAAGATTAATTGTTCTTTCTCCCACTGCTCAGATGTTATGAAGAGGCTGGCGCAGACAGGTAAGATATATATTAAGGTTTTAATAAGTATTTAACAAAGGAAGAAGACCCCCAACATGTAGAGACTCCTCTCCTTCAGCTCTTTCTCCAACTGACAACATTAGAACCCTTAGACAATCCCACACCAGGAACAGTGTCACCACATTCCATGACATCATACTTGGGATTCAGCACACAGGAGAGAAACATAAAGAAGGGCACTCTCCACTTACATCTAATGAGTCTACAACACATCTCCCCTTTTTTTTTTAACTTTCACTTATATAATCCAACATCCGATCACTCTAAATAACTTAAGGGTGTCATGTAGATGACCGCGATAACTCACATAAATTGGTCCAGTTCTCGACACACATACTACATATGCCCTCTCTTTACCGCAGCAATCCTGTCTTTATTCCATACTTGCCCTCCAGTCACACGTACGGCCCCTTTCATGACCGCCACTACTCTGACTGGATCTGAGTAGAGAGACTCTCCTTTCTTCTTCACAAATCCCTTCTTGATCCTAACCCAATCTCCACACTCTACGCGCAACACCTTCTTACCTCTCTTCAGGTTCTCACGTGCCACCCATTCAGACTTCTTCCTCACCAATGACTTTCTTACTTCATCAACAACCAGATCCGTTTCCCTACTCCTGCCCAGCCACGGCGGACACGCCATGGAATATGGCTTTCTGCCTCTCATAAGCTCAAACGGGCACAGACCTGTCGTAGAATGAGGCGCCATCCTTAGTGCCCAGATCCTATTCTGTATCACAGCCAACTTATCCAATCCGCACTCTTCCCCCATGCGAATACTCTCCATCACACACCTGTTCATCCTTTCAACTACACCGTTGGATTCAGGATGATATAATGAAGTCCTTTTGTGACGCACTCCACACTTCTTCAAATAGCTGGTGAAGTTCCCCCCTACAAATTGGGGACCATTGTCCGTCAACAAACTCTCCGGCAGACCTTCATTGGAAAATATCTCCTGCAAAGTCTTTATCATGCTTTCTCCTGTCACATCTCTCACAATTTTAAAATTCACCCACCTGGAGAACAGATCCACCACCAGAACTATGAATTTTCCACGTCCATACCCCAATTCCACAGGACCAAGGATATCCATGGCGAGATCACTCCATATCCTGGACGGAAGTCCCACGTCCACAAACGGTTGCTTCTTAGCTACAGATACCTTTCCACTCCTGACACAGAATTGACAATTCTCCAAACAATTTTCTATTTCCCTGTCAAAACCCGGCCACCAATAGTCTTCTCTTAACACACCCTTGGTTTTGGTAACTCCTATGTGGCCACTGTGTGCCAACTCTATCACTCTCTTCCTCAATGCAACTGGAACCACCGCTCTTCCCCATCTGAACAATACTCCACCGATGACTGACAATTCATCCTTCACTTCCCAATACGGCTTCGCGCCTTCCGCTAATTCCACCTTCCTTGGCCATACAGCAGAAACAACATAAGGAACTATCTTATTCATGTTCTCGTCGCTCCTCATCCCTTCCAACCACTCCTGTTTGGACACTATACCATCCGTGTTGACGAACACTAATTCCATTTCTTCATCTTCCACAACACCAGAATCATTTACTCTCACCCTCGACAGATTGTCAGCCAATACATTTTCCTTCCCAGGAATGACCTCCATCTTGAAACAATGGGTTTGCATTCTGGTGACCCATCCCGCCACCCTGCGGGAAACCTTATCAAGGCCCTTGTTCTCAAATATGGTTTTAAGTGGTTTGTGATCAGTCCGAATTACGAACTCCACACCCCACACAAAGTTTTTGAATCGTTCCACTGCCCAGAAACATGCCAACGCCTCCTTCTCGAGAACGGAATACCTCAATTCCGCTCCCTTGAGGCCCCTTGATGCGTGGGTAATCACCTCCTCAGACCCATCATCTTTTTTCTGGGATAAAACCGCACCTAAGCCACTTTCACTAGCGTCCACTGTGATGATGGATGGCTTTCTTGTGTCAAAGCAACCTAAGGGTTGAGCTAAGTCTATCTCTTCTTTTATACCATTGAATTCCGCCTCACATTGACTATCCCACACAAACTCAGCACCTTTCCTCAGAATCTTTCTCATCTCATGTACTTTGTCAGCGTAATTCACAACAAACTTCTGATAAAACTCTGTCATTCCCAAAAAAGAGCGTAATTCACTTTTATCAATCGGTCTCTCTATCCTCTTTATGGCATTCACCATTTCTTCCTTGGGTTTGATACCATTCCCCGACACTTCATGACCCAAATAATCCACTTTTGTCACAGCAAATTTGCACTTCTCTTCCTTAAGTGTGATCCCTCTTTCCTCGAATATCTTCAACACCTTGCACAAATTCCTGTCATGCTCCTCCAATATCACTCCACTCACCAACACATCATCCTGAAAACAGAAAACACCCTTCACACCCATCAACAAGCGATCCATAATTTTCTGGAACACTGAGGAGGCGGATGCTAATCCAAAGGGCATCCTCCTGAATTGAAACACACCTTCATGCGTCACAAACGCCGTGACTTTTCTACATCCCTCCTCCAACTCCACCTGATGATAGGCTGACGTCATATCCAATTTAGAGAAGTACTTCCCTCCACCCACCATGGTCAACAACTCACCCATGTTGGGTAGTGGGTGCCTATCCACCAAAACGCACTTATTCAACTCGCGCATATCAACGCACAGCCTCAGATCCCCTGAACTTTTCTTCACAATGACAACCGGGGAAACCCATTCGACCCCCCCTGCTCTTTCAATCACCCCTGACTTAAGTAGTTTCTCCAATTCCTTCTTTACTTTGTCCCTTAACACAAAAGGGACGGGCCTGAGTTTAGCCACGGTGGGAACACTGCCTCTCTTCAACAATATCTGATGCTGAAATCCCTTCACTCTTCCCAATGTCTCGTCAAATACCTTCCCATGCTCTTTCACAAACTTGCTATATGTCGAACACACTTCTGCCACATGTAACACTTGATCAGGATGGTTTGGATCTAATCTGATTCCCAAATTCTTTTGCTCTCTCCACCCTAGCAAAGACTGGCCTTTCTTTGTCACATACACTTTCCCTTCACAGCATCGTCCTTTAAATTCAAACTTACTCCAGACATACCCCAGCAAATCAATCTTTTCTTGGTTGTACCCCCCTGGACTTATGTCTGGCACCGACAATGTCGACACTGCTCGTTTCATTTCATCCTCAAATGCGCTTTTCGATATCAAAGTGATCTTTGACCCCGAATCAGCCATCATCGACACTTTACATCCATTTACCGTCACAACAGTATATGGGCGCTCACAATCCTCATGGATATCATCTCTACCAACAACATTGACAGTGTTTACAATGACATTTTGCAAAGTCATTACGGTGTCATCTTCGGATGACCTCCCTTCTTCCTCTTCATTCACATATAGGACTTTCCTTTGATTCACTTGGCTAAACTGATAGTTCTTGCAGCTCGTCCCAAAGTGTCCTCTCCCTTTGCATTTATTGCAGATCGCCTTCAGCCCTGGACACACCACTGAAGAAGCAAAATGGGTCGCACTGGCGCACCTATAGCACAATCTCTCATCCTTTTTATCTTCTCTTTGTGTTGATTCTTGATTCCTTCTTTCTTCTACATTACTCCTCTCCTTTTGTTTGTTTCTTCCCTTCTTCTTGTTCTTCCCTTCATTCACCTTCAACACTTCCGGCTTGGCTTCTTTAAAATCTCCTCCTTCAGCCTTCGATAACTTGGCAACACATGCCAATGAATGTTCTACGCGTTTGGCTAAGTCCAATACTTCGTCCAAATTCGGCTCGTCCTTCAACCACAGTTTATCCGTATCTTATTTGATCGACAATGCGTCATGAATTGATCGCGAATGTGCTCGTCAAAACTTCCTTGAAATTTACAATTTAGAGCCAGATGACGGAGGGCAGTTACATAGTCTTCCACAGACTCCCCTTGGGCTTGCATGCGCATGCGGAAATTGTAACGTTCCAAGATCGTGCTTCTTTTTGGGTTGAAATGTTTGTCTAATCTTATCAAAGCTGATTCGAAATCATTCAATTCATCTCCGCTTCCATCACTTGCTAAATGAGGGAGAGTCTCAAAAATCCTCTGGCCTTCATAACCCAGAAAATGAAGCAATAACGCTAATTTCCTTTCGCTGGAATATGCCGTTCCCCCAGCCGCCTTCATATAATGCATAAAACCCTTGCGCCATTGAGGCCAAGCAATCTTTGCTGCCCCTGGCGTGGGCATAAATGTGGGTGGTCCGGATATGCCAGGTAAAGCTGCCATGTCTTAAAGTTACAATTCTATCTCTGAGCAGAGGTTATTTTCCCCCTTTATTTATTTATTTATTTTTTGATGCCCTATTAGCCTAGGCCCTGTGCGCTTGCCGTCACAACAGGATTCTTCCTTTTGATGCCGGGCCACCTTTGCTGTCTCTGGAGCCCCCCCTTTTTTTTTCTTTTTTTTTCTTTTAATGCCACCCTATTACATGCAATACGGTAAATGTGCCGCCGCCTCCTGATGCAACCTGTCCCTCTCTTATGAGTAATACGGTAATGGCTAACAGCGTTCCTTCCCGCTTGAAGCACAACAAACCGTGGAGCACTTACTTGGCAGCGACCGCAGGGGCGTGATGGCCGCTCAACGCCAGGGAACAGCGGAGCAACCTCACCCCGCGCAGATGGTGCCTGGCAGCACGACTCTTACCACGGTAGGCGGCCGCTCGCCGTTCGCATAGTCAATGGCGCTGGGGGGGCCGCTCAACGCTCGATGAATGCGGAGCAGCCCGCAGCGACCCGCGGCTTCTGCTGGCTGGGGCGGGACCGCTGCTTCCTTTCACACGGCTTTGGGGCAGCTCCGACCGTCCCTCTGCAGGCCGCTCCACGCCGATGGACCTCAACGTCGTCCTGTCGTTCGCGCTAGGGGGCCGCTCGACGCACATCTGATGCGGAGCAGCCCACGGCGAACTACGGCTCCTGCTGGCTGTGGTGGGAGTGATGCTCCTCTTCGCCCGGGTTCTGGTGTCACTCAGGATGGGTCGCTCTGCGGCCTACAGGAGCAAACAGGTACAGCTGGCTGCCGGGGGTCTCCTTTCACCTATCCGCATTGGCCAACAAATCCCATCCTCGTCGCCATTGTTATGAAGAGGCTGGCGCAGACAGGTAAGATATATATTAAGGTTTTAATAAGTATTTAACAAGGGAAGAAGACCCCCAACATGTAGAGACTCCTCTCCTTCAGCTCTTTCTCCAACTGACAACATTAGAACCCTTAGACAATCCCACACCAGGAACAGTGTCACCACATTCCATGACATCATACTTGGGATTCAGCACACAGGAGAGAAACATAAAGAAGGGCACTCTCCACTTACATCTAATGAGTCTACAACACTTTTTCCCTAAATTTACAGTCTTTAAAACTATCATCTTTTCAGCAGTGGTGCAGGAGGAGGCTGAAACCGGTCTTGATTTGTTCTTCATCGTCCTTCTTCTTGCTGGCAAAGTTCGTCGCAAATGTCTCTCGTTCTTGATGCAAAAAGTTCAATGAAAATGTCATAGTTCAATTCTGCCAACCCTTTCACAGCCTAGATCACTTATCCCCTCCGAGCAAGATTAATTGTTCTTTCTCCCACTGCTCAGACGATTTCTGAACAGTTCTTTATTGACAGAGTACTATGTGCGTCCAGCTTGTCCTGCTCTGGCTCCTGACACATGTACTTTATTATAAGCGCACCGAGGAGCTGTGAGTCTTGAATTGTCCGACTTGCAGAACTCTCACACTTCTCTCCTCTACGCCCCTGGTTCCTACTCCGTCCATGAGTGGAACCAAAGGCAAAAGGAAAGCACCAAAGATCTGTGGATCACTTTGCCTGCCGAGGCGCTAATTATACTGTTTCACTCCTGGTATTGTATGATCCGTGAATAGTGCCGTTGCACTTCCAGTATCAGGCTCAGTGTCAGCCTGTGGCACAATGATGGGTAGCGATGAGCGCCGTGGCAATGATGTAGTTTCTTTCTCTGGCTTTGGTGTGTTTGCAGAAGCTGGTGGGCGCCAAAGGGGTACACGCGTTGTTTCTGCTCGTGTTTGCAATGCAGAGTTTGTGTCGTTCGGCAGTGATGTTGTTTCTGCTGAGCAACGTTGGGGCACTTTTCGCCCTTTCCCCTTCCTGGCAGCCTCCTCAGGCTCTGTTTCGAGTTTCACTTCTCGCTTAGGCTTTGTTTCAACTTTCACTTCTCGCTCAGGCTGATGCTGTGGCAGTGGACTAGCAACAGTTTCTTTCGTTTCCGAGACCGTTTCCTTTCTCTGGTCGTCGGAAGTTGTCAGCAGTCCTGGGAATCTTTTGGCATGTGTCGCATGGATCCATGCCTTGCGGCCGTCCACCCGTATGGCCGTCTGCGTCGCCAGCAACACTTGATAGGGGCCGCGCCACCTGGGTGCTAATGCTGTCTTCCGCTCAAAGTTCTTAATCAGGACCCAGGATCCAGCGCGTGGCCCGGTCCGGTGTATCGCACTGGTAACCGCTCCTGCACCTGCTGATGAATCAAACGCAACTTCTGCATTAAAAGGCCACAGTACGTGCTTAACACAGGATGCTCGACCTCACATAATCTTTTGGGCTGCGGTGCGCACCATACATTTGCTGGTCTCCCCATTATAATTTCATAGGGGGAGAGCCCAGTTTTAGCCTGCACAGACGTGCGCATGCACAATAGCGCTAGGGGTAATGCATCCACCCAACTCAACTTGCTCCCAGCTGAGATCTTAGTTATATTTGACTTTAAGATACCGTTATGTTTCTCAACAAGTCCGGCGGAACTCGGATGCCTGGAACTGTGGAATCGTTTCTCTATCTGTAACCTGCACAGATCTGTAGTACTACTGCGCCCACAAAATGTGGGCCGTTATCTGACCACAGGACACGGGGCAGCCCGAACCGGGAGAAATACTCCTTCAACATTACTTTTGCCGTTGACATGGCAGTACAGTCTTTTAAAGGATATGCCTCCACCCACTTGCTAAATGCACAAATCACCACTAACACATATTTGTAGTTCTGGCACCTTTCCATTTCTATGAAATCAAAATGGATCACCTCGAATGGCATAGAGGGTGGGCCAAAACTACCTACTGGAGTCACGGTTCCCTTCCCTTCCCTACATTGTGTTGCAGGCATGTAATACAATTCTGCACTAGCCTTTCTGCATTCTTTTTTATGTGCTCATTTTTCCATACTGTGGACAAATGCTGTACCATTTTCTTCACGCAAATGTGGGTAGGGCTATGCGCCATTGTGACCACTGCGGTTAAGTAACAATTTGGCAACATCCATTTCTTGGTCTTTTTGTCCACCCAACATCCTTCCAAATCTAACTCAGCAGAGCCCTCAGCCCACCCCTGAATCTCTTCAGTCGTGGCCTCAGGCTGCATTTCTTTGACTGTGGCAACTCCATTCTCTATCATACAAGGTACTTCCTCTGTTTGTACTGTCATCATTCTAGTACTCAAATCAGTGGCTGTTTGTTTCGCAATCCTGTCTGCAAATGCGTTTCCCTCTCCCTCTTTGCATGTTACTTTTTTATGCGCCTCGCATTTTACTATAGCTAAGCGCTTTGGAAACGTGAGTGCAGATAACAATCGTACAATCAAAGGGCCATGCTGAATCCTGGCCCCATGTGATGTCAAGAAGCCCCTCTCAGCCCAGAGTCGGCCAAAGTTATGAACCACGCCAAAGGCGTACTGGCTGTCAGTATAAATATTCACGTTTAAATTCTCAGAGAGTTCACATGCTCGGGTCAGTGCTATTATTTCTGCGGCTTTTGCCGAATTGTAGGGGATTCTTCTGCTTTCTACAACACTCTCTAGGGTAGTAATTGCATATGCGGCCGTTGATGTGCCATCAGGTAATTTAAAACAAGAGCTGTCACAAAACAACTCCCCATCTGGCTCTTTCTGTGGGATGTCGCTCAAGTCAACTCTTCCCTTTGTTTCTTCTTCAGTGACCATTAAACAATCATGGGATGGTGATTCGTTGTCACCAATTTCTGCTATGGGCAGTGGCATTAATTCTGCAGGATTCAATGCGCTACACCTCATAATTTGGATGTGGGGTGCAAACAAGATGAGCTCATATCTTGTTAGTCTAGCAGAGGTGAGGTGTTGCGTCTGTGTTCTGTTTAATAGAACGTCTATGGCATGTGGCACCATCAGAATTAAAGTATGCCCCAATACCATTCCTTCCGTTTGTTTCACTGACGCAGCAGCCGCTGCAACAGATCGCAAACATCGTGGTAGTGCACGCGCTACAGGGTCCAGCGCGGAAGAATAATAGCCGCACGGCCTATTTCTTCCACCTTGTGCATGTGTCAAAACCGCCAATGCACATCCTTCACTCTCGCTCACAAATAGTCTAAAGATCTTTTTATAGTTAGGAGTGCCTAAAACTGGCGCAGCACACAATGCAGCTTTCAATTGCTCAAACGCTTTCTGACATTCCTCATCCCACTGTAAAGGCATCACTGCATCCTTTTTAGTTAATTTGATCATCGGCTTCACAATCAACGCAAAATTACTGATCCACTGCCGACAATAAAAGGCCATGCTTATTACAGCTCTCACTCCCTTTTGAGTTTTTGGAATAGGCATACTAGAAATACTTTCTATGCATTCTGGTGTTAATCTTCTCCCTTCTTTCGAAAGTAGGTAACCCAAATAAGATACCTCCTTTTGATTATACTGGAATTTCTTCAAACTTGCCTTGTGACCATGGGTCGCTAGGTGTGTCAATAGTAATATAGTACTTTCTTTGCAGATCTCCTCTGTGTCAGCAGCTAGTAACAAGTCATCTATGTACTGCAAGAGTACGCAACCTTCAGGTAATTCTAGCATGTCTAGCTGCTCTTTTAGCGCTCTGCTGTAAATACTTGGGCTTTCTGTGTATCCTTGTGGAATGCGTATGAATGTGAATGATCGAACTCCTAGAGTGAACGCGAACAGATATCTACTGCTTTTATCCACTGGAATGCTAAAGAACGCGTTCTTCAAATCAACTACACTAAAGTATTCTGCAGTGGCCGGTATCATTGTCAGTATTGTTGTGACATCTGGGACCAAAGGGAATTGTGGGTCTACCACTTTGTTCAATGCGCGCAGATCAATTATGAAACAATATGGTACTTCATTGCCTCCTTTCTTGTAAACTGGAAGAATCGGGCTGTTGCACGTGCTACCTGCAATTTCTTCAACCACCCCCAATCTCACCAGATCAGTAACAATACTCTTTAATCCCTTCTCACCTTCAACAGAAATTTTATACTGGGGAATTTGTGGTAATGTAACACCTTCTTTCAAAGTTATTTTTGCTGGCTCTATTTTCAAGCATCCTACATCGTTATCATGCATTGCCCATAGACAGGTTGGTACTCTACTTAGCTCTTCTGGTAATGCTTTTGACATAAATTCCGTCACCGGTGCATCGTGAGGCCAAATTGTGAGGAACACCCCATCTGCCGTACAATGTATAACTGCCCCCAATTTTCTCAACAAGTTTAATCCTAGCAAGTTCTCCCCACAATTTTCTGTCAGAAGAAATAGACACTGTTCCGTAAATGGTCCTATTGTAATTGGGACAGCTTCGGACATGGGGTTAATTACTGGTGTACCTGCGAACCCTACAGAAACATTCTTTTGCCCCGACAGTGGGATCTCCGGAACCAAGTGGTGGTCTATCAAACACTTATGTGCCCCTGTATCTACAAGGAAACGGTGCTCCTTATTCCCGACTCTCATTTCTACGTAGGGTCCTCTCTGATTCACCGGAATAGACACTGGTTCCGACCCCTGCCGTGGGCTGCCCTATTGCGAAAATAACACATCGTCCGATGTGTAGTCACCGCTGCTACTATAATACGTGTTTGTCTGTGTATCAAAAATATTCCCATTTCCCCCTTGGTGTCCTCCACTCTGATCATTTCTCTGTTGGCCCTGCCCGCCCTGATTTTGGTTCGGAACACTTTGGTTCAATGCCTGGTTCTGTTGAGCTTGGTTTTGACCATAGGATTGGTTTTGATTACCTCCATTGGTATATCCCTGCTGCTGCTGCATTCTATTTCTGCTTGGGCCATTTGACCCCTGATGTCCTCTATGAGGCCTTCTCTGGCCAAAGCCACCTCTATTCTGCAGGTACGGGCATTGCACTCGCCAGTGTCCTTCCTCTTTATAGTACGCACATTGATTTAATCCCAATGACACCCCGTGCATATTATTCAAATTTCCCCTGCCTTGTGCATTTCCTCTACCTCTATTGTATCCAATTACCTGCTGCAGTAACACTCCTACTATCGTTTGCATCGCTTCTTTTCTCATCTCCAATGGGTACCCATTACACATCTCACTTACTTCCTTTACTGACGTTTTCTTATTTGACATCCATCTCATCGTTTCCCTCACCCATGCCTGCAATCTTTGTTTATCACCTATTTGTCCCGGTGCTGGCGAATGCTTTGTACCACCTGGAAAAACTGTCGGCCGCGATTTTCGCATATGCAACCTCGACGCCTCCTTCCTACCTTTCTTAATACACTCCTGACTATATTCAGGTGTAGCAAACATTTCAGCATATCTATCTTCCATTTCATTTTTCAGTTCAATGAGTTTGTACACATGTTTTCTTACATCCTCATCTCTTTGCTCTACAACATGCTAATTGGTTCAAATCTAACAATCGTTGTGGCGGTAATTTCTCAAGTAACTTTTTCCATTCTCCCACCAAAAATTTCCCCATGTATTCCAACACTACCTGTCTCTCGTTGCTTCTTCGGTACCCATATAATGAGGCCAATGCTGCCGTCCCATCATTTCCTTCTATGTACATTTCTGCCTCTTGCTGTAATTCAATCTTTCTTTGCTGATCGCGCTGCGAGTTACCCGTCCAAATCCTGTTCCTTCAGCCTCGCCTCCCCGGTCTCAATTTCGACTTCGGGAGGGGCGGATAGTGCTGAATCTGTCTCTGGAGCGGGAGGTGCGGATGGGACAAGTGACACAGGTGGTATCTGTGAAGGGCCTTCCTGGGTGCTGGGAAATTGCGCGTCTGCGGTCTGCGCTTGTGGGATGGCTCAAGCTGTGGGTGGGGCGTGGGTTAATGCTTGCGTGCGGGTAAGTGCTTGGGCTGCGGGAGGGGGGTATGAGAGCTACTGGTTGGGCCTGCACAGTCACTACTGGCGTGTTTGGTTTCGATCCTGGTTTTGGGCCTTGACCCGTATGGGTTAACAAATGTTCCATTAATTCGTCTATGTGTAGTTCCCGCTGCGGTTATATTCCTTCTATGTTCATTTGCTCACGTCTCCCTTCCCGTCTTAGACTTGCCGTCCACTCCTCCTCCTCCTTTTCTTCTGCTACCTCAAGCTTCGATTTGTGCCTACGCGCATGCTTCTCTCTACTCCTAAGTCGGAGCATTGCTTCCCTGCTCCAATCTTTGATAGTCTCAAAAGCTGCGGGGTCGCGCTTTTTCCCTTATCAACACCCTTTCTAGGTTATCTATCCTCGCAATCTCAAAGCTGCCATTAATCGGCCACTGATGGTCCTGTTGCTTTCTAGTTTGCCTATGCCAAATTTCACAAAAGATTATCGCACCCACACCATATTTTGCATACATGTCATAAGCCGGCGTTCCCCCAGGCGGTGCACTTTGGTCATTTTCCAAGGGCTGTCTACCGCAGCGGAAAAGCCCCGCTAAAGTGGACAGTACTCCAGGCATGTTTTTAAGCTTCCCCTTGGTTAATCAACCTTACTCTGGATGTTTGAATTTGCAAAATCAACCCTCTACCAATAATCAGGGTTTCGTTTGAATCGGGGAATGACTCACCTGATAAAACAAGTCGCCTGTTTCCTGACGCAACCTCTCCCAACATCGTGTCTGCGCTTCTCTGGCTTCTGCCTCGTTTCGGGACCCTCGCCTCCTTTGCCCTCTAGCCCGGTACGTCGATCAGGGATCAGATGTGTGCAGATCTGCGGAAGGAATCTCTCCTCACTTCTACAGGGCGCCCGTACACCTCTTGATTCCAGCTCGATCGTCCCGTCCTCGCCGTTCTCCGCCTTTACTCCGTTACAACGTATACCATGGGGCAAGTGGGGGAGGGTCCCTATTCGGGCGCCATCTTGAAAGGGGCCCTTAGGGGTCCCTCGCAATATGGAAACAAGGCAATAACCATACACAAAAGGAGTGAATTACGTACATCAGTTATATATATACAAAATGCATATCATACAATCAGCTATGTCATGTTTAACACCCCCCTTTTATTGAGTTTCTTTGAACTCTGGATGATGATGGACATTTCCGACGAGTATGACAATTATGACACTTTCGTTGTCTATTCTAGTAACAATGTGTAATTTAGAAAGTGCGGAGGCATCAATAGTTGTTGAACAGAACACGGTGCTTCTGTTCTTGAAAGCAAGCTGCACACAGGGGAAGAGTCACATTCCAAGTTTTGCTATCTATGAGGTGCTATTCGTGTCCTGGGAGCCGACACGCTCTAAAGGGTTTTGTGAAGGGGGGCCGTAAGAAGAACATAATTCAAGCCTTTAGCTGCATTATTCTAACATATTCTATCACAGTACGAGACTGGCTGGCAGCTGTGAAATGATTAAATGCCCTGCAGCTCTCCCTCAAGGCTACAGAGAGGGAGCGTGGGCATTCCTTTCTGGGCGGCTCATGAGGAGTTTCAACGAACTCCTCAGTCCCCCGCCTTGCCCTTTCATATTCAGACAACAATGTTAACAGTTGAGCAGAGTAAGCAGAATTCGCAAGAATTGCAAGCTGCAAAGCAGTTTAGACAGAAAGCAATGAGCAATGGTTAACAAGCAAAATGGCGATTCTTGCTACGTTTAAAATGGCCGCTTGTTGGTCATGCATAGCAGTCTGTATTTCTATAATTCTGTGCATAAAACGGTTGGCCTTCGGCCATCAAGATACGTCTATCATCCAAATTGAAGGGTATTCTTTTTTCCAGATTGACAGTAGGATATGGTCCAATGAAACGGGGGGAAAGTTTGGAGGGACGAGTCCACCGGGGAAGATATTTCGTAGAAAGCCACACCCGGGTGTCCACCTTCCACTCTGGCACCGTTTGACAGTGACGATCCGCTTGAGCCTTATTTGCCACTTGACTGTCCAAAAGACTGGACTGGGCAGTCTTTTGAGCCTCCTGAATCTTGGACAACACACCTTATACAGCGGGTAGGTTGGATTCAATGGATGAAACATGGAAAATAGTGTGAGGATGAAACCCATAAGTACAGTAGAACGGAGTGAGCCCAGAAGCGGAATGACAAGTGTTGTTGTAGGAAAACTCTGCCGTGGGAAGAAGAGACACCCAATTGTCCTGTTCCTGGTTAATGTAACAGCATAAGTATTGTTCGAGAGTGCCATTTAATC
Source organism: Ambystoma mexicanum (assembly GCF_040938575.1). Classification (NCBI taxonomy): domain Eukaryota; kingdom Metazoa; phylum Chordata; class Amphibia; order Caudata; family Ambystomatidae; genus Ambystoma; species Ambystoma mexicanum. Next base: position 628,632,842 of record NC_090922.1, on the reverse strand, counting down.
GCTCAGTCTTTCCGTTGTTCTGGGGGTGAGAACCGGATGATAATGCCCATTCAATGCCCAACCGATGACATAAGGCTGTCCAAAATTTGGAGACATGTTGGCTGCCTCTATCTGACGTAATCTTGTCGGGAAGACCATGCAGACGGAAAATATCCTTGAGAAATACCTCTGCCATTTCTGATGCCGTGGGCAATCCGGGAAGAGGGGAGAAATGAGCCATCTTGGACATATAATCCACTGTTACCATGATGCCAGGTACAAGCACTTGAAACTGGTAGATCCACCACAAAATCAGTGGAGATGTGGCTCCACGGACGTAAGCGTATCGCACTCTGTTCAAGTAAACCCAAAGGTTTGGTAGTGCGATTCTTGCTGCTGTTACAGATCCTGCAGGATTGGACATACTGTCTGATTCCGGATCACATTCCGGGCCAGTAGAAATACCTTTTGACGAGATCTAATGTGCCAGCCTGACCTCTATGTCCGGCTGTCTGGTGATTATGACACCATTGAATAACTTGTCGTTGAAGAGGACCTGGGGGAATAAACAATCGATGGCCCTGAAACAAAAGCCCTTCTCTGTCAATTAAAGCTATCTTCTCCTTGGGGGTAGCCAGAATCACAGCTTCTTTAACCTGCTGGAGAAAACTGGTCACATGGAGGAAAACCCGATTTCTGGGAAACAGTCTTTCTGCCGATGGTAAATGGGATGCATTGACGCAGTCCATAGACTGAAGGACTTGTAAGTTCTTGTGATCCGTTCTAATGGTGAACGGACAGTTACTTCCCAGCAGCAAGTGTCGCCATTCCTCACACGCGAGTTTCATGGCCAAGAGTTCCCTCTCAATGACAGAATAATTCTGTTGACTGGAAGTGAGGGTGCGTGAGAGATAGGCTATGGGATGTTCATTTCCATTATGTTCCTGGAGTAGGACTGCTCCTAAGACAGCAGCAGAGGCGTCAGTCTCTAGAATAAAGAGTTTTGTCTGGTCCGGGTGCCGCAGAATGGGAGCTTGACAAAACAGTTCTTTCAGGTGTTTGAAATTTCTATCAGCTTGGTCATTCCATGAGAATGGTAATGAGGACTTTTTTAGCAACTGAGTAATGGGTAACACCACTTCAGAAAAAGAGGGAATGAAACGCCTATAAAAGTTGGCTACTCCCCTCCTTGACTGATCTGGGAGAGTGCCAGCTTAGAATGGCGTCCACCTTTCGTTGATCCATAAGAACCCCCCCTGATGAGAGTACCTACCCCAGATAGGGCACGGTGCTGACCCCGAACAGACATTTCTACTTTTTTTCAAAAGCTTATGTGTTTTCAGACGTGTTAAGACTTTGGTGAGATGTTTCTTATGCTGTTCGGAATCTCTAGAAAATACAAGTATATCGTCCAGATAGACTATAGCCGAAACAAACATAAGATCTGAGACGACCCGGTCAATAAATCTCTGAAACACTGCCGGCGCGTTGACCAGTCCAAAAGGCATTACATGGTACTCGAATAGCCCGAATGGAGTACGGAATGCCGTCTTCCATTCGTCCCCTGATTGTATGCGCAAAAGGTGATAAGCACTGCGTACGTTTAATTTGGAAAAAATAGTTGCTCCTTGTACAGCCTCTATTATGTCAGAGATAAGGGGCATGGGATAGCGATCCCGTATCGTGACTTTGTTCAAACCACGATAATCAATACATGGTCTGAGTTCAGGAGAATCCCTCTTTGGTATGAAAAACAAGGGAGCACCTGCTGGGGATTTGGAGGGACGGATTAGACCATTCTGCAAATTGTCGTCCAAATAAGTACTGAGGGCTCTCTTTTCTGTTTGTGATAGGGAAAACATTCGACCAAAAGGAACTAGGGCATTGGGAAGGAGATCAATGGTGCAGTCGTCTGGTCTGTGAGGAGGTAGTTCTTTTCTGCAAAGATATCCTCGAAAGCCGAGAAGTCCATGGGAAGAGAGTGGTCACCCACGGTACTGGCTTGAGGAACGGTATGGGCCTTGGCTTCCATAAACCGTAGGTCCTTTAAGCAGGTCTGTCGACAAACTTCGATTCAAAGGTAATATTGTTGGTGGACCAATTAACCTGTGGATTGTGTTTGCGCAGCCAGGTAATGCCCAAAATGAGTGGAATATGGGCCGCACTGATGATATCTAACTGTATGGTTTCTGAATGTTGTTGTATGAACATTTGTATGAACATTTGAAGAAACTCAGTAGTCTGTGTAATAAGGCCTGAACTGAGGGGACTACCATCCACCCCCTCGACCTTCTGATCCTCCTTCCGGTCCATGCGTCGTAAGCCGACAGAATCGGCCCAGATGGTGTCCACAAAGTTGCCGGCGGCCCCACAATCCAGTAGGGCCAATGCTTCAATCTTGCGATGGTCTATAAACAATTGCACCTTGAGTACCATTAGTCTCGAATCTTCCTGTGGATTCACTGGACCCATTGATAACGACACATAGGGACTGGTTACTTCCCCTCGGATTCCCATCCCTCCTAGGACCGAGGGTTCTCGTTTCCCGCTAGTCGTGAAAGAATCTCGGAGCAATTCTTTATTTGATGTTGGTCTGATCCACAATAGGAGCATAACCCCAAGTCTCTTCTTCGCTTTCTTTCCTCTGGAGTTAAGGACGAACGTGTGGTTCCAATCTGCATAGGTTCTTCTGATCGTGCCGATGCTGCAACCGGAGGAGGAGGAATATGGGCGGGAAAGGTGTTATTCCTATTCCATCGCCTTTCTATTCGGCGTTCGTAGAGTCGATGTTCAATTTGTAAAGCTGAGGTTGTCAATTCTGGAAAGGATGCAGGCCGGGGAGATCGGGCTAACTCATCTTTAATATCTTCTCGCACTCTTGTTTTAGTCGGCCTACTAAACCCTCGTAGTCTTGCAGTATAGGGTCTGTTCCCAACACAAGTGGAGTGGCCCAGGCCAGGGCATTACCCGACATGTTGGAAATCATGAATCCCACCCGGGTATGACCGGTGGGAAATGTATGAGGTCTAAAGGCAAAATGGATACTACAAGCTTCCAAGAATTCCTTGAGCTTTTTTGAAGCCCTGTCATATTTCCCTTATGGGAGTGCCATGGGAGGCAAGTCCACTGGTTTTGGTTCACGATTAGAAATCGGTTGTTTTAACATGTTATTTTCAGTCCTTAAGGTTTGCACTTCCATGGATAAATTTCGAACCTCTGCTGAGAGGTTTTGAACAGCGGCCACCATCTCTTGCAATTGTTCAGGGGTCGCCATCCTGACCGCTGGGCTTTGTAAACTGTCAGCCCTCTGAGAATGTTCAATCTCCACCCTTAACCTTTCTCCCCTTTCCTCCTCCTCACCTGAAGATTGGTCTTGAATGGATGATATTTGTGGTCTTCTAGCACAATAATCCTTCTCCTTCTTTCTCCTTTCTTTTTTTTCTGAGAAGGTGTCATTCTCACGAAAGGAAGCCACAGTGTACTGCTGTGAATAGCACTACCTGCGGCCCCTCTTCCGAGAGGGACAAACTGGGGAAAAAGCCAGCCGGCACAAAAAAAACCCAGAGGTAGAACAGCAACAGCGGAGGTCTGTCGTAAGGATTCTGGGTGGAAGGCAGGCTCCAAAGGAACCGTGAGGTAGCCGATAATGACGGCCTGCGAGAGTCAAGCAGTACGGAGAAAGAACCGGAAGAGAGCCGGAGAAAGGAGACAAACCGAAGAGAGAAAGGGAGCAGGAGTAAGAAGGAAAGGATAACAAGAGGACCCGAAAACGGGAAGGCAAGAAGCGGCCCAAGGGGCGGCAGAGGAGAGAGAGGATAAAGGAAAGAAAACTAGCGTAACCGCAACCGAAAGAAAGCAGTCCGGGAGCTGACCAAGCGGGTTGCAACGCACTGTGTGCCGGGGGGGCGTGGCTGATAAGCTTCCCGGCTCGCAGTGAAGGAAACACTAGACTGCTACAGCGACGTTCGAAAAACGTGGCGGAACGCTGCAATGGCGGCCCCCAAGCCGCACCCTGGACCATAACGTCCACGGGAGGCGGCGCATGACACAAAGATTTTCCATCATTATTTCAGTTCAACTCTTGCATTTTTTTCAAAATTGACACAATTAAGTGTGGGAACGGAGAGATGGAAAAAGAATTTCCATTTCCCCATAAAGGTTGCATTATTTACCCATTGGTTATTAAAGTTGAATTTGTACTTTGATAGCTGTGTGATCAACATCCATTTTTACGGTACCGTACCAGAGGTCTGTACATTGGATAAAGCAACCGTTTAACATGTTGACCTTAATGTAAAAAGTAATTGGCATGAACATTTCTGACATTTGCATGTTGAGGTTTGGTCCAACAAATGGCAGCTGTTCTCTTTGTGGGCTATGACACAGTAGGCATACGGGCATAAAGTGGAAGCGATGTGTGTATGTGTGTTTTGGTGAGGAATTTGTCTGCTGAGCTTGGGCTTATGTGGTTGACAGCAATTTATTGAAGGCTATTTTGCCAAATAGAAGGCATTTTGTAAAAAGCTAAATGCCATTTAATAATGTCATTCTCCCTCAAACCAGGATCATTGATTAACTCTTTTCAACTCTATCACATTGGAGAAAACATGGTGATGCGCATTAAAAGCCTTCAATTTACTAGAAAGGCCGGCCTAAAATGCAACAACACTTTTGATTGAAATGTCATTTGCTACTGTTACTAACATTGCAAATTTATTCCATCACCCTGTAAATCTTTTTGTCTATGGTAGTACAGGATGGTCCAGGTTTGGTGTACTCTGCCACTTAGTATGCCCCATAGGAAATATCCACTAAGCAATGTTTCTGAAAACTTAAAGTTGTTAAGCATGGGCGATTGATCATATATATGCATAGAATTACTGGAATTAAAATAAATATAAATAATAAATATATGTAGCTGCATATTTTTCTTTTTTTTGTTATAACTGTTTTCTTTTAACCTCTTACAGAAAAAGCGTTGCAAGTATAAAGGGGATAATAATATTGATACCATAAAGCCAATGGACACACCACATCCTGTAGCCAATGGAGACTTGAAAGCAAAAAAGCCTTTTACAAATCAGAGAGACTTCTCCAACATGGGTGAGGTTTTTCACTCCTCACATAAAGGTCCTCCTTCCGAGGGCAGCTCAGAGACCTCCTCACAGTCTGACGAGTCTTATTTCTGTGGCATTGCAGCCTGCACAAACTTGTGTAATGGTCAGCCTCAAAAGACAAAGTCAGAGAAACGAGCACTCAAACGCAGGCGTTCAAAACTCCAAGAGCAGGGGAAGTTCATAAAGTCCCTCATACAGACTAAGTCGGGCTCCTTGCCCAGCCTGCATGACATCATAAAAAGCAACAAGGACATCACCGTGGGAACATTTGGGGTAACAACGGTCTCTGGTCACATGTGACTATTCTACAATGGTACCATTTCATCCGAGAGAACCGTCAAGTATGCACCTGCTTCAGACTTTGGTACGACAATGAAAAGAGGACCAGAGCACCCTTGAAAACTAGAAAATACTTCCCGCTTCTTTCAAATCTATGGGATTGTGAAAATCTTGGAGCTAACGAAGCAGCTCATTCCTGTATGGACATTAGGGCGAGTGGGAATACCTGGTTTATTTTATATAAAAAGATGTTTTTCACAGTTTAATTACTGGGGAAAAGAAATTTAAAACCCAGTTTATTGGGTGAAACAGGGACACAAGACTAATCCTCTACCTTTTTAACTGTTTTCCTGTTTCTTGCATCTTCCCATATTTGTGCCTTTTTGTCTATATTTATAATGCTACTGGAAGGGGAAAATGTTGCTGTTTGATTTTTGTAACTTTTGTAGCATTCATTTGGTGCAACACTACACTGCTGCGATTGGCAGATCACTTGGAGAAGTGAGGAAGACTGACATCTGGGTGCAATGTTTTGACAATGTTAAGGTAGATTTCTTCAGTAGATGCAGATTTTACAGCTCTTTGTTTTTTTTGGGAAGAATGTGGAAGTGTCATTGCATCTGTTTATCCAGTTTTTGTCTACATCCTCTACAAAGTTTAGACAGGGATTTGGAAATATCATTTCAGAAGGCCCTGGCTAATCTTTTAAGAAAAATGAAATGCCTCAAAAGTAGAGTCTACAATTAGGGCTCTCACAGACTATTTATTGTACCAAGAGCTAACTATACTGGTGGTTTCTTGAAAGCCAAATTAAATATTTAAGGCAACAGTATCCAATGTTTTATTTCGATTTAACACTCTGGTGTTTAATCACTTTAATTCCAAGATATTACAGAAACAGTGCCAGAGATAAAATGCCATGACTACATTCCTTATCCCCCCCATTATGCAGCTGCTACAGGCCACATCCCTCTCTTCCATATATTCATGCTTAATAGGAAGCACTAGAACAGTGCTGCATTCACATTTTCTTTTAAACCGCATAGTGGATGTCCTTTTTGTAAGGGTTTCATATATATGAGGGTTCTGGTTTACCTTTGTACCACAGTCTCTATTTCTGTGTCTCGTCCAAACCAGGAAACGATTTCACATTTGGCTTATTCTTACAACCTAGCCAAGTGCTAATGTTTTGGTGTAGATGTCTCCATCAAGGATCCTCCCTCTGTAACTCACTCCCACATCCATTTTGCTGCAAACTGGACCATGTGAAGTTTTCAAGCCCTCTGAAGACTCGACTGTTCCTCTCTATTGGTGCCCCTAATTGATACACACTAGTTTAACTGACCGCCCCACCTACATCCACACCTCCCACAGTAGACTTGGTTTGTGTCCTTCCTGCTGCCTCCCCATAGTACCTGATGATCTATGCCCTTCTCCATCGGGAGCAGAGCTTCAAATTTGCTTCCTGTTTATGTAGTTGGTGAAGCATATTCTTTTGAGTGTAGTCCCACAGATTTGCTCACATGGCAATCGGGAAGTAGCAAAGAAACACTGAGGAAGTCTTCCGGCCCTTAAAAAGCATGCTCACTTTGATCTAGCCACAGTCCTCTCAAACATGTTCAACTGATACATTTTAGATTTAGAAGTTGATTCTTCTACCAACATCTGCTTTGAATAGTCACCACATGTGGTAAAAATTGAGCTGAACGTGACTAAAAGTGAGTTATTCACTGACTTCAAGATCTGTGATCTTAGTGCCTGGCCATCAAAATATTATTTTGAGGGCCATTAGTGGCTAAGAAATTTAAATAAAAGGCTCATAGTTGTTGCTTGGTGTAGGAGTGGGACAGGGCCAGATGGAAGGGATGCACATGTCTTTAGCTTTGGCACTGCTTCTGATATTTGCTAGGTTATTGTGTACTCATACGTTTTTAAAAACACACACCTAGGGGACTATCAATGGGGCTTGTACCTAATAATACACCTAGATATATTATCACACAAAAATTATCAGGTAAGCGATTCAGTTTCTTTTTCCTTTTTAGAGTTACCCTTTTTGTGTAACTTTACTATGACTTGCCCTCCAACCAATCTATCTAAACCCTAGTGTAGTAACTAACCCTAGACAGCGCTGGTGAGCCGCTTATCTATGGTTAGGGGATAGATTAGAGACATGCCCTATAACTATTGTATCACAGTCACTGCTTTGAGCTTATAAAAAAGCACAATCTTCTGATTTTAAACCAAACGTATGTGCTCAACGCCTTGTAGGTGAAATCTGGTCATTTTATTCTTTTTCCCCGGTATGGCAATTAAAAAGACAAACAAATTGACAATTATATACACAGAACAACTCCCAACAGTAGAATAAACTGTACGTTCGTTATTTCCCAAGCATGGCGCTGCATGTATTGATGTTCTCGGGGGATTCATCTTGAACGCAGACCTTCGGGCCAGCCGACTGGTCCTTTTGTTTGCAAAAAGGTCTACATTGGCCTACCGGTTTCAGTGGTATGGAGATTGAACCACTTTCTTCAAGGCCGCAACATTCAAAAAGGTGCTGTCACAAACAGCAAAATGTGAGCGTTTTGCAATGGCTGTAGCCAGGCAACCTTTAAAAGAAAGTTGTTTAAAGTCAAAGCGACTGTTCTCATTTTTTCGGGCGTAATTTCTTCAACGTCCCGTTTTGACCTAATTTTAGGTCAAAACGGGACGTTGAAGAAATTACACCTGAAAAGCGAGAAATTGTAGGTTTTTTAGGTCAAAACGGGACTTTGAAGAAATGACGCCCGAAAAATGAGAACAGTCGCTTTGACTTTAAACAACTTTCTTTTATAGGTTGCCTGGCTACACGCATCTGGGGTAAGGATTTTCCTGATTCTGAACAAAGAGGGATGGTGAATCTAGACATAGAACACAAGATATGAAATAATTGCAGTGTTCTCTCTCTTTTCCTCTACCCCATCCCCGTTTTTCCATGCACAGGTGCGGTGAACAGCCATTGCAAAACGCTCACATTTTGCTGTTTGTGACAGCACCTTTTTGAATGCTGCAGCCTTGAAGAAAGTGGTTCAATCTCCATACCACTGAAACCGGTAGGCCAATTTAGACCGTTTTGCAAACACAAGGACCAGTGGGCTGGCCCGAAGGTCTTTGCATGTGAATGACACTATACTTGCGTTTAAGATGAATACCCTGAGAACATCAATACGTGCAGGGCCATGCTTGGGAAATAACGAACGTACTGTTTATTCTACTGTTGGGAGTTGTTCTATGTATATAAATGTCAATTTCTTTGTCTTTTTAATTGCCATACCGGGGAAAAAGAATAAAATAACCAGATTTCACCTGCAAGGCGTTGAGCACATACGTTTGGTTTAAAATCAGAAGGTTGTGCTTTTTTATTAGCTCAAAGCAGTGACTGTGATACAAAAGTTATAGGGCAAGTTTCTAATCTATCCCCTAACCCTAGATAAGCTACCCATAAATTGTGACTGAAAGAATCCAAGGAACAAGAATGCACATATCGCAAAAGGTGAGTGGTGCATTATTATACTATTGAAGGGCTATTAGTGGATGTTTTTAGTTAACAAATAACACACGTCCCTTAGAACCCTCCTTCAATGCCAAAAAACAATTATATGCTATCAAATTTGTTCCTATTATTGTACTAAGGGGGTCTAACGGGCAATAAGCTGCAGTCTCTTAATAAACGTTGCAAGATCTCCTTCAAATATATAATTCTGTGCTGAAAGTCACTGTGTCCAAGTTGTTGAAACAAGGGCCATCGCAGAGGTTTAACGTTTGGTGGACAAATTATGAGGATTTTTTTTTTCATTCAACATTAGCTCAATGCCATGAATTCATATTGTAATGCCAAGATGTGATACCTGAATTATGGCAATTGCGTCTAGCTTGGTCTGCCTCCTTGACACTCCTATTATTCTAGCAATATGTCCAAAACATTTCCACTGTTCTTTCTGGTGAAAAAGACCAGTCACATCACTCCTATTTTGAAGTACTTGCACTATCTGCCACTACGCGAAAGCATAGTTTGCAATCCTTTTTCCTGGTGCTTTGTGCTGTTGTATTAAATCCTGTCTCGCTGATTATCTTAAGCGATATAAGCCAATCAGAGCTCTGCGTTTTGCCTTGAAGTGTCCTCGCCATTCCACATTTTATAAAGCTACAGCAGCTGGTAGATGGTTTTTCTTTCCTGGTTTCTGCATCTTGGAGCAAACAACGTGCAGGAAATTTATGAAGTTCCTAAAAATGTATTGCACCACCAGTCTCGGGTTGAGCCCACTCGGTTGGCTCTGTACAGTACCAGCATGCCGTGTGGCGAATGGTGCTCTTAGTACAAGTCAAAAGAGAAGAAGAAAGTGGCCCTTGGCTTCGAAATTATAGTAGCATCTGATGTTATAGCTTGGCACGTTGCTTTAGATTAACATATTAATCCTACGCAAGTGCACAGCATTCCAATTGGATTCTAACCATAGTGCACTTTTTGGCTATTGATGGTCAAATTGATTATAAGGTTTCTATGCTACTACTGGTCTAGAAATTGGAAGTGTGCCTGATGCATTTCTTGGAACACTTCATTCACTCAGTGTATTGATTGAAAAATGTTGGTTTTGAAGAGTCCAGGCCTAAAGTAGATGTCCTCCTTCCTGCATGATTGCGTTGCTGCAATCTCTCTGCCTTCTTTTACGTATGACTTTCTTGCTGTTCCCTGCAGGGTGCCACAATGATGAGCATGTTTGTCGCTTTTTAATATTTTTTGCTCCCCCTATTTTATTTTATTTGAGACTTTGGCCAGGATTTTTATAATTATGTGGATGACGCACAATGTATTGTCAAACTGACAGATTGTAGCATATTTCCTCCTGTTATGTCCTTCTGTCTGCTTGCAATCAACACTTGAATTAATCAGATCCTTCTGAAGTTGCAAATCACTACGTGAACATGATCAAAATGTCTCTGCTATCCTAGCTTTGGATATGTGAAGGATTGATTATGCAAGTTCGCTGTAACATGGCCCTTTCAGAGGGGACTCAACTGCAATCACTGCAACAGCTCCATAATTCTGCAGCTCATGCTTTGGTGGGAATAGATGCAGGTATCCATTCTCTGCTCCCCCTGTCAGCCCATGTAAAGTATAAGGCATTGTGCATAGCTCATTGTCTCTATTATGGTCAGGGACCCACTTTTATCTTTGATACTTTGACCTATATTCCTGATGGGAACCGTCAGTCTCCGTCCCGTATACAGATCATATGGAAACTAAATATCACAAATCAAGCTTTGGCACACCTTTCAGCTTTTTTGTTCCCTGTCTGGAATTCTATCTCTTCTTCTTTGAGGAAATCTGCCTTTCAGAGGTTTTAAGAAGAAAAATAAAACTTTAGTGAGTTCCAGTTATTTCAGGTTATAGATTTTCCTCCAATGTGGTCTATTTGTTTAATAGAGTTCTCTGTCAGTGCCAAGGGACCACATATGGCAAAAGTGTGCCGTATATAAACGTACTTGTAACATAATGCCAATTCTTTTGTTTGTTTTTGATCTTTGTACCATATACTCAAATAGGCTGTCTGGAGAATGATGAATATGGTCTCTCCGTGTAACCTTGATGACCATTCTTTATTTCAGCCAAGGAGTATACTTTGAAGTAAACACCCTACATGCCCAACATACTTACAGAATGTTTGGTGCTTAGTTTAGCCTTTCGGCTCTAGCATAGCATTGCGTTATGTTCACATGTTTGAGCATTGGTGTTTGGGTCCATCTGTTTTATTTTGCAAAGGACCGAACCATGATAGTGTAAAGAAGTAACCAACCATATTACAGAAATGGTATTGCATTTCTATATCCTACAAAGTTTAAGTACATGTTTTTGATTGTCTTATTTTACTTATTTGCTCTTCCAGAATGGATTTTATCCCTCGCTTTACTGCCTTTTCTGTGTACTGGTAAGAATGAAATAACATGGAACAATGCTACGCATTTTCCTGCACTTTGTCATATGTTCTCCCAGCCTATTCATTCGTATCCTTGTTTTCCAAAATTAAATCGCACACCATGGAATTGCTTGTTTAAGATTAGCCAACATTTTTATTTTTCTACACAGTGCTATCAGGTAACACGTTTTCTGGCCCTTCTTTTTCTGAAATAACTTTACATCAGTCGCACGTTTGTATGAGTGGAGCATACTTTGAGAATGGTGGGATGTTGACTTGAGTGCCAAAAAGTGATTTTTTATTACAAAGTCTTCAGACCACCCCTTTTGGCATCCTGTACTGCCCATATTCATTAGAAAATTTGAGTTATTTTACAATCTTCTTTAAACAATTACGTTTTGTTTTAGAGGGTTTGCTATTTACTTTTAGACCTCTAAAAGGTTTTCAGAGACCTGGTATGAGGGCATGATTGTTTTGTACCGTCAATTGCCCGGCTATGACTTGTAGTAGTAGCAGTTTATGGCATTACTTGGAATGAGGACTGGGTAGGTATAATGGGACAAATACAAAACGTGGTACGTATCTGTAATATTCGGCTCATATGACACAAATATAATTGAGACACATGACTGAGATCAAAGAACTTTTTATTTAAGGACATGCCTTTTCAAAGTCTTTCTTTCTAGTGGAAACCGTTGCCGTCTTATAATTCATAATGATTGAGCTTTCATATTCTAGGCCTTGGATTTTATTCAGAAAGTTTTCAATGTGACAACCGGATTCAATTTAAAAAAGCAAACCACTACCCTGCATATTCTCATATTCCTGATCCTGCCACAGTGCCCATTAAACACCTTTGTACATATCTTGTTCACCCACCCTGTTACCTTCTTATTGCCAACCAGCGAAGACCAGAACTTGCTTCATTGTCACTTGTATATACTACATTTACATATTTCTAATCCTTGGTGCTGCATTATGGCAGGACATCATGGGTGAAGTGTTTTTACTGATGTATACACAAGCTTGCGAGGCCGCGGAAAGTGTACTGTCTTTTGATGGGCCTGCCTGCTTGCTATCCCTACAACGTTTGGGGGCCTATTTTGGAGAAGTTAATCTGCTGAGGTGCGAAACCAGCTGTTGTAGGACTGTTCTTGTGGTATCAGATGACTTGTTTGCATCAAACCGGATTGTGTTCTGTTAATATACAGGATTATGGGTGTAAGTATGGTTCTCTGTAGTGCTGAGTTTCACCAGGCTCTGATCATAGCCCTCCTTTTTATAATGAATTTGAGAGGAGGGGACGCTTAAGTGTGCCTCTCAAAATTGATCCTACTTCTGGTAGATCGATTAAGAGGTGTCCTCATTTACATAAATGTGTATACGTGGAAGTGAATTTGTAACTTGCATCCCTTTGCCCATTTATAGTTTTGAGCTTACTTGCTATGCCAGTTACTTGACCTTGATAAATACTTGATGGATCATGTACTGTTTATTCATGTTGTCTTTGTGGGTTCCTCTATGCCATCATCTGGCTTTACCCTCTTCTGTTTTTTTGAGGGAAATTATCAAACATCCCTTAAAGGAGTAATACTCTTTGGATTTTTAGGAATTATTTGTCCAATTTTCCTCAATTGAATAAACATTCTCTTCTGATCACAAAATTTGGAATGAAGTGATGTCTTCAGGTTAGTAATCAAATCTGAGAAATGTTTGATTTATTATGCCAAAGCTTTTCTGGTGCCTAACACCCACCAGATATAAATGCATTTGCTTCAAAAGTGGCTATGAATTATTCCTGGTTCACTCTCTTCATTCTCCAAAGGTCACTGGGACCCTTCTGTGGATAATTTCTTACTTGATCACACTTCAAGAGTGATGAAATAAATTCCACAGTCTTTTCCCACTCATGAGGTAGAAAGAAGATCTCTTCGTAGGACGAACCTGTCCAAATCAGGTCCCGTGGCAGTAAATATTTTTGGGAGATTAAAGAAAAGGTGAGTGTTAACATAATTTCACCTGTGTGGTCTGTTCTCTCAGAAAGAATCCTTACTCTTTGAGCTTCTCCTAGTCCTTGCATGTTTTACCATTGTGCGTGACAATTAGGGTACGTATTGTGATTGTGATTGTGCTTTCAAAGCCATGGATTCTATGGAAAAGGCACTGCCACTCGGTGGTATAACTTCAGGTGATGGAAAAAGCAGAGTCTTTTTAGCAAGAGCTGCATAGCTTCTTGTCGGGCAACCTCTCAATCATGGCCTTCTCTGAAATTTGAGTTTTCTATTTCCCACCTGCTTTTAGTGATTTGAAAAACAACTGATCTCAGCAGCTTTCGCATCCAGGTATCTGATCAAGGCATACAAATCATTACTTATTTTGTTTATGTAGTGCGTGCTACTGCAGTTACTGATATTTGATTTGCCTGTAAATAATGGTACTAATGACCAACTTAATGGTATTCCATTTATTGACTTGGGAAGTACAAACAACTGAGTCGGCTCTGCCATGATTTTAACCAGTAACACTTAGATTGAAAGTTGATCACAACAGTGAGTTATTGAATGTGCCAAAATCTCAAAACCATCCATGCCTTGTCTTTAAGTTAATGGGAAACAACTCTCCCTCTGCTTTCCCTTGCTCTCCTTCTCAGACACATTACAATCCCTACTATCAGGTAACATAAATATTGTTTTTTGTGTTTGTAGTCTGGTCATGGTCACGCTCACTGGCAGAATTCCTGCAATAATCAGTACTGTCTTTAATTCTGGTCAGTTTCTTTCGGGGTCCTGTTCCTCAAACTAAGATGCTCATAGCAACATTATGACCTTGAGTAGTTCGCATCAATTTGACTCCCCCACTAATGTGTTTCTTACCCCATGTAAGTTTGGTACGATTACTGAAATTTGGCTACTTTCTAATTTAGATCCCTTTATGTCATTGGATTTCTTTGCAGCACTATATCACATTTTTGTACAGCGTTTATGCCAGGTTCCTCTGACTTCTAAGCGCTGTAACAATAGCTGTTAATATTACCCATTTTAATGGTACTCAATGTCTTAACCTCAGAATGATGAAGGGCTGAGTGGACTCTGTCCGGTTGCACATATGTGAAGTGCAGGCTAATCCGTGCATACTCTGTGAGCTATGTCTCCACAAAACTGAAATTCGACCTGCTCCACATTTGAATTCTCAAGCTGTGAACTAAAGGTTTGCATGTAAACGTATTTGGCGTCTTCCTTTTCAGAATTCCAAGGAAGTCAGTAGGCTACCGGATTGCTGTTGGTTCTGGATAATGTGAGTGCAGTAGAACTGAGCATCACCCGGTTCGATGCAATGGGTTTTTCGCATCTGTTCTATTTTACAGCTATTTACAATGCTTTTCCTTCTGAATTCCTAGAACTCATGGGAAAGGTTTTCCAGCGGATTTGGTTGTGCTCATTGCTTTGCACCTCATGGTCAAGGAGTCTGCAAGATTAGCCACTGCTATTTATTGATCTCTTGCACTCCAGTACAAACAAGGGAGTCTGTTGTGTAATTCTGTGACCTGTCAGATTGAGGTAGTTCTTTCCTTTAGACATAATACAAATGTTAACCTTGGTGTGGGTCATGGCTTTCTTTCATAAGGGTGATGACTGTGCTCAAAGGATCTAGAAAAATGGATACTAATCTATTAAAATGCATGTGGGACTAATTAGTTGTTTGTGTATTCTCATAGATGGGTGATCTTCTAGTTTCCTTCCTTTTGCCCAAGTGCTGCTCCAAATTATTCACCAATGATTAGTCTTTAATTTGTATCACAAAGTCAAATAAGTGTTGTACCTTTACCCTGGATGCTCTTTAAAATGGTTCTGGGTGGCCTCAACAGTATAAACATTATTTTTACATCACCTTTGGTGATTTCTTACAGCCGCAAATTGATTTTAGACACTGAACTAGCACATTAAGAAGCACGCCTTCTCATGGAAAAAGTTAAGCACATTCAGACACATGATTAATTTCCAGTACAGTCTTTGCCTGTTTAACCTTTCAGCTCTTAAAGACCTGTTTTCATAATTCTACTCCTTTTGCTATCCCTATTGCTTGTAGATTGAGTTCTTTCAATGGTTTTGTTTAATAATATATTTATACTAACATTTACTTTAAGTTTCCAACTGTATGTGCGATATCTGCGTCGTCTGCACCATGTCAATTTTACTTGGTTTGCTAAGGCCGGCCGTGCTCGTTTCACCTACTGAGAACATGAAAGGGAATTAGTATAGACGCCCACTCAGGTGCCTACTTTAATTCAGGGCTGTTGGTGTAGGCACATTTTTCAGAGGTCACCGGTCGTCTCTCACCTTCAAGGGCTGAAAGGTTTTCAAAATATGACGATATCCTTTAAGTTGATATTTTCAGAACTAACGAGAGATTGTGTCATATGAATATGATGGAATCAGTAGTATTTGTTGTGCAAAAATATATTTTGGATTTTGCGGTGGATCATTGGCCCATTGGTGAGAACTGTGTGCCACCAAGAACAATTTCTTTTTTTTTAGTTTGGCAAGGGAACAGACTCCCATTGAGAGACATTTCTCCTATGATAAAAAGCCTCTCTTCATACCCGCGCTCGACCCCTTGGGGTGTAGGGTGATCCTAAAGGCACTGTTGTGCAAATGGGTTTCTGCCCATTCCTCATAGCTTTGTCATGCCATTTGTACTAATCCGGTCTCTTGCACCACATAAGGAGCTTAATCCTAGACCTATGTCACCAGACTTCACTTATTTTTCAAGAGGACATTTGTGATCCCATTTTTAAATTTTAGTCTTCACTATAATGCACTTGGTTGTTGACCAATACCCAATAAACTTGCTTATTAGCATTTATTCTCTTGTGCAGTTAGTTTTCGCACAGCTCTCAATGTAGAAGCAAAAAGGTTTTTCCTCTTGGTGTTTAGAAATATACTTTTATTTTGTTACTGTAACTTCCCATCAAGGACTGTTAGATCCAAACTTGGACTTAATCTGTGTTGGACCCCAGTCATGTTAGCAACCTCTTTATGTCATCTCTTCCATTCCTCCTATATTTCAGTATCTTATTCCCAGTAGATTCAGCGATTGTCAGGATTGCATTCCAACTAAAGCTACATTAAGGTGTTTTGTTCTTTACATAGGACTTGCTTGTACAATTATCCTGGTAGTTAACTGGGCTTCCTGCACTGTCCCTTAGTCTATCTAAGAGGTTATGCACTAAGTATCCGCTTTACAACCTTTGCACACAGGTTTTGATCTTCATAAGAATGTGCGATAAGGGATTAAAAGGGGCAAGGTTACACTGGGGAGTAACTTTCCTTAAGTAGAATCACACCCTGTAAAATCCTCCATCTATTTTATTTCTCGTTTTTCAAACTTCCATCCCACTGTTAAGATATATGTTGGAGTTGCAATGCATAATTTAACTCGTAGTTTGGTTATTCCTGCAGTCTATCTTCTCAGTTATTACAGGTATTAGAATCTTATTATTTGGAAGTTTATGGGCTTCACCTTTTTGAACCTTTATCCTTTCAATTTATGTAACTCCACCTGTGGTTTCCAATGATGTTCACTTCAATGCATCAGATGTTTTGAAGAAACCTTGGTATACAAAATTCAAATTTCCACTTTTTAGACACTACGATTTGGACATTGGAAAGATTTGGAGATTGGGAGTGCACAGTAAGGTGCCCACTTTGGAAAACAGGAGTATTCCTTTACATTCACTAAACCAGTGCAGAGAACATTAATACAATGTAATTTCAGTTATGTACATATGCTGTTTAATAGGGACATGTAGTCACAATGTGACTTCATGTATCAATGTTGGATGATAAGCTGTTTATGTATTTATGCCCTTTCCAGAAATGTAAGCTCTTATTTTGAGGCATTCAACTCTGTGCCATCACAGGTTTGGAATACAGTACGCATTCACTTTTTTCAGCAATTCCATAGCTGCAGTGGGAATTGCCATGAAGAAAGGAGGAGCCCCCATTTTCCTTGCTGGCATCTGTAATATTCCCATAGCGAGAGCAGTCAGACATGAACACAGTGTGAACAAATTGCATTTTACAATGGGCCTCATTCCGAGTTGGGCGATAAGGGTGAACGGTCACCGGTAACGAGACCGGTGCCGTTAAACCCTTACTACCCAATTCTGAGTTCCCTTTGCGGGTCCTTCCTTAACGCCTGCTTTTAGCAGGTGTTAAGGACGGGACTCGCAAAGGGACTTTAGTGCTAATAACGGTACCGTTATTAGCGCCTTCCCCATTCCCATTGAGCCCTATGGGGGCTCAAATGGAAATGGGGAAGGGCCCTGGTGAATGGGGAATTACCGGTCCCTCCAACCTTGGAATGGACCGGTAATTACTCCATTCACCAGGGCGGAGTTAGAGTGAGTTTGGAGGCAGCCATGCCGCAAATAGCGGCATGGTTACCTCCAAACTCGGAATGAGGCCCAATGTCTATAAATGAAATATGCATTAACAGGTAGTCAGGACATTTTCCTCTGGGATAAAATGAAAGAAATGGAAAATGTCTTATTGCACACAGAGTTGCTTGCTTTTCTCGTTTCAACTGGCTAACATGTTAATTCCCTTCCTCGAGGGACTGTTGCACCAACAAATAAAAAAAGAAAGTAGTCTGTGGGCTTTCACCTTTGCAATGTAGCCTTCAGACCATTACACTCCGAGCCTTTCGAAGACCTGTTACCCGCCCAAAGGTTCAGCTATTTTATGTGACCTCTTTCATATCGCCCATTGTATTTTTCATGAGTATGTTTTAAGTGGACAAAACCGTGCAAATGATAGTCCTGAAAGGGAACTGCACAGGGAATCTTTCCAGATGTGCATTTCTTGTTCAATGGCCGTTCAGTGAATAAGTGTTACTGCAAGATGTTGCAGAGGTTTTTTTGTGTGTGGAGATAAGGAGCACTTTTTAGTGGTACTGTTTCTTTGTCCCAATTACTTTCCTTCCGTTTTGTATAGAATGTGAATTATTTAATGCTGCTTTTCTGTTAGGTTACTAGTACCTTTTTGATGTTGGTGAACTTCTTTTCCTTTATTTTTTATAAACTCAGTTTGCACAATTAGTCAAGATTTGCATTGGGACCTCATCATTTTAAGTGGGGATCCTAAATAGGATGAGCTAAAATCTACATTTTCTATCTTCCTAAGTCTGCGCCGTACAAGCATTGTGGAGCACCAACATGTCCTTTGTAACTACAGAACTGTAGTGCCATTAGAAACTGTGAATTTCTAAATAAAGCTAAAGACCTCTTTATTAAATGTTGTCTGTGCTTCTTTAATTAACTGCAAGAGTATACAGAGCCTACAATGATTTTTTATAGGTATTCAGGACGCGCGTGGACGCCCTTCACACTTAAGGGGATTCCATTCTAACATCTAACATAGAGGACTATTGTTTGTTTTAGAAATGAGAAGAATACAAGTACATTAAATTCCAGCTTTGATGAATATTATAATATTGCAATATTGATCGCATGTGCACAGAACAAACTGAATTGTCTTTTATCGATCGAATATTAGTGTTATGATGGCCCAAGCAACAATATTTTAAGAGCCTGAAAATGATGAATTTTTTAGGTCACTGCTAGTAGTTGACCCTGTATCTAAAATTT
The DNA here is from genome assembly GCF_040938575.1 of Ambystoma mexicanum. NCBI lineage: Eukaryota > Metazoa > Chordata > Amphibia > Caudata > Ambystomatidae > Ambystoma > Ambystoma mexicanum. Next base: position 628,613,862 of record NC_090922.1, on the reverse strand, counting down.
AGAAATAACTATGGTTTTAGGTCAGTAACAACCCTCGTAGGTTTTAACCCAAAAATGCTTTCCATCTCTGTTGTAAGGTATGTAAATGCAAATAGGGCAGCAATGGTGCACCCTGCTGCTGTTGCAGGGTAAGACATGTGCCAAAAGGTCACTAATTACCCTTCTTCTTCTTGCACAAGATGGACATGGGGCATCATGTTGCCCCCTACAACTACACTAGAGCTCTGTGACCAGATTGCTGCATATTTCAACCAAAGGATCCTAGACATCGAGGATCACATTGACAATAAAAGATGCTCCCACCCTCATGCCACTGAGATCCACCAACACCTCCCACTATCTTGGACCCCTATAACTTCCGCCTCACCCACCTACCTTCAGAGTACTCCCAAGGATCCACAATCCCACCTCTACTTTTCAACATATACATGACACCCCTACTTGACTTCAATAAATCTTGCGCCTCGTGCTACAACTACGTGGATAACCCACAAATCTACAAATGTGTGAACCCCTCATTAGCAAAGGCCCCAGACATTAAAAACTCCCTAGCACAGGTGGACACATGGTCGACAGCAAAAAGACTAAGGCTCAGCCCTAGCAAACAGAACTGATGCTCTGTGTTCCTGCAGGTTCTAACCCCGCTACAATCCTGTGGCCTGACAAGATGGGAACCTGCCCAAACCCGTGAAGCATAGTAAAAAATCTTGGTTTGAAAATGGACAACACCCATACTCTTGATCCACAGGTCAAAGTCATCGTCGGAAGCTATTTCTCCCAGCTGCGCATGCTACACTGCATCTTACCTTGCTTAGCATTCAACCACAGGGCCATGACCATAACCTCTCAAATACTATCCAAACAACTGTGAAAACAGCCTCTATCTCAGACTCCATATTATCCAAAAAAGAAACTTCAAAGAGTTCAAAATGTAGTTGCATGATTACTTCTCATAATGCAGTGATTTGAACATATCACACCAGCATTATGTACTCTCCACTGGCTACCCATCGAAAAAGGGTTCATTTCAAAACTTTGTTCATACCACAAAGGGGGCCCCTTCCTCCTTCAGAAGTACGTTTGATCACTAAAATTCCTTCCAGACCACTTAGGACCAGCAATGCTGCACTAGCACTAGTCCCCAACTTCAACAAGAAACGGCAAGGATTGTCCTCTTTTTACGTTCTGGCCATGGAACTGTGGAACATCCTACCCAAAACTCTCTGCCTGGAGGAGAACGTTCTGACTTTCAGGAAACCGCTCAAGACTTGGCTTTTTAATCAACCACTTTGAGAAAAGAAAAATAGCAACCACCCAGAAACTGTGCACCAGGAACAAAAATGTCGTCTAATTTATGAGAAGTATTTTTCAAAACTCTTGACACTACTATCTGCGGTAAAACAAGCTGACTCATGACTCCCCTTCTGTGTGGCACTTGTCTGCACCTTTAATCTCTGTGACATCTACCTCCAAGAGCCACAATGTGATGACACCCCTCCCTCCCACTCTCCACTCCCCTAAATCCTCCACTAACTCCTCACTATTAAAGTCTTACATCCTTAAACCCCCCACACTCCTACAGACCACCTCCTAAGTCTAGTGTGCTCAACCCTATCAATCTTCTATCAACAACCATGCTGCAGATGTTTGCACTCCACAATCCGAGGACTGCCCATATGGCTAACCTGCATGGTCAGTACTAACCACAAACAACGTAGAGATTGTCATATAGACACAAATGTAACAAGTACATCCGACCTGCATCCATCAACTGCAAAGGTTTCTACATCTGCCCTCCCGCTATCCGACTAAAAGACCCTGCCCTTTTTTCTTACAGAGCCGTGCGCAGCGAGGCCAACATTATTGGCAGAATCACGCAATACAAGACCACATTCTCTACATGGTGTCTGGCATGGATTCACATGCTCATGAATTTTCCCCGTCGTTAGGATGGGAATACTCTGTAAAAGAAAAACAGTTTCACTTTTGCTTTAATACTGTATTTCTCCTCTAAACCAATCACTGTCCTTTGGGTCATACTGCCCCCATCCAATGACAGTCCTCTCCCTAAACTCCACCGCCGTTGGCCATCTTCAGATTTTTACAGCACGCTTCAGTGACGCGAGTCGTCTTATTTGGCCGATTTTATTTTTATTTTTTTATTTTATTTTTTATTTATTTATTGGTCAACCAGAGGTCGACTACTGGCTGCGCGGATCCGCTGTTGGTGAAGATCTTACTTCATCGAAGATCTTTCATCGGCTCAGAGAAGGCCCAGGCTTGGGCCTAATTTGCGCCTTTTTGCCATTACCGAGAAGAGATTCCTCTTCAAACTCTGCGCGAAATGTGGACTAAGGAACGTTTTCATGGAGGATCGACAACACAAATGTCTTTACTGCCTGCATCCTGACCATAATAAGGAGGGGTGCAAGGTCTGCATGGTGTTTCGAAAAAGACAAGGATTGCTACAGCAGGCTGGCGGCGTGGTTAAAACTGGGTAAGGCCTCGGAGCATGGTCATGCTTCCCCCCAGAACCTGCCGGTCCCACAATTGTGCACCCTCAGAAAAGAGGTTGAGCTCCTTTCAGGACACCCCACCGCAGTAGTCCAAAAGAAGGCAAGGCCGCATGCCACCGATCGCAATGGGTTCACTGCCTCTGCGGGTCCCGGCTCGGGAAGCACAACGTTGCCATCGCCATCCACGGTGAGCCTACCGGCGAGGGGCACCCCCTCTCAAGAGAAAGTCCTTGACTCCTTTGAAACTCTACTTGCCATCGGCAGACAAAGAGATGAAGGAGATATCCAATGTGGGCCCTTTGCTACTTCCATCAGCGTCTCAACCAGCCAAGACAACTCCATCATCAACGGCCACAACCACATCGAGTGCTGTTACCACCCTGTCGACAGCTCATCGGCAACCACTGCTTAATCAACCCTTTTTGAAGGTGGGTCACCTCAGGTTGAACCCTTAAATCTACCTCTCCAGAAGAGGCATACCAGCCTGGAGCTTGCTTCCTCTTATTCCGTCTACACCTCAGCCCAGGGACGTTTTCGTTGGTCATTCTGCACACGCTGGTATCATTCATTCATCAGAGACTGCCGCCCACACCAGGCCCTGCTCCGTCTAAAAGTCCTCCAAGACTGCCTCCCAGAAGCCCTTTAGGTGCAAGCGGAAAGTCAAAGGACCCTGCTGGTCCAAGGTGCCAAGCGACACCGCCGCTTTGGGGGTTTGACCCTGACTGGGGATCCTGCCATGCACACAGAAACGGGCACTGATACGGCAGCTATGGCGCCGGACACCGACGAGGCCGATGACTTGATGCCAGCGGATGGTGAGCCAGCAGGCGCAGATGACCCGCACAGGGGCTCTCTGTCGGATGAGGTCGGCTCCTTCCACTCAATGATGTCCAGGGCCTCTGAACTTTTTCAACTGGTGCCTGAGGAGACAAAACAGGGAGGGTTCCTTTATCAATGTCGCGAGTCCAGGCGGAAGACAATGTCCGTCCCGTTGTTGGGCGATATCTGGGATGAATGCCTAGTGTTGGTGAAGAATCCAAGCACCGCCCCCCCACAAGCGGGACAGGCTCGAGAAGAAATACAGAGTTCCGTACTCGGCCTCCAAGTGCCTGAGGTCCGAGCATTCACCTGACTCTGGTGTTGGCCACAGCCAGGAAACGCTCTGCGAACCCGTCCTCGTCCATGGTACCAGGAGAGGAAGAAGCTGGACGCTATGGGGTAGAGGAATATCTATACGGCTGCCAGCACCCTTAAGGCCACTAATGCCCTGGCTATTTTCGTCCCGCTGCAACCAGGAGCTCTGGTATAAGCTGGTCCTGATTCTGGACTTCCTACCTGATGACAAGAAGGCAGAAAGCTCTCGAACTGTTCCGGGAGGGGAAAGTGGCCTCGAACCTCGCCATCGGAGTGGCAGTGGACATCGCGGACACCGGATTCCATCAGATGGGTAACAGAGTGTCTCTTCGCCAACAGGGATGGCTGAAAACCACCAACTTCAGTCTAAGGTGTTGGACATGACATTCGACTGGGAAAACCTATTTGCCAAGAAGGTCGGCGAGTCTCTTCAAATCATCAAGACTGACACAGAGACGACACGTTTGCTGGATACCCTGCAGCAACGTCGGTCGTATTCCTTTAGTTCCTCAAGGGGCAACCCTAGCAGGTCCTCCAAGGCACCACTCCTTATTGGCAGGCTTCCCGCTCCACGACGCAAGAGGCGAACAGAGGTCACTCATACGGCAGTAGAGGACAGTGTCGCCTGCAGGGCAGGGCCCCGGCACCAAAACAGGCTTGAACCGGCCGTGGACTCGGGCCCCCACTTGTGCACCCCAGTGGGAGGCCGGCAGACGAGGTTCATCAGCTTGTGGAAGACCATTATCACCGACAGATGGGTGCTGGATGCTCTTGGACAGGGGCACACCTTGGAATTCCAACATAGGTGTCCTCGTATTCCCCCTGTAATTTGAAAAGAACAGCACGTGGTGCAGGTTCTGCAAGAGGTTCAGGCAATGTTAAAAAAGGGGTCAATAGAAACCTTCCCCCAGCACCTCCTGGGTGTACTCCAGGTACTTTCTGGTCCTAAAGAAGACTGGAGGGTGGAGGTCGATCCTGAACCTGCGACGCCTAAACAAGTACTTGAAGTCCCATAAGTTCAGGATGGTCATGTTGCAACGCGTGCTCGGACAACTGGAGGAAGGTGACTTACTAGCGGACCTGGAGGATGCCTACTTCCGCGTCCCCATTTATCTGAAGCACTGCAAGTTCCTGCGGTTCGTGCTCCAGGCGTGACACTATCAGCTCAAGGCACTTCCCTTCAGCCTGAAAAAGTGCTTGGCTCCGGTGATGGCGCATCTTCATCTCGATGGGATCCACTTCTACCCTGACATGGACGATTGGCTGGTTCGATCCCGCTCCCATGCTCTGGCAAGCCAGCACACAGAAGTCCCGCTTGGAGCCATCGCAGAACGCTCTGTTTCTGGGAGCCCAACTCAAAACAGTGACTTGCCTGGCGTCTCCCTTGGAAGAGGGGGTGTTAGCCATCCTAGGGAAGGTACAGCACCTGTTGGCTCGGTCGGCTACTGTGCGAGCCGTCAAGTCGCTGGTGGGCATGATGTCTTCCTTTATCAACCTTGTCCTCCTTTGCAGAGTACAGATGAGGCCTCTCCAGGAGTTTCTGTATGCGGGGTGGCTGCAAGTCTTGGTAACATGGATGGACAAGATCGCCCTCAACGAGGTGTTCCGGCGACCAATACAGTGGTGGGGCGTGCGCTCTCATCTCACGCAAGGGGCTCCATTCCAAATCCCTCCTTACCAGGAGACAGTCACCACGGGTGCTCCTCTGGAAGGTTGGTGAGCTCATACGGGACAGTTGCACATCAGAGGTCTCTGACTGCCGAAAGAAGAGACACTTCACATCAACGTCCTGGAGCTCCAGGCTGCCTTCTGGGCCCTCAAGTCCTTCCTGCCATCGCTGAGGGGAAAGGTGGTGAGGATCTTCACAGACAACACCACCACTGTGTTCCACATCCGGAAGCATGGCTGGATGTGCCCTCCAGGGATCCCCAGGATCTGTGCACTGGGCCATTCATCAGAACATGTTTCTCTTGCCTTTTCACCTGGTGGGCACCAAGAACAACATCGCAGACACTCTCAGCAGGGAGCTACGTTCTTGCCACAAGTGGGAGCTTTGCCAGGACCAGGTGGATCTTCTATTCCAAAAATGGGGTCAACCCCAGATTGACCTTTTTGTGACAGCTATGAATTCCAAGAGTCAAAGGTTTACCAGCAGTTTCCCGCAGACGAAGAGCATGGGGGATGCATTCTCATTCCTATGGGAGAGACCGTTGCTATATGCTTTTCCTCCGCTCCCACTCCTGCTAGGAGTGATCAACAAACTTAGACGGTGTCACTGCAGGGTGATGTTCGTCGCTCCGACGTGGCTGTGGCAAATCTGATATCCAGACCTGCTACGTCCGTCGGCGATTCCGTCTATCAGACTGCCACTACTTCCGGTCTTTCTCGCCAGAGAAGGTGCAGCAATTCTGCACCACGACCCAGCGTCACTGAACTTCAAGGCCTTGCTCCCGCAAACCTTGGACATTATTCTTTACCTACTAAGTGTAAGGACATCCTGGCCAATGCCAGGGCCTCTTCAACGTGACCTGCTACGGCCATAAGGGAAAGCATTTCTGTGTGGTGCCTGTCTCTGAAGATTACCCCTCTGCGTGTTACAGCACCACAGCTCCTGCCATACCTGCTTTCCTTGGCCAAGGCTGAACTGGCTCATGCCTGTATCAAGGTGCACATGCCAGCCATATCCTGTTACAACAGGGCACAGAGTAGGCCTTCTCTGTGGTCACACAGACTCGTTAAGGAGTTCCTCAAAGGACTCTTCGGGACTTTTACGCCAGTGAAGGCTCCTGCCCCGGCTTGGGAGCTCAATGTGGTTTTGACTAAGCTCATTGGGGCGCCCTTTGAGCCGATGCATCAGGCCACGCTCAAGTTTCTATCATGGAAGACTGCATTCCTCATGGCGATCATCCCGGCCAGGCAGGTTGGGGAGGTCCAAGTCCTGTCGTGCAAACAGCCGTACTTGTCCATCCACGCTTCAAGGGGGTGTACTGCGTACACACCCCACCTTTATGCCGAAGGTGCCATCGGAATCCACCTTAACGAGCCTTTGCTGTTGCCTGTCTTCTTCCCGAATCCATCCTCGCCAGCGGAGAGGGCCTTGCATTCGCTGGATGTTTCTTGTGCCTTGCAAGGTTTACGTGGCACGCACAAAGAGCTTTAGGAACACTTGTCAGCTGTTTGCCAATTTTGCACCTGTGAATCACAGAAAGGCCTTGTCAAAGACTTCAATTTCCAGGTGGCTCTCCGGTTGCATCATGCACTGTCATCGACTGGCTAGCCGGCCACTGCCGGGCCGGCAAAAAGCCCACTCTACCAGAGCCATCGTAGCTGCTACGTGGAGGTCTACACACACACACCTTCACAAGGTTCTACTACGTCGACGGGGATTCCAGGGAGGAGTACCGAGTTGGCCAATCTATGCTACACAACCTGTTATTTTGAGGTGAGTCTGTTCCAGAAGTGCGTGTTTAATGCTTTTGTTGAGCTTGCCCCCTCCCGTGGTTGTGTATATGTACCGCTGTGTAATCGTTATTCATGAGCATGTGAATCCATGCCAGACCCCATGCTGGAGAAGGTTTTAGTTACTTACCTGTAACTATTGTTCTCCAGCACGGGTCTGGCATAGATTCACTCCTTCCCCTGTAAGGCTCTAATTGCTTCATACTGCCACTTTACGTGCTTACCAAATCTGAGGATGGCCACCAGGAGCTTAGGGAGAGGACTCTCATTGGATGGGGGCAGTATGACCCAGATGGGGGCAGTATGACCCAGAGGACAGTGATTGGTTTGGAGGAGAAATGCAGTTTTAAAGCAAAAGTGGAACTGTTTTTCTTTTACCGAGGATTCCCAGCCTGACAACAGGGAATATTCATGAGCATGTGAATCCATGCAAGACCCATGCTGGAGAACAATAGTTACAGGTTAGTAACTTAAACCTTACATTACATTGGGCACAACATTGTTCAGGCAAGTGAGGGGATGCAGTAAGGTATCCTTCCACTTGTGGGGGAAACATTTTGTTGGCACTCCCAACCTCCAGTTATTTCTTTTTTTTTGTTGCAATCTGCTTCTGGGGCTGTGTAAGATCAGTATGGGCAATGGCTCATTCCAAATGTAGTCTTTCGGTGCCTGCTCTTCACCTCCTGCACAGCGCAGTGATGTCTAAATCCCAAATCTGGATCATCCCAAAACAGTCACAGTAGCAGATGTTAAAACTGTTGCTTCTACCTTGTAATACTCCTCTGCTTCATCTCCTCCCTTCTCTTAACGAAGAAAGGTTGCCCGGTGGGTCTCTTAATTATTTGGCTCACCGTCCTCCCAATCCCTATCTCTTGAACTTCATCCCTTCTACCTTTAAACACATTAGGATTCAACACCTCGCTCATACTTGTCTCAACATTATTCTCATCTTTCGGCCTCTTGGCACTCCCAAACCTTTTCCAGGACTTTGACTTCCAACTTGAAGCTTTACCCTCTGAAGTACTCGACCTACTAATGGGTAGATTTCAACTTACTCTCACATGATTACAGTTTGCTCTCTTCAGCTTGGCTCCTGATGTTTTGACGGTTCAAAGGTCCCCATTCTATCAAGTGGCTTTTCACTCTATCAGCTTGTTCTCTCTTCCTCTCAGCCTATTGAGGTTTGCCTCTCTGCCCAGACTCTACTGCACTTCTGTAAATATTCCTCTTTCGAAGGGATTGTGTCCTCCGACGTATTCCTCATCTTAGATATCTCCTTCCAGCTCTCCTGGCCTCGGAAATTTTTTTCTCTAGAGGGCGCTGCGCGTCGACGTCCTCCGAGTCGATGTCCCTCGACAGCCGCCGTATCGACGTCGACGTCATCCTGGCTATAAAGGACGCGCGCAGCGTCCGTTGCTCAGTTCCGTTTTTCCGCGCTTACTCAGTGCCTCGGAATACCGTTGCTCAGTTTTGTCAGGTTAAACCTATTTACCTCGAGTTATTCGATACCGTACTCGATGGCTTCTTCGTCGGAACCGACAACTCCTCGATCCGGCTTCAAAAAATGCCGAGATTGTGGGAAAAAGATGTCGCTGACTGACCCTCACAGAGTTTGTCTGTGGTGTTTGGGAGCTGACCACCATTGTTCGGAGTGCGAGGACTGTATGTCCATGACAGCTAAGGCCCTGAAGGAGCGTAAGGGGAAGCTGGAGAAAGGTAAGACTTTTAAAGCTTCTTCTTCGTCGACGAAGTCGAGACATTCGTCTCCTCGTCACCATTCGCGCTCCAGATCTCGGAGTGGGTCTCATCACTCCTCGAGATCGAAGCACTCGAAGAGGAGACGTTGAAGATCACCTTCTTCGTCTTCCTCTTCCTCTGTTTCGCCAAAGAGAATCCCGTGCCCCACGAAACATAGTTCCCGGGCTGAATGGGAGGAATTCTGCAAAAATATGAGCGTCTTCGAGAAAGCGGCCTCGACCCCCTCGAAGACTGCCGAGAGCGATGCTCTGGTCGAAAGACCCGAAGGTCAAAAACGCCGCGAGTCGCAGTACCCGGCGAAGGAAACCTCTCGAGCGCGTCACGAACCCTCGAGTAGGACTATGACCTCCAAACCTTCCTCGAAGGTTCCGTCGACGCCGTCGACGAAGGTTCCGTCGAGGTCGATGTCTTCGACGCCGTTGTCGAAGGGACCTTCGACACACGAGTCTGTCGACTCGACGCCAGCTTCGACACCAGTGTCGACGCCAAGAAAAGTCACGGTTACGACACACCCAGTGACTATCCCCAGGTCCTCGACGTCGATGGCTTCGAGATTGTCGAGCAGAATCCCAATTCTGTCAAGGTCATCGAGGCCTCCGCCTTTGTTTTCGACGCCATGCTCGAAGCCTTCGTCGGCGTCGACGACATCGACGTTTTCGAGGCCGATTATGACAAGTTCGGCACCCTCTGCCTTGGAAAGGGAGTTTACACCCTTTATGAGTTCAGAACAATTGAGAACTATGTCCTCAATTATGGAAGAGGGTGAATTGTCTGAACAGGAAGACACATTTGAGTTGCAGGGACCTGTAACCCCAATAAGAGAGGAATTTTCCTCTGAAGAACGCAGGTTAAAGGATCTTCATGATTCCTTACATGAGGCAGGTGGGTTAGACACCTCCCCTGAGGTGGAGTTTGCTAGGCCAGACCCGGGGGAGCATGCTGAAACCCCCTATAGAGCCTTAATGGCCAGGATCACAGAGTTTATGGGGTGCTCTGCACCTTCACAATCTTTCCAACAAGATGACCTCACGGATATTCTTGACAAAGGCCCACAGGAGGATCCTGTGGTGCCTTTTCATAAAGCTCTTCAGAGGAAGATTATGACGAACTGGGAAACCCCAGATGTCGTCCCGGCAGTAAATAAAAAACTGTCTACAAAGTACAGGGTATCCTCTACAGACCCGGAGTTTTTGTCAAAACACCCATCCCCAGAAAGTCTGGTGGTACAGGCAGCATCCTCTACCGATGTCAAGACGGCTTATCCTACCGTCCCACAGGACAGGGACGATAAAAAATATGATGCTATGGCAAAGAAAGTTTTTTCGGCATGTAGCATGGCGTTAAAATCTGTTAATGCTACTTGCACCCTTGCTAGATTCAGCCATACACTTTGGGAGTGTGCTTCTACAGCGGCTGACTGCATCCCGGAGGGAGAAGAAAGGGAGGCGTTCCTGAATACCATACAGAACGGTAAAGACGCTATGTGCGAATCCCTCCAGACGGGCATTGATTCGGCTGACAGTATCAGCAGAGCAATGGCGGCAAGTACAACAACCAGGAGATTCGCTTGGTTGAGAAAGTCTGGGTTTGCCCCAGATGTGCAAACCAGGCTCTTGAACATGCCATTCGATGGCTCTTCTTTGTTCGGGAAAAAGGCGGATGACAGTTTAGAGAAACTGCAAACTTCAAAAGCAGCAGCAAAATCCCTAGGCACTGCAATCCGTCAGACACCTTTTCGTCCCACAGGAACCTCTGCGAGGGGCAAGTCCTTTCGCTTCTACTCCGCATTCGGAAGAGGTTGAGGACGACCGGCTCAAAGGGCACAAAGAAGAACTACCCGAGGTGGACGAGGTAGATATTCAAAAGCCGCAGCAACAGCAGGTGCCTCTTTACCATCGGCACCTGCATCAGCCGCCCCAAAACCACTATGAGGACTTCCCTCACAGGACACCTGTAGGAGGCAGGTTGACTCAACATCTGGCGGTATGGCAGGCTATCACGTCAGATGCTTGGGCATTGGAAACAGTTGCCCAAGGTTACTGCCTGCCTTTCCTACGTATACCACAGAGTCATCCACCGGGGATCAGTTCTCAGAAAGCTCCAGATCCGCTCCTCTTGCAGGAAATTTTGGACCTGCTAGAGAAAGGTGCCATAGAACCGGTACCTGTAGCGGAGAGGAACAAAGGCTGGTACTCCCCTTACTTTCTCATTCCAAAGAAAGACAGAGGACTGAGACCCATCTTGGACTTGCGAGAATTGAACAAATTCCTCAGGAAAGACAAATTCAAGATGGTCACTCTTTCTCAGATCCTCCAGGCCCTTCAGTTCCAGGACTGGTTGGTATCTCTGGACCTTCAGGACGCTTATTTCCATGTGCCTATCCATCTCAAACACAGGAAATACCTGAGGTTCGCAATTGGCAACTCTCACTATCAATTTCGAGTGTTGCCATTTGGGCTGACCTCCGCCCCGAGGGTCTTCACCAAGTTAATGTCGGTAGTGGCGGCAAGTCTAAGGAGGGAAGGGATTCACGTCTACCCCTACCTGGACGATTGGTTGATCAGGGCTGTTTCTTCAGAACAAGCTCAGATCCAGCTAAATCACGTGTGCCACTCCCTTCACAGACTGGGCTTCTCCCTCAATTTAAAGAAGTCACAAATGATACCATCGCAGAGACTCCAGTTCATAGGAGCGATCCTGGACACTTCCCTGGGAAAAGCCTCGCCACCAGAGGTGAGGGCTCAAGATATTCTACAGATGGTTACCAAGTTCCAACATGCCCAACGTCTCCCAGCCTTCGACTTTTTGAGGTTGCTAGGCCTCATGGCATCCTGCATTTTCCTAGTGCCAGAGGCTCGCCTGAGAATGAGATCCCTCCAGTGAGCACTGAGGACTCAGTGGTCACAATTCTCAGGGAGAATGACAGATCTTCTTCAGGTTCCTGACAGGGTGGCTCGAGACCTTCAGTGGTGGGCCTGTCAGGAGAACATTCTGAAAGGAGAACATTTTTGGCAACCCTGGCCGGAGATAACAGTAGTCACGGATGCCTCACTCACGGGGTGGGGAGCCCACGCCAACGACTTGACCATCAGCGGTCGTTGGTCTCCATCAGAGTCCAGACTACATATCAACCTGTTAGAGCTGAGAGCCATCAGACTTGCGCTGAAGGCGTTCCTGCCAGCTGTACAAGGGAAAAATGTCCTGATAATGACGGACAACACGGTGGCCATGCGTTACCTCAACAAAAGAGGAGGCGTAGGATCACTACCCCTGTGCAGAGAGGCGATGCAGCTCTGGTTTTGGGCAATCCAAGAAGGAATCTCTCTATCGGCAGTTCACCTAGCCGGAGAGAAGAACTTGACAGCGGACGCTCTGAGCAGGCAGAGCACAGTCTCCCACGAGTGGGAGCTAGCTCAGGAAGTCCTTCAAGAGATCTTCGCCCTTTGGGGAACCCCTCAGGTAGATCTGTTCGCCACCAGCCTCAACAGGAAATGCGATCTGTTCTGCTCAAGGGAATTTCCCCCGAGAGGAGCTCTGGGAGACGCGTTCATAGTGGACTGGGAGTTTCCGCTTCTGTACGCGTTCCCACCGGTCCCTGTCATTCCTCAAATGATCAGGAGGTTGAGAAGATTCCGGAGAACCATGATCCTAATTGCCCCGGATTGGGCCAGGAGAACGTGGTACCCGGACCTTCTAGACTTGTCCATCTGCCCTCCAATTCGACTTCCACTCAGAGAGAACCTACTCTCACAGAAGGGAGGTCAGGTTCTCCATCCAGACATCAAAACCCTCAACCTTCACGCTTGGCTTCTGAAAGGCTGAGGTACAAGGATTGGGACCTCCCTGATGATGTTATGGAGGTGTTGCTTTCGGCAAGGAGGCCAGCAACAAAGTCTTCATACCGCTGCCGTTGGAACAGATTTTGCAGCTGGTGTAGAGAACAGAATATCAACCCTTTTTCATGTGGTACACCAATGGTTTTGTCCTTCCTACTATATTTGGCAAATTCAGGCCTTCAAGTTGGCACCATTAAGGGCTATCTCGCAGCGCTATCCATCTTTAAGCGCACTGCGGAAGAACCATCCTATTTCAAGTTACCCTTGGTAATACAATTTCTAAAGGGGTTAACCAATGTTTATCCCCCAAGACCATTCCAAGTTCCCCTATGGGATTTAAACTTAGTCCTAACTTTCCTGATGGGCACACCTTTCGAACCACTCCATTCTTGTTCGTTAAGATTCCTTACCCTTAAAACTGTTTTATTAATAGCACTTACATCTGCTAGAAGGGTGAGCGAATTACAAGCTCTTTCTTGTAAACCCCCTCACACTATCTTTCACAAAGACAAACGGTAATTCATAGAATTTCACAGAAAAGTGTCGCAAGCGGCTGGCGCAGAGTGTCCGCGTGCGATTGTCTGCGCCAGGCACGTGCGCTAAAACCGATTTCCGCGCACATTCCACGCGAGTATTCATGGATTTTAGGCTCCCAAACCAGCCGTGGCGCAGAGTATCGCAGCGACCCTGCAGCAGCGCCAGTAATGCCCCCAAGAACGCCCTCGCGCAAGGAAAAGCCATCAAAATCGCAAAGGGCTGCGCTAACCCTGGACCAGTTTACAGAGCTGCCAAACAAGGAATGCAAAGCGGGTAACGTGCATATCAGGGGTACGCGTGAAGTTATACACGCGATTAGCCAGGGTACGTGTATTACAGGGGTACCCGGGAAGTTTTACACGCGATTCGGCTGGGTACGTGTATTACAGGAGTGCGCGGGAATTCTCACATGCGATTTGGCCAGGTACGTGTATTACAGGGGTGCGCGGGAATTATCACACGCGATTTGGCTGGGTACGTGTATTACAGGGGTACACGGGAAGTTTTACACGCGATTCGGCTGGGTAAGTGTATTACAGGGGTGCGCGGGAATTCTCACAAGCGATTTTGCAAGGTACGTGTATTACAGGGGTGCGCGGGAATTATCACACGCGATTTGGCTTGGTACGTGTATTACAGGGGTGCGTGGGAAGTTACACACGCGATTAGGCTGGGTGGGTCCTCACAGGTGTTCCCTGTACACCCTCCACGGCCCTTGCAGGCAGCCCACAAAACGGGACTACCCTGCACACCTGCTCATGTCCCCCTGCACCCCCACCCCCCAGCAGTGCAGGGGCAGCCTCCACCAGGCCCCCACTCATGTCTCCCACCACCCCCACCCCCCAGCAGTGCAGGGGCAGCCTCCACCAGGCCCCCACTCATGTCCCCTATCACCCCCACCCCCCCGCCACCAGGGGCAGCCTCCACCAGGCCCCCACTCATGTCTACCACCACCCCCAGCCACCAGGGGCACCCTCCACCAGGCCCCCACCCATGTATCCCACCACCCCCAGCCACCAGGGGCACCCTCCACCAGGCCCCCACTCATGTCTACCACCACCCCCACCCCCCAGCAGTGCAGGGGCAGCCTCCACCAGGCCCCCACTCATGTCTCCCACCACCCCCACCCCCCAGCAGTGCAGGGGCAGCCTCCACCAGGCCCCCACTCATGTCTCCCACCACCCCCACCACCCAGCAGTGCAGGGGCAGCCTCCACCAGGCCCCCACTCATGTCCCCTATCACCCCCACCCCCCCCCCCCCCCCGCCACCAGGGGCAGCCTCCACCAGGCCCCCACTCATGTCTACCACCACCCCCAGCCACCAGGGGCACTCTCCACCAGGCCCCCACCCATGTATCCCACCACCCCCAGCCACCAGGGGCACCCTCCACCAGGCCCTCACTCATGTCTACCACCACCCCCACCCCCCAGCAGTGCAGGGGCAGCCTCCACCAGGCCCCCACTCATGTCTCCCACCACACCCACCCCCCAGCAGTGCAGGGGCACCCTCCACCAGGCCCCCACTCATGTCTACCACCACCCCCACCCCCCAGCAGTGAAGGGGCAGCCTCCACCAGGCCCCCACTCATGTCCCCTATCACCCCCACCCCCCAGCCACCAGGGGCACCCTCCACCAGCCCCCCACTCAAGTCTCCCACCACCCCCACCCCCCAGCAGTGCAGGGGCAGCCTCCACCAGGCCCCCACTCATGTCTACCACCACCCCCACCCACCAGTCACCAGGGGCACCCTCCACCAGGCCCCCACTCATGTCTACCACCACCCCCACCCCCCAGCAGTGAAGGAGCAGCCTCCACCAGGCCCCCACTCATGTCCCCTATCACCCCCACCCCCCAGCCACCAGGGGCACCCTCCACCAGGCCCCCACTCATGTCTCCCACCACCCCCACCCCCCAGCAGTGCAGGGGCAGCCTCCACCAGGCCCCCACTCATGTCTCCCACCACCCCCACCCACCAGCCACCAGGGGCACCCTCCACCAGGCCCCCACTCATGTCTCCCACCACCCCCACCCCCCAGCAGTGCAGGGGCAGCCTCCACCAGGCCCCCACTCATGTCTACCACCACCCCCAGCCACCAGGGGCACCCTCCACCAGGCCCCCACCCATGTATCCCACCACCCCCACCCCCCAGCAGTGCAGGGGCAGCCTCCACCAGGCCCCCACTCATGTCTACCACCACCCCCACCCCCCAGCAGTGCAGGGGCAGCCTCCACCAGGCCCCCACTCATGTCTACCACCACCCCCACCCCCCAGCAGTGCAGGGGCAGCCTCCACCAGGCCCCCACTCATATCTCCCACCACCCCCACCCCCCAGCAGTGCAGGGGCACCCTCCACCAGGCCCCCACTCATGTCTACCACCACCCCCACCCCCCAGCAGTGCAGGGGCAGCCTCCACCAGGCCCCCACTCATGTCCCCTATCACCCCCACCCCCAGCCACCAGGGGCACCCTCCACCAGGCCCCCACTCATGTCTCCCACCACCCCCACCCCCCAGCAGTGCAGGGGCAGCCTCCACCAGGCCCCCACTCATGTCTACCCCCACCCACCAGCCACCAGGGGCACCCTCCACCAGGCCCCCACTCATGTCTCCCACCACCCCCACCCCCCAGCAGTGCAGGGGCAGCCTCCACCAGGCCCCCACTCATGTCCCCTATCACCCCCACCCCCCAGCAGTGCAGGGGCACCCTCCACCAGGCCCCCACTCATGTCTACCACCACCCCCACCCCCCAGCAGTGCAGGGGCAGCCTCCACCAGGCCCCCACTCATGTCCCCTATCACCCCCACCCCCAGCCACCAGGGGCACCCTCCACCAGGCCCCCACTCATGTCTCCCACCACCCCCACCCCCCAGCCACCAGGGACACCCTCCACCAGGCCCCCACTCATGTCTCCCACCACCCCACCCCCCAGCAGTGCAGGGGCACCCTCCACCAGGCCCCCACTCATGTCTCCCCCCACCCCCAGCAGTGCAGGGGCACCCTCCACCAGGCCCCCACTCATGTCTCCCACCACCCCCAGCCACCAGGGGCACCCTCCACCAGGCCCCCACTCATGTCTCCCACCACCCCCACCCCCCAGCAGTGCAGGGGCACCCTCCACCAGGCCCCCACCCATGTCTCCCACCACCCCTACCCCCCAGCAGTGCAGGGGCAGCCTCCACCAGGCCCCCACTCATGTCTACCACCACCCCCAGCCACCAGGGGCAGCCTCCACCAGGCCCCCACTCATGTCTACCACCACCCCCACCCCCCAGCACTGCAGGGGCAGCCTCCACCAGGCCCCCACTCATGTCCCCTATCACCCCCACCCCCCAGCCACCAGGGGCAGCCTCCACCAGGCCCCCACTCATGTCTCCCACCACCCCCACCCCCCAGCAGTGCAGGGGCACCCTCCACCAGGCCCCCACCCATGTCTCCCACCACCCCCACCCCCCAGCAGTGCAGGGGCACCCTCCACCAGGCCCCCACCCATGTCTCCCACCACCCCCACCCCCCAGCAGTGCAGGGGCACCCTCCACCAGGCCCCCACTCATGTCTACCACCACCCCCACCCCCCAGCAGTGCAGGGGCACCCTCCACCAGGCCCCCACCCATGTATCCCACCACCCCCACCCACCAGGGGCACCCTCCACCAGGCCCCCACTCATGTCTCCCACCACCCCCACCCCCCGGCAGTGCAGGGGCAGCCTCCACCAGGCCCCCACTCATGTCTACCACCACCCCCACCCACCAGCCACCAGGGGCACCCTCCACCAGGCCCCCACTCATGTCTCCCACCACCCCCACCCCCCCAGCCACCAGGGGCACCCTCCACCAGGCCCCCACTCATGTCTCCCACCACCCCACCCCCCAGCAGTGCAGGGGCAGCCTCCACCAGGCCCCCACTCATGTCTACCACCACCCCCACCCCCCAGCAGTGCAGGGGCACCCTCCACCAGGCCCCCACCCATGTCTCCCACCACCCCCAGCAGTGCAGGGGCACCCTCCACCAGGCCCCCACTCATGTCTACCACCACTCCCACCCCCCAGCCACCAGGGGCACCCTCCACCAGGCCCCCACTCATGTCTCCCACCACCCCCACCCCCCAGCAGTGCAGGGGCAGCCTCCACCAGGCCCCCACTCATGTCTACCACCACCCCCACCCCCCAGCCACCAGGGGCACCCTCCACCAGGCCCCCACCCATGTATCCCTCCACCCCCCAGCCACCAGGGGCACCCTCCACCAGGCCCCCACTCATGTCTACCACCACCCCCACCCCCCAGCAGTGCAGGGGCACCCTCCACCAGGCCCCCACTCATGTCTCCCACCACCCCCACCCCCCAGCAGTGCAGGGGCACCCTCCACCAGGCCCCCACTCATGTCTCCCACCACCCCCACCCCCCAGCCACCAGGGGCACCCTCCACCAGGCCCCCACTCATGTCTCCCACCACCCCCATCCCCCAGCAGTGCAGGGGCACCCTCCACCAGGCCCCCACCCATGTCTCCCACCACCCCCACCCCCCAGCAGTGCAGGGGCAGCCTCCACCAGGCCCCCACTCATGTCTACCACCGCCCCCACCCACCAGGGGCAGCCTCCACCAGGCCCCCACTCATGTCTACTACCACCACCCCCACCCCCCAGCAGTGCAGGGGCACCCTCCACCAGGCCCCCACTCATATCTCCCACCACCCCCCAGCCACCAGGGGCTCCCTCCACCAGGCCACCACTCATGTCTCCCACCACCCCCACCCCCCAGCAGTGCAGGGGCACCCTCCACCAGGCCCCCACCCATGTCTCCCACCACCCCCACCCCCCAGCAGTGCAGGGGCAGCCTCCACCAGGCCCCCACCCATGTATCCCGCCACCCTTACCCCCCAGCCACCAGGGGCAGCCTCCACCAGGCCCCCACTCATGTCTACCACCACCCCCACCCGTGCATGGGCAGCCTCCACCAGGCCCCCACTCATGTCCCCTATCACCCCCAGCCACCAGGGGCAGCCTCCACTAGGCCCCCACTCATGCCTCCCACCACCCCCACCCCCAGCAGTGCAGGGGCACCCTCCACCAGGCCCCCACCCATGTCTCCCACCACCCCCACCCCCCAGCAGTGCAGGGGCAGCCTCCACCAGGCCCCCACTCATGTCTACCACCACCCCCCAGCCACCAGGGGCAGCCTCCACCAGGCCCCCACTCATGTCTACCACCTCCCCCACCCCCCAGCAGTGCAGGGGCACCCTCCACCAGGCCCCCACTCATGTCTCCCACCCCCCAGCCACCAGGGGCACCCTCCACCAGGCCCCCACTCATGTCTCCCACCACCCCCACCCCCCAGCAGTGCAGGGCCACCCTCCACCAGGCCCCCACCCATGTCTCCCACCACCCCCACCCCCCAGCAGTGCAGGGGCAGCCTCCACCAGGCCCCCACTCATGTCTACCACCACCCCCACCCCCCAGCCACCAGGGGCAGCCTCCACCAGGCCCCCACTCATGTCTACCACCTCCCCCACCCCCCAGCAGTGCAGGGTCACCCTCCACCAGGCCCCCACCCATGTCTCCCACCACCCCCACCCCCCAGCAGTGCAGGGGCAGCCTCCACCAGGCCCCCACCCATGTATCCCACCACCCCCAGGCACCAGGGGCACCCTCCACCAGGCCCCCACTCATGTCCCCCTGCCCACAGGCCCTGACAATCCTCAAGCATGTGCCTCATGGCCAGCCACCACAGCCCAAAGACACAACCAAGTATTACATGTGCCCATGATACTACTCCAATGGAAACAATGTAAATCAACACATGTGTCTCACACACACACAATGGTTGCAAGGGAACCTGAAAACCCATATAATGACATGCATGAAAACAATGAGATGAAACCGCACATTGAAGAATGAAAAAATCAAAATAATTTATTAAAAACAACAGCAATGGCTATCAAAATCAACCAAAATACACAAGTAAAATAATAAAAAAATTAAGCAGGCTGTCTCTTTTCCAAATGAAATCAATAAATGACAATACGAAAAAATATCTTCCAAAGTTCAAGTCCATGAAAAGTAAATGAAGGTAAAAAAGAAATAGAAAACCATTGCTCCATGGCAAAAAATATTCATAGTTAAAAAAATATCCAAATCCAAAGTCCAACTATGTACAAAGTATTCAGGGTCCATCATCCCAAGAGAAGAAATGAAACCTACCAAAAAACCTATCTAAAATGGAACTATATACAAAAGGTGGAGCAGTGTCCGTCGACTCCAAAGAAAAATAAACTGCAAAGGAAACCTATCACTAAATAACTATATACAATGGCGGCGGGCCAGTCCAGCGGCTCACTTAGTGGTGTTCCGGGCCAGGGCATCATCAAACTCCTCGTCTATGTCCCGGAGGCGGTCCTGTTCCATGACCCCGAGGGTCCGCAGGGACGCCGACATGTTCACCTCCAACTCCCTGCGGATTGCCTCGAGGTACTCGGCCCGCCTCAGGGCCCTCCGCATGGAGTTCTCCGCCCTGACCATCGTGAGCCGCGCCTCTTCTGCCTGCCGCCGCTCCGCATCTATGGCGTGGCCCAACCGCTGCCACACGGAAGACATTTCCCGTCCAGGGTCCTCCTGCCCTCCGGCCGATGCCTGCCCCTCCGATGTTGAAGGCCCCGAGCTATCGTGGCTCCCACCTACAGCCTCCTGCTGCTGCAGCTGCTGCTGTCCATGTGCCCTGTCCGATGGTGCCTGCACATCCTCCTCCAGCTGGGGTGCAGTCGTTGACGTGGCCACCCCTGCTGGACGTCCGACTCCCGACTGTGGCAGGGATCTGTTGTCCACCAGCCTGGCCGCACGGTCGGAGGCAGCTCCACAGGGCACCCAAGTGACACATGGGTGGGAAGATGGCATGGAGGACGACTGGGGCATAGGGGGTTCTGTGGAGAAGGGGGTCGGAACAAGGTCCAGGAAACGGAGGAATCCAGCCCTGGTGAGCTGTCCCAGTGGGTCAACGCGGTCAACGAGCCATGCGAGAAGACGTGCAGACTCATCATGAAAAGACTGCAGGTCAGCTCGCATGGCCCGTTGACGCAACGCCACCCCACCCTGGACAGGCACAACCTGGTGCAGGATAGCCACATCCGCAGGGAGTGGAAGGCCAGGTGTCGTAAGCCAATCCTCTCCCTGAGAACGGGTCTGGAGGTAGGCATCCCCGCTGGTGCAAGATGATGCAGTGACAGGAGCAGGGACAGGATTGCACACAGGCACCTCTGCGGCGGCCTGTGCTGCCTCCTGTCCCTGATCCTGCACTGCACCACTAGCACCAGTGGAATCCCCACCTCCAGACCCCGCCACTGTCGCTTGCACGGCCTCCTCCTCCACCAAACCCCCCACCAACCTGGATGACTCCGTGCCATCTTCCCCCGTTGGGCCCTGTGGGGTCCCAGCTGCCCCTTCTGCTTCCGAGGAGTCCAACTCCAACCTCCGCCTCTTGGACCTCCCCTCGGCAGCTGCGGCCTGGGACGCGGCACCGGACTCCTCACTCCCCGACGAGATCACAACCTGGGAGGGGATCCGGGCCTTGCGTCTCCGGCTGGTGGTGCGACCCCTGCCGCTGTGCTCCACAGCACCTTCTCCGCCCTCTTCATCAGTTGACGCTGCAGACAGGGAGAAAGAAAACACAGGCATCAGGGCACTGTAAAATGGACTCATACACACATGACAGTTATACATGAGTGGCATTGGTAAACCTCAGGCATGGCATCACAATCCCCAACACACATGTCATTTCAACTTGCACACATGAGCCATACCACAGCCATAATGCAACAGCCAGCACCATCCATTCACATACAACAGCAGGAGCAGCCAAAGGTCATCCACACATCACATGCAACATAGGGAGTACACTACACATGCACACACAACACCAAACTTGCATGCATGTGTACACCTCCGCCAACTGTCGCAGTGTTTTGATCGACATCCATGTCACACCTGACAATCATTCCTCCACATCCTGTGCCATGCAAGCCCACACACACAAGCACCATCCATGTGTCACACATGAGACCCCTCGCATGTGTCACCCTCACGGCCCTGTACACCCCCCCTACTTGGCCACATAAAAATACATGTTCAACCTGCACACTCCTGGCACACCACCACACGCACAGCTTACAATCAGTATGCATGTACACATACCGCTCGACTCCAGACGGGTCTGCTTCTCAAGGACCTGGATGTGGAGCGCTGGGGATATGCGTTCCAGGACCCTCATCTGATCTTCCGACAAGTGGCCCCGGCGCCCCTTAGCATCCGCTGCCTTCAGGAGGCGCCGGGCCTTGTTGAGGGTCCTGGACCTGAAGTCCTCCCATCGCTTCCTGACACGTTCGTAGTCGCCGACTGCCACCTCCTCCGCGTTGATGGCAGTCACGATGTCCATCCAGATCCGAGTCCGTCCTTCCTTGTTGGCGCGCAACCTTCCGAAGAGGGCATCATACTGCCCCAGGACATGCTCCACCAGGACACCAACTTCGGTGGCAGTGAAGCTGGTGCCCCTCTGCCTCCTTGGCCGGGGGTTGCCACTGGTGCAAGATGTTGCAGTGCCCAACATGGCAACCCCAGAGGCAGGAGTGGGTGGGCAACTGGGTCCTGGGGCTGGGCTGTGGGGCGATGGAAAATCAGTCGGGAGTCTTCGGTTCCAGCAGGGGTGGTCACAGCAACAGCACCCCTGGCTGATGTGCAGGCAGCAAATGGCACGGCACGTGGACAGCAGGCAGTCAGGCAGCAGCAGATGGCAGGTGGGAGCGTGCTCAGGGCTCTGGGGGGCAGTAATTTGGCCTTCTGGGCAGGAGCGTGGTCTTCCGTGTGTGAACGCGTGGCCAGCTTGATACGGAGTGATTTGGCACGTGAAAATCCAACACGTCTGCGTGTAATTCGAGGAAAGGCCCTTAGCGCGTAAATGCGTCGCCAGCGTATGCGCGTCTATGAAGTCACGTGCACGTTGAATTGGGCACACGTTGGAAAATGTTGCGTGTGAAAAAAATGAAAGACACGTCCGAGTGTCAAAGCGTGTAATTGGTGGGAATGGGCCTAGCGCGTACACGCGGCAGTGACAAAGCGTGTAAATGGTGAAAATGGACCTACACGCAGAAGTGACAAAGCGTGTAATTGGTGGAAATGGCCCTACACGCAGAAGTGACAAAGCGTGTAATTGGTGGAAATGGCCCTAGCGCGTACATGCCGCGTAAGTGACGCTGGACGTGTGGGCCTGCATAAAAGGTACGTGTAGAACACCATTTCCTTGTTCGTGCTTTTCGTGGAGAGCGAGTGGGTGAATTCTGTACTTCTTGTCGTTTCACACGTGATTTACTTCACTGCGTTTCAAGTTCGTACTCCCTGTTACCTCTGACAGCTTTTTCTCTTTTTTCTCTTTTACTGGTTTACCTGGGCCTGTTCCCTCAAACAGTGTTCCCTTCTACTGTTGTCCTGTCTCCTCAGACAGCGTACAAATCTTCTTTTGGCGGGGGTGTTGCCAACCAAACGCGCTCCTTTTTCACGCTCTTTTACCTGGCAGACGGTGAGTCACGCACGTATCTAACTTCTGTGCTTGCCCCGTGTGTAGCCTACCCCTTCAGAGGTCATTCTAGGCTGCGTGTGACACGCATACGTTCATTCTTGTGTTACTGGGTGCCACAGCGTAGTGCAGGTTTTTCTTTCTGCACACGTGGTCTAGGAGGGATTGCGTGCACGTCATCTCCCTTTTTTGGGCCTCCTGTGCGTAGCGTGACCCGTCATCTTTCCCCAGGGGTTACATTCAGCCTTGCTAGAGCACTAGGGTACAATTACCATCTGATACCCAACCCCTTTGACCCCCAATTGCCTAGGACAATAGTTTACAGCCACTCCCATACGCACATTAACATCAGTGCCATGGCTGGGAGGCGAGGATTCCGTAAGGGTGGCAAAGGTGGAAGAGCCACAAGTGGTGGCCGTGGTGGATCCGGTAGGGGACGTGGTCGTTACTTGCAGGGTGAGCCTGTCCCTCCATGTGTGGAGGACCAGTCAAGGGCACCCATAATCCCCCCCCTCCCGTTGAGGCTGATGTGGCTGACACCATCCATGCTCAGCCCTTGTTGGACCAGCCCATTGTGGCACCAGACCTGGCTGACTCCATGGCTGACTTCCAGGTCAGCAGGCCTATGACACGTGCGCTGGTGCACGTTGATGTCATCATGCCACATGGATCTGGGGCAGCAAGGTCATCTGCTGCCCCAAGTAGGCAGGGCGGAGAGGCTGCAGGGGCAGCTGCGGCTCC
Source organism: Ambystoma mexicanum (assembly GCF_040938575.1). NCBI lineage: Eukaryota > Metazoa > Chordata > Amphibia > Caudata > Ambystomatidae > Ambystoma > Ambystoma mexicanum. The sequence goes on along the minus strand of NC_090922.1, from coordinate 628,590,325 downwards.
ATCCACCCCAGCTCTCACACACCCAGCCAGGACAGTGTCGGTCCTAGTCCATCCTGCTGACATTCCCCCTGACACCATTACACTTGAGCCAATGCCTGCACCAACTCCCATGCTGAGTGTGCAATCCCACACTCCTGATACAGAGTCCACCAGGGCTCCTGCCCCTAGTGTCCAGAGCGGCGCAGGACACTCAGGATCACCACCACCTTCCAAGCGGAAGAGGAAGAGTGCTCGTCCGGCACAGGCTGATGCCCCAGACACGGCTACACAGTCCGGCCCGTCGAGGAAGCCCAGCTTCACGGATGACGAACTGAATGCACTTGTCGAGTATGTGTCCGGACATGATAACGAGATGGTCATTGTTGCAGGATCCAAGACCACACCTGCACAACGCCAGGCACACTGGCAGACCGTTGCGACATCGTAAGTGCCCTTGAAATCGTGAGGTGCACAGCCAATGATTGCTATAAGCGCTGGAATGACCTAAAGCGCAGGGCAAAGAATAAGCTGGCCTCAAGTCATGCCGCAACTCTAGTGACTGGAGGTGGGTCTCCAGTAGTGGACATGGAACTCACTCCACATGAGTCAGTCGCTGGGACCTACGTCACGGAGGAACAGATCCAAGGCGTGGGAGATCTGCCTGATTACGAGGCATTGTCCGGTGAGTGCACATGCATGTGTGTGTCATCCATGTGCATGGTGTGTGTGTGAGGGCTTCTGTTTGTGTGCCAGGTGAGAGTGTGTGCGCCTGAGTCGTATGGGTCAGCCATGTGCTTCATGCAATACATCCTGCGCAGCTGCATTTGGCCATAGCAGTATCCCTTCTGCCAACAGTAGACATCTAGCCCAACAGCACGCCAGTTGCCCTTGAAGTGTCACCTTGCCACAACATTGTTGCTTATTTTTCTCTGTTCACTCAGGCAGATTGTTTGCATTCCACCACTTTTACTAGGCATTTCTCAGTCCTCTAGTCACATGTCTGACATGGCTATGGTAAAGTGGAGTGACTTTGTTACCTGGATATCATTTGTTCACACGTGTCCCTGTGCAATTGGACCATTTTGGACTGGCAGCTCCAGGTGAAAAATCTGACCTGTTTGAATTAGAAAAGCTATTACATGCGGGAACTGGACTGAATGAATAGGTGCTGCCCTCCTCTTCATCTTCTCAATAGCAATGGTACATGCCATCTGTGTGATGGCATGTGTGTTTCACCTGGCAATCACAGGCCAATGTGTGATGCCACTGCCAGGCAGCATGCAGAAAATGTGTTCATCTTCCATCTTGGTGTCATCAGTGTGTGCCATTTGCCTGCCCTTCATATGCAGTGAGGGTGCATGCATGGGAGGATTTTAGTCATGTGGGACATGTGTCAATCAAGTACTGGTTCTCTTGCTTCTCAGCCCTCATTGTGTGCCATGGTGCTAATGCCTGTTTCCATGTCTTTGTTTTTATGTCTTTGCAGGGGAAGACGCACCTGATACTGCTGGGGTTGTGGAGATGGTGCAGACCCAGGAGGGGTCCGAGGGCCGACCAACCACCAGTGAGGGACGTGGTGTGGTGGTGGGTGAGAACCCACAAGTGCTGCAGGTCGTGCTCTCAAGGGGTGTCTCTGGCTGCACCTCCCCCGAGCTGTACTCAGGTGTTGATTCGGATGATGAGACCTACGTGCCGTCGCAGGTGAGTGTTCCAGGGAGGGATTCTGTTCTGTCCCACCCACCTGCACTAGGGTCTGAACCCTCAATGGGGATGTCAGTGTTGGCAGCTACGCCTTTGGTGGTTTCGGATGCAGGGTCACACTCCGCGACATCTGATCCTGTTCCTGGGCCAGCAGATCAGAGGGGGAATGCAGTCCTGCAGCCTCAGGCAGTGCCGGCACAGCAAGACGCAGTTCGCCTTGCCCCAGACAGGTGTGGTGCCCGCCGACGTGGTGGCCGTACGCCACCTGGCAATACCGCATGGGAGCAATCCATTTACAGTATGGCAACCCAACAGGCAGCATCATCCGAGATGATGGCTCAGGCCATGGATAGGGTGGCCACTTCCATTGTCCCCCCTGAAAGGCTGATGGAGCGACTACAGCAGGCAACCGACTCCATCTGCCAGTCACACAGGGAGGACATGTTGGCGTCCAACAGGGACAGGCGGGCGGCACTGGCGACTCTGCAGGAGGCCATCTCCATAGAGTCCCAGGGCCACAGGGAAGCCCTGAGGCAGGAGCTCCTTCACCTCAGGACGACTCTTGTTGAGTTTGAGGCTTCAACACACCAAAGGACAGAACAGCAGCTGGAGCGTCTCACCGTACGCTCTCAGCTGAGATGCAGGCAACGAGGGCGGAGGTCCGGGCCTCCCGTGAGTTGTTGCATGGGGACCTCCGCACACTCATCCTCCAGAATGAGACCTACCACACCCGCATGCTTGCAGCCATGGAGGAGCAGACTAGGGCCTTGCGTGGGCTGCCTCCCATAGTGCAACCACCTCCGGATGCAGCTGCACAGGGTGATAATAGCGACAGCAGTGATACTCCCACAATAGGGTAGCCGTGTGGGCCATGAGCCCATGGAGGTGTTTTTTTCCCCAGGATCCACACAGGTGGGTTTTGGTGTGCACCCTGTCCTCGGACCTCCTGGGTGGCCTCCCCAACCCCCCCGGGCCCATCAATGGCCATTTTTGATTTTTTTTGATTTTTATTTTTATTTTTCCCAATTTTTTTGGGACAATTTGTTGGCTTCCGTGGTTCCTGTGGGCATACGCTGCATTGTGGCTGGGCACATGCAGGCTTGTCATGTATTTGGTTCAGATGCTTGGGTTTGAGTCACACACACCCCTCCTGCTTCCCGTTTCCATGGGCTTGCAAAGGGTGTGCCCAAGTGACATTGACGTACATGGTGACATTGGACTCCCACTACATGTGTGGGTAGTCTAGTCAATACTGTGTATACATTCCTAGTGCATATTGCTGTTGTGTTGTACACTGCATGTTGCATTGATGTGTAACTCATCATCTGTGTCTACCTCCCAATTTGCAGGTCCCTTCCTCATGTCTACACAAGGCCCTCTAGTTTGGAGATGGTGTCCATGTTGGCAGCAGTGCACCTACAACTCTACATGGCGCCAACACTGTACAGTTGGAAGTGGTGGGAGTGCAGGCATTTCCAGGTGGTGAGACTACTAATTTATTACATTTGTGATGTCATGTTAATGGTAGTACCTGCTCAAGTTTGTTCTTGGTCCTGCATTACTGTGAGAATTTCAGGTGTTGCAAGTTTCAATTAGGGACACTGTACATTGTGACACTTGTGTCATGTTGTGGGGATTACTTTGTTTACCTGCAAATAGCATGACATGGCACGGTGTGTCGATTGGCGGTGCTGGGGATGGGTTGGCTGACATGGCACTGTCCTCTTGTTGCATTTTGCAAGTGGGTATTCATTTTAGCTGCTTGAATGTGTTTCTTCACAAAACTGCCTTGGTGGTGTCTGTGTGGGTAGGGATGCACACATTGTAACACTTCCAGGTGAACAATCTCAGGCTGATATGGTTTTCACGGTTGATTCTCCAGACATTCAGGATCAGTGTCAGGTTGAGTCATCATTGATTGTCAGATGGAATGTGCCAGGGCAGTGTGCACTCCACAGGGGTGTGATTTCTATGTGAAGTAATTAGCCACTAGCTGTGTACGGGCTGCCTCCCCGTGCCCTTTCCCCTCCCATGCGCAGCGGCTGTGCATGTGGTTGGGGATGTGGGGCCACCACCATGTCCACGGCCAGGCCCCGGCGTGTTGCAACGTTGTGCAGGACACATGCTGCCACTATGATCCTGCACACTACTGGGGGAGCGTATAACAGCTGCCCGCCAGAACAATCAAGGGAGCGAAAGCGTGACTTTAGCACTCCGAATGTGCGCTCCACTATGCCCCGGGTTGTAATGTGGGCTGTGTTATATCTTACCTCGGGTGGCGTGGTGGGGTTCCGAATTGGCGTCATCATGTGGGGGCTGAGAGGGTAGGCACTGTCCCCTGTGGAGGTGGTGATTGGTATCATTGGTGGAGTTGTGACCTTGCTCAGTATCTGACATGCATGCATGTGCAGTGGCATTCATACTCACCAAGCAGCCATGTATCGCCATGCCGCCCAGCTTCTAGGTCCCGGCTTAGGGTGGACATTCGGTAAATGAAGCTATCGTGGGTGGACCCGGGATAGTTGGCATATACTGAGGTGATGATTCCCTTGGCATTACATACTACCTGCACGTTGATGGAATGCCAGTGCTTGCGGTTCATATAGATGTGCTCTGATGCCCTGGGGGGACGTAGAGCCACATGGGTGCAGTCGATGGCACCTAGCACTTTGGGAAATCGTCCCACACCGTAAAAATCCAGGGCGGCAGCATGCCTTTCTGCAGGTGTTCTGGCCAGGTATATGTGCCTGCGGACTGATGGGCGTGCAGTGATGATGTTCAAGACCTGGTGTAGGCAGCGTGACTGGGTGGCCTGTGATACCCCACCCACTATGGCACTTGTCCGCTGAAATGATCCAGTGGCTAAGAAGTGCAGTACATTGAGGACCTTCTCCAGGGGGCTGAGTGCTTGGGAGCACAGGGTGGGTGATGTGAGGTCATCCTCCCACTCACTCACCAGGTCCAGTATTATGTGTGGTGGAAACCTGTACCTCCCATACACCTGGTCATCAGGCATCCCGAAAAGGCTGGTTCTGGGTGTGAATATTCTGGCCCTGACTATCCTCCTCCTCCTCCTTTGGTAGCCCACGGCCACTGCTGCTAGGAACGGTATGTTCATCCTGAGTCTGAGCTTGTTATTTTGTTAGCGCGCAAATTTATGCGTTGCGCGTGTTGTAGGCGAGCGTGTGACCCGCGCACCCCTGAAATCCAGTACCCAGTCCAATAGCGTGTGGAAATTCCCGCGCACCCCGGGATACAGGTGCGCTGACGTACTTGCGTGTGTAAGTGCCCGCGCACCCCTGAAATACACGTACATAGGCCAATCGCGTGTATGCGCACTTTTGTCCAATTACACGCGATGACGCACCCCTGAAATACACGTACATAGGCCAATCGCGTGTACGCGCACTTTTGTCCAATTACACGCGATGACACTCTGACGTGCAGTCTTTCCACGTGTGCTCCATCATCACGTGCTGTGTGGGAAACACCCGTGCGGGTCACGTCACAGACGCGCTTACGCGCTGAGGGCCTTTGGTCCAATAGAATCGCGTATGCGTGCTGACGCGCTTACGCGCTAAGGGCCTTTCCTCGAATTTCACGCTGATGTGCAGGATTTTCACGTGCCAAATCACTCCGTATCAAGCTGGCCACGCGAAAACACACGGAAGACCACGCTCCTGCCCAGAAGGCCGAATTACTGCCCCCCAGTGCCCCGAGAAGCCTCCCACGTGCCATCTGCTGCTGCCACCGTGCCCTGCCATTTGGTGCCTGCACATCAGCCATCTGCAGGGGTCCAGTTGCTGTGTCCACCCCTGCTGGAACTGAAGACTCCCGACTGGGATTACATCGCTCCACAGCCCAGCCCCAGGACCCAGTTGCCCACCCACACCTGCCTCTGGGGTTGCCATGTCGGGCACTTCCACATCTGGCACCAGTGGCAACCCCAGGCCAGAGGGGCAGAGGGGCACCAGCTTCACTGCCACCGAAGTTGGTGTCCTGGTGAAGCATGTCCTGGGGCAGTATGATGCCCTCTTTGGATCGTCCCGCGCCAGTAAGGAAGGACGGGAGAGGATCTGGGCCGACTGTGTGGTTGCCATCAACGCGGAGGGGGTGGCAACCCGCGACGTCCAGAAGATCAAGAAGCGCTGGGAGGACTTGAGGTCCAGGACCCTCGTGAAGGCCCGGCGCCACGTGGAGGGGGGCCGGGGCCGCATGAGTTCCATCCAGATGAGGGTCCTGGAAAGCGTACGCCCAGCGCTCCATGCCCAGATCCTTGAGAGGGAGACCCGTCTGGAGTTGAGCGGTAAGTGTCCAAGCATAGCTGTGTGAGACAGGGCATGTTGCGGTGTGCTGGTTCTGTGATACTTGCCTGTATGTGTGACATAGGCCATGTATGCATGTATGTGTGCAGGGACATCATGGTAATGCATGTGCGACCAGTGATGTGTGAACCACATGGTTGTTGCATGTGTTTAAATGCCACATGGGGAGCCCTATGCAGATTTTAAACATGAGAGCATGCCAGTCTCTGTTCCTGGACATGGGTGGGGGTGAGGGATGGGTGCTGATGCCAGGTACATATATGGTAGCCATGTCTGTGTGCCTGACCTGCGTGTCTGTGACTTGTGCATGCCATGGATGCATGACACATGTGTGTGACAATGCACAGATTCACTGATGCAGCCTAGTTACCCTTGTATCCGCTGTGTTTGGGGTGTATGGGGCCAGATGGATGTGACTGAGGTGAAGTGTGTGCATGTGATAGGCATGACCCATGATGCATGTGAGTTCCATATCATTGTATGTTTCAAGAGTCCATTGGACATGTATGGAAATGTCCATGGCATGCACCATGCCTGTTACTGTGTGTGTTTTGCCTGGACTGACCCATGTGTTGTGGAGGGACATGATGGAAGTGTACTTTGACAGTGGTACTCATCTGCTATTGCTTCCTGTCTAGGGGACCATTGTTTAGTTCCCTGATGCTTGTGTTCTTTGTCTCCCTCTACGCAGCGGCTAGTGAAGAAGGGCGGAGACGGCGCTGTGGAGCAAGGCGGCGGGGATGCCCCCACGGCTGCAGCGGAAGGGGTGGGTGAGCCCCCACAGGGGCCTGCTACGGTGGAAGACGGTGGGGAGCCATCCAGGTTGGTGGTTTCCACAGAGGAGGAGGAGGCCACCACAGGGGCACACATGGGGCCTGGTGGGGGCATCCCTGCTGGTGCAAGTGGTGCAGTCCAGGGCCAGGGGCAGGAGGCAACACAGGTCACCGTGGAGGGGCCTGTGCATGTCGCTGACCCTGTGAGTGCACCACCAGGCACCAGCAGGGATGCCCCGTCCCAGGCCCGTCCGCAGGTAGAGGGGATGTCCATGTCACCTGACTCCCCTCCACCTGCGGACGAGGGGACCCGTGTCCGTATTGAGAAGGTCCTGGTTGGGGTTGCGATGCGCGCGGGTGCAATTCGTGATTACGTGCGTGCTTCCCGGGAGGAGCACGCACATCATCACGAAGAGCACCGTGCCGACGTGGCCCAATTGGGATCTTCCATGTTCGGGGGTTTCCTGCATGTGTCGGCCAATCTGGCGGCCCTCTCCTCCTCTGTGGAGGCTATACGCAGGTCGTTCTCCTTGCCTTCTTCCGGCCCAGATGCCACCAGGGCCCCCTGTGGACCTGCCCTGACCTATGCAGCCAGCTCGGTGGGGATCCCATCCCTGCCACAGTCGGGAGTCGGAGGTCAAGCAGGGGTGGACACCACAGCAACTGTACCCCAGCAGATTTAGGATGTGCCGGCATCATCAGGCAGGGCACGTGCACAACGGCGTGGGTGGATTCCATCAGCCTGGATGCCGTCGTGCTGGCAGAGGCAGTTGCGTCGGAGGCAGCAGCAGAGTCAACGTGGGAGGCATCATGGCTCGGGGCAGGAGGACCCAGGACAGGAAGTGTCTTCCGTGTGGCTGCGGTTGGGCCAGCAGATAGGTGCGGAGCGGCGGCGGGCGGAAGAGGAGCGGCTCACGATGGTCAGGGCGGAGAACTCCATGCGGAGGGCCCTGAGGCGGGCCGAGTGCCTCGAGGCAATCCGCAGGGGGTTGGAGGAGCAGATGGCGTCGTCCCTGCGGACCCTCGGGCCATGGAACAGGACCGCCTCCGGGACATAGACGAGGAGTTTGATGATGCCCTGGCCCGGAACACTACGGAGTGAGCCGCTGGACTTGCCCGCCGCCTTTGTATATAGTTCTTTTAGTTTTAGGTTTCATTTGTTTATTCTTATGATTTGGAGTCGACGGACACAGCTCCAATTTTTGTATATAGTTGCATTTTTGTTAGGGTTTTTTGTAGGTTTCCTTTGTTCAGTTGGGCTCATGGACCCTTGGATATTTTGTACATACTTCTTCATTGGATTGTTTTATTTTTTAATTTTTTATTTCTTCTCCATGGAGCAATGTTGTTTGGATTTATTTTTTTTCTGTCGGATTGATTTCATTTTTAATGTAACTTTGAAGTACATTTTTTTTGTATTTGGTGTTTTTCATTTGTTTGGACGGACATGCACCTTTTCTTTATTTCATTGGCATTGTAGTTTGTTTCATTTCATTTGCATTCATATTTTTTTAATACAATTTTGTTTTCATACTTCACTGTGTGCTATCATCTCATTGGTTTCATGCATGTCATGTTGGGTGTTTTCCAATTCATTTGCAATCATTGTGTGTGACAGACATGGGTTCATTTGCTTTATGTACGTTGGGGGTGTAACATGTAATTTCCATTTCCATGTGGGTGAATGGGTTACTTGGTAGGGCCTTTTGGCTGTGGAGGCTGACCATTACGCACATGGTTGGTGATTGTGAGGACCTGGGTGCAGGGAGACATGAGTGGGGGCCTGGTGGAGGCTGCCCCTGCACTGCTGGGGGGTGGGGGTAGTGGGAGACATGAGTGGGGGCCTGGTGGAGGGTGCCCCTGGATGCTCGGGGGTGGGGGTGATAGGGGAGATGGGTGGGGGCCTGGTGGAGGGTGCCCCTGCACTGCTGGGGGTTGGGGTGGTGGGAGACATGAGTGGGGGCCTGGTGGAGGGTGCCCCTGCACTGCTGGGGGGTGGGGGTGATAGGGGACATGGGTGGGGGCCTGGTGGAGGGTGCCCCTGCACTGCTGGGGGGTGGGGGTGGTGGGAGACATGAGTGGGGGCCTGGTGTAGGCTTCCCCTGGTGGCTGGGGGGTGGGGGTGGTGGGAGACATGGGTGGGGGCCTGGTGGAGGGTGCCCCTGCACTGCTGGGGGTGGGGGTGGTGGGAGACATGAGTGGGGGCCTGGTGGAGGCTGCCCCTGCACTGCTGGGGGGTGGGGGTGATAGGGGACATGGGTGGGGGCCTGGTGGAGGGTGCCCCTGCACTGCTGGGGGGTGGGGGTGATAGGGGACATGAGTGGGGGCCTGGTGGAGGCTGCCCCTGCACTGCTGGGGGGTGGGGGTGATAGGGGACATGGGTGGGGGCCTGGTGGAGGCTGCCCCTGCACTGCTGGGGGGTGGGGGTGGTGGGAGACATGAGTGGGGGCCTGGTGGAGGGTGCCCCTGGATGCTGGGGGTGATAGGGGAGATGGGTGGGGGGCTGTTGGAGGGTGCCCCTGCACTGCTGGGGGGAGGGGGTGGTGGGAGACATGAGTGGGGGCCTGGTGGAGGCTGCCCCTGCACTGCTGGGGTGTGGGGGTGGTGGGAGACATGAGTGAGGGCCTGGTGGAGGCTGCCCCTGCACTGCCGAGGGGTGGGGGTGGTGGGAGACATGAGTGGGGGCCTGGTGGAGGCTGCCCCTGCACTGCTGGGGGGGTGGGGGTGATAGGGGACATGGGTGGGGGCCTGGTGGAGGGTGCCCCTGGTGGCTGGGGGTGGGGGTGGTGGGAGACATGAGTGGGGGCCTGGTGGAGGCTGCCCCTGGTGGCTGGGGGGTGGGGTGGTGGGAGACATGAGTGGGGGCCTGGTGGAGGGTGCCCCTGGATGCTGGGGGGTGGGGGTGATGGGGGACATGGGTGGGGGCATGGTGGAGGGTGCCCCTGCACTGCTGGGGGGTGGGGGTGATAGGGGACATGGGTGGGGGCCTGGTGGAGGGTGCCCCTGGTGGCTGGGGGGTGGGGGTGGTGGGAGACATGAGTGGGGGCCTGGTGGAGAGTGCCCCTGCACTGCTGGGGGGTGGGGGTGGTGGGAGACATGAGTGGGGGCCTGGTGGAGGCTGCCCCTGCACTGCTGGGGGGTGGGGGGGTGGGAGACATGAGTGGGGGCCTGGAGGAGGCTGCCCCTGCACCGCTGGGGGGTGGTGGGAGACATGAGTGGGGGCCTGGTGGAGGCTGCCCCTGCACTGCTGGGGGGTGGGGGTGGTGGGAGACATGAGTGGGGGCCTGGTGGAGGCTGCCCCTGCACTGCTGGGGGGGTGGGGGTGGTGGGAGACATGGGTGGGGGCCTGGTGGAGGGTGCCCCTGCACTGCTGGGGGGTGGGGGTAATGGGGGACATGGGTGGGGGCCTGGTGGAGGGTGCCCCTGCACTGCGTGGGGGTGGTGGGAGACATGAGTGGGGGCCTGGTGTAAGCTGCCCCTGGGGGGTGGGGGTGGTGGGAGACATGAGTGGGGACCTGGTGGAGGGTGCCCCTGGATGCTGGGGGGTGGGGGTGGTGGGAGACATGGGTGGGGGCCTGGTCGAGGCTGCCCCTGCACTGCTGGGGGGTGGGGGTGGTGGGAGACATGAGTGGGGGCCTGGTGGAGGGTGCCCCTGGATGCTGGGGGTGGTGGGAGACATGAGTGGGGGCCTGGTGTAGGCTTCCCCTGGTGGCTGGGGGGTGGGGGTGGTGGGAGACATGAGTGGGGGCCTGGTGGAGGGTGCCCCTGGATGCTGGGGGGTGGGGGTGGTGGGAGACATGGGTGGGGGCCTGGTGGAGGGTGTCCCTGGATGCTGGGGGGTGGGGATGCTGGGTGACATGAGCAGGTGTGCGGGGTACTCCCCTGTGGTGTGTGCTGCCTGCAGGGGCCGTGGAGGGTGTACAGGGAATACCTGGGAGCACACAGCCAAATCGCGTGTAGAATTTCCCGCGTACCCCTGTCATACACGTGCCCAGCCAAATCGCATGTGGAACTTCCCGCGCACCCCTGAAATCCACGTACCCGGCCAAATCGCGTGTGGAACTTTCCGCGCACCCCTGAAATACACGTACACGGCCAAATCGCGTGTGGAACTTCCCGCGCACCCCTGAAATACACGTACACGGCCAAATCGCGTGTGGAACTTCCCACGCACCCCTGAAATCCACGTACCCTGACAAATCGAGTGTGGAACTTCCCGCGCACCCCTGAAATCCACGTACACGGCCAAATCGCATGTGGAACTTCCCGCGCACCCCTGAAATCCACGTACCCTGACAAATCGTGTGTGGAACTTCCCGCGCACCCCTGAAATCCACGTACCCGGCCAAATCGCGTGTGGAACTTCCCGCGCACCCCTGAAATCCATGTACACCGCCAAATCGCGTGTGGAACTTCCCGCGCACCCCTGAAATCCACGTACCCTGACAAATCGCGTGTGGAACTTCCCGAGCACCCCTGAAATCCACGTACCCGGCCAAATCGCGTGTGGAACTTCCCGCGCACCCCTGAAATCCACGTACACGGCCAAATCGCGTGTGGAACTTCCCGCGCACCCCTGAAATCCACATACTCTGACAAATCGCGTGTGGAACTTCCCGCGCACCCCTGCAATCCACGTACCCTGACAAATCGCGTGTGGTACTTCCCGCGCACCCCTGAAATCCACATACCCTGACAAATCGCGTTTGGAACTTCCCACGCACCCCTGCAATCCACGTGCCCTGACAAATCGCGTGTGAGACTTCCCGCGCACCCCGGTATACACGCACACGTATTTTTTGTCAGCGGGTGTCCGTGTTTTTGGGTACCCCTTTGCACGTCATTTGTCCTGGAGGGCTACAGTATAGGACATTCATCATGGCTGTATATAGGTGCTATTTGTTGGCGCACCTTTTGGCGCACATTTCTTACAGGCGCAGAGACGCTACCGCCTTCTTTCTTGTGGCGGTCGTGTTTGTGGCTGTGCGCTGGTTTGAGCGTGCGCTTTTTTGCCCTATTCTATTCCATGAATCCGTGTTGTAGGCGAGCGTGTGGGCGTTCTGCGCACTTGTACCCTGTACTTCCCCCGTGACGCCCACATTTTGGCAAGTTGTTCCCCATTCCGAGTGTTACGCCCCGTGTTCCGCCTACTTTTGTTGCGTGCGCCGCGCTATGTGCGATTTTCGCTGTGGCCTGTGCGATTTTCGCTGTGACCTGGCGCACGCAGTTAGATGGCCTGTGCGCCACGCACTTTTTTATCGCACATCCGATGGTTTTCTCGCGCACGGCCTTCCATGCATCGATGTGCGCTGCTTTTCGTGCGATTTTTGCACTTCCACTGCGATTTTCGCTATTCCACTGCGATTCGCACCTTTTTGGCCACTTGCGCCACGCTAATTATTCCATGAATCGGCCTGTTAGTTGTCCTGCAAGTGAAGCCTAATTTCCTCCCAAAGGTGGTTTCTGAATTCCATATCACTCAGAAGATTACCCTACCATCTTTCTATCCTCCTCCGGGGAAAGAGGAAGAGAGGTTACACATGCTAGACCCTAGAAGGGCTTTAAGTTTTTACATCAGTAGACTAGCCAGGATAAGACAGGCAGACCAGCAGTTTGTAGGTTACACTGGTCACAAGCTGGGATTACCAATAACTAAGCAGACCATTTCCAGATGGATCATTCTAGCCATTCTGGAATGTTATAAACTGGCAGGGAAAGAGCCCCCTCAAACCCTTAGGGCTCATTCGACCAGAGGTATTGCAGCTTCTTCGGCCCTCAAAAGAGGTGTGCCGGTTAAAGACATCTGTGCGGCCGCTACATGGTCATCTGTCCATACCTTTACACGATTTTACAACTTGGATTCCTCCTCCAGTCAAGAGACTAGGTTTGGAAGGGCTGTACTACATTCTATTCATCAATAGAAGACAGCATGAAGTCAGTACTCCCTCCTCCAATAATAGAATACTGCTATGGGAGCCTATCTAGGATGAGGAATACGTCGGAGGACACAATCCCTTCGAAGAACAAGTTACTTCTTACCTTGTAACGTTCTTTCGACGGGATGCTCCTCCGATGTATTCCTCATCGACCCTCCCATCCATCCCCGCAGTTCTACTTCCCTTGTTGTTGCAGCCTACGCTCCTTCAGGGTGATTAGTTTAGTCCAGAAAGAATTATTTTGGGCTACAAAACGGAACTGAGCAACGGACGCTGCGCGTAGCCTTTATAGCCAGGATGACGTCGACGTCGATACGGCGACTGTCGAGGGACATCGACTCGGAGGACGTCGACGCGCAGCGCCCTCTAGAGAAAAAAATTTCCGAGGCCAGCAGAGCTGGAAGGAGATATCTAAGATGAGGAATACGTCGGAGGAACATCCCTTCGAAAGAATGTTACAAGGTAAGAAGTAACTTGTTCTTCTCTCCTTGATCCTCAAGTGCAAATTATGTCACAACTCCACTGCTTCCTGCCTGATACAAGTGGGGTTCTCTCTCCAGATTCTTTGTCCACAATTTGCTAACTTTATTGAAAAGACTAGCTTAACACGTGCTTCTTGCTCCCTTTGAGTACTGCTATCCTGCTTGCTGTCCATCTCCCTCATCCCATTAAATATGGATCTTCCCTGCCATCCAAAAGCTAAGAAAAAGTGTGACTATACCATTGGAGCCAAACCCTCCCCCCCCCCCTTGTGTCTTATAAGTAATACACTTATCTTCCCTTGACTCTGCCAAAATTGAATATTCCCTGTCTTCCGTCCGGGAATCCTCAGTAATATTAAAGCCATTTTCATTTGAATTTGAAAAATTGCAGTCATTTTAGTGTTCTTCGTGTTTTTGGTTATATTACCCCATAGCCAATAGGCAGTGTCTTACTTCGCTCCGCCATTGGAGGCCATCTTTAGAGTTATACGGCATGTTCAAGAGTTGGGAGTCCTCTAAAAGTTCTCTTCTTCATTCAATGTTTTTCTCTACAATATTGAACACATTTGGACTATTTTTACTTCATAGAAAATAATCATATAAGTACTTTCCTTCTTGGGAATATGGGACGCCCTGTGTCTGGTCCGTGCTCCCCCCTAGGGTGGAACTCATCACATCAGGGTTGAGTTTTAGGAAGGGTATTTCCTTACCTCATTTGTGCTGATCCAAAGAAAAGCCTTTTAAAGGCATATTCCGCCTGCCATCTACAGAATATCTGAGTCTCAACATGAAATATGCTTTTATTGCCTCTACGCCAGCCAAGTCATTAACGCTGGTTCCATATGCCACTTGTTTTCTAACCAGATCCTCAAGGATCGACATGTCAGTAGTCCTGCTTCACACCGTGACTGTAGACCTCAAGAGCGTACTCCCTCTTCTAAAAAGTTGAGGTCCCACAAGGAGGATTCTTGTGCCAAAAGGGTAAATAAAGGGCCTTCCACCCATGCTCAGACTGCCCCAGAAAAGGCAGTGATACCACCAAAATCCTCTCATAAGCAGCCATGGTCAACGAAGGCTGTGACGATGGCTTAGTGGACAACCCCTTTGCTGCTTTCTGTGTCCACGGCTCATCATTCATCCACGAAACATTTGTCAACCAAGATTACTCGTCTGACAGTCCTGTCTGCGCCTTCCTCGTCGATGGCCAATAAACACAAACCTTTGTCCGCCACTCCGTCGTTGACTTCGTTATCCACTATGTCGACGACGGTCCCGTTGACGGTCAAGACCGCTTCTAAAACCACTAGCTTCTCGACTGCAAGAACTCTGTTGACAGAGGCACCTGTTACATCGGGGAATGAATATGAGGCTGCCTCAGCAGCGTTTATGGATACTGTCTCTAACACACAAAAATAACAGTTGTTACATTGGTGCCTTACCTCCCCCCTGCTTTTCCAGGTCTTTCCCACATGCCTCCAGAGGACCTTTTGAAACCCATCAATACCGATTTAGAGGTCCTGCAATGTGTTTTTTCCGGATATTGAGGAGAAAGACCTTATTGTTGCCTCCGGCTCAGCCACTTCTGCAGCCTCCTCATACACCTTATCCGACATCTGCTTCTAGTCACATGGAATTACAGTCCAAAGTCCCTGTTATTCCGACCGTTCCTCCTCCACTGGATTTGCCTTCTGCTCCACCTAGATGCCATTGCCATGTCTCTTTAGTGGCCCCTCCTCCCTCTGACATGCTCTCCAAGGCTGGCTCTGCAGATGACTCCTCTCAAGAAGGGGCATCCACTCACACTGCACAGAGTTTGATGACTTGATCCCTATGAATGGTGAACCTGATGATCCCCTTATCAAGGATTCACGCCTGATGAAATTGGGACATTTCACACCATTATGTCAAAAACCACCAAGATGTTTGACCTATTCCCTACTGAACAAAGGAAAGGTGGTTTCCTGCAAGAGCACAGGGAAGAGGCTCGAAAGACCGTTGTTTCCATGCCAATATTGGATGACATCTGGGAGGACGGTCTTCTGACCATTAAGAACCCGTTCATGGCCCCTCCTAAAAAGGACGAGTTCAAAAAGTTGTACAGGGCACCAGACATGCCCCATAATGCCTGTGTACTCAACAGAGTACAGATTCTGTGGTTTCCACAGCAGCTCGTAAAATGCTCAGCCAATCCCTGTTCTCCATGTACTGTGCTGCCGGATAAGGATGGTTGACAACTAGACTCCTTTGGGAAGCGTATTCTGTCCACAGCAACTACCAACATCAAGGCCGCAAACTCCTTGGCTATCCTATCCCGTTAGGACCGACACAAGGGTGAAGCCACATCGCATCACGCCATATTCGCAGCAGTTGATGCCACTGACACCGGCGTTCACCAAATGGGGAATTACACATTTCTGCAATACCAAGGAAGGCTCAAAGCAACTAACTTCTGTCCAGATGTTCAAGGGAAGATTGTTGACATTCCTTTCGATGGTGAAGATCTCTTCGGCATAAAGGTAGACGATAACCTCCAGGCCATCAAGACTGACCTGGACACAGCTGGATCGTTTGGTACCATATACCAACGGCGGCAGTCCTTTCATTTTGCCCCTTCCACAAAGCCCTGCGCTGGTGGTTGGTGCTCATCAACCTCACCCAATTTTCCAGGATGTCCCATGATTAGAGGCCGGCCTATCGATCACAATATTATTGCTCCAGTTCCTATGCATGCGCAGATCATTTCTGAGGGACATCTCAGTTCTGCAGAGGCAACTAGCGACATCGGATTTCCTCCAGGCAAGAGACCAACCCAGTAAACGGGCCTGACCAGGACGCTGGTCCGCCCCTCCACATACCCACGACTAGTGGCACGACGTAACCAATGACAAGGCCCAATGTTCCTCCCTACACAAAGGTAGAGAAACCTCTCAACGCTATCACACCAACTCCTTTCCACATTAGCGATAGAGCATGACCGTCGCAACCAATGGGGTTTAGGCTTTTACCTGAGGTAATATTGTTAAGAAAAAATCAGGCGGCTGGAGACCAATATTAGATCTTCATCTCCTGAACAAGTTCTTTCGAACCCAGACCTTCAGGATGGTCACACTGCAACACATGCTTGGGCAGCTATAGCAAGGACATTTTTTTGTCATCGCTGGATCTGGAGGAGGCGTACCTTCACATCCCTATTCATCGTTGCTACAGGCAATTCCTAAGAATTGCTGTGGAGGGGACTACTGTCATGATCTCTGCTTCCAAAAGATCAGGACTTGCCCGACTCCCTTGGAAGCAGACCCATAACCCCGGTTCCGAGTGCCAGCCAGTCCCAATTGGGACCTTTTGGACCCTGTCCTGGCGCCAGTGGCACCAGGCTCATAAAGATGCCCAGTCCCAGCGCTGGAAGCGCCGGGCTCATAATGCTTGGGTGGACTTACCTGCAGCAGACCATGCTGCTTACTTACCTGCCAGTTGAACCCCTGATCCTCTTCTGTTTGGGACTACTTTTCCTGTTGGGTGGGGCAGGAGCCACTCCCTAGGTTCAGAATACTGGAACTCTTCTGGAAAGCAGGAACTCTTTTCTTACCTAGGCGTGGCTGTGGAAGGAGACACCTAAGCACTACAGGAGGCTATTTAAACCACACCCGATGGATGAATCTTGCTTTGTGTTATTCTGCATTCTCTGCAGCAGAACGCTCATCGTGTCTTCTGCTTCTGATCCTGGGCCTAAGGGAACAAAGGCTTACCATCCTGAAATCCAGTCTTCAGCAGCACCTGTAAAGACAAAGAAAGAACAGGTTAGCACTACGGTCTTCAGTGGCAGCGCATCTCTTACCTGGTCCATCGGCTGTCACCAACGCCTCGCGCTGCATTCCGGCATCTGAAAGACAAAAGCTTACCAGCTCTTCGCACGCTCCGGAGGCCTTCGGCGCTGCATCCCGCATCTGAAAGACAAAAGAAGGTGCGTTTAAAGACATTGGGCAACTTTATTACTCACGTGCCATTACTCCTTCCCACGCCGAATCCAGTGGGTATTCCAGCACCCTTCAGCTTCTCTAAAGCTCCGAACTTGTACCTGCAAGATAAAAGGGACAGTTAGTGCGCATCGTGAAGCAGGCTACAAGCGCTTACTTACGTGCTTCCAGGCGCTTCTATTCCTCACGCGGGTTCGATCCTCAACTCTCATCAGCCCGCCATCCGCCATCGCCGGAACCCTGCAAAACAAGAGATATCATTACAAAAGACTTTTAAGACATTTGAAGTGCCCAGAACTTACCGTTCGTGCAGTTAACGACGGACAGCAGTCCTCTGAGGTCAAGAGGCCAGCACCCTTATCCAGTGAAGAAACTGGTTACGGCACCCTGCCCCGAGGCAGATGGAGAGCTCGGCGTTCACTTAGCTAAGGTGAGGGCGTTAACCTTTGGGGTTCTACAGGAGAAGAGAAAGGGAAGAGGAGAGAGGCACCCAATAACCCCAGTTCATTAATCCCATATTTTCTATCTGCAGACATCTTACTCTTCGAGTCAGACATACAGTGCACAGAGGTCCAGCCCAAAGAGCCAACCGTGTGTTACACATCACCTTTGAAGATACGGCATTCACCCAGTCAAGACCGGCGCCTCTGCGGGAATCAGGTGAGCGTTACAGAACACAAAGCCTACCGCAAAACTCCCACCCAGGCGCTATGGAAACCTCGGATACCGACCAGCTAGCCCAGTTACTTGGGGAACTAAGAGCAGAAGTGCATGCAGCCCGTCAGGAGACGAATGCTCTAAGAAGGGAACTGATTATTTCCAAGGAGCGAACAGACGATCTCGCTATACAATTGCTACAGTCACAAGCCGGACAAACTCCGTTACCCGCATCAGGGGCAAATCTTCCTTCAACATCCTCTACGAACCCAGTGCAGATCAACCTACCTGGGAATGTACCTCTGGCTCTGCCCGAACGATTTTCTGGTGACCCAAAGAGGTTTGCAGTATTTATTAATCAGTGCCGGTTGCACTTCTTATGCCGGCCAGCAGCCTTTCCAACTGATCAAGCTAAGGTAGCTTTCGTGCTTTCGTACCTTAGTGGCAATGCGGCAGACTGGTCGATCCCTCTAGTTAATCAAGATGATCCGGTTCTCCATGATTTTCAAGCTTTTCAGCTCAGTATGGAAAAACTGTTTGCAAGACATTCACAGGGGCAGGCCTTGGACAATGAGCTCCTTTCATTGCGACAGGGTAATCAAGACCTTTTGGCTTATATTGCGTCTTTCAACAGACTGATAGTGGAAACTCGATGGCCTGAGGACAAAAGGATTACGCTGTTTTATAGAGGTCTACGTGGAGAGCTCAAAGATGTGTTAGCCCAAGTAGTGAATCCCCCGCAAGACTGTTCGGACTATATTGACTTAGTCGTTCAAATTGACCACAGACTGCAGAACAGGAAGGCCGATCGTTCCAAGTTTGATGCTCGAGTATTTTCCAAACCACCAACTCCTACCAAAGGAGTAGACTCCGGGGAACCCCTGCAAATAGGGGGCCTGAAAGGACCACTAACACAAAAGGAGCGGGAAAGGAGAAAACAGCTGCAATTATGCCTCTATTGCGGAAACTCGGGGCACTTTCTTCGAGACTGTCCGGTGAAACCAGCCAAGAAGGCAGTAGGAGCTGCAGTTACCAGGGTCACAAACTCTGAGCAGGGAAACGACCTCGCCCTACAAGAATAGAGGTCCTCTTGCCGAGCGTTAAAACCAGTTCAGTGACCTCGCATTTCGTGATACCTATGGTCCTCTTTAGCCCTGAACATCCGGATCGATTACATGCGATTGAAGCTTACGTCGACAGCGGTGCCATCGGCAATTATGTGGATCATGAAATGGTTTTGAGGATGAAACTGACTCTTTGTCCAAAGGCTGTAAAGGACGTCATTACTACGGTGGATGGTACGGAGATAGCCTCCGGACCAGTAACGCATACCACCCAAGAAGTGACGCTAGTAAGTCAAGATGGACACCATGAGAAGATCGTGTTCGATGTGATCAAGGCCCCTCAGTTCCAGATTATTCTAGGAATTCCTTGGTTAGAGAAGCACAATCCTCAGATCGATTGGCAAGCAAGAACGGTTCAGTTTCCAGAATGTGTCTCTACTTGTCACCCTCGACCTGGTGTTGCACTGGCAGCAATTTCCTCGGAGGCTCCCCAGTTAACTCCTGAATACCTAGAATTCCAAGATGTTTTCCGGAAGGATCAGGCTAACTCTCTACCTCCTCATAGGTCTTATGACTGCCAGATAGACCTGATACCTGGATCTACTCCTCCTCGTAGTAGAATTTATGCCCTCACCGAGCCTGAGAATCTTCACCTCCGACAATACCTGGATCAATACCTAGCGAATGGGTTTATTCGTCCTTCCAAGTCCCCTGCTTCCTCAGCTTTGTTCTTCGTTCCAAAAAAAGAAGGGGACCTTAGAACTTGTATAGATTATCGCGCCCTGAACCAGATCACCGTTAAGAATAGATATCCGTTACCTTTGATCCCTGAACTCCTGGACCAAGTCAGAAAAGCATGCATATATACAAAGCTGGATCTTAGAGGAGCCTACCACTTGGTACGAGTAAAAGAGGGCGATGAATGGAAGACGGCCTTCCGCACCAAGTATGGGCTATTTTAATATCAGGTCATGCCCTTCGGACTTTGCAATGCCCCGGCCGCCTTTCAATATTTTATGAACGATGTCCTCAGAGAGCTCATAGATGTGTGTGTTGTTGTTTACATTGACGACATCCTCGTTTATTCTTCATCGGAAACTGAACATCGGAAACACGTGAAAATGGTCCTCGAGAGATTGCGTCAACACAAACTTTTCGCTAAGTTGGAAAAATGTGTTTTCAACGTGACTGAAGTTGAATTCTTGGGATTCATATTATCACCTAGCGGAGTGCGTATGGATTCAAAGAAGGTCGATGCAATTCGCCATCCTCCGTAAAAGGTGTTCAAAGCATGTTAGGCTTCGCTAACTTTTACCGCAGGTTTATCCCCGAATTCTCTCGAATAGTCCAGCCCATCACCGCCTTGTTAAAGAAAAACAAACGTTTTGAATAGTCTACCGAGGCGGAACAAGCTTTCCAGAATTTGAAGACTAGATTTATCTCTGCACCGATCTTAAAACATCCTCGCCCAGAACTCCCCTACATCGTTGAAACTGATGCTTCGAGCCTTGCCATGGCGGCAGTTCTATCACAAAAGGACCCAGTAACCAATCAGTTGCATCCCGTGGCATTTTGGTCCCGCAAATTCTCGCCTCCTGAAATCAATTACACTATTACTGATAAGGAACTTCTAGCTATCAAGTCCGCCTTTAAGGCTTGGCGGGATTATCTTCTGGGGGCCCGACACACCGTTACTGTGATTTCAGATCACCGAAACCTGCAATATTTGAAAACCGCAAAAGCTCAATCCTCTAGGCAACTCCGTTGGGCACTATTCTTTGCCGAGTAAGACTTCATAATTACCTATCGACCTGGTACAAAAAACGGTAAAGCTGATGCCCTTTCTCGGATGGGAGTGGAAGAACATTTGATCAATCCTAAACCTGTACCTATCATTCCTGAACAAAGAATTCTAGGTGTAATCGCCACACAATCCATAGAGGAAGTTAAGGATAAAGCCAGGCTACTGGTAACTCCAGCAGACATACAGAATTGGCATCTGCAGGGAAAGGACTTTACGGTGAAGGACAACCTATTATATTTCCAAGAACGGTTATACCTGCCCAGCACAGATTTACAGAAAAGGGTAATCTCTTGTTATCACGATTCTTTAATGGAAGGACATCCCGGTATGACCAAGACCTCCGAAAAGATCAAGCGCTACTTCTGGTGGCCGTCTTGGAAAAAAGATATCAGAGACTTTATAATGTCCTGTGGAGTATGCACCCAAAACAAGAGTCAAAAGGAAAAACCAGCCGGCCTCTTACGCCCTATTGACATCCCTCCTCGCCCTTGGCATACGCTTTCATTCCACTCAAAGGCTTACCAACAGCAGCAACTCTGGCCCGAGAATTTCTCGAAAACATCGTCCAACTGCACGGTTTTCCTTCAGTTCTAATTTCGGATCGAGGTAGTCAATTTATTTCTCATTTTTGGCGAAGTTGCTGTCGGTCGGCTCAAATTGATGTGAGACTTTCGACCAGCCACCACCCTCAAACCGACGGACAAACCGAGAGGACCAATCAAACTCTGGAACAGTATTTGCGCTGCATGCTACAACAAATTGAAAAAACTTGGAAAGATATCCTTTGGATAGCCGAATATGCCTGCAATAACTCTGTCCACTCGGGAACTGGGAAGACCCCGTTTTTTCTTTTATAGGGTAGTCACCCTCGAACCTCGGAGTTGGATCCACTCCAAGATCTTGGAACACCAGCAGTAGACCACCTGCATTCTACAATCACCCAAGCCTTTAAGGAAGCCGTTTCTCACCTTCAAAGGGCTAAAGAACAATACAAGAAAGGAGCAGACCAACATCGGAAGGAAGCCCCCCAATATCAAGTAGGAGATCAAGTCTGGTCATCCACCAAATATCTACCTCTAAAAGGACCACGCACATTCAACCCAAGATACCTTTGTCCCTATTCCATCACTACCATAGTAAATCCAGTAGCGGTCAAGTTGGACTTGCCCCCTCACATGAAGATACATCCGGTCTTCCACGTCTCTCTATTAAAACCCGTGCAACCTCAAACCCGACTAACTACATCTCCAAAACCTATTCTAGTTGATGGAGAACTCGAGTTTGAAGTCAAAAGCATCCTGGATTCCAAGATCTCCAAATCTAAACTATTTTACCTGATTGACTGGAAAGGCTACGGTCCCAAAGAAAGATGCTGGGAACCTGCAGAATATGTCCACGCGCCTCGTCTAATCAAAAGATTTCATCGAACATTTCCTAACAAGCCCAAACCCCCGGAGAAGCCCGGTTTGGGAGGGGCCTTGAGGGGGGGTGCTGTCATGATCTCTGCTTCCAAAAGATCAGGACTTGCCCGACTCCCTCGGAAGCAGACCCATAACCCCGGTTCCGAGTGCCAGCCAGTCCCAATTGGGACCTTTTGGACCCTGTCCTGGCGCCAGTGGCACCAAGCTCATAAAGATGCCCAGTCCCAGCGCTGGAAGCGCCGGGCTCATAATGCTTGGGTGGACTTACCTGCAGCAGACCATGCTGCTTACTTACCTGCCAGTTGAACCCCTGATCCTCTTCTGTTTGGGACTACTTTTCCTGTTGGGTGGGGCAGGAGCCACTCCCTAGTTTCAGAACACTGGAACTCTTCTGGAAAGCAGGAACTCTTTTCTTACCTAGGCGTGGCTGTGGAAGGAGACACCTAAGCACTACAGGAGGCTATTTAAACCACACCCGATGGATGAATCTTGCTTTGTGTTATTCTGCATTCTCTGCAGCAGAACGCTCATCGTGTCTTCTGCTTCTGATCCTGGGCCTAAGGGAACAAAGGCTTACCATCCTGGAATCCAGTCTTCAGCAGCACCTGTAAAGACAAAGAAAGAACAGGTTAGCACTACGGTCTTCAGTGGCAGCGCATCTCTTACCTGGTCCATCGGCTGTCACCAACGCCTCGCGCTGCATTCCGGCATCTGAAAGACAAAGGCTTACCTACTCTTCGCACTGCATTCCGGCATCTGAAAGACAAAAGCTTACCAGCTCTTCGCACGCTCCGGAGGCCTTCGGTGCTGCATCCCGCATCTGAAAGACAAAAGAACGTGCGTTTAAAGACATTGGGCAACTTTATTACTCACGTGCCATTACTCCTTCCCACGCCGAATCCAGTGGGTATTCCAGCACCCTTCAGCTTCTCTAAAGCTCCGAACTTGTACCTGTAAGATAAAAGGGACAGTTAGTGCGCATCGTGAAGCAGGCTACAAGAGCTTACTTACGTGCTTCCAGGCGCTTCTATTCCTCACGCGGGTTCGATCCTCAACTCTCATCAGCCCGCCATCCGCCATCGCCGGAACCCTGCAAAACAAGAGATATCATTACAAAAGACTTTTAAGACATTTGAAGTGCCCAGAACTTACCGTTCGTGCAGTTAATGACGGACAGCAGTCCTCTGAGGTCAAGAGGCCTGCACCCTTATCCAGTAAAGAAACTGGTTACGGCACCCTGCCCCGAGGCAGATGGAGAGCTCGGCGTTCACTTACCTAAGGTGAGGGCGTTAACCTTTGGGGTTCTACAGGAGAAGAGAAAGGGAAGAGGAGAGAGGCACCCAATAACCCCAGTTCATTAATCCCATATTTTCTATCTGCAGACATCTTACTCTTCGAGTCAGACATACAGTGCACAGAGGTCCAGCCCAAAGAGCCAACCGTGTGTTACACATCACCTTTGAAGATACGGCATTCACCCAGTCAAGACCGGCGCCTCTGCGGGAATCAGGTGAGCGTTACAACTACACTATCATTTGAAGACCATACCTTTTGGCCCCATATCCCGAGGAGTAGCACTAAATGCGTTGTTTCTGCAGCGGCTCACCTCCATTGGTCAGGGGTCCATGTGTACCCATACATCGATGATTGGTTGGTCAGGGCCCCATCCCTTCATCAGTCCCTCGCATACACTGAAGCGACAATCGGCTGTTTATGCTTGCTGGGATTCTCCATCAATTACAGCAGATTGAGCTTGGCTCCTTCCCAGCAAATGCTGTTCCTGGGTGCGCAATGTCCTACACCACTACCCATTCGGCTAACCGATTAATTTCCATTCTTGCAAAAACCCACCTGCTCCCATGGAAGTGGGTCGTGTCAGTCTACAACCTGACATCCCTCCTTGGGATGATGTCCTTGTGCATTTGCCTAGTTCAGCATTGCCGGCTTTGAATGAGACCTATTCAGGAGTTCCTAGACACCCTTTGAAAGCAAGTCTCCACCGACTGGGACAAGATGCTCCTCATGTGCCCCTTCCATGATGCCCTGTGCTGGTGGTCGATACTCATCAACCTTACCCATGGAGCGCCTTTTCATCTGCCGATCTATCAGGTCCCAGTTACAATCAATGCATCCTTGGAAGGCTGGTGAGGACACACTGGCAGCTATCTATGCCAGAGGCCTTCAATCGCAAGACGAAATGGTGTTACTCATCAATGCTTCCATCTGCAAGAGAAGGAAGTTTGGGTTTTCACTGATAACACAACCACCATGTTTTATATCCAGAAACCAGGGGGTTTACGTTGTCTATGCAGAAGCTCAATCACTCTGGAAATGGGCTCTGAGACAATGGATGTTCTTGGCTCTCTATCTGCCGGGCACACACAATTCGGTGGCCGACTCCCTCTGCAAGGACCTTTGCTCCTGCCATGGGTGGGGAACTCCTCCATGATCAGGTTCTCAACATATTCCTCGCATGTGGGCTTCCAGCGATAGTTCTTAGCCACCAAGGAATACGCGAAATGCCGCACATTCGCCAGCAGGTTCCCCAAAACAGAAGCCTAGGAGAATCTTTCACGTTCCCATGGACCCCAATACATTTGTTTGTATTCCCTCTGTTTCCGCTCATCCAACAAAATCCGTGCAAACTGATTATGACACAGGCCTATCTGAGACAGTTCTGTTTTTTGCAGCTCCTCAGTTTCTCGTCAGCACCTCCCGACATTTTACCTTACCTATCGTCCTTGGCCCACGTTTGCCAAAGGTCCACCTGGCTACAATCTCAAGATTTAGACTTCTGACACACCTTTGTTATGGTCTCACAGATTTTTTAAAGCATTCTTCAAAGGTCTCTTCCGTGCCTTCTCGCCAGTGCAGGCACCGGCACCTGCTTGTGAGTTGAATGCTGTTCTTTCTAAGTTAATGGGGGCCTCCTTTTTAATCATTGCATGAAGCAAGCATATTCTTTCTCTCGTGAAAGACTGCCTGCTTGGTCGCCATCACCTCTACAAGAAGAGGGGGGATATCCAAACTTTATCCTGCAAGCCACCTTACTATGTGTTCCATAATGTGCAGGTTCTTCTACAGATGAATCCCACTTTCATACCAAGGCCCAGATTATTCCATGGACTAATCCCACCTTAATGAGCTATTGGTCCTACCTGTCTCCTTTGATTCCTCTTCTAATCTGGCGGAACACACACAACATTCCTTTGATGTTATACAGTTATTGAAATATTCTGTTGCCCGCATTAATCTGTTGTTCATGGCATTTGGTCCCACGGCTGTGGGCAAAGAGCTGTCCAAGTCCTCCATCTCTCAATAGTTATCTGCTTGCATCTCTTTCTGTCACCCAGAGTGCATTTCACGAGGGTTGTTTCTTTCACCACTGCCTTCCTCGACAGTGTCCCACTGTTGGACATCTGCAGGGCGGCTGCATGGCTGTCTGTCCACTTCTTAACAAGGTTCTACTGTCGATAGCATTTCGACAGAGGAGTCCACAGTCAGACGAGCAGTGCTTCGCCATCTGTTTGCATAAGGAGATCTTTGCATGAAGGTAAGACTATTTTCCGACACCTGTTTTACAATGCATGCATATGTGTATACTGCTTTGTAATCTATTCAAACAGCATGTGAGTCTATGAAAGATCCAAACCTACCCGGCGTGTGGCTCTTTTTGGGTCATCTTGCCTTTTTCACATGCACTACACTACTCTGTACTCTGTAAATGGCCTCTAGAGGTGGAGAGGCACTGCCTATTGGCTACGGGACAATATGACCCAAAACGACGCTAAGAGAACACTAAAGCGGCTGCCGTTTTTCAAATTCAAATTAAATCTGCTTTGACGCTACAGAGAATTCCCAGACACATGGGAATATTGAAACAGCATATGAATATATGAAAGATGCAAATGCTGTAGAGCAGGAGCTACAGGTAAGTAACGTATTCCTTATCTATTATCTCAGCCCTTACCCCCATTAAGCCATCCATGACCTTCCAGTCCATGCTCCCCTGACGACTCTCACTCACTTTCTCTCTTTCAATGAATTTGACATTAAAATCTGTCACATCCCCTCACAACCCTCCTGTTTTTCTCCTACCCCTTCTTCCTTGCTACCCCACTTTCGGCATGTCCTTTTTTTCTTTTTCTCCTAACACTTTACAACTGGAACACATTCCTCCCATGGATTGCTCCTCCTATAGTATCTACCTCCTAGTGCCAGCTGTTCTTCGTAATTTTTTCTGGCGTCGGGAGGTGCAGCGTCAGATCTGCCTGGCGGCTCTATGTGCCCTGTGCTGGACATGACATTGGAGCCAGTATATATAGAGGTGTTGCGCCCCGTGACCTCATTTACTTTTTTCTGTTGACTTTGCTCGATACTAGAAACACCACTTTTAGCTAAATATTTGTTTTAATAAAACATTTTTGCTTCACCTCTCGAATTTGTTGCAGTGCGGAATCCGTCCAGTCTTCGAGGGTTCAAACCCTGCACGAATTGCTTGCGCAAAATGTCTGTGTTGGACCCACGCTGCAGATACCTTTACTGCCCTGGTGAAGTGCACGACGTTCAGGTTTGTGCATCGTGCCAGTCGATGCTCCAGAAGGCGCAGTGAGAACGCAATGTGAAACTCTTTATCTTTCTTCACAAGGAAAGAGGGGATAAGCAGACCGGCCGAGGTCGCGGAACATAGTACCGTGGAGTGGTCCGCAGACCAGAAGAACAAAAGAAAAAATGAGCACTGCATGCGGTAAAGGTCACCCGGCGGTACTTCACGGCATCACTCATCTTCGTCCTCAAAGAAAAGGAGCCACCACTCCAAGGAAGGGCTGGGGAAAGAGGCCCTGCAGTTACCTTTTCAACCCAGTCCTCTTCACCAGAGGAATGGAATGCTTTCCGTTTGAAGTTGCTGGACATCTTCGCCAAGGCCCCGGCAGCTCTGACTCTGATGCATGCAGCGCCTTCGGCTTTGGCCGAGCTGACGGATTTCACTACGCTTGACAGTGCCGGCAGGATGTGCACAGTGCAATGTGACAAGATCACAAAGAAAGGGTGCACCTTTCTGTCTTGGCACATCGGTTCGCCCGCATATGGTCCCAGACCAATGGCGGAGCTGATGGCCAGTCGCTAAAGTGTTCCTTCCGCTCCCAAGAAGGGCATATATGTCCCATTTTGTGGACATTTATGACAAGGAGGGTGATGTACCTTTCAGACTGGAGAGACTTCCCAGAGGAGTTTTACAGCAAACAGGGTGATTTGGTGGACCTAGCAGCTGACTTGCAGGTGGCAAGTGGCCTGCACAGCTCGCAGTAGGTCCACAGATGGCTTTTCAGCACCTGAACCAGGGCAATGGCGGGTGATGAGTTGCAAGCAAATGGTCAACAAACTATGTGGGCTAATGCAGTTGGGCTAATACGTACAAATATTAGCACCCCTTTGACTTCTGCCAGGTAAGATTACTTGATAAATATCAACCACACAACTAATGGTTATTGTTCCGTCGATCCTTGTTTGAATTCAGCACCTGATGGCAAAGGTGACAAACATCCTTGGGCTGTCGGCCCCCCTCGTGGCTTAAGGTGCAGTATGACCTGTGCAACACTATGGATTAGGGTCCTAAGAAGTAGACATTGCTGCCTTTCAGTCAGGCAGTGGAGGGGCCTATGTTGGAATTGTGGATATGCCCTTCAATGGCATGAACTTGTACCGCACCAAGGCTGACAAGTTTCTACAAATTCTTCAAGCCTCTAAGGTGAAAGGGGATGGTCACTCAGAAATTGTATTGTCCCATTTCATCAGGCATGTATTTTTAAGCATACTGTAATCTATCTTAAAAAATATTCCTTCCTTAGTTTTCCTCACATTTACACATGCGAAAAACGGGTTGGGCACCTTGTGCCATCTTGTGCTAATCATATCCGTTGGTACATCGCCCTAAGTTCAAGTCCCCTTGCGGCAAGAATATAGATTGCCCGCCCCTCATACTGACATCACTTGTCCAAATTATATGCTCCACCTATTTTCATGACGTTCGTGGCCAGTGTAGCCAAACGTACCCAGTCATCACCCCAGCCATAACGTTGCCTAACGCACAAAACCAGGAAGATAAATGCACACATCCTCTCAGAGCATGAAACGTTTCTTTCTTTTCACAAATGGGAGAAGAAAACCTTTATTTCGAAATAAACTACAATAGTCTGCAATGTAACGAGTACTTTTATTTTTCACATAATGCTCAAAATAGAAGATTATGTCCACAAACAAATTATATGTTAAGGCAAAATAAGTTATAGCTAGTGAAACATTGCATGCTTTGAATGTTGTATACAGGTTTCTCATGAAACGCTGATTGTGTTCAGTGATTGATTAATCCCTGTGGTTAATTTCTTCTATGTTCCTTGTGTCCTTATGGAACATCACTGATTTTTCTTGAACCTACATGGTGTTCCATTAGTCAGAAGATAAGGAGTCATTTCACTTTCAAATGCAACGCCTTCCCATCAGCTTGTTTTCACGTCATAAACGCTGACTGGGTTGCTCCTTATTGCTGCTACCGCTAATGG
Source organism: Ambystoma mexicanum (assembly GCF_040938575.1). Lineage (NCBI taxonomy): Eukaryota > Metazoa > Chordata > Amphibia > Caudata > Ambystomatidae > Ambystoma > Ambystoma mexicanum. The sequence continues at coordinate 628,561,649 of NC_090922.1, read as the reverse complement.
ACAGATTGGTACCTAGCGATCTTCCCACGTTGTTATCAAAGAACTCCTGTTGATGATTATCATCCAATGTTGATTGAAGAATCCATCAGACGGGAGCTGGAAACTATGGCATGCGCGGAACGGTACACAATAGCTATGTAAATGACAGAATGAAAGAATATATTTCAGTAGCCGTTTGATAATCGAATATACACACATTAAAATACATCTTAGCTAACAAGTTACGTTATAATTCAGTACCGGACAAAAAATGATGAGCAACACCCACACCACATGGAATGAACACAGATGTGAAGACGGGGGAGTAGGTCACACCAGACGTGCAGGGAAGTGCACAGAAGTAGTCAAGACCACTGAATTGGAGGGAGGCCCAGGTACACCTGTTTCTCATTGTGGCCCCTACCTGAATTTAAGGACAGAGATAGGAACGTCTTAGGTTGAACCACAGACAGAGGGCATTATAATTGAAGTGGAAAGAGTAGCGAGCGGACAAATAACCTCGGGCCAGGGAGCTGAAGGGCACAGGAAAAAGGTTCTGCCTGGCCCATCCCGCCTCAACGGTGCCCAGGGATGCAATGGTGGCTGTACATCAGCATATGCCACAGGACAAAGCGGTGCAGACATTAGCCTGAACACAATATAGGCCACCTAACAAAACACAACTCTGCACAGAATATATGATTGCGAAAGGCACAACAAACCGCAAGCGCAACATAACGTAACCTAAGATGTGCATTCCTTTCATCAAAAAGTACATTCGCCGGGGAGACCACCACGGGGCACAGGCAAAATGGCCGCCTGAGTCAGTAGCTCTGTCTGAACCCTCGAAAATCTGCGGGGTACCAGCGTTTGCCCAGTCCGCAAGCTGCCCCAAAATCTTGGGGCAGAGAGGAAGGCATCTGCAACACTTGGGCCGACTTCCAGAGATAATCGGACATTCCTTCTCTGTAATCGCGGCTGATGCAGCGAGGGCCCCTTCCTGCGGTGTACTCGCTTTATCGGCGCCATTGCCAGGACGCACCACGTGGCCCAACTGGAGACAGGAGATAGTGCATACACCGCACAGAAGCAGCCTCACAGCAAAGGAAACCCACAGCAACCCCGACATACCGATGCAACAAGGAGCCTAGAGCAGATCAAGCTGCGATCGGACAAGGTACGAGAGCCCTGGTGCCACCAACAGCCCAGCGGGCCCAACGCGTAGCAGCCCAAAACTGTGCAGGAGCAGAAGCCAGCGGACCGAAAACGTGATCGGTGCGGCTCGTGGCCTGGTATGAGCTGCTGGTCCCCCCTTCCGGGGGGACCAGCAGCTGGAAGAAACGGGACAGTGAGCACCCTCCCCCAGTGAGTCCATCGCGACACGAAGGCCCACCACACGGCAGGTAAGGAGTGGGGGGAGGCCAGTCATATTAAGCGGTTCCGCCCCCGCCGCACACCCTGAGAACTCAACATAGCAGGGCTGCGGCCATGGGAGTTCCACAGGCCCCCCCCTCTTTTACTGACGCCCTGCATCCGTGGACGAAACTGGAGTGGGAGCGCGGTTGGGCCCCTCAGGCCCACAGTACAGCTGCATATCAGTCTGCAAGGCGGGAAAGCCTGCAAAGTCGGTCTGGGGGTAATAAGAGCCAACCAGCAGCACCTTAACAGCCTCCAGCCAGAGCTCGCACCCTGGCCACCACAAACATTTACTAAAAATAAAATTTCAAAAACGGGTACAAAGCAAGAAAAGCCACACAAATCAGAAATTAGCCCAAGGGGGGGCAAATGTAAAGATCAAGGGGAGAACCTCGTCCTGCATAGGGGCCTGGGAGGAAAGTAAGGCCCCCTGCAAGACACGGCCCGCAGGAAGCAACACGTGTCACACTCCAAGAAGCACGGTGGCATCCCCTCTTTTTCCCCCTTCGCATGCCAAGGCTAACCACTGCTCTACCACCCGATCCCCATGTTGAGAGTAGGCACAGTAATTTGGAGTAACACAGGGTAAGAAAGGCCCGCATTCCGACAGCTAGGAGAAAAACAACCACGCAGGACCCTTCTTAACAGAGTTCGGAATGATCAGAATCCAGGCATAGGCAACACAGAACCAGAAGGCAGAAAATAAAAGCCCATCCAATGGCGCCTCCATGGGCAAAGACAGCAATACGTCTCACTCGCTGCAAAAGCAGAACCATTGCCAAGCCCAGACATAGAGCTACGAGCAGGCCACTAATGAACAAAACCAACAAGCCCAAGCAAGACTCTGTCCAGTAAGCGGTCCTTGGTGGCAGATACTGTTTACGGTAGAGCCTCCCCTCATTCCCCCCTGCATGAAGTGCTTAAGAGATCATCACGAGTAAGCAACAATAAGCACACAAGCGCCCATCATAGCAAAAGAAAAGGCAACACGCCCCTTGCAACGCTTTCAAAAGATACACAGCCAAGAGCCCCATAGAGAATCCAGCAAGAGAAAGACACATGCAGAAGGAGACCGCCCTCGTAACGGTCCAGAGACTGCAAGAATTCCACTGTACCCACGTGACAATGGCAGCCTCCCAATCGCAGGAGACCCCTTGAATCCCGAGGGGGGGGGGACCAGGAAGCCTCAACTAAGGCGGACGTGCGATTATTACTTGAGGAAATCCGCTCGTTCAGAACTAGCATGACCACAACAGTCGCAGCTCTCCAGGATAAAGTACACAAAATAGAGGACAAGGTGGAGGCATTACAAAACTACCAACAATAGGCAGACAAAATGGAATGCACGACTGTGGGCCGACTCCAGGACCTGGAACAGAGGAACCTAAACTTAGAAGCAAAGATCGATGATTTGGAAAATCGGTAGAGAAGAGCAAACATTAGAATTCAAGGCCTCAAAGAAGCTCCCAACGAAAACTCAGCCACCTTACAAAGAAGAGTCAAGGCCTTGATAGCTACCCTCCTACCCTCGCCTTTAACCCCGGAACTAGAGTTTGGCAGGGTGCATCGAGCAGGAGGCCGCCCAGAGGGCCCACGATAAGTTCTAGCGAAGTGCCACCACTATAAACACAAAATGGAGATAGTCAAACAAACCAAGGAAAATAAAGTTCATTGACTTCAAGGGCTCAAGAGTACAAATCTATCAAGATCTGTCGGCAGAGACATTGGCCCGAAGAAGAGCCTTTAGACCACTAACATCATGGCATAGAGAGCACAATACTAGAAACAGATGGCGTTTCCCCTTTGCACTCTCGTTCACTCACGAGGAAGAAGACTATAGAGTGGTCTCGGGAGAAGAGGCAACTAACGTGTTAAGGGGCTTTAGGGTCGCAGAGGGGCATCCGAAGGTAGAGGAGATGCCGTCCTCATAACCGACCAGGAAACATCAAGTCCCGGTTTGCACAGAGGACGTTCCAAGAGCAAGAGAACATTTACAAGATTAAACACTCCATGATGGGGTGAGGATAAACAGTATACTTTGCACGACTATAGATCCCACGAGAGGAACAATGGTCTGAGTCAACATAGACTGACGTGGCAAACGGCTCCCGAATATGTAGATGAGGAAGAGGAGCCCTCTGCGGCCGACACAGAGGTGTTTTCTCCTCCTCTTCCCACTTTCTGTCCATAACTTTGCAAAGAACAGCAAGCTGGGCTGGGCAAGTGCAGATGCTACCATGGCTCACTCCAGCACATCAAAAGTTGCTAGAAGTTACACTTGGTTAAGAGGTTCTGGGGGCACACCCATTGTGTGGCCCTATGCTTGCATCTAGGGCGTCTCCAACATTTGGAGGAATCCTTCTTTTTTCTCTTTTTCCTCTTAGTCTTTTATTTTTTTTATCCTCATTTTCTCTATCAGCGATGGGGACGGGGGGAGGGTGGGTTGCACAATGGTCCACCCAGGGTAAGGGAATAACAAAGGGAACGGGAAACGGGAAAAAAGCTCGAACAACACAGTCCACATCACAGACAGAAAATCATTACACGTAAACAGTCATACAATGTGTTCAATCAAAAGTCGCATTATGCTTTAAGGCACGCACCCAACCCTCATTGGTGGAAAGCACAACATACGAGGCCTCAGATAACGCATGACCCACAAAACCCAGATGGCAGGTGACAATGTTCGCATAGGAACCCTGAATGCTAAAGGCCTCAATTCACTGCAGAAAAGATCCATGCTGGTCAGAACCTTCCAGCAGTCCAAACTAGGCATCCTCTTTGTGCAGGAAACCAAATTCAAGAACAACAAAGAATTCATCCTAAGAGGCAGAAATTTCGGAGGAGTTGTGTGGGCTTCAGGTCCAGAAAAGAAAGGAGGGGTTGGGATATTGTATTATTCCTCCCTCGAGCTACAAATGGTACAAATTTATAAAGACCCGGGGGGAAGATTTTTCATGATACAGGGAATGATCAGTTCTAGGGCAATAACCCTATGTTCCGCATACGCCCCGAATTCACAACAGCTAGCTTTTTTGCAAAAATCTATTCACACGATTAGACAGGGAAACAGGCTCCCTAATTTGTGGAGGCGACTTCAACCTCATCACAGACCCAGATCTTGACTGGAGATCCTATAGACAAGATGCCCGCCCCCCAACAGATAGGAAACCTTCTAAAACCTTATTTCAGATAATGCGCTGATCGACGCGTGGCGCACCCAGCACCCATCAGACGAATCATAAACTTTCTATTCCCCCCCGCACCAAACCTACTCACGCATAGACTACTTCTTCCTAGAAGGAGACCTAGAATACCTGCTAAAAAGGCCACAATAGAAGTAATAGGGTGGTCTGATCATGACATGGTGGTCATAGATCTCGACCTGGGCCCAGGGAAGCATATTGAAAGACGATGGATGTGCAACAACACACTTTTTAAGGACAAGCTTTTTAAGGAAACACTCAGCGAAGAAGCATGAGACTTCTTTAAGAGAACTCATACGGGGGTGGTTTCTCGTAATACGGTTTGGGAAGCCGCAAAAGCAACCATCAGAGGTCTACTAATTGCACAAAGGGCCTCAGTCAAAAGATTAAAAATTCTCAGAGAAAACCAAATCTAACAAGAAATAAGAGACAGGGAAAGGGCCAGGGGAAAAGAAGGTGGGGATACGCCCAAACGCGGAGTGGAGATTAGAAACCTTAGACAGGAATTAAGAGATTTGGCAGAAAAAGGCCCTAACCCATCTCAGGTATGTAAAGCAGAGGTACTTCGAGAAGGGGGATAAGGTACACACACTGCTCGCACCCAGACTCCGAAAGTAAAGAGCAGAGAGAGCAGTCCTCAAAATAATTTCTCCCTTGGGTACATCCCTGGTTAACCCACTAGACATCACTGACTGCTTTGCCCAGTATTACCAACAGCTATACTCCTCTGATTGCAATCCCCCACTAGAATCCACCACAGAATTCTTGACTGAGGTCACATTCCCCCGCATTCAACCCTCAGAGGTTGAGAGGTTGAACTCCCCCGTAACATTGGAAGAAGTTGATCATGCCATTTCACATCTGAAAGCAGGATCAGCACCGGGCACAGACGGATTCACCCGAACATACTATAAAAGATTGAGAGGAGCCCTAGCCCCCTTCCTGATCCTACTGTATAACGACATCATAGCCATGGGGGTAGCTCCACCCTCATTCATGGAAGCCAGGATCATTGTCATACCAAAGGAGGGCAGAGATGAGTAGGACTGCGGCTCTTATAGGCCAATGTCTCTGCTAAATGTAGTTGCAAAAATGTATGCCAGCATCCTAGCTAATAGACTAAGCAATGTCTTTGGTTTGGTTGACGGTGACCAGGCCAGATATGTGAAAGAAAGACGGAGCCAATAACGTCCGTAAAACACTGGACTTGATAGCTTCAATAGACAAACACGACGTAGACCCCACATTGACCTCAGTTGATGCTGAAAAGGCTTTTGACCGGGTTGAGTGGCGCTTTGACAGGAGAGACCCATCAGCAGGCCACTAGTCCAATGGATTGGGGCCTTAAAATCACACAAAACAGCATACAATACCTGGGGGTAACTATCACCAAGCAATTCAGAGAGCTATACCAAGCCAACTACAAACCACGCTGGGAGAAATTAAACCTCTATTGTGTGGGAAGGCTAACCACCATTAAAATGGATGTTCTACCGTGGCTTCTTTAATCTCTTCCTGTTGCACTCCCAGACCTGTTCCTTGCCACTGCCAAAAACGCCCTCCAGGACTTCCTATGGGAAAGGAAAAAGCCTAGAATCGCTTACAGCACATTGATCCTCCCAAAAGAGAAAGGGGGTCTAGCTTATCCTGACCTTCAGGAATACCACAAAGCCTTACAGATGTGAATCCTTGTAGACCATATACGGGAGTCGAATACCAAACAGTGGGTTTATCTAAAAACTGTCTCTTCACCCCAGTAACGTTGGGAAAATGGCTGTGGGGCCCCCCTTCCCGCAAGCCATCCCGCGGAAGGTACGAGAACACCCGGTTCGAGAGGCACTGTGGTCCATATGGAATGCAAAAAACTCAAGCATGGCTGGGATCACTTCCTGGTCTTCCCCTCTCAGTTGCATCTGGGCCCCTATCAGAGATGTGATTATAGACCCCATACGCTTTCAACCACAATATGAGCAAGGTCTAACCAGAGCTGGCCAAATGTGGAAAGACAGAGCTTTCCTAACCAAGAGAAATTGAAGCCTGCACAGCAAGGGTTAGTGATTGGGTCACTCCCATACCTACAGCTAAAAGGAGTCCTGACAGATACAAAACAGAAAGGGCAGCTGCAGCGCCCCCTCACAGCGTTCAAAAACATATTGAATACCCACCAAGGTACGAAAGGCCTCATAACAAAAATATATAGGGCCCTCTTGGAGGTCATTTGCCCCCACTAAGCACGAAAACAAAATGGGATGAGGCACTAGGATGGGAGGGCAACCACGAGGGGTGGGAAGCAATATACAGGGCAGTGTGGAAATCCACCATAGCAGTGCAATACAAAATGCACAACTACAGAATACTAACTCAATGGCACCTGACCCTCCCCAACGCGTAGCTAAGATGTACATGGGCATTTCCCCCTACTGCTGGAGGGGATGCCCCCAAATATGTACCTATTGGCATCAGTGGTGGAGCTGTCCCCACATACAGACATATTGGAAAGAAATCCTGGGATGTATAGATCAAATAGAGGGCGTACATGGGGAACTCTCCCCTCTCCTCGAGCTATTTGGGGTCGAGCTAGTGGAAGAGCAATATCGAGTCCTCCCACATGCCCCGGAACCTGCTCCTGGCTGCGTGTGAATGCGTAACCATAAAATGGAAAGCAAGCACGCTCCCCACAAAAACGGACTGACTGTGTAAAGCGAAAGAGATCTACGAGATGGAAAGTCTTATTGCATTACTCATGGACTCTCACGCACACATCGACTTGCAATGGCTCCCCTTTCTAGAATTTTTCAGAGAAGCAAACTCCAGGCCCTGACGCCCCAAGCGACTGCCGAATGCCTGTATGGGCTGATCACTACCCAATGGTGCACTTTAATATCAAGCCTCTCGGGGTACTGCCTATCCATAGTCCGACCCGTAAGCTACACATCCGTTTTTGTTGTATCCTGTTTTTACATTCCACGGGGTAGACTGTTACCCATTAATCAAACCAGATGGACAGACAAAGCGAACTGATTGCTCTGAACGAACTACTTACCTACCCGAGCAGCTTGGACCTGGGGAGAGAAAGAGAAGAGAGGGGGGCAATTTCAGGGGAGGGACGGGGAGTGGGGGCGTATTGGGGTTTTTACTATCTCTTCTTATAACTGGTTTGGTTTTCAAGAAATGTCAAAAAACTCACCTTGTTGATCACATGTAGAGTTGTAGTGTTAAAGGATACAGTAAGGCTTATGTTATGCACATGTTGATCACAATAAAAATAAATTTTAAAAAAAAAGTGCATTCATCCGTCACATAGTAATCAAGCGCACAGCAAACATGCCTTTTTCAATCGCCCAAATATTATGTAAAGTTACGCTAACATAATTACAGGGTGTTCCATTCTCTCGATGTCAAGCAAAACAACCGCTTCGAACAACAGATCCCAGAAATATAAACTGAAGTTGCGAATGTCCCTTTTTGAATATAGTCAATGTTATCAATTCTTTGTGGCTATTTGACACATTGTGTCCGTAGAACTGTTTGTGCGTTTCATTCAAGGACAAATAACAATGCCATTCTGTATTTAGTGATCTAAGCAAGAGGGGGTAGGTTACGTTTTGGAGAAAGAATGCCACAAAAAAATATACAGCATAAGACCTTGCTTCTGACATGTGGTTTAGAAAAGTAAGGACAGTTAAAAACAGCGATTTACAATATGTGCTTCCACAGCAGAAAATGATGTATTGCTGCTACCTCTGGGGCTATCTCTGCGCTGTAAGAATAAGAGATCCATACCCTCTTCTTGCTCGTCCCGTAGTCTTTCATGGCCCAAAGCATACCCCTGCGTCTAGTCTCCTACAAACCTACTGACCTTCATTACGAAGTCCCTGTTTAGCCCTTGATTCATTTATTCGCTACCTACATTTCTGCCATATATTATTTTCCTATTACTATAATTCCTGCATGTCTGTTCATGCTCACTTGCGCAGCTGAAGCAACCCGGTGTACCATCGAGCGATACTGGTTGAAATTGCATGCTCACACTACATATGTCTCCCATGTGTTTATTCTCATGTCAAGTAGCCACACGCACCACGAGGTGCGTCTTTAAAACACTGTACGCATAACTATTGTGTCGCTAGCCTTTTACCACACTTGAAGTGACCATTTCTGCTAGCCGGGAATTCAATGTGGTGTATTGATAACTTTTTTATTTTATTGAGCATTTGTAAGGTGCTTTACACAACAGAATTGTTTCAAAGTGCCACAATGCTCGATGGGAACAGAACGTGGCAAATAACAATGGCAAAACAGTAATATACTGTTGTTGTCCTACTAGGCCTATTGGCATTTGCCAGTGAAAGTGCATTGTGGAGAGGTGCTGGTGAAGGGGATGGAAGGAGGAGCAGAGGGGTGGACAAGTGCTGGAGGATGGCCCAGGAGGGAAGTGCTAAGAGGAGTCAAGGAGGTGAACCTCTGGCTAAGTGCTAGTTCAGGTGGCTCTCAAGGGTGGTATGTGAGCCATCAAGCAGAGGAACACATGGCAGTGAAGTGCGGTGGAGGGATGCTGGTATTCACTGGGAGAATGCTCCTGGGATCCTGTGAGATTTATGGTGATAGGGCCACTGGTCACAGTGGCACTGGGGTGATTAGCGGTGAAGCGAAAGAGGGATGATGCGAAAGAGGGCCTTGTGGATGATGAAGAAGGTCTTGAATGCGATCCTTGCAGCCACCGGGAGGCAGTGCAGAGATTTTAGGGATGGACAGATGAGGTACCTAGGCTTGAGGGCAAGGATAGGTCTTGCAGCCCTTTTCTGGATGAGCTAGGGGGGCGCGAAGGGAGGAAAGAGGGAGATTGCGAAAGAGGCTGTTGCAGTAGTCCAACCTGGGGAGGACCAGAGCTCCGGAGACATTGAGCTTCTGGGGGAATGTGAGAAAAGAAAGAAGGCCTATGAGGAGGTGGAGCTGGAAGTGGGACTTCTTGGTAGGGTCCATGATGTGTGGGATGAGTGAGAAAGCAGAGTCAGAGACTTTTTATTGTATTTATAAAGCGTCTTAAGCCAAAGCGCTGCACATAATTAAAATAAACGGTACATCAATAAGTATAATGATCAGACAACAATGCTGAGAGCTAACAATCGGGGACGATGGAGACCTGAAAATGGGAGTACACAGAGATAGACCGAAGAGAGAGAGGAAGAGTGTTCCAATGAAGAGGGGCAAGAAGCTGAAAAGACTGAAAGCGGGACTGAGCACAGGGATGGTGAAGAGCATTCAACTTGAAGAGGGAAGAACGACGAAGGGAGCGAAAAGGAGTATAGAAAGACAGGAGCTAAACCATGAAGAGATTTGAAGACTAAGCAGAGGAAATGAAATTTAAGTTGGGGAATAGAAGGGTAGCCAGCCAAGTGAAACAAGTGATGCTGAAATAGGAGAGTGAACAGAGTACCCTGAAGAATGATAAACAGATTTTAAAGGAGCAAGATGAGATAATGGAAGACCAAATAGTGTAACAGAACACGACAAAATAAGATAAGAGATAAGAAGTTTAGTAGCATGGAAAGTAAGAGAAGAACGAACTTTACGAATATTGTAGAGATGGAAACGACACGAGCGAGACGTGAGAGAAATGTAAGTAAAACAGATTGCTGTCAAAGTAAAGACCAAGATTACGTGCTGTAGAAGAAATAGAGAGAGTAGATGGAGGAAATGAGATAGACGATGGTGGGGGGAGAGGAGAAAGGGTGTTAGCCGGGAAGAATAAGACCTTAGTCTTCCTGGCATTTAAAGTGAGATGCCATCCAAGATCTGATAGCAGAAAGACAGGTTGTAAAGGTGTGATGTATTTCTGGAGTAAACGATGAAGAATATAGAAAGTGTTGCGTGTCGTCAGCGTACAAGTGATGGGGAAAGTCCAAAAGATGTGCTAACAGGAGAAAGTAGTGCTGTGCATAATGAGGAAAGAAAAGGACGCAAGACTGACCCTTGGGGATCACTGTGCTCAAGGGGGAAAAGTGAGGCAGTCATACCAGCCCAGGAAACAGAAAACGTTCTATTAGATAGATCAGAAGCAAACCACGAGAGAACAGATCCCCTAAAACCAAATGAGAAAAGAATTTCCAGAAGCAAAGAGTGATCAACGGTGTCGAAAGGTGCAGATAGATCAAGAAGAATAAGAAAAGAGCAGTGTTTATAGTAGCCAGCTGAAAGAAGAGAATTAAGCACACAAGTCAAAGCAGCTTCTGTTGAGTGACGGTGACGAAACCCTGATTGAAAATGTGGAAGAATAGATGAATTATTAATGAATAAAGAGGTCTGAGAATAAACTAGACGCTCCAGAAGCTTAAAAACATTGGATAAGAGAGAGATAGGACAGAAGTTAGAAACAATAAGCGGATTAGCTGCTGAGGTTTTTTTCTGAATGGGAATGATAGTTGCGTGTTTAAAATCTAAAGGAAAAACTGAGGTAGAACGACAGATGTTGAAGAAGGCCACAAGAAATGGAATAAAAGAAGGATAGATTTTAGGAATAAGAACAGATGGAATAGGATCCGTAGAGGCAGCAGAAGGATGAACCTTAGCCAACAGAAGTGATACATCAGAGTCGGAAACAGGAGCAAAATCGCAAAAGAAACTCAAAGGAGGAGAAAATGCGGTATTAGAGGAAGACGAGTTTACAATGCCCTGACGTAAAGAGTGGACTTTGGAGGAAAAGAAGAGCGCAAATTCAGAGGCAGATAGTGTGGAATTAATAGAGGGATCAGGAGAGGGAGGGGAAAGAAACTGAGTTAAAGTTTTAAAGAGATGCCTTGGATGGGCAGATTGAGTATGAAGATCAGAGAAATATGAAGAATGTCTGGAACCATTTCATGCATATGCATATCCAGCACAGTCAATGTCAGATCTTTCACAAATTCAAAATCCATTTCCTGGAGTATTGGCTTGGCCACCCACTGTTTGCTTCATTTTGTAAACTCTGTGCGGTAACGAAGCATCCCGAAAGTTTCTGCAGTTCTTGCTTCTTCCCTCCCAACATTTTCGTTGTGTGCAAGCACAGCCAATCTTGTTCTTGCCTCCATACCGTCTGTGCCAAAATGCAACCTTTTTGTCCTGTACTTTAGGCACATATTATTGAACACCTCTAAATCTCCAGTGTGGCAGAATTCGGTGAGTCCCTGCAAGTCTCTTGCAAGCATTTTGTAGTACATGATTTTCTCCAATGCTGCATGAGGAGGGGAAAATGACACCAACTACTTCTTCTTATGCTTCTGTTCCTTAGTCAAAGGTCCATGGCCACATTCGTGGAAATGCTTGTCTTCTCTCCAAGAGTGTATGTTGGAACAATGGTGCATCAATGAATGCCACTTTTCAAGTAGAATTTCTACAGATCCATCACAAGCTTTAAAGCTCAACCAATGATGGTTGCTGACAGACTGAGACCACTTTTAAATGTTTTCTGAACCCTTTTTTTTTATCAGCAGCTGTAATTTTTTTAGAAATTGATTTTGCAATGTGCCATACATCAAATTGATGCTGTATGTGTGGGAACAGCTCTCGCATGGGTTTTGCAATTCCAACGTGCCTGTCAATGGCTATCGGGTCTATTTGCATTCCCCTGGATTCCAGAAGTTCGATTGATTTAATAAAACCATGTTTCTCCATGGCAACAGATGTACATTTAGACACCTGTATGATGACTGAACTCACAATTTTTTTACTTTCCATTTCTTGAAAGTGGTAAGTGCAGTATTTAGCGGAAAATCATGGACTGTCGCACCGTCCGTCACCAGCAATCATGACTTTTTTGCCAGCAAGTGTACTGTCATTGATAGCTGTTTGTGTTTTCAGGCCTGGCTAATGGCAGGAACATGAAATCCTTCTGATATGTGTAGTATTGTGTTTTAGCAAAGAACTCAAATCCCACAAATTAACAAACTTTACATTTTGCTGAATGTTGATCCACTGAACATGAAAGCAGATGAATAAAGTACATTTCTAGCAGGCAGTTTTTAAGCATAGGTTGTACTGACCATGAAAGTGTTATGGTGGAGAACACAGCAGGCATGGATTTTCAGGTTGGTGCCTTTGACTACACGAGTAAAATTCATTAATGGCTCCGCACATATCCTCTTATGTAATTTATGATCACATTTAAACATTTGTATAATCTCTAGCAGGCAGCAGTCGAATACAATGTATTTTTGCTCCTTTAAAAGTCAATCGTCCTCCAGTACTGTGTTTGTGATTCGATGATGGTGGACAACTCCCCCAAAGAAGGAATACTGAAGTCGAGATCATGAGCAGATTAGTCAATGAATTGCGAAGATGCTTCAGTTATTTTGGGCTGTGATATTTCCTCATGAATTGGACAAACGGGGATAATTGAATGTTTCATCGGTGGACATTTTTTAGAGGGTGTAGATGATGTCATCGGGTCTGCAAACAATTCCGATATATCTTCTGTGTCTTCAGTTCCATCTAGGCAACGTTTTGCAATGTAGCAATGATCTGTGGTTACTTTTCATGGCTCGCTGGTGACATTCCATTCATATTCTGGTTACTGGACATCTGCACCAGGACTCTGAATCTTGACTTGGCCATGCTCTGCCTCAAAAAGTAGTTGCTCCATAGTGGCATCCGTTTGGCAAGCGACATCATTAGTTTATGTTGTTGTCTGAGTCTTTTTGCTCCTCTTCCTCCTGGGCCTCTAACAGATTGAAATAAAAACATGCTCAATTTATAGCACACATACAGAAGATGCAATTTACCAACTAAAAAGGTAATATCAGCAAAATATCTGCTTAAACACTTCTCCTAAACAAACTGGTTCGTTCGTTACTCTCATTTTCATTTGTAACAGTGGACTTCGATGTGCCGAACACAAGATCAAGCTGAAAAAAAGCATGTTTATAATGGATAAACCCAGCAAATTTCTTTTCCACTCAAAGAAAAATATGTACATATCTACAAATAGAACCATCTACTTTATGTATGTTAAACATTGCAACGTATTAAAAATTATAATGCTAATTAGATGTGTGGATAAATGATATTTCAGATTATATATACCTCTGGTCTATTTGTCTCTTCAATTTCAACCTCTTGAGTGGTACATCGCTTGGACAAAACATTCATTAAAAAAATAATTGTCAAGCACATTTAATTGGAATATCTTTAATCTCACAAATTACTTCTCGACAAAGTTGGTTTAAATAATTGTGAACCGTAAATGATAAGGTTAGTCGTAAAACAATTTGAAAATTCTTAGCAAGATAACGTTGAATACTTGGAATGTGTGACGTTTTCAACATATACATTTTACATTTCACCTGATAACCTTCTGAAATGTCACATGGAGTTGATGCGATATCTGGCAAAACACAGTGATTAAAATGTTGCCTCCCAAATAATTTTGCGCTGTAATGTTTTCTTTTTAATGCATTCTGCTTTGGGTATGAAGTTAAATGTTGTTAAAAAAACAAACATTTTATACAGTGAAAGATGACATGCATATCAGTTTCATAGTATGTTTTTGGGGAGGTTTTACTTTCATTGTTGCATGTCTAAGGGTGATAAATACAACAAGGTTGTTGACTGAATTTTTTGCACTTTTCTAATAGTATTGTACATTTTTTGAAAAATAAAACACTTATGTTAATTTCAAACCAAACAAGGTAGATCCACAACTACCAATGTCACGCAAATTCTAACTACGCATACGTAACCTTGGACCGGTTTCAAATGAGGAAGGGATTGTCGAAGTTCCAGCATCCCCTATAACATAGTCATTGTTTTAATTCTGTCTAAATGCAAAATTAAAAAGAAACCATCAGATGTTGATGATGGCCCATATTGAGAGACACTCATACATGACACTTTGTGTCAATAACTAATGTTATACATAATAATCTTCAATATGTTTCAATTCAAAGTAGGCCACATCCATGTATTGTTCAATCGCATATAAAGGATTAGTATAAAATAATTACTTTATAGGTGAGTGATGTTGCTGTTGACTCCTGACTAGTGATCGATAATGAATCTTGCTCCTTTATTTTATTAATCAGAAAAGAGTCCAATTGAAAAAGTACATCAGTATTATAAATTTGACCACATCCAACGCTCAAAAACATTACTATGTACATGTGGCCTGGCCTCAACTTTGGGATAATCGACGTGTCTGTGGTTTCCTCATTGGTGAAGAGACCTTCCATCAGTGAGCTCTACGTAAAGAAAGACATGTTAACCAACAAATTTAGAACAATTAAGCAAAAGTGGGGATAGACAAAGTAGTCTAAAGTGAATATTTTTAAAAGTACAGTGCTTTGAGTCATGAGCACAGCTTGTCTAATATAACATTGATGTAAATATTCCCCAAAAAGTAAAAACCGACGTCATGTTACCTTTCCCCACACTAATTCATTAGGTTACAAGATAATTTCGAAGACATATGTATAAGAGAGCACTGTTTTTATATACCAACATACATAACACATTCTTCATCCACTACTCACCAGAGCCAGCATGTGCTGAAATTTAGTTGGAACTGCATTGGAAAGTAATTTGCGGAGGCGTCTGGGGCAATGCTTTTTAGTGTAGTGGGATGCGCCAGACATATCGTCTGAAAAGTGCATGTTGCAGGCACAGAATAGATTGCCGCTCATGTCTTTCTAGACATCCTTGGCTCTGCTTTCAATCTCGGACAATGGAAATCCACAATTTGAAAGCCATCTTCTTATTCAATCTATATTCTTTGTGAATACATGCAGAACTGTGCCAGGAGTTTTGAAATGGCTCACAGTAGGGCAATCAAAAATGATACATGAAGACATTCTTGAAATGTCGGTAGGATCTGATAATAATAATTATTAAAATGAATAAAGTATCACTGTGAGCAAAGCAACGATCGCAAAGCTTTGTTTGTCAACTTTGTTTTACATTTTTTTTAAACCTCTGTAACCTTGTCTAATTATCACAGCGATCGTATTAGTCCGAACTCATTGTTATACCGCAAATTGTAACGTATTACTAGTCCATTCAATAAACTTTGAGCCACCAAAAGAAAACATGCGTTTAAAACATGGACTATGAAACATTACATTCTGATACAATGCTCTGCAATGAAATGTGCTAATTCCAGAGATAAAAATACATAAAACGTTTGATAATGGTGAACTCGTTGAGATAAATTCAAATGAGAATACAGTGTAAATTGAGTATAAAACAATACAAAATTTCCGAGCAGCGATTGATGAAACTACCGAACGAAATAGTTGACCAATGCTTACTTGGACACACAGATGAGCTGATTGAGCAAGCATGGTAACAAGTAGATGGATGTCATTATACCTTGTGGATTGCTGAGATGTTCCCTAGTGAACTAACAAGGTGTTTATAAAGGCTTAGAAAAGTGGGCGTGTATGTGAATTTGTGATGTGTCCATTGACACCCACCAAGCCTCAATGCCATTGTTTGACATCCTAATACCCATGCACGCAAACCCATCGGGAGCGCATGGTGATGGGTGCGAACTGCCATTGATACTGGAGGGGGATGGATGGGCATGAGGTGAGCGCAAATGGCCAGAAACATTGTTCAAGGGATCCATACATATGTTGATTGCAGGCATGGGGTCTTCAAAGGGGAGTCTGGAGACACTGGGTCTGCGGAGGCCATGTGGATAATGGTTGCAGTATGGTAAACGCCTTTGAGCTGTACATGGCGTTGGCACCTTGAGCGTCCCCATGCACCCAGCCCCCTTGGGAGCGCATGGTCATAGGTGCGAACTGCCATTGAAACTGGAGGAGGATGGATGGGCATGAGTTGAGCGCAAACCCCAAACTTCTTTCATGAACCTCTTAAACGGTTGGACGTGTTGTTGACTTACTGAAAAATTCAAACAACTTTCATTTTAACTCTTTTTTAAAATGTTTTATTTACTTTGGTAATGTAGATGGCACAAACTACAAATTGTATTGATGAGGTTGCGGTACTGTGTGTAAAAATCCCTTGTATGATCTGCTGTCACTGGGGAATTTCACGCAAATGGCTCGAGCGACACAGGCAGCTATTACTCGACGAAAACAGAATCCAAGCCTTCAATGAATCCACCATGTAAACGCATGATAGGCCACAAGCCTGCACCACCTGTTTAAGTGAAACACAAATATTTTACTAGAATGAAACAGATAACTACTTATTTAGTTTGAAACGCTATTTGAAGTATCGAAATATTACAAATGTGAACACCCATTGAAGCAAGAACAGTTTGGGACCTATGGAAATATTGTTTTTATGTTCCACGTGAAAGAAACTTAATTGTTCTGACGTTCCATCTAGTGATGAATACTCTGATTTTACATTAGTATTAGACATGTATTCAAATCACAGAAAAAAACATTTATCTGCGATCGATGGAAGTTACAATGATGTAGGCGTACAACACCAAATGCTGGCCCTCTCAGTTGTCAAGCATACATCAGATCTAGAGTAAACCTACTCATTGCTTGGATTCTGAGGTCGAACTATTGCTCGAAGTTCGTGCATAAGGACCATCCTCATCCGCAACACAGATCTTGTGAGGCAGGCTGCCCTGAAGTCATGTGGCTTGGTCACGCATAGCGGTGGTGTGTCTTCAGCTATGTAGGGCAAACATCCAGCGTGTTCTCAGCAGTAGCAGTTCTCCACCTCAGTTGGCATAATCTCGCAACCATCGCAGGTACACCAGGTGGAAACTTCTTCCATGCAACTGGGTTCAGGCTCTGCTGATTGATCATCACGACTCTCATCCAATTCACCATCGTTTCCGCTTCTTTCTCTTTTCTAATTCCTCCTCTGCATATTCAGGCATCGTACTGCTATGGCTGTATTGTTTCTATAGTTCCTGATTATTAGTACAATATCAAAAGTCAGAAAAATACAAATGTGTTTGTTGGTATACAAGAACTGCTGTTAAAGAGGGAGAAGTTAACACACTGCCATGTTACAAAAACCCCATAGTGCAAAGACTATGGCCATAAACTATGAAATTACAGATTCACACATGTAAAAAATAAGCCATGTAAAAGTACAATTTAAATATGTTTTGGCAAAGACATTTGCACATAATATAAGAAATGTTTAAAAAGCAACTACTGAATTCAATTAATTCAGATAGTGAAAGTACCTGTTCGCAGGGCGTCAAACAAGGAAGATAGCTGAATGGATCAGAAACAAGTCATGTAGGCTCCAAACGAAATACACTGACATAAAGGAAAAAGAAACTCCAATTTTGTGTAATCAGAAAGGGTTTGTTTACACCTTTCGAGGAATGAGGCCGTTGACATGAGATGTGCATTGGCATTGTGAAAAGGGGCGTAAGTGTCTAGTGATATCAGTTTGAGGGGCGCGCAATCTATATTCTTGCTGCAAGGGCACTTGAACATTGGGTGATGTATAAACTGATAAGATTAGCACAAGATATCAGGGGGCGCCCAACCTGTTGTTTTCGCATGTGTAAACATGAGGAAAACTATGGTAAGATGCATAGGAATTTTTTTTAAGATAGTTTACAGTATGCTTAAAAGTACACGCCCGATCGATTGGGACAATGACATTTGCGAAATTCCCCTTGAAGGCCAAGTCGAGCCCAGCAGGCAGGGGCAAGTGTTTTCATCCCTTCACCTCTTACGCCCAGAGGGTTAGAGCTTAATCTTCCTCAGGCAGGCAAGGACAACAGTGTCCCTACAGGAGAAAGGGACATTGTGCAAGAAGAGAAGGCACTTCATCCTTTTCAGGGCCCTCCACAACCCCCAGCGTGAACCCTCTGTGAAGCAGACTTCTGCCATTCATCCCCAGTGGGGACAGGATACCCCAGTTTTTGTGGGGAATACCACCTGAGATGCCTGGGCCTCAGAGGTCATCCAACAGGGATACTGCCTCCCCTATGCCTCTCATCCTCCAGACCATCCCCTTGCCACCAACCCTTGCCCCCAGATCCCTCTTGCTGGAGGAGATCCACCAGCTTCTGCCAAAATGGGCCACAGGGTTCGTACCCTGTTTGAAACGAGCAGGGATTGGACACAAAATACTTTCTGGTGCCGAAGGATGACAGAGTTCTGAGACCCATCCTGGATCTGCAGCTTCTGAACTTCAAGATGGTGACTCTAGCCCAGATCCTGCAGGCACTGGATATGAACGACTGGCTAGTTTCCCTGGATCTCCATTATGCTTTCCTTCATGTGGCTATCCACAAGAAGTACAGTAAGTATCTAGGATTCAAAGTGGGGAACTTTCATTACCAGTTCAAAGTCCTTCCTTTCGGTCTTTCTTCAGCACCCATAGTTTTCAACAGGCTCCAAGCACTAGTTGTGGCTCTTCTCAGGATGGGAAGGCATTCATGTCATTCCCTACCTGGACGACTGGCTCGTCTGAGCCCATGCACCAGATCTAGCGTTGGCACATCTGTACTTGGACGTGCAGCCTGTTGCACAACTCGGGCTTCTCTCTGAACTGCATGAAGTCACAGATTTCTCAGTCCCTCAAATTCATTGCAATCTTGGACACTCGCCTGGGACGAGGTTGCCTACTCGAAGACAGAGTGGCGAACATCTTCAAGTTGGTCTAGGTTTTCCAATCTCCAGTGAATAGGGGGATCTCTTCCCATTAAGCTTTCTGGCATCCATGAATTCTGGCTCTGAGACATAGACAAAAAGAACAAGCAGGCACCTGAAAAAGTATTTCAGCAGTCTTTATTGGATGTGTGTTCAAGACACGCTTTAGACACACTCTCAAAGACATTATGCCTCTCTCCTGCTTTTCTAGTCTTTTGTACACCAAGCCCACATTAGTCGTACTTGGCATGAACACTTGCTGTCTGACGCATACACAGATAGGCTATTTTAGACCCAGCTGAACACAATTACAACATTTTTCAACTTCTGCCAAAAGCAATTTTAATTGCATCACTGTCCATCCTTTATCTACTTTCCGAAGTCCTGCCAAGTTAAGTTAGCCCTTATCCCATGGAGAAATAAATAAGCTCAATTATATGCCAAGTAATGCAGCTGGTCTGTTCAAATTGGTAGTTTCCCTTGCCTTTATCTCACTCCATCATCAATATTGTCTGCTTTTCCTGCCAAGTTCCAAGAGTAACCTCCCAGACTCAATTATTTCACAGCGAGATGCTGCCAAAGACCATATTGTGTGTCGGTTTCTGTTGCTTTATCAGCATGAGTCAGGGTTTTCCACACCTGTCCTTAACACTAGACACCATTTTGTGCTTTAGGTATCCATTTTGAAATATCTGTTTGCCTACTGTATTAATCTTTCAGGGAGTCATTATTTAATTATTTAAGCATTTCTCACTGTGTACCCTATATTCATGATATATCCTTATACAGTTGTGATGTGTGTGTGATATGTAAAGCACCCTTCATTTCCTGGGTCATTTTGACCCAAATATTTTCAGCGCTATATGCACTTTTACCTTAAAATAAAGGCACTATAATCCTGATTTCTGCAATAATGGAACCATTGATCTGTCTATCATGTTATCTGTACTCAGTTGGGGGGGAGGGGTTGACGGATCCTATACAACGGCAAAGTTCCAGCCTCAGCTTTTCTGCGCTTGTTAGGTCTCATGGCATCATGCATCTTGATGGTCCCAGAGGCCCATCTGCGCCTGAGGTTTGTACAGTGGCTCCTGAGTTATCAATGGTCTCAGTTTCAGGGACAGACTTCAGACCTTGTGGTCTCGAAGAGAGGGTCCGGAGACCTACCATGGTGGTCCGTGAAGGGCAACCTCCTGTAAGGGTCTCTTTTCTGTCTAACCTGGCCATAAGTGGCCCTAGTCTTGCATGAATGCCTAAAGGGCTTGGGCGCTCACGTACAGGATCTGATGTTGAGCCAACTGTGGCACCCATCAGAGTGACTGGAGCACATCAATCTGCTGTTGCTGAGGGTAATCAGGATGGCTCTGGTCGCTTTCCTCCCCTCTGTCAAGGGCAAGACGTATTGGTCCTGATGAACAATACTGTAGCCATGCATTAACTCAACAATAGGGCTGTGCAGGCTCCTTGCCACTGTGCAGAGAAGTAATGTGTTTGTGGTTTTGGGCTCTGGAGAACAGCATATCCCTGACTGCGTTCCATCTGGCCAGCAAGGAGAACACTCTAGCGGACACACTGAGCATGCAGGCAGTCTTCAACCTCCCACAAGTGAGAGCTCTGTCAGGAGGTTCTGGGGGAGATTTTCTCCCTATGGTATACTCTTATTTGTTTACAGTTTAAACAGGAAGTGCAGGTGGTTCTGCTGCAGGGAATGTCCTCGTCCGGGTGCACTAGGGGACGCCTTAGCGCTAGAATGGGACTTTGACCTGTATCTCTGTTCCTGCCGATCACCGTCATTTGGCCGGTTTTCAGGACACTTTGTCTTTTCGGGACCACAATGATCTTGATCTCTCCGGACTGGGCCCGGAGAACGTGGTCTTGGAGTTGTAGGACAAGGCCATATGCTCTTCATGGTGTCATGCACAAAGGACTGCTCTCCTCTCCTACTCTGAGGTGAGATTCCTGCACCCGAACCACTGCAGCCTGAATCTTCATGCCTGGCTGCTGAAAGGGTGATGTATAGGGACTGGTATTTTTTGGAGGACCTTCTGGATGTGATCCTATCTGCTAAACAACCCGCTACCAAGTTAATTCATGACTGCAGGTGGCAGACGTTTTTGGCTTGGTGACGGGAGAGGGATCTGGACCCTTTTACTTGTTCCAATTCCTCAGTGGTGGAATTTCTCCTGTCTTTGGCCTGGACGTGCCTAGAGATTGGTCCAGTGAAGGGGTATCTTGCGGCCATTTCGGTCTTGAAGAGGACCCTGGAGCAGAGCTCCTTTTTCACAATCCCTATAGTTATTTAATTCCTGAACGGTCTGATCAATAGGATTCCCCCATGCCAGTTTGGTGTCCTATGTGGGATTTAAATTTAGTGTTGATGTTTTTAATTGCCGCTCCATTTGAACACCTTCATTCTTGTTTTTTAAGACTGCTCAGCCTTAAGGTGATTATCCTAGTTGCCATCACTTCTGCTAGATGGGTGATTGAGCTCCAGGTTCGATCTGTTAATCCTTCAAAGAGTTGTTGGCATTGAGAGTTAGACCCTCCTTCCTTCCGAAGGTGGTCTCTGATTTCCATCTCTCTTAAAAGAGCCGTCTGCACTGTCTCACCCTTTCAAGGTAGAGAAACGGTTCTGTCAGTTAGATCTGCTGCAGGTCTCAAGTTCACCGTCCCTCAGATAAGGGAGAACAGGACTAATGACCCATGCCAGACATGATGTCGGGGGCCAGTATATATTGAGGCGCCATACCACGTGACCCTAGTTCCAAGGTCTTTGACGTATTCGGCATGGCATGAAACAAGAAACCTTGTATTTAAGCAATGTTCCTGAAGCAAGCACGGTGCGTGGAAAAAAGGAACTAAGGGCACAGAGTGCCGCACCTCCAAATATATACTGGCTTCAAAGTAATGTCCATCGCATGGTGCATAGAGGTGTTGAACGTAGCCGGCTTGGAGCTGTGCTGCTCCCCCTTGAGGCAGAAAAACTCCAAAGAGCAGCTGCACTGGGAGAAAAAGATGCAAAATCTGTGGGAGGAAGAAATCAATTAGAAACAGCACTTTTTAGTCTTACATTATGGGCATAATCAAGAGTTCAGCACAAAGTAAGCCTTGCCGAAAGCCATGATTAATGAAACTAAATATAGTCTACTGAAAAGGAAAGCAAGGGAAAAAGGAAGACTGTGTTAATGCTGTGCACACTGAAGGATAACCTAAAAGAAATGTATTTTTATTTTAATTTTGTTTTATTGTGGTTCAACCAAAATTTTGGTTTCTCACAAATGCAAAACAAAAACAATTACATAGACATTTCATTATTTCTAAGCATAGGCACAAATGTCATTATTTCCTAAGCATTAAAACTAATTTCCCATTTCATACGAAAAGAAGAGAAAAAGAATAAACAAGTAAAAAAAAGTTAAGAAGAAGGCATAAAAATGAAAATCAGCAGTGTTCTTTAGGAGTTATCCCTATCTGTTGCACAACACGAATTACATTTATTGTCAAAACGGTTTTGTTTCCCGCTATCCGCTTTTCCCAAAACATCTTGGATAGAAGCCGGTCTACAGAATCAACAAATCGGCCAAGATATTTTTCCCTAATCTTCCACGTTCCTTGGCAGACTCTCATTAGATGTTCAATAGTCTGTTTTTTTGGGTCCTCACATTCAGCACATGGAGATTTAGCTTTCTCCTTTAAGCCCCAACAGTCCAAGACTGCTCCAGTATGTACTACATTGAGTCAGACTCTTAAGAAATGTTCCCTCTTTCTATGATCTGGGAACTTTATTAGATATTTTGGAAGGGACCCCAGTTTCTTGTCACAAGGAGAGAATGAGGCTGCTACACTCGACCCCCGCAATTGATCTATTGTTTGGATCCAATCCATGGTCATCAGTGCCTTCTTTGTTTTAATAGGATTGGCGATTAGAGTGTCCAATCACTATCACATTTGGCTTGAATTTTGCCCGCCAAGTTCTCTAGAGTCCTCAGAAAGAATGACCTATCGAATTTAAGATGTATGAATAGGTCCTCATATAAGGTGTTTGCTTGCGGAACCATGATCAATCTATACAATCTATACAGGGATAACAATCAGGGATAACAATCTCCAGTCTGCCTGAGACTTAAGGGATCTTAAACCCAGTTCATATCTCAAGCTTGTTGTCAATAGACTATTAGGTCATCCCAGCACTTTCTTCCACATTATACTCTCAATACACTGCCAGTTTGTGTCCCATGCCAACGGTCTTGCTTCCAGCCCATACATCAGTACTTGAACTACTTTGGACATATAAAACCTTATTGCAGGGACCAAAGGGAACCTACAACAGAGCCCATAGATCTTCTTCATCTGAGATGTTAGCTTGGAAACCTTAGAAGAAAGTTCTGCTGACACTTGACCCGTTGTGGGAAAAGCATACAAGATGTAACCCAAATAGAGCATGACCTCCACTATTGGAATTGTATTGCCTCCTACCAAACAAGAGGTCTTACAGCAATGAACCTTTATGCCTTTTTGCCCAAAGATTACAACTTTCGACTTTGCTGAATTAACAATCAGCTAATTTTTCTGCATGAATAGTTCCAGGGAGTTCAGGAGTCTCTATAGGCCGACCGCTGTATTATCTGGCAAGTCGTCTGCATACATCAGCCAGTTGATGAAAGTAGAGCCAATCTTTGGGCTTGCTAATGGTGCAGAATCTATTTCACAACCAAAGTCTGCCAAATGTGCATTAAATAGAAATGGGGCGACCATGCAACCTTGTTGCACACCTCTGTTTACATTAATCTGTTCAGAAAGTCGGCCCTTGATGGTTAGCCTTATTCTGACAGTATTACCCTTATGCAGTGAGGCCAACATATTCACCAACAGTTTTGGTGCTCCCCAGCTGTTTAATTTAGTCCAAAGCGGCTCTCTATTTACTCGGTTAAAAGCACTCGATAGATCTATACAGACAGCATAGAGGTTCAGTGTTTTATTAGTGTCCTTTCTCTCACTAAGGGCAACGAGTATTATTCCATTAAGTGATGTTGAGGTATTACCCAAATTGACCTTTTGCACAATTGACCTAATTATAGTGGTCCTAATTGACCTTCTGCACAACTGACCTTTAAATTATTTTAGTTATTTTATATATGTATTGGGTTGGTTTTGGATTATAAATAATATAAGGGGATTGGGTGGGGGGGTTGCAGGAGGTTTTGGATTGGGTGGGGGGTTGCGGGGGGTTTCCCCCCGCATATATGTCCTAATTGACCTTCTAAATTGGGTCAATTCTCACAAGGTCAATACTCCCGAGGGCAATTGTGAAAAGTTGAATTAGCATAAAACCGATGTTGTTTGGCCCCTGCGAAAACCTGTTTGCTGCTTCAATAGAATATTATTAGACTTTGCCCATTTTTCCAGCTCTCTCAACGGAAATTTGGCGGAGAGCTTACTCTCAACATCGAGCAATGTGATTGCAGGATTCCCTCGGTCCACCTTCTTGAAAATAGGGATGATAAGAGCTGACTTCCAGGAAGGGGGAATAATTCTTTTATGCACTATTTCTCGGAACAGTTCAGTTAGAATTCGGGCCCACATTTCAGCATCACCCTTCAGGACTTGGTGTGTTAAACCATTTGGTCCTGCTGCTCTGGAGGAAGAGGAACTGTTTATTAATTTGGCAATATCCCTTTGTGAGAACTCTAAAAACCAAGGGACATCTGAGATCTTGAAATTGGGCAACCCCCATTTTACTTATTGTAGTGCATGGATAGTTTACCCTTATGGCTTTAGTCACCACATTAGCCTGGCTTATTATTTGGTTCTTATTTGTCGCATTAATTATTGCCCAAAAGCAGCAAGATGTTCTTTCGCTTAACGCTTTGAGCATTTGCTCTCCATCTTTCTGAAGTTGCGCCATCCTATGCTGCTTGGACCAGCTTTTATAGTTGTTTTTAATAGCCTTTGTCTTTTTGGCTAGTTTACCCTTATCTGAAATATTCCTCCTTAGAGAGTTTATCATACACCTCATTTCACGTTTTTTGAGCCAAGTGGCCTCATAAAGATTATGTACATGAGAGAGGGGTTTAGATGTCAACGCGCCCGGAGGACTTTCATGGAAGCTCTGGGGATCACATTTTTGCTTAAGTTCATTGGCCTGTAAAACTTCACATACCGAATGAAGAAGTTTATTAAGTTGGACACCATTTCTCACATATATTTAAGTGTTTTTTCTGATGGTTAACCGCTACCGAGTGTGTCCAAAAGTCAGATTTTTCCATACATTTCCAGGAGAAGATTGCGTCAAGGTGCCTATGATCACTTGTGCCACCCTCTCTTACCCTAAACTGCGTGCACTTCTCAAACAGTTCAGGTGATAAAAAAATATATAGTCTAGAGTAGATGATGAGATTCCTCGATTCCATGTTATTGCAGGCGTAACATCCCCCTCTATAGAACCATTAGCCACTTGCATATTCCATTCCACAAGAAAGGTCAAGCACTTCCTACTATTGGCCGTTACTGGTTTATTTCTGGGTGAACTACCTCCTATTTTATTAGGAACACGCTGTGAGTTTAAATCGACTGCAATTAGGACTTGAGACCCTGAGTTTGATATATTCTCTTGGGTTAAAACAGAGGCCAATGATTCCAGGAATTCTGTGAGTTTTACACAGCCGCAGTTCCAATATAGGTTGATGGCTGTTATTTTCTTTATTCCCTCATCTGTTGGTATCACAAGGTTTACTGCCAGAATTCCCTCTTGTTTACAGCAAATTAGTACCACCTCCTTGATTCGAGATGACTTGCATGCTATTAGAAGGCCACCTTTTGGTCTTCCCCTCCCCGTTACCATTGCTTCCTGATGGAAAATGTGGAAGCCATCTAATTGAGGGGCATTAACTAACCAGGTTTCTTGAAAAAAAAACAAATCATTGGAACCAAAAATGTCCCCTCTCGCTGTCAAATTCTTAAATGAGCTGGAACCCTGCGTATTCCAACTCAGGAATTTCCACCTCTCCCAACTAAAGAGAAACTAGACCCATGCCTAGCTTGTGAAACACTTGGGTTATGATCCCCGGTAACATAGATATGACTACCTTGTGTGACTCATTCTGGTCACCCTGCGTCTCCTTCACTGTCCCCTTAGATAGATTCCTCTTCTCCTTGACCCCCCCCCCCATCTTCTGCTGGGTCTACCCCACCCATTCCAATTGAGCAAAGTTTCATGGACCTCCAAGCCATGTTGTATGAGGAGGCTAGCAGCGGTATGGACGGATTTAGCTCCCAGCTTAGAGGTGAAACCAACTTCTGCCATATGAGCTCTTTGAAAGTCAGGGAACTGTACATATTCTATATCCTTTGTTGAGAAAAGATATGGATCTGGTATTTTCTTAAAGATGGATAAGATGACTCCATGATCCTGATTTTTGAATTATGTACGTGGCAAAATAACCAGAGTCTCGGTACTGCAAATGGCGACAAATCTTCCTGACCAGCGTCCTGAACCCTAGTTCTCAAGGAAGAATCTTCTACTTGGTGCCTTTATTATTTCATCGACTCCTATGTCGGTTCCTCCTTTATTGTCATTTCCTTTAGGAGCCGAAGAAATTTCCCTCACTAAGGCTTGCTTTGGGTTCCCAGTCTGGGGCGTTGCGGTCGGTTGTTCTGCACTTGCAAGTACCAATTCTGAAATCTTTTCTTTCTTATTTCCTCTGAGAAATATAGGTGCTACTATCAAGGTTACTTCATTCTTTGGTTTAGGTTGATCTTCCTGCCTCTTTCTTGGAAGAAATATGGGAACCAATTTTAGCAATCTATTCGGCCAGGTAGCTTCTTTTTGATCATTGGAGATCTCTCTTGATCCACTGTCTGTCTTTCCACCTTGCTTTGATGTTCCAGGACTAGAAAATCTCGGTTTGCCCTCAATCTGGGTACCTACAGTGGCCTTGATCATTTCAATATCCCAAAGTCCAGATTTCACAGTTGGTTTACTTTGAGTCTTTTTTGTTTTGAGCACTCTGATCTCAGACTCCTTGGGGCTATTTTGGGGCAACTCAGACTGACCCTCTCTAATATTTTTTTGTGTGGATTCATTTGGGGGCGAATTTAAACCATTGATGAAATTGTTTGCCCCAGAGTTCTTCAATTTTTTTGTCTTGGTATTCTTTGATTTCTTCTCTCGCTGGTTCACAGTGGACGGTGCAGTTGCAACTGCATTCTTTTGTTTCTTTTTTTTGCTTGTCTTCTCCCCCTTGATGTTTGATGGGCACTCTATTTCCAGGTACATTCCCCCTCATTCTCAATCTGAGCGTCAGGGGAGATTTTATCCAGTCTGGGAATACTTAGATCACGAGGGACTGCTTCCGCCACATGAGCTAGCCAACAGAATTCCTCAAGTACTGACTCTGAGAGCGGAGTATCGTCAAAGAGATTACTAGTAGCTTCATCATTCATTGGTGATACAGTTCCCAGCCCCTGTGACCTCTTCCCATCATTCAACTGTAAAAGGACAAGAATCAGTGAATGAATATCTTTTCCACCCACAATTAAATATTTCAGGGTGTTTTTGATTCCTGGTATTTCTGTATTTTGGCTATTGATCCCATCTGTTATAGTTGTTAATTTCTCAGCCCCACCAATGAAAAGTCACATTGCTCGATGTCTTTGGACATTTCCAGCAATATGCCCGAATGAGATTGCACCTCGCCTTTCGTTGTGTCAAAGACTCTCACCAAAGAATTGAGAACAAAATTCAGTGCAAGCAGTGGTTTCATTGGGACTCTCAGCATATGAATTATGAGATGGGGTTTGATCCGTGCCTTCACTTCCTCTTTGAATGGGCTCATTCAATTCATGTCTGAAATCTTCATTTGAATGTATGGGAAGCGGCAGTTTTACTTGACTATTTGGTGGAATGGGGTACAGATTCAGTCCCTGTGAAAAGTCAGAGCCAGGTGTCTCTATATTCAAATGTTTATTCACCACCTGATTTTTCGAACCCTGGTATGAATGTTCCAATTCCTCCACCTCAAAGTCACCCATGTTCCTGCATCTCTGCCTACAGAAGCACGGGCTGATTTTTTTTCCTAGATGTTCGTTGTAGTAAGAGTGCCGTTCTTCCCATTTCTTAATGTGGAATCCAGAGCTGTGGCCCTATCATTTGGTCCACCCCGTGGTCTTTGATCACTTGACGAATTATGAACTTGTGCACATGCCACCACTTCCTGCCCCGCGGGAACACTTGGTTGTAATTGGGAGGCTGACTTATCTTCCTGCACTTGAGATTGTGTTAAGAAGGGGCCCTCCCATTCCAGAGCCCTTAGGTCGTCTGATAATAACCCACTCCGTAGATTATATCTGGTTGTCATGATCAGTTCTGAAGACTCACAAGCCTTGAATAATTCTTTCTTGAGATAAAGGTAAAAGGCTTCTATCCAGCTCTCAGATTTTATGGTTGGCCAAATTATCTCAAGCTCAAAATCTAGTCTGGATCTTCTTGTGGAAAAACCGCAAGGTTCAAAGGCTTATGCCTGCAGTTACCTCGCAGTGATTTTAAGCAGTCAAACGTTTCTCTTTTTTTCCGTCGTACAAATGTCTTGATATCTTTAATGAGGATATTCTTAAACCTCCACTCCAAGGTTCAAAGGCTTATTGCCTGCAGTTACCTTGCAGGAGGATATTTCAATCGGAGCGTTTCTATTTTTATCTGTCGATAAGAGTTCAAATAACTACAGCTCCACCCACGCTTCTCCGTCTAATCATTAAAGTTAGATGTATTCAAAAGTTTCACCTTTGCCTGAGCAGCCAAAGATTTCCTCACCATAATCCATTAAGGGGTTGCAGACAGCGGACACTCGGGCACCTGACACACTATGCCACACATCACGCTGCGCTGGTGTTGGTGTAATGTAGCTTCTTTCTGGGTCCGCCTCCAGAAGGTCTGCCTCTCGCCCCTTCGTTGAGTAAGGCAATGTAACTTGAAATTGACATGAAGATTCAAAATACTGCAAGTTCGTGGGGAAGCACAGATGCAAAACTATCAGGCACCAGTAACACCTGACACACTACGCCACACACCGCGTTTATTTTATTTATTTTCCCCACAAGTGGATAATAGACGGGATGAGAACAGCTTGAGATCTCAGAGTGGCAGGTGTAAGAAGAGAGGAATTAGCCAAGAACAGTACAGATGTAGAACAAACTTAAAGATGGAGCAGTAGTGCATAAACATGTAGCCAGCATAAAGGCAATGCACACGGATCGAGGGAGGTTCGTAAAGGGTGCGGTAGCAAAGTTAATTACTTTGCTCAGTGGACTAAAGGTGCACAGAGGGAGTCCCTTGGAAATAGTCCGATGGTGGAGAGATGTCTTAGCAGAGTAATAGGTGATATAGGGGTAGATTTCACAGATGTTCAGAAGATGAAACCTGGCAACCACGGTGGTGGTGACAATGACCGATTACAGTTTTGTATTGTCAAAGAGAACCCTCAGTTTGCGGGCAATGGGGAGGTGATGTGGATGCCGGGAATGGGAGAGGCAAGCTGAAATTTTAGAAGCCGGGAGATGGATCAACTCCCTTTCAGAGATGAACATCAAGCAGCATTGCCCCATCTAGTATCCACTGGCAGCCGTGATTTCTGTGATGCAGGAAGGTCGCTCCAGGGTGAAAGAGGGGGAAGATGATGTCTTATTGGGACAGAAGGGATACAAGATCCAAAAGGGTAAAGCAAGCTGGCCAAGAGGAAAAGTCTAGAGTGAATAGGAGGGGAGCCAAGGCCAGAGCCTTGAGGGATCCAGACTGGTCAAAGGGTGGCAATGGAGGTGTCCGTGTTACAAGGATAAAAAAATGTGACCAGCTAGATGGCAAGCATGCTAGGCAAGAGCAGACCCTGGAAGAAAACAAGTGTCAAGAGGAGAGATAGGTTGTCAGCTGTATCGAAGGAAGCAGAGAGATCATGGAGGACAAAGATAAAGTATACGTGGGAATGATGAGCAGTACTGAGACATCTGGAGACACGGATGATCATGGTTTCCATGGAGCCCTGGCACTGGAGCCCTGAATGGAGAGGGCTGCTGAGTCCATGCATTTCCTGGTAGGTGGTGATGCCGTTTAACATGACTCCTAAATGGATTTTAGAAGAGTGAGGGAGAAGGAAAACAAGTCTTTAATTAGCAGGCTTTTAAAAAAAAAAAAGACTGGTATGATGGTGGCCACCATTTACCAAGCTGGGAAGAACCCAGAGGTTTTGAATAGAAATGAGAGGTTGGTGCATGTAATGAGTGACAGTTCCTGGATGTCTTTGGTGTGATGGGCTTTGCAGAAGCACAAGAAGGGTTGGCGTACTACAGAACAAATTACTTACCTTTCGGTAATTTTCTTTCTGATGGCTGTTACTCCTACGGATTCCTCATATTTGATTTCTATCTCCCAGCGCAACTGCTCTTCAGAAACTCTTCTGCTGCGAGGAGCCTCAAGCGTGACTCTGCGCTGACTCTGTCGAAACCTCAACGAACCCCATGCTAGAGCTGTGTTTTCCCCCTTGCAGCAGAAAGGTTTCCTAAGAGCAGCTGCCACTGGGAGATGGATATCAAACATGAGGAATCCGTAGGAGTAAGAGCCACCAGAAAGAACTTTACAGAGAGGTAAGTAATTTGTTCTTCTTTGCTGGAATTTGAGCCAATGACTTTTGAGCTTATGTTACCCATTAAACTTGTTTGGCCTTCACTAACAAAGGATCGTTCAGAGAGCGCAGATGATGACTTGATTGGAGGGTTGCCTATGCCCCTAGGTGTAATGAATCACGTGACACTAACCATAGGTGGCCATCAATTAAGGACTGAAGTATGAACAAAGGGTTCAATTGTTTCCGAGGGGGCAGGATATTCTTGCATCTAAAGGCCGAGTGAGAGTTTCCAGAATGTTCTTAAGTTTTAAATCTGTCAGCTGACTTGTGACAAAAAGGTGGGGTTGCGGCTCTGAGGGGCAGGTCAGGTTGTTGTGGTCCGTTTCAGATAGGTGTGGAGCGTCTGTGCTCTTGTCTTGCAAAACAACAATAAAGCTGTCTGTCATCTGACATTGATGCATGAGCCTGGTTTCTCAGACTGTCTTACTGCTCCCACTCACATTTGATCTTTCACCTTATTCCCTCTCCAACACTGGAACTCCCTACACTGAGATATGTTGGGTTTCTAGATTGCCTTAAAGAAGCACCTTTCACAGGAAGGATAACCCGAGAGGTCTGATTGCGGTTGCCCGCCACACTCTGATCCCCTATGCTGTCCCTTTACCTGCTCATAAATGTTATTAACATTTGAAGTATTACAGATGCTACAAGTCATCGATTTTTCTGCAATTATTAGAAGTCGCTGCCATCCCCTCTTGCTGTCCTATCACCTCACTACTGCACCTGGTCAGTGTATGTCATTGCATTTCACTTAGTTATGTAAGGCATCCAAACTTTGCATTGCCTTTCCTGTCATCTTTGCTTGGCACAGAGCTTTGTCTTGAAGCACTTCACACAATCCAAATAAAAATATTCTTGGCATAACTGCTCTACTTTGCACACCTGCCCAGGCTCCCGCTCCAACCGTTTCTGTTCTGGGTGTTCCTTTTTTTTCTTGCCACCTGCAAGCGCCCATGACTGTGTAGGGTTGAGAAGTAAATCAGTGTCCCCTCTTTGAAACCACAGTGTTCAGGTTCAGTTATTTAGTTTTGGCATATGGGTGGCACTTTAGCGCCACCTAATAGCCAAAACTATTTTATTTGAGTACATGTAGGAGAGAATTTGGATGTTAGGAAGGACACACAACCTGTTTGTGTTTGGTTTTGTATCCACCTATTGACTGCCCTTGAGCCAGGCTAATCCCTATGGCCATTACCACCCCTACCTGCCCCTTCCCGCCTAAAACACATTTCTCTGGGGTCGCCTTTGAGCTGCTCCATCATGCAGTAACATCATACCATATAGTGTCTATGTTAATTTTTAATCAGTTTGCTTAGATTTAATGGCATTATTGTGGCTGTAAATTATGTACCGAGGTGATAAGTGTCTTAATCAAATGTTCGTTAAGCCACTTGATTTATAAGCAAGATGCCATCACGTATGTTACTTGCACAGAAGTCCTGTTAAAAACAAGCTTTAGCATAGCCAAGAGTTTTGGCTTGTGTATAGGTATTACATAGGCATATGCCAGCCACTGGCATCATATGCCTATGGCATTTGCCCAATTTCCCACCTGTTTTCATCTTATGGTCAGGTAGTTCAAATATGGCAGTGCCTGGGAAAGGCCAATTGAGTGCCTGCACAAATGCCAACAATGCTGAGTTTGCGAATGCTCGCCTTTACGTTGGCAGTGCCTGTGTGCCTTCTTATGCACTTTTCAAAATTGTTGAAGCTTAGATTCTTGCATGGGGGACTAAAAATGTTCACACTGCCTTTTTGATTTATCCAAGAGCATAAAGGGAGGTTTTATTCCTCTTTTTAAAACTCTCATTTATTTATTTTTTAATACAGAAAGACGTGGAAAGCTTCGGGAGTGTTTTATACCTTTAGCTATGCCTATTATTCCAAAGGCACATTCCACCATTATTTTTCGTTTACAACCCTCCCCTTTTAGCTACATCATTTGTTTTCAAAATAAAATGCTGATAGTATTTTAACACACTCAGGTATGAACCTTGTCAGTGGATGTTCCCAAGTTTCCGACTTGCAGGTTTTACTGGTTGCTGCAACAGGTGCTTAACTCACTGTGTTGCACTCTTAGATGTAAGCACTACCCGCCGTGGCTGCCACACACAACAAGGTTCCATTGATAGGAATGCGGCTGGGGTGTCCAATCGCTTTACCAGTGGAACATCGCATTGCAGGACGGCTGGACGCAATATTCTGTGGCAGAAACACCCTCCCCAAACTATTACTTCCCCATTCCAGCACTGCAGTAGAAAGCAATGAAAGCAGACGTTCCACTCGGTGGACCGCCGCCCCCCCCCCCCACTCCCCTAGAATTGGTCCTGCTTTCACCCGACCTTAATTTCAACTACCACCATCATTCTCCAGGGACATCATTTCTCCAAAATGCCAGGGGTAGCGGAAATTGCATCACACGACCTTTGACCTCTGATGACATCACATGAAGTTATGTCATTTGACCCCACCCCCAAAGTGACATCATGGAAAGGGATGCAACACGACATTTCACCCCTTGACAAAACAGGAAGTGGCATCACATAGCATTGTTCCCCAAGTACACTGCGAAAGATATGATTGCGATATCACTATCACGTGATATACATTTCATACACAAATGGATCACCATATGTATCGTTAATATCACTGTGAATAGGCCCGTATTACCAAATTACTGTGAATGCAAGCAGACGCCCATGGCCAAATGATAATGATGTGTTATTATATAGCACTTACGCTTAATCACTTTATATAGAACAAATATACATACAATATCACCCAACCTGTGTTGGTACTCATTTATAGACCTCAGCAGGATGAAAGGCTGAGTTGAGGTGTTTAAGACGAGACTAAATCAGTGACTCGTCCCCTGAAGTGTGCCTGTAATAAACCTTTAATTAGTCTAGCAATTACTGTATAGAATTCCAGAAAGACAAATTATTTGTTATTCCTATTCTTTCTTAATTAGGGTCACTGCTCAAAGTGTTACACTTGTAAAACCCCCTGGTATTTTAACAGTCCCGAAGAAGAATTGCAGCCACTCCAGAAACTAAGAGCCACATGGTGCTGGCCCCAACCCAGGAGCTTACTTTTACCAGTAGCAGGGGAGACCTCGGGGGTTGAAGCTGCGACCCCTGGCGACCCCCAAATGACGCCCCTGGCATTCTCGCATAGTCCTATTGGGCAGGGATCAATTGATATTCAGAATGTGACTGGTCTCCAGCTTTACATTGCTTCCTCAGCACTATTGCTTAACTGCCTGCCCCACGAATTGTGTTGCTTGTTCAGCACATTAACCTATGTTTAGAAGCGGCTTTTGAAACATGCAAGTTAATCCCGACTTCCCCACGTGTGTACACCACTGCAAATTAATTTACGTTCCTGTGATTGCTTTCCCATTTCTGACAGCAATAAAAGAGGTGTTAAACACCATTTCCTGGCCCTATATGAACACCAGGACTGTACTTGCCCCATCACCTTCCACCCCCTCCTCCTCCTATCTACTTAAATGCTAAACACACATGAGCCCTCCCACAAAAGTCCTGTGTTTCAAATTGTGTGGAAAGTAATTTGCGCGTCTCCAATTCCTCAATCTCCCTCCCTCTACATCAGTGGCGTCCAAACCTTTTGTGCGAGGACCTCCCTGTTGGGGCCCCTCATTTGCCAGAATTGCTTATGTTTCCTGTTGAACACAGTTAACTTCCCTTCCGGCCCCACTGCCCACCATGGGAGTTGGGCTGACCTAGTTTAACTTCAAGCACGTTTCCCAGTCTCCAGCACGCACCCGTCAGGAGCGGCACAGTCTGCAATCTATTCAACCCTGGGTGAGCTCAGACATTCACTGCTTGAGTGAGGTGGGGGAAGGGCCAGCCTGACCATAGTCTGGGCCTTCGGGAAATAGTGGTTATGGTTTTCCATGTGATTTAGCTGAAAAGATTTGATGGAAGTCCAACTGAGAATCAGCACAGTCCAAGCCCTGGTTTTCCCCACGTGGACGGAGAAAGTGCCAACTTGCAGGACTCCCACATTCCACCTTGAGAGCTATCCAGCACTCTGCACCATGCCCCATCACCCACATCATCATGCAAGCAAACCGAGCACCACTCTACCTAAACGAGAAGCTCCCCATCTCCGGAGACCAATGCACCACCAGAAGCCCCAACATCACCCAGACTGAAAACAAAGAACTGCAAGAAGGAAAAAGAAAACGAAGAAACAGACCATGTATTGCTAAGCATCCTGTCTCAGGAAAATGTTACCAACGTGGGTAATACTGGTCCCCTCCATCCCACCCTTAAAGGAGGACCTGAACACTCTATGTTTCAAAGAGCATATTGCCATTCGCTGATCACACCCTCAACCCTACTTCTCCCCCTCCCCAGAGTATTCATGTCTTTCCATGCCTAGAGAATGAACTGTATAAAACCAACTTCTATGGCAAGACTGGAGGCGAGCATTATGCTTCAACTTCTTTTATAACTACTCCTCAGCAGTTTCAACAAACTATAACAAACTAACACACTTCTGAAAATGTCCAAAAGTGACTTTTCCGTCTTTGAACTACAACTCCCATAGTCTCTGTAGTCCATCACTACACCAGCTCAGCTATGACCACATCATGTCCCTGAGCTCCTCCTATTCTTTTACTGCTCTTCAAGCAGATAAGTACTATTTTTGTCACAGTTTCATGATATGATCCAGAATGTCATTTTGTAGGGGTATTTATGATTGAAATGCTTTGTAGGGCAGAAATAGCACTCCCAGCGTAGAGCAGGGCGGTTTGGGAGGTGTACATATTTTATATGTTAGACATATCCACGTAGGAAAACTATGCGTCATCATTGACAGGACGCAGCGAGTATCAGCCGCATGTTACGGTTAAGTAATTGCCATATAATTGTGTAAATTTGCACTTTCCGCAGCGGGCGTCCCTGTGCCGTATTACAGGCACATTTGGGGTTTAGCGCCGCCGCAGCATTAAACGACCACAGATTTCAGCGTATTGATGAGAAGCGCGAGTAGCAGAGAGTGCTCAGGCCCCCACCCTTGGAGAGGAGGTGCCAGAGCCTCTTTTCAGCTGCGTTCGCTGCATCTGCAACACGGCATGAGTGAGAGGACTCCGGCCCCCACCTTTATGGAAGCGGAACCGGAGCCTCTTCACGTCCAGGTCCACATTAGCGCCTGCGACACAAAGTGAGAGGATGCCGGGCCTGGCGGTGAATGCCCTTCTCATATCCAGAGCATATAAAGGGCTCAATTTGCATTGTTCGAATGCCGCGACACGGCATGTGTGAAAATAAGCAACGAGAAAGCGGATCACGCTGCGATTGGCAATATAATCACTCCTCTTACGCCCAAAGTGTATTTAGACACGGCAGACATGTGAAAAATTGCCTGACAGGCAGATCAAGAACATACAGCCTAAAGCAGGCAGTGAAGAAAGAAGAGTCTGGTGCAGCCACTAATATACCAAAAAAAACCTAAAAAAAGGAAAGAAGTATACAAGCATCAGACCAGCAGAGTGGGTATGCCAAGACACCTTCACAGGTACCAGGCACACGGCACCCCCCCGAGAATGTCGGAGATCGAATGGAGTGAGGAGGAGCAGTCTCTAGACCTCACTACCAGCTTTAAGGAGGTGCTGGGAAATTCGCTTGTCGATGCAGTGGCCTGGGGGTGCGACCTCTGCAAGAAAGACTGGAGACGCTGGAAGCAATGTTGAATCAGCCCAAAGTTTGCACCAAGGAGACTGTACGCATGCCCACGGAACCCTCAGTGTGAGGATCTAAGGAGAGTACTCGGGCCCAAAAGAGGAAATCCTCTTCTGATCTCCAGGGCGCAGCGGATGGGGCAAAAGAGAAGGCCCTGGAGGTTGCTGACGCCTTCGCAAACCTTAAAGAAGCCTACTTGCAGTGCCAGGCGATGCCAAGCCTCACGGCCCACACTCCAGGGGAGGACAATTATAGAGAAGATGACCCAGGCTCGGAAGAAGAGCCGGCAGAGGGAGACTTCTCCTCACAAGAGGGTGAATGGACTGTAGAAGAAGATTGGGCTAAGGCCAGTGGGGGAAAGAGAGCCTGCAAGCAGAAGCACCATGAAGAGGATCAGGAAGACATGTTTGACACGGATAGCATCACAAACCCAATATCCTTGGACTCGCAACCATCCCCCAGGGTTGCACAGTACATGACAATGAGGTTGAGGAAAGCCCTAGACAAGGAGGTTAGACAATGCTTACGCACGGAATGCCCTAGACCAGATCGTCCCGGAAAGGTGGTGGAGACCCCCGAGCTGGATCCTAAGATGCTGACATTTGTGTCCAAGACTACCAAGGACCCGCACAAGGGTATTGACAGATCTTGGAAGAGCTGCCAAGAGAAAGTGCTGCATTTAGCAGGCCCTCTCGCTAAGATTATGGACCTAGGGGAGAGAGCTAGAGATACGGGGGAAGAAGTGGACCGCGACGCCTTAGAAGGCTGGGCACAGAGAGCCATCTGCCTTCTGGGGAACGCTAATTGTGCTATTGCCTCGGAGAGAAGAAGGGATCTACTGCTGAAGATCGACCCGAAACTGAGCGATCTCGCCTCATAAGAAGCAGGCAAAGCAGTGCAAGGTCTCCTCTTCGGAGAAACCTTTGGGAAAGAGATGGGCCGATTTGTCGGCACTTACACATCATTGGAGAAAGCGCAAGACTCCATTCGTAAGATATTCCCGAACAGAGTTTTTGCCGGGACCGGCCGCTTCAAGGGTCGTGCAGCTGGTCGCAATCAAGGAGGGAAGACCCCCCAATCCCAGAGCGCAGTACTGGGAGAACAGACAGCAGGATGCCTTCTTCCCAGCCAGGGGATGTTTCCCCAGAGGACGCAGAGGGAGTGGCTCTGGCCGAGGCCAAGGTTTTACACCAGGTGAGAGCGATACCTTACCCTTCTGTAGGGGGTAGGACCAGTATGTTCTGGGCATATTGGTGCGCACTTTGCAGCGATGCCTGGATTTTGCAAACCGTAAGAGGTCTGCACCTAGAGTTCATAGAACCACCAGTGCAGTTGCGCTGGACTCACCAGCAGCACCTAGCATGCGCGGAGCAGAAGTGCCTAGACCACGAGCTGTCCCAGCTAGCACGGAAGGACACCATAGAGAAGTGTCCAAAGACCCCCAGTTTTGTAAGCAACATGTTTCTGGTGCATAGAAAAGAGAAGGTCAGGCCAGTGATAAATCTGAAAGAATTAAACGGATGGATCGTTTACCATCATTTCAAGATGGAAGGCATTCATCAGCTCAGAGACTCCCTGAGAGAGGGAGACTGGCTGACGAGACTCGACCTGAAAGACGCCACCTGACGATCCCAGTGCAGGAGAGCTACAGAACGTTTCTGGCTTTTCACTGGAGAAAGCAGTTCTGGCGATTCAAGACGATGCCCTTCTGGCTTGCGTCAGCGCCCAGGGCTTTCACGAAATTGATGAAGCCAGTAGCGGCAGCAATTTGAGAGAACGGTATAAGGTTGATCATATATCTAGATGACCTATTACTTCTGGTAGAGGACTGGGATACACTATTGTATCAGACAAGATGGGTACGAGACCTGCTAGAGTCCTTGGGGTTCCTAGTGAACAGGGAGAAATCAGACATCACGCCAGCACAGAGACTAGATTTCTTGGGATTTGTCCTCGACACCAAGAAAGCTACCCTGGAGCTTCCAGCCTGGAAGATATAGTATATCAAGAGGTTGTCTAGGGAAGCAGATGATTTCCTTCAGAGTTCTGGCAAGGATAGTGGGACTGCTAGCAGCTTCTATTCAGGCTATATTCCCAGGTGCCTTACATTATCGAGCGCTACAGAGATTGAATATAAAACATTTGCAGCAAGGCCTGAAGTATCATCAGCAAGTTCCGCTGTACCCAGAGTCCATCACAGAACTAGGTGGTTGCAGAATATGGACGTCTGGAATGGGCGTGACATTTTCGGAGACCGGCCAGACTTAATAATAGAATTAGATGCCAGTCGCCTAGGATGGGGAGCAAGATGCGGGAATCTGCAGACAGGGGGCAAGTGGAGCGAAGAGGAACTTCGTCTTCACATCAACTGCCTGGAGCTTCTGGCAGGATCGTTTGCCATCAAAGCTTTCATGAGAGACAAGGTGAAATCATGCATCATGCTGAAGAGGGAAAACATCTCAGCAGTCCGATACATAAATCACATAGGAGGAACGAAATCCAGAATGCTTGCCGAGCTGGCGAAGGACTTTTGGCATTTTTGTCTCCAATCAGGGACGTCAGTGACGGCAGAGTATCTGCCCGGAGCAGTGAATGTCATGGCCGACTGGAACTCGCAGTACCTTATGGACTCCAGCGACTGGAAGCTGGACCCGACAGTGTTTCAAAGGCTGGATTGGAGGTGGGGTCCAGTACACATAGACCTCTTTGCGTCTCGCCTCAGTACGCAGACAGCCGATTACTTCAGCTGGAGGGTGGACCGGCCTACTCTATGCTTTTTCTCCCTTCATGATGCTGAGCAGAGTTCTAGCGAAGTGTCGGAGGGAAAGATCAGAGTTGGTACTGGAAGCACCACTACGGAAGTCGCAAGTGTGGTTCCCGACCTTGATGGAGCTTGCAGTATACTTCCCGAGGGTACTCTCCGAAGGAGACCGACTGCTCACGGTCCCAGCTGGGTCGTGTCATCTTCTGAGAGTGAGAGGGACACTCCAGCTCATCGAGTGCAGGATATCAGGAGATGCTGGGCGCTGCCAGGCATTTTCGGTGCAAGCTGCAGAGCTTATCGCTGAATCCTGGGCCCCCTCCACTAGGAGGAGCAATGACGCGGCTTGGGCCAAGTGGACCAATTGGTGTAAAGGGAGAAGTCTTCATCCCCGTAGTGGCAATATTTAACTTTTTAGCGCAGTTGTTACAGA
Source organism: Ambystoma mexicanum (assembly GCF_040938575.1). Lineage (NCBI taxonomy): Eukaryota > Metazoa > Chordata > Amphibia > Caudata > Ambystomatidae > Ambystoma > Ambystoma mexicanum. The sequence continues at coordinate 628,521,889 of NC_090922.1, read as the reverse complement.
GCGGAAAGGATTTTCGTACCATAGAGGTGTACAGGTTGGCGATTTCTGCAGGGCATTTGCCGATTGAGGGAGTCCCGGCAGGGGAACACCCAGCAGTAGTAAGGCTCATCAGAGGGGCTAGGTTTAAGGTGCCACCAGAGCCTAGATATAATACTTTTATGGGACGTGACAACAGTATTACGCCTGTTAGAGAGCTGGTCAACAGATAGATACTCGTCTCTTAAGCAGTTGTCAGGCAAGCTGGCAATGCTGCTGTCTCGTATCCTGTAAGCGCGTTTCAGATGTCAGAGCGCTGGAGATAACTAGGAGGTCCTTCGGGCCAGAAGGTGTAACCTTCACAGTAGTAAAAAGGACTAAGACGGGAACCTCGACAGTTCATTATCCTTATTTTCCAAGTAACTCCAAGTGGTGTGTAGCGAGCTGCATTAAGGAATATGAAAGTAGGACAGCAGAGAACAGAGTAGCGGGTACTATGCAATTACTCATTGCCCGCAGGAAGCCGTTTCACGCGGTGACAGCTACCATTGCTAGATGGGTTAAAGAGGTGATGCAAGCAGTAGGTATTGACTTGTCTAGGTATGGAGCCCACTCTGGAAGGGGAGCCATGACTTCCAGGTCCTTTACAACAGGGGTATTGTTGCAAGAGATTATGCTAACAGCAGATTGGGCTAGTGATCGTACCTTTTAAAGAGTTTTACTTTAAGCCAACTGAAAATCTAGCCATTACTGTGTTGGGGAAGCTTTGAACAAGCCTTATGCTTGCCTCAAGTCTTGCCATAGAATGAAGATTACCCCTGCCAGCTTTGCAGGGAGTATTAATTCTGTTAAAGACCAGGAGGCGAGCATTAATTTCCCGCCCTAGCATGTATTGTTGATTATTATGTTGATGGAATGATAACAATGCATGGACGCCACCCTTAAGTTCTGCTTTGTTTCTCCCTTAGGAGAGGAGCAGAAGAATAATTGAGGAAGGAGGCTACTTGGCAAGGTTTGAGCAGACAGCTGGAGGATTATCGGCGCTCCAGTTTGAGTGGAAGAAGTCTTCCCCTGTTGGCATGACAGAGTTGTGGATTTGGTGTGACAGTTCAGAGCACGTAAAAGAGAGGAGCAGCTCAGGGACAGGATGTGGTCATAGCTGGGCTGGTGTAGTGATGGACTACAGAGACTATGGGAGTTGTAGTTTAAAGAAGGAAAAATCACCTTTGGACATTTTCAGAAGTTTGTTATAGTTTGTTGAAACTGCTGAGGAGTAGTAATACAATAAGTTGAAGCATAATGCTAGCCTCCTAGTCTTTAATAGAATGAATACTCCCTGCGCAGCTAGCAGGGGTAATCTTCGGGCTGCCTTAATCCAAGTCCAAATTGTGTCCCTTGACCACGATCCACTGGGACGGTTGTGAATATTCAGATTGGGGGGAGGGCATTTTCATCTCTGGAGAGGGTTTCATACGTCTGTCAGTGTCCCTGTTACAGCCAGACTGTTGTCTGCAAGCTTCAAAAGTGCTTTGGTATTCAGGGTCCATGGCCTCTTTCTCTTTGGTGCCAGAAGCATAGCTGTGGCTGCAGTCCCTTAGAGGGATCCAGGTTTTTAGGGGTTCCAGTCTTGGGAGTATTTTGATGAACGCCTTGTTCTGTTTTTGATTTTCAAGATTTTCACCGTTTTTGATTTTCACTATAGCAAGTGAGGATTGTTTTTGCAGGAACCCATGTTCTGCTAAACCCTCACATTACATATATGATCCGTTGCTACAAAGTAGGGTTGATGATTACACATTTGGTTTCACGCTGGCATTCATGCAGCGGTTACATGCATGCATCTGCTGTGCGCTCTCTACAGACACACCAGCTGCTGAAATGTGATTGGTCTACATTTCAGATGGATACAAAAGTATCATGCCACTTTCTGTGCACGTGCAGAAACCGTGACAATGTACGCCGCCTCTCTCTGGCGAGATTTAGTTCAGACACCCAGGGTTTCTAGAGCCTCCTGAGCTAGTGCAAGATAGTACTGGTGATGTATGGTATGGAGAGGTGGCCAGGTCACCACACCACCACTTCTTCTCCGCCTCCCCCCCCCCTTCTCTGCTCCCTGTGCAGGGGATAATTAAACAGAGCCCTTTATGGGCACACCTAGAAAGCCTGAACAGAAGGGAATCATTTTTAATGTGTTTTATTCAGCTTGCTACTTTGGCAAACATGTAGCTACTAAACAAACAAAGTAATCCTTTATATCGGTGTAGTTGCTGGTCCCGGATGTTGCGCCAGTACCACGGACAATGCGATATGAAACGAAATGTATCAAAAATAGGCCTTTTTTTCATATGGGTGCGCCTTCGTGACACGTGTATCGACTTCCTACGGTGTTTTTCAAAAGTGGGCACTTGAAAGAAATTATTCTCACAAAACAAAAATGTTATGTGGACTGTTAGCTGTATAATAGCGAAGCATTCATGTGCACGACATGCGCGAACATGCCAGGACCATATATAGATCAAATGGCGCAGTGGCTGTTAACACATAACGTTGCATCAAACACAATTATAAACCATACATAGCAGAAGTAGTACATAGAAATGTTGGCACGGTTGCAAATAAAATAGGAGAGAAATAGACGAAAAGTGAACATGAGTAATTGCTTAAGTTTATCAGTTCATTCAAAGTGCACTATGTGTCGTGCATTGTAATTGGTTATTTATAACGCGCGTAATACCCAGAGGTTTCTAAGCGTGGACCCGGGGATCGAGCCTGTCTTGCTACCAAGGCGAGCGCGTTGCCCCTGAACTATCCTCCCGAGACAACTGCACCCCTCAATAACATGCGTGCTCCATTTGTGAATACCAGTGAGTAGGCCGGAGTAAGTATATTGGACAGGGTAGCATGGCATGTGGCAGGTAAGAAAAAAAGGCGCGGGGGTATTAAAGACTCACCCAGGGTAGACTGACAGCTCTGGTAGAGTGTGTCGCAATTTGATAGGGTTGGATCCCTGGAGACGTGTAGATTGAGAACATTACTCAAGGCAATTTACAGTGGAAAGAACATTTTTCGTTTTTTAAAAAGTGCTCAAAACACTAATGCGTTGTACTGATTGTTGTATAAATAAATAAAAAGCTCGAGCTGGATCGCTGCGTGTCAGACTGATGCAGCGAGTGGTTTAGGTTAATATCTACGGATATTATCAATGTTAGATGAAGCAACACTCACCCTGTGTCCTGAGGACACCCCGTTTCACTTGAGACTCTCCGCTCGATGGCGTTCCGCGTCCGCCATCTAGTTTGCTTTTAATGCATCCCGTGTACTGATACTCCTCCATGGTGACCTCCACGGCCCTCGAAACCACATTTATATAAGATTAGTATCGGGTGCAGCTGAGGCCAAAGTGATGGCTCCAAAGTAAGAGGGGTACATTAAGTGAAATACCGTAAAGTACTGGCAAAACCTTAACGACCGAACCGCGTAATAATTACAATCTCGAGCTAAGTTACTTGTAAACCGGCCGGGGCCCAACTACTGATCAGCTCATGCACTCAAGTTACATAAAAGCGAATCGCCATGTTACATGTGAGTTATAATGGGACAGTGCTAAACGCTCCAGCCTCAGCACCGACGAGTGTCACCACATCTGTTACGACTAGCAGGGTACCTGCTCGTGACCAATCCCGCACACCTAGGGGCTCAGGCCTGGACCAGATGACGGCCGAGTTTCCTCGGTGCAGACAGGCCTTGGCGCCGGTTCCGTCATCAATCGGCGTCGACCACGAGCCCCCGCGGGGATACGGTTCCCTTGGGTTTGAACTGTTGGTTTCTAGGGAAGTGAGAGATTTCTGGCAGGAGTTCTACGAGGAAGGTGAGAATGTACTGGGACTGCAGGTCGCAATGGCTTTGATACCTCCCCAGAGATGGCCGTTCTGCCAGCTCCCACCCCAGGGAAGCCTGAAGCCGCTTTTCAGCTATCAATGGCTAAGTTGACCAGTACTCTGGCGCTTCCAGCTTTGTCCAGATCCAAGGTTCAGTATGAACTGCGATTTCTTGGATGATGCCCCTGGAAGGAGCCAATCCTTCCCTTCAATGTGGGAGTGGAGGCCCCCCGTGGTGGAAGTGTGGGAATAACCTGCCTCTGCTCCGGCAGTGCACAGGGAACTGGCGAGCTTTCCACCCCACCTGACCAACTGTTCCTCTCTTCTCATGCCTCACCAGAGAGTTTGTTGGTTCAGGCCGTGGCGGCTAGCCTGAACACCTCCACCTTCCTTTCCACCGGACAGGGAAATGAAGAGGCTTGTTGCATGGGGCAAGAAGGTGTTTGTGTCAGCCAAACTTGGCCTGCATGCTGTGAATGCCTCTTGCACCATGGCATAGTTCTCATTCAGCCTTTGGGTGGCTGTGGCCAATGCGGCTGAGCACGAACTTGAAGGAGCGATGAGGGACAGCTTTCTGTCCATAGTTATTGGTGGCAAGGAGGCTGCCTTCCAGATGTTGCCATCAGGACTGGTTGCTGCAGATTGTGTGGGCAGGTCAATGGCCATAAGCACTGTGATCAGACACCCTTCTTGGCTCAGGACGTCCGTATTTGTAGGCGATGTTCAGGTCAAGTTGTTGGTCATGCCTTTTGATGGCCAAAATCAGTTTGGAACTAAGGCTGATGATGCACTCCAGAAGGTCCAGTCATCAATGGCAATGGCTAAGTCTTTGGGGCTTGCCGTACAACAGCCCTTTGCACAGTTGTCTTGGGGTAGGAGTTTTCGTCCCTCCTCCGCCTATGCCCCAGTGACCATGGTCAGTCTGTCCCGGGTACAATGCAGGACAGGAGCTTCCCGAGATGTAGCGGTGTCCAGAGGGGTGATGCAGCAGCTGTCCCCGCTGCACACCAGTTTGCAAAACCTCATTGACGGGATATGCAACTCAACAGCGGTGGGGCTGAGGCTTTCCCTGTTCAGCCCGAAATGGTTGAGGACCATGTCCTACACTTGTGCCTTACAGGGCTATTGACTCCCGTTCCTGCAGCACCCTCTGGAACACAGCCCTCAGGCCACCCCCTTGTCTATGGACCCCATCCAGGTGGACATGTGTCACCTTCTGTCAAGGCATGCAATCGAGCTGGTACCGCGCACGGAACAAGGGAGAGGGTGGTACTCCACCTATGTTCTGGTGCGAAAGGAGGAGGGAGGCTTTCGTCCCATTCTGGATCTGTTGCTGCCGCTGATCATGTTCCAGCACAAGGACACATTGAAGATGGTTGCACTGGCTCAGATCCTGCAAGCCCTCTATCTGCAGGACTGGTTGGTATCACTGGACCTTCAGGATGCCTACTACCATCTGCCGATTCATGGAAAGCACAGGTAGTACCTGAGGTTCCTGTTGAGCCCGCATCACTACCAGTTCAAAGTACTGTGTTTTCGGCCTTTCTTCACTCTCATGGTTTTCACCAAGCTTCTAGCATTGGTGGCGGCTCAGCTCAGGAGGAAGGGTATTCTTGTCTTGCCCTACCTGGATGACTGGCTCATTCGAGCTCGCTCCCCTGATCTAGTGTGGGTGCATTAACTCCAAACATGCATTCTATTGAACAGTCATGGCCTTTCCCTGAACTTCATAAATTCTAAGGTCTGATTGTCCCTGTCTCTCTGATTCATCGGAAAGGCCTTGCACACTTACCAGGGCAGGGCAGGGCATTCTAGTGGTTCCTTTGGCAAGGTTGTGCATGAGATTGCTTCAGTGGCTTCTGTGAGGGTTCAGAAATGCGAGGCGGATAACTTGGTAAAGGTTTTTCATAAGTAGCCATTTGATTAACCTTAAAGGGTGTGGCACTCGCCTCACTAGCCGTAACCTAAAGAGGTTTTCCCAGCCTATAAAATAACCAAAGGAAGCCCTCTAAAAAGGAATCTGTCCCTCACCCTTATACATACATCAAACTCAAAGGTAATCAATGGCAATTCAAATGTAACAGAAATAAGTTATATTCAACCTAAACCTAATAACTGTGTATCCTTGCAAGCTGGGTTGGATCCCCTTCCCCAGATTCAAAGCAGGAATTTCAATCAAACATTCAAAAAGAAAGTTTATTTTTGTAACCAACTTTTGATCATATAGTTCTTCTCACTGCAAAGGTCTTTCACTTGGATTTCAACCAAAAGTTTGAATATGCAAGTCTTTCTCTCTCCACTTGTAGAAAAGAGCTCAACACAACTTCTACTTAAGAAACAAAATACTTTCACAATTCTTCTGTATCAAAAATAACATTTTGTCAGGATAATTCCACAATTATTGCTGTTTCTTCTTCTTCTTCACAACTTTTAACCACAATGCAGTACTTCAATAGTTTCTTCCTAGTCCACTAACCTGACAGGACTACCACTAAAAGGTCCCTTTCCTGGTATACTCGCCCGCCAGGACAAAAGCTCCAAAAACTATTACAAGTACGCTGTGGTGAGGTTTACTTCAAACCTTTTGAAAATTCTTCACCTTCTGACAATATCAAAATTCACAATGTCTGAGAAACCATTTGACACGTTGGTGCTATTTGTTCCACTGTTGTATTTTCCCCAGGCAATGCAGATTATTCTTCTCTCCTCCTTGATGCTTTCTATCGGAACGGTTTCTCTCCTGTTTTCCCACTTTTATATGAAACAACTACTGATAATGTTTCTGTATTACACTTGCCCCTTTTTAGCTTAGGCAATGCTTGTTGATGTCTTCCTCAACTATTGCCTCTTCTATACTATGACAATAATGGTAACAATTAGCTGAATTCAGTATTGCCCTCGCTTGGGTTGGGCAATGTGCATTTCTATTTTAGTTCAATATTACTCTTTCTCTGCTTTAACAATATTCATGGCTTGGATAATAGGAATTGTAACCTTTCCTTTCTTGTGCTTTGTCACCATTGTTATAATGCAAATATGCTTCTCTTTCATTAGTTTGATATTCAAAGTAAGGAGAATTAGCAAGTGGTCAGCTACGGACCGTTCTGGGGTAACCTAGCAGCAGTAAACTCACCGGATTCCTTATACATGTCGGCTCGATCCGCTGCTTCCTCCAACTCTGCTTCTACTGCTGCTTTCTGCAAAACCGACTACTTCGGCCATGTCCACCGGCTCGTGCCAATTGGGAAAGGAGCTCTTCTTGCTCCTAAAGTGCCCCAATGCTCGCCTGCCATCGTATCAAGATGCACAATCAGGAGTGTCTCTCATGGGGAAAGCCTTCCAAAACAGCGCTGCTCGCTGCACGAACTCTGCACTTTCAATCTGCAAACATGAAAACCCTCTCAGGACTGGCATCTGTTTCAGTTACAGCGGTGGCTCCAGCGTCCTCTGTTTTCACCTCATGCTGCTGCAACTGCGGCCTGCAACAACTTCTTCCTCTTCACCTTCTGGTTCTAATGGCCTGCACCTGAGGAGACTGTATATATTCAAAAGCCCAGCTCAGGTGTGGGCAGTGCTCCAGATAAGATTTTGAGGTGGGTGTATTTTACTCTCTATTTGTAAACTTTGAGAGTAAATGTGATTTTAGTGAGTAAAAAGGACTTTTCTCCTTTGCAAGAGAGTAAAATGTATGCAACATCCAGCCGATGTGTGAAAACACTGTATGGAAATCATTACTATGCAGCAGCTTTCTGAATTGTGACAGAAAACACCTTTCATTATTTGTGGCCATTTGATCTCTCATATATATATTTAAATGTTGAAATCACAAAACCCTAGCCAATTAAATAGTAAAGCATACATGAATTTGTATTGTGTGTTTTTGGATTCGATAGCAGAATTGTCTTTTGATGTTTAATGAAAGTCCTCATTTCCTGGAGCTCTTACTACCTAATGGTATGCCAATGTTATGATACAACAGTGCAGAGAGGCAAGGACTCCATGCTAAATTCTATATGTAATCTAGTGGTCAAATGGTTATTTATAAAGCTCTTTTGGCAAAGTGCTGTATAGAACATATTTATCACAATTACCACCAAACCAAAGTCGGTACTCCTTTATCGACCTCGAAAGGATGAAAGGCTGAGTTGGACTGGCCGGGATTCAAACCCGCAACCCACAGATCACGCAGAGATTGCAGTAACGAGTGCTCAACCGGCTGAGCTATCTTATTGGCTAACATCCTTCAGAGGTTGGTTAATTGGATATCGACTGAGGTATAAGGATCGCAGTACCTAGATGTAAGACACACCATTTATAAAGCGCTACATAAAGTTAAATACCTATCTGGATTATCACAGGGACAGGTTTTGCTGAGTTTCTATTTCAATTACCAATGTAACTTTCATTTGTTTGTTTTTGAACACCGCTTGCACTTTCTTGAGAGTCAGGTTTTGGATGTTTTATTTTTAGTCTTGAAGATTTGAGAGGCTAGACCACCTGTGATCAGTGTAATGACAATTACTCACACTTGAGCAAAGACTCTGCTGCCACTGACCATTTATAGTAATGTACCCCATTAACTGCAAGGTTGAATGGATGTAAACTAGACTGTGCATAGTCATCATTTTACGCACTGTTTTTATATTTAGACTGTAAATTAAATTAGAAGTGTTAAAATTATCTGCCTCTGCATGATTATGCACACAGCACCGGAACTCCGAAAAATACAATTGTGTAATACTGGTTTGCTTTCACTGGAAAAAAAGCATAACTTGTTAAAAAAAAATAATAATAATAATTCTCAGTTGCAACTTTGTTTTCCATTTTACTAATTATACAATCCTAAAATTCTAGGAAAACATGCACAGTGATTCTGAAGCTGAATGGAAAGAAACCATTCCTTTCATAAGTGTGCAGTTTATTTTTTTGAAAGGCTTCAGAGAAATACATTCTGTTTCAGAGGTGGCTTGCAATTACATCCATATAGATAAAAATCACAAGAAGCCCTCTGGTTTCCGTCAAGTAACCTGACCTTTGCACTGTCCTCTGCTCTAAACCTGTGTGTAAATGTACCCAGAAAAATAATAAAGCTGGCGTATTTACAAGATTTTCATGCGTAAAAAGGCCTAGTACTCGCCTTATCTGGAGCCCTGGGTGTGGGTCATTAGAACCACTTCACTGCGTTTTGCAGTTTTGGATCTCTGAGTCCCTCTTCCTCATCCCAGTACTTAGGGCATTGTGGGAATTGAAGTCCCCAATGATCTGATTACCATTTGTTTTCACATGTTTCAATTCTACAATAGGCTATTAAGATTGTAGGGTCTCTAAGGAAGTTATTAAAGGGTTTCTCCCAGTTTTCCTGACACGTTTCCCCTCTCATGTGATCCTCCCGCAGAACACTACCCCCATGGTCAGGATGAGGAAGCGTCTGTCTTTTCATGACCACATGAGCAGGATCCCAGTCCAGGGTTTCTGGGATAATCACATTTGATTCATCACACTTCTCCATTGCCAATGGTTGCAGTTTCAAGGCCAAATGTCGGACCTTTTACAGGTCTCGGACCAGGTGGCTCAGGATCTTGAGTGGTCGGCCATAATGGACTGTCATGAGCACTGTTTCCAAGGAGTCAGGACAAGCCCAACATCCCCGGAAGCAGGCTCACAACCCCCGCCCCTGGTCCCAACCGACCCCTATCGGGGCCCTCTGGACCATGTCCTGGCACCGTTGGCGCCAGGCTCATAAGAATCACTGGTCCCGGCGCCAGAGGGGCCGGGCTCATACTTTGGGTAAAGGTGCTTGGGTGGACTTACCTGTAGCAGACCATGCTGCATACTCACCTTCACAAGTCCTGGCAAAATGAAGCTCCAGCCTTCTGCTGGGTGGGACTATTTTTCCAATATGGAACTACTTTCTTACCTGGGTGGGGCTGGCATCACTCCTTGACTCTGGAACACAGGAACTCTTTTTCTCTTGGGCGAGGCTGAGGAGGAAGACACCTAATCACCTCAACACTATTTAAACCACACCCGATTGGAAGAATGTGCTTCGCGTTATTCTGCATCCGCAGCAGGACGCTCACCGAGTCAGCTCCAGTCTTCTAGTGATATCTTCTGCTCCAGCCTGTGAAAACAAGTCAGATCTTCACTTACCATCCAGGGATCCAGTCTCCGGCCGCACCTGTCAGCAAAGGAACATCAGGTTAGCAAAAGGCAAGGTTTTAGCAGCCGCGCTTACTTACCTGAATCCACGGCATCTCCCGAATCCCGCGGCCTCTACCTGCAAGACAAAGAACTCCGGTTAGTTCAGAAAAAGGGGAAATTGGACACAATTATATTTTCACTTACCGGAGCTGTGCGCTCCTCGCCATCACCTCTTCTGCTGCATCTCCGCACCTGCAAATCAAGAAAAAGACATTAAGAGGTGCGAATAAACCTGTCAGCAAGCATATTACTTACGTGCTTCTCCACGTGCACGGACCTTCATACTTACGTGCATCCGTATGCTCAGCATATAGCATTTCGGCACCTAAGAAACAAAGGCAAAGACTTCATTAAAAGGTGCTCTCGAACTTTACAAACCGACCAGCATCCGCTCGTGCAGAAAACGACGGCATCGCTTCTTCAGCAGCTTTAAACCCTCTGAGGCTACAAGAGACTTAAAGCAATCCCAGTGAAGTAACTGGAACCCAGCGCCCCTGCATCAGTCGCAGGATGGAGAGCCCAGCATTTACATATCTAAGGTGAGGGCTCATTCAGACTTTGGGCGGCCTCAGGGAAAAAACGAATAAGGAGGAGAAGCCCAACCAACAACCAGCCATTAATCCCTTTTTCTTCCGCCTGCAGACACCTTACTCTACAAGTCAGACATTCCATAAGAGGAGGTCCGGTCCAGAGAACCATCCGAGTCCTGCGCTTCTCAATTGAAGACACGGTAACTGTCCAGCCAGGATCTGTGCCTCCGTGGGAACCAGGTGAGCGTTACAGAACGCAAAGCCATCCAATAACTTCCTACCCAGGCGCAATGGAAACCTCAGACACTGACCAACTAGCCCAGCTATTAGGGGAATTAAGAGCAGAGGTACATGCAGCCCGCCAGGAAACGAATGCCCTGAGGAGAGAATTGATTGTATCAAAAGAACAAACTGATGATCTTGCCAGACAGTTGTTACAATCACAAGCGGGGCAAACCCCTTTGCCTACAGGAGGGAGCTACATTCCTGCAGCCTCGGCCAGTCCGGTACAAATCAATCTACCCGGAAACGTGCCTTTGGCTCCGCCCAAACGTTTCTCCGGTGATCCTAAAAGGTTTGCGGTTTTCATCAACCAGTGCCGATTGCACTTTCTGTGTAGACCAGCTGCTTTTCCGACGGACCAGACTAAGGTAGCCTTTGTGCTTTCGTATCTTAGTGGCAGTGCTGCTGATTGGTCGGTCCCTCTAGTAGCACAGGATGATCCGATTCTTCACGATTTCCAAGCCTTCCAGACCAGCATGGAAAGACTGTTTGCAAGACATTCCCAGGGCCAGGCCTTGGATAACGAACTCCTTTCCCTACGGCAAGGCAATCAGGATCTCCTGCCTTATATTGCGTCATTTAATAGGCTAGTAGTTGAAACCAGATGGCCCGAGGACAAGAGGATCACGCTGTTCCACAGAGGTCTGCGGGGAGAACTCAAAGATGTTCTAGCCCAGGTAGTGAATCCTCCTCAGGATTGCTCTGAATACATCGATTTAGTGGTCCAATTGGATCACAGATTGCAAAACAGGAAGGCAGACCGCTCCAGGTTCGAAACTCGAGTGTTCTCCAAACCACAGATTTCCACCAAGGGAGCTGAAGCCGTAGAACCTATGCAAATAGGGGTCATGAAGGGCCCTTTAACCCAGAAAGAACGCGACAGGAGAAGACAGTTGCAGTTATGCCTCTATTGTGGAAATTCAGGACATTTCCTTCGAGAATGCCCAGTGAAACCTACAAAGAAGACAGTGGGAGCTTCTGATAAAAATACCGAAAGGCCCGAGCCGGGAAACGACCTCGCCCGACAAGTGTAGAGGTCCGCTTGCCGAGCGTTAAAACCAGTTCTTTGACCTCGCATTTCATAGTCTCAATGGTCCTCATGAATCCAGAGCAACCGGATCGTTTGCATGCTATTAAAGCATACATTGATAGCGGAGCAATCGGTAATTATGTAGACCACGAAATGGCTTCCAGGATGAACCTACCCCTCTGTCCTAAGGCAATTAAAGACGTTATTACCACAGTGGATGGTACGGAAATAGCTTCTGGACCAGTGACCCATACCACCGCGGAAGTGACGTTATTAAGTCAAGATGGACATTGTGAGGTGATCATGTTCGATGTGATCAAGGCTCCTCAATTCCAAGTAATATTGGGGATTCCCTGGTTGGAAAAACACAATCCTCAAATTGATTGGCGAGTAAAGACAATACGGTTTCCAGATTGTGCCCCCACTTGTTATCCTCGACCCAGTATTGGACTAGCAGCGACAACGCCCGGAAGTCCGCAACTGCCTATGGAGTATCAGGAATTCCAAGACATCTTTCAGAAGGAGCAGGCCAATACTCTACCTCCCCACAGGTCGTACGACTGTCAGATAGACCTGATACCCGGATCCACTCCCCCCTGTAGTAGAATTTATGCCCTTACCGAGCCTGAGAATCTTCATTTGCGACAGTATCTGGACCAGTACCTAGCCAACGGATTCATCCGTCCTTCAAAGTCTCCAGTATCCTCAGCTCTGTTCTTCGTGCCGAAAAAAGAAGGTGACCTTAGGACCTGTATAGATTATCGTGCCCTGAACCAAATCACGGTAAAGAATAGGTATCCCTTACCTCTAATTCCGGAACTCCTTGACCAAGTTAAAAGCGCCTGTATATACACAAAGCTAGATCTTCGGGGAGCGTACCACTTGGTACGGATCAAAGAAGGCGACGAATGGAAGACGGCCTTTCGCACCAAGTATGGACTATTTGAATACCAAGTGATGCCCTTTGGTCTTTGCAATGCTCCGGCCGCCTTCCAGTACTTCATGAATGACGTTCTTAGAGAACTTATAGACGTTTGTGTAGTCGTCTACATTGATGCCATCCTTGTGTACTCATCTTCTGAAGCAGATCATCAGAAACACGTCAGAGCTGTTCTTGAAAGGCTTCGCCAACATAAACTTTTTGCCAAGCTTGAAAAGTGTGTTTTTCATGTCACTGAAGTCAAATTTTTAGGTTTCATTTTGACACCCAACGGGGTCCACATGGACTCGAGGAAAGTTGACGCTATCATCAAGTGGCCATCACCAACTTCCGTGAAGGGAGTCCAAAGCATGTTAGGTTTCGCCAACTTTTACCGCAGGTTTATCCCGGAATTTTCACAAATCGTTCAGCCCATTACGGCTCTTTTAAAAAAGAATGAACGTTTCGAGTGGACAGCAGAGGCAGAACAGGCCTTTCAGGAGTTAAAAGCCAAATTTATCTCAGCTCCTATATTAAAACACCCGCGCCCGGACCTTCCTTATATCGTTGAGACCGACGCCTCCAGCTTGGCAATGGGGGCAGTTTTATCACAGAGGGATCCAGAAACTAACCAATTACACCCTGTGGCATTCTGGTCCCGCAAGTTCTCGGCGCCCGAAATCAACTACACCATCACTGATAAGGAACTTATAGCTATTAAGTCCGCCTTCAAGGCCTGGCGGCACTACCTCCTTGGAGCCAAACACACAGTCACAGTAATCACCGATCATCGCAACTTACAGTATTTGAAGACCGCTTAAGCTCAATCCTCCAGACAACTTCGCTGGGCTCTGTTTTTTGCCGAATTTGACTTTGTAATCACTTATCGTCCAGGCAACAAGAATGGCAAAGCAGATGCCATTTCCCGGATTGGAATGGAGGAACACATGGTCAATCCTGAACCCGTACCTATAATTCCCGAACAAAGAATCCTGGGCCTGGTCTCCTCGCAATCCATCGAAGACATCGAAGCAAAGGCCAAACAACTTGTGACTCCTTCAGATCTACAGAATTGGCAACAGAAAGGAAAGGACTTCACCGTGACTAGGGATTTGCTTTATTTTCAAGGACGACTATACATACCTGGTACTGATTTACCAAGACAGGTAATCTCTTGCTACCATGATTCTTTAATGGAGGGACATCCTGGCATTGCCAAAACCTCAGAGAAGATCAAGAGACACTTCTGGTGGCCGTCATGGAGAAAGGACATCAAGGACTTTGTAATGTCTTGTGGGGTGTGCGCCCAAAACAAAAGTCAGAAAGAAAAACCAGCAGGCCTCTTACACCCACTAGACATCCCGCCACACTCCTGGCATACCCTTTCCAGGGACTTCATTACTGATTTACCCACATGCTCCGGATACAACACCATTTTAGTAATCGTGGATTTGTTTTCTAAAATGGCCCACTTCATCCCACTGAAGGGCTTACCCTCAGCTTCAGTCCTGGCCCGAGAATTCCTCGAAAACATTGTTCGGTTACATGGTTTCCCTTCAATTTTGATCTCAGATAGGGGAAGCCAGTTTATCTCGCACTTTTGGTGAAATTGCTGTCGTCTAGCTCAAATTGATGTGAGACTTTCAACCAGCCATCACCCACAGACCGACGGGCAAACCGAGAGGACAAATCAAACTCTGGAACAATATTTACGGTGCATGCTGCAACAGTCGGAAAGTAATTGGAAAGACATCCTTTGGATCGCCGAATATGCCTACAACTATTCGATCCATTCAGGAACCGGAAAAAGTCCCTTTTACCTCTTATACGGGATTCACCCTCGAACCTCCAATCTTGATCCACCTCAGGATCTCAGAACACCTGCCGTAGATCATCTACACACTGCTATCACTCAAGCTTTCAAGGAAGCCACGACCCATCTTCAACTAGTCAAAGAACAGTATAAAAAGGGAGCAGACCGACATCGAAGGGAGGCCCCCCAATACCGGGTTGGAGACCTAGTTTGGTTATCCACTAAACATTTAACTCTTAAAGGACCTCGCACCTTCAATCCAAAATATCTGGGACCATATCCTGTCACCGCCATAATAAATCCAGTGGCTGTCAAGTTGGGCTTGCCGTCCCACATGAAAATACATCCAGTTTTCCACGTATCTCTACAAAAACCAATGCAGCCTGGAACCCGATTGACTAAAGCTCCAGAACCTATTCAAGTTAATGTAGAATTCGAATTTGAGGTCAAAAACATCCTGGACTCCAAGATCATCAAGTCCAAGCTATACTATCTGATTGACTGGAAGGGCTACGGGCCCCAAGAACGATCATGGGAACCCTCTGAATACGTCCACGCACCTCGCCTAATCAAAAGATTCCACCGAACTTTTCCCGACAAACCAAAACCCCCGGGGGAGACAATTTTGGGAGGGGCCTTGAGGGGGGGTGCTGTCATGAGCACTGTCTCCAAGGAGTCAGGACAAGCCCAACATCCCCGGAAGCAGGCTCACAACCCCCGCCCCTGGTCCCAACCGACCCCTATCGGGGCCCTCTGGACCATGTCCTGGCGCCGTTGGCGCCTAGCTCATAAGAATCACTGGTCCCGGCGCCAGAGGGGCCGGGCTCATACTTTGGGTAAAGGTGCTTGCGTGGACTTACCTGTAGCAGACCATGCTGCATACTCACCTTCACAAGTCCTGGCAAAATGAAGCTCCAGCCTTCTGCTGGGTGGGACTATTTTTCCAATCTGGAACTACTTTCTTACCTGGGTGGGGCTGGCATCACTCCTTGACTCTGGAACACAGGAACTCTTTTTCTCTTGGGCGAGGCTGAGGAGGAAGACACCTAATCACCTCAACACTATTTAAACCACACCCGATTGGAAGAATGTGCTTCGCGTTATTCTGCATCCGCAGCAGGACGCTCACCGAGTCAGCTCCAGTCTTCTAGTGATATCTTCTGCTCCAGCCTGTGAAAACAAGTCAGATCTTCACTTACCATCCAGGGATCCAGTCTCCGGCCGCACCTGTCAGCAAAAGAACATCAGGTTAGCAAAAGGCAACGTTTTAGCAGCCGCGCTTACTTACCTGAATCCACGGCATCTCCCGAATCCCGCGGCCTCTACCTGCAAGACAAAGAACTCCGGTTAGTTCAAAAAAAGGGGAAATTGGACACAATTATATTTTCACTTACCGGAGCTGCGCGCTCCTCGCCATCTCCTCTTCTGCTGCATCTCCGCACCTGCAAATCAAGAAAAAGACATTAAGAGGTGCGAATAAACCTGTCAGCAAGCATATTACTTACGTGCTCCTCCACGTGCACGGACCTTCATACTTACGTGCATCCGTATGCTCAGCATATAGCATTTCGGCACCTAAGAAACAAAGGCAAAGACTTCATTAAAAGGTGCTCTCGAACTTTACAAACCGACCAGCATCCGCTCGTGCAGAAAACGACGGCATCGCTTCTTCAGCAGCTTTAAACCCTCTGAGGCTACAAGAGACTTAAAGCAATCCCAGTGAAGTAACTGGAACCCAGCGCCCCTGCATCAGTCGCAGGATGGAGAGCCCAGCATTTACATATCTAAGGTGAGAGCTCATTCAGACTTTGGGCGGCCTCAGGGAAAAAACGAATAAGGAGGAGAAGCCCAACCAACAACCAGCCATTAATCCCTTTTTCTTCCGCCTGCAGACACCTTACTCTACAAGTCGGACATTCCATAAGAGGAGGTCCGGTCCAGAGAACCATCCGAGTCCTGCGCTTCTCAATTGAAGACACGGTAACTGTCCAGCCAGGATCTGCGCCTCCGTGGGAACCAGGTGAGCGTTACATGGACAACTTGCTGATGGGGTTGCGTTCATTAACCTTGGCCCCAGGTGATAGTGGTCATGGACGCATCTCTGACTGGTTCGGATGCTCACCTTTCAGATCTAACTGTGAGGGAATTGTGATCTCCCACAGAGTCTAAGGAACACATCAACCTGCTGGAGCTGAGGGCAATCAGGTTAGCCCTGGTTGCTTTCCTCCCTTCTGTGAAATGCGAGACTGTGCTGGTCCATGGATGTCATTTCACCAAAATGCCTGGGGTAGCAGAAGCGACATCACACGACCCTTAACCCACTGATGACATCACAGAAAGTGATGTAATTTGACCCCGACCCTGAAGTGACATCACGGGAAGCGATGGAACACGACCCTCCACCCCTTGACAAAACAGGAAGTGGCATCACATAGCATTGTTCCTAAGTACAATACGAAAAATATGGTTACGATATCACTGTAATGTGATGTTTGTTTTATACAAGAATGAATCACCATATGTACCGTTAATATCCGTGTGTATAGGCCCATATAAAAAAATGACTGTGAATGCAAGCAGACGTCCAAGGCCAAATGATAATGATGTGTTATTATGTAGCACTTACCCTTACGCACTTTATATAGAACAAATATACATGGGCCTCATTACAAGTTTGCCCATCCGGTAAATACGGTACCGGTAAACTTGCTGGTACCGTAGTTACCGGACCGGCAACCTACGAGTTTTGTTCACGGGTGCCTTTTCGCCCACCAGGTCGAACGGACAGGCACCTGTGAGCAGAGCATGTCAGATGCACCGTCACCATTCTGAATGGTGCCGGTGCATCTGGCCTCCCCATTCCCATTGATTCTTATGGCGGCTCACATGGGAATGGGGAGCATTTTTTACCAGCGCCTGGGAATGGGCAAATATCAGGGCCAGCTGGGCCGTAATGACCCAGTAATTGCCCATTTCTGGGCGCCAGTAAAATTTGCAAGTTCGGCAGCAGCTTGACGGTTTTACTGGCAAGGCTACCGCCGAACTTGTAATGAGGCGCAATATCACCAAACCTGTGTTGGTACTCATTTATCAACCTCAGAAGGATGAAAGGCTGAGTTCACCTTGGTGGGATTCGAACCTGCAACCTGCCGATCACACTCACATCGCTGTAGCGACTGATCAACCCTCTGAGCTATCTTACCGCTATAGCTATTTTACTGGCTATAGTAAAATAAGCAATTACATGTCTGAATGTTCTCAAAGTCGGAAAGCAAATTGTATACTGTAGTGGATACCATTAAACGGGTAACAAATTTAACAGCAGGCCAGTTCATCTGCAGTTCTGGTGCAAAGTTGGCCACATGTCAAGCCTGCGTGGATCTACTTTTCAGGCTTCAGAGGTTGGCTTCACATAGCATCCTGTACTCTGGGCACTAATTACCTTATACATGCAAACAAACATCCAGAACAGCATGCCATGGAGATAAGAAAGATAGACACATTACAACAAGGCATTCACTGTGGCTCAATGAAATCAAGGGCCACTTTATGCGCTGTGGTCAAACATTTCTACACTGTACACAAGCTTTTAAGCACAAGGACTTTGCCAAGTGACCGAGGACACCGAGCTGGAATGTCTTGTGATGATCATAACAGAGACAAAAGCAGAAAAAAATACATAGTACGAAATTAATGCTTATTCTTCTCTAAATTCTTTTTGGAAGTTTTTGTCTGCATTGTGAATTTGAGGTGTTTAAGAACAGACTAAATCAGTGACTCACCCCGAGAAGTTTGCCTGAAATAAACCTTTAATGAGTCTAGCAATTATTGTAAAGAATTCCAGAAAGATAAAGTATTCTTTTTTCCTATTCTTTCTTATTTAGGGTCACTGCTCAAAGTGGTATACTTGTGGAACCCCCTGTTTTTTTTAAGAGGCCTGAACAAGAAAGCCAG
This sequence comes from Ambystoma mexicanum, assembly GCF_040938575.1. Lineage (NCBI taxonomy): Eukaryota > Metazoa > Chordata > Amphibia > Caudata > Ambystomatidae > Ambystoma > Ambystoma mexicanum. Next base: position 628,503,306 of record NC_090922.1, on the reverse strand, counting down.
CCGTTCCAGGAACAAAGAGCCACATGGTGCTGGCCCCAGCCCAGAACCTTCCATTAAAAGAAAAAAAGAAAAACAAGATTTTAAAGTTTTTTTTAGGGGTAGCAAGAGAGACCACACGGGTAGCAAGGGAGACCTCAGGGGTCGCAGATACAACCCCTGGTATCCCCTAAATGACATCCCTATGCTGATCCTGACAGACAGCACAGTAACCATGAACTACCTCAATAAATGAGGTGGTGTGGGGGTCCTTGCCTCTGTGCAGAGAATCAATCTGATTTTGGTGCTCGGCTCTTGAGAACAGTGTCACTTTGATGGTGGCTCATTTGGCTGGAAAAGAGAATGTCACAGCGGATGCCTTGAGCAGACAGACTTCAGACTCCCACGAGTGGCAGCACTGTCAGGAAATCCTGGGGAGATCTTTGCCTTTTGGTGGACTCCTCAAGTGAACCTCTTTGCTTCCAGTGTCATCAAGAAGTGCAAGTTCTGCTCTAGGGAATTTCCTCAACAGGGAGCACTGGGGTAAGCACTGACCGTCGAGCGGACTCTTTACCTCCTTTATGCGTTCCCACGGATTCCTGTCATTCTGCTGCGTCTCAGGAGATTACGCCTATTTGGAACAACGTTGATCCTGATTGCTCTCTACTGGGCACAGAGAATGTAGTATCCGGAGTTGCTGGACATGGCCATCTGCCCTCCTTGGTTCCTTCTGAGGAGAGTCGACTTGCTCTCCCAATTGGAGACGCGGGTCCTCCACCCGAACCCCAGCAGCTTAAACCTTCACACTTGGCTACTGAGAGGCTGAGATACAAGGACGCCGTCCTCTGTGCTCCTTTCAGCTAGGCGGCCCGCTACAAAATCCATTTATGCCTGCAAGTGGCATACATTTTAAATTTAGTGCTGGGAGAGGCATCTGGATTCTTTATCCTGTACACTATTCCGGTGTTGGAATTTCTACCATCCTTGGCCCAAGCAGGCCTGCAGGCATGGGCGTAGGAGACGCATAAAATATGGGGGGGGGGAGGGGCAGGGGACACCTTGGGACTTTTCTTTTTTTATTTATTTATTGTTTTTTAGTCAACTCGACTTTTTGCAAAATTAAAATAGCAGTACGTATTAAATCACATATATCACCCCTGTATAAAACAAGAGAAAAGAAAAAGAAAACAGAAGAAAATTAAGAAAAAGAAAAAAAAGCAGTTCAGTCAGAGTACAAAATCCTTTTATTTGGCGTCTCACTTCAGAAGGCTCAGGCCACGCAGGGCCATTCCAAGGACTTGTGGAGCTAAGTTCTGCAATTCAAGTGTGGGAGTGGGAACAATGTAATGTGTGTAGGGTGACCACAGGAAATGAAATCATGGGGAATTAAATCACTAGAAAAATAAATTACTTACCTCTATAAACCTAGGTTCTCGAACAAAGCAAGGCGCCCGGGCAACATGCATCCCCAACCCATTTCATCCTTTTCCCATGTTGGGAGGGAAGGGCTTTTGTGTAGGTATGGGAAAGGCATTTGCCAGGCACTGTCATAGTGGTCTTAACTGGATTCTAGCAGCTGCAAGGTGGTGAGAGTACCTGGGCATTATGGACATATAATAGCACTGCTTGGTGAATGCCTGATATTGATAAACAAGAGCTTATATGTTTTAAATCTTCCCACTTCCTGGGAAGCGTTATTTATTTTATTTGTATTTATTCGTTAATGGTTTCAAAGAAACCCTACAAATTTAAAACGCAGCCTAAAACAATACTTTCATGACCACAACTGAATGTACAGTCTAATTGAATCCCAATGCAGCACTCATAATTAAGTTACAATACCTCACCCTTCTTCTGCATAGAATAATGATGAGTTGTGTAATATGTAGTAAATAGCATACACAGCCTAACACGCATGCACATGACAGCAGTGCGTGGTATAAACCCACACACCAGAGCATAACATTACAGGGCTTCCACAAGCCCTCAAAACTAAGTCCAAAAAGAAAAGGCAGTTATAGAAAGTGCTAGGCAGTCTGGAGTGAGCATTCGCAAGGTGGGCTGTTGGTTAATGAAGAGGTAAGCAGCAGCAGGCCTTTTATCAGGGGTTAAGGCCCTGGCATTCAAGCCAACACCAACATGCAGCTCGCAACATGTTATTTCTAGCTGGCTTTTCCTTAAAATGAACAGTCAAATTTAGATTGGTCCCTGCTCCCTTGTGCAGTAACTAAAAAGAACATTCCCAGTCACAGGTATTTAAGAAAAGGGCATTTTTAAATCCCTCCATCCCTTTCATTAAACATTTTTAAATAGAAGCTGGAATTCTGTTCTACGAGCTGCGATTCTCACTTTGGTCTGGCACCGGCAGCAGACATGTGGACGTCATCAATCTAATGTGTAATTACAGTTTGGTAGTGACGTAATGTTCTTATTGCAGGTGAGTAGTGATATGACAACTTGAGTGTAACATATAGACCGAACTATTCCCAGCATATATTATACGGTTATTATTACAAGTCACTGCGCAGTGTCATGGACACCTGAAGGGAAGAGGCTTAAGGTCCCATGCGGTGTCCTGAGCTCCTTAATTACCTGATCTCGTGCTCGCTCGAATGCAAGAGATCTTCCAGTTGTTGAATGGTGGGTGTACAGCCTGTTGGGGCCAGAAATGCTAATCAGCATCTTGCAATGCACAGCGAGCACATATTGCAAACGACACCCCGGACGTGTATTAAATAGACATACGAGCATACATGTCTCGGGAGGATAGCTCAGGGGCAACGCAATCGCCTTGGAAGCAAAACAAAGCAGAGCAACATAGGTTTGACCCCGGGTCCCGTATTAAGCGAGTTATAAATAACCATTTACAATTACAATTTGCATGTCTCCCTACTAGTCACAGAAAGGCTCCCGAGAAGAAAGGAATCTCAAAGCTGGTCACTCCTTCAAGTAAGTGCCTCAGTGGCAGCTGCAATTCTGCTTTATGCTGCCTCTGGCAGATGGACTGTCACCTGCAAACATTTCTTACAGTCGGTAGTGATGCCATTTTATTATTACAGGCGAGTCCTGATTTTATAACTAGACTGTAATCAGAAAATGATGTACACTTGTATATACATATTTTGGAGGCTTGCATTCATTTTGTGTAATATAACATAGTGTAGTATCCTCATTTTTCAGTTGGGTGATGGCCTCTAGAACGCCCGCAGTCTATTTCTGACCTGTTACCCTCCACTTACAAACCATGCCCGTTTCTTTACTGAATTAGTTTTCACGATGACCTTTTGTTCGTTGCGGTGCAAGTGCGTTATTCCCCGTGTGTATAATAATACATTAAAGATGCAGATAAGAAAATAATAATGTATGATCTTGGATAGCACTTCACGCCAGATTCCTTCTGCTTCGAAGTGCTGTAATGACACGTGTTATTGTTATGCAAATTGTTGGTACTCCTGCGTACTGCACTCTGTAATTTCAAGAAATGCCCAACGCTTTGATCGACATAGGACTTTTTCCCTGTCTTCGAATCCACCAGGACGCATGACCGCCCTGCTTGAGAGGGCTGTAACGGGTGTTAACGGCCCACACCAGCGCCATGGGCCCAAGGCGAGGCTGAAGGAATGTTGGACGTCTGCTTGCATTGACAGTAATTTGGTAATATGGGCCCATACACACTGATCTTAACGATACATATAGTGATCCATTCTTGTATGAAATGTATATCACTTTATAGTGATATCCTAACCATATTTTTCGTAGTGTACTCACAAGCAATGCTATGTGATGCGACTTCCTGTTTTGTCATGGGGTGAAAAGTTGTGTTACATCGCTTACCTTGAGGTCACTTTGGGGTGGGTCAAATGACATCACTTCCTGTGATGTCATCAGAAGTCAAGGGTTGTGTGATGTCAATTCCGCTACCCGTGACATTTTGGTGAAATGACGTCCCTGCCTGTCGAGGTGGATCATTATCGGTATCTCGGAATGCTATGATCTGGCTGTCAAGGATGCCCCCTTAGGGTCTCATGGCACTTTCTACCAGAAGAGCGGCTGTCAACTTTGCCCTGCAGAGGAGAGCCCCTGTCCTGGATATCTGCCATGCAGCGATGTGGCCATCGCCGCACACGTTTGCTCAGCTTTACTTCTTGGATGCCCCTGTGGAACTGGATGCCGTTTTGACAGGTCAGTCTCCAGAGATTGCTAGATTAGGCAGGGTTCTTCCTCCCTCCCTTCCTCCTCCAGATCTACGTTCTGCTTTTGGAGTCTATCATAGATGAGGAATCTGTGGGAGGAAGGCTTCCATTAGAAAAAAAAATGTGTAACATCTCTGCAATGTTCTTTCATAGGGATAGAAATATCATAGGTGAGAAATCCATGGGAAACCATCTATCAGAAAGAACATTACTGAGAGGTAAGTCATTTGTTCTTCTGAATTTCAATGCATAATGTTTAAATGCGATTTGTTGTGCATCAGTCGAATCGGTTATAGGACTGCAGGGTGAAGGTACGGAAACCATTACGCATGAGTGCATGCACTCTCGAGTGAAAGCTACAAGGTGGAGGTTATCTGGAACCACAATGTGTCGCTGAGTATTTTTCTGGCAAAGGAAACAGCGCTCTCTTTGGCACCTCATAGAAAAATTGTAATGCTGTGTGCACATGGTTGTGATCAGCGAATGGAAAAGTTGTCTGCAAGTACCTGGAGCGGTGTAAATGTCTGCAAGCAATACCTTGATCTATACCGGGGAGAATAATAATTTTTGCCGATTTGTAAATATCATTGGCCTCATTTTTTTTTTAAAGTGTACATTGCCGAGAGGGAACCACCTATGTGGGCACTTCCATGCAATTTGGCTCCCTCTGTGACATTTTCACCTCAGTGCCCCTCAGCATGTTTTCCAAACATATGCTCCTGTACCGTTATGCCTGGTTTGACACCCCTTTTTGCACCCTGGATTTTTTGGGGGGCATTTTTCCAGGCAGCGTTTGGGCATGAAACAGGGTTACTGTTTTCGCTTTGTATTTCTGCTTTGCCTACAAAAAACATTTTATTTCACAAAAGTAGAACATTTTCATACGGGTGTAAAAACCAATAGAGTATCATGTAATCTGCCTGCTTTTAGCACCTGATTAAAGAAGATGGATTCCACAGGAATCCACTGTAAATATCCAGTCAAGCAATTAGTGCAAAGTGTAAATGCTTCTCACAAGTTATGCTTGAGGGGGGATATTTACAGTGAATTCCTGTGCAATTCCTCTGCTTTTATCAGGTGCTAGCTAAAGATCAGTAATTGTAACTTTATTGCATGGTGTATAGTTTTGAGGACATCATCAAGGTAGCCACCAACCAAGTACATACAATGTTTAATATCCTTGTTATTTATGAACTGATTTTAATTTTGAATGACTCAACTGAAAGGTATTTTCAGGCCTAAAAAAGAAGTGGTTCTAAAAACATTTACACTGAAGTCAATGGTGTCTCAAAAATGGGCTAATGCATAGTACCAGTGTGCAATTACAGCACTCGAATCTTTAGTTCTTCTTTGTATTCAATGATTAATTTGTAGTATCTGTTTCAAGTACAACTCAAGTTATGAAAGGTGTAATGCAGATGGATCAAGCATTGTCCTCCAAACGGAAGCACTCAAATGGTGTAGGATTTGAATGTGGGTCCATTGTGTCTACGACAACCAAAGGAGGCTTGAGTACAAAACTCAAGATCTACTCGAAAAATACTTAACACTGTTTGAGATTGAAATATGTATAAAGAGAAGGATTTTAAACACCGTGCAGAACACTTTGAAAATACAACTGCAGAAGAAAAAAAAACAATGCAAGGTAGCACCTGTCCTGTTGCAAGAAATGCACAAAGGTAATGTTAATAGACTACAGGCCAGACACAAGTAAACAACTGGCAGAACATTAACATGCTGGTGAGAGCATTGAACTTTCCTGTGAAAGATCCCAAGGTACTGGTGTGCAGTTACAAAAATATGTCTGCTTCTTTTTGTGATGCACCTGGAGGCTAGGAGGTATCCATTGAACACTGTTTGTACTGAGGGTGTATGATGTTCAGTTGAGTGAACCCCAATTGAAGCTGAAGTTGAGCGGGCCCATAAGTCCAAAGGATGCTTGTGCAGATTACATAGTATATCACAAAGAATGCTATGTGAAAAATGTTTACAATATTTTGCCAAGCGCAGTAAAACCACCCGAATCACCACATAATGTGCCAGAATGTGCAAGTAGGTGTAGAATTCATTGACTGTTTATTAGAGGCTTTTTGAAAGATAAGTTTGTCACAATGGCAGAAGAGACGCACTATGATCAAATCATGTTAGTCAAAATATGTTCTGGGGAAAGATATGATATGGAGAACATATCTGAAAACATTGAATATTGAATATTATTTTTTTGACATGGATGTAGTATTCAATAATCCTTTCTGCAAGAACCAATCACAGGGTATTTATTTGAAATCATTTAATGATGCTATGTGTTCACAACCAGAAACAAGTTCCAACATGAAATAACATATGAAGGCTCTACACCAGGCTGCTAAATAACTACAGAAAACCACCCGTACAGAGGAAAAGTGGAAATTTACAGGTTCCATCTTGCAGAAAAAAATTGCAAAAGCAGTACCACAAAGAGTGCAATCCTTTTTTTAATGGTTATAGGGGAGTGAAGACGGTGTAATACCGTTCAGGTTAGAAATGCCCATTTGAACAGATGGCTGCTGCTTTTTCACAAACTTTTGCATGAGCGCCTAACAGAAAGGCAGTAAATTTGAGACACACGTGAGCTTCCACTTCAAATTGTTGTTAGCCTAACCGTACATTCATAAACAAACCGCAAAATGTTGGTGCAGTCTTTGCCTGGCTTGGGTACCTGGACACACTGTAAAAAAGTTCTCCAGCTTGGGAGAGCTTTTGCTAATGAACATGTTTGCCACATAGAAGATAATGGAGGAGTATTTTCACCACAGAACCTTGTGAAACCAAGATGTATGTATTGTTTTGCAGTTTATTTGGTTTTCCTTAGGGACACACCTGACGGAAAGAGAGCACTTTGTGCAACTGTGTTGACTTGCTATCAAGAATGTCATTACAACAATGAATCACAGTTCATTACAGTGTGCAGTACAAAGACACTGAGTCTTTCAGTACAGAAACAACCCAGCTACAGGATAGGCTTCATCTTCTACAAGGGCCCAAAGCTGAAAAAGCCAAAGTGTACACATCTTAGTGGACCTGATGTTAACAGAACAGCTATTGATTTGAAATGTTTTCAAAAAGTAGACTTGGCATGGTGTCTGTGCAATGCTGGAAGGATAGCAAATCCCTTGTCCAGATATCCATAACTATGTAGGAAATCATGAGCTATGTGATCAGGCTGTTAGGCAGAAACCCCACTTTTTACCACATGTGCTAGCCCCCTTTACTTTTTGCTAGCTTTTGAGGATTTGCGCTAAGTTATGCTTTCTAAGAAACAGAGTAACTGCAAAACCTTGTCACTTAAAAGAACTGCTTTTGCACCTACAATGAAGACATTTGAATACCAAATCCTGATCTGGAACCAAGATGACCAATCATGATCACCAACTCCATTTCCCATTGGACATGGATGGAACATGGAGGGAAGAGAAATAGCTCTTGTTTTCTGTGAAATGACATGTGGCCACATTCCAGTTGATTAGATGTGCATATGTAAAGAACATATGTAGTTCACATGAGTGTGTATCAAGGTGAAACCCCGTACCTGATGACCGGCATTGTTGTCGATCCAGGATAACATTTGGGACTGGCGTCTGTCCGGTCCTGGTGTTTCTGCAGTGAGGGATTCCACCTCCTGACCCAGACAAGGAGGTGTTCACTAGCTAGGGACAGGAAGTAGTTTCCGAGCACCATGAAGAAAGGACTGCCCACGATATATGTGGTGCAAGGCACTGAGCGTGGGTGGCCACAGGAGCAGAAGAGGAATGAGAAAATATCAGGCAGCTTCAGAAAAGGAACTGAGCAGCGTTAGCTCTGGGTAATAAGAGGCTGTGATGCGCCTACCATCATTTTATAGTGTGCAGCGTCCGATGTAGCCAGCGTGCCGACATGCGGGTTGTCTATGGCAACGACCCACGCTGCCTGTACCGTGCATGTGAGGAAAGTGGCTGCTTGTCCACCGCACAGCCGCATTGGAGCCAAGATGGCTGCCACCAGGGGCCGAGGGTGGCCCGGCAGGAAATGCCTAAGAGGGCGATCCTGTAACTGCCAGCGGGCCCACCATGGAAGGGAGGCATGCCGGACCCAATGGGTAAGCGCTGTGACAGTGTGGAGAAAATGATGAACTGTGTGTTAATGATTGTTGGGCAGTACTTTTTGCTGTCTTTAGGTTTTGTTGTTACTGGTTTTTCTCCCAGCCAGGCTAAATGTCAACCTTGACTGAGAGTGTATCTCTGTGTTTTTTCTCATCTGCTTTAAGAGTCCATATGACTCCTAAGCAGGCATGTTGCTAGGTCTGCAAAAGATCCAGGGTTATGCTAATGTTGGGACTGTCATGACTTGGGGCTAGATAGCCTTTTGGTTGTAGCCCCTGAGCTTCTATCGAGGACTACAACCAAAATAACTGGGGCTATAGGCCCAAAGGCCCCCAAGTGACACCTCTGCTCCTAAGCCAGTGGCACACCAAAGGTATCCCATGTTCTTCCAGGGAGAGTAACCCTCTCTGTTAGCCATGTGGTGGGTTTTTTACTTGTGTAACATGGTTCCAGTGGTTGGAATACATTTTATCTGGCTGGGTCTTGTTTGAACCCCACCTCTATTCATCAAGTTGGAGGTTGTTGTAGTTTGCCTCGAAGACCTGAGGGGTCACATTACTATACATTGCCCCTCTTTGTGTGTGTTCAAAGAGGTGGTCATCTTTGGCCACAGGATGTGCATGTACCAGGACTGGGAGCTGTAGCCAGCCTGAAACCAGTTTTGACTGGAATATGTAGATGCCAGTCTGGGACAGTGTGGGTTTATCCATTTGTGAGAGAGACCCTTCCAGAATGCTTGGATATATTGGAGGAATAGTCTCTGATCGAATTATGCTTGGTGTGTGATTGGGTTAGGTGTTTATTAACTAGTTCCCCAGTGGGATAGAATCATTTTCCCTTGTTCATGCACCTTGCCTACATCTGGATCTCCGAATCTGCCCTTTGAAGGGGCTACAGCTTTAGGAAGTAACGAACCTCGGCACCTGCACCCTTTGATGCCCTGAATAATATGATGGCAAAGCTGTGCCACTCCAAAGAGGACCAGAAAGAATCCTCTGCGCCGGCCTTTTCACCTGACCCTTTGGGGTCAACTGGATCCTAGTTCTTGCTCAAAGACATCATCTCCCTGAAGCGCCTGACCTTTGATGTTTCATTGCTGGGCCCAGAAGCAGGTCCTTTGCTACCAGGACCCTGATCTGAGCTGGCCCAAGAATTGTCTCTGCAGGACCCCAGACAAGTGCTCTGGTTCAGTCTCCCTCACCTGGGGAGGTACTGAGGCATTTGGTGTCTTTTTCCACGACCACTCCCTGAAATTTCCTCCCTGGTCATTCTTCTGTGGCTGGTTCCTCCCTGCTGTGTTTTCTTCAGCTCATCATTGTTCTCCATTCTTCCATGGGGGTCTTACCAGGTTGTCCCCATCCTCTGAATATGGCTCCCTGTGCTTGCGGACAACGAAGCAGCACTGCATCACATACAACCGCTGACCACAGCCACCTCTCCTCTGGCTCCAAACCCTGACCATAGATTTTCTAAATCATGGATAATTGTTCTGCTTCAGAGTCTGGAACTGTGCCATCGCTGGAGTTTTTGGCAGTCTGAACAATGTGCACAGCAACCATCTCTGGAAACCATCAACCGCATTCCTGCAAAACTGCACACCCAATACCAGGCTATTGCCCTTTTGACCCTCTGGCGCTGCCGTGGGCCTTTTTGTCACCTTTCTTAATCCAGTCACAGTTTATGCTCCCCAGTACACATGTCCAATGGAAGGCTGGGGTGTTTTGCTTCCCCAGACTTGCATGGCCCATTGGGGGGATGCACGTGGGGAACAGCATGCCTAAATGTGTGAGGGCTTGCTCCTGTTCCTCCCGCACATCCAGACTCAATGGAGTGCTGGATAAGTGGTGTTCTGGCTCCTGATTGCATGTGCACATTTATTCGAACAATCCATATATCTCTTTGATCCGTTGTTATAAGAGATATATTGATAACATATTCTTCATAGGGCGGGGTTCCATTCAGGAACTTGACATTTGTATGACATGGCTGAATTCCTGCAACAGCAACTTGATCTTCACACAGGCTTATAGTGCCTATGAAATATCATTTCTAGGAAATTCTGATAAAACATTGCCATGGCAGAATATGTACTAGCCTGTATAGAACGCAACACTCTTCTCCTGTACAACAGCCAACACCCTCTGGCTATGAATTGGAAGCTAACCATTTGATTGGCCGCCTCTCGTATAGGGGTTATCCGCGAAAGGTGCTTGAAGGAGCAGCCAAACAAAGCACACTTTTTTGACAGAGCCACATTGTCACCTTCTATTCGACCTAAAGTCAATTTCAGACTCGTGTGTCTTGCGTTTTCCAGCAAAACCACGCAGATAAAAAAACTGGTTAAGAAGTATTGGTGACTAGTGGAAAATACAGGTTGCACTTCACAACCACCATTGTTTGCTCTTAAACATCGAAGAAACATCAAGGACCAGGTGGTGCACTCTAAATTAAAACTGAGACCCATGCAGGAGAATACCATCAATAGTCTTTGGAACTTACCTTTGGGCCCAGTTGTAGGCCACTTTCATTGTGGCAACTGCAGTGTGTGCCAGTTTTGTATTACGAGCACAGAAGTGGTGTTCAATAACATTCAATGGCAGCTAAAGACCCACACCAACTGCAATACCAGTAATGCGGTATACATGTTCTTGTGCCCCTGCAAAAAAGCTTATATTGGCATGACTACGTGAAAAGACTGCATTGGGATTGGGGAACATAGGTTGCGGATCACGAATGGCATGCCCACAGCACCTCTACTACAACACTTTTTGGCTAAACAACACACTGACATAGACATCCGCTGGATGGTGGTGGGTGCTGTAAAAGCAGATGTTTGGGACTTTAGCACTGCACATCGCCTGTACAGGCTTGAACAAACCTGGATTTTCCAATTAAAAACATATCTCTGGGCTGAACCACAAAATACACTGGGCATACCTCATATAGCCTGTTTAGGTTGTTCGCGTGTGTGTTTACCTGAGAAATAAATTGCAATTGCAGTTCGGGTAGTTTTTAGCCTTTATTTTAATATGCAATTTTGGGAGCAGTGTTGAATTTGCAGTCTGCATACTTAAAAAAAAAATAATAATCTTCATGATGGACTATTGAGCATGTCCATACAATATATCCTGTTTAAGCTGTAGATATTTGTGCTTACTTGAATATCGCTATTGCAGTCCGGGTTTCCCTGCATTTTTAGTAGTAGGGTAGAATCTGCTATCTGCAGAACAGCGTTTTTGTGGATACCCATTAAGATGGACTGGTAAGGATGTCTGTGTTATGAACAGTGCTATGACTGATATAGCACTTGAGAGCTGGCAAAGATGGCCGCTGTATTATTTGGAAGACACCTGCTTTTGGAGGTCAAACATGTGTAATCATGTGACTTGCCACCCATGTGACCACTGGGTTCATCCACATACTCCGGCAGTCCGCGGCCCAGTGCTGAAAAGCTGTACCAGCCGGAGCAACTGCTGAATTGTTAGGACACTGGTAAGGCTCACAGATATGCTGTTGTGCTGCTGGCTTCGCCACGAGCATGAGCGTGGATGTGAGGTACTTCGAAAGCATTTAAATGATACAATATGTTGAAACAGGACCACGCAAAGATGCAGTGGTTAAGTGTTTAGCAGACATGCCAACATTCATCAGGCCCTGAGAGGGAGATTTTATGACAGCAATCGTTAGAAAGTATTTTTCCCATAGGATTGTATTGGAGTTACAATTATTTTAGGCAGGAGACAGTAAAAAATAGCCCCGTTTTCCATTAAAAAATCGGGAGTCTCCCACCTAAATCGGGAGGGTTGGCATGTATGGTTTAGTTCCACAGTGGAGTTCTGATTCAGGATTGTGCTTGATGGCCCCTTACTGGTACATTGACACATATTTGTTTTTCTTTGTAGATGAAAGTGGCAAGTGACTTCTCTCATTTGATACTTGGCTACAGGGACGTACCCTGAGAGGTTGGTTGTTTGACTTTTCGGACCAGCACAGTGTTGTTTAGGATTTCCAAATTGTAACATTATTATTTGGAACTGTTGTCCTTTTTAGACTTCCGCACATAGAAGGGACACCAGACATAACTGTGTGGGCTGTGTATCTCCATATAAATGAGTGATGCTTCTAACATGCCATTAAAGGCGAGAAAAATGTCTTCAAATACATCATCATTTTCAAGATTGGTATATTTCCGCAGTATTCTTGTGCATGTTTCTATATGTTTGTATTCTTCTTTAGTGTTTTTGTTTGATGTTTTTGTATATTTGTTTTGTAGGAGTATTATATTTATGGCTTCTCCATTCTCAAGTTGTTTTGTTGCCCTGAAGAAGGGTGGGCCACTGCTACTTTTGATGGTCTTAGATCAACCGAAACTCGATTAGGCAAAGGCAAGTGTGCTCGAAGACATGTTATGAATGAATAAGAACATTACTCATGTTCTTTTTTGTCTGTGTGTGCTAATTGTTGACATAGTGAAAGCATTGGTTGCGTAGGTTACTATATGAAAAAGGACGAGAGTCAATTACGTTGCACACTTTTATTGTTGTAGGGGTGCACGAGTTGATACGTACAACTTGAGGTGTGTGTTGAGGTTGTCTGTTTGGTTTAAAGGTTTGTGGTTTCTCTTGATTTCATTTAAAGATGTGTTTTGGTTTTTTTCTTTTGGTGTTAGGATTTGCTTTTCTGCAACCTGGGAAGCTTTGATTTTTATTTTAACAAAATATTGTTCTGTGTATTTGTTTTACATGTCTTTTCTGTTGACTAGTTATGTTATGTATGTGAATGTTTTTGAACATATGCCTATTAAATCTGACATTGTTTAAATACATTTTTTATATCATTGTCATATTTAGTTTTGCAATAAGTATAATATTGGTGAAATTGCATTACACACCCTCATGTTCCAGAGTTCCTACAAACAGCAGATAAGTACATTCTCGCCAGGTCAATTGCAAGAATTTTCCAGCATGGCGCCAGCAAGCCACTACAATCTGTTGGAAAATGGCAACGTACGCTGGTGCACAAAGACTGATCAATGACAGCCACCATCCATGTGGTATGCAGCAACACCAGAGGATGCTGACTCCTCAATTACAAGACGGCCAAATATCTAGGCCTCATTGATGTACACTGCCAGGCCACTGGTGTAGTGCAATGCACCACAAAACAACGAAGTGGCAGAGAAACCATATGCAAAATGTCACCCGCACCAGTGTCAAAAGACATGATCAGGACAAAGTTCAGAACGTTATTCCAAGGGCTACATTTCAGGATTTCCTCTGCCGCAGAGATATTTCAGGAGGCCATCCGCCACGTAATCCTTCCCATAATATCAGCATTTAATTATAATGATTACATTTTGGTCTGCTGAACGTCTCAGGGGGAACATGACCAGGCACTGACGGCCATCTGTAAAGCGTTACAAGACGTTGGATTGATGTTTAACTTTGAAAAATGCATCATTAACAGTAAGAAACTTTGTTTCTTCAGCCACATTTTCTCAGGCGAGGGGATGACACCAGACCCGGATAAAATCTGCATGATCAGTGATTTGGCAGCCGCCACCCAGACATCTGAGATTCAATCTTTTCTTGGCATGGTGGGCTATTGTGCCAGATACCTCCCTCACTGCACCCCTGACCAAAAGACATTTGTGAGGGGGTGATGTTACATGGGACACATGAGAGGGCCACATGGGAAGTAGAGAAGGGGGAACGAGGAAGGTGCCAGAATGGAAAAGGAGAGAGGAGACAGAGGTGTACTAAATAAAGCAAGAGAGATTTACCAGCCCTCTGTGTATGGTGTCAGTTCCTTCCACCCCCTAAGGGTGTAACAGTTCCCAGAACATTATTCCACAATCAACCTATAGCCCAGCCCCTATCCCCAGTCAATTTTGCGTTCCCAGAACATTGTTTCAATCTGGCAGTGTTCTGCCTCTCATGTAGTGTGCCTTTGTGGCAGATGAGGGGCTCGGAAACCACAGTTTCCTTTTTGTGTTTTACTTCCTCTTTGTTCTCGCCAGGCCTGTTTGATCTGACAAGTCTGCGACTCTTCAAGCTCCCTTTTTTGCAAGGCGTCTCTTCATGTGGCTGCCTAGGATGTGTTTCAGGTCATATTTTGAAGGTGAATAGTTAAATACAACTTTAGGCTGACATTTGCAGTTAATATTCCAGAGTCTTCCATTGCTGTCGCTGGTTACTGTATTTTTATTGCAATGTTTTAAATGTCTCTACAAAGGTAAAATCAAATGGGCTCGCTGAATCAGAGAGCCAAGCATGTAACTATATATGCATCTATGAATATAAAGCGTGATCATAGCTAGCAAGCAGTGTGCAAAAGTTGTGGGAGCGATGCAGGGGCTTGAGGGGTCATTGTGGTGAATTGGCTCATGCTCTGCAGGAGTACAAGGATGAGCAGAAGCTAATGCGCCTACTCAACCCTCACACTGCTACAAACCAAGAGCTAACACCATCATAAAGGCAAGACAGGCACAATTAAGAGATATACCTCCTTTGCCTCTTGTGGTAACGTGGGCAGTGGGAAGGCTTTACTCAATGTATGAATGTAATTCCGTAACAACTCAAAACGAAGTATAACAGTCCAAAATAAAGAAATGTCCAATCAAGGTTCTATAAAAATGTATCCTTTATTCAAACACACCATTTACAATAATAACCAACTAGATATCACTGTAAAAATCCACCCCTGTAAAAGGAACACAAAATATGCAAAGACAGAATAGATGCAGCACTCTGGGTAATGAAGTGAAGAAAAGGCAGTAATGCACCACAAAGTTCAACTGATATGTTCTTGCGGTGGCACAGGGGATTACACATGACATATCCAGTCACTAAGGCCCAAAAGATGGACCAGGGGGCATATATTAGTCAATAATACCTTTGCAAAGGTCTTGGCGGTTCAACAATGCCGAACCAGATGTCTCAGCGATAGATTGGGGGCTCGTCTCGGGTCAAGGATGCAGCAGTCACATCGAGTCGGTTGTCAAACGGAAGGTAACTGGGGTCTTCAAGCGTCTACTCCAGCTGTGTGGATTGGGTTTGTCACTAGGTTTGGTTCGTCAACGGAACTGGTACCAGAATGTGCACGCAAGTGGAATCGATGTGGAGGTTTTGAGGTTGCTGTTCGGGAGACACCAGGGTCAGGTCAGCCAACTTATAGGCAATACAAATGGTACAAATGCCACTAGACATGTACTGACTCTCTTTGCATTTAAATTGTTTATAAGTGGGTTGAATACAATACCTTCAAAAAATGTATTTAGAAAATTTGATTTTTTCATACCATGTTTATTTTTTGATTATTTGGTTTTAATTTTATTCTTTTTTCTTTATATAAACACAGACACAGTAAAACAAAAATACAAAAATACACAATTGACAATCACTCATTAATATTGCATGAAAGACCTAAGTGAAGAGCAATTAAACCTAAAATCTGATTTAGTATAATGTTATTGTCTAAAAACACCACACTATACTGTGATCTCATGTACACCCATTCATCTCAATCACTTCCATCCTCATTCAAAAGAACCATTCATACATGCAGTGACGAACAGAGTGGAACACCAAACAGCAGTACGGAGAACGATGAATGTCAAATGCAGCTTCGAATGGTCCTGAAGGTTTGTTCAGAATCGAACATACTCTAATCACAACTTGCAGCGGGTGGGAGTCTAGAACACAGGGATCTTGGCTGTTCGGGCTTTCAGGAGCTTTGAGTCCTACTCTAGGGTCTAAAGTGCCAAGGTTAGTCCTTTTCTTGGGTTCCCAAACATGGGAAGAATTTCACACGTCTTCAGGGATCCGGCAACACAGTTAGATCCCAAGCAACAGGAAAGCTGGCAGAGATGCAGGTCTTGGTCCAGCAGCAGAGGTCACCACCAATGACCCCTGTGAATGGTTAAGGGAAAGAGCTCCATTTTGCCTTGGAGCACCTGACTCCACCTCACCACTTTAGGACTTTAGAAAGAACTGCTGTCTCAGCAGGGTCCAGCGAAATCCTCTTCCAGGGTTGAATTTCAGAGATGATTCAAAGTGCAGGACCCTTTCTATTAAAGTTAAAAGTCCACAGGTGATTTGACTAAGGCTAGTCTGCTTTAGGGGTTCAAACCCTGCTCTTGGAATGAGTGGATTCTGCCCTTCCGACATCACACCCAAAGTGCTTTGTGCTACAGAAAGTGGAGGGGGCAGGAAAAAGAGAGCAAGGCATAGAGAAACAGGATGGTAAAATCTTCTCCCACCTGTACAGATGTCTCCCTGGCTACACTAAGCCCGTCCTTCCCTTTGCAACATAATCAAAGGCCTTTAGAAATGCACCACCCTGGTGTGAGGCTTAGCCCTTTGTGAATGGGTGTGCCCTTTGATTCCTGCTCCCAGGCCAGAATCCCATGGAGTGGCTGTCCCTGGGGAAGGGTGGTACCTACCCTTACAAAGGAACAAAGAGGCAATACCCAAGGCCACAGTCCTGCCAGTGGGCGGGGCGGGGGGGCTTTTCTGGAACGAATACACAACCCTTGCACAGCTGAACTGGCCCCATAGGGCTGACACATGTGTGATATTAATTTAATGTGTCTGGGGGGGATAACTGAGAGATGCTGACCACCATACCCTAACCCGGGTATAGCTTATATTTACAGTTTAAGGAGCCACCAGGACAGAATCCTCAGAGCTATGTAGTTTTTGGAACAGGGGTGCATATCTTAAATACAATCCCTGCGCTGCAGAGACTTGGCTGTCAAAAGGCCCCTGGTGCTGCGAATCAAGGTACTGATTTAGCAGGGCACAAGTACACAACATGCTTTTAGCATGGCGCTTGGAGCTTATGAAAGGGGTATCAAATCAGCAGATTTTCCTTTCAGAGATGGAATTACCCACATAATTGTATTAATTAATAAAAAATCAAAACAGCCAGGACTGGTACACCTTTGCCAGATGTCAATTCCTCACAGTCGTACATGTGTTCTCTGAAGAGTATGGTTTTCAGTTCTTTCTTGTGGTGTTTGATGGATGGGGCTTGCCTTGTGCATGGTAGCAGGTTGTTCCTGAGTTTGGGTGCCTAGCAGTATAAGGCCTGTTTTCTGTATGTTTCTTTTCTGCAGTTCTTGGTTTGTAGCTAGTCCTGCTACCTCTGTTTAACAGACATTCATATTCCCAAGGGGATGGCCTGGCCACATGTGCATTCTGGTACATGTGATCTAAGGAAAACATGAGCACCTGACCGAACGCACAAGGCATGGCGTGAGGGAAGGGCAATTGCATGCCACCCACTTTAGGCAGGTAGTTAGCCAGTCGCCTGCACAGCGCTTCCTTTCTGCCACCTCCCCATGAGTCTTTGTCACCTACCTACTGCCTGCACTTTTTATCCTGAAACCCCACCCTACCCTGCTCTGGCTCCTTTTCTGTCCTGGTAATACACTCCCTGTGAACTGCACACATTGCACAATCCTCCTGCTGGTTGCGATGTATGGTGTCTGCACACTTTCAGATGTTTTTTCATCAGAGTTATCCTGCTTCCCGTGTCCCCTGCAGGATTGTCCTCTGCTTGCCAGATACCAACCCCTTCCACACCTATTGAGCAGGGGTTTAGAGACAATACAGGCTTGGGGCTAGCAAAACCATTCCAGCCCTGTGCTTCCTTCCACCGCTGCCCGACCCATTCATGAGGGTATTACCTCTAACAGCAATTAGAAGTCCCTATGATTTTCTAGTTTGGGCTATTGGGTGGTGCGCTAGTGTCACCTATAAGCTGAAATTATTGTATTAGAGTACAGATAGCGAGCAATGACATATGAGGAGAGACACAAAGTGTGTAGGTGTGGTTTGGTTATTTGCCCACCTGTTGACTGGCCATGCTAATCCCTATGGCCATTCACACCCAGTTCCTGTCCATCCCAGCCCAAATACCTCATCATGGGAACTCTTTAAGCTTGCTTTAATTAAGCATTACCATCAAAATGTGCAATCGAAGTGCCTGGCCGTGCTTTCTCAAAGCAGTCTTCTGAGAGTTAATGACTTAATTGGAGTTGTAAACGTGCTACTCGTGTAATGAAAATGTCTTAACGAGGTCTGCCTTCAGCCACTTGATTTATAATCACTATGCATGCCCTTCACTGAAGTCCTACTAAAAACAAGCATTGGTAAAGCCCAACAGTATTAGGCATTTGCCAGGTACTGCTAATAGGTGCCCAGGTACGTGCAATTGTTTGCACATGCTACCATCAATAGCCAGTTAATACCACTATGGCATTGCCTGGCAAGCGCCTTTCCCATGCCTACACAAAAACCCAAACTGTTGGCATTGCCAATCCTTGTTAATGAATGGCTGCAGTGCCGTGGTGTAAAATGCGTGGCAGCTAGCACTGGGTGATGGCCTTAAAGGGTTTAAACAATTATGCCAGAATTTTTGCGACTTGAAGATCATTCTCTTCTGATGCTAGAGAAGGTGTAGGCAAGAAGCATGGTTTGGGTTGTGAGCCTTTTGTTGATGCAAAGTGTCTACATGAAAACTACCAAAGACAAGATGTAAAAAATGATTTGAGGTACATATCGAAGATGAACTTATTTGTGGAAAAAGTAAGTAGCAATCAGCAGCCACATTTTCAGGCCGATTCATGGAATTAATGTGCGCTGAAAATTTCGGCGCAAGCGTGCGATAATGTGCGATTCGCAGTGAAAGAGCGAAAATCGCAGTGCAAGTGCGAATATCGCAGGGAAACCAGCGCACATCTATTCATGGAAGTCCGTGCGCAAGTAAAATCAGGGATGTGCGCTGAAAAAGTGCGCGACGCACGCCGGCGCACAGGTTATCTAACGGCGGGCGCTAAGGCCACAGCGAAAGCGCACATAGCGCGGCGCACATAACAAAAGTAGGCGGAACACGGGGCGTAACACTCGGAATGGGGAACAACTCGTGAAAATGTGGGCGTCACGGGGGAAGTTACAGGAGGCAAGTGCGCGGAACGCCCACACGCTCGCCTACAACACATATTCATGGAATCGAATAGGGCAAACCAGCGCACGGGCAAAGACGCGCACTGACCCAAACCCGTTCGCCACACGAAGGCAGGCGGTAGCGTCCCTGCGCTGGAAAAAAATGTGCGCCAAAATGTGCGCTAACAAAAAGCACAAATATACAGCTCTGATGAATGTCCCATACTGTGGCCCCCTAGGACAAATGGCGTTCAAAGGGGTACGCGACAAACAGCGACACCCGCTGTGTGAAAAATTAGCTTATGCATGTATTTCGTGTGTGCGCGTGAAGTTTTACACGCGATCGGGCCTGGGGGAGCGGGGTACGTGTATTTCAGGGGTGCGCGTGAAGTTCTACATGCGATCGTGCCTGGGGGAGCGGGATACGTGTATTCCAGGGGTTCGCGGGAAGTTTCAAACGCGATAGGCCCTGTGAGAGTGGGATGTGTGTATTCCTGGGGTTTGCGTGAAGTTGCACATGCTATTGGCCTGGGTACGTGTGAATCTCGTGTTCACGGGAAGTCTCACACACGATAGGCCCTGTGCAAGTGGGGTGCGTGTATACCTGGGGTTCGCGTGAAGTTTCACACACGATTGGGCTGGGTACGTGTACATCTGGGGTGCGCGGGAAGTTTCACACGTGATTGGCCTTGGTCGAGCGGGGTATGTGTATTTCGGGGGTGCGCGGGAATTATCACACGCGACAGGCCCTGTGCGAGTGGGGTACGTGTATATCTGGGGTGCAGGGGAGTCCTACACGTGAATTGGCAGTGTGGGTCCTCCCAGGTGGTCCCTCTACACACTCCACGGTCCCTGCAGGCATCCCACACCACAGGGGACTTCATGTTCCGCAGGCAGCCCATCCACCATGGGCATGCCCCCCAGGCAAGCCACATGTCAGCTTGCACTACTGATCACCAACGCATGACCCCCTCCACCCCCACCGGCCAGCAGTGCAGGGCACCTGCCAGCAGGCCCCCACTCATGTCCCACTCATGTCCCCTTGCACCCCCACCCCCCCAGCAGTACAGGGCACCTGCCAGCAGGCCCCCACTCATGTCCCACTCATGTCCTCTTGCACCCCCACCCCCCAGCAGTGCGGGGCACCTGCCAGCAGGCCCCCACTCATGTCCCCTTGCACACCCACCCCCCAGCAGTGCGGGGCACCTGCCAGCAGGCCCCCACTCATGTCCCCTTGCACCCCCACCCCCTAGCAGTGCGGGGCACCTGCCAGCAGCCCCCTACTCATGTCCCCTTGCACCCCCACCCCCCAGTAGTGCAGGGCACCTGCCAGCAGGTCCCCACTCATGTACCACTCATATCCCCTTGCACCCCCACCCCCCAGCAGTGCGGGGCACCTGCCAGCAGGCCCCCACTCATGTCCCCCCGCACCCCCACACCCCAGCAGTGCGGGTCACCTGCCAGCAGGCCCCCACTCATGTCCCCCCGCACCCCCACCCGCCAGCAGTGCGGGGCACCTGCCAGCAGGCCCCCACTCATGTCCCCTTGCACACCCACCCCCCAGCAGTGCGGGGCACCTGCCAGCAGGCCCCCACTCATGTCCCCTTGCACACCCACCCCCCAATAGTGCGGGGCACCTGCCAGCAGGCCCCCACTCATGTCCCCTTGCACACCCTCCCCCCAGCAGTGCAGGGCACCTGCCAGCAGGCCCCCACTCATGTCCCCTTGCACCCCCTCCCCCCAGCAGTGCGGGGCACCTGCCAGCAGGCCCCCACTCATGTCCCCTTGCACACCCACCCCCCAGCAGTGCGGGGCACCTGCCAGCAGGCCCCCACTCATGTCCCCTGCACCCCCACCCCCAGCAGTGCAGGGCACCTGCCAGCAGGCCCCCACTCATGTCCCCTTGCACACCCACCCCCCAGCAGTGCGGCGCACCTGCCAGCAGGCCCCCACTCATGTCCGCTTGCACCCCCACCCCCCAGCAGTGCAGGGCACCTGCCAGCAGGCCCCCACTCATGTCCCACTCATGTCCCCTTGCACCCCCAACCCCAGCAGTGCAGGGCACCTGCCAGCAGGCCCCCAATCATGTCCCCCTGCACCCCCAACCCCAGCAGTGCAGGGCACCTGCCAGCAGGCCCCCACTCATGTCCCCCTGCACCCCCACCCCCCAGCGGTGCGGGGCACCTGCCAGCAGGCCCCCACTCATGTCCCCCTGCACACCCACCCCCCAGCGGTGCGGGGCACCTGCCAGCAGGCCCCCACTCATGTCCCCTTGCACACCCACCCCCCAGCAGTGCGGGGCACCTGCCAGCAGGCCCCCACTCATGTCCCCTTGCACACCCACCCCCCAGCAGTGCGGGGCACCTGCCAGCAGGCCTCCACTCATGTCCCCTTGCACACCCACCCCCCAGCAGTGCGGGGCACCTGCCAGCAGGCCCCCACTCATGTCCCCTTGCACACCTACCCCCCAGCAGTGCGGGGCACCTGCCAGCAGGCCCCCACTCATGTCCCCTTGCACACCCACCCCCGAGCAGTGCGGGGCACCTGCCAGCAGGCCCCCAGTGATGTCCCCTTGCACCCCCACCCCCCAGCAGTGCGGGGCACCTGCCAGCAGGCCCCCACTCATGTCCCCTTGCACACCCACCCCCCAGCAGTGCGGGGCACCTGCCAGCAGGCGCCCATTCATGTCCCCTTGCACCCCCACCCCCCAGCAGTGCAGGGCACCTGCCAGCAGGCCCCCACTCATGTCCCAGTCATGTCCCTTTGCACCCCCACCCCCCAGCAGTGCAGGGCACCTGCCAGCAGGCCCCCACTCATGTCCCCCTGCACCCCCACCCCCCAGCAGTGCAGGGCACCTGCCAGCAGGCCCCCACTCATGTCCCCTTCCACACCTACCCCCCAGCAGTGCGGGGCACCTGCCAGCAGGCCCCCACTCATGTCCCCTTGCACACCCACCCCCCAGCAGTGCGGGGCACCTGCCAGCCGGCCCCCACTCATGTCCCCTTGCACCCCCAACCCCCAGCAGTGCAGGGCACCTGCCATCAGGCCCCCACTCATGTCCCCTTGCACCCCCACCCCCCAGCAGTGCAGGACACCTGCCAGCAGGCCCCCACTCATGTCCCTCTGCACCCCCACCCCCCAGCAGTGCAGGGCACCTGCCAGCAGGCCCCCACTCATGTCCCCTTTCACACCCACCCCCCAGCAGTGCGGGACACCTGTCAGCAGGCCCACACTCATGTCTCCTTTCACACCCACCCCCCAGCAGTGCGGGACACCAGCCAGCAGGCCCCCACTCATGTCCCCTTGCACACCCACCCAGCAGTGCGGGGCACCTGCCAGCAGGCCCCCACTCATGTCCCCTTGCACACCCACCCCCCCAGCAGTGCGGGGCACCTGCCAGCAGGCCCCCACTCATGTCCCCTTGCATCCCAACCCCCCAGCAGTGCGTGGCACCTGCCAGCAGGCCCCCACTCATGTCCCCTTGCACCCCCAACCCCCAGCAGTGCGGGGCACCTGCCAGCAGGCCCCCACTCATGTCCCATTGCACACCCACCCCCAGCAGTGAAATGGCGATCCCACGACAAAAACCAAAAGTCAACTATGTACATCAACACATGTCCACCACATGAAGGCAGGCGGTAGCGTCCCTGCGCATTAAAAAAATGTGCGCTAACAAAAAGCCGTATATACAGCTCCGATGAATGTCCCATACTGTGGCCCTCTAGGACAAATGACCTGCAAAGGGGTACGCAACAAACACGGACACCCGTTGTGACAAAAATAGCGTGTATTTCGGGGGTGCGCGGGAAGTTTCACACGCGATTGGGCCTGGGCGAGCGGGGTAGGTGTATTTCAGGGGCTCGCGGGAAGTTTTACACGTGATTGGGCCTGGGCGAGCGGGGTACGTGTACTTCCGGGGCTCGTGGGAAGTTTCACACGCGATTGGGCCTGGGTGAGCGGGGTACGTGTATTACTGTGGTGGGCGTGGAAGTACAGGAGGCAAATGCGTGGAACGCCCACACGCACACGCCAAAAAAGACGCGCTAATCCGGAAACACGTACGCAAGCAGGAAGCAGGCGTACGTCGACCCGTGCAGCATAAAAGTGCACGCAAACAACAAAAAAGCTCAGATGCCAGGATGAATATACCGTTCCTAGCAGCAGTGGCCGTGGGATACTGCAGGAGGAGGAGGAGGAGGATAGTCAGGGCCAGAATTATTACACCCAGAACCAGCCTTTTTGGGATGCCTGATGACCACGTGTATGGGAGGTACAGGTTTCCACCTCACATAATACTCGTCCTGGTCAGTGAGTGGGAGGATGACCTCACATCACCCACCCTCTGCTCCCAAGCACTCAGCCCCCTGGTGAAGGTCCTTAATGTACTGCACTTCTTGGCCACTGGATCATTTCAGCGGACAAGTACCATAGTGGGGGGGGGGGGTGTTACAGGCCATGCAGTCACGCTGCCTACACCAGGTCTTGGCCATCATGACTGCACGCCCATCAGTACGGAGGCACATATACCTGCCCAGAACACCTGCAGAAAGGCAGGCTGTCGTCCAGGATTTTTAGGGGGTGGCACACTTCCCCAAAGTGCTAGGTGCCATTGACTGCACCCATGTGGCTCTACGTCCCCCCAGGGCATCTGAGCACATCTATAGAAACCGCAAGCACTGGCATTCCATCAACATCCAGGTAGTATGTGATGCCAAGGGAATCATCACCTCAGTATATGCCAACTATCCAGGGTCCACCCACGACAGTTTCATTTACAAACCTAATGTCAAACCTAAACCGGGACCTAGAAGCTGGTCGGCATGGCGATACATGGCTGATTGGAGAGTATAAATGCCACAGCACATGCATGCATGTCAGATACTGAGTAATGTCACAACCCCACTAATGATACCCATCACCACCTCCACAGGGGACAGTGCCTACCCTCTGAGCACCCACATGATGACGCCAATTTGTAACCCCACCACGCCACCCGAGGTAAGATACAACACAGCCCATATTGCAACCCGGGGCATAGTGGAGCACACATTCGGAGTGCTCAAGTCACGCTTGTGCTCCCTTGACCGTTCTGGCGGGCAGCTGTTATACACTCCCCCAGTAGTGTGCAGGATCATAGTGGCAGCATGTGTCCTGCACAACGTTGCAACACGCCGGGGCCTGCCCGTGGACATGGTGGTGCCCCCACATCCCCAACCACATGTACGCCCGCTGCGCATGGGAGGGGAAAGGGCACGGGGTGAGGCAGCCCGTACGCAGCTGGTGGCTAATTACTTCACCTAAAATCACACCCCTGTGGAGTGCACATAGCCCTGGCACATACCAGCTCACTATCAATGATGATGAGGCAACTGGCAGTCAACTGTCACAACCATACAAGCCTGAGATTGTTCACCTGGTAATGTTCCATTGTGTGCATCCCTACATACACAAACACCACCAATGCTGTGTCATCAAAAGACACACTTCTATGCTGCTAAAATCATTACCCCCTTGCAAGATACAACATGACAACAGTACCATGTCACCCAACACCTCCCCAGCACCGCCACCCAACACACCATGGCATGTCATGCTATGTGAGAGCAAACAAAGGAATCCCCAAAACATGACACGAGTGTCACAAAGTACAGCGTCCCGAATGGAAAATGGCCACACACAATATGCTCCCATTAATGTAGAACTGACAACACACATGACCAAAGACTTACCACAATACAATGCAGCTAGCCACCCCAAACATAGCATTCACATGACAGTACTAAGTTAAAGGATACGTAGAATTACAACCTGGTGATGCTAGCACATCGACCACTTCCAACTGTACAGTGTTGGTGCCACGCATATCTGGAAGTGCACTGCTTACAATATGAACTCCATCTCCAAAGTAGAGGGCCTTGTGAAGACATGAGGAATGAACCTGCAAATTAGGAGGGAGACATGGATGCACAAGCACACATCAATACACCATGCAGTGTACAATACTACAACAATATGCACTAGGAATGTATACACAGTATTGACTACAGACTGCCCACACATGTCATGCGAGTCCAACGTCACTGTGTAAGTTACTGTCACTTGGGCACACCCTTTGCAAGCCCATGGTAACGGGAAGCAGGAGGGGTGTGTGTCTCACGAACCCAAGCATCTAACCCAAACTCAGGACAAGCCTGCATGTGCCTAGCCGGAATACAGTGGATGCCCACGGGAGCCACACAGGGCAACACACTGTAACAAAAACTCAAAACTCAAAAATCAAAAACCAAAAATCAAAAATAAAAAATAAAAAATGGCCATGTGGGGGCCAGGGGGGGTGGAGGAGGCCACCCAGGAGGTCCGAGGACAAGGTGCACACCAACAGCCACCTGTGTGGATGTTGCGAAAAAAAACACCTTCATGGGCTCATGGCCTGCACGGCTACGCTATCGTGAGAGATTGAGAATCGCTGTGGTTGCTCTCATCACCCTGTTCTGCTGCCGCCACAGGAGGTGGTGGTGCTATGGGAGGCAGCCCACGCAAAGCCCTAGTCTGGTCCTCCATGGCAGCAAGCATGCAGGTGTGGAAGGTCTTGTTCTGGAGGAATATGGTGTGGAGATCCCCATGCACCACCTGACGTGATGCCCGGACCTCCTCCCGAGTTGCCTGCATCTCTGCTGAGAGCGATCGTGTGACCCGCTCCAGCAGCTGTTCTGTCCTCGTGACAGTGGAAGCCTCAAGCTCCACAAGAGTCTGCCTGAGGTGACGGACGTCTTCCCTCACGGCTGCCCTCTGGCCCTGGGACTCTAAAGAAATGGCTTCCTGTAGAGTGTCCAGGGCCACCCGTCTGTCCCTGTTGGATGCCAACATGTCCTCCCTGAGTGATTGGCAAATGGAGTCTGTTGCCTGCTGTAGTTGCTCTATCTGCCTTTCTGGGGGGACAATGGAAGTGGCCACCCTCTCCATAGCTTGAGCCATCATCTCAGATGCTGCTGCCTGGTGGTTTGCCATACCGTATATGGATTTCTCCCATGCAGTAATACCTGGTGGCATACGGCCACCGCGTTGGCGGGCACCACACCTGTCTGGGGCAAGGGGAATTGTGCCTTGCTGTGTCGGCACTGCCTAAGGCTGCAGGACTGCATTCCCCCTCTGATCTGCTGGCCCAGGAACAGGATCAGATGTTGCGGAGTGTGGCCCTGCATCCGTAACCACCAAAGGCGGACCTACCAACACTGACACCCATAGTGGGCTGTACCCCTGGTGCAGGTGGGTCAGACAGAACAGAATCCCTCCCAGAAACACCTACCTGCGAAGCCACATAGGTCTCATCATCCGAATCAACACCCGAAAAGAGGTCTGGGGAGGTGCACCCAGAGACACCCCGTCCCCCACTGGTGCCCGGTCGTGCCTGAGATCCCTCTTGGGTCTGCACCATCTCCTCACCCTCAACAGCATCAAGTGCGTCATCCCCTGCAGAAACATGAAAGACAAAAAATGGAAACGGGCATTAGCACCATGGCACACAATTAGGCCTCACAAGGTACAGGACCAGTACTTGATTGACACATGTCCCACATGACTATAACCCTCCCATGCATGCACTGTCACTGAGTTTGAAGGGGAGGAAAATGTCAGACACTGATAACACCAAGATGGAAGAGCAACACATTAGCTGCATGCTGGCTAGCAGAGCCATCACACATTGGCCTGTGAGTGGCATGTCCAATCCACATACATGACACATGCCATCACACAGATGGCATGTACCATATGCATGTCACATATCGTTTGACAATAGGGCTGAGAAATGCGTAGTGAAAGTGGGGGGATCGAAGCAATCAGCCTGAATGAACAATGAAAAATACGGAACAATGTTGTTGCAAAATGCTACTTCAAGGGCAACTGGCGTGATGTTGCACAAAAAGTCTACTGTGGGCAGAAGGGATACTGTAATACCCAAATCCAGGGGCGCAGAATGTTTTGGATGAAGCATATGGGTGACCCAAACCACTCAGGCACACACACCCTCACCTGGCACTCAATCAGAACCCCTCACACACACAACATACACATGGATCACAACATGCATGTGCACTCACCAGACAATGCCTCATAATCTGGCAGATCTCCCACACCTTGGATCTGTTCCTCTGTGACGTAGGTCCCAGCAACAGACTCATGTACAGTGAGTTCATTGTCCTCTTGTGGAGACCCACCTCCAGTCACCAGAGTAGCGGCATGACTTGAGGCCAGCTTATTCTTTGCCCTGCGCTTATGGTCATTCCACCGCTTGTAGCACTCACCAGCTGTGCGCCTCACTGATCCAAGGGCACTTATGATGTCCGCGACGGTCTGCCAGTGTGCCTGAGGTCGGGCAGGTGTGGTCTTGCACCCTGAAGGGATCAACATTTCGCTGTCATGTGCGGACACATACTGCACAAGTGCATCACGTTCGGCATCATTGAAGCTAGGTTTCCTTTGCGTGCCGGACTGCGTAGCCGTGTCTGGGGTATCAGCCTGTAGTGGACGAGCACTCTTCCTCTTTTTTTTTGTAAGGTGGTGGGGATCCTGAGTGGCCTACGCTGCTCTGGCCACTAGGGGCAGGAGCACCGGTGGACTGGGTAGTTGGAGTGTGGGAATGCACACTGAACATGGGACTTGGTGCAGGCATTGGCTGAAGTGTTACGTAGTCAGGGGGAACGTTAGCAAGATGAACTGGGACCAACACTGCCCTTGCTGGGAGAGTCAGAGCTGGGGTGGATGGAGCTGCAGCTGCCCCTGCAGCCTCCCCACCCTGCCTACGCGGGGCAGCAGATGACATAGCTTCCCCCTGATCCACGTGGCCTGGTGACACCAACTTGCACCGCCACACGTGGCCTAGACTTGGCGACCTGGAAGTCAGCCTGGGAGTCACCCTCTGCCAGGTCAGGTGCCACAATGGGCCGGTCCAACAAGGGCTGAGCACAGATGGTGTCAGCCACGTTTCCCTCAACTATGGGGGGGGCATGGGTGTCCCTGACTGGTCCTCCACAAATGGGGGGCTAGGGGTACCCTGCAAATCCCGGCCACGTCCCCTACCACGCCCACCACGGCCACCTCTTGAGGCTCGGCCACCTTTGCCACCCTTACCACTTGGTCGCCTCCCAACCATGGCACTGATGTTGTTGTGCGTATGGGAGTTGCAGTAAACTATTGTCCTGGGCAATTGGGTGTCAAAGGGGTAGGGTACTAGATGGAATTTGTACCCTAGTGCTCCAGCAAGGCTGTTTGTGACCCCTGGGGAAAGATGATGGGTCACGCAATGCACAGGCACCCCAAAAACAGAAAATAACCTGCATGCAACCCCTCGTAGACCACGTGCGTGGAAAAATGAACCCGCACTATGCTGTGGCACCCAGAAACACAAAAATGAACGTACGCGTGTTACACGCAGCCTACAATGGCCTCTGAAGGGGTACGCGACACACGGGGCAAGCACAGTTGGTAAATACGTGCGCGACTCACCGTCTGCCTGGAAAATGAGTGTGAAAAATATGCGCGTGTGCGCGTTGGCAACACCCCCGCCAAAAGAAGAATTGTACACTGTCTGAGGAGACAGGACAAAAGAAGAAGTGAACGCTGTTTGAGGAAACAGGCCCAACAGAAAATCAGAAAAAAGCTGTCAGAGGTAACAGGGAGTACAAACTAGAAACGCTGTGATGTGAATCGCGTGTGAACCGACAAGAAGTACAGAATTCACCCACTCGCTCTCCACGAAAAGCACGTACAAAGAAATGACGTCCTACACGTGCCTTTTGAACCGGCCCACACGTCCAACGTCACTTCAGCGTATACGCGCTAAGGCCCTAACCTCCAATTACACGAGCTGACACTCGGACGTGCAGTTCTTTGACGTGTAACATGCACCCGGGTTCAGGGAAATGCCCGCGCGTGCATGTCACAGACGCGCTTACGTGCTAAGGGCCTTTGGTCCAATGAAATCGCGTACGCGTGCTGACGCGCTTACGCGCTAAGGGCCTTTCCTCGAATTACACACTGACATGCTAGATTTTCACGTGCCAAATCACTCCGTATCAAGCTGGCCACGCGTTCACACACAGAAGACCACGCTCCTGCCCAGAAGGCCGAATTACTGCCCCCCAGAGCCCCGAGCACGCTCCCACCTGCCATCTGCTGCTGCCTGATTGCCTGCTGCCCACGTGCCCTGCCATTTGCTGCCTGCACGTCAGCCCGGGGTGCTGTTGCTGTGACCACCCCTGCTGGAACCGAAGACTCCCGACTGCTATTCCATCACTCCACAGCCCAGCCCCAGGACCCAGTTGCCCACCCACACCTGCTTCTGGGGTTGCCATGTCGGGCACTACACCATCTGGCACTACTGGCAACCCCCAGCCAGAGAGGCAGAGGGCCACCAGCTTCACTGCCACCGAAGTTGGTGTCCTGGTGGAGCATGTCCTGGAGCATTATGATGCCCTCTTCGGAACATCACGCGCCAACAAGGAAGGAGGGGAAAGGATCTGGGAGACGTAGTGGTTGCCATCAACGCGGAGGGGGTGGCAACCCGTGACATCAAGCACGTCAAGAAGCGCTGGAAGGACTTCAGGTCCAGGACCCTCCACAAGGCCCGCCGCCTCGCGGAGGGGGGCCGGGCACGCCTGAGTGCCATCCAGATGAGGGTCCTGGAACACGTAGGCCCAGCGCTCCACGCCCAGATCCTTCGGAGGCAAACCCGTCTGGAGTTGAGCGGTAAGTGGCCAAGCATTGCTGTGTGAGACAGTGCATGTTGCAGTGTGCTGGTAGTCTGATGCTTGCCTGTATGTGTGACATAGGCCATGTATGGATATGTGTGTGTGCAGGGCCATCATGGTCATGCATGTGAGACCAGTTATGTGTGAGCCACATGGTTGGTGCATGTGTTTTAAAGCAACATAGGGAGCTCTATGTGGAATGCACACATGAACGCATGGCTGTCTCTGTTCCTGGACATGGAGGGGGGGAGTGAGGAATGGGTGCTGATGTCATGTACATGTATGGTGCACATGTGTGTGTGTGTGCCTGAGAAGTGTGTGTGTGACTTTGAAACGCCATGGATACATGTGACTTTGAAGGCAACATCTTGGTTTACAGGGGCCCTTCTACATGGATGTTGATGTTGATTGCATGTGTGTTGTGTTCATTCACCCATGTGTTGTAGAATGACAGGATGGAAGTGACATTTGACAGTGCCACTCATGTGTTATTGCTTCCTGTCTAGTGTATTTTGTACTGTACCCTGATGCTTCTGTTCTATGTCTCCCTCTACGCAGCGTCAAGTGAAGAAGAGGGCAGAGACGGCGCTGTGGAGCCAAATGGCGGGGATGCCTCCACTGGGCGGCGACGCAAGGCCCAGCCACCCTCCCAGGAATTACCATCATCCGGGAGCGAGGGGGCTGGTGCTGCGTCTGCCTCAACGGCTGTGGCGGAAGGGCCGGGTGAGCCCCCACAGGGGCTTCCAATGGCGGAAGACGGTGTGGAGACATCCAGGTTGGTGGTCTCCACAGAGGAGGAGGATCCCGCTACTGAGCCGCACATGGGGCCTGGTGGGGGTAGTACCACTGGTGCAAGTGGTGCAGTCCAGGGCCAAGGTCAGGAGGCAGCACAGGTCACCGCGGAGGGGCCTGTGCATGTCGCTGTCCTTGACCCTGTGACTGCACCATCATGCACCAGCAGCAGAGTGCCATATCACCTGCCTCTCCACTACCTGCGGACGAGGGGTCCCGCGACCGTATGGGATCCGTCCTGGTGGGTGTCGCGTTGCGCACGCGTTTCATTCGTGATGACGTGCGTTCTTCCTGGGCGGAGAACGCACGCCATCATGAAGAGCAACGTTGTGACGTGGCACTGCTGGGAGGGGCCCTGGTCGGAGGGTTCCTACATGTGACGCGCTCTCTGGAGGACCTCTCCTCCTCTGTGGAGGCTATGGGCCGGTCGTTCTCCACATCGTCTTCCGGCCCAGATTCCACCAGGGCCCCCTGTGGACCTGGCCTGACCAACACAGCCAGCTTGGTGGAGCTCACATCCCTGCCACAGTCGGGAGTCAGCGGTCCAGCAGGGGTGGACACCACAACTGGAGACCAGCAGATGGAGGATGTGCAGGCACCATCGGACAGGGCACATGGACAGCAGCAGGAGCAGGCTGTAGGTGGGAGCAATGATGGCTCGGGGCCATCAACATCGGAGGGGCAGGCATCGGCCGGAGGGCAGGAGGACCCTGGATGGGAAGTGTCTTCTGTGTGGCAGCGGTTGGGCCATGCGATAGATGCGGAGCGGCAGCGGGCGGAAGAGGCACGGCTCACGATGGTCAGGGCGGAGAACTCCATGCGTAGGGCCCTGAGGCAGGCCGAGTGCCTCGAGGCCATTCGCAGGGACCTGGAGTTCCAGATGTCATCGTCCCTGCGAACCCTCTGGGCCATGGAAGAGGACCGCCTCCTGGACATCGAGCAGGAGTTCGATGAAGCCCTGGCCCGGAACATCAACATGTGAGCCGTTGGACTTGCCCGCTGCCCTTGTAAATAGTTATTTAGTTAGTATTAGGTTTCCTTTGTTTTTTTCTTTATTTTTGACCTTTTGGACAATGGACCACATTTTTGTATATATTTTTGTTATTAGGTAGGATTTTTTGATAGGTTTCATTTCTTCAGTTGGGATCATGGACCCTGGATTGTTCATCTGTGTATAGTTGACTGTTGGATTCTACTTTTTTGGTTGGATTTCCCCATGGAGCAATGGTTTTCACTTTTGTTTTTCCCTTGGATTTCATTTTTGGAACTGTGACTTTGGACACCTTTCCTTTGGATTATGTTTTGTTGTTTTTCATTATTTTACAGACATGCAGCTTTTCTTTTTTAATTTCCATTGTCGTTTGTTTGATTTTAATTCCATTCATGTTGCTTTTAATACATTTTTTTGTTCATACTTTGATGTGTGGTATTATCTCATTGGTTTCATGCGTGTCATGATATGGGTTTTGACATTCACTTGCACCCATTGTGTGTGTGTGACGGACATGTGTTCATTTACATACTTGCCATTGGGGTTGTATCATGAAATTGGCATTTCCATGTGGGTGGATGCAATACTTGGGTGGGTCTTTGACATGTGGAGGCTGGCCAGGGATCTAGATTGTGATGACGTGTTGGCTGGGGGACATGTGTCAGGGCCTACTGGCAGGTGCCCTGCACTGCTGGCGGGTGAGGGTGCAAGGGGACATGAGTGAGGGCCTGCTGGCAGGTGCCCCGCACTGCTGGGGGGTGGGGGTGCAGGAGGACATGAGTGGGACATGAGTGGGGGCCTGCTGGCAGGTGCCCCGCACTGCTGGGGGGTGAGGGTGCAGGGGAACATGAGTGGGACATGAGTGGGGGCCTGCTGGCATGTGCCCTGCACTGCTGGGGGGTGGGGCTGCAGGGGGACATGAGTGGGACATGAGTGGGGGCCTGCTGGCAGGTGCCCTGCACTGCTGGGGGGTGAGGGTGCAAGGGGACATGAGTGGGGGCCTGCTGGCAGGTGACCCTCCGTGCTGGGGGTGGGGGTGCAAAGGGACATGAGTGGGGGCCTGCTGGTAGGTTCCCTGCACTGCTGGGGGGTGGGGGTACAAAGGGACATGGGTGGGACATGAGTGGGGGCCTGCTGGCAGGTGCCGCACACTGCTGGGGGGTGGGGGTGCAAGGGGACATGAGTGGGGGCCTGCTGGCAGGTGCCCCTCAGTGCTGTGGGGTGGGGGTGCAAGGGGACATGAGTGGGGGCCTGCTGGCAGGTGCTCCGCAGTGCTGGGGGGTGGGGTTGCAAGGGGACATGAGTGGGGCCTGCTGGCAGGTGTCCCTCAGTGCTGGGGGTGCAAGGGGACATGGGTGGGGGCCTGTTGGCAGGTGCCCCACACTGCTGGGGGGGTGGGGGTGCAAGGGGACATGAGTGGGGGCCTGCTGGTAGGTTCCCTGCACTGCTGGGGGGTGGGGGTACAAAGGGACATGGGTGGGACATGAGTGGGGGCCTGCTGGCAGGTGCCGCACACTGCTGGGGGGTGGGGGTGCAAGGGGACATGAGTGGGGGCCTGCTGGCAGGTGCCCCTCAGTGCTGTGGGGTGGGGGTGCAAAGGGACATGAGTGGGGGCCTGCTGGTAGGTTCCCTGCACTGCTGGGGGGTGGGGGTACAAAGGGACATGGGTGGGACATGAGTGGGGGCCTGCTGGCAGGTGCCGCACACTGCTGGGGGGTGGGGGTGCAAGGGGACATGAGTGGGGGCCTGCTGGCAGGTGCCCCTCAGTGCTGTGGGGTGGGGGTGCAAGGGGACATGAGTGGGGGCCTGCTGGCAGGTGCCCCGCAGTGCTGGGGGGTGGGGTTGCAAGGGGACATGAGTGGGGCCTGCTGGCAGGTGTCCCTCAGTGCTGGGGGTGCAAGGGGACATGGGTGGGGGCCTGTTGGCAGGTGCCCCACACTGCTGGGGGGGTGGGGGTGCAAGGGGACATGAGTGGGGCCTGCTGGCAGGTGTCCCTCCGTGCTGGGGGTGCAAGGGGACATGGGTGGGGGCCTGTTGGCAGGTGACCCACACTGCTGGGGGGTGGGTGTGCAAGGGAACATGAGTGGGGGCCTGCTGGCAGGTGCCCTGCACTGCTGGGGGGTGGGGGTGCAGGGGGACATGAGTGGGACGTGAGTGGGGACCTGCTGGCAGGTGCCCCGCACTGCTGGGGGGTGGGGGTGCAAGGGGACATGAGTGGGGGCCTGCTGGCAGGTGACCCTCAGTGCTGGGGAGTGGGGGTGCAAGGGGACATGAGTGGGACATGAGTGGGGGCCTGCTGGCAGGTGCCCCTCAGTGCTGTGGGGTGGGGGTGCAAGGGAACATGAGTGGGGGCCTGCTGGCAGGTGCCCCTCAGTGCTGGGGGTGCAAGGGGACACGAGTGGTACATGAGTGGGGGCCTGCTGGCAGGTGCCCTGCACTGCTGGGGGGTGGGTGTGCAAGGGGGCATGTGTGGGGCCTGCTGGCAGGTGCCCTGCACTGCTGGGGCGTGGGGGTGCAAGGGGGCATGGGTGGGACATGAGTGGGGGCCTGTTGGCAGGTGCCCTGCACTGCTGTGTGGTGGGAGTGCAAGGGGGTAATGCGTTGGTGATCACTAGTGCAAGGTGACATGTGGCTTGCCTGGGGGGGCATGCCCATGGTGGATGGGCTGCCTGCGGGACATGACCAGGGGTGCAGGGTAATCCCCTGGGGTGTGGTCTGCCTGCAGTGGCCATGGAGGGTGTAGCCAGAACACCTGGGAGGACCCACACTGCCAATTCATGTGTAGGACTCCCCTGCACCCCCGAAATACACGTACCCCACTCGCACAGGGTCTATCACATGTGAAACTTCCCCGCACCCCTGAAGCATATGTATCCTGCTGGAATCGCATGTGGGACTTCCCGCGCACCCCTGTAATACACGTACCCTGCTGTAATCGCGTGTTGAACTTCCCCGCACCCCAGAAATACAGGTACCCTGCTGAAATTCCGTGTGTAACTTCCTGCGCACCCCTGTAATACACCTACCCTGCTGGAATCGCGTGTAAAAGTTCCCTGCACCCCAGAAATACACGTACCCTGCTGAAATCGCATGTATAACTTCCCGCGCACCCCAGTAATACAGGTACCTTGCTGAAATCGCGTGTAAAAGTTCCCCGCACCCCAGAAATACACGTACCCTGCTGAAATTGCGTGTGGAACTTCCCGCGCACCCCAGTAATACTGGTACCCTGCTGAAATCGCATGTAAAAATTCCCCGCACCCCAGTAATACACGTACCCTGCTGGAATCGCATGTGGAACTTCCCGCATACCCCTGTAATACACGTTCCCTGCTGTAATCGGTTGTTGAACTTCCCCGCACCCCAGTAATACTGGTACCCTGCTGAAATCGCATGTAAAAATTCCCTGCACCCCAGTAATACACGTACCCTGCTGAAATCGCGTGTGTAACTTCCCGCGCACGCCTGTAATACACGTGCCCTGCTGAAATCGCGTGTCAAACTTCCCCGCACCCCAGAAATGCACGTACCCTGCTGAAATCGCGTGTGTAACTTCCCGCGCACACCAGTGAGACACCTACCCTGCTGAGATTGCGTGTAAAAGTTCCCCGCACCCCAGAAATAGACGTACCCTGCTGAAATCGCGTGTGTAACTTCCCGCGCACCCCATTAATACAGGTACCCTGCTGAAATCGCGTGTAAAAGTTCCCCGCATCCCAGAAATACACATACCCGGCTGAAATCGCGTGTGGAACTTCCCGCGCACCCCAGTAATACTGGTACCCTGCTGAAATCGCGTGTAAAAATTCCCCTCACCCCAGTAATACACGTAACCTGCTGAAATCGCGTGTGGAACTTCCCGCGCACCCCAGTAATACACGTTCCCCGCTCGCCGTTTGCTGTTTGGCAGCCCTGTATACTGGTCCAGGGTTAGCGCAGCCCTTTGCGATGAATTGTGAATTTTGATGGCTTTTCCTTGCGCGAGGGCGTTCTTGGGGGCGTAACTGGCGCAGCTGCAGGGTCGCTGCACCACTCTGCGCCACGGCTGGTTTTGGAGGCTGAAATCCATGAATACGCTGTGCGCGGATATCAATTTTAGCGCACGCGGCTGGCGCAGACATTCGCACGCGCACACTGTGCGCCAGCCGCGTGCGCCACTTTTGTGCGAAATTCTATTAATTACCCTGTTTATGTTTAAACATAGTTATGACCGAGATTTACAAGAGAAGAAATCTCAATATAAAAAGCAGAGAAGACAAATTATCAAAGGAGCCCTCGCGGGTACCATGCTAAAAAAACAAATTGGAATACGAACTGGATAAGGGGCCATATGAGTATTATGATGCAGAGGGGTGGTGAGAGCATGCGTCAGGCTCTCTCCTCTAAACCAAGTGCCCAGATATGGGCTTTTGAAAATAGGGTCCAATGACCGGAGTTTTCCTGCAATGATTAATCCAATCGAGGAGGAGATCTGGAGGGCCTTCTATTCTGGTCTGTTTGCGCCAAAGAGAAAGGGATAGCCACCTGGACAGGCCTGAGCATCTTGTTTGACGTTTAATCAGGAAGATATCCTAACTGAAATAAAAAAATTGAACTCCTCGAGAACTCCGGGTCCTTATGGGCTCACAAATGTAATGCTTAAGGCTTACACTAAGTAATGGGCTAATATTCTACCCATCATTTTCCGCCAAATAACAGATTCCGGGAAGATTCCTGTCTCCTCGAAAGCAATCGGTAATTGTGCCAAACTTCAAAAAGGGATACAGAGAAAATCCCCAAAAACTATCGTCTGTTAGCCCTCCCGGCAAACTGGCCGTTTATTACTGAAAGAGCTCTTATCCTAGATAGAAAAACATAAGCTCTATGATATCAGACAACCAGGCTTTGTAGCTGGCTTGAGAACGACTGTCAATCTATTCATGTTAACCTCACTAAAAAAGCGGGTGGAGCAGACTGGTCAGTCAATTTATCCTGCGTTTGTTGACTTCAGGCAGGCATTTGACACAGTCCCAAGGGAATTATTGTGGGAAAAGCTGCTCACGGCGGGCTGTCCAAACAAGATCTTGAATCCCATCGTGCAGCTTCACTCAGATACCAGCATACTAGTTAAATTGAATCAAGAAGGCCTACTGATGGATCTGATTTCATCATTTCGTGGCCTTAAGCTTGGTTGCATTTTGGCTTCAAAACTGTTAAAATGTTTTATTAAAGATCTGGGCCCTCACCTAAGCAAAGTCAATTCTTTCCCTCCAGGATTAGGAATGGCTCCTATCTCATGGCTGTTATATGCCGATGATCTAGTGCTATTTGACAAAGCACCAATTGGATTACAGAGGCAACTAGATGCATTAGTGCAATATACTAGGGAAAATTCCCTAACCGTCAATGTAGAAAAAACAAACAATCTGATTATGTTAAAAAAAAAGGAAGCACAAAATCCAGCCATTTAACTGGACAATATATAAAAAATCACTTGAAATTGTCACAGAGTACAAATACTTGGGGCTGAGTATTAATAGAAGCTTACATTAAATCCCTTATAAAGAAGTCATCAGGCGTAAGGTGAAGACCATGGCCGCATAAGGGTTAATGATCCATAGGAAGTATGGTAAATTTTCATGCATCCAATTATAATGTTTTACGGACAAAAGGCTGTTCCTTGTGTAACGTATGGTGCTGAATCCAAACTAAAAGTGAGAATAGGCCTAGTTGGGATCTACTCGAGGGGTTTTATTGGAAGAGAGTCCTTGCCCTCCCTCAAAGTTTGCCTATACAGATTATTTGTTTTGAGATGGGGCTACTGTCATTGGGAATTATAGTAGCCTGGCGCACCCTAGCCGTATATAGGAAATGTCTCCTGGGTAAACATATAGACTCTAATATGCTGCATTGAATTGCTTGCCTATTTGAACAGCAACATTGATGAATCCTTGAGGCCCTGCTTGGACTACTGCCTGACATTAATGGTGGAAGCATGTATTAGTGAAGAAACCCTTTTTTTGAACCCTGATCGAGCTAAAAAAAAACGGTGGTACTATGATTGGGCTAAAAACCGGGACGGGTGTAATAGATTTAACCTTTTTCAGGAGGGTGCTATTCTTCTTCATCAAATTCCGAAGTATTTGCAAACATTTCTTGACCAGTTGTTTTGTAACAATCTTCTAAGGTTAAGATTTACTTGTGGTTAACTAAAGAAGCGATTGGTCGAAGGGAGAATTGGTCGATGGTTCAGAGGGCCTGCAGATTTTGTCAGAATGTGAAGCAAGTGGAATCCCTAAAACACATTTTAGTAAATTGCCCAAAACTTCAGAAGGAGAGAAAGTCTTTCTTTTTTAAAATAGTAACATCTGATGAAT
The DNA here is from genome assembly GCF_040938575.1 of Ambystoma mexicanum. Taxonomy (NCBI): domain Eukaryota; kingdom Metazoa; phylum Chordata; class Amphibia; order Caudata; family Ambystomatidae; genus Ambystoma; species Ambystoma mexicanum. Next base: position 628,465,183 of record NC_090922.1, on the reverse strand, counting down.
TATGGGTCAACATTTGTAATGGTAATTTGATATCACTAAATATAGCAGCGATAGACTTTTTAATGTTTATAAAAATTATGCCTAAAACATCTGTGCTAATTTAGCGCGAGTAGATAGCTTTTATGTGATTAGATTATTTGATAGGGATTTCCCTTGCGCATTAATCCTATAATTACCTTTTTAATGATTGATGGTGTCTTTTTACATGCTTTCTAAATGTTTTCTAAACGTTCTCTAATGTTTTTTAAATGCTCTGCTCAAAGTGCTCTGTTTTGCAAAAAATGAGTTTTTCTTTTGAGCTGGTCTTTTTTCCTTTTTCCTTTTTATTTTTTTCCTTTTATTTTAATTGTAAAAGTTGTAAATGTTTCAGCCAAAAAACTATAAATATATATATGTTTGAGTTATGTTTCTAGTGGGTTGGGCGGAAGCATTTGTTTATCCCAAGCATGTTACGGTTGGTGGTGATGAGGTTGTGCATGTGTCATCCAGGGTTGGACTGGGGCATAAAATTGGGTCGAGGACCAATAAAAAAGCGGGCCATAGTCACAAATGGTAAGTCATTCCTTTTGTGACAGACTGTTTGAGGGCGTTGTTTGGTAAATTGTGTTGCACATTTTAATTAACATTTGTTCAGTAATACTGGTTAAAGCTACTTGCTGCACAGTGAAGTAGCTCAGCAAACTGGCGCATGCTTTGGTTACAAAAAACAAAAAACGGACCCACTTTGACCGGGAAGATTGGCCCACACCAGCATGTTATCCCTATTGCTTGCCCCACAGGCCTGCCTGAGCCTGGATTCATCCTAAACACGTGTACTAGCTGTTACTCTGGATCTCCTGCTGCAAACCATCGATATATTTTCTGGATTTTAACCCGTGAATATCTCGAGTCTGGCTGCTCTGATTTTTGAAATTCCTGCTGTGTGCACCCTTTTAAGGTAAAGGCTGATTGTAGGTCAATAAGTTCAAAAATGGAAGTGGAGACTTTTGAGAAAGGCATTCAGGTGGTATCTTTTGATTTGGATCTATGGATCCTGCGACCCAAAAAACTCGTACTTTTCAACATTCATTCTATACATGAAAATGGCCATAAACATTCACCAACTTCGACATGAGTCTTTGCGTGTGGTCAGATCAACTGCTCCTCAGATTTGGTTAACATTGATGGATGAGGCCAAAAGTTACATAGGACAACCTTTGCTCTTGTCCATATTCATGTGTCATGAAACATTAACTATACCAGTGTTATAGCGGCAGCATGATAGACACAGTGGACATTTTTTTTAAAAAATAGTTAAAATTACTAACTATAATAAGGTGAAATGTATAAACGCTGAGAAAGACAAAGTTAAGGTAGAGCTGCTCAGTAGAAGGTAACAACATGTAAAGTCTACAAATATTGGAAATTACAATGTTGAGGTACAAACACTCCATCCAAATGAACTATTTCCTCATTAGCATCTTGGTTGCTCCTATTGCAGGCTTTACGACATCAAATAAGACTGCGCTTCGAGCCAGAAGTTTCCAGTTTGTGCCCTCTCGTGTGCTGCACTTGCATCCAATTTCTCAATTAAAGGGACTGACTAATACACCCTTTGGTTATCACCTGCACCTCCCAGGTCTCCTCAACTCCCCCATCCCGTTCCCCTCTATAGTCCATAATTAAAATAAAAGAGGGGCTCCATTCGAGCCCCGGCCGCCATTTCTAAAGCGTGCATCTCAATTGTAGTATATTTAAAAAAGCAAGCATTTGGGCTAGACCAGACCCCCACATAAATGTCACTAGTAATCTATTGCATGTTTGTTACTCTGCCGGTCTATCAATGTGCTAGCATGTTTTTGTGTGTCTTTCACTATTTATGCTTGTCTCTGGGTCTTTCTCTATGTAGCTGCTCTTGTTTCTATCACTATTAATTACTATGATAATGTCACTGTGTGTGTTTCATCACAGTTTAAGCAAAGGGAAAAAAAGACTTGCTGTTTTTTAATTTCTGGCTGAAAAATCTGTAGACCAGTACATTTTTATTTATTTATTTGTGTTTCAGTTTTACAAAGCAAACCTTTTACCAAGTATGCCCCTCATTCAACATCTTTTTTACAAATCCTTCAGCAATGCTGATGGCATTCTAAATTATGATTGAGTCCAATGACTTCCAATGTATCTAGCATGTTGGGCCTAAATCTTAAATACCAATTGAGAACTGTAGGACAAGGAAACATTTTCCAATACGCTATTGGTGTCACGATCATAGGTGGATATTTTATATATTCTATCAACGATCTGTATTTTTTCAGTATTGACACATTTTCTATTGCATCCCATTGTCTTATTTTTCACTTCACCAATTCATAATTTTCATGAAAGGAACTCCTCTCCATATGTATTTCTTTAAGATAACCCTCACAACATAAAAGACTGGACCGCCTCTACGTTCTCTTGCTGATTGATAGGTTATTTATAATGCACCTATACACAAGTGTTATCTTCCTCAGTTCTACAACTAGGCTTCTTTCCTTAAGTGAACAAATCAGTTACTTACTTATTTTGATATTTATGAAGCACTCTGAACTTGGGGGCATCATGAAATATAGGTTCAATTTATTCCGTTTAATAATGTAGAATCAGAAACGCAGACCAAAATCGAATCTGATCACTGTATTTGGCAGACTAGGCATTAGTCTTAAGACTGACCATCACATTTCACCTTCGAAGACAGCCAGCTTGCTGCCTTGGTGATCAACCTACTATTTGCTGCAAATCTCTGAAACCAGTATAAAAGTGTTAATAAGAATGTGCCATGATCCCTATGTGGTGCTTTCTCAATTTGCAATACGACACACATCTCATAAACTGGGCAGAAAACCAAAATATGATCAATTGTGGAATGTGAGTGCGATCTTGTCCAGGTTGGCTCACTGGGGATATCCTCCTTCATGTTGAGGTTTTTTTTTGTTTTTTTTTAACTTGTTTATTTTTCGGTGGGCATACAGGAGAATGCATTAGCATGTCAGATTAACACTTTATCTCAGCATTATTATACACTTATTAATACCCCATTACCCACCCCCCCATCTTAGTCTCGGGCTCATTCTCTCCCGGCTCCTCCTGTCTCGATTCGCCTTCCTCCTTCTTCTCCCAACTTACGTCCTCAAATCCTGGGTTTGGCTATCCTCTGGGGCCTGCTCCTCTATCAGCTGAGACTGTTCTCTGTCTGCCGCCTGCTGGGCCTGTTGCACCAGGCGCGGTTTGTATGTCAGGGCCGGGAAGCGTAAGTCATAGTCTATCACCGGCGACCAAATGTTCGTGAAACGATGGAGGCGGCCTCTGTTTGCTGCCATCACTTTCTCAGCTATGAAGATGTCCCAGATTTTCAACCACCATAGCACCGTTAGGGGGCCCTCCGGGGTCTTCCATGTCCGAGCTATTGTGATTTTGGCGGCTAGGAGTAATTGCGTGATGAGGGCTGCGGATGCGCCCGCCTTCAGGTATGTGTCTGGGATCGGGGTCCCCAGCAGTAGCGGCTCCGGTTCCAGTGGCAGTGAGATTTGGGTTATGTCTGTGATGGTAGCTATACATTGGGACCAGAAGACTTTCACCACCGGGCATGACCACCACATGTGTAAGTAGGAGCCTGGCGAGCCGCACCGACGCCAGCACTGTGGGTCCAGCGACTGGTTGAAGTGGTGTAGTTGTAGCGGCGGGAAGTACCATCTCATGAGCAGTTTATATGCACATTCTCGGTTGGTGATGCAGAAGGACGATGAGTGTGTGCGGCCCCAGATTTCGGTCCAGTCTTGGTCCTGGATTGGGTGCCCTAGGTCCATTTCCCACTGCGCCATGTATGTCGCTCTATTGGACAGGAGGTTCTCCTGGAATAGTCGATGTAGCGTCGAGATCCGCCCTCGGGAGGGAGGGTCCGCTACCGTTAATTCTAAAGCATCCAGGGTCCTGGTGGCCGCCTCTCGCGTCTGGGGGTGAGAGCACCAGTGTCTGATTTGGCAATATGCGTACCTGTCTGACTCTGCTAGGTTGAACGTACTTTTGCATTGGGCGAATGTCAGCGGCTGTGTCCCCTCAAATAGTTGGCCTAGGGAGGAGAGGCCTCCGGCGATCCAGTTCTTGAAGTTTGAGGGGTGAGCTCCAGGAGAGAACGCCGGATTGTGGAAGACCGGGGCTGAGGGGCCCAGAGCTCTCGGGATACCTCTGGATTTGCGGGCCCAATCCCATGCCTTCAGTGTTTGCTTGGTTGAGGATAGCATAGCTGGCCATGTCCGGCGTAGCGCGGTTGGCAGGTGTAGGAGAAAGCGCAATGGGAGGGGTGCTCGGGATTGCTCTATGTCCATCCATTTGGGGCGTCCTGACGTTATGGTCCAGGCCCTGGTGTGCGCTATCTGCGCCGCCATCTGGTATTTTTGGAGGTCAGGGACCCCTAGGCCTCCCTGGTCCGAAGCACATAGCATTGTCTTCCGTGGGATGCGGGCCTTCTTCCCCCTCCATATGAATCCGAATATCTTCCTTTGAAGTCTCTGTAGTTGGGGACGAGGGACTATGATGGGGAGAGCTGAGCAGGCGTATAGGAATCGTGGCAACAGATTCATTTTGCAGGCTGTGATGCGACCTATTAGGGATATTTCCTGCTTGTGCCAAGAGTCTAGGTCTTTTTCCAAAGTTTTCATCAGGGGCGGGAAGTTTATCCGATAGATGTCTCCCGGGTTGGCGGGGATCTGCACTCCGAGGTAGGGGATGGATGTGTCACTTAGCGGAACCGTGCACTGGGCACAGAAGGATGCCTTATCTCTCTGATTTAATCCTATCCCCAGAGCTGTCGATTTCCTCAAGTTAATGGCAAATCCGGACACCTTCCCAAATCTGTGGATTTCCGCTAGGGCGGCTCTTAAGGATTGCGAGGTGTCTGTGATGGATAGCATCACGTCGTCAGCGTAGAGCGCTATCTTGTGCTGGGTAGAGCCCACTTGAAGGCCTTTGATTCTGGGGTTGAGGCGAATCCGCTGGGCCAACGATTCCATCACCATAGCGAACAGTAAGGGGGAGAGGGGGCAGCCCTGTCTGGTGCCGCATGTTAGGGAGATCGGGTTAGTCAGGAGGCCGTTCACTCGAAGCAGGGTGGTCGGGGATTGGTAGTTCGCTAGGGTGAACTTCAAGAAGGTGGGCCCAACGCCGAACACCTCCAGGGTGAGGCGGAGGAACGACCAGTCCACTTTGTCGAAAGCCTTGGTCGCGTCTAAGGCTAGCAGGGCGAGTTTCTTCGAGTCTTGTCTGGCTATCTCGATCAGGTCAAGGGCTCTGCGCGTATTATCTGTGGTGGCTCTGTTTAAGATAAATCCCGTTTGGTCTGGGTCTATGATGTCCGGAAGAAGCCTTGCTAATCGGTTTGCCAAGACCTTCGAGTAGATATTCGCATCCAGGTTTAGTAAGGAGATGGGTCGGTATGCCGCTATATCGCTGGGGTCTTTTCCTGGTTTCAGCGCTAATACTGTTATTGACTCTTTCATTGATGGGGTTGTTGATCCAGAGGTGGCAAAGGAGTTAAAGAGGGTCGTCATTGGGGCTAGTAGCTGAGGCCGGAAGAGTTTGTAGAATCGGGACGTGAAACCATCTGGGCCCGGGGCTCTAGTTCTTAAGCTTTTAATGGCTTCGTCGATCTCCTCGCTGGTGATCGGGGCCTCCAACTCTTCCCTACTCGTAGTTGAGAGTTTAGGCAGGGCGGCTTCCCTCAGGTAGGACTGCTGCTCTTCCTGGGGTTTTTGGGTAGCTGACATAGTTTCGGTTACGTGAGCTTCTGCAATTCTCAGCTTATCCCGATCTGCGAATTGGGCTGCACCCTGAGGGTCCCGGAGGCTTAGTATAGTGTTCCTTCTCTTGATTCTTGCGAGTTTTTCCACCAGGAATTTATTTGCTTTGTTTCCCCTGGCGTAGTAGCTCTGCTTCGTCTTGGTTAGCAACTGGGCTGTGTCCTCCACGTAATGAGCCTCTAGTTTCCTCCGTGCCGTCTGCAAGACTCGGTAGGTTCTTGGGGACCAGTTTCTAGCTTTACATGCCGTCTCTGCCTCAAGGACCTTGTCTTCTAGGATGCGGCGGGTCTGTTGCTTTTGCTTATGGTAGGCCACTCCCCGAGAGATCAGCACCCCTCGCACTACGGCCTTCATCGCGTCCCATGTCGTCGCTGGGGAGGTATCTTCGTTTTTATTGACTTCAAAGTACTGTTTGATGGTTTTCGCTACTACGTCTCTCGTCGCCATGTTGTTTAGGATCGGGTCATAAAGAGACCATCTGCGTCTTGGGGGCGGGTCCGGGTTATAGGCTCTTAGCGTCAGTATTACGGGAGCGTGATCTGAATGGATTCTGGGGCCTATGAGGACATCGTCCGTGTACGACAGGATCTGCGGGGATGTCAGCAAGAGGTCTATACGTGAATAAGTCCTGTGCACATAGGAGTAGCATGAGTAGTCTCGTTCCTCTGGATGGAGGATCCTCCAGGCATCCACCACTTCGAAGGTTCGGAACAGTTTAAGCAGAGCGATCGCCAAGCCAAAGTCTCCGCGGGCAGGGGGGTGTGATCTATCTACTAGTGGGTTGGGGACTCCGTTGAAATCTCCCCCGATGATGGTCTGACCCTCCACAAACGGCAGAAGGGTGTTTTCCAGGGTCGAGTAGAATGCCTCTTGTTCTTGATTTGGCGCATATACTGAGATCAGCGTGTATAGTTGGCCGAGAATTCGGCATTTCACCGCCACGAAGCGGCCATCTGGGTCCCGCTTAGAGTCTAGGATTTGAGGCTTCAAATCTTTGGCGATTAAAATAGCTGTGCCACCTTTCTTCGCTCCATTCGAAGCTAGAAACTGTGTTGGGAATTGCCGATCTCTGAGCCTTGCGAAGTCCGCTGGGATCAGGTGTGTCTCCTGCAGGAAGACCACGGAGGCCCTGTCATTCTGGATGCGTTGTAGGATCATTTTCCTCTTCTGTGGGGCGTTGAGGCCTCTAACGTTCAGCGTTAGGAACCTTAGTTTCTGGATCGGCGGAGGGGCCTCCTGGGTGCCTTGTGGGGTGGGACACTGTTCCTCGTGGGTGGGCTGGGGGTATTCAGTCTTCATTTCGAGATTTTGAGTTAGCTAGGTCCTCCTGCAGCCGGGTTTTCTGCGTCCTCCAACGGGAGGGCAACATTTTATCTGAGTGGGGCCACCAACGGGTGGGCAAACTTAAACGGGTGGGAAAACTCCCGACTGTGCGGGGGGCTGGGATCTTCTGCGCCGCCACCATCACGGCCAACGTGGCCCAAACAGTTTCCCTCGCCAACGGGTCGAGGGTCGAACCATACAGATCGGCTCGGCTCCAAGGGTGGGTAGGTGACATACGCCTTGGAGAGGGGGACTGGGCCGTTCGGGGCCCGCGGCGTTGCTATGCTTCGTTTTGGCATCGGCGTCGGTCTTAGAGTCATGGCCGCAAATCTCTGAATTACTTCATCTTTCGGCATCTCTGCGCCTTAGGCCAGGGTTGTTGCTGTCTTTGAGGTGACTGATCTGGTTCCTCTGGCGGGAGGAGAGGACTGGGGGTGGTTGAGGCCTCTGGAGAGTTCGGGTGCAAAATCGATTTCGCGTCCTCCAGGTGGCTAATTTTGCGTAGAGTCCCTTGGTATGAGAATTGTAACGTAGCGGGGAAGAGCCAACGGTAGCGAATCTGCTGGTTCTGGAGGAATAGGGTCAAGGGCTTGAGAGCTCTCCTTTTTTGTATGGTGATCGGGGAGAGATCTTGGTATATCTGCAGGGGGGTGCTCATGAATGACAGTTCGTCCTTAGAGCGGCTTATTGCCGAGATGGCTTCTTTGGTAGCGTAGAAGTGTACTCTAGTAATCACATCCGGAGGGCCGTCTGAGTCTACTCCTCGTCTCGGGCGTAATCTGTGGGTTCGGTCCAGGGCGAGTTGGGCTTTGTCCATGAGCGGGAGGAGAGCTTGGAAGAAGTTGCCTATATACTCCGGGAGCTCTTTATCTTGGATCGTTGTTGGGACCCCCCGGATGCGCAGATTATTCCGTCGGGCCCTGTTTTCTAAGTCCTCTTGCTTGAATGCGAGGATCTCATTACTGGACTGAAGCGCTCGGATCTCGCGTCGCATTTCTATTATTGCTGCATCGTGGTTCTGGGTCAAGTCTTCGACCTCTCCTATTCTCTGTTCCGTTTCCGTGAGTCGTTGGTCCATTTGTTCTAGCCGTGTAGTGAACTCGGTCATGCAGGACCGAATTTCGGCTTTGATGTCCCTCATGAAGGCCATTAAGTCATCTCTGGTGGCGAGGTTACCCTGTTCTTCTGGGGGCTTTTGCGGGGTAAGTTTAAGTGAGGTGTCCGGTTTTCTGGTCTTGTCTGTTACTAGAAGCATAGTGGAAATGTCCGCGGTTTTGGCTGGTTTGGTGAGTCTCGACATTTTGCCAGGGCTGGGGCTCTGGGGATCCTCTTCTGGCTGGGGGCCCCTGGGGGGGGCGCTTTGGGGGGGATGATTGGTTTCGGATGAATTTGCTGTAGAAGGCGAGAAATCCGCCCGCCGTATTTGTTATCAGAGTTGTAGTGGTTATATCTGGGCCTTGTCACTCTTGGATGTAGAGGAGGGGTCGATTCAGCTTGAGGTAGATGTCCACCCTGCTAGGGGGCTGAAGCTATCCAGGGTGATAGGCCTGGTGGGTGAAGTGGGCAGGAGCGCCCCAGGATATTATGGCGGCTGGGGACGTGGGGGTGACTTCAGAAGGAGGTTGGGGAAAGCTGTTGCGCCTAACTTGACCACTCTCCCCAGCCGGTGAGGTATCTGGTGGGCAGGGGCGCCCCAGGAAGCTGGAAGAGGGCTCCGGATTCAGCGCCGGGGGGCGATGGACACTCACCCGCTCAGGCCTCCGATATCGCTTCCGGGGTGCTGGGCTGCGGGCCGATGCAGAGACCTGGGGGCCAGGAAGGAGCCGCCGACTCTCCCACTCGGGTTGATCGTTGCCAGTGAAGGAGGTTGGGGGGGGGCGGAGCAAGGGCCCCCGTCCCCACAGCTGTTCCAGTAGCCGGAGGGCTCCGGGGGCTTGGTCGTCTCTCCAGCGAGCCGGTCCGCCGCACTGGCGAGCGTCGGGGAGCTCCGGGGGCCTCTCCCCGAGATCTGTTTATCAGGACTGGAGGCCGGAGAGTCAGCCGGACGGAGTGGCTTCGCAGGGGGGGTCGAGATGGTGGTGGCGCCAGCCCCGTACTCCGCTCCGGTGGAGGGGGGGCGGGTGGGAGGAGCACCCGAACCCGTGCTGCGGCCTCAGGTGGAAGGGCCCCGGGGACCGGAGCGAACGTCTCTCCAGAGATCTTCGATGGCGAGGCTCAGGATCGGGGCGGAGGGCGGGAGCAGGAGGTCCTATGGGTGTCTCGTCACTGGGCGCCGGCGGAGGCGAGGGGCCTGAGTCGCGGCCGCCATCTTGGCTCGGCACGGAGAGGCATCCGCGTCAAGTTCTTCCGCCGCGTTTTCAGTGTTCCCGCCGCGTTCGCTTTCAAAATTGGAGCGGTGGGTGCACAAGTGGTTCCGCCAGCTTCCCCCGCCAGAGGGACAGCAGCGGCGACGCCGGGGCCGGTTAAATTTCAGATGAGGCCGCGGGTCCTTACGGAGGCCATTAGCGGAGCAGCCTCATCAGTGGCGCTCCAGGCCACGCCCCCCCCAGGCCACGCCCCCCGTTGAGGTTGGTTTTTATCAATTCCAATTGGTGAGAAAATTCAGCCCAATTTCTGCTTCTCGAGTTGTTACTGACAGTAGGCAAATTCACTAACATAATTGTTGTAACTACGCGTGTATGATTTTAAGTTCTATCTCTTAACCTATGTGCATCTACAATAGAAGACAGCACAAATTATGTTCTCTGATCCGCCCCCGAATCTATCTACCAATTAAGGATAGCCGCCAGCCTAGACATCAGCTGCTTATCACTGTGCACTTTTGTGCTACGATATATATTAATCACCAAAACATCTTACTCCTTCAATCCATAATCACTAGGAAGTACAACTCCAAAGAGTGAGGTTGAGCCTAAAGGGCATTCTATCACAACTCTTAATGCAATTAAAGGGCCCCCTCGAGGGTCTACCCATTTTTCATTTAACCACCCTCTTTAGGCAGATGCTGAACCCATCAATAATCATGGGAGTTAAAAGCCACACTTGAAATAATATGCCAAATTCAAAAAGTTCATCAGAAACCTTAGAGCCCATACAACGATTGAAACCCCTTATGTTTTAACTCAACAAATGTAGATCCTTTGGCTTATAAGTCTGGGCGACACAAGGTTTCGGCCTGCAGGTTAAATGACAGCCAAGTCCAGTCCACAACACCTCTTTTTCTTGAACTTTCCCAATGGGAATCGCTAAAGACCTCTGCTTCTCCCTCTTTAAAACATTGAGATTAGATTTGACCTCTAAATAAGTGTCTCCCTTAACATAGATCACCTTGTTTATTCCACTTGTGGACAGGTCCTACTCTGTAACAAAACCTGCGTACATTACAGGGAACCCACTATGGCCCCCCAACTAAAATAAAAACAACTTTGGAATACAAATGAGCAATCACTTTCGTTACTGATGGTCTGGTCTAAATTCCACAAATTTTATATCCACATAGGTAATGGCGTTCCTGGAGGAAATCCCAGAAAAAGTCACTAAATGCTCACTCTATTTTGGTTATATCATCATTCTCCTTGAACACTGACACTATTGATAGACATACATTTGATCCAAACCCCATCGGCAGATAGTTACTAAAGCCGGGATTTGACCTACCATACCTTCTACTACTGTCAATTGTAATAATCTGCTTCTCTTTCACAATGATACTGTGGACTACTGACCCCACTGCAGACAGACAGTAATTTGTCTTTATCATACATGTATTGCTTTCACCTTGCTTCCCTCAAAGAACTCAACACAGCTTTCATGTAAAAGGACAGAACCTTCCTCTGCCCTTTGCTGCTTCCCTGGATCTGCTTCAGGCTAATTGGAAAGGACATCTCTGATGCCCTCCTGCTTAGACTGTTTCTCCTTCTTTTTCACTTTAGTAAATGTAGGCGCTTGACTCTGGGAAATATACTCTGCTTCCATTCCAACTGGTTTACTCTCACTCTTTTAGGCCAGGGACCTCAAAGTTTTGAGACCCTTTCCTTTTCACTTTTGGAATATTCATATTTTAAGGTTTCTTTTAATTAATTGTTGGATTTTTAGTTCCTCGATTCTGTGCATCCTGGCTCGTTCTTCGCGCCACTCAAGGGTCAAATCCAGCGTAGGAACTGATTCATGCCAAAAGCCACCATTAGGCTATTGTTGATTTGAGTCAGAGGATACTTTGTCTCATCCCGTTTCTGACTCCAAAACAGTCCCAAATGATAGCCACGAATTTGGAATTTCGTGCTTCGCCAACAATTGTTGGCATGTTCTTGCTTTAACTACTTTGTGATCTCTGTTATTTGCGCAGAATGGGACCAGACCTCACATGCAATGTTGTGATTTGATCTGACAATTGAATGTAAAAACAGGCTCAATGCAAAAATAGAGGAAGAACCCAAGGGAAGCACTGTCTATGCTAGGCAGAAAACCAAAATCACGTTCTTCCACTTGAGAGGCAGCCAAGGAGTCTTTGAATTTGGGGTCATGGTTATCCTTTTTATTAAAGGCATCATTCCAGTTTGGACTACTTTGATTTGTCTGCCACAATCGAAGGGATACAAATTTTGCAATAATCACCAGTTTAACAGGCTAGAATGGGTGGTAACGCCCCGGGGCCCGAATTAAAAGCTTGAGTGCAGCCAGGGCTTTTAATGAGGGTCCCGGGTGCCATTACCACCCATTCCAGCCCATGGAATGGATGATTATTGCTATTAGCACCCCGGGTTGGCAATCCGTTAAACCGGGGATCTAAGAGCAAAGCATTTTGTTTGAATGAACGGGATGCCGCTAAAGAGGGCCACCATGGATCAGGAAGACGGGGCTCCGTACAGAACTCCTCTTCCGTTTCCATGGCTGCCAGTGGGGACAACGGAACGAGGCAGCGGCGGGCATCACAGCCGCAGTAATCACATAAGTGGGGTTGGGGGCGATTAAAAATAAGAAGGGAGGGAAGGGTGGGGGAAAATGGCGGGTGGGGGAAGCAGCCATCAGGTTGTTCCAAACGCAGGCTTGGATCGTTAGTTTCAGCCCGCGATCTGAGCAACCTGATTGGTTGCTCCCGCTGCCCGGGGTGCTATTACACAGTAATGCACTCAAGTTCAATGAGGTATCACCTAAGGCTGAAATTGACTTTTCAAGACTGAGGCACAGATCAAGCAAAGAAACATTTTGAAGATTGCCATCCTGTATACAATGTGAATCAGTTGCAGTCATGACAGATGTAATGCATGTTTGTGACAACTCTTGACTGTACATACAAGCCTGCACCCCCTCCAGCACTACCTGACTATATGATGTTGCTACCTGCATTGGGAAATAGTATGTAGTTTTAGAGAGGGGGGCTTGTAGGTCCTTCAATGGAGAAGAAATGCCATTTGCTGTAAAGGTTTAGGTAATTGTTCCCTCCCTTCCTTCCTTGAATTAAAGTGGCTTGAATTTGGGGGTTGGGAGTGAGAAACCTGATGGTATTCTCCCACCTACTCCCCCGGGATCTTCCATTTAGGTGGCCAGGGAAGGGCCATCGCTTTTGGATCCCGACCCTGGGGGTGGACAAGCGAGGGTGGATCACCTGAGTGGAGGCTCACGGAGGATTGGGGGGAAAATGCCCAAGGTCGAGACATGAATTCCCCCTTTCCCAATTATTCACCAACCCACTCTCCCTCCGCTTTAATGGGGTATTTCCAATCTCCACCCATCTTCCCCCAACATTTCCAATAAGTACTGGGATGAAGAAGAGGTGATCAGGAGCAAAGAGGATTACCCATAGAACCAACCTATGAATCCAAGGTGAGGCCTACTATAGTCAACAAGTAGACTGTCCCTCTGAAAGAATCAAGCATGGTCAGGCATTCAACCCAAATCTTTTACACCTGACTCCACTTGACAATTACATCAGGTATAAAAGGTGTGAGTCTGCCAAGATGTACGAGCAAGCTGGGATTGCTAGTTGGAACGTGAATGCAGCAACATGAGAAGCCTGGGAGGACCGGAGGAGAATGGGACGCTGAGACGCTGGCCCTGTGCACCAGAGGGGTCACACCGTGGAGGAGGAGCCGTGTCTCTGTGAAGCTGAAGGAAGGCGAGTGGTTGCTAATGGGCCGTGTCCAGGTCAGTGCTCGTTCCCCTGGGAAATATGTTGGTCCCAGGGATGTTTGAGGGGCAGGTGGTGAGACCCTGACCTCACACCCCGTATCCTGGGTAGCTGCTCGCCGGCGCCGCGCTGCCTGATATGATATGATATGATATGATATATGATATGATATGATATGGCATTTGTAACGCGCCTATACACAAGTGTTTCAAGGCGCGACGAGGCAGGGAGGGGGGAACAAGGGGAAGACAGACAACGATCCTACTAGGCCAGGTGTCATTCAGATCGCGCAAGTGCAGGGGTAGGGGTAGGGGGAAGGGAGAAAGTGCAAGGGGAAGGGGAGGGGGGGAAGTGCAGTACAAGGTAAGTAGAATAAAATAAAATAAATAAGTAAGAGTGCCAGCTGGTGGCAAGTGCAAGGTAAGTGCAGACAAGTGCTGGAAGGGGGGGCTGTAGGGATACAGAGACAGTCCCGCAGTGCAGGGGTTGCCAGGGAGGCAGTGCAAGTGGAGAGTGGCTGGGCCCAGGACCGGGGTCGGTGAGAGTGGCCCAGTTGCAGATTCAGTGCAGTTTCAGCGAAGAATTAGCAGGGGAGAGGGAGAGAGAAAGCAGAAGCAAAGAGGAAGGTTTTGAGGTGCTTCCGGAACCGGAGATGGTTCTCCTCAAGTTTCAGGGAGGCAGGAAGGCTGTTCCAGAGGGAGGCCCCTGCCGCGGAGAGAGATCTACCCCCAGCTCGTTGCTTCGAGAAGCGGCTGACCCTGAGGGAGTTGGAGACGGATGAGCGAAGGGCTCGGGAAGGAAGATATTTAGGAAGAGAGAGTTGAAGGTAGTTAGGCCCCAGGCCCCAGAAGGCCTTGTGGACAATGCAGAGGGTTTTGAACTTTATCCTCGCAGCCACTGGGAGCCAGTGTAGAGATTTCAGTCCTGAAGAGATACGATCCCTGGGCTTGAGGCTAAGGACAAGTCTCGCAGTTCTGTTCTGGATGAGTTGCAGAGGGCGGAGAATGGAGGCAGGCAGATTAAGATAGAGGCTGTTACAGTAGTCCAGCTTAGAGAGAACCAGGGCTCGGGAGACAGTGAGCTTCTGAGGGAAGGAGAGGAAGGGAAGAATACCTCTGAGGAGGTGCAGCTGGTAGTGTGACTTCTTAGAGACGTCAGATATATGAGGAGAGAAGGAGAGTGTGAAGTCGAAGATAACCCCAAGGTTTTTTGCCTTGCAGGTAGGAGCGGGAAGAGGGCCAAGAGAGGCCGGCCAGAGAGCTGCAGGGAAGGAGGGGGTGGGTGTGCCGATGAGTAGAATCTCAGTCTTACTGGCATAAGGCAGAGGTCATTGGCGGCACACCATTCCTGGATAGCAGACAGACAGTCAGAGATGAGGGAAGGAGAGGAGGAGGCCGAGGGTAGCCTGAAAATGAGCTGGGTATCATCGGCATAGCACTGAAAGTGGGGCAGAGAGCGGCGATGCGGTTTGGCAAGGAGAGCCAGATACTGGTTGAACAGCCAGGGGGAGAGATTTGATCCCTGGGGGACACCACAGGTGGAGAAAAAGATGTCAGAGAGGAAGGACCCCAGTTGGACCTGGGAGGGTCGATTGGATGGCCTGGGTGAGTCTGTGTGAATGAAAGGAACCCCGCGGCACAAGTATGGCTGGAGCGGGAGCGGCAGCTTGAAGGAGAAAGCAGAAAGTAAAGCGGTAAGCAGAAAGAAAGAGAAAGCAAGGGCCATGCAGCGAAAGACAGTAAAGTGAGGGTGCAAGCAACCCAAAGCAGGAAGGGGGTGCAAGCGACCCGACAGATTGAAAAGCAGAGTGGCAGAAAGCAAAAAGAGGGTGCGAGGCGACCCAAAACAGGAGAGAACAGTCCGAGCAATCTGACAAAGTGAAACCGAATGAAATAAAGGAGAGAGAGGGTGGGAGTGACCCTAAACAGGAAAGTAGAATGCAAGCAACCCAATAGATGGGAAAAATTTAAGACAACATGAAAGAAAGTAAAGAAAGGGTGAGAGCAACCCGAAAGCTGGAACGGAGGGTATGGAAGACCCGCAGGTTGAAAAGAGAAAGTGCAAGAGGCACGATACAAGGAAAGGAAGGTGCAAGGGTGCACAAGCAAAGGACAGAGAGTGGCAAGGGCAAGATAAAGTCAAGAGGTGTGTGCAAGAAGCACTGTGAAGAAGATATATGCAGGGGAGGAGCCAAAGTCTAGTGTTTTTGAAAGTCCCTAACATTACCCCATTGGAAGAACTGTGTGTTAAAACGATGCATCTTGGCAAGATGAACTTTTGTGTGACACCAGAGGGGCCTAAGCTTGGGGAAGGGAACCCTGAGAGGCCCACAAAAGACATTGTTTAACTTGAAGAAGAAATGCCTAGGTTTGGGGAAGACAGCCCCGCGAGGCCCACCAGAGACATTGTTTAACTTTGTGAAGAGAGGCCTAGAGTTGGGGAAGGGAACCCGGAGAGGCCTAACAGGAACTGTGTCTTTTTGTTTGGATCTGAAAGGATCGAAGCTTGGGGAAGAGAACCCCAAGACACCCAGAGACATTGTGGACTCTATTGACTTACGGAAAGAGCCCTACGTCGAATCTTCCAAGGGCGACCCTTCAGTTGAACTATTTTGAACTGGCAGAACTACACCTATTGGTAAGACTACCTGAAACCAGCTATGTTTTACATGTCCTTTTTTTGTGAACCATTATTTTTCTTTAAGAGGACTTCCTATCACATTTTGTCAAAGAGTGAGGGCAAGTATAGGTTAGACACAGATGGATTTTGGTTTTGGACTTTCAGACATCGACGGGACTTAGACACATCAGTTGAGGGAACAATCCCTTTAGAGTTAGGGCCAGTTGGGTATTACACTAACCCCATAACTTTATTAAATAAAGGTTTTGAAACTGTTACCATTGTATCTGTATCTGTCTAGATACCATGCCTGTCTCACAGGGGTTTCACTGCTTTCGCCTCTTTGCTCCTTAAATTATATGCCTTATTCAAGCCTTTCATGTTGGTACTTATTGAATGCTGTAGGGCAGTCCCATGGGTACACGGGATGTCCTGATCAGTGCTGGGGGCAGCCAGCACAGGCTTCAGTTGCTGTGTTCACATGGCGGGAAACAGTCACCGGGGGCATTCAGGGATTCAATGGAGCCGTGAGCACATCGCTGGACAGTGGCCTGGGGCACCCTGGTTACACACACACACACATCACAGATCAGCAGGGGGCTGCAGCACCGTGGTCACACAGTGTCAGCCTGCAGGCCAAAAGATGCACAGAGACAGAAGCGCCAGTCATGGGGTCTGCCGCCGTACTAACGCACGTGCCGGCTTAGCCTCAATTTATTGGGGGCCAGCCATGACACAGTCATGACTGAAACTCCTAAAGGGGACATCACCACATTCAACACACAAGGTTAGGAAGGTCGTTCTAAGCGGCTTGAGACAAGCGCTGCCTTTTATTTTGCAATTTCACCATCAATGCCTAATCCAGTGGTGGTTCCCAGCCTCACGCAGGCGTTGTGAATACAGGAGACAACAGCCAACTGTCACTTACCAGACAGGGCAACAGGTAACATGATTATAAGGGGTTCCGTCCACCCTATAATCGTCTATACACCCTGCCTCACTCTATGCACCCTGCGCGGAACTGCTAGCAATGCTGACGCTTGGGTCAGGCCCTCTATGAAGTGGAGGTGGCTGACCTGCACTGTCACTCCACCAATACCCCTGTGTTCCTCACTGTGGGAACTGTCAGCAGCGCTGACGCTACTAGTACATTTTGCACTGCATTTGGCTCTCAAAACAAAACTTAATTAAGTGTGATTAGGTAATCTGTTAAAGTGCATTTGCAAAGCAGAAGCAAACATAAAAATTGGCATGAAAATGGATTAAATAAATGTAGTTACACAGAAAATTTATCGACATCCTCACAAATTAATTTCCCATTGGGATAAGATAAAAGAAGGAAAAGTAGTTACGATATGTAGTCAAAAAATCACTTTTTCTAACCAATATCCCACCTCAGAAATGCATTTTGCAAGAGGTTCAACAAAATAAAGCAAAACAGAAAGCGATAAACACTATGGGCCATATTACAGAAACTTTGGATTGGTAAAAGTGCAATTAGAAAGAACAAGGGTAATAACCGCTCTAGCGAAAAATCATACGCTTTCAATGCTTTTTTGCACAATGCCAAATGACTCGGATGAGGGAAAACATGCATTGAAAGAATATGTTTAGTGTGCACTAAGGCACCTTTTTCCCTAGTGCTAATTGCACTTGCTCCGGTGCAACATTTCTGTAAAAGCACCCTATACCTCATCTACTGATAACATCTTCCCAAACCAATCTAATGGGACAAAGGGCGGCGATCATAGAGCCTGCTTGGAAATGGGATATGATGCAGCTGACAGAGGCTGCTTGGAAGGGTACACTTATGACAAATCCATGTAATGTTACAAGGGATTGAAATAAGAACTTAAATACATAACAAAGTATTCCTCCTCAAATGCCATTAAGA
The DNA here is from genome assembly GCF_040938575.1 of Ambystoma mexicanum. Taxonomy (NCBI): domain Eukaryota; kingdom Metazoa; phylum Chordata; class Amphibia; order Caudata; family Ambystomatidae; genus Ambystoma; species Ambystoma mexicanum. The sequence goes on along the minus strand of NC_090922.1, from coordinate 628,447,407 downwards.
GACCCACCCTACCGGACAGCATTTTATGCCATTACCTTTGTATCATCGAGGTGTCACTAAAGGGACACTGGTGAGCCAAAACTAAAAATCTTAATGTGCTCATTGCCTGTTCTATGTAGCTGGTCCAGAGATTCAGGTTCACCTTCCTTCCTATTCACAGAATCCAGGTAATTATTGGATAGTGATCCAGAATAAGCCATAGCAAACTTGTAAAAAATGGATAATCACAGTAACTTCTTCTTGATTCCGAATATCCCAATCAACACAATTGTGCCAGCTTCATTTAATATCATTTGCATAATTGTATACTCTCCAATCCCATCCGCGTAAAACAAATCCTTTTTTTATTGTAGAGACAGTTCACGGTTAGACACACACAATTGTCTCAACCAGCCTGCAAATAAAATACTGGTAAGTGAAGAGTTGACTTTGATCTTCAGAATGAATAAAATGGAATGAGCATTTTGCACTGTGGGGACATTATACCATGTTATTTGTTTTGCATTTAGCTTTAGTAATAGACAATCATTTATAATAAATGGTAGTAGTTGGAAAGCACTTTTATGAAGCTGCAGCAAGTTTGGGCAGCATGTGTAAGAGCCACTAAAAACGGACAAGCAGGAATTTGCTCCATGTAATCAGCGAATACATCTTCCCAGCGTGGTTATCATTTTCTAAGGCCATCTGAGGCAATATGATAAGGGTCTCATCGTCAGCACAAGATAGTGTATAAAAAGTCAATGTTTGAAAAGTGGTCGGAGTTGCTGTTTGTAATTTAGAAGGGGGCATGCTGTAGTGTATTGTTTTGCTTTGCAATTTAATAAACTGACTCTGCTACAATTTCCAAATTCATTATGCTGACTCTATTTTCTTCCACAATCTGGCATCGTGACCAAGGCCAGCCAGCCGCATTAGAGGACCTCACTAGCTTTGTGGTTCCCCTTCCTCTGAATACTGAGGCTCTCCATCTGACAGCTAGGAGACGATTTAAAATATGTATCAGGATAATCGGTGGGAGGCTGACCGAAGTAGTGTTGCACTTTGGGTTTAGGCAGTGGACCACATATTTGGTTTTGGTGCTTTGGTGGCGTAAGCCACCGAATTGCTAAAACATTGGTACTGGGACTGGTAAAAAAAGGAGAAAGGGAAGTTCGGGAGCAGTGTATGCCATTGCCATGGCAACTTGTAGTGCGTGGAGATGAAATGGGCGAAGCACCATTTGGGCCTACACCCTCTCGCTCACGTTTGGCGGCCTGCTGCTGTTGCTGGATAGCTATGCGCTCTCTGAAGTAGGAGCAAAATGACGGCACTTAACAATATGCCAGTTATTATTTTTGTTTGTATGTATGCACCAATGCTTTTTGTAACCTAAACTCCAGTCGGACTATGTTTAAAGTCTGCCGCGGAGTGATCTCGTTTTCAGCCAAAACTGTAGCCAACAGTTTAAGTGTTCTGAGCGTGTGTTAAAGTTAAGGACAGCTGCAGGAAGGGGGGAAAGCAGACTAGCCTAAATCTCACACTTGAGCTGAGGGCCGTGTTGGCCTGAGTTGAGTGCTCTCTGATGTGAGGTGAGTTGGCTGACTACTTAATTGAAGCTATTGCCTCAGAGATTCCTCACCCTACTTTTGTCTGGCTGGGTTCGGCCACCAGCTTTGTTTTTAAGGCATCTCCAAAGGCAGCAGGGGAGGGTATCTATGGCTCGATTTGTCTGAAGTGCAGGGCTTTGGCTGATTTTTGGGGGGTTTAGCCAACGACGTTTGCAGCCGAAACCTCTACAGCCGCTCTGACGGCTAAAAAGCGTAAATGTCATTTGCGTCGGAGTGCCTCAGGGCCTTTCACCGCTGATGTAAGACCCCCTCAGGCAGCTGTTTAGCAATGGGGGCTTTCTCGCACAACCACCAGCCCTGCAAGAGGCCGGGATGATTTGCAGAAGATCACAAGTTTACCACGCTGCTAGGAGCCACGATACTGCAAGTGTTTAATTTTGGGTAGAGGATTTAAAGGGATGGTCTAGTAAAAATTTTTATTTCAAAAATAGATAGGCCACATTAAAAAAAAATACTAGCATCCTCCGTTTTAAAACTTCCTATGTACTATTTTGAGCTGTTCAAGCTCAAAATTCGAAAAAGCAAGCACAGGGGCGCCGCCATTTTGTGAAATGGAGGCCCTCCTGTGCTGGCTTTTGCTTTTGCGGCACTAATGAAGGAAAAGCCAGCCAGCTGTAGTAAACAAAGTCTACCGCTGGGTGGCTTTCCCTTCATTAGTGCCGGGACTCGGAGGACGCGGACCGGAGACCAGAGCAGGAAAGCTGCAGCTGAATCTCGGTAAGTGCTATTTATTTTTTTTACAAAAAATAAGCACTAGCTGCGTTTTTTTTTCTAATTTTTCCGGGCTGGAGGAGCCCGGAAAACTTAGAAATAAAACCGCAGCTTTAAAAACGTTGTATTTATGTTTGCGGTCGCTTTTGAAGCGACCGCAAACATAAATACAACGTTGTGTTGGAAAACGCTGCAGTTTTTCGTTCCAAGTTTCTCATGCTCCTCCGGCTCGGAGGAGCCTGAGAAACTTGGAAAGAAAATCCGCAGCGTTTTCCAACACAACCGCGTGTGTTTCTGCCTGCTGTAGCTATCACTTTGGGTCTCCGGTGCTCCCAGGGGAGCACCGGAGACCCAAAGTGAAAGCCACAGCAGGCAGAAACACACGCGGTTATGTTTACATGCCGCGTAGTGTTTCTACCTGCAGCTGATTTCCCATTTGGGGCTCTCGGGCTCCCTGTGGGGAGCCCGAGAGCCCCAAATGGGAAATGCTACGTTGTCTGCCTGAATCTGCGTTTCCATTTCAAAAGCGACCGCAAACATAAATACAACGTTTTTAAAGCTGCGGTTTTATTTCTAAGTTTTCCGGGCTCCTCCAGCCCGGAAAACTTAGAAAAAAAACCGCAGCTAGTGCTTATTTTTTGTAAAAATAAATAAATAGCACTTACCGAGATTCAGCTGCAGCTTTCCTGCTCTGGTCTCCGGTCCGCGTCCTCCGAGTCCCGGCACTAATGAAGGGAAAGCCACCCAGCGGTAGACTTTATTTACTACAGCTGGCTGGCCTTTCCTTCATTAGTGCCGCAAAAGCCAGCACAGGAGGGCCTCCATTTCACAAAATGGCGGCGCCCTTGTGCTTGCTTTTGAGCTTAAATATCTCAAAATTTTACATAGGAAGTTTTAAAACGGAGGATGCTAGTATTTTTTTTTTAATGTGGGCTATCTATTTTTGAAATAAAATTTTTTACTAGACCATGCCTTTAAGGTTAACAGCGTGGGAGCAGCTTGCAGGCCTCCCAGTGCTGCCATTTAACTACCGTACATGGGGAACTGTGCCTGCTTGCTAGATGGTGGATTACAGTTGTAAAAAGGGCACATAGGTTGCAGGGCACATAACACTAAGGGTAAGGTTGGGGAATATCACAGGGTACACCCCCTTTTTTAGGTGTGTTCATTCCCGCACTGCAGCATGCCCAACATGGGCAGCGCGGGTAGATTTTAGGAGTGTATCTTTACCAGCGGGTACTTTCCCGCCGTTCTCCTAGCGATATTTGGTTTAGGTTGACCTGGGTCACGTTGATCTTGTGTCCGGCGGCCACTTCTCTCCCACCCCTACCCCCCCCCCACACACACACACACACTCAAGTTGGTTCTAATGTGAGCGGGGAGCGATATGGGGTCACCTGGCGGACAGTGCTCTCACAATGTGATGCCACACAAAACACAGTTCATCAAGATGTATCGGTTCCTTTATCGGCCAAAAAGTGGGTGTATAGGAAAGAAATATTTTTTTAAACTGCCCATTTTTTTCTTTGGGTCTTTTGTGATCTGTTGCAAAGTGGTGTTTCTTACTGGCCATAAAGGTAAATCATGAGCGAACAGGTCAAGAAATTGTATCAAAACAAAGATACTTTTAACATTGCACTAAGGGGTGAGGGAGTTCAGGTTTCGGCTGTTATCATGACAAAATGTTTTAGAGGGGTGGTTTCCCCTGAATAGGGCCCACTCGGGCCGCGCTGGGGCGGTTTGGGTCACGCCTGCAGCCACATGGCTAGCTTATATCGCAAAGGTTTAGCAAGGCGTGCCGGCTGCTAAATATGCGCTCAAAATAGATGCTGCCGCAGATCGCCCATAGAGGAGCAGTTGTTCGATCCATAGTTTTTGCAATGATTAAGTTCATTCGAGTTTAAGGGAGGTTAAGGCAGGCAAGCTCTCCCTTTAATTTAATAAGGTGTGAAAGGGGGCTCGGCTCCGAGATCACACTCGCCCATCTCTCCATGATGAGTGCAGGCACTTCTCCAAATGTTTTTCCAAAGTATATGTAAAAGGGGGAAAGCATCGGCACCAAGACAAATGGGCTCAACAGACTCTCTCACAAGTAATATGATAATATAAAGGTGACAAAACACAACTGTTTCCAAATTGTATGCTACATATATGACAGGGCTAGTACCTTCACTACATACCTGGGTCATGTTGCAATTACCATCCGTACACAGCAGATACGGACAAGCAGAGGAAAGGGCTCTCCAGCATTAGGTGGTTGGACGGAACAAAGAAAGGTAAGGGTCTGTATATCTGATAGATTTTGAAATACATGTTAAAAGGTAAATTAGTGCGGGCGGTGGTCCTGGCCCCAGGCTCAGTGCCCATTCAACCCTACCACCTCTCTCTCTACCCCTACCCTACACCATTTAACCCCCAATCATACCTCCTCTATTCGCCCATCCACCCATCTTTCCCCCTCTCACTTTCCCCTCTCATCCTTCCTCTCACACTCTTGCTTTATTTCTTAACATCTCACTCTCACCCTTTCTTACTTATATGTCCTCTTGCACACTGATGGCACATTCTATGAATGGCTTCCTCCCTTGCTCTATTCTATTGTACACCTGTACCCCTTATCGCGACCCCCTTTGAAACTTTGCCTATAAATGCAAAATGCAAAGAACAGCAGTAAACACCCAAACTATTGGCATTGCCAATACTTGTTTTCATTGTAGCAAGATCAGATGCAGACTGAACTAGAAGGACGGCGTGGTGAAATCAGTGACACTACCGGCAACAATGCCGGTGGCACCGTTTATGGCATGTCACTCACGGAAACACAGGCACCGGAAACAATGTCAACTGAAACTGGAAACTGTGGCCATTTTGGAAAACACAATCCATTGAAAATCACCCTGTTCCTGTTGCCATTCGGACACCAGACACCGCCATCTCACTAGCAGGCATGGCATCTAGGATCCCTGAAAGACAGCAGCGAAAGCTACGCTTTTCCGAGCAGGAACTAACCATCCTGACTCATGTGGGCATATGTGGATGGTTTCTAGAGCACTGGGTCCCACTAGGCTTGACAACAGCAACACCCTCTCCCTCAATCCACCTCTTAACCCCCATCAGCCCCTCAAACAAATCCAGAATAGTGCTGTGTGATTCAACCTAGGCCTCAAGCCCTGGAAACGCTTCCCACCAGCCCTGGAATCACTCCACTGGCTCCCTGTGACCGCAAGGACCAATGGAAAGACACTCTGCCTCATACACAAGACTGTTGGTGGCCTGGTCCCCCATGAGTCACTCTAGTGCCTGCCCATCCTCGTCCAGTCACCCCCAGCATCCCTTACCAGCACTAGCCCACGGACTCCCTTCCCCGGACTAGTCCTAATCTGGACTACCCCATCCTTGGCACTGTCCTCCCCTCCCCCTTTCACCGCTTGCACTTGCCCCTTGTGGCCCTCCTCCCCCTTCACTACACCTCCCTCCCATCCCGGTGCCCTCACTCCTCCCTCCCTTGCACAACATTGTTCCCTTTACTTGCACGGTAACAATGACAAAAAGGCCAATTATGGCCGAATCTCCTAATTTTTCCACCCATGTCCACCACCATCTTGCTGGTGGTGCCTGGAAACACTTGTGTGTATGCGCCATACAAATTGGCAATGCATGAACTGTTAACAACATGCACAGGCATCATGTCACATGCTGTCTGAACTGCATGTTGCAAGGTCATGGGATGGCACAGAGGTGCCTAACGCCATGCCCGTCTCACTCCCACAGCCACATCATCTGACAGCGACCAAGGTGGACCAAGCACCTCACGGACACCCACACAGAGGAGGAGAGCCACGCCATGCAAAACCACTTCAAAGGCAACACCAGCACCGGCCACACAATGCCCAGGCCCAGTGAGCATGCCGCCTCACCCTGCAGCAACACCTGCTGCCCCAATGGAGGCATAGCCAGCAGCCCCTGCAGCAACACCTGCCGCCCCAACAGAGGCACAGCCAGCAGCCCCTGACACACAGCAGTGTTGGCCAACAGGACGGCCATTCCCCCTGTCCCCCAAATCAGCCTCCCATTTACATGGGCACATCTACAGACGATGATGCCAGGCAGGAGGCCGGGAACTCAACCAAGGGGACACCAGAACCCACCCCCTACCACCGTCCATCATACAGCCCCTCCGACCTCCACAGCACACCTCCACCACCCATCCCTAGCATACGGCCACCCATCCCTAGGATATGAGACATGGATGCACGCCTACGGCGCATTGAGGAACGGCATGAGCAGATGGCAGGACTTGTGCACCAGCACATGGAGGAGACCAGGTTGATGCAGGAGGAGACCAGGTTGATGCGGGAGGAGACCGGGTTGTTGCGGGAGAGCGTGCAGGCCACTGACTGGTGCTGAGCTTTTGCCCTGGGCTGCTGTCAGGTCTCCTCTTCCTTCATTAGTCTCTTTCTCTACACTAACTCTAAAGTCAGGTTTCCTTTATTCCTTTGGGTGGGCAGGAAGTTTTCTATTGTGATGGTTTGGCCTTAACTACTTATTACAGAATACAGGTTCTAGCCCAAGGCAAGATGGAGTTTCTCAATAACTGCTCTGATTGGCTAGAGAGCGGAACAGGACAAAAAAGAACATTCTAAACTGTCACTCTCTGCCTTTCATCATCGATGCCCCAGCTGAGAGGTCGTGTGTTGTAGCTGCTCCTGCTTTGGATTTGGGCCTTTTTGGATTCCAGCTTTCTGTCCCTAGCAGTCGAGCGGCTACTCATCTAGGGTTTCAGGAGAAGAATCTTGTTTGCCTGGAATAGGATTGAGACTGGAAAACTTGAAGTTCTTTGAAGATTCGTTCATGAGATAAGTGACTTTCGTTTGGATTTTAAAAACTGTTGCTTGGTTTTTGCTCAGAGACATTTCAAGTGAGCGAATGTAAAGTTTATAATTTGAAAAGTAACTTTAATCTGTACGTTTGTGAGCGTGAACGTTGGACATTCGTTATTAACTTATGCGCAAGACCAGCTTGGGAACGTTTTGTTCGTAGCGTGTGGCGCGTGTGTTCATCAGCGCGTGGGTTTTCAGCGCGTGGGATCTTCAGCTCGTGTGTTCATCAGCGCGTGAGTTTTATGCGCGTGTGTTCGTCAGCGCGAGAGTTTCCTACGCAGGTGTTTGGTTGCGCGTGAATTCTTTAGCGCGTGAAATTTTATAGCACGTGTTTTCCTCAGCGCACGTATACGTCTGCGCGTGAGAATTTCAGCGCGTGAGTTTTTAACGCACGGGTTCTTCCAAGCGTGAGTTCGTTAGTGCGTGGTTTTTGCAACGCGAGTGTTCGTTTGCGCATGAATTCTGTGGAGCGTTAAATTTACAGCGCGTGTGCCTTTTTCAGCATGCGTGTAAGTTAGCGCATGGGTTTTCAGCGCATTAATTCTTTAGCGCATGTGGGTTTTTTTTACGCGCGCCTGAGTTTTTTCCATGCGCGTGTGCACTTTATGCACGCGATCTTCAATTTACAACGCAATCTGTCTCTGACTGAACTTTGAAGAAAGAAGGAAGAACAGAATTCACTAAAGACAATTTTAAATGGAACAATATTCAGTTTAAGTTCAAGGCCTTCTAGTTTGCCTAAGTTAAGAAGCAGCTGCTGAATTTCAAGAGACTCAAGTAAGGAGGTAGAAATATTTTTAGCCACTTCAACAGTCTTCTCTAGGAAATTATAAGGGAAGAACCAGGTATGATTCTTAACACTTTAGTTATGGATTTAAAGTCTTATTTCACCACATGACTAGTAAGTAATGTGAGGCCTTGTGTTGTTTATGTATTTACTGCAGGTTCAGTACCGGCTAGTCCTGACACCATCTGCATGGTGTTTTTATGTTATCCACTTCCCCCTTTCCCTTAGGGGTGTAGTTAGCAGAGCTGAGTTTAATTTAGCTCTGAGAATTACATTTCAGGGGGATTGTTGGGGGCTCAGCAGCTTCTGCGGACACAGGAATTCTCTCAGCCTGACAGAATGAAAGGCCTATAACCTTGTCCGCCTGAGCTGTCATGAACCCCTGTGAGATTGCCATGGAGACTTTAGGGACTTTGATCAGGGAGTTACGGGAGGAGTTGAGAATATCCTGGGATGAGAACGCTTTACTTAGTCAAAAGATGGATGACTTTAGTGTCAAAGTGACTCAAATTCAACAGATGGGAGAAAGGAGTGAGGATGAGGTTTATGGGGTAACTGGTTCTCCACCTAAGTTAGAAAGGGTGGGAGGTGACCGGTTGTCTCAAATGCAACAGACTTCACAAGCTATTGAAGGAGTTAGAAGTTTAGTTATGCCGGTTTCTTTTTTTGACGCCACCTGAACGTTATCAAGGGGACTCAAAGAAGTTTAGGGTGTTTTTGACTCAATGTCAGTTACATTTTATGAGCAGAGCAGAGATCTTTCCCCGCAGATGCATCCAAAGTAACTTTTATGTTATCTTATCTATCGGGGGAGGCTTCTGCTTTGGCCAGGTTGTTGGTGAGCCAAAGGAGTGCAGTTCTGGGAAATTATACCAGTTTTTTAGAGGATTTTGGAAAAATGTTTGACAGAAGGCAGATATCTCTGGAGGTAGATGGGGAGCTTCTAGAACCGAAACAAGGTAATCGAGATTTAGTTGCTTATATTACGCAATTTAAGTCCCTAGTTTTAAAGCAGGTGGCCTGAGGATAAACAGGCCTCTTTGTTCTATAGGGGCCTTAGGGATGATTTAAAGGATGCTTTGTCAGGTGTAGTTGAACGCCCCTCTTCTTGTGATGCTTTAATTGATTTGGTTATCCAATTGGATTTTCATTTGAGTGAAAGAAAAGCAGAGAAGCGACATAGCCAGAGTGATTTTAAGTCCTTAGTTAAAGTTGAAAGACCTAAAGTAGAGATTAAGACTAAAGGGAATGATCCATCTCCCAGGGTCCGGGGTCCTTTAACTAAGGAAGAGAGGGCTAGAAGGAGAGAAAATCACTTGTGTTTATATTGTGGGAGAGGAGGACACTTTTTAGAGAATTGTCCTTACACTCCTAGAAAGACTCCCTCTTCTACGACCAAGATACAGCAGATCGCTAACACCATGCAGGCTGCTGTTCCTCATATTACGGTGAATGTATCCTTGTTTTTTGAGATCGAGTGTAAGGGTAATGGCCCAGCTATGGTTGATTCGGGAGCTACTGGGAACTTCATGAATTGGGGTCTTGCAAAATCGTTGGGGATCCCTATAATTCGGAAGGAGGCTGTAGAGCAAGTTAGGGCAGTGGATGGAACTTCCTTTTCTTCAGGTCCTATCACACACCAGACTGGTTTCTAGATTTTGAAGTTAACAGGGGGTCATAGTGAGAAAATATCTTTTGAATTGATAGATGCCCCTTTGTTAAAGATAATTTTAGGAATGCCTTGGCTTACTCTTCATAATCCATTGATCGATTGGAGTGCTAGGACAATTAACATGCAGTCTGATTTCTGTCAAGGGAATTGTTTTTCTGGAGGAGTTTGTGAGGAAGATGTCAAACAGAGTAATTCAGTGTCTAGTTGTCTGGCTGAGTTTGGAATTGGAGGTCATGATGTGGGAGCGGTTGTTGGACAACTACCTCAGTGTTATCAAGACTTTGGAGATGTTTTTGATGAGAAAGTGGTGGGTGAATTACCACCTCATTGGCCCTTTGATTGTAAGATTGAATTAGAACCTGGAGCAATTTTGCCTAGTAGTAGAGTATATGCTCTTACAGAGAAAGAAAATGACTACTTAAAAGAATATTTAAATGAGAACTTGGCCAAAGGTTTTATTCGCCACTCTAAGTCACCAGCGGCCTCTCCTCTATTTTTTGTAGCTAAACCGGATGGAACCCTCCGAACTTGCATTGATTATCAAGCAGTCAACAGAGTCACAGTTAAGAACCGGTATCCTCTTCCTCTCATCTCAGAAATGCTTAATCAAATACAAGGAGCCACCATTTTTTCTAAATTAGATTTGAGGGGAGCTTATCATCTAGTGCGTGTGCAGGAAGGAGATGAATGGAAGACAGCTTTTAAAACAAGGTTTGGACTGTACGAATATCAAGTGATGCCATTCGGTTTATGTAATGCTCCGGCGGCTTTCCAATTTTTTATTGACAACGTTTTTAGAGAATATTTGGATATTTTTGTTGTCGTGTATATTGATGACATTTTGATTTTCTCTTCAGACTTAGAACAACATCAGAAACATGTTCGTCTGGTATTGCAAAAATTGCGTGAAAACCATTTGTTCGCCAAATTGGAAAAAAGCCAATTTCATACAGATTCAGTGGAATTTTTAGGTTTTATTATTTCACCCAAGGGTTTAGAAATGAATCCTAAGAAGGTTCAAGCAGTTCGAGAATGGCCTACTCCTTCGAAGGTTAAGGAAACACAGAGTTTTTTAGGGTTTGCGAATTTTTATAGGAGATTTATCGAAGGATTTTCTCTGCTGGTTCCTCCTATAACTAGACTGCTGAAAAAAGGAGTGAAGTTCGATTGGGACCTTGAAGCAGAAAAAGCTTTTTGTGAGTTGAAGTAAAGGTTTACCACCAGTCCGATTTTAATTCATCCAGATCTTTCCAAACCATTTTTTGTGGAAGCGGACGCTTCAAACTTAGCAATGGGGGCGGTGCTTTCACAACGACATGAATCTACTGGTCAGTTACATCCGATAGCATTCTTTTCTAGAAAGTTTTCTGCGGCAGAAGTGAATTATACAATTTCAGATCGTGAGCTGCTAGCTATCAAGTCTGCTTTTGAAGAATGGAGGCATTTTCTTAAAGGGGCCAGGCACCCGGTTACAGTACTTACTGATCATCGAAATGTATTGTTTTTAAAATCTGCAAAAACATTGTCTCCACGACAACTTTGTTGGTCCTTATTCTTTGCGGACTATGATTTCGTAGTAAGCTTCAAACCTGGAAGTTGTAACAAAAAGGCAGATGCCTTATCCCGTCAATTCCCAGGATGTGAGGCAAGTGAAGTTCAGGAGCCACAACCTCTTATCGCTCCCGAGCGTTTTATGTTAGCTGGTGTTATCAAAGGTATGGATGTAATGAATGAAGTTCGCCAGTCTATGTCCTTGCAGAAGATGGAGGAGTGGGTGAAGTTGGATCCAGCAACGAGTTTAAAGAATGGTCTACCGTTTTTTGATAACAGACTTTATTTGCCTACTGAGGAGTTGAGAGAAGAGGTTTTGAGGAACTGTTACGAATCCATCTTAACAGGACATCCTGGTTTCAGAAAGACTCTAGATTTAGTTCGACAGAACTTTTGGTGGGAAAGAATTCGTCAAGACACATTAAATTTTGTCAAGACGTGTGCAGTTTGTGCACAAGCAAAAAGTCAAGTTGGGAAGCCGCATGGTTTATTGGAGCCATTACCTGTTCCTCCGCGTCCTTGGCACACGATTTCTATGGATTTCATTGTTGATCTTCCCCTGAATAAGGGTCGTACAACTATTTTAGTTGTGGTGGATCTCCTTACTAAAGAAGCACATTTTCTACCGATGGAGGGAGAGGTTACTGCGGAAAAACTGGCTCTTAGTTTCTTGCAAGGAGTGGTTAGACTGAATGGGCTTCCTGGTCAAGTTATCTCTTATAGGGGGTCCCAATTTATCTCAAAAGTTTGGAGGGCGTTCTGTAAAAAGGTTGGAGTAGAGATTAGTTTAACATCTGGGTATCATCCTGAGACTAATGGACAAGTAGAGAGAGTTAATCAGGAATTGCAGAAGTTTTTTAGATGTTTTTTACAAGCTGGAGAGGAATGGGTGGATTTGGTATGGTTGGCTAAATTTTCTTACAACAATTGTGATAAGGATGCCATTTCAATGTCTCCTTTCTATTTTGGTAGTATTTTTCATCCTCGTTTTTTGAATTTTGAAGTCTTAGAGGATTCTGGAAATCCTGGAGTGGAAGAACGTTTGCTGGTAATGAAAAATAATTTGCATAAGGCAAAAAAGGTGCTGGGGGAAAGCAAGTTGAAATATAAAAAGTATGCGGATGTGAGAAGAAAAACTGGTCCTGAATACAAGATAGGGGACTTAGTGTGGCTTTCTACCCGGTATTTAAGAATTAAGGGGAAAAACAAATTCAGTCCTCGATTTGTAGGTCCTTTTGAGGTTGAGAAAATCATTAATCCTGTGGCAGTGCGATTGAAGTTACGTAAGCAGTTGAAAGTACATCCCACTTTTCACGTTGGTCTCTTAAAGCTAGTTAGTCCAGGAACCAGATTTAGAACTCCTCCTCCTCCTGTGATTATGGAAGATTCCTCTGAGGAGTTTGTGGTTAAACAGATTTTAGATTCCAGGAAGGTGAGGGGGAAGTTGCAATATTTGGTTGATAGGGAAGGAAATGGTCCTGAAGAACGTACTTGGGAAGACTCATCTGAAGTTCATGCTCCCAGGTTACTTGCTAAGTTTCATGCTAAATATCCACATAAAATAGGCCCAGGGACTGGGCATTAGGAGGGGGGTACTGTCAGGTCTCCTCTTCCTTCATTAGTCTCTTTCTCTACACTAACTCTAAAGTCAGGTTTCCTTTATTCCTTTATTAGTTAGGTTAGTTTGGCTGGGCAGGAAGTTTTCTATTGTGATGGTTTGGCCTTAACTACTTATTACAGAATACAGGTTCTAGCCCAAGGCAAGATGGAGTTTCTCAATAACTGCTCTGATTGGCTAGAGAGCGGAATAGGACAACAAAGAACATTCTAAACTGTCACTCTCTGCCTTTCATCGTCGATGCCCCAGCTGAGAGGTTGTGTGTTGTAGCTGCTCCTGCTTTGGATTTGGGCCTTTTTGGATTCTAGCTTTCTGTCCCTAGCAGTCGAGCGGCTACTCATCTGGGGTTTCAGGAGAAGAATCTTGTTTGTCTGGAATAGGATTGAGACTGGAAAACTTGAAGTTCTTTGAAGATTCGTTCATGAGATAAGTGACTTTCGTTTGGATTTTAAAAACTTTTGCTTGGTTTTTGCTCAGAGACATTTCAAGTGAGAGAACGTAAACTTTATAATTTGAAAAGTAACTTTAATCTGTACGTTTGTGAGCGCGAACGTTGGACATTCGTTATTAACTTATGCGTGAGACCAGCTTGGGAATGTTTTGTTCGTAGCGTGTGGCGCGTGTGTTCATCAGCGCGTGGGTTTTCAGCGCGTGGGATCTTCAGCGCGTGTGTTCATCAGCGCGTGAGTTTTATGCGTGTGTGTTCGTCAGCGCAAGAGTTTCCTACGCAAGTGTTTGGTTGCGCGTGAATTCTTTACCGCGTGAAATTTTATAGCGCGTGTTTTCCTCTGCGCGCGTATACGTCAGCGCGTGAGAATTTCAGCGCGTGAGTTTTTAACGCGCGGGTTCTTCCAAGTGTGAGTTTGTTAGTGCGTGGTTTTTGCAACGCGAGTGTTCGTTTGCGCATGAATTCTTTGGAGCGTTAAATTTATAGCGCGTGTGCCTTTTTCAGCGTGCGTGTAAGTTAGCACATGGGTTTTCAGCGCATGAATTCTTTAGCGCGTGTGTTTTCTTTTTTTTACGCGCGCGTGAGTTTTTTCCATGCGTGTGTGTACTTTATGCGCGCGATCTTCAATTTTCCACGCAATCTGTCTCTGACTGAACTTTGAAGAAAAGAAGGAAGAACAGAATTCACTAAAGACAATTTTAAATGGAACAATATTGAGTTTAAGTTCAAGGCCTTCTAGTTTGCCTAAGTTAAGAAGTAGCTGCTGAATTTCAAGAGACTCAAGTAAGGAGGTAGAAAGATTTTCAGCCACTTCAACAGTCTTCTCTAGGAAATTATGAGAGAAGAACCAGGTATGATTCTTAACACTTTAGTTATGGATTTAAAGTCTTATTTCACCACATGACTAGTAAGTAATGTGAGGCCTTGTGTTGTTTATGTATGTACCGCAGGTTCAGTACCGGCTAGTCCTGACGCCATCTGCCTGGTGTTTTTATGTTATCCACTTCCCACTTTCCCTTAGGGGTGTAGTTAGCAGAGCTGAGTTTAATTTAGCTCTGAGAATTACATTTCAGGGGGATTGTTGGGGGCTCAGCAGCTTCTGCGGACATAGGAATTCTCTCATCCTGACAGCTGCTCATCATGCGCAATGGTCTTGCTCACACAGATGGTCTGGTAGGGGAAGAAGGTGATCTTGGCATTTGCTGAGTCCCTGACCCTTTCCCTGCTGGCGGCACATGAGCGCAGGGACATGGCAGGTTCTGAACCACCCTCAACCATCACCACGTCTGCCAGTTCACAACAGAGCAGTCCGAGGTGCTGATCCCTGCGCCTATCAGGCTCACCACAGCTGGGCAGGTCCAGTGTTAAGAAGTCACGGAAGTGAGCCCGTTCCAGACATCAAGTGACACTGATGTCACAGGCCACGGCTATCTTCCCCACTTTCACTGGCCTGTACATCAGTGCCCCACCGGAGCAGTGAAGGCAACAAAACCATGCCTTCAACAGTCCAAAGGTCTGCTGTCTCCCTTGTTCTGATGGGAGCACGATTGTACATTGTTTCCTGGTGGCTCTGTGAATGTCTCACAGGGGTCATCAGCCATGGTAGTAAGGGGTAGCCGGAGTCACCTCCATGGAAATGGACACAGTGAGGGCCATATTATTGAGGTGATTGGGCAGTGCATGCATGTTGGGATGTGGATGTGTGACACATGCATCTGGGCGTGTGCACCTGTGGACCGTCAGTCACCTTTCTGCACCCTGTGACAGGTAATGCTGGGCAGGACATGTCTAGGATCGAACTCCGAGGGATGGGTTGGTGGTGGTGGGTGGGGTATATTGAGGATATGCTGTGCTTTGTGACATTAGAGTGATGCATTCTGGTACCTGTGGTGCAGTACATGTGCCTGACCATCCGTGCCCAGTTTGTGCTGGTGTGTCCTTCCGTTGCAGTGCTTAATTTGTAAAAAAATAAGTGCCAGTCCCCAAAAAATATTGGCCCCATAATACCGAGCGCGCCGCCGCCCGCACCAGTTCAGTGCTAGACCTAGATCGGCCCACCACCAGCCCATCACACTGCTACTGCTTCATGTCACATGTTTGGCGCTGCATGAGCAACTGCTGGCACAGGCTAGTAGTTGGATGGATGGGGAAAGGAACACATGGGTTGAGAATGTATGCTGCTTTAAAGTTGGAAAACACTTGTTATGGTAGGTGTAGTGGTTCCAGCATTCCGGCAACCTCAGAGGCAAAAGAGTGCCAAAAAATGCCAGAGGCAAAAGAGTGGGGTTATAGCCCCCTCAATCAATCCCCCCTTTAACAACACCTGGTCCTCCTCACCCCCGCCCACAGACTCAACTGTCCCAAATGTCAATAAGGTAATGCCCAAAGGCCTGGTCCAACAGGGAAACGTGGGTCTCTTTTGTATGCTACCGTGGGCATGTTTCATTACTTAGTGTTAGTGCAAAGTGCTGTCGGCAGTATTGACCACTTTCACTTGCACAGTGTGCATGAAAAAGCAACATTAAACACGCACTTTCCCAAACTAAAATCTCAGTCTCTATGAATTAAGGTATACATTATTATATGTATTGGTGAATTATACAGGTTAGCTATTCAAACTCGCCACTGGCATCCAAAGTGCACAAACTGAACATTATTTGGTGTTCTATGAAGTAAATGTTGCTATCGATAAATCGTTCATTGTGTTTGAAAAGGCATTTTAAATCCCGGTGCCTATTTGAGTCCCGCCTTCTGGCCTTTCTGATCATTACCGGCAGGGGGCCAAATTAGGGCAACTGCACCAGTGTCACAAACTCACAAATGAAGAATGCAGTGCTGCATTGCATTTTTTGGCTATTCTGCTTCACTGGTGCTAAACTGCACTGTGCACAAGGCAATATTCTGGATGATGGGGATGAATTGCACTGGGTGACATGTTCGACTGCTTCATTTTCATTTTTTCAAAAAATATTAATGTGTCATTGATGCCGGCTCACATCCACCACACATTAAAAAGAAAGCCACATACCAAGATGAACGTCTGAACCACTGATTTATACCATCACCTTGTTTAATAATGGCCTGGTCGAATTAGTGGCACCTGACAAGAGTATAATAACACAGAATGGCCATTTAGTGCTATTATTGTTTGTATATATTTGCAGTGGAGTAACTTTGCTGGAAATGTTGGGGGGGGACATGACAACTGAAGGAAAGGGGTGGGGTGAAGGAAGGGTGGATGGTGGCTCTGAGGGATTGTTTCGGCCAAATTGTTAAAAAGAATTTGGTCGAATGGTAGATTTGGCTGAATTCAGTCACCACCATTAGTTCAAAGCCGAAGATACCGAACATGAAGAACAGTGGTTGCACGGGTTGGCCCGCTCAACCCATGTTCAGTATTTTTGGCTTCGGCGGTTGCGGGGGTGTCCCCTGCTTACTCAGCATTGGTGGCAGGGGACCCAACAAAAAAAAAGAAGAAAAGGGATGCTGCAGTGTCAGATCCGACCCATGTTAAAGGGATGGAAATGACGCTGCAGGTTACAGGGGAGGCCGCGGATGGAGAAAAGGTAGGTGGGGGGTTTATGGGTGTACTGGCAGTTTGAGGGGACATGGGTTTAGTTTTTTGTACTGAGGTAAAAATGTATTTGCAGCGAAAATGATTAAAGTTAATTCCACTGTGATTTTGTACGTTGGTCAAACAACCTAAATCCCTGAGGGATAACACTAAACTACTACACCACAAGAGTCCATTGCTGACGCTCTGTTATAACTTTCATAAGACTGGTGGTGTATCTTTAAAATTCAATTGGGCCCACACACATCTTCAGCCGGCCTGCCATGCACCCAGTGACACAGCATAACATTCACAAACTTAATTCCACTAGGACATACAAACAACGCATCATTTATCATTCATACAGACACAAATGTCAACACACATATGCTTGTACACACTCTCACTCACACACAAAAGCGGCAAGCACCTCCACTGACATACACTGTGTGCACACAGCATTTATATGTACATTTACACGAACACATGGAAACAGTGGCGCAACGTCCATTGAGTAGACCAGACTTTATCACACCCTGATACCTGAAATTTTGGGCTATGTTGACTTGACCTAGCTGAACTATAAAGCCATGGGCGAAAGGACCAGATTCACTGGAATGTCAGCAATTTGCCTGATTTTTCCTTTCATTCAAAGGCAGAAATCATTGGTTAATGCAGTGTAGTGGGTGACCAAGTATAATTGGTGTAGATTTTTAAATGCCATATATCTCCAAACATGGGTTCTGCACAGCACCTTATATGTGCTGATAGATTTTTTCTACAAGATTCTGACTGATTAAACTTAAGGTTTGTTTTCCTGTGTTCAAATGGCTCCAAGCAGTGGAGTACCGAGCTGGAGAGTCACAACAGGGTGGTCAAGCTGCCCCTCGTATTTCTTTTAAGAGCCAGAACAGGACATTTGTCATTGGGACACCTCTCCCATTCGGAACCTCAAAGAGGGTGCCCAACGGCAAAAGTGTCCCGCTGGCAGGACAATGTGTGCTGAGCAATTCCTGCTCAGCACGCTCATTGTCCTGGCAGCAGGACACCTTACCTGTTCCGAATAGTAGAGGTGTCCTGCTGCTAGGACAATGTCCCAAGGAGCGCCGGGCAGCAGAGGGTCTCCACGTTGCTCTGTATCAACAGAGTATTACAATGTGAGCCATTAGGCACCGATGGGAGGGAGGGGGGAACTATTAGCAGGGACTTTTGTCCCTTTAGAAATGTGAATGGGAGGGAGTGATCAGATGTGAGAAGGGTGCATAATGTTGCATGCTTTATGAAATAATGACTATGGGCCTCATTACAAGTCAGCCGGTCCAGAAACAACGGTGGCGGTAAATCCGCTGCCACCGTTGTTTCCGGACCGGCTGATTCCGAGTATTGCAGGCAGGAGGTGTCACTCCCGCCAGGTCTGAACTGGCTGGAGTAACACCACCCGCCTGCAGGCGGACATGGAAACACCGGCTCTGTCATAGATGGAACCGGTGTTTCCCTGGTCCCCATCCCCATGAAGTCCTATTGAAATCCATGGGGATGGTTGGGGATTTACAGAATTTCGCCTCCAGAATTACTGGGTCACCGGGGTTGTAATTGAACCAATCAACGGTCGTTTAAATTGTTCACATCCCAGTTTCACCATTTAACCAAGTGTGTGATCCTGAGCAAATTATTTAATCACACTCTGCCTTATCTGCAGCTCTATAAGTGATTCTGATTCACTTCAAAGCTTATGTTAATGTATCATGCTATTAGAATGGAAAAGGCTAATGACTATAAAGTGGCTCCACATATAACAATAGTTCAATTCAGGTATTTTGCACCACAATGTTATTTGTCACTTGGCTTATTTATGGCAACTTATTCGAAAGTCACTTCCATGGTGCCTCCAAGTATCAAAGACTGATTATGCGCCTTCCAATCTCCTTTTCTGTGAAGTCACCTGTTGGTACAATCCATATGTTAATTAGGAAGTTTGCATGTATTTTGCCTCAGAGGGCTTGGACATAGCTCCCCAACAAACATACACAAACACAATACATTTTTTTTAAGTACCTCTGCTCTGCTTTCATATGCTGCCCGGGCCACATCTCATGTTACACCGAGCTAACCTCTTCGCACATACGTGCCTCCAGACAGAAACCAGGAAGCGGAATGAGCTTCCTAGTTCGTGTCTGTGTGTCGCATTAACACAAAGCCCGAAAGCGATGCTCTGTGCCGTTGGCCCCCGGAAGTGCTGCTGCTAGCGTCACAGCACAGGCGCCAGGTCCTGCAACACCCAGTTCAGCACCCTGGCTGCTGACTTTGGGTCAAGCCAGCCAGGGTGAGGCACTGAGCCATGTAGGGCACCCGAGCCCTGGATGTGTTGCAGCGCGGCTGCCTGGCATCTCTGCGTTATGTAATGAGACAGTGCAAGCCTTGCTGAGCACACCAGCCTGGCTCGCGCTGTCCAATTACATAATTGATGAGTGCGGCCCCCCTGCCCTCCCTCCAAAAGATGGGGTGGACAAAAAGGCATGCCACAGAAGGTGGGGGGGGGACAAAACCCCCTGTCCCCCCCTATAATTACGCCCATGTATATTTGTTTGAATAATGACGTGAACGGTAGGGTAGCCACCTAACTTGCAGGCATGGAGCCCTGCTGCCATCCCCCTTCAGACTGCGCCCTCTCTCTAAGCAGACCGAGACAATAAATAGGAGATTTCTGGCTGATTGAACCCTTTGTATACCTCCCTCGCAGTGTCGGTAGAACGGACCGTGATAAAAACCACCTCTTAAAACTAAATTCGTCACACACACACACACACTGTTGCCATAACTGGGCCACCCCGTAAAGCAATTCCTGTTTGGACCTGTGACAGACATGGCACGTCCCTATTGGCACAGTGGGCGCTCAACTCACTGAGCTATTTTTAACTAGCCGAAGCCCCTTAAGCAAATAAAATTGTTGATCCTGTGCACCGCATTGGATGGAACAACGAGCGCAGCAAATCACAATCCATGCATATATTGTAACGCAGCACATAAACCCCTCTCATTCCAGTTCCTGGCAATAACCCCCCTGGCGTAATCCATATGGCAAAATGGTCTTAAAACGAGTGCGGCTTGGTGTCCATCCACATAGTGCTATGCTGGCGTGCTCCCCACCCCCACTTAGGCACCCACACCAGCTGGGGGAAAACAAGCGTGAATAAATCACACCAAGACATAGTGACGCCTATGCGGAACAAACTCTACATGCCTCTCTGCCACGCGCGTGTAATCCTACCAAAGAAGGGATCTTTAACACTGAATGAAAAATGGGAGCAGGCGCAAAGCCATCCGTATGAAACATTGTAACTTAAAGTGTCCCGGGCATCACTACAGTGATTGTAATAACAAACCCCATGCACGATTGAATTCGAAAGAAACTACGGTTATGGCGCCCATTTCCCATATGACCTTAAGCGAGGTGACGGATATTAATGCGTTAATATTAATTAATTTGCAATGCTAGACTGCAGTCCCACAACATTATTTGTTTCCTTTTGCTAGAGAGCTTAATTAAAAACGCCCGTCTTGTTCATGGCCACTAGTAGCCAGTATGGCGATCGGCTTGCAAAAAATAAAATAATAATAGATTCCAAGTTTATTCCTGCAATGGCTGCTGCAGCATGGAGAAAATGCACAGCTGAGCTTAACTGCCAACAGATACTTGTCAAGATACATATGTGGGGGGGGGGGGCTAAACCCACAGGTGCACTTTTTATAAAACATTTTCAGAACACTGAAAAGGCGTGCGTCCCGGAGGCCAAATGCGACATGTCTGATGATAGGTAGCTCGAACCCTGCATGTGGTTTCTGATAGACTGATGCTCTACACGTTGAGCTATTGATGTCCCATGCGCAACTAGCCATCAACTTTACAGTAACATAAATAATCAAATGCAATGCGCGGCTGCGCCAGCCATGCCCAACTGCCCATGTGCGGCCAATTCACAACATGGCATTAAATTAACGCGGCTAACGCGCTAGCCTATTTAATTCCCCCGAAAGCAGATGTCACGGGTTATCCAAATAACACCCGCGGCCCCCTCCCCATCACCCAGGGCGTAACTAATGTTTAACCCTTCGTCGCACCTGCCTGCCAAGCCACCATTTGAGCAGGGCAGGCCCATCGGCAAGCCCAGAAAACATTTGCACACACCGAGCTGCTGTACCATACCGCTGCTAGGACTATGCTAAGAGCAGCAGCCATAACACTGCTCCACTCGCATTGCCCTGCGGCCTGCCTGCCAGCTCGGGTCAAATCCTGAGCCTGCGGCGGCCGCGGGCACACGACGAGCAGAGCAGGCAAGCAGCTGCCTGCCTCCTGCACGCGCCAGTCACCACAGCATGCCACACCGGCCGGCCGCAGTCAAAGTTTGGGGGGTGGAGGTGCTTAGTACTTACCGTTACGTTACTAAGTTGAGTTGAATTTACACCGCACACTAAGCCAGCCAGCCAGGCCTTCTTAAACTGCCTGCAAGTAGGCCACGCACGGGACCACACGTGCAGGGGCAGGCTTTCCTTCCTCCCGCATCACGCCACGCCTTAACAAAGCAAGTGTGCCTCGTGAGGTGAAGATGGCCTGCCTCGGCAACAACAACAGACCCACGTGATCCACCCCCACACGTCATCATGTCATTTCACTGGCTGGAGACTCAGATGAACAGCCAATGAAAGCTATACATTCTGTGTTACTATACAGAATGTATCAAATACTGCATAGTAACAACAGAATGTTGGTTTCCATGGGCTGTTTGTAGCCATGGCCTGCAACTGCAAGCAGAGACGCAGAGCAGACTCGGAATGATTTATGATCTTGGAACTTTGGAAACTGAACAAACAAAGTAATTGCACGTGCCCCAGCCATGTTCCGGTCCCCAAAGAAGAGTGCCAGTGTTGGGCACCGGCAACCACCCCCACAAATTAAGCACTGTTCCGTTGACTCATGTGGTACATGCCAGTCATGGCCACCCACTCTTGCCTGCAGAATGTGTGCCTACATTTGCATGGTGCCTGTGGGCCATGCACTGGTGACAGTGAACATCCCCCTCATGTCCTGGTGCACATGCAATGTGGTGTGTGTTGATCCTTTGACTCACCCAATAGCCAGGTCCACTGTCCACCGTAACGCGCCATGTACGAAGGCAGCATGCTATTGCGCAGGACCATGGAGTCATGTGTGGATCCCAGGAAGCATGCGCAGCAGTGTGTTATAGTCAGGTCCGCATCACAGATGACCTGCACATTCATAGAGTGATACAGCTTTCTGTTCTGAAACACCTCCTCTGTGGCGTGGGCAGCCACTAGCTCCATGTGTGTGCAGTCCACTGCTCCCAATATATTAGTAATGCCTGCAAGGGCATTGAAGCGGACCTTGGTGTCGTTCACCTGTGCCTGTGTCATTGGTAGGGCGATGTGCTGGGACACATGATGCAGGAGGGAATCCAGGACCTGCACGAGCACAATTGAAAATGCTGTCTGGGAGATGCCATGTAGCTCCCCGACTGTGTACTGGAATGTGCCTGTGGCAAGAAAATGCAGCACAGACACTACCTTCAACAGGGGGCATGTGGCAGTCTGGATGCCAAAGACACTCTGGATGTCGTCCTGGAGGTCCACTATTTCAAGGATGGTGTACCTTTTCAGGCAGTAAAGTGTGTTGATCTGCCTGTCAGTCATGGACCAGGGTGTGGCCCTTGTACGGGATATAGGTGGACGACTCTGGGGCACAACTTGCTGCCCATTGTTACTCTGCATTCTCCTTCTCATCCTCCTCCATTGCCTGTCGGCCTGTTGCCACTGTTGCACCTCCTGCTCATAAAGCTGCACTCCTGCATGCAGCATCTCCATGTCCATGCCTGATGCTACAAGTGGCACCATGGTTGTGTTGGAAGATGTGTGTGATGTGGGTGTGGTTCTTTTCAGCAGTCCCTGTGCTCATTGTGTGCAGCTGGGTCAATTGGGTGCACTTGTGGCCTGTTCCTCCACAACTGGGCCTGGTTACCGCCTGCTCCGCAGTGCTGGTGTTTCTGGCATGGTTTTCCCAGTAGCATCGGCATTTTTGTGCTGGTGTTTTCGGGAAATCCGCTGTTGTAATGCTGAATTCTTTCCATGGTGCCGGTGTTTCCAGCACTGATTCCTGAGGGTCCCGCAGTTTCAGTTACCTGTGCTTCTGGCAATGCTAGCACAGTGTACGCTGTTGCTGGCACCGTTGTTACCGACATTCCCTCTCGTAGTGCTGCGGTCTGGAATGAGTGCCGGTAATCGAAATTACCAGCACGTTGTTTCCAGACCGCCACACTTGTAATGCGGGCCACTGTAAAGAACATTCTCAGTGAGTGAGTTAATTGCCTACAGTCAATCAACATAACTGTACTCAATCAGTATAAATCTTGAAACATATGTCTGTCAGCTAATAAAATATATAGTCCAGTCCAGTTAGCTAGAAGTGGGGTATGGCCACGCAATTTTCTTCTTTTACCCTGCATCTTTGGCTGCACAGAGTGTTCGTTTGCTTGTTATTGTCTCTTTCTATGCATGCAGGAAATGTTCAGTGTGGACACGTTTTTCACACAAGGGCTCTTTTCTTTTCGGCTTATGCGTCCTTCTTCCTTGCCATAGATCTTGTCTGCACGTGCTGAGTTCCTTCCCCGTTGTCTGTAGATTCTTTGGAGTTGGGTGCGGCAGGAGGGCTCTCTCCTATAAATGGCTTGATGTCGTTTAGGAAGATCCAGGCTCTTCTGCCCTCAAGCTTGACAGCGGACGGGGAGCAGTCCTCTACGATGAAAGGGCCATTAAACCTCGGTTTGTCCCATCTTTTTTTAGTAAAGTTCCTCACGAGGACTCTGTCGCCCGGGAAGACCAGGGGCGCACATAGGTTGTGAGCTGTGCCCGCATCATCACCATCTGTTGTGGCTTGTGCTGTGCTGTTCCCTTTACGCCGTTGCTGCAGCTGGCCTGAAATGACAGAGGTGCTGGAAGTGAGACAGTCAAGATAAGCCCTCATCTCTGCTCCCAGAACCTCCCTAGTTGGCTGGGCATCACATCTAGCTCTGTCTCTAGGGGTAAGGGGGGTTCTCATCCTTCTACCAGTAACTATTTTGTGCGGCGTAAGATGATGGTCGGAGCCTGGTTGGTTCCGAAGAGCATACAATGCCAGTGGTAGGCAGTGCATCCATCCCCTATTTAATGTGAGTTTCAACTTGGCTATTCTCTCTTTTAAAAGGCCGTTGATTCGTTCACATGTCCTGTTTCCTTCTGGGTGATATGCCAACGAGAACTTGTGCTTTATACCAAGCAACAAGCTAATCTGTTCGAACACTGTGTTCACAAAATGAGGCCCGTTATCTGATCTCATTACCTCGCACACCCCCATCTAGGGAACACTTCCCTTACCAGAACTTTTGCGGCACAGGCTGCGTTGGGGTGTGTACAGGGACCTGCCTCTACCCATCTTGAGAAGGGACACACCACCACAATTAAATACCTGTACCCATTACACACCTGAATCATATCGACATAATCGATATGCAGGTGTTGGAAAGGTCTGTTAGGTCTGGAAATGACTCCTCTCACTACTTTTAATGTGTGCCCAGAGGTGAATTGGCTGGCAAGTTATGCAGTTTACCTCAAAGAATGCAACATGCTCTGCTAAGTTCGGTGTGAACCAGTCTTCGGCGAGCGTTGCAGCAAGATTTTCCTTATACGTGTGTATTGGGTAGTGGAGCTGTTATAGCGCTACTTATAGAAGGCCGACAGGCATTTCTGGTTTACCAGTGCTGTCTTGCCTCCACAATCCATCGGAGGGGTTTAAAGAACACCCTCGACGTTTCCACAGATTCTTCTCCTCCTGAGATGCCTCCCCCTGGAGCTCCATTATCTGTGACTGTCCCATATTACTATAGGCTTCTGTTGTGGCTCGTGCTATCATCATTCTCTCATGGGTACGTGCCACATCCACGTCCATGATTGTTTCATTTTTGGATGTCATACGCTTGGCTTCCGTGTCCGCCTCATGATTTCCACGTTACACGAAATCTGTCCCCTTGGTATGAGCGGCGCATTTCACGACCGCTATACCCACTGGGAGCTGCAGTGCTTTTATCAACCTGTCCAGTAAGGCTGCGTGCTGCATCGGCGTGCCTTATGCTCGGAGGTAACCCCTCCTTTTCCAGCGTGCTAGTCCTGCATGCACTGTTGACGTCACATAGGAAAGTCACTGTACACCGTCACTTCTTGGTCTGCATGATTTTCAATGGCAAGTATCAATGCCAACAGCTCTGCAGCCTGGGCTGAATAGTGAGCTGGTATTCGCGCACTGACGAGTACCTGGAACTCGCCCTTCGCCATGTGTTTCACCACGGCCACGCCTGTATACCATTGTCCGTCTTCTTGGTCAATTCTCGAAGACCCGTCAATGAAGACGATCTCTCCAGTTGCCAGGGCATTTTCCTTTACCCTGGGGATTTCATCATAGAACTCCTCATAGTTCGCACAGTCATGCACAGGTTCTCCCTCTGTGACTGGCTCAGCTATAAACATAGCAGGGTTCACAGTTTTGCATTGCACTATTTTGATCAATGGATTAGAGATAATCACCTCATAGGCTGATGCTCTTTGAAAAGTCAGCGTGCCCTTTGGCTTCTCTAGTATGGCGAATAGTGAGTGCTCAACATACAATGTCATGGAGCACCCCATCACAATGGATGATGCCTTCTCAATGGTGAAGGTGGGAGCTAGATTTTGTTCGCATGGGAAGTGGCCATTCATAACCGGGTCCAAGTTCCCGCTGTAATATGCTAGGGGTTTATACCCCAGCAAGGTTTGCTGCACGAGCACTGCTGTCATAAAATTGCCATCAGTATGAGAAAACAGATAGAATTCCTCAGCATAATTAGGCATCCCGAGAACTGGGGCCTTACAAATTGCCCCCTTATGCTCTGTAAACCCTTTCTCCATTTCTTCATTCCATTCAATTTCTTCTTTCGTCGCTTGGGCCTTTTTAAGGGCCTGCAACAAGGGCTTGGTATATGAGCTATAGTCGAAGATCCATGCTCTGACATAGTTGCACACGCCTAGGAAGCTTTGCATTTGCCTCAGCCCTTTCTGGGGTTACCTTCTTCCCCTCATGTGAGATCAGTTGCCCTATGTACAACACCTCCGGTTGGCAGTACTGCAACTTCTTCTTGTCAACCTTGTACCCCTTCTCAGCCAGTATAGTCAATAGATGGACAGAGTCGTACCTGCATTGCTCTTCAGTGATGCTGCAGATCAGAATGTCATCTACATACTGCAAAACAACACTGTCCACCACGATATTGCTTAGGTCCATTTGCAGGACTCTGTTGAAAATGGATGGAGACTCGAAATACCCCTGTGGAAACCTTGTACTTTTCAGGCGCATTTGTCTGAAAGTGAATGACGTCAGGTCCTGTGATTCACGGTGCAATGGAATCGAGAATAATTCATTTTTCAAATCGATCACCGTGAAGTATTTTGCCTCAGTGGGTATGTTGCACAAGATTGTGGATGGATTAGGGACTAGAGGGAACTCGGCTTCGACTATTTCGTTCAAGGCTCATAAATCCTGGATTAAACGCCAGGACCCTCCCTTAGATTTCTTGACAGGATAAATCACTGTGTTGTAAGGCGATTCTGACGTCACTAAGATGCCCTGCTCCATCATGGCGGAGATTGTCTTCGCGATCCCCTCGTCCGCTTCTCTGGACATGGGATACTGTCGCGCTCTTGGTAGGATTGCTCCTGGTTTTAATTTGATTTTTACCTCTCCCGCCCCCTTCAGGAGTCCTATGTCATAAGGCCCTTTTGTCCATACTGCGACAGGCACCTGGGCCATGTCCTCCTCAAAGTATTCTGGACGTACCTTCGCCAGCATCATTCTCTGTGGCACTTCTTGCTTGATCATTTTGACCCAGAATATGAGACTTACTTCCATTCTTGTCTCTTCTAAGTCAGGGTGTTCTTCGAACAGATCGTCATCGGTGACGCCAGTCACTCGATACCCTTCTTCGATGGTGACAATCGCACACCATGGTCTGCCCTCATCGTCATCTCCTTTGACTAGTACCACCCTTCCTCGCACTGCGGCGGATTGTATCTTTAAGGGAAATACTTGCCCCTCCTCTTCGTGCATGGGTATTCTTGGCCTGAATAGAAACTCGTCAGGAGTTCTCATAGTTTTGTCTGCGAGGCCTGGCAATCCTGCCATAAGCACTTGTACGCCATATGAGAACACTTCTGGTTCCAATGGTATAGCTCTCATGGCTGCACGCTGTATGCTCTGATCATTTCGCACACGTTTGAATAATGCATTCCTGGGGTGGAGCGCACTATACCATCCTCAGTAAACGAGATGTCCCGACCCATGATGTTCACGGTGGACTGACGTGAGTACAATAAGGGCACATTCATTTCGCTCTCTCCCACTGATACTGGGAGTGCATCTGTAAAGGGAACTATGCTATGAGCTCCAGTGAAACTCTGAGTATCTATAGCCTCGCCGGACAAGGAAAACTTGCCTTCTCGTATGCACGAACGCGTTGCACCTGTGTCAACTCAGAAGGAATATTCTTTACCCCCTACGGTGACATTTACCCTCGGTTCCCTGTTAGGGTCTGGGTCACTGATAGGATAGAGCACATCAGAGTCCTCAGTGAGCTGTCCTATTTCATATATAGGTTGGGCCCACCGTATACTTGTGAGTTCCCTCCATCTCCAGGGTTAACTCCTCCGGGGTAAATACCCTGTGCCATTTGTGGCGGTGCCTGCTGGGGTTGTCCCTGTGCCCAATTCCCCATGTTCGGTGGTTGAGCTACTGGCTGTGCACGTTGCTGCATGCCTGACGCCTGCTGCTGTATGGTGTAATTTTGTGCACCGCCTTGTTGCGGGACGGCAGGTTGATTCACCATTCCTATCCCCATCCCTTGGCTATTTTGCCACATGCCTTGGCTTCTGCACATACGTGCCACATGTCCTGTCACTCTACACAACCAGCACACAGGTGGTGGTCGGGACATCTGCCCATCTGGCATAGTTGGATTTCCCACCTGTGCATTCTGGATACCACTTTGAACATTCTGAAAGCCTCCTTGGTTACCTCGAAACCCTCCCTGATTACTCTGCCATCCTCTTCCTCCAAATCCCCTACCTCTCGGGTAAAATCCAGCGTTACCCTGATTAGTCTGTGGCGGGTTAGTTGCACGCTGTGCACTCGATTCGGCTGGGCTTGTTAGCATGGCTCCCTCGAGAGTATACTTTGAGAGCTTCCTTTGCACCAGCTTTGTCTCCTCTCCCTTACACATTACCTCTTTCTTCCGATTCTTTTCTTGTAAGAGCCTACAGTAATGTGCAATTGTCAAATGTATTTCAGCCAACGGTTTGGCTTATATCCCTACTAATTTTTGAGCTGTTTTTGCACCGGTTCTGGCAACCCTTGGCACAATATATGGTAGAATACAGGGATAGATTTCGTCCAAAACTCATGCGTTTCGAGTACCCACACGTCTTGAAAATTCTGGATATAAAGCAACGGATCCTCTGACTCTTTCATTTTTCGAGTCATTATAGCTCCCATGTCTGATGTGTCTGGGTATAGCGTTTGCAGCGCTTTCCACACAGCTGCTCTGCAATTATTAAACAGGGCTCCGTCATGGGTGGTGTTAGTTATCGTTACTCTTGGATACCCAGCCCGTTTCCACACATTGTCAGACTTTTACCAAGTATGGCGATCAGGAGGACCTTAATATCCCCTATTGCTAAGGTGACTCCCCCGGTCATCTTTTCTTACTCGTGTATCCATTTCCCAGCCCCTGATGTCAGCATTGGAAGCTTGTTCTTTAGGTTTTCCCTGTCCATGTGTGGCCATGGGATATATTGTGGCCTTGCTCCCCCTTTTTCTAGCAGCGGGAATTGAAAGGCACAATCTTCTTTTTCCTTTTTCCCAGTGCTTCTGTCTACTGGCGGGGCAGCATTACCGCCTTGCCGTCTACTTGCTAATACCCTTAATTTGCCTGTATAGGTGGATGCTGGCTCCCCCCTCTGACCGTGAGGTGTTCCTTCACGTTTGCCATGTGCTTTGGTGGGCTTTGATGTCCTAGGTTCGGATTCACTGGCATTGCACCCCTTGGCCCCGAGGGAGCGGCTTTTCACATCGCTTCTCTTCCTCATATGCCTCATCCTCCGTATCCCCACCGGAGTCGGATCCTGAATGATCCCAGTTTACGCGACTCCTTGCATCCTCCTCGTTCTGCCTGATCTCCAGTCTATCAAGGGACCGTCCCCTGCTCCCACTACCTTGGGTGGTATCCTCAGTGTCATATAGCTGAGTGTTCCCTAAGAGTTCCTATTCCCTTCTCCCTTGGTAACCTAGTTCTAGTCCCATTTCATCATATATTTTATCTATCGTTTCCCCGATGCTTCTGGTATCGAAGTCATCGTCAATATTTGTCCCATTTGCACCTGGTACCGCATCGCTTGCAGGAAAGAATTCTTCCACGTCTTCCCATTCACTGTAGGGTTGGGTTTATCTACTACCCGCTCCGAATATATTCATGGTCTCATTCCCTCTGTCTGCGTTTTCGTTCCATCTCCTCGTTTGCTTACTTGCGTTTTCTCGCGTCTTCTCTAATCTTGTCTACTTCCTTCATCCGTTCATCTCTACATTCCTTTGCCCTTCTAATTTCCTCTTCTTCCCGTTTCTTTGCTTTTCTTTCATGCACCCTCTTCTCTTCTTCTAGTTTTAGCGTGTCTTGCCTATACTTTTCGTAGGCTGCATATTGCATGCGACTGAGCGGTACATCTTGCTCTTCGCGATATAGCTGTTCTCGCCTCAACCTATCCTTCTTTCTTGTCCTCTCGTCTCTCACATCCTCTTCTTTCTCCTTCTCCTTTCTTCGTGCCTCGTCAGACCGTTCACCTCGCCTTGCATCATCACTTCCTTTTCCATCTAATTTCAATAGTATCTGTCCTCCCATCCATTCGTCCTTCGCGAATGCTGTCTCATTACTTCTCTTCCGCTTTTTTCCCTCTCTCTCTTTGTCGAGAGGTGCACTAGTCTGTGCCTGATCCTTTCTTCCTTCATCGCGTCTCTCCTTATCCCTTAGGATTGCGGAGGCTAGATCACTTTCCTGCTCCTTTTCTCTAGTTTCGTCACTTCTGCATGCAGGTGACTCATAGGCGGGGTTGCTATACCCTGTGGCTGCCTTGAGCTCTCGTAATGGGTAAAGACCCGCTAATTTACTCCCCTCAATGACTGGTTCCGGTGGGGCTGGTGGCGCGGTAGGTTGTCATGTGCTGTAAAACAGCCTTAGACAGTGACCCGTTCTGGGGCCAAGGCATAAACATCTTATTGGCAGTACCCTTAAACCCACTCATGGCTGTATTTCTTCAATTTTATTGCATGCTTGGGCAGTTGCTTGCATACGTGCGCAAGTGGGGTAACCTCCTCCATTCTTGATTTTGTCACCAACAATATTCACACAGTTCTTTAAGCTTTCCACTAATATGAGCGAGCACCAAATACGCAAGCTCAATCCAATTTTTTCCCGCCAAAACTTTATACCAACAGTTTACTCAAAACTCATCAATTCAGTGCCGATTCCCTCTCAATTACAGAATCGCGTAAAGCCAAAATGCATTTCAATCAATCATCAATACAGTTATTGTACATTTAACATACAACAAGACACATGTAACAGACACTTGACAGAGTAGACAAACGCCAGCTGGTCATATGTATACCTGCCTTCTAATCATTACCCCGTCATGGGATTTGAACGAACCCCATTATGACGTCTTTAAACGTCATCGTAGCCTAATGTCCCCCCTCTGTGGGCTCTGGGTTCACGTTCCTTCTGACCACTCTTTAAAGTGCAGGAACAAGGCAAATCTTACAGTTTTCTCTCTGGTGCCCCCCGCGGTATTCCTTACAGTTTTCTCTCGAGTGCCCCCCGGTATTCCTTACAGTTTTCTCTCGGGTGCCCCCCTGGTATTCCTTACAGTTTTCTCTTGGTGCCCCCCGGTATTCCTTACAGTTTTCTCTACTTCTAGCTGCTTTATTTTTTTCCTCCGCCACCCTCAGTTACCTTTCCCTTTTTACTCTAAGGCCTATGAGACATTTGCCAAGGTAACGAGTTTGTTGTTTCACTCACCGATCGCCTCTTTTCCTCTCTGGACCTTCAGGATCTCCGCCCCTTCCTCTTCCAGCCTCTCAAGGATTTTCGTCCGATCCGCTGCCCGTGGGAATGAAAAGGGTTATGCTTGTAAAAGCGGGTTCGTTCAGACCCACTGCAGATTTTTTGGAATACTACACTATCATTGTCCACGGGGAGCTTCTCAGCCTACTCAGCTGGAATGACGAAAGGACTTGTGATGTAGCCTAAGGCCCAGAGTTACTTTGTGCCGTCGGTCTAAAGGTGTCTTATGATTATATCAATCGATTATCAATAATCGATGGCCGTAACCATCCTCACGCTACCAAGTGTTCAGGAGGAGAGGAAATTACTGACGGGCCCATTAGTCAGTACTCACCCTCGATAACTTGTAATACAAGATAGCTGCAGCTTGCGAGGACAGGGTGCAGGATTCACATACACCAGCACAACACTAAACCCAGGACTCAATAAGTTGGCAAAATGAAGTCCGTTTAATACATACATCAGCATTAGGGAATCAGCATCCTTGCGAACACCCGTCTCGCCCCGACTTCCCCGAACTTCATTAAAACAGCCTCTTTTATGGGCAAAACTCGTCATCATTGACGCCAAATTCTACAAAAAATCATCACGCAATATAATTGGTTAGGAAAGGTAACTTAAGTTTAGGTGCTATATCTGTATAGAGAAATGAAGCATTTGGATTGGATCACTCTTATAGGGTGGGCGTCTACGCCCATCCCTCTACACCACACGTGATTGACGTCACTACAAGTACGACGTCCTATTGGTTACATTGTCTATAGGACCCTGGATTACATGGTCCATTGTGATTGGGCAAGTTACAACCCTGAACATAAATCTCCACTTTTAATTAGCAGCATGCAGAATGGACACGTAGGTGCCTAGTGCCCCAGGATTCACCCTGCCTCCTTTCCATCAATCAGTGTTTTAGGGCAATGTGTCAATTAGTTGGCTACGGACGGCCTCGCCTGTAGTTTCTTATCAGGAAAAGTTATGGCATCCTCGGGTTCTGGATGACATCAGGCGGTGGTACTTCTTCGTGCTTGGCTGGTCACGTGTTAGTTCACCATGAATCTGCTTCAGTTTCCAGCTTTTAGTGTATTTAATTCTCTTCGTAGCCACACCACCTGCCCGGGCTTCCTTATCTTGACCTTCAAAGGGCAGGCTGGTATGCTCTGAGTTTCGATTCTCCTCAGCTGAAGCTCACCTCCCTCTCTTGGGTTGACCTCGATTTCCCAGGCCTGAGCTGTCCTTTGCTGAATTTCGATTCCGCTCTTTTCCCTAGCTTGGGCTTGGATATGAATCCCGACCAGTTAGGCCTTGGCCGCCTGGGAGTACTTTTGCTTTTACAAAATGGAGTTGCATGTGTACATTGTGCTTTATTGAGGTAGATACATGGTTGGCGCTTGCCGCTCTATTCTTTTACTAAGCATTGCAAGCTGGACGGTTTTCTTAGCTTCTTGCGTTTCAAGCTTATTTACATATGTTAACTGGTTGGTTACTTTCATCTTGTTTTACTGCAACATGTCTTTACGTTTCAACATCGTTTCCTCTTTCGTGTCCATTACATCTATTTTCCAATGCTGCTCGCACTGATGTGTTATCCTTAGTTTATCGTTTTCGTTCATCTGTGAGTCTGTCCGGGCCCTCGCCTCATTACCACTTGCCTTCCAATAGGGCTCTTTGGGACTCTCCGTGGACAGTCTGTAGATATTCCTTGTTTCGTGACAGCTGCTGGTACGGTTGTCTAATCGGGTACCGCGCTGCCCAGGGTTGTCTGGTTATGGGCGCTTCAACAGGTACGGATCTTCTAATGTACACTGGGCAGAGTCCCAGAGCAGCTCTTTGTTGGTTCATCTGCTCTTCATACGTCACATACCTTGGTGAGTACCTTACTGGTGCCTTGGAATGAGGGGCAGGGGTGCAGGCCATGTCCGGGACTTCCTCTACACCCCAATTTCAAAAACATCCCGCCAGAGAAGGTGGGGGTGGGGGAAAAAGAGATGTGATATTTTTGGTAGGCGACCAACAAAAAGCAGAAATATCACATAGAGCCTTCACAGTACCCATCCCTTTGTAGCGGGTAAAATGCACAGACACATTCTAAATTCCTCTAACCTCTCTCTCATACCTCTGGTCCTCAAAGAGCGTTCAACTACAGCACTTTGATGCCATACCAATGGCACTAGGTGCTATACAAATGCCATATTACATTACATAACCGTTATCCAGTATTCCTTCTCTCCTGTCATGAACATGACAGAGTTTCACAATCTAGCTACTGTAGCCTGAAGCTGTGGTATGAAATGCCAGGTAGGATGGATATTCAAGACATA
This sequence comes from Ambystoma mexicanum, assembly GCF_040938575.1. Taxonomy (NCBI): domain Eukaryota; kingdom Metazoa; phylum Chordata; class Amphibia; order Caudata; family Ambystomatidae; genus Ambystoma; species Ambystoma mexicanum. The sequence goes on along the minus strand of NC_090922.1, from coordinate 628,414,022 downwards.
TATCATTACTTTGAAAGTCACATTAGGAACTATCAGTTTCTCATTACATTTGTCTGCCTTCCATATTGCGTCCCTGTTCCCCAACTGTTTCAAGAGTGTGGATATTTGTCTAGTACAACAGAGAGAATTGTTCATCACAAGAGGTAAGTGGGGTATAGAGGATTAGGTGTGGAATGGAGCAACGTATGCAAGTGAATCCTGGGGTGCATGCAAGGAGCAATCACGTGATGACCTTGGGCGCTGCTGACAAACATTGATGTCAGCATCAGTGAGCTGTTCTTTCTCTGACCTGATCACCATCACTAAGGAACTGCTGATGTGTTTGAGATGGAATGTCACAACCACAGGTGAAGAAACGGAATGGGATGGGATTGTTGCTGCTCAGAAGCTCAGGACGTCCTTGATGAACAGTTAAAGAGGATTTGTGAAGATGTAGAGCACAGAGTCTGGCTTGAAAGCCTACAGCAGAGTCTGGGATTCCTCCTGAACTGTGGCAATGGCTACTGTTCTGGAAACATACACGCTTGGACTGCCAGCACGCTCCGTATTCCTTTCAAGCTTATAGGCCCATGAAAGGAGTGTGGACTCCTTTCAGCCAGATACTGTCCAGACCTTGGGCAGGATGTTTATGGAATTAATTCATCCACAGAGATGTGTGGCAGATAAAAACTGTTGGAGAACCTGGCAGATTCATGCACAGCACCCCAGAAATAATTCTAAGTGTCTCATTAAGTATAGGAACGGATTGGCAGCTATGGCCTTTAGACTCTTTCCCCCCTCAATGCAGTGTGTGATAAAAATGAAACCAATTCAGATAGCAGTAGTAGATGATAGGATATGTTGGGAAGAGTTGGTTCATGGGTTTCCTTAGATGGAACAGAGTTATTTAGTACCAAAGATAGATGTAATTGAGTTAGTGATACCTTACTGAGACATTTACTTCACACTACAAACATATGCTATGTTAAAATGGAGGTAATTGACCAAGTCCCCGGAGTATAAAGAAAGGTGCTAATGACAGGCATAAAGGTGTTGCACCCGTCTTAACACCTTAACTCACACTCAGGTGCATTTCTGTTGTTTTTGAAGGCAGACATGGGGATGGAATGGCAGCTTCATTTCTGCCCCCCTTTTCCCCTCTGCCTCCAAATACCACTTCGTTTTATTCCAGCATGACATTTTCATGCTGGTATAACACCAACAGATTCCTCTGGAATCCGCCTGCTTTTTGCACCATTGAAGAGCAGGAGGATTCGATAGGAATCCATTGTAAACACTGCCTGCTATGCATACATGTCAGGTGGAATTTCATCTGTTTACACTGCGCCCCATTCTTTTACACCTCCCTTTTGTACTTTGGTTTGCAAATAATGTAAATTGCTCAGAGGGGGGCCTGTTTGCACATAACACGTCCCCTCTGGGTAAGTTATGCATTGGAGGAAAATGACCACCTCACTGCCTATTGGCCGACTGAGAGACAAAGGTTGGTAAGTATTGATTATGAAATACCATTTAACTGGACTACTCGTTTGCCACATTGTTTCCTGAAACACATTGTGTATAGGCGCTATACCTGCTTAACATTATGGGCAAAATACAACAGCTCTCAAATATAGACAGACAAGAACATAACAAATAAGCCACTTACAATACTGAAAGCAACACAATGAAAACAGCATACCACCTGGTGTACTGCTTTGACATATTATGTCTTAACCATATAAGGAATAGGCCGCCATCTCATACCTTAGGCGCTGCCATGATGATAATATATACTAATGCTAACTTTGGTTTATTGTTCCTGAAGATGCGGTACTAACATCATTAGTTCATGCAAATACCACTAACAAAATACCTTGAAACTCCTGAGAGTAAAGTTTATCATCTCCATGATGAGAATATTGATGAGGTCCATGAAATAAACATACAAATGTATGCTCTGATGAAAATATATGTCTAGCCATTGTACAAAGGGATTAATAAGGGCCAGTCTGCGTTGACCAGGCTCCCATGAGTAAAACATCATTGTAACCAGGGCATGAAATATATAAACAATTGTTCTTGTCATAAAGGTAGTTACTCTAGAAGTGCGGGGGGCGTGAGGGGGTGCGGGTTGGTGGTATACAACTGTATTCTTTGTTTTGTATTAACCATTAGCAATGGACAATACTTCATAAAATACAGAAGTAGCTGTAAAACACTATTATCCTGCTAGGGTTGCTGGCACTTTGAAAAACCCTGACTTTACTAAGTGGGCCTACCTTCCACAGCACCCATCCTAAGAAAGCATTGTTGGTGCAGTTGAAAATAGCCTCCATCAGGCTAACTCAAATAACTTGCTCCTAACTCCTGAGCATTTCAAATGTGCTCTGGACAGAATGCTGCGCAAAGCAAAGAATGGTACACTGGGGAGGCCTAGTTGAATGGCTAGGAATTTCCCTGAAAAGGAAGTGTAAAAGGAGATGTAGGCCGTGACGGCTCATGCTCTTCTGATTGTTGCCGCCGTCTGAACATGACAGGAGGGGAGGCATGGAGTGAGGGTTCTTTAGGAGCAGGTGCACCATTTGCAGCTCAAGGCCTTGCGCGCAAAGCGGTGATGTTCCATTTGCTGGATGCACAAAAGTGACATCACATCCTCTGTGGCTAACAGTGTGAAAACAGTTGCCTTTAATCATTACAAATGTTGAGTTTCCATTTTACAGTATAAGTGTTGCTATTCCCCCGCACTGCGCACAGCTAGAAGAGCCAAAAAGTGTGTGGTCTCACTGGGTCAAAAGTATGTTCTCACAGCACTGTCTGGGTTTCTGTGCTGGAGTCTGAGTGGCAGAGTTTGCAGTGGTATATACTCTGTGAGCTGGTATTTTGTCTGTTAAGTAACTTTCTGATTAAGTGTGCCAGTCAACGCTGGAACTGGTAGTTGACTTTGCTGCGTGCAGTCTTCAATTGGGATGCATTAGTGTTATTAAATGCTAAGTGGATGTGGATAAGGTAGTGTCCTCTCTCTATTGTTAATGTGATGCAAAAGGACTCTGTCCCCTTTCAGTTGTTTTGTATTGTGGGTTGCAGCCCATGTGCCCATGCGCCCGCCTTTGCGCTAGTTTGCGCTGAATGATTAAAGAGGTTACACGTCCAGAGAACGCCTCCATGCTTCATTGATCCTGCTTCATTTTATTTGCATGCCTGCGTTATTCATAGTATTTGTCAGAGTTCAACAGATGCATGCGTCTTGTGTTTGTATTTGAGTGATGCAAGACTGTAATGTGTGTCAGATTGGCACAGTCTTTTGTAAACTGGTGCTGCTCATTGTTTATCTGGTGTTTTCGGAGTTGTTTATGTCTGACTGAAAATATGGACGACAGGATGGTGTATCGGGTTCACATTTAATGATTTCATGCCAATCTAATAATCCCCCTCAGCCCTTCATCTTTTAAAAACTGATAGGGTGATATGGAAGGTGAGTTCACAGAGGCGTAGCCAGTATTGTCTAACAAGTGGGGCCTTAAGCTAATGTAGTTGGGGCCCACCACAGTGACATTAACATCTGTAAATGCCCACACAGTGCTACTGGGTGGGCCTTGCCTACTCAGGCCCTACCTTGTCTACGCCTCTGCAAGTTCACAAAACAAGTGGGTGATCTCCTTCTTTGATCCAAAAGAGGTACACAAATTATATAGGAACGTCCTGCAAAGTCCCAAGCACTCTAGACCAGTGGTCTTAACTTTTTGGCCTGGGCCCCCCATAGCAAACTTTGGACAGGCCCGGCACCCCAAAAATGCCAAATGCACAGTATGTACAAATGGCTATGAATTATTGCACGCCTGCACCGCACCCTACTCCAAGTATAGTCCCTGGGCTCCCCCACCTGCTCCCTTCACAGTCGCTGGACTCCCTCAGCCCACTATTACCCAGTCCCTGGGCTCTCCCCACCCCATCACAGACACTGGGCTCTGCCCACCCTGCTCCCATCACTATCCCATGGTTCCAGCCCATCCTGCTCCCACCACAGTCCCTGTGCTCCCCCCACCCCGTTCCCAACACAGTCCGAGGTCCAGTGGTGGCTGGTTAACTTTTTAAGTGCAGGGGCATAAATATTTCCCCCAAAGATGGCATAGAGACCGAGCGAAGCGAGGGGCCCCGAACCAATCAAGGGGGGTTTGTGGGGTTTTCACCCGTGAATTTATTTAAAATAATGGGTTAAAATGTTGCATTGTAGAGCATACTTTAAAAAAAAATGGGTAAAAAGCCAAACAGTTGGCAATTGGTGCTGGGGGGCCGAGGGGGCGGGCATGACATTTTTTACTGGACATCTAAGATAGATGTCCAGTAAAAAGACACCATCCCTGTCCCCTGGGCCCACAGGGCCTAACACAATCAATATGATTGTGTGTATGCAAGGCGCTGGGATGCCAAGGGGGAAAGCATGGTATTTTTGACTGGACATCTATGATAGATATCCAGTAGGAAAATACCATCCCAGTCGCCTGGGCTCCACAGCGCCTCAAAGGAGAGCTGATTTTTGCAGGTTGCGAGAGGGATTGTGCAACAAAGGCATTCTTAAAATGCCTTTGTTGAACAACCCTCCTTCCCCCCTCTACCCCACTTGCCAAAATCAGTTCCCCTGACCAAAACAAACACACACACTGTCACACAGCAAGCACTCTATCATTCACACGAGCTCCCACCACCATACACTCACTCATAACACAAGCATACATGCATCCATACATATATTTAAATACAAAATAAATTAACATAAACTTACCTTCTGCAGGGGCCTGTGTGTGGGTGCTGAAATGCCCCGCTCCAGGCTGCTCTGTCCGTATGTGCGAGGAGGCGCAGGAGCTCCCCCTCTCACATACAGACATGGAGTGCCCCAGACAGCATTTCCAATGAGCTATGCAAGGCTGGCAAAGCAAAACGCCCCCAGCCTTGCATGGCTCAGTGAGCATGTGTGGCTAGGGAACTGAACTGAACTGTCAAAGGGAAACAATGTTTCCCTTTGATAGTTCAGTCAGCCCATAATGGGTGAGGGGGCCACTGGGTGGACACCCCCTCGCCCATTATGGATGAGCCACCAGACTCGGAATGGCCTATAGGGCAATGCCGTACCAAAAATGCAAAATGCTAGTGTGGGCCAGTCAACATGGCCCACTTTTGTGGCCAATGTGGGCCAGTTTGATGAGTTACTTCACTATGCAGCTAGTAATTTTGACCATTGTTGCTGAGTAAATATTCTTTAAATATCCCAATTTGCTTACATTTTAACAAAAAACACCCCCTTGTGTGCTATTCAAACAGGTGACTAAAGGAATAAATATCCATTTGCAACTGCGGGCCACTTTTTCATTGGTGCCTGAGACAGTTTCATGCTCCAGTCCGACCATGTGAGCCGCCCCTGCCCATTTTCTCCAATATAAAAATGTAAAAAAATATTTTCTTTTTTTTACCTTTCATGCTGGGCTCTCGCACCCCCCTTGGATGCGGCTGCACCCCCCTGTAGGGGCGCGCCCCACAGTTTGAAGACCTCTGCTCTAGAGAGTCCATGGGCAGTGATTCAAAGAGTTTTAAAAAGTTCATGCCACATCCTGCGTCCAAAGAAGAACATTTTACCTAAACTTGGGCAAAGAAATGAAGTCCAATGTTAGAGACGCCATATTGTGTGCTACCCAATATTGAAATCATTAAAAACCTGGAGTTGGTACTTTCCAAAACTAAGAGATTAATTTATAGACGGATGCTATAAAATTGCAGGTGGTGGATTGGTAAAACAGATTCACGCATTTATGATTTGATAACCAAAGAACATGTTATTTAGTATAATTATAATTGGCTATTCACTGAAGAACTTTCTAAGCGGGGACCCGGGATTCTGTGTCGTCTTGCTTCCAAGACAAGCACGTTGCCACTGAGCTATACTACCCGTGCGTATTTATTTCATGCATTGGAATTGTCCCTTCTTTAACAAACATAAATGTCCCTGTATCTAGCTGTATATGGTAATAGAGTTTTAACATATCGTTGATGTTCACCCTTTTTGTCCAGTTAAGAAGAGCTGAGCCTTTTTAGTTTTTTGTTTTGTTTAGGCTTTTAGGTGTCGCTTGCAACACGTATAACCCAAAACTATTGCATTAGAGTACAGATGGAGAGAAATGGCATATGAGGAGGGACACACAGCTTGTATGTGCCGTTTGGTTATTTGCCCTCAGATTGACTGCCTTTGCCAATGCTAATTCCCATGGCCATTTCCACCCAGTTGCTGCCTCTCCCTGTGCAAAACACATCCTCCTGGGATCTCTTTGGTCTCGCTTTAATCAAGCCTTAGCATGAAACGTTTGAACTCAAAAGTGCCTGCCAGTGTTTTTTCAAAGCAGTCTTCTGGGAGTTAATGTTCTGGCTTCAGCCACTCTATTTATACACACTATGCGTGTCCTTCATTGAAGTCCTGCTAAAAAAAAAGCATTGGCAAAGGCAACAGTTTTGGCTTGTGTTTGAGTATTAGGTCTTTGCTAAGCACTGTTATTAGATAACTAGGTACTCGCACCATTTTGCCACTGCTACCATCAATGGCAAGTTAATACCACTTTGGCTGTGCCTGTCAAGTGCCTTTCCGGTGCCTACGTATACCTCCACATGGTGGTTATGGAGGAAAAATATCAAGAAAATAGAACCCTTGCGCAAAACCAGTCTGATCTCTTAAACTAAATCCAGAGTGAATTAAAACAGGTGGAAGAAAAATTGCAAGTGTCAAAATTCTGAGGTAGAATTTGAAAACAGCATCAAGCAGCTCAAAGAAGAGTGGGCTGTACAGCCACAAAAGAATTCAGAGCAAGAGGCCCAATTACACACATTAAAAGAGGAGTGTCAGGAAAAGGTTGATTCTCTGAAAGAGAGTGAACTAAAATTAAAACAACAAGTAACATATAATAGCACCTGCTCAGAGAAGATAACCACTTTATTAAATCAGATCAAGAAATTGGAAGAGGAGGGTAATAAATTAATTATTAAGGAACTCCATTCCCAAACAGAATTCGACCAGGAACGCCAGAAGTTAGGCGCTATGAAACAACAAAGAGATGAAATGACTGAACAGGTTGGCACCCTGTATCAGGAAAAAGATGCCCTATGTCAGGAAGTGTGCAACTTAAAAACAGACCTACAGAAAAGAGGGTTAGACCTCCAGGAACTGAATGAACTAAAAGGAGAATATGAAAAATTATTGGGATGCCTGAGACAAGTAGAGGGTGCTCTAGAAGAGACCACCCAATCCAAAGATGTGCAGAGTCAGGAGATGTATCTCCTGCAACAAAAATGGTCTCAGTGTTCCCAGGCAATACAAGCAACACAAAAAGACAACAAGGCACTCTGTGATGAGAACAGTGGACTCCAGAGCCAGGTAGCAGCCCAAGAGAAGGTAATAGAGGCCAGCCAAGCACTGGTAGCAGAGCCAAGGGTTCAGGTCTTTGCCTACTATCAAGAGGTAGGGGCTAAAAAGGAAAAACTTGTGAAGTTGGAAAAATAATGTGCTAGGTTGAATCAAAACTTGAGGGACCCCGAACCGGTAGAGAGTAGCAGGGCAACCCCTGATCACAGTATGATGCCCTCTGTACCAAGGGCCTCAAACCCATTTACCCCTTTGTATACCCAGGACACTGCTCACTTCATGTCTGCAGGTTCACATGAGCCAGAAACCATGAGGCGACCTGACCTAAATAGGCCTAGCATGACTGAGCTTACGGGTCAGCCTCCATCAGAGACTGATGGATGGGCATCCCTGTTCAGGTACAAAAATATTATGGCTGAGGGATCTGACCGGGAAAGCTCCTACGAGGAGAAAATCAGGGAGTTAGACCTGCAGAAACATCACCTACATAGGAACCACTTGGTTCGCTTTGCAGAGAAAAAGGAGCCTGAGCTGAGGCCTCAAACAAGTATTTTAAAAACCTCCACTCAATCAGGGCAGTAGGGGGGATTCTCCACCAACCCTGGAAGCAGGGAGGAGTCAGAAGACTACTCTCCTGTGCGAAAGAGGTAGTGCAAGGGAAGTGACCCAGAGAGCGCAAGGCACAACAGGGGAGATGAGACTAGGCCCCATCAATCTGGGAGAAACTCACAAACTCAAAGAATTAAGGAGCGCCTAGAGGATAACGAGGGGACTTCAAATAGCAGCAGCTCTGAGTCTGAGGGTGAATGGAATCAGGTGCAGCGGAAAAAGAAGGCTAACAAGCAAAACAGAGCTCTGGTGAAAGACCCTATTAAACAGATTAAAGCTATTAGAAGTTTCATGACTTTATACCACAAGAATGCCAAATATTCTGTCTGGGAGCATCTGGAGCTTTATGAACAGATGATGACATCTTTTGACATTAAAATAATCAGAATTGTATAGAATTTGCAAAATGAACGTTCTCTCCAGAGTACTCCAGCTTCTTTGCTGGGCTGGAAGACCGGAACCATTCAAAGTGGTCCACCTACAAGGTGGCCATCATGAAGCACTTATCCACACACAGAAACCCCCAGGAGGTCCGCAATGCAGCCTACAATCTGCAGTTTGGAGAGGATCAGGCCCCAAGAGAATTTGTTCAGGAGCTAAAACGGGCATTTGCGCAAACTACTAGGCGGGTACGCACGAATAGTAGGGAATTTATAAATACCTATTTTCATGCACTCCCAAAATATATCATGACATAATTAGCAGGGGAGTTGCTAGGTCTGGAAAAGACCCGGGGCTAAGCTGATGTCGGAACTGTTGGGACTGGGGGCTAGCTAGTCTTTTGGCTGTAGCTCCTGAGATTCTATCCGGGGCTACAACCAAAAGATCAGGGGCTATAGCCCCCATAGCCCCCCCCTAGCAACGCTCCTGATAATTAGTAAGGGAGTTTCATGATGACCTGGCTCTGGACTGGGTAATAGAGCAAGCTACCCGAAACTACGAGGTCCAAAAGCCTGTAGAAAATAAAAATCCAATAAAAAAAACCCAAACCAACCAACACCCCGCTGCTGCCAAGGTGGCAGAGGTGAAGGTTGCCCCCATTTTGGACCTAGAAATGGGGGGGCCTAAAAATACACCTTCCCAAAACCAACCAAATCAGAGGCAAAGAAGACCCTCTGATCAATCACAAGCAGGTGGTAGTCAGGTAGGGTACCCCACAAATGTGCCCCCTAACTCTGCCTATTACATCAGCCCTAGGTATAAGGGCAACAGACCCATCCTGGGGTACGTGTGGGGTTCCATGTCATTTCACTGCAGGATGTTTTTTCGCAGGCTTTTCTTCGGCTAATTTTTTAATGAAAAAAACTCATCAACATTTTTTTGGGGGTCTCCCCCTACCCCCATCCCATTTCTTTTTTTTATATATCCCCGAACACCCACACCCAAAATATATATATTTTTCTAACCCCCCCCAAAAAATGAAATGAGTTTTTTTCAGCAAAAAAATTGCGGTAAAAAACCCCGCGAAAAAACATCCCATGATGAAAGGACGTTGTACCACGTGTGGACTCCTCTTGGCCCAATGGGGGATCCAAACAGGTGAGTACGGCCCCAGGGAACTTCCCTCCTAACTTCCCTCAGGAGGGTAGTAATCTTCCAAATTCTGGGTTAAGTTTTTTCCCTAGGTACCCTCAAAACCCCAACATGAAGGACAACCCCCCTTACTCTCCCCGCTTTCAGGAGTCCAGATCACCAAATCCGGAGAGAAGAGGCCAAGGTTGGAGGGCTTCCAGGGGAATCCCCAGTACCCAGGTTACTCTGGGAGAAGGGATAGTTACCCTTCCTGAGAGCAACCCAGAGTTGATTTAAGACCCCCGTACCAGCCGGAGCAGGTGTCCCAACTGGAGTTCCAGGTCCAGCACCTTACTCAAGATCTGGGTCACATGTTGAGGGCTCAGCAGAAACCTCAGATGAACATGGCGGCTCAGAATAACTCCAACCAAGTGTATGGCACCCCGGAACAATGACGGGGAGAGAACCCTGATGACCCACCGGTTCCAGAGTAGGAGTCACGGGAGGAAGGGGGGTGTCAAGCCCTAGAGGAAGCTTCCTTCCTCACCTGTGAACAGCCCCTGAACACCCCAGAACCAGAACTTAAATCTCCTGCCCCCTAAAATCTGTAACCCAGGGAACAAAGGGTGGGTAGGAGAAACAAAGAGACCAAAAAGGCCCATTTTGTGGGGGAAGTCTGGTTCCTCCAGTTTGAAGGGGAAGAATCCTTGGAGCATTCTGGGAAAAAAGTCTTCTAATTCGAGGACAGGGGAGTTCCTCCCAAAGAAAAAGCGGTCCCAAAAAAACACAACTAAGACTGGGTAGGTTTGGGGACTGATTCAGAATCGCCCATCCCTGAACCCCAGAATCATCATCCAGAGAACATAACGATAAATAAGGGATCCTCCCCACAAACCGGTTCTAGTTACTGTCTCCAGGTAAGGGGGGACAGCACAGAGCTAAGGGAAAAAAGGGATTCCGAAATCTCATCTATTTCAGGATGCCAAATTTTCTTTACAGATTCCTGAGCTCAGACACAGAAAACTGCCCAAAACCCCAAAGTGTCGGAGACCAAAATAAATAAACTCACCGCCCAGCTTACCCAAAATGCTCATTTCCTTTGCTCCTTGGAGGAGAAAGAAGGGAGCTTCTTGCCCCGGTCCGAGTGCAAGGGCAATGTGCATTTTTGACACCGGTGGACACTGGATCCCAAGCCGCTCTTCTGTCCAAAAGGGCCTTTGAGCAGCTAAATTCAGCAAGGGGGGAGAGGCACCAGATCCCTCTCACCCCTCTTCCGGGACAACTGCAGAACTTCGACAGGAATGAAATTCCCATTGAAGGGACTGCAGATCTGGAAATTAGGATTGGGAGACATAAGGTGAAGCACCCGGTAATAGTCATGACTCCAGAGGGAACTCCATGTCTATTAGGAGGTTGTCTCCTCTAATGAACAAGGTCCTCTGGACTCAGACTAACCGGCCAATAAAATTAAAACAAAGCATCAACTATGTCAGTTTAAATGGCACATGCCACATGGTTGAACAAAAATCTGACCAAATTGAGTTCTATTTCCAAAACAATCAAATACCTGACATTACAGTAATTGCTGTAGGACAACAAACTGGTGATGGGAACTCCTCTCCATTCCTGAAAATCAACCTTCCTTCCAGTTTCAAGTGGCATTCCACACTGGAAGGAAATACCTTGAAATTTTACACCGATCCCCAATCCGAAAATCCAAGTCCTGTAGTCAAAAGTGATGAAAAACCAGCTCAAAGCTGGCTGAGATTCAGAATAAGGGTGAACAGCTATTCCTCCCCATTCAGTTAAATGAGGGGGGGCCTGTTCTCGCTAGAGTTGGCCTGAATAGTGAAGAAAGCTTAATCAGCTAAGCGTTATTCAGGAAACTCCCAAAGGACCAGACCCTTCCCACTTTTGAGTCGGTTTATCAGTGGATATGGGGCCTGGAAATTCCCTATTCCAGACATCTTCTGCTTAGCCGTTGTATGCTAAACATTTCTATCCCTGGTAAAAGCATACAGCATAATTGTTGGGTTGTGCGAGGTGTTCCCTCGGCCTTCTACATAGGCAGTAACATCCCCAACCGACTCAAAATTAATTTGGATCCCATTAATTGCCAAGCCCGGTCCCAATTGGAGGATCACCCTAAGGGCCTTGACAATCCTAAAGAAAGCCTTCTGGTCAGCCCCATTGAGACCGTAGACAGTTGAAGTTCAAAAGTGGAGAGGAGGTCACCATCCCAGGCCTGGCCCTTCAAGATCTGCATCCCCAAAGGAGAGCTGTCAGAAGAGAAATGGGTCCACATCAATCAGTTAAAAAGTTGTCACCCCAGACACACTTTGCAGCTGATTGATGAGCCAAAGGAAAACCATACGGAGGAACCATCGGAAGAATGAAAAGAAAGAAAAAGAAAAAGCAGAGGGAGGTAGTTAGGTTCATAGGCATATTTATATAGCAGGGAGTATTTTCCTTAATTGTTACTGTAAAAATGAAAATAAATATGTTCAAAAATTGTTGTTCTTGTCTGGTTGAGTAATCTACTTGGTATGATGGTACAGATGAGACATGTTTATGTCTTATAAAGCGTAACTTGTGATTATTGTCCCACTGTTGTAATTCTTCTGGGAACAGTGTCAGTAAAATATCCTAAAACTTGTTTTTATCTATCTCTTATTAGATAATTAACTCCATTATGTCCTAGCCTGGTGAGGACTTTCCCAGGGACCTGGAAAGGAAAGGAAGGAAAGGGGGTGCCGCTCCATACCCTCCAACCCAAAGACGGAAGAAATCCTGGAGTGCTGCTCCCTGATGGAAGAGAACTCCATCAAATGAACCCCAATCTGCCCTACTCTCCCTCAACAAGAAGTCACAGCAGAGCAGGGGGGGATCTGTGGGGTACATTTAAGGCTTAAGGCAGAACCCCCCTACAACAAAAACTGCATTTCAGCAGTCACCCAAAAATGGCTGTGCTTTTGTCTGCTGAGCACCTATGGGGTGAGAGTTGACCACAGCCACTCCAATAATAGCTGCACTTTGTTATTATTCACGTGAATCCCAAAAAAAAACAACTCAAATTCAGAATGGCTGCGCATTGCTGTTCTGTCAGTTAAACATTCAAGGCTGGGGGGGTGCTGTTGAGCACCGGACGATATGCACGCCTCGTGTAAGCTCTGCAGGTGGCCGATCGAGTCTGACATGGGAAATCATTAAATACGCCCTGGTTCTGTATGAAACTAGAGGGACAGCGGCAGGAGACTATGTTCCGCGAATTGTTCGAATTTCAGATGTATCTGCAAAATAACACCTGAGTTACACAACGCTAAAGGAAGCCCTACTCCGGGACTGGGCTGAGCGTGCTGAGAGTGGGCGGACCTCGGAGGTGGAGGAGGGGAAACCACGCTACACATCCGAACTGAAGACTAGCTTGCACTGGTCTGCGATCAGCCGAGACCACAGTGAATTTTACTAGAGGGGGCAAGGTCTCACCCAGCGAGAGTGCAGAGAAGAAGGATCGTGGCCACGGCCCACCAAATAAGGAACCCAACCCCCCCCTATCCGACAGCCACACACTGAACGGAGAAGCCTGATACTGAATGAGCAGCAGCCACCCAGCGGGCGAACGAATCCTGCATGGAGTGGCGCCAGCCCGCAACAGACAGCAGGACTAGGGAATCCAGGGTGAGGGGAGAAGATGAGAAGATGAGAAGCCCGGACCTCCCGGGACACACTACCGAATACCTGCAACACGCTACACGGGAACAGTAGTAGGGGCGAACTGCCCCGAGTACCGGTCAGCTCGTGATGGATAAACCCACGGTGCCCGGACTGAAGCCCACCGGGAGAGGCACGGAGCTACCAAGAAAGCACAGACAAGGTACGTGAAATACCACCCTCAACTACCCATGCCCCCCTTGAGACGGACTGCCCGATCCATGCAATGCGGGGGCAGCACAATGCAAAAATAACATCCGGCCCAAGAGCAAACAGAGCGGCTTGTGCCTACGGGGCGCCGACTAACAGCTGGTGGGGGTGGACTGAATAGATGAACCCCCGCTGAGAGGATATGTGATCTCACATGCTACCTCCTACCCAGAGACTGTACATAGACATTTTGTGTGGCCCCCACCAGCTGACTCCGTACTATGTCATACTCAAACACACAACCGAGCTGGGAGCAACAACAAGCGAGCACTGAGGACATCCCATAGGTGGATGCGTTGGGAGAGGTGGAAGACAGCGCAGATACCATGGCAGACATCATGGGTGTGCCCAGAAGGGGCTCACCCACATAGCGGTTGGACACCCCACTGAGCCCACCAGTTGGGACATAGTGATGGCGCGCTAGGTGACCAACGCAAGAGTGAGGCTTGGAAGGGGAACTAAGTGGAGCTGGGGCTACTGCACTGGACGACAGTAGACTACGCTATCGGAAGGACAATACCAGAACACGCTACCGGCCAATTGGGATAGCCCCTATGCAATATTACAACACTGCACCGACTTCATTTGGAGCCCGGGCTCTGGGGCCAAAACTCAGGCGTGGCATCGTGTCAGATCATATAGGCACGGTGTATGCGAAGCTCATCGCAGGGGAGGGGACACGGACGCACCCCGCAAGGGACTCACACAGGAGGGTGCAACCGCCACAGGACTATAAGACCAGATACGAGCGGGAATTGGGCTGTTAGTTACATTTTTGAGGCAGGCCGCAAAACAAGGTCTGTAGGCAAAACAGGAGAGAAGCCACTGCATATTGGCAAGAACAGACATATAACACGCTTGTCCCAGCGAACTACAACTACAGCCCGGAGCAAAAGAATGGGCTCAACTGAAAACTGCTGGTCCCACACTCTACTAGAAGTCACTGCAATACTGATTCAAGAAGCACGAGAGAGACCCAAGGCACGGCTACCTACACCAATCGCCCACGGGTAACAGATAGACGCAACCCCCGGCAGTAGCGAACTCAGCCCGCCTGCCCTACCGAATGAGATAATGCCTAAGAGGGAAAACAATAAGAAGACATGCGGAGCGATAGAAAAGTTCACAATGCCAACGCCGAAACAACTAAATAAACTGCCAGAGATCTCCTCCGACCCAAGCATGGCTTCCTCAACTCCACCCAAAGACCTACAAGGGGTCATCACCACAATGCAGCAAGGTTTTGCAACAATGAATGCCAAACTGGATGGCATCAATATAAACATTAATATAATGCGAACACAGATGTAGAAAATAACGCAAAGAGACACGGAATCTGAGACACGGATAAGCACAGTAGAAGATATAGTAGGACACCTGCAGACCACGGTGACCGCCATGGCAAAGGATTTAGGTGCTGTCAAGATGAAGTGTGAGGACTTGGAAGCAAGGTCGAGGAGAAATAATATCTGCATTGTCGGGATATCTGAGGATTCCATGGAGGAGCCGATGGAGCAAGCAGTGGAGGACTTCGTAAAAACCTCACTGGGTGATCCAGGGTGGTCTGAGATGTTTGCAGTCGAGAGAGCACACAGGTCCCTGGTGGCGAGACCTAAACCGGGCGCATACCCCCGACCTATTATCGCTCGCCTGATGAACTATAGAGACAGAGACCTAATACTTAAAGCAGCCAGGGAGAAGAAGGAAATTCATCTGGGGTTGGATGTGATCAGAATATTCCCAGATTACACACTGGCGGTACAGCAGGAAAGAAGATCCTTTCTAGGAGTGAAGAACCTACTAAGGGAATGCCAGATCCTGTATGCCATGTTATACCCTGCGAGGCTACGGTTTCAGTATAAGAATAAGAGCTACTTCTTCACGTTCCCTGAGGAGGCCGCCACGTTTGTGGAGTCTAAAATCCCTTTACCTGACGCACAATCAGCAGCAGATACAATATGAGGAGAACACAGCTGTCCCAGCCATGTTACCACCTGCTAACAATGCTACTGTCACCAACACGCAAGCACCACCATTGAAGTCACCGGACTAATGTGCGTTGGAAACGTATGAGTAACTAAACTTTAACCCAATGCACGCACGGAGTCCAACTCGGACCATGTGATATGGCCAGAGACAGTGGCCATCCCATTTGAGAGCCGTGACGGGCAACATAAGCAGGTAGACATAAGGTGTGCTAGAAACATCTATCAAAATTGTTGAATTAACGGACCGGGTAAACAATTGAAGGTCAGTTCATGCAGGTACTTAAGGCCACCTTAGAAGGAGACACCCCAAATGCAAGTGCATAGTTTAGTTCTGGGAGGATGGATGGAGGGAGGGAGGATGGATGGAGGGAGGGAGGGTGGGGAAGAGGAGGGGATTGCATAGTCGAAGTTTGGGGTACTATGAGGGAGGGGGAGGGGGTGAGGGATACCTGTTGGGACAGAAAAGTTAAAAATGTGCACAGACAGATAGGCATAGGTGAATGTTATAGTACACATGGTTGCACACTACATATACACAACTATCGACAAGCAAAAGTTTATGGCTGATCGCAAACATATGGGAATTAAACTTATGACATGGAATGTCAGGGGCCTAGGTTATCCAGTTAAGGCACGCAAAGTAGCCACGTACGTGAACCGACAGGGAGCACAGATCCTATATTTGCAAGAAACACACCTACAAAATCAACAAGCCTGTAAATTCTCCCCTTGTTGGGGAACGCATCGCTACTACACTTCCTATTCTAGCAATTCCACAGGGGCCATGATTCTAATACACAAGAATTTACCTTACATGCACTACAACTCTGAGGCAGATGATCACGGCAGATACGTCTTGTGCATGGACATTTGGGCACGGCAGAAATGCTGCTGATAAACATCTATGGCCCCAATATAGATGATCCCCTATTCTATTCCAGAAATGCGCGGCTTACCCCACGGCGCATAAACTCTGCCGGGGTGACTTTAACACCATTCTCAATACTGAGATGGACCGTACTTCCTCCACCCCTGACCCCTATCTAATGCAGCCCGAGCAATTCTGGTACACACTACAGACTTATCCCTACATGATGCCTGGCGGACTATGCACAGGACACAAAAATCTTTCATGTTCTATTCCTCGGTGCATGATATGCACTCTCGCATAGACATGTGGCTACTGTCGAGCACAGCTATGGCCTGGTGACTGAGGTCGGCATTCTACCCAGGACGCTGTTGGACCACTTCCCAGTGGTGCTGACTGTGGAAATACTGGAAGGAGCACCCCAAAGACTGAAGTGGTGATTAAGCCCGCCTCACTTCTAGATACTGTGTTTAAATCAAAAATAGCGCAGCATATATCTCATTATTATGAGAATAATGAAGGCTCAGTGTCCACACGGAGCACACTCTGGCAAGCATTTAAGATTTACATGAGGGGGATTGCGATGTCCACCGAGTTCAGGGTATTGTGAGACATTAGACAAGAACTTAAAAGATCCGAGGAGGCCATAGCCCAACTACAGGCAGAATATTTAACAACACCAACACCACAAGTCACCTCTGAAATCAAACACAACTGGACCGCTTCCGGGAGGTCCCCGACAGGGAGATTCGGTATTTTGATAGACCTGCTGCAGCCGGCAGATATGGGGAGCAAGACAGGCCGGGCAGACTTCTGGCCCGACTAGTGCATACCGAAAAAGGCAGTGTGAACATCCCATGTATAACGAGGCAAAACGGGACGGTGGCCACAAAAGTGGAAGCGATTAGAGGGGAATTCTATAACTTCTATAACAGCCTATACTCACCGCAGAGTGAAGCCACAGACACAGAGATAGACGAGTACCTGGCTACAATACCGACGACAATATTGTTGGTAGATACTCGCAGTATGCTTGATGCCCCCATAACGCTAGAAAAAATCACGACCGCAATAAAATACCTCCCTAGGGGAAAGGCACCGGGGGTCCGACGGTTTTGGAGCGGAATTCTATAAGGAGTTCTCGGAAGCACTGACCCCTCGTCTCCTGGCAGTGTGGAACGAAGCTCTAGATACTGGTATCCTCCCCGAAACTATGCGCAAGGCAGTTATAACCCTCCTCCTAAAGCCTGGGAAATCTCCGTAAGACTGTGAATCCTTCCGCCCACTGTCTCTCATCAGTACGGATGCAAACATTTTCACTAAGGTCCTAGCGTCGCGGCTCAATACGGTGATGACATACATGGTCCATGAGGACCAAGCCGGGTTTGTGCTGGGTAGGTCCACTGTGTCCAACATTCATAGGTTTTACGACGTGATGACTGGGGTCCTTGCAGATTATAAAGGTATAGCTATATCCCTGGATATGAGAAAGGCCTACGACACGGTGTACTGGCCGTTCATGTTCAGGGTACGCCACAACTATGGCTTCGGACCCAACTTTATCAAATGGGTTAAACATATATATACACTACCGTATGCCAGGTTACTGGTGAATGGTACACTTTCGGAAGTGCTTGCCTTGGAGAGTGGAACTAGACAAGGATGCCCACTATCCCCGTAGTTATTTGCATTGGTAATCGAGCCACTAGCCGACTTTGAGGTCGCGGCACATAATGGCGGGCATCCCAGTCACAGGGCATGTAGAACTGATCACTCTATACACCGATGATATTCTGTTGTTTGTTAGAAACCCTGAAAGATAACTCCATAAGGTCCTAGGGGCAGTTAAAGAGTTCAGAAGGTACTCAGGTCTGCGGTTAGATATATCCAAATCAGAGTTGTTCCCACTAACGCAGGCCACGATGCCTCTGAGAGATCTCTGTGGACTGCGCTGGGCACCGCAGCAGATGAGATACCTGGGGGTGGAAATGGCGTATACCGCTGACCTGGTCCATGCCCTCAACTATGAGACCCTGGCCACAGCGCTGTGCACCAAGCTAACCCGATGGAACTCACTCCCTATCTCACTCATGGGCCGGCTGGCTCTGGTCAAAATGGTAATACTACCCAAATTGTTCTACCTCTTTTGCACAATACCGCTGTGGCCGGGCAGATCATTCTTCAAGAAAATCACTATAGCCTGCTCCGCCTTTGTGTGGCAGGGGAATGTAAGGGCTAGCTGGGACCGCCTCACACAGACCTATGAAAAGGGGGGACTCCAGTCACCTGACTTCGAGGTGTATTATCTTGCAGCCCAAACACACTATGCTGTACACTGGGTGACACGAGCACCAAGCACCTCCTACACCGAAATGGAAACTAGTGGCAGGCCCAGGACCACGCTGCTACATGAGGTTGGAATAGGCGTGAGGGGAGCCCCAATCATTTGAACCCAAGATTAGCTATTCAGCAGGCATGGGCAAAACTGACATAACAACCCGAGGGTACAGTACTATACAGCCCCCACATACTGATCTGGGACGCCCCCTACCTACCTCCCACTACAGACACAAATATTTCCACACACTGGAAGGAGTGGGGAATAAAGTGGCTAGGAGATCTGTATAATGAGGGCATATTCAAACCCTGGGAAGAAGTCAAACTATATACTGGTGACACCCCACTCCGGAAACTGCAGTACCTCAGACTGAGGTCGGCTATCGCAGCGAAATGGTTATGGTTCTCTAAGGAGCCAGAGTCACATCCATGCCTTAACTATATAGTTTCCATGGGAACAACCAAGACAACTGCATCAGGACCGTATAAAATGACACTTGAAACAAGGAAAGTACAGCTCCCGGACATTAGGGGGAAGTGGGAGGGGGACCTAGGGGTCTAATTTTCAGATAAGCATTGGGCACAATTATGCAATCTCACAAAACAGGTATCTTATAATTCAAGGTTTCGTTTGATTCAATTTAAAATATTGAACAGGGTGCACCTCACTCCGATGCGACTGAAGAGAATGCACCCGGGTTGCTCGGGCAAGTGCCCTAGATGCGGGGAAGCAGATGCAGATTTGAAACCTATGCTATGGGCATGTGGGAAACTCACTGAATATTGGGTAGGAGTCTGCGGGGCACTGGACGATATGGTGGAGCAATCTGTAAATTGGGACCCAACTGTATGCATATTGGGATGCATGCTCAAAATGAACAGGTCGAAACGCAAACTCATAAACATTGGTCTACTCCTGGCTAAGCGGACCATTCTGATGAGATGGAAGAAAGGGCAACCGCCCTTGATCGAAGACTGGAAACAAGACATGGTGTGACCAAGAAGAAACAGATTCTGGCCTGCTCCCTGTCACAAACAGACCCAGAGATATAAGGGAGGGCTTTCGCAGATATCTGAGTGAGAGGTCTGAAACCACTAGCAGCGATAGTGAAGCAATGTGTGAAACTTGAAGTATAAAAGCTGTAACCAACAAATGACGCATTACCATTGTCACTGTGCACTTATGTAAAGCAATGCCTGAAGATGTTAACTGTGCAACCTAAATAAAAGTTAAAAAAAAAAAACATTCAAGGCTGCATAGGAAAATGACCTGCATTTAAAATGGCATTGCACTGGTGCTGCTTTCATTCTTAACATCACACAGTTTTGTTCTATTAAAACACAGCCCTGTCTGTGTATTGCATTTGAACCCCATCAAATCAGGCCATCCCTCCCAGAATGTCCTTGTTTCACCAGTAAAGTCCATGAAAAGCAAAATAATTCTGCTTCAAGTCCGCACGATTTGGATTTTCTTTTTGAAATAAATGAACACACGCAAAGTACTTCTTACTTGCCTAGTGTCAATTACCAAGAAACCATTTTCAAGCATATCTCCATGTCCAGAAACTGACCAGGTCTATAAAAAGCATTTCAGAAAGTAAATTCCAAGGAAGCTGTGTGCAGAAAAAACGAACATGAGAGAAAAAGAACATGGGTCAATCTGCTTTTACAAAAGCAGAAAATGACATTGGGAAAGCTAAATGTGAAATAATACTGTTGCTCGCACAGAAACACAATTGTACATGTGGGGAGAGGGGTTGCAAAGATATGTATATTGTGCTCTGTTTTTCCCCCCAAAAGGCAACTCATCCTGGCTGAGGCCCAGGAGTTTCTGTCACACCAGTTTGGCAGCAAGGCTAATTTTGCAACTACCAGTGACTAAGGCTGCAAGGACCTTTGCCCTGTTCTCTTGGACCTGACGGTGTAATAATTGCAGGTTCTCCCAGACTGCCATGCAGAACTGCTCCCAAGGACAAAGGATGGGGGAAAGCCCTGTGTTTTGTCTCGTAGGTGTGATTTCTTCTCCTTTTATTCACAGTATCCACTGGAGGACTTCAAACAGTGAGTCATGGAAACCCTTGTGCAAGCTGACCCAGGGAAGACAATTTGGATTGTGGGGCTGGCAGCTCCGCCCACATCTTGGGCAAATCTACCTCATTGACAATGCAGAACATTTATACTTTAAGACATTTTTCTTTGCAATTTGAATAAGCAGCAATGTGATATTATGACAGTTTTAATATGATTTTTGGACAAGCACAATAAGACTATGTTAATCTCTCTGGCACATGGTGAACTGAAATGGCAGGAAGAATGTATTTCTGGGGGACGCATACATGGCATAGATATTAAACTTAGGAAAACTATGCCAAATATTATTATACTTATGTGTAGCCATTTGCAGAATTTGGGTTAATATGTTTCTCCTGAAAACGGCGAAATTGTGCCCAAGAACAAGGTAACATCGCACAGAATTGGCATTCAAACCAGCATATTCCATGTGAAATATGGGATCTGCTTATCTGATTTTTATGATGGTGACTATTGTAAATATGATGTTTTTGTTGCATAACTTATTTTGGTAAAAGAGTAACTGTGGTGAGACAAAGCAAGTCATAAATCACATACACCAAAACTGATGTCACTTCCCCTGAACCAATCAGCTCGGTGGGCGGTGGGAGGACCGATAGGCTTGCCTATCCTAGGATAGGACTAATTCTTGGGTGCTTCCGCCAATATCATAAAATTCTATGATGTCACTCTGGCCATTTAAGGGGTAGACAGGGAGACACAGGGATCTTCAATATTCAAAACTCACCCTTCAAGATTCCAAGACTCCAGAACCAGGACAAGAGACAGCTGATCCGATCCAGGCAGAACCATTTATTCAGAACCTCATTGATCCCAACAATCCAGGGAGAAAGGAGAAAAGGCAGATGATCCCTTTAGGAGAATCCAGTGACCAGACTCTTTGCTCAGCTGATGCATCCCGCTGTCCACAGTGACCAGACTTTGCCCAGCCGTTCCCTACCAGGATAGCCCAGCTTACCTAGTAACCAGATCTCTTGACCCTGCTGCTCATGACCAGATCCGTGGCCCTGTCCATCTGGAGACCCTGCTGGCTGTCCAAATTATCAGACCCAAGCTTGCCTTGTAAGTATCCCATCACCCAGTACCAAAAAAAACGGCATATCCCACTATTTTACCTTACATCCTGTTCAAACCCTATTCAAATCCCATTAAAACCCTATTCATTTCCCAAATTGCCAGTATCCTATGTTTACCCTTTTTCTATAGAAGAATCTGTGTATATCCATATCTGTTAGCATATTTGTTTTTTATTTCCTTCAGCTACCTGTGCAAGTCCCTAGTATAATTTGGAATAACTCAATTAATTCCCCTCTAAAGAGATTCACTGTGATTTGGATGTAATTCGAACTCAAGCTCTTCCTGACAAAGGCCTTCCTTTAACAATTATGGTCTTTAAAATATAGAAATACGTGTTTTTAACACACCTTGTTACCGCACCACAGCTTTATCTGAATACATTCCAAAATGCCACTTATTGGTGATCCAATTGGGTTTATTGTTGGCCCTTTCTGATTACATGTGTTTCGGCATTATCTATGCCTTTTTCAAATCAGGGCATATCTCTAATCTTGGTTAATCAATGAAAGTATAATACTAACAAAAACATTCACATCCATCATATTATCATCATATGATAATGTCAAAGGACAACATATTATGCACAAGGGTTGTTCCAAAAATGAGCAAAATATGTGTGCATAATAAAAATAAAAAGATAAAACAATTGGAAAATAATAAAAACATAAATAAGAGACCGAGATTCAGGGTGGGCAGTAAGGAAGGTAAGTAAGGTATTGAAAAGAAGAGAAAATTAGGCATGAGGAAAAAGTTAGTCAGTTGCCTCTGTAGTTGCAGGGTACATAGTGTCATGCTACATGCATTACATCTAAGGTACTATCAATTTCTAGATTGCCTGTACTGGAGCATGGTATGACTAGTTGGCATTAATTTTGATTACATATTATATAGTATATTATTATATAATTGTTGTGTGCACCTTTTATGGGCATTTGTCAGATAGATTCATCACTAGGTTGTTCATTTGGTATTCTTGGCTGCTTCCCTGTCCCCCGCTCTTGTTAATCTTCGGTAATCCTCTAAGGGGTCAGGGTTGCCTGAGTCGACCTGACCCCCTCCTTCCTCTCCTCCAAGTAAATGTTGTTTCTTGTTCAGTTGGTTTGTCAGCTGAAAACGGATCTGCTTTTGCATTTGGTTCCTATTGCCTTTCTTGAATCGTCTTATTTGGTTGAGGAAACCATGTCCTGTTTCATTTCCATCTTCTGTAGCTACTGTGTCTCCTTATGCTGCTTCTTCTGCATCAGAGCTAGCAGACAAGGTATTAGGCATGCTTTCTCTGGACACCGGCTTAGTACATTTATTATATTTCTCTTGAAACGTATAGACTCTACCGTCATTATAGTCTCTCTCATCCCTGAAAAATGTATGCAATTTACGCAACATTGGGGTCGATTCATGGAACAAACGTGCGCCGAAAATCCCAGCACAAGCAGGCGCAAGGAGGCGCAAGCGTGAGAAATCAAGCACACGCGCACGCGTGCGATACAAGGAAGGCGCTGCGCTAGTTTCCCGCTGGTCGTGCGGCAAATCCATGCATGTCGCACACGGGCACACACGTCATCAAACGGCGTGCGCTACGCGCACAGCAAAAGCGCACATAGCGCGGCGCACACAACAAAAGTGGGCGGAACAGTGGGCGTAACACGCGGAATGGAGAACAACGCTTGAAAAAGAAGGCGTAACTGGGGAAGTACTGCAGGGAACTACATGGAACGCCCACACGCACGCGAACAACCCGTATTCATGGATTCGAATACGGGAAACCCGTGCACGGCAAAAGACGTGCACAGGCGTCAACGCGTTCGCCACACGAAGGCAGGCGGAAGTGTCCCCATGCACAGTATAAAAGTGCGTGCAAACAACAAACACGTATATACAGCTACGATGAATGCCCCATTTGTCGCAGCACTGATCGTGGGACACCGCAGGAGGAGGAGAATAGCCAGGGCACGCATTTTCTCACCATGGACAAGCCTTTTTGGGATGCCTGACGACCAGGTCTATAACAGGTATAGGTTTCCACCCCCCATCATCCTAGACCTGGTCAGGGAGTGGGAAGATGACCTTACATCCCCCACCCTTTGCTCCCAAGCATTGAGCCCCTTGGAAAAGGTGCTGAATGTCCTGCATTTTTTGGCCACTTGGTCATTTCAGCGGACCACTGCCATAGTGGGGGGGTCTCACAGCCCACGCAGTCACGCTGCCTACACCAGGTCTTGGCAATCATGACAGCACTCCCCTCAGTCCGCAGGCACATATACATGCCCAGAACACCCGCAGAAAGGCAGGCCGTGGTCCTGGATTTTTACAGGGTGGCACACTTCCCCAAAGTGCTTGGTGCCATAGATTGCACCCATGTGGCCCTACGTCCACGTAGGGCCACTGAGCACATCTACCGAAACCGCAAGCACTGGCATTCCATCAACGTACAGGTGGTATGCAATGCAAAGGGAATCATCACCTCTGTCTATGCAAACTACCCTGGCTCCACCCATGACAGTTTCATATACAGAATGTCCGCCCTGAGCCGGGCCCTGGAAGCTGGGCAGCATGGTGACACATGGCTCCTAGGTGAGTACAAATGCCTGTGCACATGCATGCAAGTCACACACGGACAAATACCCAAACCCTAATAATGTCAACTATTATCACCTCCCCAGGGGACAGTGCCTACCCTCTGAGCAACCACATGATGACGCCAATCCAGAACCCCACCACACCACCCCAGGTAAGATACAATGCGGCCCATATTGCAACCAGGGCCATAGTGGAGCGCACATTTGGAGTGCTCAAGTCACGCTTCCGCTCCCTTGACCGCTCTGGCGGGCAGCTACTCTATACACCCCCAGTAGTGTGCAGGATCATTGTGGCAGCATGTGTCCTGCACAATGTTGCAACACGGCAGGGCGTACCGGTGGACATGGTGGTACCCCCAAATCTCCAGGCACAGGCGCTGCCCATGGGAGGGGATAGGGCACGTGGCGAGGAAGCCTGGACCCAGCTTGTTGCCACATTTTTCATCTAAACTCCCACCCCTGCGGAGTGCACACAGGCCTGGCACATACCAGGTGACAATCGATGATGACAAAGAGACAATCAACTGTCACAACCTTACCACCCTGAGATTGTTGCCATGGAAGTGCCACATTGTGTGCATCCCTAGCTACTTAAACACAAGCTATCCTGTGTGACCAAAAGGCACACATATGATATATGATATGATATGGCATTTGTAACGTCCTATATACAAGTGTTGCAAGGTGCAACGAGGCAGGGAGGGGGGAACAAGGGAAGACAGACAACGATCCTACTAGGCCAGGTGTCATTTAGATCGCGCAAGTGCAGGGGTAGGTGGAAGGGAAAAGTGCAAGGGGAAGGGGAGGGGGGGAGTGCAGTACAGGGTAAGTAGAATAAAAAATAAATAAATAGGCCAGCTGGTGGCAAGTGCAAAGATAAGTGCAGACAAGTTCTAGGAATGGGGGGCTGTAGGGATAGAGATACAGTCCCGCAGTGCAGGGGTTGCCAGGGAGGCAGTGCAAGTGGAGAGTGGCTGGGCCAGGGACCGAGGTCGGTGAGAGTGGCCCAGTTGCAGATTCAGTGCAGTTTCAGTGAAGAAATTTGCAAGGGAGAGGGAGAGAGAAAGCCGAAGCAAAGAGGAAGGAGTTGTTGTGCTTCCTGAAGCAGAGATGGTTCTCCTCAAGTTACAGGGAGGCAGGAAGGCTGTTTCAGAGGGAGGCCCCTGCCGCGGAGAGAGATCTACCCCCAGCTCGTTGCTTCGAGAAGCGGCTGACCCTGACATGCAAGGTGTGAATCACACACACCTGCAAAACAGGCCATGACCATCACTGTTATGTCACTCAAACCCTCCCAAACCACAACATGACATGGCAAGCAATAGCCATACACCAACACAGTACCAATAAGGTACACATTGCCATGTGAAAAATGTAAATTGGCATCAGACAATGATGCCTGACATGGAATCAGATGAAATGACTGACCAACAACCTCCCACCCAAAATAAGTCATTCCCAAATGCATCACAAAAGTAGTAGCCGCAACATAACAAAGAATGCCTGTCTACATGCACATTGTGCATTGCAAAATCAACACTGCAGCTTCTGTGTGCTGTGTCCAACTCCTGCAACACACTGCTCAGCGCACAGCACAGTGAACAGCCATTGTGTGTGATGCACACCCTGAGCATCACATCTAAGCGACAAACCACATTAAAAAGCAAAATAGGCATGTACAGGATCCATAATTGGTCACAGAACATGTGCTGCAGGGACACAGTGGGCAGCAGAAGACAAAGAGAGTGTACATGTGGATATCGAAGGGTGGTTGTACATGTAGTGCGGGTCAGCAAGGACATGCACTCAACATATGCATGTGCAATCAATTGACCATCAGTGTCCTCTACACATCACATGTGAACATTCACCATGTGTACACCCCAGCATGTCAAACCACAACTATCCCCTCACACCTGAAAGGTAAATACAACACATGAACATGCATTGATCAGCAGAACACATCATGTACATAGGATACCACAATTACAATGTCAGGGTTCCCATCACACTGCAGGGCAAGCCAACTATCAACAACAAAACACCCCCCTCCCTCACAAATGACCATGACCCACTGAACAACTGCACCTGGGTCATGGAGCCTTCAACCCTCAATTTCACCTCACCACAGGATCACCATTCCCCTTCGTCACCATCTCCCACCTTGTGTGTTAAAAGTTGCCTGCACCCTCAGAGTCCACCTTCATTTGCAAAGACACAAAATCCAAGGCAGAAAAACGAAGCAGAACAGCCTCCAGTAGATGACTTGAAGTAGCAGTACCTCACAAAGTCCAAGTACTACCACAATGTTGTAACAACCAAGGTAGCACAGTAAAACAATGTCACAACAGGATGTGAACCATGTGTGGTACATAACATAGAATGATGCACCACGAACGGATGTGTACTCTCACAGCTCCCGTGTACAGGCGCAGGAGTGGCACGAAACAACCAACCCCACCGTGGCCTGGGTGCCTGCAAGGTCAAACTCACACAGGCCTCTGAGACCCTGGTGGGGAAGGAGGGTCAGGGATATGCAGTCGGGACAGCCGTTGGCATACTGGATAACTGGAATGAGGGGCAGGAGAGGGGAGTATGAATGACACGTGAAAGTAGGGAATGCACTAAAATGGAGTACTTGCATTAACACATACACAATCATAACAAACTTGTGCATCATTGTCAGGGCCTTCCGGAGTCCAGGCGCAGGAGTGGCACGAACCAACCACCCCCTCTAGGGTTTTTGGCGCCTGCAAGCTTGGGGCTTACACAGGCATCCGCAACCCCAGCGGGGAAACAGGGTTAGGGAACGTTGGTTGGATAGGTACGGGAAGCAGGAACACCGGGTAGAGGGTACAGGGTTTAGAATTGGATAGGACTCGGGGTAATTATGGAAAAAAAACATACCAAATTGAATTACACATTCATCCATGCATCAGTGCACCCCGCAGCAAGCCTATGTAGAGCAGTTTGAAAGAAAAACAACAAGACACTCAGCTCTGGTTTTGAGTGCTGGCCTCCTGCCTGCGCACTCTCAGGTCCGGTTACAGGAGCACTTCAATGCTGCAAAGAGAGCCACAGTTAATAATATGTGCATGCCCATAACACACAAACACACCACCAAATATGCCCCATAGCAACAAACTACTCTACAAACAGACAATCTGGAGTGGATGCTTCGTACCCATAGTTAACATTCTCCCTGTGATGGTTCATACACAGTCAATGCAGTAAGTCAGGCGCCGGTGGGTGCGTGGCAAATGGAACACCAATGTGTCATGATTCACACAACATGCAATGTTCCCTGGATAAGCAGACAGACGCATATAGCAAGGTATGACTTCAGAAAAAGTCATGTCCCACCATGACCGTAAAAAAATAGGCAGTGCATGTTTCAAAATGTACATGGAAATGAAATGCACTGCACCCGAGTCTGTCCCTTGCTGTATGTCCCTGTGAGCTGCTTCTTTCCATGTCTCGGAAGGCAGCATGGGTGACAAAAGTGCCTCAATGGCCCATGGTGGACCAGAGGGTATGTGCCACTGCCCCTGCAGGTGCCCCAGACAACCTTACAGTCAACTAGCCATCAGTCCACCAACACATCTGAGCTGTATTGTGTGCTTCAACACCAATATTCGTCCAAGCTCACCCTCAGTGCTGCTACTAAGCCTGCATGTGCAACTGGCCTGGTGGAAGCTTTGCTGTGTTGTGGCCCCCCTGTGCTGCTCACCTTGCCTGGAGTTCCTTGGAACACGTCAGCAGTTCTAGGATGTATGTCTGCAATCCCTGTGCCTCTGCTTGCGCACACATGTGCATGTGGGCACCAACAAACGTGTCCAGAACCCAGACGTCCAATGGGCCATGCCTGCTGGCAAAGGTGGTCTGCAGGCTCACCCCCTGCAGAAAGGGCATGAAACACATGATTAATGCTTTAGAGTCATCTGTGTGTGTCTCTTCAGGCCTCTCATTACTGGACCATGTTAGAGACGTACATCAGAAATCACACCATCAGTCCGCCTTTCACATCCAAAGTGTGGAACACACTATCTACGGCATGAATTGCAACAAGCATGTGTACAGTAAAGATAAGAAACGTACTACACAATGCATAGCAACAAATGTACACATTAATCATGAAACACCCCATCTAGCAAAAGCAGAACAGTGGTCAATAACACTGCAATCATCCCCACTAGGGGTGTTAACACAAGTTACACAGCACCAGACATGCCACAGATATGACAGTCCAAAGCCCTTGTGTAATAGGCTGTTACACCAAACCATCCTTGTGAGCCCATGGATAAGGGAGGCAGGAGTGGCATATGTGAGTCAAGGACCCCAAGTAGCAAACACATACACAAGACAAGCCTGAAGGGCCCAGCTGGAACAGACAGTGGATGCTTTCAAAAGCCACAAAGCACCGCACCGTCACATGAAAGCACAATAGACAAGCAATTTTAAACTATATTAACTAATTACACTAACTATGAAAAACCTACATTACCTAATTGAACTAACTATCAAACAGAAACTTAACTAACTAAACTAAAAGAAAAATCAAAAATGGCCACATACGACACGGGGGGGAGGGGAGGCACCCGGGAGTGGGGAGGTACAGGGTGCTGCTCAACACCCACATGCGATGATGCTGAGCCAAAAAAACCCTCCATGGGCTCAACACCTGCACAGCCCGACCTATGTGGGAGATGGATGGTCGTCCGAGTCTGGCTCATCCTGGAAAGGAGGACGTGGCACAGTAGCCCGGCCACGCCTAGCCGCAGCTTGCCCCTCGACGGCAGCAAGTCTGCCGGACGGGTGAGCCTGGTTCTGTGTGGCGATGTGACGTAGGTCTGCATGCAGAACCTCACGTGATACACGTGCTTCCTCTTGCAAGGTAGCACGTGTAACACGGAGTTCCTCCTGCAAGGCCTGGCTGGACAAGCGCTGCACCTCCCGGCAAGCCTGTAGCTCAGCTGAGATGGTACGCTCAAGCTGTGCAAACCTCTCCTCTGCCCGCTGCCTCTGGGACATCAGAATTGGATTTGAGGGAAGCATACTCCTCCCTCAGGGCATCCATGTGCGCCTCTGCGTGAGCAGCAATTGCTTGACGCAGAGACGACATTTCAGCCTGGCGTGCCCTGTCTGAGGCCGCCATGCCCAGCCTGAGCAAGCAGGCCGTGGACCGTGCCGCCTGCTGCTGGAGAAGCACCTGCCTAGCAGGGGGAGCACAGATCGGGCCACACGCTCCATGCTCTCAGAGATGTTCTCCGTTGCTGCCCCCTGCCGTTCTGAATTGGCAGTCATGTCTTGCTCCCAGTCAGTATACTGCGGTTGTGCGCGGTGACCAGATTGCTGGGCTTGACCCCTGCGGGACCCAAGGACCGGGTGTCCTCGCTGTGTTGGCACCGCCCGCGGCTATTACAATCTGATCCGGAAAATCAACTACATAACCCAAAAAGCGGGTGAATGTATAAACAAGTTTCCACCAACCTGGTCAGAACGTCGGAACCGGGACAGCAACGGCGGAAATGAAGAGCCTCCCTGAGAATCCTGAGCCCTCTACCCCTTCAGGAGGAAAGAAAACCTCAACAGGGAGAGGCAGGACCCCCAGGGAAACCCCCAAAGGAGGAAAAAACCCTGGACGCGTTGTCGGAGATCCTTGCAGAAAGATGGCTATCCAAGGCACAGAACTCCTGGCTCGATGGCAGTATCACAGGTTCTATCGGGAGAAAATAACAGGTAAATATAGGAGGAAACCGGAATAGAAGAACAGAATAATTACAGGTGAGTATGTTCTTACGGATGGTGTTGGTAGATTCTATCGGTTGATGAGAGGTGGAGGTCTCTCGGAGAGAAAGGGAGGGAATGACTGGAGTTCTAGTTCCTTCAGAAACTTCTGTAGTAATGAGAGGAAAGATTACTAAACAGGAGCGGGAAAGAACGGGTAATTAACTAACCAGGAACGGAGAAGAAACGGAGGACCGGGGAAGGAACTCACCGAGTCAGGAAGACTTGGGATTCCGTTGTTTTCACTCTGTAATGAAGGCTTGGGATAGGATAGCGAACGGGTTCCCGGAAATGCAGGCTGAAAGGTAGTATTAGCTGGAAGGGAGCGCTGTAGGGGAACACTAAACGGTAGGAGAGAACAAGGAATAAATAGTCACAGTCAGGATAGCTTGGATACACGAGAGTAAGGAGTAAGAAGTACCTAGAATTCGAACTTACGGAGCGTCATGTAAGACAGTAGCGACGCGAGAGGGCGAAAGCCTTCGGTTCTGAAATAGTGTCACTTGACTTGTCGTAAGAGTCAGCTGGTTGCGTGGAAGAATCATGTGACCTATTCTTGACGTGCGCTGGCAACGCGGAACAACAGTACCGCTGAGACTGTTAGCATTGACAGGAATAGACAGCGCTGCCGTACAACAAAGCGCGGAACTGCACAGTCTCCACTTATGCAAATGTAAAAAGCAGCGATGACGGAAAGGTGTAACAGTATGCCCTCTCCTCCTGGGGGGTGATCCAGGCTTCCCGGGGTGTAGACGGAAAAAACTTCGAACCAAAAGAGGAGAGTGAACCCCAGAAGCAGGTTCCCATGTTCTTTCAGCCGGAGAATACCCCTTCCAATCAATGAGAAATTGTAGCTTACCCCTGTGGTAGCGGGAATCACAGATACCGGCCACCTCATATTCTGTCCCGGTATCAGTGATTACCGGAGGTGGAATGGTCTTAGTAGAGCGTCGGAAACGATCGGCTACAGTAGGTTTCACTTGAGATAGATGAAAAACAGGATGAATGCGGGACCAGGCAGCTGGGAGAGCCAGTCGAACAGCTGCCGAGCCCACTTTGGATAACAACTTGAAAGGACCATAAAACTTAGGAGATAACTTAGAAGGGACTAAGTGTCTTGGAAGAAACCGAGAGGCCAACCAAACCTTGTCTCCTACTTGTAGTTCTGGAAATTTGCGTCGATGTTGGTCTGCATATCGCTTGGCTCGATCCTGGGCTTCTTGAAGAGCCAAACGAGCCTTCCTTTGGCCAGACTGGATGTTGTCTATCAGACAGTCTACCCCTGGTAGTTTAGAGGAGGAAGGAGTAGTAGTAGGAACAAAAGAGGGGTGAAATCCGTATGAACAGAAGAAGGGGCTAGTCTTAAGAGCTGTGTGTTTGGCATTATTGTAAGCAAACTCTGCCATTGATAATAGCTCAGCCCAATTATCTTGAGCTGCGGAGACGTAACAACGTAGGTATCCCTCCAACGTTTGATTAAGACGTTCCGTCTGCCCATTGGTCTGGGGATGATATCCCGAACTGAGTGCCCTCTTAATGCCTAAAAAGTGACAGACTCCCTTCCAATATTGTGAAGTATATTGGGGCCCTCTGTCAGAGACTATGACTTCAGGTAGTCCGTGTCTGGAAAACACTTCAGAAATGAAGATCCTTGCCATTTGGGCTGCCCCTGGCAATTTGCCCAAGGGAATGAAGTGTGCCATCTTGGTCAAGTAGTCTATGGTGACCATTATGGTTGTATAACCTGAGGAAGGCGGAAGATCCACTATAAAGTCGGTGGAGATGATTTGCCAAGGTTTCTCTGGTATAGGCATGCGGGTAAGTAAACCAAAAGGAGGAGTTCGTGAAGATTTAGACTGAATACATGTTGCACAAGAGTTTACATAATCATGAACATCGACCTGAAGAGTTGGCCACCAGAAATATCGTTTTATCAAATCCAGAGTAGTCTGTATTCCCCGGTGCCCTGCCGCTCTAGAGTCATGACACATCCGAAGGACCTCAGATTGAAGAACGCTGGAAGGAATTAGAACTTGTTCTGCATTGAAATATCATCCTCGGTCTCTTGTAAGATGGTGAGTAGAAAGAAGATTTTCACATCTGGTTTGATTCTTAATTGTATCCTGCTTTAGTAAATGGAGAAAGTCGGAAATGACTGCCACAAATCTTGCTTGAGGAAACAACTTCTCTGAACAGAATTGAGAAACATGTGGTTTCTTTCGGGATAAGGCATCGGCTCTTAGGTTCTGGCTTCCTGGGAGAAAGGTGAATTCGATCCGATAAGGCAAAAAAAAATACGCCCACCGTGCTTGTCTACTATTTGTGGTTTGAGCCTGTTGTAGTACTTTCAAGTTCTGATGATCCGTTCGGACCACTATGGCATGGGGAGAGCCTAGTAGAAGATGTCTCCATTCTTCGAAGGCCTTCTTAATGGCCAATAACTCTTTTTCAAGTACCGAGTAGTGGAGTTCCGAGGAGTTAAACGTTTTTGACAAATAGGCCACCGGTCTCTCCTCCCCTGAATCTGTTGTTTGTAGAAGGACGGCTCCTAGAGCATGGTGAGAAGCGTCCGTCTCAATGATGAACTGACGAGATTGATCCGGATTAAGTAAAATCCTGGCAGAGATGAATAAACCCTTTAAAGTCTCAAAGGCTTGTTGGGCTGAAGGGTTCCAAGAGAAGGCGATCCCCTTCTTGAGTAGACGAGTAATAGGTAGGATAGTCTCAGAGTAACAGGGAATGAATTTCCGATAGAAATTTGCGAATCCGAGGAATCGCTGAACCTCCTTTACTGTGGAAGGTGCTGGCCAATCCAGCACAGCAGAAACTTTTCTTGGATCCATGGAGATCCCGTTTGCTGAAAGGACAAATCCTAGGTAGGTTATCTGAGTTTGATGGAACTCACACTTCTCCGCCTTACAGTACAAATGATTCGTCTGTAAGCGACTCAGGACTAGGTTGACGTGTTGGATGTGGTCTTCAAGCGTAGGTGAGAATATCAAAATGTCATCGAGGTAGATGACGACACAGTGGAGAAGCAAATCGGCGAAAAGGTGATCCATAAACCGCTGAAACACAGCAGGCGCATTAACTAGACCAAAGGGCATGACTTGGTATTGGAAGTGTCCGAAAGGTGTTCGAAAGGCCGTCTTCCATTCGTCATTAGGAGCGATTCGGATGAGGTGATAGGCCCCCCTAAGGTCCAATTTAGAGTAAAGTGCCGCTCCACGGACGGCTTCGAGAATGTCTTTAATCAATGGCATTGGATACTTGTCAGGAATAGTGATCTTATTAAGTCCTCTGTAATCGATGCACGGTCTCAATTCTTCTGTATCTTTCTTTGGAATAAAAAATAAGGAAGCTCCAGCAGGAGATTTAGATTCGGTAATGAGACCGTTCTGGAGATTAGCATGTAGGTATTCTCGAAGGGCACTCTTCTCACGTTGGGACAACACGTACATGCGTCCAAACGGAACCGGTTGATCTGGAAGCAGGTCTATATGACAATCATCTCTTCGATGAGGTGGGAGTGTTGGAAACCGGGGAGTAGAGAAAACCCTGAGAAAGTGCTGGTGACATTCGGGAATCAGCCCCAAGTGACCAATGGAAGGCAACTCGGTGGCAGGAGGAGGCTCAGATGGAATATAGATGCCTACTGAATTGTGTGAAAGACAATGAGTGACACAGTACTCCGAACCCAGAAAAAGTGTTCCTGCCTTCCAGTTTATGTAGGGGTTGTGTAACCGCAGCCAAGGCAGACCAAGAATTATGGGGAAGTGAGCCGCTCTGATTAAATCAAACACCAATGTCTCTTTATGAGAGGCGATCAAACAAGTTAGCTGCTTGGTTTGTTCTCGTATAGGTCCCGAGCTTAAGGGACTTCCATCTACTCCTAGGATGGGTGTAGTAAAGGACTTAGGAGTTCTGTCTATCCCATTCTTGGCTGCCCATTTATCGTCAATGAAGTTTCCAGCGGCTCCGCAGTCGAGCAGAGCCGGTATACCCATCAAATTCCGGTCAGGCAACAAGATGGTTAATGAAAGTACAATCATGGAAGGGTTATGAGCCAACGGTCCAAGAGTGGACTCATCTTCGGTCGGGGGACTCTGAAGCTGGACTCCTACCGTGGTTCCCCTTACGGTAGGGGCTTGGCGTTTCCCGACGGCAAAGGTCTGGATCTGCGAGGAGGAACGACTGGACAATCTCGCAACAAATGGGAAGAAGACCCACAATACATACACAAATTTAAGGCTTTCCTTCGTTCTCTCTCTATTGCTGAAATAGGACCCCTAACTGATCCTATCTGCATGGGTTCCTCAGAAGGAATGGTCTTATGTGGAAGGGTCATGAGATCTGGGTTAAGACGAGGGCCTTTCCCCTTCTTTCTTTCTAATGAACGCTCTTGGAGACGGTAGTCTATTTGCATAGTCAAGGATATCATCTCAGCCAGGTTTGCAGGCCGTGGAATCTTGGACACCTCATCCTTCAAATCCTCTGCAAGTCCTCGTCGAAAGAGGGTGAGTAGTCCGTCATCAGGCCAACCGGTTTCGGAAGATAACTGTTTGAATTGGGTAATGTAAGACATAAGGTCCTTATTACCTTGCCTCAGATCTAAAAGCCTTTCCTGCGTGGCTACTGAAATCTCTTGCCGACCAAACATGGACCTGAGACTGTTGGAGAACGCTGGGTAGGAATCCAATATAGCGTTTCCGGAAGTGACTAACGGAGTAGCCCAAGCAAGAGCGGGGCCCGTTAGGTGTGAAATAAGAAAGCCCACTTTGTCCTTAAGAATCGAGATTTAAACGTAAACTGGATGGTGCAACTGTCAAGGAATTCTTTTAACCTATGAGGGTCACCATCATATTTGCCCGTTGAGAGGGTAACGGGAGGGGTTTCTGAAAAGGCCCGAGCAAACTGTTGCTTCAACTGTGCATTGTCCTGTTTAAGACTCTGCATTTCATGAGACATGGACTGCATAGCAGCCATCAATTGCTGCATTTGCTGTTCCATCCCAGCACTACCGCTCCGACCAGGTTAATGAACTTTCGGGCGTCGCTAACTATTACAATCTGATCCGGAAAATCAACTACGTAACCCAAAAAGCGGGTGAATGTATAAACAAGTTTCCACCAACCTGGTCAGAACGTCGGAACCGGGACAGCAACGGCGGAAATGAAGAGCCTCCCTGAGAATCCTGAGCCCTCTACCCCTTCAGGAGGAAAGAAAACCTCAACAGGGAGAGGCAGGACCCCCAGGGAAACCCCCAAAGGAGGAAAAAACCCTGGACGCGTTGTCGGAGATCCTTGCAGAAAGATGGCTATCCAAGGCACAGAACTCCTGGCTCGATGGCAGTATCACAGGTTCTATCGGGAGAAAATAACAGGTAAATATAGGAGGAAACCGGAATAGAAGAACAGAATAATTACAGGTGAGTATGTTCTTACGGATGGTGTTGGTAGATTCTATCGGTTGATGAGAGGTGGAGGTCTCTCGGAGAGAAAGGGAGGGAATGACTGGAGTTCTAGTTCCTTCAGAAACTTCTGTAGTAATGAGAGGAAAGATTACTAAACAGGAGCGGGAAAGAACGGGTAATTAACTAACCAGGAACGGAGAAGAAACGGAGGACCGGGGAAGGAACTCACCGAGTCAGGAAGACTTGGGATTCCGTTGTTTTCACTCTGTAATGAAGGCTTGGGATAGGATAGCGAACGGGTTCCCGGAAATGCAGGCTGAAAGGTAGTATTAGCTGGAAGGGAGCGCTGTAGGGGAACACTAAACGGTAGGAGAGAACAAGGAATAAATAGTCACAGTCAGGATAGCTTGGATACACGAGAGTAAGGAGTAAGAAGTACCTAGAATTCGAACTTACGGAGCGTCATGTAAGACAGTAGCGACGCGAGAGGGCGAAAGCCTTCGGTTCTGAAATAGTGTCACTTGACTTGTCGTAAGAGTCAGCTGGTTGCGTGGAAGAATCATGTGACCTATTCTTGACGTGCGCTGGCAACGCGGAACAACAGTACCGCTGAGACTGTTAGCATTGACAGGAATAGACAGCGCTGCCGTACAACAAAGCGCGGAACTGCACAGTCTCCACTTATGCAAATGTAAAAAGCAGCGATGACGGAAAGGTGTAATAGCGGCTGCACGACTACATGCCCCCGTCGACGTGATGTCCCAGGCACATCAGTGACTGGTGTGGAGGCTGACCCTGCGTCCCGATCCACCACGGACGGAGGAACCAAGACTGTCTGACCCCTCAGTGCAGGTGTCGCGGACAGAGGAGTGTCCACATCAGAATCACTCACCCCTGACACATGGACTTGATGCTCATCCAACTCGACATGGACGTCAGAGTCGTCATCAGGGCTGGACTCATAGGCAGCCAGAGACAAGATGGACTGTAGCACTTGGGGGTTTTCGTGGCCTACCACCCCACGACCCCCACTTGTGCCGGGTTGATGTAGTGGTAACAACCCTGTGTCCGGCATGACAACACCATCCTCCGCCTCCATTGCGTCATCACCTGAAAAATAGAGAGAAAAAAGGTCATTACACATGTCAGAAGCACACAACACACACACCGACAACAAACACATCAGGCATGCTGGGTCAACTTTGAATTGCTTCTGTGATCAGACCTGTTGAAAGGTGGCAGTTTGCATAGAAGTAGGTCTATGCAGTGCAGCAAATGTGTATGTCACTCACTACCTACATGTACAAGGACTCCATGGTGTGTGTCAGGAAATGTGAAGGCAGTGCAAGTTCAAATTCAGGCATCACGTGCACTGTGCATTCAATGGGTAGCATATCTACAAGCAAAGCACCCCTCCACCCAAGTACAAAAGCAGGGATGCCTAGCATGGTATCAAAAGGCTGACCATAGACCTGTGTATTGACAGGCAGTGTTGACTGGCATCAACAGCTTAATGTGATTCAAGTGACAACACTGCAAATGATGATGGGACAGTAAGCAGGACACATGATGAAAACTCTGGAGGCCGCCCACGTGTGAAGAAGACACTACAACAGTCGGACAGAGTAATTGGCCATTAAACAGGCTGAGGCCTGTGACCCACACAGATTCTCAGACCCTAAACATGTGTGCAACGCAGTACTGAGCCACAGTTGACATGGGAAGGCTGATGAGATGGCAGGCAATGTATGTAACCAAGGACTTGTATTACAGTGATCATCCAGTCAAGGACACATAGGGGCATGCGTGCAATGCACATGGAGCATGAATGGGCACTCATGTCCCTGTGGGGCATCTGACCTATGCTCTGTACAAGTGAGATACCCTGCATCAAGTACTAAGGCTGTACCATACAGCATATGTCTGGCAGATTGTACCCTGGAAGTTAGCATGTACACAGGACACATGAACAGGAAAGTACCCAATGGCAAGATTGAAGCAGACCAGTGCAAAGGTGGAACTGGGGTGCAGAGTGGCGGAGGAGGGGCAAGGGAGCATGCCTACATGGAGTATCCGCATGCAGGCAGAGGACACATGCACGTCAGTCATGCTATGACATTGTGCCTGGGCTGAGAGGAAGGTCACCCCACGCCACATGCAGAAGGGCCAGTGAGCTGGAACATGGACCGGAGGGGTATACTGGTAACCAGCATGTGAGTAGGGTGCAATAGTGGTGATGCGGACAGTCCCTGTCTGCTCCACATGTCCACCATCCAGCAGAGCAGACATGCATCATGGAAGCATTGCATTACTTGCACATCAGAACCATGTACATATCACATGTAGTGGCAATCATGCACAACACATCCCACAAGTAAAACACACACGTCCTCAACAAACATGCATCAACACTCACTGGACTGGGCATCAAAGTCCAGCATCTCTCCCACTCCTTCGACCGATTCAGATGGTATGAACTCCGCAACAAGTGACTCATGCGGAGTGAGCTCTTCCTCCTCTGGTGCAGGCCCACCGCCAGTCACCAGAGTCAAGTTGTAATTTGAGGCACGCTTAGCCTTAGTGCTGCGTTTGAGGTCATTCCAAGGCTTTTTGCACTCTTGCGCCATGCGCACCTCATGGCCGAATGAACTGACATGTTCCGCAACTTGCTTCCAGTAAGTGTCACGGTGGGCAGCCGTAGTCTGACTATTGGCACCCACTACCATGTCACGGCTGTGGCCCCGCACGTAGTCCACAAAGAAGTCCAGTTCCTGCTTGCAGAAAGGCTTCTTCCTCGACGTGCAGGAGGTCGTGGCTGTGTGTGGGGTCCCAGCCTGTGCTGCAGGTGCAACCTACTCCTCTTGGACTGTGGCGCAGACCCTGGCTGGCTAATGCCGCCCTGACCAGTATGGCCAGTGGGTTTGGTGGATTGAGCCAAGGGAGTGGCAGGTGGAGGGACGACCAAAGGCCTAACTTGTGTCAGTGGCAGCTGGGTGCCCTCTAATGGACCCTGCGCAGCAACATCCGCTGTGGCAGGGTCATTGACCGCAACGGTCCTGGTTGGCAGACTCACAACCGGGGTGTTGTTGGGTGCAACTGCCCCTGTACTTGCCAACACCCGGCTGTTCGGGGCAGCAGATGACATAACTGCCCCAGGGACACGTGTCTTGGTCAGAGCAGCCCTGCATGCCCCTATGGTTTCCCTCCTGGCCTGTTGTAAATCTTCCAAGGGCTCCTCAAGTGCCAATGCAGCCTGCGCTGGCAGACCCTGAGCCTGGGTGGCGGTGTCCCCAGCTGCACCTGCAGCTACCACTACCCTTGGGCCCATGGCAGTCGATGGAACGGACTGCCGGGTCACACGGGCGCCAGTGCCAGATGCAGAAGCTGCATCTCCCGGAACCACAGGGGGTGGTGGCACGACTGCACTGACACATGGCACAACATTGTGCTCAAGTGCCGCACCCCTGCCTCTTCCCCCTCTGTGGCCGCCCTGGACACCCTGGAGTCGCCTACTCCATGGTCACCACGGCCACGTCCCCGACCACGTCCACCATGAGGAGTACGCCCAGCTGAGGCGCCCCTCACCTTTGCTGGCCTCCCAACCATGGCACAGATGGAGTAGTGCCGGCACAGATGGAGTAGTGCCAATGGGAGGTGTACAGCACAATTGACCTGGGCAATTGGGGTGAAGGGGGTGGGAAGCAAGATGTTAACAGCCCCCCTGCACCTGCAAGGCTGTATGTGACCCCGGTGATGTAGTGAGGGGTCACGAAACGCTCAGGTACCCCAAAACTGCAGTAAAACCATGCACACAACCCTGCAGCCTGCGTGCATGGAATCAACCTCCCGCAGTACGCGGTGGCACCCAGTAACACGAATAACGCGTACGCGTGGGACACGCAGGCTACTATGACCTCGAAAATGGGTGCGATACACAGGGGCACCCGCAGTGGGAAAAATAGCATGTGCGACTCACCGTCTGACTAGCGCGATGCAGAAAAACACGCGTAGCCAATACCCCCGCCAAAAGAAGAGATACGTCCTTGATAGCTGTGAAGTTGTGATGGCGCGCAAAACAACAGGAAGCAGCAACACATGTCGGTCTCCACGAAAGGCACGTACAGCGAACTGCTGCCCCTGCTCACCTTTAACCCGTGCTGAGGGAAACGCCCGTGTGTGCCATGTCACTTACGCACATGGGCCCTTTCCTTGGATTACACGCATTCACACGCGGACGTACAGTTTTTTCACACGCGCTGAACCACTATGCTAACGTCACGAGGGAAACGCCCGCGCACGCCCGTGCGTGTCACGTCACAGAGACTCTTACGCTTGAAGGGCCTTTGGTCCAATGAAAGCGTGTACGAGTGCTGACGCGCTTATGCGCTAGGGGCCTTTCCTCAAATCACACGCTGACGTGCACATTTTTCACATGCCAAATCACTCCGTATCAAGCTGGCCACGCGTTCACACACGGAAGACCACGCTCCTGCCCAAAAGACCGAATCACTGCCCCCCAGAGCCCCGAGCACGCTCCCACCTGCCATCTGCTGCTGCCTGACTGCCTACTGCCCACGTGCCCTGCTATTTGCTGCCTGCACATCAGCCAGGGGTGCAGTTGCTGTGACCACCCCTGCTGGAACAGAATGCTCCCGACTGGGATACCATCACTCCACAGCCCAGCCCCAGGACCCAGTTGCCCACCCACTCCTGCCTCTGGGGTTGCCATGTCGGGCACTACACCATCTGGCACCACTGGCAACCCCCAGCCAGAGAGGCAGGGGCCACCAGCTTCACTGCCACCGAAGTTGGTGTCCTGGTGGAGCAAGTCCTGGGGTAGTATGATGCCCTCTTCGGAAGTTTGCGCGCCGACAAGGAAGGACGGACTCGGATCTGGACGGACATCGTGACTGCCATCAACGCGGAGGGGGTGGCAGTCCGCGACTTCCAACATGTCAAGAAGCGCTGGGAGGACTTCAGGTCCAGGACCCTCAACAAGGCCCGGCACCTCATGAAGGCAGCGGATGCTAAGGGGCGCCGGGGCCACCTGTCGGAACATCAGATGAGGGTCCTGGAACGCATATGCCCAGCGCTCCACGTCCAGGTCCTTGAGAGGCAGACCCGTCTGGAGTCGAGCGGTAAGTGTACATGCATACTGATTGGAAGCTGTGCATGTGGTGGTGTGCCAGTAGTGTGCAGGTTGTACATGTGTTTTTCTAGGGCCATGTATGGATGTGTATGTACAGGGCTGTGAGGCAGACACATGCAAGTCCTTTCATGTGTGAGACACATGGATGGTGTATGTGTGGGTAAGCATGCAAGCCAAATGCAGATGTGTGAGCACACATGTTTGGATTACTGTGTATGTCAGTTGGCATGGTTGTGGTGTCACACATGGATGTTGGTTCCAGCTGCATGTATCTGCACCGTGTACATGTGCATGTGTGTCTATTTGACAAGGGTGCAACAGTGATGCAACATGGATGCATGTGACACTGATATGTGGAAGACTGATTGGCAGATGTGACATGGATGCCGATCTCAACACTGCGACAGTTGGCGGAGGTGTACACATGCATGTAAGTGTGGTGGCGTGTGTGCATGTGTAGTGCACTCCCTGTGTTTCATGTGATGTCTGGCTCACCTTTGGCTGCTCATGCTGTTGTATGTGTATGGATGGTGCTGGCTGTTGCAATATGGCTGTGGAATAGCTCATGTGTGTGAGTCAAAATGACATGTGTGTTCGGGATTGTGATGCCATGTCTGAAGTTTGACAATGCCACTCATGTACAACTGTCATGTGTGTATGAGTCCATTGTACAGTGCCCTGATGCCTGTGTTTTATTTCTCCCTGTCTGCAGCGTCAACTGATGAAGAGGGCGGAGTAGGTGCTGTGGAGCACAGCGGCAGGGATCGCACTGCCAGCCGGAGACGCAAGGCCTGGCTCCCCTCCCAGGTTGTCATCTCGTCGGGGAGTGAGGAGCCCGGTGCCGCGTCCCAGGCTGCAGCTGCCGAGGGGAGGTCCAAGAGGCGGAGGTCGGAGTTGGACTCCTTGGCAGCAGAAGGGGCAGCTGAGACCCCACAGGGCCCAACGGAGGAAGATGGCCTGGAGTCATCCAGGTTGGTGGGGGGTTTGGTGGAGGAGGAGGCCGTGCAAGGGACAGAGACGGGGTCTGGAGGTGCGGATTCCACTGGTGCTAGTGGTGCAGTGCAGGACCAGGGACAGGAGGCAGCACAGGCCGCCGCAAAGGTGCCTGTGTGCAATCCTGTCCCTGATCCTGTCACTGCATCATCTTGCACCAGCAGGGATGCCTACGTCCAGACCCGTTCTCAGGGAGGGGATTGGCTTACACCAACTGGCCTTCCTCTCCCTGCGGATGTGGCTATCCGGCACCAGGTTGAGCCTGTCCTGGGTGGGGTGGCGTTGCGTCAACGTGTCATGCAAGGTGACCTGCAGTCTTTTCATGAGGAGACTGCACGTCTTCTCGCATGGCTTGTTGACCGCGGTGACCCACTGGGACAGCTCACCAGGGCCAGATTCCTCCGTTTCCTGGACCTTGTTCCGACCCCCTCCTCAACTGAACCCCCTATGCCCCAGTCGTCCTCCATGCCATCTTCCCACCCATGTATCACCTGGGTGCCCTGTCGAGCTGCCTCTGACCCTGCGGCCATGCCGGTGGACAACAGATCCCTGCCACAGTCGGGAGTCAGACGTCCAGCAGGGGTGGCGGAGGAGGATGTGCAGGCAGCAGGAGCCAGGGCACAGGCAGCGGCACAGCAGCAGCAGCAACAAGGTGGGAGCCATGATGGCTCGGGGCCTTCATCATCGGAGGGACAGGCATCGGCCGGAGGGCAGGAGGACCCTGGACGGGAAGTGTCTTCCATGTGGCAGCGGTTGGGCCATGCGATAGATGCGGAGCGGCAGCGGGCGGAAGAGGCACGGCTCACGATGTTCAGGGTGGAGAACTCCATGCGTAGGGCCCTGAGGCGGGCCGAGTGCCTCGAGGCCATTTGCAGGGACCTGGAGTTCCTGATGTCATCGTCCCTCCGAACCCTCGGGGCCATGGAAGAGGACCGCTTCCGGGACATTGAGCAGGAGTTCGATCATGCCCTGGCCCGGGACATCAACATGTGAGCCGTTGGACTTGCCCGCTTCCCTTGTAAATAGTTGGATAGTATTAGGTTTCCTTTCATTTTTTCTTTATTTTGGACCTTTTGGACAATGGACCACATTTCTGTATATAGTTTTTTTTATTAGGTAGGAGTTTTTGATAGGTTTCATTTCTTCAGTTGGGATCATGGACCCTGGATTGTTCATCTGTATATAGTTCACTGTTGGATTCTACTTTTTTGTTTGGATTTCCCCATGGAGCAATGCTTTTCACTTTTGTTTTGCCCTTGGATTTCATTTTTGGAACTGTGACTTTGGACACCTTTCCTTTGGATTATGATTTTTTGTTTTTCATTATTTTACAGACATGCATCTTTTCTTTTTTAATTTCCATTGTCGTTTGTTTGATTTTAATTCCATTCATGTTTCTCTTAATACATTTTTATTCATGTTTTTATTATTTTCCAATTGTTTTATCTTTTTATTTTTATTATACACACATTTTGCTAGTTTTTGGAACAACCCTTGTGCACAATATGTTCTCCTTTGACATGATCATATGATGATAATATGATGGATGCAAATGTTTTCGTTTGTATTATACTTTCATTGATTAACCAAGAATAGAGATATGCCCTGATTCGGAAAAGGCATAGATAATGCCCAAACACGTGTAATCAGAAGGGCCAACAATAAACCCAATTGGATCACCAATTAGTGGCATTTTGGAATGTATTCACATAAAGCTGTGGCGCAGTAACAAGGTGTGTTAAAAACACGTATTTCTGCATAGACAAACGGAGTAGGGGTACTCTTGGTCTCCGTTTTTTCACACACCAATGCAACATTTCTAATTGCAACTGAAACTGGTCGCGGGGGTCGCACATTGATATCACCGAAAAGTTCCTGAAGTCAAGTTTTCGTCTTTAAAATATAGTCTCAGTAGAACTAATCATTGTGGTAACAAAACCGATTTTCCCCATGTATTTGCTTTCCTTTA
The DNA here is from genome assembly GCF_040938575.1 of Ambystoma mexicanum. Lineage (NCBI taxonomy): Eukaryota > Metazoa > Chordata > Amphibia > Caudata > Ambystomatidae > Ambystoma > Ambystoma mexicanum. The sequence goes on along the minus strand of NC_090922.1, from coordinate 628,370,354 downwards.
ATAATCCGATTTGATTTTCCCATAAAAAAAAACCATATCATCATCCCATAAGAGTCATCACTTCCCTTAGTATTCTATCTGTTCTGTGTCTTTGTTTCCCATCCCAAAAGCCGATTTCCGATTTTGATTGCTAAGCCCATTTCTGTAGCTGTTTGCTAGTTTAAAGCTTGTGTGAAATAAGAAATTGCAATGCAGCGACACACAGTTTTGTCCTATCTATCCAACCGAAAATGTAAACTGACCACTAAGTAACCAGTGAAATCCGAGTGTGCATTTTGCTCATTTTGAGGGTTTTCATTTTTCGTTTTGGCCTCCCGTTCTGGGGTTGTGAGTCGAATTTAAAAAATGATTTTTTTCCTCTTCTTGCTGACTCCTTATATACATATGTGCCATCTATGATTGTGCAGAAAAGTTATTTCATTTCAATTTCTATTTACGGTTTATGTAGATGATGTCAGAAAGTTTAATTAATTGTATTATAAGATTTTGCATTTTATTGTCACACCTTGGTGGCTGCTGCCCTAAATTTTGTTTTGCTCTGATTTTTCATTTGAATCATAAAAAGAAAGAAATATTTCATTGTTACACACTGTCTTGATTCATAGTCCATCGCGAGAGGGGGTGTTTGTTAAGGTGGGTGTGAGACGAGTTGGGTACCTCTTCAAAAAAGAATCCGGGATTCAAATATAAACAAAAGGGTATGTTTTGCTTGATGATATGAAAATGAAATATGTTTAATCTAAAAAAGTGACATGTTATGTAATTGTATTCCATGAAGAAAGGGGTGATGCTAACCCCATTTCTGTTAATGTTTTTTTTAGAGCCCGCCCTGAGGAAGGAGGACAAGTCCGAAATGCATCGGCATGAGCCTCTGCGTATTAATATTTGAATAAAGACAAATTGTATACAAGACTGAAACTGGAATCTAAAAAGAGTGAATTATTTTGTCTGTCCATTGAGATTGACTACACAAGAAGAATCATAATTTTGCATTTAGGTAAAGACTAATCTATAAGTAGTATTTACTACAGAACAGGGGTCTTCAAGCTCAGTGGAAACTCCACTGAGCACACTCTGCATGTTTTATTGTGCGCCACCTTCAGTGTCAGTGGAAAAGTCTCTAGCTGGAGTGTGCCGTGTCATAAAACCTGTTACAAAGGTAAACGTAAGATCTTTAGGACAAAAGGTATTAGTCCTATTACCTACCTCTGAAAATAAACTTGTCTCAAAGTATGAAATTGAATTGAAATGATGTTGATTCCAGTCTGATTATGATTACTTTATGTAAGTTTATTTCCAGCTTCTTAGTTACAGTTTCACATATAAGGCATATAGATAGATACAGGACAATGCTAAGACAACACCAGCTCCCATCACCCAGGCAGGCCAGGTGTAACTGCCACCACTGAGAACCCCCACACAGAACATTCCAGCATTCACTCATCAACACTCCACGTGACATCACCATCCACATCTCATCACAGACAGGCACTACACAACCCACCTCCCTCCTTTACCCAGCCACACATCACAAGGCACATCACAGACAGGCACCACACAACACACCTCCCTCCTTTACCAAACACATTGCACAGGACACTCCACATACACCGACTAACACTTCCCCACCATCAGGATAACAAACCTAAACAACCTACATTCTCGAAAACCCTTCACCAAATCGACAATACTCCCTCTGCCTGTTCCCGCCACAAACAGACAAGTGGGCTCTCACCCCAGGACCAAACCCGCCCAGATACAGAGCACATTCACCTACATTCCGACACCACCCCAAAACTTCTTTGCCACTTATCACCGGCACCCATCTCAAATAATTGGGGGTCTCCATGCTGCCACCCTGGAACTCCGGCAGGCCTCTAGACTGCCACTCTAAAGCACAATAGGACCTCAAACCCCCCAAAAAGCCAACCACATCATCACCCAAACAGGGTTTCACACATAGTGGAAACACATCATCACTACCACTCACACATAACCACACATCGACTCGGCAAACAGAGCACAAACCACCAGACCACGCAGTGCAAACCCACCAAACATGTTAGGAACGCTGGCCACTCATTCCCAATACCATCCACAATTACTGGTTAACAAAACACCCCAGTCTGCTCGGATGACATCCTAACACAAGTCGAGCCAATGAACCCATTAAACAAAATCAGGGACCAGAATCAACACTGCAACAACATGAAAAAACAATGTCTCATCACCTTAGGACAACACCGCACTCCATACCATGGGCCATTACCAGGCGTCCCCAGCTATTCACCCCCCACTTATCTCCAGATACAGCCTGTCTCCAGTGACGAGACGAACACACTACACCACAAACGGAGGCGCTACCTAACGCAAAACCTCCTACACCTCAGAAAAACCTAACCTCTCCATACAACTAGAGCAGAGGCGCTACCTCCCTCTAGTACACATGAGTTAGAGCTTCACCAAATGCTATCTCAACTCCTACAGCACAGCCAGAACAAATAACAATGTGGGAAGACACTGCCTCTCATGAACCACATTGTCCAGACAAGATGCACCATGCATTGCCCATCGCAACACTCCAACCAAAATTGTCTTCACACCATAAAGACATACTACCTTGCATATCCAAAGAAGCATTCACACATTCACCATGCTCTCAGAGAATGCTATCCATTATCCAGCTTTCACTGACTTTCTCCATCCCCATCCAACAGTTGCATATAATATACAATATCATCAGAGTCAGATAGAAAACATATGCATTTCAAAACCGAAAAAATGCCATAACCATATGTTTTGCTATAAATAAGACAAAACAGCATTGAGAACATATGCATTTTAACCATTAAATGCCATAACCTTATATCTTGCTGTAAATAAACAAAACAGCAAAGCCAACACTTTTATGAACCTAAAAGTCTGTAGCCATTTATAGGCTCTGACCCAAACCTAAAAGTCCATAGCCATTTCTAGGCTCTAAACCAAGCCTAAAAGTTCATAGCCATTTCTAGGCTCTAAAGCAGGTATGAGGTCTCCAACCCTAGCAGTCCACGTTGCTTTTATGCAATCCTAATTCCTGAAAATCCTATCAAAATGTTAGCTCTAAACCTCATATGCACACCCATCCATCAGTGCACTTCTAAGCATAGAAGCATCTGCATATAAAAGTCCAATGACCTAAGCCTAAAAGTCCTCAAGAATGTTAATCTATCGCATTCGCACAGACAAACTCCACACTTGAGACCTTACCGCACCACCTATAATTCTTCAATTATGCAAATGCAAATGTCCAAATATCCAAAAGTCCATATACCTGATAATGCTCAACATTAGTTAAGTTCCTAGCACAAAGCATCTTTACTAAACTCTTTCCTCAACGCTCGCCGCACAGTAAATCTACCCAGCTGTCACCCATACAATGAGTAAAAGTGTATACATCACACTAGCGCTCACTCACACTAGTACCAACCTTATGTGCATTGTGGCACATTATAACTCAAATAGCTCATCTTCCACAATATATTAGAAATGTACACTTCTTCCACGTTAGAACCTGGTTTTCAAGCAGTCTTAACTTTCTAGAATACTATAGACCGCTAATAATACCTTATACTACAATCCATAAACGTCGCACCTTTATTATACCATTCAGTGCAAGTTTTCTCTGGACACAGCATGACCTTAATGAGAAAACGCTCTAAAGACAACCCCAACAGAAGAAAATGCTTCCTCACGTCGTCCTCATAGTTGTCTGCCACGGTATGCCCCATTAACTTGGGACGGTGCGGCATCCATCGAGGGCATGCATTACACTTTGCCAATCCGCTGGCCGCTACAATACGCCTCTGACAGGCGGAGCAGCATATCTGTACCGAGACTGCAACTGTCCACCTCGGCTTCCTTGCACAAAGCACCTCCCCGTTTCCGAACATCTCCACGTGACAAGTTCACGTTGCGTCCAACGGCTAAGGTCCTTTGCTCGAGCTTCATCGCTCCACTCTTTGCTCCTTTCACTACACAACGAGGTTCGCTATCGGAACACCGAACACCGGGAGTGCAGAGTTCCGAAGCTTCGCTGACTCCCTCTGTTTGATGACTGATGTCATCACTCTCATGAAGGTAACAGAGTACGGAAGAACTGCTGCGCTGACCAAATGGACCAACGGTCCCCTGGACTCCAACACTGTCCACGGAACCAGCGGTACCATCAAGCACTCCCATTGAGAGCATTAATCCTCAATAACCCAAAACACCAGACACTCCTGGGCTGCATGTTCGGGTGCACTTCGATTCTCCTTGTGGCCCACTAGGGAAACGCCAACACTTCAGACGGTTTCCATCCTCTTGAGCCACACGACGATTGCACTACTTGGGAGACACCACCATCTTATGGGACTAGCAACAGCCTCTGCTGGCCCAAATAGTTCTTTATGTCCCGGACGAAGCACTTCCATCATCTAATGGGGAGCAAGTCCTGCCTGCATCTCCTTCAGTAGCAAGCTTCTGCCTTAAAGTACAGTCTTTAGTTTCACTCACAGGCTCAGATCTCTCCCCAACCCTCTCCTTTCCTCTGCCTTCTCCTGCACCCTGTGTGATGGGGCTTACTGGTTTTGGGGGGCGGTGTTGTCCATCTCCTTGCTGATTGTCCTTGTCCAGCCTGCACCCCCACAGCAGGATCCTTGAGCTTCATCTCCATCTTGATAGCGTAGATTCACCTTTTTAGACCGACTCGTCGCCAATGAAATGATGTTGATTCCGGTCTGATTATGATTACTTCATATAAGTTTATTTCAAGCTTCTTAGTTACAGTTTCACATATAAAACATAAAGATAGATACAGGACAATTCTAGGACAACACCGGCTCCCATCACCCAGGCAGGCCAGATGTAACTGCCACCACTGAGAACCCTCACACAGAATATTCCAGCATTCACTCATCAACACTCCACGTGACATCACCATCTACATCACATCACAGACAGGCACTACACAACACACCTCCCTCCTTTACCAAGTCACACATCACAAGGTACATCACAGACAGGCACTACACAACAGAAATATTAGAGCGAACTGGGACCTGTACCTGTAAAATAGTCCAACCTGACAGGAAACACAAGACCCACCTCTACCATGTAAATCTCTTAAGAAAGTGGAAAGGAAATCCATCCACAGCCACTGTCACGATACTGTCTTACATACAGAGGAAATAGATAATTTTTAATTAATTCCTTAAGAGCTATCTAGTCAACAACAAGAAGACTTAAAAAATGTTTAGTCCAGACATTCCCCAATGAATTCTGTGAGAAACCAGAGAGAGTGCAAGGCACTTATCATTATATCAGAACTCTAAAGGGCAAAGTGGTTCATTTGAAACCATATAGACTCCTGGAAGCCCGTAGACCGATAGTGGTTGAGGAAGTGAACAAAATGCTATGGGCAAATATTATTGAACCTTCTTCAAGCCCATGGTCCTCCCCTATAGTCTTGGTCGCAAAACCTGATAATTCCTGGAGGTTTTGCATAGACTTCTGACAGGTCAACACCATCTCCGACTTCGATGCCTAACCCATGCTGCGCATTAACAAATTGATTGATAAACATGGAAATGCCACCTTCCTATCAACCCTGGACTTAACCAAGGGGTACTGGCAGGGCCCAGTACATGGACCTGATAAGGAAAAGACAGCTTTCTCAATGCCCCTGGTACTATTCCATTTCAAAGTCCTCCCTTTTGGCTTCCACAGGCCCCCGCCACTTTCCAATGGCTTATGGACAAGATATTATAGCCCTACTCTGATTTCTCTGGGACTTATATTGACGACATAGTCATTTATAGTAAGACTTGGGAAGATCATCTTTTCCATCTCTTTACTAGAGCCCTCAGAGAAACCGGCTTAACTGCCATTCCATCTAAATGTAAACTGGCTCAATCAGCCGTGAAATATCTCGACTTCTTTGTAGGGAATGGCAGTGTCCAGCCTCAATGAGAAAAAGTGAAAGCCGTCCTAGATACCCCCACGCCTAAAACCAAGAGAGACCTCAGAGTATTCTTAGGATTAAACAGTTATTACCGTAGGTTTTTTGCAAATTCTTTTGACAGAACAGCTAATTAAAGAACGCCGAACCCCAGAAGATTCATTGGACTGACGAGGATGATGTATGTTACACAGCTTAAAACAAACCCTGTGCCAGACCCGATCCTCAAGGTAGCAGATTTTTCAAAAGAGTTTGTGTTACACACAGACGCCTCTCTTACAGGGTTAGGGGCAGTTTTGTTTCAAGTTTGTGATGGATTAGAACACCCTATCCTATTCACTAGTCGAAAACTCTTCCCACGTGAAAAAAACGACTCTGTGTTAGAATTAGAGGCCCTTGCCATCAAAAGGGTCATCACCCATCAAAAATACTATCTCCTAGGAAGTAAGTTCACAGTCATCAAAGATCATTCTCCAATAAGGTGGGTTAGCCAACAAAAGGACTCAAACCCTCGAGTCATGCAATGGTTCCTAGACCTGCCACCCTACTGTTTCACTGTGGAGCACCGAAAAGGTAAAGACCAGGGGAATGCTGATTTCCTTTCTCGGTTTCCCTGTGAAACAGATGCAGCTACATCGCATAAGGGAAGGGTATCTGAGAAACCAGAAGATGTCTCACCCACTAGTCCCCGGGGATCTGTCATCCAAGTGGCCAGGACATGGCCATCGCTTTTGGATCCAGTTCCTGGGAATGGACCAGTGCGGGAAAATCACCTGGGTGAGGGGTCTTCGGGGAGTGGGAATGGGACACCGGATGGTGAGACGCGGTATCCCCTTCCCTGTAACACCTTTACCCGATCCTACCTGTTAGGATTTTTAGGAACTCTAACCACTCCACCCCCTGTTTTACAACACCAAAACGTTCTCACGTACAGTCCGCTCTAAGGGAAAACAGACTAACACCCGAGCTGTGTAACCGACATGTCCCAATACTATGGTCATGCGAGGTCAAGCAATTATCGACAATCACTCACACCTGACTTCCATTACAATTCCCCACACGGATAAAAGGCAAAGCACGTGAGCACACTCTGAGCAGGGCAAAGCACACAAGGAAACAGCAATTTCGAGACGGTACCTGAGCAAGAGGGGAAAGACAGCAAACCCAAAGGGGATCATAAGGAGGGAAATTCCCTTGGCCTCTTCGACAGGGAAACATTGCTTTCCAGAGACCTTGAGAATAGAAAGCGTAAGACCAGGAAACCAGGCTGAAGAATCCTACAGTGTGTGTTGGATATACCTGGTGCCCTCCCGGTCAGTAATCAAGGCGGGGAGAATCACCAGCCACTGTGGTACCATCCTTGGCTCCAAGAACAAAGCAGCATCAGTGAAGTCAACCCAGCCGGTGAGTTGGGGAGACCGATACAAGACCGGTCTGTGTTGGAGCTAAGGTTTCAAGCAGCAACATTGTATGGCGAGTGCTGGAACGAACATTGTTAAAACGTGTGTGATAAGAGACGCAAGTGAAGTTAAACTGCTGATGAGTGATTGAACTTTAAAGCAAGCTACAATACTTTTGACGCAGTCGTCCGGCACCACGTGGGTGCTCAATCGAAGGGCTCTGTAAGGTATCCAGCTGAGAAGTAATAACAGTAGATAAATTTGGTCCGAGCCTGGCGGATTGAGACCAATTGAAAGAGAATGAATAAATGTGAATCGAAGTGCTCCTGCGATGGGTCAAGCCAAATCCTGCGCACAGTTGAAAGTCTTCGATTTTGATGAAATAGAGAAAGTTTGGAAAAGTATGTGAATTGGGTTTGAGCCCGGCAGAGGGAGACCAATTGAAGGTTTTGTGTTAAAGTGGGGCTGAGCCCGGTGGAGGCGGATCTGGGGTGAACAGTAAATCACCCGAGAAGTTGTGTAAGTGAAAATCCTTAAACAGAAGGAACTTTGCTGTTTTGTCGTGTTGCATCAGTCTCTCTGAAATGAGAGACTTTGAATGACAAAAAAACTTTGGCACAGAAGGTCCTGATCTTGAAGTCTTGAACTGCATCCTCATACTAGAGAAGCCAGAGACCGTGCTAAGCTCAAGTGTACCGCCTTGTCCCATGCTAAAAACGTGGGGAAGGGAAGCCAACAGCTTAAATATCCTGACATCATTTCTTGAACACTTTTCTTTTGCATAACATTGTTTCCCACACTATTTGTATTTAGAAGTAAGGATTGGCAATAGATTTATTAGTATAGGCCCTTTTATTTTGACAAGACACCACTAGGACTGCGTTATTATTATTTGATGGTCGTAGCTTGCTCCCATCTTTAGATTTAGGATTAGATAGGCGTTTTACAAACCCAATTGAAGTTCAATAAACTCCCTTGAACTGTGACCAATTGTGTCTGTCTTACTGTTTGATACCATGCCTTCCTTACAAGAGCGAGAGAGTGCGAGAGAGAGACGGCATTGGAAGCTAGAGAAATGGAACCTGCCTGCAAATGGCCAGGAGTAGGAGTGCAGGGTTGCAGGTTGTTTTGGCTGGTAAGACCTGCCCCCCCTGCCCGGACAGACTTACCTCTAAGACCACTTGCCAGCTTATACTACACACAAACCTACCATCACAAGCCTAGCCACTAGCAGATCAGCACTAACCGAGCCATGACTAAGCTCTCCTCTTTAGCCATATTGCACTCTCCCACATCACCGGCTAACCAGACACAAAGCACTGCAGTCTATCAGTATTTGGGCTCTTCCCTATGGATAACATAGTCCTACATTGTCTGCCAAACCTATACAAGATTGGCACTTCCAAACCGCACTCATCAACAACACAGGTTTTGCATTTGCATCTCCCACTAATGAACCCTACCACCATTTTTCTTACAGAAGCAAGTGCAATGAGGCCGCCAATAGTGGCAGAAGAACGCTCTGCAAGACCACTTACATTGCATCACACAGTACTCTATCTTCAATGTTATACATGTAATAGAGCTTTACTGTTTTATTACTAAAGCAAGCCAGGAGCTGTGGTATGAATTAAAAGTGAGGCTAGACATGTCAGGTCAGAGTTTGTCAATCTAGAATTTTACCCTGGGCACCATCAGTTTCTCATTTCCTCTGTTTGGCTTTCAGGTGGCTTCTAAGATCCCAAACTGTTCCAAGGATGCAGCCCTTAATCTAGTGCAGCAGAGAGCAGTGTTCATCACAAGAATTAAGAAGGATGCAGAAGATTGGATGTGAAATGGAGCTAATGCTGCACTGTTGGCCCAGAGCATCTGAAAGGGCCAATCACTGGGCGACTGCAAAAAGCTATTGGCCCTTTAACTGGTGTGCAAAAGATGAATCTCAATGTCAATATCGGGGAGATACAAGTTGTTTCTACACTGAGCATCATCACCAATGACCTGCTCATGTGCTTGATCTGGAATGTCACACTAGCTGGTGAAGAAATTAAATGGGAGGTCCCTTTTTTAGGGGTCCAGGATTTACTCAATGCACAGTTGCTAATAATGCATGAGGAGGTGCAAAGTATGAGTCTGAGAATCACAGAAGAGTCTGTAATTTCTCCTGAACTACGGCAATAGTGCTGTTTTGGAAGTATACTAGCTGCAACTGTCAGCAAACCCAGTGTTCCTTTGAGGCTTAAGGACCCATTGACCGAGTCTGAGCTCCTATTAGTTGGATACTGTACACCATGCGGTCAAGATTTCTGTGGGATTTGATTATCCATAGAGATGACAGATAAAGACTGTTGGATAGCTTAGTAGATTTGTGCTCAGCGCCCCATAGATATAAGGATCCATGTTTGATTAGGTATTGGAACTCATTGTACATTATGGCCCTTGGAATCACCCATACTGCAGTGTATCAGAAAAATGAAACAAGGTCAGATAGTAGTTGTACGTGATAGGATATGTTGGGCTTTCCTTGCAGTGAACAGAATTTTTTCGCGCTAATGATAGTTGCATTTCGGTTAGTGTTACGGTTTCCTGAGACATCCCCTTAATACTAAAAACGTGCATCTGGAGACACCGTCTGTTGGCTGACTGAAAGGAAAAGGCTCGTTTTACCTATGGAATAATGTTTAATTGGTCAACCCTTTTGCCACATTGTTTTCTTAATCTACTCTACATATGCGCCCAGATCCAACACATCTCTGATATAAGTAGACAGGCACAAATAATAGAAACCAACCAAATAGGTCCTGGGATGGGCCATGAAGCCTGCTATGCCCCTCCTGCTCCCAGGCCACCCCACACATACCCTGCTCAAGACCTTGGTGCCCAGGGAATTTTGGCTCCCTAATGCTCACTCTGTCTCCATCTGTTATCCTCCAACAGTTTTTTCAAAGGTCCTTACCTGCCTAAGGTTCTCTCCTGTCCAGTCCATTCCTTCAGGCCAGGGGCAGCCTGTCCATTGTCAGTCTCCTCAACATTCCACGTGGGCCCTCAGAGGGGCTTGATGGAACAGTCCACCCAATGGTGGAAGAACGGGTACGTTTTAATATAATCAAACACATACATGTAAACTAGCTTTTTCACCCTGTTATCAGTGTCCATTATTTTCTTATCTGCCATCGGGGGTTGGGGGTGAGCATCGTAACCCTCCTAGCCAGGCCCTCATTCGCTCAGGGGCTACGCTTTCCTTCTCCCTCCCTTGATACATCTCTTCCTTCTGTCCCCTCTTCTCTGAGCTGGTTCACCTTCTACACGTTTCATTTTGTAGGTTTCACCGCCTCCTCCGCCTTTAGATATTTTGTCCTCGCCTCTCCCTTTCCTTCTGCTTACATGTATCACCTTCAACTCCTTGTCTTCTCTCCTCATTAGATGCTTTGCCTTCTTTCCTTTATTTCTTGCCATTTCACATCCCACACTCGCTTTGCTGTGACCTCTTTCTTCTCTCTCGTTGTCCAAACCACTTGCTCTTCCTCCCTCCCCTATGACCTCTCCCTCTTCACCGTCCTTTCATCAGTCTCTCATGCACGGCCTATTACAGATCCTTCTCTGTGTGCCCGTTTTTATAAACTCTGGGCCTCATTACAAGTCTACCGGTCCGGATTTAACGTTGCCGGTAAAACCGCACCAGCACCGTTTACCGGACCGGCTCATTCCGACATGCGAATCCGGAAACACCATCACCGCGAAGCGACCCCCGCAGTGACAACGCACCCGAAAGTCCCGTTGGCGCAAACTGCGTGCCGACTCACTGACGCACCCCCAGTCACCGGCAACATGTAACACTGTGCATATTACGAGTAGCACGAACACGGAAACACCACCAGAATAATGGAGATGGCGTTAAACAGTGACAGGTGAGCTGAATCAGGCCACATGTGCGCAAAATGAGGTCAGCTGCAGCACGTAGGCTACTGGGAGCCTACAAAAGGGCCCCACCCACACACAGGCCACCTTCAAACACAACCATGCTGTCAGCCGGTGTAGCAGCATTTGGCCTAGGGAACCTACAAGCAGCAGTGCACATTGTGGCAGCAGTGGTGCAGAGGAGGAGGAGGTGGATGCGCAGGTGGATGCGCAGGTGGCAAATTGCGAACCTGGTGCCCATAAACATAAATGTGCAGCTGGCACGACCCCGCAGGCAGCCAGCAATACCCCGTATCAGGGCCTCACCCTGGAACCTGACCCCAGGGCAAATCCACACATTATACCGGCTCGACCGGCCCTCAATCATGTCCATCATCACCCTGATCGAGGAGGACATCAGCAGCCGCATTGGCATTCGGACTGCAATCCCCCCTCCTGCTGAAGGTTGTCTCAGTACTGCATTTCCTTGGAACGGGAACATATCAGCACACTGTCGGTGAGCTGCACGGCCTATCACAACCCTGTTTCTCAAGAGTACTGGACCAGGTACTGGATGCGCTGCTGCGCCATGTTTCTGAGTACATATCCCTACCCGTACCCCTGCCCAGGTCATTGCCACCAAGTTGGCCTTCCATGCCATCGCAGACATGCCAAATTGCATAGGCGCATTAGACTGCACCCATGTTGAGTTGACAGTTCCACATGCAATCGAGGTGGTGTACCGCAATTGGAAGCAATTCCACTCACTGAATGTCCAGATGGTATGCGATGCCAGACAAGTGATCACCTATTGCTGTGCACTTTCCCGGGGTCAACACATGACTCGATCTTGCGGAACTCTACATTGCCACGCTACATGGAACGCTATACTGGGACAAAGCACATGGCTATTGGGTAAGTACAACTGCCAATGCATGACCCCTGTGGGGGGAGGGCTAGCGAAGGCCCACAGTGATTTGGCTATTTGGGTGTGCACAACTGCCAATGCATGGCCCCTGCCCAATGGTATGGACAGTCACCACATCCCACACATTGCAACGCGTCACATTTCAAATCGCCACAGTGTGCAATTACCTGCCCAGCCTATGCCCATGCACACCCTAGCCATGGTGTCGCACCACATGCAATGTGGACATGAGGATGTGAGTCCCTCACCCACCCAATGCATCTGTGCACCTTCAATGCACACAAAGTGTGCTTAACTGGCAGTGTGCATTGTTCACACTTTTACAGTGACCAGTGTCTGACTGCTGCAGGTCTGCACATCATATCACAATGCCATAGCCACCCTCCACACGTTGCCCATTATCAATCCATGAATGTGACCATCAATGACCCCTGCATGGTATTGTAATCCAAGTTGGCTCAAAAGATGTCCCGTACAACGGATTCACAAACGGGACATGAATGTACTGCCTCTGATTCAGACAGTGATACCACGAACACTAACATGTACCCTTGCTTACACTCCCATGCAGGTGATGCTGGATATGCACTCACGCCATGGCTGATCACAGCCATACGAAGGCTTAGGAACAGGCATGAGGAGGCCTACAACAGGGCACACATGCACAAACGTGGCATGATAGAGCGTACCTTTGGATTACTGAAGGCCAGGTTCCACTGCTTGAGCCAATCGGGTGGCTCATTGCAGTACAGCCCAGTGAAGACAGGGAAGATAGTAGTTGCATGTGCCATGCTGCACAATCTGTGCATACGCAGAAACATTCCACTGCCCCCGGACACAGAGGATGATGATGGTGATGACGACGATGATGAGGATGATGATGAGGATGGGATGGGTGCACACCCTGGCAGGGGTGCCCATGATGGACAACATGCATGGGCAGCACTCATTCACAAATTGTTTTGATACACTTCTCATGCACATTAGGCACTTCATGTGGTGGCACGACATTAAATGGTTTGAATGCACAGGAAATAAACAATGTCCACTCGTCATTTGCATTGCAACAAAAGTGTATTTACTACATTACAGGGGTGACGGGAATTGGATGACAATGAAGTACAAACCGTGGTCACCCACCTCCCCAATGTACCCACCCCCAACAAGGCCCCAACTGACTTACCCCACTAAGGTCCACCCCCACCTCCCCAACGTGCCCACCCCCAACCAGGTCCCAACTGACTTACCCCACTAAGGACCACCTCCCAAACGTACCCACCCCCCAACAACAACCCCATCACGACTGTTTGTATGACAGTTTTTTAACGTTCACCACACTATCTGTGTCCACGCTTGTGGCCGTACATGTCTTTCCCGGAGGGTCCGGACAGCCGCGGTGTTTATTTAATTGGAATTGTAAGTGGTGGCCCCACGTTTGCTGTGTACCACCTATGAGCAGGTTTTCAGATTGGCCGGGATCAGTGCTGAGGACATTTTCGTGTGAAACTGATTCTTCTGTGTGCCACTGTGTGGATCCACCTATCAAGGCCACGAAGAGGCCTTCCACCATTGTGAATGGAGTATCCCTGCATTTCCTTTCTGTTCGCCCAACTCCGGGATAGCATCACAGTGGTACGTAGCCATTCCCACCTTTGCCCTGTATGAACTATTTAGTATCTCAACACTGCTCCAGCTCCCACGTCAGTGTTTTCTAGAGTGTGGAGCATTGGGAGCAGGGACGTTTCTTCATGAGTCAGTTTGTCACTGGCTCAGTGGGCAAACAACTATACCCATCTGTGTTCAATAAACTTCCCTTGAACTCCGGCCCTTGTTGTGCCTCTTTAATCACACTTGTGATGACTTGCCCCCGGGCACACATAGCAAGAGGACAGTTGCAGAGAACCCATACACACCTGTAGGTGCCAGCCTTCAAAGAGTGAGGATTCTGCTGCTCCAACCCTCACACCAATGCTTCAGCCCTCAAAGGTTTACTAAACATGAGTCGCGGTTTGGCAGGGTCAAAGTGCTGCTGCTTGCTCAGAAAACAACCAGTCTGTTGCTGGAAACCTGGCACACCTCCACGAGCATCTTGCACTTGCCGTGGCCTGCCACGCTGTCATGCAACCCAATGTTCAACCAGCCCAGGCATTGCTAAGAAACCCAACGCTCTGCCGACCCAAGTGTTGGCAAGCAACCTAGTGGCTTCTTCTCTGCAGGGCAGTTTCCCTGGCAACCAGAGACATGCAGCAGCCGGCTAGCAAGTGCAACAGCGCCTTAAGTGAAATAATTCAGAGATGCAAACCACCTGCAAGGAATTGCCACGTACACAGGTTTTGTTCTCCTTTACATCAACAAAGAAAAAAACATTGAAGAGAAAAAAGCATGCTGAATCTCCCAGCTCAAGTGGCCTCCCTCCAACCAAAAGAGACAGGCATTGCCACATCTCCTATCCACCCACAGTTTGTTGTGAACTCAACCCTCCCTGTTGCCATGCGCCTCCACCCGCAGCATGTGAGCTTCAGCACCACACATCCTGACCCTGACATACACAGCAGTCCTGTGCCTAAACTCGACATTCCATGGGCACTCACTTTTCAACAAGTGTGTAAACATATTCCCCCAATAACTTCTGGCCTCAGTGAATCAACCTGCAGAGTCTCAACCACATTATCAAGGTCGACACACCACACAGCCTCCTTTTCAACATTGGGGAAATGGTGTGCAGAATTTGTGATGCTGTAATGTTCTCAACCTTAGAACTGATTTCATCCTATCATCAAATTAAACTGAGGGATCAAAGGAACAAACTGCCTTCATCGCGTTATTTGGTGGTTACTTACTCTGCCGGCTGCGTTCAAGGCTGTGTTCTGTGGACACAGACTTCCAACACATTATGGAAGTACCATTCAAGGGCATCAAGGCGGTAGTGTATGTAAACTGTTTCTCCTAGAAGTAGAATATCCGGGGCTCACACTTTCTGCTGCCATCAGAGATGCTCAGATCCCTACGTCCAAGAAGAAATGTCCCTCCTTGTGTGGATTCTTTGCTTAGTTTTCCAAGAACTTTGCTTGTGTTGTTGAACCTCTGTGCGAGTTAACCAAGAACAGGTCCCAGTTCACCTTGGAACATGAGCAGAAACAAGCATGTGTGCAAACCAGAGACCGCATTGTGCATGTGCCCACTCTGGACTACTTCTCTACCGAGCACTGCTCCACCCTCACGTCAAGGCCCACAACAAGAGTCTGAGGTCTGTGCTCTCTCAATTCCTTGGCTCAAGAGTGAACACTGTGGCTTTCTCTTCCCAAGCCCTTCTTACTCCAAAAGAATGCCCCTCCATTATTGAGAGACATGTTGTCACCTGTGTTTGGACAGTGCAGCACTATGGCCATTCCTAGTGGGGTGGGGAGGGGGCGCCATTCATTCTCCACATTGACCGCAGGTCCCTCCTGCAGGTACTTACCATGATGTGCACTAGCAGAGTCTCCCCTAGACTTGTAAGGTTTTTGGCTGAACACCAGGAATACAATTTATGAAGACGTATACAAACTTGTTTGGCAAAAAACAACTGCCGATTATCTGTCCCACCTTCAACTCAAGGCGGGACAATGACCTCACCCTGGACAACATTGCTGATGCGATTGCTGTCATACACAACCGCAGAGAGACATTTCGAGGGAGCAATGGCAGCTCACAGAGTGCAGACACTCTGTTGAAGTTGAGGAGTGTGGCACACTTTGTACACATTGTGTGGCCGCCCGTCAAGCATTTTGATGCCAACCTCCTTCCCGGCTGAAGGGTGCAGCGACAATTTTTCTAATGCAATTGATGATTGCGCAGGGACGACCGACCACGTTTTGCCCCAGCTGGAGTCAGAATTAAGTTACTACAAGCGGCTCATCAAGGGCAGACTATGGGTGGCATACAATTGATACAAATTCTGAGCACTTTGTCGCACAGTGCTCCTTCTGTGCCTTTGTGGACAAAAGACTCACCACAACACAGGTGGCAAATACCCTTTTACCATACTGGAGGGTCCTTGACGAAAACTTGCATTTGATTATGTAGGTCCCTAGACAAGTCTTCCTCCCAATCAAAGGTTTCCCATGGTCCTGATAGATCTTTTTCTCAAAGTGGCCAGAGGTTAAGTTTGTCGGTGCCATCACATTCTCCAGATTGATTGTTTTTTTTAGTGAACTTGTTGAGAGGGAAGAGTGGCACAAAACCGTCACCTTGGACAATGATGTACAACTCAACTCCGATGAGATAGTAGCTTTTCTCATAGCCAGGGGCATTTCCCACCACACCAAATCCTTATACCACCCTGAGGGCAACCAAATGGTTGAACATTTCAATGGAGTTTTAAGGGCACCATCCAAGCCATTGTAGAGCATAGGGAAGAGGTTCAAGAGACCATGAGACAGATGCCAGCCATGTATGAGACCAACCCACATTCTACCATGTGGACGTGCCCATTTAAAGTAAAGACAGGTGGGCGTGCCCCCTCTGCAACCAAACCATGGTGGCTCATTAACAAAATCAACTCTGGGATGATTCTCAGAAGAAACTGTATGCAGACCAGTGCAGGAACTGGCCATTATTTTCACGGGGAACATCGCCTGAAGAAGCTAGTCTCTTCAGCCAAGGAAAGTGCAGTAAACTGACAACGACTGTGGTAGCGCCAGCATCCTGTCCTCCAGGTGATTAAAGACAATTGGCACTGGGAGTCAGGGACACCTCATACCCACATGTACTAACCCTGTCCCTTGTTTTCAGAGAACCTTCATCCTCTAGAAGAGGCTGTGGCTGGACCCCCACAAGACCACCATTACCCCACACGCTCTGCCAAGCTCAACCCTTTCTTTATTCAAACATTGGTGTGCACCCTGGTAGAAGAGGCGAGAGATTCACAACACGTCCGCCAAGGTTTACAGGTAAGGCGTTACACTTGTCCTCGGATGGGCTGGTAGAGGTTGGTGGGTTCCATTTTGATTTTGAAGAACTCTTTCGATTTCTTTGGTGCCTTTGCAATTCTGTTGGCAAAGTACTTTGTGGTGTTCAAAGATAGCCACGGGCTACGACTACAGCAGGCCAGGGCATCAACTGGGGTATGGTATTTCCTCCATATCCTTACTAACTTCCTTCCCTTTCCTCTCTCAAGAGTAAGTTCCTTATCAACTATTTTTAAATGTTTGATGACTTTTGGTTTCTTAGTCAGGCGTGGGGATAGAATATCAAGAGTTCTTGCTATCGCTGTTTCATGTCCTGACCCAGGATCATGTTCATTGACAAATATCAGTTATTTGTGGTTTCTATGCAGTTACAGTAATGGGTTGTCCATGATATTAAGAACGTTTTTTCTCTTGTAGTGTTGAATGCATCATTCCATTCTCAACAAAGATTGTCGAGTGTCAACTGTAAATCCAGGTAGTTAAACTTAGCCCATCATTCTTCCAGAGTTCAGAACATGAATATGATTACATTAGGTAATGCCACCAACTAGTAGAAACGATTCAGTTGTGCTGTGTGCTTTGAAAATGATTGCAACCAGTAATACGCAGCGGGTGAGGTATGAGATGTTCTGTTGCAGAACGTTAAAGTATCTGTCTTTGCAAGTCTTCCATGCACCACTGAACCCCTCTCTATCTGCCTACAGTGGGCCTACATGACCTGCCTGTCAGTGGTGGGTGGTGGAGCCTGTCTGCTGCCTTATTTCGTGTTCCTGAGTTTCATTATGTCTGCTCCCACTTTAATTACACCCGCCCCCTGACCACCTTCTGCAAGCATCGCAGGGGACCTCAGGCTTCCGAGACAGCAGGAGTAGGGGCGTTGCTAGTGAACTGTCGAACTAGCAGTAGGAAGTGGTGGGTGCCACAGCAAACATGTTTTGACATTTAATGTCGGTCTCAGGCATTCGCTGTGCACAGGAGGCCCACCACAGCGTGGCACAGTAAGCCCTGCTTGAGGTTTCAACAAGAATGCTGCTTTGCATTGCATTCGTTTTCTGGATTACCACACAGTTGTCTGAAATGACCTGGCCCAAAGTATGATTCTCACAGTACAGTGGCAGTACTAAGGCCCTCCCTGCCGACACCAGCTAAGGATAAAATCACCGGACTTTCAGAAAAAGGAATAGCCCACATTTTGTATATCTTCTAACCTGTACAGGAAGCAAGTAAAGGTCTTTCTGGACCACCTTGTGCCAGTGGGTGGCCTACACCTTTGGTTCAGAATGATAAGCATTATTTGTATTGCCATACACTCTGCTCATGATAAATATGTGTTCTGCTCCCCACATCTGTCCCAATCTTGTTGTTCCTGCTTTAATACAGTGCCCACTTCTTTACCCCTCAAACACTCAGCCATCTTCCTGATTTTCTAGTTCTCTACAGTCATTTCTTTCCTTCTGGACTCCTCCCCTGCCTCATCTACCTCTCCCTTCCGGAGATCTCAAGGCCAAACCAGCCCAAACGTTGGGGTGATGTTTGGGGGGTTAACATTTTATCAGGAAATAATGGGCCTCATTACAACCCTGACGGTCCGGAAAGAACGTTGGCGGTAAAACCGCCGCCACCGTTCTTTCCGGACCGGCTGATTCAGAGTCCTGCAGGCAGATGGTGTCACTCCCGCCAGGTCTGACCTGGCTGGATTAACACCACGTGCCTGCAGGCGGACATGGAAACACCGGCTCTGTCATAGACGGAACCAGTGTTTCAATGGTCCCCATTCCCATGGAGTCCTATGGGACTCCATGGGAATGGGGATTTACAGAATTCCGCCTCCGGAATTACCGGGTCAGTGGGGTTGGAATGCCCCCGTGATTCCGGAAATCATGGAGGCGGAATGGTATTACGGGTCCGGTGGCAGCCTGCCAGTTTTTCCGGCACGGCTACCGCCGGACTCGTGTCCATCTCGCCTAAAATCAAAACCACTCAACCTAGCACAGAATTAGAGAGTGTTCAAAGGTAGGAAGATCCTCTGATCCCATCTCCTGTATCTCCCCTCCCCATGACAATATTTCGGCTTATAGGTGACACTGGGCCTCATTACGAGTCTGGCGGTAACCGCGGCGGTAAAACCGCCTGGTTACCGCCGGACTCGTATTACCATTCCGCCTCCGTGATTCCCGGAATTACCGGGGCATTACAACCCCGGTTTCCCGGGAATCACGGAGGCGGAATGGTGTTAATCCCCATTCCCATTGAGTCCTCTGGGACTCAATGGGAATGGGGATCATGGAAACACCGGCAGCATCTCGTAATGCTGCCGGTGTTTCCTCGTTCGCCCGCAGGCGGGCGGTGTTAAACCCGCCAGGTCAGGCCTGGCGGGAACATCACCTCCCGCCTGCAGGAGTCGGGATCAGGCGGTCCGGAAACAACGGTGGCGGTGGGTTTACCGCCACCGTTTTTTCCGGACCGCCTGATTTGTAATGAGGCCCACTGTCACAAAAACATAAAAATGACCCTTTTATTACACTACCAGGATTTTCAAAACCGAGTTCGAAAAACTATTTACCCATGAGACTCATACATAAGCTTTAGGTAACGAACTTATTACCCTGGGGAAAAAGAGCCAGGACCTCCTTACTTATTTAACACATTTTTATCAGCTGTTAGGGGAAAGGAACTGAGCTGAGCAAAAGCGCACAACACCTTTTTATTTTGGTGGAAACAATGGGAGCTAAAATATGTTTTAGCACAGGCTGCCAAGCCATCCACATCATGTCCAGCGTTTATAAAACTGGTCGCACAGCTGGACCACTGATTAGAGGAAAGAAAATGGGACACAATGGGGGATTATAGACCTACTTTCTTTGTGTTTACGACGTTAACACAGAACCTCATCCCACACACAGCCCAGAAAAACAAACACAAATATAGGAATCAGGGTAGTCCATTCTGTAAAGGTGAAAGGGGACACAGATGGCAAACACAGCTGTGCCTATATTTTGACTTTGCTGGCCATTTTGAAAGAGAATGCCAGCCACACCTAAGGGCACAAGGTGGTCCCTCAGGGAAACGGATCCAACATAGGGCAGCCCGAGCAGGGAACATGGGAAGCGTGGCAGTTATAGGGGTCAACTCAGACCTCACAAGAAGAGAGCGATCTAGCACATTTGACGATGTTGATCGTTTTTTAGATAGGGAATGCAAGGCATCATTAAAGGAGGGTCTTTGTTGACCGCAGGTCTACAGCAAATTATTTAGATATCAAGTATGCGAGCCAACTGCAGATGCCAGAGATGACCAAGAAAACTGCAGAACACGCTAGAGACAGGTCAAAATTAACTTTGGTAGCTGTGCTACAGAAACCCACCCAATAACCGTACTTGGCAATGGTGGTCACACCAAAGAAGTTAGATTCAACATTCTATGTCAAGACCGGAGGCGAGCATTATGGTTCAACTTCTTTATTTCTTACTCTTCGGCAGTTTAAATCTTGAAACTTTTTTTAAAAATTTGTATTTTATTTTATAAACAACATTAGGGAACTACAAGTCCCTGTTAGTCCTTTAACTTCTGTAGTCTCTTCCTGTACCTGGACCTATCCTCTCACTTCCTGCCTAGGTCCCTTTCTCTTCTTTTTCTGCTCTTCAGACCCATAAATTACCTTTGCCTGCAGAGCTTTATCATTATATTTACACTCTAAATGCTTACGTAAACGCATGTATGATTTATTAGCGGAGGGCAGCGGGGCGCCACGGCATCTCCGAGCTTGTGCGGATCCCATCTGTCGCACGAACCGCAGTTGGACGGCCACTCAGGCACAGAGACCTCCTCCGGAGCATGCACATATATCTTTGGAGCCGGCCGAGCTCAGCCGTTCAGTAAGAGGACTCCTGAGACACTAGGTTGAGCGGAGACAAGCGCCCAGACACAGAGTCTCTGCAGAGTTACGATAAAGGCCTAACTGAGAAAGCTATCTAAGGCCTTATCTGATCTCAGAGCCACACACACACATACACACACATTCAAGTTTTTAATATAAAGGCCCATTAAAGTGAGAGCAGGCGTGGCACTCAGCCTGCTAGTTCAGGCCTTGGCAACAGCCAGCACAGCTTGGCACTCCACGTCAAATAGCAGTTGCTAGTATTTGAGAGTGAAGGATGGATGAATACTCATGGAGTGATGATAGCTAAGAAGCAGAACCAGAGAACAACTTGGCGCTCAACTTCAAAAAGGTGCTGGGAGACTCACCGATGGAAGCCGTGACTTAGGGGGTCAGGCCCCTGTAGGAGAGATTAGATACTCTGTAGACCCTTCTACGGAGTGCTAACAAGTCTACCCAGAGTCAAGGTGAAGAACATGCCTGCAACAGTTACCCAGATACAGGGAGAGAAGCAGGGGAGCAATAAGACCCAGAAGAGAAAGCTCTTTTTTACTCCCCCGGGTCGCGACGTCAGGGGCATTCAAAAGGCTCCAGAGGCTGCTGACGCATTCGGAAAGCTGAAAGAGGCTTTCCTGCAAAATTCAGCAGTGGCAAGCCTCCTACCCACTTCCCCACGGGACAATAATATGGGTGATACCGATGTGAAACGAGACACTGACACCTCGTCAGTAGACGATATGCCTGCTAAATGGCAGGGAAAGAAACCGCTCAGGGTAAAAAGAAAGCCAGGAAAGAGAAACATATCGAAGACCCAGACACAGAAGTATCTGATATGTTTGACCCCGACAGTATTAGACATCCAAAGTCCACGGACTGGCAGCCGTCAACTAGGGTGGCCTTGTACATGGCACAGAGGCTAAGGAAGCTGCTAGAGAAGGAAACTAGGCTCCATATGCGGTCAGAACGCTCACGGTCGAGACTGTTGGGGAAAGTGGCAGAGACGCCAGAGCTTGATCAACGCATGATCACATTTGTCACCAAATAATCTAAGGATCTGCGTAGGGGATGGACAGATCGTGGAAGAGTTGCCGGGAGAAGCTGCTAGATTTGGCAGAACTAATCGCCAAGATTATGGACCTGGCCGAAAGGGCCATAGATAATGGCAAGCCAATAGACCCAGAAGTGCAAACTAGCTGGGCAAAAAGAACAGTTTGGGCCTCATTACGACCCAGGCGGTCCCGTTATGGCACCGTTCATTACGGGATGCCTGATTACGAGGTCCCCTAGCGGGACCCAGAACAGACGTCTGGTAAAGCCAGATGTCCTTTCTGGGTCCCGCAAGGTCCAAGGAGCTAATAACGGGCCCGTTATTAACGGGCCCGTTATTAGCTCCATCCCCATTCCCATTGAGCCCTATGGGGGCTCAAATGGGAATGGGGATTGGTTTTGTGCATGAGGAATTGCCGGGTCCTCCAAGGTTGGAATGACCCGGTAATTCCTCATTCACAGAACCCGGTACTGGACCCCGGTATGGAGGCTATGGCTACCTCCAGACTCGTAATGAGGCCCTTTGTCTATTGGGGAACACAAACTGTGTGCTGTCCTCTGAAAGGCAAAGAAGCTTACTGCTCAAGATTGACGCTAAACTAGGGGATCTTGCATCATACGAGGCAGGGGAGGCAGCCTATGGCCTCCTGTTTGGCAAAGCATTCACCAAGGAAGTGGGAATATTTGTTGGCAAATATACCGCACTGGAAAAGCCAATCCTCTATTAAGAAAATCTTACAAGTGTTTTTGCCAGGACCGGTCGTTAAAGAGGTCATCCGACCCGTCGTCAATCCTCACACAGAAGACCTCAAGGTCCCATGGCCCAATACTGAGGGTTGCGTCAACAAAACTCCTTCTTCCTGGCACGGGAAAGAAATACAAGAGGCCATGGAGAGACTACAGCAGATTCCCAGGAGTGCAATCAGGTGAGACTTCCACTCAGTGTCTACACTCCGGTGGGAGAGGGGACCACAGCACAGTTTGGCAAGTGGCGCAAGCTCTCCAGCAATGCTTGGGTATTACAGACAGTGACGGGCTTCAGGCTAGAGTTTATACCGGTAGCCTCACAAGTTTGAGCCCCTCTTCACTTACACATATCCGTGAGAGAGTTTCAGCTGCTGGAAAGCGAGTTACAGCAGCTCTGCGAGAAGGGAGTGATAGCGTGCAGCAACTTAGTACGCCCTTTATCAGCAACGTGTTCCTAGTGCACAGGAAAGACAAGATCAGACCTGGAATAAACCTGAAGGAACTTAATGGGTGGATTGTGTATAGACATTTCAAGATGGTGGGTATTTACCTCCTCAGGGACATTCTCAGAAATGACGATTGGCTTACCCACCTAGATCTAACAGATGCTTATTTTACAGTCCCAGTGTCACAGGATCACAGAGCGTGGCTCCACTTCAGGTGTGGAGAACAAATTTGGCAATTCAAAACTCTGGCTTTCGGTCTTTCCTCAGTGCCATGGGCCTTTACCAAGTTGGTGAGACCAGTTACGGCAGTGGTCAGGGAGAGGTATCATGACAATATTCTACCTAGACGATATCCTGATCTTAGCAGGAAACAGGGATGAGTTAGTAGAGCAGACTCAGTGGGTGAAGGATCTTCTAGTCTCCATCAAATTCCTCATCAATCTAGAGAATTCAGACTTGAAACCCAGCAGAAGGAAGGACTTCCAGTTTGTTTTTTAGTATATACCAGGAAAGCGAACCTGGAGCTCCCTGACAAGAACTTGAGGGATATCAAGAAGGAAATCAGAAGACATTTATATATCTCAGGACGTTAGCAAGGATCGTTGGTTTGTTAGCCTCCTCCATCCAAGCCATATTTCCAGGGCCCTTACTTTACCGGGCCCGTCAGAGACTGAAAATCAGGCTCCTCCTGCATCAGTGTCTGAAGTATCACCAGTTGATTCCCTTAATCAGGAGGGGAGAACGGAACTTGAATGGTGGTTTTGCAACATGGAAGCATGGAATGGTCGTGCGATTTTCATAGGCGTACCAGAGCTAGTCATCGAATCGGACGCCAGAAGAGTAGGCTGGGGAGCCAGATGCGGAGATGTAGAAACTGAGGGAAAATGGGACCCGCAGGAGCTAGATCTTCATATAAATTGTCTCAAACCTTTGGCTGGGTTGTTTGCCATCAAGGCTTCTACAAAAGACAGAGTAAACTGCTGTATTCTGCTGAAAATTGACAATGTGTCGGCAGTACATTACATAAGCCTAGGGGGTATGAAGTCCAGGTTGCTAGCGAAGTTGTCAAAGGACTTCTGGCACCATTGCCTGGAGTACGGGATTTCAGTGACCGGAGAGTATCTGCCAGGCGTGTAGAACATAGTACCGGATTGGAACTCCCGTTACCTGATGGATGCCAGCGACTGGAGGCTTAACCTGGAAGTGTTCCTAAGGTTAATGAGCATTGATCTATTTGCCTCCCGACTGAACACCTAGATGGCCAGGTTTTTCAGCTGGAGATTAGATCCAGAAGCACTAGGTACAGACTGAGTATGAGTATTCACAACTGGCAAGGAGGTCTCCAGTACGCATATCCTCCCTTTATAATGCTGAGAAGGGTGCTGGCGAAGGTTTGCAGGGAAAAAGCGGAAATGGTGATTATGCAAGTGTGGTTTCCAGTTCTGGTGGAACTTTCCTCGAGGGCTGCCTTAGAGAGAGGACCTGCTCACGGACCCTTCTGGGAAGTATCACCCGCTGAGAGTGATGGGGGCTCTTCCCCTGCTAGCCTGTAAGATGTCAGGAAAAGATGGAGCCTGCCAGACATTTTGAACTAGGCTGCCCAGCTTATCAAGGAGTCATGGGCGCCCTCCACCCTCAGGATCCATAACGCTGCATGGGGCAAATGGGAAGACTGGTGTCAATGAGAGTCTTTATCCCATTTCTGCATCTGTAGTACAAGTACTCGTTTTCCTAGCCTGCTTAGTGGCTGCCGCTAAGGCGTTTAGGACATTAGGAGTTTACAGATCAGCCATACCAACCGGCTATAGCCTAGTCGACAGGAGTCCAGTGGGCGAGCACCCAGCTGTGGTAAGACTCGTCAGCAGTCTGAGATTTCATGCCCTGCCGCTTCCAAGATATGTGTTCCTATGGGATGTTGACATGGTTCTCCGTTTCATTATCAACAATCCAGCAAATAAATATCTGTCCTTAAAGCAGCTATCGGGTAAACTGGCGATGCTGCTATGTTTAGTTTTGTGTAAGAGTGTTTCGGACATCAAAGCCTTGGAGATAGACAGGAAGGTTTTCAGGCCCGAAGTATTGACCTTTACCCTCCATCTGCCTCTGCAAAGGTAATAAGTTACGGGGCAGGAGAGTAGTATTGTTGCATTCCATGCAACTCCCTGACGTTGCTCGTCTGTCCCATTCTCCCTCTTGCCACATGCACCTCCCCCTTGAATCTGTTCCGCGCTTCCCTGCCTCCATATCCGCCCTTCTCCCTTCCCCACGTTTGCTCCCTTCGCAACTTACTCCCTGCTGCCCCAGCCTGCGCACCCGTCCCCACTCCCTTTTCTCCACTTGCGTTCCTCGCAACTTAGGCACATCACCCCCAATTCTTCATGCCACGTGTGTGCCCTCACAACTTAGGCCCAGTCCCCCCGGTTCTTTGCGCCACATGCGTTCCTCGCAACTTAGGCCCAGCACCCCCGTTCTTCACGCCACGTGCGTTCCCTTGCAACTTAGGCCCAGCTCCCCCCATTTCTCTTTCCCCCCTCTCGGTACCCTAGGTCTACCAGCTGTGTATTCTGTATTGTACTTGCATTCTCACACCCTTGAGTACCATTGTAGTGTATATTTGTTGCTTGCACTGTTTTCTCCATGCACGCTAGGGCCCTGCAAGGTTACAGTGTTCTTGTTTTGTGGTGTACTTACTTGTTGCCCCCTCTTTTGTGTGTGATCCCCCCATGTGCCTCCCTCCTGTTTGCCCCTAGAGTGTGACCCCCTCCTGCTGGGGCTGCCCCTCACCCCGCTCTCCTTACTCTCCGCCCGCACCTTCTATGGTGCTCTTTATCTCCCCTACCTTCTCTAACTTCTATTCTATCGACTATCCTATCCCTCTCACTAAGTTTGGTAGGAAGAAGCTCAAAAGGAACATCCCGGTCTCGAACCCAGGCCTCCCTATCGCTGATACCTACACCAGTGCTTCCCCCAGACATCCTCACCGACATCCTCTTTGTCGTTCCCTCTCCAGGCCAATTGGACCGCCCATATGGTCTCTGTTCTCTCTCCTTTTTCCTCCTCTCCCATTAATGGTGGCACCCGGTGGGAGGCCCTCCTGGTCTCCTTCCATTCCTTCAAGACCATAATTAATGTCTACTTAAATGTCACTGTCTTGGTCCAGGGACCTCAGGCCAAACTCCTCCTTTTCGATACACGCTTCCCGCATCTTATCACCTTCCTTCCTTCTCCTGCTACTCCTACCTATCCCTCTCCGGCTCCTCCGCCGCCTCCTTCCTCCGCCACCTCCCTGGCACCCTCTCCTGCTTCTTTGGCCGCTCTGCCGCCTCCTTCCTCCGCCACCTCTCTGGCACCCTCTGCTACTTCTCTGAATGCTCTGCCTTTGCCTTCCTCCGCCACCTCTCCGTTACCCTCTTCTTCTGCTCTGACTACCCTATCATATCCTGCTTCCTCCTTTGCCCATTCTTGGGCACCTCTAACACTTCTGCAGGGCATATCTCATGCCTGTACCCCTCCACAGAAGTCTTGCACAGGTGGCAATTTGCTCCAGGTCGCTACTCTTAACTCTCGCTCCGCTTTCAAACACTCCTCGGACAACTGCCGTCTCCTCAAAGAGCTTCATTTGGATGTACTCTGTCTCACTGAGACTTAGTTCACGGCCAGCTCTGTCACAAGTTTTGACACTCTCCTCACTGATGGCTACAAGATCCCCTCTGAACCCTGAACCAACTGTCCTGGAGGGTGGTTAGCCCTGATCTTCCCAGAGTGAATCCCTGCTTCTGTTATTCCTACGCAGGCCTACTCCTCCTTTGAATGCCTGGTCTGCAGGCTCTTTATCTCTCCTGGCCTCTCTCTCACTGTGGCCACCATCAACAGGCCGCCTAGTCAGGTTGCCCTCTTCCTCTCCGAGTGGGCTGACCTCTCCTCCTCTCTCCTTTCCTCTGCCACTCAACTTCTCCTCCTTAGAGACCTCAATATCCACTTGGATGCTTCTAGCCCCTCCTCTGGGCTCTTTTGCAACCTTTGCAACTCTCTCTCTCTCTCTCTCTCTGTCTCTCTCTCTATCTATTCTTCCCTCTGGCCCGACTCACTCTGCAGGGCACACCCTGGATGTTCTGATCCCTTCAGACATCCCCATCTCCAACCCTCTCACCACTCCTCTCTCTTGGACTGACCACTTTCTTCTCTCCTCTCACCTTCTCGGTCATCCGGTGCATGAAGCGTGTGTCAGTGGAGGCTTTTGCTACTTCTTTCTCTCCTCCTCCTACACCTTTGGCTGGCTCACACTCTGACACAGCCCTTTCCAAACTTCGTTTCTCAATCTCTAACACTCTGGATGTCCTTACCCCTGTCATGTGGATCTGTTTGAAGCTTGCATCCAAGTGCAACTTTTGGTACCATTCCGACCTCGCCACCCTCAAGCGCAAGTGTAGGGTGGCTCAGAGGAAGTGGAGGGCATCCTCTGACAAACTGGCCTGCCGCCTGCTCCAAAGGCAATACAGACTATCTGTCCTTTCTAAGAAGAGAGCCTACATCCAAGCCTGCGCCTCAGCAGCCTCTAACAACTCGGTAAAACTTTTAAAAATCTGCAAGGAGCTGGCCAATCCTGCTGCAGTCTCCACCTCTTCTGTTCCGTCCCAGGCCCTTTGCACGGCTCTGGCATCTCATTTCACCTCTAAAACTCAGGACATCCTGTCCACTCTCTCCTCTTCCTCTACCTCCTCTCTCTCTCCCTCTACCATTCCAGGCCCCTCTCTGGCCGTATCTTCTCTTCCTTTCTCCTCCTTCTCCCTGTTCACTCCTGCCGATGTTTCTAGACAAGTCCAATCTATGAAAGTCTCATCAAAGCAGATGCTCCCCTGCTCCTCCAGAACCATTAAGGACCACTTTGACACCCTTGCTCCAGCCTTGGCCGCTTTCTGCAATCACTCTTTTGCCACTGGAACCTTTCCCTCCCCCTTAAGCACTCCCTTGTGCACCCCGTCCTTAAGAAGCCCTTTGCTGATCCTTCCTCTCTGGCGAACTATCGCCCGATCTCCATCACTCCTTTCCTTGGCAAACTCTTGGAAAAGCTGGCCATCTCCCAGCTTAACCTACATACTGAATCTGTTGGTTGTCTCCATGACCACCAGTCTAGCTTCAGTGCATACAGAAGCATGGAAACTGCTCTCCTGAACACCTATGAAGACTTGCTCTCTAATGCAGACTCTAACCTTACTTCTGTCTTCATTCTCCTTGATCTACCCTCTGCTTTCGACACAGTCAACCACGCCATCCTGCTCAATCATCTCTGTGACCATCTGGATATCTCTGGTCAGGCCCTAGTCTTGTTGACCTTGTTTCTCTCAGATCGACCCTCCCAGGTCCAACTTGGGTCTTTCCTCTCTTCTATCTCTCTATCTACATGTGGTCTCCCCCAGGGGTCAAACCTCTCTCCCGGGCTCTTTAACCACTACCTGGCACCTCTGGCCCACTGCATCTGTACCTTCTGTTCTAACTTTCAGTGTTATATGGATGACACCCAAATCTCCTTCAGACTCCCCGCAGCCTCTTCTGCTCCTTCTCTCATACATGACCTTATTTCCGCAATTCAGGAATGGTGTGCCTCCAGCAATCTCTGCCTTAATGCCAGTATGACTGAGATCCTCCTCAATGGGACACCTGCTCCCGCCTTACCTCTTCCACTCTGGCTGCCCACCCTAGGCCCTCTACCTGCACCTTCCTGTGAGGCTAAGAACCTTGGTGTCATCTTCGACTCCACCCTCTCCTTCTCTCCCCACATCTCTGACGTCTCTAAGAAATCACACTAGCAGCCCCCACCTCTTCAACTGTATTCTTCCTTTTCTCACTTTCCCCCAGAAGCTCAATGTCTCCAGAGCCCTGGTCCTTTCTAGGTTGGACTACTGCAACAGCCTCTTTCTAAATCTGCCTGCCTCTACTCTTCGCCCTTTACAACTAATCAAGAACAGGACTGCGAGACTTGTCCTTGGCCTCAAGCCCAGGGATCATATCTCTCCAGCCCTGAAATATCTCCAATGGCTCCCTGTCACTGCAAGATCAAGTTCAAGACCCTCTGCATCGTCCAAAAGGCTTTCTGGGGCCGGGGACCACACTACATCCAACTTTCTCTTCCTAAGCATCTTCCTTCTCGAGCCCTCCGCTGATCCACCTCCAACTCTCCGAGGGTCAGACGCTTCTCCAGGCAGAGAGTGGGGGGTAGATGTCTGTCCTCGGCTGTGGCCTTCCTCTGGAACAGCCTACCTGCCTCTCTCAAACTTGAGCAGGACCACCCAAGGTTCTGGAAACAACTCAAGACCTTCCTTTTCGCTTCCGCTTTCTCACTCCCTCTCCCTTGCTGATGTCCCTGTTTGCTGTGCATACTGGTTACCTGGCCACCCACTTAACTTACAGGACCAGACTCCTGCATGACCAGTTGCCCTGGCACTGCCTACTGGCCTCTCAACCACTTAGGGACTGCATCTGCAACCCTACAGTCCCCTGATCTGACTCTCTGCACTTATAAGCCACCTCCCTGGCAGCACTTAAGAGTTCCTTTGTACTCTCCCTTGCCCCCTGGCACTTCTCCCCCCCCCCCACACTTGCACGATCTGAATGACACAAGGCCTAGTAAGATCATTGTTTTGTCCTCCTTCTGTCTTCCGCTCATTGTCTTGTCATGCCTAGAAACACTTGTGTACAGGCACGTTATAAATGACTTATCATATCATATCACAAGAAGAACGAAGGCTAATTGTTCTTCAGTCTCGTATCCTTACTTGCCCGGACAACTGCAGCTTTGTGTAGCTTAATGCATTAAGGAGTATGAAATCAGGACGTCTGAGCCAAAGCCAGAGTGAAAGACGCAGCATTTGATAGCACATAGTAAATCCTTCAAGGCATTGGCTGCAGCCATCATAGCTAGGTGGGTGTGCAAGGTTATGTCACAGGTAAGCATAGATATGTCTAAGTTCGGCACACATTCAGTCAGGGGCGCAGTAGCTTCCAAGGTCTTTATCTCGGGAGCCAGCTTGCAAGACATCCTAAGGTCGGTGGATTGGTATACCGATAGTGTCTTTAAGGCCTTTTGTTTTAAGCCGATAGCATCAGTGGCAGCTTTGAACAAACGTAATGATTGCCTCTGATCTTGTCATAGAATGAAGATCACCCAGGCTTATAGCTCAGGGAGTCTTGATTGTATTAAAGACGCAAGCATTATTCCCACCCAGCATATGCAAAGTTGTCTCAGTTACCTTCTGCATTGTTTGAGTATTGTCAAGTGAAGCATGTATGACCTCCCTCATACTGCTCTTTCTCGCCCCACATTAGAAGACCAGAAGAACAGCTAATGAGAGCAAGTTTCAGACGGGGAGATCGTGGAGTGACCGTTGGACGTCACAAAGTTTGTGAGGGTTTCTGCAGATCTCAGAGGGATCAGCTTGTATTGGTAATCATCTCAAATTGCCCAGATGAGACATTTGTTCATGAATCCTATTCGGAGCATCAAAAGAAGAGGTAGGGACCTAGGCAGGAAGTGAGAGGATAGGTCCAGGAACAGGAAGAGGCTACACAAGTGAAAGAACTAACAGGGGATTGCAGTTCCCTAATGTTGTTCTATTTGTATACATAGTTTTTGAACCGTATCCTTTATTATGTCTTCTGATATATCTTTTGACAGTTTTGATGGTCTGAGCCCTGCATATAAGAGTATGCGCAGTGTGGATTATAATTGCTCACGCACAATTGTATTAAAATCCAAAAGAGCAGACAATGTGCTACAACGTTTTTTGCACTGGGTCTCTCACAGTATAGTGTGTAGTACTGAAGATTGTGTTGAACGAGGAATGGCTGTTGGGAGGGAAAAGGCTGAAATAAGTGTCACCACTCAGGAGAACTACCAGGGCTGTGGACAGGAAGATGCTATTATATGTAAGGATATGTAGATCTTGTGTACGGGGGAGGTGCTCTCCGCTTGTTCCATAGTAATGCTGTCATATAGTGCCAACCAATTTTTAGAATTGGGAAACCCTGTAGATCCAATGAGTAGTCGCTTACTGGGGACTAAGTTTACACAGCCTTCCTCGGCTTTCCAGTATGGGGGAGAATCAGAGTCTAGTCTCATTGGTTCTGGGGCAAGTCCTTGTTTGAACTCGGATGTTGATTTATCTTTTTATGACTCAATACTTAGGACCACAGAAATACAGGCTGTAGGCAGAGTGAAGGATAGTCGCAGTGTTAATCCTCTTGTGGATTCACTTAAGGCGGCTGCTGATGGACCTGCTGATCATCGGACATGCATGTTGTTTAATACTATATCACTGATAAAACATGCAACAGATGTGTTTGATTATATTTTAGCTCATCAAATTGATATTTGTGCCATCACAGAGTCCTGGTTACATGAGGCTTCTGGCCCTTCCCTCTCATTAGCTATTCCAGACGGCTATAGTGTTTTTCGCACTGATAGGGCCACTGGTAGAGGGGGTGGGATGTCTTTTATTTGTAAATCTTCATTGGATGTGCATGAAGCGGAAGTACAGGGTACTACTGATTGTGACATTAGTCATATTAAAATTCTAACTGATTCTAATACCACATTTAATTTCTTGCTTTTATATAGACCACCCAACACCATGGCAGATTTTCTGGAACAAGTATACTGTTACCCTTGTTGAAACCTTCTCCGAAAGTCGTCATGGTGATTTTAATCTTTGCTTTTCAGATGGTTCTGATCAGGTTGCATTGCAAATGGACTCTGCATTTAGAGAGTTGGGCTTCTCTCAGCAGGTGTCTGGGCCTACCCATATTAAGGCTAATATTTTGGACTGGCTCCTTACTATGAATAGTCAGACTGGAGAGTTTAAAGTTCTACCTTGTCCGTTGTCAGATCAGTCTTATCTCCTCATCCTGGTATTACCATCGTGGATTAAGAGGAGTAAACCTGTTAGAGCCACTTTGAAATCTAGGAATGTGCGCAAATTGTCATTGGAAGCCATGGGTCCTTTTATCTCTTCTTTTGATCAGACGTTGTGCAATCTTGATTCTGCAAAGTATGTTGCCTTTGGTTACCAGAAGGCTCTTTCTGACACGGTTAATCATCTTGTACCTTTCGTCCTCTGCCACCTAAAAGTGGAATACATGGTACACTCCTGAGATACACGAGCTGAAGATCATTAAGAGGAAATGTTTTAACAACTGGCTTAAATCTAGATCAGATGAAGATAAAGCCCTATATACTACTGTGGCTAAGAATCATATAGTGGCAATTATTGATGGAAAATAAGTTGACTACAATTTGAGAATTCCGAATGCTGGTTCAAACACTTGGGAGCTTTTTAGAGTTCTGAGAGAATGTGAGAATCCATGTCCCAGTGAGTCATGCAAAATTGTCAAGGACAATATAGTGTGTACTTCAATACAGGAAGCCATGTTTGGGAAACTATGTGGTATCAGGGAGAGTATCGATGCCAAAAAGACACTGTCTGGGGTGGATTTATCATGTAAGGATATGCATACACCTGTAAAGGCTGTTATGCCTTTTGAGTTCAGACCAACTGGAGGCTGAAATGTGTAAAATCATCAGGCAGCTCCAACCAACTTGTTGCAAAGGATATGTTTTTCCAGCAGTAGTTGTGAAGGATTGCTTGTCGTTGTTAATGTCATCAATAACGAAATTTGTGAATAGGTAATTTGCAGAGTGTCATGTTCCTGACTGCATCAAGCAGTCGTGGATATCTCCATTGATAAAAAAAAACCTAAGCTGGACCCCTCTATGCCTATCAATTATAGGCCGATTACAAACACCCCCCCCTTCTCCTTAAAATCTTGCACAGGGTCCCCTATCTGCAGGTGCAGGATTACCTTATTGCCAATAACATTTTGGGCAAAAAACAGTCTGGGTTTCATGCAGCACATGGCACCAAATCATCCTTATTAGACTTAAAAGCTAACATTCTATCCTATATAGACACAGGGCAGGCCGTTCTGCTGTTACTGGATCTTTCCCCAGTGTTTGACTTCATTGACCATTCTTTGCTTGTAGATAGACCCTTGCAGGTAGCAGGCTTCTCACAGTATGCTTCAGCCTGTGCTATTTCCTTTCTTGGTAGTAGGTCTGCTAGAGTCTTCAGCAGGGATGCGGCTGCGGATCCGGTAAAGATCCAGTACAGTACCCCTCAAAGGTCATTCCTATCACCAACACTATACAATTGTGAGATTGAGGAGGCAGGAGGCAGATGGGAAGGTAACAGACGATCCTTTATTGGAAAAAAGAAAAAAATTAACGCAACACGGAAGTACTTCTTCCTAAACCGTCAGTCTCTTCTATACGGATGGGTTCTCCAGATCTTGCTTCTCATGGTTTTAATAAGCCCATTGGTAATCATCTGTGTCAGGTCCTTGTTAGTCTTGTTAATTTGATGAAACAAACATAAAAGATACAAAGTATCAGATCTGTTGCCTTTTATTTCACAGTGTTTCCACTTAGACCAATCACACTTCCACCATTCCCAGGTATGACGTGAGTTTAAAGACATGGCCCCACCCCCTCTCCTCGACTCCACAGGAATGACCCGCCATATTGCCTTCCTAATTGCCTGTTCTGGCCCTGTCCTGTAACAATAACGTGTCGGAAATGGGGACGTTGTGGATGTCACCTTTAAGTGTCTACTCCTTTCTGCTGCATACATACTCTTGGGTTTGTCCAGTGTCGCCGTTCGATGTTCAGGGGTTTGATCCGTTTCCATATACACAGCCACGGCAGTTTTTGCAACGTTACTCTTGGTACTCCATTGTTCTGTGGTGTTAATATAGGTTGGGGTTCTGACCTGCTCTTGTGTCGTATGTATACCCAGCTTTATCATTCAGGACAGGTAGGACTTCACGTCTCCATGTACACATCGGATGGGTATATATATGTTGGGGTTCTCCTCTATGACTCTTACTTGTGGGCTTACTGCTGTCCGTTGACTCCCACTGTCGATCAGGGCCTGGGTGGCTCTTCCATCAACCGTCGCTTCCATGGTGTGTGGTGGCCATCACCTGAAATATTCCTGGATCTGTATTCTCCGATCTCCATGGGTTCTGTCTTGCCACTTTTTGGACAGAAGCGGGCAATATGGCCCCATTCACCACATTCAAAACACTGGGATTGCCTTGGAGTTGGACCAGCCAACGGGGTTCGGAAGTCTGGTTTTGCTTGTTTAGGTTCACCGGGGGACCAATGAGACAGAGGTGCTTTAGTAGTGCTGGTTTCTAATAACGGCTTGTTCAGGTTTCCACTGGGAAACCGAAGAAACCCTGCGTTCTGGTATGGCGTGGCTATGTCAATGGCCTCCTGTTGGGTGGGCTGAAGATGTTGTTGCACCCACCTCTGGATTGGCGGTGGTAGAGCGATAACGATAACTTGTCAGGAACAGGGATGCCGTGGATGTCACCTGTAAGTGTCTACTCCTTTCTGCTGCATGCATACTTTTGGGTTTGTCCAGTGTCATCGTTCGAAGTTCATGTGTTTGGTCCATTTCCATATACACAGCCACAGCAGTTGTTGCGGCGTTAATTTTGGTTTCACTCCATTGTGCTGTGGTGTTAACATAGGTTGGGGTTCTGACCTTCTCTTGTGTTCTCCCGAAGCTCGTCTCATGGAGTATAGGATGATCATTGGGTACTCCAGTCAGCACACCCATCTCAAGAGTTGGATCCCCACTCTCCTCGTCCTGGTCACCGGCTTGTGGGGTCATGCTGTTCTCTGCATCACAGCAATGTGTTCACACTGCCTTCGTTCCAGCTACTAGATGACAGAGGGATTAGTTATGCCAACTACCGCTGATGATATGCAGTGCCTAATCCCTCTGTCCGGTGTTTATGAAAAAGATCTTTAGATGATAAATTCGGCATACTCCTTAATACAGCAATGGATGATGTCTACTGGTCTGGCATTGAATGATGCTAAAATGGAGCTTATGTTCATAGGCACATCGGATAAGCTCAAGCAGCTGGGATCTGAGCACCAAATGTTTGCTATTGCAGGATGTAAATTGAACACCTTATCTAAAGTTAAGAATCTGGGGGTCGTTATCGATCAGCACATGGACATGAGATCTCATCTCCTGAGATGAGAAAAACTTCCTCATCTCCTCAATAGCTTATTATATCAAGTTTCTGAACCAAATCCAAACTTTTTTCACTAAGCATACATTTGCCATGGTTGCTAGAGCCATTATTGGCCCTAAGCTTGATTACTGCGGCAGCCTCTTGCATGGCATCTGCAATATGAATAGGCTCTAGGTACTTCAGAACAACATGGTTTGGGTGGTAGCTGGGCTAAGGAGGCGAGTTCATGTCTCGCAGGCCAGTAGAGACTTACACTGGCTAATGGTAGCTCAGAGAATATCTTTTTGGCTCCTGAAAATAACACATATTTATCCGAATGCCTGAATTGGTTCCCGAACCGTAGAACTTTGCGTTCTAATAAGGGCAATCTTTTGGTGGTTCTCAGAACCAAGCTCACTTTGGTTGCTAAAAGTGCCTTTTTTGCTGCTTCTTCCATGCTTTGGAATGCTCTGCCCCCTGATTTAAGAGGTATCTCTTTGCTAAATCCCTTTAAAGGGTCTCTGAAAACGTACGCCTTTGCTTGAGATGCCTACTTCTCTTTGCTTGTTCTTGACCTGTATTGTGTTACTTGACCTGTATCTTGTGTCTGCGCCCCTATGCTTACGTGCCTTTTCTTGGCCGCTATACAAATAAGATAAGATACAATACAATACAATACAATGCTTGAGAAACTGAGAAACAGCTGTTTATTTTCCAAGCATGAGAAGTGTGCCTTTCACCTTCAAAGAGTGGAATTCAAGGGATGCATTCTTACACCTTAAGGGATTTGTGTGGACACGAAAAAGAACTGAATCATCAATTCCTGGCCATCACCCAGCTCACTCAAAGAAATCCAAAGTGTTCTTGTATTTGCTAACGTTCACCACTGTTTTATTCCACGGCTCTCCTAATTGGTTGATCCAATCATGAGTTTCTTTAAGGAAGGGTAGACATTTGAGTGTGGACCTGTTTCAGAACCGGCTACCCTGGAAATGAAGAAAGGTTTCACTTCAGCAACTGTACTCCAACATCCAAATCTACCTTTGTCATTCAAAGTGGCCCTAAGGCAGCAATGGCAAAGTTCTGTCACAACGCCAACTGGAAACTGGACAGCCACACTCAGTTAAATTGTGTTCCAACAAATGTGCTCTTGGTGGGCAGAATTATTCTGTAACAGATTAAGAGCAAATAGCAGTTAAGGCTACATTTGATGAATGGTGTCATTACCTGTTTGGAGCATAACACACCATTATGGTAGATATACAGACCACAGGAATCTACAGTATTTGAGATTGGTCAAGGCGCTATCCATAGAGCATCTAATGTAGGCTGAGTTTTTCTCCAAGTATGATTTTATCATCACTTGTAGGACTGGTGAGGAATGGAAAAACAGTTGTTATTTTTTGCTTTGAATGAGAAGAGCTTGATTAAAGAAAGATGGAACAACTAAATATTATGCCCCAGGAAACGGGCAATGTCAAATAATGAACTGGCACCAGATATCTATCAGGCGACCTGAAATATTTCACCCCTTTCAACTTGGCAGCAAGAGCAGTGGAGGAACCTAAGAGAATGGTCAGGGGATTCCATATCATCACCACACGTTATACATACCCACTGAAAGATTGCAAGTATAATCAACGCAGGAACGACATGATTCAGTACTAACAAGATATCCAGGTGCTAAGAAGACAAATCAATTGTTGCAGTTGTTCTATTGGTGCCTGACTTCAACCTCAGACAATGCACATATATGCATAGTCTTATATTATTTGTGTGCAGAATAAGTCTCTGTATCTGCCTCCGATGGCGCCACTACAACAGTTACTAATACCACCTTGAATGTGACACACCATCACAATGGATTTTGCAGTAGATCAGTTCAGGATCTAATGCGTCAACACAAATGTTATAGTTGTGGACGGTCAGTCAAAATGGCACATTTACTACAGTCAAAATGGCACATTTTCTAACACTATCTTGTCTTCCCACCAAACAAATCTTAGCAGAAGTGGTATTTAGAAACATACTAAAGCTACATGGCAAACCATCTGTAGTCATAAATGATTGTGGCACTCAGTTTTGTAGACGTTTTGGAAAGCATTCTGCCCTGCTTTAGGCATCAAGGTTATAATGTCCATCAGTTACCATCCACAAACTGATGGACAAGCAGAGTGAGTCAACTGGATCCTTGAGTAATATCGCACTGTCTATTTGTATAATCAACCAAGCTGCGGTCTGGCCTGCTCTTGGAGGCTGTGTTTCCTTACAATAATGCCCTTCACACCTCCTTAGGTTTCTCACTGTTCTTGTATCTACAACCCAGCAAATTCTTCCGAGATAAGCAGATGCACCTGTAAAGCAAACTCTGTAAAAGTGCATTTTCTATTATATGGTTGTCTGTTTGTGATGACTCTTTGTACATGTGCCACATAAAACATTGCCGGGTACTGCTTCAGCAGATTTGCTCTCCGGTATCTCCGTGTCGTTATTGCAAATTTGTCTCCTAATGTTTGTCTCTGCAGGTTCCCAGATGTTGAAACAAGACAACGGGGGTTCACCTTCCACAAAATGGAATGAAGACATACACCTTCCCCATTATGTTGTAAGTGGCAGGGTTTAGTTATAATCTGCACATTATTTGACTATATAAAAAGTCACAGCATGCTATAGAGGTCCCGATGTGATTACCTAATTAATAAGTTGTCTACTTGTCTCTTTCCCATTCCTTGACCACTCCTGTCTTTCCTCATGAAAGGTCTCCAGGCTTTTCTGAGTATCTCCATCAGGACACTCGACTAGCCATAAACATTGAAAAGGTAGAGAGTTAAGAATACAAGGTTTATTCCATGCAGGAATCCAGGTAAGTGAGATGGCCTATATTAGAACATACATTGTGAAGGATACAGAGCAGTAGGAAATGTTTTGTAACCAGCCTCACATAGACACACCCCTAAACTAACTAGACTCTTTCATTAGTAACACCCCCACAAACCCAGCTTGTAGACAGATCCTTGGGGTCTACTGTTAGGCCAGCACCACCTTTAAGCATAGGACACCACTTGTGCATCCAACTTCCCACGAAACATACATAGTATCAGGGAACAAGACAAGGTGCCACAGTTTGCAGTGAAAGGAGTCTTGGGAGACAAGATACCCAACAATCTGGCAGGCTCTGTAACATGCAAGGTTAGATGGGAATCTGGAAACACTTGATGGGGTAATTGAAAGTTACAGGAGCTATGCAGTAGATAATGTATGGGCAAAGGATCAGTGTTAGCCTATATGAGGTTAGCACAAAGAAAACTTGCAATCACATTTCAATGCAAGGCTATGTGCCTCTTAGAGGACATCTTGGGGCAGGAACCATTAAAAGGCCCTGCCCCCTTTTTCACACGTCCTTGGCATTCCAATTCAACCAAAACACCACTCCTCCTGTTCTGCCAGTGCACCTTCAGACAGGCAGGAATCTTTAGCACAGAACCAGATGCATGAAACATCTTCTATAATGAAAAAAGAACAACAAGTGATTGCATGCAATTGCACTTTGATATTCAGAACCTTGACCTAATAATCAGTGGTAAATCTACGATTTGAATGCTGTATGAACAATGGATTTAAGAAAGGAAGAACTAATCTGGATATTGTTTTTATGTGCTTGAATGAACAGTGGCAAAACAACCTGAACATTAGCAGCATTAATACGGTATTGAAATTAGTCTAAATAGTTAGTTCACAGACATGTATCATTATTAGCCTGAGCACTAACTCACAAAAAGAGAAGTGTAGGCCCAATGCTGTGGACAAACTGGTACTTGCATGAACACTAAACCTTAACTGGAGGGATTTTAAAACACAGCAATGCTTATAATACTTGAATCAGGAGGCAAATAAGTACAGGTTGTACCCTGAGAGCTAAAATGGCAGCCCCTTGTATTATACAACACAAGATGGGTCAGCATAGTTATAATAACAGCGTAGCAACTAATCCCACACACAACACTTCTTTAGGTCAGTGAGGGTGCAAGGGTATCAGATTAGAGGGAAGGGGATATCAATATGGGAAGGGACGTACAAATGGTAATATTCATTGTTGATCATCCTCCCAAGTCTTTGGAGATAGGAGGCTGAAGCAAGGAGGGATCAGAAGGCAAAGGCGCTCACAAACCCCACTCCCAATTCATCATTGTGGTCCTGTTTCATTAGTAATCCAGATTAGGTCTGAAGGATTATGGGTATTAATCAGGGTCAAAGAGGTGCATGCAGAGATTTGTACGCTATGTACAACCATCATTGTACGCTATGTATCCAGAAGACAGATACAACATTACAGAGAGGTAAGATCGAAGCAGAGGCAGGAACGTGAAACAAAGCAAGATATCTATTCATAGAATTAGCTTCAAGCTCCATCATTAGCTGAGCCTTTTGTCACAGCGCATAATAATAAGGTGGCATTAAGAAAACACCCATGTTTTGTGTCTAAATAAATATCTAAATTTCACGTCAACCAATCCATTGAACTACCTACTTTCTTTAAAAACCCTCAAAAATCAGGGGAAAGAGCTCTTCATTAACTGGATGTATGCACAGCAGTCATGTACTACCTCAACAAAACAAATCAACTGAGAAAGATGAATAATTTCTTTGTATCACTGGAAGTCAGAAGAGAAGGACACGCTGTCTCAAGGCTACTATCATTAGATGGATTGTAAGGTGTATTTAACAGTGTTACAGCCTCTCAAGCAAGACACTTCTTTTCATACCCATGGCACATTCTACACATAGTACAGGTGGTACATTGGATTTTAATTGAAAAATGTGCCACTGGAGGATATTTGTAAAGCAGCTATAAATGGTGCTCATTTACAATGTTAGCCATTCAGCCATTTGCAGCTTTAGTGATATTTAACTAACTTAGTTATAAGTCAAATCATGAAGACATAAAGGATACGAATACTATCGAAAGATATTCAGAGTTGTTACATGGGGATTCATTTTGACCCCTAGGAAAGGCAATCAAATCACTGTATTCCAAAAGCAATTTGTTTTGAAAGAACAGTTTTATATTGTTATTTTTTCCGACTTTAGTATAGTTTAATCAAACAAATAAATGTGAGTATCGGCGCACTGCAAATGCTCCAGATTTGTTAAATGAGCTTTCCATGATGTTCTTTCTCCCCAGTACTTAATTTGTAAAAAAATAAGTGCCAGGGCCCAAAAAATCTTGGCCCCCTAATGCCAGCCCGCAGTGCGGGCCCGCCCGGGCCTGTTCAGTGCTAGACTTAGATTGTCCCACCACCAGCCCATCACAATGCTGCTGCTCCATGTCACATGTTTGGTGCTGCAGCAACTGCTGGCACAGGCTAGTAGTGGGATGGATGGGGAAGGGCACACATGGGTTGAGGAAGTATAATGCTTTAAAGTTGGAAAATAATTGTTATGGTAGGTGCAGTGGTTCCGGCACTAGCAGAGGAGCACCAAGGTACACCAATGTGTCCCTACACTTATTAAAACTGTCCTATGGTAAGGGTGTAAACATGATAACTTATAAGCACTCCAATTTTTGCAGTTGAAGTCAGGGTGATATTACATTGTTTGCCTGGGATGACACACTTATGTTAAACAGCGAAGGAGGGATTTTAACCCACTTTGCAATTTGGGCATGGCCACCTTCTTCCACGCTTTACTTGGAACAAATAGTTAAGTTTTGGGTGTCAAGACCTACAATAATACTGTCCTATATAGTTTACTTGCAGAATACACAAATTGCACAGTAACGCATCATGACAGCATGTAAATCCTTATATCAGCATGTTGAGGCAAAATAATATGAGCGTACCTTTATTTTCCACATCCTGAATGGAAAACTATAGGATGCAAAAGGCAAAATATCTATTTACCCACTTTATTTTAAGCGCTTTAAGACACACAACAAAATAAGTTGTGTCATAAATTCACTTAGGTTTGGAGATTCGTCACAAACCTCCAGCGTGTTATGTATAGTTTTATGAACATTCAACTAAGGACATCCAGGCAAACTTTACTTTTTAGCATATCAAGTTATTAGACGTTATGAGTATGAACACATTTTCAAAGGGGGCTTTATTGTGTTGCTCGCTTTAACTGTGGAATAAGGTTACTCTGGCTTAAGTACGTCGTACACCTGTTTCCAAGCGCTCTGTAACTGGGTCCCAAGTGTTAGTGGCACTATATAAAACTACAGAATGAATATACAGGACGGATTGAGGGCATCATGTCAACTGTCCCCCAGGTCCACAGCAAGGACTAAAGACAACAGCACGGACCCACGGCTGGGCAGGAAGCAGTCACTGTACAAACAGAACAGGCCCCAATACTATCCTATGCCCAAAAATTGCACACGTCATGCTCTGTGGTAAACCTAAAATGCACCAATCTATCTCTTAGATTCTCTCCCCTTTGGAGGGCAAACAACAGCATCTGTGATGGACAACATGTGCTGAGGACAAGGCGCCAGTGTTTTTGAACCAGCTTCCTAATTTCGTTTGTGTATTTTGAGAATGTGTTGACACACAACAACTTTTCAAATTGAAGGTTATCCTCTCTGGGTGACAACAAGACCTCCCTTTTAGTGATGCGCCCTCGTTGAGATCATCTCTGCACCAGGCCCTGTGCCAAAAAACGTTCAATTTCACTTTAGCTGAAGGAACTGCACATAGTTATCCCTAACCGATTTATGTGTTGGTTCTTGTATAATAACACAGAATTGAGGTCAGTGGATTTTCGAAACAAATGAGTGCACAGTTCACCATTCCTATGTTCAATAAGTAAATCAAGAAAGGGCACAGAATCTCTGTCAAAATGGTGTGTGAACATCGAATATATATTACACTGGTTAAGCCAGGCGACAGATACATTCCTGTAATAAACACTGCCCTCCCACATGAAAAACACGTCATCAATATAACGTTTCCATTGGATTTGTTTGGAAGCATACGGATTGTTCTCATAAATATATCTGTCCTCGAAGTCCAGCATGTAAATATTTGCCAAACGAGGGTCCGCGCACACTGCTTCATGAACAGTAGTTAATATTGCCACCAGGAACTCATGGACTCCAATTCCCAAATGACAGGCAGTCTTTGACAGTAAGGGACCTGTCAATTAAAG
Organism: Ambystoma mexicanum; assembly: GCF_040938575.1. Taxonomy (NCBI): domain Eukaryota; kingdom Metazoa; phylum Chordata; class Amphibia; order Caudata; family Ambystomatidae; genus Ambystoma; species Ambystoma mexicanum. The sequence goes on along the minus strand of NC_090922.1, from coordinate 628,327,850 downwards.
GAGCGTGAGAGTAGAAACATCTGTGCACCTAGCACACACGGGTTTTCTAGGTGTTCGCCGTGTGTTCACCTTGAATTCTACTTCAAGGTGAACATCCAGTCGACTCCATGAGTCCAGTTCACCACCTTACAACAAAGACAGATCACCATTGGTAAGCCATTATATTGAGGTAATGGAACAGCAAATGCACCACTTTGAGAAGATAAGTAATCTAAGCTCAGTTTAAGCATTTTAACAGGCATAAACACAAATGAGCAGTGCAAGTGGTAAGCACTGAGACAAATAGAGCTGCTAATACAAGAAAAAGGTGTTTGCATCCCAAGCTCTGCAGCTCCACAAGTTCACTGAAGCTTAGACATATGACGTTGATAGACATACGAGTTAATAGGAGGACAGGAGAATGTGGCCATATACTAGCAAAGCCAGCCAGCCCTCGCTGTCCCAGAAACGGTGTCCGGTCATTTGGTCGAAAATAAATGGTCGAATTTATTTATTTATTTATTTATATTTTTTTTTTTAGTTTTGGTTGCTTAAAAATATTTTTTAATAAAGAAAAAGGGGGGTTAGGGGGAACCCCCCCCCATAAAAAAAAAATTAAACCTTTTTTTCGACCATTTTACATCGATCAAATGGTCATTCGACCATTTGGTTTTCGACCAAATGACTGGTAACCCCCAGAAACCCGTCACCAGTGCACAAACGTTGTTCCATGGTCTGGAAACACTGAACTCCTCCCACCTCCCCCCATGCTCCAGGCTCAGACTTCCCAATGTGTGACTCACAAAATGTACTCATGGTGGTCAGTCTGGAGGGCAAAGAGGGGACCCCTTGCCTTCAGCACTTACCGTTGGAGACGGCGTCGGTCGGCGCCGGCTGTCTGGAGAGACTGTCTCTGTAGGTCTGGAGCAGGCCGTGGGCCACACAATCCTCCAAACGACCCGACCCCCAACTGAAACGGAAAACAAGGGCTGGCAGCAAGCAACTAGGCCATGGCGCGCGCACCGCACGTGGCTCAGCTGCGCTGGCTCAGTCAGGCTCTCTCCTTAGGAGACGAGTCGACCATGTCACGCCCCCTAACAATGGAAGTGAAGGTGGCACTGTGTGCCCATCACCCACCCCCACACGGCCGCCCACAAGTGACCATATTTAATTTAACTGGCTGGCAAACAGCCAATGAAAACTGTACATTACGTGTTTAGCACGTAATGTACATTTTTCATTGGCTGTTGTTCTCTTTCACTGCACTGTAGTCAGGCAAGCGGCAGGGGCTGGCCCAGCCAAGCGCGATCAAACAGAGCAACAGAGAAAACAAACAAAATAATTTCCATCCACGTCGTGACTTGTGCTGACTGTTCCGGGTCCCAAAAAGAGTGCCGGTGTTGACCACCGGCAACCACCAGCTCAAATTAAGCATATTGCAGTTTTTGCTATAATTTCAAAATTAGTGAGGAAGGTGCCAGGATCCTCTGCTGACTAGTGTTTGTGCATGCCTGTTAGTGGTGGGTGCCATGTGCGGCAGGGCTATGCTACTGCCTAATTCAATTAGTCAATGAATTTAAATTGGCCTGACACCAGTTCGTTTCAGAGATCAATGGGAATCTTTATGCATAGGGTATAGTTGTAGTCAGGCTCCTTTCTGTGACTTTGAGAGAGATGGATGCGCTATTTGCAGGTTTGTCTTCTTTTCCACATTTCCTGGTTAAATCTATAGGGGATCTACCACCTCTGCTGCTAAGTCTCCAGTGTGGTCCTTCACGACAGTTCCAAGCTCCTCACTGGTAGCTGCATGTGGGCAGTCTTCCAGGACAAGCAGTTCCTGAGAGGAAGCCACTTACCGCTGTCCTTGTATTTGTCTCTATTAGAACACGATGTCGGTTTGCAGCAAAAATGTCCTGGTTCATAGGTACTTGTTTACCTTTTGAGATCTCATCTTCAAGGGGCTCCTATTGGGCTCTTTGTATCTGGGTTTATGTTGCTTGATTTAGTGTCATAGCATTATGGAAAGGGATGCATTCCTCCTCGGAGGCCTAATACACTTAGGAAAGCCTATAACGTTCAAAATGGGAGCATGAGTTAACGTTTGCTGGATCAAGGTAAGCGGATGAGGGCGCAACAGAACACAACCAAGTCTAGTTTTAGGACAATGGTCCTTAGTCCTTCTCTCTCTCCCTCAGACGCCACCTTTTTGATGGGAAACAAAGAGTTACTCTCAGTCCTTGATTTTGCAGGATCACATTAGACCTACGTGTTGTTGGCAATAACTACCTATAGGGCTGCTCTCTCTAGACATTCTCTCTGATAGCTATCTGTTTCCTTCAGTCTTTCCCCTCTCCATGATTCCTCACACTTTAATCTGGCCTTTTCACTCCCATTCTGGCTGATCCCCACTTCCCCTTTCTCCTCCTCCTCTCTACCACATTACTTATCCTTGGTATTCTCCTGATTCTCTCTCGTTAATTCCTCCACTCATCTCTTTGATGTTCTCTTCATCATCTCTTTTCATCTTCTAACCTTTATCACCTTCTCTCTCTGATGATCTTTGCCATCTCTACTCCGCTTCTCTATCACCTTCTCCTTTCCGCCGCTCTGTCATTTTCTCTTTGCTACCTCCTCCCCACTCCTTTGCTCCTCAATTACACTCAGCTACTCTCGCAGTTTCCTCATTCCTGCTTCTATGCTCCTCGACACTCCATCATGTCTTGCCCTATCGCCTCATTTCCTGGCTCCTACACCTTTCCTGATGGTTTGTCCCCTTTTAAACTCTAGCGGTTGTGGTGAGTTGCAAGAAATTCCCATTTTACTATATGAGGGAGTCGAGGTGCTAGAGACTGGATTGATCCGGCTGCTACCCAATGTGCCTTATAGCTAGTGGAAGGAGTGAGAGGCTATAGGCTCGACACCCCCGCCAATGTGTGGTATTATACCAACAAAGGGGCTATTCGCAGCTGTGCTTTTATGGCAAAGAAAATTTACTTTAGCTCTTTTCACCTGTGCTTTCTGAAGTGATAGCTTTGTGTCATAATCTGTGTTGGGCTGGATTATGGCTATGTGTGTCTTATGATGGGTGGTGATGTCAATGACATTCCATGTGGAGTGTTGGTGTAGTGATGTCATTGACATCCTTGTGGAGTGTTGATGGTTGTTTGGAGTGCTGGGTTCCACTGGTGTCAGTTGGACATAATATGCTGGGCTGGATGGATGTCCCAGTGCTTTCTCTACTTATGAACTAAGAGAATAAACTTACATGTAAACTATTTACCTTCTGGTGTTCCATGATTGAGAAGGAGTCCTAGTTTATATCACTGGTGACGAGGATGGTTCCTGTGCTGCGGGGAAGGGGCAGCTGGAGAGAAGTGCTGCCTTCCAGGGTGACATCCATCAAGAAGGAATAAGCTGCAGGCCGGGCGGTGCAGTGGGGTCCAATCCAGTGGTGTAGGTCGGGGACCCGGAAGGTCCAGAGTCCAGGCGGCGCCAGGGCTGAGGTGGCCCAGTGCTTGGAAGGTCCAAAATCCAGGTGGCGTCAGGGCTGAGGTGGCCCAGTGCCTGGAAGGTCCAGATTCCAGGTGGTGAGGTCCAGGGTAGGGCCCAGGAAGGGGATCCTGCGAGTCCGGATGCCAGGTGCCAAAGGGGTGGCTGCACAGCAGAAGTTGTTGTCTGAGCAGCCCATCGTTGTCCTGTTTTGCTTTGGCTATTATGGATTAGCCTGAGTGGGCTGGCGTTGGAGCAGTGGTGGCAGGAGCCCCATGTTGGAAGGACCGGAGGTGGCGGCTGTTTAATCCTGCATGCCGGGTGGGTGCAGGAGAAGCAGAGGTGGCCGTGATTAACCTCCAGGTGCCTGACATTGCAGGAGCGGCGGAGGGGCCCAACAGGGAGGGCTCCGTGGAAGTTTGGAGGAGGAATAATCCAATCTCTGTGTGTGCTGGGCGTTTTGATTGATGCGCACGTTACGGTATTGAGCCAGTCTCTTTGAGCAAGGTTTCGGGCAGTCCGGTCGGTGTGCAGTACAGGGCCATGCAGCGTGAGTGGAGTGGCGGCCTGAGAGACACCGATCATGTTGGGGTACCGGCCAGAGGTGTTTCTTCGGTGGAGCCGGCTGCCGAAATGGTGACGTCGGTTGGAGGTAGGACGGTGGGCAGAGGACAGGCGTTTCAGCGGGCCCAGCTGGAACGCAATGCCCAGTTGGAATGCAACGTTCATATGGAACGCAGCGTTCATAAGGTATGCAACATCATCTTACGATGCCACGTGATTATGGAACACAACGTTGTCACCGATGTAAGCGTTCAGCCAGGACGTGACCCTGGCTCAGTTAGCGAAGCCCCGCAAGTTTTTCTGTTGCCCACTGGTGAGCAGGGTACTTTTGTCCGGGTGAGCACCGCGGACAAGGAAAGCGGCTCCCGGAAGTATATAGACAGTCAAAAAAGGTTTGTGGCATTATCGGGGTTACAATGGTCTGGAGTGGAGTCAAGTACTGCACGTGGCAGTCATGGTATAATGGATTTGTCGGCACAGATGGTGAGCCCGGAGGATTTGTTTGAAAAAAAAGACGTTTATTATTGGAGCTGCTGGTATGTGCGATGGCTGGTTTTGGAAGTCTGGGCATCTACAATGGGTGCGCTGGAAGACGGTGGAAGCTACAAGTAGAGGACCAGACAAGAGATTGGCAAGGTGGCGAGCGCTCGATCCTGATGCTTGGGGATACATACAGGATGAAGCGTGCATAGAAGGGGAGGACTAAATAGAGGTAGGTGTATGGTGAGGCCTGTTTTAATGTTTGATGCTGTTTGTGTTCATGTTCTGGCCTCTGGGTTTAGCAGATATGTGGGGTTGGTCCTGGGTCAATGTTAGCGGTGTAAGGCCTGTCAATTGTTATACTGATGTTGTGTTTGTGTGGTGGCCTGGTGTTAGGACATGTCCTTGGGTTTTCAGTATGGACTCGTGGGTGTGGGGGTCTATGGGACATTGTAATGTTTGTTTATGCAATGTTTGCTTTGCAGGTTGGCTGAATTGGACATGTGGGTGGGGGTATGGCGCAGGGACGTTAGCGCCATGTCACTTGCATCCATTTTGCATTTACTATTACTTGCAGTGCATTTTGTGGTTTTGCATTTCAGGGACATGTTGGGGTTTGGCGCAGGGACTTTAGCGCCAAGGTCTTGATCTCCTTATCGCTTAAGGTGGGGTTTTTCATGTTGTCCTGCGGTGTTTGTCTGTCGTGTTCGTAGGGGCATTTCCCCTGGTTATGTGTGGGCGATGACAATATTTTTAGGGGTAGTGTGTGCTGTCCAGCGGGCAGTGAGGTGCTGTCTGGGTCATTTTAAGGGGCAGCAAGGTGCTATCTGGTATGTTAAGGGGCAGTGAGGTACTGTCTGGGGTTTTAAAAAGGTAGAGATATGCCACCTGGTGGTTTCACGGGGCTGTGATGTTGCTGCTCATGTTTTGGGTCAAGGGGCAGCAGTGCGTTCTATATATCTTCGGTTGAGGGGCAGCGTGGTGCTGTCCATGTTGTAGTTTTATGGGGTAGTGAGGTGCTTCATGGTTGTTAGGTTTCAGGAGGTGCAGTGAGGTGATGCAGTTGTAAGGGCAGTCAGGTGCTGTCTATGTTTGGTTTAGGTGACTGTGAGGTGATGTTTAGGATATTGGCATGGTTGGTGCCATAGGTGAGGTTAGGGGCAGTGAGGTGCTGTCCATGTTTGGTTTAGGTGACAGTGAGGTGTTGTTAGGTGACAGTGAGGTGTTGTTTAGGATATTGGCATGTTTGGTGCCGTCGTCGATGTTAGGGGCAGTGAGGTGCTGTTTATGTTTTGGTTAAGGGGCAGTTAGGTGCTCTCTGGTCATTTTGAGACGTGCTCTAAGATTTGGTTAAGGGGCAGTTAGAGCTGGCTGGTCAATTTAAGGGGCAGTGTGGTGCCGCCTGTATTTTGGTTAAGGGGCAGCTGAGTGCTGTCTGGTCATAGGCAAGTCATGGGGATAGTGTGTTGATGTAAGGTCTGGTGATAGGATCAGAATTTTGTCAATGTTCTTGAGCGGGTTGTGGTAGGATCAGAGTTCTGATAATGTTCTGCAAGGTCTGGTGAGAGGATCAGAGTTCTGTCAATGTTCTTGAGCGGTCTGTGGTAGGATCTGAGTTCTGATAATGTTCTTGAGCGGGACACAGTTATGGTGTTTCAGCGGGTCGATAGCTGAGTGAGTGTTTAGGCTTTGGGAAGGGCCTGTGGTGTGGCTTTTAGTTGGGTGCTTTAAATGAAGATTTGGCTACATTTGGGAAGCAGCACATGGGCTCAGTTGGGAGTTGTTTCTGAGCTGGCATTAGCTATTTAGTTCTGCGGGATATTGTGGTGTTCATCCATTTTGTGGTTGTGGGTGTTATGGGTGTTGTGGTGTGTTAGTGTAAGGGAAGGAGATATGTCATAATCTGTGTTGGGCTGGATTATGGCTATGTGTGTTTTATGATGGGTGGTGATGTCAATGACATTCGATGTGGAGTGTTGGTATAGTGATGTCATTGACATCCTTGTGGAGTGTTGATGGTTGTTTGGAGTGCTGGGTTCCACTGGTGTCAGTTGGACATAATATGCTGGGCTGGATGGATGTCCCAGTGCTTTCTCTACTTATGAACTAAGAGAATAAACTTACATGTAAACTATTTACCTTCTGGTGTTCCATGATTGAGAAGGAGTCCTAGTTTATATCACTGGCGACGAGGATGGTTCCTGTGCTGCGGGGAAGGGGCAGCTGGAGAGAAGTGCTGCCTTCCAGGGTGACATCCATCAATGATTGAGAAGGAGTCCTAGTTTATATCACTTTGCACCTGCATTTCCTGGTTGAGTCAACAAGTGGCAGATATCCGCCAGGTGCTCTTCCACTGTTTTACTTTTGATTAACATTTCATCTACATTTTTTTGAAAAATCTGCGTCCGCCAGCACCGCTGTGCAGCCTCTTCTCTCCCTCCCCCAGTCTGATTTCCATTTCCTTATTGCTGTCCACCCTCCCGCCTCCCTGCCCGGCCACCATCCCTGATTGGCCATGTGTACTTGCTATGTGAGGCCAACCGGCCCGCAGTGCCTGCGCGCTCCTCTTCTGCCGATCCCTAGATCAGGTGAGTGTGCTAGCAAGGAGACCCTTCTGGGCCTCTTCCGCAGTGCTTTTTTGAAAAATCTGCATCCCACAGCACTGCTGTGCAGCCTCTTCTCTCCCACCCGCAGCCTTCTTTACATGTTCTTATTGCTGTCCACCCTCCTGCTTCCCTGCCCGCCCACCGTCCCTGATTGACCCTGTGTATGTGCTCTGTAAGGCCTACCAGCCCGCAGTGCCTGCGCTCTCCTCTTTTGCCGATCCATAGATCAGTTGAGTGTGCTAGTAAGGAGACCCTCCTGGGCCTCTTCCACTGTGCTTTTCTGAAAAATCTTCATCCCCCAGCACCGCTGTGCAGCCCCTTCTCTCCCTCCCCCAGCCCGCTTTCCATTTCCTTAGTGCCGTCCACCCTCCCGCCTCCCTGCCGCCAACCGTCCCTGATTGGCCCTGTGTACGTGCTCTGTAAGTCCTAATGGCACACAGTGCCTGCGCTCTCCTCTTCTGCCGATCCTTAGATCAGGTGAGTGTGCTAGCAAGGAGGGCCTCTTCCACAGTGCTTTTTTGAAAAATCTGCATCTTGCAGCACTGCTGTGCAGCCTCTTCTCTCCCGCACACAGTCCGATCTCCATTTCCTTATTGCTGTCCAGCCTCCCGCCTCCCTGCCCGGCCACCATCCCTGATTGGCCATGTGTACTTGCTATGTGAGGCCAACCGGCCCGCAGTGCCTGCGCGCTCCTCTTCTGCCGATCCCTAGATCAGGTGAGTGTGCTAGCAAGGAGACCCTTCTGGGCCTCTTCCGCAGTGCTTTTTTGAAAAATCTGCATCCCACAGCACTGCTGTGCAGCCTCTTCTCTCCCACCCGCAGCCTGCTTTACATGTTCTTATTGCTGTCCACCCTCCTGCTTCCCTGCCCGCCCACCGTCCCTGATTGACCCTGTGTATGTGCTCTGTAAGGCCTACCAGCCCGCAGTGCCTGCGCTCTCCTCTTCTGCCGATCCTTAGATCAGGTGAGTGTGCTAGCAAGGAGGGCCTCTTCCACAGTGCTTTTTTGAAAAATCTGCATCTTGCAGCACTGCTGTGCAGCCTCTTCTCTCCCGCACACAGTCCGATCTCCATTTCCTTATTGCTGTCCAGCCTCCGTGCCCGCCCGTCATCCCTTGTTGGCCCTGTGTATGTGCTCTGTGAGACCTACCGGCCCACAGTGCCTGCGCTCTCTTCTTCTGCCGATCCTTAGATCAGGTGAGTGTGCTAGCAAGGAGACCCTCCTGGGCCTCTTCCACAGTGCTTTTTTGAAAAATATGCGTCCCCCAGCACCTCTGTTCAGACTGACTTCTATCAAATATGCTCTTGCTTTATTGATTCGCTTCTAGAAGTACCCCTAAGATATTCCTGTGTTTTATTCTACCTGAGATATTTCTGTGTTTTTATTCTGCCTGTCCCACACACTTAGAAATTGCTCCTATTAGCCTGATTCGCATCTAGAAAATACCCCCCGAGATATTTATTTGATTAACTTTTTCCACACACTTAGAGATTTGCTCTTGCTGCATGGACTCTCATCTAGAAGGTGCCTTTAATGTCTTAGAATAGTTCCTGTTGACCTGATTCACATCTAGAAAGTGCCCCCTGAAATATTACTGTATTCACTCTGCCTGTGCCACAGACTTAGCATTTGTCTCTGCTAAACTGTTTCGCATCTAAAGCCCCCCTGAGACACTCCTGTGTTTTTTGTACCTATCACACTCACCCAGAATATGTCGCTGTTAGCCTGATTCACATCTAGAAGTGCCCTCCGTGATATTACTGTGATTTATTTGTTCCACCCACTTAGAAATTGCTCTTGATGCGTTGATCCTCACCTAGAAAATACCCTCTATGACTTAGAAACTGTTCCTGGTTACTTGACTCGCATCTAGAGGGTGCCCCCCTAAATAATACTGTAATCTATTTGCCTGCTCTGCTCACTTAGAATTGCACCTGTTAACTTAAGCCGCACCTAGAAACTGCCACTGTGGTTGATGCACTTCTAGACAATTGCACTCTGTGATATTTCTGTGATTTAGGTGCCTCTACCGCTCACTTAGAACTCCCTACCGCTACCCTCCTTGGCCCCCCACTGTCCTGGTGACCAGAATCTAGACTCAGATTGTACATCTTGGGCCTATACATCGACTGTTACTAGTTCAACAACCTCTAGGCACCTCACTGACCTCCCCCAGGATGGAGACCCCAACCCTTGATATGCCCCCTCTCCGACCCGTCCTGCTCCCTAGCCTCCCCACACCATACCCACGCCCTATCCCTCCCCCCTTGCGGCACATGGCTCGTGCTCTAGTTCCCAACTTCACAATCCCCCCTCTATTCCCCTCCTGATCTCAAACCACGCCCACTCCCCCATACATCAATACACCCAGATGCCGGTCGCCCACTCTCCTACCATTATCCATCGTCCAACTCTAAGATCATAGGAGCACTCTGGCGTGCCAAACAACTACCCCTCAAGTACCTAACCCCCTCTCCCCATCCTACCCCACCACATCGTCTCCCACTCTCCCTCTGACATTTATTGAGAACATCCTAATACCCCCCGCCCATACACCACACCCTCTATGGAACACCCAAGCCAGGGGAGCCGACTGGTGCTCCAAACAGCGCAAACCCACCTCCACTTCCACTCCATCCTTGTGGGCTCCAAAGAACTCCCCTCCCTCTCTACCATCCTCCCATGCCACACACTCCCTCCCCCCAGCTAACTGGGGAACACACCACCCCCTTGACCAACCTCCCATACCACCCCCTACAGCCCCCATAACCCTTTCTCGACCCCTGCCAACAAACATCCCCCTTCATATATCTTCCCCTCTCTGAATCTAGCGCTTCTCTTTCTTGCGAAATCGATAGCCTTATCTCCCTCCCCCAACAACCCGCCCAACCTCTCTCACACCCCTATGGCACCAAAACTCAGGAAACACAGAAAATGTGACAGGTCCTCTTTCTTGACCCTCTACTCCTCACCACTTCTGCCTCAGCCCACCCTCCCACCCTCTTACCCCTACCCCTATGCACTCCTCTCTCCCCTCCCCCAGTTTCCACCCCCTTTCTCTTGACTTCTCACCCTGTACTCTTAAACCCCCAGACTCATTCCAAATTCTGCCCACCTAAAACCCCTCAAACCATCTGACCCACTCACCACCCTCCCAACCCCCCCTTGACCCACCCCTTGACTCTCACATTCCTACCTCCCGCCTACTCTTTCTGCCCCCCCATCGACGTAACCCTCTCAGAAGACACTCAGGCACCACAGGCACCCAGCCCCCCATACCTTCCTCAACCTATCTGAACATCCCAGAATGTTCCTACCACACCCACCACCTACCGGGCAGCCATGCCCATCTAGCTCACACTCCGATGAGCTCAACGAAACCCTCATCCGCCCATAAAGTCTCTTGCATCCTCTTTAACTCTTTAACGCCTGCTCAATATCAAGAAACAGACACAGCATTTTTGACTTCCTATCCTCTGACAAACCGGACCTCATTTGTATAACCGAAACCAGGTTCTCCGACGACTTTGCCCCTGTAGCACATGAAGCCTTCCCCTGTGGCTACTCACTCATCGCCCACAATAGACCCTCCAGAGGTGGCGGAGTGGCAGTCCTCTTCAATCGTCATTTCTACGTCTCACTCGTCGAATCCCAGACATGCACTTCCCCCTGTGAATCCCTACTAGTAAAACTATCTATACCACTGACCTTCACCCACAGCTTCCTCCTCATCTATAGACCCCCTGGGTACGACAGGCACTTTGCCAATAACCTCTGTGATTCGATAGCTACCATTCAAGTAAATCACCCATCTCTTACACTCCTAGGAGACTAACATCTGGTTCGATATCCTGACTAACCCCATGACTCATCCGCTCGTTGACAGTCTCCCATCATACGACTGGTCCAACCCACTTAGGTGGGCACACCCTTGATGCAATTTTCAGCTCCCATGACCTGGCTTACTTATCCCGTCCCAAACCACTCATCCTGACCGACCACTATGCCACCCCTTTCTCTATTCACTCCCCTGCCCCTCCTCCTACAGCTCCCCTGGCACCCCCCAGGGATCTCAAATGCTGGAACAAAGTCAAGATCCTCCCTAACCTAGCCAAAGCTCTGCTTCTTCTCCCCCCTGCAACGCTTCCCCTGATAGAACATTATCCATCGAGTGCTTCGACTCCTGGCTTAATGACTCTCTAATTCCTCTCACCCCCTCGTGCCCCGCTTCCTCACGCAATGGACCGTCCCCCAAATGGTCCATGCCCCTCCTGAGGAGTGCCAGAAAACAAAACAACTCTCTCGAACGCAAATGGCGAGCATCCAAAACCGATCTCAGCAGATCCATGTTCGCCATGCACCACCATATCTAAAAAGCTGAAATACGAAAAGCGAAAAAAGCTTATTACAATAAACAAATTCTCAACTGTGGCAACCGCACCAAAGAACTCCACATGATCATATCTGAATTTGTCAAACCCACTTGCTCCTCCACCCATTCCACTCCCACACAATCACTCTGCGACTCCCTCTCCCTACACTTCTACAACACTGCTCTTGACAGGACGACACCCCTTAACACCAAACTGTCCTCCCCCATCACTGACTCCTCCTGATCCCACTGCCCCGATGCTCAATGTCCCTACCTTTGACTCCTTCAAACCCATCTCCAGAGATGAATTCCTTGACCTACTATCGGCCAGTAAACCCTCTGGGTCACCCCTCGACCCCTGTCCAGCCTCTGTCCTGAAAGAAATATTCTCGTCGACCTGCGCTGGCGAACATGCATGAGCCATTCTCAACGAATACCTTACCTCTGGCATCTTCCCTGATGCCTTCAAAATTGCGCATGTCAAACCACTAATAAAAAAAGGTATCCCTTGACCCGCTTGACCCTAAGAATTACAGATCGATCTCCAACAGCAGATTTCTCGTGAAACTCATTGACCGGACTGCATACTCCCAGCTCAACTCATTTGTAGAATCCAACGGCCTTCTTGACCCCGCACAATCAGGCTTCAGACCACGACATGGAACTGAAACCACTCTGATATGAATCGGGGATGATCTCAAGGTCACTGCAGACTCTGAAGGATGCGCAGCTTTGATTCTTCTCGATCTCTCTGCATGCTTTGACACGGTTAACCACTCAATCCTCCTTGACCGCCTTCAATCCCTAGGAATCTGTGGGACTGCTCTCAAATGGATCGCCTCCTTCCTCAGCAACAGGAAACAAATAACCCTCCTCTCCCCTTATGTCTCAACTGCTTGCTCTGTGAACTGGTGTACCCCAAGGCGCATGCCTGTCTGCTCTCCTGTTCAACCTCTATTTGACCACTCTACCTAGAATCATCCGCATGTACAACATCTCCTGTTACAACTAAACTGACGATACCCAAATTATCCTAAGTATTCCCAAGTCAGGCACCGACCCCCTTCCCGACCTGGAAACCTGTCTCCGCGATATTGATCGATGGATGACAATAAACCACCTCCTTATGAACCCTGCTAAAACAGAAATCATGGTGTGTGGCAATACTGCCCTTCTACCTCATCCGCTTCGATGGCCCCAACCCTCGGCCCACCTCCACCCCCCTCTCATACAGTAAAAAACCTATGCTGCACTATGGACTCAGGCCTGACCCTCTCCCGTCAGATTAACAATGTGTCAAAATCCTGTCACTACCACCTCAAACCTCTCAGATGCATTTTTCCATACCTCTCCTACCCTAACAGACTTGCTGCAGTATTGTCTATTGTGATGTCGAGACTGGACTATGCCAACTCCCTATACCTAGGAGCCCCAGCATACCAACTCAACAAACTACAAAGAGCCCAAAACGCTGCTGCAAAACTGCTCCTCGCCCTGGGTCCAATAGACCACATTTCACCAGTTCTCCAAACCCTCCACTGGCTCCCTGTCGGACGAAGGGCCACCTTCAAGACCCTATGCATCTCTCACCAAGCAGTGCACAAGACAGTGCATAAGACCGGCTCATTATATCTACAGCATAAGATAAAACCATACCTCCCTTCCTGCACCCTAAGATCAAACACTGCCCTCCTCCTAGTGATTCCAACCTCTACTCTGTCAGGATCGCTTTCTCAACATTGGCCCCAACTCTGTGGAACTCGCTTCCGCCTTATATTCGACACACCCAAGACTATATGAGTGCAAAGCTCTAAAAACTTAGATCTTTCCGTAATACCAACCACGTCCTTCTGAAACTATTGAACCATAGCAACCTGATGACTAATGCTCAATGAGATCCCGAACATTGTCGTCCCTAAATACGCTTACTGATTCGCTAAGAAGCAACTGCATACCTGAAATGCAGAATATCGATCTCCTTAGATCATAACTCCACGAAAACCCTCTCCTCCCATATCACTATTCCTACTCTATTCTCTACACCACCACTCACATACAGTGCAGCTACACCCCTCGATCAATTTGGCTTAGCTGCTCACATACAAACATTACCCCATGAACACATCACTCTAATAAAACGCAGCTATATCACATGACAAACCGGCTTAGCTGCACACATAAGCGTCCTACAGGCCTAACGCAGCCAGAATCCTGTCTTGGTGTTCACCCGCCAGACTGCAAACATTCAAACAATATCAATACACCACACCTAACGCTAGGATGCAGCTTCCACCAGGCAATTACATCAGCTGCACACATAACTGGTGCACCCAAGCACCCTACGACACCCTACTCTCGCAAATGACCTGGACTACGGCCCCTGAGGGCATTCAACCTACCAGCGCTTTGTGGTCATACCAATGATATATAAAGCACTATATAAAGGCCAAATAACATAACATAACATAACATAACATAACATAACATAACATAACATAGGTAAAGTTCCCTCTTTCCACAAGTTCAGGCATTACGTAGGAATAAATTAAACTAATTTCCGCTATTGTAGTTTGTGTCCAGGCGTATTACTGCCCACCAAAGGTAAATTTAAGTTTATACTGATGTTCGTGGAGTACCAAGACAGTCCAAAACCCATTAGTCAAATCTGGAGGAGTGTATACTTTATAACTTGGTGGGGTGACAAAACCTTGTTTGGTGTGGGCGCTGGCAGTTTTGGAGGTCCAATATTTGATACTCTTGCTAATTGTTGAAATTTAATGACAGTTCTGTCTTGAGTTGTTGTACATGGTGTTTTTTAATTTTCTGATACAGCATGACAATTGTGGCATCTTGTGCCAGGAGAGGTGAAACAACAAGCCGACGCGTGTTTCGACCGTAGTCTTTATCAAGGCTGTAATGGGTCAGAGGTGTGGGGTGATATATGTGAAGGAAAATGAACGACACAGTGGCATTGTTAGGATTCACAACATGTTAGTGGCAACATAATCAATTTGATCAATCATGGTTTGTCATAGATTTGCATGGGTGATAGCAAGTTGTTTTAACAGGTTAAACAGCATGACATGTGTGTCAAAGCACGTGGTCAAAGGTGAGTTTGTGGTGATTAGAAAACGGCCAGTAAGGCATTCGGAAGTAAAAAGTAAACATCAATAGCACATAATACAGGCATATTCATTAGGCATTGGAATGAATATGATGTGAAGCAGACATAGTATCAAGGGAGGAAGGAGGGAGAGAAAAGTGAGGGGAAAGTTAGAGCAGGTTAGCGGGGCATGAAAGATGGTTGCAGGAAGGAGTTATTAGGAAGGTGCCCTAGAAGCAGGTGCTTACCAAAGGAGGGGTTGTCCAGCAGGCTTGTGGTGGAGCAGGTAGGCAAGTTACCCTATGTAGGGTTCTAGGTGGAGGCTTGTTGACCTCATCTGAAAGAAGACGGATGAGCTATATTAGAGCAGAGTGGCCGAGTCCCTGGAAAGGGCGAAATATGCATTGCATGGTGGGTCATCTGGACAAGATGAGTTGGCAAGGCTGTGGTTGCGTGCGGGTGATCTGGCGATGGGGGGGTGGTGAGGGTGGGACCTATGTTGGCTCCTGGCTGGTGGGGTGGAGGGTGGGACATGTGTTGGCTCCTGGCTGGAGGGGGGGCGGGTGTGGTAGCAATGGGTTGGAATCCGCTCAAGTTGGGTGGCTTGGTGCTGCAAAGGGAGGCAGATGAGGAGTGCTGGCGGGTCATGGTGAGAGAGGGGATAGAGGCACCCAGTTAATTGGCGGTGCTGGGGCGGTCAGCATGTGAGCTGCTGACCGCAGGATCTAGGAGCGGGGTGGCTATGCCATGAATTGGCATCTGTAATGAGAATTGGAAAAGCAGGCGGGGCGGTGGTGTGACGCGGGCCGCCGCGGTTATAGGAGGGCCCACGGGGCAGGCCACTAATTGAGCCTGTCAAGGCGGTGGGAGGTCAGAGTCCGGGAAGTGGTCCGGGTCCTCGGAGATATCCGGGGCGGGATACCCGACGAGTAGGAGCGGAAGGCCAGTGTGGCAGCGCAGGAGGCATGGGGCTTGCTGGAGCGGGGGTCCAGGGGCGTACCTGTGACTGGTTGCAGCGTCCGATCCATGTGGTTCCAGTCAGCAAGTGAGTGCTCCCAGCCGGGATAACAATGCCACTGCGCCGTTCATTTTCCTTCACATCTATCACCTCACACCTCTCACCCATCACAATCTTGATAAAGACTACAGTCGAAACGCGCGTCGGCTTGTTGTTTCACCTCTCCTGGCACAAGATGCCACAATTGTCATGCTGTATCAGAAAATTAAAAAACACCATGTACAACAACTCAAGACTAACTCTCATTAAATTTCAACAATTAGCAAGAGTATCAAATATTGGACCTCCAAAACTGCCAGCGCCCACACCAAACAAGCTTTTGTCACCCCACCAAGTACCAAACCACTCGGGAACCCTGGAGATTGGTTCCCAGACAAACCATGTGCCAGGCTGCAGGCAAGACCATAACCACTAATTAAACGTGCGCAGGGGACCGGCTGTCCCGACACTAAACTCCCAACCCCTTGAAACTACCTGTATACTTTATAACCCTTGATCTGTGCTAATTCCAGATCGATATAAGGGAGCGGCTATCATAACATGTCACATGTGTACTCTCTTATTTAATTTTCTCAGGTCTGCACAGAATCTCCATTGTCCATTGCGTTTCACTATTCCTAGTACTGGGCTATTAAAGATACAGTGGATTGGTCGAATAATGCCTTGGGATTCCACATTTTTTAGTGTTTCCATGGACGCTAGAGGTAACCAGTATTGTCTTCCAAATGATGGTGCTACATCAGGGTCTGTAGGTATTGTAGTATAATGAAGGGACATATGCAGAACCATAGGAATCGACAGAGAAATATTTCTGAAAGTCCGAAACAACCTGTCTTAACTTTTGCTGTTGCTCTTCTGTCTCACAGGCATCAGTCATACTGATTCGCTCTTCAACCATCTGATGGAAGCCCAGAAATATTTATGGGGTGGGTATTTCAGAGGTGTCTTATAATTGGGTGGAGAGGTCCTTGCTTATGGAATCTACCTGGGCATTTGATTCCTTAGTGTCGAGGTAGCTACTAGTGACTGAAAAATACAATCTCATCTTCCAGCATTTCACAGGTAAGATCCTTCGCTCCATAAGGGCACATGGAGTACACCATACATTTCCTCCCATGTCGGCTATAGAGAGTTTCTGGCCTGTTACCATCAATATAGATATAACAATCTTCAGGTATGGGGTCAAAGATGGGGTTGGCTAAATTCATGGAAAAGTGGTTGGAATCAAATGCTATTCCAACGGAGGTAGCTGGGGATAAAATGACACACTGGGGATCATTATTGTCGAATAACATTTGCATAGTGTCATCTTTGAGATCAACTAATGGGGTTGCATGTAGAGGCAGGCCTGGTTGCTGAAGAATATTTTTGAAATGTATAATTGCTTCTTTATGAAACAAAGGCTGTCCTTTTCTAATCTTCATTGGAAAAGTGTATTATTGGGTATTTCCTGGAATAGTAACCTCTTTTTAATTTAATTTTGTTGTTGACAAGATCCAAATTAATTGTGAATCAATTTAATATGCCATTAACAATATAAAAACTGGAACTATCACTGGATGTGTCAGTAGATCTTTTTTGATTTCTACCTCAGTAATCCTATCTACTGGGATTTCCATTCCATCAAACCTATGTAGTTCGACAAGGAGAGGTTTGGGGGTAATACAGTGATTTTCCCTTCTTCCTTGGTTCAGAGCTTGAAATACTTCTCGAGATATCAAGGTTGCCTGAAACCTCTCGATCTCCATTAGATCTCATCACGCACTCTCAACTTTGTACTCCTCCTTTGACCCTGCTTTACTTGCTGCAACAAAATCGTATTTTTCGGACCTCACACTTTATCTCACCACCCTCGTCACTTCTATCAACTTCTTCACTATACTCTGTCTCCTAAAGCGCCTGATCCATTTGCTTTTTCGTCTCTTCCTCTGACTTTGCAAACTACTTTACATTCAAAGTAGCAAATCTCTGCTCAGCTTTAATTTCTCCTGTTACTCCTTCCTCTTCTCCCTGTCCTGTCCTACCTCTACATTATTTTTCTTCATTCTCTCCTTGTGCTGACTCTGACACCTGCTCTGTTAGCACATGCTCACCCTACTGCTTCTCCTTCTGATCCTCTTCCCTCTTGTCTTATCTCTCAAGTACATCCTCATCTTCGTCGTTATCTCATCTCTCTTATTTTTTTTTTAAACTTTTTTTTATTTGAATTGACAGCTTACCAGAAAACAGAGGGAGCCACACGGCGCCAGCATTAAAACATAAGCAATGTACATGTTAGGCAATACATATTGAGCAGAGTAAAGCACCATCGAAAAATGGCAACACACAAAGTGCTAACAACTGTATCAAAGGAGTATGCATCTACGGGGAGCCCCCCGGAGAGGAGGGCGGAGAACTTGATGGTGAAGCCATGGCGGTCATATATTCCCAGAATCTACACCAAATGTCCCTCGGCCTGGAACGCGGGTGTTGCATTGCATTCCAGGACTGCTCAGTGTTGTGAGCCCATGTGACTGATCTGAGCCACTGTGTATAGGTAGGCACCCTAGGGCGGAGCCAACATAGTAACATGCAGCGGACTGCCAACAGCATGCAGAGGCCTGCTAGTCTCTTAGAGTCGCGGGGCAATTGAGGGAAGTCATGGAACAGGCAGTGCAGTGGGGTGGGGGCAATAGTGTGTTCCAGGATGCCCGACAGTGTGGACAGATGTCCAGCCAAAATTGGGTTAGGCGAGGGCAGTCCCATAGCATATGGATATAGGAATCTTGGTCCATGCCACATCTGGGGCATGTGGGAGGGGTGGCGTGGAACATGCAGTGAAGTCTCATTGGTGTATGGTGGAACCTGTGCAGAATCTTGAATTGAATGAGTTTAAATTTAGTGTTATAGGACACATCATGGGTTCGAGCACACATTCGAGACCATCTCTCGTCAGTAACTTCAACCCCGAGATCCTCCTCCCACCTGCACCTCAGCTTGGTGAAGTGGGGGGCTGCTCTAGTCTGCAGTAAGGAATAAAGTCTCGACACCTTACCCCTAAAGGAGAGATAAGAACAAAGCTCACCAACCATAGGCTCGTCAGGGGACAAGGTGGGGAAATCGGGATACCTGGATTTGAGACTCTCCCGGAGTGAAGAGTATTGCAGCCACACTGAGGGTCGGCGTTTGAGTGAAAGAGGGGGAACAGGCCACTCGATAAAGTTTCATTGTTCAAATGCATCGCGGAGCATCAGAAAGCCAGCGTCCGCCCAGTGGGACACTACTGATCGTGGAATGAGTGGGATATCGGGGAGGAAGTTCCATAATGGGAGATCACCGTGAAATGGGTAAGGAGTGTCGACCGGTGCCCAAAGCTTGGTTAATGCCAAGGATGTGCTAGCGACAGGGTCTGCCAAGTTTGGGTCTGGGGGGATCGGCTTGAGGATCAGAGATCCAATCACACGGTCACTGACCGCCAGCTTCTCCAGGCGGACATGTGGGGGGGCGGTCGGTGGTGTTGAACCAATATGCAGAAAATTGAGATTGGGCTACCACCCAGTACCTGATAAAATCTGGTGCGTTAAATCCGCCAAGCATCTTGGGGGCGGTCAGCATGGACAGTTTGAGGCGGACCGCGCCCGAGTGCCAGAGGAAGGTGTTGCTGATGGAACGCAGTGTTTGGAAGAAAGCATCACCGGGCCACACAGGCAGATTGGTGAATCGGTAAAGCAATTGGGGAAATGCAACCATTTTAAGTATTCCAATTCTGCCCGCAAGTGAGATGGGGAGCCTAGTCCAGTAAGAAGTTTTTGTCGCCAGGTTAGTAAGGTAGCTCTGGTAGTTGTCGTCGCATAGTTGTGCCGTGTGTCGAGAGACTATCACCCCCATGTAAGTGAAACCAGACAGAGACCAGTTGAACCCATGTAGGTTTGGGGGGTGGTTGCGTTGATTCTGTGAGTGGGAATAAGGTAGACTTGGAGCAGTTTACTTTCAAACCAGATATGTCTCCAAACTGGGCTACATCAGCCAGTATGGGGGCAAGGTTGGCTACAGGGGAGCGGATATAAAGGAGGGCGTCATCTGCATAGAGGGAAACTATATCGGATTGGCCGGCAGTGCGCAGTCCCCTGTGCGAGTGTGATTTCCGAACCATGTCAGCAAAGGGCTCCATGGCTATGGCAAAGATGAGTGGGGAAAAGGGGCATCCTTGGCGTGTGCCTCTGGATATCAAGAAGGGGACAGAGCATCTGTCTTCCGTGCGGACTCTGGCCGATGGAGCGGTGTAGAGCAGCTTAATCCAGGATCGGAAGTTGGGGCCGAACTTGCATTTCTCGAGAACTCGCCATAGATATTTCCACGAGACCGAGTCAAATGCCTTCTGCGTGTCCAGTGTGGCCGCAACCGCCTGTGTAGACGGGCTGATCCTGCTGATCACATTGAAGAGCCTCTGCAGATTCAGGGAAGTGGATCTACCAGGGACAAATCCCGACTGGTCGGGGTGGATGATGTGGGGCATGTACGGGGCTAAGCGATTGGCTAGCAGTTTCGCATATATTTTAATATCACTGTTAATCACCGAAAGTGGTTGGTATGAACCGCACTGAGTAGGGGGCTTGCCAGGTTTGATGAGCACTGTAATAAATGCCTCACGAAGAGACGGGGGTAATATTCCTCTGTCGCATGATTCCTCCCAGAGGGCCAGTAGGTGTGGTGCTAGGTGAGATTTGTACTGTTTATAGAAGTCCATAGGGAGCCCATCCGGGCCAGTGGCCTTCCCAGATGTCAGCGACTCAATGGCTTCGATCAGTTCCTCCAACGTGAGGGGTCTCTCAAGGAAGGTGCCTGCATCGGCTGAGAGGACAGAGAGGGGAAGATTGTCTAAGTAAGAGTCAATTTCGGGGACCTGGGGGCCGTCGGCCTCCGAGTATAAGGAAGTGTAGAACGAAAGGAACTCGGAATTGATGTCCTGTGGAGAGGTGGCGAGTGAGCCATCTGGTATAGCAATGGCCGGAATATTGGGGGCACCAAGTTCACGATGCAATAATCTAGCCAGCAACCGCCCAGGTCGCTCTCCTTCACCGTATTTCCTCGTCGATTGAGGGGAGACCAGGAACTTAACCTCGCGTTCTGCAAGGGTACGGAACCTTTCCAACTCAGTTCCCAGTGCCGCTAGGGTGGCTGGGGAGTCATCTTCAGCATATTGGGATTCGTGGACAGCCAGAGCCGATTCGCTATCGGCAATGTCGGCGCGGATGCCCTTCAGGATTCCACAACCTTTGGAGATGGCAATCCCTCTTATATGTGCTTTGAAGGATTCCCAGAGCATAGCTTATGTTGACACAGAATTAGTATTGATCTCGAAGTATTCCTCAATGGAGGATTCCAGTTCGGACGTGAAAACCTGGTCGAGAAGCGAATGAGGACTCATCCTCCACTGCCTGGTTTTATTGGCATCAGGACCCCAGTTTAAGGAGATAAGTACCGGTGAATGGTCTGATAGTGTCCTGGGAAGTATAGCCTGGTGAGATAAGCATCTGACCAACATGTCTGTAATAAGTCATCTGTCTATTCTAGAGTGGGAATCATGTACTGATGAGTAAAAGGAGTATGTACGAGAATCCGGGTACATCAGGCACCAGGCATCCACCAGTGCCAGGCGGGGAAGTGTGGTAAGGACCGCATATGCTGCTTTAGACAGTTGGCGAGGTCTAGAGCCCAATCTATCTAGGGTAACATCTAGTATTGTATTAAAGTCCCCACCCCATAAAATAGGAGTCAGGAGGTAGCTTTCAAGTATAGTGGCCAGGTGTAGGTAGAAATCGAGGTCGTCAACATTGGGTCCATATATATTGAGGATGACCACCTCCTGGTGTTGTAGTATGCCAGTGATCAATACATACCTACCAAGTGGATCTATGTGGGAGTGGTGACACGTGAATTTCAGGCTCTTGTGTATTAAGGTGAGGGCGCCACGGCTTTGGGTGGAATAGTTGCTATAGTACCTCTGGGGTCCCCATTGTTTAGCGAATCGCTCACATTGCTCAGAGCGAGCGTGGGTTTCCTGTAGACACAGGATTTTAACTCCGTGACGCTCAGCATAGAGTTGAATCTGCTGCATCTTTTTGTAGTTGCCTAAGCCCCGGATGTTCCAACTCATAAAGGTCAAGTAGGTGCTAGCCATAACTCAGGGGGTAATGCTTGAATTGCTATGAAGGAGTTATCGGTAAGTGGAAAAACCACGATCTGCATGTATGTGGCCTCATGTCTGCAAATGTAAGATGTTGCGCTGTGGCGCGTGTGGCGCCTCTGGTGGCTGTCAAGACTTTTTGTAACCAAAATGTCCCGTCCCCCCTCCCTCACCCACATCCCTCCCCCAAACAGAGGGACGAAACCCAACCCACAACAAAGCGTCAACAAACAACTCGGCATCAGCACCTGGGGGGCCTGTTAGCCGTTCTAGCCGTGGCGCGGCGGACTGTACGAGGGCAAATAGAGTGCAAATACAGTTAGAGTAACAAGTGTGTTCAGATCAGGTCACATGTGCGGAGGATTATGGTGGAGAACAGGTGGACTGTAGTATCGTGTTCATGCATTTTTATAGACTCTAGTCCTGAGACAACTCAATTATAAACATTCCATCTACACCAGTTCTCCAATAGGGGAAACTGGCCACAACAGAACAAACCACTAAACTGGTGCAATTGGAAGATATTACTAATAGTCAAATCTAACAAGAACCCGCTCCTCAGTAGGACAGGGAGACAGAGGTTCAAAGCAACAGGGAGAAGAACCAGATGAATAACCAGAGGCGACATGCATGGGATGGAGCAACGTGACTGGGGCTAGAAGCGGATCACATTGATTTAAAGCAATATGTTAGGTATCATGAGCGACTGGGCCCGTGGCCACCATGGGTCAGCCCGGGAAGTGCTGGTTGAGGAACTTGGAGGCCTCCTCCGGGATCGTGAAAAAGAAAGTTTTGTTAGAATGTTC
Organism: Ambystoma mexicanum; assembly: GCF_040938575.1. Taxonomy (NCBI): domain Eukaryota; kingdom Metazoa; phylum Chordata; class Amphibia; order Caudata; family Ambystomatidae; genus Ambystoma; species Ambystoma mexicanum. The sequence continues at coordinate 628,305,267 of NC_090922.1, read as the reverse complement.
GATGCGAAGTTTGCAGGAAACAACATGGAGTACTTGACCCCCAAGTCACGAAGCCTCCTCTTCACCGCTTTGAATGATTGGTGCTCCCGTTGTACCGCCACAGAGTAGTCCGGAAAGAGGTGGATTCTATTCGCTCCAAGAAGAAGTTCTCCCTTGATTGTGGCAGCTCGCAGGAGGGCATCCCGGTCCCAGAAATTTAGGATCCTGGCTATAATGGGCCGCGGCGGAGCACCCGGCCTGGGCTTTGCGGACAAGGCTCTGTGTGCTCTCTCAATGGCGAACTGTGAGGAGAGTTTAGGGGCATCAAGGCGTGTCATGAGGATGCGTTCCACGTAGTCCTCCATGGGCTCAGTAATGTTGTCCTCGGGTATTCCAATAATGCGCAGGTTGTTCTGCCTCGAGTGGGATTCGAGATCATCATTTTTCTTCTCCACTGCTGCCACCCGGTTAGTGAGCGTGGAGACTGCAGCATGTAGCAATCCCAGATCATCCTCAGCAACTCCCAGTCTGGTTTCAACCTCCACGACTCTACCATCCGTTTTTTCAATATGGGCTTTTATGGAGGAGATTGTCCCATTCATATCGTCCAGTTTGGTACGGAGTGTGGTGAAGCCATCTCGTATGTATTCCAGCATCTTCTGTGAGTCGTCAGAGGTCGGTGGAGCGGAGGTGGCAGGTTGCTCCTCGGGTTCGTGTGGGGCGGGCTTGGACGGCGTTTTTGCAAACATATTTAATGAGCTTTGTTTTTTCCCAGCACTAGCTCCCTTGGTCATGGTGAAGGTCGGGCTCGGAGAACGGGATCCCGGACCAAGGTAGGTGTTTCGAGGCAGAGAGAGTCCCTCAACTCCAACCACAGCAAGGAGACACCTGGGGCTGTAGTATGCAGCCTGCCGGGAACGTAGGTCAGCGGCCAAATCACAGCCAGGACATGTTCTGCATCAACAATTTAAGTGATTGTGCGCCCTCAGATTGACAGGGGCCGCCCCACGCGGTGGCTGCGGTGCGTGTAAACCCCCCAGAGCAGGGTCGGCTGGGTTTAGGGTACCAGTGGTATAATATTGCAGGCTAGGTATAGCATGAAATACGTGTTAGGGCCCAAGGAGGCTCCTCTCCCAACGAGTAGGCGCACGGTAAGTGTCAAGTGGAGTGCTGTATACAGTTCACAGGGTTGGGTTAGTCGGCCTGTCGGATACACAGTTCTGAGGGGGTGCCACCAAGACAGAACCAACATCGGGGGGTCTCCGCTGCTCACAGGGCCTCCAGCCGAATAGGGGTCGCAAGGCGAGGGACTTGGGCACAGGCGCAAGAGACTTGGGCAAAGAATAGATGCTTGAAGGTGGTGTAGTCCCCCAGGCAGTGGCCGTAGACGAAGAGCTCCCGGGTCTATGGCTGCCAGGCTCTTCGCACCAGTGGATCAGTGGCCAATTCACAGGAAGGGTATGCTTTAAGCCCTTCTACCAAGCCATAGCAGTGCTTCCACGATGCGCAGGGGTCACACTAGTGGTGGCAACAGGGGGGACGTCCCATAAGGTGGAGATGCTGGGGGAGGATAACAGCAGCGGCACAGTCACAGCAGGATCGGCGTATTATTGAGCGGAAGCTGAGCACAGGACGACTCCTCCACCCCACAAGTATGCGTGAGCTGAGTAGTGAAGTCAAGGTTGAGTGCGCTGGCCTGCCAGCCATGGAAACTTGTGGGGGGGTTGCCTGCAGGGCCACCCCAGTGTCAAGGTGGCAATGCACAGCTCAGGGCTCTCAGAGGGAAGAAGGGCGGGCGTGACAAAGGATACCCACGTTGGTCCTACCGCAGGACATCTATGTATATGGTAAGTTGGGAAGGGGGGAGAGGCCCCAGAAGCATCCAGGATGGTACGGGCTTCAGGCCCAGAGTAGCTCCCACGGGGCGCCCGGGTAGTAGAAGGCACCATCCGCCTCGGGCAATGGAGGTTGATCGCCGCAGTAGGGTCCGCCCCCCAGTGGGGCAGGAAGGGCTCCAGGCCAGTCCGCGGCCACAGGAGTTGAATCCCCAGAGATGGGGGAAGGCAGCCCGCTCCCCGCTCCCAGCTTAGCGAGAACTGTAAACGGAGAGCCACCGGAGGGGGAGCGAGGGAGACGGGCAGGCGTCTAGTGCCGCCGCGCGGAGTCAGCCGCGGCGGCTTCAGTCACATAAGGCTCTGGTCCTGAGCAGGGAAGAGGACAGTCTCAGGTCTCAAACCCCAGCCCGCACAGGTGTTATGCGAGCAATAGCCCACCGGGTGATTAGGCAGGCTGCGTGGCCGCTCGGTCAGGCACACTCCTCTCAAGTGCCCCTCCCCCACGCAGGCCGCCTGCGCCGGGTTGTCGGGTGGGATCAGCGATCCGAGCCTCACGGGGCTCTGGCATAAGGCGGGCCAGCAGTTCGGCACGCCGCGCAGCTGGTTATGAAATGCGGGGCTCACAAGGGGTCTCTGGCTCCCAAAGTCGGCTCGAGTGTGGCCTGCAGCCTGAACTCACGCCTGCCTCAGCGACGGATGAACCAGCTGTATTTGCACTGTGAAAAATGGATGTTATGCGCCCTCGTAATCTGGAGCTGTAGACTCAGGCGGCCATCTTGCTTCGGCAGAACAGCGCCCCCACTATCTCACCTCTCTTATTAATTCCTCCTTTGCAAACTCATGCTTTCCTACCACCTTTAAGCATGCACTTATTCTTCCCATTCTGATAAAAACCTACTCTTGACTCATCTATTCCTGCAAACCTTTGTCCTATCTCTCTTCTGCCCTTTCTTTCTAAAATTCTTGAGCGGGCTGCCTATGTTAAGTATACCAGCTATTTAAATCTTCATTCTCTCCTCCCTCCTCTTCAGTCTGGCTTTCATCCTTCTCACTCTACAGAGACGGCTCTTTTACATGTCTAAGATTCTGTCCTCTCTGCTAATCACTCCAAGCTCTCCTCTATTCTTATTCTTCTTGACTTGTCCGCAGCGTTTGACACTGTTGATCAGTCTCTCTTTATTTCCTCTGTTTCTGCGTTGGGCATCTCGGGGTCTGTTCTTGAATGGTTCTGCTCCTTCTTTCCCAACGGTCCTACTCTGTAATTTGGGCCGGGCACTCTTCTCCTTCACTTCCTCTTTTATATGGTGTTTCTCAAGGCTCTGTACTTAGTCCTATCTCTTCTCTCTTTATAATGCTCCTCTTACTACTCTTATCCCCTCTTTTGATCTTTCTTTTCATCTGTACGCTGATGACACTCACATCTTTCTCCTTTTCTTCCTTTGATTCTGCTCTGCACTTAATTGTTTCAAACTGTCTTTCTGCTGTTCAAAACTGGATGTCTTCTTCTTTTCTACTTCTCAACCCTTCTAAAATGGAGGTTCTGTTCTTTCCTGCTTCTACCATTCCTCCTAGTCTTCCCCCTCTGTCTCTCTCTTTTCCTCAGTCTTTTCTTTCTTTCTTGCTATCTTCGCATAACCTGGCCGTTATCTTTGATTCTCCTCTCTTGTTTTCTCTTCACATTTCTTCTATTGCTCGCTCTTGTCGTTATGCACTTTTCAACATCTGTCGTGCTCGCCCCTATCTCTCTTTTCATGCCACAAAACTTCTTCTCTTTTCTCTTGTCTTTTCTTGTATTGATTACTGCTAATCTCTATTGATTTTTCGTCCTGCCTCCCATCTTCTTCCTCTCTTTTTTTCTTTACCCGCTTGGTCTTCTATTCCTCCCTCCCTACTTTCTATCTCGCTACTTCCTTTTTAATCCTGTCTTCTCTACCTCTTTCTCTTAATTGTGTTCAATGTACCCATGGTCTGGCCCCCGCTTATCTCTCTGCCTTACTCTCATTCTATGTCCAATCTATTTCTTTTAACTGTTCCCAAACCTCCGTGTGCTTCTTCTTGTTTCCATTATTTTGCTCTTCTAGCTCCAAAACATTGGAACTCCCTTCCCCTCTGACTTTGTTCTGCCTCATCTCTCCGTATTTTCCAATCAAACCTTACAACTCATCTTTTATCTTCTCTTGTCTGTTAATCATCTTGCTTTCCCTTCTTCTGTTTTTACCCATGTCTACATTTTATCATGATTGTACTGTTTTTTTAATATATTTTGTTCAGCACCTTTGGAGAAAGGAACTCTATAAATCCAATAAAATGAAATGAAAATGAAACCCTGTATCTAAGAGAGCCAATAAGTCACAATATCCTTGAACTTGAATAGGCTATAAAAACCTTTCATCTTTCATCTCCAACTTACAGAGAAAGTATGAGTTAGTGGATAATTCTATTCTTTTATTTGTTTTTTGTTGAAAAATGCCTGATGTTTCAGAACTAAACCAAAATGAAATGCATTTATCCCACCCTTTATTTACAATTCATAACGGAAATATCTTCATGAACAAAAACATAACAATGGGAAAAGCCTTGTAAAACTAAAACTAAAACGTGGATCAGTGATTTTAACAGCTGGAAAAAGGAATTAAAACCTGGATGGGAAGAATAGAAACTGACATTTAAAATTGTAGACTGCATGGAAACTACACAGCTGGATCATGGGTAAATGAACAGCAGGAAGAGATCACAGTTCTGTGAAAGGCCTGGATGTTCTAACAACTGCTTCCCATTCCACCAGTCTCTTATGAAAGCCTGACATTGATTAGGTACTGCGCCAGGCTGATGCAGGCAGCAGATCCAGTAATGGTGACCTGGCGCTCAGTAGAACCTTCCACTGGGTTGGCAATCTTGATTTGTGCCCCAGACATTTTGCAATTCTCATTTATTTTGTACCCTTGATGACCAGTGATGCAGCCAATTAAATCATTCGGAATAGTGAGTTCATGAGACATGGTTGGAGTAGATGCGTCAATGCCACCACTAAATCCGGTGTTGCCCCCACCATGAGACATTGGAAAGTGAGACTGCTGCATGGCCAACTGATGTAGTTTTGTGAGATCTGGTTGTGGAATGGCATACTGCCCTTGAATGGTCTAGGCCCCATGAATATCCACAGCATCTAGGGAGACACCACCGGTGTGGGACCTCCTTCCCTCCCACAGGTCGGTCTCACATGCTGATCCTCCACCTTGCTGTGACACCTGTCCACCAGCAAAGATAACAGGAGAGTTGGATGGCTTGGGTCGGTATAGAATGGTGACACCCTTTGATGGAGACGCCAGCATAGCCACGCATATCTGCTTGACACATTCGATGATGGATGCAGTAATCCCAGCAATTGTGATGACTCTCAGTTGAGTTAGTGGGGAACAGAAAAGGCTCCATCCACAGATTCACTTGCAGACACTGTCCTAATGCTGGGATGTCTAAATAGTTCTATTGTAACAAACTTTTTTAAGGGTAGTGCTTCAAATAAGTAAGCCAAATATCCTTTACATGTATTTTTAGGTCATCAAGCGTGAAAGAAGAAGGCACAAATCCATCGTTCTTAATTGTACTTAAATTCAATTTATTGATTTTTTATATTAACCAAGACATCATAGGCCATAGCTGGCTAATTACTAAACAGAAAAAGAAACATAAATCCAATGGTAGGAAAAACAATTAAACAATGGATACTCTCACTTGTTCAAAAATCACACAGTGATCGGGTTAGTATCAATTAGTGGTGCAAAACAAACATATTTGTGCACAACGAAAAGAAAGAACCAAACAGGGTTTTTTTTAAAAAAAAAATTATTTTTTGGTTCTATCAGCAAATTATTCAGTAGTTCTGTAACACAGAATAGCCCAATTTGTAAGACCACTCGTACGGTTAGGTATACAAGTTACCCAGCTGTACTTTGGGTGGGGGTGGGGGGGTGGAAACAGAACAGTCAGATCAAGGTGTCAATTGAATTGCAGGATCAGAGGACCAAAACCATCGGTCTACGCCAGGGGGAGGGGCCCCCTATCAAGTTGTAAAGGTCAAATAGGGCACACACGGTGCTATGCCTTGGGGCGTTTCGGCTGGAGAATGGAACGCCTTCGCCTAGGCCTCCGGTTTGAAAATCTCTGTGGTAGAGAGCCGCCGGACTTCGCCGCGGTGGTGTGGTATCCTGTCTCACTTAGGGAACCTGGAATCCACATGCAGGGTTGGTACGTCTGGTACCCGATGGGTGCACCTATATGGGAGGGTATTTGGTGGACCCTTGTGTAGTATAATATAATTGTAATATAGCCCTTTTTCCTTCCACAGTAGGGGCTATCCCTTTCGTTAAAAGGTCTCAGTTGAGTTAGGCAGCATGTCCCCTGCCACTTGGACCTGACCACCAGTGGTCTCTCTGATCTCTTTGATCTTACAGCCTCCTTTCCCAATTAAGGAACTGCACTAGCTGGCAGGGACCATGAGCCTCAGGGTAACAGGGGGTTTGCTGGAAGCAGTGCTGTTGGTCATTGCGCTTCTCCTTCTCCCTTACTCCAACCCCCTACCACCACCTATTGTTAAATTCCAGCACTACCTCAATTGTTATCAGGCATAGTAATGTAGCCACTTGTCTGTCTCATGCCCCTTCCCACCCCCCTCCCCTCCTTATCATTGTCAATTAGCTCTTACTCTATCACTAATGTCTCCTGACCTGTTTGATAGCAGCTTGTTTGTCTCCTGCCCCCACCCTCCCTCTCCCTCATTTGTTTTCTCCTCCCTTTTCCCCTCCAGCATTGTCTGAAATGTCGCCAGGCCCAGTATGATAGTCGCTTGTTTTGTTCTTCTCCTTCTCCCTTACTCCAACTCCCCTCCCCCCCACCTATTGTTAAATTCCGACACTACCTCAATTGTCATCAGGCATAGTAATGTAGCTGCTTGTCTGTCTCATTCTCCTTCCCAAACCCCTCCTCTCCTTATCATTGTCAAAAGCTCTTGCACTATCTGAAATGTCGCCAGGCTGATTACGATTGTTAATTTTACATTCTGAATATATCAAGGACTGTAAGAATGTCACTGTATTCTCCAATGTTCCCTCCCTGCCTTGAAGTGCTTTGAAACACATTGTGTATAGGCGCTATATAAATAAACAATCAATTCAATTCAATACTGATGTCCTCTTCCAGTTTATCAATTATCATAGAAAAAGCTTTAAAGATGGCATTGGTGGGTCCAGCAAGGTTGATTATCCGTTCTGGCCAGTTTCCTTCTGAGATGCTTATACAAGCATGTTCTTCACAGACTCCCCCTTCTTGCTAATTATGCTTCCAATTATGCTTCCCCCAATTATGCTTCAGCCCCCTTGCACTATTACCCTACCACTGGCTTCCCCTGGCACTAGCCCTCCTGGGCACCCCTCAACACTTGCCCAGCCCCTGGGGCCCCCTCCCTCTTCTCCCTCCACCTTCCCGTCCCTTCCCTGACCTACCCCCTCCCACGGCACATCTTGATACTGCACTTGCACAATCCGAATGTCACAAGGCCTAGTAGGACCATCATTGTTGTTTTTCTCCTATGTCCGTCCCCCTTTTTTGTCTTGTGGTGCCTGGAAACACTTTCTGCTGTATAGGCACCATACAAATGTTCAATAAATAAAATAAATAAATAAACTCCCTTGCCATGCATGAGCAGCCGTATGGTGAGTGTGACATTCAAACCGCCTTCAATCATGCTGGTATCCAGGGAGCATTTGGTTCTGTAGAATCAGGCATTTACGCCAGTGAGATCTTTGGCCACGGGATTGAACAAGACTGAGAGAGCGGGGAGGAGGAGTAAAGGAGCCACTGCAAGGAGACGGAGGTTGAAGGAGGGGGTGGGAGAGAAGAGACCGGGGATGGGAACGAGGGATCCCAGGGAGAGACCGAGGGGGGGGGGCAGAGCCGCTAGGCCTCAGAGGGGAGGCGGCAGCGGGGCAGGGGGGCTAGGGGAAGAGAGGGAGATGAGGATCTGGGGAGGGAAGGGAGAGAGAACCGGGCCGGCAAGGGGGAATGGTGACGGTGGGAGGGGCTCACGGGGTACTGCGGCTTCTGCTGCTGCCTCTACTGGTCTGGAAAGGGAATGGCTAATTCTGATTGCATTTCGTTGATATTTGGAATTTCATGAGTTGGACCATGGGCAGTTCACCTCAGGGGCATTAGCCTCAGGATCAAGTTCATGTGGGTTGGCCAAGGACTCTGTCGGAATAAAAATGCATCTGGAGATCATCATCGACACAGGGACCCCCCACTCCCCCTTTTGTGAGTTCCAGGCCACTGCTATTGCTTGGATTGTGATGCCTAGAAAAACCTGGCGAAGAAAGAAAATCGTTTGGTATTTCTGTCGAAATGAACACATTTGTTTCTTCTTGGGTCTCGTGTCTAGTGCTTTCTCTGCTAATTTCTTCCTTTTCTTTTGCTCTCTTTGTCACGTTTATCTTAACTAGGATGCCCTGCTCTTTTGGAAGAGGTGTTACATTTGCGAAAGAAGACACACTGGGCCTCATTACACGGTAGGCGGAGAACCATGGCATTATTAGCGCCATGGTTCATGCCGGTAAAATACCGGCACCGCCTTGGTGGAAAGGGGAATTACCGCCCCATTCCAAGGTTGGTGGGGCGGTAATTCCCCCTTCCACCATTGCCCTTCCCCATTCCCATTTTTGCCCCATAGGGCATAATGGGGATGGGGAAGGCGCTAATTACGGCACTGCAAATTGCGGTACCGTAATTAGCTCCCTGGGTCCCTTTGCGGGTTGGTTTTTAACGCCTGCAAAAAGCAGGCGTTAAATTCCCCAACCCGCAAAGGGACCTCGTAGTAAGGCGGTAAGGATTTACCGGTACCGGTAAACCCTTACCGCCTACCGTGTAATGAGGCCCACTGGGTTTTATCTCCACAGACATCTCCTCTTTTTGAAATGTAATTGTCATATGTTTCTGGTCAATAAACTTAACCTTTTTATTTGTCTCTGATTTGGTTTTAAGGAATACAGACATTTCACCAAAGGCCTTTGTCAAGTTTTCAGCAAATTCAGGGGTGTTTTTGCATAAGATAAAATAAGCTTTTTCTAAGGCTTAGCATATCTTTTCTGTCGCCTACCCCTCTCCTCTTCCCCTTGTGTATTTTTAACTGGAAAAATCATCTCTGGTCATTGTCCAGCCTGATCTGTCAACTCATTCTGGTCAAGGTTTCTGTGAGCATTAGAATCAGGATTTCCTTGGGATCTCATGATTTGACCAATGCTCCCTGTCAAATGTTTAACCTGTTTATCAAGTTGTGAGAAATGTTTTCCACTGTCCGGACTGCGGGGTGGTCTTTGGTTATACCACTATACTTCCTTAGAAGGGTACGTTTTTAAAAATAGTTTTATAAGGTGCCGAAGCCTGCAGGCATCAGGGCGCCAACATGGAGACAATAGACGAAACAAAAGTGTCACTGGACACACAGAAAGATGAAGAACCAACCTTCTATCCTAGTGATTACTTAAAAAGAGCAGTTTTTAAAGATCAGCTGAACTTCAGGTTATTTCGTTCCAGTCTTAGAGTAGTTGGGAGTTTGTTCCAGATTTTGGCCGCTCTAACAGGAAAGGATCTACCCAGTCCATTGGACAGTTTGTGGGTAATGCTGTTGATCTGGCCCTGGTTTCCTGAATGAAGGGATCAGCTAGGCACGTATGGACAGATTAGTGTTTTCAGATAGAGAGGAGTTGTACCAAAGTGACAACGGTGTACCAGTGTGCTAGATTTGAAAGCAATCCGGTCTTACACCTTCAGCCAGCGTAGATATCTTCTACTGGCCGAGATATGTTCTCCTCTCTGTATGTTTTTAATAATGCGCACAGCGCTGTTCTGGATTGTCTTACATTTTGTCAGACAAGCAGTGTTTTCCCCTATTAGGAGCACCTTGACGTAGTACAGCCTTGAAAGTATAGTGGCTCGGGCAATAGTGGCGCATTTCTCTTAGTTGATCAAAGGCCTGATGTGTCTGAGCAGGCATAGATGATACTGACAATTCTTGTTTATTTGATTGACATGGGCTTCGGCGTTCATTGAGGATTCCAAAGTGATGGCTTAGGTTTTTACTTTGCCTAGGACCGGGATGGCATTGTTCTTGATATTAAAGGTGGTGAAATCTGCGCTCAGCTTAGTGCGAGCCTGCCAGGAGCTGAAAATAAGGAATTCGGTTTTACTGCCATTTAGGCACATCCTGTTCATAGTCATCCATGCCTCGATGATGTCGTAAGTAAATATCGTGCCAGAGCTCTCCAACAGGGCACAGAGGGGTCAGAGGTATAGATTAGAGAGCACAGGTGACAAACCAGGTGACAAACTGGCACCCTGTGGTTCTCCACAACTAATGGGAGCTAGAGACAAGAAAGCATCTCCTCAATGGATTTTGGACAGTCGGATGGCAAGGAAGGAGTGAATCTTATCAACTGCACCTTTTGAGCAGTTTCATGCCTGTTCGAGAGCTTGCAGTAACCTGGTGTGGTCCTGCAAATCATAAACAGCAGACAGGTCAAGCAACATCAGCACACCAGCCTTTCCTTCATTGATTATCGTCAACATATGGGTCTGCAGGTCGATAACTGCTGTCTCTGTGCTATGGGCTTGCCTGAAGCCTGATTATTGTTTGTGCAGAATGTTTTTATACTCCATGAAGCGTTGGAGTTGCCCTGTATCACACGTATTACGGATTTTCATCAAAAAGTGGCAGTTTGTGATTGGTCTGAAGTCACTTCGATCTTTCTGGGTCCAGACCAGGTTTTTTTTAGCAATGCGGAGACCGTCACTATTGCCAAGGATGAGTATGCTCATCCTTTTTGCATAGACTTGCATAATAGCCTGGCACTTAAGGGCTTTATAGCTTCAGGATGTAGCAGTCTCTAAAAAAGGCATTGTCCATGCGGGTAAAGAATGGAACAAACAGTTATTGGTGATCCAATATGATCCTGGGGGAGGATGTTTTCAGCGCATGAGGTGGGTCACATTGTGGTCAACAAAACTCTCATATCTGAGTTGGTAATTGGGATAAATGCAAAACTCTCCTGTTCTCGTAGCTCAATATGCTTTGTTAGGAGCCCTACAGTTGGGTCCTAATATGAAAGTGCCTGGCTGATTTTCTCGTGGGCTTTGAGCATTTTAGCTTCAAACGCGTTTTGCACTTCTGCACAGTCGGCTGCTGTGGGTGGGCTGGACGGTGATGTCCAGAGTCTTTAGCTTCTCGAGGGATCTAAGGATTTCAAAGAGTTTCCCTGTGGAGTTTTGTGCACTATTTATTTGATTGTTATAGAAGTCTTTCTTGGCGTTTAGGATGTTTAGTTTGTAAATTCTTTCTGCCGCCTTGCAGTTGTTTTCATCTTCTACCGAGGCAGATTTTAGCCAGATATCCTCTAGCTTCCTTGTGTCCTTCTTAAGGCTTTTAAGAGATGGTGTAAACCATTTCTGGTGGGCCTGAGTTCTTTCTAACCAATTTGGAATGAATAGGAGCCAATCTATCCACCAACTCCTGAAAGGTGGATGAAACAGCGGACACTATTGAGTCACACGAGTCATTAACCAAAGTTTGGGCCATAAGACTTTGTGTACTAGTGCTAATATCAGGATCTTATTGTAGTTCCTACTTAGTACTTTTTGGGGGTTGATGGGAGTCTGTGGTAATGGTCCCTGTAGTGAAATGTGGAAGTCTACGCGGTAATGATCGGACCAGGCACAGGGCACTGTGTTGTCAATGACGGTATACAAACTTTAGGACACCACCCAGTCGATTGTTATTTTTTTCTGTGGTGGGTTAATTGTCGAGGACGTTGAAATGAAGGTTATTCAGACACCTTTCTAGGTCCAGGGCTTCCTTGTCCGTGGGGTTACCTCTCCATCGATTCAGGTCCCCCAGGAAAAGAGTGGATCAATTGGGTCCACTAAGACCACTCAGTAAGCTAACTATTTCTTTGTTGAATCCTGGCATCACTGACGGAGGTCAGTATATGAGGTTGAAATTGACACAATTCTGATTTGTGGGCGTTATTTTAATGTGCAAAATTTCACATCCCTGACAGGAGCATGGGGACTGGAAGAAGTTGAACTGGGTTTTAAAGATGAATGCTACCCACCCTTCCCTCTGCCCGTGTACATGTTCCCTATTGCAACAGAAGATAGAGTAGCTCTCTGGGACAGCTGTCTCAATCATGGGACCACTGGAATCTTAGATCCAAGTTTCCGTGAGACACATGATGTTGATGTCTCTATCCAGGATAAGGTTGTGGATCTCATGTGCATGTTTATTTAGTGACCTTGTGTTTAGGAGACTTAATCAGATTTTTTTTTAACCCCCGGGTGACAGGGTTGTTTTATTCTCCATATCTGTTTGGGTCGTACCCATTTGGGTCGTATCGGAGGAGTGTGTGAGAACCGTGCTGGGGTTGTTTTGCACTAGCTGCACATATTTCGGTCCAGTGGAAGCGGTTTGAGTAAGGGGACATGCTGGCTCACGCTGTAATCAGCCTTATCCAATCTCGCATGTACGAATTTCACAATGCTTGCCTCTGTGTGGGTACGTTTGAGCTCCAGCCACAGATTGAGCTGCTCCGTATAACCCATCCCACGGGTAAGACCGAAGTTATAAGTGAGATTAGGTAGCGCGTAATCCTGAAAGTGAATTGAAGTAGGGTGGGTGGCTGTGGTAGGGTTTTGTAGAGATGGGCAACTGCAGACCTTACCAAAGGGCCTGGGAGCCAGACGCTGAGCACGTTGATGGCCGGCGAAGACTGGGCTTGACTCAGGTGCACTGGCGCTGGTGCGCCTGGTCCCCCAATTTGTCAAGAGCTAAGGCTGTTGGGGGATGTAGTTCCCAGACCAGCACAAATAGTCTAAGGCAGGAAAAACTAAACCTAGATGCTGCTTCTAAAGTGAATATCCATCCACTTACATGCAGCAAGGCGCAAGGGTCAGCCCAACAAAGATGGTATTCAAACAAATAAGAATGTTAATTTAAAGTTAGTTTACAGTAGCGCATGTGCACAGTGTGACCATTCAGCAAGCACACACAGTTTTTAAACACACGCTTCCTTCTACGAACAAGAATCTGAACGTAGTGAAGGCAGTCTATGAGGTAAAGCAGAGGAAGACAGTATGAATACCTGCACGGACCGGCGAAGACCGGGTTTGACTCAGGTGAGCCGGTACAGGTGCGCCTGGTCACCTAATTTGTCAAGAACTAGGGCTGCTTGGGGATGTAGTTCCCAGACCAGCACAAAGAGTCTAAGGCTGGAAAAAAAAAACTAGATGCTGCTTCTAAAGTGTGTATCCAGCCATTCGCATGCAGCTAGGCGCAAGGTTCAGCACAACAAAGATGGTATTGAAACAAATAACAAATGTTATTTTAAAGTTAGTCTACAATTGCGCATGCGCACAGTGTAAGCATTCAGCAAGCACACATGGTTTTTAAGCATAGGCTTCCTTCTACAAACAAGAATCTAAATGTAGTGCAGGCAGTCCTAGGAGAGTAGTTCTGGTAACTCTGATAACCTTTGTTGTATGTAGTGCTTGGTCTCCACTCAACTGGGTACTGGGATCCATTATCCTGGAACCTAGGAGGAGGAGGGTGACTTTCTTGGTAATTGGTTCCAGGAGGTGGTGATTCACGTCTTTCCCTGATGAGATTCGAATTTGGATTTCCCTAGGAACCGACTCCTCGGTACACATTTGTAGCCCACTATAGGGCTTGAGCCTAAATACAGAGGACTAATGTAAGTCTCTGGTTTTGTGGGATCATTATTTTGCATGCCAGGGGTAGGACTAATTGGCTTCCTTGAACGGAGGGTCTCCTCTGTTAGCATCCTTAAAGAGTATGTCTTTGGCCCCCTTGTTTCTAATTCCAACTGAGGAGTACTCTTTACCTCAGCTACCTTAAGGGTGCTTGGAACAGGCATTTGTTTGAGGTTTCTTTCTTTGTTTTGTGAGTCATTGGGTTCTTCACTTATAGAGCCTCGTAGCTTGCATGATGATAAGCTTGCAAGTTCTTGAGTCATCAAAATGATGAACTAATTGAGTAACTAAGGAAAAATAGAGTTTTGAAATCTTAACTTTCAGTATCGACACGTCAAAAGATTTGGGCAAATGCACTTGAGTTCTTGAGCAAACTCACTAGGAGATTGATCTTGAGCACACATTACATTGTAGGCTGTCGTACAGGCTTCTTGGGGCTTTCTGTCAGTTGAAAAATATAAACAAAATGGCTGCCTTGTAAGAGGATAATTTGAAATTATTCTGATCTTCCAGCCCAGCAAAGAAACTGTAAAACTCGGGAAAGAATGTTCATTATTTGAATTCAATGTTGCTTTGTTCATTGTTCAGTCCAATTGATGCCATTATCTGTTCATACAGTCCTAGAGGTTTTCAAATAGATTTATTTTGCATTTACAGATAAGTGGTCATAAACCTTTTTTTACCTTAAACTGTTTGATTGGATCCTTCACAAATTCTGACTATAGTTTTCTTCTTCTATGTCTCCTTACTTGGGTACCAATTTCCCTCATCAGAGTCAGTGCTTGCATATCTGCCTCCCCGACCCCCATCATGATGGCTAGAAGGAGGTTTCTTATGTACACAATACAAGGATCTTCTCTTTTCTCTTTCATATTGGTCTTATAAGGGTTGCACCGAAAATCTTTTCTGAGGGGCTGGAGAGTTGGGTATGTCATCATATTGTCATTCAGAATCCATGTTTCTCCATCTACCTAGATGCTCAGGGGTATTTCTGTAATACTTGGCATAGATGCAAGCCTTTAAAATGACCTTTTTGGGATGCATTGTCTGTCTCTCAATGTGCCAAATGAGCTACACAGTCTCTCTGTTGGTTCATATGCTATAATCTTCTGTTCCCTTAACTCCTTTTACTATCCTGATTCAATAATTCTCAGTTTGGGGATTCTTTCATTCCCTCTCCAATACACATCGAGGGTGCCACTCCCTCTTCACTCACCTGATTCCCTCTATATTGCTATATATTTCTTTATATTTCTATGTATCTGACAGGGAAATCAAGTCTTATCTGGGTGAGTTTGGGAAGAGGAAATAACAGGGAAAGGATACGCCTGGCACCAAAACCACAAGTATGACTCTGGGCAGTTCTGGGCAGTGGAGAGGTAGTCACAGGAATTGGGGATAATCTCCCTTCTTCATGAAATGTATCTGCCTGCAAGTTTTAGATTGCGATTCTGAACTCAAATGAATATCTTTGATTTCTTTTCTCACTCTAGCATTATGGTCCATTTGAACTATGACCTGCTGTTTACTCTGTATAAGCTGTTCCCTAGATTCATTCAGGCTAGACTGGCTAGTGTCAAATGCTCTAGTTTTGGAAGCCAATTCTTTATTTTGGCTATTCACTGGTACTAAAGCACCACCTTAAAGCCAACACGATTTCATTAGAGTACAGCTAGGGAGAAATGGCATGGGGGGTCAGGGGGTGGTAGTAGTTGTCATTAAGTGTGTAGGTGTTTGGTTACCCACCCATTGACTGCCCATGGCCATGCTAATCCCTATGGTCATTCCCACCCACTTCCTGCCCCTCCCTGCTCAAAACACATCCTCATGGGATCTCTTTGAGCTATCTTCATCAAGTCTTATCATCAAACCTTGTGCTCAAAGTGCCTGCTAGTGTTTTTTTTTAAAGAGCTCTTCAGAGAGGTAATTAATTTATTGGAGCTGTAAACGTGTTACTAGTGTAATATAAATGCCTTAACCAGGACTGCCTTCAGTCACTCAATTTATTATCAATATGCATGTCCTTCACTGTAGTCTTGTTAAAAACAAGCATTGGCAAACTTAACAGTTTTGGCCTGTGTATAAGTATTAGGCATTTGCCAGGCACTGCTATTATATGCCCAGTAACTCTCACCATTTTGCAGCTGCTACCATTGCTGGCCAGTTAATACCACTACGGTAATGCCTGGCAAATGCATTTCCAATGTCTACACAAAAGCCAAATCTGTAGGCATTGCCAATGCATGTTCTTTCATGTTTTGCAACTCTTTCTACAAGGAACCTTTTTCTTTCTGGTACATATTTATTTCTTCTCCTGACTGGCAGCTAGCTAACTTTCTTTGGATGCCCAATCTCGGACAGTGCATCATCAAGATCGCTCCTTAATGTTTTTGACTTCACTCTCAATGTCACATTTTCTTCTATTGTTTGCATTCATTCTTGTGCAGTCACCTTACTTTGATCACCATATGCTTGTGCCTGGGTCAATTGTATGATGAGCTGGCATATGTCTTGAATTGCAGTGTTTCTTTCTGTGCTGAGTCCTTTGCTGCTTAATGATTTTTATATCATTGTATAGCTGATCAAATTCAGCCTGGGAATCAATATCCTTCACAGCAAGTTTCACAGCAATCTCTTTACTCTCTTTCAAATGTATTTTTATATTGATTATGCCATATAATAAGCCATCCCATCTATGTAAGTGGCTTAATTAGTAATGTTGGCTTTTAACTTATCATGGGTCTGCAAGCCCTGACTATGAATGTCATAAGTCTCTAAAGTTGTCTCACTAAGCAACTGCTTGGCTTCTCGGCACACTTTCAACTCATCTGACATGGCTTCCACTAAACTGTGCTGTTTCTGCAGTAACATTTGCTTGTCACCCAGAGACTCATTCAACTGCTTGACCTCTTATTCACACTGATCATTAGCTTGTTGCATAACTATTAATTTTGCTGCGGTCTCTTGGGCATTTTCTGTAAATGTGTGCAAAGGAATTACATTCTCAGCCAACGTATCTTCCAACAGCTTATGTTGAAAGAATAGATGGGCAGAAAAACGTATAATGATTTGTTTCTTCTCTCTAGCCGTGGAGGTTAAGTACAGTTTTTGTAAGGCATCATCGTACAGGCATTCTTGCACCAAAATGCCTGCTCGTACAATTCATACAATTTCTTTCATGTTATTGTTCAATATCTCATTATCTTGCATCAGCTATTAGCCATGCAGAAAATATCCGATCAATGCATGGTCAAGAGCCACATTTAAATCAGCCCTGATGTCCTGGGATGACATGGCTAGTTTGCATATCGGATTAGACGTATGATTTAATATATTTATCCATCACTAATCTCCACTCAAATGAACAATCCACCTGAATTATTTTTCTCACTTTAACATCCACTATCTTTCAACCTACAATTCCACAATTAAAAATTCACAATCACAACATGTATACTGTATGAGACTATACAACAGGGACCATCTAAAATGCACACACAAATGCAACTTCACACACATCTGTGATCTTGGGCAAATCTTTTGTTACTCAATACTGGTCCTGCATGTGCAATGTTGTTAAATATAATGCACACATTCAGTGACACAACAGAACTTTTAACAATGTTTTTACAACTCTAATCCTAAATGATGTACGGCCACCTCTAAACAGCACTTAATTCTGTGATCACAATTTTATTTTCTCTAGTATGAAAAACAAGTATTAGTACCAGAGAAAAATCACATAGAAAAATTACGTTTAGGCACACATATATACTTCTATTTGTTCCCCTAGTCTAAGTGCAGGGTTGTGGGTTTCTCGGTTGTGTTTCTTTACAGCCGCGCCCGTCCCTGCCCCTTCCTTCTCCTGCCTTCTTTCCTCCCCCTGCCCGCCCTCCCAGGCCTCCGATTGGTCCGTGTGCACTGGCCAGAATAAACTTAAGCATCAGAGTGCCTTATAAAAACGTGAAGGAGCCGCACACTCCATTTTACAGCCGCTCTTGGCACTGGTGAGCAGGTTTTGGCCATTGCCTTCAATTCAAAGTACTCTTTTGTCCCGTGTCCCCAGTTTGCAGCCTGCTGCTGCTTTTGTTTGTTTGTTTGTTTGTTTGTTCACTTTTATTGCGCACCAGACCCGTGAGTAACAGGGCGCAGTAAGAAAATGCAAAGCTTACATAGTTACAAGAGATACAATATATACAATAAAGGCTTACATAGTATCCGTAGTTATAAAATATACACGATATACAATAAAGACTTATGTGATTACAAAAATATACAATGTACATATATACAGGTTACAGAGAGGCACAAAGTTTAAATGAGAATATAAAGGTGATTGAGACTCAATTGATCAAGGTACGAAATAGGCCTAGAGGTAGGAGACTAGGGGTCGGTGGAGATGAGGTATTTTTAATGACATTTTTTCGGAAAAGTGGGTAAGGTTGGTCTACTCTTAGATCTGGTGGTAGTAGGTTCCAAGATTTAGCAGCCTTCACTGGGAAGCTATTACCACCAATGGTGGTGAGTCTGTATCTAGGTGTGGCCAAGCAATTAGCATTGCCAGCTCTAGTAGGTCTGAGAGAGGTTCTTCTATGAAGTTTATCTGTGAGGTAGCTAGGGACAGCGTTGTTTAGAGCTTTGTGAGTCAGTGATAGCGTCTTTAGCTGTATTTTGTTACCAGTAGACAGCCATTTATGATGGCGTCTAATGGAGGAGATATGGGTTCTTATATTTATGCCAAGTGCTGCTCTCAAGGCATTATTTTGTAATGTTTGGAGCCGCTTGATGGTATTTTTATTAGCCCCACTGTATAGGGCATTACAGTTGTCAGTTCTGGATAGTATTAAGGCTCTGGCCAGGATCAAACAGCTGTCATTAGAGAGGAATGGCTTGCCAGCTCTGATCAGCTTGCAGGTGTAGGCTGTGGTGGAGGCCAGGGATTTTACCTGTTTATCAAAGGACAGGGTGGAATCCAGGTAGAAGCCAAGGGTTTTTACTTCCTTGGAGACTTTGATGGTATTTCCATCGATGTTGAATGAGGAAAATTCCTGACCTAGTTTTTTGATGTTGGCATGTGTTCCCATGATTATCAACTCGGTCTTATCATCGTTCAGGCATAGGCCATGAGTGGCGATCCATGCCTGGATGATAAGATATACCCTGTTCACCAACTCCGTGTCCTTGATATGATCCCCAGAAAGCGGGAGGAGAATCTGTGTATCATCTGCGTAATTGGTGTAGATGATACCCAGATGGTCCAAATCATCGAACAGGGGCTTGGTGAAGATGTTGTATAGAGTTGGCGTGTCGCAAGAACCCTGAGGAACACCGCACAGGATAGGGGTAGGGTTTGCAGCTGCCGAAGGAGAGAAAGCTCTCATGGTTCTCTCGCTCAGGAATGATTCAATCCATCTGATAGCCTCAGGGGAGAAGTGAGCGGCAGAATTAAGGTGTCTACAGAGGATCTTATGGTCCACAAGATCAAATGCAGCTGAGAGATCAAGTGGAGCAAAAGTACTGACTTCCCTTTGTCTCTCAGCTCATCAATTTGGGATTTTAAATCGATACGGGCAGTTTCTGTTCCGTATAGAGGGCGGAAACCAGATTGTCTGTCTCCTAGGAGTTTGTGCCGTTCTAAGTGTTTCTGAATTTGGTTATAGGCAGCTTTGTCCAATATTTTGAGTAAAAATGGTACAGTGGTAATGGGGCGGTAGTTTGTGGGGATGAGGGGATCTAATGTCTGTTTTTTTAGGAGAGGGACCACCCAAGACTGTTTTAGGTTGGCAGGGATGGAGCCTGAAGTAAAGGAGGCATTAATCAATTTAGCAATGAATGGAGATAGTTCCCTGGCAGCATCTTTTATTAGTTGCGCAGGGCAGATGTCGCCTTTACAATTAGAAGGCTTCAATGAAAGGATGATTTTTTCTACTTCCAGAGTAGACATTTTGGTGAAATGGAAGATATTATCGCGTGCCTTCCGTGGGTCGCTAGGCAGAGGGTTTTTAAGTGAATGCTGTAGATTCAGCGTTTCTTTTTTGTGCTGGATTTTATTTTGGAGCATATTAATTTTGTTTGATAATGCCTGTTGGATGTCTGTACACCAGGATTTATCCTTAGTACAGATATCGGGTGTGGCTATAGGTGACTCTAATTCTTTTAGTATACAGAAGAGTTCCTTCATGCTAGAGTTGGATTTGGCGATGCGCTCGTCATAAGAATCATGTTTAGCCAGGCAGACTTCATTCTTATAGTTTGAAGAGAGCAAGGTTAATTTGGCTTTATTATCAATGGAGGGGCAGAGTCTCCAGTTGGTTTCGCTTTTTCTTTTCAAAAGGCGTAGGTCTCTAAGTTGTGGCGTGAACCATTTATTTAAGTGGGCTTTGGGTTTGCTAGATCTAAGTTTAAGAAGGGCAATTTTGTCCAATGTAGTGAGCATGATATTGTTGAATTCATGGACTAGGATGCTAGGATCTAGATATTCTCGTAAAGCATTTAGAGTGGGAAGGATCGCAGGGATTACTTTATCAGCTGTAATACTCTTTTTATTTCTTGTTAGACATGGTGGCGCTAGTAGAGGGGCAGTGGGAGTAGGTCTGTTCGTAGATAAGTGAAAGGACACCAGTGAGTGGTCTGTCCAGGAAAGAGGAGTGATGGATGAGATAGTAACTGAACAGTTATAATCCGCTATCCAATCCAATGTTCTCCCCTTCAAATGGGTGGGTTTATTGACTTTTTGAGACAAGCCTAATGCCTTGATTGAGTTAGCTATGTCTGTAGCATTTTTGTCCATCAGGTCATTAAAGACTATGTTGAAATCCCCTAATAGGATTCCTCGCTTCCTGCTTCCTCCTTGTCCTGCCTTCTTTCCTCCCCCTGCCTGCCCTCCCTACCCACTGATTGGTCTGTGTGTCATTACACACGTGACTAGACACTGCCTCTTCTGAGGCTCCCCTTGGGCAGCCAGCTAAGGGGTACAGCAAAGGGCCGCTCCCTTGCCCTGTTTGCCCCGTTCACCCGTGGAAGCCTGATGACAACCAACTCTGCTGTACAACCAGGTAAGGTGGTACAGCCACTACTGTGCTCCAGAAAACCCCACCACTCCTTATACCACAAATACTCAAAACTAACATAGTACTGTAAGTGTTGCTCTTAGATGGTTTTTGAGGGTGGGCAAGGTATCGCACTTAGATGTATTGGGGATAGGAAATGTATGGCACTTAGATGGATTCTGGGGATGGGCAAGGCATTGCCCTTGGAACGATTATTGGGGGTAGGCAATGTATAGCACTTAGATGAAGTATTAGGGGAAAGGCAATGTATTGCACTTAGAGGTGTGTGGGGGATAAGCAATGTATAGCACTTAAATTCATTATTAGGGCATATGCAATCTATTGCACTTAGATGGACTTTGGGCATAGTCAATGGCTTGCACTTAGATGTATGTGGGGACAGGCAGTGCATTGCACTTAGGAGGTTTATTGGGGGTGGGCAATGTACTGCACTTGGATGGATTTTGTGGATAAGTAATGTATTGCGCTTTTATGGATTTGGGGTTTGAACAATGTGTTGCACTCAGATGTCCAATGTCTAGCAATTGGATGATTTATCTGCTCTATGATATTCATGAGGGTATCAAACATGTGGCACTTAGAGGATGTGAGGGGTTGGCCAAAGTCATGCACCCAGCACCTCCCAATTTCCCATACTTGGGACTTCCAAAGTCATGCACCCAGCACCTCCCAATTTCCCATACTTGGGACTTCGGTCCCTCCAAGGGCGTTCAACCTACAGCGCATTGGGAACATATCCATGGTGAAAGGTGCAGTATACAAATGATGAAAATGAATGGATGAATGAATATAATTAAATGTAGGCTATTATGCATTGCATGTGAGTTTTGCAGGATTGAGTTAGGCAAACAGTGGTATTACTTTAGAATGCACCGATTATTTGTTTACCCACCTAACCTAGGCGAATTATTTCATGATTTTCTAATACAAGAATGAGTACCTCTTTCACCTCACTTCACAACTGGGTCACATTATGCAATGCCAAGAGTGAGGAGAGGGTATTTTTATATTGGGAATATTTTCAATTGTGAGTGGCATTAAAATGGCTAACTCCCTTTCACCCACCCATTCATTTCTTAATATCTATTGCTCTCAAAGATCACACACTGTCAAGGATGTCTACATTAGGCTATGATGCAGGGCAATCGAAACACAGCCGAACGTGGATTGTATCTGTGAAAACGCTCAATGTACTTTTTGAACTTCACTCATAAATTGCTACACTGTCAGCGCTGAGAAGTTCCCTATTTTACTGTTCCCTATTTTACACAGTGCACTCAGCACAGAACATTTTTGTATTTATTTGAATGCAATCTCCTTCAGCTTTAAGTGCAATGAATAATTAGGATGCAACTCACACTAGCAAACTACAAAATATCCTATGATCTTTCTATGAAGAATAATGTGTCAACCCTTGCGCTCTGTGCACAATAATGCAGTAAAATCTCACTAGGCTTTAAATATAATGTAAAGCACTGCTGCATTTCACACACAATATTAAACATTTTCTATTTGCAATGAGCACCCCCTAGTGGCCACCACTCAATTCCCTCCCAATCCAGGGATTGATCAGGGCAGTCATCCTTGGGGATTTATCTAATTACATTTGGGGGATTATTTTTATACTCGCTTTGACATTTTTCTTTTAAGGTGCAAAGCCAGCGGAACCCCACAAGAGTTCTCAGGAATGTCCCAGCCAGCAGGTCTCTCTGGGTCCCTTCATAGCTTTTCCAGGAAAGCAGGTCAGTCTTATGCTAAATTGATTCCGGATCTCTCAGAGACAGGGTCCAAACTTCCAGAGGGTACCCCGATTCATCACTCCAGTCGTGGGGACAGGTGTTCTTCTTCCCTTCTGTGTGGCTTTTGATTCTAAAGGCAGAATCCCACCCATGTTTGCTCCTCCTTTTTAAAATGTGCCATATTCACATGCCTATGTCATAATAATGTCACACTTTTTGATAGGTTCTTCCATTGGCTTGCATCATATTTAGACACTCACATAATATACACACCCCCAGTCACCATTGGGCCAGAAAATTAAGTGGCGTGAATTTGCTCTAAATAATTTTGAATGTGATGTGGTTTTCATTTCTTAATTAATTGTAGCAAATTGCCAACTTAGTGTGAGATGGATTTCTGAAATATGTCAACGTAGACGGATATCTGGATATGCAGCGTAACTATGTCAGACATTTATTCGTAGAGATATGAATATTAATATGTGTATTATTTATTCGAAATAAGGGGCGTCTCACAATTGCAACACACTCTTTGGCTTGTTTGCAATTGGTATGGTTTCAGAGTTATTGTCATGTCAATTTGACGGATGCATGGCTTCCTAAGGAGGACCAGCCTTACTTTCTTTTCTGGGGTAATGAAAGCAATGCTAGCAGACCTCGTAGCCAATAATGAACCTGGGTCTGCTGACACGGGGCTGCCTTTGTTTGGGTTTCCATTAAGCTGTATCTGGTCGCCATCATTGACTCCAGTAATCTCAAAAGTGGCGCATTAATGGCAATGAATTCTGTTTGAAGCTAGGCCTTAGAAGGACAGGGCTGATTGTTAGCAATGAGCAGACCATACTTGGGCTTTTACTGGTATGTTAGTTTGTATTTAGAATGATATTATTTTCATAGATGGTCTTGCAAAGGTGGGGGCTGCTCATTAACTCAGAGCCTTTTGTTCTGCAAATGTAAAGGCTTCTTCTGATTGAATGAATGAGTGCCCCCCACAGGGAAGGAATGTCAGATGACAGACAGGCATAAATGTATGCCACGGGTTATGGAAAGTTCAAATGTGCTTGATTTGTTAACTTGAATATCCGCATGGAAACCTGAAATAACTTTGTAGGCATGAAGGTCGTATTTACTTCTTTTGTAATGACAAAGTGCAAGCCGTTTCCACCACACAACATTTCAATGGCTTTATTCTTTTGTTCTCAATAAATAATAATCATTTTGCCATTTAAACATGGCCAATAAAAATGATACTCAGTAAGGCTTCATTTTGACAAATGCCTCAATTTTAAAAATAAAATGGTGTACTTGTTTACAAATATTGTAATTTGGCTTTATACCTCTTCCTATAAATCACAATATGTTTTGTTGAAAATAGAATATTAAGTAAAATTGTTTTATGACACATTTTGGAACCTATGATTATGTTTCTGACTGCCGCATTGTTTGCATGGTGACAAGGTTTGTGTCCTTGGTTACACTCACAATGGCAAGATACATGTTGCTGGCCTAAAGAATGTATTTTTAATGTGGGTAAGGAAAACCAAAACTCCCCTCTTTCCTCTTCTGATCTCACGTTTCTGATGTGATCATAATTGTGTTCTTGGTAAATGGAAGGGTGCCGAGTTGTTGTTACGTGGCCTTCCTATTTCCTATATATCAAAACATTTCTGCATTCTGACATTATTTTTTAAAGGATTTTCCGTTTCTTTAAAATATTACTTTCAAACTCCACAATAACAGAGATTTCTTTTTTAAAGAATATGTTTTAATGATTTAATGTTTAGAACAAAATAATGTGTTGCTTAATTTGTCGTTTAATGAAACCATTAAGTGTTTTATGTGGTGACCAAGTAATTCAGATCTTGGGGCCAGATACACTAAATTGTAGCCCTGGCACAAACAGCAGGTGGTGCTGTTTACCCTGCTGGGGCAACAATTTGTCACCACAGAAAGAGCAACCAGGCTGCTCTTTAATACTGATTGTGCAGCCACTGTTCTCGTGGCTGGGCATTACAAAGGAGATCTCCCTCATATGCCCGGGATTCCCCGTGACTCATGCACATGTTCTTGTTGCCGATGCATGCGCACAAGTACACAGATGCCCTGAAAATCTGCCGCCCGAGGGGTGAAGTGTATTACGTGCACAGGTCCAATGAACCTCTTGGAGGTTCCATCACAAAGAGTGACATGTTCACAAATTGCAATCGTGCCACCCTTGGAGTCACCCAGCCCCTTGCAAGTGCAGTCTGCATGCACTTCCCAGATGTCCCAGCGATCCTGCTAGAGCCTGCTGCACTTGCCTACGAGCAGTGCCCAAGCACTGGGAGTGGAAGGTGCGTGGAATATAGCACACCCATCGTCACCTGCATCGCTTGAAAACACTCAACATTTATCTATAAATTGACAATGTTATCCTAACGCTTCAATGAACAACATGTAAATGCATTTCCCAGCTGTATGTACCTGTAACTAAGTACCCCACAAGTAACAGCGCCTCGATGCCTAAGGACTGTTTGCGTGCTATACAAATGTAAACAAATAAAATAAATAAATAAATAAATAGGACCAGCTTCTATTTTTTTTAGCTTATAGAGCGCACTGGAGTGTTGGAGCCAGTGTGAGCGTTAACACACATATACCGAGGCTGTGCATCCTTTTGGTTAATCCAGACCCAAAGCCTGCTCAGTAGCCATTGCACTCAATAACTGTATCTGTTTCTACACTTTTGTGAAGTTAATAATATTTAAACAACATTTTGTTCTATTGAATGTCCCTGTTTTTGTTTTAAGACAAGCATTTCACTGTGTGGTTCTGGGCAAAACGTGTAGCCAGGCAAGTACAGTCTGGTAATGGGAGATTCGGTCATCTAGGTGATTAATATAGGTTTTTGTAACCACACCATAGAAGTTACGAACACGGCGAAGTGTTCTTAAAGTGTGTTCGGAGTTCTGTTTACAGTCAGGGAAGTATCTGGAGAGCAAATGGTAAGTGTCTCTCATCGCTGACCCTGCTGAAGCAGCTCAGCCCTATTCAGTAACCCCGCCTGTTTGAGAAGGTGCGTGGAATGGTCCAGACCCGAAGGAATAGAAAAGGAGGGAAGAGTGAGTTCGCAGAATTAAGATTTCCTGCATATTCTTCAGTGCAAAGATGGGGGTCCAGTGGCAGAGGGTCGCCTCACGGTGCAGGTCCCAAATCACCTGCAGCCAGTTCAGGGAGGGGTCCCAAATTCATGCTAGAAGCTACGTGTTGCACTACCTGAGCTGCACATCGAGCCATCAGAGAGAGAGAGAGGAACATTCATGGGTTAGTCCTGTCTGAGCCACTGGCGGGACTTGGGTGCCCAGGAGGGTTCAGGGACCAGCGACTGGTCAGAAGTCCGTGGACAGAATGCTGTAAGAACCCACTTGTCTTGGTTCTTAGGCCAGGCGGCTCTATCTCACCAGTTTGTACTTAGGCCTTGCGGCTCTAGGTCTCCCCCAAAAACCGAATGTCACAGTCTGTAATACTCTTCTTGATGACCGTTTGTTAAATCTGAATGGTGTCCCGAGTGTGTCTGTGCCTCCCTCTTGTATAATCTGTTAGTGAGATCTCGTTCCGGAGTCTCCATACACAGTTGAGTTTTTTCCAGAAGGATGAGACAAATCTCAACCCAGGAAAGTAAGACCCTACACCTTGGAAAGCTTTCCCTCTGGGTGTGTGTAAAACCATATTAACATTATCTTTTAAGCTAAAGTACTGTTCTTAAATTGATTCAACCTCAACATGCTTGTCCACCGGTGGCCCAAATAGGGTCCGCCTAGACAGGGCTTCATGCTTGTCCCCCAAGGGAAACCTAGAAATAACGACACAGAGACCAGAGAATGCCAATACAGTATTTTATTTAGTGTGTGTGATGGGTTTGTGTGTGTGTTTTTTTTACTGATCCATCCAGCCCATAATAAGGTTGGGTGGAATGTTGGAAAAAGAAAAAACAAAAGAACTTAAGCCCCTGGCCAGGAATTGGCTGGGCAGGGGAGAAAAGATTCTAAAGGTTTCCAAAAAGAAGACCCATTGGGGAACGGTTAGACAAGAGAAATGAGGGGGGGAGAGAGAGAGAGGGGAGGATAAAGAAATGGAGAAGAGAGAAGAAACAGAGAGAAGACACAGCTCCTTGTGGGTGCCGAGGCCTGCAAGGATATTCCCAATTGTTGGTCGGGCCTCATAAGGTGGGCGACCCGGCATTGTTACCGTGGGCCCTGACTACATGTCTGCAGCTACCCAAGCGTTCATTGGGCCGTGGCGACTGTCGGCCCACCCATACAGCCACTTACTCAAAAGGAAATTACATGATAACCTAACCGGCTGCCTGTGCCACTACCACAATGCCTTCTCTATGATCATAATGATTACAAAGTTGTTAATCTTGAAAGAATGTTTTTATTCAAATGCACAGCCAACATGTGTTTCAACCATTCAAAGGTCTTCCTCAGGGCAATTTCCTAATAATTATTGCACCCTAATCACCTAACGGCAAAGCAGTTATTTGTTGTTTGGATTACTCTGGTAATCTGAATATTCTTTTAATAGCATTCGTAATACATTTTTCTGTGCTCATCAATCTATACATGTTTGACTGTATTCTTCATTCAGTGCAGTCTCTCAAATGAGTTCTGCTTGAGGATACTCTCTTTAATCTTTTATATCTTCATTCATGCTCTTTTTTTTAAGCCCCCAATTTCTTGATTGTAGCGAGATTTATTTATTTATTGTTCAGAAACAGCCATGGATACCCAACTAAATGGGTTAACTGACCCTCATTCCTTTTCTGGTCCTGAAACGCGGCATTCCGCATGGCTTACTTACTCAAAAGGCCCCAGTGATATGTGGGGAATTCAGGTGTTCCTCAAAGAATGGAAATAAACTGGGGGGATGAGGCCCTAATTCCATCAGGGGTCAGATTCCTCATCCACTCACCAGGAGAGCCCCGATGGCGCCTGCTACCCACGGAGGACATCCTCTGGCCTTGCGCTCCTGTGGGTGATGCCAGGTGTAGGGCAGTGGTCTGTTCTGTCAGCCTCACCCTTTGGGTCGCCTTCTGACCGCTCTTAGGAAGGGTGGGCTAATAGGACAGATACCTTCAGTAAGGGCTCATGCCAGGGGGAACCTAGAAGGGCTTAATAATTAGTTGGGGTAGAAAGGTTTAATAAGTACAAGTGTATGCGCTTTTATAAATAAAGAGGGGTCCCAACTGGGATCCCTAAAAATCCAGGGGCTACATACTCTTCCCCAATTCTTTTACTGTTCTTCAAAATGCTTCTGTGAAACAAGTGGATGAATAAACTGTCTGTTTTTATGTAAGTTTGCAATCCTTATTTTAGGGTAGTCCGGTTTTTTAATGACTATTGTATATACGTATATAGAGCTGCATGAAGTGCCACACCTGGGACAGGTGTAGGCACTATCACTTTAGAATATCTTGGCACCACTAAAAATACCCATGCACTGGGTGTGTAGCCCAGTGGGCAATGGGTGTGTAAAAAGCTTGCAAGGGCAAATCCTGCAACCCTTCTCCTGTTATGAAAAGAAACAGGTAGCACCACCTCCTAGTCAAACTACACGATACAACAGTGTTATTGCTTGAGGCACTGCTGAGATGCCCTGGGAACCTCATGCGTGCTTCAGTAGCATGCCATGTAAACACGTGCCGATGGATCTATTCCCTGTTATATGTTAGCCCGCCCACAGTCGGGCTCTGTTGAACAGTGTTTCACGCCATGAGAGGGTGTGGTGGTACGCGGCATGACTCATGTAACTGACTCTGAATGCTGCACATGCTTTTGCTGAGGGATGGTAGTGTCTCCACTCTAGCACTATAGTGATTTCCCCACACTTCTCGTGCCCCTGAATAGGGATGCCACGGTGTTCTCTGCTTTGCAACTTCTCCATCCTCCACACATGAGGGTGGGTGCACATCCAGGGGTGCTGATCCTATCACTCGCATGACTCCACAATCTATCTGCTGGCTTGCAGAGTGCATGCAAGGTCTGATATTGCTACTTAGGGCAAAGGTTGCTGCTGTTGCACCAGACCCCCTCCCCCCCACCAAAAATGTGACAGTTGAGTGCAGTGTGTGCTTACAGATAAAACTACGCTGCTCGCTGAAATTGAGATTTGTTGGATTGTCTAAATTATAGCTAATTTGTGATAATCAGCTCCTTCTATTAGTGGTCCGAAGCCTTGGTTATGTCCCTGGATCATCTCTAACACTTCGAGCAATGTTCCTAAATAAGAAGTAATAGAAATAACAAATAATTTGTCTTTCTGGAATTCTGTACAATAATTGCTAGACTCATAAAGGTTTATTTTAGGCACACTTCAGAGGGTGAGTCACTGATTAAGCACCTCAACTCAACCTTTCATCCCTCTGAGGTCGATAAATGAGTACCAACACAGATTGGGTGATGTTGTATGTATATTTGTTCTCTATAAAGCGCTTAAGCATAAGTGCTATATAAAAACACATCATTATCATTTGGCCATGGACGTCTGCTTGCATTCACAGTAATTTGGTAATATGGGCCTATACGCACTGATATTAACGATACCTATGATGATCCATTCTTGCATGAAATGTATATCACATTATGGTGATATCGTAATCATATTTTTTGTAGTGTACTTGCTATGTGATGCCACTTCCTGTTTTGTCAAGAGGTGAAATGTCATGTTCCATCGCTTCCCGTGATGTCACTTCGTTGGGCTGGTGGGGGGGGGGAGGGGTCAAATGACATCACTTCCTATGATGTCACCAGAGGTCAAAGGTCATGTGATGTCACTTCCGCTACCCTTGCCATTTTGGTGAAATTACATCCCTGCTTGTACGCCACCGTTTTGCACTCTGCCATGCAAAATGAGTAGATGCTGCCTTCCATGTACGGGTTTACAATGGATTCCTATGGAGTCTGCCTGATTTTTGTCTGGTGTAAAATGCAGGCAGACTCGACAGGAATCCACAGCATGTGCGCCAGCATGAAAATCCATGCTGGCACAAATGCTGGAGTATTTTCATGGGGGAAAGAAAGGGTGAGGAGGAATCATAACTTACAATCGACCCCCTCCTCTCGACCATGCAAACTGTTAAAAATGAGCTGTAACGTAAATGAAATGCGTAAATGCTTTACGCAGGGCTTTTACTCATTTTATTTACATCACAGGTTATTGAACATGAGCCCCACAGTGTATATGTCAATAGGATATGCTCTTTGGAATTATATTTGATAAACTTGATATTTTAAGGACAGCTTTAAAGTTTTAAACTAATATCAAGATGCAGGAAAATGGTTTATAAGCTTATTTTCTGATGTGTAAGTGTAGTTAAGTAACAATAATACTGAATAAAAAGAAAATCAGAATATGCGTGCACCAACAGGAAGGGATCCCATAGTAGTAATCCGCAATATTCCTGCAGGGCGTCCAGAAGAATAAGGAACAAATTAATAATGGGATAAGAACAAAGATGGTAGTCTAAAGAAAATGAGTTTGTGTGCCATGTCTAAAACCGGGCAGATTGTCCATAAGTGGCAAGACTTGACAGTGAAGGAGGGCCATCATTAGTCATTAGCCTTTGCACAAGGTAACAGGGCCTTGTCTGCCCTGGATCAGGCCTACGGGGGATGGGGAAGGTTCTTTGCGGGAAGGAGGTCATTTCAGTATCCCAAAGATTTTTTAAAAACCTCGGAGAATGTAACCACCCCTTCGGAGTTACTAAAGTGGTGAACTGTGTGAAAGGTGTGCGAAGAGCTGTGTTTACAGCTATGGAAGGATTGGGAGAGCGAATGGTTAATCGCGTCTCACTGGGCCACTCTAGAGTAGAGCAGGATGTGATGTCATACTCTGAGGACCGTATTCGAGTGGCCCAGCCATAGGGAGGATCTTGGTGATTGCAGTAGACATGCTTTAAGCTAGAAAGAGATAAAAAGGAAAAAAAGGTGGGACAAGTGAGCTCAACAGAATGAAGATGTCTTGCAAAAATCCTTACTGGCAAGGCAAGTGCTCATGCAGAGAAGGTTGCCTCAATGTGCAGGACCTGGAACCCATTCTGCCTGCGCAAGGAGGGGTTCCGCAATTCATGCTGCAAGCAATCTTCAGCATGTCCTGAACTTTAGAAGAGAGCTACATTAGATGTATATAGATGGGTTAGTTCTGTCCAAGGGTGTTGCTAGGTCTGGAAAAGATCTGGGGCTACACTAATGTCGAGACTGTCGGGACTTGGGGCTAGCTGGCCTTTTGGTTGTAGCCCCTGAGCGTCTATCGGGGGCTACAACAGAAAGACCTGGGGCTATACCCCCTACCCCTCCCCTAGCAATGCCTCTGGTTCTGTCTGAACCTCAGGAGGACATTGGCTGTGCTGATGGCCCCCAGGACTGACGACTGGACAGATGAAAATAGGCCACAAAAAAAGAACCCCCTTGTGTTTGTTCCCTAGGACAGTCCGCTCTTGCTCACACCCCAGAGAAATTCATGCAGCTGGGCCCATTATTGCTTTTCTTTTTGGGTTTGTCTGCTCTAGCTCTTCCCCAGAGAAACAAGGGCAGCAGGACCCTATAATATTGCTTAAGGCCAGACCACTAGATCTAAACAGGGTCCACCTTCAGCTGTGCCTGCCCCTCATATAATTAATTCCAGGCTTATTTCACTAGACATGAATCATTAAAACCTGGTTCTAAAAGCAAACTAACTACTTTTCATCTGCTTTTTTCCCCACTTCTTCCACAGTGTGGGCTTTTTATGTTTTTGAAGGCAGATATAAAGCAAGGAATCAGATTTCCATGTCTGTCCGCACTCTTGGCTCCTCATACAAAAGTCACACAGTCTGCTGGGCCTAAAGGCCCAAGCTACTCCTCGCTGATGACGCCCAATGAGGCTGAAACATGTCTGGGGATGCTTGTGGTCTCGTGTAGAAGGGATGTGACCAAGCAGTTCAGGCTGGACTACCCCTTTGGAAGTGGGACCAAGACTGATTTGCATATGGTGCACTATGGACTCAGGCCTTACCCTCTCCTGTCAGATCAACAACGTGTCAAAATGCTGTCACTACCACCTCAAATTTCTCAGACACATTTTTCCCTACCTCTCCTACCCAAACAGACTTGCCGCAGTTATGTCTATCGTGATGTCGAGACTGGACTATGCCAACTCCCTATACCTAGGAGCTCCGGCATACCCACTCAGCAAAGTTCAAAGAGCCCAAAAAGCTGCCGCAAAACTGCTACTCACCCGGGATCAAAGAGACCACATCTCACCAGCTCTCCGAACCCTTCACTGGCTCCCAGTTGGACGAAGGCTCACCTTCAAGACCCTCTGCATCACTCACCGAGCAGTGCACAAGACCGGCCAACTGTACCTACAAGAAAAGATAAAACCCTACCTCCCATCTCATGATCTAAGATCAAGCACTGCCCTCATTCTAGTGATTCCAACCTCTAACTCTGTCAGGATCAGAGGATCAACCTTCTCAACCTTGGCCCCAACTCTGTGGTACTCACTGCCACGACATATTCGACACACCAAAGACTATATGACTTTCTGCAAAGCTATAAAAACGTGGCTCTTTCCGTAATGCCGACCATGACCCTCTGAGGCAACTGAGTCCTTGCAACCCAATGACAAATGCTCAATGAAATTTCGAGCAATGACGCCACTGAATACACTTATTAAGTCGATATTAAGCAAGCTCACCCTCTAAAATCCGGAACATCGAACTCCTTTGATCTTAACTCCACCCAAACACTCATCCCATATCACTATGCTTACTCTCTACACCAACACACAATTAAAGTGCAGCTACACCCCTCGATCAATTTCGGCCTAGCTGCTCACATACGAACATTACCCATTGAACACCTCATCATTCCAATAAAACGCAGCTACATCCTATGACAAACTGGTCTAGCTGCACATAAAAGCGTCCTACACAGGCCTAACGCAGCCAGAACCCAGTCTTTCTGTCCCCCTCCAGACTGCACACATTCAACTGATATCAAAACCACCACACCTAATGCTAGGATGCCTCTACCATCAGGCAATTGCATCTGCTGCACACATAACTGGTGCACCCAAGCACCCTATGACACCTTACTCTCTCAACTGACCTGGACTACGGTCCCCGAGGGCGTTAAACCTACCAGCGCTTTGAGGTCATATCAATGATATATAGAGCGCTATATAAATGCCAAATAACATAACATAACAATAACATGGTCTTTTCCCTTTCTGTAATGGCTTGGCAGGTGAAAGCAATTGCCAAAGGTTTGAGATTAATTCTAAACCTTCCAGCCATCACCTCTTTCTTCTACATAGTCTTACAACAGCGGTAGAGTTTCATGCTGATGTCAAACCAATGGATGCCTATATAATTTGCTTGATTTTAGCAGCTGCCAAAAGCAGGTGAATTAATTAGGAATGCATTAGAAACGCTGCTTGCCATACTTAATTGGCAGGCAGAATTTCCACTTTTTCCCAAACTAAGTGCAAAGAAAGTTTTAACGGCAATATCACCTGTTTTAATACTTAACACTTTTTTTGATCTATGTCTTGCAAATGTGGAAAATTGCACGCAGGGAACAACTTGCATAGAAGTGCAAACGTATGCAGCCCCCTAGATGCAATTTACTACTTCATTTAAAACGAAGCCCTAATTGGCATTTCCCCAGAGGTCCGGGTACACAGCTAAGTTTTCTGTAGAAGAATAAGGCACATCTCAACCCAAGGTAGGAAGCTTGGAAACATGTCCAGACACGTTCCTGTATAAAGAGGATGTAATCTTAACAAGATTTTCCCCAAATGTTCTGACATACTTGAACATACTTGTGTGAAACTAATGGCAGGGCATAGTAGAAGAATACGCACCTTATATAAGTGTGACCATGTTTATTAAGTGATTGTTATATATACAGGTGCATGAGGCAACACAATCTATAATCCCTTTTCAACATTTCATGCACCACCATATCCTAACACCACCCAGGCGTGTAATCCAGAGGGTAATGGGCTTGCAAGAAGCTTGGGAGAGCAAATCCTGTGACCAGTTCCATTTAGATAAAACGAACATGGTGGCTTCATCATGTCTCAAAATGTGCACTCACTACTAGCGTTGGCTAGTGATAACCGACTCTTCGTAAGAAATGGTGTGCTGTCTGCGTGTGGAGCTGAGGTGTTGCTAGGCCTGGAAAAGATCAGGGGCTAAGCTAATGGCGGGATTCGGGGCTAGCTATATCCATTTGGTTGTAGCCCCTGAGCTTCTATCCGGGGCTATAACCTAAAGACCCGGGGCTATAGCCACCTAAGCCCCCCCCCCCAGCAATGCCTCTGGTGTGGAGAACTGTGGAGGAAAGTCATATTTTCTGCATGCCTAGTAGCTTGCAACTTGAAATGTTTACCCCTGGCTTCACGTACTATTCAAACTACACAATACAACATGGCTGCACGTCGACTATTCTGCACATATCCTCTCCTGGCCAAGGGAACCCTTTCTGACGCTGAACCCAAACCAGTGGTTGAATGTGTAAGCCATCGTCAGAGTGTGGTCTCTATGCATTGACTCAGAAGTGGAAAGGAAACCTGGGCTCAATACGTCGTTGAGCAGGTGAGCATCATCACTGATGTGGTTAAAAAAAGCAGGGCGGGCCAAGCCACCAGAGCGGCTTATGACTCGTGCATCTGGTGACTCCAAATCGCGATTTCTCTTAAACACCTCATTCGCTCAGTTCTGGGAAGACCATGCACGCGTGCACTATTCCTGCACTTGAATGGATGTGTCAAGAAGACCGCCCATCCCCCACCATCTCTAGTCACATATGGGACCCATGTATAAATATGAAGATTCAAGGATTCTTCTGTGGGAAGCGTGCAGATTCAGACTAGTTACCTGAGCAATACTTCATCTCGAGATTATAATTTCTAAGGTGGGAGGTCACACAGGGGAGGATTCTCTCTGAAAATGCTGGAATGAAGTGTGCAATGCAGTGCATTTTCAAGTCAACTCCTACTAAAGTGAACTCATTTCTTCTAAAAGAGTACGTAATTGGGGTGTCCTACAAGCAGCCACTATCATTGAAGGCGAGGGCAAGTCCTGCTCATCCAGGGTCATCTTATCCTCACTGGAATATGTATGCGCATCTTGGAGAGTCACAGCAGCAACAGCGGCTGCGTCAGGAACCGGGACCATCCTAGTGAGGGTCATTTCATTACAGAGCTGTTCATTCTAAGAGTGCATGATTTGCAAATCCAGGTACACATTACTGCGCTACCCACTGAGCAATGCAAAGGAAATATTCTGGAGCAAAAAGCATTCCTTTCAGCTCGTTAGCATACACACAAAGCTTTGCTCATTGGCTCTGGCCGCAGGTGACCTTCCAGGAATGGCTACTCCTTGGTACTATGGAATGTGTGGCTTGTTAGTTGAAATATTATTTTCAACTCTCAGAAAATGTGAGTATAGCACACTGAAGTTTCCTTTACACAAGTGCAATTGCTGTCTAATGATCCCCATCCCTCTGTATAGACATGGCGCCTAGAGCGTTCTCCCTTGCATCTGTGGAGACTACTATATGTTGGCTTTCTTCAGAACTGGCAAGGACTGGGGCCTTGGCTGCTTTCTTTCGCCTTGTGGAATTAACGGGCAGATGCTTCATTCCAAAGGAACTGTACTATCTTCAGGGTCAAGCTCCTCAATGCTTTAGTCTTATCCGCTATCCTGGGAACAAACTTGGCATAGAGGTCAACGAGAACCCAAAACCGACCCACCTCACTTTTGTTCCCAGTTTAGGGCATTGCTGTCATCACCTTCACAATGTCTTCCTCTGGCAGACAACTCATGCCACAATGAATTCACTTTGCCCTCCCTGAACTTACATTTCTCCAAAGTTAGTCATGCCTGCATTTCTGATTGTCTCCACCACATGTATAAGTCTGGCATCGTGTTCTTCACAAGGATGACATGCTGGTAGCACTCACCCTGTTCATTTCCCAGAGCAACACACTTGCAGCTGACAAGAGGCCAGAGGGCTGAAGTATATGAATGGGTGAATTGTTGTTAAGAAAAAGATAGCTCAAACTTAAGGGCGTCCTCCAGAAAAGCTGTTATACACTAAATCAGGAAAACAACCAGAAGAGATAATGGGCCTCATTACACGGTAGGCGGTGGACCAAGGTGCTATTAGCACCTTGGTCCATGCCGGTAAAATACCGGCACCGCCTTGGCGGAAAGGGGATTTACCGCCCCATTCCAAGGTTGGAGGGGCGGTAAATCCCCTTTCCGCCATTGCCCTTCCCCATTCCCATTTCTGCCCCATAGGGCTCTATGGGAATGGGGAAGGCGCTAATTACGGCACCGCAATTTTGCGGTGCCGTAATTAGCTCCGAGGTCCCTTAGCGGGTTGGATATTAACGCCTGCAAGAAGCAGGCGTTAAATCCTCCAACCCGCAAAGGGACCTCGTAGTACGGCGGTAAGGGTTAACGGTCACCGTTGCCATTAACGGTGACCGTTAACCCTTACCGCCGTCCGTGTAATGAGGCCCAATGTCTAGGGAAAAATTCACTAGACCTGGGGACACCTCGGATGTAGTAAATACTATTGTATACTAAAACATATAATGAATCGTTTTAAAGCAAGGCAAGCAAAATAAACATGAATACATTGATATACACTAAATCAGGAAAACAACCAGAAGAGATAATGTCTAGGGAAAAATTCACTAGACCTGGGGACACCTCGGATGTAGTAAATACTATTGTATACTAAAACATATAATGAATCGTTGTAAAGCAAGGCAAGCAAAATAAACATGAATACATTGATATACACTAAATCAGGAAAACAACCAGAAGAGATAATGTCTAGGGAAAAATTCACTAGACCTGGGGACACCTCGGATGTAGTAAATACTATTGTATACTAAAACATATAATGAATCGTTGTAAAGCAAGGCAAGCAAAATAAACATGAATACATTGATATACACTAAATCAGGAAAACAACCAGAAGAGATAATGTCTAGGGAAAAATTCACTAGACCTGGGGACACCTCGGATGTAGTAAATACTATTGTATACTAAAACATATAATGAATCGTTGTAAAGCAAGGCAAGCAAAATAAACATGAATACATTGATATACACTAAATCAGGAAAACAACCAGAAGAGATAATGTCTAGGGAAAAATTCACTAGACCTGGGGACACCTCGGATGTAGTAAATACTATTGTATACTAAAACATATAATTAATCGTTGTAAAGCAAGGCAAGCAAAATAAACATGAAGTGCTCATAGTTCTTTCCGTTGTGCTCTTCTCTTTCATTTGCATAGTTTGAGTGCAGAGACCCAATGCCGATGCATTTCGGACTGAAACGGCCAACTCCAGTGCAGGTTCTGTTTTGCTGCCTAAAGAGGTGGAGCCTTAATATTGAAGCTGCTCTGGAACTCGACTGGGGAGCTGATTCTCTAGACTCCCTAATTGCGTTTAAGGAAAAAGGAATCCTGTCGAGGAACTACGCTTTTCTCTCTAATTGAGTTAATGCACTGACCTGGGATTCGCCGGAAAGGCTTGTGCTGCGCTTTGTGCCAGGGTTTGATAGATGCACATTTCCAAATCCTAAATGGAACTTCTAACTCAATACTTCTTCCTTAAATTCAACACAAATTGTCTCAAGCCATCTCAGGAATGACCTCAGTTCATTCTGGCTTCACTCTTCTTTGCAAGAATTCTGATCCTTCAATCTTTTTCAAACATTTTTCAAATATCTTTCTCTCAAAATGATTCCTGTGCTTTCAAGCGGCCGAAGGGCATTCATCTGCAATTGAATAAGCACGCTGGTGTGATAAAGATAAGACTATCAAATTCATTGATTCCAGGTAAAGTCTTACCTGC
The DNA here is from genome assembly GCF_040938575.1 of Ambystoma mexicanum. Lineage (NCBI taxonomy): Eukaryota > Metazoa > Chordata > Amphibia > Caudata > Ambystomatidae > Ambystoma > Ambystoma mexicanum. The sequence goes on along the minus strand of NC_090922.1, from coordinate 628,267,928 downwards.
TGATCGTCTGATTTGAAGTCAATGAGTGAAAACACCACGGCCTTGCTGCTATCAACTCCACGATGGTATGGAAAGGAAACTTCTCTGTTACACAGCCTAACTGAGCAATTGGCCTCATGTGCTTCCAGCAGGGGGCTCACACACTGTGAAGCATCAGTGGGCTCAGTGATTTCTTTTTTCACCTACCTCTCCAGCATTGGCATCGCCTTATCTCTCAAAGTCGGAGGAACCTTTCTCCCCTTAGACGTTACAGGCAGGGCATTTTGTTTTAGGTTTTCATGGGTGAGAAGCCATTCAACCATACTAACTTGTCCCTTATGTCCTCAGGACACCACTCCGTTGCCTCTGACGAGCACAACACACCATTGGTTCAGTTACTAAAAACCAGAACATCCTCCCCATTGTTGGGGTCAAGGGCGATTCCCAGTTTTGCCTTGATCTCCCCAATTCAAATCAATTGCCTCCCTTTCTGATGACTTGTACATAAACGTCATGTCTCTGTCCTTTGCATGAGGAGTAGGCCTTGGACTTTGGTGAGATGTGGATTGGTATTTCACCATAAGCATTGGCTTGCATGTCTGTGTCCCTGAGCATACAGCTATGAAAGGTGTTCTTACAGCATTCCTGGCTTATGTGTTTGCTGTCTGACCCAGTATCCATCAGTAGGTCCGCTTGTTCCCCTTGATTGTGATGGTGGCATAGGGCTTTTTCTTTTTGCAACCACTCCAGACTTTGCTGATTGATAGGACCTTTTACCGACACGCTTCATTCACCTCGGGCACCTCTCTTCCTCTCAAGTACGTGCAGGCTCTGCCTCTGTGCCCCTTTTTACACATTCCCCTTGTACAGCACTGTTGGCGTTGCACTCTGTCATATGTGAAATTGCCCACATCGCTTCAGTGGAAACAGCGTCTCCCTCTGTGTTCCTTGGAATCTTCATTGCGTTTCTGTACCTAGGTATGGCCTCTTGATGTTTCCAAGTGGCACCAACAATTTTGCCTCCACCTTTTTTGACTGTTTGCCCTCCTTTGCTGATATGGCATTGACGTTTCCTCTTCCAAATCCTTAATGCATGTTTCTTTGTGTACCACTTTTTTTTAAATAGCTATTTCAATTCTTTCCTCAAGAGTGGGGGTAAGCATTTCTCCACATGTCTTCCATAATTAGTCCTGTGTGCCAGTGGTGGTTTTGACCAAAGTTTTGCTGGTTTCAGGACATTGTTTAGTGGGTTATTGTCTGTCAGAAATGTCATAATTAGTACCCACTTCAGCGGGTATCAAGTAATAATGTCCCCATGCATAATGTCACCAGAAAAAGCCATTGGCGACATTATATATGGTGACATTATGTATGGGGGCGGTTGTGTGGATGTCCCTGCTCCTCTTGTAAATTCAGGGGTGTCCCACACATGTTCAATGTAGTAATGCCTCAGTTAAAAACAGTGACATTTTTTCTGGAGATATTTTTGCGGGGACATTATTACATGGAACCCTTCAGCATGAGGAATTCCAGCTTGTGCACTGGGTAGATACTCTCAGACTGGTGAAGTCATTGACTGGCATAGGCCAGATCCTCCTAGTAGAGGATAGCCTCAGTGCCACCCACATTGGTGGTCATATGAAGTGTATATGGCTTCTGCAAGTCTGCGTACGCTAGCATGGGCGCTCCAGTCAAAGTCTTCATAAGGTTGTCAAAGGCTTGTTGACATACCCCGATCGAGTGGTCATCAAAGGGGTCCCATACCTGAGTAGAGTGACAATGTACTCAGTTGACTGTCACAGAACATCTTCTTGGTGGGGGAATATGCCTTAGTGCCGTGTGTGGTAGGCTAATTTGGGCAAAGTTCTTTACGAAGCATCTCTAACACATCTCATGTTACAGAACCCTAAACCCGAAAGCTGTGTAGATGCTTCAGGGTCTGTAGATGGGGCCATTAATGCAGAGTTTTCATTTTTGCTGTATCTTGGTGGATGGCATTCTCAGAAACAATGTGTCCAATGTACTTGACACGCTTGTGGCAGAGTTGGCATTTGTCCAAGGAAATCTTCAGGTAATCCTCCGATAGTCGGGGCAACACCTCCAGAAGCCGCTGGTTGTGCCCCTCGAAGCTGCGCCCAAAGATGATGATGTCATTGGGATACACCTACACCAGCCTCTGGAAAGTGGCAGGGGCTCCTGAGATACTCTGGGACATCCAGATAAACTCATAGGACCACAAGGGGGCAGATAAAGGCTGTCTTCTCCCATTTATCGGGGTACTTTGGTATCTGTTATGTTATGTTAAAGGATATTTATACCGCACACTATCACCACCCGAGTGGTACCCTGACACTCTGGCGGATCTGAAAAGCAAGAGGGCAATGTAAGTTAATAGGACTGAGCAGGAGAAAAGCACAATAGAGCTGTGATGTGCTGTTGGCAGCTTCAGTTCAGTTTACACTGTTTGCTGAACGTAGGTGTGAATTTCCGGTCCGTAATTGTCATGTGCTGTTGTGCGAGGCTATGTGTGGTTCGTTTTGTTTTTGCGGTGTAGTGAAGTATACTGATAGTATCCACTTGTTAAGTTCAACACAGTAAACCACTGGCTCCTGCTAAGGCTGTTCAGAGCCTCGTTCACACGAGGGTTGTGTATTAGTTGGGTGCTATTCTGCTGTTTCATCTGTGATAGTTATTGCAAATGCAGACATCATTGTTCTTCTTGTGAGCCACCATAAATTGTGGATGCATAGAGGCTGCAGCACTCCTGTATTATCCCTGTTATTAACAGTTTGTCGAGGAGAGCTCGGATATCCTCCATGTTGCAACCTGCATGACTTTTATCTAAAAGGAGTGTTGTCCATTACACAGATGTGGTGCATACATGCCAACCCTCCCGATTTAGGCGGGAGACTCCTGATTTTTTCATTAAAAACAGTGCTATTTTCTACTGTGTCCCACCTAAAATAACAATATCCCCTATGCATTCCTATGAGGAAAATGCATTATTCCGATTTCGGTGCTGGAATCTCCCTCTCAGAGCTTCGGAATGTTGGCATGTCTGGTGGTGCTCCACACCACATGATTCTCTGAGATCCCAGTTGCATTTTGAGAACACGTCAGATTTCTGGGCAAACTTCTCCTGCAACCGGTTTATCTCTCTGCCTGTCCATGGGGAGTGCCCCAAGTCTGTTTTCCTGGCATTCTGGGGTTAGGCAGGGCTGTGTTTTAGCTCCTCTGTTGTTTAATTTGTACACACATGATGAATATACATTTTTAGGTAGATGCTCCAAAGGTTAAAGGAACTCCTAATACGTAGATATTCCTAATAGGAGTTCCTTTAACCTTTGGAATATCTACCTTTAAGTTACCTAAACATGTATATTAATCATTTGAGTACAAATTAAAACAGAGGAGCCTCCTACTTTATGATACGCTGATGGTTCCATTTTGATTGCACAGACCCCGTGGTCTCTTTAGATATTAAATTCTGGTTTTACAGATTTTATGTCCAATTTGAACTAAAAGGTTAATGCAAAAAAAACCAGACATTGTTTTCTTTGGCCTTGAATACGCTCATTATCGCATTTGGACTCGTGCCATGAGGAGTATGGAGCAAGGTTTGGAGTGGAGTTCAGAGGGAGACAGAGAGCAATGCCAACAGTGTTGTCCGAGGGGAATGTGGAAAAAGGGGCACACAGGCAGCCACCTCTCTTCCTGTGAAGTGCTGGCAGGATCTGCAAGTACTTGAGAGGAAGAGAGGTGCCTGAGGTGAATGAAGCGTGTCGGTGAAAGGTCTTATCAATCGGCAAAGTCTGGAGTGGTTGCGAATAGAAAAAGCCATATGCCACCATCACAATCAAGGGGAAACAAGCGGACCTACTGATGGATACTGGGTCAGACAACAAACACATAAGCCAGGAATGCTGTAAGAACACCTTTCATAGCTGTATGCTCAGGGACACAGACTCGCCGGCCAATGCTTATGGTGAAATACCAATCCACATCTCAGGAGAGCTCAAGGCCTACTCCTGATGACACCAAATGTAGTTATTTGGGCCTTACTATTACACCTATCCTGGACAATAATATATTGATAAGACTGCCATAAAAATGTCACAAGCCCTACGGTGCATGTCCCATTTTTGTTCTTAATTTGAATACCAACCAGTTGATATGGTTTTAAAAGTGTTTAATGTCAAAATCAAGTGGTTTATTATGTATGGCACAAATATGTTTGGTTTTAGATAACAAGTTCTTTAAACGGTTATTGCGACTTCCCTCATCAGCCCCTAATTATGCTACGCATAGAGAGCAGGGTGTAATGTTTTTAGAGGAAATGATAAAAACATGACCAATTTTTCATTAAAAAAAAATAACAATGGTAAATAAAAAGGCTAATCTCTCCCATATTATCTTAAAAGGCACATGGGAGCATCGTAATGGATAGTCTATCGCTTGGGTGTAGAACGCATGCCTTCATTTGGCAAATATACATTTGCAGGAAACGTGGGAAGCCCCTTCCCTTTTAGACACAGATTGCTCCAACCCGAGCTGGGCTCTGCTATGCCTAGAGAGAGCTGTGCTCTGCTATGCGTAGAGAGAGCTGTGCTATGCTATGCCTAGAGAGAGCTGTGCTATGCAATGCGTAGACAGAGATCTGTGCTATGCTATGCCTAGAGAGAGCTGTGCTATGCTATGCCTAGAGAGCTATGCTATGCTATGCCTAGAGAGAGCTGTGCTATGCTTTGCCTAGAGAGAGCTGCGCTATGCAATGCATAGAGAGAGCTGTGCTATGCAATGCGTACACAGAGCTGTGCTATTTTTTTAAATTTTTTTTTATTAATGTTGTTTTGGTCACAAAATTAATCAGACCTTTCAACATATTTATACAAATAAGCATTAAAAATAAAAATAAAAAAAAATAGAAAACAAATTATTCTCATAAAAAATCGAATTATACATGTAATAACTTCAATTCAATTATATACACATTCATTCAATTAATCTCAAAAACAGATTAATATCAAACAATACGATCCTCTGTGGTAAAAATGTCAACTTCTACATTATTGCCATAGACCTTAATTTTTAAATGATTCAGATAATTCACAACTGCATATCTCATGGACTTTTTCCCATTAAACATTTTCAACCATAATTCTTCAGTACATAACCGTTGATCAACTTCGAACAGAGGATTAAAATAAGAAATTTGCAAAGGCAGCTAAATTTGACACTCCACCATAAGATGTTTCATGGTCTCTAACATTTGATTACAAAATCGACATTTATTATCATTATCAGAGACTTTTCCCCATTGATAGATGATTTCCTTAGTAGGCCATATATTTAGTCTAAACCTCATAAAATCCTGACGATGACTTTGACAGGGAGATTGCTGTAGATATTTTTCAACCTGACCATAAACTTTATGTAAGAACGGATTGCGATTGAATTTCTGTATTTTCGTGCATGCTGCTCTTGTCTTTATCCAATCGGATTGCCATAATTTGATTTTAGCTTTATTTGGGTTTTGTATCAATAAAGATTCAGAAATATCTGCACCTTTTAAGATTTTTCTTGCAAACGCACGTCAATTCCTTGCAAACATTTCATTAGATGTTAACAGAAAGTTGGATAAGATCAAGAGTAAGCCATTATTGTTTTCTCTCAAAATACATTTTCTATACAATGTACATATTTTCCATTTGTAAATTGCAAATACTGAAATGAGACCCAGCTCGTGCCTGATTACCGGCATGGATTCAGACAATGGAAGTAATAGAGACTTCTTCCAATATTGATTTTCATATTTCGCCCAATAAGTGTAATTCCAAAATTTTTTCGATTCGGAACCATACAAGATGGTTGGAATATACGTCTGTTTATAATATACAATCAGTGGTTCGATGGAGAATTTGCAATATTTGGCACAAATGAGTCTCATTTGGGATAAAGCCGTGTTATGTTTCAGGTGAAGATAATCTTCATATGGCTTGTCCAATTTGCAATTATTCACACATATTCCCAAATAGATATATGAGTGAACTACTTGCAGATTGGTATTATGCAATCTCCACTGATTACATTTTTGTCTGTTTTTTAATTCAAATTGCATTACTTGGTTTTTTTTAAGATTAATACTAATACAATTTTTGATGGCATAGACATCCAAAGCATTCAGCATGTTCCGTAATCCAATTGGAGTTTTTGATATGAGAACCATATCATCAGCATAAAGGAGCCAGTTAACAGCTGACCCTTTTAATTTAATTGGATCTGTTATGAGGTTACGAAAGCCAAGTCCAATGTTAAGAATAAAGAAATTAAACAAGGCAGAGGCCAACTAACAACCTTGTTTAAGACCACGGGTGGTTTCTATCGGGTCTGATAAATGTCCATCATTACTCAAACAAATTTGTATAGAGGTATTAGAATGAAATTCCCAAATCCATTTTAAAATGTGCCAGGGGCAAGCCAAATCACTTAATTTTTTTAATAGAAGTTCCCTAGGTACCAGGTCAAACGCTGCTCTAAAATCAACAAAAGCAATAGTATATCGGTTGCTTGGTTTGTCTGCTTTGAGCAATAATCGCATTCAGAGCCGTTAAGTTGATCGCCGTACCCAGCCCTGGAATAAAACCCGTTTGAAACGGGTCACGATGGTTTAATTTATTAAGCCAATTATTAAATTTATTTAGAACCAAACGCGCAAAGAGTTTCCCCGGGCAATCCAGAAGAGCAATAGGTCTATAGGATGCTGGATTTGAACGGTCCCCTTTCTTGAAAATCGGGAGAATCACAGATGTTTTCCAAGATTGAGGCAGATTCACAGTTCTCATAATCTCAGAGAAAATGATATATATAATCTCAGCCCATAGTACTGAATTCTGCTTGATTAATGCATTATGAAGCCCATCCGGGCCAGAGGCTCGAGAGGTACTTAGTTTAGCTATACAATGAATGATGTCATCTAAATCAAAGTGAATCGTGTGATCGGCAGCAATTCCTTTCCAATCAAGGCTCAGGTCTGGAAAAGGGGTGCGATAGATATTATCAAAATGAATTATCCAATCACGCTCCAGAACGGGATTAATCTGAACAGAAGACTGATATTTACCACATGCCGAGTTCAGGAGCGCCCAGATACCCCCTGAAGATTTAACAATGATTTGTTTCGGCATGGCTTCCCCAACACGCTGATATTGTAAAGCGCGCCGACCCAAAAGCCATCCTTTATACATATTCTTTAGCTGTTTTATCTGATCATAATTATCACTCAAATTCATGGGGTGCCTAGACAACATCTTTATATTCCATCTTAAATCACGCTTTTTGTTTTTTACCTCTAGGTCAAAACAGTGAGAATGATTAGTGGAACTTCCGAGAGCTTTTGTACCTCTAGAAGAAAACATTTGCATTGCATGTATATAACAGGGGCTGTCAGTGACATTAGATCCACCATAGCTATCACTCAGATTTTGCTTGAAACGGAGTAGTTTAGGTCTCGACCATTTTATGCGATTACCCCCATTATTTACAATTAAGTTTGTTGAATGATGATTTACAATTCTAGGTTGGGATAGGGGCCAATAAGAAGTCAAGGTTAATTGACTATGGTCACTCGTTACTGTAGATTTAACACTAAAAGATAAAATCTTTGAGAAGTATTGGCTGTTAACATAAATGTAGTCCAACATAGAATGACAGCTCGCTATGCCATGTACATCTAGGGGGAACATCTCCCTGCACCGCCCCATTCAACATCACAAAATCCCTGTTAGCCATTAGCTTAATCCAACGATATTCATCTATAGTTCTAGAAGACACAGATTCAGACAGTAGATGTAAATTTAGGTCACCCATAATGAAGGCATCCACAATAGTTTTGTCCAGTAAAAGCTGATTCTATATACCATTGAATTGATCGAAAAAGTCATCTGAAGATATATGTTTCTTGCCCCAATAGACATTTACAATGGCACAACAAGTTACACCTCTTCATATTTTTGTAATTTGAAAACATGGCGATGGGGATTCATGCCAAACAACCTTGACATTTTTGTCCTTGCGAAAAGCCATCATTAGACCTACCATTGGCCTCCCTGTACGAGCTACGATGGCAGGGACTAAGAATATGTCGTAGGCATCCCATACTGGGGTAGTACGCAGCCACGTCTCCTGGAGGACTATAATATATCGTAGAAGATCTCTACTTTCAGTGTTAATAAGATGATTGAAGCCCCTAGTATTGCAGGAGATGAGGCTGATAGAGGTAACTACCTGGGATTGTTACGAACTACCACCATAATTGTGGTTCATCCAAGCATCATTGCTGTTTGAACTAGCATTAGGATGTGCGCCGTTTTTGTCCCCAAAAATTCTAGAATGAGATACCCTCGATTTTTCCACCAATTGGTCTGGCTCAGGCACATCTTGACTTAAACTAAAACCCAGATTATAAAAGGCAGCTCACGCTAGCCATAGAGTATTGAGTATCACTCCAGATTGCATATACAACCTTGCCTCAGATAGATCAGGAGGGTTAACAAATGCCACTAAGTCAATGTCCATGGAGGTTAGATCTTCTAAAGCCGTTATTTCAGTGCAGATGTTTAACACACTGGCACGATTCATGTCATATCTGGCGAAGGGGTGACCACGACATTTAATCAGTAATCGATGATGCTTTTTATATTGAGCATGGCTCTTGATGGTAGAGGGAAAAGAACTAGGTTCCATGTTTTGTGGTAGGATTGACCTACCTTCTGATGTTTGAAAGTGTCATGATCACCGCTAGGCAGCCCCGGACCTTTCAAAAGCAAATTAACTTTCAGACAGGTCGTTTGGAGCATCTGACTTCATTAGATGACTCTTTCTTAGAGATCAACATTATCTGTTTTATTTTTTCGTTCTCCTTGTTGTAATTTACAAAAGAAGCACGAATCTCATCCCGTAACTCTTGTAACGTGCAATCATTAGATGTCACTGGACCTTCAACTATTTGCTGACTCTCAGCACAGGTTACATTGCGATAGCTTGATTGCAGCCATGACCATAGGTGTTGTTTGATTGTCTGAGGCCATTTGTGTTTGTGGATGTTTCACTAGGTTTGAGGCTGGAATACAGCCTATTGACTTTGACATAGGAACAGATTTCCCTAATGAAGTTGATGCTGCTATTGCTGCTAGATCGTCAAGGGGTTGGTGTACTAGAGATGCCTTGCTTTGAGATTGAGATTCTTGATTTGAGGACAACCGCCTTTTTTCTTTTTTGCTGCTGTAAGTAATCTGGTTGCTTTCTTTTTAACATTGGGCCTCTTGTTCAATTCACTAGAAAGCTGATTCACAAAGGTGGAATCAGACTGACCTTGAACACTAAAAGAGGCTACTTTAATGTTAGTGAACAGCGGGGCTAAAGTTGTTGTCGGCCCTTGCTTAGGTGGTTCTTTAGTTATAGAAGAAACCTCCTTCGAACACCCTTGTGTGATTACAGGAACACCGTCAGCAACAACAAGATTAGAACAGATGGTAAATGCTTTAGGCAAATCTGAGACAGGCTGAATAGAGATAACCTTGTCAGCTAAACAGGTCTGAGTTCCTTGACTAAAAAAGTTGGGCGAGAGTTTAGGTAGTGAATGAAACTTTGTACTAATCTCATGCATGATATTCGCATGTGATTGCTGCGTAATTTCAATCTGATTTTTTATTTTGTCATCCAACATCTCGTATAATTTAGCCAAGGACAGAAGCGCCGTATTCATAGCTGTAAGCGTGTTGTTAAGAGCCGGCGCTTCAGGAAAGGAAAATCTATTATTATTGAATGTCGCCTGAGGGTCCCGAATAAAGTATGGGTGGTTATCCAAGGGTTCCTGAAATTGTGTGCGCCTAGGTGTAGGTGCTACCAAAGAGAGAGACCTGTTAGACGTATTGGACGATGATTTGTCAAATAGAATAGGCGATTTATACAGCTCTTGCTTATCCTGCTCCTCATGTTTACGCTGTTGAGCAGAGGAGCCTTCTCTAATTGGCAAGCTCTGCCCCATGGATCCATCATTGAGGTTTATAAGATCGCCTGAGTTAGAGCAAATATATTGTACCTCAGCGGCAATATGTTCATGATCACTTGATGAGTTCATGAATTCAATTGCCTCATCATCAATTTCCCCCATTGTTGTCAATTTGTCATGGGCCACTCTTAGGAAATGTTGTGCCTGTACTGAACATAAGAGAGGGTTTCCAGGCTCCATGCCGTTTGAGCCTGACGGTAAATCAATCGTGGCTTCAGGTATTTGAGTGCTGCGTATATCACCTGAGCCGCAAGCCAATGCAATAGAAGCATCAGCTGTTTCTTTGTTGAGTATATTTGCGGCTACTTTGTGAAGCTCCGGTAAGTTACCCATCGCCCGCGCTTCTTGAATATGGGCGGCAACTGACAAGGAGCACAATGTTTTTAAATCAGGAATACTGGTTGTATCCTTAAAAGGTACATTTTTCATTTTGGAGCTATCTGCTTTACAAAAATTGCGAATGTCAACATTCAAAGAAGTAGAGCGTTGTTTTTTTCTTTTCAAGGTTCTCTTTGACTCTCCTTGCTAAGAATACCTTTCGAGATTCCAAAGGTGAAACATTATATAAATTAGCATTGATTTTTGGCATGCCAGATTTTAAAGACAAACTGGATTTAGACATAATATTAAATGTTACCTTATATAAATAGCAAGAAAAAGAGTGAGGTTATCGGTCACAAGACTTGAATGCCACCTCTGAAGCGTTGCTGAACTAAATAGAACCCTAGAACCCTAGAACCCTAGACTGGGTTGCTGATGCCAATTGCTCAGCGGTCATCTCCGCCACCACACCACTTCCTTGGACCGACCATTCGCTGGTCTCATTTAACCTATTGACCTCTAGATCACCTACCACAACTGTGTCACTGGCACCACCCTGCCTCACAAGAAACAAGAAAAATATCTCAATAGAAAAAATCATCCCAGCTATCCTTCCAACCCTAAACGCATTGCCAGACAATCTAGATCCCAACACACTAGTTCACGAATATAATAAAATCATGTTAACTACCATGGACAAAATTGCCCCACTCAAACTTCGCTCCAGTAAGCCTAAAACTCATTTAAACAAATGGTACACACCCGAACTCAAAGTCCTCCGTCTAAAAAAGCGCAAATGTCAAGCTGATTGGAAATTATGCCCCTCCAGTGAAAAGAAAGCCATCCTGGACACGATTTCTCGTCATTACAAAGCTGAAATCTGCTTAGCTAAACGTAATTCCTATAATATCCGCATTGCCAACTCCAACTCAAGTATGAAGGAACTCTTCTCCATACTAAAGGAACTTGAGTCACCCATAGCCACACCCGACACCTGCACCAAGAACCAGACCTGGTGCACAGACATCCAACAAGCACTAGCAAATAAAATAAACACCCTACAAAATAAAATTCATCTAAAAAAAGATTCCCTAAACCTCACTAACCCTCCCACATCTCCGCCCAAAGCCTCACCAAGTACACACACTAACTCATTCACCTTCTCTAAAACTACCACCCTTGAGGTTGAGAAAATCATCCTCTCTCTTAAACCATCAAACTGTAAAGGCGATATCTGCCCTGCACACATAATAAAGGACGCAGCCAGAGACCTGTCACCCTTTATCTCTAAACTTATAAACGCCTCCTTCTCCTCAGGCAGTATCCCCTCCAACTTAAAACAATCTTGGGTACTCCCCCTCCTCAAAAAACAGACGCTCGATCCCCTCATCCCCACCAACTACCGACCCATCACAACGGTACCCTTCCTACTGAAAATCTTGGACAAAGTTGCCTATGTCCAGATTCAAAAATACCTAGAACTCCACAAGCTACTAGGCGCCAGACAATCAGGTTTCCGCCCACTACACGGCACGGAAACAGCCCTCATCGATCTGAAAACCCAAATTGATGATCTGAGGGACAAGGGCAAGACAGCACTCCTCCTCTTACTTGACCTCTCCGCGGCTTTCGACCTCGTCGACCACAAGATCCTCTGCAGACACCTTGACTCAGCTGCTCATTTCTCCCCAGAAGCTATCAAATGGATTGAATCCTTTCTGAGTGAGAGAACTATGAGAGTCTTCTCCCCTTCAGCAGCAGCAGACCCCTCTCCTATCACTTGCGGAGTCTACCACTGCGTACACTTGCAAATTAATAAGGGCAGGCAGACCATTCCTATCCAATGACAGCTGCCTGATCCTGGCAAGAGCACTCATACTATCTAGGCTTGATTATTGTAATGCCCTCTATAGCGGTGCCAACAAAGCCATTATCCACAGGCTCCAAATCCTACAAAATAATGCCTTGAGAGCTGCCCTCGGCATTAATAAGAGAGATCATATCTCAACCACTAGACGCCAACAGAAATGGCTCTCTACAGACAACAAAATCAAACTAAAGTTGGCCTCCCTAACCCATAAAGCCCTCAACAATGCCGCCCCCAGCTATCTGATGGACAAGGTAAAGAGAAAGTCCTCCATCCGACAAACAAGAACTATCAATTCCAACCGTCTGATAATCCCCAGATTCAAACTCTCCACCATTGGTGGGAACAGTTTCCCGGTGAAAGCTGCCACGCTCTGGAACTCTCTGCCTCACGACCTAAGAGCTGACCAACCATACTCGCACTTTAGAAGACACCTCATCAGTCACCTTAACTCCAATAACCCTTGTATTTAGCTGCACTTTCCTACACCTATGTATAGATAGTGATACCCTTGTTCGTGTTTCCGCCTTTGCCTCTAACAGCCCTGCACACTTCTGTACACTTACCTCCTGTATAGATATTGACTTTTAATGTTTGAAGACTTGTATACCTCTTATTCCTTATTACCTCTGTAATCCTGAATATTCTTTTAGGTTTACCCGCCTCTAACAGCCCTGTACATATCTGTATATTTACCCCTGCATAGATATTGACTTTGTATGTATGAATATTTGTATATTTTTATTCCTGTAATTCTGATTATTTTTATTACTACCTCAAAGTGTATATTTCTGCAACATTGTAAGCTTCGAATTATCTTTTGCCTGCGCCCTGTTGCCCCTGGGTAAGGTGCGCCATACAAATAAACAAACAAACAAACAAACAAACAAACAAATAACACTTAAACCTCTAGGCTTACCCGTATACATCAACAGCAGAGGGCACTCTAACTGAATTATTTTGTAGAGCACTCGCCGCTCCCCGTTCACCGTGAACAGTGTACTTTATTGTCCTTCGATGGGCGTTCGATGGGCGTACGCGCGCATGTGCACTGCACACTGGGTAAAAGTACACGATGGGAGGCGGGCCGGGGGGGCGGGAGTAACCCAGACACCGATGGCTGAGACTCTACAGAAAGAAAAGAAAAGGGAGTGTCAGTTTTAAGACACACGGAAGTTAAATATTCAAATTCCAGATAAAAAAAAGTAAGGTAAATAAGGCACACGTGGCCGTAATGCAGAAATGTCCGTAATGAGAAGGTGACCTCAATGCGAGGGCAGTCGCAATGAAGAAATCTCCAATTCAAAGTTACATAAGTCAGGCAACACCGGTGCAACACACAATGACGTCCTCCTCCAATACAGCAGTCCACTGCTTGATGCGAGTTCAGGTAGGAATACACGAAAGTCCTCACGTGGCAAAAAAAAAGCACAAACGCGGCAGAAGCAGCTCGAACACACTGTCCCCAGTGAACAATGTACTTTATTGTACTTGCATGTGCGCTGCACACTGGGTAAAAGTACACGATGGGAGGCGGGCCGGGGGGTGGGAGTAACCCAGACACCAATGCCTAGAGAGAGCTGTGCTATGCAATGCGTAGAGAGAGCTGTGCAATGCTATGCATAGAGAGTGCAGGGAACTGGAATGTATTGCTAATGGTCGGTTAGAGGAATGGTTGTTTAAGGGTCAGTGCAACCTTATTTGTTATTTTTACCCCATTTAAGGGACTGATTTATGATCATAAGGTTTAGGTTTCATCTGTGCCCTTAAATATTAAGCCACAAAAAAGGCTTAGCTAGGAGTTGAGTTGCGATGTGTGTCCATTTTGTTTAATGTCCGAGGAAACCTGACTTTTTTTGTCCTGTACATAAACACATGTGCCCCCAGACTATTGTACCTATATTAAAGAATGATGGCTTGGTATTATGTAAAGCGGCATGTATGATGTAGCTATGGCTAAGTCTGTTGCGCATGCATTACGCTGTTCAGCATTCACAAGTAGAACGTATTTACTATTATTTTATGTTTTACACTGTTTTATTATTTGAGTTTTATATGATGGAATTCAACATTGTGGATTTAATAATTTAATGGCATTTTTCCGAATAAAGGTTTTATGATGACGATGCATGCTAGCACAGCTCGCTGGGTGGCGCCTGCAACCAGGTGGAACTGGGTGATGATTTTGAAACCAGGGGTATGAGTGACCTTGCCGGCAATGTTGGCAATGGGCATCCTTAGGGGGTGCAGGTCCGTGTCTGTTTCTGTGTTTCGGAGAGGATGAGGTGTTGGAAAGCAAGTCATTCTCACGTGTTTCCATTACCAGCTGGCGCGAACGGGGACTGTTGGCAAGTTGGACACGGCCGGCCGGGAACCATGATTGTGGTCTTGGGTGGCACAGTTATTGTCCATAGCTGGTGGTGTGGCCCTCCCCCACTGACCAACAGATGGCAAACAGGATCACAGTTCTTTCTGCGTGTATCTAATACCAAAGGGGTATACAAGACAAATGCATCAACAAAATAAATAATCCTGTCCTGAAGAATGCCAAGAAAACCTTTTGAAAATAAACTAGAGATACGGCCTCATTACGATCCAGGCATTAACCATGGCGCTACTAGCGCCATGGTTGACGCCGGAATCCGCCATGGTGAATGGCGAAATTACCGCCCCATTCCAAGGTTGTCGGGGCGGTAATTCCCCATTCACCATTGGCCCTTCCCCATTCCCATTTTTGCCCCATAGGGCTCAATGGGAATGGGGAAGGCGGTAATTTGCGGTACCGTAATAACCTCCAAGGTCCCATTGCGGGTCCCTACCTTAACGGCTGGTACGAACCAGCCGTTATAGTAGGGACCCGCAACGGGACCTCGTAATTGGGCGGTAAGGGATTACCGGTACCGGTACCCTTACCGGCACCGGTAATCCCTTACCACCCGGGTTGTAATGAGGCCCGTAGTGTCTAATAGATAATTATGGCCGAAACATGTTGACTATCTGTAAGACTTGGAACTAATAAGTCTTGATGATCAGAAGCCATTTTAGGTTTCTTTGAGGCTAAGCCTGTGTGTTATGTGATTTTGAAAAAAAATGAAAACAAGATAAATAATTTAAGAGTTGAACTATGTGTTGTGTTAAATATACATCCACGATAGTGATGATGAGTTACAGTACAACAACATAACCACGACTGAATAACCCCATCGTATTTGATTGTTTTGAATTGCTTTGAATTATTTTTGAATTGTCTGGCTCTGATTAATTTGTGAATCGGATGTTATGTGATGTTTTATATATATATGTATATTGATATGTAATAAAGTTACATTTTTTATGTATATATATTGTCTTATGTTCAGTGGCGGAGATAATTTTGTTGTACAATTTTGTTGCACAATGGTTTTTGAGTAAGGTTTTAAACAAGTGTCACCAGTCAGAGTTGTAGAGGTGGAGAAAGGGGTAATCTACGCAACACTTCACACCTTCCATACTACCAATCAACTTGCTCATGACCCTCTGGAATACACTGGATGCCGATATTAGCCCAAATGGCATCCTCCAGCACCTATATAAAATCAAAAGGTGTTATACTAATTAAATCTATGGAGCTGGGATGTAATTGAATGTGATGATAGGCTGCCTTCAAATCACTTGTGAAAACAGCTTGGGCCTGGACACCTCAACAATCAATTCAGGAATCTTTGGAAATGCAAATCTATCAGCGATCACATTCTTGCAGAAGAAGGTGCAGAAGAAGGAAGCTGACACAAAGGTGGCATGTTTGGGCTAAAGACTTTTATTTAAACAAGAAAGCAATAGAAAACGTATCTATCCCTATTCCTGCCCCAACTAACGATAAAGTGTCTGTCAGGATGTCTTGTCAACTCAAAAGTGTCCACCGTCCTGTGTTAAGAAAATCTTTCTACTGTCCCTTACACTAAAAACTAAAGAATCAAGCAGTACTGTTCTGGTCCCAGGAGAGTGACTACCTGCTCCTGGGGAATGGTTCCAGGTTTGTTGAAACAGCTCTCAATTCTTAGAATAGTCTTGTGTCTTACGTGTTGTCAGGGGGAATGGCAACCTTCCCCTAATAACACATTACTTTCCCAGTGGGCCAGGAGAATGTCTCCCTTCTCCTGACGTCCAGTCTCAGAAAGCCCAGGGGAATGACTCCTTTCCCCAGGCCTTTTGGACCTTACTGCTGGTCTGGGTTGCCAGGAGAATGGCTTCCTTCCTGTGGTGTCACGTGCCGGAGAGTGGCCAGTCATGTGACAGGGGGAACAGGGAAGCGGAAAAATAAAGGTACCACCGGAACTGGCGTCATAACGCCAGTCCGGGTTTATGCAGCATAGCGAGCGGTCGTGTCTTCTTTCCTGCGCAGCTACGCGCTGCGCCATACGGCTTGGGCCAGGGTGTACATAGTGTTAGGCCCCAACAGATGTCCTTGCTGACATCACACTGGCGACGAGGTCTGCAAGAGCCCCGCGCGCGATCACCGCGGGCCACAACATCCTGCCAGCAAGGAGAGCAGGAGAGTGAGAGGCCTACCGACAACCAGCAGAGCCGCGTATTAACACACTCACACACACACACGCGCGCATATGCATAGCCTCAGTCTCATACCCCCAACGTTCCGTCACACGGCCCGTTTACATACAAGGAAGCAGAGCCTCACTTCCGCACCTCCAATGCTCTGAAGCCATCAACAGAAAAGGAGGAAAGTACAAAACACCGTTCTCAAGCCGCAACGTTCAATTGGAAAGCACAGACACAGCCACAGCAAGTAACAAGGCCCCCAAGCACCACAGGCCAGAGAGACAGAGCTGAAATTGTCACATGACATTGCAAATGCCAAAAAGCACCAACCCTGGACATTGGTGAGTGAAATCAAGCCAGGCTGGGCCCACATTGAGCACTTTTCATCCAAGTAAGGACTCCACTTGCGAAACGCCACAGCGCCAACCATGTCCAGCGCTGAAACAAGCCCCGCGAGGACTGGTGCGAGCCTGTCAACAGGGAGAAATGCCAACCCAGACCACCCCGACCCAGCGCTGACCACCCTCATGCCACCTTTTGACCCCTTCACCACGGGTGCAGCCATTCGGTGGGAGATATGGTTACAACAATTTGAAATGCACCTTGATGCAAGAGAAATCACATTAGCAAAGAAGAAACCCACATTTCTTCTACTCAACATCGGATCGGCAGCACTACGCCTGTTCAACGCAATCCCAGACCGCCGAGACGCAAACAACTACAACGCTGCAAAGAACGCACTCACCAACATGTTCAGGCCCGACCTCAATCCGGACTATGAACGCTTTCATTTCTGCATGGCCAGACAGCGTGAAAACGAGACAGTGGACAAATTCCACACACGCCTATGTGAAATTGGCGGTCGGCTGTGAGTTCCCCAACGAAGAGTTCGCCATCCGTCTTCAAAATATTAAACGGAATTTGGTCCTAAAAACTGAGGAGGGCCATCATATCGGAGAGGAACATATGCCTGTCCTGAATCCCAGAAATGGTGCGCTTGCGCGAACAAACAGAAGACCAGGTGGCAGTTATCGAGGCGGCAATCAAAAGACTCCCGCTCGACAACCCAAAGCCAACGGAAGACGTTGCAGCCATATCGAGACACCAAAACACCCGAGAACAGGGCGAGCGAAGAGGAAACACCACGAAAACCCAAACGCCACAAGGGAGAGACAATTCATGCAAATGGTGCGGCGGGCCATGGAACAGGGGAGAGTCCTGCCCTGCTTGGGGATCGACATGCCGCAAGTGTAACCGCCTCAACCACTACGCAGCTGTCTGCCTAAACCCACCAAACAGAAGTGATCGAGAACAAACACCGCGGCAGACACAAGAACGCCGGAAGAAATTCGCCCCCCGAGAAACGCCTCGCCAACCAAGCAAGAAAGGAAGGGCGAGAGCAGTAGACCACTCCCAGAGATCACCAGACACAAGTGAAAGCAAGGACAGTGATGACAGCGCATCCCCGATAGAAGGGACCATGACCAAAGGAGGAAACCCAGCAAACGACTGCACCGCGTACACCTCATCTCGGCCGTAGAGCCGCAATGCTCCAGACAACGGAAGAGGCCATCATGCACTGTTATCTCTGACAGAGAACCACTGCACGTGGTCATAGACACGGGCGCAACCGTCAATGTAATGCCGGTATCAGCATTCAACAAACTTCACCCAAAGCCCAAACTCCAAGAAAGGAAGGTCAGACTATATGCATACGGCTGCAAGAAACCTCTGCCGGTGCAAGGGTCATTCAAATCTGACTTCGCCCACAACAGCGCCATGTGCCGAGCACGAGTCTACGTCGTCGATGCTGGCTGCGAAACACTGCTAAATTGTAGAACCGCCGAGAAGCTGAAACTAATCCACTTTGCCTTCAGCATCCAACGCAGGGAGATCGTCGACCTACTAAAACAACATCACATGGTATTCCAAGGCATCGGGTGCCTAAGGGGCAGCTCCATTAAACTCCACATTGACCCCACCATTAAACCAAAAGCAGTACGCCATCGCCGAGTACCATTCCACATGAGGGAAGCTGTAGAAAAAGAACTAGACAAACTAGAAGCAGCGGGCATCATAGAACAAACATCAGGGCCAACCCCGTAGGTATCCCCCTTGGTAGTCCTAAAAAAAAAAAAACAACCCAACGCAGTACGAATCTGCATTGACATGAGGCTCCCCAACGCAGCCATCAGGAGGGAACGCCACATTACACCGACCATAGACAAACTTATTGTTGACCTAACGGGGGCAACCATATTCAGCAAGCTTGACCTCAGGTCCGGCTACCATCAACTTAAACTAGCCAAGGAGTCGAGATACATCGCTACGTTCTCCTCCCACCTCGGACTACAAGCGGCTACATTTCAGAATATCGTCAGCTGCCGAAGTATTCCAGCACGAGATTCGGAAAGTCCTCACCGGCCTGGAAGGGACGACGAACATCAGCGATGACATCACCGTATATGCGTCCAACGAAGGTGAACACCTCAAGCGTCTTGCAGCGGTCCTACGCAGAATAGAGGAATCCGGACTGACCCTGAACGCCGAAAAGTGCGAATTCGGAAAGGAAGAACTAAGCTTCTTCGGATACATCTTCAACGCAAGAGGGGTGTCGCCAGATCCTGCTAAAGTCAACGACATCAAAAGCACCAGGCACCCACTATCAGCCACGGAAGTAAGGAGTTTCATGGGAATGGCAACATACTGCGCGAGATTCATTCCAGATCTCGCCACCATCGCAAGTCCCCTCCGCAAACTAACTAAGAAGGACCAAAAGTGGGAGTGGTTGCCTGCCCACCAACAAGCGTTCCAGCAGATCAAGGACACTCTATCTGCTTCCACAACAATGGCCTTTTTCGACATCGAGAGACATACAGAACTCCTAGTCCACGCCAGTCCAGTCGGCCTAGGAGCCGTACTTACCCAGACTGACAACGATGGAAATGTCTACCCAATCGCCTTTGCCAGTCGTGCGCTAACCAAAACGGAACAAAATTACGCACACATAGGGAAAGAGGCCCTCGCTATCCTATGGGGATGCAGACATTTGAAAGTCTACCTGCTGGGCAGGCAGCCAAAAGTATTCTCAGATCACAAACCACTTATTCCAATCTTCAGAGGATCGGCACCTCATCCACCAGCATGCATCGAAAAGTGGATGCTTCAACTCCAGCCCTACAACATAGAGGTAAAATACCGACCGGGGACAGACAACCCAGCCGACTATCTGTCTCGCCACCCACTGCCCACCACAGATCAAGAAGAACACCACGTGAGGGAGACGGATGACCATGTGTGCCACGTGGTAGCCTGCGCCCGACCGCAGGCTTTGACCTTGCGAGAGATAGCCAACGAGACCGAGATGGACACCATCCTAACCCACACCATAACTGCCATCCAATCAGGGAATTGGAAGAACTTCCTTACCTCCATGGCTCATCGCACCGCAGCTGCCCAGGTAAAACTTCAATCCCTGTTCGGAATCCGTCACGAACTTACCATAGCCCCCGAAGGGGTAATACTCAAGGGCCACCGCATTGTGCTACCCACGTCATTAGAAGAACGAGCCCTCAAACTAGCCCACAGCGGGCACCAAGGTATTGTGAAAACAACAGCATACTTGAAATCCAGGATGTGGATGGCCAACATGCAACAGCGAGTGATGGAGCTGATGGGGTCCTGCGCAGCCTGCCAAGCCACCCGGAGACCCGAAAGCCCAGAACCCATCATCAGCGCCCCGAGAAGCAGCAAACGGTGGGAAGCTGTCAGTATTGATTACTGCACCATTGCTGGAGCAGGCTACCTACTTGTCCTAATCAACGAATTCAGCAAGTATCCCGAAGTCGAACACGTGGCGTCCACCAATGCCGAGACCATGACTCTCGCATTGGAGAAGATATTTGCAATACACGGAATCCCATCAAAAATCAAAAGTGACAACGGGCCGCCCTTCACCAGCCAAGAACTACGCCAGTTCTTCCAGGATCTCAACGTACGACACAAACGGATCACCCCAGGATGGCCACAGGCGAACAGTGATGCTGAACGATTTATGGGGTCACTCAACAAAGTCATCCGCATCGCCAAGGAAAGGGGACATTCGTGGCTGAAGGCAGTGTATCCATTTCTGAGGACCCACAGGCAGACCCCGCATTCCTCGACAGGAATCAGCCCAGCAGCACTCATGTTTGGAGTACCCATACAGCCAGAACTCCCCATACACCCCAGGTGGGTAGCGCCTGAGCCAGATCTTCCAACCATAGACGGCAAGAGAGCGAAACAAAATGAACAAGAGAGCACTTCTCGATGAGCCAGCCAACGGGAGCTAACACCCAGAGACACAGTCATCGTCAAGAACCGAGCCACCCCCAAGAAGATGTCCCTCAACTTTGAATTCCAGCCCTGGATGGTCAGTGCCGCGAATCACAGTATGATCACGGCCACCACAGGAAGTGAGACCGTGAAGAGGAATATTTCACACTTCAGGAAAGTACCGCCTGAATTGTGGGAAGAAAGCCCGGAAGCCGCGAGAGAAGGATCCGGATCGCCCTGCCGGCCATAAAGCCCATCGACACCCGGACTCTATGAGACACCAAGAGAACCGAGGACTCTCAGTCGGCAAGAAGATGAAGTCCAGCCTGAGAGCCCCATGGCGGATAACCCAGAGAGAGGCAATCCCCGATACCACCTGAGGGAAAGACCAAAACCATCGTCCTGCCTCTGAGGATATGTGGTGGATGGGATCTACCAGCAGGTGAGCCTGCCCAGATGAAACCCGAGAGACTAGAACAGACTACACCACTTGTGCTTGTTATTGTTAAGTATTGTCAAAACATTCCAAGTTGGGGAGGAATGTGGTGTCACGTGCCGGAGAGTGGCCGGTCACGTGACAGGGGGAACAGGGAAGCAGAAAAATAAAGGTACCACCGGAACTGGCGTCATAACGCCAGTCCGGGTTTATGCACCATAACGAGCGGTCGTGTCTTCTTTCCTGCGCAGCGACGCGCTGCGCTATACAGCTTGGGCCAGGGTGTACAAAGTGTTAGGCCCCAACATCACACTTCCCATGGTATCTTATTATCAGTTTATCATAACCAGGAGGAATTACTCCCTTCCCCTGGTCTTCCTTTCATTAGGTTTCACAGTTACAACAACCAACTCTAAATGTTAGGAGGGCCCGCAACCTTGGCTTCTCTTCTTCTTTAACCTGGTCCAGTTGGTTCACTTCCCTGCCAAGTACTGCCATGAGAAAGATGACTTGTATCACTTTCTTGCTTTGAGTGCCATACCCTGGTTTCTCGTCTTCATTGAACTGGCCCACTTGGTTCCCTCCCCTGACAAAGAATGCCACATGGAAGATGACTTGCATCACTTTCTTGTTTTGGGTCCCAGACCCTGGTTTCTCTTCTTCTTTGAACTGGCCCACTTGGTTCCCTCCCCTGCCAAGTACTGCCATAAGGAAGATGACACATATCTTGCCAGTGAGTTTACCCCCACCACTCTCGTGGGGGACTATTCCTCTCAAGTTCTCTTTATGGAACCTGAGGTCCTTGACCCTTTCCCGTTCGTCAACGGGCTTAGTTCTATCACTACAATGAGAAGGAGAAGATTTGTGGGCGTTCTGCCCCTGCTGTGCCACCCAAGTGTTACGGTTGCAAAGGGGCCCAGGGATAACTGCATGCACACTCTTGGTAAACCGTGCCATGTCCCCTCTGGATCTCCTGTGCCACCCTTTACTTGTTGGGTGTTTATGCACATCACCAGGGTTTCCTGGGATGGCAGATGTTCCATTCGTCGTTCCCCAGCATCTTGCTTTCCCTGCGGTTGTGCGACGGCGTTCCCGGCTGCCTTGTGCGTTCCTTCCTCCTTTCGAGACTGCTGTGCATCAGTCTGCTCCTGCAGACCTCCCGATCATCATACACGGAGGACTGCCAGCATCCTTGGAGCTCTCTCCCTCTGGATCAGCGACGCAGGTTTGAATCCCCCACGTTCAGTGCACAGAACACCTGCCATCTTCCACGGCTGCCCAAGACACAGTATTTAGTCCACTGTCAATTTTTATACAATGTTTCCAGCAGTGTCTAGGCCCATTGTATAAGTTAAGTCCTTAATCTCTTTCACAGGTTGCATCTTCATTGCTCTGCGGGGCTGACTTGTCCCAGTACTTGGATTACCTAGGTTCTTGTTGTTCTTCTTCGTCTCAGTACTTTCCAGAACCTTGAGGTTCTCTGCCTTATAGCAGTACATAGGTCTACTGTCTACACAGTGGTTAGCAGTGGAAGGAGAGGCTAGAGTATGTGGGGCTGTGATGTTCTCAGAAGGGCTGTAGCCTAGATGGTCGTCCTTATCTCTAGAGGGGGAGTCCCTCCCCATGAGATCCTCCTGCAATATACCACCCCCAGGGGGACTATCGAGTAGCAGCCTCACCGCCCTGGTCTCATGTGAAAGGGTTCCCCCTCGGGGAGGAGTGGCGACATCTAGTGAATCGTCAGAACACCCTCACTGCTCCACTGCTCTTGCGCAACACCACCACCGCCGGGCTTATCGACAAAACTGCTTCAGCCATTTCAATAATCCCTTTCTTTGGTAGCCTCTCCAATTTACTTTGCAGCTCAGTATCAGATCTAAGGGAATCATGTAAGTCTTTGCCCACACTAGCATCGCACTGGCTTTCATTTTGATCTGATGCACAAATCCCTGAGACAACCAGTTTTATCATCAAATACACTTGGGTACTATAGTCTTATGTCTTGTTCCACACCCTCCTTCTTTTTTTCCTCTTTTACTATGCACACTTGATCCGGGTGGTCAGGATAACATTTCATCCCCATGTCTGATTGTGCGTCCCATGATAACAAGTCGACAACCTTTTTTCGTGAATTGCAAAATCATGTTGCTTGACGAACCTTAAACTTAAACCGAGCTTCAAATTCACCCACAATCTCATTGGGCACTTCCTCATATACATGTGCATCAGCTGATGGTTCCTGTAAGGTGCACATTAATTTTCGTCTCCAAGTGTCCACACTCATCTGCGTATAGTCAGATTGACTGTCTGTGAGCATCATTAAATCAGCTCCATTTACATCAATTACAGAATGTGGTTTGCACTTTTTTGGTCGCGCATCCACTGCATTCACTACACACTTCCTCTTCTGAACGTGCAGCGCCCACACCACTCAATGGTGAGGTCACTTCCTCTATTGCCCTGACTTCCCATAGTTTGTCCACTGCTTGCAGCACCTGGCAGAGTGTCCTATCCTGCGACATTCTCGACATATTATGTGAATGGCGAAACAGTCTTTGTCACTGACCAGATGCTCAGCGCTGCCACATCGATAATACATTTTAACACCGCTATACATCGGATCCGCACAAGGTTTAATTTCATGCTCTTTTTTGCCATTTTGTTTGTAATTGTCATTTGCGAACCTCGTCTTTTCTCTGTCTACTACCTTAAGATTGGACTCTAGCATGCTCCTTCTTCAGCTCAGTGCTGCACAACTCAGTGTGTTTTATTATCTTTGCTCTCTGAACCACCCTCTCCAACTATATGTTGCCTTCGCTCCGTCATACCTCCCGTATCGTGTGGTTAATGCACTTATCATTAGTTGATCTCGGAGGTGCTCCTCCCATCAGTGTTTAAAACCACATTTCATTGCCAAGCCCTGCAGAGCTGTCATGACTCATTTCTCGTTTTCCTTGGTGGCAAAGTGGTATCTAGCAAGAATGTTGTTTTGCTTGACAACAAACAGGGTAATTCATGGATTTCAGCGCAGAAGCAGCGCAGAGAGGAAGCGTGCGCCTGCGTGCGCCAGCCGTGTGCGCTAAACAGAATTCTGGTGCACCGCGTATTCATGGAATTACTAAGCCATTTTGAGCACTGGCGCAGAGAACATCCCGCAGCGCCAGTTATGCCCCCAGGAACGCCTCTTGCGCAAGGAAAAGTCATTGAAATCCCCAATGCAGCGCAAAGGGCTGCGCTAACCCTGGACCAGCTTACAGGGCTGCTACACTGTAATCGTGTGAAAATACTACGAGTACCCCGCTCTGGGCAGCAAAAACGCATGAAAATGTACTTGCGCACCCCTCAGAATATGCGTACCCAGCTCGCGGCAGGTAAATTGTGTAGAAAAAGTAGCCCCTGTGGTGTGGGCTGCCTGTGGGGCATGCCCATGGTGGATGGGCTGCCTGCGGGGCATGGGGAGGGTGAGTAGGCTGCCTGTGGGGCATGCCCAGGGTGGATGGGTTGGCTGCATGTATTACTGGGGTAGGCAGGGAGTTTCACACGCGATAGGCCTTGTGCGAGCGAAGTACGTGTATTACTGGGGTACGCGGGGAGTTTCACACGCGATAGGTCTTGTGCGAGCGGGGTATGTGTATTACTGGGGTACGCAGGGAGTTTCACACGCGATAGGCCTTGTGTTAGTGGGGTACGTGTATTACTGGGGTACGTGGGGAGTTTCACACGCGATAGGCCTTGTGCGAGCAGGGTACGTGTATTACTGGGGTACGCGGGGAGTTTCACACGCGATAGGCCTTGTGCGAGTGGGGTAAGTGTATTACTGGGGTACGCGGGGAGTTTCACATGCGATAGGTCTTGTGTGAGCGGGGTACGTGTATTACTGGGGTACGCGGGGTGTTTCACACGCGATAGGCCTTGTGCGAGCGGGGTACGTGTATTACTGGGGTACACAGGGAGTTTCACACGCGATAGGCCTTGTGCGAGTGGGGTACGTGCATTACCGGGTACACAGGGAGTTTCACAGGCGATAGGCCTTGTGCGAGCGGGGTACATGTATTACTGGGGTACGCGGGGAGTTTCACACGCGATAGGCCTTGGGCGAGCGGGGTTCGTGTATTACCGGGGTACGCGGGGAATTTCACATGCGATAGGCCTTGGGCGAGCGGGTTACGTGTATTACTGGGGTACGTGGGGAGTTTCACACGCGATAGGCCTTGGGCGAGCGGGGTACGTGTATTACTGGGGTACGCAGGGAGTTTCACACGCGATATGCCTTGGGCGAGCTGGGTACGTGTATTTTGGGGGTGTGCGTGAAGTTTCACATGGGATTTTGCATTGTGGGCCCTCCCGGGTGTGGCCTTTCCCCCCTCCACATGCCCTGCCGGCAGCCAACACCACAGGCGACTACCCTACAACCTTCACCATGCCCTGCAAGCAACCCACATGGCACCATGCACTTGTGAGCCCCAACTCATGTCCCCCCACCCCACCCCCAGTGACGGGCACCTGCCAGCAGGCCCCGACTCATGTCCCCCTACCCCCAGTGACCGGCACCTGCCAGCAGGCCCCCGACTCATGTCCCCCCACCCCACACCCAGTGACGGGCACCTGCCAGCAGGCCCCGACTCATGTCCCCCCACCCAACACGTCATCACGATCCACACTCATGGCCCGTATGGCCACCCAAATTCCATAGTTTGTCCACTGCTTGCAGCACCTGGCCAAGTGTCCTATCCTGCGACATTCTCGACATATTATGTGAACGGCGAAACAGTCTTTGTCACTGACCAGATGCTCAGCGCTGCCACATCGATAATACATTTTAACACCGCTATACATCGCATCCGCACAAGGTTTAATTTCATGCTCTTTTTTGCCATTTTGTTTGTAATTGTCATTTGCGAACCTCGTCTTTTCTCTGTCTACTACCTTAAGATTGGACTCTAGCATGCTCCTTCTTCAGCTCAGTGCTGCACAACTCAGTGTGTTTTATTATCTTTGCTCTCTGAACCACCCTCTCCAACTATATGTTGCCTTCGCTCCGTCATACCTCCCGTATTGTGTGGTTAATGCACTTATCATTAGTTGATCTCGGAGGTGCTCCTCCCATCAGTGTTTAAAACCACATTTCATTGCCAAGCCCTGCAGGGCTGTCATGACTCATTTCTCGTTTTCCTTGGTGGCAAAGTGGTATCTAGCAAGAATGTTGTTTTGCTTGACAACAAACAGGGTAATTCATGGATTTCAGCGCAGAGGCAGCGCAGAGAGGAAGCGTGCGCCTGCGTGTGCCAGCCGTGTGCGCTAAACAGAATTCTGGTGCACCGCGTATTCATGGAATTACTAAGCCATTTTGAGCACTGGCGCAGAGAACATCCCGCAGCGCCAGTTATGCCCTCAGGAACGCCTCTTGCGCAAGGAAAAGTCATTGAAATCCCCAATGCAGCGCAAAGGGCTGCGCTAACCCTGGACCAGTTTACAGGGCTGCTACACTGTAATCGTGTGAAAATACTACGAGTACCCCGCTCTGGGCAGCAAAAACGCATGAAAATGTACTTGCGCACCCCTCAGAATATGCGTACCCAGCTCGCGGCAGGTAAATTGTGTAGAAAAAGTAGCCCCTGTGGTGTGGGCTGCCTGTGGGGCATGCCCATGGTGGATGGGCTGCCTGCGGGGCATGGGGAGGGTGAGTGGGCTGCCTGTGGGGCATGCCCAGGGTGGATGGGTTGGCTGCATGTATTACTGGGGTAGGCAGGGAGTTTCACACGCGATAGGCCTTGTGCGAGCGAGGTACGTGTATTACTGGGGTACGCGGGGAGTTTCACACGCGATAGGCCTTGTGCGAGCGGGGTATGTGTATTACTGGGGTACGCGGGGAGTTTCACACGCGATAGGCCTTGTGCTAGTGGGGTACGTGTATTACTGGGGTACGTGGGGAGTTTCACACGCGATAGGCCTTGTGCGAGCAGGGTACGTGTATTACTGGGGTACGCGGGGAGTTTCACACGCGGTAGGCCTTGTGCGAGCGGTAAGTGTATTACTGGGGTACGCGGGGAGTTTCACATGCGATAGGTCTTGTGTGAGCGGGGTACGTGTATTACTGGGGTACGCGGGGTGTTTCACATGCGATAGGCCTTGTGCGAGCGGGGTACGTGTATTACTGGGGTACACAGGGAGTTTCACACGCGATAGGCCTTGTGCGAGTGGGGTACGTGCATTACCGGGGTATACAGGGAGTTTCACAGGCGATAGGCCTTGTGCGAGCGGGGTACATGTATTACTGGGGTACGCAGGGAGTTTCACACGCGATAGGCCTTGGGCGAGCGGGGTACGTGTATTACCGGGGTACGCGGGGAATTTCACATGCGATAGGCCTTGGGCGAGCGGGTTACGTGTATTACTGGGGTACGCGGGGAGTTTCACACGCGATAGGCCTTGGGTGAGCGGGGTACGTGTATTACTGGGGTACGCAGGGAGTTTCACACGCGATATGCCTTGGGCGAGCTGGGTACGTGTATTTTGGGGGTGTGCGTGAAGTTTCACATGGGATTTTGCATTGTGGGCCGTCCCGGGTGTGGCCTTTCCCCCCTCCACATGCCCTGCCGGCAGCCAACACCACAGGCGACTACCCTACAACCCTCACCATGCCCTGCAAGCAACCCACATGGCACCATGCACTTGTGAGCCCCAACTCATGTCCCCCCACCCCACCCCCAGTGACGGGCACCTGCCAGCAGGCCCCAACTCATGTCCCCCCACCCCCAGTGACCGGCACCTGCCAGCAGGCCCCCGACTCATGTCCCCCCACCCCACACCCAGTGACGGGCACCTGCCAGCAGGCCCCGACTCATGTGCCCCCACCCAACACGTCATCACGATCCACACTCATGGCCCGTATGGCCACCCAAATTCCATAGTTTGTCCACTGCTTGCAGCACCTGGCCAAGTGTCCTATCCTGCGACATTCTCGACATATTATGTGAACGGCGAAACAGTCTTTGTCACTGACCAGATGCTCAGCGCTGCCACATCGATAATACATTTTAACACCGCTATACATCGCATCCGCACAAGGTTTAATTTCATGCTCTTTTTTGCCATTTTGTTTGTAATTGTCATTTGCGAACCTCGTCTTTTCTCTGTCTACTACCTTAAGATTGGACTCTAGCATGCTCCTTCTTCAGCTCAGTGCTGCACAACTCAGTGTGTTTTATTATCTTTGCTCTCTGAACCACCCTCTCCAACTATATGTTGCCTTCGCTCCGTCATACCTCCCGTATCGTGTGGTTA
Source organism: Ambystoma mexicanum (assembly GCF_040938575.1). NCBI lineage: Eukaryota > Metazoa > Chordata > Amphibia > Caudata > Ambystomatidae > Ambystoma > Ambystoma mexicanum. The sequence continues at coordinate 628,239,122 of NC_090922.1, read as the reverse complement.
ATGCACTTATCATTAGTTGATCTCGGAGGTGCTCCTCCCATCAGTGTTTAAAACCACATTTCATTGCCAAGCCCTGCAGGGCTGTCATGACTCATTTCTCGTTTTCCTTGGTGGCAAAGTGGTATCTAGCAAGAATGTTGTTTTGCTTGACAACAAACAGGGTAATTCATGGATTTCAGCGCAGAGGCAGCGCAGAGAGGAAGCGTGCGCCTGCGTGTGCCAGCCGTGTGCGCTAAACAGAATTCTGGTGCACCGCGTATTCATGGAATTACTAAGCCATTTTGAGCACTGGCGCAGAGAACATCCCGCAGCGCCAGTTATGCCCTCAGGAACGCCTCTTGCGCAAGGAAAAGTCATTGAAATCCCCAATGCAGCGCAAAGGGCTGCGCTAACCCTGGACCAGCTTACAGGGCTGCTGCACTGTAATCGTGTGAAAATACTACGAGTACCCCGCTCTGGGCAGCAAAAACGCATGAAAATGTACTTGCGCACCCCTCAGAATATGCGTACCCAGCTCGCGGCAGGTAAATTGTGTAGAAAAAGTAGCCCCTGTGGTGTGGGCTGCCTGTGGGGCATGCCCATGGTGGATGGGCTGCCTGCGGGGCATGGGTAGGGTGAGTGGGCTGCCTGTGGGGCATGCCCAGGGTGGATGGGTTGGCTGCATGTATTACTGGGGTAGGCAGGGAGTTTCACACGCGATAGGCCTTGTGCGAGCGAGGTACGTGTATTACTGGGGTACGCGGGGAGTTTCACACGCGATAGGCCTTGTGCGAGCGGGGTATGTGTATTACTGGGGTACGCGGGGAGTTGCACACGCGATAGGTCTTGTGCTAGTGGGGTATGTGTATTACTGGGGTACATGGGGAGTTTCACACGCGATAGGCCTTGTGCGAGCAGGGTACGTGTATTACTGGGGTACGTGGGGAGTTTCACATGCGATAGGCCTTGTGCGAGCGGGGTAAGTGTATTACTGGGGTACGCGGGGAGTTTCACATGCGATAGGTCTTGTGTGAGCGCGGTACGTGTATTACTGGGGTACGCGGGGTGTTTCACACGCGATAGGCCTTGTGCGAGCGGGGTACGTGTATTACTGGGGTACACAGGGAGTTTCACACGCGATAGGCCTTGTGCGAGTGGGGTACGTGCATTACCGGGGTACGCAGGGAGTTTCACAGGTGATAGGCCTTGTGCGAGCGGGGTACATGTATTACTGGGGTACGCAGGGAGTTTCACACGTGATAGGCCTTGTGCTAGTGGGGTACGTGTATTACTGGGGTACGTGGGGAGTTTCACACGCGATAGGCCTTGTGCGAGCAGGGTACGTGTATTACTGGGGTACGCTGGGAGTTTCACACGCGATAGGCCTTGTGCGAGCGGGGTAAGTGTATTACTGGGGTACGTGGGGAGTTTCACATGCGATAGGTCTTGTGTGAGTGGGGTACGTGTATTACTGGGGTACGCGGGGTGTTTCACACGCGATAGGCCTTGTGCGAGCGGGGTACGTGTATTACTGGGGTACACAGGGAGTTTCACACGCGATAGGCCTTTTGCGAGTGGGGTACGTGCATTACCGGGGTACGCAGGGAGTTTCCCAGGCGATAGGCCTTGTGCGAGCGGGGTACATGTATTACTGGGGTACGCGGGGAGTTTCACACACGATAGGCCTTGGGCGAGCGGGGTACGTGTATTACTGGGGTACGCGGGGAATTTCACATGCGATAGGCCTTGGGCGAGCGGGTTACGTGTATTACTGGGGTATGCGGGGAGTTTCACACGCGATAGGCCTTGGGCGAGCGGGGTACGTGTATTACTGGGGTACGCAGGGAGTTTCACACGCGATAGGCCTTGGGCGAGTGGGGTACGTGTATTACTGGGGTACGCGGGGAGTATGACACGCGATATGCCTTGGGCGAGCTGGGTACGTGTATTTTGGGGGTGTGCGTGAAGTTTCACATGGGATTTTGCATTGTGGGCCCTCCCGGGTGTGGCCTTTCCCCCCTCCACATGCCCTGCCGGCAGCCAACACCACAGGCGACTACCCTACAACACTCACCATGCCCTGCAAGCAACCCACATGGCACCATGCACTTGTGAGCCCCAACTCATGTCCCTCCACCCCACCCCCAGTGACGGGTACCTGCCAGCAGGCCCCGACTCATGTCCCCCACCCCCAGTGACCGGCACCTGCCAGCAGGCCCCCGACTCATGTCCCCCCACCCCACACCCAGTGACGGGCACCTGCCAGCAGGCCCCGACTCATGTCCCCCCACCCAACACGTCATCACGATCCACACTCATGGCCCGTATGGCCACCCAAATCCCACCCCACGCCACCCCAGTCCAAAACCCAACCAAGCATTCCATCGTCTCCATATTAAAATCCCCATGTCATGATAGATCCCAAATTACAATTATGCACATCAATACATGTCTGTCAGACACACACAATGGGGGCACGTGAATGAGAAAACCCACGTTGTCACATGCATGAAACCAATGAGAGAACCACACAAATGAAGTATGAAATAAAAATGTATTATATACAAAATTGATGGAATAAAATAAAGTCACACAATAAAATAAAGAATAAACAAAAGCCTGGATGTCCAAAATAAATGAAAAAATGTGAATGTTGCATCCAATGAAATCCAAATTAAAAAGCGTCCAAAGCGTTGGTCCATTAAACCAAATCCAGAAAACCATTGCTTCATGGTAAAAAAAAATCAATGCAGTCAAATCCAGTCCACAACTATTTACAATGTAAAAATCCAGTGTCCATGAGCCCAACAATGTAAAGGAAACCTACCAAAAAGCCGACCTAAAAAATAACAATATACAAAAAGGTGGGGCATAATCCATGCGCCCCAAATGAAAGAAAAATAGAAAGGAAACCTAACACTAATGAACTATATACAATGGCGGCGGGCAAGTCCTATGGGTCACTTGTTGATTTCCCGAGCCAGGGCATCATCGAACTCCTCTTCAACGTCCTGGAGGCGGGCCTATTACCTGGCCCCGAGGTCTCGCACGGATATAGCCACGCCCACCTCCAACTCCCTGCGAATTCCCTCGAGGCACTCAGCCCGCCTCAACGCCCTGCGCATGGAGTTCTCCGCCCTGACCATAGTGAGCCGTGCCTCTTCCGCCCGCGGCCGCCGCTCCGCATCTATTTGCTGGCACAACTGCTGTCACACGGAAGACACTCTCAATCCGGGGTTCTTCTGCCCTCCGGCCGATGCCTGCCCCTCGGATGTTGATGGCCCAGAACCATCATCGCTCCCACCTTGAGCCTGCTGCTGCCGTGCATGTGCCCTGCCTGTTGATGCCTGCACGTCCTCCTCCAGCTGGGGTCCAGTTGTTGGGGTGGCCACCCCTGCTGGACCTCTGACTCCCGACTGTGGCAGGGATGTTTCCTCCACCAACCTGGCCGCTGGGTCAGGGACAGCTCCACAGGGTGGCCAGGTGATACATGGCCAGGAAGATGGCGCGGAGGATGACTGGCACATAGGGGGTTCAGTTGAGGAGGGGGTCGGTACAAGGTCCAGCACACGGAGGAACCCAGCACTGGTGACCCGTCCTAGTAGGTCGACGCGGTCAATGAGGCATCCGAAATAACGTGCAGTGTCCTCACGAGAACCCTGCACGTCATCCTGCATGCCCCGTTGACGCAACGCCATCCCATCCAGGACAGGCTCAACACGGTCCAGGATTGCCACGTCCGCAGGGAGAGGAAGGCCAGTTGTTGTGCGTGCATCCCCTCCCTGAAAACGGGTCTGAACGGAGGCATCCCTCCTGTTGCAGGATGATGCAGTCACAGGATCGGGGACAGGATTACACACAGGCACCTCCGCGGCCGCCTGTGATGCTTCCTGTCCCTGCCCCTGAACTGCACCACTAGCACCAGTGGAATCCCCCCCTCCAGGCCCCGTGTGTGGGCCATCCACGGCCTCCTCCCCAACCAAACCCTCCACCAACCTGGATGACTCTGTGCCATCTTCCTCCATAGTTCCCTGTGGGGGCTCAGCTGCCCCTTCTGCTGCTGAGGAGTCCACCTCCGACCTCTGCCTCTTGGACTTACCCTCGATGCTGCCGAGTTGCGTGCAAGGCTGCTGCCCAGTTCTTGCCGTAGCACTACGGCGACGAGGTGAGTTCTTGCTGACAGTACAGCGGTGCACCGCTACAAGAGAACCAAAAACAAATATGAGTTTAGGTCAAAGGCCGCGTTGCTTCACACAGTACTAAGAAACATTCACAATCTGCCCAGAGTTAGCAAGGTACCGTGTTACTGCACACGGAGTAAAGTACACCAGTTAACTATCTGCAACTTGGTCTTTCCTACACAATGAAGTGGTGCTGAGGCTTCCCCCAACATACCGACGTATGTACCAAGCGCCGGATCCTAAGTGGCGCCTTCACTACGAAGGGACAACACACACTGAGTTTTCGGAAATTATACAGCAAGCGATCCTCGACCGATCGCTTGTTCGTAACATGCACAGTGAAGGAGAAATGCACGTATCTGTCTGGGTGCGCATGGCCTGCAGTTTTCACAGGCGGGGTGTGGCCAGGCCGGTCGCAGCCTGCAGGAGCCCTCAGCTGAGACGTCTTCTCCGCTCCGTGTCCTTTAGCGCAAGCGGGGATCCTTGCGCGCACCATGCGCATGTGCAGAGCGTCGGGTGTTGTCCCGTATGTAGTTCCTTAGCTCGCAAACATGCGAGCATGCTGGGAATTGAAGTCTTTTACTGGTCTGGATGCCGGATAGTGCTTTCTGCTGCCCCCAGTCCTGCAATAAGGGCATAACAAAGTTCTAAAATATGGCAGTTTGTGCCACAACAAACCTTTCTTGAGTCCAGGCTGCTGCCGCCCATGCACCAGACCCACACTTACTGTTGTGGCCCTGACATGCACACAATCACTTCGGGGCCCTGTTTGAATGCTGAACATGACAATTGTCTTCTGTCATGTTGAAGTGACCGACCATTGATGTATGCATGTGCCTGCCATCACTGGTTTTGTTACAGCGTGTGGCACATGCGTGTTTTTCATCACACTATTTTGCATGTTCTATTTCATGATGTCCATCTCACATGGATGGGTGACAGTACTGATTTCCTACCATCTGGGTGTCCTTGTGAAATCTGCCATGGCTATGCTACGTGCCATTTGTGTGGTGGCATGTTTCATGTATGTGTATTGTCCATGCCACTCACAGCCTAATGTGTGATGCCAGTGCTATCCAGCATGCAGCACACGTGTTGGTTTTCCATCTTGGAGTCCTCAGTGTCTGCTTTTTGCCTCCCCTTCCAACTCATTGCCAGTGCATGCATGCCAGAGTTATTGTCATGTGTGACATTTGTCATTTATGTACTGGATGTCTGCCTTGTCATGCCTATGTGTGTGGGTTTTGGTGCTCATGCCTGTTTTCATTACTTTTCTTTTATGTTTTTGCAGGTGATGAGGCACTAGATGCTGTTGAGGAGGAGTAGATGGCGCAGAGGCAGGAGTACTCACAGCCACAACCAGGCACCAGTGGAGGACGTGGGGTGGTGGTGGGTGAAAACCCATTACTCCTACAGACCATACTGTCCACGGGTTTCTCTGGGTACACCTCCGGAGACCTCTATGAATCAGGTGCTGAATCTGACATTGAGACATATGTCCCGTCGCTGGTGAGTGTTTCTGGCAGGGATGCTGTTCTGTCCAACCCACCTGCACTGGGGGAAGACCCCTCTATGGGGCATTCAGTGTTGGAAAGTCTGCCTGTGGCGGTTACGGGTGCAGGGTCACACTCCACAATATTTGCTCCTGTTCCTGGGCCAGCAGATCAAAGGAGGAATGCAGTCCTGCAGCCTCAGGCAGTACCAGCACAGCAAGGTGCACATCACCTTTCCCCAAACAGGTGTGGTGCCCGCCAACGCGGTGGCCGTGTGCCACCAGGCAATACTGTGTGGGAGAACTCCATGTACACTATAGCAGCACAACAGGGGGCATTGTGTGAGATTATGGCTCAGGCCGTGGATAGGGTGGCCACTTCCATTCTCCCCCCTGAAAGGCAGGTGGAGCTCCAGCAGCAGGCAACAGAGTCCATTTGCCACTCACACAGGGAGGACATGTTGGCGTCCAACAGGGACCGACGGGCTGGACTGGAGACTCTGCGCACAGCCTTATCTGCAGAGTCACAGGCCCACAGGGATGCCCTGAGGTTAGAACACAGGTCCCTCAGAGATACTCTGGGTGAACTTGAGGTGTCCCAGAGTACAAGGTCAGAACAGCAGCTGGAGCAGCTAACATGCACACTCTCAGCTGAGCTCCAGGTAACCCGTGCGGAGATCCGGGCATCACGCGAGGCCTTGCAGGCAGAAATGCGTACTACCCATGAGGTGCTGCATGGGGATCTCCGTACCATCATCCTGCAGAACCAAACCTTTCAGACCTGCATGCTTGCTGCCATGGAGGAGCATGCCAGGGCTTTGCGTGGTCTGCCTCCCATATCACGCCCACCTTCTGATGTACCACCAGAGTGTGATGACAGCAACGGCAGTTCTCCCACTGTAGGGTAGCCGTGCAGGACATGAGTCCATGGAGGGTATTTTTTTTTCTCAACATCCACCCATGTGGGTGTTGGGGTGCACCCTGTACCTCGTCCCTCCTGGGTGGCCTCCCCCCGGTCCACACATGGCCATTTTTTTAATTCTTTTTATTTTTGTGTTTTTTTTCATATTACATTACGATTTGCTAAATGACATTAGTATTTAATTCATTTGTTGTCTTTATTTCTTCTTCTTTTTTATATTTATTATTATCATTTTATTTTAATTCTTGATTTGTTATTTTGATTTTCATATATTTATTTTTATTTGGTTATGCTTCTGATTTTTACTTTACTATTTAATTTGTTTCTTTTACTTTACATTTACTTTAGCTTTTTCTATTTTTGATTTGCATTTACATTTTAGTTCATAACCATTTTCTTTCAGATTGTGAATTAATGTTACAGTGTGTTGCTTTGTGTGGCTCCCGTAGGCATCCACTGTGTATTCCAGCTTGGCACATGCAGGCTTGTCCTGTCTTTGGGTTAGATACTTGGGTTCATGACACACACACACCCCTCCTGCTTCCCCTTTCAATGGGCTCGCAAAGGGTGTGACCAAGTGACAGTAACTTACACAGAGGCATTGGGCTCCCATATGTTGTATGGACAGTCTGTAGTCCAAACTGTGTATACATCACTAGTGGGGATTGTTGTTCATGTATCCACTGCATGGTGGATTTGTATATGGTTTAACATACAGGACTGTTTGCATATATACATGTAGCTTCTTCATGTCTTAATGAGCCTGTCTCCTTTGCAGATGCAGTTCATGTTGTATGCAGTACACTGCCACATTTGCCTACCAGCAACACTCTGCAGTGAAAGGGGTTGATGTGCTGCCTTAGTCAGGTTGTGACACTTGCACTACTTTAATTTTTTACTGTCATATGTTGCCACTGTTGGATCCTGTACTGATGTTTTGTGTTGCTGGTAAGTATTTGTTAATGTGTGCTGTTTTTTTTCATTGGTGAGAGGCAATTGTCTGTGGCCTGTTTCCATTTGGGACGGTGCACCTTGTGACACTTGTGTCATGTGATGTGCATTAATTTGGTTGCTTTCACATCGCATGCCATGCCATGGTGTGTTGGGTAGCTGAGATGGGGTTAGGGAGGGGTTGCGTGACATGCCACTATTTGTTTGTAGTCTTTTGCAAGGGGGTAGTCCTTCATGCTGCATGAATGTGTGCCTTTTACTGACACAGCATTGGGTGTGTTTAAGTAGCTAGGGATGCACACAATGGAGCACTTCCAGGTAAACAATCTCAGGGTGGTATGGCTGTGACAGTTGACTGTCCCTTTTGTCATCATCATAAATTGTCAGCTGGTATGTGCCAGGCCTTTGTGCACTCCACAGGAGTGGGATTTTAGGTGAAGAAATTTGCCGCAAGCTGGGTAAGGGCTGCCTCACCACATGCCCTTTCACCTCCCGTGCGCAGCGGCCGTGCATGTGGTTGAGGATGTGGGGGCACCACCATGTCCACCGGCACACCCCGCCGGGTTGCAACGTTGTGTAGGACACATGCTGCCACTATGATCCTGCACACTACTGGGGGCGCATATAGCAGCTGCCCACCAGAGTGGTCAAGGGAGCGAAAGCGTGACTTCAGCACTCCGAATGTGCGCTCCACTATGCCCCGGGTTGCAATATGGGCTGTATTGTATCTTACCTAGGGTGGTGTGGTGGGGTTCCGTATTGGTGTCATCATGTGGGTGCTCAGAGGGTAGGCACTATCCCCTTGGGAGGTGATAATGGTTGTCATTAGTGGGGTTTTCACCTTTCTCAGTGTCTGACATGCATGTATGTGCAGAGCCATTTATACTCACCAATTAGCCATGTATTGCCATGCCGCCCAGCTTCCAGGTCCCAGTGTAGAGGTGACATTCGGAATATGAAACTATCATGGGTGGACCCTGGATAGTTGGCATATACTGAGGTGATGATTCCCTTGGCATCACATACAACCTGCATGTTGATGGAATGCCAGTGCTTGTGGTTTCGATAGATGTGCTCAGTGGCCATGGGAGGACGTAGAGCCACATGAGTGCCATCAATGGCACCTAGCACTTTGGGGAAGTGTGCCACCCCGTAAAAGTCCTGGACGACAGCCTGCCTTTCTGCAGGTGTTCTGGGCATGTATATGTGCCTGCGGACTGAGGGGCGTGCAGTCATGATCGCCAACACCTAGTGTAGGCAGCATGACTGCGTGGCCTGTGAGACAGCCCCAACTATGGCAGTTGTCCGCTGAAATGACCTAGTAGCCAAGAAGTGCAGTACATTGAGCACCTTTTCCAAAGGGGCTCAGTGCTTGGGAGCACAGGGTGGGTGATGTGAGGTCATCCTCCCACTCCCTGACCAGTTTGAGGATTATTAGTGGTGGAAACCTGTACCTCCCATACACCTGGTCATCAGGCATCTCAAAAAGGCTGGTCCTGGGCAAAAAAATGCAGGGCCTGGCTATCCTCCTCCTGCGGTGTCCCACGACCACTGCTGCGAGGAACGGTATATTCATCGTAGCGTATGAGCTTGTTTGTTGTATGCGCACACTTTTATGCTGCGCGGGGCCGCTTACACCTGCTTCCTGCTGGCGTACGTGTTTCCGGATTAGGGCGTCTTTTTTGGCGCACAGGTTTCCCCTGTTTGATTCCATGAATACGTGTTGTTAGCGCGCATGTGGGCGTTGCGAGCATTTACCTCCCGTACTTCCCCCGTAATGCCCACATTTTCACGCGTTGTTCCCCATTCTGCGTGTAATGCCCCGTGTTCCACCCACTTTTCTTGTGTGCGCTACACGATGTGCGCTTTCCCTGGGCGCGTCACGCACGCCGTTTAGTGACGCGTGCGCCCGCGTGCGCCACCCACGGATTTGGCGCACATCCCAGGTTTTCCACGCGCAGCGCATTCCATGAATCGATGAACGGCTGCGTGCGCGGCTTCAGCACGCGTGCGCTGAGATTTTCACGCTTGCGTTCCCCTTTTCGGCACACATTTATTACATGAATTACGCTGAAAGTGTTTCTCTAATGTGCTTAAGCTTATTTAAAATACACATAAGCCCTCTTTTTCTGCACCTGTGGGCTCTGGCAACCTCTTGTATACTAAGTTTCCCTCCTGTCCCTAACAGTGATACAGTAACGAATCCTTTGTCTGCAGCAAAGTTCAACCCATATGCTACATGTATATCTTAAACAAACTGTCTTACCAATCAACCCATTTGATGGGTGGCTCTCATTGTGGATGTAGCCACAGTGAGGTCCTGGTATGTTGGCTATTCTATTCAAACTCTTGATGCTTACGTGTGCTCTATACTTGTTGTATTTGTCCATTTGTCCTTCCCAAACTATTCAGTTCAGTTTCAGTAGACTTTTTTTCTTTCCACTTGCAAGGCTTGGACTGCTGGATTTTGCCTGCTTCTGTCCCCTACTATCCTTGTCAGGTTTGTGGGGTTTCTACATGGCAACGGCATCTCCGTTACCTGGCAACACATAACATGCACATCAACGCACTTCTTCCATGTTTTTCCGGGGCCACCTGACGCTTGCCATCCGTGTTGCTGGGCAACCACGCACCGCAGCTGGGTTCACGGGCATACACACCCGATCGTGCGGATGCCCTTTATGGCCTGTTTGGCAGCTCCTCGCCCACTGGAGGACCCCCTCCCTTCTTATCCTTGCGCCTCAGTTCAATCGGCACACTTCCGTGCTGGTTCCGCACTGGTACACTGTTTCATTGGGAACCTAAAGGGAAGCAAACACCAGGTGGCGGACGGGTGGGACCTTCTGTTGCTGGTGTCCATTGATCCCAGTTGCCCGTATTACGCTTCCAGGAGTCGGTATATCTTTAAATCATCTTTATTTCCATGTTGTTACATTACAGCACAGTACTCTCTCATACACATGCCTCACACTCTACAGTATACTCTGCAACACACCACAACACGTACTCATCTTTATGCTTACTTGTCCTCCTCTGTGCATGTGCGCGTGCTTCTTTTCTGATGTTATTGGTGATTTGGCCTCTCTGAAAGATGGCAGTCAATGGCCTGCCAATGGCTAGCGGTTACTAAACCTCAGTGCAGCACTGGGCACTATGCAGGAGGTTAAAGCATGATTATATCTCAGCAGAGCACCACAGTGAGTATTAGAGTGGCATGTGAGAAAGACATCACAGCAAGGACACCCAACCATGAGAGTACGAACACATGCCACTGACCCATCACACACAGCATGGGGTCTGGCATTATGACTAAAAAGTAGAGGTGTGGCAGAGTGGTTGGGGATGCTTCTCTGGTTAATTATCGTCCATTCTATATAATTCTAGGTCATAACAGTCAACATGCATTCCTGTGCAGGACCTAGTAGAACGTCCATGGCATAGGCAAACATAATTGTTTTATGTTTCATAAAAGGTTCATTTAACCACAATAACACTAATAAAAACAAATTGGTTTATGTTTGGTTAAATCCATGAAGTACAGCAGAGATGAAGAGACATTTCTAACATGATGTGGTTTCTGCAACAGCGGTATGCTATAGGTGTTCTTGGGTTTTGCTGGCTAATCCTCCATGGGCGCAGGTGTGGCAAACTTTTGCTAATATCACAGTGCAAGCCCTACAGCAGTATGGGTCTTTATTTGTCTGGCAAATGCATAATCAGACTTGCAGTTGTAAATACATCGGATAATAGACATTCATTGTCCATAGCCCAAAGTTCGGTCCCCTTGATTTGCTCTATTAAAAAGTAGCAAACATTTGAATTAAACAGTGTTTTGTGATTGCAGGCAGCCCTGTAGAGTATCAATACAGTAATTAAAAAGTAAATGATTGTAACTTTAAAAAAATATATAAAGGTATATTTTGTTCAACTGATTATATCGTTTTTTTTGTTGTTGTTGGCTTACCTGTAAGCCATTTGCGGCCATAACAGTTAACATTAAAAAAAAAAAAAACATTGGCCCTCATTACAACTGAGGTGCTAAGTGCACCAACTTTACCACCATGGTGTAAACTACGTTTACACCATGGTGGATGGCGGATTTACCGCCCCATTACAAGGTGAGTGGGGCGGTAAATCCCCATTTCCCATTTTCCCTTCCCCATTCCCATTTTTGCCCCATAGGGCATAATGGGAGTGGGGAAGGCGCTAATTACGGCACCGTAAATTACGGTCCCGTAATTAGCACCAAGGTGCCTTAGCACCATGGAACTTAACGCCTGCAAAAAGCAGGCGTTAAGGTGGGAATCAGGCGTTAAGGGTTAACGGTGGCGTTAACCCTTAACGCCTGAGTTGTAATGAGGAAAGTGGTCAAACCTCTAAATTACCAAAGCCATACCAATGAAAATATACAATTTATATAGAGCTTGGTTAAAAAGAAACATGGGGCCTCATTCCGAGTACGGCGCTAACCAATGGCGCTATTAACGCCTTGGTTGACGCCGTACCCGGACCGGCAGCGCCTTGGTGGTTGGCGGAATTACCGCCCCATTCCAAGGTTGGCGGGGCGGTAATTCCCCAATCCCCATTTACCCTTCCCCATTCCCATTACGGTGGCGTAATTAACATCAAGGTCCCTTAGCGCCATGGTATTTAACGCCTGCTAAAAGCAGGTGTTAAAAGCACCATGGCGCTAAGGGAACTCGGAGTATGGCGGTAAGGGATTACCGCCACCGCTCTCGTTAGCGGTGGCCGCTATCCCTTACCGCCATACTCGGAATGAGGCCCATGGTAATGTAACGTAATGACCTAAATACAATTGTATATGTTTTATTTCAGCATGGCATTTCACTACATTCTTGGCCCCATCTTGGGGGTGGCTTTGAGCACCTACCAGTAGATAATGAGAGATGTTGCGTACGTCTAAAACCTTGCACCTGGCAGCGTATTCTGTCTAATTGCACACAGGGTTGTGAATGGGGAGATATAATTAATTTGCCTCTAAGCCTATTGGCGATGATCAAAAAAGAAATACATGGTTTGGGGGCTATTTGTCGTGAAAGGGGTCTTGTGTGGTGGCAAACAGTGCACCACGCATTTGCACATATTAGAAATATTCTTACTGGTATGACCCACGATCTATGGAGGGAGACTCGAAGGGCAGGGTGAAGGCGGCCTTCCAGAGATACAAATTGACCAGAGCAATGACAGCCACAGCGGCCTTGGCCACAGGGCCCGCCGATCTAGTGGTAAAGCAGACGCAGGGTTTCGAACGTTTTCTGAACATACTTAAGCCAGCATATGCTCGTGCTTTGTACATGCGCCTGTGTTTAGGCACTCTACCAGTGGGAGCACACAAGGAACTGGGGCTGGAATGGAAGCCTTAACTGCCCATTGTGCGGCAATGGCGGGGAAACCATCGTCCACTTCCTCAGGTATTTCAAACGTTTGTTTTGGTTATAGCATGTTCTAATAGTTAGGGATGCGCTGCAGTTTTGCAAGATGACCTCAGATCTGAATGTGGTCTATTTTGTTAGCAAGTACATTCATAGAGCTTGGTTAAAAAGAAACATGTATTGGGCCTCATTACGACCCAGGCGGTAATGGGTTAACGGCGCCGTAAAAGGCTGCGGCGCCGTTAACCTATTAGCGCCTAATTACGAGGTCCCTTTGCGGGACCCGACCTTAACGGCTGGTGTAGACCAGCCGTTAAAGTAGGGACCCGCAAAGGGACCTTGGTGCTAATTACGGTGCCGCAATTTGCGGCACCGTACTTAGCGCCTTCCCCATTTCCATTGAGCCCTATGGGGCAAAAATGGGAATGGGGAAGGGCCATGGAGGAAGGGGGAATTACCGCCCCACCAACCTTGTAATGGGGTGGTAATTCCCCCTTTCTCCATGGCGGAGTCGGTAACTTACCGGCATGGACCATGGTGCTAATAACACCATGGTCTTCCGCCTGGGTCGTAATGAGGCCCATTGTAATGTAATGACCTAAAGTACAAGATGAACCTCTAACATTCACACGAGTGAATGTTGTTTACACCTGTGTAGTAATGCAGGCGAAAGCAAATTTAGATTTCTCTGCCAGAGTTACATTGAATAGCTAACACTCTGCTTTGTGACACTGTGGGCCTCATTACACGGAAGGTGGTGAGCCATGGCGCTATTAAAAAATAAATTAAATAAATTAAAATACCGGCACCGCCTTGGCGGAAAGGGGATTTACCGCCCCATTCCAAGGTTGGTGGGGCGGTAAATCCCCCTTCCGCCATTGCCCTTCCCCATTCCCATTTCTGCCCCATAGGGCTCTATGGGAATGGGGAAGGCGCTAATTACGGCACCGCAATTTTGCGGTGCCGTAATTAGCTCCGAGGTCCCTTAGCGGGTTGGTTTTTAACGCCTGCAAAAAGCAGGTGTTAAAGCACCAACCCGCTAAGGGACCTCGTAGTAAGGCGGTAATGGTTAACGGTCACCGTTACCATTAACGGTGGCCGTTAACCATTACCGCCTTCCGTGTAATGAGGCCCTGTTACTTGTAAGCTGTGTTTTAAGTGTTTTAAATGTATTTTGCTTTTATCAGAGAATCATTATAAGAAAAATTCTATCATGGTTTTAACTTTGCATTGCTTTCCACAAATGTACTTATTGGCTGTATTCTGTGTACCTAAAAGGCTGACGCTGAATAAAGGTTTGATAATTAATAATTAAGCAATATGCCCAAAGCGGCGGGGGCATTACCGAGTCAGGTAAAGTCCCGGGGCCCATAGTTATATGCCCGAACGAAGCAATGGAGTGCTTACTACAGAAGCAGGATTTAAGTGGATCTCCAAGGCCATTATCCCCAATGTACTTAGTTATTTGGTTGAGTACCTGCCCAAGCAATTGTGAATAATGGGGAAGAAGAGAAACTGGTTATATTATGATGGGACTTTTTGGTCAACAGAGGGTTTCTTCGATAGGTGTAAGACAGTTGCGGATTTAAAGGAGGCAGGGAAGAGTCCAGCGTAGGGAAAGAGGTTAAAGAGCTCAGAGAGATAAGGTCATGTTATTGAGACAAAAGAAAACTGGTCGATATGAGTGCAAGATGGGCTGGCACTGCGAAGGATGGGACCTAATTCTATAGTAGACGTAGGGAAGAAGTAGTCTAGCATTGAAAAGGTAGGGGGAGAGGTGGTGGACAGCAGCGGCTTGGGGAGGGAGAGAGAGAGAGAGGAGGTCTGTGAGTGTCATGAAAAGTCATTAGCAGAAAGGGAGAAGGTGATGGTTATTGGCTTGAAAGATATGTGCAAAAGAATGGAGGGTAGATGAAAGTTTGCGGGGGTGTTTGCGATGGGAGGACATTAGGTTTGTGAAGTAGGAGGATTTGACAGAGCCCAGTGAAGGGAATCTTTATAGCATCACGTTTGTTTTATGAGTCTGAATTTCAGAGGTGATCCAAGGCTGAGGACTGGGATGGTAAGATGTGACTGTGCGAGCAGGATAGTGTTGGTCAAATGGAGCCATAAGTGCATAGTTAAAGTAAAAGAAAACACAGTCAATGGCAGGGATGTCATTTTCCCAAATTGCAGAGGGTAGCAGAAGTGACCTCGCCTGACCCTTGACCTCTGATGACATCACAGGAAGTGATTTCATTTGACCCGGCCCATGAAGTTACATCACAGGAAGCGATGGAACACGACCTTTCACCCCTTGACAAAAGAAGAAGTGGCATCACATTGAATTTTTCCTAAGTACACTATGAAAAATATGGTTACGATATCACTGTAATGTCATATACATCTCATACACAAATGGATCGCCATATGTATAGTTAATAATACTGTGAATGCAATCAGACGCCCAAGGCAAATTATAATGATGTGTATATAGCAGTTGCGCTTAAGCACTTTATACAGAACAAATATAAATGCAATAGCACCCAACCTGTGTTAGTACTCATTTATCGACCTCAGAAGGATGAAAGGCTGAGTTGGTCTTTCCAGGATTCGAACCTGCAGGTTACGCACACATCGCAGCAGCAACCCACTGAGCTATATTACCGGCTATACTAAAATGAGCAATTACATGTCTGAATGTTCTCAAAGTCAGAAAGCAAATTACACTCTGTAGTGGATGCCATTAAACTGGTAACTGAGATTCAACAGCAGGCCAGTTCATCTGCAGGGCTAGTGCAAAGTTGCCCACATGTCAAGCCAGCGTGGATCTACTTTTCAGGCTTCAGAGGATGGCAAAATACATACCATTGGGAGGGTTCATAACTGTGTATTAAAGAATTTAGAGTAGCGCAGGGAAAGCAGCGCACTCACACGGCATCCCACACTCTGGGCACTTGTTACCACCTACATGTAAACAAACATCCAACAGCATGCCATGGAGATAGGAAAGATAGACACATTACAACAAAGCATTAATTGTGGCACAATGAAATCAAGGGCCACTTTATGTGCTGTGGTCAAACATTTCTACACTGTACACAAGCTTTTAGGCACAAGGATTTCATCAAGTGACCGAGGACACCAAGATGGAATGTCTTGTGATGGTCGTAACAGTGACAACGGCAGAAAAGAACATGCTATAACTGCAACTTGCGAAAAGCAAAATACATAGTCCGAAATGGATGCTTATTCTACTCTAAATGCGTTTTGGTAGTTTTTGTCTGCATTATGAATTAGAGGTGTTTAAGAACAGACTAAATCAGTGACTCACCCCCGAAGTGTGTTTGAAATAAACCTTAAATGAGTCTAGCAATTATTGTATTGAATTATAGAAAGACAAATTATGTGTTATTCCTATTCTTTCTTATTGAGGGTCACTGCTCAAATTGTTACACTTGTTGAGCCCCCTGTTTTTTTTAAGAGGCCTGGACAAGAAAGCCTGTCACCACAGAAACAAAGAGCCACACGGCGCTGTCCACATCCCAGGGGCTTCGTTTCCAAAAGAAATAGAAATGTGTTTTCTTGTTTTTTTAGGGGTAGCAAGGGAAAACACAGGGGTAGCAAGGGAGAATACAGGGGTTGCAGCTGCGACCCCTGGCAATCCCTAAATGACGTCCCTGGTCAATGGAAGTAGCATGAATAGGGGAAAGAGAGAGATCGTCACATAATCAAGGTAAGGCACAAGAGAGTGCTACCTGAATTTCCTCTTAGTCATTGAAGCAGGGAGATGAGGATAAGACGGTAGAGGGACTAAGATGTTAAAGTGAACAATTGAGTGATCAAAGGGAAGGGGCTCATTGAAGAGGTCAGAGGGCGAGAGTGTAATAAAGAGAAAGCCAAGGCCAAGAGTAGGTAGGGTAGGCTGGCCGTGGAGGGAGTAAAGAGAGTGTTCAGAAAGTAGAAATTTAAGTTCAAGGCAGGCGGCTCTAGAGGGCTTGGGAAGGTTAAAGTCCACCAGCATGATAATGGGGATATCAGTAGGAAGTGATTCAAGGAGAAGGGTCAGATAAGGGAAGAAGGAGCTGAGCGAACCGGGGGGGGGGGGGTCGATAGAGAGCCAGAACAATGAGAGGAGTCGGAGGGAGAAGTTAAATAGTGGCATATTCAAAAGAGGAAAGGTTGATATAAGAAGGGGGTATACGAGTATTGTTGCAGTGCTCCAGGCCTTATTGACAAGGAACCCCACACCGCTGATCCTTTTCAACATGTCTGGGAGAGTGGGAGAAGGTAGCAGAGTCAGTGTGGAGAGCATGAGGGCAGATTTAGGTTTCTGTGACAGCAAGAAGTGAAAGTTAAGGGTTATACGAGTTGAAGTGGTCTGTGATGTAGGAAGACTTGCTGCAGAGGGATTGTGCATTCCAGATGACAGGAGGTGGGGGAGAGGAGCAGGTGTTGAGCAGTAGGCAAGGGAATAGATGAGGATGGAAGTATGATATGATATTTTATTTGTATCGCGCTCATAGACACGTATTTCAGAGCGCGACGAGGTAAGGGAGGGGAACAAGGGAGGACAAAACAATGATCTTACTAGGCCCAGTGACATTGAGAACGCGCAAGTGCAGGGGTACGCGCAGATCCTGGGAGGACTGCAGCTTCTTATTTGAGGGGTGCGGGTGGGGAGGAGCAGGAGGCAGAGGGGTAGGCCAGAGTCTGATGCTGAAGTTACATCAAGTTGAGGCTGAAGTCTATGAGAGAAAGGAAGAAGAAGAGTGGGTAGAAGGCAGAATTCAGAGAGAAATCAAGATGCATGATGAAAGGTAGAACAAATAGAAAAGTGAAGACAATGAAGAAAGGGTACAGCCCAAGAGATAGGCAGGTGGGTAAGCAGAAAGGGAAGGGAAGGTGATTGGCTAAGAAGCAGCTGTAACTTCTGAGTTGGCCTAGAATGGGGCTAAATGTAACCAAATGGCAGTTAACAGTCCAAATACAACAACGTTCCTTGGTTCTGTGAGTTAACAGAAACTCCACGTTGAATGGATAGTCAATGGCTGGAAGGATCCCCTTGTATGGAAGCGGAAGGCAGGTAAAGGGTGAGCTTGGCAAAGTCCTGGCTTGAGCAGGGGTCTGGCCCTCAGCCCATTTGAACCCCAACAGGCCCAAACAGAAAGCTCCCCTTTGCTGTCTTTGGCCCCTTGCTGTAGGCGCCTGGGCTGTATAAGGGAGGCAGTGTGTCACATGTTCATCTTGGAGCCAGACACAATGTTCCAGATGGCTTCCACACTTGCCAGCAGAGTCTTGGGGGTTGTAGGTCCAATGAGCTTCGTTTTGTATGCAGGACCCTCAGATGCTGCACTGGTCCCTCTGACAAAGCAAGATGTGGCAATTAATCACAATAAACCATCTAAGCAGAGTTATTTTAGGTAACCTCCTCATATATGACTATCCAAATTCAGTGTTTCATAAGCATAAATACTGTATTGCTCTGTCCGAATGTACAACTACAAATACCCTCGAAGGGTTGAAGTTGTATGCATCATGATGCACCCATGTCAGAGAGTTCCAACAATTGTTTTTGATTCTGATCTTAAGAACCAACATGTGTAAAGTCTTAGGTACTTATAACACCTAATATGACCATACTTAGAAGTGTGAGTAATCTGGCATGTATCATTATATAAAACACAATGTACTTGTATCCCTCTGAGTACTTGGAGGTAGAAGATGTTTTTAAAAAAAGTATGCTATTTTAAATCCAGGTCAACTTTGGCCAGTTGTCCACAAAGCTCTCGTAGTGTAGCAATGCCTTGACTGGGCCTGGCTTCAATGTATGTTTCACCAGAGAGAGGATATCCTCTGAGTGGTATGTCAGTGGGTTTCTGGGGTTTCTGACAAACGAAAAGAAGTAGGTTATGGAAGAGTTCACACAAGCTGTCATACGCAGAGCTCGTTTACTGTTTGTGATCTCACTTACCATCAACACAAATGACGTGAAGGGAATTTTAAGCCTGGAAAAGACCCTTGCTTAGAGCTCGGCCACATGGGATTTCCCAGCTGATTGGAAGATCTTCTGCAGCATTAGCTCAATTAAACTCTATTTGTGTTTTGAAGATGCCGTCTGTTTGGAAGAAATATTATGTAAAAGCAGGATGTGTGAAATGTAATTTGCAACGGCCTTGGAAACATAAGTGCTCTGATCATTTGAAGGGGCACCTGTAGCAGAGGAAAGAGCTTCAAATGCCAGAACCTTTATTTCTCTCTCTGAGTTGCTTCTTACGGCACATATGGTCTCATTCAAAGTCTGGCAGTCCGGAAATAAGCGTGCCGGTAGCAACGTACCGGCAACCTTTCTGGACCGGCAGACTACGAGAATGCCTGCAGGGGCCGGTGCTTCCGTGTCCCCATTCCAGTGTAGTCCTAGGACTCCACGAGAATGGGGACTTACACTTTCCGCTGCCTGACATCACAGGCCAACGAACATCAACAGACGGATGCTCGAATTCTCTCAACAATCTTTTCATAAAAACATGGTTATAAACCCAAAACACGTCAGAGGTGATCTTACACTTCGTGGCAAATAATGAAAAACCTACTAAGGGTTGGGATAGGCTTAAGGAGAACATCTAAGTACATTATCTATAGGAACTGGGATTGTAATTGGCTGCCCACTGTCAGGTGGACAACACGTGCATATCTCTAAAACATGTAGGTAATTCATAGAATCCAGCGCACAAGTAGCGCACGCGGCTGGCGCACAGCGTGCGCCTGCGATAGTCTGCGCCAGCCGCGTGCGCCAAAACCGAATCCGGCGCACAGCGTATTCATGGATTTTAGCTTCCCCAGGCAGCCGTGGCGCACAGTGGCGCAGCGACTCGCTGCAGCGCCAGTTACGCCCCCAGGAACGCCCCTTGCGCTGGGAAATCTCATAAAAATCACAAACCAGCGCAAGGGGCTGCGCTAACACTGGACCATCACGGCAAGCGGCCCATGCGATTTTCAAGGGTGCGCGGGAAGTTCCACACGTCAAATCCCAGGCTACGTCCATTTCAGGGGTGCGCGGGAAGTTTCACACGCGAAAAGCTAGGCTACGGGAATTGCAGGGGTGCGCGGGAAGTCCCACACGCGAATAGCCTGGGCGCGTGTATTTCAGGGGTGCGCGGGAAGTCCCACACGCGATTACAGCAGGGTACGTGTATTTCAGGGGTGCGCGGGAAGTTCCACACGCGAATAGCCTGTCCGCGTGTATTTCAGGGGTGCGCGGGAAGTCCCACACGCGATTACAGCAGGGTACTTGTATTTCAGGGGTGCGCGGGAAGTTCCACACGCGAATAGCCTGTCCGCGTGTATTTCAGGGGTGCGCGGGAAGTCCCACACGCGATTACAGCAGGGTACGTGTATTTCAGGGGTGCGCGGGAAGTTCCACACGCGAATAGCCTGGCCGCGTGTATTTCAGGGGTGCGTGGGAAGTCCCACACGCGAATAGCCTGGGCGCGTGTATTTCAGGGGTGCGCGGGAAGTCCCACACGCGATTACAGCAGGGTACTTGTATTTCAGGGGTGCGCGGTAAGTTCCACACGCGAATAGCCTGGGCGCGTGTATTTCAGGGGTGCGCGGGAATTTCCACACGCGAATAGCCTGGGCGCGTGTATTTCAGGGGTGCGCGGGAATTATCACACGCGAATAGCCTGTGCGCGTGTATTTCAGGGGTGCGCGGGAATTTCCACACGCGAATAGGCTGGGCGCGTGTATTACAGGGGTGCGCGGGAAGTTTTACACGCGACTTCAGCAGGGTACGTGTATTTCAGGGGTGCGTGAGAATTCTCACACGCGAATTGGCTTGGTACGTGTATTACAGGGGTGCGTGGGAAGTTACACACGCGATTAGGCTGGGTGGGCCCTCACAGGTGTACCCTGTACACCCTCCACGGCCCCTGCAGGCAGCCCACAAAACAGGGGACTACCCTGCACACCTGATCATGTCCCCCTGCACCCCCATCCACCAGGGGCACCCTCCACCAGGCCCCCACCCATGTCTCCCACCACCCCCACCCCCCATCCACCAGGGGCACCCTCCACCAGGCCCCCACCCATGTCTCCCACCCCCCTCACCCACCAGCACTGTGGGGCACGTGGCCAGCAGGCAGTCAGGCAGCAGCAGATGGCAGGTGGGAGCGTGCTCAGGGCTCTGGGGGACTGTAATTTTGCCTCCTGGCCAGGAGCGTGGTCTTTCGTGTTTGAACGCGTGGACAGCCTGATAGGGAGTGATTTTGCACGTGAAAACCCCACACTCAGCGAATCGCGCGAAAACCCGTCACCAGCATATGTGCGTCTATAGTTACCTGCACGTGCAGTGTCAAAGCGTGTGATTGGTGAAAATGGATCTACACGCAGGAGTGAGAAAGCGTGTGATTGGTGAAAATGGATCTACACGCAGGAGTGACAAAGCGTGTGATTGGTGAAAAGTGAGCTACACGCAGGAGTGTCAAAGCGTGTGATTGGTGAAAAAGGATCCACACGCAGAAGTGACAAAGCGTGTGATTGGTGAACATGGGCCAAGCACGTACACGCCGTAAGTGACGCTGTACGTGTGGGCCTGTATATAAGGTAGTGTAGAACACCATTTCCTTGTACGTGCTTTTCGTGGAGAGCGAGTGGGTGAATTCTGTACTTCTTGTCGTTTCACACGCGATTTACTTCACGGCGTTTCCAGTTCGTACTCCCTGTTACCTCTGACAGCTTTTTCTCTTTTTCCTCTTGTACTGGTTTACCTGGGCCTGTTCCCTCAAACAGTGTCCCCTTCTACTGTTGTCCTGTCTCCTCAGACAGCGTACACATCTTCTTTTGGCGGGGGTGTTGCCAACCAAACGCGCTCATTTTTCACGCTCTTTTACCTGGCAGACGGTGAGTCACGCACGTATCTAACTTCTGTGCTTGCCCCGTGTGTAGCCTACCCCTTCAGAGGTCATTCTAGGCTGCGTGTGACACGCATACATTCATTGTGTTACTGGATGCCACAGCGTAGTGCAGGGTTTTCCATCAGCACACGTGGTCTAGGAGGGGTATTGTGCACGTTCCTTAACTTTTCTGGGGTGCCTGTGCGTTGCGTGACCCGTCATCTTTCCCCAGGGGTGTCATATAGCCTTGCCACTGCACTAGGGTACGAATACCATCTGGTACCCAACCCCTTTGACACCCAATTGCCCAGGACAATTGTGCACACCGACTCCCATACGCACAATAACATCAGTGCCATGGTTGGGAGGCGTGCAAGCCGTAAGGGTGGCAAAGGTGGCCGAGCCACACGTGGTGGCCGTGGAGGATCCACTAGGGGACGTGGTTGTGACTTGCAGGGTGCCCCTGTCCCCCCCAGTCTGGAGGACCAGTCAGGGACACCCATGCCCCCCCCCCCCCCAGTTGAGGGTCATGTGGCTGATACCAACCCTGATCAGCCCTTGTTGGACCAGCCCATTGTGGCAGCAGACCTGTCCGAGGGTGATCCCATCGCTGACATCCAGGTCAGCAGGTCCACTGCACGTGCACCGGTGCACATTGGTGTCATCAGGGCACGCGCATCTATGCCAGATAGGTCATCTGCTGGCCCCCGTAGCCAGGGTGTGGCTCCATCCACCCCACCTCTCATACACCCTGCCAAGACTGTGTCGGTCCTAGTTCATGCACCTCAGATCAGGCCTGACCCCATCCCACTACCCCCAATGCCTGCACCTACTCCCATGCTGAGTGTGCAATCCCACACACCCAGTACTGAGTCCACCACGGCTCCTGCCCCTAGTGTCCACAGCGGCGTAGGACACTCTGGATCCCCACCCCCTTCCAAGCGCAAGAGGAAGAGTGCACGTCCGGCACAGGCTGATTCCCCAGGCACGGCTGCACAGTCCGGCCCATCAAGGAAGCCAAGCTTCACAGACGCCGAACTGAATGCACTTGTTCAGTATGTGTCAGATCATGATAGGGAAATGGTCATCGTTGCAGGGTCCAAGACCACACATGCCAGACGCCAGGCACACTGGCAGACCATTGCTGACAGAATAAGTGCCCTTGGAGTAGTGAGGCGCACAGCTAGTGATTGCCAGAAGCGCTGGAATGACCTTAAGCGCAGGGCAAAGGATAAGCTGGCCTCAAGTCATGCCGCAACCTTGGTGACTGGAGGTGGGTCCCCAGCACAGGAAATAGAACTCACACCACACGAGTCCGTAGCTGGATCCTACGTCACCGAGGGACAACACCAAGGTGTGGGAGATCTCCCTGATTACGAGGCATCATCCGGTGAGTGCACATGCATGTGTGTATTATCCATGTGCATGGTGTGTGTGTGAAGCATTCATGTTGGGTGCCTGTCAAGGGGGTGTGTGGCAGAGTAGATAGTGGCACCCATGTGCCTCATCCAGTATGTTCAGTGCAACACCATCTGCCCACAGCACTATCCCAACTGGCAACAGTGCACATATGGCCCTACACCATGGAAGTTGCCCTTGAATTGTCATTTTGTCACTACATTGTTGCTCATACTCCCCTGTCTATTCATCTGATGTCTTACATACCATTCCTATACTTTCCCCCAGCCAATCAAGTTTCATCTTCACATGCCTGACATGCAATGATACCACATGCTAATGCGTCCTCTGTATATAAATGCCAACCAACATGCTGTCATACTGTGGATGTTGCCTTGACATCCACCTCCTACCTGTGTGCTTTGGTACCGTCTGGTTTCGAGCCCCATTCCCTCACACTCCATGCTGCTCTTCATGGTCTATCTTCCCTGACTTCTACAGTTCAGACCATCGTGCCCTACTCACGACACCTGCTTGCTAACAGTCAAATGAGGGCACCCTGCCCTCCAATGCGACCCACCCTATTGCTGACAAGTGCATCTGAGCCTACTCAAAGCCAACTCTCACTGACATCTGCTCATACATGCCTTTGCCTGTCCCATAGACCCTTCACATGGTCCCTGTCCTCTCTCCTTGCTCCTCTTCCACCATCAATGGTGGGACCCGTTGGGGTGTACTCCTGGCCTCCTTCCAACCCTCAGAGGCCACAATTGATGTGCATGGTAATGGGAGCATCTCAGTCCAAGGCCCTTAGGCCAACCTCATTCTCCTTGAGAAATGCTAGCCACATCTCATCAACTTCCTTACCTCTCCTGCTGTCCCCCCTCCTCTCTCCTCATCAATCCTGCACTGCCTCCCTGCACCCTCCCATGATCCTTCTCCGCCTCCCACTCCAACTCCTACACATGCTGCACCTCTGATCTCTAGCACTCCCCGTAAGTCCTCCAAGGCTGTCAACCTCCTCCACAATTACACTCCTTTCACTGCGGCTGCATCAGGCATTCCTCCGATATCTGTCACTTACATGAGGTTATGCACCTTGACATCCTTGGTCTCATGGAAACATGTCTGACGGCCAGCTCTGTCTGCATCCTTCACACACTCCTACCTGATGTTCAGGAGACCCTCTCCTTTGCCCGCCACTACTGTGCAGGGGGGGTGTGCCCTTGGCTTCCCTGAGGGTATTCCTGCCACTGTCACTCCTACTTAGACCTACTCCACTCTGGAATGGCTTGTGTGACGTCTCTCTCTACCACACCTTGACATTCACAAACTGTGCGTACTGTGTCTGGGAAAACTGGTCAAATGTACTACTTCCTTTCTGAGTGTCCTCACCTCTCCTCCTCACTCATGTCCCCAGACACAGAAATCCTCTTCCTTGTTGCTGTACGCATCCACCTGCATGCTTGTTGACCCCCCCACGTGACCTTTCTGTGACCTCAGCAACTCCCTCTCACCCTCTAGACTCCCGTCTGTCCCTACTCATTCTGCAGGGCACACTCTTGATGCTCTGATCTCATCTGACTTTCCCCTCTCCGTCCATCTCTGCACTCCTCTCTCCTGGAGTGATCACATTCTCCTCTCCTCCCAGCTCACCCTCACCACACCACAGGCAAAGCCACCCTCACCACTGTCACACACCTTCTTGGTATTCCAACCCATGAAGTGTGTGTCAGTCGAGGCTCATGCTGCCAAAATCTCCCCCCCATCCAGCTCCCCCTTAGGCTCACTCCCATCCTGACAGGGCCCACTCCATGCTCCACTCTATGTCAGGTACACTGGATGTCTTTGCCACGGTCATGACCACCTGTCTGAAGCCCCATGCCAATGCAGAGTCCTGGCATGACTCGGATCATGTGAACCCAGACCACAGGTGCCGGGTGGCAGAGAGGGAATGTCCTGCATCATGCTCATCCTCTGGCAAACTGGCCTGCCACATGCTCCAAAGGCAATAGCGCCTCACCCTGTTCACCAAGATGAGATCCCCAATCCAAGGGCACATATCTGCGGCATGTGACAACTCTGCAGGACAGATAGAAATCTGCAAGGACCTTGCCGAGCCAGATGCAGTGTGTACCTCCCCTGTCCCCTCCGAGCCCACAGCACTGCATGATTGTCTCTGTACCCCTATAGGCCACCCCCCCCAGCACTTGTCTGCGCCTAACACCATCTGCCCTTGACGTTAAGTCCTACTTACCTTGTACAGCACTTCCAGCCGCCACTTCCCCTTGCACATCATTGTGCCACCCACCCCTGCACTTGCGTGACATGAATGACACCAGCACCAGTAGGATTGTTGACTGGCATCCCCTACTGCCCCACCACCCCTCAGTGCTCCGCTGTACCTTCATACATTTCTGGACCGGTGCTTCACGAATGCTATATGATTCCTTTACAGGTGATGGGGAGGTGGAATCTCATTGTTTACTGCATTTTGTTGATGTAGACAAGGCACTGTGCATCGTGGCCAATTTGGACTAGCAGATCCATGTACAACATGTCAACTTATTGATGTGATGATGCAATGTCAGGACCAGAGTGGTAGAAATCCAAAAAAGTTGCCCTCCTCTCCCTCTTCACTTGGTGGCTATGTCACATGCCATGTGTGTGATGGCATGTGCCTTTGACATGGCAATCACCGGCCAATGTGTGATGGCAGTGCTAGGCAGCATGGTGAGCAGGCGTTGCTCTCCAATCTGTACATTGTATGCCCTGAGCCTCCCCTACAGACCCAGTGATGGTGAATGCATAGGAGGTCTCCCAGTCATGTGGGACATGTGTCGTAGAACTACTGCCTCTGTTGTTCATCAGCCCTTGTTGCATGCCATGGTGCTAATGCCTGTTTCCATTTTTCTCTTTCATGTCTTTGCAGGGGACGAAGCACTTGTTGATGCTGGGGATGTGGTGGTTGAGCCGTCCCAGGAGGGCAACCCGGGCCGACCTTCCACAAGTGAGGGACGTGGTGTGTTTGTGGGTGAAAACCCACAAGTGCTGCAGGTCGTGCTGTCGAGGGGTGTCTCTGGGGGTTCCTCCCCCGAGCAGTATTCAGGTGTAGACTCGGAGGATGACACCTATGTGCAGTCGCAGGTGAGTGTTCTTGGGAGAGAATCTCCTCTGTCCGACCCACCTGCAGCCGGGCCATTGCCCTCAATGGGGATGTCAGTGTCGGCAGCTCAGCCTCCGGTGGTTACGGATGCAGGGCCACACCACACAATCTCTGATCCTGTTCCTGGGGCTGCAGATCAGAGAGGGAATGCAGTCCTGCAGCCTGAGGCCTTGCCGGCACAGCAAGGCGCAGTCCGCCTTGCCCCAGGCAGGTGTGGTGCCCGTCAACGTGGTGGCCGTATGCCACCTGGCAATACCGCTTGGGAGCAATCCATCTACGGTATGGCCAACCAACAGGCAGCATCATCCGAGATGATTGCACAGGCCATGGATAGGGTGGCCACTTCCATTGTCCCCCCAGAAAGGCTGATGGAGCGACTGGAGCAGGCTACAGAGTCCATCAGCCAGGCACACAGGGAGGATATGTGGGCGTCCAACAAGGACAGGCGGGCGGCACTGGCGACTCTGCGGGAATCACTTTCCATGGAGTCCCAGCGCCACAGGGAAGGCCTGAGGGAAGAATTCCGTCACCTCAGGTCGACCCTGTTAGAGCTTGAGGCTTCATCCCATAGAAGGACAGAGGAGCAGCTGGAGCGTCTGACACGGACGCTCTCGGCCGAGATGCAGGCAACTCGTGCGGAGGTCAGGTCATCCCGGGAGTTACTGCATGGGGACCTCCGCATGATTATAACCCAGAACCAGAACTACCAGACCCGCCTGCTTGCAGCCATGGAGGAGCAAACTCGTGCTTTGCGTGGGCTGCCTCCCATTGTCACACCATCTTCTGAGGCAGCTCCCCCACCTCCTGAGTCAGCTGCAGGGTCTGGCCAGAGCGATAGCGACTCATCTCCCACAACAGAGTAGCCGTGTGGGCCACGAGCCTATGGGGTGTTTTAGTTTCCCATGATCCACACAGGTGGATTGTGGCGTGCATCCTGTCCTCGGACCTCATAGGTGGCACCCCCCCCCCCCCGCCGGCCCTTTCATGGCCATTTTTTCTCAATTTTCTTTTTTCTTTTCCAAGAGTGTTGCCTTGTGTGGGTACCTGGGCATACACTGTATTGTGGCTGGGCACATGCAGGCTTGTCCTGAGTTTGGTTTAGATGCTTGGGTAGCAGACATCCACACCCCTCCTGCTTCCGTTTCCATGGGCTTGCAAAGGGTGTGCCCAAGTGACAGCAAATTACACGGTGACATTGGACTCCCATGAGCTGTTGGCCAGTCCATAGTCAATACTGTGTAGACATTCATAGTGTACATTGTTGTTGCACCTAACTATGCATGATGGTTTGATATGTGCCTCTACTTACATATGTTGCTCATGTTGTGCAGGTATTTCACACAGTTCTTCACACGGGCATACTCTCTGGAGTCAGACTACATGTCGGTAGATGTGCACTGACACTTTTGCGTGGCGCCATCACTGTACATCTGGACGGTGAGGACATACCAGCAGAATCATGTAATGAGACTACCATTGATTACATGCATTGTGTCTTGTTTGGGTGGGCTTCAGGGTGGGTTGGTGTGTAATTTGATTGAAATTACTCTTACACAGGTGTGTAGTAGTGGCTCCAGCGCGGTTAGCTGTTCAAGTGCGGCTATGTTCCATTTGGGGCACTGCTATTTGTGACACCGGTGTCATGTTGTGATGGCCAGTTTGTTTGCTCTCACATACCATGACATGGTGTCCTCAGTGGCGGGACTGTGAAGGGAATGGGTGACATGGCAATGTTGTCATGTTGTGAATCGCCTGTGGCAATGCATATTTGATTGATGGAGTTGTGTCTTCTCGTTGTGATGCATTGCTGGTGTATGTGTAGGTAGGGGTGCACACATAGTGACACTTCCATGTTAACAATCTCAGGCTGATGTGTATCTGACAGTTTATTGTCGAGTAATTTTGTGACATTGTCAGGTAGTGTCATCATTGATTGTCAGATGGTATGTGCCAGAGCAGTGTGCACTAGCCAGCACTGTGATTCCTAGGTGAAGAAGTTGGCCACCAGTTGCGTACGGGCTGCCACCCCCCGTGCCCTTTCCCCTCCCATGCGCAGCGGGCGTGCATGTGGTTGTGGATGTGGGGGCACCACCATGTCCACGGGCAGGCCCCGGCGTGTTGCAACGTTGTGCAGGACACATGCTGCCACTATGATCCTGCACACTATTCGGGGAGCATATAACAGCTGCCCGCCAGAACGGTCAAGGGAGCGAAAGCGTGACTTCAGCACTCCGAATGTGCGCTCCACTATGCCCCGTGTTGCAATGTGGGCTGTGTTGTACCTTACCTCGGGTGGCGTGGTGGGGTTCCGGATTGGGGTCATCATGTGGGGGCTGATAGGGTAGGCACTGTCCCCTGCGGAGGTGGTGATGGGTATCATTAGTGGTGTTGTGTCATGACCCAGTATCTGACATGCATGCATGTGCAGTGGCATTCATGCTCACCAAGCAGCCATGTATCTCCATGCTGGCCAGCCTCCAGGTCCCGGCATAGTGTAGACATTCTGTAGATGAAGCTGTCGTGGGTGGACCCGGGATAGTTGGCATATACTGATGTGATTATTCCCTTGGCATTGCATACAACTTGCACGTTGATGGAATGCCAGTGCTTGCGGTTTCTATAGATGTGCTCTGTTGCCCTGGGTGGACGTAGAGCCACATGTGTGCAGTCAATTGCACCAAGCACTTTGGGGAATTGAGCCACACCATAGAATTCCTGGATGCACGTCCGCCTTTCTGCATGAGTCCTGGGGAGAT
The DNA here is from genome assembly GCF_040938575.1 of Ambystoma mexicanum. Lineage (NCBI taxonomy): Eukaryota > Metazoa > Chordata > Amphibia > Caudata > Ambystomatidae > Ambystoma > Ambystoma mexicanum. Next base: position 628,210,011 of record NC_090922.1, on the reverse strand, counting down.
ATATGTGCCTGCGGACTGATGGCCGTGCAGTGATGATGTTCAAGACCTGGTGTAGGCAGCGTGACTGCGTGGCCTGTGACACACCACCCACTATGGCACTTGTCCGCTGAAAGGATCCAGTGGCCAAGAAGTGCAGTACATTCAGGACCTTCTGCAGGGGGCTGAGTGCTTGGGAGCACAGGGTGGGTGATGTGAGGTCATCCTCCCACTCACTGACCAGGTTCAGTATGATGTGTGCTGGAAACCTGTACCTCCCATACACCTGGTCATCAGGCATCCCGAATAGGCTGGTTCTGGGTGTGAATATTCTGGCCCTGACTCTCCTCCTCCTCCTCCTTTGGTAGCCCACTGCCACTGCTGCTAGGAACGGTATGTTCATCCTGGCATCTGGCTTGTTTATTGATAAGTGCGCAAATTAATGCCTTGCGCGTGTTCTAGGCGAGCGTGTGACCCTCGCACCCCTGGAATCTAGTTCCCACTCCAATAGCGTGTGGAAATTCCCACGCAGCAGGCATACAGGTGCGCTGACGTACTTGCGTGTGTAAGTGCCCGCGCACCCCTGTAATACACGTACATAGGCCAATCGCGTGTACGCGCACTTTTGGCCAATTACACGCGATGTAATACACGTACATTGGCCAATCGCGTGTACGCGCACTTTTGGCCAATTACACGCGATGTAATACACGTACATTGGCCAATCGCGTGTACGCGCACTTTTGGCCAATTACACGCGATGTAATACACGTACATTGGCCAATCGCGTGTACGCGCACTTTTGGCCAATTACACGCGATGACACTCTGACGTGCAGTATTTCCACGTGTGCTCCGTCATCACGTGCTGAGTGGGGAACGCCCATGCGGATCACGTCAGACGCGCTTACGCGGTGAGGGACTCTGGTCCAATAGAATCGCGTATGCGTGCTGATGCACTTACGCGCTAAGGCCCTTTCCTCGGATTTCACGCTGACGTGCAGGAATTTCACGTGCCAAATCACTCCGTATCAAGCTGGCCACCCGAAAACACACGGAACACCACGCTCCTGCCCAGAAGGCCGAGTTACTGCCCCCCCAGTGCCCTGAGCAGCCTCCCACGTGCTATCTGCTGCTGCCTGCCTGCCTGCCTGCTGCCACCGTGCCCTGCCATTTGGTGCCTGCACATCAGCCATCTGCAGGGGTCCAGTTGCTGTGTCCACCCCTGCTGGAACTGAAGACTCCCAACTGGGATTACATCGCTCCACAGCCCAGCCCCAGGACCCAGTTGCCCACCCACACCTGCCTCTGGGGTTGCCATGTCGGGCACTTCGACATCTGGCACCAGTGGCAACCCCAGGCCAGAGGGGCAGAGGGGCACCAGCTTCACTGCCACCGAAGTTGGTGTCCTGGTGGAGCATGTCCTGGGGCAGTATGATGCCCTCTTTGGATCGTCCCGCGCCAGCAAGGAAGGACGGGAGAGGATCTGGGCCGACTGTGTGATTGCCATCAACGCGGAGGGGGTGGCAACCCGCAACGTCCAGAAGATCAAGAAGCGCTGGGAGGACTTGAGGTCCAGGACCCTTGTGAAGGCCCGGCGCCTCGTGGAGGGGGGCCGGGGCCGCATGAGTTCCATCCAGAAGAGGGTCCTGGAACGCGTACGCCCAGCGCTCCACGCCCAGGTCCTTGAGAGGGAGGCCCGTCTGGAGTTGAGCGGTAAGTGTGCAAGCATTACTGTGTGAGACAGGGCATGTTGCGGTGTGCTGGTTCTATGATACTTGCCTGTATGTGTGCCATGGGCCATGTATGCATGTATGTGTGCAGGGACATCATGGTAATGCATGTGCGACCAGTGATGTGTGACCCACATGGTTGTTGCATGTGTTGAAATGTGGCATGGGGAGCCCTATGCAGATTTAGGACATGAGAGCATGCCAGTCTCTGTACCTGGACATGGATGGGGGTGAAGGATGGGTGCTGATGCCAGGTACATATATGGTAGCCATGTCTGTGTGCCTGACCTGCGTGTCTGTGACTTGTGCATGCCATGGATGCATGACACATGTGTGTGACAATGCACAGATTCTGTGACGCACCCAACTAACCCTTGTTTCGCCTGTGTTCGTTGTGTTTGGGGCCAGATGGATGTGACTGAGGTGAAGTGTGTGCATGTGATATGCATGAGCCATGATGCATGTGAGTCACATATCATTGAATGTTTCAAGAGTCAATTGGACATGCATGGAAATGTGCATGGCATGCACCATGCCTGTTACTGTGTGTGTTTTGCCTGGACTGACCCATGTGTTGTGGAGGGACATGATGGAAGTGTACTTTGACAGGGGTGCTCATCTGCTATTGCTTCCTGTCTAGGGGACCATTTTACAGTAGCCTGATGCTTGTGTCCTTTGTCTCCCTCTACGCAGCGGCTAGTGAAGAAGAGGGCGGAGACGGCGCTGTGGAGCAAGGCGGCGGGGATGCCCCCACGGCTGCAGCGGAAGGGGTGGGTGAGCCCCCACAGGGGCCTGCTACGGCGGGAGACGGTGAGGAGCCATCCAGGTTGGTGGTTTGCACAGAGGAGGAGGAGGCCGACACTGGTGCACACATGGGGCCTGGTGGGAGCATCCCTGCTGGTGCAAGTGGTGCAGTCCAGGGCCAGGGGCAGGAGGCAGCACAGGTCACCGTGGAGGTGCCTGTGCATGTCGCTGTCCCTGACCCTGTGAGTGCACCACCATGCACCAGCAGGGATGCCCCGTCCCAGGCCCGTCCGCAGGTAGTGGGGATGTCCATGTCAACTGACTCCCCTCCACCTGCGGCCGTGGGAACCCCTGGCCGCGTGGAGCAGGTCCTGATTGGGGTCGCGATGCGCACGGCTGTGATTCGTGATGACTTGCGTGCTTCCCGGGAGGAGCACGCACGTCATCACCAAGTGCACCGTGCCGACGTGGCCCAATTGGGATCGGCCATGTTCGGGGGGTTCCTGCATGTGTTGGCCAATCTGACGGCCCTCTCCTCCTCTGTGCAGGCTATCCAACGGTCGTTCTCCTTGCCGTCTTCCGGCCCAGATGCCACCATGGCCCCCTGTGGACCTGCCCCGACCAATGCAGCCAGCTCGTGGGGATCCCATCCCTGCCACAGTTGGGAGTCGGAGGTCCAGCAGGGGTGGATGACACAGCAAGTGGACCCCAGCAGATGGAAGATGTGCCGGCATCATCGGGCAGGGCACGTGCACGACGGCGTCGGTGGTTACCATCAGCCTGGATGCCGTCGTGCTGGCAGAGGCAGTGGCGTCGGAGGCAGCAGCGGGCTCGACGTGGGAGGCATCATGGCTCAGGGCCATCAAGATCAGAGGGGCAGGCATCGGCCGGAGGGCAGGGCAACCCTGGCATGGCGGTGTGTTCCGTGTGGGAGGAGTTTGGCCAGCGGATAGGTGCGGAGCGGCAGCGGGCGGAAGAGGAGCGGCTCGCCATGGCCAGGGCGGAGATCTCCATGCATCGGGCATTGAGGCGGGCTGAGTGCCTCGAGGAGGCTCGCAGGGATTTTGGTGAGCACATGGGGTTGTCCCTGCGAGACCTCGGGGCCAGGACAGAGTCCCGCCTCCAGGACATTGACATGGAGTTCGAGGATGCCCTGGCCAGCATCACCAAGTGAGCCGCAGGACTAGCCCGCTGCCTTTGTATATAGTTTTTTAGTTAGTTAGTGCTAGGTTTCCTTTATTTATTTTTATTAATTTGGACCGCTCGGACAATGGCCACTTTTTTGTACATATTTATTTTATTAGTTAGTATTAGGTTTCATTTGTGCTGTTGGGCTCATGGACCCTGGAACATTCCTGTATATATTGTTATATTTTGGGAGATACATTTTTTAATTTTTTTATTGTTTACACCATGACGTAATGGTTTTTCTTTGATTTCCTACTACATGGTTTTGCTTTGGACAAATTATATTGATTTTTTAATCCTTTGTTTTTTGGTTTATCATTTTTGTTCTCGGACATGGACCTTTTATTTACTTTGCCACATAGTTGTATGTTTTATTGGTTTACTTGATTTGTGTTTTTAATACATTTTTATATTATCTTACACTTGTGTTATTTTCTCTTTGGTTTCTTACATGTCATGATATGGGTTTTGACATTCACTTGCACCCATTGTGTATGTGTGTGTGACAGACATGTGTTCTTTTGCATACTTGCCTTTGGGGTTGTGTCATGTGATTGCATTCACTATGTGGGTGCATGCAATCCTTGCCTGGGTGTTTGTGCTGGGTATGCTGGCCATTACTGCCATGATTGTGTATCGTCAGGACCTGGGGCCAGGGGGACATGGGTGGGGGCCTGCTGGCAGGTTCCCCACAGTGCTGGGGGTGGGGGTGGTGGGAGACATGGGTTGGACATGGGTGGGGGCCTGCTGGCAGGTTCCCCACAGTGCTGGGGGTGGGGGTGGTGGGAGACATGGGTTGGACATGGGTGGGGGCCTGCTGGCAGGTTCCCCACAGTGCTGGGGGTGGTGGGAGACATGGGTGGGGGCCTGGTGGAGGGTGTCCCTGGTGGATGGGGGGTGGGGGTGGTGGGAGACATGGGTTGGACATGGGTGGGGGCCTGCTGGCAGGTTCCCCACAGTGCTGGGGGTGGTGGGAGACATGGGTGGGGGCCTGGTGGAGGGTGTCCCTGGTGGATGGGGGGTGGGGGTGGTGGGAGACATGGGTTGGACATGGGTGGGGGCCTGCTGGCAGGTTCCCCACAGTGCTGGGGGTGGTGGGAGACATGGGTGGGGGCCTGGTGGAGGGTGTCCCTGGTGGATGGGGGGTGGGGGTGGTGGGAGACATGGTTTGGACATGGGTGGGGGCCTGCTGGCAGGTTCCCCACAGTGCTGGGGGTGGGGGTGGTGGGAGACATGGGTTGGACATGGGTGGGGGCCTGCTGGCAGGTTCCCCACAGTGCTGGGGGTGGGGGTGGTGGGAGACATGGGTTGGACATGGGTGGGGGCCTGCTGGCAGGTTCCCCACAGTGCTGGGGGTGGTGGGAGACATGGGTGGGGGCCTGGTGGAGGGTGTCCCTGGTGGATGGGGGGTGGGGGTGGTGGGAGACATGGGTGGGGGCCTGGTGGAGGGTGTCCCTGGTGGATGGGGGGTGGGGGTGGTGGGAGACATGGGTGGGGGCCTGGTGGAGGGTGTCCCTGGTGGATGGGGGGTGGGGGTGGTGGGAGACATGAGCAGGTGTGCAGGGTAGTTCCCTGTGGTGTGTGCTGCCTGCAGGGGCCGTGGAGGGTGTACAGGTAATGCCTGGGAGCACACAGCCATATCGCGTGTGGAACTTCCCGCGCACCCCTGAAATACACGTACCCGGCCATATCGCGTGTGGGACTTCCCGCGCACCCCTGAAATCCACGTACCCTGCCATATCGCGTGTGGGACTTCCCGCGCACCCCTGAAATCCACGTACACGGCCATATCGCGTGTGGAACTTCCCGCGCACCCCTGAAATCCACGTACCCGGCCATATCGCGTGTGGAACTTCCCGCGCACCCCTGCAATCCACGTACCCGGCCATATCGCGTGTGGAACTTCCCGCGCACCCCTGAAATCCACGTACACGGCCATATCGCATGTGGAACTTCCCGCGCACCCCTGAAATCCACGTACCCGGCCATATCGCGTGTGGGACTTCCCGCGCACCCCTGAAATCCACGTACCCTGCCATATCGCGTGTGGGACTTCCCGCGCACCCCTGAAATCCACGTACACGGCCATATCGCGTGTGGAACTTCCCGCGCACCCCTGAAATCCACGTACCCGGCCATATCGCGTGTGGGACTTCCCGCGCACCCCTGAAATCCACGTACCCTGACTAATCGCGTGTTGGACTTCCCGCGCACCCCTGCAATCCACGTACCCGGCCATATCGCGTGTGGAACTTCCCGCGCACCCCTGAAATCCACGTACCCGGCCATATCGCGTGTGGAACTTCCCGCGCACCCCTGAAATCAACGTACCCGGCCATATCGCGTGTGGAACTTCCCGCGCACCCCTGCAATCCACGTACCCGGCCATATCGCGTGTGGAACTTCCCGCGCACCCCTGAAATCCACGTACCAGGCCATATCGCGTGTGGTACTTCCCGCGCACCCCTGAAATCCACGTACCCGGCCATATCGCGTGTGGAACTTCCCGCGCACCCCTGCAATCCACGTACCCTGCCATATCGCGTGTGGTACTTCCCGCGCACCCCTGAAATCCACGTACCCTGACTAATCGCGTGTGGAACTTCCCGCGCACCCCTGAAATCCACGTACCCGGCCATATCGCGTGTGGAACTTCCCGCGCACCCCTGAAATCCACGTACCCGTCCATATCGTGTGTGGAAATTCCCGCGCACCCCTGCAATCCACGTACCCTGACTAATCGCGTGTGGAACTTCCCGCGCACCCCTGTAATCCACGTACCCGGCCATATCGCGTGTGCAACTTCCCGCGCACCCCGGTATGCACGCACACGTTTATTTTTTCTCTCAGCGCGTGTCTGTGTTTGTGGGTACCCCTTTGTACGTCATTTGTCCTGGAGGGCCACAGTATTGGACATTGATCATGTCTGTATATAGGTGCTATTTGTTGGCGCACCTTTTAGCGCACATTTCTTGCAGGCGCAGAGACGCTACCGCCTGCTTTCTTGTGGCGGTCGTGTTTGTGCCTGTTTGTGCCTGTGCGCTGCTTTGAGCGTGCGCTTTTTTGCCCTATTCTATTCCATGAATACGTGTTGTATGCGAGCGTGTGGGCGTTCCGCGCACTTGCCTCCTATACTTTCCCCGTGCCGCCCACATTCTTCCCCATTCCGAGTGTTGTGCCCCATTTTATTCCCCATTCCGAGTGTCCCACCCTGTGTTCCGCCTACTTTAGAGCTGTGCGCTGCGCTCGGAGTGATAGCGCAGTGGGCGTGGCGCACGACGTTGGTTGACCTGTGCGCCGGCCTGCGCCGCGCGCTTTTTCAGCGCACGTCCTCTGCTTTTCTTGCGCACGGACTTCCATGAATCGACGTGCGCTGGTTTCCCTGCGCTTTTCGCTTATTTTCGGCGCAGCGCACGTATTGGCCCCTCTGCGCCGGGATTTTCGGCGCACATTTATTCCATGAATCGGCCAGGTAATCTTCAGAAACATTCAATACACAATTTCTCATTGATTTTCAAACTATATGGGCCTTCGTTATATGGATTACTATGATTGGTTGGCACTGTTGTGCCATGTCTGGAACATTCGGTTCACTCAGCAGCACGTAAGCCCAGACGCAAGTGCAGGGAGATGGGGCATGACACTACCTCCCCACCCAATTAGCCCAGCATCTCATCACCCAAGCTTTCTGCCATGAAATTGTCTTTGTAGTTGGCCTTGCAAAAATATCCTTGTCTTCGGACTAAATGGGAGTGCGAGCTCACACTATCGTGTTCTGGGACTTCAAGTTCAAACTCTAATTTCATCTTTGGCTCATGTGACCACGATTTGGTCCATTTTGCAGGTTTTAAATGCTCTAAATGAATAAAACTTGGCATGCTTGGTGTTCTTCCTTTGCACCTTAAGAAGGTATGATTTATCCTTTGCACGTTCACTTCTTTCCAGAATAAATAGCTGACCTTGGCTGCTTCAATCTTGACTCCAGGCTAGAAAACCTCACCACGCAGTACCACGATTCAGCTTATTCTTACCGCGACACAATTCTCGTCTTTCCACTTCGTATAGCCAGCTTCTATGATGACTTAGTCTACTTGTGTTTCAGCGTCTGTGCAATTGTTGAGCGGTTGATTCTCAGAAATACTTTGTGCACGTGTATCTTCTTTTTCATATTTAAGAGTTTACTCGATTTTTTACTTCAATTTTAGTTTCTGCAGGATCCATACATCCTCTTCAGCCAATATCTTGAGACGTCGTTCATACTTTCTTATGACGTCACAGGCTTCTTTCTTTGCTCCTTTTTTTATATTCCTTCAGGGAGTACCTCCCTCAGATGGTCATCTTTTCGGAGATACATTCGATAGTGTTGTCTCAATGGGTATCTTCTTTTGAATATACACTGCGGTATTGGCACAACTGCTGGTGTCAAACACGGCAAAATCTCAGGCTTCCAACATATAGGAGGTGGGGGGAGGGGTTTCCTTCAGAGGCATGCAGCTGTTCCTCCACACAATCACTGTGTGTGTTCCCAAACAGAAAACCTACATAAAACAAACACATCACTATTTAAAGGAAAAGACCTGATAGCCGTAAACTCACAAGATGCCTTGATATACTTCAGGGTGTAGAAAAGTGATACATGAAACAGAGGCTCCAGACTCTGTGACTTCTAGACTGGTCAGTGCCATGTAACTAAAAGCAGTGCAACATACAGTCATCATCCTTCCTTTAGAAGGGGCACAGCGAAAAAGAAAAAGGGCAGATGCCTTATTGATATAGGCCAATGTCACCAGAGACTTCAGGCAGCCATTACACTACACCCTCTTTTTAACATCCATGCACACAGGAGAATCCGCGGTGCAGGAGTTTCACACAACATACTGTGCGCGTTGCCATTGGACATGCATAGCAAAGTCTTTCTTTTCTGTCCATGATGCTAGGCATTGTGGGACTAGTAGTCACAGAAATGTGCATTGCATATCTTACAAAAAAAACATGAATACCTGTCGTGAAGGTGCAAATTCGGCACTGCCAAGGGGGGCGCACCTATCAACTATGTGAATGATGGGAGACAAGACGTATTGAGCAGAGGGAGGATGCCTTTGGGGGATAGGGATTTCATTGGTCACTGTGCTGTGTAATTTATGCACAGGTGCAGGCGGAGAGTCCATGGGGAGAAGAGTGGTAGTACTGGTGAGGGGCATGCAAGGGACAAGGGTAATGGGTAGAAACAGCATGGTGGGCACAGTGTTAAAGTACTTTCGGAGTACAGGCCCCAGGTAAGTAAATTAGTTGTTCATTCGCAGCCACAGGCCTAAGGCCCTGGGCCCATGAATTGTCAGAGCCTTCAGCTACAAAATCAGGCTGAAGGTAAGTTGCACGTCGGCCGTTCCTAGGAAAACAAGGCCGCCTGAGAATAGGAAATAGCAGATACATTTGCAGTCACTAAGCTAGGCTCCTGGGTGCCCACAGGGAATTAGTAGAGAAATACCAATTAAATGCAGTAAAATAAATTCTAACCACAATGAGTCAATGGTTTCAAATTGCCCCTTGGCAGATGAGCATGGGTAGTGGGTTATGTGTCGAGGGTATGAGCAGCAGGGGGCCAATCAGAGAAGAGGCTGGAGTGTTCTCAGGGTGCAACAGTGTTCTGCATCCTTGTGGATGATTCTGTGATTCCGGGAAGCCTCATTGGTCAGATGCCGTGTGAATGTCTTTTCTCTGTCAAGTTCAGGATGTTTTTTATGTTCCGATGGAAACTGACCAATGGCAGGATAATAAAGTTCCACTGGTCAGCACAATCACATAATGGTTTAACACGTAACTGTGGGACGGTGTGGGAAGGAATGTGACGTCACGGGGGAGGTAATGGGCAGTGGGGCCAGGATGGCATGGTCCAATCAACATAATGCAATGTGTGTTTTAATATAGGGGACTGACGTAGACCTATGAATCAGATTTGTAAGATGAGCTACCAAATGCTGTAAACTATGTGTATGCTAATTGTGTTGCATTAGTATAAAACGTTTGCTCACAGGGGGCGTAGTTGACAGCTATTTCATTCAGTTCAGTTCCACAGGACAGTTTGAACTTTGCTTTCCCAGCTGAACTGGGCCTTAATAAAATCGAGTTACTTCTTGCATGGTTTATGCTCCTTTTTGGATTACTTTGGTGTTCCCTTCATTACTGGCTTTGGAGGACCCCTACCACAGTCTGATGAAACATACTGGAAGGGTGAAATGAAAAGTGACATGCCCTCACCACCACTGCAAACATCTGGGGATCCCCATAGTTGTGGCAGCCCATTCATGAAACCATCATACGCACCAGCACTGTGTGAGCCCATACCATAAAACATGGCATCCACGCCACGCAGACCCATTGACGGTGTCTGCATGCCTCCTCTTAGAATACACTGCAACATTGTCAAAAATGACTACATTTTTTCTTAAGCTTGAAACTCATATTTCTCCAAAAGACTAAACTTTGTTTTAATATGTGTTGCATCCTTAATGGCATCCTAAGATTATGCTTTGGTGCCTCACACTGAACATTGAAAGCTGCAGTCCTCACTAACATATGTGAAATGTGTATATTTGCTTTGATGTCTATTATCTTCTTACCATCTCGTAATACATATGCTTTTTATTGGGGCTCAACCGTACACGGTGCTCTGAGGTCCTCCCTTATCTGGCTTAAGAAAACCAGAAAAATAAATGAAATCAAGGTATTGTGCCTACTTGTCACTACTGACTGCACGTTAACATATATTAAACTGATATGCATTGCACCAGATACCAACTCACTCTTTGACTGCACTTGGCTGCTGAAGAATCATAGTATAGATATGTGTACTGAACGATGAAGAAATTAATTTGGCTATGCTTAGCACCAGCATGAAGCAATTTCTTGCATGATAGTAAGCGAAGTACATTATGTTATGTTACTTGGCATTTGTATAGCGCCTTATGTATCATTGGTATGATCTCAAAGCGCTGGTAGGTTGAACGCCCTCAGGAACCGTAGTTCAGGTCAGTAGAGAGAGAGTGTTGTACGGTGTGTGGGTGCTCCGGATATATGTGCAGCTGGTGTAGTTGTTGGGTGATAGCTGCTTCCTAGCGATAGGTGTGGTGCTGAGGAAATCCGTTAGATGTGTTCAGTCTGGTGGGTGGACACCTAGACTGGGTTCTGGCTGCGTTAGGCCTGAGGGACGCCTATGTGAACAGCTAGCCGGAATGTGCTCGGCTAGCTGTGTTTTATTAGGGTGATGATGTGATCATGGAGTCGTGTCTGTATGTGAACAGCTAGGCCGAATTAACAGGGGTATAGCTGTGTTCTAGTTGAATGATGGTGTATAGTAGAGAGTAGGCGTAGTGGTGTGATATGGTGGTTATCAGTATAAGCGCCTGAGACCAGGCACGTGAGCAGGACAGACAGTGAGAGTGTACATAGCGACATACAGATATATAGCGACAGGATGGATACAGGTATATATGTGATACAGATATATATGGGGATACAGGTAGATAGCATATATAGGGGATACAGATATATGGCAGCATCATGGTGAACAGGTGTTTCCTCCGGACAAGGACAGGCAGGCATGGCTCGAGAAAGTTCTGCTCTCAGGGCCTTCAGCACATTATCTGGGTAAAGGTCATGCCAATCACAAGCAGATAATTATACTACATCAGGACAAGTAGGTACCACTTTGTGATTAATGCTTTGGAGGCAAATGCTATATAAATTCACAATGTCTTCTCTTTGACATTCTCTCGGTTGTATCCGTCCGCGTTGAGTGACTTTCTCTGTCTGTCTGTCTCTCTCTCGATTTCCCTGCTCTGGGTCATCTTTCATTCTTTGGGGCTCTCTTTGAGTCGCTGTTTCTCCCATTGACTTTGATTTTCCCATTGATTTTCCCATTGATTTTCCCATTGATTTTCACTTTCAATTTTATGCACATGCAGATATCTAATGAACTGTCTCTCATTGATGGTCTCTTTGAAGCTGTTTATTTCTTTCAATTTCTTCTGTTTTTCTCTAACATCTTTCTTTCTTTTCCCCTAGCTTTTCACTGTGTCTTTGTTTTGCTTCATCACTTTCTCTGACAGCCTTTTCTTTACACCCTCTCTCAGTCTCTTCGTTGTCTTTGCACTCTATGTGGATCACATCTTATCCATAACTCATTTTCCTTCTCTCTCATTCTCTTTCCCCTGCTTCCACGCCACACACGTTCCCCACCCTCTCCCCATTCTCCCTTTGTGAGCCTCATTCTGTGTTTTCTCACCTCCCCCGCAACTCTCTGCAGTGCTTCATGAAGCTTTTCGGGAGAGGAAGTCCTAGAAATTCCAGGCCTAAAACTTTGAAAGCCATTCCATATTTAGGAAGGCACAATACTTCCATGCTTAAATATTTGGGATTCAATTAATTCCATAACAAAAAATGGAATTGTTAGTTAAATGGCATTTGTTAGGTAAATAAAACGACAAGTAAAATTCCCTTGCCCTCTGTTTTTCCTGCCTGAGAACAAAACGGAACATCAAATATCAAATGCATTTTTAAAAATCCTAATATGACCATAAGAATTGAAAGGTAGGACACAGAAAATACCACCGGAATGCTTAACAATGCATCTGAAGCGCCACACATGGAATATATATTTAATCACTGAGAAAACTATGGGATTCTTTTACTTCCAGGATCCTATTTTTGTGTATTGTTGGCTTTTTCTGAACTCAAAAATAATGGAAAGAGACTTAACTGAAGCACTGGCTTCCCCTCTTCCTCTGAAACACATACATAATCTACTTATGATTTACATTCTCTCGTTGTCTCCTGCTCCTAGCTATCTTGTGTTCTCATACAATCTCTCTCCCCACCAAGTACTCAGCACTGTGTATTGAGAAGCATACACCGCTGTAATGCTGATATTGGGCCTCATTACACGGTAGGCGGTAGGGACATACCGTTACCGGTAAGGGATTACCGATATCGGTAAATCCCCTCCCCAATCACGACCCGGACATACCGCTATTAGCGGCACCGCAAAGTACGGTGGCACTATTAGCGGCAAGTCCGTGAGCGCGCGGCCCCTCAGACCGGAAATAGCGGCATAGCGCTAATATCACGGCATCACGAGCCATGCGTACATGGCAATACCGGCATGTACTAGACCCAAAGAACCCTTACCGACAAGGCGCTAATACCGGCATCGCGAACCACACGTTAAAAGAGCACAGCAGAGTTCCAACCTGCCACAGGTGGACAAAATCAGCACAGGTGAAGGCAATGGAGACTGGCAGCACAAAAGAGCACACCACACCCCTCCCCACACCCATTCCCACACCAAGATGGATGCAATACTAGCAGCATTACATGGGCTAGAGGACATGATTGCTGTGCAGCAGCTACAACAACAGGCAGCACAGAGGAGACGCAGGAGGAGGAGGAGGAGGGCAAGACAGGCGCAGCAAGCACCACCAGTGCACCTAGTGATACCACAGAGGCAGCCACCAATTCCCAGGATCAGAGCCAGTCCAGTCAACCTAACCCCTGAGCAGATACACACCCTGTACCGTCTGGACTGGGATACCATCACCACCATAGTAGACATGATATACAACGACATTGTGAGTCTCATTGACATCCGTACTGCCATCCCCCCTCTACTGAAGGTAGTAACAGTGCTCCACTTCTTGGCCACAGGCACCTACCAGCATACGGTAGGTCAGATGCATGGCATATCACAACCAGTATTCTCACGCACACTGAACCAGGTGCTCGATGCCCTCCTGCAGCACACAAGTCAACACATATACATGCCACGGACTGCCCAGGAGATCTCCAACACCAAAGTAGGCTTCCATACACTGGCAGGCATCCCAAGTTGCATTGGGGCCATCGACTGTACCCATGTAGAACTGGTGGTCCCACATGCCAATGAGGTAGTGTACCGTAACAGAAAGCAATACCACTCCATCAACGTCCAAATGGTATGTGACTCCAATAAGATCATCACACATTGCTGTGCCCGATATCCCGGTTCAACCCATGATGCAATGGTCCTGCGGAACTCGACAATACCACGATACATGGAGCGACATGCTGGACAACGTTCGTGGCTACTTGGTGAGTAGCAGGCCGACCACATGTCAGTGTGATGTGGATTGTGAGTGGGGGGGGGAGATGCATACTCCAACTGGCCGTGAATGGGGGGGGGGAGATGCATACTCCAACTGGGCGTGAATGGGGGGGGGGGAGATGCATACTCCAACTGGGCGTGAATGGGGGGGGGGGAGATGCATACTCCAACTGGGCGTGAACTTGTGTCATGAGAAGAATGGACATACATATTTGCATCACTGTACAGTGAGGCAGCCCACAATGGACCAGAGACAAAACCACATGCCGGAAGTGAGTGCCACGGCAAACATATCAATCCATTACGCCAAACAGGCCATTCCAAACAACATGCACACCGCACAACACACCATTCCCCCATTACACAAATCAGCAACATGCATATCAAAATCACAACTGAAATGTACGCTGAACTACATCAGAAATGGTCCGCGCACATGAGTGCATACAAATGGATCCCCTGTAGCCATTGTGGTGAGGCACACCCGTACCCCACCACAGAATTGCCATCAAACAGCATGGGGACATCAACTAAGGAATGGCAGTGTACTAGCAGTGTGGCACTAACGTTGCCAGGGCCAGGAAACACAAATCACTTAAACTCTGGCGGGACATGGCAATCCCTGCTGTATGCATGCATGGTGCATGTCCACTTGCAAGGACCACCTCACCTTCCCACATTGCAGTTACCCTGATTGCCATGCGTGCTTGGATCAGTGGATGTCGTTGAATATGCAATGTTTGTTTGTGTGACATGTGCACGCTCCACATTATGTAGACACTTACACATGCCCATTGTTGCACCCATGCAGGTGATGCAGGTTATCCCCTGAAGAGGTGGCTCCTTACCCCTGTGCGGAACCCACAGAACAGGCACGAAGAGGACTACAATCATGCACACACCCGTACCCGCGTGGTGATCGAGCAGACATTCGGCCTATTGAAGGAACGCTTCCGGTGCCTCAGCAGGTCGGGCGGGGCACTCCTGTACGGGCATGAGAAGGTGGCCAAGATCACCATGGCATGTGTCATGCTTCACAATATGTGTATCAGACGGAATGTGCCAATGCCCCCTGACATAGAACTGCGACCACCGTCTGAGGATGATGACGGGGATGAGGATGGAGGAGAGGGGGCTGCAGGTCATGCAGGTGGCGATGCCCATGAGGGACGTGCTGTGCGGCAGCACCTGATAGACCATTGTTTCTGATGCACATGGATTAGGAGGGTGCAATTGGTGTTCAGCTCAGGGCACGGGGTGTATGGAGGACATAATCACAGTGCACCCTTCAACAATAAAACACACATACACAATTATCAATGTCCAGTCATGTGATTATCCATGCCATTACGTCTGTATTGAGCATTATGACATTCAAACGTGCATGTACCCTCCACCCAAAACACCCTCACCCCCCTCCCCCCACAACTCCCCCAAACACCCTCACCCCCCTCCCCCCACAACTCCCCCAAACACCCTCCCCCCCCTCCCCCCACAACTCCCCCAAACACCCTCACCCCCCTTCCCCCACAACTCCACCGAACATGGTGTGCACATCAGTGCTGCATTAGTTCCCAAGTGTCAACAGGGACAGGCTGGCCCTACTTCCCTCCTCCACTACCACCATTGGGGGGTTGTGAGTCTGACCGCCGCAAGGACCGGCTGGACCTGCGCAGGATGGTTGTCTGGTCGGAGCTAGTAGACGAGGGCGTGGCTGGTTGATCTGCTCCATGTGAGTGACGCATGCTCTCCATCGCCTCAGCAATGCGCGTTAGGACCTGCCTCACAGCGGCCATCTCCTCACATAGGCGCGTCGTGTTGCTGTCCATGGCAGCTTTCATGTCCCTTGACAACACCCGGATCTCCTCCCTGGTCGAGGCAGCCTCGCTCACTTGCCGGGCAACCAGGGCATTGAGCTCCTCCTGGCGCTGGCGTATCAGGCTCATGGTGTCGTCTGCGGCCCTGCCCCTGTTACTCCTCGGCGCAGCTTGCTGCATGTGGCCGACATCAGGTGAGCTCGCCACGGGACTGAATGACCCATCCATTGCATCTCCGGCATGCACCTCATGGATGTTGCCATTGGATGTGTTGCATGGGCTGTGGAGTGGGGACAGCTGGGGGCTGGGTGTACGCTGCCCTTCCGGTGTCGGACATGGGTCGTCCACATCACTCATAGGTGCCGTGGCTGCTGCTTCCCCAACGGAGCTATTGGCTGCGGACGGCGTGCCTTCTGGCACTGGCTCCTGAGTGGTGGGGGTGGGTGGTGGGGGTGCTGCCACAGTGTGGGATGGCATTTCGACCCTTGGTGTGGTCGTTGCGTGGGTGGCTTTTGTACGCTGGGCCACTCCAGATATCCCAGTGCCCCTCGATGTACTGGGCCTGGTGCCTGCATCCTTTCCCTTGGCCTGCTTTTTGGGTGGTGGGGCCTGCGTTGCAGCGTCCAGCTCCTCACTGTCAGATTGTGACCCTGTGGGGGAGCAAGACAGGGATAACATCAGTGATGGGTCAACGTGCATCATGCATATGTTGTTGTTGCTGCAGTTCTTTGGATTTGGACATCTACTTTGGGCCTGCAGGTTGTTGGCCAGATGGGTGGGTCATCCGGACATGTGTCAGGGTGACACGTGTGTGAGGTGCTGCATGCATGTGGTTGTGTGGGGATGTGCAGGGCATATATGCAGGGTTGTGTACATGTGTGTGTGATGACCCCATCCATTAGCTGATTCCCAATTCACATTTAGGGGAGGGACTCATGCTTGGCATTGCTGTGTCTTGCGTGGTCACTCACCTCCGTCTGACGTTGTTGCCACACCACACTCCATTCGGCCCACTCCCTCGATGGATTCTATGCCAATGGTGCTGGCACATGTCTCCTCCCACTCCTGCATCTTCATCGGGGATCCACCTTCGCCTCCTGTGCCCATGGCCAGATTCCTGTTGGCCGATAAAATGCTGCGTACACGGAGGCGCAGATCATCCCACCGCTTGCGCACGTCCTTTACGGTGCGGGGGGTGGAGCCCACCGCACTGACTTTCTGCGCCACCTCAGCCCAGATTTCCTTTTTTCTCAGGAGTGCCGGGCGCCGCATGTCGCTAGCGAACACTACCTCTGCATTTGCAGCCAGGGTGTCTGCCAGCATTTTCAATTCCTCGTTTGAGAAGCGTTCTTTGCGCTGGCGCGCATCGGCTTTCTTTAGGGCCTTGGGCATTGTTTGTTCTTCTGGGATGTGGTTTTGCCAGTCGTGGTGTTGCTGCAGGTCCTGAGTGCAGGGGATGGCAATGGATTGTGTTTTTAAAGATGGCCGCCGGGCTCTTTCCCGTTCCGGTGCGATGACGCTATTTCCGGTTCCGGTGTTTTACGGTGACCGCTAATAGCAGTGACCGCTAATAGCAGTGACCGCTAACAGCGGTGGCCGCTAATAGCGTGCAGCATGAGGGCGGAGGTGCTATCAGGACTTTGGTCGGAGCCGGTAAAGTGCTTTTCCGCCATGGCGGTGGGGTCATTTACCGTCATGGCCCTATGCGCGTGTCCGCTAACTCGTAATGTGACGCTATTAGCGGTCTCCTACGATGGCGGACACGCTAATGGCGCCATGACGGTAAATCACATTTTTTAGCGCCTACCGTGTAATGAGGCCCATTGTCTCTTAGATGCAGCAGCAGACTTTACTTTCAAAACTCTTCTTGATATGCATAGTCTAAGAAATGTGATGGTATAGACTGCAGTAACCTTTTAGATTATTTCATTTAGACAATGATTGGGCTAATTTGAACGGATTGGTACTCCACTGCAAGAAAATTACAAATTGAGAGTAAGTCAGTTTCACTGCCTTTTTTTCATCTTTACGGTGAGCAAATGTGTCACCAGTCCCATCCAGCATGTTCTGATGTATAAATAATGCAACACAACCTTATTACACGCACTGCTGTACTAAAGAGTATGTGGGCCAAGTGAGCTCCTGTCGCAATTTCTACCTGAAAAGTGACCTCCTATAATGGTAATGAATCGGTGACAGGGTATAAACTTGTTCACAAGCCGTAGCAAAGGGAATGCTGCATTTAGGGGCTGCTTTGCACTTTATCTTCAAATAGGAAACAGTGCACCTAATGTGACAGTGTCAGGTGTTTGACGGTGTCAGAGGTGACAGGGACCCCTCCTAGCCTGGGTAGAAGGCCTACCACGGTGAATGCCATAGCCAATCCTACTCCAGAGACGGGGTGAGGGAGTTGGGGCTGGGGTGGCAGGGACACTCTCTGGACACCCCCGAACGTCGCTTGTGTGCAATACCAGGTACCACTTTTGATCACCCAATGCCATGCACCCTCCATTCTGCCCCAAGTTCTCTGTGTCATTGCAGGACTTTCAAGATCATCATGCACTGCTGGTCTAAGCGAGCCCAGGAGAAGGCTGAAACAAAAGGACATCAATACGAGTTCTGACATTCCGGCGCTGGCCCCCCGAGTGATGCATCACTCACAGCCGCTTAGATTAAGTGGAACGCTGACGCAGTAGCCGGAAGAAACCATGACAAAGACACTTTGAATTGCTGCGTGCAGAGCGGACATGGCTGAAGGTTTTTTGTGACCTCGAACAGCAGTGGTCCAATCCTGGGTAAAAGGATAGCCATGGATTGAGCACCAAGTTAGGTGGAACATGCAACCAGTGGGGGTGGAGGGGACAGAAGTAGGAAGTTACGGGTACAGAGTGTGTGGGGATTCATGTGAGGTCAGGGGGCGTGGAGGTGTATTAAGAGACCAAAGGAGGATGGAAGGTGGAGCGGCATGTGGAAGGGCCTGTGGAGCAGCTGGATAGGAATGCAGGTGAGGTACAGTGTGCGATACATAGTCGAAAGAGTGTAGCTGAGTTTGGGAGAGTACATGTGAGAATGAAGGGTAGTAGAGGGAGGGTGAGTGTAGGAAGAAACGGGTTAGTGGGAAAGTGTCGAGGGTGAAGGTGAGAGAGAAGGCGTGTGCGAAAATAGTGAAGTGGTGAGAGAGAGATTGGGAGAGAGGGTAGTAGTAAAGAGCATGGAAGGGAAAGGGTTGAATTTCAGAGGGAGAAAAAGTAGGAGGAAGATTCTAGATGTAGGTTGGAGAAGAGTGTGAAAACAATTTGAGGGACAGAGGAGAAAAGAGGTGGGAGAAGAGAGAAAGAGAGAGGGGGGAGAGTAGGAGAGGAGGAAGGCTGGAGAAGGAGTAGGAAGAGACAACAAACCAAGAAGCTTGTTCATAAAAAACTTGAACCATCTATCAGATTTGTACGTTTCTCAGCCTGGAATCAGACTCGAGGGTGTCAGATGGCTCCTGGAAATCTGAGGATTTAGAAGACACCCAAACCAAAGTGGAAGATCTCGCAGAAGCAGGAACCTTATCACATGACCCGAAGAGCCACTTAGGGGAGCAGATCTGGGAGGCCTGGGAAAAGTCCTAACAAGTAAAAAGAGCAGTGGGATTAGACTGTCAGCTCCAGTACTCCAGCCTTCCAGGAGTGCGGAGATCCCAGTTTAGACAATGAGAAAGAAGAAGGCTCATAATCCCCATTCGAGGCCCAAGAAGAACCAGACTCCAAATCAGTTCTTACTATCATTGAGGACTTATTTAGAACCTTGGTTAAGGGGCAACTGGCAATAAGTACACAACATCAAGCAGCCCTTACAGCGCTACAAGGTGCCATTGCAGGAAGACAAGGGCAGACAGTGGTGCCTCACACCATGCTACACAGACCCTATGGCCTTCTTTGTGAATTCTGAGGGAGTCCAGAGACTCTGGGCTTAGCCCAGGATTGTTTGACTTGGTATATAGCATCCCTGCTCATAGGAGAGCCCCAACACACTTTTCAAGCTCTAAACCAAGATGGAACTTTAGTACTCTCTTTATTAGGGTAACTCTTCCAAAGTCCCGGAGGGAGTACGTTAGATAAGGCATTGGCCTTTATGCCCTTCCACTGTAGAGGTTACTCTAGACAGTAGTGGATACCAATCTCTAGTGTACAATCTGACCTTAGGAGTCAGGAAGCCTGGGGTAGAGGGGTGGAAGGAGCCCATGGGAGACCGAGGGACCAGCCGAAACTCTTTAATCAGATTACCCAGCAATCTAAAACACTACACAACATCATATCAAGAAGCTAGTTATTAAAGAAGCATTCAACCATCTATCGGATGAGTAGATTTCTTAAAGACGTCTGTACCACAAATACCTACAAGGATCCTCAATTCTCACCTGTCTATACTCACCATTTGATTGCTTCTTGTCTTCTTCATTCTGTATCTTCATCTTTTTCTTGCATTGTGATTGTTTTCTCTCTTTCTTATTATGCATCCCCATGTCTCTTTAAATTGGAATGCCCTGTTTCCCTATTCCTTATTAATTGAATTATTGGCGATGGTTTGCAGAGGCTTTTAGCTTCACTGGTCCCGTTTGGTCAGCAAGAATGTGGGTGAGTCACCTTGGCTAGGAAGTGGGTGTCAAGCTCCCATTGTGGGTGTCACCCACTAGGTGTATCTTGGAAACAAATGTGGTTCTCTTCATCAGTGGTTTTCTGAGGCTGTGAAACCAGCCAGTATGTAAATACCTCTCTCAGTGTGTGGGTGGAGGTGAGGCCTCATCATACCTAGCAAGAAACACATACACTTCATCACCTGCCCTGAAGGCTAAAGATCATATAGCTCAATCCAATACATATTTACACAGCATCCCAGTAACACATGTAGAATGTCCACATAACATTGAAACATAGGCGACAAGACACTCCACCGGGCTACGTTTTAGCATTTGCAGATCAATATTTCTCATTTCTAATTTGGCACAGATTAGACAAGACAAGTTCTGAGAAATATCGAAGCACTTTAAAGATACAAATAGGGTATTGTTTATGGAGATATCCTCCTTAACAGCACACCTGCCAAAGTATCATCAAAAATACAAAAAGAGTAATTCTTCCTGCCCTGTTTCATCCCAAATAACACAGCACAGACCCAACCCGATGAGCATGTAATTGTGCATGATTTTTCCCAATGTGTAGTAAACATGTGAGGACAATTTGCAGGTCTGTTGATTGTGGTATGTTGCCCAGTGGAATATGATGAGTATACAGTGGCTCTATCTTCATAGTTAGCACTTGATAGAACATTACCCTACCCTTTGCAGAGTGCAGAACACATCCTACCAAATCATTGATCTCCCCCATATCCAGTCTTGGGGTGTAGATCACGGCAGGGCCATCATATGATGCAAAGAGAAAAAATCCCATTAAATCATACACCTAGCCTTCTCCTCCAGTGCCTTCAAGCCGACCCACCAACCTATGTCTTGTAGGATATTTCAATCTGGCACTTCACCTAAATCAACGCCTAGCGTGTAATGCACAACTGAAATCCTATTATTTTGTGTCTAAAAGTTCTTTTATTCTGAACGATGTACCACTCATATCACGCCCCTCTCCTTTAACTCCCCCTGTCACACTGAACCAGTAATCAGACTGGTTTGCAAAGTTAAAATATTTATTTATATAGTTCATAAATAATCACACTATGTTTAATGAGTATACAATAATCACCAATGGGGTGATGTAACACTAAGCAATCTCTTTAATCACAAGGAGTAATAGTGAGCAAAATAATTCAGCACAGCAATAATACTTTTGTGTGTGTGTTCAAATCAAACAGCAGTGTTGTTACTATTTACCCCTGCACACACCCCTCATCCCCCCAACAAGCAATGTAAAGAGATAGAAGGAGAGAGAGCAGGTATTCAGGAATGCAGAATTCAAACAAAATGTCACTCCCAATTTTCCCCCAGCAACACAAGAGAGAAACAGAATTGATTGGCAAGCTGTCAAAATGGTTTTGAAGGGATCTTGAGAATGGATTGGGTAAAATGCTAAATATTGTTTAAATTGCTGAAATTATTATACATTCTAATGGGAGCCGCTTTAGATAGTTACTAACAAACACTAGCAATGATTTGATAGTAAGAAGCAAGGTGAAATCTTAAAATTGAGGTCGGGTGCAATCAAAAACTGTTTTACACGTGTAATAATTTTCCTCAAACCAAATTCACGGCAAACTTTTCCATGTGCGGTAATCACGACTGCGGGAGAACTATAGGGCTTTTGTAATGCGGTTCTATTTAAAGCTGTGGATGTTAGCTACAAGCAGAAGTAGAATTTTGTTTCTAGCATAAAAATTGAGAAAGTTATGGACGTTTTAGTGGAGGTCGTTTTTTTCAGATAGGCGCAAAAATGGGAAAACAGGTATGTGCTTTTAAAAGACAAACAGGATTTCTTTGCACTAGAATATGACTATAGAAAAAGAAGATGCCACACATGAATCTCCATCAATCCTGACCAGGGACCCTTCATGTGGAGGATAATCAATTTCTTTCTGGGATTCAATTTAGTTACTCACAAAACTAATGACTTATGATTTTAGAATACAACTAAGAGAAACTCAGCGCAGAGATAGGTTTAACAATTCAAAAGCACTCCTAACAATATCAGGTTCTAGAGACAAGATAGGATTGATTTAGATAGGGATTGACTATGGAAAGTACAGATGCTAGTGACACAGTTCTATACTATGGATACTCACTATAAATGTTTAGAACGGAACCGTTAGGGATTCTTGTCCGTCAAGATTTCTGGTCAGGGATTCTGCTGGGCACACCGGACTGGACTGGGTCTGTTCACAGCACGGCACAGCACGGCACAACTGGATTGGGTCTGCAATGGTTCTCTGGTCACAGCATGGCACAGCACGACACAGGATTAGGTTTAATCTGCCCTTCTTGGTTCTGAAGATAATTATTTAGCAGGCAAGCAGTTACAGTACAGCTCAGCTGGTTCTTTTGTTTCCCATTTAAGTTTGTGGGATTCTGGTTCTAGAAGTTTAAGGCCTAGCTGAGAATGGTTCAACTATATAATGGGCCTTTCTGCTTGCAAAGTTTCTGGAGTTTGGAGCAAGGAAGATGGATGGTCCTCTCACAGGGTGCTCTGCCAGCAATCGGTTAGTGGGTGAATCTGTGTGTTTTTCTAAGTCCTCAGCTGTCTCTATTTATGCTTGTGATAAAGGGGTGTGTGTGCTGGCTTATCCTAAGCGTGCCCCCTTTTCCTGGGATTGGCCAGAGTCTCCTCTCTCCCTTGATTGGAGGAGAAAACAGGGTGTCACCATGATGATGTGGGTTTATGAGTCAGAAAATCCTCCCCTTAGCCCCTTGAACATAAAATCTACTTTTGGTACAATACATATTTACAACTGTGCAACCTCTATAACAATAACATATATAGATTACATATTTTGTGGAGCAGATACTCCTCCAACCCTCGTCGCTGTAGGATCTTGTTGTCGGGGTGATTATCCCAGAGTCGGCAGAGCCGTCCGCAGGCCTCCAGGCTGGGAGGCCCCAACTCCTCCCGTGTTCCCAAAAATGAGTATAGGCACACCCAAGGAGCAAGGCTGAGACTGCAGTTTATTTCAACAGCAGGATCAGTTTTTCGTATGCATGCGAGAAAAGGTGGCAAAAAGGGCTCTCTCCGTGGCTCGCAGGCCTTTTTACTACAGAATGACGCGCTACCTGCGTCACTTCAGAAAGTTAGCGCAAAAACCTATTGCCATTTAGGATTGGCTATCTGAGTGTTAGGGTTAGTATGGCTAAGGTATATGGAAAATTATTATTGGAAGGAACAAAATCAGGTGGTACACTTGGGCCGTCCCTAACATTTGCTACTTCGAAATTGCAACAAGGGGACCGTCGGTGATTGGTTGTGAGTAATTGGCGTCAGTAGCGAGTCCCCCTGTGTTCTGATTGGTTCTCCCATGAGCCCCCAAGCCTGTGACCATCGTCGTTCCCAGCTCACGGTGTACCTGTCATTGGCAACAATGTGCAACTATGTGTTATGTGCAAACAACGGGCAGGTCTGCTCATAGGCTCTTAGGCGGGTCATTCCCATCCTTGCAGGTGTCCATCTTGCCGCTTCGTTGTTGCAACTGATGAGACTCTGGCTGCTTCTTTGTCTCGTAGACTTGGCACTCTGTCAGTTCGGCTCGGTCACGTGTGGAGAGACCATGGCTGGT
This sequence comes from Ambystoma mexicanum, assembly GCF_040938575.1. Lineage (NCBI taxonomy): Eukaryota > Metazoa > Chordata > Amphibia > Caudata > Ambystomatidae > Ambystoma > Ambystoma mexicanum. The sequence goes on along the minus strand of NC_090922.1, from coordinate 628,186,163 downwards.
GCAGAATTGTGAGCATTTGATTTTAGTATTCTGAGTCCGAAAGTTTAGCATTTGCAGGTGTAACCTTGGCAGTGGGTTTATCGGTATGCGAGTTGCAACATCGTGGCCTTGGCTGCGGGTCCTCACTGTAGATTTGTTCTGCTTGTTCAGCACTTGTATTTCGTCCTGAAAGGGGTTTTTGTTTGCGAGGCTCCGATCTGGGGACTCTTGCTCATGGCCTACTCGGCCTAGTTCATGGGTAACAGTACATACTCCATAGTATGGTAGCCGCGAAATGACGTATCATCATATGCAACACTAGATATACATGAAAGTGTCTCATAGAGATAGGTGGCGAGGAAGCATCATCAAGCATATACATGATCTCTTCAGGCGTCTTGCGTTTCTGCGGTGCAGTAGAAGGCCTATGTGAAAAATAAAAACGATGCACGTCCGTGAGTGTGATCGTCCGCTACGTCATAGCACTGAGTATGTTCTTCGTGTAAATTAGTGTGTGAATGACCAGTGTTCACGGTGGCATGTGTATTATCGTCCGTCGGCTATGTCGTCATGGCATCTCTAACGATGTGGAGATTGTAACCGTTGCTTTTAGTCGAGTTCATCCATGCCGCAAATATCATCGTGGGCCACAGGGGCTGGTGTTGATCGTACCGGTGGGCATACTCCTCTTAGGTGTATGTTCTTGAACCAGGGTATTCTGCCATCAGATAAGTAGGCGAACTCATCTCATGGAGGGTGTCTGGGTCGTGATCCCCTAGGCCATGGTCTGGATGAGATTGGGGGGAGGGTGTCTTCCAGATCTTCCTCTTGAGTGCCCCCTCTGGTCGACTTGTCGACCACAAACTCATCCTTTTCCTTATCTCCTCTCACTCTCTATATCTTGGTGATTCCAGCCAAGTGACCGTAATGGTTAACATGATCTTCGAAGGACCAGTACATGTATACACATGTCCTGTTAGGTTTGCAGTACACCCATCTCCTTATATAGCTCCTCGGGTTCCTTGGATTCTCCACTTTAATTGATGACGGATCCTTGTGGTTGTCCATAATCTGTCTGCGCAATCTCTCTCTTTCCTTTATTATGGTGTCTGTGTGCAGTGCATCGTCAGCTGGTAGTAGTGCATGCATACCGGCCATCTCTATCATCTCGTCCATGGAGTGCGCTTTTCTTGCTCTCCAAAATTGTATTATTAGTAACAAAGCTGTTGCTAATATTATTACTCCCACCAGTAACTTTAGTCCTTCTGACAACCATGAGGGCATCCATGACCAGAGGAAAGAAAATCAGCTGTCATCTTCTTTACCCCTTTACTTTCGTCTTCCATTCTCGAGTGCATGAGGGCTAGTTGAGATACTGCTTCAGTGAGTGTTCCATTGTCTGCATCATTAGCTGGAATGAATGTGCAGCATGATTGTCCTATTTTTGCGCAAACCCCTCCTTCCATCGCTGTGAGGAGGTCCAGGACATATCTATTCTGCAGCACCACCATCCTTACTGCTCGTAGTTCTTCCCTTATTGGATTGAATCCATTAACAGTCGAATGTATCGTCATCTGCAGCTCCCACCTAGTTATCTGAAGCCACTTCGCATTTGCATATGCTTGCAATCCAGGATGTATTATTGATGAGAAGAACATCGCCGCTCTGCTAAATAATCTGTGCTCCGGTGGAATGGAAGAGAGTGCTGTTTCTGAACGTCCCCACAGATAATTCCCTGTAAGCGCTTCCCCTTGTCTTTTTGTTCTCGACAAGGCATTGTTATTGTTGTTCTCGTCACCTTCTGCAGTCTTCAACACTCTCTTCCTCCTCTTATTTCCTTCGTCCATCTTAGGGAAGTTGGCTAGGTTAACGTGTTTTTGCGGCACAACTATTGATGGAACGTTTATGTGTACCGTGGTGCATATTCCATTCCAAGATGGAGGTAGTGTGTGGTATGCCTTGTCACCGCAGGCCCAATAGTGATCCATTATTACCGCTGTCCCGGCACCTCCCTCAGGCAATTCCACTAAGTCCTTCCAGTTGGTGTTGTATCCTACATCCACATCACCTCTGTGCTGGTAGCATAACGCGGGTGCAGGTAGCGGTAGTATTCTTACTGGGTCTTCATCCTTTTCCATCCATGTTAACATTGGTACATACATGCCCCATGTTGTCCAACATCTGTCATTGTGTTCCTTAATGGTGGTAGTGTTTTCTCTTGTTACCATATTACTACCTACTACACCTATCTGCCATTCATTGTTCATATATACCTTCCTGGTTATCACAATAAGTGGTCTTTTCCAACATCCTTGCTCTCCGGGTATCTCAGTTGCATACCAATCGCATGGTAGGTAGTCCAACGTAACCTTCTTAGTTTCTCCTTTGTCAGGGCCATCGGTAATGTATCTGAATGCCTCAGTATGTAGGCTCCTCTTGTGGTAGGCCAAGTATGTTTTAAGGAAATTATTCTCATAGGGGTATGTGTCCCTTGTTTTCCATTCAATTCTCACTACTGTTCCTTGGAATCGCCCTCTCGTCTGGAACAGCGCTAAATATCTCAAGCATGACACTGTATTAGCTGGTACTTCGGTAGCAACGAATGTTCCTGATGCACTCATGGCGTAAGGTATCAATGAGCAAACGTAGCAGTTGCCCTCCATTGCCTGCTTACCAATTTTGGTCATGTGTCGGTACGACATGTTGTTTGTGATGTGTGCTGAATCTGTAAGATATGTGTTAATTTCCTTCTCTTCTGCATATGTGTTGCGTTTAACTCTACTACCCTTACCTTCATTATTACTTATACCACCTGAAGTTGTACCGGTTGCAGCCGTGGGAGGGGATAAGGTAGTTTTAGGTGTAGCCATAACACTCGAAGCATAGATGTTCTGCCAGAAAAAGGCAGCCAATAGACCAGTGACTATCAACATTCCTAACAACCTTATTACAATAACTAATGTCACCGGCATTTCTACTCTTACCTTTGCTGCGGTCCTGCAGCTTATTCTTGCGAAGCTAAAGTTGCCCGCCTGAAAATTCTGAAAGTATGCGTTAATATGGTTAGTAGTATTAGTTAAGCACTCCCTATCAGGTGGACGTTCATATCCCAGGCGAAAAGTTGTTCCCACAGTAATTTTAGTGATCTGTCTCTCAGTGCTGGTAAATGTTCATGAAGGTGGGGAAATAATAGTTCTATGGCCAAAAGGAAGGCAGTGTAGTACACACGTACCCTCCTCCTTTTCAGATATTTTGGTCTCTGTATGTAATATACAAATTGATGTGACAGGGCTTCAGGGTTGTTATCATCTGCGGGCAGCATTTACTCCTGGGCAGGACACCACACTAGTCATTCCACTTTCTAAACAATAACAATATGCGGCGCCTGCATGTGCGGGAAAAAAGAGAAAGAGAACATACAAGTGTTTACAGTGGTGTGTGCGGCATTCAATAACTCTATTTTAATGTTCTTCAATCAACTGTGGATGGGCAGGGAGTAGGCGGCAATAACTGAGAAGGGTTTGCTTTCGTTTGGGACCTTGTGACCATGGGTGATTTGTCAATTTTCGTTAACGAGTCCGTGGCTGGGGATAAATCGGGGGCACAATCACGATTGTCCTGTTTAATTGTCGACGTGTGCTCGTTCGGTGACGGTGCTGCTGGTGATGTCGTCTCTACGGTGGCCCTATTATCAACACGAGGGCGGGTCTTGTAGATACAGGGCTTAACGTTGTGAAGATGAGTCCAGGTGCTTTTATTTGCTAGCTTGACTGCTTGAGGAGCTACTTTCTCTACCAAGTGTGGCCCCGTGAAACGGGGTTCGTTCCATTTCCTATTAAAGTTCTGGAGGAGGACACTATCGCCCTCTGTAATTCTACATAATCTTTGCTGTTCCTTGTCTTCAGTTGATTCATCGTGCTGTGTGTTCTTCGACCCGCCCTGCGTGAGCTCGAGCTGTTGAGAGATAAAAGCGATACTAGTAATCAAAGAAGACACATATTGATGCATTTCATCACCGAAAACATTTGCAGAACTTTCATTATCAGTGAGCGCCCTTGACGGTGGCATTAGAGGGAGGCGCATTTGATGACCTGTAACCACCTCGTGTGGAGTAAGGTGGTGGTCGGAACCTGGTCTATTTCTCAACTCGAATAATGCAAGTGGAAGGCAGTACAACCAGCTCTTTTTGGTTGTCTGCTGGATCTTTGCGATCTCTTCTTTTAGGAGGCCGTTAAGGCATGCACACACGCCATTTGCTTGCGGATGGTATGCACATGCAAATTTATGCTTAACTCCCAAGAGGGCAGTGATGTGCTGGAATAGTTCATTTGCGAAGTGCGGGCCGTTATCTGACTGTAGCACCTCACATACGCCTGACCTAGGGAAGACCTCTCACACTAAAAACCTTGTAGCCCTGAAAGCGTCTGCGTGCGTGCAGTGTCCAGCTTCGATCCATCTGGAAAATGGGCATACTACAACTATCATGTACCTATGTCCTTGACAAACGTTGATCATGTCAACGTAGTCAATGTGAAGGTGTAGAAAGGGTCCGTCTGGCCGGGGTATAGTACCCTTTATTGCTTGTAGCGTTTGGCCAGCTGTAAACTGTTGACATGTTAAGCATCTACTTATGAAGTTAGCAACATGATAATTTAGATTGGGGCAAAACCAGTTTTCCTTAATTTGTGCTGCAATCATTTCTTTTCCTGTGTGCGCTGGATAATGCAACTGTATAAGCGCTGTTTTCAACAGTGCCAAAGGCATAACTACCCTTCCTGTGTTATTTTGTCACCACAATGCATCAGTGGGGCACATTGTGCATCCTCTTTTCACCCATAGCTCCATTTCTGCCATTGGCGCGGATGCCTGCAGTTCCATAATCTGGTTTGCAGGGAGATGTGTATACCCTTCCTTCATCAACATTTGTCTCGCTTTCATCCTCCCCTTCCCCTTTCTAACTCTGGGGGAGACCACAGTTCACCAAAATACGCAGCATGTTTTGCATGTGCGTCTGCTACTTCGTTACCTTTCGAGATATAATCATCACCATTAGTGTGGGCTCGTCACTTAACCAACGCCACTTCTTGGGGATTGTTTATTACTTCTATTAGTTCGGCTAGTAGGAAAGCGTGCTGTACTGGGGTACCATCTGCTCTCCTAAATCCTCTTCTTTGCCATTTAATTAACCCTGAGTGTACTGTTGATGTTACGTATGCACTATCGGAGTATATGGTAACCTTTTTATCAAAGCCCTCTTTTAGTGCTAAAATCAGCTACACTAATTCTGCTGCTTGGGCTGAATAATGCTGCGGCAGTTGGACGCATTTGATCGGGACATACAACAAGTCCTCCGTTATTTTTACTACTGCTGCTCCTGTTCTCCTTACTCCATCTGTTTGGTCAATAGTTGAGGAACCGTCGATGAATATTATATCACCCCCAAGCAGTGCATCCTCTTCAACTTTTCTCGCGCACAAATACATTTCATTTGTTTGCGTGCAGTCATGAGCATACTCCCCTTCTTTAATTACTTCAGCTAGGAACCTGGCTGGGTTCACTGTGCTACATCTAACAATTCTGGTCTAGATAAAATAATCTCATACCCTGAGGCCCTTTGTGTGGTCAATGTAGATTTGGGCTTATTCAAAATTGCAAACAGTGCATGCTCAACAAACAATGTAGTAGGGCACCCCATTGTTATTGATGAAGATTTTTCGACCGCAAACGCGGCTGCTGCGAGACCTTGTTCGCAAGGGAAATTACCTAACATTACTGGGTCCAAATGGCCACTGTAAAATGCAATTGGCTTGTGCCCCATGCTTGTTTTCTGAGTCAGTACTGCCTTCATAACTGCTGAATCACAGTGTGAGAAAATAAAAAACTGGTGTTCATAGTTTGGGGTGGCTAGCACGGGTGCAGATGATATGGCATTTTTCAATTCATCTAACGCTTCCACCATTTCTCTTGTCCATTTTAATTTCTTGTCCCCCTGCTGTGCTTCCCTCAAGGCCTCAAGTAAAGGCCCTATGTATGAACTGTAATCGAAGACCCATGCTCTGCAGTAATTACACAGGCCTAAGAACTGTTGCAATTCTCGCACTGTTTGTGGCTGCGGTGTGTTCTTTATCACCTGCGTCCTCTGTGGTGCTATGTGCCTTCCATGCTGATATATTAATTGGCCAATATATAATACTTGTTCCTGACAGTACTGTAACTTCCCCTTGTCTACCTTGTACCCCTTTTCCGCTAATACTGTTAGCATTTTTATTGGATCTTCCCTGCACTTCTCCTCAGTGGCGCTGCAAATCATTATGTCGTCTACATACTGCAATACTGTGCTTTCCAGTTCAATATTCCCTAAGTCCATCTGTATTACCCTATTGAATATTGAAGGTGATTCACAGTACCCTTGGGGTAGTCTTGTATGTTTCCATTTTGTGTTCCTATAAGTGAAACGTGTGAGATCCTGTGAATCTGGGTGCAAAGCTATAGAGAAGAAGGCATTTTTGAGGTCAATTACCGTAAACCGTGATGCCTCGGGTGGTATTCCACATAGTATAGTGGCTGGATTTGCTGCTATGGGGTACTCTGCCTCCACTATGTTGTCCAATGGCCTAAGGTCCTGGATGAAACGCCACGATCCTCCCTTTGCCTTGCGTACTGGGTACACAGCCGTATTGCATGTTGACTCTGATGGTACTAATATGCCGTTGTTTATCAGGGCTGATATCGTCTCATATATGCCCTCATCTGCCTCCTTTGACAGCGGATATTGTTTGACTCTGGGCAAGATTGCTCCCTTCTTCAACTTTATTTTTACTCCCCCAATGCTCTTTATACAACCCACGTCATATGGACTAGTGGTCCACAAAGAGGCTGGGACCTTCCCCATATCTTCCTCATAGAATGGTACTGTGCCACCCGCTTATATGTCACCTTTAGCCAAATGTCAACACTCATCATGAACACCATTACCCCTTCTCCCCTGTCGTCTGAGAAAAGCTCTTCATCAGAAACCTGTGTAAGTCTGCATCCCTCAGCTAGTGCAATCACTGTTCTCCATGCCCTACCTTCCCCATCCTGGGCATGAACTGCGATGTAATCTGGGGTTGCCATTATACTTTCGATGCCCACACAAATCACCTTCCCCTCGGGTTCATCCGCTGGTGTCTCTGGTCTGAATAGGTATGCTGCTGGTCTCCTCCAAACCTTGCCCTCAATCCCAGTTATCCATGCAAATGCCATATCTGTACCGTATTGGAATATCTCTCCATCAACTGGCTCTGCTCGAGCCACTGTTTTACCACAGTATGCTTGCAATATTTGTCGTGCTGTAAGCATGTTTATTCCTGGCGTAGAGGAAATTATGCCATCCTCCGTGAAGGATATGGTCATATTCAATCTGCTCATGATATCTCTACCAAGTATGTTTACTGGCGAGTCCCTCGAATATAGGAGCGGGGCGGACATTTCGTTATCTCCTATTGATAAAAAGATGTTATCAGTAAAGGGAACCAATCCTTGAGCCCCAGAGAATCCTTGAGTGTGCATGGCTTCACCTGACATCTTAAAGTTACCATCCCTTATGCATGATCTGGTTGCCCCAGTGTCAACAAGAAAGGAAAACTTTTTGTCACCTATCGTTACCTGTATGCGTGGTTCCTCCGCACTATTGGGTGTTACCGACAGGATGGGACACATCAAGGACATCTGTGGGCCGTTCTATTGTGGGTACAATGACATGCCACCCCCTGTGTAGGGGTTATGTCCCAGTATTGTCACCTTCCCCAACTGTGTTTCTGGTAGTGTGGTATCAGTTGTCGATACTTTATTATCCTGTATCGGAGTTTGCTGCGGTGCTGGTTGCACTTGGTGTTGTTGTGCCACTACCAACTGTTGCTGTGGTGATGCGTGACCCTGTGTCTGGGGTTGCGGTGCAAGATACTGCACTTGTTGTTGTTGCTGCGTGGCATTCTGTTGCGTGTCTTGTTGCTGGTACACCTGCTGTTCTCCCACATGCCCTTGCTGCCCCTGTTCCCCCCATAATGTGGGCCTCATTCTGCATGTACGTGATATGTGCCCTACTGTTCCGCAAACCCAACATACCGGGGGTGCCCTAGTCTGCCATGGAAAATTGCCGGTGTTATTTTGGTACACTGGTTGCGTGTTGGGAAAATGGCCTTGGAGCCCTCCTACCTGTTGCTGCGCAAACTGGGCATACCCCCTTCCTCTCATTACTCCACCCCTTCCCCGAAATGTGTTGTAACCATGTCCTTGCTGCAGGTATCCTCCCCCAGCTACGTCTGCGTATAATGGGGGCTGTGACACTCGCTGAGGCATTACCTGCACTTGTTGTGGTATTTGGGCCATTTGTTGCTGTCTTGTGCCTGGTGCTACTACTACCGGCATAGGTGTCTGTGTGACTGTTGCTGGTGTTGTAATTAAGGCACCTTCCATTGAGTATTTTGTCAGTTTCTTCTGCACTAATTTTGCTTCCTGTGCCTTCCTATCTTCCTCCTTTTGCTTCATCTTTTCTTGCCATATCCTACAGTGATGTATTATTGTTAATTGTATTTCCGGCCATGGCTTCGCTTCTATCCCCACTACTTTCTTCAATTGCCTTTGTACTGCCTCCGGGAGCCCCTTTACAAGTATGTGGTAAAAAATGGCCAGTGTTTTATCCCACTGCTTCCGAGTTTCCAAGCGCCACTTCTCCTGAATCTGCTGGATGTAATCAACAGGGTCTTGATTCTCGCGCATCTTGCGTGAGGTAATGGCTCCTATGTCTGACGTGTCTGGGTACTGAACCCTGAGGGCCTGCCACAGCGTGTGTCTGCAATTGGCGAATGGCGCCCCGTCATGCGACGTGTCAGTAGTAGTCACCCCAGGGAAGCCTGCCCTTTTCCAGATGTCATCTGCTGCATCCCCTAGTATTGATATTAAGAGTCCTTTCACATCGCCCATCGCTAGCTTTTGCCCCGCTGTGTGTTTTTCCATTTCGTATATCCACTTCCCCGCTCCCCCACTTAATGATGGGAGCCTACACTTTATGTTTTCCTTATCTGTATGCTTCCAGGGGACATATTGTAGCCTGGCCCCTCCCCGTTCTAAAAGAGGCATTAAATTATACTCCCTCTGTCCCTTCCGGGATTGTGAGACAACATCAGTATACTCGTCTTCGTTCTCTGTGTTTGGAAACTCTGTTATCATATCTATTTTGCGAGCGCTTGTCGTTTCCTCTTCTTCACACTTCCTCCCCTTCCTATTGCTGTCATATTGTACTACGGGTGTATGCTGTCGCTCTTTATTTCCTACGTCGAGGGAGGTCTCTAAGTCTGCCAATGTATGGTGATTGTTCTGGCGTAGGTGTGAGTGGGAGTGGCGGGCGTGTTAGCGCAGGTGTTCCTGTGGGTGCTGTTCTTCCTGCTCTCTCTCTTAACTGTTCATCACCTATCTTTCCCTCTTCTCTTTTCCCGCATATCCATGGCGATTCAACGTTTGCGCGTGTGAGGTACAGTTTGTCTAAACTCTCTAAACTGCCGCTGCTCCCTCTTCCTCCAATAGCTTCATCATCTTCACTACACAACCCGTCCAGTAGTGACAACCCCCATTCTGTTCTCTTCCCTCCTACTGTCACCGTTTTCAAGTGTATTAAATCCGTTTCTCTCTCTTCTTCCTTCTTCGATGTCGTGGGCACCTCCGAGTCCTGGCCGATATACTTTCTCACTCCATTCCCCACCTTCTTAACCACACTCTCCTCATCCTCCCTCTTCGCTATCTCTCCCCCAATTTCCTCTCCTTTTCTTCTTTAGTTCTTCCATTACCTGGCTACTTACCCTTGCTAATATCCGCTCCTCCTCTTCCTTTCTTTCTCGTTTTTCCCATCCACGTCGCAATATACTCTCTATCACCTTACCCTCTTCGTATCTCCTTGTGCTTTCGGATAGTATCTTCTTCCACCTCTCCATTTCCTTTTTACTCTCTTCCTCTCTCCTTTTCATATCTCGCTGCTCCGCTCGGGATGCCCTTTCCGCCACTGCCTTAATCCTCTCCACTTCCCTCTTCGTCTTCTCTGCGAGTTCTTTTATCCTCTCCCGCTCATCCCTAGCTTCCTTCTCTCTTTCCTCCTCCCCCGTGTCCCTTGTTCGAACTGCCTAATCAGTGCGCTCCGCACATTTCTCAATTCTGCCAATCGGTCCTCCAACATTTCCTCCTCCTCTTGCGACAGCTCCTTGTCCTTCTTCTCACTCACCTCATCAACTTCCTGTTCATCTCCCTCATCATCTTTGTATGTTCTTCTCACTGCGCTCTCCTCTTCTCCCGTTAGGGATCCCCGCAACTTTAAAGGCACATGCGCTGCTACCCATTCGTCTGATCCTATGTTCACAATATGCTTCTCACTTTTCCCTTCTCCTTTCCCGTCCGATCCTATGGAGCACAAACCCACCGTGCTCGTTACCTCCCCCCTCTGGTTACTACCTGTGGAGGTATATGGTGAAGGGCTGTAGGTTGGGTTTGAGTACCCTTCGGCTGCCGTTAGCTGCTGCCTTGCTACTTCTCGTAACTCCGTCACTGGATATAACCCGCCTTCCTCCTTCTTTACCACCTTCGCTAAGGGCATCTCTTCTATCTTCTCCTCCTTCACTTCCACGTCATGTGCGATGCTGGAACCTTCGTTTCCCCCCCTGTTCTTCTCACTGTCCTTAGTACTGCTAGCCGCCACATCCACACTCCTTTCCTCCTCCTTAATGCCCTTGCTCTCTCCTGTTTCCTTGCTCCCCTTCTCCTCTGCGGTCCCTCCCACGGTAAACATACCTGTTGGTCCTGGCCTGGACCCCTGGAACATTCTCCACAAGTTAAACATTTCCACATGACTATCTAACTTCTTCCCCTTGTATGTGTTGTGTATGTGTGTTAACAGCATGTGCTGAACATATGGGTCAAAACTGCCATTAGGTGGCCACAGTGTAGTCATTTTATTGTCTGTTCCTTGTGTCCATGCAATACTATACTTGATAAGTTTCTCCTTATGAGGCGATCACGTTTTGCAAATATGTTGGAGGGGAGTTGATAAGTTGTTCCCCCACCCCGTAGACCTTGACTCGTAAGACATGATTGTACTTTATATTAACATTTATCGTTGCAACCTTCTTTACCTAGCTCCGTAATTTGAGGACTTCCGATCGTCCGCTGAAAAGCAATTAAGTTCACAAATATACGATTCCCCTTGTGTTTTTTTTTTCTCTCTTCTCTTTCGATATCACTTGTACAGCCCCCTTCGGCCGCGGTACATGAAGTCCACTGCGACTGCGTGCCCTGGGTGATGTGTTTGTACAGCCACCCCACGTTTACTTTCTACCTTTCGACCACTGCGTTCAGCGTGACCGGCCTCTCTCCCCCTTCTATTCCGCCCCTCTCCCTGTCGTTTTAACTCTTGGTCACCTCCTCGGGTAACCCGAGCGAAACACCAGGCAGCCGCGGAGTCCTATGGTATCCTACGGGTGACGTCACCAACCTCGTTAATCTAATACCGCTAAGAACTTTCACATTAAAATCACACAATGTACTTTAATTAGTAATCCCATCACCCCCACAGCTGTCCTCTCGTTTCACCAGGAACAAGGCAAGGAAACCACCAATACAACTCATATAATTGAACTGCACCCGCTGTGTCGCCTCGCGTGTGATACGCCCCTCACCTGGGGAGCTTAACCAGTCAATTATCTTCCGCACTCGGCAACTCTCTAGCTACCTCCTACGGGGAAATGTCATCTACCTAACGAGTTTCAACACTCAATTAGTAGGTATCCACATCTATTAATTGACCTAAAACGCCAATTCATAGGAAATCCACCTCCCCCCCCGTACATGCGCGCTTGATCCAAACAAATCAGGGCCTTCTAGCGGTCCCGGGTGGTGCCGTCCTCTCCACCCACCTTCCTTCACAAACGCGGCAGAAGACGGCCCTCGTGCCTGTCTTCACCGCCACTCGCCCACCTACCGTCACCTGTTATTCAAATCCTTAGCACACACAGTACACACCTCCCGCCACCCTTTTTGTAAATGTCCCCCCCTCTTACATTATTACTTTGCTTGTTGGGTGTGCTATTCTCACCAAGTTCCCTTGATGTGGGGCCCCCCAACTGCGTGCACCCCTCCAAGCGGCTCGCCACCTCCCCTCGTCTGGAATCATCCGGGCACTCGCCAACCGCGGGCGGGATACTTCTCAATCGGCTCCCGAGGGCCAATATCCGATTGCGCCGTCCGGTCTTCTCGCAGTTCTGCGATGGTCCTGTAGTCCGCAAAAGGGGGCAGCGGCAGAGTGGGCCGCACTGCCGGTCCGCTTCGCAACAAGAGGCCTTGGAATAATAAAAAGATGAGGGGGTAGACCTTAAAAATATCTCAGCAGTCCCTCCAACTTGTCGGGGTGATTATCCCGGAGTCGGCAGAGCCGTCCGCAGGCCTCTGGGCTGGGAGGCCCCAACTCCTCCCGTGTTCCCCAAAATGAGTATAGGCACACCCAAGGAGCAAGGCTGAGACTGCAGTTTATTTCAACAGCAGGATCGGTTTCACGTATGCATGCGAGAAAAGGTGGCAAAAAGCGCTCTCTCCGAGGTTCGCAGGCCTTTTTACTACAGTATGACGCGCTAACTGCGTCACTTCAGAAAGTTAGCGCAAAAACCTATTGCCATTCAGGATTGGCTATCTGAGTGGTAGGGTTAGTATGGCTAAGGTATATGGAAATTTGTTATTGGAAGGAAAAAAATCAGGTGGTACACTTGGGCCGTCCCTAACATTTACTACTTCGAAATTGCAACAAGGGGACCCTCGGTGATTGGTTGTGAGTAATTGGCGTCAGTAGGGAGTCCCCCTGTGTTCTGATTGGTTCTCCCATGAGCCCCCAAGCCTGGGACCATCGTCGTTCCCAGCTCACGGTGTACCTGTCATTGGCAACAATGTGCAACTATGTGTTATGTGCAAACAATGTGTTATGGGCAGGTTTGCTCATAGGCTCTTAGCCGGGTCGTTCCCATCCTTGCAGGTGTGCATCTTGCTGCTTTGTTGTTGCAACTGACAAGACTCTGGCTGCTTCTTTGTCTCGTAGACTTGGCACTCTGTCAGTTCGGCTCGGTCACGTGTGGAGAGAACATGGCTGGAGCAGAATTGGATTGATGAGCATTTGATTTTAGTATTCTGAGTCCGAAAGTTTAGCATTTGCAGGTGTAAACTTGGCAGTGGGCTTTTCGGTATGCGAGTTGCAACATCGTGGCCTTGGCTGCAGGTCCTCACTGTAGATTTGTTCTGCTTGTTCAGTACTTGTATTTCGTCCTGAAAGAGGTTTTCGTTTGCGAGGCTCCGATCTGGGGACTCTTGCTCGTGGCCTACTCGGCCTAGTTCATGGGTAACAGTACATACGCCATAGTATGGTAGCCCCGAAATGACGCATCATCATATGCAACACTAGATATACATGAAAGCGTCTCATAGAGATAGGTGGCGAGGAAGCATCAGCAAGCATATACACAATCTTTTCAGGCGTCATGCGTTTCTGCGGTGCGGTAGAAGGCCTATGTGAAAAATAAAAACGATACACGTCCGTGAGTGTAATCATCCATTACGTCATAGCACTGAGTATGTTCTTCGTGTAGATTAATGTGTGAATGACCAGTGTGCACGGTGGCACGTGTATTATCGTCCGCCGGCTATGTCGTCATGGCATTTCTAACGATGTGGAGATTGTAACCATTGCTTTTAGTTGAGTTCATCCATGCCGCAAATATCATCGCGGGCCACAGGGGCTGGTGTTGATCGTACCGGTGGGCATACTCCTCTTAGGTGTATGTTCTTGAACCAGGGTATTCTGCCGTCAGATAAGTAGGCAAACTCATCTCGTGGAAGGTGTCTGGGTCATGATCCCCTAGGCCATGGTCTGGATGAGATTGGGGGGAGGGTGTCTTCCAGCTCTTCCTCTTCATTGTGTCTGCTTTTTACAGAATGTTGCCCTTTTTGTTCGGAACACATGGTCCAATTTCAGAGCAAATTTCTACAAATGTGCACATTGTATATGGGCATAAGCGTGTACAGTTTCATACTTTTGGCATAAATACATTTGGTGTAAAACCATCTTTGCCGTCATTTCCTCCCAGAACATATCACAAAGTTCTGGCGCCTCTTAAACCGTGCAGCCAAAAATTAGATTCACAAATCTGTGGGTTACATATTTTTCACAATTTCACACAGTAAATTATCTGTCTTTTAAAAATGTGCTTTTTGTCCTTGTGAATCAACAAAATGTTGTTTGTCTTCGCCTCCTCCTGTCTGGTTGCAGCTCAGGAGCAATCCCCTCCCAGTTCCTTCTGGCAGAGGCCATTTACGACCCTTCAGAATTAGCATCTTTTTGAGTTGTACGAAATCCATTGTCCCCTTCCTACAGCAGCCCAAATTCTCCTCCCACCCCTTAATCATCACATGAATGTGATTTCCTGGTGGAGAGAGAGAGAGGCCTGGCCTCCTTGGGGGAAGTTGTTATACTGGTTTGGCTTTGAGTCAGGCTTAAATTCAAACGTTATTTCTGATGCATTTTTTTCTTGGTTTAAAATAAACTTGTCATTTCAAAACAAGCAGCTAGAACACTTATTCCAGATTCTAAACCATGGGATTTAAATAGTTACAACCTAGGTTACTCTCAATAACAGGTCACTTAGTTTTCAGACATTAGATTCAGTTGTACAAGTTTAACTTCTATAATGCAACTTTTGACAGCTGTAATACAGGCGGCCGAGGGTACTGCGCCCAGATTTTGAGAGATTTCACTGGCAGGCACATTTTTGCTGCAGATGTTTTTATGACAAATTCAGCTTTTCAGGATATTGCAAATTCACAATGATTTCTTGAACTCAGTGAATTGTGACACCCAGCAAGAATATTGGATGTTTGAGGGTGTTTGGTACCGGCAATCTGCAGTTTCAGCAACCAAGAAAAAGGATTTAAAGCACTATTTTGGGTTTCCTTTAGCACAGCACTGATTTTTCCTGCTGTGCTTCATTTGCACATGTTGTGGAGCCCAGTGACATGTTTCAGGAGTGAGATCTCCGTTCCACCACTGACAACATGCATGGTAGATTTGGCAGCCATCTTTTCGTGTTGTAAAGCGCGATTTCCATAGGTTTTGGCGCGCACAAGGGTTTTGCAGCCATTTTGATATTTCTGACACCATCAGAACACAAGGGTGCCGCAAGGAAGAGCATAAGTGGGTTAATACATCCCACAAAGCCCCCCCTCACGACTTGAATGTGACCGCCCATCAAGGGGAAGTCGGGAGATTGGGATGTTCATTCTTTCTTTTTGGTCCAAGTGGAAAAGTTTGTCTGCTTCTCCCATCAGTGCTGGATCGACAGGTTCTCCTCGCCGGTTCCGGATGGGAGTATGGAGCGATACTCGGGGACCCTTGGGTCTTTCTTCCCGGTCCCTGAGTGGTCTTCCTTGGTGCTTAGGATCCATGGTTTCAGTACTATGATGACAGAACAGAGCAAGGTTATGGACATTTCCCTACCACTATTCATGTAGTGGGGCAGATGCATACATTAGACATACAATTGACAATCTTTATTGTAATTACTACTGATTTTAACAGGTGGAATGGTTTTACAGTTGGAGTTTTCTAGGGATGCGGAATGTCCCCCTCTGGGTTTCCAGATGGTTCCTCTGGTTGTCACAGAGTATGCCTAGGATGGCAACACTTCAGCTGGTTGATGTGGACCCACTTATCTTCCCCTTCTGCTAAACTGCCTTTGGGGATACGGATTTTGTAGGCGACTGGTGAGATTCTGTCTACAATTTCAAAAGGACCCCGCCAGCTAGGAAGAAATTTGTGCTGTTTGGCCTGGTTCCTTTGGAAATTGTACAAGTAGACCCCGTCTCCTACTTGGTATTCTTTTCTAGTTGTTTTAAGGTCATAGTGGGTCTTCATACTGTCTGCAGATCTTTCTAGGTTCCGCTGAGCATAGGCAAAAGCATGTTGAAGGTGTTTTCTCAGATTCTCAACATACTCATGAGTTGTGGAGGCATTTATCAAGGTTTGCTCTTGGGTTCTGTAGAGCAGATGCTGGGGAAGCACCATCCTTCATCCAGTCATCAGCTCAAATGGCAACATTTTTGGGTAGATCTGATGGCCATCAGGAGAAGAGGTAATCGAATGTCCCAACTTGGCCCAGAGTCTGCCACAAACTTTTTTAATATGCTCACAATTGTCTTGTTGTATCTCTCAACTCCACCACTAGAGGCTTGCCGGTAGGCAATGTGTAGTTTCCTTTTGACCCCAAGTATCTCCCGCATCTTTGTCATCACTTTGCTAGTGAAGTGACTACCTCGGTCTGACTCAATCCTTTGGGGTAGTCCAAAACGCAAGAAGATGTGGTTGATCATCAGGGCAGCTGCTGTTTCTGCCTTGCATATTGGTGCCGGGAGACATTCCACCCATTTAGTTAACAAGCATGTCACGGTGAACATGTACTTGTTCCCCCTAGAGGAGCGAATCACGGGCCCGATAAAATCGACTTGTAAATCTAACCAAGGCAGTGTCATCCCCCTCTTTTGTAGGGGAGCAAGGTTTGTGAGTGATGTTGGCTGAAATTGTGCACACACAAGACACCCCTTCAAGTATTGGTCGAGGTCCTGCCCCATGTGTGGCCAGTTTGCAACCTCTCGCAAGATTTCTAGTGTCGTATGAAACCCCCCATGACTGGCTGTGGCCACATCATGCATGGGCGTGACTTAGCATCAGGCTTCGGAATGAGGTGGGGACCACCCACTGGTCATGGCCAGCTATGGATCTCCTCACCAACAAACCATCTTGGATTCAGAACATTTTTGGACATTTCATCAACACTCTGAGGTCCTCTTTCCCTATGTAATCGGTATCCATCAGGGGAAAGTTCTCAGGGTCCTCAATGTGTTGATAAAACCTATCAATTATTGGATCCCCTTTTTGAGCCGTAATCAAATCAGCATCTGGGGTCTCCTTACTCCATTGTGCAGTTGAGAGATCATTGTGAGCATTTGTCTGTGACCTAGTGATAGCAGTGACCTGGATTTCCCCCAACAGGGACTCGATCTCAAGTAGATCCCCTTGGATGGCTCTGGTTTTGGCCAGCTGATCAGCTAGGTCATTTCCAGTTTTGTCTGATCCCTCTACTTTAGAATGACCCTTGATCTTTTTCCAGTAGATGGTCATCCCATTCGAGGTGACCAGATCATCAATATTCTGTATTAATGTCCCATGTTTCAATGGTTTGTTATTAGCACATAGCATGCCTCTGGTTTTCCAGTTAACCAGGTGCTCCATGAACCTGTTCCGTACGTAATCCAAATCTGTGATTATGACCAGTTCGTGGAGTTGATGTAGGACAGCAGTGAGAATGGCTTGATGCACAGCCATCAACTCTGCCATTTGACTACTTCGGGGACCGATTTTGTACCCAGCGGAGGGTTCTGGGGCATCATTCACCCATGCATTCCCTACGCCGGCCACAAGTTCTTTTTCCCCGTTGTTGTCAACATGGTAGGAGCATCCATCCACATAGACAGTGGGCATTCCCTCACACTGATCTTCTTCATAGACTTTGTGTGGGGAATTAAGGTATGCCAAAAGAGAAGGTCAACCATCTACAATGGAAGACATTACAGATGCACACTTGTATGCTGATTCACAGCCAAACTTTTTCCACAAATTTAACAAATAAACAAAAATTCTTCTTATACGAAAAAACACCAAAGTGTATGTGTCTTTATTTTTTCTCTTTTTTCTTAAGAAACACAGTTCTCAATAAGTTAACAATTCACTCATTTGAACCTTCAACAAAATTTCAGTGTTGTGTATATGTAACCTTGTGTCATCCTATACATGGTTATTCTTTCTTCATCCTAACATGTTCAACATAATGTTTAACAACACAATTATTTAGTGACACACTGAACCAAATTCCACTTGAATACAATATAGTGTTCAAAGAAAAAGTATTTCTGGTATCCTGTATCTGTTGTTCCAGTATAGCTGCCCTAATAACGGGCTTCTGGGATTTCCACTACGCGTTTCGGGCACTTAGTAAGCCCTTCTTCAGGTGGGAATATCAGATTTTTCTGTCCTCGTTCTACAAAAATTCAATATAAATAGGAAACTCAATTAGTTTCTCTTTCTATGCAAAAAAATATTATTTTTATATTTACAAACACATTATTTTGGACTATTGGCACTTCACTAACCTCAGTCCACGTAAACCGTTGTGCGGTACTACTCTGCCCGCTTCTATATGATGACTACTTCTATCTTCATATAGCTGTTAGAATTATTGATGGGATTCACCAAACTAGAGAGAGAAAACAAAATAAAAATACCCAAAGTCACTACTTTCTTCCATATGTATAGGGATTCACACTACTATGTCAGAGAGCGGTAAATGTGAAGCGATCACGCGTGGGACCAGTCGCTATAAACAGCGCTGGGTCCCACTCTGTGATCACAAATTTGAGAAAAGTATGCAATTCTTGTTAAACTCACCCTTTATTGTGGCTCAGTCCTTTTCTAAATGTCCATTTAAACACTGGGTCCGTTGTTCATTCCAAGGTTTAGGTATCCCTCAATTCTATCCTCTATTTCCGGCGAGTCTAGAGCCGTGCATAACCTTTTTCTCCTGGGCGGAGCACCGCGTCCTGTTGGTGATGTCCGTATCACACAGCCTCTCCCTCGCAGTACCGCGTCTCAGTGTCTGATACGGACATCAGTCAGTCAGTCAGTCAAACAAGTTTATTCGGATTTTCAAAGAAATCCATCAAACACAAAAAAACATGCAAAAACATCACAAATAGGCAATTACAATGTCTACTCCCGAATAGAAACAATAACTCAACAGTTCATTAAATCCCTAATTCTGTCCCGAGATGACCCTTTACGGTGGCCTCTCCATCAAGGTACTTGACCGATCACGACCCAGAGGGATAAGGTTAGCGCCGGACAGTGGAGATGACCTCACAATTGGCCGCCAGGTGCACCCGAACCCTGTACCCGGATATGGACTAATTAGAATCCCACTCCTGGGTGTCCTGCCGGCTCCCTCACGTTGTCCCAGGACTTCGTTTGCTACACCCGGGTCCCTAAAGGCCAGTACCACAGTATCCCAGGGCTGATTCCCCCCACTAGGTACTCTGACACAACCCATCATGGATTCCCTCTGCACTGAAGCACAACCTTTAGTGGACCGTAGCCAGTGTAAGGTTTTATTTAGCAGGGCATCCTTTGATTCATACACATCTCTCGCCAGTTTAGGAACCCCATGGAGGAACACCCTAGCGTGTTTGAACTGACAATGAGGTAGGGGCTGGAAGGGAGCCCCACTACCCTGTGGGCCATAGATTTTCTTTTTCCCTGGGTAGGTACATTGTGGGCCCTCTCTTTGTGGAACATAGACCCGCAAGGGGGTAGGCTTTACCTTAGGGACGGGCGACCTGTGGAGCTCTTTAAATTTAGCACTTCTTGCACTGGGGTTGAAGGCAGTTGCTGGTCCCGCGTTCCCCAGCCCCAAGCTAAGGGAGGCGATTGTTGGAACTACAGTAACAGGGCTCAGGGTAGCCTGTTCCCCCTGATATACCCCTGGAGGATCGGGGGGACCCTTGCCCATGTTTGGAGTGATCAGAGGCACCTCATCCCTCAAAGCCCACCCCTTAGATTCTAAGAGGGATGAGAGCAAAGTTCTGATAGCTGCTAGCTCCACCAGCACTTGATTGCATTTACAGCCAGCCCCCCTAGGTATGGATACACCCCCGGCTGGGGTGTCAGTACCTGTTCCAATGTCAATGCTGGTGCTACTACATGGTCGATCGATGGTCCTGAGTGGGGAGAGATGGAGATAAGGGCTGGCTACTGAGCACGATGAAAACCCTTGCTCATTACAAGGGTTACGAGAGCGGAGGAGATGGTTATTCATGGAGCCGTCGATAGGCTGTCCCTCCTCTGTGGGAACAGGGGCAGGAGAGGAACTGGACAAACCCACAACCATTCCAGAGCCAAAGTTACAATCACAGTCCTCTACAACATCCTCTACAACATCCAAAGCATGTGCAAGTTCTGGACAAAACGCACCCAATGAGGTACCAGGGGAAATGCCAAAGGGGAGGCTGGATGGTTGACAGCCACTGGTAAACTCTGAATGTCGAACCAGTTCCCCCTCCATCCCCGGGCATGGTTCACCAAAGGCAGGAAGCGGAAATGATGGGCAAGATGACATAGTGGGGGCCCGGAACTCCCCTGCAGCACGGGTTGGACAAACTGACGTGCCGCCCTTGTTTCGGGCTATGACTGCGAAGTCTCCCAAACTCAGCCGTCCATCCGTGGTAACTTCTATGGTTAGAGATGGCTCCTTGATTACCACCTTAGTTACTATACCCCCTCCTCCCCCGAGTAGGTGAGACAGGCAAGCCTGACCACCAGCCTCTCTATCACCTCCAATACAAAGACCTTCCAGATCAGTTTTACTGTCCCTTATGTCTTGGAGAGTTTGCAGGGCTTCTATTTCTGGCGGGAGAGAAGTGAGGTGGCTAGAAGTCACTTCCCTGACATCAGGGGCAGTGTCGATGAGCGAGGAGACTGCAGTAAGGGCCTTGGCTCCAGTTGTTCCTCCTTGGTGGCTCAGTCTCTTAATAACCACAATTTTGCGTGCTGATGACTGCTCAATACTAATAGGGGCGGGCTTAGAGCAGCGCAGGGGTGGGGTGAGAGGCGAGGTGGGTGAGGGTTTCTTGAGTACAGTATGGCCCTTGTGGGACCTTAATGACTTCAGTAGGCGCATGGCGGATCCCCTCAAGCCAAGACCTCAAACACAAAACTATTCCTGGCTTTTACTCTTTTACTCCTTCGGGCACAGTCAAAGAAGCACTCCCCTGCACTTACTTACTCCCCAGCCGCGCCTGGAAAGGGCCTCCCACCACGAACGCCGAACACCTGCGGCGCCAAACACCGCGCCCTTGCCCCACCGCGGGCTTCACCGCTGCGGGGCCGTGGAAGAGCGTTTATGAGCCTGGGGGCGTGGCCTGGGAAGCACGAAGCAGCTGGTAGTCCGCGGCGCCAAACACCGCGCCCTTGCCCCACCGCGGGCTTCACCGCTGCGGGGCCGTGGAAGAGCGTTTATGAGCCTGGGGGCGTGGCCTGGGAAGCACGAAGCAGCTGGTAGTCCACGGCGCCAAACACCGCGCTCTTGCCCCACCGCGGGCTTCACCGCTGCGGGGCCATGGAAGAGCGTTTATGAGCCTGGGGGCGTGGCCTGGGAAGCACGAAGCAGCTGGTAGTCCGCGGCGCCAAACACCGCGCCCTTGCCCCACCGCGGGCTTCACCGCTGCGGGGCCGTGGAAGAGCGTTTATGAGCCTGGGGGCGTGGCCTGGGAAGCACGAAGCAGCTGGTAGTCCGCGGCGCCAAACACCGCGCCCTTGCCCCACCGCGGGCTTCACCGCTGCGGGGCCGTGGAAGAGCGTTTATGAGCCTGGGGGCGTGGCCTGGGAAGCACGAAGCAGCTGGTAGTCCGCGGCGCCAAACACCGCGCCCTTGCCCCACCGCGGGCTTCACCGCTGCGGGGCCGTGGAAGAGCGTTTATGAGCCTGGGGGCGTGGCCTGGGAAGCACGAAGCAGCTGGTAGTCCGCGGCGCCAAACACCGCGCCCTTGCCCCACCGCGGCTCTAGACTTGCCGGAAATAGAGGATAGAATGGAGGGATACCTAAACCTTGGAATGGACAACGGACCCAGTGTTTAAATGGACATTTAGAAAAGGACTGAGCCACAATAAAGGGTGAGTTTAACAAGAATCGCATACTTTTCTCAAATTTGTGATCACAGAGTGGGACCCAGCGCTGTTTTTAACGACTGGTCCCACGCGTGATCGCTTCACATTTACCGCTCTCTGACATAGTAGTGTGAATCCCTATACATATGGAAGAAAGTAGTGACTTTGGGTATTTTTATTTTGTTTTCTCTCTCTAGTTTGGTGAATCCCATCAATAATTCTAACAGCTATATGAATATAGAAGTAGTCATCATATAGAAGCGGGCAGAGTAGTACCGCACAACAGTTTACGTGGACTGAGGTTAGTGAAGTGCCAATAGTCCAAAATAATGTGTTTGTAAATATAAAAAAAATATTTTTTTTGCATAGAAAGAGAAACTAATTGAGTTTCCTATTTATATTGAATTTTTGTAGAACGAGGACAGAAAAATCTGATATTCCCACCTGAAGAAGGGCTTACTAAGTGCCCGAAACGCATAGTGGAAATCCCAGAAGCCCGTTATTAGGGCAGCTATACTGGAACAAGAGATACAGGATATCAGAAATGCTTTTTCTTTGAACACTATATTGTATTCAAGTGGAATTCGGTTCAGTGTGTCACTAAAAAATTGTGTTGTTAAACATTATGTTGAACATGTTAGGATGAAGAAAGAATAACCATGCATAGGATGAAACAAGGTTACATATACACAACACTGAAATTTTGTTGAAGGTTCAAATGAGTGAATTGTTAACTTATTGAGAACTGTGTTTCTTAAGAAAAAAGAGAAAAAATAAAGACACATAAACTTTGGTGTTTTTTCGTATAAGAAGAATTTTTGTTTATTTGTTAAATTTGTGGAAAAAGTTTGGCTGTGAATCAGCATACAAGTGTATATCTGTAATGTCTTCCGTTGTAGACGGTTGACCTTCTCTTTTGGCTCATTTTCATTGATCTAGTAGCACAGACTCCATACAGATTGCACCTAAATAATCTGAAGTATTAGAATTTCATTAACACATGAGTGCACCTCCTCACCCAAACTCTCTCGAATTAAGGTTTGCCTCCATGTTGTCCTTGATTTTAAGACTTTTGTCCTCGAGACAGTTTTCTCTGGCACAATCATGCAAGTCAGCCAGACCTTGCGCGAGGAGACTCTTCTTGTTTTGGCCATATCTGACCTCCACAAGAAAGCCTTGCATTGACTGAATCCAGGAAGTAATTCGGGAATTACTCACATTTCCGGCCCGGATTCTGTCACTTTGGAGATATTGCAGAGGCTGGTGTGGAGTCTCCACTATGATGTGTTCCCTCTGGATAAACGGGCGGTAATTCTTCAATGCCCACACCGTTGTCAGGAGTGCCTTCTCACAATCGTTGAATTTTTCTTCCACAGCGGATGAAGTCTTACTCGCATAGGAGATTAATTTATTGACCTTGTCATACTTTTGATATAATACTGCAGTCAAGCATGTATTTGAGAACCCTGTCTCCTAGAAGAACTGCTTGTTTTTGACAGGGTAAGCTAGGCAAGGCACTTGTGAGAGGCTTCTTTTGAGTTGTCTTACTGCCTCGGCTTGTTCTGGACCCCACTCCCACTTGACCCCCCCTTCAAGAGATGGATCAGGGGTCTTGTGATCTCTGCATAGTCCTCAATGAACTTTCTGCTATAATTAGTTAGTCCAAGGAGGCTCCTCAGTTGCCGCAGAGTTGTGGGGTCTTTTATTTTCTGGAGGGCTTCCACTTTCTTTTCCTGGGGACAGTGACCCTGAGGAATAATCTCATGCCCCAGGAAATTGACACGGGTTCTGCACCACTGTGCCTTTTGAAAGGAGAGTTTTGCTCCGGCAGCCCTCAACTGTGTCTGAACATAACGGATCTCCGCTATGTATTCCTCCACAGTTGAGCTTTTGACTAAAACATCATCTACTTAGGCCAGGTTACCCCTTTCACCCAGGTCGGGCATGGCCTTGTGTAGAAAAATGTTAAATTAGTTGCCGGAGTTGATGTATCCGAAGGGAGTCCGGGTCCATGTGTACTGCTACCCCACGAAGGTAATGGCCAGCTTGTATTGGTCCTCCCTACTGACAGGTACAGTCCAGCACCCATTGGTCAGGCCAATGGCAGTGAATACCTTTGACCCCTGGATCTGGGCCAGCCCTTGGTCTATGTAGAGAAGAGGCCATCGGGAAGTATGGACCCGTTTGTTGAGCTCCCTAAGGTCAGCACAGAGTCTCCACTGGCCGTTTGGTTTCAAAATCCCCAGCACCGGATTATTGAAGGGGCTGTGTACTGGACAAATTATCCCACGGGACTCAAGGTTCTTAATTATTTCAGTAAGGGACTCCATTGATGCGAGAGGCAAGCGATATTGCTTCACAAACACTGGAATCATGCCAGGGTCAGTGGGAATTGTGGTTGTGTGGATGTCGGTGCGACCACAGTCATATGAGTCCACCGCAAAGTGATCTTGAAAATCTAAGAAAACTTGTTTCAATATTTGCTTTTGCTCCAGAGTCTCACAGGCATCAGCTTGGTTGACTCTCTCTTCAGCATCTGCCTGAAGCCTGGAAAGACTTCCGGTTTGGCTATCTCAGCGGCCTCCTCCAGCTGGGTGGAGAAGTCCCTGGTCAAAGTGCTGATTTGGACTGATGGCTTCAGGTGGGGAAGGCAGTCCTCATGGACTTGGAAGATCACCTCATCCCGCCTGAAGTCACAGGTCACATCTTCCTTACCATAAGGGCAGGCAGAGTACACCAGGAAATTCCACCCATGCCGGGTGAAGATCCTGTCTGGTGTTGTGTCATCGTCACTATCACTGTCAAAACAGTCCTTGGGGATTGGTCCTAACAGTTCATTACCTAAATCTATGGAAAAATGTCGGTCATCAACCGCCATTCCAAAATTGGTGCCCGCGCCCAGAGTGATACTCTTTAGGTCGCTGTTATCCACCTCTATTGGAATGGTGTCGTGTTCTGTGTTGACTAGTGGTGTTAGGTTTACCCCAACCCTTGCCGTTGGAAATGAGCATTAAGAGGAATATAGGCATCAGGGTTTTTCAGTTTCTGTCCTCTTTTAATTTTTACTTCCAGAGAGAATTGTCTGGTCCGTTCTGGGATGGTGTCTTCCTCTCCAATCTGAATTTTAACTGCATATGGCAGCAGTTGTGCTGACCTGAATGCTTTCTCTGGGTCATCAAAGTCCATGGGATTACCCGCTAATCAGGACCAAGCTTTGAAGTTTATTAGGTCCAAACTAATGGCAAAGCGATTGAGAATGTCACTGCCTAAGTAAAATGCTGCAGGGACATCTCGCACGACCCAACAATTATGGTCTATGCTCTTGTTGCCTATGGAAATTCTGAGCATACACCTGCTAGGCAGGAGATGTTTAGAATTGGGTGTTTCCAGGTCCATTTCCCATTTGTCAATGAGTTTA
The DNA here is from genome assembly GCF_040938575.1 of Ambystoma mexicanum. Lineage (NCBI taxonomy): Eukaryota > Metazoa > Chordata > Amphibia > Caudata > Ambystomatidae > Ambystoma > Ambystoma mexicanum. The sequence continues at coordinate 628,160,940 of NC_090922.1, read as the reverse complement.
AATGTGGGAATGGCTGGATCTTTTGGGAGTTTGCGGAACATGGCTTCGCTGATGAAGCTCTTACCGTTGTTCACACACACTCGGGCGAGAACAGAGTCCTTCCCTTCATTTAACTGAATACGGATGAACATCTGTTCTCCAATTTTCTGAATATCAGCCAAGCTTTGAGTTGATTTCGCATCTTTCTGGACTATAGGAGTGGAATGTTCTGATTATGAATTTTGTAAAGAATTTCAGAGTGTTTCCTTTCAGTGTGGAATGCCACCTTAGACTGGAAGGAAGGTTGATTTTCAGAAATAGGGAGGACCCCCCCATCACCAGTTTGTTGTCTTACTGCAATTACTGTCACGTCTGGGATTTGATTATTCTGGAAGTGAAAATCTATTTGGTCAGGTTTTTGTTCAACCATGTGGCATGTGCCGTTTAAACTAACATGGTTGACACTCTGTTTCAATTTTATTGGTCGGTTAGTCTGGGTCCAGAGGACCTTCTTTACACAATCTATGAGGGGAGACAACCTACGCAGGATTCCCTAGTAAACAAGGTGTGCCCTCTGGAGTCACAACTATGACCGGGTGCTTCACCTTGTGTCGCCCAATTTTAATGTCCAAATCCGCAGTCCCCTCGACGGGAATTTCCTTCCCGTCGAAGTTCTGAAGTTGTCCAGCAAGAGGGGTGAGAGGAATTTGGTATTTCTCCCCCTTCCCGAATTCAGTTGATCAAAGGCCCTTTTTGACAGAAGGGTAGCTTGGGATCCAGTGTCCATCAGTACCAGAATTGTACATTGCCCCTGTATTTGGATCGGGGCATAATATCTTCCCTCCTTTTCCTCAAGGTGGCAGAGATAATGCACATTTTGGACAACTGGTGGGTTAGTTTCTTTGCTTTGGAAACTGATAGAGAGGTGATTTGGGCAGGATTCTGTTTTGGATCTTGGGAATCTGGAAGAAAAAGGTGACAGCTAGATATGGGGGAAGTTTTGGGCTCCCCTGGTTCTGATTCTGGGCTGTCCCCCCTTTTTGGAGGCAGTCACCAGGATGGGTTTGAACCAGGGGATTTTCGTGATGGTGATTCTGGGTACTGATGATGGGCGGTTTTAACTCGGTCCCCACATCTACCCAGTCTGGATTTGGATCCTTTGGGAACCATTTTTCTTTGGGAGGAGTTCCCCCATCTCTGAAGGAGAATATCCTTTTCCCAGAATCCTCTGAGGACCCCTCTCCTTCAAACTGGAAGAGTTGTACCTCGTGCACAAAAAGGGTCTTTTTGGGCTCTTTATTTCTCCTACCCCCCCTCTGTTCCTTGGGTTGCAGATTGTCAGCGGCAGGAGATTTTGGTTCCGGTTCCTGGGTTTCCCAGGGCTTTTTACAAATGAGGAAGGAAGCTTCCTCCAAGGCTTTACACCCTCCTTCCCCTTGTGCCTCCTCCCTGGGAATCGGTGGGTTGTTGGGGTTCTTCCCCCGTCATTGCTTTGGAGCACCAGATCCTGGATTCGAGTCATTCTGAGCCGCCATGCTCATCTGAGGGTTCTGTTGAGCCCTCAGCATGCGACTCAGATCCTGTGCCATGTTCTGGACCTGGCGCTCTAGTTGTGACACCCGCTCTGGCTGGTACGGGGTCCTCATGTCTCCCCTGGGTTGATCCCGGGAAGGGTAGCTATCCCTTCTCACAAAATACCCCGGGTTAGGGAAGTTTGGGTAGCCCTACACCCTTGGCCTCCCCTCTCCCGGATTGGGCTGTCTGGGCTCAGGAAAGTGGGGAAAGAAGGATGGGTTGTTTTGGGGGTTGAAAATTGGCAGGTACCTAGGAAAGACATTTTGTCCAGTATTTGGGGGATTACTGCCCTCCTGGGGAAAGTGAGGAGGGAAGTTCCCTGGGTTTCCTGCTGTCTGGTTGGGTCCCCCCACCCCTTGGGCTGGAGGAGTCCACACATAACCCAGGATGGGTCTATTACCCTTGTAGCGTGGGCTGATGTAGTCAGGGGAGTCAGGGGTCCCATTTGTGGGGTTACCTCCCTGGCTCCCTGTTTGTGATTGGCACGAGGGCCTTCTGGGTTTGGGGTTGTTTGGATTCTGTGCGGGAAGGTTTTTAGGCCCCCCCCATCTCCAGATCTAAAATGGGGGCAACCTTCACCTCTGCCACTTTAGCAGCAGCAGGGGTGTTGGTTGTTTTGGGGCTTTTGGTATTATTTTTGTTTTCCAACGGCTTCTGCACCTCATAGATGCGCGTTGCTTGTTCAATGACCCAGTCTAGTGATCTTTTGTCATGAAAGTCCCTCACTAGCTGGGTCATAATATATTTGGGGAGAGCATGAAAGAAGGTGTTCACGAATTCTTTGCTGTCAGCGCGAACCCTTCTAGTGGTCTGCGCAAAGGCGCATTTTAATTCCTGGTTACATTCTTGCGGGGCCTGATCTTCCCCACATTGTAAGTTGTAGGCTGCCTTGTGAGCCTCCTGAGGGTTCCTGTGAATGGAAAAATGTTTGAGGATGGCTGCCCTATAGGTGGACCATCTGGAATGATTCTGATCCTCCAGCCCCGCAAAGAAGATGGAGTACTCGGGAGAAAATGTCCACTTTACATATTGAATACAGCTTTGGCTGTCCTTCAAAATGGAAAATTTCCATCATCTGTTCAAATAACTCAAGGTGCTCCCAAACCGAATATTTTGCATTCTTGTGATAGGGCGTGATGACGCTCCTAATGGCTTTTATTTGTTTCAGGGGATCCTTGAGCAAGGCCCTCTTGACTTTGTTGGCTTTTTTAATTCGGGTCATCCTGGTCCACTCATCCTCTGACTCAGAGGCACTGCTACCAGAGGTGGCCGCCTGGTCTTCTAGGCTCTCCCGGATTCTGCGAGCTTGGGAATGGCTGGCAGAATGTGGGGGCCTAGTTTCTTGAGTCCTGTGGCACTCAGAAGAGTCTTCTAACTATTCCTTGCTCCCAGGATTTGCTGAGTACCCTCCAACCCCCACTGTACTAGCTGGGAAGAGGTTTTCAGTATGCCCTTAGTGGGCCTACTCTCATGGAGTTCCCCACCAAATTTTACCATTTGATCCCTGGGTAAGTCATATTTCTGATGATCCATTTCTCTGACACTCCCCTCATTGGAGTCTCCCTGATCAGAGAAGATGGCCCTAGCACTTGGGGACCCATACACAGATGCCCGCCCATCCATTCCTGGGAGGCCTACGAGCCCCATATTTCCCCTTAGGTTGAAGTCTGCCATCCCCGTGGCCCTGGGCTCATGTGCGCCCGTGGACATGGGGGTGGCAGAGTCCATGGAGTTGAAGAGATGAAAGTCTCTGGTGCCAGGGTTCCTGAGGTTATGCTCAGGTGTTTCCCTCTCCCAGCGGACCTCATCTCTCTCAGCCCCTACTCCCTGATGGCATGCAAGAATCTGACCCCTTTCTTCTTCTATCAAGGCCTTACTGGTCTCTATTAATTGTTCCTGCATGGCCACCTGTTTATGGAGCCTGTCATTTTTCTCACGTCTCTCTGTGTTTCCTGTCTAATTTTAGAGTGTTGGGCCAATTTCTGGGGCAGGAGGGTCACCTCCTGAGTCTGATCCTTCCCAGCCTGATCATTCTTTGCTAGAGCATCTTCTACACTCCTGGTGTGCTCTAACAGTTTTTCGTAGTCCATTTTAAGCTCACCCAGTCCTTGGAGGGCCAGGTGATTTTCTTCCATCTTGGTTTTTAAATAACTGACTTCCTGGCCTAAGGTGTCCCTTTCCTGAATTAGAGTACCCCTTTGTGCAGCCAGGTCGTCCCTTTGTTTTTTGAATGCACCAGCTTTCTGGCGCTCTTCATCAAATTCAGTTTGAGATTCAAGGTCTTTAAGAATTAATTTATTGTTTTCCTCTTTTAATTTGTCTATGCGGTTCTCTAAAGTGACCATCTGTTCTGTTCTGTTCTGCGCATGCTCTATTAAAGGTTAATTGCTGTTCCAGCTTTTGTTGGCTCTGTTGCAGAGAATCCAACCTTTCCTGACACTCTTTTTGCAGCGCCAGTAATTTGGTGTCTTGTTCTACCCTCTCTTGCTGCAGGATATCCAGATCTCCTTTTACTTTTATCAGGTACTGTCTGGTTTCATCCTCTGATTCTTGGCTCTTTTGTAGCCTTTGCTCTGCAGAGTCCAAATCAGTTTGGGTTTTTTCTAGTGATTGCACTTGTCTTTTTGCCAGATCTAGGTTTTCGGCATATTTTTCCTGTATTTCTCCAATGTGTAGGTACAGGTATGCCGCTATTTTGGCAATTTTACATTGCTCTTCTTTTGCCCTAGGGGCCATGTACAATTCACTGAGTGCCATGTGTAATGGACCCTGATCCTGCCTTATATCTAATTCTGTGGCAGTGGCTTGTCTTTTTATTTCTTGCAGCCAAACATTCTCATCCTGTTTAGTCCTTTCACCCCTGACAACTAATTTGTGCAGTAGGTGTTCTTTTGCCATATTAATTTCTACTGGGGTCGCATTCCGGAAATATTAATTTCCTTCTGACTTACAGGAGTTATTTTATTTTTGCAAAACAGACCAAATTCCTTAGAGTGTTTCTATTGAAGGGTGTTTTTACAGTGTAGCACTGTGTGGAAGCCCAACAGGGTTTATATAGCCCGTCAGTTAGCACTCTGTATTAGACTGTCACAAGTGATATGTCTAATTCAGAAATCTCGTGACGAGCCCCCAATCTGTAGGATATTTCAATCCGGCACTTCACCTAAGTCAACGCCTAGCGTGTAATGCACAACTCAAATCCTATTATTTTGTGTCTAAAAGTTCTTTTATTCTGAACGATGTACCACTCATATCACACCCCTCTCCTTTAACTCCGCCGGTCACACTGAACCAGGAATCAGGCTGGTTTGCAAAGTTAAAATATTTATTTATACAGTTCACAATATAATCACTCTATGTTTAATGAGTATACAATAATCACCAATGGGGTGATGTAACACTAAGCAATCTCTTTAATCACAAGGAGTAATAGTGAGCCAAATAATTCAGCACAGCAATAATACTTTTGTGTGTGTTCAAATCAAACAGCAGTGTGGTTCTATTTACCCCTGCACACACCCCTCAACCCCCCAACAAGCAATGTAAAGAGATAGAAGGAGAGAGAGCAGGTATTCAGGAATGCAGAATTCAAACAAAATGTCAATCCCAATTTCCCCCCAGCAACACAAGAGAGAAACAGAATTGATTGGCAAGCTGTCAAAATGGTTTTAAAGGGATCTTGAGAATGGATTGGGTAAAACGCTAAATATTGTTTAAATTGCTGAAGTTATTATAAATTCTAATGGGAGCCTCTTTACAAACACTAGCAATGATTTGATAGTAAGAAGCAAGGTGAAATCTTAAAATTGAGGTCGGGTGCAATCAAAAGCTGTTTTACACGTGTAATCATTTTCCTCAAACCAAATTTGTGGCAAACTTTTCTGCGTGCGGTAATCGCGATTGCGGGAGAACTATAGGGATTTGGAATGCGGTTTTAGGTTCTATTTAAAGCTGTGGGTGTTAGCTACAAGCAGAACTTCACATTTTGTTGATAAATTGAGAAAGTTATGGATGTTTTAGTGGAGGTCATTTTTTTCAGATAGGTGCAAAAATGGGAAAACAGGTATGTGCTTTTAAAAGACAGACAGGATTTCTTTACACTAGAATATGACTATAGAAAAAGAAGATGCCACACATGAATCTCCATCAATCCTGGCCAGGGACCCTTCATGTGGTGGATAATCAATTTCTTTCTGGGATTCAATTTAGTTACTCACAAAACTAATGACTTATGATTTTAGAATACAACTAAGAGCAACTCAGCGCAGAGATAGGTTTAACAATTCAAAAGCACTCATAACAATATCAGGTTCTAGAGACAAGATAGGATGGATTTAGATAGGGATTGACTATGGAAAGTACAGATGCTAGTGACACAGTTCTATACTATGGATACTCACTATACATGTTTAGAACGGAACCGTTAGGGATTCTGGTCCGTCAAGATTTCTGGTCAGGGATTCTGGTCAGGGACTCTGCTGGGCACACCGGACTGGACTGGGTCTGTTCACAGCATGGCACAGCACGGCACAACTGGATTGGGTCTGCAATGGTTCTCTGGTCACAGCAAGGCACAGCACGGCACAGGATTGGGTTTAATCTGCCCTTCTTGGTTCTGAAGATAATTATTTAGCAGGCAAGCAGTTACATCACAGCCTGGCTTGTTCTTTTGTTTCCCCTTTAAGTTTGTGGGAGTCTGGTTCTAGAAGTGTAAGGCCTAGCTTAGCATAAACTTGTAATTTCAAAACAAGCAGCTAGAACACTTATTCCAGATTCTAAACCATGGGATTTAAATAGTTACAACCAGGTTACTCTCAATAACAGGTCACTTAGTTTTCAGACATTAGATTTCAGTTGTACAAGTTTAACTTCTATCATGCAACTTTTGACAGCTGTAATACAGGTGGCTGAGGGTACTGCGCCCAGATTTTGACAGATTTCACTGGCAAGCTCATTTTTGCTGTGGATGTTTTTATGACAAATTTAGCTTTTCAGGATATTACAAATACACAATGATTTCTTGAACTCAGTGAATTGTGACACCCAGCAAGAATATTGGATGTTTGAGGGTGTTTGGTACCGGCATTCTGCAGTTTCAGCAACCAAGAAAAAGGATTTAAAGCACCATTTTGGGTTTCCTTTAGTACAGCACTGCTTTTTCCTGCTGTGCTTCATTTGCACATGTTGTGGAGCCCAATGACATGTTTCAGGAGTGAGATCTCCGTTTCACCACTGACAGCATGCATGGTAGATTTGGCAGCCATCTTTTCGTATTGTAAAGCACGAATTCCATAGGTTTTGGCGCGCACAAGGTTTTCGCGGCCATTTTGATATTTCTGGCACCATCAGAACACAAGGGTGTCGCAGGGCAGAGCATTAGTGGGTTAATATACCCCACTGTCTGACTTGTTATATAATCTCTGTTTATGACTATCTAATACTGGTCTTTTGCCCAAAGTCCATGCTAAAACCTCAGTCTCATACACTAATCTCAGCAGGGAGACCCTTTGATTCCTCAAACTTGTGTGAAATGCATCCCTTTTCAAAAACCGCTCTGAAAAGACACGTCTAATCTGTTGTTAGGATATGGCAGAAGTCCTACAAACTAAATAGTGGACTTGCAGACTCACAAGCTCAGCTTTGGTTCACTAACAAAGAGGTATTTTTGTGCATCACATGGTTTGCTTGTTGGTAAACAGAAAAGGAAAGAGACAGTCTGATGGAATTACTAAGCAAACAATGAATGTGCTTGCATACATTTAGACTAGCCGACATATCCGCCTCTACAGAACTAGGAAGCCAGAGAAAAAGAGAGCTTGTTACATTGAGGGTGTTTTCATTTATGCTGAGTCCTCACTGCACAAAGGGGGTGGGCTGCGGCCAGCCTAGAGTCTGTACTGGGCTGAACATAAAGGGGTCTTACTGAATTCAAATACCTAATTTCCTTAGGAATTTTCAGAGGCCCTCTGCCTGATTCGTCCTATTTCCCATGTTGTGACGTTCCCAAGTTGAATCCCAAAGTAGGACATATCCTTCTAGATTATGGCAAGTGTGGCCATTATGGTGCTAATTCCACCTTGTATTTATATCTACCTATCCACAGCAGGAATCTTTTGTATGGCTTCTATATCTGAGGAGATGAGTGGAAGGACCTTAGTGATGGCTCATCCCCATCAGAGGTCCTCCCTCTCGATCTGGGAAACCCCTTGTTAGTTCTATGGGAAGGGGGGGGAGCCTGACGATATTGCTGGTAACATTATTAGCCTCCACCATTTGCCAGGCTCTGTTGTGTTTCACATTGGCCATCCTGACTCCAGCACACAATATGGAGACAAAGGACACTGAACAAGCTTAACCAATTGGGATCAGCCTCCCAAATTGTCAGGGTTTGCGCATATGAAAAGTCAGAGGGAATGCTGTCCGAGGGACCAAGATAGATGTTACTGAAATTCAGGATCACAAGTGGCAGAAAACTGCATTCACGATTACAAACACAGATTAGTCCTACTTAGAATCTCCAAAGTACTACGAAAGCAACGTGTACCCTAAAGCATGTCCCCAAGACCCTGCTAATAGGCAGTGATGCTAGTGGGCCCTCTTTGCCAGTTGTCTCCACACTTGCATTAATGTGTGGCCTTATCCTACATCATGCACACACATATTCTTCTTGATAACCTAAGAGAGATCAGCTTATGTAGTTCTGCCAAGTCTGGAAATCTATTCAAGACGTTTCTAAAAGGTGTTATAGATTCTGAATGGGACTCACAAACGACTGAACTTGGGAAGTTCAATTTACAGTTCTTTATTTTACAGTAGAACAAACAATAATCAGAAAAGTCTCAGGGATTACAACACCAAGTCTTTCACCCTAGGCTGCCAAGCCCTCTCATCCCACATTGGTTGACAATCCCTGTCAACTACCTATATGCAGGCTTTCCTGAGTCCTGTACCCAAGTATGTTTAGTGCCAAGAGTCTTTGAATACTTAGCAGAACCCTGGTATAAGACTGCAGACTGGTCCTTATTCGATTCCTTGGGATCACTGGGTGGTCTGTCTCTGTGTCACTCTCATCAGCTGTAGGTAAAAGGCGCATTTATTCATGGTTTGGGGGTTGGAGCCTGAAGACTTTGCTGCCACTTTCTATTTCCCAGGCCCCCTTTTCACTTTCAAGGGTACGCCCCTGCACCTCCTTCCTTTTAAATTCTTGCTGCTCTTTCTCTGCCTTCCCTTTCTGCATCTCGTGCCTCCTCTCGCCTCTGTCACCTTCCTTGGTCCTTCCCAGCCTTATTACTTCCTTCTCTTGGTATCTACTTTCCTACATCCTCCAGATGTTATCACCTCCTCCTGCTGCTCCCCACCTGCTTCTTCTGTTGTTACCACCCCCTCCAGGTACTTAACACCTCCTCCTTATATAGCCAATACCGTCTGCTTCTTACTACCTCCTCTAGATGTAAGCACCTCTTCCATACTCTCAGAGAAACCTCTTCCAGATCCTTCTGATATAACCACCTCCTGCAACTTCTCACCACCAGGATGTTTCCTTCAACTATAGACTCTTACCACCTCCTCGTAATATAACCTCCTTCTCCAATTTTTCACCACCTCCTACTTATTTTAGCACCTCTCACAGACTCTGTCCACCTCCTCCTAACAGAACAATCTCTTCCAACTCCTCACCACCCCGGCCTCATGTTAACACCTGCTCCTGACTCTCACTGCCTCCTTTTGGCTCCTTCTTCCACTCTTGCTTCCAAAATCCTCCACAGAACTTGTTTGACTCTCCAAACTCTTCCAACCATCACCAACAATCTGCTTCTGCAACACACACTGACTAATTGTAAGGGCAGCCCGCATCTAGTGCTATAGACTTCCTCCTGGGGTAGGACTTTGGGCACAGAGCTGCAAGTGTGATTCTCATTTGTTAAATGGCTGGGATTGGCTGGTGCTTCAAGCCTCACTTGGGTCTAGTTGACGCTAAGAGGGCTGGCCTAAATCTGTCTCAGGTTTGGCTGCCATTTTGGATTTCATGTGTTAGTTAGGGGGTCTTGGGAGAGCCATGTGGAAAGAAGAAACTTACATTTTGTTGTAGTGCAGTTAAGCACAGTGTTCTGCTGTCTAAATATTTGCAACCCCATTTCTCAGAGTGTTCACAGATGCTGAGAAAGTGTGCAGATCTGCAGATCTGAAGAACCTTGCGAATTAAATGAGAGGCATGTTCGTGAACCCTCAGATCTTTTTAAACCTGTTTAAACAATCCCCAGCCACGTGGTGGAGACCAAGGGAGGGGAACCCAGGATCCTCCCAATTTTGCACTCAGGTCCATCATCCACTGGCTCAGAGAGTTACCCGGCACCCTGTGCCAATCACTTTGATGTCCCCAGATTCATGCAGGGTACTTTGACACAGAGGACAGGTAGTGGGGAAAACACATAGGACCTAATTTTGTTGCTCCTTGTAATTCAGCGGCGGGGAGCCGTTATGAGTAGACATTCATGTAGGCGGGCCCCACTGCCAAATTGTAGTCCTTTGCTTGTTGGAGTGCAAATGTGCAGGGCAAAAGGCTACATACAAGCATGTATACATGGAAGGCAGTGTTGGCAATGGATCCCTAAGGGGTCCGCCAGCTTTTTGCTGGCAGAAAAAGCCAGCGGACCCCATAGGGATCCACAGCATTTATGCTAGTATGAAAATCCATGCTGGCGCAAATGCTGGCTGTCCTTGTATCGCAGAGAGGAAGGGGGCGGCCTAAACGCAAGTTCCATTCTTCCCCTCCTCTCTGCCATACAAATGCAGCAGAATGCGGCATGACATAAGAAACATGCCTAAAAGGCTTACAGGGGACGTTTGCGCATGTTTCCTACATTACGCCCTTCATGGAAAATGAGCCCCTCGCGAGGTATTTTTTTATAAGGGTACATTTCACGCAGCAGACCTGTTGTGACAGAATGCCACCTTTGATGGCCTACTATCCAGAGCATTTTGAATTTTTGATTAAAAAAGATTATTATTATTATTTGATTATTTGAAAATGTAGAGCGTGAAACGAAGGCCCAAAAAGGCATCTAGGCGCTGGAAGGGCGGCAGCCCACAACAACCAATACTTCATACTTGTGCTAGAGGAAAAATAGGAGCTAAGTTAAAACAGGTGAGTTTTCAACGCTCTTCTAAAAGGAAGACACTCAGCAAGTTTTCTCAGAGATAATGGAAGAGCATTCCACAAGCTGGGGGTCAGAACTGAAAAAGATCGACCACCCAATCACTTTCACTGTTATTTGGGGATCTTAAGAAGCAGATGGGACAGCTAGACAATTAAGACTGCAATTGTCTAGCTGGACAATACCGCTCTAATTTTGCTTTTAGATAATGGGGACGAACATTGTGCACAGCCCGATGGACAACACAAAGAATCTTAAATTCTATCCGGGCAGCCACCGGCAACCAGTGCAAACGGTGCAGGAGCGCTAATGAGGGGGTCAGACGAGGCACCATAAGTGCCAGTCACGCTGCCAAATTGTGTAATACCTGCATCCGCTGGATCTCATACTTGGGCTGTCCCAAGTAAATGCCATTGCAATAATCCAGTGACCCCATTATAGTGGATGTCACCAATGTTGTTCGGTTGGCTGGGGGAAGCAAAGGGAGAATCTTCCTCAGAGCCTTCAGTCTCCGAAATCCAGCATTACAGATTGCAGAGATCTGGGCCTCATGCCATTTGATAAAAGTTTCACGGCCAGACCTTTTACAGAGGCGCATGGAACCAGGCAGGGGCCTAGTGATTCTGGCCAATACTGCGAGTTCCACATATGATCCATCCCATGAGGGCTGACAACCAAGACTTCTGTTTTGCTTCCATTCAGTTTCAACCAGTTTGTCGACATCCAGCTGCCTACTTTCTCCAAGCAATCCTGCAATTTCATAGGGGATGCTTCTTGGGGGGAGTCCAGCCAAAACACCAACTGTGTATCATCAGCATAAGAATAAAAAAGGACTCCACATTCAGCAATAAGGTCAGCCAGTAGCGAACACACAGGTTGAAAAGAAGGGGGGGGGCAAAGCTGACCCCTGCGGAACCCCGCAAGATAGTTTCACCGAAGAAGAAAAACAATTATGAAAGGAAACAGTCTGGGAATGGCCCTCAAGGAAAGATTTAAACTATGCTGAAAGAGGTCCAGTGACCCCTGCTTGTTCCAACCTGATATGTAAGATATCGTGGTCCACCGTATTCAAAAGCCACAAACAGATCAAGGAGAATAAGTACTCCAGACTCTCTGCGGTCCTGAAGCAACGCAAGATCGTCCAGCAGTGATATCACAGACTCTGTACACATTTTGGGTCGAAAACCAGATTGAAACGGTTGCAGACAGTGGACCTCATTATAAGTTTGCCGGTCCGGGAATTACAGTACCAGTTAGCTTGCCGGTACCGTATTTCCTGGACCGGCAAACTACGAGTTCTGCTCGCGGGTGCCACCGGCACCAGCAAGCAGAGCATGTCGGATGCACTGGAACCATCTGAATGGTGCCGGTGCATCCGATCTCCCCATTCCCATTGAGCCCTGTCGGGCTCATTCCATTCCGGTGCCCGCGAATGGACAATTACCGGGTCCGGCAGGACTACCGCCAAAATTGTAATGAGGCCCAGTCATTTTCTTCCAGAAATTTTGAAAGTTGCAGAGTGATCACAGCTTCCATCAACTTCATCATCACTGGAAGAAGAGAAATAGGCCTATAGTTGTCTGGCACCTGGGGGTCAGAGTTAGATGTTTTCAAAAGTAGTAAAACCACTGCATGTTTAAGAGAGGTCAGACTTTGCCCATGGAAAAAGAGTGCTGCAATGCATCTGTAAGCATTCCAGTAGCCCTCTGGGGGAGAGCTTTCAGGGTGCAGAGGGGCACCGCATCCAGGGGTGAGGCCGATTTCAGGCCCTGAAGAGCTTTCCAAGTAATCTCATCATGTATTCGCTCAAGTCTAAAAGTATTAGTCAAGAGTGAAGAGGAAAGACCTCTTCCATGCAAATCCCGGGGTTTTTTGACCTCCTCAGCAATTTGGCTGTCTCTGATAACTTTGTGAATATCTTGAATTTTCTCCTTGAAAAAAGGGCTAATTTCATTAGATCGCAGTTGGGCATCTAACGGTTTAAATGAGTTACCTGAAGGACAGACAGATAACTCCTTAGCTACTAAAAATAATTCTCTAGAAGAGCAAGATGATTCGGTTATCTGGTTAGAATAATATTTAGATTTGGCAACCCAGACCATCTTACGGTAACAAAGCACAGCTTGCTTGTAGCTATTCCGTATGTCAATATCATATTTCGTCCACCAATTCCTCTCAAAACGGCGACATAGCTGCTTTTGGGATCTCAATTCCGGGGTGAAATAGGCCACAGTAGGTTTAGGTCTACCAAAGTGAGGAAGACTAGGTGCCAATTTGTCTGCCACTCTATCCAAAGAACTAAGGAGAAAGGAACAAAAGGATGTGGGCAATTCTATCTCAGAAAGTAAGATCTGCTAATTAGTCCTCCCTTTCATAATTCTCTATGCCAAAACGTATAGTGCATACATGCCGCTCTGCTGGGCCTCTCTCCTGACACCCCAGCAGCTGCCCTACAGTTTGGCAACATGGCAGATGCAAAGTCACATGTGCTTTTCTTTACAAAAAGCCTCCTAGAACCCGACATTCCAAAAGTCAGGGGCTGCCCTTAAACATGGGTACACCTCATCCAAATTACATATAGTTATGTACCCTCAAGGCCTGGTGGCAGTTAGAATAATAAATATAATCCATATCTGGTTCAATATGGTGGGGCTATACAATGATACTGGCCAAAACATTTTTGATGTCAATTTATTTCCAGCCTGTTTTCTAGTGATTCATTCAACTGTCAGGTGATTTGTGTATCAGCCGTCTGTGACTGAGTTCCACCCAAAACAAACTATTTGGGTCTAACCCTGTTCATTTCCCTTTGTTCTCTCTGGAAAGGCTCACCATCTTTCAAAGAGGACAGAATATACCGGGGTAGCTGGGAACCAGTGCTTAAAGGAAATCCCTGACAGGTCAATGGAGAGATCATACCTGGTTGGTAGTTGCTGGATGCCCGATTGATGCAGGGCAGATAGGGAAAAGGGAGCAGTTAGAGTAGCCTAGGTGAGTAGTTCCAGCCAAGAGAGGTGTTCTACCTTCTTGGGATTTCTTTGGCCACTCAAATTTCCTGCGCCACCACCCCACATCCTGTAGACAAAGTGCCCACGGACTCACATCATCAAGCAAAGATTCTTATAAGAGCAGCCAGGTTTGGACACTTACAGAAGATTTGAAATGGATCAATCCTCTTTGTGAAATTGACTGCATAAGGGGGTAGACCCTCTCCCCTTTAGTTAAATCATGTTTGGACAACAGAAGAGGAAGGTTTCACTTTGAACATTATGGGTGTACAGTCTGCTCGAAAATCCTCCAAGGAGGGAGCAAGATCCTCTGACACCGGTGCTAAAGGGACATTGGAGGTGAATTGCTGTTTGGACAAGGCCTGCCTGATGCCTGACCACTGGTAACAAGGATCCTGCCCCTGCAAATACTCTCAATCATCCTTCCTGGCTGGGAAGGGCAGACAAAGGACTCATTATTATTACTATTAATATGGTATGTATTGATCGTGGACCTAGCTTGGAGAAGCAATGGAGCACTTTACAGAGGTTTACAACAATACAGATACATATCCAAATACAAACATTCCTAGAACACCATAAGCTCCTAGGAAGAAGGCAGTCTGGCTTCCGTCCACAACATGGGACCGAGACCGCTCTCATCGATTTGAAGGCTCAAATTGATGAGCTAAGAGACAAAGGCCAGACAGCACTCCTCCTACTCTTGGATCTCTCGGCCGCATTCCACCTTGTAGATCACAAAGTCCTCTGTCACCACCTAAACTCAGCTGCACACTTCTCCAAAGAAGCCATAACATGGGTCGAATCTTTCCTTAGTGAAAGGACCATGAGGGTGTTCTCCCCTTCAGATGCAGGCAGCGGACCCGATCCCTATCTTGTGCGGCGTTCCCCAAGGCTCTCCGACACTATACAACATATTTACTAAGCACCTTTTTTGATGATCTGGACCTTCTTGGTATCACCTACACTAACTATGCAGATGATACCCAGATCCTCCTCCCACTTTCTGGGGATTACAACGAGGATTTGGCCTTGGTAAATAGGGTGTATCTCATCATCCAGGCATGGATGGCAACTCACGGTCTATGCCTGAATGATGACAAAACAGAATTAATCATTCTGGGCACACATTCCAATCTCAAAAAACTAGGCCAGGAATACCTTGCCTTCGAGATCAACGGAAATACTATTAAGGTAGCCAAGGAAGTGAAGACTCTAGGCCTCTATCTAGATGCCCCCCTGTCCTTCAACAAACAGGTGAACTCTCTGGCCTCAGCCACAGCTTACACATGTGAGCTCATCAGAGCTGGTAAACACTTTATCTCAGATGATAACTGTATGATTCTAGCTAGAGCTCTCATTTTATCTAGACTCGATTATTGTAATGCCCTATATATTGGGGCTAACAAATAAATCCCACGTAGAACGCAAATTTTACAAAATAATGCCCTGAGAGGAGCTCTTGGTATCTCCAAACGATCACATATTTCTAAGATAAGGCGGAATAACAACTGGCTGTCGACCCAAGACAAAATCCTAGTTAAAGTTGCCTCCCTCACACACAAAGCCCTGGACAATGCGGCTCCTCCCTATCTCTCTGATAGATTTGCAGAAAGAAGATCCTCCAGACCCGCAAGAATCTCCAATGCCAATACACTTATCATTCCAAGATTCAAATTGACCAAGGCCGGAGGCTCCAGCTTCCCCGTCTGGGCGGCCCAAGTATGGAACTCACTGCCCCACACTATACGTGCTGAGAAATCTTACCTTAAATTCAGATCCAATTACATCAACCATCTGAAGCAATCGATCAGCTAGCCAGGGCCTCCTTGCTACCCACTCGCCTGTACTACAGATATAGCCTGTATACAGCAAACTGTTCTGCTTCTTATTGCCCGTACTACGATTCCAATGTTACACTACTGACAATTACTGTATAATATCCTGTATATAATTTACTGTATCACTGCTTCGGCCTGTTTTATGTTATTAACAAAATGTAACTTGTAACTTTGTAACCTAAGCTTTGCATATCCTGTACTGCTGCACCCTCTTACTCTCGGGTCTGGTGTGCATTATAAATGAATAAAACAAACAAACAAACAAACAAACAAACAAACAAACAAACAAACAAACAAACTAACAAACATACAGGAGCGCTTTTACAGTAGTATACAACAGTACAGATGCATAACGGAGCAATTTTCAGAGGTAACAACAGAACAGATATTCAGTGGGGGGTAGGATACAGAGAGGCACAGGGGAGGGGTACAATTATACCGGTTGGTGGGGAGGAGAGGGTCAGGCAGCATCTAGTGAGTCAGGTGGCGCAAGGGGCGATATGATGGCCTAGGTGTTGAGGCGGAGAGGTTCCTTGAAGAGGTGGGTCTTGGGTTCTTTTCTGAATTGTAGGAGCGTGAGGGCGAGTTTGATGCTGTTGGAAAGGAGGTTCCATAGTCTTGAGGTGTAGGCAGAGAAGGCTTGGTTTCTGGTCTTTTCCTTTTTGCAGTGATGAATTTCAAGTCCTGGCTTCTGGTGGTGAGCTGTCCACCGAAGACATTGAGTTTCTCTGCAATGTAGCTGGGTGACTTGAGGGTGACTGACTTATAGATGATGCAGCAAGACTTGAAGATGGTGTGTGTGTCTAGTGGGAGCCAGTGAAGGTCGGTGAGGGCTGGGGTGATGTGGTCGTGTCTGCGTAGACCCTTGATGAGGCGAGCAGCTGCATGTAGGACACTTCTCAGGGGCACAAGGGAGGACGACCGGAGGCTTTCAAGGGGTGCATTGCCCCCATCCAGGCAGGATGTTATGTTATGTTATTAAAACTTATAAAGCACACCTTCACCCGAAGGCATCATGGCGTTCACCTAACAGAAACAAAATCAGAAAAGCAAGAAGTTTCTTAACTAAAAAAGAAATGTTTTTAGAGCTCGGCGGAAGGGCAAATGGTTAGAAGTAGCCCGCAAGGACAGGGGGAGAGAATTCCAATCCCTTGCGGCCGCCACAGAGAAGGCACGACCACCCATGCGGGAAAGTCTCACCCAAGGTGTTTCAGTCATTAAAGATGATTGGGAGTGAAGAGCTCTAGAAGACACTGACAGGGGGAACTTGGCTTGAAGATAATCAGCACTGAGTTGGTAGAAGGCTCTGTGAATAATGCACAGCGACTTGAACAGCACTCGCTTCTCAATGGGGAGCCAGTGAAGCTGACAAAGAAGGGGTGACATATGGGCACTCAAGGAAGGTCGAAGTACTGCTCGGGCCACTGCATTTCGCAGTAGCTGCAAACGGTGCAGAGGGTAAGCCGGTTGAGCGAGATAAAGAGTGTTGCAGTAATCAATATTGCTTAGTACCAGAGCAGCCACCACAGGAGCATGAAATTTAAAGGGGATAATGGGTAGGACTTTCCAAAGAATTCTAAACTTGAAATGACCAAGACTGAAGAGACCTGGTCGTGCATCGACAGGGAGGAGGATACTTTAATCCCCAGGTCTCTAACAGAGACAACGGGAGAGGGAAAGAATTGAGGGCCAAAAGTCGGGGGTCCAGAAAGTCAGAGGACAGCAGGAGCCAAAGACCAACACCTTAGTCTTCTCATCATTCAGCGCCAGCCAGTTCTCGGCCTTCCACCCACCAACCTCCTCAAGGAGGATAGGACCAGTGCTTGAACAGTGGATTTGAAGCTGTCCGCGGGGAGGAACGGCTTGACCTTTTGCAGGAGGGAGAGCTGATGCCAAACTGTCTGAGTTTTCATAGCTATGGTTGTCTTGAAGGAGAGGTGTTTGTCAATGTGGAACCCGAGGGACTTGGCGCTGGAGGTGAGCTCCGGTGTTAATCGCTCAGAGTTCATGGTTGATAGCCATGTCTGTATGAGTAGGGGTTTGGTGTTGTTGGTGAGGAGTCGGAATTCAGTCTTGGAGGGGTTGAGCATCTTACTCTTGGAGACCTTAGACAGGGTCCCCCAGCAACAAAAGAACCAAGAAAGTGACCCATGACTCTCCCTGTATCTCTAAACCACTCAAATGCCAGTTTGGTGCCTTGAACTCCATTGAAGCTGAGGTCTTTAGACCCAGAGTACACCCTTTCATCATAGTCTGCATATTTTGCATCTACTTTTATAGGGATGCGCAGTAGTGTTTTAATATTGTTCAAATTAATTAAAGTCTGTAGAACCTTGATTGGACATTTCTTCTATTTTGGCACCCTATTACTATTGTTGTTTGAATGCTTCTTTGCTAGAGCACATCCCTCCTGAAGACTTTAGTCTGCCCTCTGCCCACTTACCACCAGAGGTGAAGGGGGTATACCTGCCGGGTTCTGCCTATTGCACCTTTGTTGTTGAGATCACTCCTGGTTTAATGGTAGTATGGGGCTGTCTAGGAGTTTAAAACTACTGCTCACCCTTGTATCCCTGTAGAGTAATCATTTTGTCAAACCTGTTATATTTGTACTTTCACACAAAAAATACCCCTCCATGCACCATTCGTCATTTGCACTACGAAGTGCAAAATAAAGTTGTAAAAACTACCATTTTACCTTTTTACACTCGTAGTGCAAATAGTGTATCCACTATTTCCACTATATCCACTACTCCTTTGGAATCCACCTGTTTTTTGCAGGCTCTAAAAACAGACATATTCCATATGAACCAATGCATTACTGCCACCATCAAAATCAGATCTTGGGAGTAATGCATATAGTTTTGTATGGTAGAACGGATGGGGCTGCTGCAAGGCGTAATTCCACTTTGCGACTCCAGTCCGACTACACATCATTGAAAAGCTGGTGCAATGTAAAAAAGACATTCTAAATGTTTGATGCATGCTTTCCACACATACAGTTTATGTTCAGTCAGTTCGAAAATTAGACCAATCGAAGACATGCAATGTCATCCCAGCACTCCTTAGGCTTGGGTTGGGTCCTCTCCACACAGGAGCTTCTTTCATTTCAGCCAATAGGAAAATAAATCAGACTGGTGACCCATATCTGCCATCGATGTGTGTTAATCTGTGAATCCACAGATTAAGGGATGCTGCATTACTCTACAACCAATGGGCCATATTCATTATATAGTGGGCCTCATTATAACTCTGCCGGTCCGGTAATAAAGTTTCATTATTAACATATACCGGCACTTTACCGGACCGGCAGAGTACAAGTATGCCGGAGGGCGGGGGTGGGGGGGTAACCAGACTTTCCTCCAGCCAAGAGCTGGAGGTGACTCAAGCACAAAACAGCGGGTATTTTCTGAACCAGTATTGCTGATGCCGAAAATACTGGCAAATTCCTATGGGACTCCATGGAATGGGGATTTACCGCCCTTTCCGCTACCTGTATTATCCCAGTAAAACCGGATATCAGGCAGCAGAAGTGGTAGGTTCGTTTGCTGGCATACCGGCAAACCTATAATGAGGCCCAGTGTTCTTATCATTGTGCGACCGCAGCTGGATCGCTCTGTGAGAGAGCGACCTTTTCCAAGCACGGGAGCCTGTGGTAGCTTACATAAACCTATGATGACACAAGCAAAGGGTGGAAACATTTAGTGTTACTGATGTGGCCGATTCTTGAGGAGACAGGAAGGAAGTGGTAGGCGCCCCTTCAAAGAGAGAGAGAAAGAGACTTAGTGAGAGAGTCACACTGCACAAGTGCAGCGAATAAGAACAGAGGAGGTGTATGAAGTCAGACTGCCTCTCACCCACCAGGACTGTGCTCAGAAGACTCTCCTGCAGGATTGCCACCCAGGCGGCACGAGGGAGGCAGGTAGAGCGGAGCCTGGCTGCTGAGGGGTGGCAGAGGCATGGACCACCACAACATGCAGCAGTACCGGAACAATGCCCACCCCCATGTCTTCTGGGTGGATGTCCCTGCAGCTGCCGCATCCCCGCTGCCTCCACCCAGGCCAGTGAAGAAGCGAAGGGATGGGATCTGGCTCTGCCTCTTCGCTGTTACAATCCTGGTGTTCATGGCACTGGCCGGAGCAGGGCTTGGGGTCTTCAAGGTCCTCCAGTTGCAGAAAGATCTGGAAAGGATGAAAAAGGTAATGTCCATCACCAGGTCAAGCCTGTGCATACTTTCAAGAAGTCCATTTTGAGGAGGAATTTAGAGGGAAGCGCTTTAATGAACAGCCAAATGGAATTCAACTTTGTTTTATTTAATATTTCCTCTTATGGTAGTGTATAAAAGCATGTTTTAGCTTTTTCAATGGAAAAATAACTGAACTAAAATGTTAAGTTTTTATTTGGAAGGTTTCTCTGGTGGCATTCGAGTTATGGACTTATTTTGATAAAGAAAACAATTGCAGACAACTATCCATATAGGATGCAGAGCTGTAAATGAACTGTGAGCCTCGAGAAATAACAATCCATGCTGGCTGCAGAGCTGAACATGCACTTTGAGCCTCGAGAAATAACAATCCATGCAGGCTGCAGAGCTGCCAATGCACTTCGAGCCTCGAGAAATAACAATCCATGCAGGCTGCAGAGCTGTAAATGCACCGCAAGCCTAAAGAAATAACAATCCATGCAGGCTGCAGAGCTGAGCATGCACTTTGACCGTCGAGAAATAACAATCCATGCAGGCTGCAGAGCTGTCAATGCACTTCGAGCCTCGAGAAATAACAATCCATGCAAGCTGCAGAGCTGTGCATGCACTTTGAGCGTCGAGAAATAACAATCCATGCAGGCTGCAGAGCTGTCAATGCACTTCGAGCCTCGAGAAAAAACAATCCATGCAGGCTGCAGAGCTGAGCATGCACTTTGAGCGTCGAGAAATAACAATCCATGCAGGCTGCAGAGCTGAGCATGCACTTTGAGCGTCGAGAAATAACAATCCATGCAGGCTGCAGAGCTGTCAATGCACTTCGAGCCTCGAGAAATAACAATTCATGCAGGCTGCAGAGCTGAGCATGCACTTCGAGCCTCGAGAAATAACAATCCATGCAGGCTGCAGAGCTGAGCATGCACTTTGAGCGTCGAGAAATAACAATCCATGCAGGCTGCAGAGCTGTCAATGCACCACGAGCCTCGAGAAATAAAAACGCTCAGCTTTTATGAAATGCAAAAATCCTAGATATCGGAAGGTAGCTTGCCAGAAAAGCTTGTTTGAAGCCAAATTTGGGAATGAAAAGCGAAAATTAACACATATTATTAGCACATGGAAGTCATCATTGACTACCTCCCTGCCTATCATAACGTTTGGAATGCAGTCAATAACTACTGATATTTACTGCATTCTAGATATTCTGACTTCAGAAGCAAGCAGGGGAAAAACAGAAATCATTTATTTGCGTTCAAGGAATAGCAGTGCAATTTTCTAGCAAGATTTCTTTCAACAAGACATTGCACCTTAACTTAACAAAGAAAAGTGAAAGCTGAAACATGGGACATTGCTTTCACTTATGTAAAAGAAACACGAGTCACTTTAACATTGCCCTTAAGGCAAGCTAATGCTGAAACCGTTCCGGTTCAACCAGGTTTACAATTAAACTGCTTTCCTTATAAAGATAAACAGTTATTTACATTTTGCAAAATTATACCACATTTAATTTGGTTTATTTCATCACCACATCAGTAGCACATGCCTTATAGACTTTGGGAGGGGTCATTATCGCTGGGAATATGACCCTTTCACAAGTTATGTCTGGTCGATCCGGCTGTAGTGATGGTACTGAAGCAACCTCGAACATAAACCAATTAAGAAAATGAGCACCTGCACACACTAATACACCGTTATTATTTAGGAAATGAGAACCGCCGACCACAAGTCTTGTTTTGGCACATTAGCCCTCAATGATGATTTGCTATGTCATGTGTGGGTCTGACCATGATTGTGGCGATAATACCACCAGCGCACGCGGTATGCATGCAGTAACTTGAATGGTCCACATGCTTCTGTATCATGCAGACCCTTCTGTTTTTCCCCATTTTGGCGACTCCACTGCAAATGCTATATTACTCCATGAGAAATTACCGCTTGTGGTGATATCCCATCCCTTAATGCGTTTCTGTGGAGGTAAATTCCTCCACACAAAAGCAGGCGGAAATAAAGAGATTCTGAGAGAAAACTCACAATTTGGCAGAGCGCTAACATGCAGTATTTAGAAATACTACGTGCCTCATTCTAACCTTGCCAGTATTCTGGCGGTAAAAACCCATCAGGATACCAGCAACGGCTATTACTGTTTCTGGCACTGGGTCCGGCGGCAGTGCCGCCAGATTACGAGTACTGGAGTGACCGTGGTAATCCCCATTGAAGGAGTTCTGTAAGACTCCCTGAGAGGATGTGCCGTCATTACCGGCACCGGCAATACCATTGCTGGTAATGACGGGTTATTTTGCCAGTGGGGTGCTGTAACTCAGATGCCCTACCGGCAAACCTGTAGTTGGCTGGTCTGGTAAAGTGCAGGTATACATCAATACCAGGACTTTTTTACCAGACCGGCAGACCTGGAATGAAGCCCTACATGTTTTACCATTACTGCCCTACTCATAATCGGGCACCAGTGTGGCAACTCAGCATTTGAGGGTGCAGGTTGCAGCTCCTGCAAAGTTGTGAGTTTGAGGGCGTTGAGATGATTCCTGAGCTGACTTTCACAGAACTCTCATTTTGGATGGCTGCCGATTCCAGGTGACTGCGGTCTTTACTGTGGAAGCCTCATGTCTCTGTAATGGAGATTGAGACATATTGTCCTCTGAGACGTGGCGGCTTGGCTCACTTCAGTGACGCATTACGTTGCTTCATAAAAGGAAAGCCCTTAGCCCAGAACTGAGAGAACCTTGTCCCGTGGTATCAGTAGCGTGCCCACACTCTTTTGACTGGGGTGGCCCAGTGGGGCACTGACCTCTATTGGGGCATGACGTACGAGCCCACACACACACATTATGATCATAGTTTAGGATAATGGGGTGGCCAATCAGATTCCATGGGGAGCACGTGCCACCCCAGGCTGCTCCCTGGACACGCCACCGCGTGGCAGGGATTCAGCTGGTGCTTCTACACGAATGCACTGCTCATGAGTGACACATGAACAGGGGAGTTACTAGGTCTGGAAAAGACCCGGGGCTAAGCTGATGTCGGAACTGTTGGGACTGGGGGCTAGCTAGTCTTTTGGCTGTAGCTCCTGAGATTCTATCCGGGGCTACAACCAAAAGATCAGGGGCTATAGCCCCCTTAGCCCCCCCCTAGCAACGCCCCTGCACGTGAATCATTTCAGAACTCTGCAGGCTAGTGTGATGCTGTCTCTGCTGCCAGTACAGGCTTCCTGAGGCGGGTCGCTGTGCCACGCCGAACGCCAAAACCGCTTCCTGATGCTTCCACCAATGAGAGCAATATACTGTAAATATGGACGGCCATTCTGTAATGTGGCATTCTCTGGAGGTCTTTCTGCTGAAGAGTAGATGGCCTGCAGTGGCTTTCTTTCGAGTTGTCCTTACCTGCAGAGTTTGCTGACGAACTGGCACACAAGGTTTGTGTTGGATTTGTGGTGGTCTACTGGTTAAGTTAAAATCGGGGGCTACAGGAGGTTCTAGTCCTAAACCCATTTTCCCTATTTGAGGAAATTGCATGGTCCGGGTCAAATCCGTTTAATGTATTGCGTCCTATTTAATCTCGCCAACAGTCCCAGTGCTTGGAAGCCAGATACCACAAGTATTAAGTGCTACGTGAAAAAAAATGAAATGCACGTTTTTCTTATTGTGCTTGAGTTGAATTAATAAATCTTTCACAAAAATACCAGAAATACATACACATTTCATTACAGAGAGACAGAAAAAAATAAATGTTCTTAATACTCACATAATATGCAAAGATAAATACCACAATTCAATTAGTACGTATTAAAACCATATTTCATCACCTGGTTTCTAAAACATGAACTAATCACATACAACCTCCTTAAAAAGCTCATTCCAAACCACAGAGTCAGTTTCTAAGCAGGCACTAATGAAGTCCAGCAACGATCTGCAGTTAGAGTCCTATAGAATTTTAAACATTTCTCAAAACGACATTGGAACTACGCTACTGGTAAGCATGCTGGTACCGTGGTTCCTGGACTGCCATACTATGAGCTGTGCTCCTGTGCACCTGTCAGCCCGCCAGGTCTGGCCTGGCAGGCAGAGCGGCACCCGCGAGCGCAGCATGTCGGATGCACCGGCACCGTCGGGCGGTGCATCCGACGTCCCCATTCCCGACTGACAGGCACCGGCACCCAGCAATGGTATGGCTACTGCCCGGGTTATAATGAGGCCCATTGTCTTTGAGAGGAAAACGTGGACAATCAGTCATTAAATGTTTCAAGGTGTCCAACTTGTTCATTTGTTTACAGAATCTACAGTTCTGGAGCTCTCTTTGAATTCCCAACCCTGCTCCAAGCACTTCATAAGATTCAGTCGAAATCTCAAATACTGAGTAGGAAGCTTAACACATGGACATTTTACAGACCTTCCAGGATTTTGCGGCATGAAATGGCAAATTTTGCGGCATGAAATGGCAAATTTTGCGGTACAAACCTTTATTTATTGCGGCATTTTTGCGGGACATTTTGTATTAACTGGAGGGTGTAAGATTGCCACATTGCAGGAAATAGGTAGAGTGCAAGGCTAGAAGAGAGCCAGGGTATCATTATTATGTGTCTTTTGTATTAATTTAATAGGAAGAGTCCCAGATGTCTCTGGCTTGGCAGAACAGTGTTTGATTTGGCTACATTTCTGGTTTAATGTTCATGCCTGTTTAATAGTATTAACTAAATTGATCATTATCAATTGTAATGCTGAAAATATTCCCCTTCTATGTTCTCCAATCCCCCAAACACCCACACACATCTCACCAACTCTCCATCACAACTTACATTCCTTAACCTCTCACTCTGTCATACAAATACTCACGTGCTATGTCACACTGTCAAGTCACAATCTGCACTGCCCAGCCCCTGCCACACTCCAAATCATACTCCCAACTCACACCTTACACTCTACAATTCCTCCCTCAATATACAGTCCTTCATTCTTTTGTGCTGCTTCTGCATCTTGCATCTTTTCTCCCATTCTATCACATTCTTCCCTCATCCTTTTTCCCAATCTGCAGCTCACTGCCTCTTTCTGGCCAACCGCTTCCTCTACTTTCTGTACCTCTGCTCGCTCTCAGATTTCTGGCCCACCGCATCACTGCTTCCTCTGCTCTCTTGTGCAGCACTTCCTCCTCTGACCCACTGCTCTTCCTCTGCTTTCTTGCCCATCACTTCACATCTCACCCATCACTCTCCCTCTCTCTCATAGTGTAACCATTTTTTTTATTTTTTTTTAAATGTAGATTTTGACCCAGTTCCTCAAATGATGGGGCATTTAAAAAAAGAACGGAGGATATGCTATTTTTTAGACAACCCATTTTTGGAAATGAGCAGGTCACCTTATTCTCAAAGGTGACCGGCGCATTTCCACAGGCTTGAGCTGTAGCGCAAATTGTGCGCTGGCAGCTGCCTTGAATGGTGTTCTGGGTTGTTTGACCGAAGTGTAATTATTTGCGGCGGAATTGACCGTAGTCAATTTTGCTGCAAATTGATTTGCACTTCAGCCAAACAACCCAAAATGTACCTTTCACCACCACCCGACCCCCTCCCCTACTTAACTGCTTGGTCGCTGCCGCTTCCCCTGCAACCCTGCGGTGCCAGATCCGTCCCTCTAACGCGGGTCGGATCCGTCCCTCTAACGCGGGTCGGATCCGACTCTGCAGGGTCCTTTTTTCGTTATTTTCTTTTTTTTTCTGTCCCCGCCTCCAATTTTGAGGAAAAAGGGGAAAACACTTCTGCAACCACCCTAGACCAAAAATACTAAACAAGGGGAGCGGGTGACACCCCCGCAACACATGTTCAGTATTTATAAAAATCGATCGAATAGTACTGGACGTAATTGGTCAAATTGTAACATTCGATAGATTTTTGTCATCAAAATGGGCAGTACTTTGAATAGAATCGCTCTCCCGACAGTGTTCTGCAAGCTCCCAGCGCCTTTCACAGGGACAGGCACTCTAGGTGCCTGCCGCTGTAAAATGTGACCCAAAAAATGCATTTTTATCCTGTTTGAGGAACAGAAATGCAAGCGACTCAGCAGCGGTTCATACCTTAAAAGAAATGCATGACAGGGTCAGGAAAGACCCTGTCATGCAGTGGCAGCCCCACATCCCGTGCGCGTAGGGTTGCCTACAATTTCTGCACATTTAAAAGTGCATCTTGCTTGGAAATGAGGGATGTGCTTTTAAATTGACAGAAACGCCACTTTATTTGATCAAGGAGGTGAAAAAGGCCATCTGAATGGGCGCGCATATAAAATGTGCCCATTCATGTGTCCCTTGTGGATTGGGCTGCAATTTTTGGGGCGCAAGTGATTTCATTTCTTGTGTAAAAAAAAAAAAAAAAAAAAGTTGAGAACCTGGCACCCTGAGGATTCTTTTTTTCAAAACAGTAATCTTTGCAGATTACTTAAAAAAAAAAAAACAAAAAAAAAAAAGTAATTTTTTTTTTTTAAAGATGCTGTTTTTGCACAAAACGGCCATTTTTGCACATTTTGCGCAAAACGGCCGTTTTCGCGGCATTTTGCGGGATCGCAAAATCGCAATAAACTGGAGGGTCTGATTTTAAAAGATAACTTGGTAACACATTCAAAGCTTTTGTCTCGTTATTAAAATCATACAATAGCTTAAAACCCTTAACAGCTGAACATGTCTCTATCCAGTCATTCTCATACAATTCTCTTTTTCAAACTGAACGGAGCGGTCAATAGTGTTTCTAATATCACGTTACAATGTTCAAGGGTTGACAAGACATCTTTCATCCATTTCACAACAATTTTTCATGACCCTGCAAGTTTATGCTGGTAACAAGATTGCTGCATGCCCGAGTGTTATTAGTGCCCACAGGCGCTGTCCCAGGCACTCGACTGTTGCCTTTTGCCCAAGCCCGTCCCTGTGTGCAGCTGCCATTGGTATGAACTTCTAGCGATTTGCCACAGGCGCTGTCCCGGGCACTCGACTTTTGCCTTTTGCCTGAGCGCGCCCTTGTGTGCAGCTGCCATTGGTATGTGCTTCTGGCGATTTGGTATGAGCTTCTAGCGATTTGCCACAGGCGCTGTCCCGGGCACTCGACTGTTGCCTTTTGCCTGAGCCCGCCCCTGGGTGCAGCTGCCATTGGTATGAGCTTATAGCGATTTGCCAGAGACGCTGTCCCAGGCACTCAACTGTTGCCTTTTGCCTGAGCCCGTCCCTGTGTGCAGCTGCCATTGGTATGAGCTTCTAGCGATTTGCCACAGGTGGTGTCCCAGGCACTCGACTGTTGCCTTTTGCCTGAGCCCGTCCCTGGGTGCAGCTGCCATTGGTATGAGCTTCTAGCGATTTGCCAGAGACGCTGTCCTAGGCACTCGACTGTTGCCTTTTGCCTGAGCCCGCCCCTTGGTGCAGCTGCTATTGGTGTGAGCTTCTAGCGATTTGCCACAGGCACTGTCTCAGGCACTCGATTGTTGCCTTTTGCCTGAGCCCGCCCCTTGGTGCAGCTGCTATTGGTGTGAGCTTCTAGCGATTTGCCACAGGCGCTGTCCCAGAGACTGGACTGTTGCTTTTTGACCGAGGCTGCCCCTCTGTGCAGCTGCCATTGGTATTTGCCCGAGGCTGCCCCTGTGTGCAGCTACCATTGGTATGAGCTTCTAGCGATTTGCCACAGGTGGTGTCCCAGGCACTCGACTGTTGCCTTTTGCCTGAGCCCGCCCCTTGGTGCAGCTGCTATTGGTGTGAGCTTCTAGCGATTTGCCACAGGCACTGTCTCAGGCACTCGATTGTTGCCTTTTGCCTGAGCCCGCCCCTTGGTGCAGCTGCTATTGGTGTGAGCTTCTAGCGATTTGCCACAGGCACTGTCTCAGGCACTCGATTGTTGCCTTTTGCCTGAGCCCGCCCCTTGGTGCAGCTGCTATTGGTGTGAGATTCTAGCGATTTGCCACAGGCGCTGTCCCAGAGACTGGACTGTTGCCTTTTGCCCGAGGCTGCCCCTGTGTGCAGCTGCCATTGGTATTTGCCCGATGCTGCCCCTGTGTGCAGCTACCATTGGTATGAGCTTCTAGCGATTTGCCACAGGTGCTGTCGCAGGCACTCGACTGTTGCCTTTTGCCTGAGTCTGCCCCTGGGTGCAGATGCTATTGGTTTGAGCTTCTAGCGATTTGCCACAGGCGCTGTCGCAGGCACTCGACTTTTGCCTTTTGCCTGAGTCCGCCCCTGGGTGCAGATGCTATTGGTTTGAGCTTCTAGCGATTTGCCACAGGCCCTGTCCCAGGCACTCGACTGTTGCCTTTTGCCTGAGCGCGCCCTTGTGTGCAGCTGCCGTTGGTATGTGCTTCTAGCGATTTGGTGTGAGCTTCTAGCGATTTGCCTCATGCGCTGTCCCAGGCACTCGACTGTTGCCTTTTGCCCGAGCCTGCCCCTGGGTGCAGCCGCCATTGGTATGAGCTTCTAGCGATTTGCCACAGGCCCTGTCCCAGGCACTCGACTGTGCCTTTTGCCTGAGCGCGCCCTTGTGTGCAGCTGCCATTGGTATGAGCTTCTAGCGATTTGGTATGAGCTTCTAGCGATTTGCCAGCCAGGTCATGCCTCCATGTACCAGGTTCCGACAGGTACTAGAGTGAATGTATAGCTGGCAGGCTGCTCAGATGGACACATGGGTTGAGTCTGGTTATCCGCTGTGCTTATTCCTTCCGGGAGCTTTACCGAATTGCCACGTTTGTCCCAGAGATTTCCGAGCACCTTTGTAGAAAAGCATGCAAGAAAACACATGAGGAGGAAGAGGAGAAAGACAGAGACAGCCACCAAATCAGAGCAAAGGAAGGTTGCATCCACGTGGACTCTGGGTACAAAGATGGCACAGAATAATGGGCAAGAGTATACAGGAGTGAGGGCAGGATGACAAGGAGAAGACAGGGCACAGAGGCAGGCTCGGGCTGGCCTATAGGGCAATAGGCCCATGGCCGAACCAAAAATGCAAAATGCTGCTGTGGGCCACTTTTTACGGCAGTAGTGGGCCACTTTTTTGGCCAATATGGGCCAATTTGATGAGCTACTTCACTATGCGGCTAATAGTTTTGACCAGTGTTGCTGAATACATATTCTTTAAAATGCACAATTTGAATGACATTTTATCAAAAAACTCCCCGTTGGATACTCTCCAAACAGTGTCACAAAACGAATGAATAGCCATTTGCAATTGTGGGCCACTTTTTCATTGGTTGCCTAGACAATTTATGGCCCAGTCTGACCAAGGAACCGAGGTAACAGAAAAAAAGAGTAATACGGAGAGTGGGACACGGAAGGTGGAAGGAGTGGGAGACAGTGGATTCAGTCCAACTGTGGTTATATCCGGCCATTGGCTTTATTCATTCATTGCAATGGCGGAGCGTTTACCAGTCACATGATTTTCTTTAAAATACGTTTTTCGCATCTTTTTCAAGGGAATATAATTTGATTCTTCGATCGTGATCGGATTCCCAATATTGTACAGTTTTGGACCCTGCACTCCAGGGGTTTTGCCGATGACTTATGTTCTTTTTAATTTCTTGGCCTGATGGAGTTTGATTTGGATGACCAGTGGTTTGTGGATGGAGTGTAGTGTGGGGACAGCATTTGAAGGCTCTGCAATCCTGTGTCGCTGTGGTTACTGGATGCAGGATATTCCACAGGAGGCAGTGTGATTGGCTAAATATTAACTTATGTCCCTCTAATAAAACATATATTGCTCTCTCAAAAATTCAGAATCCCTTGCTGGATTTTCAAAGCTGACTCTGCAGTGGGGTGTCCAGACTCTTTTGAATGGGGTGGCCCAAGTGGGGCACTGACCTATGCAGGGGTTGCACGAATTACGAACAAACAAACACGCACACCCCCCATATCTACTTTAATTACTAACATTAGAGTCTTACATTCCTGTGTTTAAAGTTTAAATGAGCATAAATAGTTTAGGATAATGGGGTGGCACCTGGGGTGGCTAATCAGAATCCAGGGGTAGCACGTGGCACCCCAGGCCACTCCATGGACACGCCTATGTCCTCTGTTAGGGTACTTGGGTTGTGAAGCACAGGGCTGAACACTGCTGCTGCTGCTGTCCCTTTTACTGTTTGGAGGTGACACTTGCACCAAACAGAGGCATCCAATGTGTGCACAATGTGATGACACCCACCACGCATAGTGTATACTTGCCAACATTCTGTGACCAAAAAGATGTAGGATTTGTCAAGTTTCAAAAATAATACTTTGCATAACAATGACATCACAGGAAATTACCAAAATATAAATTGTTGGCACCACTGGAGCTTTCTAAAATGCACAACCCATCAAATAGCACAACATGGAGAGATGCTCAAATGTTTAAAATGTATAATTGTGAATGTTAAGTTAACAGCAAATTCAATGACCTAACTTCACAGAAAATAATCACACAGAGCTGGTGGGCAACGTTTGCCGCTGGTCTGTAGCAGCAGCCCGGGCAGTACATATTTATTCCTGCAGTGCAGGTTGAACACTGAACAACATGGAGACTGAGGCCCTCCTCAGTGTGAGAGGCAGATGCTGAGTGATACACTCTGCCACTTGCCTGTTCAATGGTGGTTCACCTAAGGTCTGTCCCGGCAAGAGCGCAGGGCAGAGTCATGTAGCTGTCAGGTCAGTGGATTGATCTGAGCGCATCACTCAAATGTATCACTCACCCGCCCACCGCACAGATTCATTGCCTTAGAGTCACATAAATTACCTGCCACTGTAAAAAGCAGTAGGATCTGTCACCCAAATCTGTAGGCGGTAGGGCTGCTTAAGAAGCAGTAGCCTACTGCCTAAATCAGTAGGGTTGGCAAGTATGATAGTGCTTAAGACCAGAGTAACATGCCAATGTACTTCAATGCCCTTCTTTTTTTTATTTTATTTTTTTATTCAAACCGTTATTTATTAGTTCGATCAACAAACTTTTACAACTTTTTTGTTATATATTTTAGAATTCTTACAATTGAATATTTACATATGATTTGTGATTCATTTTACTTTACATTCAAATGGATGAAAAAAATACTTTTGATAATTTAAGAGATATAAAATATTCTAGCAGAGAAGACTCTACCTAATACTAAAGTAACATTGTAGCAGTAGTTTACTACATATGTACATTTGTTAAAAAAGAAAAAATAGATATTGATTCAATCAGTCCACTTGAACTCTAGTTAGGCAGACATATTCCACAAATTGCCAAAACAACGTTGTGCAATTATACATATCTTGTCAAGTGCATAAAGACAGTATAATATAATGGAGGAAAGAGAACACTTAGGTAATCAATCAACAAACAAATTTCCACTTGTTATTGAGTATTTTTTTTTTACATAGTACTTATAAACAACAATGCACAGACTAGAAATTTACTCCAGGTTGTTAATTCACACCTTCTAGACTTTGATACATAATCTCAAGTTCCCGATCAATGATTGTTAAGAATCTACACAGGGATAAGACAAGGCTTGTTCTATTACCCCACATACAGGCTATCCAAAGCCATTCCCTTTTAATAGAATCCAAGCCTACACCATCTGTATCAAGTATTAGTAGGCGAGTTGCCTCAAAGTGTGGGCAGAAGATGACTAGATGTTTCGTGGATTCTATAAGGGTTTCATTGTTACAAAACCTACATCCCAATGCACTATCAGATTTTAAAAGTGGATGCCAACATCTAATTCTTTCAAGAGTTAGCGATTGATTCAATTTGAATCAGAGATACATTTCTCTAGCCTTGTTGCATGGAAATTGAATTAAATAGGGTTTATGCGGAAGTCTTGGGGTACTGAATTTAGCTGCTTCTTCATATAATTTAAATTGAGATATGCCATTTAAGGTTTTGCACCAATCATGATCAAATGTACGCAATTTGACATGAATTAGTCTGAATTCCAAATCTGATGGTATAAGTGCAATTTCATCAAGTAGAGATACCATTTGTTCGTAATATTTTGCAATGGAGGAAGGGGAAGAAGCAGTCATGAGTTGACCAGGATCCTCATATAAGCAATTAGCTGGAGGATATAACATTCTGGCAAAGTTAGACAATAGCCGCCAATTATATCGCGCAGATAATTCAGTAAGACCAAGTTCCTGCCTTACTACCATGTTGGGAATAGATTTAGCCAGGCGCAGGGCCCCCTTCCATATACGACCCTGTAATTGGTCAAGGAAGCTATCAATATTTACAAGGCACATATCCAGTGCAAAAAGGAGTACTGATTCAACTTTCAAAATATAAAATTGCCCTTCTTCACTGTCAAACGCGGTTAAACTCTCAAATCAGGAGGCAACGTAGCCATGTTTTGTAATGCGCCTGGCATGTTGCTTTTGCCTTTCCACTGCTGAGGATGAATCATTTTTTACTCCCTATTTTTTGATGGAATTTGTGAAGTTTAACATTTTGATTTTTAATAGTTAATCGGAGAGTTTGGGCCTCTCCTGGAGACTGAGGCCTTTTTCCCGCAGTGAGCTCACAAGTTGGCCACCCAGGTCCGAATAGAAGTGGCCATCCTTTGAGATCTCTGCAGCCTCCTAATGCCTCAGAAGATCCACCTCCAGATCTCCAGATCCACCTCCAGCTGCGAGGATCCCGGGTGCCCACACACAGGTTATGCAGCATGTGTCTCCTATCACCTGGCCACTGTTCTACCCACACTTGGATGCTTGTGTATATGCCATTGTTATGCCTCTGGCGCCAATGCCACATCCCCGTGGTTATGCTTCGTAAGTGGCGTGATATACATCAAAGTGGCTTGATACGGTGCGTAGGGAACGGGGAACGCTGAAGTGCACAAATGGACATAAAATAGAAATGGTGATGTTGTATTATCACTGCACCCGTCGCAGGCATGGTCACCTCGGGAGTACTATGTTCGCCTATGGAGGCCGCATCTCCAGAAGGATCAAGTTCTACTGAAGGCCCTTTAGAGATGGATGATAGGGCTTCTGTTACAATCCCTAATGAGAGAGACCCAAGAGATTGAAGCCAAACCACCTCCATGGTTAAAGGAAAACCTACTGGAGACCTATTATTGCATCTATCCAAGTGGTCCTGATGAAGACAGAAAAGTGCTGTAAAGTGAGTGGGGAGGATGTCCCTCAAGTGGCTACGCTCACCATTAAGGTGGAGCTCCTCACATCCTGCCCAATGCACACTCAGATAGTAAACACCCCAGAGTGACATCAAGGGTAGGTGTGTCTCGGCAGAGACGACGCTTGCCCTTGACCATGTATGTCTAGCGGAACAGAGGGATGGGGAGATATGAGAGACAACATCATGCCTAACAGAAATAAGTATGGTACAAGAGACTGTGTTTTTAACCGAAAAGCGAATCCAAAAGGTGGACAATATGATTTGAGACGTGAGAAGAGGAATGATCGAGCGACACATGGAAAAATTATTTTTACATTTATCAATCATCTCTCTTGCAGGAGATCACATTCTTTCATAATCAACTAACCTGCACGGTTGCCAGACATTTGGTCGAAAAAAATTGGTCGACCAGACAAATGGTCGAACCAATTTGGTCGCAAACCAAATGGTCGAATTTTTTTTTTTTTATTTTAACCCTTTTTTTAATTTTTTGGGGGGGGTCCCCCCCCAACCCCCTTTTTTTCTCTAAAAACCCCTTTTTTTACTAAACGAAAACCCAAAAAATAAATATATAAATAAATAAAAAATTCGACCATTTGGTTTTCGACCAAATTGCGTCGACCAAATTGCAGTCGACCAGTTTTTTTTCGACCAATTGACTGGACACCAAGCTACACATCTTGCGGATCAAGCCCACGATCGCGGAGCTCTTCAGGCTTTACAATGTCTCACCAGTAACACACCTCTCACAAACAGTTAATTAGAAGCTATTTCCCATTGCCCAGAATCCCTAATTACAATGATTTTGGGATCAAAACTCCTAATTTGAAAGGAACCTTTTCAAAAATAGGAAACCAAATGATACCATTCTTGGACACCATGACATCTTGAAAAAGATCACAGCACTTTCCTTTGAGTATGTCTTCTGAAGCTTAAATCTTTTCTTTGCAATGGACATTAAATATGCAATTAGTGTTTTCCTGCAACATTTAAAAAGTTATGTCATTTACTTTTTCGAAACTCTTTACCGCGGACACCTATTAATGTGTGATTGGGAGTAATTATACACATAATCATGCAAACCTTTTGTGGTGGGATTTTGTGTTGCCCAACCGGTGTTGGTTGAATGTGCACTTTTGTTTCCTGTTCTTTTCCCTTTCGTATATTAATGTAGAATTTGACTTTCATTTCATGTGTTGTTTGTGTGTATTGAGAACCGAGGATTTGTTATACATAGACCCGTGATTAATAATTAGCTATCTGTACTTATTGTCTGGCGTAGGATAGGATTGGATGTGGTAATAGTGATGGTTTGTATGATTGTAGATGATTGCAAATTAGTACACGATGCTCAGTTTGAAACAAACAAGAACAAGAGAAACTTTTATTTTCACAACAGAAGTGTAGTGAGGATGTGATGTGATGTGACCCATAGCAGGAATGCTGGAGGCAAAGATAGTAAATCGATTCACAATGGGATGGGGCAGAGACACTGGCACGGCCTGAGCTGGGATAAAGCTGGTGACTATGCAGTGTGTGTGAAGAGTAGGCAGGGCATATACTGTGCTCGGTTGTACGTTGTAATATCGTATCCCAAAAGATCGAATTACAAAATCATGGAGCCCACTAGCCCGCATTTTGTAATTCAGTCTTTTGGGATTTTGGCCGTTGGCCCCCCGCACTGCCTATAATGTATGCATGGGACACCCCAGCAGCTCCCTTACCCCTGTTTGGTATCATGGGCTTACATTTTATCTACTATGCAGAATGCGCTCTAAACTTGCATTCGGCATTTTAGATATGATCTTTTGGTGCAATCCCACTGTGCTCATGTCCCATCCAGGGACTAGATTATCTAAGCGTTGCCCACATACAAAGGAAATGTACAAAAGGAGTGCGCCACCAATTTTTCTGTGTGTATTTTAGGAATAGAG
Source organism: Ambystoma mexicanum (assembly GCF_040938575.1). Taxonomy (NCBI): domain Eukaryota; kingdom Metazoa; phylum Chordata; class Amphibia; order Caudata; family Ambystomatidae; genus Ambystoma; species Ambystoma mexicanum. The sequence goes on along the minus strand of NC_090922.1, from coordinate 628,126,136 downwards.
AAACCAGGTGTTGCTCCAATTCCTATTATCAAATGCTTTTCACTAGGGCAGAAATAAAGCAGGCTGTTTTTTTTAATAACATATTCATTTTCTGTCTTTCCCAGTTATCTGCCAGCAGCGAGTTATCTTCGGTCTTGGAAAGGCGGATCGGTGAGTCGTCGTCATACTGCACAGATCATGCATAGAGTGAATACCACCCCTGACACCTCACCATCACTTTTGGAGACCAGTTCTGTAGCCCTTTGTCCATTCTCTACCATTTCTTTATGCAAATGTTATTTTCCCTGTTTATTGACTGACTTTTTATTTTTCTCACAAGTTATTTCATTATTTTCCCAACACCTGAGCTATATTGTGTATGTTCCTCATGCATTCCTGGTCCCATTAATGCAAGCATAGAATAACCTATGTTGAAACATACAGTATCTCAGGTCATAGATTCCATGACTCTATGATGCTGTATGTGTCACCATACATTATACTCTGCCTCTCTCTCAGTACATATACCCACATTACAGGGATCCCAAGGTGCATATGAACTCTGCACCCCAACCCAACATCCCCCCAGTCCCTTCTTCCCTTCACCACCTACTGGTGATGTAGCTTTATAGGCTAGTAGACGCAGCTCTATCGCTGCTCTCACACGCATTGACCATTGTACCGCACCGCTCCGCGAGGCCATCCTCCACACTGAACGGCCTTGCACTCCCCTATTTTACTGATCCCCAACTTCCCACATCCCTGCTGAGCACCCACACAGATTCAGTCCAGCTGACCCTGACCTGCTTCTTCCTACCATTCTCAGCCCCAATGACCTCCATCAATCCGAATCCATGAATGTACTATGGCATATGAGACCGTACCCACGCAGATACTGGCGGGAAACATTGGCAGTTGACGCTGTAGGTGGGCACATGATGTCTTTAGATAGGAACATGATAACTAATTCTGGATATATGTCACTGTGCCTGGGCATATGATAGCCTTGCTTGGCTATGCAAGGCCGTACCGCATGGTATTAGTTTGCATCTGCAATATAGCAGAAGTACCCGGAATATGTACTTAGCATAAACTGAGCCTACTTGGGTAAATGCCAGGGGTGTGTAGCACAGGATGCACAAGTCCTGAACTATGAGGAATTGATTACATACAATTGCTGTATTTGAGGACATGAGACTGCACCTTGCATATGATGGTAGTACCTGGGCAAGTTAGGATGTACCCTGGCATGAGGGTTGTGGCTAGTTACATGAAGCAATACCTTGGACTTATGATGGCCGCACTAAACCATTTCTCCTTATAGTAAGATCACATGTGTGCACTGAAGGCCTAAATCCATTCAGAGGCTGTGGGACATCCAGACATTCTAGCCTGTTTTGGGGGGTCTGTGCTTTTGAACTGATTGCCTTCTTTTAACACCCAACTTTCCTCTTGACAGGCGGTCCAGACCTCACAGCATCAAAGCAACACCCAAAGCAAGCGGCCCATTTAACGGGTATGTGGCATTGTACATTTGCAAAAATGAAGCCTTCATCTGTCTTCCCCTCTAGTTCTCGGAGAATTATCACGAGGTCTCCTGGCATTGAAATAGAAGTAGGACTCCGTTCCTTTGCCTATGCCATAATATCGCACCTTGGACCACAGTCTCACTCTTAAGCAGCTCCAATGACAAAACAGATGCGTGTCTATGCTGATCGGCATCAAGGAATTTGTTCAAACCTTAATTTTGTTTCAAAACTTTGAAATCTCAAACTTGTCAACAATTGGACATTGCGATCTGTGTTGTGAGAGTGGATGAAGATATAGCTGTAATAATCAGAGTGCTGCAGTTCCTATATTGTGCCTAGAAGTTGGGATCACCTTGTGCAAATATTACAGCAATTCCGTTGAGTAAACAGCCCACCACCAATATCCTCTGGCCATATGTTGGAGGCGGCACAAAGATCTACGTGAAAATATCGAAATCTGAAAATGCCGATTATTTTTTCTTTTACTTCATGTCAACACATATCTATTTGGGAGATAGGGAGGGGGCGGCCCGCACCCCCCATACTTCAGCCACATTTATTATCAACTTCACCCATCCCCCCACATATATATGCAGTGTAATGGGGCTTTAGAAATTCGACATTTTCGGATTTGCTGTCATGTTCTGCGATATTTTGTAGTAATACCCTGCAGAATGCTCCCTAGCTATCTCTATCAGACAAAAATAGTAGGCCTGCTCGACAACGTTCACAGAGTGGCCCCTGAATATGCCAGGCATGGCCTACTGGAGAACTGTTAGAGTTGCAGCCTCCATCTCGAAAAGATGAATTTAAAATTGATTTGCACAAGCAGTTGGTATAATTTAATAACTAGTGGCTCACCTGTGACCATGCAAGTTAACACTCTCATATTTTCTGCTCGGTTCTCTCTCACATACGGAGGGCATATTATTTGGCTCCTGTAATGACTTATTAACTGAACCTATAAATACCAAGCATTGAGAAAGTCAACAGTTTTGGCTTTGGTCTAGGGAACTCCATTGGCCGCACAGACAGCCCTGATATCCCAGGCAGAGAGACCAAAGACAACCTGAATGTCTATCATGATACAGGAGTGCGGCATTGTTGCACTTCCCCAGTCCCACACACGTCCCTGAGATTTTCAGTGTGCGCTGTTTTGTGACTTGCCACATCCCAACATATCTATACAATGTTCCTGACACGCCTTGGTGCTAATTAGGATGCTAAAATAACTCCTATGTGCTAAAATGTTGTAGCTGCACTAGGTGGCACATTATGGGCCGAAACTTATTGTGACACTAAAGCACCACCTATGAGCTAAATGTAATCGTCAGCTAATGTGCCATCTATGTGCCAAAACTAATTGTGGAGTTAAAGCAACAGCTATTAGACAAATGTTATTGTGGCACTAAAGTGGCACCTCTGAGCCAAAACGAACTGTTGCACTCACACACCATCTATCAGGCAAAGCTATGTACCCTGAGTTTGGACTTGGGAGGCTGCCAAATTGGGGAAGGTCGTGTGGGAGACCCCAGGCAGAGCCATAGTTTTGGGCCAGGGATTAACAGACCTGGTGAGGGTGCGTTGTGTATGCAGGTGGACTGGGTCCCCCCTCTCGCAATGACAGGCAGGCTACACCGAAGAGTGCAAACACCAAATGACTGCACCAATGTCTTTGTTCAGGTCAGAAATCAGGAACAGATGTATTACTGGCAGAGAAGCATACTTATTGTACGTTAGGCATACTGCTGCGGGCACAAAGCGGACCATAAGTGGAACACATACAGGCTAGGCACACCCATGTTCATGGAACCCGGGGCCTGTGGAGTACCCTTGGATGCAGGGCAGAGGGAGAAGGGACCCCAAGGGAAGAAGGAAGGATCCGAGAGGGAAACACTGAGTGGGGAAGCTGCTGGGAAGGAGGAGAGAGGGCGAGAAAGAGACTTGAGACAGGAGAGAGCGAGAAGAAAGAATGGGCATCTGGGAGCGATGAGTGAGATACAGAGTTGGGGGCAAGGAGGAACAAATAGCCAGTGGTAGAGGTAGTGGAGAGGGGAGAGAAGGGGCTGGTAGAGAGGGTGAGGGCGGAGAGAAGGGCGAAGAAAGAGATAGAGAATGATAGAGAGAGAAAGACACACAGAGAGAAAGAGTAAGGGAGACAGAAACAAAGAGGGGAAAGACAGGGAAAGAGAAGGAGAGGAAGAGATAGAAAGGTGTAAAGAAAGAGAGGAGGAGGAAGAGAACAGAAGAAAGGGAAAGAGACAGGGAGAGAGAGTAAAAGAGAGAGGCAGAGAGATAAAGAGAGAAAGAGAGGGAGAGAAAGAAAGGCAAAGAGAGGGAGAAAGAGAGAGAGGAATGGCAACATAGAGAGTGAGCGGAAAGGTGGAAAGAGAGAGAGAGGGAGACCGAAGAGCATGGGCAAAAGAGAGAGAGAGAGAAAGAGAAAATGAGAGAGGAAGAGAGAGAGAGCAAAAAAGGGGAAGAGAGAGGACAGGAGAAAAAGAAAGAGAGAGGCAGAGAGAGGGATAGAGGAAGAGAGAAACAGAGAAAGAGAAACAGAGAAACAGAGAGAAAGAGAAGAGCAAGGACACAGAAGGCTGGAAGACCTACCAGTGGAAAACAGAGCAGGTTGGGAGAGGAACAAGAGGGTGCAAAGGGGGAGAGGGTGAAGGGCAGACAGGGGGAAAAGGGTACCTGCTAAAAGCCCTCCTCAGCTTCTCTGCCCCCACCAACACTGCCAGCCCACCACTGCAGGCAACCCAGAAAAAAAGATCCAGGTCCTATCTCCACATGCTTATAAGGCTGTCCCCCCCCATCCAGAGCCTGCTCACGCCCACCCCCATGATGAACACAACACGCGGAACTGGTTTCTGGCTGTTCCGGGGGCTCAAGGAGGCTTGCTGACAGGAAGGGAGAGGGAAATGCCAGGGTGTAGGTCAAGTTGCAAAACCTGTCCCACACCCACTCCCATGATGGACAAAAGAGGTGGAACTGGTTACTGGCTGTTCACTGGGTTTAGGACAGGTGGGAAAACATTGTCAGGGACAGGTCCTCTCTCCACAGCTGTCGCTTCCCACCTCCAGAGCCCACCCACACCCATCCCCATCATGAACAGAACTGTTCCCAGGGTCCAAGGAGGCTTGGTGACAGGAAGGGAGAGAGAAATCACAGGCTGTACAAGTGGGAAAACATAGGCAGGGACAACAGATGCTGTTACTAGTGTGCAGAGGAGGTTATGAAAGGGCCAGCCCCAGGCTGCATATTACACTGGCTGTAAAAGCTGGTAGCTGTTACCTGGTTTGGGAACATTCGTTTTCAGGGGGATTTGGCTGGGCTTGAGAGGGAATGGAGTCCCTTTTATTGGGCAGGAGCATGGCTGGAGTTCCACAATCCCCACAATATACAGTCACATAAAGTCCAGTCACATACAGTGCAAGATGAAAAATACATTTGGGAAACTGAAATGTCACGCAATACATTGGTCAAATGAAAAATACAGAAAACCCACAGTAAACAACAAGTGATATATATATATATATATATATATATATATATATATATATATATATATATATATATATATATATATATATATATATATATATATATATATATATATATATGTGATAAGTGTAAGTGTTCCGGTGTGATACTCTGCTGCTAATCTTTGGCGTTCCCGTCTGTTTCTTCAGCTGCTCTCTGCACTATTGGAGCACTATCACTTTAAGACCAGCAAAATACATAATAACTGGGAAACGGGCGAAGTGTGTAAAGTGTTCCGGTGTTTGGGTAAGCGGGGCGGGGGAAGGAACATCCTCTTTTTCATTCTTTTATCCATTCCTCAGTGAAAGTGAGAGCGTGACGCAGCTTGGAGTGCCCTGGCCATGCTCAAAGTGGACTCTAACGAGTACTGGTGGGGGCGTAGTATGGTAAGCACATAATAATCTGCTCGAGAGACAAGGGGAGTAAGAGTGGCTTATAGTGGCTTATGGTGAGGCACAGTGACATGGGATTGTACGGCCAATTTATCCAAAAGTGCTTGTTGTTTGGACTTAAGCGAAAAGTCTAGTAATTTTTCAACAAGATGTTTGGGCTACGAAGTCTTTACAAACACTCTGATATGACTGCGTGAGAAAATGCTAGAAATGGTAAAAGACCTGTAGCTCCTGGAATCGCCGCCTCCCATAACATGTGCAGGGAAAGCATACACCGATCAGCAAACCGGGATGATCACTCAATGTGTTCAACCCTTAAGAGTCAATGTTGAAAGAGTGGAGGAGCACCCTCAATGCTCGGCTACAAGTGTGGTGGAAAAGCAAGAGAATGATCGCGGGGCAAGGAGTAGTGAATCACCATCGACCCGGCTATCTGATGAGGACTGCATACGGGTTGTTGAAAGTCGTAGGAAGTCCAAATTACAGCGGGTGGGGGGGGGGGTTTCCCCCTCCTTTCACTCAGAGGTTGAAGAGGGGGACGATGATGGGCAAAATTACTTGAGCACTTCCTATGCCTCAACGCCACGCCCTGTTTCTGGTATGGAGTCTAGACGTAGCTCCTTTTGCCCCTAATACCGCCAGTCCTTTGAAGCAGAAACTAAGGGTCAAACTGCCTTGTAAACCCTCAATCAGGTGATTTCAACATTTGCAGGATTATGTGAGGACATCTAAGAGAAGGCGGATTTACATACAATAGTCTTGGGAGCCATTCAAAACCAACTTGATACACTGTTTATATTAGCTGGCTCTGGGATGACATGCAACGATTACAAGGGGTTGAGAGCACAGACTTGTCCCAAGCAGTGATGATTATTGAAAAAGCAAATTTAGAAAGGGGGAGAGCTAACCCTGTATTTGTCAAATATTGATACAGAGGCGTGGGGTGTTGTTTCTTCCTCGGTTATCTCTGACAATGACTCAACTAGGCCAGAGGTATGTGCACTAACTACTGCCCCCCATAACCCCTCTGTGGGGTCTGCTGCTGCCAATAGTGGGGCCTTGGCCAGGACGAGTAAAAAGGCCACTGAAAAGAGAAACAATGTGCAGATAGCGCAGAAGAAAATAACCAAAAAAGAGGAACAAGGAAGGGGTTACAAATCCGCGTGCGGGTAAACCCATGAGAAATGTGACTATTCCCAAGGTTTTTGTGGTGAAAAGGCAACACAGTGTCCGGGTTGTTATATCACGCTTCGGTACCCGTCACAATAACCCTGGTTGGTACTCAATTGGAGGTAGAGGAAGAGGAAGAGGAGAGAAAGGAACATGTGGAACAGTCTGCTGTGGGTTGCTCTGTGGGGAACTGTGTACAAGGTGTGAAAGCAGTCATCCCTCTGACATGTTAATCCACTGCACAACGTACAGAAGCTCCCATTGGGGGGCTATACTAAGTTATACGGCAGAGGAAAATGGAATGATCCCCGAAGAGGGACTACGGATGAAGGGGGTGTGCTCTTGTTACATGCAATATGATGCACCTTCGACGGAAGGGGCTAAACTGAAATCAGTGCAGAAGGTGGTTTTCAACCGGAGGGGTGAAATGTCACCTCCGGTACAGCCCCTTATTACTAGCACTGCGGATCGCCCAATGGGCACCGCATGGCATGCAGGGTCCAAGGTCCTTAGCTGCGACACTGAGTGCAGGGGCTACTCGGATGGAGGGGTTGCTATTCAACTAAATGGGCCACATCCTGAAGAACCAAAGGCACAGAGTAAGGTTTTTTTCGTTCTGAATGACAACCAAAGTAATGCCCCCCTAAGAAACAATTCTGATTGGTTAAATGCTAATGTAATTGATCTGGATGGAGCGAATTACATTCATTGGAAGCTCTGTGAGCATGAGCGTTTTGTCAGTTCAGGGGTGCAACGTATGGAGAGGACACACTCTGCACAGGTGGCCCGAAAGGGTGCCAAATACATCTATGAGAAGATTTCCTCAAATGCGATAACACCCACTAAGGCCACCTGGTCTAAAGGAGAACATCGGTCTGTCAAAACAGTTCTGTTCTTAAGGGGCAAGGGGTAGGTATGTTACTCCCCCCCACCCCCAAGTGAGGACAAGTGAAAAGGAAATTAAGAGGAGTATTAATAGCCACATGGCAACGAAAGAGCAGCATCTGGAAAGGCAACCCATATATAAGATCTCCTTAGAAAGTATTTTTAAATCTGGTGGCAACCTTATACTTAATCCATCAAATATGCTAGCCCTGTGTTCAGAAGTTGATCATTTAAGTATGATCTCAGCAACATATATTAAGAGGGTTGAATTCACAGATCCGCAGAGAATGGATAAGGTGGTGCTGGCCTTGGAATCCAGGATGGTGTATGAATTTTTACTGAGGGAAGTCTCTGCTTTGAGGAAAATTGGCGTCCTTCTTGCACCTTTTGACTCCAGGTCGGCATCTCCAGTAAAGGAAAAGGGTGGGCGTCAGACCTATCACTCGGTTTCTGTGGAGAACAAGCATAAGAACTCTAATAGATTAATGACACGGTGCAAGTCCGAGCACAAAAGACAGAGGATTGGTCTTGGGTGGCTTCTTCTCTAAATAGCAACCATTTTCGGGATGTGTCATACAGGACGTCCCAGTGACATCTTATCTCAAGTTGGTGTCCTGGAATTCCAGGGGCCATGCACACTTGTTCACAAACCCAGAAGTGGGCCTCCAATTATGTAAATTGGAAGTGGTTTGCATTCAGGAGTCGTGGTTGATGGAGCTCCCCGCTTGGGATGGATATCAAGCGGTAACCCAATTGGCGACAAAGGTCACCAGAGAAAGACCGAAAGGGGGCATTATCACCATGTTAAAATCTGAGTGGGTTTTGACAATGTTAAAATATTTGACATTAGACAAGGTTTGTTGGCCATGGAATGGTGCACCGGTCAAGGGGACTTACTGAGGTTTTTTCTAGTTTGCAATGTCTATTGGCATGATGGAAAATCTCTATTAGAGTGGTTTTTGGAAACTTTGGTGGGTTTTATAATGGAATGGACAGAGGAGCATTCCATGGGACGGGTGATTGTTTTGGGGGATCTTAATTCTCACTGCACTCAGCCCCCAGGCTCCTCAGTTGAGTCTAGAAGAACTGCTATGGGCTACTCAAACCTTACCATTGATCCCATAGGTAGTCAGGACTATGGTGCTCAATGGCATAGCTGCCTGAATAATCTGGGTCTCTATTGTTTGAATAGTGTGACTGAGGCACGTAAGGGTTGTTGCCCGACTTGGTCTCGTGGTAAAGAGAGCTCAATACGGGACTATGTTTTTGTTGATGACTTTCTAATGGGCAAGTTTAACAAATTTGAGTCTGTCCCAAATGGTTGGAGTGACCACATCATACTGCAATGCTACTTCATGTGTGAATCGCTGTGTAAACGTGCATTTCTCAAAGAAAGCGTGTCGTTGAATGTAGCCAGAAACAGAATTTTGTGGAATCCTAAAAGGATTGATTTAGTGAATAATGAAATAGGGGCGGTGGTGTCGTCTACTTGTCATAATTGGAAATTGGTAACTTTCACACATGATAATTTTAACATTTTTGTGAGGGAATCTATTAACAATCTACCGGGGTGTATAAACTCTGCTAAATAATGTAAGGTTCCGGTTTTAAAACAATTGCACAAGTACAACGCTGTGTTGGTCAGGCATTAAAATGACATGAGGGCTGAAATCGGACCCATCTGCAGGAGGAATTCGAATATGTTAGAGGTTGTGGAAAAAATAAAAAAGGAAAAACAGAAATACAAGAATTGGGTGAGAAATCATAGAGCTTTGATGTTGCAAGCTGACGCATTTGCAACATGGGCATGGGGCATTTGCAAAAGAGAAATTCCAGAGCCAGTTGGACACTGATGGATAACCAGTCCAGGGTTGAAGTGGACCAGGTTATAAATGCAGCACCAGAATCTGATTCGGTGACTCATTTTCAAGAACTTTATGCGGATACATTTTGTGAGGTTGCGGGGAGGGGGTGAAGAAGGTAGTAGTAAGTAGCTTAATGGGTGCAATGACTTTTGATACGAGCAATGTGTATGGGGTTATAATGAGAGCTGGCAATTCCAGAGCTCCCGGGCCCAATATGATTGCAAATCGCCTATTTAAGGGAGCCACGAAGGAGTGGGCAGGAATCTTGAAGATAGTATTTGATGACATATTAGAGTCAGCCACTTTTCCAGATACTTGGCAAACAGAATTTATTGTCCCTAAATATAAGAGTGGAAGTAGGTCGGAAGCTAAAAACTATTGTCCGATATCAGTTCTTGATTCGGATAGTAAAATCTTTGCCTCCCTTATTTTAACTCATTTGGAATCTTGAGCATACGGCAAGGGTTTGATTAGCACATTTCAAAAGGGGTTCCGTAAAATACACAGACCAAATCTGAATGGTTTGGTTTTGGGTTGCTATCAGGATCTCCTAGTAAAGGAAAAGTATGACACAATCCATCTGGCAACTATCGATTTATCTTATGCCTTTGAAACAGTTTCTAGAGTGAAATTATGGGAAAAGCTTGAGAGGTGGGGGATCCCGCCTGGTCTGTTAAAATTGATTATTATGCTTCATGAGGGCTCTAATGTAAGGGTCAGGCTACATCATGAAGGTGCACTAACGGGTAAAATTGCCACGTATAATGGACTTAGGCAGGGGTGCATATTGGCCCCCTGCCTATTCAATTTATACGTGGCTGATGCTGGCACTTCTTTGGAAGCAGCAGCTTTGGGTACTCCTAAGCTAGGGGATCTGGCAGTGAGTTGCTTGGCGTATGCCGACGATTTCATATTGATTGATTGCACAGGTAAGGGGCTGCAGAGACTGTTGACTACCTTCGAAGGTTGTGCCAAATCAAACTGTTTTAGGATTAACCCAAAGAAGACTAAGATTTTGTCATTTACTAAAAGGAAGAGGAGAACCGCTATGCATTGGTTTCTAAATGGCACTGCTTTAACAAGGGTTGACTCCATTGTGTACCTGGGGTTCCCCGTAACGGGATGCCCTGATAAATTGCACAATAAGAAATGTTTAAGATCTAAAGCAGATGCCAGCATTGTACAAATGAAATGCATTAAAAGCAGATGCTTTACATTTTCCCTCATTCCGTTAGTAACATTCATTGAAGGGAAAGTTGCTCTTAAGCTGCTGTATGGAATCGAGCTTTGGAAGGATTGGGTTTTTTATGGTTTTGGAGGGTATAATCTGGCGAAGTGGAAAGTGAGTTCCAAAAGCAGCGCCTATTCCGGCCATTAGATATTCACTGGGTGCAAATTCCTTAAAGGTGAAAGGTCAGTGTCATTTCTGTCATTATCCAGAAATGTTTTGATAGCCCTTACCAATACTCTATACAGTGACCTTGCTGGTATAGTGGAGAAGGGAACGGTTGCTCCCGTGAAGGAATTTGTGGAGCGCAGTACAGTTTTATTGCAATTCATGGGTCTGTTCAATTGTGATCATATGAAGGAGATGGAAAAGTTAAAGCAATCCTTGCTTGACCTCGATTGGAGCTTAAACTTGGACCGGCTGCATACATACACCAGCCTGAGTCATCCACATAGTGAGTATAAAAAGAGGAGTACTATGGCTTACTATAGAAATATTTCCATGTGCTAGGATGGGTAAGAGTTCTCTCAGTTTTCAATGGAATTTGTAGTATACTGGTGAAATTTGGCTTAGACGAAGTTTGATTCTGGGGCGTGGAGCTGTTTGTAAATTTTGCAAGAAAACTGCCTGGGTAGAAACACTAAAACATCTTGTGGTTGTATGTCCCAGTCTCAGCACACTGAGATTTGTGCATTTCTAAATGTTTGTCGATGTGCATGCTAATGTGTACACCGACACCTTCTGGGAAATGTGTGTTCTTGGATCCCGCGTATCCACTGTTATCTCAGTGGTGAACTTCCTGAATGGATTGAGATTGAATGAATAATTTTAGGGTACAAAAGCAAGAATGGCTGAGTTGAATTTGTCTCCTGATATGCAATGGCTCTATTAATTGGAAGTGACGAATCTGTTGTTTTTAATGAGTGTCTTTCGGTTTTAAGTGAGCGAGATTGCACTGAATTTCCCTTTCAATATGTATTGGTTTTATTCATTTGAAATAATCAATTTGTGGTTATAATGATTTGTAAATTAATGTGTTTTACTATTTTTCTTATTAATGTTTTACATTGTTAAGGTTGAGTTAGCTTTTAACCATTATACAATAAAAAAAAATAAAAATAAAAAAAAGAATATATCTATCTATCCTCCATGTGGTAACATATATATATATATACATATATATATATGTGAAACACAAGTGAAGGATGTCAGGGGTCTACATGTGGAGAGTGGTGCCATTTCCACATGAGCCAAGAGTAATTGTAGCACTAAAGCCTCACACATGAGCAAATACTAATAGTAGCAGTGAAGTATCATCCATGTGCAAAGAATAATGCTGGAGCTAAAGCCCATCTATGAGCCGAGCAAGTGTGGTGCTAAAGGGCATTTATGAGCTAAGACTAAACGTTGCTCTAAAGCATCTTCTGTAAGCCAAAACTCATTTTGTTGCTAAAGATCTATTTGTGAGCAAAAACAAATGTCACTATAGTTGGGGATGGCTGTCAATGGTTACCAGTGTTAGTGGATGGTTGAAATATGGTTGGTGATTGTCACCTGTGGCTGGCAGTGGAGTGAATGCCCATTGCATGACCCTACAAAACAGTGTAGGCCAATAACGGAAAATACAATATACCTGACCCTAAAATGGCTGATAACCGTCACATAAGAAAGTGTAGCCTAACAACATCCAGGATCTAATTCTGCTTCCAAAACGATAAGCCTCATCCCCACGAATCGCTAGCATTGATGAATAGTTGGCACAAAAGCACCACTTAAATGAGCTACAACAAGACGTCCACATCAAAGAACACAAACTGTAACTAGATATATCAGAAAGTGGATCTACAGTTAGGAAATAAAACATTGATACAGTGGCTTACTGCTGTAGTTGCCACATAACACCCAAATGCCAAGCAAGCAAATGCTCTAAATGTGGCATAATCTCTCTATAAAAAAGAGTAAAAAACAATTGAATAAATACTTGATTGTACTAGTCAAAGATGTGGGTCCCGTGCCTGCTGGGCCTAGAGACCCAAGCTACTCCTCACTGATGAGGCCCAACAAGGCCGAAACATGCTTGGGGATGCTTGTGGTCTCGTGCAGAAGGGATGTGACCAAGCAGTTCGGGCTGGACTGCCCCTTTTGGGGTGGGACCAAGCCTGATTTGCATATGGCCTTTCCTCTTTTGTAATGGCTTGCCAGGTGAAGAACGATGGTCTGGCGGGTTGCCCAGAGCAATGCCAGTGGTTAGGATTAATTCCAAACCTTCCAGCCATCACCTCTTTTGTTTTGTGTAAGTCACCCCGAGTGGGACGGGCATGCCCAGACATGGGTCCCGTGTCTGCTAGGCCTAGAGACCATAACTACTCCTCACTGATGAGGCCTAACAAGGCCGAAACATGTTTGGGGATGATTGTGGTCCCGTGCAGGCGGGATGTGACCAAGCAGTTCGGGCTGGACTGCCCCTTTTGGGGTGGGACCAAGCCTGATTTGCATATGGCCTTTCCTCTTTTGTAATGGCTTGCCAGGTGAAGAACGATGGTCTGGAGCGTTGCCCAGAGCAATGCTAGTTGTTAGGATTAATTCCAAACCTTCCAGCCATCACCTCTTTTGTTTTGCACTAGTCAAAGATGGCCATGTGAATAACGCATCAAGGCGGTTATCCTGATCTTTGTGGTTTACTAAACCTATGAACAAGAGATTATAATCCTGGAGGAAAGTAGCGAATGAGGAGTTGGTGTTTGGTCATTTGGAAGAATCTCATATTGAGAAAAACACTAGGTTAGCTATTAATGGAGCTTTTTCGGGCTGATGTAGAGTATGAATGCAGTATCCAATGTTTTTATGTGTTGGGGGTTTCCGATTCTGGTTATTAAAGCCTCGCAAATGTATTCTGTCTTGAAAGCAGAAATACCGCCTCTAACTCTTAAGCTCCGAGTCCATATCTGGGAGATGTTAGGCAATTGTATGCATTTCAGGAAAACTAGTGGCATATGTAAGGCAGGTTGTTAGCATGTTTGAACACTCCTGCGTTTAGTGAGCGAGTTGGGCTGGGTGGGACTTAATTAGATTGTGTGGTAGTGTAACTGGTGGTGATAGTGGTGGTGTTTTATGGTTCATTTATATTATTTATAAAGCTCAAACAGTGGCCTGCAAGTAGCTCCCAAGCGCTGAACCATCACAAAATCTACATAATACTTATTGCATCCTGGAATGGGCCAATGGGGCAGTGCCACGTCACTCTCCCATTAGCCATTCGCGGGGGTCGCTGACAGACATGCTGCCCGTGATGAGAGGGAGCATCGCGCTGAGAGCCATGCTAACAGCGCAGCATGGATCTCAGGGCGGCACTGCCTCTCATCACTGGGGCGTTTGTGCTGACATCTATGTGGCCATGGCTGTCAGCACGGCACTCATTCCCTTCACGGGAGCACCGCGCAGCGCTCCTTCTCTTTACAGGAGTGTCACGCTGACAACCATGCACTCCACCTTACCCGAGCCGCACCTGACAGATGCAGTCCGGTCACGAAAAATGATTGGCCCCTTCCCCGCCACAATCCTTACATTTTTAGGGTGGTGGGTGATGCCCCCCACCAAACCTTCTTTCAACCTTCCCGGGCTGCACCTCACAGATGCGGCCCCGGCGCGGGAAACCATCCCTCCTCCCCCACTCCTTACCTTGTTACGGTGGGGGAAGGCTACCCCTCCACCTCCCTTGTTGCCTGCAGTCTTTGCTGAGCTGCACCTGCCAGATGCGGCCCAGCTGCTGCATAAGCTATTCGCCTGCCTCCTCATCATGTTTGGACGTGGTTGCTCGAAACTAGCCAGTTCCGAACAACGCTACAGGTAGATTTTTTTACACTTTTTTAATTATTTTTATTATTTTTATTTTTAGGGGCATAATAGCTTTACAGATCACACCCTCGGGCTGCCCCGGGAGTTAATGGGCCTGAAGGCCAATTTAAAAGCCCGAGTACGCCCCTTGTTCTAGGTCTATAAAGCTTGAATAACGTTACACATATCACTGTGCCTGTAAATACAAACACGGAAACAATTAAAGTAAAACATCACATACAGACCCCTATCACATAATTTTTCACAAACAAAGCGGATCACGTGATGGCAGTAGCAACCCATTAGTTTCTTTTAAAGGGAATTCCTCTCAGCTAATTGGGCAGAGAATTCAATAAGGCCATTCCCTCCACCTTAAAGTTGCTTTCTGCCCAAATGTGACGTGTTTTCCCGAGCAACCTTTGTTTTCTGATCTTACAAAGTCTCACTGGATCAAGAGATGCAACCAGACTTGGCAAATAAAACGTTGCAGAAGCCTAGAGCATCGTCCAGACCAAGTTCATAACCCTAGCCTTGAAGAGGAGATTTACGGGTAACAGCCATGGGTCTTCTGAAGGGCAAACACACATTCAATTTCCTCTGTCCAGCCCAAGAATGATTCTACTAGTCCTATTTTGGAATGTTTGCAATCTAACCTGTAGACCGTTGCCCAGCATTGGGCGGGAGATAGAACCACTGCCCGCACCAAGAGTTTCAGACGCTGCAGCCCCACTAGAGGACAGATTTTGCAGAGTGTATGAAGGGAAATGAGAGGTCAATGTGCTGTTTCAGCGCTGTTTGCACTGCTGCTCTTGGCGGCCAACTTTCCAAAGTCCTTTTGCTGGATATACTTTGCCGTAGAAGCATTTTCTGGCACCTGGGTGGAGAGCTAGTTGTTGCATTTGGGCTCATTTTCCCCTATGGAAAGTCTTGGTAATGTTAGTGGCAAATGCCATTTGTAGCACTTACTGGGGGCAATGGTGGATTACAGTTGTCGTTTCAAAGCATACGTAACCTTTAAGTCCAACCTACACTGCCATGAGAATTCCGATAGACTGCCACTTCTACAAAGCTCAGATCACATGAAGCGGGTATGTCTTATTCATTTTTTTTATAGATCCTCATCACATGTTGAGTTAATGCTGAGGTCGGTAGGGAGCAGATTGTAGTCCCACATTACTGCATGCAATAATTTCCTCTGCTCCTCCTTGTCGTTGGCGCTTTAGCCCATACATTATACATGTGTGCCAATTCAATCTTCATAATATTTTGTCTAATGGCCAGAAAGTACATTTCAGATTTGTCTGTTATTAAAGAAAGACCTTTTTACTACAGGGACTCATTGACCACAAACACTGCACACTCGTTTAAAGGTTTTAGTCATTAGTAATGCAGCTGATGCAGAACGTGAAATTATTTGATCATTGTTGTGCTCATTTCTCACTGCAACATTATTTTCTGTTGCTAAACATGGAGCTTACTGATGATGTAGTTCATACAAATTACACATGTTATTCTAAGATATATTTATACTGCACCCATCACCACTGCAGTGGTCTTAAGGTGCCTAGCCGTGTCCTTGGTATCAGGTTATTGTGGCCCGCCAGGGTGTGACCAGACCATAAGATAAGGGCTCTGCAGTCCTTTTCAGACTTTGTCGCAACTCCTTGGCGAGCCGTTTTTTTATTAGTTATAAAATTGGGGGCTGCACGTTGGTTTCCTTGTCTGAGACTGATCAGGCAAGCACAACAATTGGAAAGAAAATTTGGAAACCAATATGTGCGCCCTTTACTTTTGCTCTTTGTTGTATTTCAAAATGAAGAGAGGAACTCTGGTTTGCTGTTTTAAACAGTTTTTTGTATATTGCTGTGAATTCTTCAAAATGTTGTTTACATCAGATTAGTTCAAAAATTAATTTGGACCCTCGACACGTGTTTCACTGTCTTGACAACATATCAGACAGTCAGCATCAACATACGTCTAAAATTTGCAAAGCAAAAGAAAAAGAAAAAGAAAGGTATTTTGTTGCGATGTAGAAACGTTGTCTCCAGCAATGTTACTATATGAATCTCCAAAGTCAATTTGCATACATTATCAAACATAAGATTAGGTACAGAGCATAACAGGCTTAAATATATGTGAAAACCATGCTTTTTGTTTGTTTTACCCAAACACTGTCGTATATATTCAAAAAATGTTTTGTGTATTTCGTGACTACAAAAGTATTTAGTGCGGGATGGGACTTGGGGATACAGTGGCCCTCATTACGACCCTGGCGGAAAGGGGTTTACGCCGGCGTAATGCATGGCGTACCTTTCCGCCCGACTACGAGTTCCCGTAGCGCCATGGTGATTTTTACGCCTGCTTTTTGCAGGCGGAAAAATCCATGGCGCTACGGGACTCGTTGTTAATTACGCCACCGTAATTTACGGTGGCGTAATTAACGCCTTCCCCACTCCCATTATACCCTATGGGGCAAAAATGGGAATGGGGAAGGGTAAATGGGGATTGGGGACTTACCGCCCCGCCAAGGTAGGAATGGGGCGGTAAGTCCGCCAACCCCCATGGCGGAGTTGGCAGCTTAGCGCCATGGACCATGGTGCAAATTGCACCATGGACCTCCGCCAGGGTCGTAATGAGGGCCAGTATAATAACTCCAAATAGCGCAAATGCTAAGGAAATTGAAAAGAATTTGAAGAAAAATTGGCACTTCCCTCAACTTGATGAAGATCTTGTTTGATAATGTATGCGAATTGACTGTGGAGATTCATATAGTAACATTGCTGGAGGCAACGTTTCTACATCACAACATTTCTTTTTCTTTTGCTTTGCAAATTTTAGACATATGTTGATGCTGACTGCCTGATATGTTTTAAAGACAGTGAAACACGTGTCCAGGGTCCAAATTAATTTGTGAACTAATCTAATCTAAACAACATTTTGAAGAAATCACAGCAATAAACAAAATACTGTTTAAAACAGCAAACCAGAGTTCCTCTCTTCATTTTGAAATACAACAAAGAGCAAAAGTAAAGGGCGCAAATATTGGTTTCCACATTTTCTTTCTACCAAAATAAAAATTACCAATTGTGACACCAGACCATAGTCTGTTGGTGGTAAGGAATAGATGGGGGGAGAGAAAGACATATAAGTAACGACAGAAAGAGATCTATCAAACAGAGAAGGATTAGTTATCTGACGTGCAAGCAGTGTAATGGGGACTGTAAGAGGAATGTTTATGGGAAATGGATGCCTGTTTTTTTCTGTACTTGCTTATTAAACAGCGTGAAAGGGACTACATGAATGTTTAGCTTGTAGCAAAAGATTGCTTTTACGTGACTGGCACTATCTAGGCTTGGAACTTTATGGTCCTAGAAATGAGTATTATGTGCTCGCAGTATGGACATGAGAATGCCCTTGTAATGCAGTCAGGAAAGACGCATGACATGGTATTTTAGATTACAGCATGGGCCCTTTGGCAATGAGGGGATGCAGATTTCAGGGGCAGAGTAGAGTCAAAGGCGTAGAGGCTACCCTTTTAGACACTACCCCTTAGAATTGGCAGCCAGGGTAAAGGGGCACCAGAGGGTCGGGCTGGAATTGACAGTTGAGCACCAACAAGTTAACAGACCCTGCAGTTGGGCACCACACATCAGCTGACCATAGACCAGAAAGACACCACCTTAACCACTAGCCTGTGGCCCTGTCCTGCAGTCTTTGTTTGCCACCAGCCGGGCTGCACAGTACATGTGTGGCCATAGCAACCATCCAGCTGTTGCCCAGAGCAAGTAGGTTTTGCAAATGGCTGCCACAAATGAGTTGACAAGGAACATGGAGGACACCATCACAGCATTTGATTGTTGCCAGCCAAGCCACCCACATCACCCACATCATCAGTGGTCCCAGCAGCCTACCAAGAGTGTCCCAGAATCCATTGCAAGGGTTAGGGGCCGTGCCATTGGGCAACGTGAATCAGCTGACACCAGTCCCTCCTGTCATGCATTCAATACTCCCTTTAGGTTGTATGGTGTCCTATTTCCACTGTTGTGTATATTTGTGACAGAGAGGGGGGATGTGGCATGTTCCTGAAACAGGGAATACAATGGAGGTCAGGAAAATGAAGGAATCAATTCGAAGGATGGAGATTCTATTGCAAGACATTAAAAATGCTGTAAACATCCACAAGTTCAGAAATTGACTTGAGCAGTCAGTGTTGCAGGACTAATGTGTCAAAGCACAACAACTCCCTATGTCATTGGGCATGCTTTGATCCGGACATACTCAATGTGAGTTTGAGAACGTCGACCATGGTCGCCTGTGAATGGCCCTAAATTCACCCATACACCTTTTCCATCCCCGTCGATACCCTCTCTCCCTCCATCTTTTTCTGCTTCCTCTCTGAAGTGGATTTATTTTGCATGTCGGCCCGTGACAAATGACCAAAAAAATAATATTTAAAAAAAATGAATAAATGAGACAGTGCCAATTCAACCTCTTCTCTGTACTCCTGCTGGACTGCCAGCTTTTCAGAGCAAGTCTTCAACTCTCAGAAGCAGAGGAGTAGACAGGGTAGGGCCTGAGTGGGCAAGGCCCACCCAACACCTGTAAGTGCCCACTCAGCAATGTGTTTAGGAATTTACAGATGCTAATGTCACTGTGGTGGGCCCAACTACATTAGCTTTAGACCCCACTAGATGGACAATCCTGGCTATGCCGCTGTATCAGAAGGCAAAGCGGTGGGGCTTGAGGGGGCAGAGGGCAGTTCGACCTAGAGCAGCAACAGATTTTGACTGTACCAAACAAGCTGCAGGCAGGTGGGAAGACCCAGTTCCCCAAAATTGTGCATGGACTGTGCATGGGAAGCTTTCAGTATTGCCGGTTTCGTCGACAGAGGGTTTAACTTGACAATGCTGCTAATATCACAAATCCAAGACCTCGGTTATCAAAAATCTACAAAAGGTTGCTCTGCACAAATCAGTGCCTGTTTCACAAAGAGAACATTGGTGCATACAGTAGGTGGCGCCATCTTGCTTCTTTGGGTGTGGGACACAAAAGGAATATGCAGGATTCAGGCATTTGCTAATCTCTTCTTATTCAATGTGGGCCAGCCTTCATTCACGAGCCCTGAATTATAGGAATGACTGGAGTTCATGCTAATGGTCCAGTGGGTTGTCCAGTTTGATATGTTAATGTTAAAGGATGTTTATACTGTGCACTATCACCACCAGAGTAGTCCCATGGTGCTCTGGCGGCTCTGAAAGATGAGAGGGTGCGGTTGTTAGTGGGGGAAAGCGGGACAAAAGTATGGTGAGGAAGAAAGTGATGTACTGTTGGCAGCTTCAGTTCGGTTGGCCACTGTTCGCTGAGCATGGGTGCAGTTCATGGATCGGTAGATTCCCATGTGGTGTTGTGTGAGACAACGTGTGACTTGTTTTGTTGTTGCAGTGTAGGGAAGTGGGTGCGGATTGCTGCGCAAGGAAGTTGTTTGTGATTGTTTAGCGTATGAGAAGTGTATGCAGGGCAGTCAGTTGAGGTTTGGCAGTTGGGTTAGTGGGGCCTTTCTTTATCTTGTTGCTTAGGGCGTTCAGTATTCACCTAGTCCCTCTCTGTGTTCTGCGCCAGTGGGCTTGTCTTTATGAGCCATTAGGTGGTGCGGGGGTAGGAAAGAGGTGGGGCCCCTTCCCTCGAGAGGTGAGAGGTGTATGGTATTTTGTCGTTTGTGGGTCACCAGGGGATGCCTTTCGTCGCCTCACTGGGGATCTAGGGTTGGTACCCTCCCTCTGATTTGTAGGGGGAAGTGAAGACCCCTTTCCCCTTTTTGGGTTGAGGTGTATGGTATTAGGATCGTATGTGGGTCTCCATGGCGTTGCCTGTTGTCGCCTTCCTGGGTTACAATGGCGGATTCCCTCCCTCTGAGTTATAGGTGGTCCCTGTCTCACTGGCTCCCTTTCATGGATTAACACTCTCTTGCTTGCAGTTAGGGCCTCTGTTCTTAGTGCTGCCTGGAGTTGGGAGGTGGTTTGGGGGTGTGTATGTCCTGGGTTCCCTCGTTCCCCGGGTTCTGTCTTCCATGTGTGATCATTGTGGGCTATTTTATTTTCTGTGCTGTCTTAGTGTTTCTATTCGTTACCATCCAATTGTGAGCCAGGTTTTAAGTGATTTTCTGAATTTTAAGTGGTCCTTTGTGTTGCGTATTTCTTTTGGAAGGGTGTTCCATGTTTTGGCTGCCATGTGGGAGAATGAGGATCCTCTACGTTTTTTTCTTGTGCATGGTCTTTGTTCCAGGCAGATGTCATTGCTTGATCTGAGGTTTCTTGTCGGCAGGAAGATGGTTATCTTCTTTTGTAGGAATTCTGCTCCTTCACCATGAATAGCGCTTTGCGTTAATGCACATCATTTTGAATGTAATTCGCTGTTTGATTGGCAGCCAGTGTAGCATTTTTAGTGCTGGGGTGATGTGGTCTCTTCGTGATAGTTTGAGGAGAAGTCTAGCTGCTGCATTTTGGAATCATTGTAGTTTCTTCAGTAGATGGTCCGGAATTACGAGGTAAAGGCTGTTTAGCATAGTGTATCCTGGACATGATGAGTGCAATGATGGTCAGTGTTTTATGATTGAACGAGAGGAGTGGTAGGATTCTTTTTGTCATGTGTAGGAGGAAGAAGCATTTCTTGATAATTGTGTTTCTTGAGGTTCTACTGTCAGCGCGTTGTCCATTAGGACCCCAAAGTTTCTCAATATTTTGGATGGTGTGGGTGCTGTTCTTAGTTCTCTGGGCCAGGAGATGTACTGGTTATTTTCCTGTTTTTTGGAGACAATTATAATTTCTGTCTTGCCTGGGTTGAGTTGGAGGTTGTTTGTGTTCATCCATTCGTAGAGTTCTTTTAGGCAATCCTCCAGCATTGTGTTCTCTTCTTGTGGGTCTTTGATTTTATAGATGATCTGTGTGTCATCTGCATAGTTGTGGCAGATGAGGCTGTGTCTTTTTACGAGTTTGATTAGTGGGGTCAGGTAGATATTGAAGAACAGTGGGGATAGGGACGACCCTCGTGGCACTCCACAGTCAGTGACTTGTGGAGAGGATTTGAAGGGTTTCATCCAGACTGTTTCCATTCTGTCGGTTAGGAATTATTTAATCCAAAGCAGGGCTAGGTCGGTTATTCCTATTTCTTATAGCCTTTTGATGAAGATTTAATTGCTGACTGTGTCAAATGCTGCACAGAGGACGAGTAGTATCAGGGCAGAGTTTGTGCTGGGGTCTGCGTTGATTTCATATAGATAGGAGTGCCGTTTCTGTTCCTCTCGTGGGTCTAAAGCCGACTTGAGCTTGGTCCAGGTGTTTTTGTTTATGTATATAGAATGGATGCTTCAGCTGCACCACTCCAGAATCCACAACAGGGAGCTCTTCGACGATATTGTTAACTATCTCGACATATTTTCGCTGTGTAGCCCCCTCTAATATGAATTTTGCAGCAAGCACTCCGCCAAAACTGTTCTCACCCATTTCCCCAACTTTCTTAGCACTACTCACCTTTCCCACAGCTCTTTCTTTTTCTCCATCTCCTGGATCTCGTACACCTTCTCTATCACTACTCGCCTTACATTGGTCATGCCTAAAGGTCCAACCTTCGGCCCACTTCTATTCACCCTGAATACCTTCTCCATGGGTAACTCATTTCATCCTTTAGCTTCCAGTGCCGCCTCTTTGTTGATGAAAACCAGACCAGATCTTCTTCTACTTTCCCCCAGGCCAAGCCTACCCCAACACTGCCACCTACCTTCTCGGACATCCGGCTCATGAAGCTTGTGTCAGTTGAGGCTTTCGCCGCCATCTTCTCCCACCCCACCCACCTCTGGCTGACTCACAGCCTGACAAAGCCCTGTCTATGCTCTACTCTTCTATTTTCGACACTCTTGATGCTCTTGCCTCTTTCATGAGGAGCCGTTTGAAGCCCAAAGCCAAGTGCAATTCTTGGTATGACTCTGACCTAGCCAGACTTAAACGTAAGTGTAGGGTGGGTGAGAGGAAATGGAGGGCTTCTTGTTCATCCTCTAGCAAACTGGCCTGTCGCCTGCTCCAAAGGCAATACTGACTCTCTGTCCACACGAAGAAGAGAGAACACATCCAAGCCTGTGTCTCTGCAGCAACTAACAATTTGTCCAACCTCTTTAAAATCTGCAAGGAGCTGGCCAACCCTGCTGCAGTCCCTACCTCTTCTGTCACCCTTTGCACTGCCCTTACTTCTCATTTCATCTCAAAATCCCAGGACATCCTGTCCACCCTCTCGTCTCCTCTCCCTCTACCCCCCCTCTTTCTGTGAACTCTGGCCCTCCTACTGCCACCCCCCACCCTCTTTATCTTCCTTTCCTCTTTTCTCCCCTGATGAGGTCTCTAGACAAGTCTGATCAATGAAAGTCTCATCAAAACAGACTCCTCCCTGTTCTTCCAAAACCTCCAAGGACCACATTGACACCCTCACTCCTGCCCTGGTTGATTTCTGCAACTTCTCCTTCGCCGTCGGAGCCTTCCCCTCCCCCTGAAGCACTCCCTTGTGCACCCCCTTCTCAAGAAACCCACAGCTGACCCTACTTGTCTGGCTGACTATCGCCCAATCTCCATCACTCCTTTTCTGGGCAAACTCCTAGAAAATCTGGCCTTCTCACAGCTTAACCTTCACTCTGATTTTGTTGGTTGTCTCCACGATCATCAGTCTGGCTTTAGAGCTGCCAGAAGCATGGAAACTGCTCCCCTGAACATCCGCAAAGATCTGCTCTCCAACCTTGACTCTAACATCCCCTCCGTTCTCGTCCTACTTGATCTCTCTTCTGCCTTTGATACACTCAACCATACCATCCTGCTCAACTATCTTCGTGACAACCTGGGGATCACCGATCAGGGTCTGGCCTGGCTGACCTCTTTCCTCTCGGATCGACCCTCCCATGTCCAACTTGGGTCCTTCCTTTCATCTATCTCCCTTTCTACCTGCAGTGTTCCCCAGGGGTCTAACCTCTCACCCTGGATTTTCAACCAATACCTGGCAACTCTCACCCGCTGCATTGCCGTTTTCTGCTCCAATTTCCAGTGCTATGCTGATAACACGCAACTCATCTTCAGGCTTCCTTCTGCCACCTCTTCTCCTTCGCTCATTTCTGATTGCATTTCTGCCATTCAGGATTGGTATGCTGCCAACGATCTCTGCCTGAATGCCAGCAAGACGGAGATTTTCCTCATCAGCACACCTTCCCCCTCCTTTCCTGTCACTCTATGGTCGGCCTCCCTTGGCCCTCCTCCTACCTACACCTGCGAGGCTAAGAACCTCGGGGTCATCTTTGACTCCACGATTTTCTTCTCTGCCCACTTCTCTAATGTCTCTAAAAAGTCAAACTCCCTACTTCACCTCCTCAGAGGTACTCTGCCTTTCCTCTCCTTCCCCAGGAGCTCACTGTCTCTCGAGCCCTGGTTCTCTCTAGGTTGGATTATTGCAACAGCCTCTTTCTAAATCTACCTGCTTCTACTCTCCCCCCCTTGCAACTTATCCAGAACAGGACTGCGAGACTTGTCCTTGGCCTCAAGTTCTGGGATCGTATCTCTCCAGCCCTGAAATATCTCCATTGGCTCCCAGTGGATGCAATGATTAAATTCAAGATCCTCTGCATTGTCCACTAGGCTTTCTGCGGCCTGGGTCCAAAATACCTTCAGCTGCCTCTCCGTAAATATCTTCCCTCCCAAGCTCTTCGCTCCTCCACCTCTCACTCCCTCAGGTTCAGTCATTTTTCAAAGAACCGAGCTGGGGCTAGATCTGTGTCTTCAACTGGGGCCTCCCTCTGGAACAGCCTCCCTGCCACTCTGAAACTTGAGGAGAACCATCTTTGGTTCCAGAAGCACCTCAAGACCTTCCTCTTTGCTTCTGCCTTCGTTCCCCCTCTCCCCTGCTGATCTGTTCTGTCTCGGCATCATGCACCGGGTTACCCTCTGACTTTCGGGCCCAGGTAACTGCTCACCCTGCCACCCACCCGCACTGCCTCCTGACAATCCCTTGCACTGGGGTCTCTATCTGTAACCCTACAGTCCTCCACCCCCTTTTTCTGCACTTATCAGACACACCCTGTATGTTGCCTTAACCTAGCACTTGCCACCTGCTGGCTGCACTACCACTCTTTCTTTCTTTCTATTATTTAATGTTATCCCTTTGTTCAGAACTCTCCACTTCTCCCCCCCTCCCTTGCACTTTCCCCTTTCCCAATGCCATGCACTTGCATGTTCTCAATGTCACTGGACCTAGTAAGATTGTTGTTTTGTTTTTCCCTTGTTCCCCTCCCTTGCCTAGTCACGCTCTGAAACACTTGTGTATGGATGTGATACAAATAAAATACCAACATCAATATCAATATCAACTCAAACTGACTCCCAGAATCCATCAGCGGATGGCTTTCCGCTGCCTGGTACTAAACTCTTTCAAGACAGAAGTTCTCTTTCTCCAAGCCTCCAGGGCCAACAGCAATGTCCGACCCCCATTTCCTTTCCTCCTGACATTCTCACTTTGTCAGCTAAAGCTCTCCAACTTCGGGGTACTGTTCGACAGAAAACACAAACTCAGTCACTCCATCACCTCCACTGTCAATTATCCTTCTTAATATCAGAAAACTCTGCCTGCTCCTCACGTATTATGCTGCCAAAATCCCAATCTCTACCTTGTGCCTCAGCAAACTCAACTACTGCTTTAACCTGCTCGTTGACCTTCCCTCTACTCATTTTCTCCTCTCAACAAAGTACTTAAGGTTGCCACTGTTAGAATGGATTTCTAAACTCTGCTCTAGTGAACAGAAGTTTAGGAGACCATCCTTGTTAGTGAAACAGGGAAGACTTCTGGGAAGATAGCCGGACCAATTCACATTAGCTTGGAGAGCAGTCAAGGCTAAGTCACCTAAGTCACAGGAGGAGTGGGGGTGGTCTAAGGTCTTTGATGTGCACATACACTAAGACACCAAGAACTACCCTTAGACAGTAGTATACGAAAATCTACAATGCATTAGGCCCAAGAATAAACCCAAGTGAAAAATGGAACAAACAGTAAAATCACCACTCAAACAACACACCTTGTAAAATACATAGTTACTTATGTCAATGCGATAAAGTACGGAGCACCGCCAAAACCTGTAAGGGAAAAGGGGCAGGCCAACTTTATAGCATTGACAGACTTCAGAGTTGGATAACCCTAACTTTATAAGTCCATCCCTACGAAGAATGGAGCCTTGTGCTCAATGCTCGATGTGCGCGTACACACGCTTGGTCGTGCATACAGTCACAAAGTACAATTTCTAAGGAGCTGGCAAAGTTAGAGGTGGGATTGTGAAGGGTGAAAACAGGTTCCAAGTGTCAGGGGAGGATCTCTGCAATGAACAAAGCTATTCCCAACTTTCAGATTACTTTAGGAAGAAGAGACAACCCAAGCCTAAGAGAGGACCACAAAGGATCCTCTGTGCATAAAATACAATGGATGAACAAGAGGCCACCGGTAAGTGGTTTCAGTACTCACCGTCGTTACCTTGGTTCAGGTCCACACCTGGCAGGACTGGTGGGGGTCACCAGTGGTAATATTTCCCACCCTTGATTCAGCTTCAAAGTGCGATGGCACTGCGGGTGAAGATGTGGGTCCGGTTTACACCAGGAGCTGTATCTCTCTTCTCGTTGAAGAACAAAGCAAACACTGATGCAACTGGTCCAAGGGCACAAGAAGAAACGCAGGAAAACTGCCTTTCAGTGACCGTCACTGTCACACAGTGACGCCGGGGCACCCAACTCTCGCAATCTGATGCATGCTTCTCTCTCGTGTCCCAACGCAGCTGGGATGACGAAACTTGATGAAAAGGTGCTTTGCAGTGCAAGCTTGGATGTGATGATGCTCCTGCATGGGTGCCAAGGTTCAAGCTTGATAGTCCATTGGATGGCCCAGGAACACTTCCGAACAGGCTCTTTTGCAGGGCAACCGAGAGGCATCGAGAGCGATTGTTCCCACCACTCCAAAGGTTTGAAGAACCTTCACAGGTCTTCGGAGATTGAGAGCAAAGCGGGCCTCTACCAGGACAACAGCAGGCTCAGGGTGGCAAGCTTCTTCTGCGGGGTTCCAAATATTCCTTGGGTCTGCTTGGCTCTTGTGGATATTTGTCTCCGTCTACAGGTCGATTCAGACCTGTAGCTCATCTGCGGTTCTGCATTCAGGGCCCCTCCTCATTGTAACGGTTTATTGAGAGGCCACCCTCAACACAGGGTGATCTTTTCCTCCCCACTCAAGGTGTCACACAGCAAACGGTTTAATGGATTCTTTTATTGAGCCCAATCTCCAATTCATCTAATACCCCTTGGATGCCTCCCCTGAGCAACCAATGAGCCAAGAACCAGGCCACTGTAGAGGAAATATATAGATGCTACGAAGCTCGCACTGAAATGTCAAACACCACTTTATCCCTTGCACAACACAATAAACTTCTCTCAACATGAATAAATCACATAAGTGAGTTGAAAAGAACACAAACCACAACTCTTTACTTTCTACAAATTTAATTTCAAGAAATACTTAGCGCTGGCCAGTGAACACAATTTACGAATGTAGTGCTGTGCAATTTCGATTTTCCTGCGCGCTTAAAGGTTACCAGTTTAATTTACAAATTTGGGCCAACGCATATGGCAATTATTATTTCACCCACACTATCGCTTTAAAATAAAGACGGGTGGCCTCATTACACGGATGGCGGTAAGTTACGGTCATTACCGGCATGGCGCTAATAACGTGAGCGGCATTGTACCTGGCCGCTAATAGCGTGGTATCATGAGTACGTGGGCACGAGCTTAGCGCTATGCCGTTAATGTCCATAGCGCTATCCCGTTAAACCCCCCGAAAAGTCACTTAGCGGCATCCCTGAAAGAGCTGCTACCACTTCCGCTGCCCTATAAAACGGCATTAGCGGTCACCGCTAAGAGCGATGATCACTAATAGCGGCGACCGCTATTAGCGTTGACCGTAAATAAGCGGAACCGGAAGTAGCGTTATCGCACAGGAACGGGAAATAGCACGGCGGCCATCATTAAAAACACAATCCATTGCCATCCACTGCCCCCAGGACCTGCATCCACATTAGAGCCTTACTAAATCCCTCAGAGACCCACTGACAATGCCCAAGGCAATTAAAAGAATTTCAGACCGGCAGCGTAAGGAGCGTTTCACCAATGAAGAGCTCACGATGCTCACGGACACGCTTGCTGCCAATGCAGAGGTGGTGTTCGCTAATGACATGCGGCGTGTCACCCTGATTAAAAAAAAGGAAATCTGGGCTGAGGTGGCCCATAAAGTCAGTGCGGTGGGCACCACCCCCCGCACTGTGAGAGAATGCAGGAAGCGGTGGGACGATCTCCGCCTCCGTGTACGCAGCATCCTGGCTGCCAACCGGAACCTGGCCATGGCCACAGGAGGCGGTGGAGGTTCGCCAATTAAACTCATGGAGTGGGAGGAGACCTGCGCAAGCACCATAGGTGTTGAATCCATCGAGGGAGTCGGCGACATGGAGCGTGGTGCACCCACATCAGCAGATGGAGGTGAGTGTCCACACTAAACACTGCACTGTGAAAGATGAGGTACCTCCCCATATGTGAGCCCTAAATCATCTCATGGATGTGGCCATCAAACATACATGCACACAACCCTGCCCATATGCGAATCACATCCCAACACACACACATGCATGCATCACCACAGACACGTGTCCCCAGACTCATGCATGAATGACCCACCCAACAGTGATACGACCTGTATGCCCAAACATGAAGTCCAAATGCATAGAACAGCATGAACAACAACACCTGCATGAAGCACCTTTACCAATCACCAATGCCATCCCCCGCTTTGTCCCCTACAGGCTCACAAAGTGACAGCGATGATCAGGACACTGCGACACAGGCTCCCCCTGCCAAGAAACAACCCAGGGCAAAGGAGTCAGGCAACATTGCCACCATGTCGAGGGGCACAGGGAAGAGTACCCTCCCGCAGAGGTCCAAACCCACCAAGCCACCCACGCCACCAAGACGTGAGCCTACGCCAGACCCAATTGCTGCACCCACTGTAGTAATCCCCCCCACGCACGATCCACCTGCGGAAGAGACACTGTCTGCAGCCAATAGTTCTATTGGCGAGGCAGCAGACACAGCACCAATGTCCGATGTGGAGGACACCTGTGACTTGTCCATACAAGAACACACACCCAGCCCCCCGCAGTCAAAAGAAACAAGCCCACGCATCGCATTCCAGCAGCCGTGGCCAGTCTGGTGATGATATGGTGGCAGGGGGCTGGAGTCCACCAGGGCCATCACCTGATGCTGGACCAATAGAACAAGGCGAGGCACCCACCCCACGAGCAAGACACGGTGCCCATGACATGGCCACCATCAGACAGCGGCAGGAGGACATCACTGCGCTGGTTGGCCAGCATGTGGATGAGGCGGCACGTTTGAGGGAGGAGGTCAGGGAGCATGCAAGGGACATCGGGCAGTCCATGGAAGCCAGCACCAACAGGCGATGTGATGAGATGTCACTTGTGAGGCAGGTCCTCACACGCATAGCTGACGCAATAGACAGACAGAACCCCCCACCAGCCCCGGAACAACCGTGCACCTCATCCACTGCCAGCTCAAGGCAGACCAGCCCCCTGCGCAGGTCCTTGCGGGCTCGGCAGCGCACAACCCCTCAACCCCCAAACGGGGGCAGTGGGGATGGGAAATAGGACCAGCCAGTTGTTGCTGACTCATGTACAGCTGGACAGCACTGTTGTGGAAGCCATTCATGGGAGTGTTGTGGGGAGGGGGAAAGGGTGTTTTTGGAGTGTTGTGGGGGGAGGGGGAAAGGGTGTTTTGGGAGTGTTGTGGGGGGAGGGGGAAAGGGTGTTTTGGGAGTGTTGTGGGGGAGGGGGAAAGGGTGTTTTGGGAGTGTTGTGGGGGAGGGGGAAAGGGTGTTTTGGGAGTGTTGTGGGGGGAGGGTGAAAGGGTGTTTTGGGAGTGTTGTGGGGGGAGGGGGGAAAGGGTGTTTTGGGAGTGTTGTGGGGGAGGGGGAAATGGTGTTTTGGGAGTGTTGTGGGGGGAGGGGGGAAAGGGTGTTTGCGTAGGTGGTTCCATGCACTTCTTTAACTATTAATACATAAAACACCAAGCGACAAGATAAATCACTGGAGTGGACATTGTCATTGTGTATGTGTGCTTTATTGCTGGACAGGGCCCAGTGTGCACCCAACAACATAACCCAGTGGCCAAATACCCACATCCATTCCACAGAGTGCAAACATGGTATTCAGAAAATCTGGTCAATCAGATGTTGGCGCACAGCACGTGCCTCCTGGCCATCGACACCTGCATGACCTGCAGCCCCCTCTCCTCCATCCTCATCCCCGTCATCATCCTCGGCAGGTGGTTGCAGTTCAATGTCAGGGGGCATTGGCACATTCCGCCTGATACACATATTGTGCAGCATGACACATGCCATGGTGATCTTGGCCGCCTTCTCATGCCCATACAGGAGTGCCCCGCTAGACCTGCTGAGGCACTGGAAGCGTGTCTTCAAAAGGCCAAAGGTTTGCTCAATCACCACGCGGGTTCGGGTATGTGCACGGTTGTAGTCCTCTTTGTGCCTGTTCTGTGGGTTCCGTACAGGGGTAAGGAGCCACCTCTTCAGGGGATATCCAGCATCACCTGCATGGGTGCAACAATGGGTATGTGTAAGGGTTTACATCAAGTGGAAACTGTACATACCACACAAACCAACATAGCATTGTGAATAACATCCACAAATCCAAGCATGCATGGCAATCAGAGTAACTGCAATGTGGGAAGATGAGGTAATGCTTGCAAGTGGACATGCACCATGCATGCCTACGGCAGTTATTGCCATGTTCTGGGTGAGTTTAAGTCATTTGTGTTTCTTGGGCCTGGCAACGTTTGTACCACACTGCTAGTATACTGACATTCCGTAGGTGATGTCCCCATGCTGTGATATGTCAATTCAGTAGTGGTGTACGGGTGTGGCTCACTACAATGGCTACAGGAGATCCATTTGTAAGGACTCAAGGGCCCAGATCATTTCAGATGTTGTTCAGCATACAGTTCCTATGTGATTTTTGGATGCATGTTGCTGGTTTGTGTTATATAGGGAATGGTATGTTGTGCAATGTGCATGTGGATGGAATTGGCATGTTTTGCGATTAATTTCTTTGTTGTGCAACTTACCACTTGCATGTGGTTTTGTGTCAGGTCCATTGTGGGCTGCCTCGGTGGACAGTGGTGTGAATTAGTATGTCCATTTTTCTCTTGACAACAGTTCCCACCCAGTTGGAGTATGCATCTCCCCCCCACTCACACCCAGTTGGAGAATGCATTTCCCTCCCACTCGCACCCAGTTGGAGTATGCATCCCCCCACACTCACACCCAGTTGGAGTATGCATCCCCCCCCACTCACACCCAGTTGTAGTATGCATCTCCCGCCCACTCACACCCAGTTGGAGTATGCATCCCCCCGACTCACACCCAGTTGGAGTATGCATCTCCCCCCCACCCACTCACAATCCACATCACACTGCCATGTGCTTGCCCTGCTACTCACCAAGTAGCCACGAACGTTGTGCAGCATGTCGCTCCATGTAGCGTGGTATCGTGGAGTTCCGCAGGACCATTGAATCATGGGTTGATCCGGGATATCGGGCACAACAATGTGTGATAATCTTGTTAGAGTCACATACCATTTGGACATTGATGGAGTGGTATTCCTTTCTGTTTCGGTAGACTGCCTCATTGGCATGTGGGACCACCAGTTCTACATGGGTACAGTTGATGGCCCTGATGCAACTTGGGATGCCTGCCAGTGAGTAGAAGCCAACTTTGGTGTTGGAGATCTCCTGGGCAGTCCGTGGCAGGGATATGTGTTCACTTGTGTGCTTCAGGAGGGCATCGAGCACCTGGTTCAGCGTGCGTGAGAATACTGGTTGTGATATGTCATGCATCTGAGCTACCGTATGCTGGTAGGTGCCTGTGGCCAAGAAGTTAAGCACAGTTACCACCTTCAGTAGAGGGGGGATGGCAGTACGGATGTCAATGAGACTCACAATGTCGTTGTATATCATGTCTACAATGGTGGTGATGGTATCCCGGTCCAGACAGTACAGGGTGTGTATCTGCTCAGGGATTAGGCTCTAATCCTGGGGATTGGTGGCTGCCTCTGTGGTATCACTAGGTGCACTGGTGGGGCTTGCTGGGCCTGTCTCGCCCTCCTCCTCCTCCTTCTCCTCCTCCTCCTGCGTCTCCTCTGTGCTGCCTGTTGTTGTTGGTGCTGCAATGCAATCATGTCCTTCAGCCCATGTCATGCTGCTAGTATTGCAATCATCTTGGTGTGGGAATGGGTGTGGGAAGGGCTGTGGTGTGCTCCTTTTGTGCTGCCCCAGTCTCCATTGCCTGCACCTGTGCTGATTGTGGCCACCTGTGGTACTTTGGAGCACTGCACATGTCCCTTAACGGGTGGTTCACAATGCCGGTATTTCCGCCTTGCCGGTATGGGCTTTTTGGGCCTAGTCCATGCCGCTATTAGCATGTCCACTTGCCTTGTGATGGACACCTATTTCCGCCATGCCGTTAATGCCGTCATGGGGATTCGCACGAACGCGAGCTTGCGCTATTAGTGGCACCGTTCTTAGCGGTGCCGCTCATGGCGGATGGACAGATCGTAATTGGCAGGAGCTGTTAGCGATGCCGGTAATCCTTTACCGGCATTGTTTTTCCCTTACCTCCAACCTCGTAATGAGGCCCAGGGTAATTTAGCGGATTGTATTTCAGACACCCCCCCCTACTTTGGTCTGGGTTGGGGACGTCTGACAGAAAAATTAGGATGATTGAAGAATTTAGGATTTGAGACCCGCCTCCACTAAAAGGCCTGTGTTGAGGAAAGATGGACAAAACATATTGACTGATTTAAGAACAAAGACACCCCTCTTCCTTAAAGAAGTCAGGGTGAACAGGACAAAAATATTATCCAGTTTTTCAGCGCACACTGAGAAGTGAGCTTTGATCATTTAAAATTTGAACAAAAATCACTCCGTATTGTTCTGCCAAAGGGAATTGATTAAATTAATATTTTTAGTTAAATAGGCTAAGGATCTACACAGTTTTACTCCCCCCCCACACCCACTATAAAGGGAAAGGATTTAAGCCCAGTAGATTCCCCCACCTTTTTGTCACAAAGGGCTCCAGTCTACTTACATTGAAAACCTTTGTTTAAAGTTCAGGACAGCCAGCTGCATGTCAGGACCCTCTGGAAATATAGGGCAGAGGTCTGGTCACTCCATTCTCAAGGATGGCCTCCCTCTCTCCACCATATGACCTAGTCAGCTTTTTAGGCCTTCCTACCAATAGACAGCCCCAGCCAGATGCACTGTCAGCAATCTCCTCTGGTGTTTCCTTGCATATGTCAGATGGTACGCTTTAGCAGCTCTCCCTATGGTACATTTCTGCAGCTCTGTCTGATGTTAAGTTTCAGCAGCTCTGACCCTTCCTCACAGTGCATTCCTCCTTATATAGCAGCGATGACACCATCAAGTTTACAATCTAGAGTACCCTGCAACAGTTCTCGCAAATAGGATTGGACAGTCACTCTTCTCTCTCCTCCCAAATCCAGCCTCCCTCTATGGATTGGATTAGTGGTCTGGAGCAAACATGTGGCAATTCCCAGTTGCTATCCCCATTTGCTCTTGTGTCAAATTATGGCAACAATCTAGTTATGTGGCAAAACTTCATAATTTTACTCGCAACTGCCCTAATATATAAACAGCGGGTGGGGGTATGTAATGACCAGCCTCGCACTGGGTAAGTTATTTGTGACATGTGTCCCACAGCCAGCAAAAGGGTTTGCCTATGGCCTACAGAAATGTTTTCATGGAAACAAAGTTGGCTTTTCTTTTCAAATGTCTGCTGGTATTTTGCATGCAAAACATAATATACATTACTTTTTGTCAACATGCACCATGGGCCTCATTATGAGTGTGGCGGTCCGGAAACAAGGGTTAGGAACTGCCAGTATGATCTTTCTAAATAGTGCAATAGCTTTCCATGTTACAACACACTTCATGGATCACAGTTTGGTAGAGTTAGCACCTTCCTCCAGATTCCTCCATTCAATTTCCTAAAACCAAACAATTCAGTGAATGAATTGATTTCTAAACCATAGAGAGGGTCCGGAAGTACTTTTAGATTGTAAAATGAAACTAGAGTGGTCAGTGTAAAACGACAGATTTTCTGGGCTATACAGCACATTTGAAAGAGAGAATAGAGTTTACAACTCTTTGCCTGTTTTTTAAATGTGTGAATAAATTGGCGCCAGGGTTTCTATCTAACAAAATCAAGAGTTATACTCCTAGCTGGCAGCTACGCTCAGGTGAGAAGAACTTACTCCAGGTACCGCAGTCAAAATATGTGAGCAAAGGAGACCGTAGATTTGGGGTTTATGGACCTAGATTATGGAATAAACTCCCGGCATATATCTGAGAGATTAAGACACTCATGACATTCCGTAAGGCCCTGAAAACCCATCTGTTCTGCTGAGCTTGCCCATGGGAAATAGTGACAGGGGCACTAAACTCATCACATTGGAGAAAGACAGTCAAAATGTTAATGGTTCTATCTGTGCCCAAATACGATTAAGTTTGTCCGGTTCGCAGTATAAATGACTCAAAAATTCAAAATTCAAATAAAAAAATGTGAGCTCCAAATTGTCCTCCTCTTTCCATTAGTTTGTCATGCATGATAGCTCTATGAGATGCTCTGACCTGCCCGAAATCCAGATACTTAATGGATGGGATGACAGAAAGAATGTTACTCTCTAGAGTCCATGTGTGTCTGGGACGCTTCACACCCATTCCATTGAAACATAGTATATTGGTTTTGGACAAATTCACATTTAGTTTATTTGTGGTGACATATTCATAAAAAACAATGTAAAAGTCGTTGTAGGCCCACTTGCGTTCTGTCCATTAATAAAACGACATCCGCATAACATAACCATAGATTTTTTCTGTGCCAATTTCTGGGGGGACAAAAAGAGTGGGTTTGAGTGTTTCATCCAGGTCTGAGATATGCAAATTAAAGAGGAAGGGGGCCAATATGCACCCTTGCCTCAAGCCCCATGCTGTGTGAATTTCCCCAGACACGGACCCCTGCATGTCCAATCTAATTCTAAGCCTTGTACCAGTAAGAATATGCACTATAATAGACAAAATGCAGTCTGGAAAATTCCACTTCCTAAGCTTTTCCCAGACACGGTGCCTAGCCACCATGTAAAAGGCCATGGACAGGTCGACACATTCAACATACAGACCTTCTGCTCCCTTAAATACAGCCCGTTCTATTAGGCCATTGATAACTGGGCCATTGGCATCTGTTCCGGTGCCTCTCTTGAACCCTCTCTGAAATTTGGAGAAGCGATTTGTTGCTTTAATCCATTTTTCAATCTCCTTTAGAAGGAGCACCGAAAATAATTTTCTCTTGGCATCCAGGACGGCAATCGGTCGATAGCTAGATGATGATAATCGGTCACCCTTCTTGTATATTGGCACTATAGTTGATACTCGCCAAGAATCTGGAACTGTTCTAGTTATCAGTACATTCTCAAAAAGCAGAAACAAAGTAGCAGCCCATACTTCAGGTGCCGATTTCAGATGTCTATTGCAGAGTCCTTTCGGACCCGGCACGGGAGTCAGAGGCGGAACAAATTCTAAAACGGTTTCCATAGAGAATTATGGAGTCCTGAGACCCCTAGATCCAGGTTCATAGTATTCAGTAGAGACCTCCTTATATAAGCCCTTAAAATACAAATTCCACACAGCCTCTGACATAGGATTACATAATGCATCCATAACTAAAGTAGCCTGATTACGCACCAAGGTCCAAACATTCCTAGAGTCATGCTTCAATAAAGTCTCTAGCATGCATTTACCATCTTGTTTAGCTACCATGTATCTATTGGCCGTCTTCCAATTTGTATACTTCTGTTTTACCTTTTTAACCAATTCGATCTGCTTAATTAAATCAAATTTCCCTTCTCGTATTGCTTTTATGTCCTGTATCATGACTCTCTTCCAATGTTGAACCTCACTATTAAATGTATGAGGACGACGTGAAAGAGGCCGTCAGCAGTCCTCTTTACAGATCTCTGACACTTTCTGTGTAATAAAATTGGGAAATTGTGGAACAGAAAAAGTAAGTTGCTTACTACCAAATGTGGATGTTTGCCAGCTCAGCATTAAACCTTTCCAGAACCTTAGGCCTCCATGTTATACCATTTCACTTCCAATTAACTACCAGGTCCTTATGTTGACTTGGTAGAATAATAAAGAGTCACATCAAGAGTAGCAATTAGCATACAATGGTCACTAGCGAGATTATCAACAACAAGAAATTGTTTGCACCTTTAAAAAAGACAATCTGACAAAAAAATATTATCAATCCAGGCTACTGCCTTGTCTCTGTGCCGGGTATGGTGGCTGGGTATGTCGCCATTGGCTTGGCCATTCAAGATCCGCAAGCCCCACTCACTACATAATTCTTTCAAACTGTGACCATACTCTAGCTATTATTTAATATATTCCAAAGCCTCGTCCTTATCTGTAGCCAAACAGTCTTCCGGAAGTAAACATACAGCATTGCAGTCTCCTACTACTCTCCGGAGATTTAATGTTGAACAATTCTATATTAGCATTTACAGAGACAATAAAGTCATAAATGTTTGAGTGGTGCGGATTCTAGTATATATTAAAAAGTAATGTATTAAAACTGTTTGCATTGCCTGGCATGCCCAATTCTACCACTGGAATTCCTCTATCATCTTTTGACACACACTTTCCCTCCCAATCTCAAGACATTACCAATTGCCGTAAATAAGCTTCAGAGGGTCTACCCCTGCGTACGTTCAGCTTACTGATGAAAACATTGATGCCCCTCCCAAAGAATGCTATCTGTAGCACTTGTTTCTTGCAAACAGACAAGGTGATACCGGCCTAGAGTCTTAACCAAACCGTCATTGTGAGTGAGGTTATCAAACCCCCTAACATTCCAAATGCTATGGACAGTTTGCAGGTACCAACCTGACAAGATGGAATTCTCTCTGACTGCCTTACCCGCAGTTTCTCCCAGGGCAGTTTCTCCGGGCTCTGTTTATACATTGCTTTTAATTCTGACAGCATTGCAGGGTGCCAGGGCCAATCTTCTGCAGGGTCTGGTATATGTTTACTTGCGACCATAAAACTCACTTTACTATGAACATTCCCCACAGTACTTCATTCTTGTGATTTTATCTTTGGGGTATCCTGATTATACCTCCCCTCTGTATAATTAACAATTTCTCTTTTCTTTAAGTAACTGTGACCAGGATGAAGAATACTGGGACGCAAATCATACCCCATGGCTCTTAACGGGTCAGCCTCGTCAAGAAGTAACGAAAAGACTGCCTTTGAGGGAATCTTTAGTGCAACTATGTCTATTATGTTATCTTGAAAGAAATTCCAAAAGTTCGATATCCTTAGCTGAAATCTAGCGAAGGCGGGGTATTTAATTCAGAAGGGCCAGTACATCAGAGCGATTCAATAGTATATCAGATTTCCTGGAAGATACCAGCACAAATTCCAGTATCAAATATGCTGGTACATAACCCATTATTTGTGACTTGGTTTTTTCCCCATACCCACCCTCCTACCCTATCAACCATCCTTGATACCCCTTCAATGTTTTCTTGTAGGCAATCAATGGAAGGTAACAGGCTTGACTCTTTAATAGTAGTGTCCGCGTGTTGACAAACACAGGGGGTGCAAAGGCCTGGGCGATTTACACAGTAAAGAGGTGCTATTTTTCTTTCCCCACCAGGTCCTGAGGGAGTTAAGGAGCTGTGAGGGGAAGAGGAAGCTAGCCCCTGATGCCAACAAAAGTCCCCCCCAGTAGATATGAACGGACCCCAATAATTTTCCAGATTCCTCCCTGGCCTGAGCCCCCTGACATAGGAGTCCAATAAAGCCTCTGTTTGTCTACCCATTGAGCGCATTAGTAAGGGCCATCCAATTGTACCTACTTCTTTGCCTGTCTGAACCATTGCATCCTTCTTGGTAGTGACCCTTTGACCCACAGGGGCAGCATCAAAAAGGCCTACTTTAGAATATGTTGCAACCTGATTAACTGCACCTGCATAATTCTGCACCTTCTTTTTCTCTGTATAATCCCCTAACCCACACTGGACTGCTTGATGATTTAAATTACACCTTTTTAGCTCCTGATTGGACATGCCCATACAAGTGCTTATGCTACGTGCAAGGATCCCATACAAGTGCTTATGCTACGTGCAAGGAGATCATACTGCTGAAACCTGTGTGAATCGCAGGTTTTTTTATAAGCTGAGATTCCTTGCTGCATAATACATCAGTTTGTATCCCAAAGTCACAATTAGGAGCTGGTCCGTGTGAAGGCAGCATTTGAGACCTAGAAGGTTACAGGAGTCGGGGGTGGAGGGGTGGGACCTCAGATATTACCCCTGTTGATGTAGACGTTTTGGTAATAGTCCC
The DNA here is from genome assembly GCF_040938575.1 of Ambystoma mexicanum. Classification (NCBI taxonomy): domain Eukaryota; kingdom Metazoa; phylum Chordata; class Amphibia; order Caudata; family Ambystomatidae; genus Ambystoma; species Ambystoma mexicanum. The sequence continues at coordinate 628,088,093 of NC_090922.1, read as the reverse complement.
CTGGTATCACATTCTGAGTTTGCTGCCCCTCTTGGGGAACAGAACAGGTCCAGATGCCGTGTCCGTGGATAAAGATGGAGTTGCCCAGTGGACCTTTTGTCTTGCCAAGGTTGCAGCCAGTTCTGTGGTGTGTAAGGAATGGAGGAATTTACGCAAATGCCTATTAGCTTTTTAGTTTTTGCGAGCGTTTCTCTAGAGACTAGGACTTATTACTTTGGAATATCACTGTCCAGCGGCGCCTCACCAGTTTGCGTAGAATTTCCCTGTTTAAGGGATTGGGTGAGTGAGATCAAGTTTGCTTGTCTTGCCACCTGTTTTCTTGTAGAAGCACTACATGGAGGGCATCCCATATCCTTTGTCCCCATGGCATCCTTAGAGGTATGAAGTACTTTATATCTATAAACATCGCGTTTATTGTCACATTGCTCAACAAATCTGCTCACTACTGAGTTCAGTGCGGAAACAGTGGGAGAAGTTAGTCTTATCCTTTCATCCGCTTCTCTCAAAGTATGATGTAGTGGCAAACTACCTTGTCTATCATTTTCCAATGCACAGAATTAGTATTGTCAAGAGGAATCAATTCAGTTAACATGGTAGAGGAGCCCAACAGTGACGCTCTTCGTATAGGAGAAACTGGCGCATTTAGAAAATTACCACCGTCACCGCGAGGAACAGCAGGTACAGGAGCCGTTTCAAACCAACCCATGTGGCTGCCTCAATCAAGCTCTGATCCTTGATACTGGAGAGTTCCACCATAGCCCAGGCACAGCAAGGAGTCAGTGACCTTATTTCTGTACTTGTGTAAGAATGGAGAAAACAATCTGGGATTTGCTTGCTCACTATTGGAGTAATTTCTACAGGCTCTAAGTGCTTGAGCTTTTGCAGACATTTTGTATGGCCTTCCCTCGGGTTAGATGAAACCCATAGAGCGGGTTCTTGTAGGTTTATTAAAATTTCCGAGGTCATGTCTTCCTCGGCACACCCCCTGCATTGCTCTTCAGAGGTAGGGGTTAAGGGTAGGGTGCAGCTCCCCTGCGCCATCAAAGGGTGCTCTTTGAGGGCTGCCTCCTTGCATTGGTTGAAGAGGCCGCCCATTCCCTCAGGCACTAATTGGCTGCGCAGCAGATAGCAACCTTTTTCAGGCATTTTGAAAGAGTGCCCTTAAAGGTCAGTATGCTCGGAAAAGCAGATCAGATAAACTTATTCAGTTGGGCAGTGTGGCAAGCCTAATGCATTTAATACGCTAAAGCAATAATACAGTGAACAGTGCTAACTTGCATGATGGGTAAATTGTTAAACCCGGACTCCCTGGGCTGCAGCAGACCAGAGTATTCTATGTTTAAGTAGGCTGCTTGATTGAGAGTGTACAATCCAAAGGGTGCCTACAAAGGGCACCCCGCAGTCACTGTACACAGCTTTTTACCGAGTAGCCAGTAAGAAGCAACAAAAAAAGCAAATGATCTAACTTTTTATGCCAGAGTCCTGACTGGTCAGGGATAATGTTCACGCCCTGAGCAAAAGAGCATGGGAGCTCTGTATAATGCGCTCTCTGCCATACCATCTCTCAGGCACACAGAGCTCAGAGTTGCCCCCCCCCTCCCTAGAAGGGGTCAGCCCAGTGGACAGCCCTCCCCCCAGAAATCACCAATCTCCTCTCCACTCCACTCCGGGCTCACTAATAATCTCGGCTGTCTTTACCAAGCGTTGACAACAGCGTTCACAGCCATTCACTAGGACAGCTCTCTCGCAATACAGGTCTGCACGCCGGGAGCCACTAGAGTAGAGGAAAGAACCTCACAGCATTCGTTTCGACCGTCAAGCCACACCAAGACCTAGCCCACACTTGGCCACTTCCGACAGTGTTCTCAGGGTCTAACCTCTTGTTAATATTGTCCGAATCCTGTTTATAATCCCCTGTAAAATGCAGCAAAATCAGTGTGTTGTCAGCGTAGTTAGTATTTCTCTATATTTTTATTTATTTATTTACATTTATAAAGTGAACTGGCAGCCCAGTGGCATCGAGGCACTGTTACAAGAGATTGACTTAGTTCCATGTTACAACGTTGCTTACTGGTTACATGCGGCGTAGCAAGGTTGGAACGGGTTACATGGGAAGCATAATATACAGACGACTTAGTTACTTGAAGAAAAAGTAAGTTACAGGCAGGACATTTCAATGCATTTAGAGTTCTATGGCTCGACACTGGCAGGTTTCAGATGAACAGTCGTGTTTTGTTTGCTTTTCGGAAGGCTATGTGGGATGAGATTCTTCTGAGGTTGGGAGGCAAGGAGTTCCACTGGGTCGCAGTGATGAATGGGAAGCTGGAGACTACAGCCCGCGCGCTTATGACCTTGGGCACTGAGAGTAGGTTGGTGTATGGGGTTCTGATTGGTCTTTCTGTGGGTGGTCTAGTGATTCTCTGAGAAAAGTATTGAGGGGCTGCATGATGGATACATTTATGAGTGAGGGACAATGTTTTCAATATGACTGGTTATTTGACGGGATGCCATTGGGCTTGTTTCTTGGCAGCTGAGATGTGTTCCCTTATTGGGATACCCATAGTGCATTATTTTGGACAATTTTTAGTTTTTCAATGTTCTTTGTGGAGGTGCCGACCAGCAGGGCATTACAGAAGTCAAGCCGGGCCCCAATTTTAGCTCTAGCTATAGTTAGGCAATGTTGCTTTGTCAGGAATGGTCTAGCTGCATTGAGTAGTTTAGAGTGGTAGGCAGCAGACGAGGCAATGGCGTTTACCTGCCTCATCATTGAGAGGTTGGAGTCTAGGTAGACTCCAAAGGTTTTTACGGCCTGGGAGACTGGGATTTGTATGTTGTCGATGTTAAAAACCGTGTATTGTTTGTCAAGTTTCTTTAGAGTTTCGGGTGAACTGATTAGAAGTAGTTCAGTTTTGTCTCCATTTAGACAGAGCCAGTTCTCTGCTGTCCACGTTTGGATCGTGGAGTAGGCAGCGTTTAGGGTTTTGGAGTCTGACTCGTAGTCACCTGAAAGTGCTAGAAGGACCTGTGTATCATCGGCGTAGTTTGTATATGTGATGCCTAGTGAATCAAGGATGTTGAACAGTGGCCTGGTAAAAATGTTAAATAAGGAGGGGGATATGCACAAGCCCTGGGGGACTCCACATTGGATGGTGCTAGGGTGCGCGCAGACTAGGTCTGAAAAGACTCTTATTGCTCTAGCATGGAGGAATGAGGTGATCCATGCTGTAGCGTTGGGCGAGAAGTGTGCAGAGGTTGAGAGGTGTTGGCACAGGGTTTTGTGGTTGACAAGGTCAAAGGCCACCGAGAGGTCAAAGAGGAGTAGTAGGGCTGGTTTGCCAGAGTATCTAAAGTCATCCATTTGGTTCTTGAGGTCTAGTAGGGCTGTTTCGGTTCTGTGGCCTGGGTTAAAGCCAGACTGGTGGAGACCGGGAAGGTTGTTAGCTTCAAGGAACTGTTGGACTTGGAGGCAGGCTCCTTTGTCTAGGATATTTAGGAGAAAGGGAACTGTGGTGATGGGCCTGTAGTTCCCTGGTGTGCTTGAGTCTAGCGTGGGTTTCTTTAAGAGAGGGCGGACCCGGGCTTGCTTCAGACAGGCTGGGACAAGGCTGGTGGAAAAGGAGGCATTAATAAAGGTAATGAGGAAGGGTGCAAGGGTAGTGGCACATTCTTTAATGAGAGTGGCTGCACAAGTGTCACCTTTGCAGTTTGATATATTGATGGAGTTCAAGCGGGCTATGACTTCCCGTTTGTTGACCTCCTTAAAGGAGAAAAGGGGTGTGTTTCCAGAATTATTGTTAAGGATGTGTAGCGCTTGGTGGTTAAGTGACTGTTGGTTGGCTTGGATTTTGCTGTGCACCGTGTCAAGCTCTCTGAGCATGGCAGCTTGGATGCTGTTGCACCAGGCTTCATCTTTTGTGATGGATTGGGGGGGAGTAGGTGTTTCTAGCTCAATGAAAATGGAGAAGATCTCTTTAGTGTTGGATTTGGCTGTGTCTATTCTCGTATTGAATGAGGTGGCTTTGGCTTTGATAATGGCTAGTTTGCATTCTTTTGCAATTTTGTTGAACTCTCTTTAGTGGAGTTGCAAGGGTTGGCTTTCCAAGTGGAGAGTGCATCCCTTTTTTTGGTGCGAAGTTCGAGAAGGTCTGGAGTGAACCAAGAATTGGAGTGCTTGGTGCGTTTGACCTTCCTAGAGGTAAGTGGGGCAATGTCTACTGCTTGGGTGATGATGGTGTTAAATGTTTGAGCTAGGGATTCTGGGTCTTGAGAGAACGTTGGCCTGGGGGCAGGAACTGTGAGGTGAGGTAGGAATCTATCTTTGGTGAGTTGACGGGTGCTTCTAGTGAGAGCTGGTGGGAGGGGTGTCATAGGCTGGCGGACTGACTTGGCCATGGTGAGGTCGAAGAGGATGACATGGTGATCAGTCCAGGGAAGGGGTTTGTTTGTCTTGATGGTAACAGGGCAGTTGTGGTGGGCTATTCAATCAAGCGTGTGACCCTTGATGTGGGTGGGGGCTGAGATAACTTGTTGAAACCCTAGGGTTCCTAACGCTTTGTCTAGTGAGTTGGCTGAGGGATCTTTCGGGTCATTAAGCCAAGGTTGAGGTCTCCTAGGAGGATAGCTTTGCTGGATTCTTTTAGGTTGTCTGTGAGGAGGTGAGTCAGCCTGAAAGTCTGTTACGGGACCTGGGGGCGGTAGACGATGTGGTGGGTGATGGTGCTGCTAGGGGAGGGGTTCAGTTTGAGGAGTGGGTGGTTACCTATTGTTTTCGGTTGTCCTACCTACCTTTCTGATAGGGATGGAATCCTTTGCTATGAAGGTGACTCTGCCACCTTTAAGGTGAGGGCAATCCTGCCTCATCATACCATGCCAAGATCATCAAGAATATGAAAAATAGGTTTTGTGAATACATTATATGAGGTGGGGGAAAGCCAAGACCACTGCTGAACACCACAGATTAAGTTAACAGGGGGGGGGGGTTCCACAGTTTCACTGAAAACTCTTGCAGTGTGTTCAGACAGAAAGAGAGAAGCCAGGATGTGGCCTCATAGGAATAATTAGCAGACTTTTGGGCACACTAGCCATGCCCAGTGTCCACAGCCTTTCGCCGTGGTCCCTTGACATGTTTCCCCAATAGGGTTTGTTGGGGACCACTAGTAACATATACCTTTTTCAGATACATTTTTTTAAGCGGTCTGCAATGCTTACCCCTGCCATAAGGCTCTCCGCGCCGTAGTTATGCCATAGTTCTACGTTCATTGTTCCTAAAGTTCAGCGGTTCATGAAAACCTCAGCAGTCAAATGTTCCAAATTTTCTACACTATCAGCATTCTAGCTGGCATTAGCAGCACTCACTTTTCAAGTCATACGGGCAGTGGTTGAAGTGTACGAAAAGAAGTAGTGGAACTATGTTCCCTTCTGGACTGCTCCTGCTTCCCACATACACCATCAGCACCCCCCTCCCACGCACAATAAAATCCCCCAAACACATTTCCTTGCTGTTTAAGGGAACGTTCAGTGCACTACACTGAAAATGTATGTTTCCCCTTCTTCCTACTTTTATTTCAAAACAAAAACCACTCCAGAACGGTTTCTTTGTAAAATAAAAGTATAGGAATATAAAACGTAATTTAAAAAAGTCGAGGAGCATGCTCCCAACCGCTCCTACCCACTTTGACCACTGCATACGGGTGACACAAAACAGTGCTTTTGTAGCAATGCGGGTCACATGAAACGGTGCATGTCTCTTCAATAGTGTCCGCAATGGCGCTGCCCCTTACATTGTAGCAAATCTCTCATGATAATAACAGGAACTTAATTTCCCACGGAAGTTGATGAATGTATGACCTCTCAACAGTACAAAGCTGACACGCTTCATCCCTTCACGTACGGGACTGGTGCTGAGGTTGCTGCTGCCTCAGCTGTAGAACCGGACACCAATAATGTGGCTGTGCAATCTTAATGCTCCCACTCAGAGCAGCTGTGATCGCTTTACAGGATTTATGCTTTACTCAAGGTCAGCTTCATGAGGCTTGTTCTAGAGTTGGAAACAAAGACAATTTGTTCACACTGGCTCCTACAGGAAAGACTAGCAATAGTGTCTACACGGAAGCATTGGTTCAGTTCATTACATACCCTTCAAACTAGGACTGGAGTAGGAATTGTGTGAAGCAGGGGTACACCTGCAAATTCTGGATAATTTGAAATCTGACATCTAAAAAACAATTCTTTACAGCTGCTGGTCATAGTCAATCTTAAATTCATGGAATTATCATTCAAACAATCTACATACGCATGCATATCTCTTCTGAGCCATTACAGATCATGAATAAATCATCAATGAGACAATACCACTCAACAATATGATTAAGATATTAGGTAGAAAATATATTTGGGTAGGACAAGTTAGTTAGTAAACATACACATTCACACAACCTAAATAAAATACATTTATTTTACACCGCGGTGTCTGTGTCTTTATTTCCATCAGGGGGTGAGCAATGCAACCCTCCTAGCTGGGCCCTAATGGGGTCAGGAGTTATATTTTGCTTAATTAATTTCAAGATAGCAACACTGGTTTCAGTTGTAGATAAACCCCTAGTTCTATCCCAGCCTTATTCTTACATGAAATAAATTGTTAGAACTCATACATTTGGCTCACATGCTTTGTCAGTCAGCCGCTGCCTGATAGCTGGTAGGAGGAGGAAGCAGACTTCTGCTAGACAACAGAATGGACAATTGTCAGAGACATATTTTGCCTGTACCAGTGGTGGAGGAAGTTTATGATCCCAGGGGGGGTAAAGGGCTTTTCCTGGGGCACCGGTCAATACCATTTTACATGTTTGCTGGAGGCAGAGAAGAAGTACATAGGGACCTGGTCGCAAACACATGGGGTGAATACCACTGCCTTGGGCACACACATTTCTGTTTGGAACCTGCAACCCCTCCTGAGACACGGCCTGGGAGAATGCTTCCCAGCAGGTGCACTTCATCTCCCCGCTGACTCCTCGGATCCTTCCCTTTGGAAGGAAGGAGCCCCAGTACCTCAAAGCTACTCTGTAGGAACAATGTCTAACTTGGTGCAGCTGCACCTGTTCTGGCACCCGGATGTACACTGCTACCTCACCTTGGGCTGGCTGGAAAGCAACCTGTGATCCCTGGTTGGTCCCCAAAGAGAACAGAAGACCAGACCAGCCATCTGCATTGGTTGCAAGCATTCTGGGAGATGCTTTGGCCACCCTCGACTGTCTGCTTACCAAAGTAACCACCAGCCTGTTCTTCACGAAAGCAATGCCTGGAAGCCACTCCCAGAGATCTCAAGCACCCACAACCCTCCAGCAGCAGCCTTACTGGCTACAAGAACCATGTAGCCTCTGGACATGTGTTTTTACGTGTTCTGGAGACCAATCCAGTGTGTAGTCAGCAGCCACCAAAGAAATCCCCTCTGTCTTTTGGCCTGCAAATGCCCTAAGTCATTTAGCATTAGGGTCTCTGAGACCAGAACTGGCAGCCCGCCCACACCAGTTAATTCCCAGGTTGTTTGCTTACATTTCTGGTTCCTGTGGCTGCAGTCCTGGTTCTCCTCTACTTCATGTCCAGTGCCAATGACAACGGTTCTCCTAATTGACCACAAAATGAAGATCCTGCATCTTGGTGTCCCTTCACTTTCCTAAGCATACATCTGCCTCCTTATCCCAACCAGGTTGGCCTACGTTTTACTTATAGCCACTGGCGAGAAAATCCATTGGACAACATTGGGATCCATTATTTCTTAAGCATCACTTGGTAGCCAGCGTTCCCATAGTAGATTCAATGGTTCCCATTTTGGAGTTTGGTCTTGACTTTGATCGATCCATTCTCCCAATGTCCTTCCAATCGCAATCATTCCATTCCATTTGCCTCACCTTTTTTCAACAGAACTTTAAAAGTGGACTTTAAACGGCTATAACTTTTGATCTTTAGGTCCTATTGACCGTTAGGCCCTGGGGACATTTCAGTTCTGCTTAATCTCTAAATAAACAAATGTTGTCTTAATAAACACCTTACATGATATGTGTCCTGAATATACGTGTTGCTTCTTTTTGTGTTACCTTTCTTGGTTTTGTGTACGGCACTGCCTTCATTCCATAACCTTCCACAGAGTTCAGACCTAACTGTCTGGAGCTGCGTTAAATTGCGCATGGGGCCTCATTACGACCCTGGCGCTAATGGGTTAACGGCGCCGTAAAAGGCTGCGGCGCTGTTAACCCATTAGCGCCTGATTACGAGGTCCCTTTGCGGGACCCGACCTTAACGGCTGGTCTACACCAGCCGTTAAAGTAGGGACCTGCAAAGGGACCTTGGTGCTAAGTACGGTACCGCAATTTGCGGTACCGTACTTAGTGCCTTCCCCATTCCCATAGAGCCCTATGGGGCGAAAATGGGAATGGGGAAGGGCCATGGAGGAAGGGGGAATTACCACCCCGCCAACCTTGTAATGGGGTGGTAATTCCCCCTTTCTCCATGGCGGAGTCGGTAAGTTACCGGCATGGACCATGGTGCTATTAGCACCATGGTTTTCCGCCAGGATCGTAATGAGGCCCATGGTGTCTCGCCAGTTCCTTGCACTGTTTTAGAAAATCAAGTGCATACTAGATTTGTTTTATGCTTTTGGGAGCAATAGGGGCCATTATATAGGGCATTGCTCTATAATTAATCATTAATGTAATGAAATCAGAGGAATTAACACTTGTGATAGAGCTGGAATAGAATAGAAGGGAAAAGAATAGCCGTACATCAAGAAAACGCTGAAACATCTTCTGAGATTGGATGTCGTGCTTGTTCTGGTTCTAATCCCTTCTGTCCATTTTTGTTTCTAGGCAAATCCAACACAAATTCTTTGCCGCTGGACTGGGAAGATACTGTCGGGCAGGCATTTCTGGATGGGGTCTTTTATGTCAACAGAGGCCTTGTAATCAACGAAACCGGACTGTACTTTGTTTACTCCACCGTCTATTTCCGATTTCTCAGCTGCCAAAACACACCCCTTATCCACACTGTTTTCAAGCGGGCGCCGCGCCCCGGAAGTGAAAAGATTCTGCTTGAGAGTCGGAACAACAACTACTGTGGGAACAACGGCAAGTGGTCGAGGAGCAGCACGTTGGCAGCCGTCTTCAACCTCACTCGCTTCGACAGCGTGTATGTCAATGTGTCAGATGTCAGCCTGGTTGGTTTTGAGGAAACAAAGACCATTTTTGGCCTCTATAAACTTTAGATGTCAATGTTACTAGGGCCCAAGCATGTGGGTATTGAAGATGATAAATTGGGACACAAGACACCAGGAAGAGGCAACAAAAGGGAGGTTGTCAAAGGTGCCAAATACAGTTTGTTGGTCAGAAAAAGTCACTACAAGGAACTAATTATGTGGATTTAAAGGACATGCTCTTTGGGAGGAAATGCCATCCATATGATGGTGATAAGGTAAAACATTTTACATTACATTGACGGCCAGGTCATCACATCCCAGGGATGGACGCCATGACTATAGGAGGTGGATGAGAGTTACAGATCTGTACTGGACTAGTGGACAATAGGGGTGAGGCGTTCATGCCAGAGATATTGAGACAGGATGAAGGAAAGAGGAAGGATAATAGGAGGAGGGCATTGGGGACAGGGCTTCACCCCTAAAAGATAGGCCTGTGATTGGACAAGGCAAGACAGAGGCAAAGCAATGTGCGTGCCAGTGGCAGGCCTTAGTACTGGATAAGACTAGGAGGACCAGATTTCCCCCCCATTGGGACAAGTATTACGACAGGAAGTAAAGGCAAAATGCCCAGGAAGAAGAGCATTACAGGGTCAATGTTTTCAGAGACATGCGATAGGGCTTGATAAGGATCGAGGGACTTCCCTTCCATGTGGCAGACTGGAGGAGGAGAATAAGTACGGCTTTCACTGCACACTGATCAAAGAATTTGTCAAGGTTGGGGCCATTAACAACCACCTCTCAGTCGATCACACTTAGACTGTATGGGGAGAGTGCAAGAGACGGGCTTTCCTCTGTCAGTGGAAGGCATTGCACTGGATGGGGAGAGTTAGATGGGCAGACCATCTCATTACCCTGACAACCAATGGGATTGAATACAGATAATGAAAGGGGTAGTGAAACCCCAGTGGCAGACGTTTGTAGTATCTCTCCCCTCCTATTAACCAGCCTTGGGACTGATAAGCATTAAATGACCTGGCCTGCTACTGTCATTGAGACAGGATTAGGGGGTATGCCTATATGCGAAGGGCACAAGACATCCCCGAAGCCCTTGTGCTGCAGAGGGACACAGCAATTCAGGGGCACCCACATTCACCAAAGGACTGTGAGTGGCAGCAATATCTGGGACCACTCATCACATTTTGCAGGACCCCCTGCGGCCATTTTGTTAAAGTAGACATAATATGCAGACACATTCCTGTATTTCAGTGGAAAGAATGTAAAAGATTGCTATTCACCACTCGCCCTCCTGCCTAGTCCAATGCTGGTCACAAGGGGTAGGTTCTCTTTTGCCAGGTGTGCATTAGTTGGATAAATTAATACTGGCACATGCACCAGACTAGGAAAAGGCTCAGGGAAAAGTCAAAAGAAGTACCTATTGTGTTGTTAATGCTTTAAATATTAGTATGTATTGTATTCAAAATTAATATATTACTGTTTACATGTAATTAAATCAATCGTGTTTTTCTACCCCTGGCTGTTCTGCTTTCTTTCATTGTCCACTGAGTAGGATGTTGGTTCTGGTTCTTATCTTCTTACTGTTTCTTGGTGATCATCTTCTAGGTGCAGCACACTCTCGAGGCGAGAAGTGAGCATCTCAAGCTTGAGAACATGGGAGAACATGAGATGGGGACACAGGAGGGCATGGAGCACTGGGGTGTGGAGCAGAGAGTCCAAGCGCACAGAGGGCGGAGTCAAGGAGCACATGCAGTAGGGGAAAGGCAGGGTCACTGGACATGATAGGAGAGCAAGGAGCAAATGAGTACTCGGAAGAGAGCAGCACTTACATGAAAAGGACCCGGCTCTTTCTAGGAGAAGGAGAGAGAGACTGGGTGCAGCAGGAGTAGTTTGTACGCCTTCAGGTATGTTTGTACTTTCATGTTTCAAGATGAATGGTTGTCCAACTCCAGGCCTCGAGGGCCGGATCCATGTTGGGGTTTCAGGATACCCCTCATTAATATTCATGAGATAAATTTGCATGCAATGATTCTAAATGTATGCACATTTTTCCTCATGAATGTTAATGAGGGATATCCTAAAAAGCCCATCAGGATTCCGGCCCTCGAGGCCTCAGCTGGACAACCCTCAGGCATCTAAGAGCATGTAAACAACATATACAACTCAAAAGTGCAAACACCTGCTGCTGCACCGGGCATTCCTCCTCTACACATACTGTGGCCCCCGACGGGGATGCAATGAACAGAGCACACAGACAACTCAATTTGCCTGAGTTATATTAAGGGGTGTATACAGTCGAAGAAATAACAAATGGGGATGGAGTAAACTTCAACTAAAATGGTCAGGCCGGTTCTATGGATCACAAGCTACCTACAGTTTGGGGCTAACTAAAGGTTCAGAATCACACTTCTACTAGGATTCCCTTCTAAGGAAAGGTCTGGTAACACTCTCGCTGTAGGAAAGTCTGTGGCCTAGTTCTGTGGCGGTTCCTTCAGATGTAGAGTGTTTGTGGGCCCCTCCATGCCATTATGTGGTCACTCCCCAAGCCGAGTCCAAGGGTGGGAAGTGACTGTGGGAAGTACTTCATACAAGGGAGTGAACACATGTATTACAAATAAAGCAGACATGTCTCCTGGCATGTCATCCATGTCTTTTAATCTCTTGTTGGGCAGTCCTCACAACTTCTCAATGGCGACAAAGGCCGTTTCCTGACCCGTGCTGCCCTCCACTAAGAAGATTTGTTTCAGCTCCATCACTCGATGCACCCTCTGATGCTCAAAGTGTTGAGTGGTTATTGCTGAATCACTCTGCGTGTGTTTGTTAGGGGAGATCGGAGGTCCACGGTTCTCTAAGCCAGCTAGGAATGCGGAACAAATTCCTACAGCATTGCCGCCTCCGCAGCATACGTGGCACACAAGTGACAGCTCCAGTGACCAACTGACTCAGTCTTCCAAGGTGCATGGGCACCCCAATGCTGAGTCACTGCTATTTCATACCTGCATTATTCATGTTACAAAGCTCTTTCTCTGTCATACGCCTCCTTGTGGGGATTATTCTTGAAACACAGCGTTGTTGCATGAGGAAGTGACATACTCCCGTCAGTGCCGGATTACACCATGTGGAGGCCTCTAGGCAGTCGAAATGTCGGCCCCTCCCTCGCAAATGATCTCCTAATATGATTTTAATTTTCTGCACTGCTTTATTTTGATCCATTGTCGCGGGGCCCCTAAAAGAAGTGGCCTAATGGATAATCCAGCACTGACTCCAGTGCTTCTATGTCACCAGGGCTTGTTCCATTACGTGCAGCCTCACCTCTTAACACTCTAGACACCATTAACCTTGGTCCCTGGTGTGTGCATGATTTTGAAGTCGATATTGATGCAATTTTGCCACAAGAAGGTAAAGGAGAGAGGGGGGACTATTCTTGCTGGTAGGCTCCTGGCTCATGACATACTCCATGAACCGGAGGAAAGTGCCATTGCTACATTTAATGACTTGAAGAAAGGTCAAAATGACTATTTTACACCTCACAAAAACATTGGCTATGAGCGGCACATACTCTACACCACCACACAGGCGAAGGGGGCAAAACAATGCACTCTTTTGTGATATGCCTATGTGCCCCGTAAAGCATTGTGACTTGAAACTGCTACAAAAAGCACACACCTTTGATATGATAGGTTATTTATAACGCGCTTAACACCCAGAGGTTTCTAAGCACGGACCCTGGGATCGAACCTGTGTTGCTCCGTGTCGCCGTGCTTCCAAGGCGAGCACGTTGCTCCTATCCTCCCGAGACCGACAAAATAATGACGATGGCTCGTGCCACCAGGCCCATTGACCTCCTACTAGAAAACACGGAAAAGCTGAAACTATCATCAACAACCCCAGTGCCTATACAGCAATTGACATCTACACCAAATCAGAGCAAATAATCTGGGAAAATATGCTACAGATGCAGATATGATTTTCTGCACGACAGCCCATTCTCTGTCAGATGTCAATCGTGCACCGACTGAGGCTGTTAAAGCCATTTTAGAGGAGTATGTCAGACATCAAGAGAGCTCAAACCCCCCCAAATCCATGACCAATGACAGATCATCCCCCGAGCACAAGATCTACCATCAAGGAGACGGAAAGAACAAACCTACTCGCTTGACCGTAAGAAAGACAAATTGGATTGTCATAATCGATCGTCATATCGCCATTCCACATGCACATCACAAAGGTAGCTCAATTATCTCAAATCCAAACCTCGTTCCACTGGTGAATCAGAGTCATCCTTCTGCAATAACAGGAAACAAAACTGCCATTGATTTTAGCCTTATTCTGCTCCTTGACGTCAACAATCCCCCTATGGATTTTCTGATAGACACCAGCACACAACCTTCTCAGCTGCGCCCCTGAAAGGTTGACATTTCTTTAGGGGTTTCAAATTCCACTGCCTTGAATGGACACGTTTACTGCCAAGAGCAACTATCAGAAATATTCAGCCACACTACAACTACATGTCATCGGGGCGCAGCCACAAAGTGGGTTCATTGTCAGTTTCAAGAGAGCCCTTCAAATGTGCCTCCTGCACATGATGTTGACCAATATCCTCAACACGGTGGCCAAAACTGACCAGCTGCTCCATCTTTCTTTCATGGAATAGGGAAGCTAGAAAATCACCAATTATGACTGCACACTGGCACTAACCTCACACCCAGTGCTCAACACTACTTTTGTGTACCTTTTAACATGCAACATAAAGTCGAAGAAGAACTGTGCCTGTTAAAGGGAGCAGGACGTCATTTAACTAGCCACATAATCCATATTATGGGTTTCTCGTATAATACCCATTCCAAGAAAGGGTTCAGGCAAGCACGTCATTCTCAACAGTGTCTGCATGCGGATTCCCAACTCAGCGATACAGCAAGATAAACACCATACTACAAGTGTAACATTCTCCAAATTGGCCCTGAAGAGAGGCTACCATCAGCTGGAATTAGAGTTCTCCTCAAGATACGTTGCTACCTTCGCCACACATCTTGGCCTTCCATCATTGCAAGCACCTTGATGTCTGCATATCATCAGCCGATGAGGTATTTCTACAGACAATTCATAAAGTAATACAACATATTCCCAACTGCATGAACTACGGCGATGACATACTCATCTTTGGGGTGTGACAGAAGGCACATGATGCCACACTACAGAAAGCCTGCATTGCCCTTGAAGATACACACCTCAATCTGAACCGTGACAAATGTGAATTTGGGAAACACACACTGAGATTTTTTGGACATATTTTCTCAGAAAAGGGGATTAAACCTGACACTGAAATGGTATCAGTGCTAATGACCACATCTCATCCCCAGACCATAACTGCACTACATTGCTTTCTGGGTATGGCCAGCTACTGTACAAGCCATATTCAGTACTTTCCCATGACCAGTGCACAACCCTTTGTCAGTAACCAAGCAAGGCAAGGAGCTGGTCTGGCTCCAATCTGGCTGATTTCTTGTCTCGCTACACTCTGCTGTCAAGTGTCAGTGGATGCTCGCGACATCAATTGACATCCTAAAGAAACCAAACCAGAAATGGTGTTGCTAGAGGACATTGGACGACATATGGAATGAGACCCCACTCTAAATGTGATTATAAAGTGCCCCAAGTCAGGCAGATGGAAACACACCAAACACCTAGCCAAGGGCATGCCAGACATTGATCAACAGTAATTACAGAGATTACTACATCTAAAACACGACATTTACATGGTTTCCTCTAACATACACCTACAAAGCAACAAGATAATCATTCCATCATTACTACAACAGAAAAAGGTGGACATTGCCCATTATGGCCACAGAGGATTAGCATCAACCAAACGACTACTCATACAGAGCATCTGGTTTCACAGGTTGGACACTGCTATTGAAACCACATTCAAGAACGGTGTGATTTGCCGAATACACTGCCTGAACGAATATGGGAAGAAATATCTGTAGATTACTTTGCCCCTACTCGTTCCGGCACATATATTTCAGTTGCAATGGATGAATACTCCAGCTACGTTGAATTACTCATCATCTCATTCACCGGTGCCCCCACTGTCATCCCGGCACTTGACAAAATGTTCACTGCCTATGATGTATAAAAACTAGGCAAGTCAGATAATGGTTCACCATTTAGCAGTCAAAATTTCAAAATGTTCACTGTATACATGTGATTTTATAATCGGTGTGTCACACCATTATGGCTAGGGCAAATGAAATAGTACAACACTTTACGAGCAATCTAAAATGATCCATACAGGTTTCATACATAAAAAATGAGCCACTTGAACCAGTCATTTAGCAGTTGCTGTACAACCACTGCAACGTGCATCACAGTATAACTAGCCAGTGCCCAGTGGAGATGGTTTTCGAGTGACAGGTTCAGACTCATCTTCGTCAGCGTAGAACCCTGGGTGGACTGGCCAATGGGGAACTCTGGAGTTTTCCATGAAGGCCTCTGCACCCTGGGACACTTCCTTGTAGTAACCATTTTTTAGTTCCACATTTTCACATGGGAAAAGGGTTGGGCTTGCTGAAAATGTGTAATATGGGGCCACTTTGAAAATTATTTCCAGGGCCTCTTTTGGTTCCCAGTCCACCACAGCTGACAACATGAGTTGGAAGTCAAGATGAGGAGTTTCACCTCTGCGAGGAAGACGCACAATCCAAGGTGGCTATAAAACAATAGGCGGATACACAAATCACACGTGAATGTAGGTGACACCATGGTGGCATGCCAAGCAACAGCTCAGAAGTCCTGAATGTTACAAGAAGGAAAGTCCAATTTTACCAGCTGAGAAGGGCAAAAGAAAGATCACTAAAAAGTCTACTTTCTTCATGAAAGCAAGGGACCTCTGACACTGATCAAAGTTGTGTCGGATAGTCAGGGGATAGTGAACCGTCAGACAATGCATATGCACCGGAGACACAAGTGCTTCTGGACATCATTGCTGACACCTCTGAAAAAAGATCTCTTCGTTGAGTAGGGAAGAAACCTATCAGATGGATTGAAGAGATAATGTAGATGAACACATTATTTATGATGGGTCAGATTTTAGTGTCTTGGACAGTACCTGCACATCATTATGTGGGTCTGTCCCGAACTGTGACCCGGGGTGGGAAGTGATGTGCGGAAATTACCTCATGAAGGGAGTGAACATGCATATTAAAAATAAAGAAGACATGATTCCTGACATGTCGTCCGTGTCCCTTATTCGCTTAGTAGCAGTCATCAAAGGTTTCCACTCTGGTTCCTTGGACACCACAGTTCCATACTGGTCTCCAGGTTATGTTCTTCCCTTCATTGCCTTTTTCATGTGTGACTTGGTCTTTCATGTCTCATGTTTTTCTCTGGGGCAGGACATAGGGAGATTCTGTGAATCAATTTTCAGCTCGGTTGGTATAATTTCACCCTCGGCCTGGGTAGTGAGGGCCCTGCACAGAGCACAGGGTAGCTTGTCCTGAACTCTATGTGGCCAGGAGTGACTGGCAGGTTGAGAGTGTGGCCATCTTCTCTGCTTCGGGACCCCCCTTGTGGTAACCTTTCTCCTCGAGCCAGAAGCCTATTCTCATCTATCCCCTCTGTTCCTGTCTCCCACTTGACTGTAGCTCTTTAGGTATTTCAAGTCTATGATAATGATTCCCCGGTTCCTCCCTACTTCCCATTGTCTACAACCCCTCCATCTCCTGATTACCCTCTTTTGCGCTCCACTTTTCTATACATTGGATGTATTCCTGTCCTCTAACTCCTCTCCTTTTTCCCCGATCTCTCATCAATCTGTACCTCATTTGCTCTTCTGATCTTATCCCTCTACTTTCTTTTTCACTAATGTGACCCCCTCCCTAACAATGGTCTCAACTTCTACTTATTTTCCCCTTTGGGTACCGGCCCATCACTCTGCTGTTTGTTTATAAATCTATTCCACTGATCTTCTGTTTTTCTTTCTGTCTTCACCCCTGTGGGCACCTCCCACTTCCCAAACAAAGATCTCCTTTTCTCTTTCATCCCTGCTTTTTGGTGCCTCTTTGTTGCTCTACTCTCTTGCTGTCACTTTCCTGTATTGATCTGTTACAACTATCACTTTTGTCATCCCTGTGGATACTTTCCTCATTCCATGTTACAACCTACAGCTGCCTTCTGTCCTTTCCCCTTTTGTCACCCCATTGAGCATTCTCCTCCTCCAAAGTAACAACCTCCACCTTTAACCTATTTGGAGACTTTCTTCCTTATTCCTGGGGTTCCTTCTCCTCGGCTCCTTCCCAACCGATAGCATCACCTTCATTCTGATATCTCCTCCCTCCTTCTAGTTATGTTCACCTTCTTTGGCCAATGCTCGCCAACGCCTTCCCACTTGTTCCAGCTCTTCTTGCTTCTTTCTTTACTCCCCTTAGCCCTTCTGTATCTTTGGGTCTTCAGTCTCTCCCAGCCTCCAGGATCTCTCCTCCATTCCCCAGTCTCCTGGTGCAAGCACAGTTCCTACTCCTGATCCTTCTCCTTCCACGATCCAACTACAAATGAATTCCCACAGGCCTCTGTTTTTACAGCTTCCACGTGTACTGCTTTTACTTTGCCTCCTGCCTTGGCCTTGCTCTCTTGGTTTGGTTTTAGCTATTCCTGATTGTGCGCTCTGTGTCAGGTGTATTGGTCGTGTGTGGGAGGTTGTCTTGCATATTGGGGGTCAAAACTCTAAACATCACTTTGCACCATTTTGGATTGCCAGCCTGTCCTTGGCTGTGCATATGCATGGGGATCTGGGCGTTGGCAGTGGACATGCATCCTTACTCACGCGAGCATTGACCGCAGTGAGATTCCACCCTGCTTCCTCCTCTTTTCTGTCTTGGTAATGCCACAATGTGCATTGCCCTATAAATGAGGACCCAGTGCCAAGGTCTGCTCTGATGTTACTGCTGACAATACTTTTTCCTGTAGCGAGCAGGTCTTTCTAAAGGGTCTGTCTCTGGAGTATGTCCCTTGTGACTGGCACCTACCTTATTTTTGGCACTAAGAGTGACTTGGGGTCCTCCACATGCAGCCCAACAGGTCCATCATCCTATAGCTGAAGGAGGAACCTGGCCTTCTTCATCACCCTGGTAAAAATCGCCTGAACAAGGCAGGGGTCTTTGTCACAATTCCTATTGAAGTCATCGGCCATCCTTGGTATTCTGCCACAAGCAACTTGGCTACAGTGAAGGGGTCTTAAGGAATATCCCCAAATGGGGATAGATAAGCAGCGAGAGTTTCCAATGCAAGTAAAGCAAAGACGGAATTACTTTTAGCTTTGCTAAGCAAATGATTACTAACAGAGTTAATGCAAGATTGCCATGCAATACGTCTTCATGAGAGCTCTCTTCAGTAGGACTGTGGTAGAGGCTGTTTTGGACTTGTTTAGCATCAATTGAATCAAAAGGAGTAATGAAATGCTTTACGAGGAAAACATTCAAGGGCATTTATGTGTTATTAAGCACCTAAAGCAGAAACTCCAAACATTTCTAGAAGTCTTTATTACAACATAATTCCTAGCAGCATATATACACCTGGGAATTAATAAACACATTTCTGGTGTATCAGCTTCATTACTTCTATAAGGACTTCTCATCCATTGACCAATTGATGAACTGGGAAGTTTGGCTAACTTCCCAATTAAATGCATTAAAACAGAAAGGTCACTGTGAAATCATTAGAGTTGTATCAATGTTGACAGTGGAAAATGGGAAGCAGGTAAATCTTCTAATCAAACATCTAAGTACACATTACTTCAGGGCCTCAAGACTCCACACTTCAGGGTCCAGCCTTCCTTAAAATGGTTTGAAACTGAGGTCCCAGTGATAATACTGGTAACTTATAGTAGGCTGGGAAATGAACAGGAGAGTGAGTCTTGCAACAGAGCAGCACTAGGGATGGAGACCATGTCATCTTGTAGGGGAGGATCTTGCGGCTGGGCACCTTAGTGGGATGTCTCCTCTCTATTCCATGGACTAGCCACGGTACAATTGTCTTCTGCCTCCCAGCTCCCCAGGTCAAAGCAGGTCACGGCCCCTCCATTTCTTGGCCAAAGCACATCAGCTCAGGCTACTTTCGTAAGACACAGACAAGCCTTTGGCCAGCAACAACTATATCCAGAAGTGAAAGCTTTTACCTGGAAGTAATTAAATGGTTCATGTGAGTAACCTGATTTCTTCAATTAAAATACCAACGTTTACTGAACATGCATCACTTGTAGGTTATCCCTTAATTTTAAATCTCCCAGAAATACTGTGTCCCGTCACTTTCCTGGGTCCTTGATGTGTGGCAGGCTTTGGTATCACCTATAGCATTGGCTCATCTCATGAATAAAGGCAGGATGCAACGAGCGATCCCACTCTTGAGGTCAAGGTCCAAGTCTATCCAGAGTAAACTAAACATCTACAAGAGGATTATTAGACCCACCCTGACTTATGCGTCTCAGGCATGGAGCACCTCTGCAGAAACACACCGGAGGACTCTTCAAAAGGTGCAAAACAAAGCTCTGAGGCTAGTGGCTGTAGCCCCACTTTTTACAAGAACAGCTGACCTGCACAGGGAGTTGGGAATCGAGATATTGGAAGAAAATCTAGCTAAGCTACACAGGAATTTCTGCCAAGGACTGGATCAGAACGCAAATCCTCGGATCAAGAAACTTGCTACAATTACTGCAAAACCTATTGACCGCTACCCGCAGCCCATCACATCGCTGAGCCTGTGAAACCATCTCTACTGTGGCAAGATAAAACAGATCAAGAAACAATTCAAACGGTGACTACAATTTCAACCAGAGAAATTGGAGTAATGAGACACAGCCTCTGTATTCAACTACCCCACTGACAGATCAGAACTGTCAGCAAGAAAAAGCACGACATTGGATTGTTTTTTCGTCTGCTTTCACTATGTATAAGATGAAGATATTAATTAATTAAAATACTGTTTTGAAAACCTTTCTATGTGATGTGTGTGAACGATTATGCACTAGTTATCACACCTGTATTGTAGTGGCTGTACAACTAGGGTGCTTGCAGCACTAAAAAGGGTTTCCTTGGTATTTTGTTCACTTTTTCAGCAATACCCCACAGAGTGCCACAGGGGCTAAATGGCATGTACTAAAATGCTGGTAATTATATAGCTACATATTTATAAGTGTAATTTGTTGAATTAGCTTGGGTGGTACCTACTCCATTATTCACACTTCATTAGGTGTTATAAATCAGAATACTTGTTGTGGCCCTGGGGAATGCCTTGACTGATCACTGATAAGCTGGATTATGGCAAGGCTATCAGAGCGTAGGTCTCTTAGACTACAATGCTAGTAGTTTTGGCACATGACAGGCTGTATGAAGGCCTCCTCCATCTCCTACCTGTCTGGGTTTGTTTGTCGAGGTGATTGTGCATCTGAGATTCCTGATTAGTGTTGTCAGGAGTGAACCCTGGCACACCAGCATGTGAGGGGACTTTAATAGTCTTTTTCAGTACATAAGATATGATGTCATGGCAATGGGTCAAGTACCAGTAGGACCTCCCCACGGGCCTGCCTTTCCATGGTTTGTGGCTGTGTGTCATGCCATCCAGGAGCCAGAGCTACCGTTCCTACCTCAGGCAGCCGGAATGTGGCTGTCACACCCTGCGATTGGGTCACTTGTTGCCCCACAGCCTATGCCCTTTTTTGTTTCACCCACATCAGGGTTAGGATGTCTAACACCACCTGTGGACGAGCTGTCGACTTGCATTTTTGGAGCAGGGCAAGCTCCACCCTCAGGCCACACTCCTTTTTTTGGGGGGGTTGGCTACAAGGCTTTGGCATACGGGCATCCAAGGGGGATGCTGGGTCCAGGCCATTCCTGGCAGGAGAAGGGGGTTATTATTTCTCAGATTTCCAGGGCTCATTACACCATTACCCCTCCCCCAGACATGCCCTAGGCCCCTCCCCCCAGAAATGACCTAGGCCCCTCACCTTGCCCATTGAAAGACAACCTCTGCAATAGGCAAGTATCCTTCCTTGCTGCATTTGGTGCCTTTTTCTCCTTCTGGGTTACTACCTAGGGCCCTGCACTATAAACAGACTTATTCACAAGGGCGCCCTCCTTCTCAACAATGCTAATGAGTAATGTGAGCTGCCTTTTATTGTTACTCTACCGTTTGATCGGACTACACATTTTTTCTGCTTGGAGGGGATTTTCTCTGACTCAATCACCAGTTTTCCTTTGCATTCTGTGGCTACTTTGGGTTCAGCCTTGCTCTCGCTTAGCCTTTATCTGGGATGGAGACGCTAGGGAGGAACAGTCTAGATTCAACCACCCACTACCCACCCTGGAAGAAGACCTGCATCCATCCGTCAGACTGGCCAGACATCAGAAGACCATCAGAACCCCGGTAAGACCATCAATTGACATTTTGAGACGTTAGAAGACCCACAATCTGCCAATGGAGCAGTTTCAGGAGAGTACCACAGCAGTGGCCAACAAGGCTACTCAGGACCTAGCCCCGAAAAAAGAACATCTGCCATGCTGCCGGCCCAGGTCATAAGGATCCCTGTAACTCTCAACTCCCTAATAACTTTGATCATCCAATTAAATGCAAGACTTCAGGAACAATGCTAGGAAAGAAAAAAAACATCCAGTATTAAGTCCAACCCAAGGACTATTTTTCGACTCCATCTACTCAAGCAAACTGACTCCTTATGCAGATAGATACAGTTTAAGGGCCGCTATGAGAGAAGGAAAGTTAAAGAAGGAGAAAACAAAGACCTATGTCAATATTGTGGTGGTTTATAGTCAAATGTTCGAATACATAGTTTCAAACTACAATACATTCGAAACAAAAGGATTTTTTTTTGGGGTTCCCCCCAAACCACCGTTTTTTGGGGGGAAACCACTAATTTTTCCCATCCCAAACCCCCCCCCCAAAAAAATACAAAAAATAAAAGCATTCAAACATTCAAACTTTTTTTTTCTCCATCCTTTTGGTTCGAATGTATTGTCAAGACATGACATGGCCAGGCCCTGTCCTGAATAGAATGCAATACCAGGGCAAAGAGAAACTCCCTTAAATCATACATTCTACATAAAGGAAAACCGCCTTCATCCTGTTATGAGTTCCATCGCGCCTCTTGCATTATTCCATGTAAGTCCCGGCATTGGTGGACTCATGGGCTGCATGGTCTGGGCAAGGAGGCGTAACTTTCCGATGGAGAAGAATGGACCACTATTGCGCTGGGGCCATTACTGCACAAGCACGCTCCATTCATGTACAGATCGCCCAAAATCATGAAAAACCACCCTTTGACCTGATTTCAGCTCCACATTTCCTAAAGATTTTGCCAATTCCATTGCTAACTCTGCATAACCCATTCATCAATTTGACAGCCTACATCCTGTTTTTAGGTTCTGAATACTGCACTTCCCATTGTACCCTCCTGAGTATCGTTAGGCCTTAGGAGGCGCCTCGAGATATCCTTCCTGACCAGATAATTGGTCACCTTGCTTCAGTCCCGGATATCTTCCATGAGTTTCTGGATGTTTTTCCCACTGACAGAGAAAAGAAAAAAAAAACACACCGTCCATATGATTGTCGAATTGATCTGCTGCCGAGGGCAGTTGTGATTTTTGGAAGGATATATTGACTGTCAGAACAGAAGAGATTGCCTTGAAGGTCGAACTCCCAGGGAATCTACAAAATGGTTTAATCAGTCTG
Source organism: Ambystoma mexicanum (assembly GCF_040938575.1). NCBI lineage: Eukaryota > Metazoa > Chordata > Amphibia > Caudata > Ambystomatidae > Ambystoma > Ambystoma mexicanum. The sequence goes on along the minus strand of NC_090922.1, from coordinate 628,065,157 downwards.
TCAAAATCAACTGATGGGGCATCCCTCTTCTTCGTCCCCAAGAAGGATACCCTCAAGCTAATGCCTGGAATAGACTTCAGAGCGCTAAATCAGGTAACTGTAAGGGATCGCTAGCCACAGCTTCTTATTGAAGAGATCCTTGCAGAATGTTAGTCTGCACATGAGATTGGATATCAGAGGGCATATCATCTGCTCGTAATTGTACAAGTGGACGAGCAGAAGACGGCTTTTCAAACCCTTTTTGGACACTATGCCATTCGGGCTATGAAACACCCCTGCTATTTCCCAATGATTTATGGACAGCATTTTTTCTCTGATCTTATTGATCATTCCCTAATAGTGCATTTGGATGACATACTAGTTTTTTCTCCAGATGAAGAAACCCATGTCCATTTTGTATGAGAAACACAGTGTCCAGACTTGGAACACATCATCTCCTTGCTAAGCCATAAAATGCACCTTCCATCAACGTTCTATTGAGGATTTGGGGTTTATAATGGAATCCGTATAAAAAAATAGAAAAAAAAACCCCAATTTCTACAGTACGAAAATTACATACAGCTGAATATTTCGAACAAATCTACCACACGGTACCATTGTAGCGAACAAGGGGAGAGGCGGCGTCCCCCACACCCTTGTTCGTTACAATGGCATTGGGGGCATGCACGTAAGTGAAGGGACCCGACGTCGCAGAAGGATGCAGGAGTGGGCGGCACAGAGTGAAGTGTGTCACTAAAAGGTAAGTAAGGCGGTGGGTGGGGGGTGCGGGTCACCAGAAATGTCCCGGGGAGAGAAAACCAAAAGTCATTTCGTTCAAATGACTTTCGTTTTTCTCTCCCTCAGACATTTCTGATTCGGTTAAATCATGGACAACCGTTTGTAATCAAAGAAAAGGGCATAACAATTGACAGTTACAAGGTAGCCACAGTTCTGGACTGTTCCACACCCAAATCCATCAAGGAAATACAGTGTTCTTTGGGGTTTTCAAATTTATATCGATAATCCATCAGAAACTACTCTCAAATGTTTACTTTAATAACCGACTGCTTAAGAAGGGAAACAGTCATATCTGGATGCCTCTGGCCGAGCAAGACTTTGCAGCACTTAAAAGGGCCTTCCCCACTGTGCTGATCCTTCGATGGCCAGTTAGTAAAAAATCTTTATATTTGGACATCGATGCTTCAGACGGGCCATGAGGGCAGTGGTCTTGCAAACAGATATTCAGCAGTTGGAAGAACCTCCTATAGTTATGTATCAAATTGTCGGACTGTGAAATGAACTACTCAGTACAGGAAAAGCTGTTCCTCGCATTCTTTCACCCATGCTGCCTGTTCTGTGGTCATACTACCCATGTTCAAAGCACTGCATTTCAAAGAAATGGTGTGACTGATTTGAAGTGGCGTGGTATTCAGATGAGTCAATGTTTCAGATTCAATTTCAGCACAGTCGGAAATGTAAAGCCGCAGTAATGACCTCAGTAACATACCACATGAATCCATATCAGGAACCCATTCTGCTCTGTCAAGACACTCTAAGGGGACCGAGGCACTATTTTTTTTAATGTATCAGCTCTCTTATTGGGACAGGAGAGTCTGCAGTGTGTTGCATCTTATGTACAGTGATGAAGCCGTCCGTCTATTCAACATGTCATCTGCAGACCTGGACATTTAACTGATATATAGAACAGAAAGCGTATCCCCCATTAAAAAAAAAAACATTCTTTAATACAAAGCTACTTCGAAGCCCCCACTTTTATCTTGCAGGAGCGATTGTTATACAAGTTGGCGCTTTATAAAAGATTAAGAATACCCACATCATGGCTATAGTTTGCATGTTCCAGCGCCCAGTTACTCTGTGCTCAGTGAATTATGGTGAGCAGCAAAGATGGCCAAGCAAGGTGCTCGAAGGTGTTTGTCCTGTATGAGACCCAGTACCTCTTCTTTCAAATCAACTGGCTCAGTGACGCACTTTTACAAGTGATCTTTCGCCACTAACTTTCGCCTAGAAGGCACACACAGTAGATGAGAGGAGGGACGACAAGTTCAATGTTTTAGTGAGTGCCTGAATCTGTGCAGTTCCATCACAGTACTGAAGTGGAAGTCGTTTTATTCTTCCTGATCTAATGTTTAAGGTGGGCACACACCATCAGCAGGCAGTCATTACACCCTCAATATGGGTCTGGTGGTAAAGGGGAAAACGGAGGGTATTTCAATTGCTGCCTATCTTTATCGCCCATCAGATTATGGAGCTGGAGGTGTTTACCACATGCGGTATTGCTAAAAAATATACTGCATGCAGTAAATGCCGCCAAATTATGATTTGAATTACCCCCTAATATATCCTACAATTTTTTTCTTAATGCAGCTCAAAGTTGGAAGTCCAAATTGCCAAAGCCTCCAATATTATTTCGAAACGTTTTGCACTCATGCACATGAATAAAGCAAAAAAGGTGCAGGGCAGTGGTGGAGCCAGGTTTTGATGCCGGGGGCGAGGGGTGGGGGCGGGGTAAAGTGCTCCTCATGGGGGCGCTGTGCTGGTCTGGTCAGAGAGGGGTCGTGGTCACTACCATTTCCTTAATTTGCGGGTAATATTACTAGGAACTGTTGATAGGGAGGTATACTTTTTCGTGCATTATGCCTGCTGCGGCGCTGCCAAGTTGTTGTTGCACCATGTGAAGTGTGACTGACACGCCTTTAGCCAGTTAGTTTAGCGAAACCCTACTACACCGCTGCACTGACTGTACATGTTGACAGAACGCACCCCCGTCTCCTGTACATTACTGCGCCACCGCCCCTGGCCCCCCACAAGGAGTTGCGTTTGCCCTACTAACCTCTGCAGCTGCAGTAGTCAGTGCATCCCCTACCACTCAACACCTATATACTATATGTAAAGTGTGAGCAGTATACCACCGATGGCGTACCGAGGGGGAAAGGGGGCAAGCTGCCCCCCCCCGTCGCTCTTTTAAGGGCCAGACTGGGAAATTTGTCAGTGGGACACCTCTCACGTTCGGCACCTCAGTGAGAGTGCCCAACGGGAAAGGTGTCCTGCTGGCAGGACAATGTGTGCCGAGCAATTCCTGCTCAGCACGCTCATTGTCCCGGCAGCAGGACACCTTACCCGTTCCGAACGGGAGAGGTGTCCCGCTGCCAGGACAATGTCCAAAGGAGCTCTGGGTAGCAGAGGGGCTCGCGTTGCTCTGTGTCAACTGAGTATTACACTGAGAGCCATTAGGCACTAACGGGAGGGAGGGAGGCACTATTAGCAGGGACTTTTATCCTTTTCGAAATGTGAATGGGAGGGAGTGATCAGAAGTGAGAAGAGAAGGGTGCATAATGCTGCATGCTTTATGAAATAATGACTATGGCTTTAAAACCCAAGGGTGATTTGTTAGGCTGACATTAATCTGCATGATCCTATTGTGACTTTGCATACAGGATGGGGAGAATAAAACTAAAGGAGATCCACAGCAATCTGATCGCTATACCGCTACACGCGCCACGGCAAAAGGTACAGGATCGCGTCCAGATGGGAATTGCACCGGCATGAAGCTCCAGATCTCCTAATTAGGAAGCCAGCAGATATTTGCCATTTAGCCCTGATGACAGAATCCATTCCGAAATGCATAGGCTCACAGTGCCATGATAATATCCTGGATTTACACACTGCTTTTTGAAGAGATTAAAGATCTGGAACTGCTTTTACAAAAATGATGGACGAATAGCCTTTGTTACTATCTAATTAAGTAATACTAATAGCAATGGATAAAACGCATGCAACCTTTTTTGTAAAAAGCACACCATGAGCGAACCGCGAATTAGGAAGTTTTCCTAGTTCTCTTTTTTGAAAGAAAATAAAACTAAAGCCATACTCTTATAGCTCAACATATTTCTATGACAATGTATATATTGTAGAGTTAGTTTACTATGAAAGGCTAGTTTATTAAGTAATGTGGTTTGCTTGCAAGGCATTGCTATAAATAAAGAATTGTTTAGGCACATGAAATGCAAAGCAAAATCTTAATACATAGCTTTATCAACTAAACCTGTGAAGATGTGCTCAGTTGCTTACATTGTCCACATCCCGGTTTCACCATTTAACCAAAGTGTGTGATCCTGGGCAAATCATTTAATCGCACTGTGTCTTATCCGCATCTCTGTAAGTGATTCTGATTAATCTGATTAACTTCATAGCTTATATCATGCTATTATGAAAAACTCTAATGACTATATAGTTTCTACATATACAATAATAGTGCAATTTAGGTATTTTGCACCACAAAGTTATTTGCCACTTGGCATACTTTTGGCAACTTATTCTAAAGTCACTTCCATGGTGCCTTCACGTATCAAAGACTGACATTACTCCTTGCAATGTCCTTTTCTGTGAAGTCACTTCTGTTGGTGCAATCCATGTGTAAATTAGGAGGTTTGCATATATTTTGCCCCAGAGCACCTGGACAGCGCTCTAATAGATGAGTTTCCTTCATCTGTAATGAGGGTGCAATTTTTTTTTTGTTATGTATTCAAATGCCATCTGCCACTAATGGTACCAACAAAGTAGATTGGGGAAGGGCTGGGAGGTTTGGGGGTGCAAATGAGAACGTATCGAATTGCGCGCACTTCATTTGGGGCGGGGGGAAGGTAGCAGGACTTTTTTTCGTGGCTCCCCCCCCCCACTCTTGCAATGCTGGAACTCCCCCGTATACCATGGGTCGGACACACGGCTATGCAATAATGCAGCCAGAGAGCAAACTAAGCCCCATCAGCGTCAGCCTCTGGTACTGACTGAGTCACCACCAGTGCCACGCCACCACCAGGCCAACTCCGCTGACAAGAATCTCCTGGGCTCCGCGTGGCACTGCCTGCCTCTTGTGCACTGTTTCACACAGCTGTGGTAAGCAGCAACTGCTGCAGCAGTGTGGAGCGGGTGGCCCCTGTAACTAAATGCTTCTGTTCTCACAATTGCCGGTGAATAATTAGGTTAGACTTTTGCTGGCCTCTCTGAGCATTGGCTGCTTTTGTCAGCCCTCATTTGATCTCATGATCGAGACAATATGAAACCGCTGATTGATGCACATACCATATATTTGGTCGCCTGACCTGTAAAATTGGGTCCATTGTGTACTCATTTCACAGGGAATCCTGAATCTAGGAAATATATGTTTCTGTTTCTTTAAACATTTGTGTGTGGGTAATTTCTTTTTGGGAATGCTTCGGACTGCTAAATCAATACAAGCACCTGTTACTTTTCAATGTCCAGCAGAGAGTGCCACTACTAAGGGGGTAATTCATGGAATCAGGTGCAGATGTAGCAAACGCGGCTGGCGCAGAGATGGAGCGTGCGCCAGCATGCACTAAACAGCATTTACGCGGACCGCGTATTCATGGATTTTCCAAGCCATTTACAGCCGTGGTCCCGTGAATATCCAGCAACGCCAGTAACGCCCCCATGAACGCCCCTTGCGGCAGAAAAAGCCATAGACATCCCCAATATGGTGCAAAGGGCTGCACTAACACAGGACCAGCTCGCAGCCCCCCTACACCGTAATCATGTGAAAAACGATGCGTACCCCACTTGCGCCAGCCAAACCGCGTGAAAACCTACTTGCGCACCCCCTTGAATACGTGTACCCCGCTTGCGGCGGCCAAATTGTGTGAAAACCCACTTTTTGTACCCCCTTCAATACGCGTACCCCACTGTCGGCAGAGAAATCGCATGGAAAGTGCACTCGCGTACCCCGAAATACATGTACCCCGCTCGCGCCCGCCAAATCATGTGGAAAGCGCACTCGCATACCCCAGAATACACATAGCCCGCTCGCGCCACCCAAATCGCGTGGAAAGCGCACTCACGTTCCCTGGAATAAACGTACCCCGCTCGCGCCACCCAAATCGCGTGGAAAGCGCACTCGCATACCCTGGAATACAAATAGCCCGCTCGCCTGGCCAAATCGCGTGTAAAGCGCACTCGCGTACCCTGGAATACATGTACCCCGCTCGCGCAGGCCAAATCGTGTGAAAAGCGCACTCGCGTACCCCGGAATACAGTACCCCGCTCGCGCTGGCCAAATAGCATGGAAAGCGCACTTGCGTACCCCGTAATACACGTACCTCGCTCGGCCTGCCCAAATCGCATGGAAAGCACACTCGCGTACCCCGGAATACACGTATCCCACTTGCGCCCCCCCGGAATACACATACCCCGCTCGCGCCGGCCAAATCGTGTGAAAAGCGCACTCACGTACCCCCTGATATGCGCACCGCCTGCTGATGAGCTGAATGCAGCCCTGCAGGCAGCCCACACCAAAGGAGACCCCCCTACACCCTTGAAAATGGCCCGCAGGCAGCCCACACCACAGGGGACTCCCCTACATCCCTGATCATGCCCTGCAAGCAGCCCCTCACCCTTAACCATGCCCCACAGGCAGCCCCTCACCCCCGACCATGTCCCGCAGGCAGCCCACATGGCACCATGCACCTGCGAGCCCCACTCATGTCCCCCCCACCAGTGACGGGCACCTGCCAGCATGCCCCGACTCATGTCCACCCAACCAACACATTGTCACAAAATACATGCATGTAGCAAATTTCCACCCAAATGCCACCCCACACTGCCCCCCCCACAATGCAGCTCCAACCCATCCATTGACCCCACTACCCAGTACAGGCCCCATGGCATGTCATTCACAGAAGCATACATACATGCACCTAAAGACATTCCCAACATCGCCACACAGCAGCGACACATGACTGAGGCAATGACGACTGACACATGCACCAAACAAATGAGAGCACACAACACACAAATATATGAACTGATGAAAATGTATTAAAATACACAAATATAACAAAGGAAAAACAACCATGACAACCAAAAATAAATGAATGTGAACTGAACTGAAATGCAAAATCCAATAAAATATGTGGGCCAAAAAAAAGCTAATCCTCAAAATGGTCCATGTCCAGAGTTGGAAAATCAAAATCCAAAGGGAAAATTAAAAAACAAAAACATTTCTTCAAGGGCATAATAAATAGAACAAAATAATCCACAGTACCAGAACTATTTACAATGAAATTTTGAGGGTCCATGATCCCAAAACAAAATGAAACCTACCAAAAAACCTACAGTCACAGCATCAGGGACAGGAATACACACAGGATCCTCCACGGTGACCTGTGCTTCTTCCTGCCCCTGCCCCTGGACTGCACCACTTACACCAGTGGAATCACCCCCTTCAAGCCCCATGTGTGGGACAGATGCGGACTCCTCCTCCTCCACAACCACTACCAACCTGGATGACTCCACACTGTCTTCCGCACTGGAATGCCTCTGTGGGGGCTCACCTATTCCTTCTGCTGCTGAGGAGCCCACGTCCAACCTTGCCCTCTTGGGCCTCCCGACACGGCACCAGTCCTCTCACTCCCGGAAGATGAAATCACCAGGGAGGGGGGCAGGGCCTTGCGTCTCCGGCTGGCGGAGGCATCCCTGCTGCTGGGCTCCACAGCGCCGTCTCCGCCCTCTTCCTCAGTCGCCGCTGTAGACAGGGAGAGATTGAACACAAGCATTAGGGTACTGACCAAGAGTCTCCTAGACACAAAGCAATTGCACATGAGTGGCACTGTCAAATGTCACTTCCATCATCACCCTCCACAACACATGGGTCAGTGCAAGCAACACACATGTAGAAACAGGCATGACACATGCAACAGACATTTGCATCCATGTCCAAGGCACTGTTGGAACATCTGATGGGAGGCTGAACCTCACATGCATCATGGAACATGCTGATCACATGCACACACACCACCGGACAGTCATGCATCTGGCCATGTCTACCTCCCGACACAGTGGATTCATGGAGAACTAGGATACATCAGTGAATTCACACATCGTCATGGACTTGTGTCATGCATCCATGGTGTTTCTCAGTTACACACACACTACTCAGACACACGCACATGTACACCATGCATGACCATGACAACTGCATCCATGTGTCACATCCCAAACATGGCCAAGTACAGACACAGGCGTGCTAACATGTGTGCATTCTCACATGCTGCTGCGCATTATGCATTGCAACACGTTGATGGCACCCACAATGTCCTCCCAGATCCTCATCCATCCTTCCGTGTTGGCGCGTGATGGTGTGAAGAGGGCATCATAATGCCCCAGGATTTCATCCACCAGGATGCCAACTTCATTTGCACTGAAGCTGGCAGCCCTCTGCCTCTCTGCCGGGGGGTTGCCACTGGTGCCAGATGGTGTAGTGTCGGACATGGCAACCCCCAAGGCAGGTGTGGGCGGGCAACTGGGTCCTGGGGCTGGGCTGTGGAGCGATGGAACACCAGTCGGGAGTCTTCTGTTCCAGCAGGGGTGGTCACAGCAACTGGACCCTTGGTGATGGCTGATGTGCAGGCACCCAATGGCTGGGCACGTTGGCAGCAGGCAGGCAGACAGGCAGCAGCAGATGGCTCATAGGATGCTCCCCGGGAGCCTGGGGGGCAGGTATATGGCCTTCTGGGCAGGAGTGTGGTCTTCCATATGTTGTCGCGTGGCCAGCTTGATGCAAAATGAGTAATGAATAAGGAAAGGCCCTTAGCGCGTAAACGCATAAGTGATGTGACGCGCGTAGGCATTGCTTTCCGCATAGGTTAAATGTCCGCGTAGCATGCCATTTTGCTGTATGTGCTTATTGTGGCGAGCGAGCGTGAGATTCTTATACTTCTTGTGGATTCACACTCGATTTCTTCACACCGGTTGCAGTGCGTACTTCTTGTTTACTGCGGCAGAGCTTACTTCTTGTTTTGGCAGGGGAGTTGCCAACAGGCGTGTTTTTGTCTTACTTTTTCTAGGCAGACGGTGAGTTGCGCATGTATTATTCCCACTGTGGTTGCCCCCATGTGTCGCGTACCCCATTCACAAGGTCATAGAAGCCTGCGTGTTAGACTTGTACGCATATTTTGTGTTTCTGGGTGCCACAGCGTACTGCAGGTCCTTAATTCTACGCACGTGTGCTACAGAGGGGTCGCGTGCACAATTGTTTTTGTTTTTGGGGTGCCTGAGCATTGCGTGACCCGTCATTTTTCCCCAGGGGTCACAGACAGCCTTGCAGGAGCACAGGGGTACCTATTCCATCTAGTACCCTGCCCTCTTAACCCAAATTGCCCAGGACTATTGTTTTCTGCACCTTCCATTCGCACAAGTCCATCAATGCCATGGTTGGGAGGCGACCAAGTGGTAAGGGAGGCAAAGCTGGGCGACCTCCAAGAGGGGTCCGCGGTAGGGGACGTGGCCAGGATGACCAGGGTGGCCAAGGTGCAGTGGTGGTGGACGTGGGCGGAGTGGCCCAACAGGGCAATGTGTCCAGGACCATTCAGGGACACATTGCCTGGACACCTGGGGGACACCACAGGTGGAGAAAAAGATGTCAGAGAGGAAGGAGCCCATTTGGACCTGGTGGGCCACCACCAGAGGAGGATGAACTCACAGAACATGAGGCAATTGCTGGAGTGTTCATCGCAGAGGATCAGATCCAAGGCGTGGGAGACCTTCCAGATCTTGAGACAATGTCCGGCGAGTGTCCATGCGTGTGTGTCCAGACCATGTGTATGTTACTTGGGTGATGTTTTGTGATCAAGTGCCAGGTCAAGCTGTTTAGTCATAACTGCCATCTGCGACCCATGTACTGCTTCCAAGCCATCCCCCGCCCTTGGGTTTGGGGTTCGCTGTATACCTACTAACCACTGCAAACACTTTGCACATGATGACTGCACTTGCCCTTAAACTGCCATCATGCCACGACATTATTACGTTTCTTTCTCTTTATTGACTGCTGAGCACTTAGACATGTACTGCACCTGCTCACTTCTGAGCCCTGTTTCAACCTTCAACATGACAATAGACTTGTGTCATGTCAAAGTGACCTACCATTGATGTATCCATGTGGTTCCATCACTGTATTTGAACACACTGGCGTTGTTGCAGCGTGTATCACATGAGTGTTTTCTGCCACTCTTTTGCATGTTTTGTTTGATTAGATACATTTTACATGGATGGGGGACAGTAGGGATTTACTCCCATCTGGGTGTCGTTGTCAGTTCTGCCATGGCTATGCTACGTGGCATCTGTGTGCTGGCACCTGTCATGTTTGTGGATGGTCCATGCCACTCACAGGCTTATGCATGATGCAGGTGCCATTAACCATCCAGCACATGTGTTGCTTTTCCACTTTGTGTCACAAGTCTCTCTCCTTCTCACAAGCTTTTGTTGTTTGCTTGCGACCTTCTGGGATATCTTCTTCCTCACGGTCCGGGATTTGTACAAACCCGAACGCTGGTCCTCGGATTCCAGCGTGAGGTTCGCTATTCAGTCTCCGGGAGCGTTCAGAAGTCCAGGATGGATACCAGGAAACGATGAAGTTACGCTCGGAGGCACGGAACGCCGTGACTCGAGCGTGCAAGAATTCCAGGAAGGTAAGGTAGAGGAATGGGAGGATGGATGGGGTTTCAAGGGACCGGGAACTAGGAATCAAAAGGGAGCCCCGAACAAACTCCAGCAACACACGTCCGACTACAGCAAGCGGTAGCGTTGAGATGCGCAGAGCCACAGGGGCGTGTCTCTCTTGTAGAGCGTGCAGCGTGGAACGTAGAGACTGACAAGGAACGTTCCGTTCCAAGCGGCCATGTTGGAAGGATCACTGCATTCAATCCCCTATGGGTCAGGGACCAGGAGGTCCAGAAGGGACGCAGACGACAGTTCATGACAGTATGCCTCCTCTGAAACCCATCTCCTCCGGGCTTGCCCGGATGGATAAGATGGAATCTTCGAACCAGTCTGGGGGCATTCATGTTTGACATGGGTTCCCAGATGCGCTCACTGGGAGGGTATCCCTTCCATTCAACCAAATATTGTAGTTGGCCAAGTCGGTATCTAGAGTCACAGACTCTGGAAACCTCATATTCCAGTTGGTCATTTACAATCTCAGGGGTAGATCTAGGAGCTGTTCGAGATGACTGAAGATATGGTTTTAGCAGTGAAGTATGGAAAACTAGGTGGATCCTTTTCCAGGATTCTGGTAATCGTGACGATTTCTTGTATAGAAAATGGACCGTAATACCTGGGAGCCAATTTATTTGGGCGCAGATGTCGAGGAAGGAGGTTCGAGGATAACCAGACTTTATCGCCTACAGAGTAGGAAGGTCCAGGTCTTCTTTTGGAGTCAGCATAACGTTTGACATCTCCCCGGGCCCTTTCTAGGTGTTCCTTAACTTCCTTATGTACTGTGTTAAGGGTTTCAATCCAGGAATCTACTGCAGGAACTGGTGTAGGGTGTGGGAGGACAGAGGGTAGAACTGATGGATGGAATCCTTGACTGCAGAAGAAGGGACTGGTTTTGATAGCTGAATAATCTGAATTGTTATAAGCGATTTCGGCCACAGGTATTAAGAGTGACAAATCATCTTGGACCTTGGTAGCGATTGTTCAAGAGTTTGGTTTACACGTTCAGTAGCCCCATTGGTTTGTGGGTGGTAGCCTGAAGACAAGGCACGTTGAATTCCCAGAATACGACATAATTGTTTCCAGAACTCAGATATGTATTGGGGTCCTCGGTCAGAAATGATCTTGGAAGGTAGCCCATGAAGCCGGAATATGTGTTCCAGGCAGATTCCGGCAAGGTCAGATGAGGATGGCAGTTTGTATAGATGTGTAAAATGAGCCATATGAGTAAACAAATCAATAGTGACCATGATAGTCGTGTAGCCCCTGGAGGATGGTAGTTCCACAATAAAATCTGTGGCAATAATTTCCCAGGGTCTTCTCGGTATTGCTGGTTGGAGTAGGAGTCCTGTTCTGATTGCAGACTGCACATGTCTGTATATGGATCCTGATATCATCCTTCATCTTCGGCCACCAAAACTGTCTTTGTATTAGATGGAGGGTGTTGGTAATGCCACAATGTCCCGAATGAAAGGTATCATGGCATAGGCTTGTGATCCTTTGTCTCAGTCCTGGAGTGGGAATGACCAAGCGATTGTCCTTGAATAGATATCCGTCCTTTGTTGTGAGATTCCATTTATTATTTCTCCTAAACTCCTTCCAGGTTTCAGAGGATCAAATTTGACTTTGAATACTCTCCAGGAGGGTGAGTGCCTGGGCTACAAAGATTGTGTGGGGAAACATCTTTGGGAAGGTCCGATCCTCAAAGCTTTCGTAATCAGGTCATCTGGATAAGGCATCGGCAATTCTGTTATGTGTTCCCGGGGACATGATGGATTGGAAACTGGTATTGAGCAGAAAAGAAAGCCCAACGGGCTTGACGACTGTTTCTGCATTCTAGGGATTGTAGAACTTGAAGATTCTGATGGTCCGTGCGAACTTGTACAGGGTGGTTAGCTCCCAGGAGGAGATGACACCAGTCAGTGAAGGCTTGACGGATGGCTAGTAGTTCCTTTTCCAAAACAGAGTAATGGGTTTCACTGGTAGTTAGAGTACGAGAAATATAGGCGATGGGGTGTTCTAACTTGTCGTCCAACTCTTGCTTTAGAGCTGCCCCAATGGCATAGTTAGAAGCATCAGTCTCAACAAGAAAGGGTCGATCAATGTCAGGTTTGGCTAGGATGGGGGCTTGTGTGAACACCAACTTCAAGCGTTGAAAGGCTGTATCTTGGGTTGAGGTCCAGAGGAAGGGGGTATCTTTTCTTTAACAGTGAGACGATAGGATGCACAATCTCTGAAAAGGTTGGTATACATTTCCGATAGAAGTTAGCAAGCCCTAGGAAGGATTGAATCTGTTTCACAGTAGTTGGAATGGGCCAGGACAAAATGGAGTCTACTTTTGAGGGGTCCATTCCAATTCCTTTTGGACTGAGAACGAATCTGAGGTAGTGAACAGTTGATACATGGAAAAGGCACTTCTCTGGCTTGGCCAGGATCTTGTGTTCACATAGATGTTGTAAGACTGTCTTCACGTGCTCTTCATGTTTTAGATGCTCCTTTGAATATATCAGTATATCGACCAGATACACGATGACGAAGAGGAACAACATATCAGAGAACATTCGATCCATAAAACGTTGGAAAACCGCTGGGGCATTAGCAAGTCCAAAGGGAATAACCAAGTATTCAAAATGGCCAAAGGGGGTTCTAAAGGCTGTTTTCCATTCATCACCTTCCTTTATACGAATGAGATGGTAGGCACCCCTTAGGTCTAATTTTGTGAAGATTACTGCACCTCTGACTGCTTCCAAGATTTATTTTTAAATATCTTTATTGGCATTTAAAGCAGGTACAAGGGCAATAAGGGAGTGATTGCCAACTGTAATGCAAGCAAATGTGGTAGCAAGACAAATCGTTAATAAACAGGAAAAAATAAAAACAATACATTTTCGGACCAAACAAAAAGAGGAAACAACAACAAAGGTCTCCAACGTTCAAGCAAAATCATTTGAGGGGGGGACTCACAGGAATAGTGGAGGAAGAAGTGTCATAAGAGGGGGGGCTAAGGACCTTGTATCAGCGATGTTGAGGGGTTGGTGAGGTGATTGGATCGATAAGCAATCAGAACGTTAGGGGAGGGTTATTCAAGGAGGTTTATCGTCATTGGGGGGATGGAGCAGGGCCCATGTAAGGGTCTTCCAAGCCTCAAATGCTTGACTCGTGTCGTCGGGAGATCTGGCAATGCCTTCTTCCCAGGCCACAGTCTCTGCCCCAACCCAGCGTTCAAGCTCGTTGCGCCATACCTGAAAGCGTGAGCCATCTGGTCTCTTCCAAGCCATAGCGATAGTTCTTTTGGTGAGGATGCAAGCCAGGTCCATAAGCTTTGTCGTGTGCTTGATTTTAGCTAGCCTGGGGTAAGTACCCAGGAGGCATTCTTTGGGGGTCCAATCGTATCTAAACATGCCCGCGTCTCTGCAGGTTTTCTCGACGCCAGCCCATAAGTGTCGGGCCTTGATGCATTCCCAGAACATGTGCATTAAGTCGGCTTTATCTCTGTCGCACCATGGGCAGCTGTGCTGGGGTTGATTATAGATCTTGGCAATTATGTGTGGGGTGAGGTATGTGCGATACAAAACATTAAGCTGGATTAGTCTGAATCTGGAGTTCCTGGAAACCTCTTTAGGGAACGATAGTGCTCTTTCCCATTCTGCGGTAGTCAATTCCTGTCCTAGATCATTGTCCCATTTGAGTTTTAGTTCAGGGCTGCGGGGGTTGGGCCTGTCCATGAGAAGTTTGTATATTTGGGACACTGGCTTCCACCCATCGCCCAGGCTGTATAGGAGTGTCATGAAGGGATTGGTCTCGGGTTCTTCAGGCCACGTGGCCCATTTGGTTTACGATATTTTCCGGATCCTTAGGTACCAAAGGAATTGGCCAGCGGGTATATCATCTGCTAGTTGTAAGGAGGTAAAGTCACGGAAGGTGCCTTCTTCATGTAGGTCGCCCCAGGTGTACACTCCTAGTCGTTCCCATAGTCGGGTGGTTGCTAGGTCGACGCTGTTTTGGCATAAGTCAGAAAGGAGCGGGATGTCGGGGGTATATGCATGCTTCAAGCGGAGGAGCGATTTTGTTCTGTGCCATACTTGTTTTCCCAGGGTGGCCAAGAAGGGGGTTTCGCCTGCAAGATGTTGGGGGGCCCAGATGATTTCCTTCAGCTGGATTGGGGCTATTGGGTGTTGTAGTAATGTCATTTCTGAAGTGTTGTCATCGGCCAGCCATTTGGCTACGAAGCTGAGCTGGGCAGCCAAGTAGTACTTCTCAAGATCTGGTAATTGGATGCCGCCTTGGCGGTATGGGAGGGTCAGTGTGGTAAGCGCCATTTTGTGTCTGCCCTTCCCCCATAGAAAATCCTTAAGGAGTGTCTCCAGTAATCGGAAAAAGGAAGCCTTAATATAGTAAAACACATTTTGAAATCCGTAGAGGAATCTGGGGAGGACAATCATTTTGACGATGGACGCCCTTCCCATCATAGATAGTGGGAGTCGGGACCAGAACCCAATTGATTTGCGCAAAGGGGGCAGTGCTGCCGCTGTGTTGTGTTCATGCATGAGGTCGGGTGTGTGATATATATTGACTCCTAAGTAGCGGAACGTGTTGGGGTGCCAGTTCACTGCCAGCGGAGGTCGTCTGGGTGTGTTCTTCTCAGGCCACCCAGGGGGAAGAGGCAGGATTTGCTACTGTTGAATTGTATACCCGATACCCTGGCAAAATTACCAAGGACGTCTAACATAGTCGGGACATTTAGGTGTGGGTCCCTTATGTAGAGGAGAACATCGTCCGCGTATAGGGATATTATGTGATCAGTGCCATCCAGTCGAATGCCAGCATCAAAAAATTGCTTTCGGAAGAAGATGGCAATGGGTTCAAGGCCAAGAATATAGAGCATGGGGGAGAGAGGGCAATCCTGCCTAGTGCCCCTCTGTATGTCCCAAGCTGCAGATATGTGTCGACCAGATTTCACTCGGGCCCTCGGTTTGGTGTACAGGACTTCAATCCATCTGATGAACCTCTCTCCAAAGCCAAATTTGCGAAGCGACGCCAGCAGCCATTCCCAGTAGATGGAATCGAACGCCTTGATGGCGTCCAAGGAGAGCAGTGCATAAGAGCCAGAGCCCAGGTTGGTCTGGGATAGAACATGTTGGAGCCTGCGGAGGTTGGCGGTGGTGTTGCGGCCTGGTATAAAGCCATTTTGATCGGGATGCACCACCTCTCCTATAGCCCTGGAGAGCCGCCTAGCTAGGATCGTTGTCAGGATCTTAACGTCATAGTTGAGCATGGCGAGTGGGCGGTAAGAGTTACATTCATCAGCAGGCTTGTTGGGCTTAAGCATTGGGATCACCAATGTTTCACGCATGCTTCCCGGGAGGATACCACGTTCATAGGCTTTTCGGAAAACCTTGTGCAGTAACGGGGTTAGCTCAGGTTCGTAAGTCTTGTAAAATTCGGTGGGTAGCCCGTCGCTGCCCGGGGCCTTGCCAGTGGTCAGGGAATTGATTGCTTCGGTTATGTCTTCTTTGGTGATGTCTGCTTCCAGAGTTTCTCTGTGTGCTTGCGATAGTTTAGGAAAGCCAATTTCGTCTAGGGTATCCGAAATCACACTTAGAGACACCTGGGTATCGTGGGAGTACAGGTTGGCATAGAATTGGCTGAAAGTGTCGTTGATGCCCTGTTGGGTATGAAGTGGTGTTTTGTCTGTGCCTTTCAAGGATGTGGTTGGGTGTTTAGGATGCTCTCTTCTGCATAGCCAGGCCAGCAGTCTTCCGGGTTTGTCTGCTTGGGTGTGTGCCCTATTGGTCCTAGTGGTGTAATCAAACTTGGCCAGCCTGTCCCAAGCCTTCTTGCATTTGATTCTAGCATGCTTGAGTTCTTCTTCTAATTGCAGCAAAGCGCTAGCTCCAGATTCCAGCCGTTCAATGTCGGTTTCCAGCTGTTCAAGTTCAGTTCTGAGATGTTTCCTGATACCCCCAGCTTTTGCTATGATTTCTCTTTGTGTCACTACCTTCAGGGCGTCCCAAACTATGCCAAGGTGTTCCACACTGTCCTTGTTTTCCGATATGTAGTTCACAATAGATTCCCTGAGATCATCTCTGAATGCTGGGTCTTTCAACGCTTCTGTGGGCATCCTCCATGTGGGTATGGGCGATCTGGGTCCTGTGGTGCTCAATTCCATCAGTAAGGGGGAGTGATCAGAGATGGTTCGTCCCAAGTATTTAGTTGTGTTGATCTGGGGAAGACTCTCTCTGCCGGTGAAGATATAGTCAATCCTGGTGTGCAGGTGTGTGGGGAGGAAAAGTAAGAGTAGCATTGGACACTCGGGTGTTGCTCACGCCAGATGTCTATTAAGTCCAGGCGATTTAGCATGACATTAAGTGCTGCAGTGGATGCCGGAGGGCCCCTGGGGAGAGGGGTGGATCTGTCGAGTTCTGGGTTGCAGACGCAGTTAAAATCGCCCCCCCCAAATAAAGAATTCATCCCTGTATTGCGTGATCTTGGCATACATTCGATCTAGGTGTGCAGGTATGTTATTGTTGGGCAAGTATGTATTTACGATGCATATTTCCATTTGCTCAATATGGCCCCACGGTATTACGTACCTTCCCTCTGGGTCTATGTCGGCTTTGTTGAGTTGAAAGGGGATTTGGGGGCTTATCCATGTGAACACCCCCCTGGCATATCTGGAGTATGAGGATCCGAACCCTTGCCCTCCCCAGTGGGTTTAGAGCATTGCGGTGGACTCTCCAGTTAGGTGGGTTTCCTGCAGGAGGGCCAGGCCCACCCCTTTCCTGCTGAGATAGGATTTAATTCTGTTGCGGCGAAGATAGGTGCCCAGTCCCCTCACGTTCCAGGTGACAGCCTTAATGTTTGTGGCCATGGTACTAGGAGACAGCGTTCGAACACCTGGTCTGAGATAGCTCGATTCCCCTCACTAATGGGTCTGAGTTTAGGACGCCGCCGCTCATAGTTGGTTAAATTTGGCTTGTATTTCAATTCTTCACATGATTCCGGTGACTGAGTTGCTGTTGAACGAGGAGACTTATCAACTTCTTCAACTTCCACTTGAACAGGTGGATAAACAACATGAGACAATTGTGAACTGTCCTCAGCAGTTGCTCTGGGAGGGCAACGCTCGAGGACTTCTGCTTCTTCTTGGCCTGTCCAGGTCATAAGATGCAGAGTTTGTGCTGGCAACAGGCCGGCACTAGTAACGTTGGGAAGGGTGGTGGCGGTGCTGGTGCGTAGTCGTCAGAGCTCCCGTCTGTTGAAACACAATTCCATCTGTGTAGTGGAGAAAGATCCGCCAGGTGCAACAGTTTGAGTTCATGGCTTGGTGAAGTCTCAATCATAGGGTTTGTGGTTCGTGCGTGGGCCCCTAGGTTCGGGCGGGCTTTCGTCGCTATCGGCTAGATTATTATGCTCCAACCACATGGTGGCTGCGGCCGGGGATTCCAGGAAGATCGCTCTCCCTTTGTGGAGTAAATTGAGGCGTGAGGGGTATAAGAGCATATATTTGAGGTTAAGTTTGCGTAGCCAGGCTTTGATGGGTATGAATGAGTTTCTGGCTCGTTGTACGTTGGGAGTGTAATCAGGATACATAACGATCTTAGAGCCATTTCTTTTGATCGCACCACCCTCTCTCGAGAATTTGAGTATCATTTCCCTGTCCCGGAAATTTAAGATCTTTGCGATCATTGGGCGCGGGAGAGAGCCAGGCGTGGGTCTTTTTTGGAGCGATCGGTGAGCTCTTTCAATTGAGAATCCCTGCGTGAGTTTGCCAGGACCAATCTTTTGAAGTAGCATGGACTCCACATATTCTGTGGGGTCGGTTCCCTCTGAATCTTCCGGAATTCCAAGAATACGAATATTATTTCGGCGGGCCCTGCCTTCCGCTTCCTCGGATCTTGCTTCTAGGCTTGCCACCTGTTTTTCCAGTTCGTTAACTTTGGCTTTCAAGTCCGTGGCTACCTCTGAGGTGTCCTGCAGGTTTACCTCTACATTGTTTACTCTTTCGGTGAGATTGCGGGCGTCTTGACGTATGAGTTGCATTTCAGCCTTGAATTCGCCTATTTTAGTTTCGATAAATGCTTGGAGTGCCGCAATAGCTCGTAGTACCTGACTGTTTTGGGGGTCAACTTCAAGTGGGGGTGACTCTGTTTGCGTGGTGATTTCGTGTTGGAGTTGTTGTTTGGGCTTTGTACCAGCAAAGGAGTCCATGATGGAGGCAGATTTGTTTTTTTGTCTTGGGGTAGCCATCCTGTGATGTGTTGCGTGGACTGTGTTAAGAGGTTCAAGCCCGTTGAGTGTCCAGGCAGCCTCCAACGAGGCGTGGTGTGCCCCGAATTTGTCCTTGCTGCAGTGAGCCTTGCCCCAGTGCCAGGTCAGGCGGTGCAGGCGCTAGGGGTTTATGGCTCTTAGTATTACAGGGTACCACAGTTCCTTGGGGCTTAGCGCCCAATTGAATACCAGTGTCTGCAGGGGGGATTGCGCTAATCACTCCAGGGAATGGCTTAATGTGGTGGGAGATCTGTCCTTCTTATCATGCCCAGGCACCTGAGTGTGATGGTGCCTCTGGGGCCCTCTGGTTCAGAAAGCAAGGTTCCTCCGGCGAGCAGCACAAGCAGAGTGTTCTGTATCGGAGCCCCGACTGCGTGGCTTCCCCAAGTGAGGGTCCCACCTGTGGGAGCCGTCTGGTTTTAGCTGCCGGTTCCTGCAGGGCGTGTGTCACAATGATGTGTCTCTCCCTTGCAGGCCTCACAGGTAATTGAGGGTGGGGGTGACAAGCCAGCAGTCCCCCTGGTGCTGCAGCCTCCCTGTGCCACGAGGGCGCTCGGCGAAACCTTTCTGCGGAGGCTCCTCTGCCTCTTAGTCAATGCACGGGAGGCCGAGACGTGTGAGCCCGCCGGGGGCCTCTGCGTCCACTGCGGTCTTTAGAACCTGGTGATCCGATAGCCGGAGCCCTGGCAGTGTTCTCAGTCGTGCCCTCCTCTGCACCCCGGCGCATCGTCAGCTCTCCTCGCCCGGGAGGGCCCCTCCCCCACCGGAGTCAGGATCTGTTGTTGGGCCGCTACTGCAGCGGGACTCCTGGGGCTCTCCAGGAGGTCGCGTTCAGGGGGGAGGAAACTCCGATCTCCCTCGGGTCTCCTTTGTTGCTGCTCTGGGATAACCCCGGGAGGCTGTGGGAAGATTTGTTTGTTAGCGGTGTGCTCTGGGATGTTGGGCCCCCGTAGTGTTCCGTGCCGCTCGGGCCAGCCGCTACTTTCCAGGATTGCTCAATTATGGAGGGCCTGCTGGGTGGGGAACCGCTCTCAGGGGTGCGTGTTATTTCCCAGTTCTCAGCACTTCTCCTGCGCCCTCAGCACGCCTCCAGCCCTCCACCACCACTGTCCCGCGGTCGTCAGGGCTCCAGCGATTGTCTCGCCTCAATTTGCGTGCCCAGGAAGGCGCTCTTACTGTCCTGCGCGTACCGAGCGGCTTACGTGCGGTTCGTCCGCTCCTCGCTCCTCGCTCGCCCGCAGTCCTCCAGGCCAAGCGGGTATCGTCGCGGGCAGCGGATGTAACGCCCCCGCCTCAGTGCACCTCCTCAGGCCTGCTCCGTCGGCTCGGCCGCGGGCCTAATCTTCTGATGCGGCAAGTCGGGGGGCGGGGGAAAGCCACAGCGGGCCCGGTAGCAAGACTGATCGCCCTCCTCCGCGGGTCGCCGCGGCCCTTCACCTCCGCAGTACCATTTATCTCCGGCTCCAGGATATGGCAGTTGCTTCAGGCCAATGCCGCTCGGATAGGCACAGGAGCCGAGTGTCGGGATGAGCTCCTCCCCCACGGCAGCTCTCCCCCGCGCTCAGGCCGCCATTTCTTCGGCACCCCCGGGGCTCGTTCACAGGTCCCGTTTGACTAGATGCAAGGTCCGATTTTCTACGGATCTTCGCTCGGAAGTTGCAGAAGCGCTTGTGTCATGAAGCGCTGCTGTTTTCTGCCAGATTAGTTGCAATTGTTAGCGAATTAAAGGATCAGTGACAAGATCAGGACGGGAGCTCAGCTCTGTCGCAGCTTCACTCCATGAGCTCCGGCCACGCCCCTCCCTGACTGCTTCCAAGATATCCGAGATGAGGGGCAAGGGGTAGCGGTCCTTGAGAGTGGACTGATTAAGGCCACGGTAGTCTAGACATGGTCTGAGCTCTTTGGTATCTTTCTTGGGGACAAAGAACAATGAAGCACCCGCTGGGGAATAAGATGGTTGTATGGTGCCATTTTCCAGGTTAGTATCCAGGTATTCCCGGAGGGCCCTTTTTCAGGTTCTGATAATATAAACATCCTGCCGAAAGGAATCTCTGCTGAAGGTTCAGTGTCGATGGCGCAATCCTCTGGTCTGTGAGGAGGGAGAACCTGTACTATAGCGTTCAAAAATACATCAGAAAAGGCTTGGCAGGCTTTGGGAATCTGGATGATGTTAGAGACGGTGACTGGATTTGTTTGGCTCTCTTGTGAGTCTTCAGAAGGCTTCGGTAAGGAATCTAGGGACAAGCAGTTAGACATACAGTGTTCAGATCCAAGGAACAGGGATCCTGCTGCCCAATTAATGTAGGGGTTATGCCTTTGTAACCAGGGCATTCCAAGAACCATTGGATAATGGGCTGATTTTATAATGTCGAATTTGATCCTCTCTCGATGGTGGTTTATAGAGAGTAGAATCTCTTTAGTCTGAAGGGTTATGGGTCCTGAAGATAGAGGTCTCCCATCAATGGCCTCTACCTGTTGCATTGTTTCTCGGCTTTCATGTGTAATGTTGTAAGCAGTGACCCAATCATGATCTAGGAATACGCCCATGGCTCCGCAATCTACTAATGCCCGGATGGGGTAGGATTCTTTCCTGGAAGGCGATAGAAAGGCCTGTAGAATCACAAGATTATTTTGTCCAGGAGAGTTCAAGGATGGAATTGATGGGGAGCAAACATCTCTCTCCCGACACTGTGCCCCTTCTAGGATCGGGAGCTGGCGTTTCCCGAACGCCGTGGAGGAGCAATAGGGCATTCTCTCACGAGGTGTTTATCGGATACACAATACATGTACAGGCCAGTGTGGATCCGTCGCATGCATGGGTTCTGGGTCCGGAGTAGGGGTCTGACCTAGGCGGATGTTCTGAGGTGGTCTTTTGGAAAGCCGATTTAGACTTCTTTTTCTCCGGTCTTCTTTCTTAGATTCAGAAGTCTAATTGTAAGGAAAGGTCCTTAAGAGCCTGGAAGGAGCTTGGGCGAGCTACCCTGACTAACTCATCTTTTATTTCTTCATTCAGACCTCTTCGGAAGAGGGTGAAGCTAGCTTCTGGTGACCAATCTGCTTCCTTCACGAGCTGTTTCAAATGAGTCACATAAGTGAGCATATCCTGGGATCCTTGTTGAAACTTGAGAAGTCTTTCTTGGGCACTGTACACCTGTTCTGGGCGATCAAACAATGCCTTTAGAGCACTCGCAGAGCCATCATAATCATCCAGGAGAGCATCGCCTGAATTGACTAGGGGGGTTGCCCAAGTCAATGCATTCACAGTGAGGTGTGAGATCATAAAGCCCACCTTTGCTCTAGGAGTGGAGAAATAGTAGGGCTTGAAGGTGAAGTGCACTAAACATGAATCAAGGAAGGCCCGGAGATCTTGGAAGAACCATCATACTTGTCCACTATTCCTCCCAATAACACGCTTTCTTTAGTTGCAGAGTCACGTGACAAAACTAGCTGTTTTAATGCAGCATTTTCAGCCTTGAGGTTCTGAACCTCCGAGGTTAGTTCCTGCATGCCTTGCATGATGTCTTGAACAGCGGCTTCCATCTCTGTGTCTGTATCGTGTTTTTGGCGTCTCAATCTGTCAAAGGTCTCTCCCCTTCTCACCTGCTTTTGTTGTTTGCTTGCGACCTTCTGGGATACCTTCTTTCTCACGGTCCGGTATTTGTACAAACCCGAACGCTGGTCCTCGGATTCCAGCGCGAGGTTCGCTATTCAGTCTCCGGGAGCGTTCAGAAGTCCAGGATGGATACCAGGAAACAATGAAGTTACGCTTGGAGGCACAGAACACCGTGACTCGAGCGCGAAAGAATTCCAGGAAGGTAAGGTAGAGGAATGAGAGGAAGGATGTGGTTTCAAGGGACTTGGAACTAGGAATCAAAAGGGCGCCCTGAACAAACTCCAGCAACACACGTCCGACTACGGCAAGCGGTAGCATTGAGACACGCAGAGCCGCGGGGCGTGTCTCTCTTGTAGAGCGTGCAGCGTGGAATGTAGAGACTGACCAGGAGCGTTCTGCTCCGAGCAGCCATGTTGGAAGGATCACTGCATTCAATCCCCTATGGGTCAGGGACCAGGAGGTCCAGAAGGGACGCAGACGACGGTTCATGACATTTTGGACTAATCAGTGTCTGCTTTCAGGGTCCCCTTCCACTTCATTGCCACTGCATGCATGGCTGAGTTTGTGACATGTGTCACATGTCTGATTAATGTTTTGGATGTCAACATTGTGATGCCTATGTTTGTGGGCTAAGCTGTTCATGTGTGTGTTCATGACTTCTTCTTCATTTTGTGCAGGTGATGAGGCACTAGAAGCTGTGGAGGAGATGGTGCAGGGGCAGGAGTACTCAGAGCCCCAACCAGGCATCAGTGGAGGACGTGGGATGGTGCAGCACGAGAATCCATTGCTTCTACAGACCATCCTGTCCACGGGTGTCTCTGGGTACACCTCCGAGTATCTCTATGGCTCAGGTGCTGAATCAGACGTCCTGTCGCAGGTGAGTGTTTCTGGCAGGGATGCTGTTATGTCCAATGCACCTGCACTGGGAATAGACCCCTTAATGGCCCATTCAGTGTTGGAATATCTGCCTGTGGTTGTTACGGATGCAGGGTCACACTCTACAATATTTGATCCTGTTCCTGGGGCAGCAGATCAAAGGAGGAATGCAGTCATGCAAGTATGCAATTGCACAACAACAGGAGGCATCATGTGAGATGATGGCTCAGGCTGTGGATAGGGTGGCCACTTCCATTCCCCCCACCCGTAAGGCAGGTGGAACTTCAGCAGCCCCCAACGCGGTCCACATGCCGCTCACACATGCAGGACATGTTGACCGCCAACATGGACCAACGGGCTGAACTGGGGGCTCTGCGCACAGCTATATCTGCAGGTGCACAGGCCCACAGGGATGCCCTGAGGGAAGATAACAGCTCCCTCAGAGCTACTCGGGGGCACCTGAGATGTCCCGAAGTAGACGGTCAGAACAGCAGCTGGAGCAGCTAACAGGCAACATCTCAGCTGAGCTCCAGGCAACACGTGAGGAGATCTGTGCATCACGTGAGGCTTTGCAGGCAGAACTCCATGCTACATGTAGGTGCTGCATGGGGACCTCCGGACCATCATCCTGCAGAACCAAACCTTTCATACCCGCATGCTTGCTGCCATGGAGGAGCATGCCAGGGCTTTGCGTGGTCTGCCTCCCATATCACGCACACCATCTCATGTTGCATCAGAGGGTGACGACAGCGACGGCAGTTCTCCCACTATCGAGTAGCCTTGCAGGCCATGAGCCCATGGAGAGATTTTTGTTTTCTTTTTTTTTTTTTTTTTTTTTTTTTACTTTGTGTGCTATCAAAATTAAATTGATTTTACAAAGGTTGTTAATTCGTAATTGTGTCCATTATTGTTTGTGGTTGTTTGTGGTTCCGTTTCTAATTTCCTTGGTTCTTTATACTCGCTGTATCTGCTTCTGTCCTTAAGATGTTGGATTTGTGTTTTTCAAGCATTTTTCCAAAGCAGCTTCTAGGATTTTAGTTGTTGCTATCGTCCAGCGGGTTTTTTTCCCACTTAGGAGGCGGCACCACCAAGTATCCTCCTCTCGGAGGACGAAGGATTCCAGGAGCGGGGTTAAATATGCTTTCCTGAGGTAGACGGTTTTCGGGCATGTCATCAAAAGATGTCTTATTGTTTCAATTTCAGCAGTATTCTTGCAAAGACGGCACTTGTTCGTGTTTGATAGCCCTCTCAAAGCTCTTATCTCGTTTGTATGCAAGAGGTTTAGCCTGGCCCTTAGGAAGATGTTTCTTCTTCGTTTGTCCGGAAAGCATGTGAAGACTTGGTAGATTTCGTTTAGTTTTTTGGGTTGGATGGGTAAATGGCCAAGGAGCTTATTGGCAGCTGCTTTTTCCAATGTATCAATCCAGTCAAGCTCTTGGAGCTTCTTCTTCACCCGCATTGGATTTCGTGTTAGATCGTTCTCGTCGCATCCGATCTGTAACAGAGAGACTTTCTGTTTGAGCGCCCATTTTGCAAGGATTTCGCTTTTCCCTATAGTTGTTTCATCTTTAAGCATATTATATTGTGGAGCGGAGTCTGGCATAATGATTTTTCTGAAAAGGGCCATTTCATTCCAATCGACAGTTGCCTTTAGTGACAGCAGTCCCAGTTCCCTTCGAATTGCTGGTAGGGATGTCGATTTCGGAAGGTGTAGCAGTTCTCGCCAGAAATAGGCTTCCAATTGTGGCCAGATGTTTGGCGGAATAGTTGGCATACCTTCTCCTCCGTATGTTATTGATGGAACAAATTTTCCTTTGTAATATTTTATTACAGGCAGCAAAGAAAATCGGCCAAATTTTCTGTCTAGGGCCTTTGCCTGGGAGGATAATTTCCGCGTTTTTTCCCAAAGGTTCGATTGCATACTTGTCTCTTTTTCGGAGGAGTCAATCATAACCCCTAGGTATTTAAAATCCTTTACCTGGTCCACTTTTATGGAGTCTATCGACCAGTGGTTAGGTTTTTGGTTTGGTTTAGTTGTTCTTTCAAGAACCAGGATTTTGGTTTTCTCTTTGTTGATCAGCAAATTGTTCTTAGTTACATAAGTGTTCAAAGTGTCCAACTGCCGTTGGAGACCGATCGAGGTCTGATCTATCAGGATAATGTCGTCAGCATAAAGCAACCTCAGTATTTCTGTGCCCCCTAGTTTTGGTGGAAAAGTTCTGGGCTGGTCTTCGGAGTCTTTTAGGTCGCCGAGGAAGGCTGTGAAAAGAGCCGGAGCTAGAGGGCAACCCTGCTTTACGCCTCTTTCAGTTGTAATTTCTTCTGACAGGGTACCGGTCTGATTTAACTTTACTCTGATAGATGTTTTTGCATGTAGTGCAATTATAGGTTCAAGAATCTTGTCGGGGCACTTCCATCTTTTTAGCTTCGCCCATAATAGGTCTCGATCGATCATGTCAAAGGCCTGAGTCAGGTCCACAAATGCCAGATAGATCTTTGTATCTTTTTTCCTTGCCAGATTTTTTAAAATGCTTATGAGCATGATGTTTATTGTTATTCCAACGTTTTTTGTGAAACCTGCTTGCAACGGGTCATAACATGACAAATTTTTTGCCCACTTTTGGAAACTTGTGAGCAGGTATGAGCAGTAGATTTTCCCTATTGTTTCTAATAGGGCGATTGGTCGATAATTTGATGGATCGGATCTTTCTCCCTTCTTGAAAATTGTTACCACCGTTGCTGATGACCATGAGCTAGGAAACGATTTTGAACGACAGATTTCTTTGAAGAGTATGCTGATAAAAGATGCCCATGATTCTTGGTTTGTTTTTAGATCGAAATTTGATATCCCATCAGGGCCAGGCGCTCTTGAAGTGGTTAAAGTCTGTATTGCTTTTTCAATGACCTCTTTATTTGAGTAGTCTTCCCACAGTGTACTACTCAAGGTGTAGGTACAAGTTTGAATCGAGTGAGTCAGGGGTTTCTTGAAAAGCGTAGTAAAATGTTGTATCCAGCGCGTTCTTCGCTTACTGCATTTGTTGTTGCTGCGATTGAAGAATTTCCTGCCCCCTTTACAAGGGTCCAAAACTCACGAGAATTTTTTCCATTAACCTTTTTTAACATTAATTCGGCGTCTTGCTGATAAAGGTGAGTTCTGTGGAATTTTAACCAACCAGTATATTTCTTGGTCTCCTCTTTAAATTGCCTCTTCAGCGATTGTGAGTTTGTCTTTTGGGCTTGTCGTTTGAGTTTTCTAAGTGCTCTTCTTTTTGTGACCAGGAGTTTGTTGTATTGGTGTGAACCTTGCGGGGCTTTACTGGTTGTTTTTGAATAATCGCTTTGATATGGAATCAAGAGAGGTTGATAGTCTGTTGTGTGCTGGCTTTTGTTTTTTTCTTCACCAGCAAGTTTTTGCCTGTAAAATTCAGCAAGTTCCACAATCCGGTCTTTTGTCATCCTTAGCCGGTTTCCTTGGTTGTTTACTTCGACCCTTGTTTCCATAGTTGTTTTTGAGGGGTTGTCAGACAGCCAAGTTGTTTCCACGATATTATGGTCACTTGCTTTTGCTCGTATCACGCTGAAAGATGTTAGGAGGTTTAGCAGGGGTTTAGAAGTAAAGATATAATCTATTGTGGCATTTTGATGAGCTCTTTCCCATGTCGGTATTTGTTGCGCGTTTGTTGACTTTTGGGCTGCGTTGTATATGTGCCTCGAGTCCATCAGTTTCACCCATTTTTGTCCTCTTGAGTCTCCCCGATGTGGCTCTTTTAGATTGGTCGATGGTTCTTTCAGAACGGGACAAGACGCGTTTAGATCACCGCAAATGGTAATCATTGTGATTTCTGTGTTTGCTTGAATGTCATCGATCTCAGCTTCGATCATCCTCAGGAATCTATCATCTGTGATTGCTTTCGGGTTCCAATATACCGTTATTACAGCCAATGTTGACTTTAAAGACTTTTTACTTGTTGGGTCTTTTCTTGACCATTCCACTTGAATTGAGAGATGACTTTGGGAAAATGAGCGTTTTTTGGTTATCTCGAGTCCAGAACCGCTTTTTACGACTATTAGCAGACCTGCGGACGGGCGGCCTATGATAGCTTTTTTGGCTGGTGCAATTTCGAGTGAGTATCCATCTATCGCTGGAGCTTCCGCTAGCCAAGTTTCTTGGAGAGCCACGATGTCAAATTGCCCAAGGTTTGTATCTCCGTTCGTTGTTAGGTGTTTAAATCCCCTGGTGTTCCATGATCCAAATTTCAGTGAGGCTACCTCTTTTGTTTGAGTTGGAGTTTCAGATGTTGTATGCCTCACTTCTGACTGCTATTTGCTAGAATTTGAAAATGAAGGTTTTGGCACCCATGCCCAAAGTTGTTTAATTGGTCCAACAGGGGTTTTGCTATTTGTTTTAGTTAAGGACAGAGGAAGCTTTGCGTGATGAATTGTGGGAAGCTTTTTTCCCAGGTCTATTTTGGAACTTCTTAGAATAGGCTCCGTTTGCGATGGATTAGTGCACCTTTGTTCTTCTGGCCGCAGTATCTCTGCAGAGTTTAGTCGTGGGTGTTTTTTCGGGGAGGCTTCGTTTTTCATTGATTGATGGTGGCGAATATGGTCTTGCTGCCTGATGTTATCCCGAAGGTTCTCTGGCAACCTTTCTCATTGGTTTTTTGCTGGAGCTCGCTTTGACTTTGTGTATTCAGTGATGATTAGTCCTAATTTTGAGAGGATTTCAGAGTCTCTGTTGGATATAAACGAGTTGGAGCACTCCTTTATATGAATAAAAGATTTAGCTTTTCTAGCAATGTGATATGGTTCCACGAGCATGATTTCCTTCGGGGTTAAACGTTTGAGGTCTTTGGTATTTTTCAGAATCTTCATAATAGTGCCTCTATTCAAGGTTAGCGATTCCCTGTTTGTTTTGGATTGTTCCAATTTTAGGATTGTTCCATTGTTGCTCTTACGGGGAGAACTGTGATCTAATCTGTTTCTGTCCCATGGTCTGTTGTCTTTGATCTTGTCTTGATGAGATTGATCTCTTTGCTTTTTCATTTCTGCCGGTCCTTGGGGTTCCGGTTTGTCTTTAGAAGTTCTGTACCTGAAGGATGATTGTTCTGGTTTACTTTTTTGTGGAGCTTCTTTCTGGAGAAGGTCTGAGCACGAGAGAGTTTGAGTAGTATTAGTTGAACTGTTTCTTCTGCGTTTTTTTGATTGTTTATCTTTTTCAAAGGAGCATATTGATGTTGGTTTGCATGCTCTTGGGGGAATTTTATCTCGTATTTCTGGCGAGAGATGGAGGGTAATATTCATTGCGCTTTGATCCGCTAAAAACTCTTCAGCAGTTCTTGGAGATTTTTTTATTTTATTTGCAGACTTTTCACCGAATTTAGATGAACTTTTCTGGTGATCGAATGCCAGGTAGTTTTGTTTTTCGTTGGAAGCTCTTTTTATACTGTTATCTGGAGAATTTAAGTGATCAATGATGATGCATGTTTGATCATTTTGGCTTCGTTCGTCAGCAGAGGTTTTTGGACCTGCCTGTGGTTTTCTGTTTTCTTTGTTGGCTGAGATTTCTTGAATGCCAGAAAATACAAATTGAACTGGTCCTTGTTGAAAATCAGTTTGTGTATGAACGCAAGTGCTCTTTAGTTTGGGAGCCGCCCTTGCTGCATTGTTCGTTTTAGAACTTGAAGTTGCTAAGTTGAAACAATTTTTAGGTGTTTGGGGACTCTTTTCTTTTGCAGTGATGAAGCCCTCGATGAAAATCAGCTTCGTGTGCAACATAGCTAATAGCGTAGTGTGGTCTCTCAATGTATCATTGAGAGACTCGTAAAGTTTACTGAAAGGTGATAAACCAATTGTTATAGCCGACATTATCGTCGTTAGGTCTGTTTTTTTTGTAAAGGATTAATTCTGCCTTCCAGAATACTCAGGTTGGTTTCTGTTTGATGCCTCTAAGGAGGAGTCTTGAGGAACCCTCTGTTCCTGCTGGTGGTTGGTTTCTCGAGGCTCTCGTACGAAATGGGGAAGAGAAGACCTTCTTGCCGGTCTATGTGCGCCATAAAGCAGCCAATCTGCGTCTGCGGATATTCTAGGATGGTGGGACGATGGGGCTTTAGATTTAATGAAGACTTCCGGGTGGTCTGGCGTAAAAGTTATTTGATTGCTGAAGGAGGCGGAATCTAAGCTTTCACCAACTTTTTTTGTTTCGTTGGGCCGAGGCGGGTCGGTAACTTCAGCTCCCCGGTCCTTGTTTAAGGGCGATTGGGGGGGGTGTGTTTCGTAGTTGGAGACCCCAAAAAAGGGGGGGTACAACCAACCCCTTCTCAGCATTCATCTCGCTTGGCGCGGGCTCATTTGCGCATATTTCAGCTGAGTTTTCTTCTGTGATTTTCAAAGTCCTGCTGGGTATTAAGATTGGTGCAGTTTTTCTTGTTTTCACTACGGGTTGTACATCGATCAGGGCATCAAGTATCTCATCATCAGTGAGTTCCGTAAGCACATCGTGCTTTCTTTTCCCTTGTTCTTTTATGGAGTTGCAGATCCTGGTTTTGGGGGTGACATCCCCAAGCGCTCTTTGTTGTGTTTTATTCATTTGGCCAGTTTTTTTGGCATTTATTTGTCCTATATTTTTTTTTTAGTAGTTTTTTGATGTTACTTGACTCTCCATTGAGTCTCTGGGAACTTGTCTTTTTCTTTGTCAGAAGCCAGAGTTTAGGGTCTTGGATGTATTCCCATTCCTCAGCTGAGTCCGCCGTTTTATCCTTGATTTGGACTGCAGTGCCGCTAGTCTCCACCGGGGGAGCGAGTCTGTCCAGGCTGGCGCCGAACGCGCCTGCGCAAGGGCAGCCGACTGGAGAATCACCCCTCGGGCGAATCGACCCGGAGGTCCCACCGTCCCCGAGGCCGCCCGCGTGCACCTGTGCGCAGATCCCCACCGCCGGCTGGGGCGCTGCCACCCCACCACGGCATCGAGGCGGGTCCTCCGTCTCTGGCGCCGACCTTCCTGCCTGAGCCGCAGCGTGGGAAGAGGAACCCGCCAAACCCCGAAGAGCCGCCTGCTCAGTGCAAGCGTCCACGGTAAGTGGGAGGTCTTGTGTTACGCAGCAATTTGTTTGTTTGGGTTGTTTAGTTGGTTTCGCCTGTTGCTCTACGGCCTCTTCCTGGTTGAGCCTATGCACCTGTGGAGACTTTTCCCTCGCGGTCGGTCCTCCGACTGGCCGCACTGGGATGCCTACAACACTTGGCAAGGGCTGGGCTGGGTATTCGGGCTGAATATTCGGAACCTTTCACGCATTTTCACCACTGCCCGCGTTGTTCTCTTTGGTCGGAGAGGCGGTTATGTGCTGCGTTGTGGCTAGAGCTTCGACCTCATGACTCACTCCTCGGGTTTCAGATTTTTGTTGATTTGTGACTTCCGTGAGGGGGATGTGAGTTTTAGCCACACATGATTGGCCCTTTTTAGGTGATTTCTGAGTGGTCACTGCCGCTTTTTTCTGGCGCTGAGACCCGGCTGATGTGATGGTTGGGCAGGTGCCCATCAGGGTGGTGTTTATAGGCAATAAAGCCTGAGGTCTGAGTTTGACCGGGTGTTTTGAGGAAAACTGAGGACTTGAGGGCAGTTGGAGTTTCCGTGAGCTCCTAAGGCGCATGTTTTCTTCTTCTTCTATGCCCTCGCTGGAAATATTTAAGATGCCTAGTTGGTGGAAGTTAGAGGTTGTCGCCATGTCTCTGCCAGGGACTGCAGAGACTGCAACTGACTCTGCTCTGACTCCGCGACCGCTCCGCGGTGTATCTGGGTATTTGTATTCTTCTTCCTGTAGTAGACAGTGAGAACAGACTCAGAAAGTAGAGGAGCAAATGAAAAGTCCGACCTGCAGAGACTGCAACTGACTCTGCTCTGACTCCGCGATCGCTCTGCGGTGTATCTGGGTATTTGTATTCTTCTTCCTGTAGTAGACAGTGAGAACAGACTCAGAAAGTAGAGGAGCAAATGAAAAGTCCGACCTGCAGAGACTGCAACTGACTCTGCTCTGACTCCGCGACCGCTCCGCGGTGTATCTGGGTATTTGTATTCTTCTTCCTGTAGTAGACAGTGAGAACAGACTCAGAAAGTAGAGGAGCAAATGAAAAGTCCGACCTGCAGAGACTGCAACTGACTCTGCTCTGACTCCGCGACCGCTCCGCGTTGTATCTGGGTATTTGTATTCTTCTTCCTGTAGTAGACAGTGAGAACAGACTCAGAAAGTAGATGAGCAAATGAAAAGTCCGACCTGCAGAGACTGCAACTGACTCTGTTCTGACTCTTGTTTTCTTAACATCCATGTATGTGGGTGTTGAGGTGCACCCTGCACCTCCTCCCTCCTGGGTGGCCCCCCCGGTCCACCATGGCCATTTTTGATTTTTTTTTTTCTTATTTTTATTTTTTCTCATTTTCTGTCTATTGTGCCTTTATGTAACAGTGTGGTGCTTTGTGTGACATCCAAAGGCATCCACTGTGTGTTCCAGCTGGGCCCATACAGGCTTGTAATGTGTTTGTGTTTGAGGCTTGGGGTCCAGACACATATGCCACTCTACTTCCCATTTCCATGGGCTTGCAATGAGGGCACTGTGTGACAGTAACTTACACAAGAGCATTGGGCTTCCATCAGTTGTGTGGCCAGTCTGTAGTCCAAACTGTGTATACACCCCTAGTGGGGATTCATGATGGTTTCTCCACTGCATGGTTGATTTGTATATTGTATTTAATATTGGTCATTATGCATATTTACACGTTGCTTCTTTATGTGTTACCTTGCCTGTCTCCATTGCAGATGCAGTTCATGCTATATGCAGTACCCTGCCACATTTACTTACCAGCAACACACTGAAGATGGGAGGGGTCAATGTGGTGGCTTTGTCAGATTGTGACACTTGGGCTATTGTGACTGGTCACTGTCAGACGTTGCCACTGTTGGGTCCTGTATTTGTCATTTTTCATGCTGGTGAGTATATATTAATGTGTGCTGTTTCATTTTCATATGTGAGAGGAAATTGTCTGTGGCCTATTTCCATTTGTGACGGTGCACTTTGTGATTGTTGTGTTATGTGTTCTGCATTTATTTGGTTGCTTTCACATTGCATGCCATGCCATGGTGTGTCGGGCGGGTGACATGGGGTTTGGTAGGGGTTAGGTGACATACCAGTATTTGGGTGTGCTGTATTGTAAGGGGGTAGTCCATTATGCAGCATGAATGTGTGGCTTTTGGTCACACGGCGTTGGGGTTCTTTAAGTAGCTAGGGATGCCCACAATGTAGCACTCCCAGGGAAACATTCTCAGGGTGGTAAGGTTGTGACAGTTGACTCTGCCCTTCTCATCATCGATTGTCACCTGGTATGTGCCAGGCCTGTGTGCACTCTGCAGGGGTGGGATTTTAGGTGAAAAATGTAGCCACAAGCTGGTTATGGCTGCCTCGCCACGTGCCCTTTCCCCTCCCACGCGCAGTGGGCGTGCGTGTGGTTGGGGATGTGGGGGAACCGCCATGACCACCGGCACGCCCCGCCGGGTTGCAACGTTGTGCAGGACACATGCTACCACAATGATACTGCACCCTATTGGGGGCGCATAACGCAGCTGGCCACCAGAGCGTTCAAGGAAGAGTACACGTGACTTGAGCACTCCGAATGTGCGCTCCACTATGCCCCGGGTTGCAATATGGGCTGCGTTATATCTTACCTCGGGTGGTGTGGTGGGGTTCCGTATTGGTGTCATCATGTAGGTGCTCAGAGGGTAGGCACTGTCCCCTGGGTAGGTGATAATGGTTGTGATTAGCTGGGTTGTGCCATTTCTCTGTGTGTGACATGCATGCATGTTCACAGGCATTTGTACTCACCGATGAGCCATGTGTTGTCATGCCCCTTTCATTTGCATTAACCATCTCAAGGGTTGGTGGTCAGTCTGAATGACAAAAGTAGAACCATGCAAGTATGGCCTAAACTTCTTCAGAGCCCACACAATAGCAAAACACTCTCGTTCAATGGTTGCCCACCTTGTTTCAGGATCCTTCAGTTTTCTACTGATGAAGCAAATGGGGTGCTCCCTACCTTTCCCATCCAGTTGACTGAGGACTGCACCTATTCCTACATTTGAAGCATCTGTCTGCACAATGAAAGTTTGGTGGTAGTCAGGAGCTCTGAGTACTGGGGCTTGGCAAAGAGCCTTTTTCAGGGTTTCAAAGGCCTAATTGCATTCCTCATTCCACCTAACCTTTTTAGGGAATTTAGCAGAGGAGATGACATTCAGTGGAGAAGCTATAGTTCTCTATGAAATTCCTGTAGTACCCAGTGAGGTCTAAGAAGGCTCTCACCTGGGTCTGAGTAGTAGGTGTTGTCCAATTTTGCACAGCTTCAATCTTACTGGGCAAAGGCCTTATTTCTCCACCTCCTACCTCATGTCCAAGGTAGACCACTTTACTCTGTCCAATCTGGCATTTACTCGCCTTTATGGTCAGATTGGCCTTTCCAAGAGCCTGCAAAACATATCTCAAGTGGTCCACATGTTCTTCCTGGGAATTGCGGAACACTGCTATGTCATCCAAGTATGCCATGCAGAAGTCCTCCATCCCATTCAGAACCTGGTTTACCATCCTTTGAAATGTAGCAGGTGCATTTTTCAATCCAAAAGGCATAACCTTAAACTGGTATAAGCCAACTGGGGTAGAAAATGCAGTTTTCTCCTTGGCATGGTCTGTCAGGGCTATTTGCCAATAGCCTGATGTCAAGTCAAATGTGCTGAGGAATTTGGCTGCACCAAGTCTATTCACCAACTCATCTGTCCTTGGCAAAGGGTGGGCATCAGTCTTAGTGACTGCGTTAAGAGCTCTGTAATCCACACAGAATCTAAGTTCTTTAGATCCTGCCTTTGGTACTAACACAACTGGGCTAGACCATGGACTAGTACAGGGCTCTATTACCCCGAGATCAAGCATCTTGCTGACCTCACCTTTGATGTGGGTTCTTACATTCTCTGACATTCGATGTCCTCTGATTTTGACTGGCAAACAGTCAACAGTGAGTATGTCATGCTGTCCCCAAGGGGTCAAGCCTGGTGAAAGTGAGAACAGAGAGGCAAACTGATTTAACATAGATTTGCACTCTTCCTGTTGCTCAGGCGTCAAATTTGAAGAGAGATTTACTCCTTCAATCTTTTCGTCTAAAGGTAAGCCTCTGAGGAGAGCAGGAAGAGTTTCACTCTCTTCTTCTTCCTCTGATGATGCTAGAAGCAAAGCTCCTACATCAGGTCTGGAGACATACGCGTTTGGTCTGTTGGTGCGGAAGACTGTTGGAGCCTCCTTGGGATTGCCCAAGTCCACCAGATAGTTGACCTCTCCAAGTTTACCCACAACCTTGAAGGGTCCCATCCATTTGTCTTGCAAGGCCCTCTGCCTTGTTGGAATCATAACGAGAACTAGCTGGTCTTGAGTAAACTCAACCATGTTAGCCTTTTGATCATGCCAGTGCTTGACCAATGCTTGTCCAGCTTTCAAGTTGTCACTTGCTTCTGCCATCATGTGCGACATTCTCCTTCGGAGACCTATCACATAGTCAGTCACTCTGAATGGCTTGGGGGAAGGAGTACTCTCCAACCCTTCCTTGATCAGGGCCAATGGACCTCTGACCGGATGACCATAAAGAAGTTGAAAGGGAGAATAACCTACTCCCTCCTGAGGGACTTCTCTATAAGCAAAGAGAAGGCATGGCAGTAGAAGGTCCCACTTTATTTTAAGGGGGTCCTCTAAAGCACCTATTATGCTCTTCATGGTTCTGTTGAACCTTTCAACCAATCCATTTGTCTGAGGGTGGTATGCTGTTGAGAACTTGTAAGTAACTCCACAGGTTTTCCACATGGCTTTCATGTAGTGGGACATAAAATTCGACCCCCTGTCAGAGATTACTTCCTTAGGAAACCCAACCCTGGTAAAAATACCAAGGAGGGCCTTAGCCACAGCCGGAGCTATAACAGTCCTCATAGGAATTGCCTCAGGGTACCTAGTAGCATGGTCTTCTACAACAAGTATACACCTGTTGCCCGAGGAGGTTGGAGGATCAAGGGGACCAACAATGTCAATCCCTACCCCCCAAATGGGACTCCCACTACAGGGAGAGGCACTAAAGGTGCCACATTCTTGGAGCCAACCTTACCAGACGTCTGGCAGGTGTGGCAGCTCCTGCAGTACTTATCTTCTTCAGCCCCCATCTTTGGCCAATAAAAGTAGAGTGAGAGCCTTTCCTTAGTCTTCTTGAAACTCAAGTGACCAGCCAAAGGAATCTCATGGGCTAACTGCAAGAAATGTGGTCTGTTCTCTTGGGGTACTACAAGTCGTTTGTTGTCCCCAGGTGCAGACTCCGTTGGTTCACTGTAGAAGAGGCCATCTTCCCAGTGTAACCTATATTTCCCAGGCTCTTGCCCTTCAGCCTGAGCATCTGCCTGGTGATGAAGACCTTCCAGAGTTGGACATTCTCTCTGTCCCTTACTGAAGTCTGCCTGTTGGGTCCACCTTCTGCCAGTAAAGACTGCAGCTCAGGATGGTCAACAGGATCCAGATCTCCAATGAGTTCCTGGCCTTCCACTAGCTCTTCCTCAGAGTCTAGTTCAACCACACAGGGTTGTACCTCCCTCTCAGCCTCAGCTGGAGGGGGAGTTACTGGTGTAACTTTGGACAATCTAGGGGAATTCCTTGTTGGCTGCACTGGAGTGCTGGCTGTGGGGTTCTTTTTTAGAAGTTTTAGGTTTCCCTTTTTCTTCTAGTTTCTTAGATACAGCAGCTGACATCTCCAGTGGAGCAGGAGTGATCTCTTTCTTCATCATCTCCTTGGGAGCACCTCTCATGGTTCTCTCCCTTGCAGGTCTGGTGAGCTCCTGTAACCTTTTACTAGGGGGTCTGGTGGTATGTGACACTACTCCAAGAGTGTTCAAGTCATTACCCAAAAGAACCCTTCCTGGCACCTCACTTTGTATGCTGACAGGTATTTTCACAGTCATGTCATTACACTGGATGAGAACTGGTAGTTGGGGAAGCATCTGCACAGGCCCTCCAGCTAACTTGGTGAGGTGTTTGGGTGCCTTAGCAACATCCTCAGCCTGAAAAAACGATTTGTCGACCATAGTTATGCTGGCCCCAGTGTCCCTAATGGCAGGAGTCTCTTGACCATTCACCTGGACACTGTCCTTATAATACTCTTTAGTATTATCTGGGTTAGAATTATAGACATCTAAGTTCTGTTGTTCCCACAAACCCAGAGACACTAAAGAAACACTGGCTGAGACTCCAATGGGTTCATCAGCCAGTAATAGAAAGTTTCCACTTGCCATTTGTACTTCCTCCTCTAGAGCGAAGGCTAAGGAGACAAGCTGGACCCCTGAAGGTTTACCCTTACATCTGGGATCTCTTTCACATGGTCAGTAGAGCCACAAACAAAGCATTTACCAAATGCTTTCTGGAATGGTGGCTTGTTCTGACCTCCTTCTGGTTTGGCACCAAAAGGTACACTAGCCTGATTTGGTTCCCCTTGGTGTTTACCTTTTTGGTTTTGTTTGGGGCCCTCCTTGGAATTGGAATTATTAGAATTCTCTTTGGAGTCCTTTTTTGGCTGTTTTCCCTCATCCTTTTTCTGAGTAGCCCCAGAATCCTTGTAAGTGGCCCTGTTGGCAACCCACAAGTCAGCAGCCTTAGCTAGCTTCCTGGAATCCAATTCCTTTGAATCAGCCAAGCGCTGTCTGAGCTCAGGAGAGCAGGCATCATAAATTGACTCCATCATTACAAGATTCTTCATTCCTTCATAAGTGTTAACCCTGTAACCCTTAATCAATCCCTTTAAGTTTTTCAAACTTTCACTCACCCAGGTAGCCCAAGGGGTACCATCATGCTTTATGAGGGTCCTAAACCTCTTAAGGTACTGGGAAGGGGTCTTCCCAAATCTAGTTATTAAAGCTAGTTTCACACATTCATAATCCTTCTTATCCACCTCCCCCAACTCCATTACCACATCAGTTGCAACAGGGGGAAGCCTAGAGAACAACCAGGGAAGTAACTCATTCCCTGTGATGTCCTGGAGCCCATGATTATACTCAAACATTGTTAACCAATCCAACACATCCAACTTAGGTTCATACATACCCACTAATTCCTTAGGCATCCGGGGTCTTTTGGGACTGGAACTCCTAGAGGAACCAGAGGAGAGAGAAACATTTTCCACAGACAACTTTTTCATTTCTAGTTCATGATTAAGCTCTATTTCTCTGAGTCTCAAATCAGCTTGCTTCTGCTCAGCCTGGGCATTCATTCTTCTGAACTCTAGCTCTTGGTTTCGTTCAGATTGAGCAATAAAACATGTGTACTCTAATTCAAGCTTCATTTTTTTTCAAGTTCAAAATAAGCAGGGTTACATGTAGGACCTGGTATAGGCCCAGTAGGTACAGTAGGTAAGGCAGACAGAGGCTCACAGTGGCTAACTTCATTAGGTTCACTTTCCTCTTCTGACTCATTATCAAGACTTTGATTCAGATCAATACCATCACTGTTTTCTACATTTGCTGGGGGGGCGGGGTAGATTCCTCTGTACCACCCAGACTTTGGTTTTCTAACAATCTTTCTACAAGTTCCATTTTCTTGCCCTTCTCAGAGAGATTCTTATGTCTACACAATATGTTTAAGCAATCAGCAGTTTTGGCAGACAATGATTCTAGGGTATAACTCTCCATAGCAGACATAGTTAGAAAATCAGCTTTTTAGTGCTAAGCTTTGTGGTTAGTTGTCCTAAAGTATTCAAAAAGCACACTAAAGTGTATACTCAATACAAATCCCACCGCTGTACACCAGTGTTAGGCAGAAACCTGTGCAGTTCCCTCTGGGACCACTGCAAAAGATTTAAAACTACAGGTGGTTGGCAATAAACCCAATTGGTAGCAGTCTGTACCACCCAGATTTACCTGGTAGCTGTGGCTGAGCAGTCAGACTTCTCTCAAGAAGAGTTAGGCAGTATACAGAGTATTCACAATAGGTCAAAAGAACACAGTAGAACAAACAAACACTGACCAGAGCTTGGTGTAAAAGAGATATCATTATTTATTTAAAAACACATCTAGTAAAACACACTGGCACTAATATCAAGCGGTTCACAAACACGGTCACTAAAAGATATACACTCCCTTCAACGATTAGCTAGACAAGTCTTAAGTAAAGCAACACTTATTTTCAGACAGTGTAGGGGAGGACTGGTCCAAAACGACCCCCCTCGCCTGCACTTTCTCCCCAGGTGAGGACTGTGGCTCTCTTGGGCGTCTCCTCGTGCCACCCGGGCCCAGGTGGTGGAGGGCACGCCCACTGGAGACATTGCCCGCACGTATTAATTGCCCGCACATATCGAATGCCCACATCTATTGATCACAACACAAATTTAGTTAGGCCCAAAAACCATTCTCTGCCCAGTAAAGATGGTGTGAGCTCAGCGCACTGTAGCGCGGCCCCCACCCTTGGAGAACATCCCTGCTGCCGCAGCACCCTGGTAGATCCGCTGCGAGCACGTTCCCACGAACAAGACGGACATGAGCTAGCGTAATAGCCTAACATTGTAACAGTTCACCTCCCGCAGTGTATCTTCGTTCCCAGCATGACCCGGCCAGCAGGCCTAGACAAATGAAAAGAACAGTAAAATGGTCGATTATATGCCAGACAATCTTTGTATATTAATGCTGAAACTACTTGCAAAGGATGCTTTTCTCTCTCATAGAACCCCTTATATTACAAAAAGCCTGTAGGACGTATGATTACAAGAGATCATGCCCCCACGATATAAGCGATGGTGAGCATATACCATTGCAGTTGGATGCTAATAATGAAGGAACGCACCAAGAATCTATTTGTTACACGTATTGCTGAGATACTTACACCCCATGGGCTCGCGCCATAACTAAAGCTAATGCTGCTAGAGTACACGAGAAAGCGGATGCAACTATACTATGAACTTATTAAAGAATGCGCGAGAGTGCACGTATCATGTGTGAATGTCTGAGCCTCTCATATACCACCACCGTCACGAACGGTGGCGGGTCGTTCTCTATGTACTCCACTGATCTAACCACTACCTCATTTACCGCGAATGTATATGCATGTAACTAAAACGCTGTAGCTGCTAGAGTGTAATGTACAAATATGATGCTCGATCTGGGTATAATCAAAGCGCACCCAGCAAAGGTTAAAAGCATGTTTTGACGTGATGTTAAATAAGTATTATAGAAAGTGTTCAAATATTTGCGATGTCTTTTACTTGTATTCAGCAACGCACGAGGGAGATACCTTTGTGAAATACTTGCAAGGCCATTCCCCCTCCCACCCTGTGAAGGCTGCCAAAGGCATGAGAGCAGAGACCGCGCCGCGCTGCTTTACCTCCCCCAAACCAGACTGGAGCCGCTTCAAAGATTTGTAACCCCCTCTGTAGCACCCAAGGCCACCACCCGCCACCTGCATTATTTACAGCACAGCAGTAAACCTCTGCCTGAACGCACGCGCCCCCTCGTAAACCTTACAACCCACCGGACCATCTCAGACTTATGGCCCTGTGCAACCAGGACACCCAACACTTTGACAACACACAGCGGAACATCCATAACAACTTCTAACAAGGCAGAAAGACATGTACCGCCCGTGCCAGGCCCTGAAGCTTAGCCCCTCGACCTATGGCCCCGGTCAACAGGACACTGGTAACCATGCCCTGACGTATTGCCTCCAGTCCCCTCACAAGGTGCATTCCTCCTGTGTTGCATTAACCTGTAGTATAACCTATTGGAAGATTTACTAAAGAAGATAATACTGAAACGAGTGAATGACTGCGGTGTGCATGGCCTAGGGCAAATAAGTCAGGAAAAGACATTCATCTCTGACATTGGCCGCGATGGCACGACAACACCAGCCGGATGAACTCCGCCACCCTGCCAGGCCAAGCCCAACCCACGAGGCTGCCCAGTGACGTCTTCCAGCCAAAGCCAACCACATCACAGCAGTACCTATAGTTAGTCGTCGCCACCCAATCCCCTTGAACTTGTGCCCCCTATAGTATGTAGGTTCTTATGACGTTTTTTGTAAATATATACGCCTGTCTTTGCTATTGTCAGACAGAGCGCTCTCGGAGTTTGCAGAGTTCTTTGCATGCCCTATTCTGATTGATAAACTCCCGTTTA
Source organism: Ambystoma mexicanum (assembly GCF_040938575.1). Taxonomy (NCBI): domain Eukaryota; kingdom Metazoa; phylum Chordata; class Amphibia; order Caudata; family Ambystomatidae; genus Ambystoma; species Ambystoma mexicanum. Next base: position 628,024,687 of record NC_090922.1, on the reverse strand, counting down.
CGCTCACCCGCACTCTGTCTTGGCCTTATTCCCATTTTGGGAGAGTCCTTCATTGTCTCTCATTGCGGGGAGGATCGTGCTGTTTGGGGACGCTTGCCTTCAACAGCGGTGAGCGCTTAACGAAGATGGCACTCTAATCAATCGGTTTAAAAGGGGGAGAAAGGCAGAGCAAAGATAGAAACAGATCCCAACACTTTCGGAAGAACACCGTAGGAGAAGAAGGCAGGTTAAAACCGTAAAGTCAAAGTTAACAAGGCCGGACCCACTTTAAGAGGCTCCGGTCGAAATGTGCCCAAGGTCACACGGTTCAAAGTGCCCAAAAGTCTCGCAATAAGTTCAGAAAGAGTTGGACCAAAAAGAAAGGGACCAGTTTGATGGTAAAGGCGGCCAGCCCAGTCCAAAAGGTTAAGGGATTATTGTTACCTTGTAGCAATCTTTAGAATGGGAGGCCTGGCGGACATGGTACCTCAAAATGGTGAGAACGCTCTAGCGGGGGCAGTTGTTCCTGGCAGCGGGTGCAAGCTGGTGCTTCGTCCGGAGGAAGAGAGGATCTTGTTGGGGAGGAAAGCAGGAGTCCGTTGCACTGCCAGGGAAGAAACCAGCCGCGGAGTTCTCAATTAAAAGGAGCGGTCCTTTTATTTGCGGTCCAGTGGTAAGTGGCTATCCGGTTGCCGGGGTGCTTGGCACGGGCAATTCGACCACAAGACGTCCTGGGATGCGAAAAATGAAGGTAAACTGGTTGTGCCCACCAGTCAGGGGAGGAAGACTCTCCAGCCGGGAGATCTCCTCTGTCGTTGGGAAGTGGTGAGTCGGTTCAGCAGGGCTCTACCGGTGGTGTCGTCGTAGCAGGCCGGCTCAGCTTCTCCCTCGTCGGATTTTCAGGTCCTGTGGTGACTTCTGAAGTTCCAGTCCCAAAAGCCCTGCTTTTATGCAGCACACCCCCATTCACTCAGCCTAGCTGTCAATCAAACATGCTAAGTCGGCTCACCACTTGGGCCAATCACACAAGAGTGCGACTTGAGTTACCAAGGTAACTCAGTCCAGGGTGCCTAAACGCCCTCCGGCAACCCCTGTGGTACCCAGACAGAGTGGCACCACTTTTGGAGGCTTCTGTGGAGAAGCCCGCCAAAAAGTGGAACAAAGGGCTCGACCTTTGGTTTGGAGTTACAGAGGCGAACACAAACGCCATTTTAAAACCGAGTTCTGGCAGAAAATACCAACCGGTGAATTAATATTAAATAAATAAACAGGCGGTATGTTAGAGGCTATGTTAAAAAGTAGTATCCACTGCCACCTGACAAAACTCGACGAGGGGGGACAGGACAGTGCCCCCTCGAATAACAGACCCAGGGGCAATCGAATTGCCCCTACCAGTACGTCCACAATATGATGGTTTGTACTGGTTCTGTTAGTAATTTGGGACTAGTAAAGCCAATGGTGACTTTACATGCCCTGGGAGACAGTAGTCAGTCCCAGGTTATGGAGTCTATAGTGGGGGGTCACTATGACACCCCGGTGTTACTGCACGGAGGGTGCGGTGTAACACACATAGAAAAAACATATGAGACCCTATGGAGTAAAAGACCCCATAGCCCATGAAACACATTAACATCAAAGGAACACCACAAATCATGCCCAAGAGTGGGAGAAAAAGAGTCTCATTCTTGGCAGGAGAAAAAAACAAACTCCAGAAATCCAGCAAAGCTGCTGGGGGACTCCCTAGGTTAGGAAATTCAGCCTAAACAGAGAATTCTCCCTAACACTCCCAGCTTCCAGGTCCCGGTTTAGGGGTGACATTCTGAATATGAAACTATCATGGGTGGCCCCTGGATAGTTTGTGTAGACAGAGGTGATTATTCCCTTGGCATTGCATACCACCTGCACGTTGATGGAATGCCAGTGCTTGCAGTTGCGATAGATGTGCTCAGTGACCCTAGGTGGACATAGAGCCACATGGGTGCAATCAATGGTATCAAGCACTTTGGGGAAGTGTGCCACCCCGAAAAAGTGCTGGACCACAGCCTGCCTTTCTGCGGGTGTTTTGGGCATGTATATGTGTCTGCGGACTGAGGGGCGTGCAGTCATGATTGCCAATACCTGGTGTAGGCAGCGTAACTGCGTGGGCTGTGAGATGCCCCCAACCATGGCAGTTGTCCGCTGAAATGACCCAGTGGCCAAAAAATGCAGTATATTGAGAACCTTTTCCAAGGGGCTCAGTGCTTGGGAGCACAGAGTGGGTGATGTGAGGTCATCATCCCACTCAGCAACCAGGTCTAGGATGATATGGGGTGGAAAACTGTACCTGCCATAAACCTGGTCATATGGCATCCCAAAAAGGCTGGTCCTGGGTGAAAAAATGCAGGGCCTGGCTATCCTCCTCCTGCGGTGTCCCACGACCACTGCTGCGAGGAACGGTACATTCATCGTAGTGGTATGAGCTTGTTTGTTGTTTGCGCACACTTTTATGGTGCGCAGGAGCGCTTACGCCACCTTTCGCCTGGCGTATGTGTTTCCGGTTTAGCATGTCTTTTGTGGCGCACGGGTTTCCCCTGTTTGATTCCTTGAATTCCCCCGTAACGCCCACATTTTCCTGTGTTGTTCCCAATTCTGAGTGATCCGACCCCTTTTTAGGTGTGTGCGCTGGGCGGTGTGCGCATTCACTTGGCATCTAGCGCACAGCCTTCGGAATATCGCAATGATGTGTGAGCTACACGCAGATACAGCGCAGGTCATGGGTAAGCCAGGTGCGGCGCCTTCCATGAATCACCAAACGGCCACTTGTGCGGCTTTCGCACGCGTGCGCTTCAATTTTCACGCTGCGCACCCATTTTCGGCGCAGATTAATTCCATAACTTACCCTGTAAATTGGCATGGATTCTGTGCCAGACGTCTTCTAGAGCAGGTTGGTCCAATAATTGTTCTCTCCTACTTCAGAACACCTTACCATGCCGCAAACAAGACAACCCTCTGTTGATGTGATCCCACTTGTATTTTGCCCACCATCCTAGCTTTAGAAACAACTCCTGCTCTGCTAACATACCTTTAGAATGCCCCATTGTCTAGGTTCCCACTTCTGCACCAGAGGCCGCATGTGGGAGGCAGGGGGTAACCTAGGTAACCCCAGGCAGACTCTCTCAGTCAGCCTGAATTTGCCACTGGAATTCACGAGAGATGAGTCAAGCTTTCATAGCAGCACGCCTCCGGCCCAGGCCTCGAAACATTACACAAAACAGACATATTCTATTATTTCAATGGTACACTTTCACCTCAATTTATCTTAAACCACATTATAATCTTGCAGAGCTTGTAAATGCACGCGCACGGCTGTGCCTGTCCAGTGTACACTGTTCCTGTACTTGTACTAATTGCTAAAATGGTCGTCACCCTTTTAAACTCCACCTGCCTTTCAGAGCTCCATGCAAAACCAGGCCCTTCCTTTGCAGCTTGGCTGCTAGCCCGACTCAGCAGCTATTTCGACGCCCCTAGCGCAGAGTCCACGGTTCTGACTTTATTAACAAAAATGAGTTCAGAATCTTAAGACATCAACTGCACCAAACACCACAGTTCATCAAACTTAATTGAACCTTCCAAAAACACCTCATTCTGTTTCCACTATTGTCAATAAAGAGGAAACAGTCACAGAATCAGAAACCACAGTAACCAATGGGCAATGGCAAGCACATAATGAGGCACTGAGTAGCATGCGGGCTTCGAAGCAAAGCATGTAATTCAGCAAATTGAAGCAACCTGCAGGTGTGTGCACATGTGTACGCAGGGCCGGCCTCAAGGGCAGCAGGGCCCTGGGCGAAATAGCACTCACCCACCATGCGCCCCTGGTTAACTGGGGGCAGAAGGGGACGGGGCCAGGATGGGCACATTTTTTTTATTTTATTTTTTTAACCTCCTCTCGGGGAGGAGGTTAAATAGGGCGCGTTAGCATCCCATTGTCATTGAATGATCCCGCTCCTGCGGGTGCATTCAATGGCAATGAGGCGCCTGCCACTACGCCAGCTCAGGGGACCCCTTGAAAGACTCCCCAGAGCTGAGCTGGCGTGGCGGGGGGCTAATTGCGCCTTTTCTTATGAAAAGTGCCCGTGGCGGAGGGGTGCATTTAAATGCACACGCCACTGTGGGCACATTTTACAGTAAAAGGCCGCCTGAAACGCCTTCTCCCACAACTCCAGCTCAGGGGAGCCTTTGAAAGAATCCCCCGAGTTGGCGTGTCGGGTTCTAATGGTGCCCTTGGGGGTGTGGGGCCCCAGGCGGTTGCCTGGCTGCCCCCCCCCCATCCCCACCCAAGGCCGGCTCTGTGTGTACAGCTTGCATTTGTCCACTGTTAACATAAATTCCACATGCAAACGAGCTCCACCTACACTGGACAGATGTGAGCTGTTATTGGTGTAACACACGGGTGCATGCACTCTTTGGTGCCTTCGTCCGGGGACAGGCCGCAGGCGACTCCCTCTCGCATGTGTCGATTGCGAATTTTCAGATGCTGGGCCGGGTGGGGCTCGGAAGGAGGCCGAGCAGAGGCTCAGGCAGCACAGCGCTGGGCTGGGGGCAGGCCAGAAAGGGCAGCAGGCAATCAGGCTGGGGCAGGCTCCGGGCCTACGACTCAGTCAGTCACTCACGAGTGCCGAGTCACGGCACAGGCACACGGTCCAGGGCAAGGGCAGCAGGCCAGCAGCAGTCAGTCAGTGCCACTGACTACAACAGGAACGGCACACAGGCTGGGGCGCTGCTGGTGGACTGATAAGTGCGTGCGACGCGTGCCTGGATGTGGACTGGTCCCAAAAGGCATGTGGTAGAAGTTCATTTGGTTCTGGGCTGCTGTTTTTGGAATTTGCTACATTCATAGCAAATGTGCCTGGGTTTCCCAACAGTCGTGGCTACAGATAATCTGGTAGTTCAGGCCTGGATCGGGCTGGCCCGACAGGGAAATGGAAAATGCCCAGGCAACAGTGTGTCATATATTTCACCATAGTGCGATTTTTCTTCATTGGCAATTTGGCATTGCATGAGCTTCAGAGTGGGCAGGCTGCTGGCAGGCAATGCACCAGTTCAGCAATGGCACCTGCACGCTGCCAGCCCCCACAGTACACCTAGTCCACCCCATGCCTGGCGCCGGGCCCGGCACCCTAACTAACTGTTTCATCTGTTTCATCCTGGTACAGCAGTGATGTATTCCGCTACTTTACCCAGTCCATTTCCATCCCCTGAACAAGGATGGAAAATTATATTTTAGGAGTAAAGAAATGTAGACGCAACTTATAATAACACTGAATGCATTATTATGAGAAACTGTATACTTTCCCTATGCTGAAAGCGTGAGGTTTCCACAGTGGCGGATTAAACCCTGTTGAGGCCCCTAGGCAGTCTACATTTTTGTGGCCCCCCTCGCAAATCAATATTATTTTGATCTGTTATCACGGGGCCCCTAAAAGGTGTGGGGCCCATAGGCCGGTGCCTACTTTGCCTAATGGGTAATCCGGCACTGGGTTTCCACATGCATTAACGATAATTGCTGGATGCGGGAACCTGGCTAAAAAAACCGTTGCGCTTGTAATGAAACCCCAAGTAATCATCCAGCCTAGCTTTAACCAAACATTGAATGAAGACTGTGTGTATGGAGACCCAGCTGCATAAAGGATCCCGAAGGATAGGATGCAAAGGGTGGTGCTGGAGGGGTTTACCTCAGAGATTGGGCCTCATTCCACGGTAGGCAGCCACGGAATGAACGGTGCCGGTAAGTTACCGGCACCGTTCATTACGGGCCGTCACATTACTGGTCTGCTCGCGAGTGGCGGTAAGGACGCCTGGTCCAGACCAGAAGTGCTTACCCCCACCCGCGAGCAGACCAGGATGCTAACAATGGACCCATACTTAACGGGTCTGTTGTTAGCATCCTCCCCATTCCCATTGAGCTCTACTGGGGCTCAAATGGGAATGGGGATGTACCGGGTCCGGGTCCCGAGAATGGGAATTACCGGGCCCGCAAAAGTCGGCATGGCCCAGTAATTCCCTATTTTTGGGACCCGGACCCGGTACCCGGTTTGGGGGTAGCCATGCCGGTAAGTACAGCATGGCTACCTCCAAACTCCTAATGAGGCCCATTGTGTGCCTAGATTGTGGTGTAAGACAGGGTTCATCCCTGTCCCCATTGATTTTCAATTTGTATATCTGTCCAGTGTACTCAATATATTGAGGAGACATGGTCTGAAGTTTCACTCCTATGCCGATGACACACAGAGCTATATTGAGACAAAAAATATTGAGGACGCTTTTGAGACAATCAATTTGTGTATGGACGACATCAACAGATGGATGGCATGCAATCAGCTCCAGCTGAATGCAGCTAAGTTTGAGGTGATACTGTTTGGTCCGAGGGGAAAAAATGATTGCAGATAGACAGATGCTCCACCCTTTGGTTTTGGGTGAGCAACTCCAGTATGCCAATAAAATCAAAGATTTGGGTTGCATATGGCATGAGACTCTTGTCAGTGAAGTGCAGGTGGGGGCCAAGGCTAAGGCAGTATAACATGCATTGCAGATGCTGAGGAATGTACTCCATTTATCACGATGGAAGATCATGCAGTGGTTGGTGGGGGCCATGACCAATACTCACCTGGATTACTGCAATAGCCTGATGGCAGGGATCCCAGTAAAACAAGTCACTAGATTGCAGAAGGCTCAGAATGCGGCAATCAGGCTCATTGGACACCTGGGGAAGAGGGATCATGTATCCGCTCTACTGAGATCCTTCGATTGGTTACTGGTAGAGAAAAGGATACAATTCCAAGTGGCTTGCCTGAACTATAAATGTCTTAATGGGTTTGCCACAGATTATCTGTCTAATAGGATTGCCCAGTACTATCCGAGTCGAGATCTCCGCTCTGGAGACAAACTTTTGGTTTGTGTACCACGCTCCAACCTGGTCTCCAGAGGGGACAGGAGATTCAGAGTGTTTGGGCCCAAACTTTGGAATCAGCTCCCTTTTGAGATCAGAGCATGTAAATCCCTGGGACTGTTCAGAAAGAAGCTGAAAACGTTCCTGTTCAGATAGATAGTCCTTACCATAAATTGCACATACGAATCATACACTGTTAATTTCTTTCGGATAGTTGTCAACTGCGCCCAAATATAGTTGAGTCTGTCTCGGTGCGGTCTATAAATGTTCAAAATCAAAATCAAATAAATAAAAACCTTTATTTGACAGCGACTGTACCAATATCCCCGAAACTCATTGTAGACTTGCGTTATTTGCATGGGCAGGCAATAAGAGGAATACTACTGTGAGAAACATGAGGGTATTCTCCCCGCAAGACCTCAATAATTCCTTATTCAGGTGGCCAGGGAAGGGCTGGCACTCTCATATCCCAACCCTGGGGGTGGACGAGTGAGGGAGGATCACATGGGTAAGGCAACCCGGGGTTGTGCCCCAGGTGAGATGCAGTATAATACTGGGGAAGAAGAAGAAGAGGAGGATGAGATCCCAAAGACCTTTGTAGGATACTCCAATTCTAAACCCCCTCCTCCCTGTGAATCTTCCATAGCCAATAATCTATCTATCTTTCCCAAACCCTATAAGAACCCAAAGCCCAGTGCCATGGATAAATGCATCTCCCAGACTCCAAGTCTTCCTGTTATACACTGAATACTCCCGATCCTTCTTTTCCATGTCCTTCTGATTATTCTTTCTCACACTACCAACCAGCTCAGGTAAATTACTAGCATTCCCACAACCCCCCTTGTTCATTTCACGATCCCCATAAACCCTACCAATCCTGTGCCTCTGATTGTCGTTTTCCGAACACCCAATCCACTACGACAGAACACTACCGTTCCCACAATCCCCTCTGTTCTGTTCTCCATCCCGGCCATTCTCGTCCATCTAACAAAACCTACCCTTCCGAGAGCACTCCAAACCGAAATACCAAGGATATGATCCCATACAACAACTCTTTCCCTTCCGACTCTGTAGGATGCTCTGACATTCAAACCTTCCCCTTTTCCGACGCAAACACTTGTGCACAGCACAAACAATAGTCGAATAAAACTGTGTACCTGATATGTCCCAACCCGAGGGTCAGACAGTCAGGCAATTGACTCAAATCACACACATCTGACGGCCCTTCCTTTTCCCTACAGGGATAAAAGGTGGAGCATGAGAGTACAGTACGAGCAAGGTGAGCATGGCAAACAGCACAACGAGACAGATAATCAAGCACAGCAGTTCAAGAGAAGGAGAAAGGCGGCAGGAATCGAGAGGGTGGCGAGGAGAGAAGTGACCTTGCCCTTTTCGTCCCAGACCCGCTGAACCTTCATGGAAGGGAGCCTAAGACCACGAACAATAGCACAAGTGTCCTACAGCAGATGGCAACGGTACATGGGGCAAGCCTATGCCCATAAACTGGAGCGAGGGAAACTCCTGCGCCCGTGGTACCAGCCTTGACTCCAGAGAGAAAAGCCCATCGGTTCAACACAGCCAGTGAGTCGAGGAGAGAACCAATAAGAACTGGGCTGTGTTGGGTTAGAATCGCAGGAGTGGCAAGTTTGGACCATGTTCAACAAACTTTGAAAGAACTGTAGAAAGTGTGAAGGGGAGACCCGCAAAAGCGGGTAACGGGCACTACGTGGGTGTTAACCCAAGAGACTCTGGTCGATCCCCATCTGAGCAAAACTATAAATAGCAGAAGGCCGTAGGAAGGCCAGGGAAATAGGTCAAAGTGGTCGTACAGAGGGTCAAGCAAAATCTCTGTATAATCGAAAGACTTTGATCTACACGAAGTGTGAAAGAAAGGGAGGTGAATCTCACAAACATTGAACTCTGTAAAAAGGATAACATTGAAAGTAAAGAGCGGTCAGCACCCGCAGAGGGGGACCCAGGGATGAGCCACTATCACCCTGATTGGGAGCCAAAGTAAACCCGGTGAGGGGAGGCTGAGAATCGAGATGAGTCGGAGCCCGGCAGAGGGGGATCCAAGGGTGAAAAGTCGTCACCAAAAGATTGAGAAAAGTGATAGTAAAAGTTAAGAGACGGCAAGAGTGAACCCGAAGCAGGGATGCCAGAAAAAAGGGTCCGAGCCCGGCAGAGGGGGATCCAGAGATGAAGCAATCACCCAAGTGATAGCAGTCAAGAGGTTTCCAAGCCCGGCAGGGGGAGATCCATGGCTGAATACATCACCCAAGTACTGACAGTCAAGAGGGGTCCGAGCCCGACCGAGGTAGATCCAGGGGTGATGCTGTCATCCAAACCTCAAGTAAGAAAAGAACTGACATACAAATTAAGGAATACGATACGTGAAGGGTCAGCGCCCAGAAGAGGGGGACCCAGGGGTGAAACCATCACACTGTCCGAACTGTGGATTACAATTGAGAAGGTTCAGCGCCCAGAAGAGGGGGACACAGGGGTTCAATCATTTTCACCCTAACAAACTTTCATTTGGTTAAAAGAACTTTTGTTTTTGTTATTTGAACACGTCAGGCCCCGAAGGCAAGAGACTTTTAAAGGAAGCGAGACTTGGCCATTGACTGTCCTGAGAACTGCCATTGGAACTGTCGTCTCGTGCTGGTGAAGCCCGAGACTGTGCTCCAATTTATTTATTTATTTATTTAACATTTATAAAGCGCTCACACAGCCCACAGGCATCGAGGCGCTGTTACAGGAATTGTTTGTTTTTCTTAGTTGTGTAATTGTGTTGTTTTTTTTGTCTTAGTTACGTATTTATAACGCGCTTAAACACCCAGAGGTTTCTAAGCGCGGACCCGGGGATCGAACCTGTTGTTGCTTCGTGTCGTGTTGCTTCCAAGACGCGCACGCTGCCGCTGAGCTATCCTCCAAGCTCCCATCTTAACCCGTACTCAAAACGTAGGGAAGGAAGACCCAGGCTACCACATCCTGACATATTATTTGAGAACACTTATTTCTTTTCTTGAAAACTATCCGACACCATTGGTTTGTATTAGTTGTGAGGTTTGGCAACCGGTTTCTTAGTATAGGCCCTTTTATTTTGATGGTCAACGCTGGCTCAAATCTTAGATTTAGGTTTACAATAGGCGTTTTCCAAACCTGCATAAAGCATTCATTGTTCAATAAACACCCTTTAACTGTGATCACTTGTGTCTGTCTTAATTGTTGCCACCATGAGTTTCTCACACTGCGCAATGCCAGATATTATCAGATAACCTGAAATGCCCCTGTTTTAAATCAGTACATTCCCAGCGGGACGCAGAGAAAATTACTGTTGCACAGAGATAGTGCCTGAGGTGTACTCAAATTTGAGACTTCACTAGTACGCAACACTGCAGCTGCAAGAGTCGAACAGTAATACTTATAGAAAATCAACCTGGTTTTCACAAACGGTAGCAATGATGCAATGAAATTAGAGACATAAATGAATAAAATACATCATGGAAAAGCCACTCAGAAGTGTTCATCTATGACAGCATTCGTAACACAATCATTCCAAGCATGTCTGTCTGAGGCAAGTCACAGCAGATCTATGTCATTTGGGATAAAAATGTATACTGATATTCACATATTAAAACAACTCTGATATTAATTGCGTCAAGACACAATACATTTGAATAGGTGAGATGGCAGACAGAGGTTAAAAGGGAGAAAACAGTAAGAAATAAGGCCTACTAGTTTCAGCTAAAGATCTAATAAATCACAGCAAAAGATCAAAGCCTTCATCAGGGCCTAGATAATATAGAAGTACACTTAAATGCTATTGTAAACAACACAGTCGCGCTCTGCTGCAGGTCTATTTGTAGTTAGAGATTTTGTATCTGAGAAATAAATCTCCATAACAAGCAGCTCAATTTCACTTCAAACATACAGTGAAGGCAGTGTTCTAAGTCCCAGGGGTTATGGGTAATCATGATGTATCCAATACGATTGCTTCAGACTTGTCAACAACAAGATGTCTAGATGAAGCTTTACAAGAAGGACCTTATTATAAAAGGGCGCAATCATATCCAAATTAGGTGCACATCCTATAATAGATTTCCTCTATGATAGTAGACTCGAGATATAGATTACTAGGCTATTAGTAAAACTAAAAGAGCACGAAAAAATACCATTTGTTATAGTTTTTATTGAGAGACTCTCGTGGAGGTAAGAGCATCACACACCAATTATCCCACAGATTCCCCCGATTCAAATTCAAAGCCATCTGCCATGTATATTTCAACCAGTGTAAGTCACCAGCTCCAGCCCCGGAAAGGACATCGTCTCGTGCGCTACCATAATGTGGTAGTGCCGAGTTATTCCATGTTCGCAGCCCTCATTAGGAATACTATATTCTTACTAATATTGCATTACCTCCACGTCCACTCTTCCTCGTCCCAGTACTTACCTCTGAAGGCCCAGCTTCCGATACAGGACCTTCTTTATTTCTTTCTTCATATACCTCCTCCCCTCACACACTACTCCAGTACAATTTTTCAATTTTTCTTCTGGGTCCTTTCCTCGTCAAAGTGCGGGCCACCAGGGAGCTCTGTGTGCTGGCCCCCTGGTGGTCCCATTAGTGGAGCTTCAGTGACCTGCAGGGGGTGGCGTGCTCCTGGTTTCCTTGCAGGGCTTGGATGCCAGTGGAGTGGGAGCCATCTCTCCTGGGCTAATGCAAGGCATGGAGGCCTGGCGAGGATGGCGTCACTGCCCTGGGTCGACCGAGACTGGGGCTACGGTAAGGGGCTCGCTGCCGTCACTGTGGCCTGTTGGTGGCGGTCGGTGGCTTGTTCACTCTGATTTAAATAGTGACTGCAATGTTTTGTCCGTAACTTGTTGCTTGTGTTCGTGGCTCCCGGTCGCGGGTTGGGACCACCTCCTGGTGCCTCGGAGTCCACGGGATTGCTGGTTGCAGGGGGATTGATTGGTTGGTCTCCCCTATTGGTGTGGGCCCTCTGCGCCCCCTTATCCCCCTAACCCCTTCTGGCAGGGGTATTTCAGGTGGGGCCTCTGGTTCAGTGTGATCCGGTTGTGCTTTGTAGCTGTACTATGGGGAAGCATGCCAGAAAGCTGAGGCACCTTGTAGTGTCCCCTTCATCATCTTCGTCTTCCTCTAACCATTCAGGTCGTCATCACTCTAGGAAGAGGAAGAAGTCCAGGCATGTTTCCTTGACTAGGAAGGACTTTAAGAAATTGCTACTTCAGTCCAAGTATGGACGTAAGCGCTGGCGCTTGCATCTTCTTCATCCTCCTCCTCTGAGGCCGAGTTTTCCTCCACGGAGTCCCGGTCCTTGTCGGCTGAAGCTGAAGGGAAATACCTGGACAGGGATGAGGTGGAGGAAGTGCTGACTCATGTCTGGGACAATATGGGATTTTTGGAGCCCGGGACCCAGGGCGAAGGGGCGGCCCCCACCATTCGGCAGTACAAACACATCCACATATGGGGTTGCCTTTGGTCTCGGAAATCCATTCTAAAGTTCTGCGAGAATGGCATGATCCAGAAATGATTGCCATGCCCCGTTTTATGGCCAAACTCTACTCTCTTAAGGGAAGTGAGAAGTTGCTTTAGAAAACAGTTGAGGTGGATGATATCCTTGCCAGTCTGGTGTGTCGCTCCTCTATGTCAGCCGAGGAGGCAGCTTTACGAGACCCAGTGGACCGTAGGGTGAACTCTGGTCTGGAGAAGGTTCATGCGGGTGCTCATTTGGCCTTCAGGGCGAACGTCTATGATTCTTACACTGCAGAGACTGTGTTGAGTGGATTTTAAAAGTTGCGACGTGCAGTGGAAGGGGGTTCTGACTGTGCTACTCTTTTGGGGGATCTGCAGCGGCAGGTGGATCTCTTGTCTGATCTGGCATATGATGGGGTCAGTGGATTGGCCATTGCCATGGGGGCTAGCGAGGGATGTTCATTTGCACGACTGGAAGACGGAAGGCTCTCAGAATGTGGCTGCCCTTAAACTTCCCTTTGAAGGTTCCAAACTCTTTGGTGACTCCCTTGAGGATAAGGTACATAAGGTGTGTTGTGCTGATAAACATGCAGATAAACTGAGGCAGAAACTTTGGTAGGCCAAGGCATCCTTTTCTGGTACAAAGGTCAAGGCCGGACAGTCTTTCTCTGGTTCCTTCTCGCAGTCTTTTCAGAAGGCCAGAGGGGGCCATGGTCATCCTCCTTCTTCTCGGCCTGGGCCTGTTCTGAAGTCCTGACGGTGTGGTCGAGCCAGTAGGCGGTTGTTTCCAGCGTTTTTTTTTCCGGCATGGGCCCAGTAGTGCTCGGATTCTTGGGCTCTGGTCACTGCACAGAAGGGTTATCGTGTCGATTTTTTGTCGATCCCTGTCCATGCTTGTTTGGTACGGACTGCTGTTCCCCGCTCCTGTGGAAAGAAGTTGGCGATGACATCGGCTCTGTCGGAATTGTTTCTCAAGGAGGAGGTCATTCCTGTTCCTCTTTGGTAACAGGGCCACGGTTTTTATTTGAGGGTGTTTCTGGTGCCCAAACCTTTGGGAAGTTTCGTCTCATCCTGGATCTCATGGCTCTGAACTGTTTTGTCCAGAAGGAGCAGTTCAAAATTGAGACTTTGAAGAACATTCTTCCAATGTTGCGCCGTGGGGACTGGATGGTGTTCCTGGATCTCCAGGATGCCTATTACCATTTGTCTCTCCTGCCTTGCCATATGAAGTTCTTCAGGGTTGCTGTGGGTGCATTTTCAGTTCAGAGTGCTCCTATTTGGGTTGCTATCTGTCCCCAGGATCTTCCCCAAGCTGGTGGCTCCCCTGGTGGCGCACCTCCACCTGAGGGGCATCCAGATTTTTCCCTACCTGGACGATTCGTTAATGAAGGTGGACTTTCGGCAAACGGTCCTGGCACATCTTTGGTTGGTTTGCTAGGTCTTGCAAGACTGGGGGTTTATGCGGAATCGTCAGAAGTCCCCCCTGGAGCCCTCCCAGTATCTTCCTCAGGGCTCAGATCTGTACCAGGTTGGGGCAGGTGTTTCTGGCTCCGGAGAGGGTCCTGTGCCTGCTGTCTGTCCTAGGCGGATCTGTGTGAAATTAGAGTTTAAAAGTCCGACCACCAAAAGTCCGAATTTTTTCCCCCCATTTGTTTGCATATATATATGTGGGGGAAGACCTCCCACATCCCCCCACCTTATGCCTATACATTTTATATTACCTTTACCCCCCATATATATCTATAAAAACAATTGGGGGTCTGACTTTTGGTGCTCGGACGTTTTAACCTCGGTCATTTTGGCCTAACCCATCCTAGGCAGGGTTCTCCGGTGGCAGTATGTCTTGGCTCGCCTGTTGCTCATGCTGCAGGGGCACATGGCCGCTTGCATGTTTCTAGTCCCTTGGGCTCATCTTCATTTGCGTCCCCTGGTGTCTTACCTACTGGCCCGTTGACCTCGGACGTCTCGGGCTTACGAGGCCATGATTATGGTATTGCAGGATCTGAGAGCCAACTTGCTGTGGTGGTTGCAGGTTCCGAATCTCTGTGCGGGGGTTGCCCTGGTTTGGCCCTTACAGCTCATTCTTACTACAGTCACCAGGGGGCATGGTTGGGGTGCCAAGATGGGTGTCCTCTCGGCTCAGGGTTTGTAGGCTCTGGAGGATCTTCATTGGTCCTCCAACTGGAAAGAGTTTTGTGGCATTCTCAGAGCCCTTTATTTTTTAGAAGTTCCTGGAGGGTCATGAAGTGGTGGTTCCGACGGACAATACCACAGCATTGGCCTATGTCAACCGCAAGAGTGGGCCCGGCTGCTCCTTGAATGCTCTGGCTGCCCAGATAGGGGCTTTGGGAGAGGCACGTCAGCTGTCCCTGAGGGTCGCTCTTGTTAGATCAGAGGGGTGGACAATCTCCAGGTGGACCGGCTCAGCCGTCATTTCCGCTCCTCAGTGGAATTGGTTCTGTCGGGCCGGGTGTTTGCCGATATCTGCAACAGGTAGGGGCACCCAGTGCTGGATCTCTTTGCTTCTCAGGTCTCTGCAAAAATCCCTCTCTTCTGCTCCCGATTTCTGACCAGGGGGGCATGGGGTGTGGATGCCCTGAATATTGCATGGCCTAAGGGTCTCCTTTATGCTTTTCCTCTTCTTCCCCTCCTTCCCCGGGTGGTTCAGCGCATCAGGGACAGAGAGGCGACGGTGCTGTTGGTCGCTCCTTATTGTCCTCAGTGCAGCTGGTTTCCCTCCCTTCTGGAACTTCGGTCTCAGGCTCTTTGGTTGATTATGAAGTGGCCTTGTCCCCTGCAGGCGGGTTTGGGGTTCAAGGTCAGGCAGATTCAATGGGCAGTTTGGCGATGGCAAGGTCCCAGTTAGTTGCCCAGGGTTTCTTGGGTCCTGTGGTAGACTCAATTCTTAAGGCTCAGAGGCCTTCGACTCTGAAAGCATGTGGGAGGCATTGGGATCATTTTAGGTCTTGGTGTGGTCACTCTGGGACCCCCACCCCTCCAGTGTGTGTTACAGGCGGTTCCTCAGTTTCTCCAGGAGGGTTATGACAAAGGCCTGGCTGTCTCCACTCTTCGCTCTCAATGGGCCTTCATCAAAGTCCTCTTGGGGGGTCCTGATGGCCGTCTGGAAGGGGAGGTCTTGCTGGGTAAGTTTCTATGGAGTCTCTGTATCTCCCAGCCGTGTGTCTATAAGGGTCTGCCCCCCTAGGATCTTCCTCTTGTCTTACGGGCCTTCAAGGGCCTCCCTTTGAGCCCCTGTCTGAGACTGATCTCAAGCACCTCATGTTGAAGACTGCTTTTCAGATAGCGATTATGTCTGCCCGTAGGTTGGGGGAGCTTGGGGCTTTGTTTGTGTCGGGCCCCTTTTTTCAGAATTCTTCCTGATTCTGTTGTGTTGAGATGTGATCCTAGGTTTTTGCCCAAGGTCGTGTCTAGGTCTCACATGTCGCACGATCTGGTTTTTCGGCATTTTTTCAGGATGCGTAGGTGCCAGAGGAGGTGGCCTGGAATTCCATTGATGTGCGGCAGTCAGTTCTGGAGTACTTGGCTCGGACTGCCCCGGGTAGGCAATATGATAGCCTCTTGGTTACTTTTGGCGCTGCAGGTGCTGGCCAGAAAGCCTCTGTGGTTTCCATTAGCAGGTGGATCCATGGTATACCTGTTCAGGGTCGTTCTACCAGGGGTGTGGCTGCTTCCTGGGCAGAAGCGCGAGGGGGTCCCTGCAGGAAATGTGTTGGGCTGCTACCTGGGCTGATCAGGATACCTTTATCACCCACTACTGGTTGAATGTCTCCCACTACGTTTATGGGTCTTTTGGGGTTGGAGTTTTGTCTGTTGGAGTGTGAGTTTGCGGTCATTAAAGTTGTGCTTTTTGTTACTGCACTTCAGTCTCTCTGTGTCTCTTTGAGACCTCTCCACTTTGCTGCACTGGTATTCCTCATGAGGTAAGTACTGGTACGAGGAAGAGTGGACATGGAGGTAATGCTCTGATTACTAACCAGTAATCCTCATTACTCCTAGTCCACTCCTTATCACAGTACTGGAGGACCCTCCTCTCCCTCCCTGCGGGGAGAGTCCCATGCTCCGGCTTGGTTATAATGAAATGGAGTACTGGGTGAGGGTGAGTTATATGAAGAAAGAAATAAAGAAGGTCCTCTATCGGAGGCGGGGCCTCATGAGGTAAGTGCTGTGATAAGGAAGAGTAGAACTAGGAGTAATGAAGCTTACAAGTAAGTAATCAGAGCATGCTTTGCTCTAACAAGGAGGTCTACCTTTTCGTTTCCCCTCAGGTCAACTCCATAAAATGATGCTGCAACAGTCAGAGCCCGATCAATGTCCAAAGTGGGGGCAATTGCCCTCCCTCCAAACTGTGAAGAAAAAAGACTAATAACCCCACCTTGTCTAGAAAATATCAAAGCCCTTTTGTCCAATTATGCAGACCAGGCCCCTTTATTACTAAAACGCATCCCCATGAAATCAAACTAATCTAGTGTTTCAATTGGTGTCCAGTCAAAGTAACGAATACATAGTTTAGAAATGCAATATTTTCGAAACAAAAGGATTGAAGGAAAAAAAGTTTGAATGCCTTTTTTAATGTATTTATTTTTTGGTTTCGTGTAGAAAAAATTGGTGGTATTTCCCCCAAAAACATTGGTTTCGGGCCCCCCCCCCCCGCCACAAACAAAAAAGTGCATTCAATTTTTTTTTTTTAGATCCTTTTGGTTCGAAAGTATTGCATTCGTTCCTTTTGTATTTGACCCTTTGACTATAAAGCGTTTCAGTTAGCATTGCTTGAGGCTTGAGTGCCAATTTTTACATTTTTATTTGGGTGTCATACCTTACATTTTGTTTTAGATCTATCAATTTTGAATCCCAATCCATCACACACACCAGTCATCCAGATCAAGTTATTTTTTGGAGAGCCCCTGGAATTTTATTGATTGACATGGCACCATCAGCAAAGAATGAAATACTGATCTGCTCTCCAGATACCTTGGGATCTTCAAGGGTGTAATTGTCCTGCAAACATACTGCTAACTCATTAGTATATGCCGAGAATAGCAGGGGTGCCAACGCGAACCACTGTCCTACTCCCCCAGTTACTGCTGGTGGAGCTGTACATCCATCACGGACTGCAATAAGGTTCTCAGCATATACCCTACGAATCGACAGGAATTCATCCAGAGGAACCCCTTGCTTTGCTAAACTTAACCAAGGGTTATCCAGCAGGACAGCGACGCAGGCTGTTCTTAGGTCGACTAGCAGTAGGCATAATGGCTGTTGAACGATAATTAGATGCAACATTGCCATCAGCCTTTTTAAAAAACGGGGGTTATCCCAGCCCCGCTCCCGCTAGGAAGGATCTACTCATTTGAAGTTATCATATTAAATAAAGTGCCCACATTTCTGTTTCGGATTGATATGAATCTATAGGAATATAATCTGGGCCATTGCTATATTATCACGTTGGGAATCAGGTGACAAAGTCGTATACGAGATTGGGCTATAAGAATTGGGTACAAGGCTCTTTATGAGTGGCTTGTAATACAGATTTTCATAATACTCTCGCCAAGTTTCAGCTGGAATATGACCTTCTACACAAAACGAATCACACTTGCCACCTTGCGAGGCAATTTGCCAAAAGGATTTACTTTGTTTACTCAAGCTTGCTTTAGTTTCTCCGCTATTTTAGATCCAAGATCTTGTTTTCTTCCTTATTATCATAATATTTTACTCATCCGATAGCAATTTTATTTTCTCACAATCGCTATATACCGCTTCCTTCAATACACCTACTAACTTGACTTCATACTCCTTACATTGCTGGTCATACCAGCCATTTGCAGTGTCTTTCCATCCATTTCCCCTCACCGCTACACACCTGTTTTTAGAATCCTTTGATTCTCATCTCAGGATTACCTCCAAAGACCAGAGTGGAACCACTCAATGCAATACATTTGCATAAATTGTAGCTCATTGAGGAAATGAGGCCCATAGCAGACATTATATACTGCTCTTCCCAAAGCACTGAATGGAATTCTTCTGGGACATAAACACACAGCTTGGGAAGACTGTGCCCTGCTTAACACATGGGCCTCATCACGAGTTTGGTGGTAACCCTTAAGAGCGACGGTTGCGCTATTACCGCCTCATTTAAGGGTCCGCCAAATCACGCTTCGTCTGATTTCCCCCCAGCTCTTAGCTGGGGGAAATCCACTGAAATGTCGCGCTCTTACCGCCGGCGGGAAATCCGCCGATGGTAAGAGCACGAAATTTCCCCATTTAGCCCAATGGGGAATGGGGAATTCCCGAAAGGGCTCCATGGGGAATGGACAATACCTGTTCCCCCGAACCCGTGATCCGGCGCTATTTGCGCCGGGGGTTCGGCGGTAGGCTATTAGCCTCGGCGCTAATAGCACCGGCGTTACCGCCCAACTCGTGATGAGGCCCGTAATCTGCTATGTTAGCAAAGTATAGTGCCTCAAGAGCTACGGCTATCGAGCAGGCATAGAAAAGGGAATAATGGGCAACATATACGAGTTGTAGAGGGTTGTCACAGGGACCTCTCTAGCAGCTCAGTTGCACTTGCTGCAGGGAGCAGCAGCATGACTGCTCTATCTCCTGCCATTCGAACCAGTGGCTAGAGCAGGATCAGAGTTCTGCATGGGGTGCACTGCAGGAAGGGGTTAGGCAGTAAAGACACAGTGACGTGGGTGTCAAATATGAAAGGGGCTCGTACGTACACGGCTCGTAGCCGTATCAGCACCCATACGGCATTCACACAATGAGGAGGCCCACACGGCAGTACCAGTCTCAACTCCTTTATTAACTTGACTAACTCTTCCTCCCCCCACGCCCCTGTCACTTCCTTTCCAACCAGTTCCTGCCCCCACCCAAACCCCGCCTCCCACATAACAATGTGGGAAGAACACAGAACATAACTAATAATGTGACAACATGACAACCTTACCCCTTTTTAAACACTTAGGCAGGAATTAGCCATCTCTTCATTGAGTTTTATGGGTTTAGTCTTCGCCCGCATAGGTCGGCTCTCCCTTGGCAGTTCTGGGCTGTGGGAAGGGGGTCTGTCCACATTCCACCCACCGTCAACGTCTCTAGCCTCACCACCTGAAACTTTTTCATCTCCCTAGTATGGGTCGTCAGAATCTTCCCGGGCCCAAATGTCCACAGGGTCATCTTGTTCCCCTTCTGAGGCTTCCCAGGGAGTCACTTCGCCAGGGCATTCCTTGAAGTGGGAAACGTTTCTTGTTATTTTCTGACCCTCATCGTCCACAGCCGTGACCATGGTACTTTTTACTTTTATGACTGTGAGAGGGCTAGGCACCAAACAAGAGTCTTCCTTTCTTCTCTGGGTCTGGCGCACCAGCACTCCGTCACCCTCCTCAAAACGGAGGTCCCGCTCTCCTCTCCTCTTGTCTGCGGCAGCCTTCATTTTCTGTTTTTCTTGGCCGTCCCTCGCCTGGATCTCGTCATCCACCCGGTCGATGTTGCCCTCTGGGGGTTCTTGTGGCAGTCGTGTCCGCAGCCTGCGGCCAAATAGGAGGTCAGCTGGGCATATACCTGTGGTGCTGTGAGGGGTGTGTTGGTAGTCACGTAGAAGTTTGTGTAATGTCTGCTCGAAGGGTTTGTTAGACAGGTGCACCATCTGAAGCGCTCTCTTGAAGTTCCCCATAAAGCGCTCAGCCATGCCATTGCCCTGGGGCCAGAGAGGCGCAATTTTACAGTGCTTGAAACCCATGTACTGGGTGAAGTTGGCGCAGACAAGATTGGTAAGCGGTGGGCCATTGTCGGTTTTGATCGTCTGGGGAATGCCATATGCCGTGAGTATGAGGTCCAAATCTGGAATGACCGCTGTGGCCACGGTAGACATCACTATTTGGACCTCGGGGTACCTCGAGTATTTGTCAATTACGACCAGAGAGTAGGCGCCATCTCAAAAGGGCCCAAAGAAGTCAACCAACAGTTCCTCCCATACGCCACCAAGGAGTGGGGACATCATCAGAGAGTTTGGGTTTTGGGTTGTTGCTATGGCGCTGCAGATTGTGCAATTCTTTAAGGTGTCCTCAACTTCTTTTCCAGCCCGGGGAACCAGATCTTCTGTCTCAGTAGTTTCTTTGTTGATGTCACTCCTCGGTGGCCTTCGTGGGCTAGGTGAACTACCTGTTGGCATAACGACTTGGGCAAGACAATTCTGCAGCCTTTCATGACTATTTGGTCTTCTTGCACCAGCACCATCACCTTGACACCACTCTGTAATGTCTCCTATAGGTGTTGAGCTCTATCCCTTGCGTGTTTCAACTTGCCTTGGTTGATGCATTGTGATATGATGGCCAGTAATGGATCGCTTTCTGACTCTTGCTGAAGCGTCTTCCATGCTATTGGGAATGGTTTTAGTTGGTGGATGACATACTGCAAATATGCATCTGCGATGGAGTGTCCTGGAAGGGATGACCTTGTGGGATGACGGGTGAGGTAGTCGGCAGGGTTCTTGTCCTTGTCTGGCCTGTGACGAATGGCGAATGTATAGTCCTGCAGACAAAAGCCCCGTCTTTCTATTCTCAGCGGTATCCTAGCTTGAGGGTTGCAGTAAATGGTGAGAAGAGCTTAATGGTCGGTGACCACCGTAAATCATTTTCAAATAGAAATAGATGGAAGTGCTTGCAGGCCCAGACAACCGCCAGGCTTTCTTTTTCTGCTTGCAAATACTTCTGCTCCATGGCAGATAGCCTGTGACTTGTGTAAGATACAACCTTCTTAATGTGCAGGGTCTTAGGTCGTATTGTGCCAGTATAGCACCTGGTCATACCGGCCTGGCCTCCACGGTCACTTTGGTATCTTTGGTATCTTTGGCCGAGCTAAAATATGCCATGTCTGAGGAAAAGGCAAAGCGAGGAAAGCAGCCTCACATTCCTCAGACCATGTAACGCTCACCTGATTCTCGCAGAGGCGCCGGTCTTGACTGGGCGACTACCGTATCTTCAAAGGTGATGTGCAGCACCCGATTGGCTCTTTGGGCTGGACCTCTGTGCCCTGTATGCCTGACGTGCAGAGTAAGATGTCTTAGGTAAGTGGATGCCGATCTCTCCATCTGCCTCGGGGCAGGGTGCTGTAGCCAGTTTCTTCACTGGATAGGTAGCGCAGGCCTCTTGACTTTAGAGGACTGCTGTCCGTCGTTTACTGCACGAACGGTAAGTTTCGAGTAACTCAAATGTCTTTAAAGTCTTTAATAATGATGTCTCTTGTTTTGCAGGGTTCCGGCGATGGCGGATGACGGGCTGAAGTGAGTTGAAGATGGAGCTCGTGTGATGAATAGAAGCGCCTGGAAGCACGTAAGTAAGCGCTTGTTGCCAGCTTCACAAAGCGCTCTAACTGTCTTTTTATTTTGCAGGTACAAGTTCGGAGCGGCTGCAGGGTGCCGGGATACCCACTGGGTTAGATGTGGAAAGGAGTAATGGCACGTGAGTATTAAAGTTCCCCAATGTCTTTAAACGCACCTTGTTTTGTCTTTCAGATGCGAGATGCAGCGCCGACGGCCTCCGGAGCGTGCGAAGAGTTGGTAAGCTTTTGTCTTTCAGATGCCGGAATGCAGTGTGAAGACCTCCGGAGCGCACGAAGAGTAGGTAAGCCTTTGCCTTTCAGATGCTGGAATGCTAACCTGTTCTTTCTTGTCTTTATAGGTGTTGCTGAAGACTGGATTCAGGATGGTAAGCCTTTTTCCTTAGGCCCAGGACCGGATGCAGAAGACACGATGAGCGTTCTGCTGCAGAGGGTGCAGAATAACGCAAAGCAAGATTCATCCACCGGGTGTGGTTTAAATAGCCTCCTGTAGTGCTTAGGTGTCTCCTTCCACAGCCACGCCTAAGTAAGAAAAGAGTTCCTGGTAAAAAAAGAGTTCCTGCCTTCCAGAAGAGTTCCAGTGTTCTGAATCTAGGGAGTGGCTCCAGCCCCACCCAACAGGAAAAGTAGTTCCAAACAGAAGAGGATCAGAGGCTCAACTGGCAGGCAAGTAAGCAGCATGGTCTGCTGCAGGTAAGTCCACCCAAGCATTATGAGCCCGGCGCTTCCAGCGCTGGGACTGGGCATATTTATGAGCCTGGTGCCACTGGCGCCAGGACTGGGTCCAAAAGGTCCCAATTGGGACTGGTTGGCACTCGGAACCTGGGTTATGGATCTGCTTCCAAGGGAGTTGGGAAAACCCTGACCTTTTGGAAGCAGAGATCATGACAGTACCCCCCCTCAAGGCCCCTCCCAAACCGGGCTTCTCCGGGGGTTTTGGCTTGTCAGGAAATGTTTGGTGAAATCTTTTGATTAGGCGAGGAGCGTGGACATATTCAGCAGGTTCCCAGGATCTCTCTTGGGGGCCGTAGCCTTTCCAGTCAATTAGGTAGAATAGTTTAGATTTGGAGATCTTGGAGTCCAGAATGCTTTTGACTTCAAACTCGAGTTCTCCATCAACTAGGATAGGTTTTGGAGATTTGGTTAGTCGGGTTTGAGGTTGCACGGGTTTTAATAGAGAGACGTGGAAGACCGGATGTATCTTCTTGTGCGGGGGCAAGTCCAACTTGACCGCTACTGGGTTTACTATGGTAGTGATGGAATAGGGACCAAGGTATCTTGGGTTGAATGTGCGTGGCCCTTTTAGAGATAGATATCTGGTGGATAACCAGACTTGATCCCCTACTTGATAGTGAGGGGCTTCCTTCCGATGTTGATCTGCTCCTTTCTTGTATTGTTCTTTAGCCCTTTGAAGGTGAGAAACAGCTTCCTTAAAGGCTTGGGTGATTGTAGAATGCAGGTAGTCTACTGCTGGTGTTTCAAGATCTTGGAGGGGATCCAACTCCGAGGTTCGAGGGTGACTGCCGTACAAAAGAAAAAACAGGGTTTTCCCAGTTCCCGAATGGACAGAGTTATTGTAGGCATACTCGGCTATCCAAAGGATATCTTTCCAAGTTTTTTCAGTTTGTTGCAGCATGCAGCGTAAATACTGTTCCAGAGTTTGATTGGTCCTCTCGGTTTGTCCGTCGGTCTGAGGGTGGTGACTGGTCGATAGTCTCACATCAATTTGAGCCGACCGACAGCAACTTCGCCAAAAATGAGAAATAAATTGACTACCTCGATCCGAAATTACAACCGAAGGAAAACCGTGCAGTCGGACGATGTTTTCGAGAAATTCTCGGGCCAGAGTTGCTGCTGTTGGCAAGCCTTTGAGCGGAATGAAATGCGCCATCTTGGAGAATAAGTCCACGATTACTAGAATCGTATTGTATCCGGAGCATGGAGGTAGATCGGTGATGAAGTCCATAGAAAGCGTATGCCAAGGGCGAGGTGGGATGTCAATAGGGCGTAAGAGGCCTGCTGGTCTTTCCTCTTGACTCTTGTTTTGGGCGCATACTCCACAGGACATTATAAAGTCTCTGATATCTTTTTTCCAAGACGGCCACCAGAAGTAGCGCTTGATCTTTTCTGAGGTCTTGGCTATACCGGGATGACCTTCCATTAAAGAGTCGTGATAACAAGAGATTACTTTTTTCTGTAAATCTGTGCTGGGTAGGTATAATCGTTCTTGGAAATACAATAAATTGTCCTTTACTGCAAAGTCTTTTCCCTGCAGATGCCAATTCTGTATGTCTGCTGGAGTTACAAGTTGCCTGGCTTTATCCTTAACTTCCTCTATGGATTCTGTGGTGATTACACCCAGAATTCTTTGTTCGGGAATGATTGGTACAGGTTTAGGGTTGATCAAGTGTTCTTCCACTCCCATCCGAGAAAGGGCATCGGCTTTACCGTTCTTGGTACCAGGTCGATAGGTAATTATGAAGTCAAACTCGGCAAAGAATAATGCCCAACGGAGTTGTCTAGAGGATTGGGCTTTTGCGGTTTTCAAATATTGCAGGTTTCGGTGATCCGTAATCACAGTAACGGTGTGTCGGGCCCCCAGCAGATAATGCTGCCAAGCCTTAAAGGCAGACTTGATAGCCAGAAGTTCCTTGTCAGTAATCGTGTAATTGACTTCAGGAGGCGAGAATTTGCGGGACCAAAATGCCACGGGATGCAACTGATTGGTTACCGGGTCCTTTTGTGATAGAACTGCCCCCATGGCAAGGCTTGAAGCATCAGTTTCCACGATATAGGGGAGTTCGGGGCGAGGGTGTTTTAAGATTGGTGCAGAGATAAATTTAGTCTTCAAATCCTGGAAAGCTTGTTCCGCCTCGGTAGACCATTCAAAACGTTTGTTTTTCTTTAACAAGGCAGTGATGGGCTGGACTATTCGAGAGAACTCGTGGATAAACCTGCGGTAAAAGTTAGCGAAGCCTAACATGCTTTGCACACCTTTTACGGAGGATGGTGATGGCCATTTGAGAACTGCATCGACCTTCTTTGAATCCATACGCACTCCGCCAGGTGATAATATGAATCCCAAGAATTCAACTTCAGTCACGTTGAAAACACATTTTTCCAACTTAGCGAAAAGTTTGTGTTGACGCAATCTTTCGAGGACCATTTTCACGTGTTTCCGATGTTCAGATTCCGATGAAGAATAAACGAGAATGTCGTCGATGTAAATAACAACACACACATCTATGAGCTCTCTGAGGACATCGTTCATAAAATATTGAAAGGCGGCCGGGGCATTGCAAAGTCCGAAGGGCATGACCTGATATTCAAATAGCCCATACTTGGTGCGGAAGGCCATCTTCCATTCATCGCCCTCTTTTACTCGTACCAAGTGGTAAGCTCCTCTAAGATCCAGCTTTGTATATATGCATGCTTTTCTGACTTGGTCCAGGAGTTCAGGGATCAAAGGTAACGGATATCTATTCTTAACGGTGATCTGGTTCAGGGAGCGATAATAGATACAAGTTCTAAGGTCTCCTTCCTTTTTTGGAACG
This sequence comes from Ambystoma mexicanum, assembly GCF_040938575.1. NCBI lineage: Eukaryota > Metazoa > Chordata > Amphibia > Caudata > Ambystomatidae > Ambystoma > Ambystoma mexicanum. Next base: position 627,999,378 of record NC_090922.1, on the reverse strand, counting down.
AAGAACAAAGCTGAAGAGGCAGGGGACTTGGAGGGACGAATAAACCCATTTGCCAAGTATTGATCCAGGTATTGTCGAAGGTGAAGGTTCTCAGGCTCGGTGAGGGCATAAATTCTACTACAAGGAGGAGTAGATCCAGGTATCAGGTCTATCTGGCAGTCATAAGACCTATGAGGAGGTAGAGAGTTAGCCTGCTCCTTCCGGAAAACATCTTGGTATTCTAGGTATTCGGGAGGTAACTGGGGAGTCTCTGAAGAAATTGCTGCCAGTGCAACACCAGGTGGAGGGTGACACGTAGAGACACATTCTGGAAACTGGACCGTTCTTGCTCGCCAATCGATCAGAGGATTGTGTTTCTCTAACCAAGGTATTCCTAGAATAATCTGGAACTGAGGGGCCTTGATCACATCGAACACGATCTTCTCATGGTGTCCATCTTGACTTACTAGCGTCACCTCTTGAGTGGTGTGCGTTACTGGCCCGGAGGCTATCTCCGTACCATCCACCATAGTAATGACGTCCTTTACAGCCTTGGGACAAAGAGTTAGATTCATCCTCAAAACCATTTCATGATCCACATAATTGCCGATGGCACCGCTGTCGACGTAAGCTTCAATTGCATGTAATCGACCCGGATTATCAGGGCTAATGAGGACCATAGGTATCACGAAATGCGAGGTCACGAACTGGTTTTCACGCTCGGCAAGAGGACCTCTATTCTTGTCGGGCGAGGTCGTTTCCCTGCTCAGAGTTTGTAACTGTGGTAACTGCAGCTCCTACTGCCTTCTTGGCAGGTTTCACCGGACAGTCTCGAAGAAAGTGCCCTGAGTTTCCGCAATATAGGCATAATTGCAACTGTTTTCTCCTTTCCCGCTCCCTTTGTGTTAGAGGACCTTTCAGACCCCCTATTTGCATGGGTTCCCCGGAGTCTACTCCTTTGGAAGGAGTTGGCGGTTTGGAAAATACTCGAGCATCAAACTTGGAACGATCGGCCTTCCTGTTCTGCAGTCTGTGATCTATTTGAACGACCAAGTCTATATAATCCGAACAGTCTTGTGGGGGATTCACTACTTGGGCTAAAACGTCTTTGAGCTCTCCACGTAGACCTCTATAAAACAGCGTAATCCTTTTGTCCTCAGGCCATTGAGTTTCCACTATTAGTCTATTGAAAGATGCAATATAAGCCAAAAGGTCTTGATTACCCTGTCGCAACGAAAGAAGCTCATTGTCCAAGGCCTGCCCCTGTGCATGTCTTGCGAACAGTTTTTCCATACTAAGCTGAAAGGCTTGAAAATCATGGAGAACCGGATCATCTTGATTAACTAGAGGGATCGACCAGTCTGCCGCATTGCCACTAAGGTACGAAAGTACAAAAGCTACTTTAGCTTGATCAGTTGGAAAGGCTGCTGGCCGGCATAAGAAGTGCAACCGGCACTGATTGATAAATACCGCAAACCTCTTTGGGTCACCAGAAAATCGTTTGGGCGGAGCCAGAGGTACATTCCCAGGTAGGTTGATCTGCACTGGATTCATAGAGGATGTTGAAGGAAGATTTGCCCCTGATGCGGGTAGCGGGGTCTGTCCGGCTTGTGACTGTAGCAATTGTCTAGCAAGATCATCTGTTCTCTCCTTGGAAATAATTAGTTCCCTTCTTAGAGCGTTCGTTTCCTGACGAGCTGCATGCACTTCTGCCCTTAGTTCCCCAAATAACCGGGCTAGGTGGTCAGTATCCGAGGTTTCCATAGCGCCTGGGCGAGAGTTTTGCGGTAGGCTTTGCGTTCTGTAACGCTCACCTGATTCTCGCAGAGGCGCCGGTCTTGACTGGGCGACTACCGTATCTTCAAAGGTGATGTGCAGTACCCGATTGGCTCTTTGGGCTGGACCTCTGTGCCCTGTATGCCTGACGTGCAGAGTAAGATGTCTTAGGTAAGTGAATGCCGAGCTCTCCATCTGCCTCGGGGCAGGGTGCTGTAGCCAGTTTCTTCACTGGATAGGTAGCGCAGGCCTCTTGACTTCAGAGGACTGCTGTCCGTCGTTTACTGCACGAACGGTAAGTTTCGAGTAACTCAAATGTCTTTAAAGTCTTTAATAATGATGTCTCTTGTTTTGCAGGGTTCCGGCGATGGCGGATGACGGGCTGAAGTGAGTTGAAGATGGAGCCCGTGTGATGAATAGAAGCGCCTGGAAGCACGTAAGTAAGCGCTTGTTGCCAGCTTCACAAAGCGCTCTAACTGTCTTTTTATTTTGCAGGTACAAGTTCGGAGCGGCTGCAGGGTGCCGGGATACCCACTGGGTTAGATGTGGAAAGGAGTAATGGCACGTGAGTATTAAAGTTCCCCAATGTCTTTAAACGCACCTTGTTTTGTCTTTCAGATGCGAGATGCAGCGCCGACGGCCTCCGGAGCGTGCGAAGAGTTGGTAAGCTTTTGTCTTTCAGATGCCGGAATGCAGTGTGAAGACCTCCGGAGCGCACGAAGAGTAGGTAAGCCTTTGCCTTTCAGATGCTGGAATGCTAACCTGTTCTTTCTTGTCTTTATAGGTGTTGCTGAAGACTGGATTCAGGATGGTAAGCCTTTTTCCTTAGGCCCAGGACCGGATGCAGAAGACACGATGAGCGTTCTGCTGCAGAGGGTGCAGAATAACGCAAAGCAAGATTCATCCACCGGGTGTGGTTTAAATAGCCTCCTGTAGTGCTTAGGTGTCTCCTTCCACAGCCACGCCTAAGTAAGAAAAGAGTTCCTGGTAAAAAAAGAGTTCCTGCCTTCCAGAAGAGTTCCAGTGTTCTGAATCTAGGGAGTGGCTCCAGCCCCACCCAACAGGAAAAGTAGTTCCAAACAGAAGAGGATCAGAGGCTCAACTGGCAGGCAAGTAAGCAGCATGGTCTGCTGCAGGTAAGTCCACCCAAGCATTATGAGCCCGGCGCTTCCAGCGCTGGGACTGGGCATATTTATGAGCCTGGTGCCACTGGCGCCAGGACTGGGTCCAAAAGGTCCCAATTGGGACTGGTTGGCACTCGGAACCTGATTTATGGATCTGCTTCCAAGGGAGTTGGGAAAACCCTGACCTTTTGGAAGCAGAGATCATGACAGACCAGATAAAGTCTTGTCCGTTCTTGGTCAACTCTCTGAGCGGGGCACTCACTGTCGTGAAGTTTTCCAGGTAACGCGAGCAGTAGCTTGCGAGCCCCAGGAATGACCTGAGGTCTGATACATCTGTTGGGTGGAGAGCTTCCTGTAGTGCTTTGACCTTTTCTGGATCCGGCCGCATCCCTTGGTCTGAAAATATGCAGGCAAAGAATTTGAGAGTTTGCTTGCGAAACTCACAACTCACACTTGTCCTTGTTGAGTGTGACATTTGTAGCCTCTAGGGCCCTGCACACCTTGTGAAGGGGTTTGTTGTGTTCTTGGGTCGACTTGCCAAACACCAGGATGTCGTTGCTGTAGTTCAGACACCCTGGGATGTGCTTGATCACTTGGTGGATCTCCTCCTGGAAAATATCCGCCACCGAAGATATGCCAACATTCAGGTGCTTGTAACGATATAGCCTCATGTGAGTTCGCAAAGGTGGTGATGTACCTGGACTCCCGGGCTAGCTCCAGTTGATAGTAGCACTTCCTGAGGTCGAGCTTCGAGAATACGGTTGCCCCATTGAGGAGGTGGATCATGTCCGTTATTCTCGGGGCTTGATGATGTTCACGCTGGATGGCCATGTTGGGGCGATGCATGTCTACGCACAGGCAGATGGAGCCTTCTGCCGATTTCTTGGGAACTGGTACGATCGGGGAGACACAGGGGGTGGGTCCCTCTGCAGGCTCAATGATATGGAGGTCTAGTAGGTGCCTTAGTTCTTCCTGCACCTGTTTTAGAATATTGATCGAGATGCGTCTGTACTGCTGGGCAGCGGGTTTGATTTCTGGATCGATGTGTAGTCTCACTTTGCAGTCACAGAGCTTGCCTCGGCCCTTGAAGAGGTTCAGAAATGCTTTATGATGTCACCTTCTGGGGCCAGATATTTGTCGGCCATCAGGTTGTATAAGATATGGACTAGTCCCATGTCGATGGCCATTTTGAAGCTCAAGGTGCATCCGCTGTTGGCTTCTGTAGAGAGGACATGCAGCCGTATGCGGGCCGTGTGCGATTTGCATGCACAGACTGTGGTAAAAGTACCCTTGCACGGCAGTGGAGTGTTCGAGCCCTACAGGAAAATGTCAACCTGCGAGGGCCGCAGTTTTGGCGGGTGTGGGATGCGATTGTTTGCTTCTTCGCTCAGTACGTTGACAGTAGCCCTTGTGCCAATGAGAAATTCTGTTGGTATGCTGTGTACCTGAAGTGTATGAATGTGGCTGTGTTCCTTTGCCGTCTCATTGCCAAGCGCCCACATGTATTCTTCTCTACTCTGGCTGTCGAGCGAGAACGAGGAATTGCTGCCTGACGGTGATCGTATCTCCACATAGCGGATGTTCCTTTGGGGTCTGTAGGTAGTTCTCCTGTCTGGGGATCGGAGCGATTTTCTGTACTGTTGACGGCTGCTTTCACCTTCCGCGGTATCTCCTGTGTTCACGGCTTGATCCTCTGTCATCTGGTCTGTAATTAGAGTTTCGTCTGCTGCTTCTCGGGGAGGCAGCCTGGATAACGGGCGCCGGTGCATTTCTGCCCTGAAGTGGTTGTCAACCACGCATGCTGCGCACTTCTGGCCAATTGCCAGGCACGTGCCCTCATGGGGGAATTCATAGCCGCATCTGTAGCATGATGTCACTGACTGGCTGGGTTTGTCGGGTATGGTTGGCATTAGTTTCTTGATGACCTCCTGGTCCCTGGTGTCTGACGAGATCTTTACTCTTCCTAAACTGACCATCTGCTGCATGACTTCTGAGTCGGTGCGGGCCATCACTAGGATTTCGTCGAGGGTCCTCTGTTTATTGAGAAATTCTGTTTGAAGTCTGCAGATTCACACCCCACGATGACTTTGGATCGCAGGGCTTTGTCATTTCAGTACTGATGGAAGGCACAGTGCTTCATGCGGATGCGCAGCCGCCTGACTTAGTTGTCCATGGTTTACCCTTTCTCCTGCATGGTCGTATGAAAGATATGTCTCTCGTAGTCCACGTTGGTGTGTGGGGAAAAGTAGGTGCCAAGCGCTTCTTGAATTTCCTGATACGTCGCCTTTTCCTCGTCAATCAACTCGTAGAGCATGTCTCTGATAGCGGCCTCCACTGCTAAGGTAAGAATGTTTTTTCTTCTTCCTTCATCCATGGGCCCATCACCCCCACATACACCTTGAAATCTTTCATCCATCAGACCCACCGGGGGCCCAGGTTACCTGTGTCTCTGAGGTTGAATGCCTGGGGTAGTTGTCACAGGGTAATGTCGCCCTGGTCATGTGGAAAAGCCTCTGAAAGTCTTGCAGGCACAGTGGCCGGGATGTCCTCCTCCGACATTGTTGATCACACTGCGCTTCTACTTGCTGCGTGGAGTGCTGATGTGCGCTGGTAGCACGTGTGAGTGGGCCTCATCCCAATGTTCCAAACAGTTGGGCATCCCGGACCTGCTTGCCCTGCTCTGCGATGCATGCTCTCCGGGGGAGGGGGAGCTTTTCAGGCCCAGGCTCTTCCCCTCCTCGTGAATTGTGAGTGCACTCTTATCCCAGCGTGGCCACTGGGGGAGCTGCACTGGCCATGTTGCATCGGTAATCACTGCTGTGGCCCGGGTTGAGGGCCTGCTGTGCGGACCGCTTATAATTGCGGCCGCACCATAGGAGTGGAATCACCACTGCTGCCCTGGGTCCACGTGGCTGGTGGAGGCGGCCCGCGCCTCCTGCTTATGCTCAGATCAGGGAAATTAAGTCTCCGGAGGACCGCACAGGGTCCGTCTTCCTCGTCGCCATTGTCAAATATGAAAGGTGCTTGCACGTAAACGGCTCGTAGCCGTATCAGCACCCATGCAGCATTCACACAATGAGGAGGCCCACACAGCAGTACCGGTCTCAACTCCTTTATTAACTTGACTAACTCTTCCTCTCCCCACACCCATCACTTCCTTCCCCACAGCTCCTGCCCCCGCCCAAACCCCGCCTCCCACATAGCAATGTAGGAAGAGCACAGAACACAACTAATCATGTGACAACATGACAGTGTGGAGAGAGATAGGACAGTGGAGAAAGACATTTACAGCAACATAGTGGGGTGCAGTTAGAAGTAGAGAGAACGTTCGAAAGAGGGACATATTTGAAAGACATTGGGATATGAAATGGACAAGGCATGGATTCTACTGTCTGCCATGCATCACTGTGCCTCAAAGGAAACTGAATCCCATCCTCAAGTCAAAACCTATCACACACGTCCATCTCTGTCTCATAAGGCCTGGGATTCATTCCTTCACGTTGTCAGTGACATATTTACTTTGCCAATCCCTTTTTTGACAATGGACCAAAACAATACGAGTAAACAAATGATGACTTTATTCGTGTTTATTGGACTACTAGAAAAAAGAGAAAATCAGAAATGAATCTGATTCTAAGTGCGCTCACTGGACGCCCTTCATACAGAGTTGCACACAAAAAAATATGGATGTTGTTAAACCTTCAGAATAACGGTCTGAGTCAAGAAAGTCTGTTATAAGTGGTATAACCACTTTCCAAAATGTATTCCAGAGGCATTGAAGTACGCCTGACTATTCAGTGCCAATATCTATGTGTGCCAATGCATTTCGGACATGGTCCGTCATCAGGACTTCAAGGCACTATTCATAATTCATAAAGATCATCATCATATTCATTATTCAATCAGAATCACATATAAGCAATCAATTCAAGCAAGTCACCAATAAACCAACAGTGCGTGATCAGTAAACATTGTTCAGTCATGAAATAAATTAAACAAGAATTACGTACTCAACATACCATAAGTCCACAAGTGCTAGGTGTTTATTGTGAAGAAAAGTTAAGAGAGAACAAAATAAACAAAGTATGCACATGTATGTTCAGGTGTAATCTAAATTAACGTATTTCTGTTTCCTAAGTAGCATGTAGATCAGTACCTGTATGAATGTCACAATATGTGACCGTAGCGTGTGGTCTTAAGGGCGTCAAACACCTAAGATTGTCAAAAAGTACATTAATAAGTTCAAATGAGTGTTGCACACCCCGTGCTCAGTGCCACAATTATAATAATAAAATAATTCAAGGCTGGTGCATACCTGGGAGACCAGCATCAGCTAATATAGCGGTAGTTCTGTAAAGTAAATGGACATAATAGCCTGTCATTCATCTAACCATATTCCGCATAAGACTGTTTGTCCATTATGCTTAATCGGGACCTACCTGAGCTCCCGCTTTAAAAATGTAAATGTAACACGGATATAAGAACGCCCGATGCCAAAGACGCCGGCTTCTTTGGCATCGGGTGTTCTTATATCCGTGTACGCTGGTCGCCAAGCAACCTACGCATGCGCTCTCGGGTTTGCGTACGTGCCAGTCTGAGTTACTGATGTACTGTTTTCTATTCTATTGGTCTGGATCCAGACCTATATGTTTTAATTAACAATAGTATATTGAGTATGTATCAAAAGCGTTATGGAATCATCAGAAAGTCACCGTCTACAACGGGAAGCAATGCCATGTAGTGTTGCTAAGCAACCGGGCGTGCGTGCTTGTATGTGCAATGTGAAACATTGTATTGTGTGCAAAATCTAGCTGATGTTAATGGTAATGATGATTTGGTGTTGGACGTTATACCAAAGTGTTATGAAATCCACGGAAGGTCGCCGTCGGGAAGCCATTCCTTGTGGTGTTGCTAGACAGCCGCTCGAACATGTTTACCTATTCAATAAATGTGTCATTCGTTGTTCTATGTGATGGAAATTATGACTCTTACTGCAAATAATCATAATGCGTGATATCAGTCTCAAGTCTGTGTCAATATCATAGGAGGCAGAACGGGACAAGTGGCGGCACAAGTGTCGCCCTTGTCTCCTGGCCCGCAGGGTCAAAGGAGGCATGTCTGCGGGAAGCCTGCCGTTGATAGTGTACCCAAATAAGCACCGGAGAGATGTTACCTAGATTCTCAATAGATCTGAAGCAAAGTCACCTTTATCTCGCGTCCAATCGTTACAATTAACCCTGTATCAGTGTTATCCGAAAAGTTATAAAAATCATAATTGGCAGTGAGTCTTGGCTTCTCATCCCTCATGGCCAGAGATGGGGGCTTGTTGTTATAGTGGATCGATCGACTGGACTCCTCGAAACCAGGGGGAATCAATGAAGAAATCAACTATGTGTGCTTCCCATAGGTACACATGAGACTTGTATTGGCTAATTGTATTATGACTCATTGGCTGTACCAATAGTCATGGATGGGAATCTCAAGATGTTTTGCATGACTTTCCATTAGACTTACATGTTCTACTGTGCATTTTTACATAGATATAGGCATGTCTTCATTAATCCCTCCCCCCGATGCTTCACAGCATTGCCATGACAACAGGCCCGGGTCCTTATACACATTTCTCCTAAAATAATTGTATTTAATATTTAGCATTAGGGTCTGCTACCGAGTTATCAGCATAATTATTCAATAGTATGATTCCTCAGCATAGACTTTTTGCAGATCCAGCACGCTCCGATTGACTGCCACGTAAGCAGTCAGCAAAATGGCTCCTGCTATAAACACAGCGGTTGTCATGACAATGCTACTTTCTACAGCTCAGTCAGCCGTAGGCTCTCGACCCCAGTAGACATGATTCCCTGTCCTCATTGCGAGGTAAGATACACGCTCATATAGATGCACGTTGGTTTACACGCAAACTTGGAAAGGTCTTGGCTCACTAACACGCCAGTATTACATCTGGCATACAATCATTTCCCTTTGATCCCAGCCTTATGGTGTTGTCATTCTGTTTCCTGTCTCCATCTCATAGGCTCTTTTTTCGCGGACATACGCTTACTACATATGCGGTGCCGCGTTGCTTCAACCCCACTGCAACATTAATTTGGCTACAAGAAGCAATGCCGCTCGAGTAGGTAAAATGGAATCCGACACCATGGTATCCATTGTTATCATTCCGCATATTGTTAAACGCACCCAGACCATTTCTTTGATAGAGGGTCTTTCTCTTACAGGCAACATCTCGCAGGTGTTGCGACTTCTATTGAAACCTCTGAATATTTTGTCAACGGTGAAGATTATTCACTCCGCCATTTGACCCACATAAGATTGATGTGAGCCGACTAGGTAAGACTACCTAGAATGTCCCGGCATATATTGTTTGTAGCTTTTACATTAGACCCAATCCAGCTGTAGTAACAGCAGTGGTCTTTTCCAACAGATATGACCCATGTCATGGATTCACACCATGCTACGGTCGAGGACACATTGAGATAGTCCCTTTAATCTGCCACCACCCATCGTGGTATTTCCACATCACGGTAAGCAATCGCAGATCTGTACTCCTATGGAGTTTTCTAAACAGTAATGCGTTGATTGTCTGTAAATAAATAATAATACCTCTAACTGAGATGCCCACACACACTCTTAATACCCCCTTCTGTCTCATTTTCTTGACAGAACCCGCAGGAAGCTCTCCCACGCACCTTATCCCGTCCTGATGAAGGCCGACCCAAGATCAGCTGCCAATAGAACACTATTAGGCCGAAACACTGCTGTGTAGACCATGAGACTCAGTGCTCTTTCCACACTGGTTTCAATTGTGATTGCACTTAAGCACTTTGTACTGTGTGATATTGTATTTCCCATGTGACCTTTGTGAGTCGTTTCAGGGTATGTACCTGCCATTTAACCAGATGACATATCAATCTGGATATGTACTAACGGTTTCTTTTGTGGTTCATTCTGTATAAACACAGAGCACCCTGCTATGATGTATAGTAAATTGTGAATATAACTTACAATCATTGAGTATTTCGTTTCATGTCTGAGTTGAGTGTGTTTGTCGAGGTATCTCTGGCCCTGTTCACTTCATCTTATTGAATGCTGTGGAGGAGGGACAGCTGCAGGCAGGATCGCTGCACTGTTGGAGGAGGCGGAGAGCCTCATAGTGTGTATGCAGCAGGATCGCAGGTCTGTTCTGGTGTAAGGAGCATTGTAGGCGGGAACACCTTGGAAGAGATGGGCACGGTGGGATCACTGCCCTGGAAAGCAGTCTGGGGCAGGTGTGCGGGATCAGTAACCTCATCACCAGTTGTTGGGCATCCCCCAAGTAAGGACGTGACACCGGTAGGAAGGAGGAATATATTTTATTACTCTCCTCTTTGCGTATCATACAGGAACTGCCCTTCTTCTATCTAGCTCCTCCCCTTCCTTTTTCCTCTTGCTTCCTGCCTTACGTCCCTGCTGTGCCTTAGAGGCACAGGGACCTCTAACAGCAGGAGCCCAAATGATGCTGCAAAAGGAGAAGCAGACACCAACAGGGGTAGAAGGCTGGAAAGGTGAGGAAGGCGGAAAAGAATGTGGCCAGAAAGGAATGGAAGACCAATGGAACCCCAAAGGAGAAATGGAAGAACACGCCCGGAAAAGCCCAGAACAGAGGCAGGATGCTGACTAGGACCAGGCAGGAATGGAGACGGGCAAGGAGAGAAGAGAAAACAGAGCAGGCACAAGGAAATCACTGGGCCGGCAGTCACCGTTAAGACACACCCACCTCCACCTTTGACATGGCTTTTATATCCAAAAGAGGTTCTCTCCACGTCCTAACACGGGAAACATTTCCATAACATCTGGAAGGAGTTGAGTTGCATTTCCCGTAACTGAGGGACAGGGCCTCCACCATACCATGACCTAACTATCATGGCGGCACCTGCACTGCCCGCCAAGCCTGCCACCCCGATGGTCGTGGGGCTGCTGTGCTCTGCCTTGTCGCCCCAGGGCAGCCACCCACTGGAGGAGCCGCCAGCGCGGTACAGGCACCAAGGCCCGCCAGGTAAGTGAAGTGCTGCCGCACAATGGTTTCACGTGGTGTGCCTAACAGGCCCAGGAGGGCTCATTGCCGACATGATTCACACCAAGGTGCCTGACTCTTCTACTTCTTTTTCTCCTCGATGGCACCCTCCAAAGGCACCTTCTCCCTGTCTTTCTCAATTCCCTCCACCTCCTTCAACTCACTATTCCCCCTTTTCACAAACTAGGATGAACACACAAGGATGTACTTCTTACTCTCACATGGAGTAGTCCAGCACCTCATGTAACCCTCTGCTCACGCACCACGTAAAAGAACATGGTGACAAACGACCCCCAAAAAAAGACACGTATCCAAGACAAACAAAGGGATTCATATAAGAAACACACACACACCACAGAGTAAGGATTCTCAGGCTCACAAAAGATTTCTAGTAATTCACGGGTTGGGTAAAATGGAACGGGGTTAGTGACCCATGTTTTTTTATACAAAGAGCCAACATTACAGGAACAATCAATTTTTGTGTTTTAAGCTTGACAGAAAGGGAAAAAGAAGAGGAAAGTACGAGAGGATTTTGTTTTCATTTTATTTTTATATAAGAGTTAAAAATTTAAGATTAGATCGGGGGCCTATAAAAATGCACACAAACAAAGGGGTTTAAAACGAGGGTCATTCAACATGGCAAACAACTAAACCCACTAGCAAAAGCCACAAACACGCCAAACGTATCCAATAACACACCAAACCTCCCCCAAAAGCGATCTCGTGTGTGAGCTTGTCGTGGCCACTCTTGAACATGAACCGGAAGTGATCTGGGGCTTTTTTTTTTTTTAGATAGTTTGCTGGTCAAACTCCCTTTTTGATTTTCGAGCATCTCGATTGCGCCACAGGAATTGAATCCTGCCCCTAAATCAAAGGCGGTGTTTGCCCCATTGGAAAGCACACAAAAAGTGGTTTGCTTCCCCGCTGCACTGTTTTAGAGAGGTGTGAGCACCCTTACTTATGATGTCCATAACAGGTATAAGATGGCACTACTGGGGCACTTGAGGCTGCATTTGGCATATTATTGCCTGGACATGTGGGCTTAAGATGGCATATGATGGCCGTCCCTATCTAATGTCTGTGCAAAAGTTAGAACTGTTGCTATCCACGCGTGCACATTCCCATTATTCGTGCTGCCTCATTCTATTTATTGATTGATAAATGACACGGTGCCACTGTCAGTACAGTCGCCACCTCCAGAGGAGAGGGCATGGGGGACATGCTAGTCACAGCATTGGAATATTTAGATAGGTCGAGTGTGAGGAAGTGCAAGGCACAATGCAAGCGAGTAAGGGCCAACTGCGTTTAAACATGAACAAGTGTGGGCAGATACAAGCTAGGTCACTGCAGTGCGTTAGGAGAGTACGGAAGTTAAGGGTGGGTCACCAATGAGCCAGACATCCATCAGAGTCCACCTTTGAGAGGCACGTGGCAAATGTTCAAGGATAAGAATGTCTAAAAACAGAAAGCAATTCTCTTGTGCCCTCAATGTGGTAGGCAGTTCCTTTCACATTGCAGCATCTCCAGTGATGTCACTCACCGTACAGGGGTGGCCTGGATTGGCAACTACGTCTGTATGGTTGGTGATTTGCTTGAAGAGCTCGGGTTGGAGCCTCCACCCGAGCCTCCTCTCTGTGAGGGATAAAGATCTTTTTAACGATATGGCCCTCTACTGGTGAACAGTACAAAGGACCCGATCACTCAAAAGAGCAGGGAGAACATACCGCCACGGTACCAGCTGCAAGGAAAAAAGAGACCGTGAGTAACGGGTGACAGGTAAGATGACATAAACTATAGCCTTGCTCTGGTGTATACCTGATAAGTCCTCCCCCCTGATTAGTGGCTAGAAACACATAGACACCTTCCCACCTAATGGTACAAAACAAAAGAAATACCAATGTGATAAGCTGGAATATAAACTCTTGATGAAGTACCCAAAAAGGATGATGTGATGTCAGATCTTACCAATGAAAGTACTGGCTCGACTTCCAGGGAAACAACGACAGGTATAAAATAAAAAAAGGGAATTAGTGATTAGTAGGGAAACTATACCCGGGCGGAACGAGGGGCGCTCTAGTTCCGGGTTGGTGCACAATCAGCATAGCGTCCCAAGTGCATGTAAGTAATCATCAACAGGAGAAATGCCACTACAGGTTGGAAAAGGGAAGTTTAGGATAGGCAGTCCAATAACAGCAATAAGTCACTAATTAGCGAGTGGAAAATTAACTACAAAGACAGGAAAAGGAACACTCACATTACCGGAGGACTCAGATCCAGAGGATGTATAGCGAGTTGCTGAAGATGGGATGTCACGGCAATCGTTATGTGGTGCAGTCCGTGAGAGTAGCCAAAGGTCTGGTACACAAGCGGACAAGCCAATAACAAAAATCGTAATCAGAAGCAGTCCGTGGGAGTAGCAGGGTCTGGTACACGGTACGAGAAGCCAAAGACAGAATCGTAATCTAACTCAGTCCGTGAGGGTAGCAAGAGGTCTGGTACACAAGTTGAAATGCCAGGAACAGAATCGCAAAGCAGGGAAGTCCGTAAACGAAAGCATGAATCAAATTGGCACGGAAGCAAGGAAGAAGTGACTTCAAGGAGTAACTTCAAATAGAAGCAGCGAAGAACGTTTCACAGCTGCTTAAGTAGGCAGAGCTTCTCCATGACTGGAAAACATAGGTCACCTGACACAAGCATGGCAGCTTGGGAGATGTAGTCCCAATACAGGCACCTGTTGTCTAGTGACGCCGAAGACACCATCTAGCAAAAAACGGTGCAACAAAACGGCGCTCACCATGCGGGATGGCCACAGTTCTGTGCGCAGTCCCACGGCGCCCGCAAGAGTGTTTATCCAGGAGCACGGAGAAGCCGAACCGCCGCATGCGCAAAGGGTGAAGTGTGACAAGTGACCACTGTTTTGCTGCAATCCTTCATTTTCGTAGAACAACAGAGAGTGACAACACATCCATCCCTCCACGCTATATACATCTTCCTTGATGCTTCACACCCACCCTCACACTTCACCTACAGGCCCACAATGCACACGCTCTCACACTGTGCATAAGCCCACACACTACACATATGCACGCACACTGGGCGAGCACCCACACATTGTGCATATATTCACACAGCTGGGACATGCCCTGGCAGTGTGGGCTTTGCTACTTCCATTGGTGGCAGTACCAGACTGATTTGCATATGGCTGGTCCCCATCTGCAGTGGTGCAGACGGGCTAAAAAGTGCTACCGCAGAAGATTGCCCAGAATACTGCAGGTGGTTAAGCTTCATTCAAAACCTTCCACACATTATTTGGTTATGTGCTCTCTATCTATGTGAGAGAGCATATCCCCAGACTTGGGTCCCTGGCTCACTGTGCCACAGAAAACCAAGCCGCAGTCTAATGATGAAGCCCATCAGTGCAGAAACATGTCTGGGTTGCTTCTATTTGCATACAGAGGGAACATAGACGCAGTACCAGACTAATTTACATATCTTATGCAATGGAGTAGATGGACTAAAAAAACGGTGCTACGGAAGGCTGCCCAGGGGGCTGCCAGTGGTTACGCTTAATTCAAAACTTTCCACCCATCACGTTTTTTGGATAACTTCACGCATTGAAAATGCGTTGGTTCTACGTCTTTTCTTCATTTCTTTATTTCTACTGCGCCGGAGCTGCAGGCATCAGGGTGCCACATTTACATGCAGAGTCCCATTATACAAACAAGTCACGGGACAACCTGAATCTACGGATTTTCAGGTGGGTTTTAGCTTAGATTAAGGGAGTTATCTAAACAAGTGAGTCTTGAGTTTCTTTCCGAAGGTAATGTATGAGATTTCCCGTATTATTTGTGATGGGAGGTTATTCCATAACGTTGCAGCTTTGGTGTGAAAGGCTTTACCGAGTCCGTTGGTTTTCCTGAAACTGGTGGTTAGGAGGTTGCCCTGTGCTTCAGACCACTGTTTTGCTGCAATCCTTTATTTTCGTAGAACGAGGGAGAGTGACAACACATCCATCCCTCCACGCTATATACATCTTCCCTGATGCTTCACACACACCCTCACACTTCACCTACAGGCCCACAATGCACACGCTCTCACACTGTGCATAAGCCCACACACTACACATATGCACGCACACTGGGCGAGCACCCACACATTGTGCATATATTCACACAGTTCTTTTGGAAGAATTATTCTTTTTTTATTTCATGCCCTGGCAGTGTGGGCTTTGCTACTTCCATTGGTGGCAGTACCAGACTGATTTGCATATGGCTGGTCCCCATCTGCAGTGGTGCAGACGGGCTAAAAATTGCTACCGCAGAAGATTGCCCAGAATACTGCAGGTAGTTAAGCTTCATTCAAAACCTTCCACACATTATTTGGCTATGTGCTCTCTATCTATGTGAGAGAGCATATCCCCAGACTTGGGTCCCTATCTCACTGTGCCACAGAAAACCAAGCCGCAGTCCACTGATGAAGCCCATCAGTGCAGAAACATGTCTGGGTTGCTTCTATTTGCATACAGAGGGGACATAGACGCAGTACCAGACTAATTTACATATCTTATGCAATGGAGTAGATGGACTAAAAAAACGGTGCTACGGAAAGCTGCCCAGGGGGCTGCCAGTGGTTACGCTTAATTCAAAACTTTCCACCCATCACGTTTTTTGGATACCTTCACGCATTGAAAATGCATTGGTTCTACGTCTTTTCTTCATTTCGTTATTTCTACTGCGCCGGAGCTGCAGGCATCAGGGTGCCACATTTACACGCAGAGTCCCATTATACAAACAAGTCACGGGACAACCTGAATCTACAGATTTTCAGGTGGGTTTTAGCTTAGATTAAGGGAGTTATCTAAACAAGTGAGTCTTGAGTTTCTTTCCGAAGGTAATGTATGAGATTTCCCGTTTTATTTGTGGTGGGAGGTTATTCCATAACGTTGCAGCTTTGGTGTGAAAGGCTTTACTGAGTCCGTTGGTTTTCCTGAAACTGGTGGTTACGAGGTTGCCCTGTGCTTCAGACCTGAGTGCCCACGAAGAAACCTTGGTACATATGTAACCGGTTTCTTCTTGAGGTATTCTGGGGCTTTCCCATGGACGCACCTGTGGGCTGGCATCAGGGTTTTGAACTGTATACTATCTTCGATAGTAAGCCAGTGTAGATTTCTCCTATCTTCACTGATGTGTTCTGTTTTCCTTTTTCCTTTGATGATTCTCACAGCCCTATTTTGTATTTTTTGACATTTTGCAATTTGCCTTTTGTTTGCTCCTAGTAGCAGGGCATTGCCGTAATCTAACCTGGACAATATTGTGGCTCTTGCTACTGTGATGCAATTTTCCTCACTTAGATAGAGGCATATTCTGTGTAGGAGCCTCGGGTAATATGAGCAGTTCTTTGTCAGTTGCATGACCTGGGACTCTGCGCTCAGTGATGCTTCCATGTGCATCCCCAGAGTTTTGACTTTGTTCACAACTTTTTTTTGGGTCTCATTGATATTGAAACACTTGCATTGATGGTTCAGTCTTGCTCTGGCTGCGTTAGTCCCAAAAATCATTAGTTCTGTCTTTTTGGCATTGAGACAAAGCCAGTTGTTGGTCATCCATTTTTCAATAAACCTGTAACTTTTTTTACATTGGAACTGTCATGGGTGTAGTCACCGCTAAGTTTTATTACCAGTTGGGTATCATCGGTGTAATTGGTGAAAAAAACGCCAATTATTTACAGGATCATACAAAGAAACCTAATATACAAGTTAAAAAGAAGTGGTGACAGACTGGCTCCTTGCGGTACACCGCAGCAAATTTTTTCTGCAATAGAGACGTTATCCCTCCAGTGGATCTTTGACTCCCTGTCCGAGAGAAAGGAGGATATCCAGTGGATTGTCTCTTTGGAACTGTCTGCTCCTCTCTCTAATGCAAGTTTGAGTTGGCTGTGGTCCAGTAGGTCAAAGGCTGCGCTAAGATCTAATAGTATATGGAGCCCTGTTTTTTCATTCTCCACTATGTTTAGCATGTAGGATTGGAGATCTAGCATTGCCGTCTCGGTACTATGTGCCTCCCGGAAACCTGACTATTGGCTTTGAAGGATCTCATTAATTTCAACGAATGCCTGACATTGGTTTGTGGCGAATCTGTCTAATACCTTTAGTAGAAAAGTTACAGTTGGTGATGGGTCTTAGATTCCCCGGATCACTTTGGTCTAATTCAGTTTTTTTTTGCTGAAGTGTGATTGTGACTGTTTTGATGTCAGTTGGTACCCGGCCTTCCCGAAAGGAGCTGTTCACCATTTTGGTAAGAAAGGGGGTGAAAATATTGGCATTCTCCAGTATCAGTTTGGGTGGGATAATGTTTTCTGCACATGTAGTGGGTTTCATTGGTTTGAGAGTTTTGAGCATATCTTCTATCTTGATTTCATGGAATTTAAAGATTACTTGCTGTGTTATAGCATTCTCTCCGTTTACTAGTTCCACCTGGTTTATTTGTGCCTCTCTGAGCTTTCCTTATTTTATCTGCAAACGCTATTTGAATTTTGTCGGAATTTTTACTGGACAGAGAGAACGGGGGGTTAGTGATTTGGGTTTTTCTATTGTCTTGAGGATTTCAAATAGTTTGCTAGTTGAGTTTTCTGCTGTTTTTATTTGATCATTGTAATTTCTCTTGGTGTCGCAGATACCTTTTCTGTAGTTTTTATCGCTATCTTTCAAACTGGCTTTGTTTTCTTGTGTTGTTTTTTTTTTGCCATTTTGCTTCTCTCCTCCTCTTTTCTCTTTTGAGCTCGACCAGTTTTGTGTTAAACCATTTCTGGTGGTTTTTATTGGGTCTTAGTAATCTGTTTCTCAGGGGGGCTTTTAAGTTCATTAGTTGCTTTGCCTGTGAATTAAATATGGTTGGGTCAGAGTTCTTAACTTGGAAGTCAATGTTATTTAAAGTTTTTTCGAGCAGGAGTGCGTCTTTGTCTTTTTTGTTTCCATACCAGATGTTGACATCCCCTAGGGCCAAATTGCTGTGTTTTTACCTTTCAGCGCATTAAGTTGTTGGGTGATGTCATCATTGAAATCCGAGACAAGTGATGTATATAGGTCTGTATATTAGAATTATGTTAATGCTGCTGTTTGCTGTGGAGAGTGTTTAAGATGCAATATTTTGCAGCCTGCGCTCGTGGTCGTAGATGGAAACATACAAATGTTGTCTCTAACTATCATGGGAACTCATCCCCCTGTGCCTGATTCCCTGTCTTTGTGGTATATCACATAGCCTTGTGGTACTGCTATAGAGCATGTAGGCCCACTGGGTTCCTGTAACCATGTCTCGGTTATGCATTCCACATTCACTGAATCCCTTATGATTAGGTCATGAACTTCTTGGGCGTGTTTATGCTACTCCTTTGCCACTATATGTTGTCATTATTTGCATTTCAGTCATTTACTTTAACTCCTGGTGCTTTGAACTTTCCCCACCTATGTCACTTTTACCACCGTCTCCTTTTAGTGCCTAAATCTAACCCACCATTTATTTGTTATTTATTCTGTATTTTATTTTCTGTAATGCCAACCTAGGTGGCAAGCAACCGAGTGTGGCACATTAGACATCACACCTTCAATTTCCAGGATCATCCGACCGGACCAGGCACCTATCCAGTATTTCTAAGCAACGTTGATTGCTCCTGGCCTGGGATGGAGAGTTGTGAGTCCAATAATTGCAAGGAGGCGAGTATTATGCATTACAAAATGCTTTATTTAGCTCCACATCAGCTGGAAATATAATACAAAAATACAAATACCATAATCCCTTTCACCCAACATCTATTCCCCATGAGTGTAGTCCTTTAAATCATCTGTCCCAGTGAAGTCCATCCTCTCTCCATCCTGCAACACCATCAGCAATTCACCATAGAGCCTTGAGGGAGAACCGTAAGCATCTCGCCAAGCCCACACAACCCCAACGTGACCACCCTAAGAGCCATGCTCACCTCAGCTAGTGAAGAATCCCTCTGTCGGAAGAGACAAACAAAAGCATTACGGAGGGTACTCGCAGGAGGGATCATACTAGCCTCTATGCCATTAATAGAATCATGACTCTGCGTCACATGCTGGAGCAGTCGACATTCTATGGCATGGCACAGATGTAAACATTCACTGCCTTTCCAAGACAGCTCAGGAAGCATGCGCAATAGGCTTGCAATAAAAGCAGTACAATATCCCTGCATGAGACAAAGAACATCCTCCACTCTAGCCCCAGCCCAGAAGGTCTTAGATGCCATAGCCCCTAGTAAAATGAGCCTCAAAGATAGAAACCTGGTCCATCACTCACCGGTTTCACCCTGCCAACAAGGGGGATGCCAATGGTCGAGCAGGCACATGAACGGAGATAATTGAACAGGAGAGCACCACGAGTCCCACAGTCCTAGATTCATACTCATGGAGACATAGTAGCGCACACAACTGGAGAAAGTAGGAAAAGAAGGGATGGTGAGGGGCGTAGGAGACACATAAAATCTGGGGGGGACAGGGGACATCTTGGGGACTTGTTTTATTTATTTATTTATTTATTTATTTATTGTGTTTTAGTCAAAGAACTCGACTTTTCACAAAATTAGAATTAAAATAGCAGTACGTATTAAAATACAAATATCACTGTATAAAACAAGAGAAAAGAAGAAAAGAAAACAGAAGAAAATTAAAGGATGCAGCAGCAAAGAACATGTCTTTGTATGTTGCATTTCTGGATTTTTCATCTGACTATGAGCTCATGGTAAGAGAGGTGAAATAACAATTACTTCCAGTGGACCACAGCTAGGACGCCAGCTCGTTAAGAGGCAGATCACCTGTAAGGGGACTCCTGCCAAATAAAGGAGTTGAAGCCTTTTCTACCAACTGCAAGTTGCTACTTTTTTGTGTGTGGGGCAAGGGGACGTGTGTGTCTCTCGGAATGGAAGGATGGGGGTTTCAAAGAAAGAGGAAATCTTGTTTGTACCTCTGAGTAAGCCCTGCAATGGGAGTAGAGGGACCTGGTGTGTAATGTTGCTGCTTTGACTGTCCTCTGGGGTGGGTACAGCAAACAAGGAGGATGAGCAATCGCAAGCCCACCCCCTTATAAGCACTCCCCAGGTCCGCGGCCGGATGTGTCGGACCCAGGGGATGCCTAGTAGGTGGGGTGTATGTGGACCCAGGGCGGTGGCCAGAGGGGCAGCCCGCTATGTGGGCTGCCCCTCTAGCGCCCCTGCGAGGGCCAGGCCAGCCTCTCACGATGAGTCTGGTCCCTCTTATTCCATCTCATGCTGGCTTCAGAGCCTAGCCTTTCTTTGCCTTTGTTATTCTGAATGCAGAGCTGGACTCTGTTCCTTTCTCGTTTAACATTTGCTGCAAAGGCTGATCTATTTGATTATCTCATATGTTTCTAGGACGACAGAGCATGGGTCCTCTGCCCTGTTACATTATTCAAAGAGCCCCTCTGGCCTTTCTTTGCCTCTCCCTTGTCTCACTGCTTGCTTGCTTAATACATGCCTCCTTGCTTGAACACTCAACATATTCTTCCTAACACAGCAATGGCAGCTGCAGTCTGTCTTATCTTCTATCGGTTCCGTGTCTTGAATTGGCCTCTTATTTCCGCTTTTCTATGAATGAAGCGGATGATGTCACACTTGGTTAAGACATTTTGATCATGCCAGGAGCTAATTTCCAGCTGCAATTAAGCGATTACCTTTTAGAATTCTGGCTTTAAATAACGTTAGTATCACCTGGAAAGTTTTGTGGCATTCTCAGAGCCCTTTATTTTTTAGAAGTTCCTGGAGGGTCATGAAGTGGTGGTTCCGACGGACAATACCACAGCATTGGCCTATGTCAACCGCAAGAGTGGGCCCGGCTGCTCCTTGAATGCTCTGGCTGCCCAGATAGGGGCTTTGGGAGAGGCACGTCAGCTGTCCCTGAGGGTCGCTCTTGTTAGATCAGAGGGGTGGACAATCTCCAGGTGGACCGGCTCAGCCGTCATTTCCGCTCCTCAGTGGAATTGGTTCTGTCGGGCCGGGTGTTTGCCGATATCTGCAACAGGTAGGGGCACCCAGTGCTGGATCTCTTTGCTTCTCAGGTCTCTGCAAAAATTCCTCTCTTCTGCTCCCGATTTATGACCAGGGGGGCATGGGGTGTGGATGCCCTGAATATTGCATGGCCTAAGGGTCTCCTTTATGCTTTTCCTCTTCTTCCCCTCCTTCCCCGGGTGGTTCAGCGCATCAGGGACAGAGAGGCGACGGTGCTGTTGGTCGCTCCTTATTGTCCTCAGTGGAGCTGGTTTCCCTCCCTTCTGGAACTTCGGTCTCAGGCTCTTTGGTTGATTATGAAGTGGCCTTGTCCCCTGCAGGCGGAGGTGGCCTGGAATTCCATTGATGTGCGGCAGTCAGTTCTGGAGTACTTGGCTCGGACTGCCCCGGGTAGGCAATATGATAGCCTCTTGGTTACTTTTGGCGCTGCAGGTGCTGGCCAGAAAGCCTCTGTGGTTTCCATTAGCAGGTGGATCCATGGTATACCTGTTCAGGGTCGTTCTACCAGGGGTGTGGCTGCTTCCTGGGCAGAAGCGCGAGGGGGTCCCTGCAGGAAATGTGTTGGGCTGCTACCTGGGCTGATCAGGATACCTTTATCACCCACTACTGGTTGAATGTCTCCCACTACGTTTATGGGTCTTTTGGGGTTGGAGTTTTGTCTGTTGGAGTGTGAGTTTGCGGTCATTAAAGTTGTGCTTTTTGTTACTGCACTTCAGTCTCCCTGTGTCTCTTTGAGACCTCTCCACGTTGCTGCACTGGTATTCCTCATGAGGTAAGTACTGGTATGAGGAAGAGTGGACATGGAGGTAATGCTCTGATTACTAACCAGTAATCCTCATTACTCCTAGTCCACTCCTTATCACAGTACTGGAGGACCCTCCTCTCCCTCCCTGCGGGGAGAGTCCCATGCTCCGGCTTGGTTATAATGAAATGGAGTACTGGGTGAGGGTGAGTTATATGAAGAAAGAAATAAAGAAGGTCCTCTATCGGAGGCGGGGCCTCATGAGGTAAGTGCTGTGACAAGGAAGAGTAGAACTAGGAGTAATGAAGCTTACAAGTAAGTAATCAGAGCATGCTTTGCTCTAACAAGGAGGTCTACCTTTTCGTTTCCCCTCAGGTCAACTCCATAAAATGATGCTGCAACAGTCAGAGCCCGATCAATGTCCAAAGTGGGGGCAATTGCCCTCCCTCCAAACTGTGAAGAAAAAAGACTAATAACCCCACCTTGTCTAGAAAATATCAAAGCCCTTTTGTCCAATTATGCAGACCAGGCCCCTTTATTACTAAAACGCATCCCCATGAAATCAAACTAATCTAGTGTTTCAATTGGTGTCCAGTCAAAGTAACGAATACATAGTTTAGAAATGCAATATTTTCGAAACAAAAGGATTGAAGGAAAAAAAGTTTGAATGCCTTTTTTTATGTATTTATTTTTTGGTTTCGTGTAGAAAAAATTGGTGGTATTTCCCCCAAAAACATTGGTTTCGGGCCCCCCCCCCCGCCACAAACAAAAAAGTGCATTCAATTTTTTTTTTTTAGATCCTTTTGGTTCGAAAGTATTGCATTCGTTCCTTTTGTATTTGACCCTTTGACTATAAAGCGTTTCAGTTAGCATTGCTTGAGGCTTGAGTGCCAATTTTTACATTTTTATTTGGGTGTCATACCTTACATTTTGTTTTAGATCTATCAATTTTGAATCCCAATCCATCACACACACCAGTCATCCAGATCAAGTTATTTTTTGGAGAGCCCCTGGAATTTTATTGATTGACATGGCACCATCAGCAAAGAATGAAATACTGATCTGCTCTCCAGATACCTTGGGATCTTCAAGGGTGTAATTGTCCTGCAAACATACTGCTAACTCATTAGTATATGCCGAGAATAGCAGGGGTGCCAACGCGAACCACTGTCCTACTCCCCCAGTTACTGCTGGTGGAGCTGTACATCCATCACGGACTGCAATAAGGTTCTCAGCATATACCCTACGAATCGACAGGAATTCATCCAGAGGAACCCCTTGCTTTGCTAAACTTAACCAAGGGTTATCCAGCAGGACAGCGACGCAGGCTGTTCTTAGGTCGACTAGCAGTAGGCATAATGGCTGTTGAACGATAATTAGATGCAACATTGCCATCAGCCTTTTTAAAAAACGGGGGTTATCCCAGCCCCACTCCCGCTAGGAAGGATCTACTCATTTGAAGTTATCATATTAAATAAAGTGCCCACATTTCTGTTTCGGATTGATATGAATCTATAGGAATATAATCTGGGCCATTGCTATATTATCACGTTGGGAATCAGGTGACAAAGTCGTATACGAGATTGGGCTATAAGAATTGGGTACAAGGCTCTTTATGAGTGGCTTGTAATACAGATTTTCATAATACTCTCGCCAAGTTTCAGCTGGAATATGACCTTCTACACAAAACGAATCACACTTGCCACCTTGCGAGGCAATTTGCCAAAAGGATTTACTTTGTTTACTCAAGCTTGCTTTAGTTTCTCGCTATTTTAGATCCAAGATCTTGTTTTCTTCCTTATTATCATAATATTTTACTCATCCGATAGCAATTTTATTTTCTCACAATCGCTATATACCGCTTCCTTCAATACACCTACTAACTTGACTTCATACTCCTTACATTGCTGGTCATACCAGCCATTTGCAGTGTCTTTCCAACCATTTCCCCTCACCGCTACACACCTGTTTTTAGAATCCTTTGATTCTCATCTCAGGATTACCTCCAAAGACCAGAGTGGAACCACTCAATGCAATACATTTGCATAAATTGTAGCTCATTGAGGAAATGAGGCCCATAGCAGACATTATATACTGCTCTTCCCAAAGCACTGAATGGAATTCTTCTGGGACATAAACACACAGCTTGGGAAGACTGTGCCCTGCTTAACACATGGGCCTCATCACGAGTTTGGTGGTAACCCTTAAATGCGACGGTTGCGCTATTACCGCCTCATTTAAGGGTCCGCCAAATCACGCTTCGTCTGATTTCCCCCCAGCTCTTAGCTGGGGGAAATCCACTGAAATGTCGCGCTCTTACCGCCGGCGGGAAATCCGCCGATGGTAAGAGCACGAAATTTCCCCATTGAGCCCAATGGGGAATGGGGAATTCCCGAAAGGGCTCCATGGGGAATGGACAATACCTGTTCCCCCAAACCCGTGATCCGGCGCTATTTGCGCCGGGGGTTCGGCGGTAGGGCTATTAGCTTCGGCGCTAATAGCACCGGCGTTACCGCCCAACTCGTGATGAGGCCCATAATCTGCTATGTTAGCAAAGTATAGTGCCTCAAGAGCTACGGCTATCGAGCAGGCATAGAAAAGGGAATAATGGGCAACATATACGAGTTGTAGAGGGTTGTCACAGGGACCTCTCTAGCAGCTCAGTTGCACTTGCTGCAGGGAGCAGCAGCATGACTGCTCTATCTCCTGCCATTCGAACCAGTGGCTAGAGCAGGATCAGAGTTCTGCATGGGGTGCACTGCAGGAAGGGGTTAGGCAGTAAAGACACAGTGACGTGGGTGTCAAATATGAAAGGGGCTCGTACGTACACGGCTCGAAGCCGTATCAGCACCCATACGGCATTCACACAATGAGGAGGCCCACACGGCAGTACCAGTCTCAACTCCTTTATTAACTTGACTAACTCTTCCTCCCCCCACGCCCCTGTCACTTCCTTTCCAACCAGTTCCTGCCCCCACCCAAACCCCGCCTCCCACATAACAATGTGGGAAGAACACAGAACATAACTAATAATGTGACAACATGACAACCTTACCCCTTTTTAAACACTTAGGCAGGAATTAGCCATCTCTTCATTGAGTTTTATGGGTTTAGTCTTCGCCCGCATAGGTCGGCTCTCCCTTGGCAGTTCTGGGCTGTGGGAAGGGGGTCTGTCCACATTCCACCCACCGTCAACGTCTCTAGCCTCACCACCTGAAACTTTTTCATCTCCCCAGTATGGGTCGTCAGAATCTTCCCGGGCCCAAATGTCCACAGGGTCATCTTGTTCCCCTTCTGAGGCTTCCCAGGGAGTCACTTCGCCAGGGCATTCCTTGAAGTGGAAAACGTTTCTTGTTATTTTCTGACCCTCATCGTCCACAGCCGTGACCATGGTACTTTTTACTTTTATGACTGTGAGAGGGCTAGGCACGAAACAAGAGTCTTCCTTTCTTCTCTGGGTCTGGCGCACCAGCACTCCGTCACCCTCCTCAAAACGGAGGAACCGCTCTCCTCTCCTCTTGTCTGCGGCAGCCTTCATTTTCTGTTTTTCTTGGCCGTCCCTCGCCTGGATCTCGTCATCCACCCGGTCGATGTTGCCCTCTGGGGGTTCTTGTGGCAGTCGTGTCCGCAGCCTGCGGCCAAATAGAAGGTCAGCTGGGCATATACCTGTGGTGCTGTGAGGGGTGTGTTGGTAGTCACGTAGAAGTTTGTGTAATGTCTGCTCGAAGGGTTTGTTAGACAGGTGCACCATCTGAAGCGCTCTCTTGAAGTTCCCCATAAAGCGCTCAGCCATGCCATTGCCCTGGGGCCAGAGAGGCGCAATTTTACAGTGCTTGAAACCCATGTACTGGGTGAAGTTGGCGCAGACAAGATTGGTAAGCGGTGGGCCATTGTCGGATTTGATCGTCTGGGGAATGCCATATGCCGTGAGTATGAGGTCCAAATCTGGAATGACCGCTGTGGCCACGGTAGACATCACTATTTGGACCTCGGGGTACCTCGAGTATTTGTCAATTACGACCAGAGAGTAGGCGCCATCTCAAAAGGGCCCAAAGAAGTCAACCAACAGTTCCTCCCATACGCCACCAAGGAGTGGGGACATCATCAGAGAGTTTGGGTTTTGGGTTGTTGCTATGGCGCTGCAGATTGTGCAATTCTTTAAGGTGTCCTCAACTTCTTTTCCAGCCCGGGGAACCAGATCTTCTGTCTCAGTAGTTTCTTTGTTGATGTCACTCCTCTGTGGCCTTCGTGGGCTAGGTGAACTACCTGTTGGCATAACGACTTGGGCAAGACAATTCTGCAGCCTTTCATGACTATTTGGTCTTCTTGCACCAGCACCATCACCTTGACACCACTCTGTAATGTCTCCTATAGGTGTTGAGCTCTATCCCTTGCGTGTTTCAACTTGCCTTGGTTGATGCATTGTGATATGATGGCCAGTAATGGATCGCTTTCTGACTCTTGCTGAAGCGTCTTCCATGCTATTGGGAATAGTTTTAGTTGGTGGATGACATACTGCAAATATGCATCTGCGATGGAGTGTCCTGGAAGGGATGACCTTGTGGGATGACGGGTGAGGTAGTCGGCAGGGTTCTTGTCCTTGTCTGGCCTGTGACGAATGGCGAATGTATAGTCCTGCAGACAAAAGCCCCGTCTTTCTATTCTCAGCGGTATCCTAGCTTGAGGGTTGCAGTAAATGGTGAGAAGAGCTTAATGGTCGGTGACCACCGTAAATCATTTTCAAATAGAAATAGATGGAAGTGCTTGCAGGCCCAGACAACCGCCAGGCTTTCTTTTTCTGCTTGCAAATACTTCTGCTCCATGGCAGATAGCCTGTGACTTGTGTAAGATACAACCTTCTTAATGTGCAGGGTCTTAGGTCGTATTGTGCCAGTATAGCACCTGGTCATACCGGGCTGGCCTCCACGGTCACTTTGGTATCTTTGGTATCTTTGGCCGAGCTAAAATATGCCATGTCTGAGGAAAAGGCAAAGCGAGGAAAGCAGCCTCACATTCCTCAGACCAGATAAAGTCTTGTCCATTCTTGGTCAACTCTCTGAGCGGGGCACTCACTGCCGTGAAGTTTTCCAGGTAACGCGAGCAGTAGCTTGCGAGCCCCAGGAATGTCCTGAGGTCTGATACATCTGTTGGGTGGAGAGCTTCCTGTAGTGCTTTGACCTTTTCTGGATCCGGCCGCATCCCTTGGTCTGAAAATATGCAGGCAAAGAATTTGAGAGTTTGCTTGCGAAACTCACAACTCACACTTGTCCTTGTTGAGTGTGACATTTGTAGCCTCTAGGGCCCTGCACACCTTGTGAAGGGGTTTGTTGTGTTCTTGGGTCGACTTGCCAAACACCAGGATGTCGTTGCTGTAGTTCAGACACCCTGGGATGTGCTTGATCACTTGGTGGATCTCCTCCTGGAAAATATCCGCCACCGAAGATATGCCAACATTCAGGTGCTTGTAACGATATAGCCTCATGTGAGTCGCAAAGGTGGTGATGTACCTGGACTCCCGGGCTAGCTCCAGTTGATAGTAGCACTTCCTGAGGTCGAGCTTCGAGAATACGGTTGCCCCATTGAGGAGGTGGATCATGTCCGTTATTCTCGGGGCTTGATGATGTTCACGCTGGATGGCCATGTTGGGGCGATGCATGTCTACGAACAGGCAGATGGAGCCTTCTGCCGATTTCTTGGGAACTGGTACGATCGGGGAGACACAGGGGGTGGGTCCCTCTGCAGGCTCAATGATATGGAGGTCTAGTAGGTGCCTTAGTTCTTCCTGCACCTGTTTTAGAATATTGATCGAGATGCGTCTATACTGCTGGGCAGCGGGTTTGATTTCTGGATCGATGTGTAGTCTCACTTTGCAGTCACAGAGCTTGCCTCGGCCCTTGAAGAGGTTCAGAAATGCTTTATGATGTCACCTTCTGGGGCCAGATATTTGTCGGCCATCAGGTTGTATAAGATATGGACTAGTCCCATGTCGATGGCCATTTTGAAGCTCAAGGTGCATCCGCTGTTGGCTTCTGTAGTGAGGACATGCCGCCGTATGCGGGCCGTGTGCGATTTGCATGCACAGACTGTGGTAAAAGTACCCTTGCACGGCAGTGGAGTGTTCGAGCCCTACAGGAAAATGTCAACCTGCGAGGGCCGCAGTTTTGGCGGGTGTGGGATGCGATTGTTTGCTTCTTCGCTCAGTACGTTGACAGTAGCCCTTGTGCCAATGAGAAATTCTGTTGGTATGCTGTGTACCTGAAGTGTATGAATGTGGCTGTGTTCCTTTGCCGTCTCATTGCCAAGCACCCACATGTATTCTTTTCTACTCTGGCTGTCGAGCGAGAACGAGGAATTGCTGCCTGACGGTGATCGTATCTCCACATAGCGGATGTTCCTTTGGGGTCTGTAGGTAGTTCTCCTGTCTGGGGATCGGAGCGATTTTCTGGACTGTTGACGGCTGCTTTCACCTTCCGCGGTATCTCCTGTGTTCACGGCTTGATCCTCTGTCATCTGGTCTGTAATTAGAGTTTCGTCTGCTGCTTCTCGGGGAGGCAGCCTGGATAACGGGCGCTGGTGCATTTCTGCCCTGAAGTGGTTGTCAACCACGCATGCTGCGCACTTCTGGCCAATTGCCAGGCACGTGCCCTCATGGGGGAATTCATAGCCGCATCTGTAGCATGATGTCACTGACTGGCTGGGTTTGTCGGGTATGGTTGGCATTAGTTTCTTGATGACCTCCTGGTCCCTGGTGTCTGACGAGATCTTTACTCTTCCTAAACTGACCATCTGCTGCATGACTTCTGAGTCGGTGCGGGCCATCACTAGGATTTCGTCGAGGGTCCTCTGTTTATTGAGAAATTCTGTTTGAAGTCTGCAGATTCACACCCCACGATGACTTTGGATCGCAGGGCTTTGTCATTTCAGTACTGATGGAAGGCACAGTGCTTCATGCGGATGCGCAGCCGCCTGACTTAGTTGTCCATGGTTTACCCTTTCTCCTGCATGGTCGTATGAAAGATATGTCTCTCGTAGTCCACGTTGGTGTGTGGGGAAAAGTAGGTGCCAAGCGCTTCTTGAATTTCCTGATACGTCGCCTTTTCCTCGTCAACCAACTCGTAGAGCATGTCTCTGATAGCGGCCTCCACTGCTAAGGTAAGAATGTTTTTTCTTCTTCCTTCATCCATGGGCCCATCACCCCCACATACACCTTGAAATCTTTCGTCCATCAGACCCACTGGGGCCCAGGTTACCTGTGTCTCTGAGGTTGAATGCCTGGGGTAGTTGTCACAGGGTAATGTCGCCCTGGTCATGTGGAAAAGCCTCTGAAAGTCTTGCAGGCACAGTGGCCGGGATGTCCTCCTCCGACATTGTTGATCACACTGCGCTTCTACTTGCTGCGTGGAGTGCTGATGTGCGCTGGTAGCACGTGTGAGTGGGCCTCATCCCAATGTTCCAAACAGTTGGGCATCCCGGACCTGCTTGCCCTGCTCTGCGATGCATGCTCTCCGGGGGAGGGGGAGCTTTTCAGGCCCAGGCTCTTCCCCTCCTCGTGAATTGTGAGTGCACTCTTATCTCAGCGTGGCCACTGGGGGAGCTGCACTGGCCATGTTGCATCGGTAATCACTGCTGTGGCCCGGGTTGAGGGCCTGCTGTGCGGACCGCTTATAATTGCGGCCGCACCATAGGAGTGGAATCACCACTGCTGCCCTGGGTCCACGTGGCTGGTGGAGGCGGCCCGCGCCTCCTGCTTATGCTCAGATCAGGGAAATTAAGTCTCCGGAGGACCGCACAGGGTCCCTCTTCCTCGTCGCCATTGTCAAATATGAAAGGTGCTTGCACGTAAACGGCTCGTAGCCGTATCAGCACCCATGCAGCATTCACACAATGAGGAGGCCCACACAGCAGTACCGGTCTCAACTCCTTTATTAACTTGACTAACTCTTCCTCTCCCCACACCCATCACTTCCTTCCCCACAGCTCCTGCCCCCGCCCAAACCCCGCCTCCCACATAGCAATGTAGGAAGAGCACAGAACACAACTAATCATGTGACAACATGACAGTGTGGAGAGAGATAGGACAGTGGAGAAAGACATTTACAGCGACATAGTGGGGTGCAGTTAGAAGTAGAGAGAACGTTCGAAAGAGGGTCATATTTGAAAGACATTGGGACATGAAATGGACAAGGCATGGATTCTACTGTCTGCCATGCATCACTGTGCCTCAAAGGAAACTGAATCCCATCCTCAAGTCAAAACCTATCACACACGTCCATCTCTGTCTCATAAGGCCTGGGATTCATTCCTTCACGTTGTCAGTGACATATTTACTTTGCCAATCCCTTTTTTGACAATGGACCAAAACAATACGAGTAAACAAATGATGACTTTATTCGTGTTTATTGGTCTACTAGAAAAAAGAGAAAATCAGAAATGAATCTGATTCTAAGTGCGCTCACTGGACGCCCTTCATACAGAGTTGCACACAAAAAAATATGGATGTTGTTAAACCTTCAGAATAACGGTCTGAGTCAAGAAAGTCTGTTATAAGTGGTATAACCACTTTCCAAAATGTATTCCAGAGGCATTGAAGTACGCCTGACTGTTCAGTGCCAATATCTATGTGTGCCAATGCATTTCGGACATGGTCCGTCATCAGGACTTCAAGGCACTATTCATAATTCATAAAGATCATCATCATATTCATTAATCAATCAGAATCACATATAAGCAATCAATTCAAGCAAGTCACCAATAAACCAACAGTGCGTGATCAGTAAACATTGTTCAGTCATGAAATAAATTAAACAAGAATTACGTACTCAACATACCATAAGTCCACAAGTGATAGGTGTTTATTGTGAAGAAAAGTTAAGAGAGAACAAAATAAACAAAGTATGCACATGTATGTTCAGGTGTAATCTAAATTAACGTATTTCTGTTTCCTAAGTAGCATGTAGATCAGTACCTGTATGAATGTCACAATATGTGACCGTAGCGTGTGGTCTTAAGGGCGTCAAACACCTAAGATTGTCAAAAAGTACATTAATAAGTTCAAATGAGTGTTGCACACCCCGTGCTCAGTGCCACAATTATAATAATAAAATAATTCAAGGCTGGTGCATACCTGGGAGACCAGCATCAGCTAATATAGCGGTAGTTCTGTAAAGTAAATGGAC
Organism: Ambystoma mexicanum; assembly: GCF_040938575.1. Classification (NCBI taxonomy): domain Eukaryota; kingdom Metazoa; phylum Chordata; class Amphibia; order Caudata; family Ambystomatidae; genus Ambystoma; species Ambystoma mexicanum. The sequence continues at coordinate 627,968,475 of NC_090922.1, read as the reverse complement.
ATAATAGCCTGTCATTCATCTAACCATATTCCGTATAAGACTGTTTGTCCATTATGCTTAATCGGGACCTACCTGAGCTTCCGCTTTAAAAATGTAAATGTAACACGGATATAAGAACGCCCGATGCCAAAGACGCCGGCTTCTTTGGCATCGGGCGTTCTTATATCCGTGTACGCTGGTCGCCAAGAAACCTACGCATGCGCTCTCGGGTTTGCGTACGTGCCAGTCTGAGTTACTGATGTACTGTTTTCCATTCTATTGGTCTGGATCCAGACCTATATGCTTTAATTAACAATAGTATATTGAGTATGTATCAAAAGCGTTATGGAATCATCAGAAAGTCACCGTCTGCAACGGGAAGCAATGCCATGTAGTGTTGCTAAGCAACCGGGCGTGCGTGCTTGTATGTGCAATGTGAAACATTGTATTGTGTGCAAAATCTAGCTGATGTTAATGGTAATGATGATTTGGTGTTGGACGTTATACCAAAGTGTTATGAAATCCACGGAAGGTCGCCGTCGGGAAGCCATTCCTCGTGGTGTTGCTAGACAGCCGCTCGAACATGTTTACCTATTCAATAAATGTGTCATTCGTTGTTCTATGTGATGGAAATTATGACTCTTACTGCAAATAATCATAATGCGTGATATCAGTCTCAAGTCTGTGTCAATATCATAGGAGGCAGAACGGGACAAGTGGCGGCACAAGTGTCGCCCTTGTCTCCTGGCCCGCAGGGTCAAAGGAGGCACGTCTGCGGGAAGCCTGCCGTTGATAGTGTACCCAAATAAGCACCGGAGAGATGTTACCTAGATTCTCAATAGATCTGAAGCAAAGTCACCTTTATCTCGCGTCCAATCGTTACAATTAACCCTGTATCAGTGTTATCCGAAAAGTTATAAAAATCATAATTGGCAGTGAGTCTTGGCTTCTCATCCCTCATGGCCAGAGATGGGGGCTTGTTGTTATAGTGGATCGATCGACTGGACTCCTCGAAACCAGGGGGAATCAATGAAGAAATCAACTATGTGTGCTTCCCATAGGTACACATGAGACTTGTATTGGCTAATTGCATTATGACTCATTGGCTGTACCAATAGTCATGGATGGGAATCTCAAGATGTTTTGCATGACTTTCCATTAGACTTACACGTTCTACTGTGCATTTTTACATAGATATAGGCATGTCTTCATTAATCCCTCCCCCCGATGCTTCACAGCATTGCCATGACAACAGGCCCGGGTCTTTATACACATTTCTCCTAAAATAATTTTATTTAATATTTAGCATTAGGGTCTGCTACCGAGTTATCAGCATAATTATTCAATAGTATGATTCCTCAGCATAGACTTTTTGCAGATCCAGCACGCTCCGATTGACTGCCACGTAAGCAGTCAGCAAAATGGCTCCTGCTATAAACACAGCGGTTGTCATGACAATGCTACTTTCTACAACTCAGTCAGCCGTAGGCTCTCGACCCCAGTAGACACGATTGCCTGTCCTCATTGCGAGGTAAGATACACGCTCATATAGATGCACGTTGGTTTACACGCAAACTTGGAAAGGTCTTGGCTCACTAACACGCCAGTATTACGTCTGGCATACAATCATTTCCCTTTGATCCCAGCCTTATGGTGTTGTCATTCTGTTTCCTGTCTCCATCTCATAGGCTCTTTTTTCGCGGACATACGCTTACTACATATGCGGTGCCGCGTTGCTTCAACCCCACTGCAACATTAATTTGGCTACAAGAAGCAATGCCGCTCGAGTAGGTAAAATGGAATCCGACACCATGGTATCCATTGTTATCATTCCGCATATTGTTAAACGCACCCAGACCATTTCTTTGATAGAGGGTCTTTCTCTTACAGGCAACATCTCGCAGGTGTTGCGACTTCTATTGAAACCTCTGAATATTTTGTCAACGGTGAAGATTATTCACTCCGCCATTTGACCCACATAAGATTGATGTGAGCCGACTAGGTAAGACTACCTAGAATGTCCCGGCATATATTGTTTGTAGCTTTTACATTAGACCCAATCCAGCTGTAGTAACAGCAGTGGTCTTTTCCAACAGATATGACCCATGTCATGGATTCACACCATGCTACGGTCGAGGACACATTGAGATAGTCCCATTAATCTGCCACCACCCATCGTGGTATTTCCACATCACAGTAAGCAATCGCAGATCTCTACTCCTATGGAGTTTTCTAAACAGTAATGTATTGATTGTCTGTAAATAAATAATAATACCTCTAACTGAGATGCCCACACACACTCTTAATACCCCCTTCTGTCTCATTTTCTTGACAGAACCCGCAGGAAGCTCTCCCACGCACCTTATCCCGTCCTGATGAAGGCCGACCCAAGATCAGCTGCCAATAGAACACTAGTAGGCCGAAACACTGCTGTGTAGACCATGAGACTCAGTGCTCTTTCCACACTGGTTTCAATTGTGATTGCACTTAAGCACTTTGTACTGTGTGATATTGTATTTCCCATGTGACCCTTGTGAGTCGTTTCAGGGTATGTACCTGCCATTTAACCAGATGACATATCAATCTGGATATGTACTAACGGTTTCTTTTGTGGTTCATTCTGTATAAACACAGAGCACCCTGCTATGATTTATAGTAAATTGTGAATATAACTTACAATCATTGAGTATTTCGTTTCATGTCTGAGTTGAGTGTGTTTGTCGAGGTATCTCTGGCCCTGTTCACTTCATCTTATTGAATGCTGTGGAGGAGGGACAGCTGCAGGCAGGATCGCTGCACTGTTGGAGGAGGCGGAGAGCCTCATAGTGTGTATGCAGCAGGATCGCAGGTCTGTTCTGGTGTAAGGAGCATTGTAGGCGGGAACACCTTGGAAGAGATGGGCACGGTGGGATCACTGCCCTGGAAAGCAGTCTGGGGCAGGTGTGCGGGATCAGTAACCCCATCACCAGTTGTTGGGCATCCCCCAAGTAAGGACGTGACACCGGTAGGAAGGAGGAATATATTTTATTACTCTCCTCTTTGCGTATCATACAGGAACTGCCCTTCTTCTATCTAGCTCCTCCCCTTCCTTTTTCCTCTTGCTTCCTGCCTTACGTCCCTGCTGTGCCTTAGAGGCACAGGGACCTCTAACAGCAGGAGCCCAAATGATGCTGCAAAAGGAGAAGCAGACACCAACAGGGGTAGAAGGCTGGAAAGGTGAGGAAGGCGGAAAAGAATGTGGCCAGAAAGGAATGGAAGACCAATGGAACCCCAAAGGAGAAATGGAAGAACACGCCCGGAAAAGCCCAGAACAGAGGCAGGATGCTGACTAGGACCAGGCAGGAATGGAGACGGGCAAGGAGAGAAGAGAAAACAGAGCAGGCACAAGGAAATCACTGGGCCGGCAGTCACCGTTAAGACACACCCACCTCCACCTTTGACATGGCTTTTATATCCAAAAGAGGTTCTCTCCACGTCCTAACACGGGAAACATTTCCATAACATCTGGAAGGAGTTGAGTTGCATTTCCCGTAACTGAGGGACAGGGCCTCCACCATACCATGACCTAACTATCATGGCGGCACCTGCACTGCCCGCCAAGCCTGCCACCCCGATGGTCGTGGGGCTGCTGTGCTCTGCCTTGTCGCCCCAGGGCAGCCACCCACTGGAGGAGCCACCAGCGCGGTACAGGCACCAAGGCCCGCCAGGTAAGTGAAGTGCTGCCGCACAATGGTTTCACGTGGTGTGCCTAACAGGCCCAGGAGGGCTCATTGCCGACATGATTCACACCAAGGTGCCTGACTCTTCTACTTCTTTTTCTCCTCGATGGCACCCTCCAAAGGCACCTTCTCCCTGTCTTTCTCAATTCCCTCCATCTCCTTCAGCTCACTATTCCCCCTTTTCACAAACTAGGATGAACACACAAGGATGTACTTCTTACTCTCACATGGAGTAGTCCAGCATCTCATGTAACCCTCTGCTCACGCACCACGTAAAAGAACATGGTGACAAACGACCCCCAAAAAAAGACACGTATCCAAGACAAACAAAGGGATTCATATAAGAAACACACACACACCACAGAGTAAGGATTCTCAGGCTCACAAAAGATTTCTAGTAATTCACGGGTTGGGTAAAATGGAACGTGGTTAGTGACCCATGTTTTTTTATACAAAGAGCCAACATTACAGGAACAATCAATTTTTGTGTTTTAAGCTTGACAGAAAGGGAAAAAGAAGAGGAAAGTACGAGAGGATTTTGTTTTCATTTTATTTTTATATAAGAGTTAAAAATTTAAGATTAGATCGGGGGCCTATAAAAATGCACACAAACAAAGGGGTTTAAAAGGAGGGTCATTCAACATGGCAAACAACTAAACCCACTAGCAAAAGCCACAAACACGCCAAACGTATCCAATAACACACCAAACCTCCCCCAAAAGCGATCTCGTGTGTGAGCTTGTCGTGGCCACTCTTGAACATGAACCGGAAGTGATCTGGGGCTTTTTTTTTTTTAGATAGTTTACTGGTCAAACTCCCTTTTTGATTTTCGAGCATCTCGATTGCGCCACAGGAATTGAATCCTGCCCCTAAATCAAAGGCGGTGTTTGCCCCATTGGAAAGCACACAAAAAGTGGTTTGCTTCCCCGCTGCACTGTTTTAGAGAGGTGTGAGCACCCTTACTTATGATGTCCATAACAGGTATAAGATGGCACTACTGGGGCACTTGAGGCTGCATTTGGCATATTATTGCCTGGACATGTGGGCTTAAGATGGCATATGATGGCCGTCCCTATCTAATGTCTGTGCAAAAGTTAGAACTGTTGCTATCCACGCGTGCACATTCCCATTATTCGTGCTGCCTCATTCTATTTATTGATTGATAAATGACACGGTGCCACTGTCAGTACAGTCGCCACCTCCAGAGGAGAGGGCATGGGGGACATGCTAGTCACAGCATTGGAATATTTAGATAGGTCGAGTGTGAGGAAGTGCAAGGCACAATGCAAGCGAGTAAGGGCCAACTGCGTTTAAACATGAACAAGTGTGGGCAGGTACAAGCTAGGTCACTGCAGCGCGTTAGGAGAGTACGGAAGTTAAGGGTGGGTCACCAATGAGCCAGACATCCATCAGAGTCCACCTTCGAGAGGCACGTGGCAAATGTTCAAGGATAAGAATGTCTTAAAACAGAAAGCAATTCTCTTGTGCCCTCAATGTGGTAGGCAGTTCCTTTCACATTGCAGCATCTCCAGTGATGTCACTCACCGTACAGGGGTGGCCTGGATTGGCAACTTCGTCTGTATGGTTGGTGATTTGCTTGAAGAGCTCGGGTTGGAGCCTCCACCCGAGCCTCCTCTCTGTGAGGGATAAAGATCTTTTTAACGATATGGCCCTCTACTGGTGAACAGTACAAAGGACCCGATCACTCAAAAGAGCAGGGAGAACACACCGCCACGGTACCAGCTGCAAGGAAAAAAGAGACCGTGAGTAACGGGTGACAGGTAAGATGACATAAACTATAGCCTTGCTCTGGTATATACCTGATAAATCCTCCCCCCTGATTAGTGGCTAGAAACACATAGACACCTTCCCACCTAATGGTACAAAACAAAAGAAATACCAATGTGATAAGCTGGAATATAAACTCTTGATGAAGTACCCAAAAAGGATGATGTCAGATCTTACCAATGAAAGTACTGGCTCGACTTCCAGGGAAACAACGACAGGTATAAAATAAAAAAAGGGAATTAGTGATTAGTAGGGAAACTATACCCGGACGGAACGAGGGGCGCTCTAGTTCTGGGTTGGTGCACAATCAGCATAGCGTCCCAAGTGCATGTAAGTAATCATCAACAGGAGAAATGCCACTACAGGTTGGAAAACGGAAGTTTAGGATAGGCAGTCCAATAACAGCAATAAGTCACTAATTAGCGAGTGGAAAATTAACTACAAAGACAGGAAAAGGAACACTCACATTACCGGAGGACTCAGATCCAGAGGATGTATAGCAAGTTGCTGAAGATGGGATGTCACGGCAATCGTTATGTGGTGCAGTCCGTGAGAGTAGCCAAAGGTCTGGTACACAAGCGGACAAGCCAATAACAAAAATCGTAATCAGAAGCAGTCCGTGGGAGTAGCAGGGTCTGGTACACGGTACGGGAAGCCAAGGACAGAATCGTAATCTAACTCAGTCCGTGAGGGTAGCAAGAGGTCTGGTACACAAGTTGAAATGCCAGGAACAGAATCGCAAAGCAGGGAAGTCCGTAAACGAAAGCAGGAATCAAATTGGCACGGAAGCAAGGAAGACGTGACTTCAAGGAGTAACTTCAAATAGAAGCAGCGAGGAACGTTTCACAGCTGCTTAAGTAGGCAGAGCTTCTCCATGACTGGAAAACATAGGTCACCTGACACAAGCATGGCAGCTTGGGAGATGTTGTCCCAATACAGGCACCTGTTGTCTAGTGACGCCGAAGACACCATCTAGCAAAAAACGGTGCAACAAAACGGCGCTCACCATGCGGGATGGCCACAGTTCTGTGCGCAGTCACACGGCGCCCGCAAGAGTGTTTATCCAGGAGCACGGGGAAGCCGAACCGCCGCATGCGCACAGGGTGAAGTGTGACAAGTGACCACTGTTTTGCTGCAATCCTTCATTTTCGTAGAACAACGGAGAGTGACAACACATCCATCCCTCCACGCTATATACATCTTCCTTGATGCTTCACACCCACCCTCACACTTCACCTACAGGCCCACAATGCACACGCTCTCACACTGTGCATAAGCCCACACACTACACATATGCACGCAAACTGGGCGAGCACCCACACATTGTGCATATATTCACACAGCTGGGACATGCCCTGGCAGTGTGGGCTTTGCTACTTCCATTGGTGGCAGTACCAGACTGATTTGCATATGGCTGGTCCCCATCTGCAGTGGTGCAGACGGGCTAAAAATTGCTACCGCAGAAGATTGCCCAGAATACTGCAGGTGGTTAAGCTTCATTCAAAACCTTCCACACATTTTTGGCTATGTGCTCTCTATCTATGTGAGAGAGCATATCCCCAGACTTGGGTCCCTGGCTCACTGTGCCACAGAAAACCAAGCCGCAGTCTAATGATGAAGCCCATCAGTGCAGAAACATGTCTGGGTTGCTTCTATTTGCATACAGAGGGGACATAGACGCAGTACCAGACTAATTTACATATCTTATGCAATGGAGTAGATGGACTAAAAAAACGGTGCTACGGAAGGCTGCCCAGGGGGCTGCCAGTGGTTACGCTTAATTCAAAACTTTCCACCCATCACGTTTTTTGGATAACTTCACGCATTGAAAATGCATTGGTTCTACGTCTTTTCTTCATTTCTTTATTTCTACTGCGCCGGAGCTGCAGGAATCAGGGTGCCACATTTACATGCAGAGTCCCATTATACAAACAAGTCACGGGACAACCTGAATCTACGGATTTTCAGGTGGGTTTTAGCTTAGATTAAGGGAGTTATCTAAACAAGTGAGTCTTGAGTTTCTTTCCGAAGGTAATGTATGAGATTTCCCGTTATATTTGTGATGGGAGGTTATTCCATAACGTTGCAGCTTTGGTGTGAAAGGCTTTACCGAGTCCGTTGGTTTTCCTGAAACTGGTGGTTAGGAGGTTGCCCTGTGCTTCAGACCACTGTTTTGCTGCAATCCTTCATTTTCGTAGAACGACGGAGAGTGACAACACATCCATCCCTCCACGCTATATACATCTTCCCTGATGCTTCACACACACCCTCACACTTCACCTACAGGCCCACAATGCACACGCTCTCACACTGTGCATAAGCCCACACACTACACATATGCACGCACACTGGGCAAGCACCCACACATTGTGCATATATTCACACAGCTGGGACATGCCCTGGCAGTGTGGGCTTTGCTACTTCCATTGGTGGCAGTACCAGACTGATTTGCATATGGCTGGTCCCCATCTGCAGTGGTGCAGACGGGCTAAAAATTGCTACCGCAGAAGATTGCCCAGAATACTGCAGGTAGTTAAGCTTCATTCAAAACCTTCCACACATTATTTGGCTATGTGCTCTCTATCTATGTGAGAGAGCATATCCCCAGACTTGGGTCCCTATCTCACTGTGCCACAGAAAACCAAGCCGCAGTCCACTGATGAAGCCCATCAGTGCAGAAACATGTCTGGGTTGCTTCTATTTGCATACAGAGGGGACATAGACGCAGTACCAGACTAATTTACATATCTTATGCAATGGAGTAGATGGACTAAAAAAACGGTGCTACGGAAAGCTGCCCAGGGGGCTGCCAGTGGTTACGCTTAATTCAAAACTTTCCACCCATCACGTTTTTTGGATAACTTCACGCATTGAAAATGCATTGGTTCTACGTCTTTTCTTCATTTCTTTATTTCTACTGCGTCGGAGCTGCAGGCATCAGGGTGCCACATTTACACGCAGAGTCCCATTATACAAACAAGTCACGGGACAACCTGAATCTACGGATTTTCAGGTGGGTTTTAGCTTAGATTAAGGGAGTTATCTAAACAAGTTTTATTTGTGGTGGGAGGTTATTCCATAACGTTGCAGCTTTGGTGTGAAAGGCTTTATTGAGTCCGTTGGTTTTCCTGAAACTGGTGGTTACGAGGTTGCCCTGTGCTTCAGACCTGAGTGCCCACGAAGAAACCTTGGTACATATGTAACCGGTTTCTTCTTGAGGTATTCTGGGGCTTTCCCATGGACGCACCTGTGGGCTGGCATCAGGGTTTTGAACTGTATACTATCTTCGATAGTAAGCCAGTGTAGATTTCTCCTATCTTCACTGATGTGTTCTGTTTTCCTTTTTCCTTTGATGATTCTCACAGCCCTATTTTGTATTTTTTGACATTTTGCAATTTGCCTTTTGTTTGCTCCTAGTAGCAGGGCATTGCCGTAATCTAACCTGGACAATATTGTGGCTCTTGCTACTGTGATGCAATTTTCCTCACTTAGATAGAGGCATATTCTGTGTAGAAGCCTCGGGTAATATGAGCAGTTCTTTGTCAGTTGCATAACCTGGGACTCTGCGCTCAGTGATGCTTCCATGTGCATCCCCAGAGTTTTGACTTTGTTCACAACTTTTTTTTGGGTCTCATTGATATTGAAACACTTGCATTGATGGTTCAGTCTTGCTCTGGCTGCGTTAGTCCCAAAAATCATTAGTTCTGTCTTTTTGGCATTGAGACAAAGCCAGTTGTTGGTCATCCATTTTTCAATAAACCTGTAACTTTTTTTACATTGGAACTGTCATGGGTGTAGTCACCGCTACGTTTTATTACCAGTTGGGTATCATCGGTGTAATTGGTGAAAAAAACGCCAATTTTTTACAGGATCATACAAAGAAACCTAATATACAAGTTAAAAAGAAGTGGTGACAGACTGGCTCCTTGCGGTACACCGCAGCAAATTTTTTCTGCAATAGAGAAGTTATCCCTCCAGTGGATCTTTGACTCCCTGTCCGAGAGAAAGGAGGATATCCAGTGGATTGTCTCTTTGGAACCGTCTGCTCCTCTCTCTAATGCAAGTTTGAGTTGGCTGTGGTCCAGTAGGTCAAAGGCTGCGCTAAGATCTAATAGTATATGGAGCCCTGTTTTTTCATTCTCCACTATGTTTAGCATGTAGGATTGGAGATCTAGCATTGCCGTCTCGGTACTATGTGCCTCCCGGAAACCTGACTATTGGCTTTGAAGGATCTCATTCATTTCAACGAATGCCTGACATTGGTTTGTGGCGAATTTGTCTAATACCTTTAGTAGAAAAGTTACAGTTGGTGATGGGTCTTAGATTCCCCGGATCACTTTGGTCTAATTCTGTTTTTTTTTGCTGAAGTGTGATTGTGACTGTTTTGATGTCAGTTGGTACCCGGCCTTCCCGAAAGGAGCTGTTCACCATTTTGGTAAGAAAGGGGGTGAAAATATTGGCATTCTCCAGTATCTGTTTGGGTGGGATAATGTTTTCTGCACATGTAGTGGGTTTCATTGGTTTGAGAGTTTTGAGCATATCTTCTATCTTGATTTCATGGAATTTAAAGATTACTTGCTGTGTTATAGCATTCTCTCCGTTTACTAGTTCCACCTGGTTTATTTGTGCCTCTCTGAGCTTTCCTTATTTTATCTGCAAACGCTATTTGAACTTTGTCGGAATCTTTACTGGACAGAGAGAACGGGGGGTTAGTGATTTGGGTTTTTCTATTGTCTTGAGGATTTCAAATAGTTTGCTAGTTGAGTTTTCTGCTGTTTTTATTTGATCATTGTAATAATTTCTCTTGCTGTCGCAGATACCTTTTCTGTAGTTTTTATCACTATCTTTCAAACTGGCTTTGTTTTCTTGTGTTGTTTTTTTTTTGCCATTTTGCTTCTCTCCTCCTCTTTTCTCTTTTGAGCTCGACCAGTTTTGTGTTAAACCATTTCTGGTGGTTTTTATTGGGTCTTAGTAATCTGTTTCTCAGGGGGGCTTTTAAGTTCATTAGTTGCTTTGCCTGTGAATTAAATATGGTTGGGTCAGAGTTCTTAACTTGGAAGTCAATGTTATTTAAAGTTTTTTCGAGCAGGAGTGCGTCTTTGTCTTTTTTGTTTCCATACCAGATGTTGACATCCCCTAGGGCCAAATTGCTGTGTTTTTACCTTTCAGCGCATTAAGTTGTTGGGTGATGTCATCATTGAAATCCGAGACAAGTGATGTATATAGGTCTGTATATTAGAATTATGTTAATGCTGCTGTTTGCTGTGGAGAGTGTTTAAGATGCAATATTTTGCAGCCTGCGCTCGTGGTCGTAGATGGAAACATACAAATGTTGTCTCTAACTATCATGGGAACTCATCCCCCTGTGCCTGATTCCCTGTCTTTGTGGTATATCACATAGCCTTGTGGTACTGCTATAGAGCATGTAGGCCCACTGGGTTCCTGTAACCATGTCTCGGTTATGCATTCCACATTCACTGAATCCCTTATGATTAGGTCATGAACTTCTTGGGCGTGTTTATGCTACTCCTTTGCCACTATATGTTGTCATTATTTGCATTTCAGTCATTTACTTTAACTCCTGGTGCTTTGAACTTTCCCCACCTATGTCACTTTTACCACTGTCTCCTTTTAGTGCCTAAATCTAACCCACCATTTATTTGTTATTTATTCTGTATTTTATTTTCTGTAATGCCAACCTAGGTGGCAAGCAACCGAGTGTGGCACATTAGACATCACACCTTCAATTTCCAGGATCATCAGACCGGACCAGGCACCTATCCAGTATTTCTAAGCAACGTTGATTGCTCCTGGCCTGGGATGGAGAGTTGTGAGTCCAATAATTGCAAGGAGGCGAGTATTATGCATTACAAAATGCTTTATTTAGCTCCACGTCAGCTGGAAATATAATACAAAAATACAAATACCATAATCCCTTTCACCCAACATCTATTCCCCATGAGTGTAGTCCTTTAAATCATCTGTCCCAGTGAAGTCCATCCTCTCTCCATCCTGCAACACCATCAGCAATTCACCATAGAGCCTTGAGGGAGAACCGTAAGCATCTCGCCAAGCCCACACAACCCCAACGTGACCACCCTAAGAGCCATGCTCACCTCAGCTAGTGAAGAATCCCTCTGTCGGAAGAGACTAACAAAAGCATTACGGACGGTACTCGCAGGAGGGATCATACTAGCCTCTATGCCATTAATAGAATCATGACTCTGCGTCACATGCTGGAGCAGTCGACATTCTATGGCATGGCACAGATGTAAACATTCACTGCCTTTCCAAGACAGCTCAGGAAGCATGCGCAATAGGCTTGCAATAAAAGCAGTACAATATCCCTGCATGAGACAAAGAACATCCTCCACTCTAGCCCCAGCCCAGAAGGTCTTAGATGCCATAGCCCCTAGTAAAATGAGCCTCAAAGATAGAAACCTGGTCCATCACTCACCGGTTTCACCCTGCCAACAAGGGGGATGCCAATGGTCGAGCAGGCACATGAACGGAGATAATTGAACAGGAGAGCACCACGAGTCCCACAGTCCTAGATTCATACTCATGGAGACACAGTAGCGCACACAACTGGAGAAAGTAGGAAAAAGAAGGGATGGTGAGGGGCGTAGGAGACACATAAAATCTGGGGGGGATAGGGGACATCTTGGGGACTTGTTTTATTTATTTATTTATTTATTGTGTTTTAGTCAAAGAACTCGACTTTTCACAAAATTAGAATTAAAATAGCAGTACGTATTAAAATACAAATATCACTGTATAAAACAAGAGATAAGAAGAAAAGAAAACAGAAGAAAATTAAAGGATGCAGCAGCAAAGAACATGTCTTTGTATGTTGCATTTCTGGATTTTTCATCTGACTATGAGCTCATGGTAAGAGAGGTGAAATAACAATTACTTCCAGTGGACCACAGCTAGGACGCCAGCTCGTTAAGAGGCAGATCACCTGTAAGGGGACTCCTGCCAAATAAAGGAGTTGAAGCCTTTTCTACCAACTGCAAGTTGCTACTTTTTTGTGTGTGGGGCAAGGGGACGTGTGTGTCTCTCGGAATGGAAGGATGGGGGTTTCAAAGAAAGAGGAAATCTTGTTTGTACCTCTGAGTAAGCCCTGCAATGGGAGTAGAGGGACCTGATGTGTAATGTTGCTGCTTTGACTGTCCTCTGGGGTGGGTACAGCAAACAAGGAGGATGAGCGATCGCAAGCCCACCCCCTTATAAGCACTCCCCAGGTCCGCGGCCGGATGTGTCGGACCCAGGGGATGCCTAGTGGGTGGGGTGTATGTGGACCCAGGGGGGTGGCCAGAGGGGCAGCCCGCTATGTGGGCTGCCCCACTAGCGCCCCTGCGAGGGCCAGGCCAGCCTCTCACGATGAGTCTGGTCCCTCTTATTCCATCTCATGCTGGCTTCAGAGCCTAGCCTTTCTTTGCCTTTGTTATTCTGAATGCAGAGCTGGACTCTGTTCCTTTCCCGTTTAACATTTGCTGCAAAGGCTGATCTATTTGATTATCTCATATGTTTCTAGGACGACAGAGCATGGGTCCTCTGCCCTGTTACATTATTCAAAGAGCCCCTCTGGCCTTTCTTTGCCTCTCCCTTGTCTCACTGCTTGCTTGCTTAATACATGCCTCCTTGCTTGAACACTCAACATATTCTTCCTAACACAGCAATGGCAGCTGCAGTCTGTCTTATCTTCTATCGGTTCCGTGTCTTGAATTGGCCTCTTATTTCCGCTTTTCTATAAATGAAGGGGATGATGTCACACTTGGTTAAGACATTTTGATCATGCCAGGAGCTAATTTCCAGCTGCAATTAAGCGATTACCTTTTAGAATTCTGGCTTTAAATAACGTTAGTATCACCTGGAAAGTTTTGTGGCATTCTCAGAGCCCTTTATTTTTTAGAAGTTCCTGGAGGGTCATGAAGTGGTGGTTCCGACGTACAATACCACAGCATTGGCCTATGTCAACCGCAAGAGTGGGCCCGGCTGCTCCTTGAATGCTCTGGCTGCCCAGATAGGGGCTTTGGGAGAGGCACGTCAGCTGTCCCTGAGGGTCGCTCTTGTTAGATCAGAGGGGTGGACAATCTCCAGGTGGACCAGCTCAGCCGTCATTTCTGCTCCTCAGTGGAATTGGTTCTGTCGGGCCGGGTGTTTGCCGATATCTGCAACAGGTAGGGGCACCCAGTGCTGGATCTCTTTGCTTCTCAGGTCTCTGCAAAAATCCCTCTCTTCTGCTCCCGATTTCTGACCAGGGGGGCATGGGGTGTGGATGCCCTGAATATTGCATGGCCTAAGGGTCTCCTTTATGCTTTTCCTCTTCTTCCCCTCCTTCCCCGGGTGGTTGAGCGCATCAGGGACAGAGAGGCGACGGTGCTGTTGGTCGCTCCTTATTGTCCTCAGTGCAGCTGGTTTCCCTCCCTTCTGGAACTTCGGTCTCAGGCTCTTTGGTTGATTATGAAGTGGCCTTGTCCCCTGCAGGCGGGTTTGGGGTTCAAGGTCAGGCAGATTCAATGGGCAGTTTGGCGATGGCAAGGTCCCAGTTAGTTTCCCAGGGTTTCTTGGGTCCTGTGGTAGACTCAATTCTTAAGGCTCAGAGGCCTTCGACTCTGAAAGCATGTGGGAGGCATTGGGATCATTTTAGGTCTTGGTGTGGTCACTCTGGGACCCCCTCCCCTCCAGTGTGTGTTACAGGCGGTTCCTCAGTTTCTCCAGGAGGGTTTTGACAAAGGCCTGGCTGTCTCCACTCTTCGCTCTCAATGGGCCTTCATCGAAGTCCTCTTGGGGGGTCCTGATGGCCGTCTGGAAGGGGAGGTCTTGCTGGGTAAGTTTCTATGGAGTCTCTGTATCTCCCAGCCGTGTGTCTATAAGGGTCTGCCCCCCTAGGATCTTCCTCTTGTCTTACGGGCCCTTCAAGGGCCTCCCTTTGAGCCCCTGTCTGAGACTGATCTCAAGCACCTCATGTTGAAGACTGCTTTTCAGATAGCGATTATGTCTGGCCGTAGGTTGGGGGAGCTTGGGGCTTTGTTTGTGTCAAGCCCCTTTTTTCAGAATTCTTCCTGATTCTGTTGTGTTGAGATGTGATCCTAGGTTTTTGCCCAAGGTCGTGTCTAGGTCTCACATGTCGCAAGATCTGGTTTTTCAGCATTTTTTCAGGATGCGTAGGTGCCAGAGGAGGTGGCCTGGAATTCCATTGATGTGCGGCAGTCAGTTCTGGAGTACTTGGCTCGGACTGCCCCGGGTAGGCAATATGATAGCCTCTTGGTTACTTTTGGCGCTGCAGGTGCTGGCCAGAAAGCCTCTGTGGTTTCCATTAGCAGGTGGATCCATGGTATACCTGGCTTCTGGTTTGCCTGTGCCCAACCATGTTCAGAATCGTTCCACCAGGGGTGTGGCTGCTTCCTGGGCAGAAGCGCGAGGGGGTCCCTGCAGGAAATGTGTTGGGCTGCTACCTGGGCTGATCAGGATACCTTTATCACCCACTACTGGTTGAATGTCTCCCACTACGTTTATGGGTCTTTTGGGGTTGGAGTTTTGTCTGTTGGAGTGTGAGTTTGCGGTCATTAAAGTTGTGCTTTTTGTTACTGCACTTCAGTCTCTCTGTGTCTCTTTGAGACCTCTCCACTTTGCTGCACTGGTATTCCTCATGAGGTAAGTACTGGTACGAGGAAGAGTGGACATGGAGGTAATGCTCTGATTACTAACCAGTAATCCTCATTACTCCTAGTCCACTCCTTATCACAGTACTGGAGGACCCTCCTCTCCCTCCCTGCGGGGAGAGTCCCATGCTCCGGCTTGGTTATAATGAAATGGAGTACTGGGTGAGGGTGAGTTATATGAAGAAAGAAATAAAGAAGGTCCTCTATCGGAGGCGGGGCCTCATGAGGTAAGTGCTGTGATAAGGAAGAGTAGAACTAGGAGTAATGAAGCTTACAAGTAAGTAATCAGAGCATGCTTTGCTCTAACAAGGAGGTCTACCTTTTCGTTTCCCCTCAGGTCAACTCCATAAAATGATGCTGCAACAGTCAGAGCCCGATCAATGTCCAAAGTGGGGGCAATTGCCCTCCCTCCAAACTGTGAAGAAAAAAGACTAATAACCCCACCTTGTCTAGAAAATATCAAAGCCCTTTTGTCCAATTATGCAGACCAGGCCCCTTTATTACTAAAACGCATCCCCATGAAATCAAACTAATCTAGTGTTTCAATTGGTGTCCAGTCAAAGTAACGAATACATAGTTTAGAAATGCAATATTTTCGAAACAAAAGGATTGAAGGAAAAAAAGTTTGAATGCCTTTTTTAATGTATTTATTTTTTGGTTTCGTGTAGAAAAAATTGGTGGTATTTCCCCCAAAAACATTGGTTTCGGGCCCCCCCCCGCCACAAACAAAAAAGTGCATTCAATTTTTTTTTTTTATATCCTTTTGGTTCGAAAGTATTGCATTCGTTCCTTTTGTATTTGACCCTTTGACTATAAAGCGTTTTAGTTAGCATTGCTTGAGGCTTGAGTGCCAATTTTTACATTTTTATTTGGGTGTCATACCTTACATTTTGTTTTAGATCTATCAATTTTGAATCCCAATCCATCACACACACCAGTCATCCAGATCAAGTTATTTTTTGGAGAGCCCCTGGAATTTTATTGATTGACATGGCACCATCAGCAAAGAATGAAATACTGATCTGCTCTCCAGATACCTTGGGATCTTCAAGGGTGTAATTGTCCTGCAAACATACTGCTAACTCATTAGTATATGCCGAGAATAGCAGGGGTGCCAACGCGAACCACTGTCCTACTCCCCCAGTTACTGCTGGTGGAGCTGTACATCCATCACGGACTGCAATAAGGTTCTCAGCATATACCCTACGAATCGACAGGAATTCATCCAGAGGAACCCCTTGCTTTGCTAAACTTAACCAAGGGTTATCCAGCAGGACAGCGACGCAGGCTGTTCTTAGGTCGACTAGCAGTAGGCATAATGGCTGTTGAACGATAATTAGATGCAACATTGCCATCAGCCTTTTTAAAAAACGGGGGTTATCCCAGCCCCACTCCCGCTAGGAAGGATCTACTCATTTGAAGTTATCATATTAAATAAAGTGCCCACATTTCTGTTTCGGATTGATATGAATCTATAGGAATATAATCTGGGCCATTGCTATATTATCACGTTGGGAATCAGGTGACAAAGTCGTATACGAGATTGGGCTATAAGAATTGGGTACAAGGCTCTTTATGAGTGGCTTGTAATACAGATTTTCATAATACTCTCGCCAAGTTTCAGCTGGAATATGACCTTCTACACAAAACGAATCACACTTGCCACCTTGCGAGGCAATTTGCCAAAAGGATTTACTTTGTTTACTCAAGCTTGCTTTAGTTTCTCGCTATTTTAGATCCAAGATCTTGTTTTCTTCCTTATTATCATAATATTTTACTCATCCGATAGCAATTTTATTTTCTCACAATCGCTATACACCGCTTCCTTCAATACACCTACTAACTTGACTTCATACTCCTTACATTGCTGGTCATACCAGCCATTTGCAGTGTCTTTCCAACCATTTCCCCTCACCGCTACACACCTGTTTTTAGAATCCTTTGATTCTCATCTCAGGATTACCTCCAAAGACCAGAGTGGAACCACTCAATGCAATACATTTGCATAAATTGTAGCTCATTGAGGAAATGAGGCCCATAGCAGACATTATATACTGCTCTTCCCAAAGCACTGAATGGAATTCTTCTGGGACATAAACACACAGCTTGGGAAGACTGTGCCCTGCTTAACACATGGGCCTCATCACGAGTTTGGTGGTAACCCTTAAATGCGACGGTTGCGCTATTACCGCCTCATTTAAGGGTCCGCCAAATCACGCTTCGTCTGATTTCCCCCCAGCTCTTAGCTGGGGGAAATCCACTGAAATGTCGCGCTCTTACCGCCGGCGGGAAATCCGCCGATGGTAAGAGCACGAAATTTCCCCATTGAGCCCAATGGGGAATGGGGAATTCCCGAAAGGGCTCCATGGGGAATGGACAATACCTGTTCCCCCAAACCCGTGATCCGGCGCTATTTGCGCCGGGGGTTCGGCGGTAGGGCTATTAGCCTCGGCGCTAATAGCACCGGCGTTACCGCCCAACTCGTGATGAGGCCCATAATCTGCTATGTTAGCAAAGTATAGTGCCTCAAGAGCTACGGCTATCGAGCAGGCATAGAAAAGGGAATAATGGGCAACATATACGAGTTGTAGAGGGTTGTCACAGGGACCTCTCTAGCAGCTCAGTTGCACTTGCTGCAGGGAGCAGCAGCATGACTGCTCTATCTCCTGCCATTCGAACCAGTGGCTAGAGCAGGATCAGAGTTCTGCATGGGGTGCACTGCAGGAAGGGGTTAGGCAGTAAAGACACAGTGACGTGGGTGTCAAATATGAAAGGGGCTCGTACGTACACGGCTCGAAGCCGTATCAGCACCCATACGGCATTCACACAATGAGGAGGCCCACACGGCAGTACCAGTCTCAACTCCTTTATTAACTTGACTAACTCTTCCTCCCCCCACGCCCCTGTCACTTCCTTTTCAACCAGTTCCTGCCCCCACCCAAACCCCGCCTCCCACATAACAATGTGGGAAGAACACAGAACATAACTAATAATGTGACAACATGACAACCTTACCCCTTTTTAAACACTTAGGCAGGAATTAGCCATCTCTTCATTGAGTTTTATGGGTTTAGTCTTCGCCCGCATAGGTCGGCTCTCCCTTGGCAGTTCTGGGCTGTGGGAAGGGGGTCTGTCCACATTCCACCCACCGTCAACGTCTCTAGCCTCACCACCTGAAACTTTTTCATCTCCCCAGTATGGGTCGTCAGAATCTTCCCGGGCCCAAATGTCCACAGGGTCATCTTGTTCCCCTTCTGAGGCTTCCCAGGGAGTCACTTCGCCAGGGCATTCCTTGAAGTGGAAAACGTTTCTTGTTATTTTCTGACCCTCATCGTCCACAGTCGTGACCATGGTACTTTTTACTTTTATGACTGTGAGAGGGCTAGGCACGAAACAAGAGTCTTCCTTTCTTCTCTGGGTCTGGCGCACCAGCACTCCGTCACCCTCCTCAAAACGGAGGTCCCGCTCTCCTCTCCTCTTGTCTGCGGCAGCCTTCATTTTCTGTTTTTCTTGGCCGTCCCTCGCCTGGATCTCGTCATCCACCCGGTCGATGTTGCCCTCTGGGGGTTCTTGTGGCAGTCGTGTCCGCAGCCTGCGGCCAAATAGGAGGTCAGCTGGGCATATACCTGTGGTGCTGTGAGGGGTGTGTTGGTAGTCACGTAGAAGTTTGTGTAATGTCTGCTCGAAGGGTTTGTTAGACAGGTGCACCATCTGAAGCGCTCTCTTGAAGTTCCCCATAAAGCGCTCAGCCATGCCATTGCCCTGGGGCCAGAGAGGCGCAATTTTACAGTGCTTGAAACCCATGTACTGGGTGAAGTTGGCGCAGACAAGATTGGTAAGCGGTGGGCCATTGTCGGATTTGATCGTCTGGGGAATGCCATATGCCGTGAGTATGAGGTCCAAATCTGGAATGACCGCTGTGGCCACGGTAGACATCACTATTTGGACCTCGGGGTACCTCGAGTATTTGTCAATTACGACCAGAGAGTAGGCGCCATCTCAAAAGGGCCCAAAGAAGTCAACCAACAGTTCCTCCCATACGCCACCAAGGAGTGGGGACATCATCAGAGAGTTTGGGTTTTGGGTTGTTGCTATGGCGCTGCAGATTGTGCAATTCTTTAAGGTGTCCTCAACTTCTTTTCCAGCCCGGGGAACCAGATCTTCTGTCTCAGTAGTTTCTTTGTTGATGTCACTCCTCTGTGGCCTTCGTGGGCTAGGTGAACTACCTGTTGGCATAACGACTTGGGCAAGACAATTCTGCAGCCTTTCATGACTATTTGGTCTTCTTGCACCAGCACCATCACCTTGACACCACTCTGTAATGTCTCCTATAGGTGTTGAGCTCTATCCCTTGCGTGTTTCAACTTGCCTTGGTTGATGCATTGTGATATGATGGCCAGTAATGGATCGCTTTCTGACTCTTGCTGAAGCGTCTTCCATGCTATTGGGAATAGTTTTAGTTGGTGGATGACATACTGCAAATATGCATCTGCGATGGAGTGTCCTGGAAGGGATGACCTTGTGGGATGACGGGTGAGGTAGTCGGCAGGGTTCTTGTCCTTGTCTGGCCTGTGACGAATGGCGAATGTATAGTCCTGCAGACAAAAGCCCCGTCTTTCTATTCTCAGCGGTATCCTAGCTTGAGGGTTGCAGTAAATGGTGAGAAGAGCTTAATGGTCGGTGACCACCGTAAATCATTTTCAAATAGAAATAGATGGAAGTGCTTGCAGGCCCAGACAACCGCCAGGCTTTCTTTTTCTGCTTGCAAATACTTCTGCTCCATGGCAGATAGCCTGTGACTTGTGTAAGATACAACCTTCTTAATGTGCAGGGTCGTATTGTGCCAGTATAGCACCTGGTCATACCGGGCTGGCCTCCACGGTCACTTTGGTATCTTTGGTATCTTTGGCCGAGCTAAAATATGCCATGTCTGAGGAAAAGGCAAAGCGAGGAAAGCAGCCTCACATTCCTCAGACCAGATAAAGTCTTGTCCATTCTTGGTCAACTCTCTGAGCGGGGCACTCACTGTCGTGAAGTTTTCCAGGTAACACGAGCAGTAGCTTGCGAGCCCCAGGAATGTCCTGAGGTCTGATACATCTGTTGGGTGGAGAGCTTCCTGTAGTGCTTTGACCTTTTCTGGATCCGGCCGCATCCCTTGGTCTGAAAATATGCAGGCAAAGAATTTGAGAGTTTGCTTGCGAAACTCACAACTCACACTTGTCCTTGTTGAGTGTGACATTTGTAGCCTCTAGGGCCCTGCACACCTTGTGAAAGGGTTTTTTGTGTTCTTGGGTCGACTTGCCAAACACCAGGATGTCGTTGCTGTAGTTCAGACACCCTGGGATGTGCTTGATCACTTGGTGGATCTCCTCCTGGAAAATATCCGCCACCGAAGATATGCCAACATTCAGGTGCTTGTAACGATATAGCCTCATGTGAGTCGCAAAGGTGGTGATGTACCTGGACTCCCGGGCTAGCTCCAGTTGATAGTAGCACTTCCTGAGGTCGAGCTTCGAGAATACGGTTGCCCCATTGAGGAGGTGGATCATGTCCGTTATTCTCGGGGCTTGATGATGTTCACGCTGGATGGCCATGTTGGGGCGATGCATGTCTACGCACAGGCAGATGGAGCCTTCTGCCGATTTCTTGGGAACTGGTACGATCGGAGAGACACAGGGGGTGGGTCCCTCTGCAGGCTCAATGATATGGAGGTCTAGTAGGTGCCTTAGTTCTTCCTGCACCTGTTTTAGAATATTGATCGAGATGCGTCTATACTGCTGGGCAGCGGGTTTGATTTCTGGATCGATGTGTAGTCTCACTTTGCAGTCACAGAGCTTGCCTCGGCCCTTGAAGAGGTTCAGAAATGCTTTATGATGTCACCTTCTGGGGCCAGATATTTGTCGGCCATCAGGTTGTATAAGATATGGACTAGTCCCATGTCGATGGCCATTTTGAAGCTCAAGGTGCATCCGCTGTTGGCTTCTGTAGTGAGGACATGCCGCCGTATGCGGGCCGTGTGCGATTTGCATGCACAGACTGTGGTAAAAGTACCCTTGCACGGCAGTGGAGTGTTCGAGCCCTACAGGAAAATGTCAACCTGCGAGGGCCGCAGTTTTGGCGGGTGTGGGATGCGATTGTTTGCTTCTTCGCTCAGTACGTTGACAGTAGCCCTTGTGCCAATGAGAAATTCTGTTGGTATGCTGTGTACCTGAAGTGTATGAATGTGGCTGTGTTCCTTTGCCGTCTCATTGCCAAGCACCCACATGTATTCTTTTCTACTCTGGCTGTCGAGCGAGAACGAGGAATTGCTGCCTGACGGTCATCGTATCTCCACATAGCGGATGTTCCTTTGGGGTCTGTAGGTAGTTCTCCTGTCTGGGGATCGGAGCGATTTTCTGGACTGTTGACGGCTGCTTTCACCTTCCGCGGTATCTCCTGTGTTCACGGCTTGATCCTCTGTCATCTGGTCTGTAATTAGAGTTTCGTCTGCTGCTTCTCGGGGAGGCAGCCTGGATAACGGGCGCTGGTGCATTTCTGCCCTGAAGTGGTTGTCAACCACGCATGCTGCGCACTTCTGGCCAATTGCCAGGCACGTGCCCTCATGGGGGAATTCATAGCCGCATCTGTAGCATGAGGTCACTGACTGGCTGGGTTTGTCGGGTATGGTTGGCATTAGTTTCTTGATGACCTCCTGGTCCCTGGTGTCTGACGAGATCTTTACTCTTCCTAAACTGACCATCTGCTGCATGACTTCTGAGTCGGTGCGGGCCATCACTAGGATTTCGTCGAGGGTCCTCTGTTTATTGAGAAATTCTGTTTGAAGTCTGCAGATTGACACCCCACGATGACTTTGGATCGCAGGGCTTTGTCATTTCAGTACTGATGGAAGGCACAGTGCTTCATGCGGATGCGCAGCCGCCTGACTTAGTTGTCCATGGTTTACCCTTTCTCCTGCATGGTCGTATGAAAGATATGTCTCTCGTAGTCCACGTTGGTGTGTGGGGAAAAGTAGGTGCCAAGCGCTTCTTGAATTTCCTGATACGTCGCCTTTTCCTCGTCAACCAACTCGTAGAGCATGTCTCTGATAGCGGCCTCCACTGCTAAGGTAAGAATGTTTTTTCTTCTTCCTTCATCCATGGGCCCATCACCCCCAGATACACCTTGAAATCTTTCGTCCATCAGACCCACTGGGGCCCAGGTTACCTGTGTCTCTGAGGTTGAATGCCTGGGGTAGTTGTCACAGGGTAATGTCGCCCTGGTCATGTGGAAAAGCCTCTGAAAGTCTTGCAGGCACAGTGGCCGGGATGTCCTCCTCCGACATTGTTGATCACACTGCGCTTCTACTTGCTGCGTGGAGTGCTGATGTGCGCTGGTAGCACGTGTGAGTGGGCCTCATCCCAATGTTCCAAACAGTTGGGCATCCCGGACCTGCTTGCCCTGCTCTGCGATGCATGCTCTCCGGGGGAGGGGGAGCTTTTCAGGCCCAGGCTCTTCCCCTCCTCGTGAATTGTGAGTGCACTCTTATCTCAGCGTGGCCACTGGGGGAACTGCACTGGCCATGTTGCATCGGTAATCACTGCTGTGGCCCGGGTTGAGGGCCTGCTGTGCGGACCGCTTATAATTGCGGCCGCACCATAGGAGTGGAATCACCACTGCTGCCCTGGGTCCACGTGGCTGGTGGAGGCGGCCCGCGCCTCCTGCTTATGCTCAGATCAGGGAAATTAAGTCTCCGGAGGACCGCACAGGGTCCCTCTTCCTCGTCGCCATTGTCAAATATGAAAGGTGCTTGCACGTAAACGGCTCGTAGCCGTATCAGCACCCATGCAGCATTCACACAATGAGGAGGCCCACACAGCAGTACCGGTCTCAACTCCTTTATTAACTTGACTAACTCTTCCTCTCCCCACACCCATCACTTCCTTCCCCACAGCTCCTGCCCCCGCCCAAACCCCGCCTCCCACATAGCAATGTAGGAAGAGCACAGAACACAACTAATCATGTGACAACATGACAGTGTGGAGAGAGATAGGACAGTGGAGAAAGACATTTACAGCGACATAGTGGGGTGCAGTTAGAAGTAGAGAGAACGTTCGAAAGAGGGACATATTTGAAAGACATTGGGATATGAAATGGACAAGGCATGGATTCTACTGTCTGCCATGCATCACTGTGCCTCAAAGGAAACTGAATCCCATCCTCAAGTCAAAACCTATCACACACGTCCATCTCTGTCTCATAAGGCCTGGGATTCATTCCTTCACGTTGTCAGTGACATATTTACTTTGCCAATCCCTTTTTTGACAATGGACCAAAACAATACGAGTAAACAAATGATGACTTTATTCGTGTTTATTGGTCTACTAGAAAAAAGAGAAAATCAGAAATGAATCTGATTCTAAGTGCGCTCACTGGACGCCCTTCATACAGAGTTGCACACAAAAAAATATGGATGTTGTTAAACCTTCAGAATAACGGTCTGAGTCAAGAAAGTCTGTTATAAGTGGTATAACCACTTTCCAAAATGTATTCCAGAGGCATTGAAGTACGCCTGACTATTCAGTGCCAATATCTATGTGTGCCAATGCATTTCGGACATGGTCCGTCATCAGGACTTCAAGGCACTATTCATAATTCATAAAGATCATCATCATATTCATTATTCAATCAGAATCACATATAAGCAATCAATTCAAGCAAGTCACCAATAAACCAACAGTGCGTGATCAGTAAACATTGTTCAGTCATGAAATAAATTAAACAAGAATTACGTACTCAACATACCATAAGTCCACAAGTGATAGGTGTTTATTGTGAAGAAAAGTTAAGAGAGAACAACATAAACAAAGTATGCACATGTATGTTCAGGTGTAATCTAAATTAACGTATTTCTGTTTCCTAAGTAGCATGTAGATCAGTACCTGTATGAATGTCACAATATGTGACCGTAGCGTGTGGTCTTAAGGGCGTCAAACACCTAAGATTGTCAAAAAGTACATTAATAAGTTCAAATGAGTGTTGCACACCCCGTGCTCAGTGCCACAATTATAATAATAAAATAATTCAAGGCTGGTGCATACCTGGGAGACCAGCATCAGCTAATATAGCGGTAGTTCTGTAAAGTAAATGGACATAATAGCCTGTCATTCATCTAACCATATTCCGCATAAGACTGTTTGTCCATTATGCTTAATCGGGACCTACCTGATCTCCCGCTTTAAAAATGTAAATGTAACACGGATATAAGAACGCCCGATGCCAAAGACGCCGGCTTCTTTGGCATCGGGCGTTCTTATATCCGTGTACGCTGGTCGCCAAGCAACCTACGCATGCGCTCTCGGGTTTGCGTACGTGCCAGTCTGAGTTACTGATGTACTGTTTTCCATTCTATTGGTCTGGATCCAGACCTATATGTTTTAATTAACAATAGTATATTGAGTATGTATCAAAAGCGTTATGGAATCATCAGAAAGTCACCGTCTGCAACGGGAAGCAATGCCATGTAGTGTTGCTAAGCAACCGGGCGTGCGTGCTTGTATGTGCAATGTGAAACATTGTATTGTGTGCAAAATCTAGCTGATGTTAATGGTAATGATGATTTGGTGTTGGACGTTATACCAAAGTGTTATGAAATCCACGGAAGGTCGCCGTCGGGAAGCCATTCCTCGTGGTGTTGCTAGACAGCCGCTCGAACATGTTTACCTATTCAATAAATGTGTCATTCGTTGTTCTATGTGATGGAAATTATGATGCTTACTGCAAATAATCATAATGTGTGATATCAGTCTCAAGTCTGTGTCAATATCATAGGAGGCAGAACGGGACAAGTGGCGGCACAAGTGTCGCCCTTGTCTCCTGGCCCGCAGGGTCAAAGGAGGCACGTCTGCGGGAAGCCTGCCGTTGATAGTGTACCCAAATAAGCACCGGAGAGATGTTACCTAGATTCTCAATAGATCTGAAGCAAAGTCACCTTTATCTCGCGTCCAATCGTTACAATTAACCCTGTATCAGTGTTATCCGAAAAGTCATAAAAATCATAATTGGCAGTGAGTCTTGGCTTCTCATCCCTCATGGCCAGAGATGGGGGCTCGTTGTTATAGTGGATCGATCGACTGGACTCCTCGAAACCAGGGGGAATCAGTGAAGAAATCAACTATGTGTGCTTCCCATAGGTACACATGAGACTTGTATTGGCTAATTGTATTATGACTCATTGGCTGTACCAATAGTCATGGATGAGAATCTCAAGATGTTTTGCATGACTTTCCATTAGACTTACACGTTCTACTGTGCATTTTTACATAGATATAGGCATGTCTTCATTAATCCCTCCCCCCGATGCTTCACAGCATTGCCATGACAACAGGCCCGGGTCCTTATACACATTTCTCCTAAAATAATTTTATTTAATATTTAGCATTAGGGTCTGCTACCGAGTTATCAGCATAATTATTCAATAGTATGATACCTCAGCATAGACTTTTTGCAGATCCAGCACGCTCCGATTGACTGCCACGTAAGCAGTCAGCAAAATGGATCCTGCTATAAACACAGCGGTTGTCATGACAATGCTACTTTCTACAGCTCAGTCAGCCGTAGGCTCTCGACCCAAGTAGACACGATTGCCTGTTCTCATTGCGAGGTAAGATACACGCTCATATAGATGCACGTTGGTTTACACGCAAACTTGGAAAGGTCTTGGCTCACTAACACGCCAGTATTACGTCTGGCATACAATCATTTCCCTTTGATCCCAGCCTTATGGTGTTGTCATTCTGTTTCCTGTCTCCATCTCATAGGCTCTTTTTTCGCGGACATACGCTTACTACATATGCGGTGCCGCGTTGCTTCAACCCCACTGCAAAAGAATTTGGCTACAAGAAGCATTGCCGCTCGAGTAGGTAATATGGAATCTGACACCATGGTATCCATTGTTATCATTCCGCATATTGTTAAACGCACCCAGACCATTTCTTTGATAGAGGGTCTTTCTCTTACAGGCAACATCTCGCAGGTGTTGCGACTTCTATTGAAACCTCTGAATATTTTGTCAACGGTGAAGATTATTCACTCCGCCATTTGACCCACATAAGATTGATGTGAGCCGACTAGGTAAGACTACCTAGAATGTCCCGGCATATATTGTTTGTAGCTTTTACATTAGACCCAATCCAGCTGTAGTAACAGCAGTGGTCTTTTCCAACAGATATGACCCATGTCATGGATTCACACCATGCTACGGTCGAGGACACATTGAGATAGTCCCATTAATCTGCCACCACCCATCATGGTATTTCCACATCACGGTAAGAAATCGCAGATCTCTACTCCTATGGAGTTTTCTGAACAGTAATGCATTGATTGTCTGTAAATAAATAATAATACCTCTAACTGAGATGCCCACACACACTCTTAATACCCCCTTCTGTCTCATTTTCTTGACAGAACCCGCAGGAAGCTCTCCCACGCACCTTATCCCGTCCTGATGAAGGCGGACCCAAGATCAGCTGCCAATAGAACACTATTAGGCCGAAACACTGCTGTGTAGACCATGTGACTCAGTGCTCTTTCCACACTGGTTTCAATTGTGATTGCACTTAAGCACTTTGTACTGTGTGATATTGTATTTCCCATGTGACCCTTGTGAGTCGTTTCAGGGTATGTACCTGCCATTTAACCAGATGACATATCAATCTGGATATGTACTAACGGTTTCTTTTGTGGTTCATTCTGTATAAACACAGAGCACCCTGCTATGATGTATAGTAAATTGTGAATATAACTTACAATCATTGAGTATTTCGTTTCATGTCTGAGTTGAGTGTGTTTGTCGAGGTATCTCTGGCCCTGTTCACTTCATCTTATTGAATGCTGTGGAGGAGGGACAGCTGCAGGCAGGATCGCTGCACTGTTGGAGGAGGCGGAGAGCCTCATAGTGTGTATGCAGCGGGATCGCAGGTCTGTTCTGGTGTAAGGAGCATTGTAGGCGGGAACACCTTGGAAGAGATGGGCACGGTGGGATCACTGCCCTGGAAAGCAGTCTGGGGCAGGTGTGCGGGATCAGTAACCTCATCACCAGTTGTTGGGCATCCCCCAAGTAAGGACGTGACACCGGTAGGAAGGAGGAATATATTTTATTACTCTCCTCTTTGCGTATCATACAGGGACTGCCCTTCTTCTATCTAACTCCTCCCCTTCCTTTTTCCTCCTGCTTCCTGCCTTACGTCCCTGCTGTGCCTTAGAGGCACAGGGACCTCTAACAGCAGGAGCCCAAATGATGCTGCAAAAGGAGAAGCAGACACCAATAGGGGTAGAAGGCTGGAAAGGTGAGGAAGGCGGAAAAGAATGTGGCCAGAAAGGAATGGAAGACCAATGGAACCCCAAAGGAGAAATGGAAGAACACGCCCGGAAAAGCCCAGAACAGAGGCAGGATGCTGACTAGGACCAGGCAGGAATGGAGACGGGCAAGGAGAGAAGAGAAAACAGAGCAGGCACAAGGAAATCACTGGGCCGGCAGTCACCGTTAAGACACACCCACCTCCACCTCTGACATGGCTTTTATATCCAAAAGAGGTTCTCTCCACGTCCTAACACGGGAAACATTTCCATAACATCTGGAAGGAGTTGAGTTGCATTTCCCGTAACTGAGGGACAGGGCCTCCACCATACCATGACCTAACTATCATGGCGGCACCTGCACTGCCCGCCAAGCCTGCCACCCCGATGGTCGTGGGGCTGCTGTGCTCTGCCTTGTCGCCCCAGGGCAGCCACCCACTGGAGGAGCCGCCAGCGCGGTACAGGCACCAAGGCCCGCCAGGTAAGTGAAGTGCTGCCGCACAATGGTTTCACATGGTGTGCCTAACAGGCCCAGGAGGGCTCATTGCCGACATGATTCACACCAAGGTGCCTGACTCTTCTACTTCTTTTTCTCCTCGATGGCACCCTCCAAAGGCACCTTCTCCCTGCCTTTCTCAATTCCCTCCACCTCCTTCAACTCACTATTCCCCCTTTTCACAAACTAGGATGAATACACAAGGATGTACTTCTTACTCTCACATGGAGTAGTCCAGCACCTCATGTAACCCTCTGCTCACGCACCACGTAAAAGAACATGGCGGCAAACGACGCCCAAAAAAAGACACGTATCCAAGACAAACAAAGGGATTCATATAAGAAACACACACACACCACAGAGTAAGGATTCTCAGGCTCACAAAAGATTTCTAGTAATTCACGGGTTGGGTAAAATGGAACGGGGTTAGTGACCCATGTTTTTTTATACAAAGAGCCAACATTACAGGAACAATCAATTTTTGTGTTTTAAGCTTGACAGAAAGGGAAAAAGAAGAGGAAAGTACGAGAGGATTTTGTTTTCATTTTATTTTTATATAAGAGTTAAAAATTTAAGATTAGATCGGGGGCCTATAAAAATGCACACAAACAAAGGGGTTTAAAAGGAGGGTCATTCAACATGGCAAACAACTAAACCCACTAGCAAAAGCCACAAACACGCCAAACGTATCCAATAACACACCAAACCTCCCCCAAAAGCGATCTCGTGTGTGAGCTTGTCGTGGCCACTCTTGAACATGAACCGGAAGTGATCTGGGGCTTTTTTTTTTTTTTTAGATAGTTTGCTGGTCAAACTCCCTTTTTGATTTTCGAGCATCTCGATTGCGCCACAGGAATTGAATCCTGCCCCTAAATCAAAGACGGTGTTTGCCCCATTGGAAAGCACACAAAAAAGTGGTTTGCTTCCCCGCTGCACTGTTTTAGAGAGGTGTGAGCACCCTTACTTAAGATGTCCATAACAGGTATAAGATGGCACTACTGGGGCACTTGAGGCTGCATTTGGCATATTATTGCCTGGACATGTGGGCTTAAGATGGCATATGATGGCCGTCCCTATCTAATGTCTGTGCAAAAGTTAGAACTGTTGCTATCCACGCGTGCACATTCCCATTATTCGTGCTGCCTCATTCTATTTATTGATTGATAAATGACACAGTGCCACTGTCAGTACAGTCGCCACCTCCAGAGGAGAGGGCATGGGGGACATGCTAGTCACAGCATTGGAATATTTAGATAGGTCGAGTGTGAGGAAGTGCAAGGCACAATGCAAGCGAGTAAGGGCCAACTGCGTTTAAACATGAACAAGTGTGGGCAGATACAAGCTAGGTCACTGCAGTGCGTTAGGAGAGTACGGAAGTTAAGGGTGGGTCACCAATGAGCCAGACATCCATCAGAGTCCACCTTTGAGAGGCACGTGGCAAATGTTCAAGGATAAGAATGTCTAAAAACAGAAAGCAATTCTCTTGTGCCCTCAATGTGGTAGGCAGTTCCTTTCACATTGCAGCATCTCCAGTGATGTCACTCACCGTACAGGGGTGGCCTGGATTGGCAACTACGTCTGTATGGTTGGTGATTTGCTTGAAGAGCTCGGGTTGGAGCCTCCACCCGAGCCTCCTCTCTGTGAGGGATAAAGATCTTTTTAACGATATGGCCCTCTACTGGTGAACAGTACAAAGGACCCGATCACTCAAAAGAGCAGGGAGAACACACTGCCACGGTACCAGCTGCAAGGAAAAAATGAGACTGTGAGTAACGGGTGACAGGTAAGATGACATAAACTATAGCCTTGCTCTGGTGTATACCTGATAAGTCCTCCCCCCTGATTAGTGGCTAGAAACACATAGACGCCTTCCCACCTAATGGTACAAAACAAAAGAAATACCAATGTGATAAGCTGGAATATAAACTCTTGATGAAGTACTCAAAAAGGATGATGTCAGATCTTACCAATGAAAGTACTGGCTCGACTTCCAGGGAAACAACGACAGGTATAAAATAAAAAAAGGGAATTAGTGATTAGTAGGGAAACTATACCCGGGCGGAACGAGGGGCGCTCTAGTTCCGGGTTGGTGCACAATCAGCATAGCGTCCCAAGTGCATGTAAGTAATCATCAACAGGAGAAATGCCACTACAGGTTGGAAAAGGGAAGTTTAGGATAGGCAGTCCAATAACAGCAATAAGTCACTAATTAGCGAGTGGAAAATTAACTACAAAGACAGGAAGAGGAACACTCACATTACCGGAGGACTCAGATCCAGAGGATGTATAGCGAGTTGCTGAAGATGGGATGTCACGGCAATCGTTATGTGGTGCAGTCCGTGAGAGTAGCCAAAGGTCTGGTACACAAGCGGACAAGCCAATAACAAAAATCGTAATCAGAAGCAGTCCGTGGGAGTAGCAGGGTCTGGTACACGGTACGGGAAGCCAAGGACAGAATCGTAATCTAACTCAGTCCGTGAGGGTAGCAAGAGGTCTGGTACACAAGTTGAAATGCCAGGAACAGAATCGCAAAGCAGGGAAGTCCGTAAACGAAAGCAGGAATCAAATTGGCACGGAAGCAAGGAAGACGTGACTTCAAGGAGTAACTTCAAATAGAAGCAGCGAAGAACGTTTCACAGCTGCTTAAGTAGGCAGAGCTTCTCCATGACTGGAAAACATATGTCACCTGACACAAGCATGGCAGCTTGGGAGATGTAGTCCCAATACAGGCACCTGTTGTCTAGTGACGCCGAAGACACCATCTAGCAAAAAACGGTGCAACAAAACGGCGCTCACCATGCGGGATGGCCACAGTTCTGTGCGCAGTCACACGGCGCCCGCAAGAGTGTTTATCCAGGAGCACGGGGAAGCCGAACCGCCGCATGCGCACATGGTTGAAGTGTGACAAGTGACCACTGTTTTGCTGCAGTCCATCATTTTCGTAGAACAACGGAGAGTGACAACACATCCATCCCTCCACGCTATATACATCTTCCCTGATGCTTCACACACACCCTCACACTTCACCTACAGGCCCGCAATGCACACGCTCTCACACTGTGCATAAGCCCACACACTACACATATGCACGCACACTGGGCGAGCACCCACACATTGTGCATATATTCACACAGCTGGGACATGCCCTGGCAGTGTGGGCTTTGCTACTTCCATTGGTGGCAGTACCAGACTGATTTGCATATGGCTGGTCCCCATCTGCAGTGGTGCAGACGGGCTAAAAATTGCTACCGCAGAAGATTGCCCAGAATACTGCAGGTAGTTAAGCTTCATTCAAAACCTTCCACACATTATTTGGCTATGTGCTCTCTATCTATGTGAGAGAGCATATCCCCAGACTTGGGTCCCTATCTCACTGTGCCACAGAAAACCAAGCCGCAGTCCACTGATGAAGCCCATCAGTGCAGAAACATGTCTGGGTTGCTTCTATTTGCATACAGAGGGGACATAGACGCAGTACCAGACTAATTTACATATCTTATGCAATGGAGTAGATGGACTAAAAAAACGGTGCTACGGAAGGCTGCCCAGGGGGCTGCCAGTGGTTACGCTTAATTCAAAACTTTCCACCCATCACGTTTTTTGGATAACTTCACGCATTGAAAATGCATTGGTTCTACGTCTTTTCTTCATTTCTTTATTTCTACTGCGCCGGAGCTGCAGGCATCAGGGTGCCACATTTACATGCAGAGTCCCATTATACCAACAACGGGACAACCTGAATCTACGGATTTTCAGGTGGGTTTTAGCTTAGATTAAGGGAGTTATCTAAACAAGTGAGTCTTGAGTTTCTTTCCGAAGGTAATGTATGAGATTTCCCGTTTTATTTGTGATGGGAGGTTATTCCATAACGTTGCAGCTTTGGTGTGAAAGGCTTTACCGAGTCCGTTGGTTTTCCTGAAACTGGTGGTTACGAGGTTGCCCTGTGCTTCAGACCTGAGTGCCCACGAAGAAACCTTGGTACATATGTAACCGGTTTCTTCTTGAGGTATTCTGGGGCTTTCCCATGGACGCACCTGTGGGCTGGCATCAGGGTTTTGAACTGTATACTATCTTCGATAGTAAGCCAGTGTAGATTTCTCCTATCTTCACTGATGTGTTCTGTTTTCCTTTTTCCTTTGATGATTCTCACAGCCCTATTTTGTATTTTTTGACATTTTGCAATTTGCCTTTTGTTTGCTCCTAGTAGCAGGGCATTGCCGTAATCTACCCTGGACAATATTGTGGCTCTTGCTACTGTGATGCAATTTTCCTCACTTAGATAGAGGCATATTCTGTGTAGGAGCCTCGCGTAATATGAGCAGTTCTTTGTCAGTTGCATGACCTGGGACTCTGCGCTCAGTGATGCTTCCATGTGCATCCCCAGAGTTTTGACTTTGTTCACAACTTTTTTTTGGGTCTCATTGATATTGAAACACTTGCATTGATGGTTCAGTCTTGCTCTGGCTGCGTTAGTCCCAAAAATCATTAGTTCTGTCTTTTTGGCATTGAGACAAAGCCAGTTGTTGGTCATCCATTTTTCAATAAACCTGTAACTTTTTTTACATTAGAACTGTCATGGGTGTAGTCACCGCTATGTTTTATTACCAGTTGGGTATCATCGGTGTAATTGGTGAAAAAAACGCCAATTTTTTACAGGATCATACAAAGAAACCTAATATACAAGTTAAAAAGAAGTGGTGACAGACTGGCTCCTTGCGGTACACCGTAGCAAATTTTTTCTGCATTAGAGAAGTTATCCCTCCAGTGGATCTTTGACTCCCTGTCCGAGAGAAAGGAGGATATCCAGTGGATTGTCTCTTTGGAACCGTCTGCTCCTCTCTCTAATGCAAGTTTGAGTTGGCTGTGGTCCAGTAGGTCAAAGGCTGCGCTAAGATTTAATAGTATATGGAGCCCTGTTTTTTCATTCTCCACTATGTTTAGCATGTAGGATTGGAGATCTAGCATTGCCGTCTCGGTACTATGTGCCTCCCGGAAACCTGACTATTGGCTTTGAAGGATCTCATTCATTTCAACGAATGCCTGACATTGGTTTGTGGCAAATTTGTCTAATACCTTTAGTAGAAAAGTTACAGTTGGTGATGGGTCTTAGATTCCCCGGATCACTTTGGTCTAATTCTGTTTTTTTTTGCTGAAGTGTGATTGTGACTGTTTTGATGTCAGTTGGTACCCGGCCTTCCCGAAAGGAGCTGTTCACCATTTTGGTAAGAAAGGGGGTGAAAATATTGGCATTCTCCAGTATCAGTTTGGGTGGGATAATTTTTTCTGCACATGTAGTGGGTTTCATTGGTTTGAGAGTTTTGAGCATATCTTCTATCTTGATTTCATGGAATTTAAAGATTACTTGCTGTGTTATAGCATTCTCTCCGTTTACTAGTTCCACCTGGTTTATTTGTGCCTCTCTGAGCTTTCCTTATTTTATCTGCAAACGCT
Source organism: Ambystoma mexicanum (assembly GCF_040938575.1). NCBI lineage: Eukaryota > Metazoa > Chordata > Amphibia > Caudata > Ambystomatidae > Ambystoma > Ambystoma mexicanum. The sequence continues at coordinate 627,935,038 of NC_090922.1, read as the reverse complement.
ATTTGAACTTTGTCGGAATCTTTACTGGACAGAGAGAACGGGGGGTTAGTGATTTGGGTTTTTCTATTGTCTTGAGGATTTCAAATAGTTTGCTAGTTGAGTTTTCTGCTGTTTTTATTTGATCATTGTAATAAATTCTCTTGGTGTCGCAGATACCTTTTCTGTAGTTTTTATCGCTATCTTTCAAACTGGCTTTGTTTTCTTGTGTTGTTTTTTTTTGCCATTTTGCTTCTCTCCTCCTCTTTTCTCTTTTGAGCTCGACCAGTTTTGTGTTAAACCATTTCTGGTGGTTTTTATTGGGTCTTAGTAATCTGTTTCTCAGGGGGGCTTTTAAGTTCATTAGTTGCTTTGCCTGTGAATTAAATATGGTTGGGTCAGAGTTCTTAACTTGGAAGTCAATGTTATTTAAAGTTTTTTCGAGCAGGAGTGCGTCTTTGTCTTTTTTGTTTCCATACCAGATGTTGACATCCCCTAGGGCCAAATTGCTGTGTTTTTACCTTTCAGCGCATTAAGTTGTTGGGTGATGTCATCATTGAAATCCGAGACAAGTGATGTATATAGGTCTGTATATTGGAATTATGTTAATGCTGCTGTTTGCTGTGGAGAGTGTTTAAGATGCAATATTTTGCAGCCTGCGCTGGTGGTCGTAGATGGAAACATACAAATGTTGTCTCTAACTATCATGGGAACTCATCCCCCTGTGCCTGATTCCCTGTCTTTGTGGTATATCACATAGCCTTGGGGTACTGCTATAGAGCATGTAGGCCCACTGGGTTCCTGTAACCATGTCTCGGTTATGCAATCCACATTCACTGAATCCCTTATGATAAGGTCATGAACTTCTTGGGCGTGTTTATGCTACTCCTTCGCCACTATATGTTGTCATTATTTGCATTTCAGTCATTTACTTTAACTCCTGGTGCTTTGAACTTTCCCCACCTATGTCACTTTTACCACTGTCTCCTTTTAGTGCCTAAATCTAACCCACCATTTATTTGTTATTTATTCTGTATTTTATTTTCTGTAATGCCAACCTAGGTGGCAAGCAACCGAGTGTGGCACATTAGACATCACACCTTCAATTTCCAGGATCATCCGACCGGACCAGGCACCTATCCAGTATTTCTAAGCAACGTTGATTGCTCCTGGCCTGGGATGGAGAGTTGTGAGTCCAATAATTGCAAGGAGGCGAGTATTATGCATTACAAAATGCTTTATTTAGCTCCACATCAGCTGGAAATATAATACAAAAATACAAATACCATAATCCCTTTCACCCAACATCTATTCCCCATGAGTGTAGTCCTTTAAATCATCTGTCCCAGTGAAGTCCATCCTCTCTCCATCCTGCAACACCATCAGCAATTCACCATAGAGCCTTGAGGGAGAACCGTAAGCATCTCGCCAAGCCCGCACAACCCCAACGTGACCACCCTAAGAGCCATGCTCACCTCAGCTAGTGAAGATTCCCTCTGTCGGAAGAGACAAACAAAAGCATTACGGAGGGTACTCGCAGGAGGGATCATACTAGCCTCTATGCCATTAATAGAATCATGACTCTGCGTCACATGCTGGAGCAGTCGACATTTTATGGCATGGCACAGATGTAAACATTCACTGCCTTTCCAAGACAGCTCAGGAAGCATGCGCAATAGGCTTGCAATAAAAGCAGTAAAATATCCCTGCATGAGACAAAGAACATCCTCCACTCTAGCCCCAGCCCAGAAGGTCTTAGATGCCATAGCCCCTAGTAAAATGAGCCTCAAAGATAGAAACCTGGTCCATCACTCACCGGTTTCACCCTGCCAACAAGGGGGATGCCAATGGTCGAGCAGGCACATGAACGGAGATAATTGAACAGGAGAGCACCACGAGTCCCACAGTCCTAGATTCATACTCATGGAGACACAGTAGCGCACACAACTGGAGAAAGTAGGAAAAAGAAGGGATGGTGAGGGGCGTAGGAGACACATAAAATCTGGGGGGGACAGGGGACATCTTGGGGACTTGTTTTATTTATTTATTTATTTATTTATTTATTGTGTTTTAGTCAAAGAACTCGACTTTTCACAAAATTAGAATTAAAATAGCAGTACGTATTAAAATACAAATATCACTGTATAAAACAAGAGAAAAGAAGAAAAGAAAACAGAAGAAAATTAAAGGATGCAGCAGCAAAGAACATGTCTTTGTATGTTGCATTTCTGGATTTTTCATCTGACTATGAGCTCATGGTAAGAGAGATGAAATAACAATTACTTCCAGTGGACCACAGCTAGGACGCCAGCTCGTTAAGAGGCAGATCACCTGTAAGGGGACTCCTGCCAAATAAAGGAGTTGAAGCCTTTTCTACCAACTGCAAGTTGCTACTTTTTTGTGTGTGGGGCAAGGGGACGTGTGTGTCTCTCGGAATGGAAGGATGGGGGTTTCAAAGAAAGAGGAAATCTTGTTTGTACCTCTGAGTAAGCCCTGCAATGGGAGTAGAGGGACCTGGTGTGTAATGTTGCTGCTTTGACTGTCCTCTGGGGTGGGTACAGCAAACAAGGAGGATGAGCGATCGCAAGCCCACCCCCTTATAAGCACTCCCCAGGTCCGCGGCCGGATGTGTCGGACCCAGGGGATGCCTAGTAGGTGGGGTGTATGTGGACCCAGGGGGGTGGCCAGAGGGGCAGCCCGCTATGTGGGCTGCCCCTCTAGCGCCCCTGCGAGGGCCAGGCCAGCCTCTCACGATGAGTCTGGTCCCTCTTATTCCATCTCATGCTGGCTTCAGAGCCTAGCCTTTCTTTGCCTTTGTTATTCTGAATGCAGAACTGGACTCTGTTCCTTTCTCGTTTAACATTTGCTGCCAAGGCTGATCTATTTGATTCTCTCATATGTTTCTAGGACGACAGAGCATGGGTCCTCTGCCCTGTTACATTATTCAAAGAGCCCCTCTGGCCTTTCTTTGCCTCTCCCTTGTCTCACTGCTTGCTTGCTTAATACATGCCTCCTTGCTTGAACACTCAACATATTCTTCCTAACACAGCAATGGCAGCTGCAGTCTGTCTTATCTTCTATCGGTTCCGTGTCTTGAATTGGCCTCTTATTTCCGCTTTTCTATAAATGAAGGGGATGATGTCACACTTGGTTAAGACATTTTGATCATGCCAGGAGCTAATTTTCAGCTGCAATTAAGCGATTACCTTTTAGAATTCTGGCTTTAAATAACGTTAGTATCACCTGGAAAGCACAGAGGTTGCTCAACAGGGTTCCGGGAGCACGAGGGGTACCCTACTCGTGGGCATGGATGATTGGAGTGCATTCTTGCCCTGGTTTGGAGCCTGGCCCCTACAGTCATGATGGGGGAAGGGGCCTATTACTTTTGGTTGTATGTACCATTTGAGTGTGGGCAGACATTGCCTCCTGCTTTAGCCCACTAACAGCTCTGCTTTGCAACTTTATCACACATACCTGTCAGGTGGCATGTAACTCAATGCTACTAATGTTATCAGCCTTAGAAGTCTGGAATCCTTTGCCACATCAACTAGGGTACAGGCTTGCCACCTGAGACTTACCCATGTCTGAGTCGGCATCTGTTGCCCTGTGGGGAAGGCACACACAGAAAGAGCAGGGCACAGTGCCCTTGTGGGTGTTTCAAACTTCTTCCTGGGGGTGGGCACAATACACTCTGCAGAGAAAGTGGCACATGCTGGGCAACATGCTCCCACTTTGACAATTTCACCCAAAGAGTGAAATTGGCCATTTGAAATACCTCTGTTGATGTATTATTGCACAATTCACACTGATGGGTTTAAGCCCCTGCTTAACGCGAGATGGCAATTAAGGGCATTTGCCAATGCACTCAAGAAGCACAGGACACCCTCTTACCAGCGACATGCGATGCTCACTCATTCTGATCACGAATTGCCATTTATCTGGGGTCATGTTAAATGTATTTATTTATTTATTACATGTGTAGCATCACGCAAAACCCCCAAGCATTAAGGCGCAAAGTAAACTGCATGGAGTGGATCACTTCCATTAGTGCAAGTTTTTGCTTTTCCGCCACAAAATGGAAGATTTTAGCGTAAAAGGCAGGTGAAATCACATTGCTTTTCCACTTTGGAAGAGTGTAAATACCTCGCGCAATTAGTGATTGCTGGCGGAATTGACAATGGCTTCCTCTGGACTCTGCCCGCTTTTACCAGGTTTCATTTCCAAGCAGATCCCAGAGGAATCCCTTTCCTTATCCAGCATGAGAATTCATGCTGGCAGTAAGGCCGCATTTGTTTGGTGGAGTGGGAAATACAGGGGGTCCTAGTGTGTCCACTCGGCTCCCTAACTCCACCCAGAAAATGCATGAAAATCTGGCCAATTAGAAAAAGCGACAGTAATAGTGTTTTCCACCACTTTTTCTGAACCAATTGACCTGGAAAATGCTGTGTTGCATCGGAAGCTGAATGCATTCACTTTGGCTATTACCCCACCGGAAGATTAAGCCAGGTGCTGAACACAGGTGTTACATATTCCTTTGCACAATTTGGTGCATTAATTAACTGAGCTACCTTACAAATGATATCTCCTCTGGGGCTTTACTGTCTTAACGCCTGCATGGGGTTCTCTGATTTCCTTCGTGCCTTCGACACCCTAGGCCCAAATCTGCAGGTTGTCCACATGGGCAAAATTCCTGAAAATCTGATGTGCGAAAAGACTTGGGGTTACCAGTGGTTTAGCCTTTTCCTGTTGTGCCCAGGTAGTTGCACCCACACATGTGAGGTACTGTATATGTCAGGACACCTGTGGGAACACGGGAAGGCAGGACAGGTGTTGGCGGCATGTTTCGGTGGGATGCAAGAGGGAAATGTCTGAAAATTGTAGATTCTCACCAAATTTCAGTCTTTGCTGGGGGTTGGGGGTAATACATTCTGTTGCGATTCGAGCAAGTCAGACCTCTGTGGATTCCCACAGGTGTCCTCTTTTTGGAAATGCATGGGGTTCCCTGTTTTCCTTGGTGGTTTCGACACCCTAGGCCTAAATCTGTATGTTGTCCACGTGCGCAAAATCTGCTCTGCCGAAAGGCTTGGGTTTACCAGTGGGTACGCCTTTTCCCTTTGCGCCCAGGTAGGTGCACCCACACATGTGAGGTACCGTTTTCATCGGGACACCTGTGGGAACGCAGGATGGTAGGACATGTGTTGCTGGCAGCGTGTTTCAGTGGGTGTCCAGAGTGAAATGTCTGAAAATTGAGTTTTTTTCCACCAAATTTCAGAGACATTTCCCTCTGCCCACCCACCGAAACACGCCGCCAACAACAGATGTCCTACCTTCCCGTGTTCCCACAGGTGTCCGGACGAAAACTGTACCTCACATGTGTGGATGCACCAACCTCAGCGCAAAGGGAAAAGGCTAACGCACTGATAACCCCAAGCCTTTCGGCAAAGCAGATTTTGCTCATGTGGACAACCTACAGATTTGGGCCTAGGGTGTCGAAGCCACCAAAGAAAACAGAGAACCCCATGCATTTCCGAAAAGAAGACACCCGTGGGCACCCCCCTTTCCACTAAAAACATCCATGGTGGTTCAGTGGCCCCCCACACACACCCAAAACAAGTTATAATTTGTTTTATTTTTGTTTTGCCCTTTTCCTAGGGGCAGATGGGCACATGTGTGTGGTCATCTGCCCCTGAGGGGGAGCAAAACGTACTGCCCCAGGCTTGGGGGGTGGCTCTGTCAGTATTTGCAGTGGCCTCCCCCCACCCCAAATGGATGGGGGAATTTCATGTACCCCTTCCTAGGGGCAGAAATCTGCCCCCAGGGAAGGCTACATAAGGTGCCCCCATCCACTTAGGGTGGGGGGGAGAGGGCCACCCCCCCTTGCAAAAATCCCTGGTGGCTAGTGGTCCCACCTGCACCCACCCCACCCAAAACTACGTTTAAAAAAATAATCTTTTTTTTGTTTCCCCTCCCGTCCCTGGGGTCAGATGATCACCCATCTGCCCCCAGAGTATTGCCCCCATGCTTTGGGGGCCAGGGGGGAAAGGCAGCTTACATAGTAAGCAGCCCCTCCACCTACTTCAAAAACAGATCCCTGCACGACACACCAAACACATATTCTGGGGGGGATAAATGACATTACATCCCCCCCACTTAAAATTGTGATTTGTCCCACCTGCCCCCCCATGTCCTACGCCCATGAGTCGGTTTTAGTCCTGCAGTGAATGGGAAACCTAACCACCTCTGTGAAAGAAATCCTCCCTGAGAGATCAAATGCCCAGACATCTCAAACCCTCCCGAGAGACACAAAACACCAGTTTGGCAGAGAGGTCTTGTAAGGACAGTTCACTGTTAGGTGGGAAGTTCCTGAACAACAACGACACAAGTCCACATCCTAATGTCAAGAATACTTGGACCTGGTTTGGGGGGCGAGACACCCTAATCCCCTTCAAATGTCTGCACACCAACGGATGCTCACCCAAAGGAAATGCCGCCATCAAAGCATGCTTGACAGAAATGGCAGAAGGATACGTGTTAACAGTGTGACAGGATAGGAAAAGAGTCAAATTAGCCAAAACAATTACCAGCTAAATTACTCCTGCATGAAAGGGACCCAAACCATGCGGCAAGCTCCAGCGTGTCCCGATGGTACTGGTGGCACAGGAGCACCGAATGAGCATGGCATCTGACTGCAAAAGACTCTCGGGGAACCATTGGCCCCTGACACTAGCCAAGCCACGAGCTGCAGTAATCCCTCGAGAATCAATGGATGAGGATACATCTGCGGTTCCAACAGGAGGTCTAGAGAGGTTAGCAGGAGAACTGGTGGAGCCATGGCCATCTGCGGCAATAGAGGAAGCCACTATTAACCCCACCAAAGAGGTGTAATCAGAACCAACTCCGTGCCCTTGTGCTGGGCCTGAAGGAGAGTGCATGTGATTATTGAAAATGGTGGGAAAGCGTAATGCCTCCCTGTCCCCATTGTTAAAAAAGCATCCATTCCCTGGAAATGGGGTCTGGGCCCTAGCTGAAAAACCCTGGCAACTGGGTTCTGAAGCTCTTGCCAGAACCGGCACTGAAACCTTCAATTACTGCTGCCTCAAGATTGAGGGTTCCCGTCAAGTATTCAGCCTGCACCTTGATACGATATCTCATGCAAAACTCCCAAAACACTATTGCCAGATATGCCAGATCCCGATGCCCCATAGCGTGTTGATGTTGCAAACTGCTGGCGCATTGTCCATCAGGATACTCACCATGCAATGGGAGAAACAGCTTGCGAAGGACCTTTCCGCAAAAAGAACCGGCAAGCATCTCTAAAAAAAATGTTATGCCATGAGGACTCCATAGGAGACCCTAGTCCTCCAGTCAAGAGTGTGACACGCCATGCATCCCACACTGCTCTGATTTACGTCCATTCTAATAGCTGATTGGGGAAGTAGGAAAGATAGCCGTGCTGTTTCCACGAGCCTAGTTGTTTTCTCCACTAACAATTCTTCTTTTTCATTGGTGGGCAACAGGATCTAACCCACAAAACCTAGCCCTACTCGCAGCACATCAATTTTCATTCATTGAAGAGCCCTGTAATGCAGAGTTCTGGGATAAATGACCTGAATGGATGGTGACAGAAGGCAGATCTGGCAGACTAGATATCTCACAGAGATGACAGAAAGACTGCAAGCACTCTTGAGCTTTCGCTTGAGAAGTCTCAATTTATTGGGGCATGCCGGAATGTGGAAGATTTGGAATCTATAGGAAACCCCTGAAACTGCATCCTCTGAGCCTGGATCAAATCAGATTTCTGAAAATGTAGAATAAAACCAGGGACTGAAGCAGTGCCAAATGAGAAGGTACCCGAGCAGTGCCCCCTGGGGAGCTCATGATGAGAATATCATCTTAGCAAATGATTAGGAGCAACCCTCTTGTCCTGAGATACTCAGCCACTGGCGTGAGCATCTCTGGTTAAGCACCAGGGCACAGATGACAGCCCAAAAGAAAGGGCATAAAAATGGTGTCACTTCCCCTGCCACACAAGCTGTGAGGTCTGAAGATGGACACTGTCAGGTAGGCATCCCGGAGGTTTAACCTCACAAACCAATCTCCCGGTCTCAACACATCTTTCTAAATGGCAGTTGTCTCCATATTGAAGTGACGATACACCAAAAACTCACTCAACTTCCTCAGGTTTATAACTGGTCTGAAACCTTGCCTTTTTTTCACTGGAAATATACAGGTGAGGAACCCCTTGAGGTGGACGCAAGCCCTTTATGCCACCTTCTTGGCCAACAAATCTTTGATCTCCTGATGAATCGGACTCCAATCCTTTGTTGACATAAAAAACACCCCTTTAGGACACTGTGCATGGGGGAGCAACGAATTCCGACCGAAAACCCTGCATGGTCTGCAGTATCCAAGGGTCTCGAGAAACAAGTAACCAGTTCCTTGTAGAAAACTTCAAGCATCCCCCTTCTGGATCCTCCAAACCTCCTGGAGCATGCAGACTTACCCTGACCGAGGGCAGCTCTTCTGCAACCTCCCCGAAATCCTCGACCTTCAGCAGCTGTGGCCCTCTGAGGGAAGAAGCTCTGCCTGGGTCTTTGAGATATGGTGAACAACTTGGACTATCTGGTGACCACGGGGCCTGCTGCACAAAATCCACAGCCAGCCACACTGCCCCTACTGCGGGCTGCTTGGGAAGAGATCTGTTGAGGACCTTCTGAACAGGTGAGTGAGCTCTTCCAAGAGATGTGAAGGTGCCAACATAGCAACCTAGCTCTTTTACAAAATTCTCTTCAAGCAAAAAAGGGCCCATGTCTCTGTTTCTCCTTTCTTGCTAGACTGTGGAGTTTGCATCTCCTAGACAACGTATAGCTCTCTGGGCACAATTGCTTTTTTTCTACTGGATCCAGAGTCTCTCCAGCAGACTTATCCTCTTCCACTGTCCAAGATTTTAACTAATGGGCCTATGGCGTTCTACAATCTGCCCACTCCCTTCGAGAAGAAGTGACCATCTTCCGGTCTATGATTGCGTAGCAGCCATCCCCTGGAAAGGGAGGGAGGGACATGGAAACTCAGATTTCATTTGGCTTCTAGCCATTGGTTCCAACTTGCTTCTAAGCAAGAGCTCTGTGTAATGCCCCGCTGTCTGGGAAGGAACCTACTCGTGAGAGTTGGGGTGGAAGAATAGATCTGGGCAAAGCATGGGGTTGCCAACAGCATCTTGAAAACCTGAAGCCCCTTTTTCTGGGCCTAGTGGATCATTAACATCTCCACCAGGATCGTCCTCTGTCAGGAATGCCTTGTATCTTGCCCACGGCGTGTAGACGAAAAATTCTAGCCAACAATAGAACCCTGCATATGGATAGAAACCAATGCCAAGGGATCTATTACTTGGAAGAATGAACCTAAACGCGTGCAGCAGACCTCCTAGAACCGGAAAGGAAAAGGCACATTAACAACATCCTTTTCTTAGTCAATAACAAAGGAGTACAACCAAATGACACCAACCTCAACTGTGGTATAACTAGCTATGGATAACACAGCACTGGCTGGCAATACAGGATAGAATCAACAGATGTAAACGGAGATCTGAAGCATCTGTAGAATGACAAGGAAAATATATGCAAGATGAGATAATGTTGAGATGGATCAGAAGAGTGAGAAAAGAAAGGTCATGGGATCCTTACCGTGTGCTGAGATGAGACAGTGTCTAAATTGAGGCAGCAAGGTTGAAACGCTACAAGTAAGGTCCAAAAGCACTAACAAAATGATAAGACTATTCCCGCCAAAACACGAACACGTAGAGGCCAGGAAGTTCTTTGTAGTACCTGGCGAAACGAGGACACTCCCAAATCACCCCTCAAGGTACATAGGAAGTCTCTAGTCCGTACCTGGATGATAGAGAGTGAATAATGGCTTCCGGACTTACGGGATAGCGTGTGCAGCAGGTAAGGATCCAAATGAACTAGCAGTCCGTTGAACAATCCGGGTCGGCAACAGGAGGGTCAGTTCAATATCCCAAAACAAGACACGAGAGCAGTCCGTAATGAGTTCCGGGTTGGCAACGGGAGGTTTCGTAGAATCCAGATAGAGAGAGAAAAAGCAGTCCCTTGGGTTGGCAAGAGGTCTGGCAGGCAGGTATTGGGAAGGAGCAGGGTAACAGCAAGGTCGAGAGGACAAAGCAAGGTTCAAGAATACCAGGGCAGCAATAATCAAAAGTAATTCTAAACAGGCAAGGAGTAGGGAGAGACGAAGTCCAAGATCAGGCCAGAAGTCAGTTAACCAGGAAACACAGTAAATCTAAAAAACACAGGACGTAACACACTTCAGCCAAAATCAGAAGCGCTGACTAATAAGCAAGGAGGACTTTAAGAGCCGTGAAGTCACATGACTGAACGTGCGTGTGACGTCAAAATGCATTAATGTTTATGCCCTAATCTCCATGGCAACCGCCACCGCATAGTAAAGGGCGTATGTTTCTTAACTGTTGTAAATGTCAAGAGACGACGACTATATCGCGGTGCACCATATTTCATCCGATTATGAAAAGGCAGTACACGTGATTGCATGTATAATCTTGGGGCACTAGGATACTTACTCGAAAGAGAATGTGACGGAAGAGTGGATGAACCACCGGGATTCCTGATATCCTCATCCAATTCTCAATTAAATCAGGGCCAGACCCCAAGCCTCAGTCCCCTGGCAATGAGTCTATGGCCTTTATTCTAGCTCTCTTGGCCTGATTCTGGACTCCCCCAGGCCTGAGGGGCTTGTTAGTGACAGCAGCAACTTTTCCATGAATGTACCCAGTACCCTCCCAGGCCTGGGGTTAGCGGGCTGAGGACAATCAGCCCAGGGTGACTCCTGCTCTGGGTATTTCCTCTTGCAAGGGGCTTTTTCTGTCCTTAACCCCACATCGCTCTGCCCTGCTGCTGAAGCCTCATCCCTAGGGGGAACACTGGGAATTCCTGAGGCTAACGACTGAAAAACAGAATCTTGAATAGTCTGGGAGATCAAGCACAGCTTTTGCTCAAAAGCTTTATCCACTGCCTGAGAAAGGGGACGATTCTTAATGGAGATACAGTGTGCCTGCCAGCCTCCTTGTCTAGAGGAACCTCCCCTTCTTCCTCCCCATTGTCCTGGATATAATTTAACTGCAAATTGCCCTCCTGTGTAGGGGAACCAAAGCCTCTTGTGCTGGAACGGTAAATACAACCTTAACCCACAATATGCGTACCCAGGTGATAAGGTGTTTATTTCCAGATCTACTGCACGTCACGCCAAAAAACTGTTTCAACCTGGCGCACCACCTAAGGAGCCCCTCAAACTCTAAATGAGACCGCCTTTCTCTCCTTAGCGAATGTGGTGCTCCCTGCTTGCCGCCCCCACTTTACCTCGAATCAGGCCAATTCCTTGTGCCAGCCTTGAGAACTAAAGATGGCCGCTGCAGGCCTCTGGACCACAACAGCACATGAGGTACTTATCTTAATCACGTGGAACAGTAAGAAAGGGTACTGACTACACTGAGAGGATTGATTTATAGGATATTCATGGACAATATATGTTGGGTGAAAGGGATTATGCTACTTGTAGGTCTTTATTTAACTCCACAGCAGTAAGAAATATTATAAAGAGGTTTGTAATGCCGAATAGGAATCCACCCTGCCATGCCATAAAATGTAACTGCATTACGTCCTGTGGTTACATGTGGAAGAACAGAAAAATAGTTGCTGTAAGTGTGTCTGCGCATGAAAGAAAAATACGAAAAGATCACTGTATACCAACATGCTCTGTGTGCCACTAGTAAAAAGAGCCAGAGCGGGCGGATCCAGCTTCCCATACCTTGCACCCACACACTGGAATGCACTACCTCCCACAATCTGAGGTGATCCCTCCCTCATCGCTTTCCGTAAAGCTATGAAAACCATCCTCTTCACATAAGGTCCCTCGCATCAGCATGAATACTAATCATATGTCCCACTGCATAAAATGTAATGTTATGACCAAATGCATAAGCTGTAATGATAATTATGTTTGTAACATTCATAATGTGCCAACGACTGCTACCATTCCTGTACCCTTGTAACTAATTTCTTGCAAGTAACAACGCCTCAATGCCCCTGGGCTGTTTGCGAGCTATATAAATATAAATAAATATAAATAAATAAATATCAGATTGCTTGGCAACAACCATAAAATAGTACTAACCAGCCTAATAAAATGTATCTGATCCTGGAGTAGGCATTTCAAAAGTGACCAAATTCTGCTACATGTTCTGTATTGCTATGGTGACGTTATGGTGCTACGCGTATAAGTAGGTTTTCCCCCTCCTCCTCAAAGGAAGTGACATGTCTCCCTCCCATTTCCTCGTAACTGGGTCATATTTTCTGTGTAGTCAATTGACCAACCCTTTACTGTTTTATCTCCCCCAGGACAGAAGCCTAGTGTTGTCTTGACCTAGAACAGGTGTAGGGTTCAGTGTAAGGCCCAAGCCAGGCTCTATACATTTCTTTAGATCGCCAAGAACTTGTAGCGTGCTCGTTTGTGATTGCAGTGCATATTGCTCAGTGCAGCGAGACCGCCTTGCTCAGCAGGAAGTGGTCTTCACAGCTCTTAAAATAGTAGATTTTTTCTTTTGTTCTTATGAAAGTTTTCCTCCTTGCCCCCCTTCCTACCTCATCTCCTCTTAAGCCCTTTCAACTGCACCATTGTCTCGTCAACTATTTCTGTCAAAGACCTCTGAGCATTTTGTCCTCCGCTTTGTTGCAAACTCTTCTCAACATGGGGAATTTTGTCCTTGTCGGTCAGCGGTTTTTGACCTCCTATGCACAAGCACATGTGCTGAAATCTAACCCGCTGTCAGCATGAAAGAGTCATCTCAGATGCTAAAAGGTTTTATAAGCATGAACGTGGGCGGGAACCTTTCTTTCACTCTGGTTGAAGTAGACATATTTAGAAAGTAACCGGGAGGTGTGTGGGTGCTGCACTAGCCGATCTATGCGATTCAAACAGAAGGTTTCCTCATTTAGCAAAGGGAGACTGACTGGCAAACACAGCACTGCAAAGCGAAGGCTGCCAAACTACTCCAGTGTGCAACAAGGAGATCCAAAACCCAGTCAAGGCAAAGCAGAGCGACGTGGTGTCCAGAATGGCGGAACAACTCGATCTGACGCAGCAAAAAAACCTCCCACCCAGCACGGCCCTTACCCTAAGTGTTCGTAATCTGTCATCCCTTTACACACAGGAAGTCTGTCCCGAGCAGCGGTATTCTAGCACCCCTTATGCTCCCCCCTGTGTACCAGCGACTCGCCCCTTCCCTGTTCCAAAGTGGGCAAGGAAAAAGATGTCCGGCTCCGACCTCTGCAATGCCATTGCTGCCTTCCTCGTTCTGCTGGCGCTCTTGGGAGCTGGATTGGGGCTGTATAAGATTCGGGAGCTGCAGAACGATCTTGTTAAACTGAAACAGGTAATATCTAGCCCAATTGATTGATGCATAACTCTATGGTTATTTTATTCACAGAGTCTTTTTTCCATATCAACTAACAGCTCGCTTTTTCGGCAGTCAACCAATGGCGGTCAGTTTATCCCAGCCTTGGAGAGACAGCTTGGTGAGTCTACTTGATTGTCTTGGGCTCTGGTGGAGGGGTTTCAGAACACATGCTGCTTCCTTCTGGGTTTATTACTCTATCTGTAAAATGTTAAATGTAATATTTCTCGGCTTAACCTCCCTGTTTTACCTTTTAATCCTGGACCAATTTATTCAACAGCCTCCTAATTTCTTCTAAAGGTATTCCCTTAGAATTAAAATGATTTCTGTTGTTTACTACCTCTTTGCTTCACATCACTCCCCTGCTATTCTCTGCTTTGCCTTTTGACTCCTCCCTGTCGCCGATCCATCAACCCTCACTCCTCTTCTTATTACAAATACAAGCATTAGCAAAGCCAATAGTTTTGGCGTTTGCAGTTGGTTATTGTATTTTACATGTATAGGTATGAAAACAGTGAATGCATGTGCCATATGCATGATATGATATGATAGGTTATTTATAACACGCTTAATACCCAGGGGTTTCTAAGCGAGAACCCGGGGATCGAACCAGGGGTGTTGCGTGTTGTCTTGCTTCCAAAGCGAGCACGTTACACCTGGGCTATCCTCCCGAGACACTGTGTAATTACTTTGAAAGTTCAAAAAATGCTGCAACGTAAGTGCTTGCCAGCAATTAAGAAAAAAGACTTCAGTTCACGCTGGTGTACACATTGCTTTTACTTTGTCCATTAGCTTTGCAACTATACTTTCAAGGGTTGAGGGCATAGAACAAAATAATTTGTACTGAGTCCCTCATCCTGTATGGAAGTCAACAAATACTAGACTGCGAAGAGCGAGAACCCTACACAAAACTCAAATGATCAATTATCAGTGCCTCAGAGTGCAAGCAAGAGTGAGAGCTTAGGTGCGTGGGTGTGCGTGTGAGACGTGTGGTGCAAAAGAAGGCTTTCTGTGCAAGGGAGCAAAAGAGCCACGGTACAAAGGTCTGACAGGGTGAGAGAGAGAAAGAGCCAGGGTGCGAGAGAAGGGGCGTGTGCAAGAATGAATGAAAGACAGGGAGCCACTGGGTGAGAAGAAGGCACGGGAGAGATACCAAGTGTGTATGCATTAGATCAAGGGTGTTGCGTGGACAGGGGCATGCTTGTGGGAGCGTGAAAATAAGTTCAGTGTGAGTGACACCGTGCTTAGAAGGGTCAGAGAGGAAGTGGGGTAGCGCGGGAGAGAATGGGGTAGAAGGAGTGGGGTAGAAAAAAAGGGTGGGGTTAGTGGAAGCAGCGTGTCAGAGGGCTGCTAAGACTCTCAAACTGGAGCCAAGGGAAACTGTTTGTGTAACAGAGGCTCAGGGGGAGGAGAGATCAGGCACACAGGGCCCAATACGCCAAGGTGATGTTTGGTGAGCCATCACCATGCAGGCTCTGCAGGACAGCCTATCTCTCCTCACTAAATTACCTTCCAGAACGCAAACAAAGTAAATAATTAACAAATGGCCCTCTCTCTCCTTGGGGCTACCCCTCCCTGCCCTGAGCCCAGTGCCAATGGCAGCTCTCTTCAGTGAGCTTCTGGCTCTGTCTGGGGGAGGCCATCACATACCTCTCAACCTTTTTTGATACCAAGGCGGGTGAAAACCCAGAAAGGCCATAAACATAAAAGTAGGACTGCCGTAAAAACATGAAACGGCAGTCCTACTTCTATGTCGCTGACCTTTTACGGGAGGGGGGTGGGGAGGAATGCTCCCAGGCACAATCCTCTCATTGGAGGAGAGCGCCAGGGAGGGGAAGGGGGAGGAAATGGGGGCGTGAAAAGCATGACACTTGCTTTTCACGCCTCCATTCGCGCAGGAAGAGTCGCGCCGGGACCCGATTTCGGGATCTCGAAATCGGGTCCCGGCAAAAATATGAATCGTAGCTCCCACCTTTGCCAAGGCGGGTGAAACAGATGAGCTGGCGGGTGGGCGGGTGTGTAGATGCTTTGGCGGGTGACACCCGCCAAAAGCGGGTGAGTTGAGAGCTATGCCATCAGTGTTATGTCATCAGCACGCTATAACCCATTGGCCAAGGGCACGGAATGACAGATGCACTCAGATCACTGCACTGCCTGTGCCATGAAAAGGACAGACACGTGACCTGTTACAACACTGATGGTTGGCACACATATTGTAAGAAATATCCAACCATGAGTACATATGGCAGCAGGCATCTGAGAATAAATCGTATCTCAGCAGAGCATTGCAGTTGCCATGACAGCCATTTATTCTACGTTCCTTCCTCTTTTACCTGTAGTAATGGTTTTGGCTTACGGTGTCGCTTTGCACCACTAAAAGCACCAAAACCAAAAATGTTGGGATTTTAGACATTCTCCAATCAAATGGAGCCAGACAATAAAATGTGAGTAGATAATAAATAAAGCATGAAATCCATTTTTAATTAATGATGGCTGAGCACAATAAAATTAACCACGGCCTGTGAAATAAAGTCCGAAATCGGTGCAGCGGAATGATGGTTGTTTAAAGGAATGAGACTGGGCCAGTGGACTCTAGATGCTGAGAGGTGACTGGGATACATGGTTTGCCTAGCAGATTTGCACAGGCACCTTAATGAATGCCATGACCACTGGGTTGTGGATTTAGAGTTTGTCAGGATTGACACAGCTGCAGTATAGCCACATGCAGCTACTTGGTCACCAAGAAGACTCCAAGGGCCAAAGCCCGAAGTCTGAGCTATCGTGGTGTTATAACTGAGCAGGATTACTGCCTAGAGTCTAATGCATGCAGGAACCTGTAAAGGTATGAGTGGCTAAATGTTACAGATTTCTTGGAACACCTAGGAGCTCATGTTTGTATGTGGTGTAACTTGAATGAAAGACATAAAACCCTTTAGCATAGCTCTCAACTCACCCGCTTTTGGCGGGTGTCACCCGCCTTGCAAATAGCTGACTCACCCGCCAGGCCTCCTGCACGCCCATTCATTCCAATGGGCGTCTCACCCGCCAGAAACAAAATCGGGTGATTTCACCCGCCTTTGCAAGACAAATGGTTGAGAGCTATGCCTTTAGGTAAATCATTAACGCCTTCCATTAATGCCCCGCCACATATTCAGTAATTTCTATGGTGGAGAGAAGGGGCGGAACGCAATTTGCTTTTCCGCCACCTTCCTTCTTCTCCGCCGTACAAAAGATCCAGCACCACATAGATTTTCATGCCAGAGCAAATGCTGGAGATTCCTGTGGGATCCGCCTGCTTTATTCACAATGCAGGCGGATCCCATAGGGAACCATTGTACACTCGGCCTGCCATGCTTCCAGAACGGTAAGTGGCGCTCACAATTAAAAATAACTGCTGCCTGGCATGCCAGGCAAGCATTTACTTACTTTGCATGGTGGAGTGCAAAAGTGCGGGGCAAAAAGTGGCGTACATATGTGTATGGCGCCTTTTGCCCTGCACCTTTGCACTCTGCCGTGCAAATGATGAAGATACGGTGGCAGGGAGCATCCTACGTGTATGCAACATGTACCGGCTCCCTGGCGCCAAATTACAAATTACTGATTAAAATGAGCTCCTTAGGCTCCTCTGCACAGACGCTACTCTGCATACCTCTGTGCAGATAGTCTCCTGTGCATAGGAACCCCTCTGCATAGGTCTTGGCAGAGAGGCTCTGCTGCATGATCCTGGGAAAGGGGCTTCTTTTGCATGGCTCTGTGTGCGTGAGTGGTAAGCACTGAAGATGCGTGTCTGGCTACAGCCCAAAGGTAAATGCAGACTTGAAGGTTGGTATGGACATACGCGGACTTTCACCAGCAGGTTTGTCGCGGCCATTGCAGTTGGCACATTAGTCAGAAGGGACAGCAGAGAGCCTACATATTCGGATTGATGGCTTCTAGAGAGCAAAGACACGGGCCTGTCATTGGGTAGACTGGCAGTGCTGTAAACGGTCTGTGATTACTTAGAGGGCATTGGCTTGCAGCAATCACTGGATTCATGCTTGCACTGTGGTGCTGCTAATAAGCTGCCTCTTACCATCTGGGGAATCAGCAGCCTCTCAAAAATCAGTGTTTTTCAAAAAATCATCTCCTCTATGAGTCATAATAACAAATCTTCTGATTAACCCACATTCAGACAGCTTGACAGACAAAGGAGCAACATTTTTAATCAGCTAACATTTACACAAAAAGTATGTTTCTTTTTTTAAATTATTGTTTTCATACAACAGAAAGACCTGAGTGACCATAAACATAATAGCAAATCGGCGGAAATGGCAGCACCGTAAAGAATTCCCACGCATGAGCGAATATACGAACTCACGCAATATCTTAACCATCCACTGAGGGCACATCATTGCCAGTGGACAACACATATTGCAAATGTGGGCCCCAAATATCCAGAGGACGTGCATGCAAAGGCATGGTACTAATGCATGCCACATCCATATCATACAAATATGCATTATCTTCAAGCCAGAGTGCAACCTTGGGCCTGGGTCTTCTCCAACCTTAGCCCTGGGCCCTTTCCACTAGACCGCAGCCACCCTATTGCGAGCTCGAACCAGTAGACGCCCCACCAATCCGTGCATGCACCCGGGCACGGGACGTGTCAATCCCAAAAGGGCTAGCATCGGGTCCGTTTTGATACGCTCCTTCATGATAAGGGACACACTCAACTCCCAGAACGCAGCGATCTGAGGGCACGTCCAAGCTAAGTGGACAGAATGTGCCCCTTCAGATCCGCAACGCAAACACCTATGTGCTGCTTCAAGGTAGTATCTGTGCAGCCTAGCCAGGGTGGGATATGCTTTGCGTGACACCATCTATGTGTGCCCTCTGCATGCGCCAAGCGATCTTCTGAAATCTCTACTCCTAGCTGTTTTCCCCACCTTTTCCTAGGAGCATCACCCACATACGCAATCTCAGACGTGAGTCTTCCATAGGTACGTGAAATCAGTCGACCCTCTCCTTGAGCACAGATAATATCATGCAGGAGCATGAAAACGGGGGGTTGAACAGGAAAGAAGGCGAACCGAGCCCTGAATTCATTCCTAAAACAAAAATACAGGAACACATCAAGTCGAGTATCGCCCCCCCCTTTTTTCTTAAAGGCCCCCAGTGATAAGAAGGTTTCCGACCACATAGTAATCCCCAAGCGTAATAATGCCAATCTATGTTACCAGTGCAAGATATGCATTCTCCTGTGACTCCCCTCGCTGGAATCAGCAGGGAATACAGTATTTCCACCTTAAAACCTCTCGCTATTTTATACCAGGCTGTGCAGGTGCATGAGACAACATTCGTTACTGCAGGTCTACGAGTACTACTGTGTAAAATAATTCTACATAACTGGGAAGAGGAATCCACTCTCCATCTGGACATGTGGCCTGGATGAATATTCAATTCCCCAGAAAAGAAATCCAGAGGACATCACTTATAAAACAGCATCAAACGTTATTTAAATTGATACAAAATTATATACGAACTAAATCATGAAAAAGTCATAAAGAACAATAATTGAATGTAGGGGCAACAACATATATATAATGAAAATGACACAAAACATTCTCACATATCAGCTGGGTAGTCTGTCCTCATCCCAACATTCATATCCACATCCACAACTCACATTCATACAACGCATTAATCACAATGACATAACATCACAAAAACCTCGAAAATATTCAAAAAGTATATGCTTTTTTCTTTCTTCTAGAATGGATCTTAATAGATTTTTGGCAAAACACAATAACATTTCCAGGTATTACAGGACCGACCGGTTTCGACGTAAAGGGTACCATTTGACCCTGTCTTCATCGGGGAACATACAGCACTGTACAAATAGACATATTTTTCATATATATATAAAAAATGTCATCATCCTACATCTAACATGTATTTCAATAACAGTTAAAACACATGAGTGTCATTAGACACCCTTTTTAAGTCAACATGTGCACGAGAACCCAAGGTGAATACCAATAGTCCGCCAGCGACTTTAGTGCTACAAAGCCCGAGCCCTAGGCAGGCGAGTACTCCCACAGTTGAAAGAGACCCAACACCACACCAGCCTGTTGATGTGGGTACAAGTTTGTTTTATACCTAACGTGCTCTGCGGTCACTTCCTTCTCAGCAGATAAGGACCAACATTTGATTGTGGCCTAAAAAACAGTTATTGCACATGTTACAAGGACCCATTATTCACAGCCCGTTCACTGCGTATTTCAAAATCAAACACAAAACCCAAGTCCAGATACAGGTCAGTTTTCAAACAGGCTCTTAAGGGTCCCTATGCTCACCAAAAGTCTCTTACTCTGGGGCATGATGTGTTGGACATTACAACTGCAGCCTTCACCTGCATTCACATTGATGCTTCGTGTTCTCAATGTGTGTTAATCATGCAGTACGGATCCTGCAAGCACAAGAACAGTGACAATGGTAGAATGCCACGATGTAAGTGAAACTCTGCGAAAAAACAATGACCTGTATCCTCCCAACTAATGCTTGGTGCGAATGTTCAGTCAGGCCAAGGTACTCAACATGCAATCTATAGCATGCCAGATCTATTGTCCGCTTTGTCTGTGCCCAACCTTGGGTGTGACACATATCTAGTTTGCTTAATATACATGTATACATGTCCTCTATCGTATGGTCATTGCAGCCCTGGCCCGATGACATCAAAACAATAACAATATTGGTTCCCTGAAGCAAGTTTTACCTGTCTGATATGGATAACAACTCTGAGAAGAAAGGGTCCACACCATAACTGGTGTCCTGTATGATCTTACCAGTGCCTTTCAAAATTCCCAAACTAGAGTCATATTTTAGAGAAGAACCCAGCTGCTTATCCTTCATGGATCTCGGTCTGCTCGAAAAATGGCTGTCTCTTCAGTATGAGATGCAATCAAGTATATGACTGCTGCGGACATTGAAGTATTGAGACATTGAGATGCAATCAAAAGGTTTTCACGATCGGGCGTACTTCAATGTCTGCAGCAGTCATATACTTGTGGCGTTCCACGTCATCACGTAGTACATGACTAAGGTGATGACTGGATTGGCAACGCACACTTGTAACTGTACCAGTGTGGACATGTGGAACGGGCCCTCCTTGCAAAATTGTCCCATTAAGTCATGTGAATCTGGCATTCCACATCGTGGCATAGCGGTGGAGTGAAAACAAGTCATACCGCACACTTATTCCCTGTGGTGGAATCACACCCAAAGTTCATTAACAATCTCGATCATTTATTTGCTTCAACCCATGGGTGCTCTCTTCTTGTCTCTCCCCTAATGGGCCAAACCCTATAGTGAAGAAACCGCATACTGGACTACGGTGGTCCAGCTGTGAACCTATTGGAGCATCTGGCATATTGTTATAAATAATAAAAACCAGTGGGCAATGAACCCATTGTGGAGTAACCAGCGCCAACTGTCACACCTAGGGGTCATGGCCCCTCTAGTTTATTGTGGAGTATGCCACTCATTGCCATGGAGGCTTACTTGATGTACACCATAAAGGTTCCTAATAGGTCCATGAAAAAAACTCCTTGATATCCATCATTGAGTTAAGGTTTAAAATCCCACTGCTCCATTGAATTCAAGCCTATCTCAGATGTCTTCAAATGAAAGATCCATAACTGTTCCCTGTAAGCCAGTTTATTAACTTCCTGTGCAGTACTGATCTCATGAATCTTGTCGACACAAAACCAAGACAGGTCCTCCAGGGTATGTCCCATTTCAAGAAAGTGCAGCACCAATGGGGCATTCAGGGTCTGGGTACGAATTTTGGACCGATGTTCATTGATCGTTAAGTGCACCTCCCTTGATGCCTTGCCAATATAGATCTTTTTACATGGGCAGGATATATTTTTTAAATATTTGCATGCCACACAAGAAGTACAGGGATACTGTCTGACCACGGGGGCATGATGAATATTCTGGGTCATCATATGCTTAGCCGTAGTACGGCTTGCTTTTGTGAGTTTTTGTTTCAAATGTTTGCTTTTTTTGGAAGTAAATAGTGTTTTTTTTCCAATTTTACTCCTGCTGTGTTTGAAATTCTCCCATTTTTTTTATTGTCTCTTGAATTGCCTCACTATGTTGACAGAAAGTGGACGATCGCTGTAGATGGTTCGCCAATTCAGATCTTATTTTGGGAATAAGTAAATTGTCCCAATTGGTGAACATGACTCTTTTCCTATAGCGTTTGATCAGCTTTTTGGGGTATCCCCGTTCCAACAATCTAGTCTTTAGGACATCTGTCGAAATGGTGCTTTTTAAAGCACTTTTTTCAGAAAGGATTGGAATAAAGCAGTTTGTTTACAGACACATCTGAACAAATAGCATCTCAGCAACCGTCAGTCAACCTGCTGTGCTAACTTTTCAGCATTTTGCTCAAGGACTCGAAACATATGCCCTGAATCATTGCATTGGTGCAGTTCATGTGCATGACTTAAAATCCGGTCCTGTTACAACTCCAGTCCAGTCGCTTTTAGTCGGAAACTGTAAAAATCTCAGGGCCCTATTCTCAACTTGGCGCAGTGAAGGTGCTAAACAGCACGATTCACTGCGCCAAAAGAGGACACCCAGGCTGCACTACTATTCTCAAGTGGGCCTGGGCATCCTCGTAGAGCACGACAGTGAACTGTGAGGATTTCTCCTGTTTTTAGTTCTAACGGGCGCAATCCAATCTCGGCAGCATTTTTGTAAAATAACGACATCGTCGTTATTTTACAAAAATGCTGCCGAGAACACAGGTGTGTATGAACACGTTCCTATACACCAAAGTGAGCAACTTCAACATTGCAGGATGTTGAGCTGCTTACTTTGGTGTATAGGAAAGTGTTCATATACACCTTTATGGTGTATATGAACACTTTCATTTAAAGCAAGTAGCTTCAACGTTGTAGGATGCAACGTTGAAGCTGCTTGCTTTGGTGTAAATGAAAGTGTTCATATACACCCGTGTGTATATGAACACTTTCATTTACACCAAAGCAAGCAGCTTCAACGTTGTAGGATGCAACGTTGAAGCTGCTAGGTTTGGTGTACACAGAAAGAACTTCTTTATTCGTAAAGGGATCATACAGAGCACATAATTAATGGGTGGTGTCGCCGTCATTTTAATTGCATGAACTCTCCCCCATAGACTCAAACGCAGTTCATTCCACCTTTTCAAATCCGACTCCAAGGATTGGACTACCTGAGTCAGATTGACATCCATCATATCATACACATCATTAGTTAACCAAATTCCAAGATATCGCATCTTGTCCGGACACCAATTGAAAGTAAAGTTCCTCATTTTCAGAATAGAGCATGAACCAGATGCCGGCAGAGCTTCGGATTTTGACCAATTCATCTTGTACCCCGATATTCTGTGAAACATGTCAATTTGTTCAATAAGTACAGGAATATAATTCTCAACATTTTGAATAACTAGCAACATATCATCTGCATATAGCCAGACCTTCTGACATACTTCACCATAATGAATCCCTTCAATTCTTTCATCTTCTCTTATTTTCACAGCGAGGAGTTCCATAGCAATAACAAACAATATGGGCGACAATGGACATCCCTGCCTTGTCCCTCTTTCAAGTTCAAATGTGCCCGAGACCATACCATTTGTGTTCACACATGCTGTAGGTAGGGAATATAATAGTCTTATCCATTCAATCATGTTTTTTCCAAATCCGAATCCTTCTAATGCTGACAGGAGATACTTCCACTCAATCCGATCGAATGCCTTTTCCGCATCCAAAGACAACACCACCACATCATTACAATGTTCTCTGCTTTCAAATAGAGTCAACAAAAGTCTCCTCATATTATCCGATGCATGTCTCCCTTTCACAAAACCTGTCTGGCTCTGGTCTATTATATCCATCAGAGAAGACTCTATTCTCAAGGCCAATGCTTTCGCAAAAATGTTATTGTCAATGTTCAGCAACCTAATTGGCCGATAACTACTTGTTTTAATCGGAGACTTCCCCTCCTTCAAGAAAACAGATATCACAGCATGTCTCGCAGATACCGGGAGACATCCATCAAGCAGAGATGAGCGCAACATTGCCAACATTAGATCCAAAACCTCTCCTGGAAATATTTTATACAGTTCCGCTGGCAATCCATCCGGGCCTGGACATTTCCCTGAATTCAAAGCACATGCAGCTGTCCTGAGTTCCTCCACACTCAGCTCACTCTCCATGGTCTCCCTCAGTGTCGAGTTTATATTTCGCAAATGGCACCCATTGACAAACTGACACACTTCCTCTTCAGATAAATAAACTTCAGAAGAGTATAGTCCATTGAAATACTCCTTGAATGCATCATTAATTTCAGCAGGTTCAAAAGTCACAACCCCATCTTGCTTTTCTATAGCATTAATTGTCCTTTCATTATTCATGATCCTTAAGCGATGAGCAAGAAGGCGATCACATTTCGGACCCTTTTCATAGTACTTGCTTCTTGTTCTAAAAAGAAGTCTTTCAGCTCTTGTGGTAAGCAGATCCTCTGATTTTTTTTTTTTCAGTTGTAGACTATTCAAATAATCCACAAAGAAACTCCTCATATTTCCTTTTCAAGAATCTCAATTTCCTTGGGCAGTTTCTTCATCTCACCATCCCTCTCCCTTTTCTTTTTGCTTGATAAACCGATCAACATTCCTCTCATGTAGGACTTGAAGGCTTCCCACACATATTCCACTTTAACTTCACCAGTCCAATTTGCGGCCACAAAGAACTTTGCCTCTTGCACTATTTTATCCACAATTTCATTGTCATCAAGGAGTGTTACATTCATTCAACATGTATTAGACTTTGGTAAGGAGAAGATTAGTCTCATTTCCATTGAGATCGGTGCATGATCTGAGACTATAATTGACTTAATGTCTCCCCCTTTGAATGACTGCGTGCAAAGACCAGAAGTCAGAAGGAGGTCAATCTGTGAATATACGTTATGCCTGGCTGAGAAAAAGGTATATTGTTTGACTGAAGGATTCTGTAATCTCCACACATCTGAGAGATTCCATTCATCCATAAGTTTTTTTAAGGCCATTCTTTTCAAATTATTAATAGTGTCCACAGTGTCCCCACCTTTATCCATTGCAGGATTAAGAGCAACATTGAAACCCCCCCGTCCCCCACAATAACATTACACATATCTACATTCTGTAAAAACTGTGCAAGGGAAATGAAGAAGCTTCCATCCCCCCCATTAGGAGCATATATATTGCAAAATCAGTAGGAGACATCTTGAATTTTCACAGTTACACAAATAATTCTCCCTTCCTTATCTTTCTCACAACTCATTTCTGTAATCGGTTGATTTTTCTTAAACAGAATGCACACACCTCTCAAACTAGAAGTGAAGGATGAACAATAAGCATTACTGACCCATCCCCGTTTCCATTTATCCAAATCTGTCTCCAACAAGTGAGTCTCCTGAAGTAGTGACACATCTGCCCCCATCTCTTCCAATTTTTGTAAAATCACCTTCCTTTTGTTCTATCTCTTTATACTGGCTTAAACTATAAGCCTACGCATAGCATACACATGACACTGAACGTACATGTGAGGAATGACAACAGACGTGTGCATGTTGAGGTATCTGACTGAGATGACACTGCCCTTTGAAACGCATTCCTTGCACTTATTCTGAGCGCCTGGAAACAATGTGAAGTTAAGTGCCAAAGTGATAGACACATGGCAGCTTCTTTCAGGCTGAGACTCGTTTGTGAAAACGCCTACTTTAACATGTGCCACATTCCTCTGTTTTAGAACATTGCAATGTTGGCTGTTCCAGAGATATAATGACTGGAATAAGTCCACTCTCCCAACAGTCCCATGTTTCGCCTTCATCATTCCTTGTATTAAACAGATCATTGCACTCTTGTCGGGTGGAATGTTCTAACCGCAAATAATATCCCCTTTGTCGAGCCATTACCATAAATTAACGTCCCTTGGACCTGATTAAATGCCCTCACTTCTCACAGGCCTATCAACTTGGGATGTGTCCCTTGGGCCATCACCAACCGCTAAGGCCCTCTTCATGAGGCATTATCGTTTAATTCTACCCTGACTGGGAGGAATGTTCTAAAACATAATGCTACATTTGACTCATTACCAAGCCTCATTTTATCTCTGACTTTATCCAAATATTGATTCGTTTTCACCTGTGACGTTGCTAAATCTTGACCATGTTAAATTGATTTCAGTGGAATGGCAAGCTGGCCAAGAATGTCCTTGTCACAGAACCCTCACTGACATTCTACATTTTGACAGTGAGCCACCCCACTGCCACACAGTCAGTAACCAACTGTGCTGCCTTCTGCATCCCAACTCAAATCATACCCCGACCACAGCTCACAGCTCCAAGTCTCAAGAACAGTGCACGTGCTGGCAAAGTGACAGTTTGCTGCCAGACACCTCCAGCCTTGAGGGAGAACTGTTAACTCCTCGGCCCAGAACTCCCCCTCCTTAATAACCCGTTTGCACAGTCCCCAGTGCTATTGATTCGGTAAAACCTCCTTTCATCCTGGGCTGTTTTTTCGCTGGGATTTTTCCTGTGAATGTTTTAACAAAAAAAATCCATCAAATATTTTTGGGGGTTTGAAAATTATATATATGGGATGTGGGTGTTTGGGAATAGATAACAAATTTAAGGGAATGGGCGGTTTGGGTGGGGACCCCCACCTCCCAAAATCCTTAAAAAAAAATGTGATGGGTTTTTTTAGTTAAAAAATTCACAGTAAAAAAACCCCAAAAAACGAGCGAAAAAAACATCCTGCGACGAAATGACATGGAACCCTTGATTCCTTGTACATATATCAAGTCCCACTTGATTACTATATGTCCTGTGTCTTCTCCTGTCCCCAGTTTATGTACGTAGCCTTCCCTAGCACCACCTGCTCAGTCACCCCTGTTATTCCCATTTATGTAAGAGACCTATTGCAGCATTGCCCCTTTTACCGTGATCCTACTGTAGCGATTATGGTTGAAACATCGTTTTCTCTCAATAAGTACAAAAAAAATTCAAAATAAAGCCACTTTTGCTGATTGTAGGGTCAATCAGTTGCCCCACCACTGGTGACACCCAGTGCCACCTCTCAGCATTGCACTGCCTTAGAACCCCTCCACCCTAACCGACTACTCCAATCTGCATCCAAACACAGACTCCTAAAATGCACCCCAGTCCAGCTCACTGCACTAACCAAAAGCCAAGTGCTGTTCACTGTCCCAACCACAGTCCTTCTGGACTCACTCAGTGCCAAAATCCAACTCGGAACCAATGTCTGAGGGTCACCCCCAACTCCCAGAGCCCTAAACAAACATCTCAATTTTCTCACAAAGGGAAGGTTTCGAAACAGCCCTTTGACTGCACTTGGCCCTGGAGCCAGCTGCCCTTGGCTGTCAGGGTGCCCCAGTCATCAACACGTCTGGCACTTGAGCACTTACCAGGCGTCCCCTCGCACTATTTCCTAAGCCACCGAGGAGAGATGGTTTCAAACTCAGCAGTGCTTAAATGCAGCTTTACGGTAATGCTGAGTGCCTACAAATAGTTTTCAAAGGACACTTCGTAGATGGACTGCTATACTTTTAATGGACCGGTACTGCTTAGAGCATGTTGTTATTCTTTAAAGGGGGAGTACAGACACTTCACTGCAGGGCTGCCATACTGGCACTTGTTAGCAGGGCTGTTCTATTAAAAAGGCAGCAGTGGAGTTTATCAGAAGAAATGCTCTGATTAATTATCGGTAATCTTCATTACTCCTAGTCCTACTCTTCCTCATCACAGTACTTACTTCATGAGGCACCTGCCTCCGACACAGGACCTTCTTCTATTTCTTTAAATCCCTATAACTCCTCCCCCAGATCCACGTCACTCAGTTTCATATTGCCAAGCCGGAGCATGGGACCTTCCCTGCAGGGACGGTGAGGAGGGTAGTTAGTACTGTGACGAGGAAGAGTAGGACTAGGAGTAATAAAGATTACCGATAAGTAATCAGGGCATTACCTCCACGTCCACTCTTCCTCATCCCAGTACTTACTTCATGAGGTATACCAAAGCAGCAACGGGGAAAAGGTCCCAATGAGACACAGAGCCAAAAACAGTGCAGCTAAACACACCCACAATAACTCTTAAATCACATCCCCACAAACAAAACTCCAAACACGAAGGAACCAACCCCCGAGTGCGAGAAACTCAACCCATAGTGGTTGATGAAAATGCCTAGACCAGCCAAGGCGGCAGCCATACAAATCTCTTGCAGAGAAAAACCCTCCTTGCATCGGCCGAGGAAGCCGCCAAACCCCTTGGAGGACCACCCCTTATCGTGCGCAGGCACAGGCAGTCCAGAAGCCACATAGGCCCTGGAGATCACAACCCGGAACCACCGGAAAAAGGAAACCACAGATGCGTTATGCCCAGCCCCAGCAGGACCACAAGCAATCAGAAGACTATCAGATTGGTGGAAAAAGCAAACCAAGCCAAATACTACAACACGTCCCGCCGGACATCAATGTTAAGCCGAGCCACCTCCTCAGGCGTTCTTGGATCATGAAAGAAGTCAGGGAGAACCAGACCCTGAGAGGTGTGAAAACTGAGAGACAATTTAAGGGACAAAACTTCGGACCACACCCCAGCACCACTGAGTCTGGCAGCACCCACAGGAAAGGAGCGTGACATAAGAGAGCCCCAATCTCCCCAAGCCTTCGGGCAGAAGTGAGGGCAATAAGAAAACAAGATTTCAGTGTGAGATGTTTGATATCAATCTCGGAAATGGGCTCAAAAGGAGGCCCATGAAGGAACCGTAATACAGGAGGGAGATCCCAAGGGGGAAATCCTTTATCAGCACAAGGACGGGAAGAAGAAAAACCCTGGATCAACTTCCCCACAAACACCTCCCCATCCAAGTGACCATCAGAGTCCCCCAAAAGGAATTTCACGGAGGCCCACTGTGAGCGAAGCCTGGAAAAACTGCCAGGCCCCTGTCAAAGCCCCTCCTGGAGGAACCGAAGGATAGCAGAGAGGCCAGAACGCAGGGGAGGGAACCCAGACCGCCCATACCAGTCTCGGAAATGGCCCCAATGTCTGCCGAACACCTTCAGAGTGGAGGGTCTAAGAGCATCCATTATGGACTCAACTACAGGATCTGAGAACCCCTGAGATATCAACCTAGACTGAGCAATAGCCACACTGCCCATTGCATCCGGTGGACTTCCAACCGGAGATCCCCTTGAAGGGGACACGGCCACCTCGGAACCAGCCAAGGTTCCTAGAACCGAAGCTCCAACAGAGAGGGGAGCCAACTCCGGCGGGACCAGAACGGAGCTAACAACAACACAGTCACCCTGGACACTCTGATGCGCCAAACCACCCGGGGCAGAAGGGGAATAGGCGGAAAGGCATAAAGGAAAACCCCAAGGCCACTGTACAGAGCGGGCGTCCATCCCCCAATCCCCTCGGCCTGAAACTGAGAGCAGAAGAGTGGAACTTCTGCTGAGGCCGGGGATGCAAACAGGTCTAGAACCGGGGACCCTAATCTGACACAAGTCACCGCAAAGACCTGGGCCAACAGGACCAGTTCCGCAGAGGAGTGAAAACCGGCGTCTGAGAAGATCCGCTTGAACATTGTCCACCCTTCTGATACGTGAGGCCACCAGAGACACCAGATGAGATTCCTCCCAGGTGCCTATCAGCACTGCCAGAGCATTCAAGGAGTAGCCGGAACCCCTTTTGCAGTTGACATATGCCAAGGCCGTCGTATTGTCTGATCGGACCAAAAACCGCCGACCGTCCAGCAACTCCTTGAAGTATACCAGAGCTTGGACAATGGCACAATTCTTGCCAATTGGATGATCGCCGGCTCTCCCCAGATCTCACAACCCTTGAGCTGAGAGGACCCCCAATGTAGACCCTTTCTGCTGGTGTTGGTATTAAGAGAGGCCAGAGGAGGAAGGACCAAACACCTCAGCCTGTAAACCTGAAACCCCCCTGCCACCATAGTAGGGAGTCTCGGAGCGCTGGGGACACTGAAAACAAAACTACGAAAGCCGAGATGTCGTGAGCCAGTGGGAGAGAGTATAAGACACCAGGGGACGTAACTGAAGACGGGCTCAAGGAACCGGAAAACACGCAAGACGCCACATGCCCCGTAACTTCAGCAACAGGCGAGCCAAGACATACTACCTTCTGAGAACCCAGGCCAGAACAGCCAGCAAGCGCCCCCCCTGCACAACATCCAGAGTATGCTCTCCACAGACGTCCGGACAAGCAGTGCAGGGTCTTGAGACCCATAAGCAGGTGACACATTCTAGAAGGCATAGGGACCAGGACCACCCGCAAGTAGAAAACTTGACCCTGAACAGGGAGAGGAACGGGCAAGACGGTAACCCACAACAACCGTTTGGAGAGAACGGATCCCATGGCCAACTACTTGGACCGTGAGCTGGGTACCAAAGTCCTAACCATGCAAACCTGGACAGGAGGGGACAGGAACGGCAACTGATACCCCTCTCCGGAAGGAGCCCATTGCCCAGGAAGCCGAACCCCACCGGTCCCATACACCTCCGAGAAGATCGAGACGAGGAGCCAGGGAAAACCGCCAGTCACTGCACTTTCATCACAGGGAAATCACAGGACGTTGAAACAGGCCTGCGCCACAATATAACAGCATGCTTGTCAGCCCACAAAAAGATCCGACCTATCAAAAGGAAGATACAGGACAGCCCAGAAGTCCAGCAGACTATGGCCCCCTCAGGCAACAGAGGAGCCACCAGGCTGGCGTCAAAAGGGCAGAGTACTGTCACAAAGCGGGGCAAAGCAATCCATCCCGGATAGCAGGCATCAAAGGCAACCCCCTACCTGGGGTATGCCTATACTGGAAAACCCACTGAAGTGACATCCCCCTCCACTGGGAAGAGGACAGGACAAGGAGTCTGCGTCCATAGCTAGCACAGACCCAAACACACCACTAACACGCCATATGACTGAGAGGTGGGTTGAGCCCTGCATCCAGTAGCTGGTAGCCCTATGCTCTAAATGGTTCCAATGCGTCGGTCTAGGAAGGATGAAGGACCGAGTCAGCACCGCTGAGACTCGAACCCGAAGTGTAGACTATGCCAGGCCGGTACCCTTCCGGCCACTTGTAGACATGTCCAAATCTGCGCCGTATTCACAGGCAGCACGCAAGGAATGCAGCCAACATCTGGTGCATCCTGGGCTGTGTGTGTCTGAGGAGCGGGTGATATGTGACATGCCTGTGACAGTACAGAGCCCCCGCACTTTCAAATACTCTCTGTCAAAGTCACCCCACGACAAGAAGCAGAGAGGCCTCACAACAAAAAGGGAAGGCTAGCCCATTCTGCCAAGTGCTTGCCATCATTTCCAATAAAGATGTGTACACAGAGCACCAGGAAACGGCCTGTCGAAGGAGTCAAGGTGGCTATACCAGCAAGAGAGGGGAAAACATCAAGCACAGTTCTCCCCTCTCCTTACCTTCCCCCAGATAATGCAGCTAACATCCGGTGCATCCTGGGCCGTGTGTCTCTGAGGAGCGGGTGGTATGTGACATGCCTGCGACCGAACAGAGCCCCCACACTCTCAAAGACTCTCTGCCACTGTCACCCCACGACAAGAAGCAGAGAGGCCTCACAACAAAAGGGAAGGCTAGCCTATACTGCCAAGTCTAATCAAGATGGCCAAAACAGGAGGAGAGGGGAAAAACATCAAGCCCAGTCCTCCCCTTTCCTTACCTTCCCCCGGGCCGTGCAGGACCCGGGACACAATGCTCACGCTGTGGTCCGGAGCCCAGCAAAGAACCGAGCGAGGCAATCCAGCTCAACTGTGACCCCAAGCCCCGCAGGGGGCCCAGGAGCAGCGCCGCACCTGAGGGAGCCGAGGGCCCCGCCACACAGCCCCCCCAGGGGGCCAGCAATCGGTGCTCCCCGGTGCCCCGCACCGGGAAGAAAATGTCCAACCTGCCAGAGGCAGGACAAATTAAACTGAGTGACGTGGATGTGGGGGAGGAGTTATAGGGATTTAAATAAATAGAAGAAGGTCCTGTGTCGGAGGCAGGTGCCTCATGAAGTAAGTACTGGGACGAGGAAGAGTGGACGTGGAGGTAATGCTAATCATTGATGTAGCAGTACTGGCGTTCCTTAGCTTGGCTGCTATACTTCAAGTAGGTGTGCAGTCATAATGTCGACTGCAAAAAGTCGAATGACAAAAATGTCGACAACAAATGGTTGAAACATTTTTTTACGAATATGTCATTTTTTATTTTACATGGTTTTTATTGTGGCTTTCGTGCTTTAAAAATAGGGTTTAAAAAAAAAGGGGGGTTTGGGGGGGAACCCCCCCATTTTCAACAAAACATTTAAAAAAAAGGACATTCGAAATTTTATTTCTTCAACCATTTGTTTTCGACATTTTGACTTTCGACATTTTCACATTCACCATTATCACTATAAACCCTTTAAGTAACCATAACCCACACATCTCTGTTGCAATATTTTTCATGGGGCGTGTAAGCAAGGCATGGTATCAAAGTAAGACAGACGCAAATGATCACAGTTCAAGGGTGTTGATTAAACTGTAATGTGGGTGAGATAAACGCCTAATCTAAGCCTAAATCTAAGATGGGAGCAAGCTACGACCATCAAATCATAATAATAAAGTCCTAGTGGAGTCTAGTCAAATAAAAGGGCCTATACTAAGAATAACCTATTGCAATTCTTACCGCTGTGCTACAAAAGAGGGAATCATTTTCACAAGAAAAGAAAGAAGTGTTGACAAACAGATGAATCAGGATTTTATGGCTGGTCGCCCACCCACCCCCCATTCTTTAGCACGGTACAAGGCAGGACTTCACGGGCACAGCACACTCAAATACAGACAATGGCTGACACTGCCAGGCCTATAACATCCAGAAGCCCAAAGAACCGGTGCCAGCAATACTTAGTATTCCATCCAGGAAGGAAATCTGACTGATCTGGATGGATAGAATCAAGCCCTGCATAAAGGGAAGAAGTCTGCTTGCCTACAATTTTGCATAGATCCTGATGTCAACATTAATGAGAGATATTGGCCGATAAAATGCACATTCATCCGGAGGTTTCCCATGCTTGTGTAACAATGTTATCATCGCCTCCCAAAGTGTGGGGGGAAAGATGCCTCGTTCTACTGACTCCTGATACATTCTGTGTAGGTGAGGTGCCAGAATAGTCGGCCAAGTCTTGTACAATTTAGTTGTTATTCCATCAGGTCCAGGTTCCTTTGAGCCAGGCAGACGTTTAATAACACCTAAAATGTCTTTAACCATTATTTCCTGGGTAAATACCTCCCGCTGCTCCATCGACAGCCAATGGAGCTCAATCTCATCCAAATATTGTTGGATGCTTGACTCAAATTGGGACTCCCACGGAACATAAAGAGTAGCATAACATTCCCCTAACACCATGACTACATCAGATGTTACCCATACATGTGCACCATTCTGACCTTTTATTGAGTCTGTTGGTGTAACAATTTTCTCCCTAGCAACCATTCTGGCCAATAGTGCTTCTGGTTTTTGGCCATCCCCGTATTGTTGTATTTTATGAGCCCTACTCATGTAACTTCCCACTGAGAATGGTCTCGGAATCTGTCTAATTCTCTTCCAATTTCTGTCAGAGTACATTTGCCACCTGATAAATGGAAGTCAAACTCCAATGCCTTACGTTTGACTTCATTGGTCATCAGTTCCCTCCTGATCAACCTGAGGATCCCAGCCTCTTTGGCAACACACACTCCAAAAATTACATTTGAAGGACTCCTATAGCACCCCTCATGAATCTAATGAGCCGTCAGTGATAGCAAAAAAAAGAATCTCACCCTATAGTTTTTGATGGAAAACTGCATCCTTAAGGGCTTCGGCTTTGAAATGCCATGCCATTCTCCCTCAATGCACAGATGCTGTTGAGCACTCTAGAGTGACCAGGGAGTGATCAGACAAGGTGTGTGGAAGGATCTTGCAGTTCCCGACTCGTCATGTAGTTGTTTCCGAGACTAATAAAACCTCTGTATTGTGAGCCCAAGAGTGAAAGGTGGAGCCCCTCTGATCAACATTTTGCACCCTCCATATGCCTACTAAATTGACGATAGAGCAGATGTTCTCAATCTTTTGACTTGCCCTGGACCTCTTTATCAGACACTCTTTGGACCTATCAACCAGGGGATCCAGAACCATGTTAAAGTCCCCCTCCCAGAGCGCTACCAAATTCCTCACTGATATTAGGTTATGAAGCACCCAGTCCAAAAATTCAAGTTCATCTGAGTTTGGTGCATTAGTATTAACCAATGTAACCCGGATATCTTCAATAAATCATTGAACTATCAGCGCTTTACCTTCTAGATCCTTCAGTACCCCTTTCATTCGAAACATGAGTGAGCTATGAAAGAGTATTGCGATTCCCATAGTGTAATTGGAGCAGGATGAATAATACCTGTGGCAACCCCATTGCAAAGCCCATTTACCTTCAGACAGTTGCGTAAGGTGTGTCTCTTGCAAAAATGCAACATTTATATTATGCCTTTTCCTATACAAAAGTATTTTATTAGTCTTACCCTTATGATTGCCTCCCCTGATGTTCCAGTTGACGATCTTTCTTTCAATGCTTTATTTAGATTTTCATGAAGAACAAATAATCCAATAGCACATGGGTTCCAAAATTATATCGATTTGAATTCAATGCAAACATATTCTTCCTATATTGCCCTGTATTTCCATCATGAACATATCCATTAAATCATCTGAAGCTGCTATAACAAGATACACAGTGCCAATAGGTCAACAAGATATAATACACAAACACAAACTACATAGACTGAACAGGACAAATCACAAATGAACACACGTCTGTACACAACAAACCACCAAATAGACCAATACACACATGTTCAACACGTGAACTGCTCCAAAATCACGTGCAACCATACATCTCATTGAAAGGCCACCATAATTCCAGATAAACCTCCTGGTTTTCTTTTAATAACATATGCTTTTCAAAGTTTGAAAGAGTCTGCACATCTGACAGCCAAACCACAACTAGCGTTTATTTCCTCGGTTTCCACACTCTCAGGATTTGCTTGGTCGCCACAATCAGTACTTTATCAATCCAGTATGATGAGACACATGCCACATCACATCTACCTTTGGGTGAAAGTAGAAACCACGGCAGATGAAGATCTTGGGAATGCCACCACCAAGATTGTATCCAACCTATCGAGCACATCCTTCCAGAAGTCAGCAACCCTAGTACAGTCCCATACCATGTGTAGCAGCTAACCCCTTTCTCGACCACAACCCCAGCATGTCTCAATATCAAGCATACCCAATCCACAGATCTGCATCAGAGTCCGGAAGAGGCGACCTAGAATCCTCTGGTGAGTATAACGTAAGGTGATGATCTTAAGTACCATCATGGAAATTCTGGGGCTTACCCTGCCCAGGGGCCATAAACATGCAGACTATTGACTGTACCCAGTTTCCCAATAAATCCACTGGGGGTGCGCAACAATGTGCCTCTATCAGGACAGTTTTCCACATCCTTTCACATTCCAACTCGTAATCTCCTGATTTGAATGATAAACCTTATTATCCGGACCTTCAGCTTAAGTTGAAGACATGCATTTCCCAAGCCCGCATTATTCAGGCGAAATTTTGGAAGTTTTCTTATTTGCCAGCTATGATTTTTAAAAGATAAAAAGTAGCTCATATACTTACATATGGGGCTGAAACGAGGCATTGGCAATCAAAGATATTCTGGCAGAAAATGGAGGGTTCCTTTTGGAGATCAGTACTGGGCTTACCACAGTCGGTGCCCATTTGCGTAATACGTCACAAACTTGGAACGTCTCCCTCTATGCTGTGTATAACTGGAAACTCGTGTCCCTCTATAGGAAATACCTGATGTCCGCCAATCCAAATTGCATTATGAATACTTTATCTAAATGTGTATTGTCAACAAATCATATAAAGATGCAATTTAGGAGATCAAAAATTCAAGACATTATGGAATCAGAGGCGATCCAGGAGAGCCTATTGTTTGCTTATCCCACTAGGGCCAAAAAAAATCTCTGGCTGAGTGACTGGATTAGAACCAGAAAATAATGCTGTAAACTGTGCCTATTTGGGGACCATGCTTTTGGGATAAAAAATCTTAATACCCCTGAGCCTTACTTGACTAGACTCCCTGATCCTAAGCGAAGAAATTTGTTTATGAGACTTAGGATGAACCTATGGTTTACCAATGATGTTTTATATATGTGCAGAATTAGTCAAAGTAATGACTGCAGGTTTTGCTCTATAACGTCTGAGCTGGGGACGATAAAGCATTTGGTTGCAGTATGTCCTGCCCTGAGCAGTTTAAGGACTCGACCGTTTCATCTTTGTTTTAAGGACTATCAAATTGTAAACACAGATGTATTGTGGAGGGCTCTGTTTGACAGTCATAGAGCTGGAATTAATGTAGCTCTGGTTGATTTTATGCAATCTTTAAATCTGCCTGAAGTAGTCAAATCTGTGATTAAAAAGAAAGATTAACTTTTTTCTTACTTTCTTTTCTCTGTCTTAATTAGTTCTCTGATGTTTAAACATAATTAATTATGTTACTTATACTCTGAAACTTATGGAAAATTGTAAAATTTAAAATGATTTTTATTTTCTGTGTTTAAATGGATTTAATATTTTATATTTCGATGTTAATGTGCTATATATTTGAAAGGCTGCTTGTTCAGCTATAACAAATAAAAAGAAAATAGACAAAGTATTTTGTCTTCTAGTTTCCCAATGTCCTCGTGGTACTTATTGACCCACACTTCCACTCCATAAAGGATACATGGAACAATCTTAGAGGAGTATAACAGCAAGATAGTCTTAACAGAACAACCACCCTACCAAGGAAATTGCTCATCACACATGCAATTCTCATGCAATTAGCCTGAGTCTCGCTCCTGTGTATAGCCCAGTCCAATTTGTCATCAATCACAACACCAAGATATGTATAGGTAGTAACTATTTCAACAGGCTTTTCATCAATGTTCCACTTCTATTAAGGCTTATATTTCCTTTTCGTTTTGTCAATGTTGATACGAAGACCATTTATCCTCGCATAGTCCCACAACGCATCAAGAATTATTTGTAGCCCACTCGGGGTGTCGTCCAGTAATAAAAGATTATCTGCATAGCCGAGCCAGCCTATTTTCATTGTTCCCACTTTGACTGGACTTGCAGCAGGTATGTTGAAAGTCTCAGCTAAGTCTGCAAGTTAAAGACTAAAGAGGATTGAGGACAGTATGCAACCCTGTTTAACGCCCCTAGATGTAGGGAGCACATCTGTCACTCTGCCCTCTCCATTCAATCTTACTTTAACACTTGTATCACAGTGCAGCTGCATGATCATAGTTAGCAGGACCATGCTGATTGTTCCACGCAAACAACTTGTACCATAGTCTATTCTTCATGACCGTGCAAAAAGCTGCACTAAAATATATATATGCACCATACACTGGAAGGTGGTGCCTGGTCCAAGCATATTCCACAGCTGACACCAAAATAAGCAGATTAGGCACGGTGCTTGACTCGCCTCTAAACCCAATCTGATTAGATGGTTATATTTTAGCATCTTTAATCCATTGATTGAGCTCATTCAGCCATACCTTAGCAAATATTTTGGCTGGTATATCTAACATGGCTAACATATGATAGTTTGTTGGGTTCTTCCAACAGCCTTTGTCATGTACAGGTAAAATGATACTTTCTCTCCAGGAGCATGGGACCTGACCATATCTCCCAATGTCTTTGAATAATATATACAGAGCTTGGGCTCAGACACTGTGGGCCATTTTGACTAAACCATTACATGTCCCATCTGGTCCTACAGCCCGAGAGGTATGCAACTTCACAATGATCTTTGTGATATCCGACACTGAGGTTTTACACAACCAGATTACCTTGATGTTTAAATCGGCAGAATCTTCCGGTTCTACAGACCCCAATTTATTAGCTACATGGATTCTTCAAGCCTCCTCAGATACACTATTTTAAAGATCCCCTAATCACCAACCAAATTCCTGTGCTGTTACTATTCCTGGCATGGTTGGATAATTGCATCCAAACTTCCAAACTTCTAGGTGGCGTTTTTATAATGGGCTCCACTGAAATCCACCTGCTATACGCCATCGAGCCCCAGGTGTATATGCATGGGGTATTCCATTGGAATCCTTTGGTTTTACGCCTGCATGAGAATCTCAGCAACATACAATTTGGTGCTGCTCCGAGACAGAGGAGGAAACATAAGCAGAAATTGAACCTCTGCTTGGCTGCCCTCCTACAACCCGGGACGACATGAAAATGAGGCAACTAATTAAATGGAGGCGTAAAAGCATGACACTTTGCTTTCATGTCTCCATTTAATGCCAAACGTGAACCCTTTATGAGTCAAGATTGACGACCTCCTGAGGTGAACCCACAACCAGCCTGTCACAATACCTG
The DNA here is from genome assembly GCF_040938575.1 of Ambystoma mexicanum. Lineage (NCBI taxonomy): Eukaryota > Metazoa > Chordata > Amphibia > Caudata > Ambystomatidae > Ambystoma > Ambystoma mexicanum. Next base: position 627,897,005 of record NC_090922.1, on the reverse strand, counting down.
GGGAGCCATTTTAGTGAAACGGTTTACTGCCTGAAAGTTTCTCCTTCCTTCCTTTTAGGACTTCTCCTAGTGGTCTCTCGTCATACTCACACAGTACCTATTTCCAATGGCGGTTGTCTCTGATGGGACAGACCACCGTCCAGATACACTCTGTACCCTGGGTTGGGTGTTTCCATAGGGCAAAACCCCACCAAGCTTTAGGCTCTACCAGGCAATTCAACACAGTGGGGTTAATATGTGCAGTATTATTCACCTCCCGCACTCACAACACCCATGTCAACAAAATATGTCCTCAAAAGTAACTTATGATTTTGCGCACGAGGAATCATCCTCTGACAAAATCATCTAACCAAAGTTTCCTCCACCTACCGTGATGAAGAGTCTGCCACCTAGAGGATCTCGCTCCAGGCAGGGGGCTCTGAATACATGCTGCTTGCTCTTCCTATCATAGCCCTGAGAATATCTGGCCATGAAGAGACAGAACGCATATGTCCATCAAGTCAGGCACCTTAATCACCAAGCTAACTGTCACCCGACTGGCTAAGCAATACCACTATGGATACAAACATGCCAATAGAAGAGGCAGAGCCATAGCCGGCTCGAGCTTCGCAAGAGCCAAATGCTTGGTTTTGGCTTGGCTTGAGTGCCTTTCTTAAAGAAAATCCCAACTGGAGTTGAGGCAAGCATCAACTCATTTTCCATTATGTGGACAGGGTAAAATAAAGTGGAGGTGACACCCAATGACAGCTAAAAGAACAGCATGCAATCATCTACTTGCACAGATTACTTGCTTTATGTCTTGCCTTCCAGCAATTGCATGTTGATGCAATCAGAGCACGTGTGGTTTGAAACCTACAAAACCACAAACTGTGCAACCAGAGAACCCGGCTTCCACAGTTCATGAAACTATGAAATCCTGAGAAATCACTCTACTTAAAAAAGTAATTTCTTTTGGCTAACACAATTGGTGACACAACACAAACAGCCACACTTAAATTTACTGTATTAATCTTCAGTGCTTGCTCCAAAAATGATACAGATATTGATCATTTATAATGTGCACACCACATGCGGAAGTATCCCTTTACATACTCACTGCTGTGTCACTTGTGAGCCATGCTGCTGTCCTTATGGAAAAGCAAACATGTTTTGTGGGCAAGAAGGTTTGCCTGGGACATTTTAGTTTACTGAATAAGGAGTCTGCCAGGACAACATTTCAAGTTGGGCGGTGTGGGTAAAATGTGGCGGTATGACTGTATACTGCCACATTCCCGCACCGCCCAACTATAACTTTAGAGGTAAGTTGGAGGATTCACCTCCAGCGATGAGCTGGAGGTAAATCTGTAAACCTTCGCTCAATTTCGGTGGAATTACTGCCGAAAATGCCCCATTGATTACCATGGACTATAACAAAAATGGGGATTTACACTGCTACCGACCACTTGTAATCCAGTGGTAATACCGCTGGACCAAGAGGCAGTAACGGTAATACAGTTTGGTGGTATCTGGGCGGATCTTCTGCCCAGATACCACAAAACTCGAAATGAGGCCCAATGTCCTTTACTCTCACACAGGATTAGGGCAGTTGCTATATTAGTCAAATCGGTTTTATTGCGATTTGTGTACTTTTAAATTGTGTGTATGAAACAGAGCATTATTTCAGCTACTTTAAAACTGGACAGTAACACAGATTTATATCAGCTATCGACGTTAAGATATGTCCCTACAGTGCAGTCTGGGATCAAATCGGAAAGTGTGTGATCCTAGTCAAGTCACTTGATTTCACTGTGCCGTATCCTGCAACATTGAGATGCAAGGTAGAGGTTTCCTGTTAGGTTGAGGAAGCAGAATGACAGGTATGGGCTCTGCGTTTGAGGGTTGGGGACAGACAGCAAGGTATGCATCATTGATTGCTTGGCTTGCATTTGGCTCTTCGAGCTAAACTAAGCCCCATCGATCAGCTATGGCACTGCTTGACCTATGAATGCTGTGTTACCCCACCTCTACAAGCCATCATTATACATTTCATTCTTGGAGATACAAGTGCAGCCCTGGTTTTAAGTTTGCATTTTGGGACTTGTAGTCCTGGTGTTCCCCATTATTATAGATGTTAATGTTAAAGGTATTTATATAGCGCACCGTCACCAACAGAGTTGGTCTCCAGGCGCTCAGGTGGATCTGTAAAGAAAAAGGTGGGGGGTGGGTTAGTGGTTAAATAGGGCGTAGGAAAGTGAGAGGTGGTGTACTGTTAGCAGCTTCAGTTCGGTTTTCACCGTGCGCTGAGCTTGGGTGTGCATATAGGATCGAAGCAGGTCCTCGCGTGATGTTGTTATCTATGTGTTGATTGTTTGTTGTTGCGGTGTGGTGAAGTCCGTGCGGTTTTGTGTTATAGAGGTGGTTGTGTGGGATTTGTGTGAATTAAGTATGCAGAAATTTGAGGTTTTGGTTAGTGGGTTGTATGTCTCATAATCCCTATAGTTTAGTTTATGTATCAGGTTGTCATACTGGGTTCGTAAATTCTTTCTCTTGGTGTACTGGGTTCGGTGAGCATTGTCCGTAATTCGATAGCGGTGTTATATGATCCCTAACCAGATCATTGCTATCTATTTACTGTCGATGGTCCATTGGGTGATATAATCTTCTCTTCCCTTTCCCGACTGTCTAGTGTCAGGGTTGAGGCTGACCTTCGTCTAAGTTTTGACCTTAGTACACCCAGGGGGAGAGCATAATCCCTGCTTAGGTAGTGGAGTTATATTATCAATCCCTGCTCCTTCCTATCTATTACTGTCGGTGCTTCATTGCTGCCTGTGCCTTGGAGGGATGCGAGGTGTTATTGCTGTGTCATACCCTGCTCTCCCGATTGATCTGGGATGTTTCATGGTATGATTTGATGTGATTTGTTTTTAATCGATAAGTGGGAATGTTACAGATCCGTATGTCCTTATTTTATGAGGGTTGATGATTTAGGGAGTCAGGGTAGGTTCTTCACTCAGCCTAGTTTCTCTATGTATGTCCTTATCGGCAATTCGTTCTGGTTATGGTGTGAAGAGCCATGATTTGAGGAGTTTACTGAATTGTAGGTGATCTCTTGTGGTTCCGTATGTTCTTTGGTAGCGTTCCAGGTTTTTGGGGCGAGGTGAGAAAAGGAGGACCCTCAGAACTCCCTCTTGTTGTATGATTTGGGTTCCAAGCGTATGTCGCTGCTGGATCTGAGTGGCCTTTCAGTGTGATGTACGTTTAGTTTGCTTTTGAGGAACTCTGCACCTTGGTTGTGGATTGCTCTGTGGGTTATGCACATTGATTTGAACTTGATCCGCTGTTTGATGGGTAGCCAGTGTAGCGTTTTCAGCGCTGGTGTGATGTGTTCTCTTCTAGGTAGTTTAAGGAGCAGTCTGGCCACTGCATTTTGTATGCGTTGGAGTTTATTTAGGAGTCGTTCAGGCAAGCCTAGGTATAGGCTGTTGGTGTAGTGTAGTCTGGACATGTTGAGGGCGATGATGGCAGTAGTTTTGTTGGTGAATGAGAGGAATGGTAGGATCGTTTAACCGATCGCAGGAGAAAGAAAGATTTCTTGCTTAGGGCGTTTACTTGTGGCTCTAGAGTGAGTTTGTTGTCCATCAGGACTCCCAGGTTTTTTACAGTCGATGATCGGGCTGGGGTTTCGCCAAGTCTGGTTGGCCATGGGATGTAGAGGTTGTCTTCTCCATTTTTTGTGATGATCATTATTTCTGTTTTGCCTGGGTTCAGTTTAAGGTTGTTTAAGTTCACCCAGTTGTATATTTCACAAGGGCAGTTCTCTAGTGCTGCGTTGTCTTCTTGTGATTCCTGTATTTTGTAGATTATTTGTGTGTCGTCAGCGTAATTGTAACAGGTGAGGCCATGTCTTTTGATGATTTTAATTCATTGTGACAGGTAGATGTGGAATAGTAGTGGCGAGAAGAATGATCCTTGTGGGACTCCGCATGATGATTCTCGTGGGCTTGATTTGTAGGGTTTCATCCATATTGTTTCTTGTTCTAAATCAAGGACTACAAGTGCCAGAACGCAAAGTTAAACCATGACTGGACTAGCGTCTCCTGAATGGAATGGATAATGTTGGCATGCATGATTGTGGTCACTTCTGTGTTCTCTTTCTGGACCCATCGTCCAATAGTGACAGATGCAGATAAAAGGTAACTCAAACTAAACAATATATGATAATCACAGTAGGCATCCATTTTATTTAAGCACCCTCAGTTTTACAACATGCTCCCAATGGAAAACGCAACACTATTAACACGTGAATAGTATCTGCGTTTACATAATTTTACGGCAGCTACGAAGTTACAGTATGAGTGTAATTTTCCACAAGAGAAGAGCTCGGTTCTAAAATGTCAATTTTCCACACAGGGAATTGGAACGTTGAAGTGGCAATGAAGACAAAAAAGAGTGCGGCCCATCTCACAGGTATGTAAACCTGGTAAACGGGGTGCCTGTTTATGGAGGATTTGTATCGGGTTTTGGAGTGGGTGGGTGAAAAGGGCAGTGGGGTGGAGTACGCGCCAAATCTCTTTTCTTTGGATAATTCTGGAATTTGTCGCGGTGTCCAGTGCAGGGTACAAGGTTTGATTTAATACAGACTTGTGCAGACCATGTGACTTGCCTTCTGGGACTGGGCTGCACATTCAGTGCTCTGATCATTTTAGAAAGTGATATTTGGTGAGGAGTCATGCTGACATGGAATTTTACTGGGCTAATGCATGAACCAGTGAAAGAGTGCAGTGTGATCTGAGTTACTAGAGGTAGCAGGTCGCATCAACGATCTTGTTGGAAGCTGGGAAGGCCTATTGGCCATGGAGAAGATATGAACAGGAGGGCTTTATAATTGGACAAACCCTGACAGAAAAGACAAACCTGTACGATTACTGCGACCCCATCACTGCCACCCCGAAATTGCTGACTTTCTTTTTTTAATTCGAACCCCTTAACACCACAGCCCCAGCTACCTGCATTATATACCATTATCCCCCGCCACATACATATGTGGTTTAAAGGGGCTTGAAATAAAAAAAAGGCAACATTTTCGGAGGTCGCACTGATGGGGGTGCAGTAATGGTATAAACCCGAAAAGACAGCCTTTACCTTTTTTGTATTAACAGTTTTATTGAAATATTTACAGTTCAATACAAACAAACAGGCCAGACAAACAAAAAACAACATGTTTCTATGTCAGATCCAGAAACCTGCCCCAAATCTCCTTGTAAATTCCTCCCATCTTTTGCCTGCGCAGGATGACTTTCTCAAACAGCAACATCTTCTGCAGGTCCTCAAACCATGCCGCCGATGTGGCAAAGTGTGTATCCTTCCAATCCCTCAATACAATATTCTTTGCAGAGAGAGAGGGGCCCTAACGAACTGGCACCTTTGTGGGTAAATCCAGTCTTCCAAGAGTTCATCCTATCCCAGGACGACAATGGTCGCAAAATCGAAGTCTAGGTCTATTCTCAAATCTCAAAACCTTGTTCATTGTCTTCGTGACTTCACACCAGAACACACGCACACTACAACATTCCCACATCAGCCTCTGCCTTCTTGAGTCAAGGGCTGACTGAAAGAAAATAAAGGGTGCTGTGCTCTTGCAAAGAAGGGTGGAGCACAACCCAACCAAAGACTCTGGTCCCTACTTGGGGTCTTTCCTTCCCCAGGGTGTTATCCCTGTAACAGGGGAACCTCCACCAACAGAATCATACACTACTGACATAAGACTGCATGTCTGTACATCTCTTAGGATGTCTGGATCCCTGTGCTCTCAGAGCATTGTGACTGCCACTAGTGAATGACAGAAGGGACCCCTAGCCCTGAAGAAGGAAAGTAAAGGGGGTGGGGAGTGAGGCCAAAATAAGTACCATTAGGGCCAGGTAGCTCCACCATCCACCAAAGCTGTATAACTCCTTATTCCAAGGATCCTAGACAAAGAGTTATGATCTATAAGAGTGACTTTACTATGGAAATCTATGCATTGCTGTTTGATAAGTAGATGGGGACAGTGCCTCCAATACATAAACTCCTAAACTGCTTGGAATGGTAATGTAAAACTATGACTTAAAAATGATCGACTATGCCAATGCGATCTAATGTGCTGAACACCCAATCGCGAAAGGTGTCCCCAAACGGGGATGTGGTTACATTTGCCCTCGGAATCCTACTTTCCCAAAATGGAGTCTCATGCCTAAAACTCTTGAACATATGCTTGAGCTAAATCTCAGAGTGCTGAAGTGCAGTATTCCTACTTGTTCATACATGAGGGCCATGCTAGGCTCTTGCCAATATATATATGATGCACATATGTCTTAATAGCTCTCACTGAATGAAGCCTGCGCTTTGTCTACTGTGAACGCACTTGGCCTTATTTTGAGTTTGAGGGTAGCGGCAAACCATCTGGTGTTTTAGAGTATCATATGTTGTAACATGCCACCCAATATCAAGTTTCATATTTGCAAATCTTCCCATCCACCTTAATTTGATCGGAGGTAGTCCTTTCTACACAAAACCATTACTGCATGCAGTAATTACCACATGCGGTAATATGAAATCCCCTTGGATTACACAATGGGGAATAACAGAAGGGTCTGAATGAATCCTCATCATTCAGACCATTCTTGTTTACTGCTCACTGTAACAGTAAATTAATTTGGCGGTCTTACCAGAAATGATAGCGCAAACTCCTAATTGGGCCCACTAACATTAAATGCAAAGTACACACAAATATGAAAGTTGAATATGATGAAATACGTTCTTAAAAATAAATAAACTTTATTTTTTTTCTATTCCTTTCAGGACACAAAATACACTGAATTCTGAAATAAAGGAGGTCATCACAAGTTTGCCGGTATCTCTTTGCTAATTCCAGCAGGATACCGGCAAACTGAGCCTACTATTTCCGCTGCCTGATATCCCAGTATAACCAGGATATCCCGGTGGCAGAAATCAGGACTCGATCAATGGGATTGCTGGATCTGCTATATTTGCCAGTAGGGGCCTGATTTAACCCTCCAGCTCTTGGCTCTTGCTATATATATATATATATATATATATATATATATATATATATATATATATATATATATACATATATATATATATATATATATATATATATATATATATATAATAGTGCGGCAGTCACCACACTATAGTTAAGTTGAGTATCGAGATACATAGAAAACCCAAAAGATGAATTGCCAATAACGTTTTGACTCGTATGATGAATTTGGCTGACATTTTGCAAACAAGTTGTGTGTCATCCACCTCCCCCCCGACAGGTCATTTTGGGAAAAAAGTACTGTTTAAGCCTACTCCTCTCTTATTTTCCCATAGCGAAAAGTTCAAATTTCTGTACAAAAAAACGTGGGCACGAAGCGTTGACTCAATTTGCAAAGAGAGGGCTGTGTGGTTATTGCATACAGTAGTTTTTGGGTGCCTTGTCCTTCCCTTGTCATTATGACTCACAGGAGATCATTTAGGAGGAAAGGGTGTGTCCTGTAGTAAGCTCTGCTCAAAGGGTTCCTGTTTCCTTCAAGGTGTTACCTGACATGGGGGTCTAGACAGAGTCAAGGGCTCAGTCTTCTTTCTAGGTCTATGAATATTTCCCAGTTATGCAATCTGCGCCCACTGCTGCCTGGGTAATAGCAAGTCCCAGACTCAGTACTAGCAGCTAATACAGGAGCTCACCTTGATGGTTCCATTTCCATTCTCAGAAAGAGGAGGGGGCTACAGTTTAACTTTAATTTCTGTATCCCTAATCCAGCCTGAGGCTTGAGGAAATGGGGAACCCTGTGTGCAAGAGATCCCAGTACACACGCACACGCACTGGCCGGGGTTTTATAGCACACACTCTTGTACCTTTGGGTGCCCTATCCCTTCTCTGCTGCCTGAAGTTGATTTATAGCGTCTCATCACTGTTGTCTGAAATTTAAGGGAGTTTCCTCTGCAAAAAGTACTACTGGTAATCAAGTGACAATTTCAAGATTACTTCAATAAATTAATCATTTCAATGACAAGAAATATGTATTGATAGTAAGGAGGACACTTCAAGACATTGCCTTTATAATCATGGATAACATATTAAAAAGGCAGATGCTGAGATGTATAACAAACTTGTGTTTACATTTTTTTAAATTAAAATTGGGGAAACAATTATAAAGAAACAGAACAAAAGCAAAGGAGTGGTAGACGTATATCCATGAGGGATAAAGCCCTCCGGATGTCATTTGATGTGTCCATCTAACACATTCAGCAAATGGATTATGAAGCAAACAAAACCAGAATGTCTCAATAGTGTTGAAAATACATTTTTGAAGAGAATACTTCTTGGATTATGTAATGCATTGACATAAGCTCTTACGTTTCGGCAGCAACAGCATGATTAGTAAGCAAGCCTTCATCAGGATGCAGAGGCTTAAAGGTCGTACTCATTTTCCGAAGTCAGGATGTGTTACCCACTGTAGGACACAATCTATGAATGAGGAATACACAGTATGTCTAAAACAAGTAAACAAAACACATTTTTTTTGTTTGTTATTTAACCTCTTCAAAGAATGCGCCACAAGGATTGAAATTGTGCTTATTTCATTTCTTTGACAGTGCCAAAAAGGCATCTACCCTATCATGGTTGGGTCTGTTTATGTTTAAACATTATGTTCAAACATTCATAAACACCTACAGCAATCAAGGTGAGATTATTTCTAGTATATTGTTCTTACTTTTTTAAAACCCACATTTCCTAGGAAACCAGACCTACTGGGCCTCATTACAAGTAGGGCGGTAAGGGTTAACGGTCACCGGTAACGAGACCGGTGCCGTTAAACCCTTACCGCCCTACTGCGAGTTCCCTTTGCGGGTCCTTCCTTAATGCCTGCTTTTAGCAGGCGTTAAGAACGGGACCCACAAAGGGACTTTAGAGCTAATAACGGTACCGTAATTTACGGTACATTTATAAGCGCATTCCCCATTCCCTTTGAGCCCAATGGGGGCTCAAATGGGAATGGGGAAGGGCCCTGGTGAATGGGGAATTACCGGTCCAGCCAACCTTGGAATGGCCCAGTAATTGCTCCATTCACCAGGGCGGAATCGGAACGCGTTTGGAGGCAGCCATGCCGCAAATAGCGGCGTGGTTACCTCCAAACTCGGAATGGGGCCCACTGACTTTTTTCTTCTCTGCCCACAGTGTTGAACACATGTTTTACAACCCTTTCATTATTAACCCAGTACTAAACAAACGTGTTTCACGTGACTTTTTCATTTTTATGTTGATAACTCAAACACTGAGATTCTTGTGTTGTGCACAGATGGGTCTTTATGATGTTTCAGCCAACAAGATATGTGCATCCTTGTGGAGCACTCTTTGTAAGGGTACATATTTGAATACACCCAAAACAAATCTTTGCTTGTATCGGTTTTACAGTGTATTCCTCATACATATCGTTTGTCCTGTAGCGCTTAATACATTTAATCTTCTGACCATGAATATGTACCTTTATTTTTTGGCATCTTGATGAAGGCTTGGCTACGAATCCCGTTGTTGCTTCCGAAATGTGAGCGCTTAAGATAACACATTACATAATCCAAGAATTATTCCCTTCAAAAATGTCTTTTGGACACTATTACAACGTGTTGATTCTTTTTACCTCGTAATTCATTTGATGAGTTTGTTAAAGCGATACAAATATTTACATACAAAGGACTTTATCCCCCATTGAGGTATAGCTACCTCTCCTTTTCTTTCGTTCTGTTTCTTTACAATTTGTTCTCTATTTTCTTTTTAATTGTAAACTCGTTTGTGATATATATTGGTATGTGCCTTTTAAATGTGTTGTCCATGATTACACAGACCATCTGCTAAAGTTTCTTTCTATCAATACAATTTGCTTGTCATTAAAATAGTTTATTGGTTTATTTCTCTTGAACTTTAAGTTGTGTTTTTAAATTGGCACTTGATTACCAGTAGTGCATTTTGCAGAGGGACATCCTTTGCATTTCATTTGTAATCTCCCTTTCCAGCTATTTCATTTGCTCAATAGTTTCTTTTGACTTCATTGGAAGTTTGCATGAGTCTGCCTGACCTGCCAGAGACCAGTGGCGGAGCCAGGGGGGACAAGGGAGGTGCTTGCCTCTCCCTGGCTTCACCCTGGTGCCTGGTGCGCCCCCCCCCGGCTCCTGCTGTGCTGGGCCTGGGCTGCGGCGCATGCCATTAATTTATTAATTTCAATGTGCCCCCTTGCTCGGCCCGCTCGTCCGGCCGTGCCTAACACTGCACGCATGTCACACTTGCAAACAGTCAACTGCATGAGGAGCGGCCTGGACACCGGCAGACCTACTGATTAATGCTTATGCAATAAAATGTGAACAATCAATGGCAAAAATGTGCAGGCATCTGGGCACTGTTGACCGCCTGCTTATTTCAATATTAAGTTAAGATGAGATGTGGGGAAGGGAATTGGGAGGGCGGGCACAGTGGGCTCCAGTGACTGCTTGCTTATTCAATACTGTGGGCCTCATTACAACCCTGGCGTTGGACCATGGGACCATGGTGCTATTAGCACCATGGTCCATGCCAGATTCCGCCATGGTGGATGGCGGATTTACCGCCCCATTCCGAGGTTGGCGGGGCGGTAAATCCCCATTCACCATGGCCCCTTCCCCATTCCCATTTGTGGCCCATAGGGCTCAATGGGAATGGGGAAGGCGCTAATTACGGCACCGTAAATTACGGTGCCGTAATTAGCACCAAGGTCCCTTAGCGGGATGGACTTTAACGGCTGCAAAAAGCAGGCGTTAAAGTGTGAATCTGGCGTTAAGGGTTTAACAGCGCCGCAGCCTTTTACGGCGCCGTTAACCCCTTAACGCCAGGGTTGTAATGAGGCCCTGTGTCTGTGATTGAACTGAACACTGAGCCAGGTACACACAGTAGCAGCGGCAGCCCGCAGCGCTGATTGTAGTTCCATATTTTGTTCAACTTCCACAATTATCTGGCTGATGACTCCACCCCACCGATTAACCTTCCTGTGCCAGGCCAGCCTGGGGATGATGATCACGTCAGGTTGCAAAACGAACTGGATCCTTAGCATTCAGGCGAGAGAGACGACCCACAGACACAGTGTGAGTTTGAACTGTTTGATGAAACAGTTAGTTAGGGTGCCGGGCCCGGCGGTCTCAGGACTGGGGTTGACTAAATGGACTGTGGAGGCTGGCTGCATGCAGGTGCCGCTGCTGAGCTGATGCATTGCATGCCTTCACTGTGCTCACTCTGAAACTCATGCAATGCCAAATTGCCAATGAATAAAAATCTCACCATGATGCAATATTTGGCACACTGCTGCCTGAGCAGTTTCCATTTCCCTGTCGGCCGGCCCGATCCAGGCCTGCTGCCTGCAGGCCAGAGCCACGACTGACTGGGCAATCTAGGCACATTTGCTATAAATGTAGCAAATTCCATCCCAGCAGCACAGAAACAACCGAACTGCTGCCACGTGCCCTTCGGGACCTGTCCACATCCAGGCACCGTCGCGCTCACTTATCAGCCCACCAGCAGCGCCCCAGCCTGTGTGCTGTTCCTGTTGTAGTCAGTGCCACTGACTGACTGCTGCTGGCCTGCCGCCCCTGTCCTGGACTGCGTGCCTGTGCTGTGACTCGTCAATCTTGAGTGCCTGACTGAGTCGTGCCCCGGCGCCCACACCAGCCTTGCTGCCTGCTGCCCTTTCTAGCTTGCCCCCAGCCCAGCACCCAGTGCTGTGCTGCCTGCATCTTGGCTCGGCCTCCTGCCCAACCCCACCTCACCCAGCATCTGAACATTTGTAATCTACATAGGCCAGAAGCAGTCAGAGACTCACCCAACTAGAAGTAAGTAAATAAGTATGCGCCTGCGCCCTGTCCCCAGGAGAAGGCATCAAAGACTGCATGCACCCGCGTTTTATACCAATAACAGCTCACATCTGTCTAGTGTAGGTGGAGCTGGTTTGCATGTGGAATTTCTGTTAACAATACAGATTTTCCACACATTCGTTACAGAAAGTCATGATTCTATTAAAGACTCGGAGGCGAAAGATTATGCTCTGACTTCTCTTTACTAACTCGAGCAGCAACAATAATAAACCAACAATATGGAAAACAATAGGAGAAAAACTACAAATCCCAGCAAAACCCAACATATTTGTAGTTAGTTTTCCATAGGTTGAAACAAACACGTGATCTTCTTCTCCAATCAGCATCACTTCTCCCTTATAACATGTATTAACTCCAAAGTCCTTCCCCTTTCTTTCGCTGGACTAATAAACTTGCGCCCCAACCGGTAGACAACTTAATCCCCTTTATAATCTTCTCAATGTGTCACTTTCTGCTCCTTCCCTGAAACAAATATAAACCATTACCAATCTCATTACGAACGGGTGGGCAATCGCATAACAATAACATTATCCTCACACATACAATATTGCATTATTTACAAATATGACATCATTATTTGTATAACAGCGATTGAAATTGGGTGGAATAATCTTTCGCCTCCGAGTCTTTAATAGAATCATGACTTTCTGTAACGAATGTGTGGAAAATCTGTATTCTATGTCAAGACTCGGAGGCTCAGATTATGCTCGTTTAAAGCTTACCTACCACCAATGACGCTACTTGCTCTACTGGTCTAAAGTAGAAATCCTTAAACGTCTCCTCATTAGACCAGACTGCCGCCTTTAGAATATCTTCCAGGCGAGCTCCTGCCAAGAAAGCAGATGATGCCATAGCTCCTCGTGTAGAATGTGCTCCGAACTGCTTTACATCTAGCCCTGCACCACCTGACCCATCTCGACAAGGTGGCTGACGCTACTGCTCTAAAAGGTTTCCTAATCGCTATCAACAACTGACTCTCTCCCGCAGGTCTCACCTCATTAGCTTTTTGTTCATACACTTTCAAGCATCTAACTGGACACAATTTAGGTTTGCCTGGAAAAGCCATGTACTCAACAGAGTTAATATTTGTCTTTGTTCTCCTCTCTATGTAAAATATTACCCCTGAAGGTGAAAAGGATTTCCTAGTTACTTCTAAAGCCTTCACATCAGATACTCTCTTACAAGAAATAAGACATAAAAGGGTAGTTAACTTGGCCCACAACACCTTCCGGGACAAGAACTCGTTGTCCGGCCAATCCTCAAACATTTTCAACACTATACTCACATCCCATAAACAAGAGTATCTAGGAGCGGGAGGTCTCATGCATCTGATGCCTTTCAGAAGCCTACATACTAGAGGATGTTCACCTACCGGCTTATTCTCAATGTATACATGACCTGCTGAAATCGCTGATCTATAATTGTTAATGGTCCTGTAAGCCTTCGCCTGCGCCGCCAGCGCTGCTAAAAAATTCACTATGTGTACTACATCTGTATGTACGGGATCAACCTGTCTCTCCAGACACCAATCACTCCATCTATTCCATGCCACTCTATATGCCTTCCCCGTAGCCGCAGCCCATGACTCCCTGATGAATTCCTGAGCTGTGCCTAAAAGTCCTGGCTTAGACCAATTTTTCCTGAAATCGCCCAAGCTATGAGACTCAAGCTCCCTGACTTGACCAATGGATGAATCTCTCCTGCCGGATTTACCAATATATCCTTCCTGTCTGGCAAACGAATAGGGGCTTCGAACGACAACTCCAGAAGATCTGGGAACCAAGCCTGACCTCTCCAGTCTGATGTTATCAAAATCACTGTGGCTAATTGACTCCTGACTTGCGCTACTGTGCGCGCTATCATGGCGAACGGGGGAAACGCATATTCTCTTGCTGGTCCCCAGACCTGGAGAAAGGCATCTGTCGCTGTCGCTTCCGGATCCGGCCTCCAACTGTAAAACCTGGAGATCTTCTTGTTCAACCTGGAAGCGAACAGATCCGTCTGGCACGGACCCCTGCGACGCATTATCTCCTGGAATACTGAGTCGTCCAGCTGCCAATCGCTGGAGTCCCTCAGGTATCTCGAGTTCCAATCTGCTACCAGATTGAGCTCCCCAGGCAAGTGTTCCGCTCTCACACTTATTCCCTTCTGAAGACATATCTGCCAAAACTCTTTGGCCATCTCCATCAGCCTCTGCGGTCTCGTTTCGCCCAGTCGATTTATATATCTGACTGCCGAAACGTTGTCCATTTTCAACAGAATGGCCGTTTTCGCTCCTTCCCGTGTCCAACACTGAATCGCGAAGGAGCCCGCCAGAATCTCCAGGCAATTGATGTGGAGACCCAGCTCCTCGCTCGACCATCTCCCTCCTGTCGACTGGTCTCCAAATCTGGCTCCCCATCCCCAACGGCTGGCGTCGGACTCTATCACGAGGTCCGGGGATGAGCCAAATATTGCCCGGCCATTCCAGGCTTCCATGTGGTAGTACCACCATTCTAACTCCAATCTCGCTTCCTGCGATATCCTCACTTCTTGCTCGTAAGATAGACCTCTCCTGAGATGATCTATCTTCAACCTCTGCAATGCTCTGTAATGCAAAGGCCCTGGGAATATTGTCTGGATCGATGAAGACAGACGACCTACAAGTCTCACTATTTCCCTCAATGAAACCTCTTGCTTCGTCATCATCCCCCTGATCTCCTTCTTGACTGAGTTCACTTTGACCAACGGGAGCTTGAGAATGCCCTGAGTCGTCTCTAAGCTGAACCCCAGAAATTCCATCTCCTGGGCTGGCTCTAACTCCGATTTCTCGCAGTTTATCAGAAATCCTAGCTGCTGCAGTAACCCCGTGGCCAGCTGAACCTGTCGTACTAGAACTCCTTTGTCCTGGCACATTAGACATATGTCGTCCAGGTAAATAATCAGCCAGATCCCCTGCTCTCTCAGGTATGCCATCACTGGTCTCAACAGCTTGGTGAAACACCACGGCGCTGACGCCAACCCAAACGGAAAACATTTGAACTCCCATTTCCGTCCTTTCCATAGAAACTGCAGAGGTTTTGTCTGCTCTGACTGAATTGGAATCGTTAGGTACGCATCTCTGAGGTCTATCCTTGCTAACCAGTCTCCCTGTTGAAGAATATCCCTTAGAAGATGGATCCCTTCCATCTTGAAGTGCATGTACACTAGAAAGTAATTCAAACCCCTCAGGTTTATCACTGGTCTTAACTTGTTTTTCCTTTTCACCAAAAACAGATTGCTTACGAAACCCCCTGGACCTTTTGAGGCTGGACCTATTGCATTCTTTACCCTTAGTAACTCTACTTCATTGTCTAAAAGTTCCTCGTCTTCTTTGCTGAACTTTATCTGCCTCGGCAACACTTCCTGATATGGCTCTTGCCAAAACTCTAACTGAAACCCTCTCACGGTCTGTCTTATCCAAGCGTCTGAGGACAACTCCTCCCATATTTCGACATGCAATCGCACTCTTCCTCCTACTGGAGGAATACTCACATCTGACCTTTTCATAATTTACACGTCTCTCACCTGAATTATTCTGGTGCTGTTGCTTGCCATTGTTCCTCCAACCTCTACCACTGCCTCTTCCTCTGGAAGGGAAGAAGGGGTTGGATCTCCGGTCTTCCTGCTTCCAAGAAGCTCTGTCTTTGTAGGAGCCTCTATACTGACCACGGCTGGACGAGCGGCCCCTTCCTCCTCCAGCCCTGTCGAAAATTCTTCAGCCGAAAATCTTCTTCAGCGAAGATTGGGCCCTATCCATCGAGACGTATGTGCTGGTGAATTTCGCCATGTCCTCAATGAATAGGTCCCCAAAGAGCTTGCCCTTTGCTGCTGTCGCTTGTTCCCCTAGTGTGGAATCCAATTTCATTAGGATAGACCTTCTTTTTTCGGTGGCTAACGCTGTATTTGCCTTACCGAGCAGGCAGAGGATCCTCTGAGCCCAGCCAGCTACAATGTCTGGGTCCATGGGCTCTTTCTTGGCCTTCGCCTCCTCCGCCAGCTGCCAGATCCTCGTCACCGGCCCTAGCATATCCAGCAACTTATCCTGACAGGACCGCCAGGACCTGTCGATGCCCCTCTTTACGTCCCTGCCGTACCGGCCCAGGAACGTCAGGATTCTCTCATCGATTTCAGGGGTCTCCGCTACCCTGTCCGGAACCCTGGGTCTCGGACACGCTGACCTCAATTTGGATCTTGCCTGTTTACTCAGCGGTGCCCGCAAGCGTCGTCTGATGTACTCCGCGATCTTCTCCGGAGGGTCCCATTTATTGGACCTAGGATGAATGAGGTCATCAGGATCAAACTCATCCTTGAGAGGATCCTCCTCTTCCCTCCTGCCTTTGTTTATAGGCTGGCTTTCATCCTCTTCAGGGGAGGTCTGGTCTTCTGATGAGGTGTAATCCTCAGATCTAGAACTGCTCTTGCAGTAGTCGTCATCCGACTCGCTTGAGCTAGTGCCACGCCTTTCGCGAGATCTCGCCTTCCTTTTCCCTGATCTGCGGGGTGAACCCGTGGGGGTGTGGGCGCTACGGTCCCTGCGGGTTTTACGTTTGCTTCCCCCTGTCTTCTTGCGAGCCTTGCAATGGGACAAAGCTGCCAGGCTTCGCAAAATGCCCCTCTCTTCTCGGGGCTTCTCGGCACTCTGCATCCTCTGGACTGCCTCACTCATGCGCAGCCCACTGACGTGAGGATCTTCGGAATCATCAGTGTAATCGCTCATATTAGTAACGGCTTAGTAGCGTTATAGAAGTGCCTTTATGCAGTTTACTTGGGCTGCCCCGTCACAATAAATGTATTTATGTAGCTAGGCGAGTCTCTGCACCAATCGCAGTCTTGCCTGGGACTGAGCCCGTCAATAAGATTCCACAATCTTTCAATACCTCCTCCCCAGCAGGCAGAATGATGAGGGGTCAATGTGCTTATTTCACTTGGATCGCACAGTTTCAGGCTTCAAAACGGATTTTCCTGCCTGCGGTACCAGTACTCGCTAGAAGGTGGCACCCGTGGCTAACCAAACCAAGCTGGTGCCTTCCTACTGAAATAGTAGAAAGACGCTCAGGGCAACGATGCTTTAGCGAGCTTAAAGCTCAGAATGTAAATATAAATCTGTCCGTGATATCCAACGCACCTTTCCTCTTTAAGGAGTCCCGTCGCGCCGTTGCGAACTTCCGTGCCTACAGTGCCTCCTAACGAGAGAACTGACGTCGGAACGAAAGTCCTGTTGCGTCTTCCCTGCGGATGTATTCCGCCAACAACCCTACGTGCTGTAAGTCTAGCTATGCTTGCGTGCGCGTTGTGAATTCATAATAAGACAATACATAATACGATTCAAATCATTCGTAATATACAAGTAAATAAAGGACACTTATCTCGGCTGCTCGAGCAGCAAAGAAAGAGGAAGGACTTTGGAGTTATTACATGTTATAAGGGAGAAGTGATGCTGATTGGAGAAGAAGATCATGTGTTTGTTTCAACCTATGGAAAACGAACTACAAATATGTTGGGTTTTGCTGGGATTTGTAGTTTTTCTCCTATTGTTTTCCATATTGTTGGTTTATTATTGTTGCTGCTCGAGTTAGTAAAGAGAAGTCAGAGTATAATCTGAGCCTCCGAGTCTTGACATAGAATAGATAAATGCAAGCCGTACACACGTGCACACATCTGCTTTGCTTCAAAGCCTGCATGCTACTCAGTGCCTCATCATGTGCCTGCCATTGCCCATTGATTACTGTGGTTGCTGATCCTGTGACTGTATCCTCGTTATTGACAATAGTGGAGACAGAATGAGATGTGTGTATTAGGCGCAGGTTCCATGAAATTTGATGAACTGTGGCGTTTGGTGCAGTTGATGCCTAAAGATTTTGACTCATTTTTGTTAATAAAGTCAGAGCTGTGGACTTTGGGCTCGGGGCGTCGAAGTAGCTGCTGAGCCGGGCTAGCAGCCCAAGCTGCAAAGGAAGGGCCTGATTTTACATGGAGCTCTGAAAAGCAGATGGAGTTTAAAAGGGTGACGGCCATTTCAGCAAGTAGTGCAAGTACAGGAACGGTGTACACTGGAGAGGCACAGCCGCGCGGTGCCTTTACAAGCTTTGCAAGATTATAATGTGGTTTAAGATAAATTCAGGTGAAAGTGAACCATTGAAATGATAGAATATGTGTGTTTTGTGTAGTGTTTCGAGGGCGGCCCGTAGGTGTGCTGCTATGAAAGCTTGACTCATTTCTAGTGATTTCCAGTGGCACAGGTAGGCTGACCGAGAGAAACGGCCTGGTGGTACCCAGGTTACCCCCTGCCTCCCACATGCGTCCTCTGGTGCTGAAGTGGGAACCTGGACAATGGGGCATTCTAAAGGTATGTTAGCAGAGCAGGAGTTGTTTCTAAAGCTAGGATGGTGGCCAAAATACAAGTGGCATCACATCAACAAAGGGTCGTGTTGCTTGCCGCATGATAAGGTGTTCTGAAGTAGGAGAGAACACTTATTGGACCAGCCTGCTCTAGAAGACGACTGGCACAGAATCCATGCCAATTTAGTAGTGGGGCCCTTAGCAGGACATTGAAAGGTAACAGGTGCATACTTGTAGTGATTTAGCAGTCCGAAGCATTCCCAAAAAGAAATTACCCACACACAAATGTTTAAAGAAACAGAAACATATATTTCCTAGATTCAGGATTCCCTGTGAAATGAGTACACAATGGATCCCATTTTACAGGTCAGGCGACCAAATATATGGTATGTGCATCAATCAGCGGTTTCATATTGTCTCGATCATGAGATCAAATGAGGGCTGACAAAAGCAGCCAATGCTCAGAGAGGCCAGCAAAAGTCTAACCTAATTATTCACCGGCAATTGTGAGAACAGAAGCACTTAGTTACAGGGGCCACCCGCTCCACACTGCTGCAGCAGTTGCTGCTTACCACAGCTGTGTGAAACGGTGCACAACATGGCAGGCGGTGTCGCGCGGAGCCCAGGAGATTCCTGTCAGCGGAGTCGGACTGGTGGTGGCGTGGCACTTGTGGTGACTCAGTCAGTACCTGACTGGTGGTGACTCAGTCAGTACCTGAGGCCGATGCCGATGGGGCTTAGTTTGCTCTCTGGCTGCATTACTGCATAGTGCATAGGCTAGCACAGCCGTGTGTCCGACCTGTGGTATACGGGGGAGTGTCCAGGCTTGCAAGAGTGGGAGAGCAAATCACGAAAAAAGTCCTGCTACCTTTCCCCCCCAAATGCAGTGCGCGCAATTCCATACACTCTGATTCGCGCCCCCAAACCTCCCACCCCTTACCCAATCTACTTTTTCGCTGACATTAGTGGCAGATGGAATTTTAAAACATAACAAACAAGACAAAACTGCAGGATCATTACAGCTCATTGCTGCTTTTTCATTGATTTTAAGCCTTAATAGGTAGCTTCATTTTAGTTGATTTTATCTGATCTTATTATTGTTATTTGCGCCCTCGTGTTTCATTATGAGGTTGGAGGTAAGGGGTTACCGGCACCGGTAAGGATGCCGGTAACCCCTTACCTCCGTATTCCGAGGTCCCTTAGCGGGTCCCGCTATGGGCGCCTGGTTTTAGCAGGCGCCGGAACAGGGAGCTAATAACGGGCCCGCTGTCAGCGGGCCCATTATTAGCTCCATACTCATTCCCATTGAGCCCTGTGGGGGCTCGAATTGGAATGGGGAATGGTTCTCGGAATGGGGACTTACCGGTTCCTCCAAGGTTGGAATGACCCGGTAAGTCCCTATTTCAAGAA
Source organism: Ambystoma mexicanum (assembly GCF_040938575.1). NCBI lineage: Eukaryota > Metazoa > Chordata > Amphibia > Caudata > Ambystomatidae > Ambystoma > Ambystoma mexicanum. Next base: position 627,877,316 of record NC_090922.1, on the reverse strand, counting down.
CCCGGACCCGGAATGCCTCCTCATAATGAGGCCCACTGTGTCTTCCTAAATCTTTTTAAAACCTTCTGAACTCCTGAACTGTTCAGAACTACAATTCCCAGCAGAATTGTATTTTTAGGAATTCTTAAGCGCAACTGAGGCGTGAATATGCAGGCGCCAACAAGCTAGCTGGTCTATGACGGCCCGTGCAGGGCCGGATGAGAGGAAGTTTCACTATTGCCGAACACTCCCTCGATGGGGATTTCAGAAGTTCTCGCCGCCATTACGGCAGCAAGGAATATATTCAGTCCATATGACTAAAGGTCAGTCTCTCAGTCAGCGGAGAGTTGTGATGCGTGCTGCCTTGATGCTTCTTCTGTTGTTTTGCCTCATCCTTCAGAAGCCATTCCACTTTCCGGCAATAACACCTTATTAACAGGTATGGCTCATATTACATCCACCTGTACCTTGGCCGTGCCTCATGTTTTAGGAGAGATGGCCGATAATGGGGCTCTACCTTAATTGAACATCACCCTAGATATTGTATCTCAGGGAGGGGGAGACACTAATGTTTATAAGGAACTGAATACAACACCAGGAAAGGCAATTTTAACCCCAAAGGGGGCGGGCCGAGCTACTCCTGGGAAGACGCAGGATTGCACCATTCCTAACCTGTTGTGTATGTTACTTTATTCGAGATCTCTAGTGAAACACGCATTAGAGGTTGCCACATAAATTGATGAAAAAACATTAATGTGTGTGCTATAACTGAGACCTGGGGGCATTGAGCAGGTGGTCCTTTCCTTAATCTGACCATACCAGAAGGCTATGATATGATATGGCAAGATAGAGAGGATGGCAGAGGGGTTGGGGGATTTGCGCTTATTTTTGAATCATCTCTCACTATCTGGGAAACAAAGGGACAAATTACGAAAGGTGTAGAGTCGTTACATGTGAAAATTGGACTTAATCCCGAATCAACCACAAATATATTCTTAATCTATAGACATCCATCCCTGACAGATGATTTCATTAACGCCCTGTCTAATCACCTGCTCTCATCCTTAAAGCCCAATTCTAGCTTTCCTTTATTGGGTGATTTTAATTATTGGCTGGGGCATAAAATGATATTCTGGCCGCTGATCTTGAGCTAGCTTTAGCTGATTTGGGCTTTGAGCAAATGATTTGTATGCCAACCCACTGTCTGGAGCATACTTTAGTCTTGGTCTCTACCCTCAAGGTCATCACTAGGTTTTTCAGGTATCTCCTTGTCCGCGGTCAGACCACTACTTTGTACACCTACAGGCAGATTTCCTGAGGAACTCTAAGGGTGGGAGAATGCAAGGGTCTCTGTGAAGAAACCTGAAACTGCTGACACAGGAAAGAATTGAACCCCTGTTGTGCCCTTCGATCAGTTTCACATCTTAAGACTCTCCAGAGGAGATGTCAAAATCCCTTTCATCTAATATGAATAATATTGCTAACCCTTAGCACGTCTCAAATTTAGAAAGGTAATGAGAGTGATGAAAAACAAAACATGGTTTTCACTAGAGCTAAAGAAACTCAAATCTTCCACCATGAAACTGTTGTATCTTTGGTAATCCAATCCCTGCGTAGGAGCCCTGTCAGCCTACAAAGGAGCAGCTAAGGCTTACAGATTGGCGTTATTGATGCTAAAAAAAACTCCTTGAATTCTAGAATTCTGAATGGGCAATCAGAAATGAAAGAACATTTAAGATATTAAAGAAACAAGAATCCACAACCCCCACCAATGCCAGTCGTCTAGTAAAAGATGCATCACGTTGCCTGGAAATTCAGGAAGCCATGCAAGATAAATTGAATAGCATTAGGTCGGACATCATTCGTAAAAAAGAAAGTCAATCCATTCCTTCCGGGAAGGTTACAAAGGAAATGCTTGAAAGATGCTTAACTATCCTTTAATTTAACTTTTCAACTATAGCGGTCGCTGAGTTGTCTGTTGTAGTGGATCAGTTAAAAGCCACTAAATGCAAAGACGATCCCTGCTTGGCTATTATAATTAAAACTTGTCCTCCCACTTTATTGGAGACTATTTGCAAGTTTGTGAACACCTTCCTTATGGAAGGTTATGTGCCGACAGACTAAAATGGCGTGGGTCACACCTATATTAAAAAAACCTGCCTCACCTATTGAGGCTCTGCTTAACTACAGGCCCATCACCAACACACCTTTTTTAACTAAAAATTTTGGACCGTGTTGCATATGGGCAAATTGCAGATCATCTGAAAAATATTCCATTCTCAACTGTCGACAGTCTGGGTTCAGACAGGGGTATGGAACGGAGACAGTTTTACTTGAATTGAGGTGCCTTGTGAATTTTGGTCACCAGGTTGGGGGAAATGGCAAACTTCTCCCTGACAGCTGCTCGCTGGATAGCTTCATTTCTAGATAACAGGGAGAGTAGAGTCTTTCATGAGAAGGCAGTAGCCCCGCCTGTCACAGTCAATTTTGGTGTTCCGCATGGTGCGTGCATATCACCTTGCTTATATAATATATTGGCACCCTTTTTCACCCCTTTTGGAAAAAGAAGGAATTGTTTTTACAAATTATGCGGACGACACGCAGTGTGTCGTTCCTATTGTTGGAACACATGCACTTGATGAAGCCGAGCTGAACAGGACTTATACCATCATTGAGAGCTGGATGGTGCGGAACAATTTGGCCCTGAACAGAGAAAAGACGGAGCTGATGATTGTAGGCACTGTCTATGATAATAAAGCTTGGTCCTTCTTATGAGAGCTTTCAACTAGGGGATGTGAAACTAACCCCTCAAAAGAAGGTAAAAACCCTCTGTGTTATTTTCGATGAACAGCTCAACATGAAGGCTCATGTTGGGAGCCTTGTGTCGGCATCAGTCTATTATGTTAAGCTCTTAGCGCACCTTAGATCTTTCATTAATCAAGTTAATGCTGAAACAATTGCAAGAGCTATAGTTGGGTCCAAAATAGACTATTGTTGCAGCCTACTGGCTGGGCGAGTAAAACAGACTACAACAGACTGCAGGTGGTTCAGAACGGGGCAGTGCATGTGGCCACGGGTCTGATCGGTAGAGACCACTTTTTGTCCGCCAGACGAGCTTTACACTGCTTTAGCTTTACCCTGCAATGATCCCCCAAGTGAAATTTATTTCATCAGTGACCTCTTTAATTGATGATTGTCTATTAGTCTTTGAAGACCCAGCCATTTTAATATGTGGAGATCTAAACTACTCATGGTTCAATGGATCAAAAGAACCCTGTGTAACTAAAGACACAACCGGACCTGTCCAAAGGTTAGACAGAGGTCAACGGTGGGCTAATGACCTAGTATTAAGAGACTGCTCAATGTTAAATGGCTGTACCAGAGGTGATATCCCGGCTGCTAATACATGGCATCGTGGAACAAGCAAGAAGACGCTGGATTATATCTGGGCATCAAGAAATTTAATAAGCAGAATCACCAACTTATCAACAAGTAAGAAAACAAAAAGTGATCACGACGCACTGATATTAACCTGGCAGTGGTTCCCCCATGTAGTACCAGCAAGATACAATGGAACGTTGGCCACAAACAGCAGTGCAAACAGACTACGAATAAACGCCAATCAGCTTGGTGTATTAACATCTTCATTCTTTCACTTGATGATTCTGCCTCCCAGGTTAACTATGCCCCATTGTTGACGCAATTTAAAGTTGGACAACAAGAAAGCAAAAGAAACACCATTGTTAACAAACACCCTTACAGCGTCTTGGTAGGTGAAGCTAAGAAGTTGCTCCATAAAGACCTGAGGCTCTTGAAGAAATTGAAAATCTTGCCGACCAGAAGAGAAAACGGCGCCAACATTACCGTAAGTGGATGAAATCATTTAACACAATTCGTGATCAAGATCGAGCAGAAAAGATGCTGCGGCTAAATGTTCTATGGAAAACGATCATAGCTCTGCGCAAAATGCGTTTAGTCCCTACTTCGAGACCTTATGAGATCTTAGGTGCAAAGCATAATCACTCACCATCATATCTACTGGCAAAATGGGAGAGGAAAATACAAAAAATATTGAATGAGGCAGATGTGCCAGTAGATCTAGTACTGCAAACACTGCAAATTGCAAAGAAAACTATTTGCCGCTGGAACTGGATACTCAGCAACGAAAAACTCATAAACTTGGCAACAGCCATACTTTGGAACAGCTATTCATGAAATTGACGTAACTCCAAAATACTTGGCAAAATTTCCATCTGGCTACCACCGTGATCAGTTTATGAGATTTCGTTTAAATTTATATAAAACCAAAGAGATTTTGATGATGAAGCACTTCCCTAAAACACTCAACAATCAATGCCGCCACTGCAAGAATGCTCCGGAATCTGTAAAACATCTAGTGACTGAATGCAAAGCAATTTCATCACAGCGTTCGTTACACTTGCAAAAATGTGCCCCTCAAATGGAAATATGGAGGAGTGGTGGTGCTACCTAATCTCAGGCAACAATTCTCGATTGACCTGTGCAGTCATTAACTTTATGGATGCCGTAGTGACTGACACATAGTTCAATCAGACAACTCATTGAATTGTTTGTCAAACCGGCCGTCTAATGATAAAGACTTTAAGCGACGGTGGTCGGACAATGTTGATAATTATAATAATTCTGTTCCTGGTGAGGCCTTCCATGAAAACCGATCAGGGAAAATTCGGGCTGATCAATCTGGAACATCTCAAAAAAGCAGCGGCCTCTTGCCAGAGGTGCGGTTTAGGATTTGCAACCTCACAACTGCCTGACTGAATACCCAAAACGGACCATAATCAAAAGGAGAACTCGGTGCAATTCCCTAATGTGGCACAAAGCACAATGCTCCAGTCTGGGAATTCCCAAATAAAACACTCTTAAATATTTTCCTCAGTTACACGTGTGCAACTTAAGACAGTAACAAAGCAGGCGTTTACCAGGTTTCCATTTAAATAAACAGATTTTTTATATGAAAATTGTCCAGTCACCAACGTTGATGGATGGCGTTTGTGATTCATTTGAGGAGAAAAACAGGGCTTATTTTTTTATTTTTTTTTAAAGATTATTTTCCAACAAATGTGACATGACAAATAAATTAGTCATCCATATGAAAGAATGCGTTGTAAAATATCAGTAAGAAAACCTATGTCCTTGTACGCATGATACCTTGTCCAGGCCTGTACATTTGGGACTGCAAAGGGTGCCTAATTAGCGTGCCCAGTGTTTGTTAAGTATTGAAACATTCCTATCATGGCATCAGTCCTTACTCCAAAGCAGCAGGAACTTTTTATTCTAAATTCTGTAATCAAGAGAGTATTTTGAAATTGATATTTTATTTCTATCGCGCTCATACACAAGTGTTTCAGAGCGCGAATTTAATGGATGACCAATGTGTCCTGATTGTGGCAGTGCTATATTCCATAGTATTGTTGTCTTTTCCTCTGTACTGATGCAAATGTCAATATTTCTTGCAGGGCCTAAAAACGTCCAGCCTCTCCAGCTGGAGTGGGAAAGTTCCGGCGAGGAAGCCTTTGTCGTTGGCGTTGAGCACAGCAAGGAGGGCCTGGTCATCACCAAGGATGGACTCTACTTTGTGTATTCGGAGGTGTTGTTCCGTGGCGTGGGATGCGAGAGCAAGTACCTGAGGCACTCTGTGAGCAAGCGTACGCCGCGCTACCTGGGCGGGAGCATGATGCTGATGGACAGCCGGATGACTAGTAACTGCAGGCCCGACAGCACATGGACCCGCAGCAGCTACCTGGGGGCAGTGCTAAAGCTGACGAGCGATGACCGCCTCTATGTCAACGTGTCTGACGTCAACATTGTATCCTATGATGGGTCAAAGACTTTTTTTGGTCTTTATATGCTTTAGAGTGTCAGAAAGTACCATCTGCACCAACAGATATGGAATATGGCTAAACACCTTATCCAAATATGTTGTGTTATACACCCTCATCCTCTCACTTGGTGGAAAAATGCTGGTGTTTCTTTACTAACTCCCTTAAGTCATAGGATGTTCCTCTTCCGTATATTGTTGGTGGGGTCTCCATCCCCCTCCTGTCTGTTTAGTGGTCTCAACCATTCCCATCGTTCTCAAAGTGCCCCGCCATTTTAACCACTGAACTTCAGCACAACTATTACTGCCAGGGCCTCCCTCTTCCTATCAATGCAAGTGCATTCCCCCAGAACACTCAAATGTGTTCAGTATCTTCCTCATGCCATTTGCAGTCTAAATTCCCCCCTGCCTCCTCCACCCTCTCTCTCTTTCTCTCTTCCAACTCATCAGTGTGTGGGTATTTTCCCTTTCCATCTGTGCCAGCACCCCATTGGTGGCTGTGTCTCTCCACTCTCCGCCGCAGAAGTGCCGGTGTCACCTCCCACCAAACCCATCATCCGTACAAGGATCTCTTTTCCTTGTCGCTTTGCTGTGCGTCTTCCCCGTCCAGTGGGGCGTGAGTCTCTCTCCTCACAGTGCTAGAATATTCTACACCATGTGTGTATGCATGCTATGATTTTCATTCCACGCCCATTATGCCCATTATTTTTAAGAGTACTACAGCACCTTCGTAAATGATGAGTTTGGGGATTGTGGGATTCTCTGGCAAATGTCCCATTCTGTGAAGACACTCCTGGCTACTTGAGGCATCCTGTGGCTACCTTTTCACGGGCAATTACTGTAACATACTACCTTGGATGTCAGGCCTGCAGGGGTTTGCGACTCAACCTTGAAGAAACATGGATTTATTTGCAGATAGTCACAATAAAGTTATGGAATATTCACTAGTCTCTGTGTGGACCTTATTTTCTTTAAAAAAAAGCAACCACAAATAAATCAAGAGGAAGCACCAGCATACACTTCCCATGCCACTCAAGCCACTGTGCTAATTTTTGTTCGTTTATTTACACATTTGTATGAAGCTCTGACCAGGTTTATTGGTTGCAAGCGCACTGCACAGAATAGTAGACATTGAAAATAGATGTATATGTTATATTGCACATCAATGGAACACTAAACAGCAGTGCATTGAAAACATATGATGAGCCAGGAGCATTCTAAAGATATATAGGCAAAATGGCACCTATGGAACAAGATGCAGATAATAAATAAGGTCCCTTTCAGATAGTATCAGAAGAAGATAGTAGATACAGTGAGCCTGGGCTCCTATCTAACATCATGAGGGCAATGTTCTGACACTGAAGGCGTTAAGAGACGGTAAGGAAGCTAGATGATCAGGAATCCGATCTCTCGTGTTTGAGCAACCACACCTTGTACGCTAGAACATTGGATGAGGGAGAACCTGGCTGATGGCCTTGGAAGGAAATTGGTTTAAGGTGTGAGCCACAGGCAGGTGAGATTGACTATAGGAACAATGGAAAGTTACAGCTTGAGTTCCCTACATAAACTGGTGAAGAGTAGACAAGATGGAGCTCTGGAGGAAAAGAGTTGTGCATTCCCAGGTCGCAGTCTGAGGACAGTTGTTTCAGAGTTTGTGTTCTCCTGAAGTTAGGGTAATCCGGGAAAAGTTCCTCCTTTCATAGTGGTCATGGGAACTCCCCAAATGGCTTGTTGATCCATCAGGTGTTTCAAAAACATAAAGCATAGGATTTTGTAGATGAGGCAGGTCATTTTGGAGATATAGCGCACTTAAATGTAAAGCCACCTTAGAGCAAGTAGGTCCTTGGTGAAATGGTTGTACTGAGATGAGACAAGTGGCAGGGTTTAGAGGAGAAAGAAAATGTTTAGGTAGGCATCTCAGAAGGGCATTTTCATAGTCTGGACTAAACAGCACTAAAATCTGTACAATGAACCTAAACCCTATTCTAGAGGCAGCTTGGCTGTAATGGATTTTGACATTGTAAAAGTGGAGCAAATAGAATGCAGATCAAGGTGCAAGAAACAAAGGCAAAAAAAAAACTGCGGTGAAGTCTGGCCTTGCAAGCTCATCACAAGCACAGAAACTAGGGCCCGATGTAAAAAAAAAAAAAGAAAACGTTTTTCAATGGGAAAATCCATTGAAAATGCTTTGTAAAGCATGCCTGTTAGCAAGCTTCACAGTGAAATACATTACCACCAGTGCATAACAAGAAAGGGTCTGATTCTCAAAGATCTGCACTGGAGCAAATGTGGAGATGCCCTGAGCATCTCAGATTTTCCTCTGCTATCTTAAACCTTAGTCACAAAGCCTTCAGCTCAAGCAGATCTGGAGCTGCCCTGAGCTTCCTTGAGATGCAGATGTTCAAAAGCCACTCACATAGATTTGCTCAAGAGCATCTCAGAGATGCCGCAGGCACCTTCCGTTTACTATTAGTCCTGGTGAATCAGGTGTGAGGTAACGGGAGCAAATCTGAGATGCTCAGCGCATCTTTAAATTTGCTCCAGTGCAAATCTTTGTGAATCAGGCCCAAAGTGTTTTCCTATGCTGCCACCCCAGGCTGAAATATAACCTTTCAGAATAGCTCGAAATATGTTTTTTACTGCCAATGAACCGAGAGTAAATGTGCAACTTAAAAGTGATGTAGCAACTGGAGCCAGCACCAGGGACGTCATTTCACCAAAAATGCTGGGGTTAGCGGAAGTGACATCACATGGCCCTTGACCCCGTGATGACATAAAAGGAAGTACTGTCATTCATTTGACCCTGCCCCCCAAGTGACATCACGGGAAGTGATGGCAAACGACCTTCAGATTTTTCAGATGGGTCTAGTACCCATGTTTCCAAGGGATCTCATTTCAGCCATATATAGGAACCGAGGCACAGAGGGAGACATGATTTGTCCACGATCACCCATTTGGGGAAGGTCATTTTCCAGATTCTACATAGGGTCTATATGTAAAACATACATAATGCAGCATTTCTAACAGGGTAATCATTGGACACAGAAGTACGCATTATCTGTTGTATTGCTGTGTTGAACAAGCCAAAAAAGCACTTATCTATGGGGGGAGGGGGGCGTTTGCTGCTGTCTAATCAGGAGAAAATGCTGCACAAGGAAAGACTGAAAATCAAATCATTAAATCATTGACCCCGATTTAGTATCAACAAAATGTGTTGGTTATAAATATATCTATGAGTCAGCTGCCACTACGATAGAAGAAACCTATAAGACTGGTGTGCGTGCAATCAGGGGAGTGCACCTGATAATGTTATCTTTGCTGGAGTATAATACCTGGGACGGGTTCTTTCAATATACCCAAGACCCCATAGTTTTAATGATCTAAGCATAATACTGGGTGCCAGAGGACTTTAAAAAAAACACAATTTACTGTAATATCATTGCTGCACATGTAAATCCATGGTCCCACACAGTTATTATAAATTGAAAACATCCACGTGTTGCTTTTCACCGGGGACTCACTGGCAGACTTCAACGCATGCACTGCACACTACCCCTTGTTCAGACCCAGTGGAGCACATAATTTGGTGGCTCACCTGCGGGGTACTCTGTGGTGAGCCCCCAAGCTCTTTAACACAGCACAGGGCACGCCACACCCCGGGCCGGTATGGACCACCATGTGTGTGCAATGTCCATGATGATTATGCCGCTGTACGGGCAGCACTACTTCAAGTGAAAGTAGCTGTTTGACTAACCCGTCAACATTGAACCTCTTGAACATCTTCAACACTGAACCCCCTATCGAATGATGTACCTAATGTGATGTGTAGTACATGCTAAGGTAACCACTATGAACTTTATTATGTTTGCTTCCTGCCTTCGGCCAACCTGTTAATGGTTCTCTCCAGCGCACTGAAGCCTGAGGTGTTGCACTATACATATCAAAAAATAAATAAATAAATAAGTAAATATGTTTTTTAATCAAAGCTTAAATGTTTAACGTATCATAGAAAGAAGGGGGCAGTGCCTGGTCCACAAATATACCAGCCACCATTGGTGGCTAGTGAGTTGTATTTTTGGAGGGTTTAAATATTTGCCACAAGTATGTGATTGCAACCGAGTGTAGCGAGGGAACCAGAACTAACGAAAATGAGCTTGAGAGGGGTCAGGGGGATTTCTCCTCACTCCCCTGAGAAAATGTTTTGAATAATGGTGTATTACACAGCAAACTTTCTGTAGGGTATGGGGTAAATCATGAAAAAAAGCACAATAGATGCAAGTCACCAAAAGTGCACAGGGTATTTCCCAATGCATTATCATGCCGGTCCCTGCAATATATGCCAGTATAAAAAACATGATCATGGTGGCTGTGCCCATACATTTCCATGCTGGCTGCACCAACATATGCTAGTATACCCATATAAAACTATACTCATGTTCGCTTTAAGATTTTTTTAATACTATCATTACTGGCACTGGGCACAAAACTGGCTCTGCCAATATATGCCAGTACTCCTATGTAAAAACATACTGCCGTTGGTTTGGCCATTAAAAGTGACATGTCACAATATGAAAACCCTTCGAAACTAGCTCCAATGTAAGCGAGTCTAACCCATCATAAGAACACTTATCATGCTCAGTTAATAAAAGGTCATGCTACAGTAAAACATATACAGGCCGCTACACCAAAACATCAGTCTAGCGAGGTTACACTACTTATCATGCTTGCTTTTTTTTAAAGATGCAGAGTAATAAATGTCATGCCACAGTAAGCAATGGCTAGACTGGCTGCACCAAAATGCCAGTCTAGCCAGGTAATGACACACATGAACTCCGCCTGAAAATACCAGTAAAAAAAGCAAAGTCAATAAAGGATGTGGCAAAAATGCTCCAGTGATCCCCAGTTTCACACACGGTTCACTCCTCATACATCAACTCTCACATTCACTCACTCTGGATTCCCCACACAGGTACACACCAATCCCCACCCAGAACATTCAAAAACACTCATCATATCACTTCTCATTCACCCAGCATTCCCATACATACATAAGACACGCATTTTACACATGCAAATTACACATCATATTTAAAGAAAAAAAGCCTTCTTACCTTTTTCTTGCAGTTTCTGTCTGTCCTTCCAGGACACCTCACCTCCTCCGTGCTGCTCACAAACAGGAACCAGGAAGCTGAGAGAGCTTCCTCGTTCCTGTATGTGAGCTGCGAGGAAGCCCAGGGAGAAGGGGTTGGAGCTGAACGTGGCATGTGACATGTGCCACATGTCACAGTCAGCTGAACCCCTACTGAGCGCTTCCCTGGCCCAGCCTTCACACTGATGGGTGAGGACTGGGCCGCAGACCCACCATACCTGGTGTGGCGGGGGCCCCCACTACACCAGGAGATTACACTGTTTAAAATCTTTTTTTTTTTAAAGTTAGGGTCGGAAGGGAGTGCCCAAGGGTTGGAACTGTGGCTCCCAGGGATTGCAGTTGCGACCCCTGGAGACCCCCACATGACTTTCCCTGCCAGCAATCGAGTAGTCCCTCAGTGGGTGTGGTTTGAACAGAGATTTAGATATCCTGTTTGGGCGACTACTTTTTAGATGTGACATTTTCAAAGATACACGATTATGAGAACCATTTTAACACTGATAACTTTCTCGGCTGCAACGTTTTTTTTTAAACTGATGACACTATTATTGGACATGCACTTTTTATTATTAGTAAAGGTGTGGGGCAGGAGGGAAGAGAGGAGGGTATGGGATTCTACAATATAAAAGGGTTTTTGTTGCATTTTAACACAATTCAACATCTCTCACGTGGGTTGGTACCATTTCTTGGGATTTGTAAAAACAATTTGGGCCTAGATTTTCTCTGTGTATAAAATGAAAGCGGAACTCATTTTGCTCTGGGCGTAATGCAAATGAAAGACATAACAGCCTTGCGCAAGGCTTTTACATATTTCATTTACATCACGCTCCTTTTTGGTGCATTTGTATGGCGTAGAGGAGTGGCGGAAAGCAACCTGCATTTCTGGCACTCTCTTCTTCTCTGCAATACAAAACCTCCAGCATTTGCACCATCATGCAAAGCCGGCAGACTCCATAGGGATTTATTGCAAACGCTACCTGCCATTTGCACAGCAGAGTGCATAGGGGGGGAGGTGCCGCACATGCTTGTACGACGCCTTTTGCCCTCCCTTTTTGCATTCCTCCATGCAAATGACTGCAATATGGTGGTAGGGAGACGTTTATGTGTTAATGTAATGGCTCCTCCCCTACCCCCCAGGAAAATTCCGAGTTTGAAGAAATTGAGCTCCAGTGATTGCTATCTTTAGCACTTCCTTTTGGAGATATTTATTTTTCACATGTAGCAGAAGTGATAAGAGGAGTTGTATGAGTAATTATAATGATATAATAATGTCCATGTTTATAGTACATACAAAATAAATTGTCTCTAATTTCTTCAATACTAGTTATTATTACCCCATCAAAACATATTCCTTTTAATGATGCTAGGCTACGATAAACCAAACAAAATGTAAGCCTGTGGCCTACTAGTCACCGAAAGGCTTCTTTTGGATGGGCTCACCCTACTCATAATTCAAGGAAAAAATGTTAGTTGCAGGGACATTAAGGTGAGAAATGTATATAATACAACACTAACCAGCCACTAGCTTTGGCCTTCGGCCGTGCCCACTGTATATTATATACACTAACCAGCCGCTAGCCATGGTCTTCAACTCAAAACTAGCCAGTGGCCACAGCCTTTGGCTGTGCAAACTGTATATTCTAACATATTAATGGGCACTAGCTATGGCCGTTAGCCATGGCCACTGACTACAGCTTTTAACGTTGCCCAGTGTATATTTTAAAACAGTGATGGGATACCAGGCATGGCTTTTAACCATGCATATTGGTATTTTTGAACGGCAACCGACCACTAGCTATATGGTGCTGGCCAGTGACCCCAGCCTTTGTCATGGCCAAGTCCACGGCCTAAATTGTTATTTAGGTAACCAAAGTTTTCATGAGCTAACTTATAAAATGATGGTATGTCTAATTGCATTATTGATGTGATCATTTATATACAATGTAAATAGTGCTGTCACCAGGGATGTGATTTGTAATGTCATTAGTGTTCTCATACAACATGTAATTAGTGATGTCATCAATGATGTGATCTGTGATGTCATCATTGTGGTCATAGGCTGCGCAACAGGGGGCGCAAAGCTAAGATGGCGTTAGCTGAATTTCAAGTTTTTTTTTGCGTTAAGTTCTCACCTTTACATCCTGGCAACTCATGATTTCTCCTCGAATTTCAAAGGTTTTGTTACAATGTATTGCTCACCTTAACCTCCCTGCAACTAAAGATGTTTCCTTGAATTTCAAGGGTTTTGTTATTCCATAGATTTTTAGAACACTTACGTACCACTAGCATGGTCTTCGTTCATGGTCAGTGGGCACAGCAATTTTAAAACACTACCAGACCACTATCCATAGCCTTCGCCCATGGCTGGTGAGCACGGCCACTCTATATTTTAAAACACTTGCAACCCATTGCTCAAAGACGTTCATCAATCACAAAATGATTTTGACCTGTTTTGACAGTGATATTGTTATGTATAAAAGACTGCAGGCTTTGAGAACTCATAATGTTTTTAGGCAATGCGCAGTGAGATAAAATTATTTGCCATGCACCACACACTTTGGTTAAGCAGTATGCTCCAAGCCCTTTGTTTTATGGCTGGTCTCTTGGTGACTGTTGTGATACATCGCATGACCCGAACTAAACACATTTAAGCAGCGCGGAAATGGCAAAAAATTCACTGCAAGAATAACATATTCCCAGGTACTTTCTGCACTCATATCAAAAATCAAAAGCTAGCATCCATGAATATACACACAGTAAGTGAACATATATCTTAAAATGAAATATACAAATGTAGTTCATTCGACCTTCCCGTTAGAAGAAAGTGCGTGAGACAAAATAGCATTGAACGTTTGAAAAAATGAATGAACACCAGAAAAATAACCTGAGAGAGTAAATGTTCCAATTAATATTCCGACGATTTCATTACCCTCTCAGTGTTGATACCACACACTGTCACTTGTTCACTGAAATTCATTTTGTGTTCACAATGTATTTGTGAAAACACAATATGCTGCCGAATGAAAGCAAAACTTGTTATGTACTTACCAAAATCTAGTCCACCTGACTAGGTTGCGCTCACCTTTGTGTATCATTTACTTTGTGTAAAAAATTCTGAATATCCTTGGGTGCTCTATCCCCACCTTCTTTTATAAAAAATGTGAATTAAACGCACAGAATCAAAAACACTTTCCATGATTGATTCTTTTTCCCTCATTATGATACTGGCGCTAAACCATGGCGCTATTAGCACCATGGTTGGTGCCGGTATCGTAACGAGTCCGCCAATGTTCATTGGGGAATTACCACCCCATTCCAAGGTTGGCGGGGCAGTAATTCCCCATTGAACATTGGCCCTTCCCCATTCCCATTTTTGCCCCATATGGCTCAATGGGACTGGGGAAGGAGCTAAGTACGGTACCGCAAATTGCGGCACCGTACTTTGCACCAAGGTCCCTTTGCGGGTCCCTACTTTAAGGTCGGGTCCTGCAAAGGGACCTCGTAGTAAGGCGCTAAGTGTTTAATGGCGCCGCAGCCTTTTACGGAGCTGTTAAACACTTAGCAGCAGGGTCCTAATGAGGGCCTTTGTCTTTTTTACAACATGATAGATATGCTACCATGAAACCAATATGAAATGAATGTGTGACCCTTCACCCTGATTACTTTGTTTACCTATACATACGCCCACCTGGGATTTTCAGGGCCTTGCCAGGTGCCCTTATATATTTTACCAATAAATATGCTGACAAAGAATAAAAGATGCTCACAATTTAAACCCAGCAATCTGTTGTGACATATCCCTGGTAAACAAAATCCCAATACGAAAAAAGTGCTTGTGGTCTTATGGGTAAGCGTCGGCACAAGGAACATGAAAACCTGAGTAAAATCCTATAAGCCAAATACTTGAGCAAGCTTGCCAGCCTCAGAAAACCCCATGTGGTGCGTCCGCCCTCTGAAAAAAAGTTACGCTCTTCACCCACAAGTGTCCTTTACTTGTGCCCTGAAAAGCAGCCACAATCAGGGGAGCATAACTACACCAGTGTCCAGGTTTCCCCTCCTCACCCTCATGTCTGGCTTTCAACAATACTCTGCTTTGTAAAGATAACTTGAAAAGTCCACATTGCCTAGTGTCACTCAAATATATAAATCCTTATTGAACTATGTTAGGCAAAAGGTGTACAATTGTGCCATGCCCCCCCCCCCTCTTGACTGGCAGACTATAAATACCAGAATGCAATTCAGCAAAAGGTAAATAAATGGTCTCTGAGTGCAAATATTTCAAGCACTGACAGTAGCACAGTATTAAAAAAAGCAGATGCCATGTGTTTTCTTAGTGTGTTATGAGATATTTAAAACAAAGAAATCACACGGCATCAGACTGTGAACTGTCTCCCATCCATGCAGTAACTGGGACCAAAGCTGCTTGCTTTAAAGGGAGGAAGGGACCAGCCCCCTCAGGCCATGTTGCTCTAAGTGGTCTTGTAACTTTAGGTACCATTGCCAGAGGGAACTGGTATTTTCCTTGATTTGAATCTAAGCAGGGTCGGTACTGGTTACTGCATGTCTGGGAGACTCAGGTCACCAGTGACTTTTCACCCCTAATGCCATTGTAGCTGTCGAAATATCTATTTAATTTTTATTAATTTTTATTATGTATGAAAGATTGCAGACTTTGAGAACTCCCAATGTTTTTAGTTAATGTCCGTTGCGATTACATTATTTGCTGAGTATCACACACTTTGGGTAAGCAGCGTGCTACAAGACCCTTGTTTTACGGCCTGTCTCTTGGTGACTGTTGTGATGCATCACGCAACCCCAACTAACCACATTTAAGTAGCACGTAAAAGTGAAAAACATGAGCAGCTACAAAAATAACATTTGCCCAGGAAATTTTGCCCCATAGCTAAAATTAAAAACGGGCACCCATGAATATATGCACAGTAAGTGAACATGTATCTTAAAGTGAAATACACAAATGTAGTTCAATATACCTACTCCTTTAGAAGAAAGTGCACAAGACAAAATAGCATTGGACTTCTAAAAAAAGTAATGCACACCAGAAAAATAACCTCAGAGAGGAAATGTTCCAATAAATATGCAGGCAAAGTATAAAAGGTGCTCTCCTTTCAAAGCCAGCAATCTGTTGTGAAACTATTCCCTGGAAAACTAAATCCCAATACGAAATAAATGCTTGTGGTCTTGTGAGTAAGCGTCTGCACTGGGAACATGACAACCTGAGTAAAATCCTGTCAGCCAAATACTTGCGCAAGCTTGCCAAAAAGTTACACTGTCCACCCACATGTGTCCTTTACTTGTAGCCCTTAAAAGCAGCCACAATTCAGGGAAAATAACTGCACCAGTGTCCAGGATTGCAAATTCCCTTGCCACATTGTGGGCAAATACTCATGACTTACTTGCCCTCTCATCATTTCCCCTCCTCACCCAATGTATGGCTTTCAACAATACTCTGCTTTATAAAGATAACTTGAAAGTTACACATACCATAGTGTCACTCAAATATATAAAACCTTATAGAATTATGTTAGGCAAACAGTGTACACGTATGGCATTATTCCCCTACATCTTGCCTGGGAGACTACAAATTCCAGAATGCAATTCAGAAAAAGGCAACACAAAAAAATGGTCTCTGAGTGCAAAACTTTCAAGGACTGACAGCAGCATGGTTTAAAAAAAATAATGCGGATGCTATTGTTATAAGATATTTAAAACTATGAAAACACACAGCATTCGTGACTGTGGACTGTCTCCCATCCATGCAGTAACTCGGACCGACTCTACTTAGCTTCAAAGCAAGGATGGATCCGGCCCTCTCAGGCCATGCTGCTCTACGTGGTCTTGTAAGGTGGGCTCATTTATTAGGCAACATAGCCAGAGGGGGCTGGCCTCTTCCTCGTTTTGAGGCTAAGCAGGGTTGTTCCGGGTAACTGCTGGGATGGGAAACTCCCTGTAATTTATTATTTATTTTATTAGTGACTGAGAGACTACAAATACCGGAATGCAATTGAGCAAAAGGCCAAAAATGTTGTCTGGGTGCAAAACTTTCATGGACTGACAATAGCACAGTTAAAAAAATAAAAATAAAAATGTGGATACCCAGTCGGTCGCCCATCCATGAAGTTACCGCGACTGACCCTGCTTAGTGTTAAAGTGAGACTGACCCTGCATAGCTTCAAAGCAAGGAAATGGCCAGTCCATTTCTCTAAGTGGTCTTGTAACTTTGGCTCATTTATCAGGCAGCATGACCTGAGGAGGCTGGCCCTTCCCCACTTTGAAATTAAGCAGGGTCTTTCCTGGTTACTGCATGGATGGGATAGTTGGATGAAAATGGTGTCACTGGCCATTTATACCCCTATCTTTCCAACAAAAACTGACTATACTAAACATACCCTCCAGTATAGCTGTGAATATTGGAAAAACAACTGAATGCAAAACAACTGAAATGCTCTCTCCCCCCAGGTCCTCATCTGTGCCAGCTCCTCCCACTCCCCAGATGACCTCCTTTCTCCCCCACAACACTGTGATGCAGTTTTCCGAGGCTACAGTAAGCTTTGTGTTGCAAACTCAGTCCCTAGATCCCTTCCAACTCCCAAATTTCACTTGGTTCCCACTAGCCAGATGGCATTTGCATGTGTTTTGACCTGCAAATAGCTTTTTTCCTGCATTTCATTTTCCCACATCCTCTGCTATAACCTCGAATATCCATCACAATGAGAGAAAAACTCGATGGCAGCTTTTTCATTTCTGAAAACCATGATTCTGCAATGCACCATTGGAGATATAACTATCCATTTTTGAGAAGGGGCACCCCCTTCTCCTTCCAATATTTAAATAACTACTGCACGGAATAACCACAAATCATTCATGGACCGGGAGTCAACGCTTCGTGCCCAGGTTGTTTCAGACCTGGTCCAAATCCGTCCACGGGTTTCGGATGAGCGCTTAGGCAAAAATTAACCTTGTTTATCTATGGGGAAATGAATGGGAATTAGGCTGCAACTTTTTTTTTTCATTAATAACCTTCTTATTTTTTAACGTATCTTTATGGCAGTCGGGGCGGGGGGAAGGGTGCAGGTCCCTAATCACTTTTTGAAATTTTGGTCAAATCTGTTACTCCAATCAAAAGTTAACAATAGAATTTTCAGGTGTTCCTATCGGAGTCTGACTCAACTATAGGGTGGCTATCACCACCCTATAATAATGTTAACAAAGTCTAGTAGTTTGCAGTGCATGTCAGCTCCAAGGAGAATCATAGATATTTACACAATCTGCTTACGCAAATTAGGGTCATATCGTGAATTGCGAGTGTTCGCCTGCATCGTTCAGGAAGAGACTGTTGAAAGCGCATATGTCACTATCTATTAGTCTTGCTATCACTAAAACAGAAGCCTAGCTGAAGTGTAGGCAGCTCACATATAGCAAAGTAAGTCAAAGGGCCTCATTACACGGAGGGCGGTAAACCATGGTGCTATTAGAACCATGGTTGCCGCGGTACCATACCGGTACCACCATGGAGGAAAGGGGAATTACCACCCCATTCCAAGGTTGGCGGGGCGATAATTCCCCCTTTCTCCATGGCCCTTCCCCATTCCCATTTTTGCCCCATAGGGCTCAATGGGAATGGGGAAGGAGCTAATTACGGTACCGCAAATTGCGGTACCGTAATTAGCACCAAGGTCCTTTTGCGGGTTCCAACTTTAACGGCTGATCTACACCAGCCGTTAAGGTCGGGTCCCGCAAAGGGACCTCGTAGTAAGGTGGTAAGGGTTTACCAGTACCGGTGCCCTTACCGGTACCGGTAAACCCTTACCACCTACCGTGTAATGAGGCCCAAAGGCGGCTGAACAGGTCTATCTGATGTCCAGCGCATCACATTTAGGGAGAAGAAAATAAAATCACAATACTTGGCCCTGAGAGGAAAAATGTGCTACAAGTGTGGCCTGTCCATTTCACACGAGGGTCCCTGCCCAGAAATGGGCAGAAAATACAGCAACGGCAATGAGGATTATCACTTTGCAAAGACGTGGGAAGTTACAGGCGGATCCAAGAAAACATGGGAGCTGAATGGACGTCTAAAGCAGAGCACTGTCCGAGTCCGGGTCTGCCACTGACTCGGATGGCTATATCTACATGATGGCGGCTGCTGATCAAGCATCAACACAGGACGGAGAGCTAATGGTGGCTAGCCATGTGTCTATATTTGTAATACACACAGGGGCCATTCTCAAAACCAAGTACATTTCTGAATATCCAGGAGTGCAACATACATTTGTTTTGTCACTGTTTTAACTACGTGTTTTCTCGGCTGCTAAAAGGCCTATACAAAATCCTGGGAAATTCACAGTGTGGTTAAAAGACAAAGACAACTCTGGGCCTCATCACAACTCCGGCGGTAGCCGTGTTGGTAAAACCGGCAGGCTGCCGCCGGAGTTGTGATTTTTTCCGGCGCCTGGCTTGCCGGTAACAGCGGAGGATTCTAACCCCGCCGGACCGGGAAGTCAGGCGCCGGGAAAATGTTAATCCCCAATTCCCATTTGAGTCCCAAGGACTCAATGGGAATGGCGATGACGGTAACACCGGCACCGTTCATAACGGTGCCGGTGCTACCGTGAAAGTCTGCGAGCGGATGCCGTTCCTCCCGCCAGGTCAGACCAGACGGACAGGAGGGCATCCGCACGCGCAAACTTGTACTCGGCAGGGTCGTAATGAGGCCCAGAGAAATGTCTGGGGACATACATGGTCTACAAGGAGATCCGCTTGGTCACATGACAGTAGGAGTGATGGACATTTCTGCCTTCAATTATTTTGATATTTCAGCTTCACCTAATGATTGAACGATGCCCATCACTGTTTCAAGGTTTGGGCAAACTTCAAAGATCTTCAATCATGTTACTTGTAGGCGAGCCATTGAGGCCAGTGGACCAGCATCAGTTCAGAGTCCTGATTCACTTGCAACCTCGAGTGGAAAAATAAATCATGTTACCCAAAAAGGAAATCACAGAACTAGGGACTGGTCCCCAGCCGTGAAATTATCACATTGCAGCTGTTTAAAAAAAGAAACTGCAAGAGAGTGCTCAGCACATGTGTTGACATGCAGCAGGAAAGGGCTTAACAGGAAGGTCTAGACAGAGGCTACAGCAACACCTGTTTGACTAAGAACAAGGTAGAAATCTAGGTTTTAGAGGCGTGGTAGGTGTCGCAGGGACAGAGTTTCTGTATGTTCAGGAGGTTACCCTAGAATTAATGGCTGCGGCGGTGAATAGATTCTGGAGATCAGCATTGCTCTTGATAATGAGCCCACGGTTCAAAGTCTTGGTAGTGGAGTAAGGAGTTCAGGAGTAATAATATGGGGAATGAAAGGGGGTGCAGGGCATTTGATGTTGGAAAGTAGATTGCTTTGATTTTAGAGGACTTGAACATGAGGCACGGAAGTGCCATCCCGTTGCGGTTGGCGGAGAATTAGTTGGCTATGTAGGATGACAGTTCAGGGCTGCAGAAGGTAAAGGAAAAGAACATCTGGATGTCAAAGCCAGCAGGTATCATGCAAAGGAGAGATCAGAATGACGCTCAATGATAAGGAAGTTTGCATGTGTGTCAGTTGCAAAATTCAGACTGAAGGTCTATTGAGGTCCGCAGAGGGCAGTTTCGGAAGAGGTATGTTGGTTCTATGTATCAGTCACGGTAGACCCCAGTTGCAAGTGAGATGCTGAAGAAAGAGGAGAGGTAAAACCAGGTAATGGGTGCAATGTCTTTGCTCACTTGCTGTGCAAACTGGTCAAGACCGCAAAATGGATTCACTATCTGAGGAAGGGAGTTCAGTAGGTGAGGTTGGGGACTCATATCAATGTAGTATTGTTAAGGGCGTGCACAGAAGGAAACGGCAAGAGGAAGGCAAAAGATGGAGGTCAGAGTGCTTCTGATTTGGGAGATTTTGGAGCCTGAGTGCGCGGCAGTGTAGCCCGTAGGGTAGAGGAGAGCTTGATGGAGTGGAAGTGTATTCAATGGTTTCATCTCAGACATTGCTTGTGTCCGGATCTCCCAGCACAAATAATAGTTCATCCCTAGCCTGAAAGTTTTGGATACGCCATTTTGGTGCCTCGATTGATCATCACACATATTGTGCAGTCCTGATTAATAGCTGCTGGTGGAAGAGCACAACACATGTTTACACTGTTATTGCGCTTTTGGAGCTGGAAGTCCTATTTTGAATTGTAATAAATGTACAAACGAGTTCCAAACCTAAATCAAGAATAATGATGCTCTCTTTGTGCAGCCTGTGAGATTCTCTTTTTATGTCGCACTACCACATGCAACTTGTCATAGTGGGGAGGTGAGGCCTCCCAGTCACAATCATTCTTTCCTGTCAGCTAAGAAAGACACGAATAATGTGATTGCTTGGCTCTTGATTTAAGGCCCTCTGGTGAAGTCTTGTGGCTGTGCTGAAAGCAGCTAACAGCTCAGCAGACTATGCACTGGTATCTTCTGTTGTTGGCGTGATCCACGATGGCAGTCTTGGTTCCGGCTTGTGGGCGGAAGGCAGTTTGGCAATAATCGAGCAGTGTGTGGTTTGCAGTTCGTATATTACGTGAACTGTATCCTGACTTTGAGGTCAGGAATAATGGAAGGACCCTAATGGAAGGACCCTACATGTAAATGCATGTGATTGTTCTCATAGTCTGCTTTTCTGAAATAGTAGACGACGCTGTGGAGAGTTAATATGAAATGAAAAGAATATCCATTGATGTTGAAAATATTGTTGCATTTATTTCCATAACACAGGTATAGAATTAATTCCAATGCATTTGGGACTGCAAGTCCATCCTCAGGGACCAAGATCTAGGTAAAAAATACAGAAATAGAGAAATAAAGTAATCTCTGCTTGCACATAAAACAAACAAAGATATCTAATTCAAGGAACACAAATCTAATAATAACAGACCCTTCCTGCCTGTCTTATGTTCTTCTAAAGGGGTGTCCTCATTGCTGTTAAGAAGATTAGTGCATATGAACCAAAAACTAGTGATAAGCACAGATAGAGTAAAATAAGACCATGGCTCGCAGTGCTGTAAGAAAACATTTAAAAAAGGGAGTTTGGACGAACTGTTCCAAGAGATGACCAAGAAATCTAAATGACACTGCATAATCTTGTGAAAACATTCTGACCTCGAATGTGGGAGAAAAAGGGAATACCTAGAGTAAAGGAGAAAACCATATAATGAACAAAGTGGATACGTACGCGGCATACTGAAAAGGTATTGAATATAAGACGCAAAATGGCCGCAAACCGCATGAACCTACATAATTATGTAACATTAGTAGTGATTTCATTACGTTGGTGTAAACATAACGATGTAAACAAAACAATACACGGGGTGCACAATCTAAAATGTATGTGTAAATAACTATTGGTATGAGCAAATAAAAGAAAATACAATGTGCAGGAGAACTCAACAGAACCAGGGACCTCATTACGGGGTCAGTGGTAAAACCTGTTGGTAGGTGGCGGGCTGCCGCCGAGCCCGTAACACTGTTTTCCGCCGCCTATCATCCCGGCGCCACCGGGATATCATAGGCGGCGGCAGAACGGCTATTCCCATGGGAATGGAAAACCTGAAGAACCGGCACCATTAGTAACAGTGAAAAGCAAACCGGTAGGGACCTGAACTCCCGGCAGGTCAGGCCTGCTGGGAGTTCCAAGCCCCTACCAGCAGACTCTTAGTTTGGCAGTCCAGAAAGGGTGCCGGTACGTTGCTATTGGCACCCCTATTTACAGAACGCCAAACTGTAAAGCCCATAGCTTTGTGATGTTAAGTGGGATGCTGAACTCAATGTGAATTACGGAGCACAGATTGAGATGAATTATTGAGTATTGAAAAGACACCAAATGTGCATGATGGTAAATGTAAAAAAGAGAAAACTAGGGAAAAAAGAACTAAACACAGTATGACTGCAGAGAAAGAAACAATATGCACATGTGCTATTGATTAGTAAGTAAAAGGAGTGGGTGACAAAAAAGCTCCAAAAAACATGTAGCCGAGATGTAATATACATGAACTAGCTCTCAATACGTAGGGTTAGGCAGAGTTTTGCAAAAAATGCAAAGTGCATCATGTCTGCCAACATTGATAAAGTCATAGTAAATTGCAGACCTAAGCAAAGTTATAGATATCAGGGAAAATTGCATTAAAACTACCTGGAGATAATGAATTTAAATGATCAATCCAGTAAGTCTCTCTTTGGTCCAACAATTTCACCAAGTTCTGTTGTCCTGATCGGACGTTGATGACATCCAATATCTGAAACTACATTTGTGAAATATTGTGTCCTTGTTCCATAAAATGTCACGTAACTGGTGATTTCAAATTTCTGGTGCGTAAATTGTAGCAGTGCTCGTTCAACCTCAGTTTTGCCTTCCTTGTGGATTGTCCCACTTAATATTTGCCACATGGGCACTTAATGCTATAGATGATGTCATGGCTTTCGCAAGTCGCAAATTCCTTTAAATAGATCTTCCCAGAATATGGATGATACACAAAACTGCAATTCATGCATTGAAGACATGGAAAAGTGCAACTGCATTGTGGATGCATTTTGTCTTGTCTAGTGTCGCTTCTAACTAACATGTCTTTCAAATTCCTACATCTCGCACAGGCAAAAACAGGGGGATCTTTCTATGGGTGTCCGAATGTTTAATCCTGTGATTAAAAAGTGCCAGTGTTTATGTATCGTCTTTTTTAATTCTATGATTTTGCGTGGAGCATTTTGATACATACACTGAGGATGATGGAGATGTAATATTCTCTTTAGTGAGAAAAGCATCTCTGGATTGAGTTTGGCTCCTATCTTGCAATTCCTGTTTCTCGGATTCAGGATAGCCCCTGGGGGAAAAAAAACATCTTGGGCATTTCTTCCCTAAGTCTATTGCATTCTTGTTCTTCTTGCACTATTCTTTTTACTCAAAGGAACTGGCTACAAGTAAGACTCCTGATGGTACTTGGAGGAGTCTATGAAGAAGGATGTTGCGGTCTGTTGGTTTACGAAACAAACAAGGCCGTTTTGAGGCCATTAGGGCCCAGAAGAACCGTGACATCGAGAAAATGTACTGAAGAAGTACTTCTTTCCATTGTGAACTGTATACAGTTGTCAATGTTATTGATATATTCAATGAAGAGAACAAAATCCTTGTGTGTGTCTTGCCATATGCAGAAAATGTCAATGTACCTGCCCCAGTACTTGATGTGTTCATGCCATATATGATGATCAAGTGGTCTTTTTCATACTGGTACATACATGTGTTGGCATAAATAGGTGCCATGATGGCTCCCATAGAGCACCCGAGACCTTTAGGTAATACTATTGTTTGTACCTGGAGAAAGAGTTCAATGCGATGAATTCTAGGAGTGCCCTCAGAAGATCTTTGGATGCTTTCAAGACATCACATGGTTGCAATAGCCATTCAACGGCTCCCTCTCCCAAGTTATGAGGAATTGTTGTATACAGACTCTTTACATTGATGGCGAAAAAAATATCAGTGGAAATCTTCTGGGAATGTTCTGTAAAAAAGGCTTTCAGGTGCAATATCCTCAAAAATTTGAAAAGATCTGATTTATTTTCAAAAAGGTATGAGTTGTATGTGGGGATAAAGTTAAATCCTTTCTGTAGGGTGGTTAACTCTTTCTCTGAGAATTTTCTTTCCAAAAGATTAATGACTAAGTTTTCCTTGGATGTTGTCACATGTTCGGGTGGTTTAGGTTTCGACTTGCGTCCCTGTGGGACCTCTTCCTCTTGGACCTCCTCCTAACAAAGAGGGAACATTTCTTGGATTCTCCGGTTCACTACTAGTACTGGCTTCTGTAAGCCTGAGATTGTTTTAAGCACAGTGTCTGGTTCATTGTAAGTAGTGTCAGAAGCTATGCTAGACGGATCCGATGAACTAGTATTTGCACTGTTTGGTGGATTCTGTCTACATTCATCCATCCAAGTGTACACTGCATCATTGAGGTAATCATATTTATTTCTTTTAAACTTTCCTGCCTTCTAGTTCAGATTTGTATTGCTGTCTTCTTAAATCTTATCTAGTGCAGTTTGACTTAGAGTGCCTGCTAATTCTGTTTGTATATCTAGAATATCTGTCGCTAAAGAGTCTACATCTTTTGACGGTTCTTGTATAGTGAGAAGTAGGAGAACAAAGGAGCCCTTGTTTAATATCTGTTCCCACTTATGGACACATTCCTTGTTCTCTTTACATAAAGTGGGTCTCAGTGGAATTCTGGGTCCTCTGGGGATACTTTGTGCTCGATAATACTTTGTGAGTATGTAGTTTCCTTTTAATCTTCCTGCGGGTGAGGCGTTCTAAAGTCTTGATCCTTACTGTAGGACCAGTGGATGTGTTATCGCTGCCTGTGTCCTGTGAGGAGCCAGACATGGGAAAAGGACACATAGACAGAATTTTCTCACAAGTCGCCATTTATTAAAATAATAAAGGGTGAGACAAACGCCTATTTCCCCTAACCTAAAAAAACAACACTAAAGGAAAATGACCCAGTGTCCGATAAATGTCTGTCCCTCAGATTATCACATACAACAAAATCAAACAGGAACCATTTGGATCTTTCAACTTTGTAACTCAACATATATTCAGATAAAGAAAATAGCAACTGTTATGATCAGGGTTGGATCCCCTTCCCCTGGATCAATTAAGGATAATTTAAACCAAAGTTAATTTTAGGAAAGTTCTTTCCTTTTGCCAAGTTCCACTCCAGGTGGAATACACAGTTCTTTATCTCCAGTAGATCCTTCACTCTGCAAAGTAACGTCCCCGTTCAAAAAGGTTTCTCTTTCTTAGAACAATTGTTAAGGCTTCCACTTGACAATTCAAAAAGTATTGTTCTTCATACATCATACATCAATTTGTAATGACAAAGATATTATTTTCTTAGGAGACCATCACTTGGCTTTGGCAATGCAGCTAATGATGTACCTTATATGAATATCCATTTTTGGGAAAACTGTATCCCCTTTGTTTTATATTTGCCCTTCTTTGGCTTGGGCAAAGCGGGTTACAGCATTCTCTTATTGGGTCCCTCCTTTAAGGCATGTCACATTCATTTTTTTTAACAATTGCCACCTTTTGATTTGGGAAATGTGGGTTATAACATCCTTATGTTCGCCCTCCCCCTTTTGGGTACCTTCAATCTGCTTTCTTTTAAATGTTCGACATTCAAAATGTGTTTTCTTTTGAAGCGGTCTATGTTGGAGCACTCTGAGGTTACCTAGTTCAGGACAACTCACCGGTTTCTCTTGGTGTCTCCTCCGGACCCGCTTGTTATAATTTGCTGCTCGTCGGATATTCCCTCACGGTTGACAGCTAACAGTCAGCCTCTTGCTGCATGCGCTCTCTCGCTGGAGTTCACACAGCTCCAATGTGCTGCAGTGAAGTCCTTACACCGGTGTGCGTAGTAGGACATGGAGAGCAAGTCTCTCCTTCAGGACAACTGGTCTTATCTACTCTTTCCACTGCACGTCATCTACATCTCCAGGGCGCTATGAGTTCCAACCAACTCCCTGTACGGCGTCCCGCTATCGGCAAAGCAGCGGCACCTACATCACTTTCTCCTGCTGTTTCTGAGGCTCCCGCTGCTCCAACTGCCAAGGCACCTGACAGGCCCCTAAATATTTAAAGGTCCTGCTCAGGTGTGGGTCATTAGAATGACTAGACCGCTCACTATGGTCTAGTGACTCTGTGACCCTCTTCCTTGTCTCAGTACTAAGAGCATTATGGGACTTACTTGAAGTCCATAATGTGCTTAGTTGTATTAACAGGAAAATCTTCAATTTGACAAAAAGCCATTAATACAGTGGGATTTTTAGGGAAATGATTCCGGGGATAATCCCATTCTTCCTGGCCCGAATCCCCTTCCATGTGATCCCCCCACAGAACACCACCCCAGGGTCGGGATCAGGCAGCATCTGTCTTTCCCTGGCCACATGAGAAGGGTTGTGTAATGTATGTACTCTTCGTCCCTTCATCACGAGGTGCTGCACGAGCTCTCCTCGTGATGGAAGGACGAATAGAATGTTCTAACACGGGGCGAGAATGCGAGTTTCAAATGCAGCTGTTCAGTTGCTGCCCATGGTCGGTGGGGCCTGTCCACCTATACTTTGCTCCAAGCATATAATTAAATATTCAAGTAACGTCATGTGTTTCCTGGTCTTACCCTCCCCACTTCAAGTGGTGACGAGGATGGGATGTTGCGCAACCTCTGCACTACAGGAATGTGGCCTGGTTTCATTTTGATCTCGTGAACAAACCCACGCAGGCATCCAATTTCCTCCCTGAAAATTTCCTTCATCATGTCAACATTATCAGTGGTCTTTTTAACTCTTTGGATTCCTCCAATACCACTTTCAATTGAATATACTGCTTTGTCAGATGTGGCATCTAATTTTACTTTTAGTTTGCTCTGGTGAGTCCAGCTTAACAAAGGTGTTCTTCCTTTCTTTGTTATGTATATTTTCCCATTGGCTCTCCTCTCTTTGAACTTGAGTGCTCCCCAGAACCAAGAGGTAAGAAAGGAAATCAAATTATTGGAAGATCAGAAGATCATTGAAAGAATAGAAGCCAGTGAATGGGTCTCACCATTGGTGATGTTGAGAAAAAAATCCGGAAAGCTGAGAATATGTGTGGACATGAGAGAATTAAATAAGAGTGTGATCCCAGACAGACATCCACTCCCAAATATACAAGAAATTGTGTCCACCATTGGACCTTCGAAGTATTTTTCTACTCTTGATTTAACGTCAGCATACCACCAAGTTAAGCTACATAAAGAATCTAAGAAGATGACAGTGTTTATTACACCGAATGGATTGTACCAATACCGGAGACTACCTTTTGGGTTAGTGTCAGCTGCTTCGGTATTTCAAAGGATCATGCAACAGCTGTTTGAAGGTGATGAAGGAATCATTTGCTTCCAAGATGACATTTTAGTACATGCCATCGATCAAAAAGTGCATAATGAAAGACTACGACATGTTTTTAAGAAGTTATATGAAGCAGGAATGACCCTCAGTAGAGACAAATGTAACATCAATCGCAGTGAAATAGAATATTTAGGACACAACATTTCTGCTGGAGGCATAAGACCAAAGAAGCACTGGCTGATGCCATTGTAAATATGCCAAGACCAAAAACAAAGGAAGAGGTGCTGACGTTCATTGGGATGGCGGAGTACTATTCAAAATTTATAAAGGACTTTGCGGTGCACACAGTTCCACTCCGTGAACTTTTAAAAAAGAAGATATTTGAATGGAACATGGAATGCGAAGAGGAATTTGAAAATATCAAGTTGGAATTAAATAGAGCGCCATCGTTAAAGAACTTCAAAGGAAGGAAGACCGAAGTCTCAAGAGTGGGGGGTCTAGTAAGAATTAAATTACCTCCAGTACTTAGAGATGGACCTTGCAAATGGTCCAAACCGGTGGGTGTGATTGAAGTTTTCAAACATATGGTGAGAGTGCAAGATGGCAGCGTTTGGAATATGGAGAGGGTGTGTGTGATGAATTCGTGCAGAAGTGCTATGACTAGAGAAACAATGTACAGAGAACAACCAAGTCATAGTGGTAGTTAAGACATGGATGAGAATGGTGAACATGTGAGACCAATGTCAAATAAAAAGGCAATGTCACAAATTTCCTTGCCAAAAGCAAAATCAGATTCTTCACGTGTGTGTGACTTTGTCTAATGATATGGAGTATGCAGAATTAAGAAGAAATCTTATCAGACCATGTTCAAATAACAACAAGAAACTAAGGAGGGGACATGTGTAATGTATGTACTCTTCGTCCCTTCATCACGAGGCGCTGCACGAGCTCACCTTGTGATGGAAGTACGAATAGAATGTTCTAACACGGGACGAGAATGCGAGTTTCAAATGCAGCTGTTCAGTTGCTGCCCATGGTCGGTGGGGCCTGTCCACCTATACTTTGCTCCAAGCATATAATTAAATATTCAAGTAACGTCATATGTTTCCTGGTCTTACCTTCCCCACTTCAGGTTCCATGCCAGATTCCTTCAGATGATCACCTCGAATTCATCACAGTTCCTGACAAGGTTTAAAAAGGTATCGGCTTCCTGGGATGTGAAGCCTAATGTTTCCACTCTCTTCCCTGTGAGATTTGCAACCTCTTCATATGACATATTATTTGATTACAAGCGCTTCCACTCGTACATGCAAAAACTAAAACTGAGAGAAAGAACAAGTGTGAGTGGACACCACCCAGTTGGAATAGAAGTTCGTTGAAGTAAATACATTCTATGGTCCTGTAGCCAAAGGACCAAAGGAGGCTCCCTTTGCACTGATAGCCAAACAAGTAACATGCACTGTATGCTGACGTCAGGAATAATGGAAGGAACCAACATTTAAATACATATGACTGTTCACAAAGTCTGTTTCTGGTGATTTTCTGAAATAGTAGAAGATGCTGTGGAGAGTTAATATGAAAAGAAAATAATGTCTCCGGATGTAAAAATATTGATGAATTTATTTATTTCCCTAACACAGGCATATAATTAGGTCCAATGGATTTTGGACTGCAAGTCTATCTTCAAGGACCAGGATCTAGGTAAAAAATACAGAAACAGAGAAATAAAGTAATCTCTATTAGCACATAAACCAACCAAAGATATCTAATTCAAGGAATAAAAATCAAATAATAAAAGATCCAACCTACCTGTCTTATGTTCTTCTAAAGAGGCGTCCTCATTGCTGTGAAGAATAATAGTGCATGTGAACCCAGAACTAATGATAAACATAAATAAGGTTACTTAGAATAAAATAAGACCATAAATCAGGGCAAGCACATACCTGAGAATTGTAACAATACTCACTATACAATATCAGAGAGACCAACCACTGATTAACTAGGCGATCAGGTGACAACAGCGTGTGTCATCCCTTCTGGGTTTTAGATTCACTTTCTGTTTAGAAACTCACTGCCAGCGGCCATCTGGGATTAGTGACTGACATCACTTCCAGTGGCCATTTTGGATTGGTGACATCACTTCCGGTGGCCATCTTGGCACAGTGAACTCACTTCCCACGACCACCTTGAATCAACCCCATCTCCAGCCAAAGGTCACAAGAGGCTCCTCTGGGAACACCAACCAGGATGAAATTGGCTCATCCAAGAATACCAGGGACAATATCAGAGAGACCAACCACTGATGGACTTGGTGATCAGGTGACAAGAGTGTGTGTTATCTTTCCTGGACTTTTTAGGGGCGTCCAGCCATGAACAGTGGAACAGTGAAGGATGAAGACCAGCCATTGACCAGTCTCTGCCTCTTCGCCTATGAGCCTTGGCGTTTGCCTTTTCTACCTGTTGCACCTGTGAGTAACCAAAGCTTACAAATTACTGTAATGTATCTCTGTCCTGTGTTACTCACCTCTAATGCATTCACTCCTGTTCCTCCTGCTGCTCCTCCTACTCACCGCTTCCTACACTTTCTCCAGTCATGCTACAACTTCCTCCTTTCCTATCCCCATTATAAAAATCACAACTTGAAACCTCCACTACTCCATTTCCCTCCCAGCTCCTTCCAACAAACAAAGCCGATGAGCTAAACATATCTCCTCTAACACTTATCCACCTCGCCTCTCTTCTTCTGAGACTCAGATTCTCTACTCTTCCTTACCTCCTCAACTGAACATTCAATGCTGGAATGCTGAGTCTGTATGCAACAAAACCTCCTTCATCACAGACTACTTTGACTCCAACTCTCCTCCCCAAACCATCTTGCTATAAATGAACCGTGGATTTCTCCATCTGACACGTCCACTTTAGCAGCCTTACACGACTTCAAACTATCCTTCATGTACTCTCTTGGACTGACTGGCAGAGGTGGAGGCATCAGCCACCTACTCTCTCCCTGCCTCAATGCCTTACAAATCTCCAATGCCATGTCCTCTCCTACCTCTTTTGAATTCACCACCTCTACTATTGCTATGCCTCACTCGGTTCACATTATTTTCATCTATATTCCTGCTAGGCCCAATAGACTATTCTTTGATGATCTTGGGCATCTCCTTGATTCTCGTTCCACTAAACATCACCTCATCATCTTGGGTGACTTTAACCTTCCCTCTTCAACCAGTGATCATGCTCTCCACTCTATCCATAACCTACCTATCCACACAGGGACTACATCAATGGATCTCTGCTTCATCTCCACCTCTCTCTCAGCCACTAATACTACTGACATACCATCAATATCTGATCACTTAATTGTTTCCACCACCATCTCCTTTCCACCCCCTGACCTTTCCTCACCACTTGCTTCACCTATTACTAAAGGAAATTTAAACCATCTGGCATCCCACCCTCTCTCTCCGACCTACAGTTCTCACTCTCCTCTTTCACACTAGATGCCTCTTCCACCAACACTGCCTTCTCTAGCTTCTAATCCCTACTATATGACTTATTCTCCTCTAATGTCCCACTACTTACTTTCACCCCGAAGTCTCAGCTCCTCAACCATGGGTCACCCCGTTCATACGCTCTTTCTGCACAGACATTAGTCGGCTACTGTGCAAATGGAGGCATATCCAGTCGCATGAATACCTGAAACTTTACCTCTCTGCCCTGAACTCTCAACTTCACTTTTGATAGAGCAAAAAGGGAATTCTACTTAACCCTCATTGACTCTCACTCCAACCATCCTCACTGGCTACAGGGCACCCTAAGCTCACTACTCAATCATCCTAAGTCTATGAATATCAACTAATTCTCACAGCTAATGGAAGAGCTGAATACCTTGCTGCAAAAAGTTCCAAAATTAGAGTCTCCCTCCTGACCTTCCTCACACTACCTCCTCCCATCCTCTGCCATCATCCTCTGCCTCCATCTCCCACTTTAGTCACTCTAATACTGACAAAGTGCTATCTCTATGGATGAAGACTAACCCCTCTTGTGTCCCATCAGACCCTCTAGCTCTTCGGCTAGCCATGCCTATTGTCGCTTTAGTGGCCCCTCACATCACTGAACGCTTCAACCTGTCCTTTGACTGTGCTTGCTTTCACTCTGTTTTCAAAACAGCCATGGTCATCCCTCTCCTACAAAGGCAAGGGGCTGACACAAACCTACTGGCTAATGTTCACCCTGTGTCTTTCCTTCTGCACTACTCTAAAGTGCTCAAAAGGGTTGTGTTCAACCATCTTACCTATTTCTTAGACATCCACAACCTTCGAGACCCCTGCAAGCAGGTGTCTGCTCCTGTCACTCCATGGAAACTGCTCTGATAAATGTGTCCAACTTCATCACCTCTGCTAAGCACTCCAACCTATCGTAATTCTATTTGACCTGTCTGCTGCCTTTGTAACTGTCGATCACTCTGATCTCCTTAATACTCTCTTTCTTCTTGGGATTTGCGATCAAGCCCTTGCCTGGTTTGAATCCTACCTTGCACCTCGCCAATTCTCCTGGAGCAACAACACCTTTCAACCCACTCCCCTAACTGTTGGGTGCTCCACAAGGCTCTGTCTTGGGTCCACTCCTCTTTATACTCTACAACTATGCTCTTGGGGCAATAATCTTCTCCTTTGGGTTCCCATACCAACTCTTTGCAGGCAACACTGAAATCATCTTCTCTTTTCCTGAACTCTCTCTATCAAAATTTCAAACCGTCTCTCTGCCATTAAATATTGGATGGATTTGCACTCTCTGATGTTAAACTCTACCAAAACAGAGATAGTCTTCTTCCATGCCAAAAGCTTTTTCTCATCTCTTCCCCATCTATGCAGTTCCCACCTGACATTCTCCCCTACTCGTTTTCAGCTAGAAACCTCAGCACCGTCTATCATCCTTCTCACACCTTGTCTACTTTCATCTCCAAAACTGAAAAAGCAGCTCGCCTCAACCTTGTAAATATTAGGATAATCAGACACCTTCTTCCTTTCAACAATGCCAAGCATCTCTTAACCACTCTTATCTTCTCTAACCTGGGATACTGTACCAGCATCCTTTCTGGTCTCCCCAGTTATGCTTTCTGTCCTCTCGACAAGATCATTAACTTTGCTACCAGGACTTTCTTTGAACTCACTCACTTCACACCTACTTCTTCGTACCGTCACCAGGCTGGATGGCTGATGATGCAAAACGCAGGCCAGATTTAAATTTCGTCTCCTGGTTCACAAATCTATCCATGGTAAGGCACCACTGTATCCTCCAATATCCAACTCTACAAGCGTTGTCGTAATCTCTACTCTGCCTCCTCGACTACCCTTATGGCTCCTCACCCTCCCTGTGCTTCCTCTCGCTTCCGCTCCCTCTCTCTTCTTGCTCCACTTGCATGAAATTCTCTTTCCCTAGACATCTCAGAAACAGTCCAGACAGATTTGTTCAAAACCAAACTAGAAACCTACCTCCTCGTCTTCGAGTTACCCTCTAAACATAGCTCTCATCTGCCTGCTAGCTACATTTTTACCTCGCCTCTAACCTGCCTCTGTCCCTCACTTCCTCTGCCTCCACTGGCGTTACACTTGGCAGAGCCAAAATGAGAATTCACAGCAAATATACTTTGATACTGGGGGATATGCCTTTTCTATGGCTCCTTCCCGCAGATCACTGCATGTGTGTGAACAGAGACTCCTACAGGAATTGCTTGACTGGTGGCTGGCGTAGTGGTCAGACATCCTAAGAGGATTCCCCTTGGGGAGGGGAATTTGGGGATCATTAGTGCTAATTGGTATTGAACTGGGAGGATGAAAGAAATACTGTGATTTAACACTTTGACCTGAGGTTGCACAAGAAGTTCTGCAGCAGATGACACAGCCCACTGAGCTTCGCCTTCACCTGCCTATCTCGCTCACTCATTTCATCTCTTTTTTCTACCAATTCCAGTGGCACTGCAAGAATTCACAAGTAATCCACAAATCACATCCATCGATCCAGCTGACACCAGAATCAATACAACTGAAAAGACACAGTGGAGAAGTGGTGGGATGGAGCCTGGTAATGGCTTTCTAACCTTGCAGTGAAAAACCATCACCCCTATAGCATAATCCCCTCTGACACGAAAGGCAGCATTTCTGTGAAGAGCCCGCCACTTAGGCTATGATGCTCTGACCACAGGAAATGAAAGTAGGTTGCGCGTCTCTGAAAAGGGGACACAAATTCTCCCAAGAGCAGATTGACTGTGAGTGCTTGTATCATTTAAGGTGTACGTGCGTTCATCTGTCAATCTTCCCGCATAAGTGTTAGCGATATGTCAGAGATGGAAGTGATGGATCTTGCACCGGGCAATGTTCAATTTTGCTGAATCCTTTGCGTATGTACGGCAAAACCAGGCATTTTACGGGTTTCATCAATTTGCTAGCATAAATAAATTACATTTGTTTCATGCTAATAAATTCCAAGGTTTCTGCAACCAACACTCACTACATATGAGAAGTCCATCTGTCCACTAATTTTAGTTTTTTTAAATGTTCTTTTCTTTATTGTGCATTTGGCTAGTATTTTAAACCTTTGACACAAGGCAAACACTTTTCTTGTATCACTACTTTTTTTTATCAGCCCGCTCACTCACATATTTCACCATTTACCTCCAACACACATGAGACACAGCCTTCCAAGGCACTGTTGTTCATTCTAGCACTAGGCCCGTCCGTGAAATTCTGCGGGGGCCGGAGCGCCTGCCTATGCTGGTCCTGGCCGCAAATACACAGAGAAGAGGAGGAGAGCTCAATGTTGGCATCCTTTGAAGCACATAGGTATCCATGGTCCCATCGTTCCCCTAACATCGGTGTACACGCGGATGAGAACCTCACTGGTATATTCTTAATGGGTCGTGGATGTGGGTTCGAGCATGGTGGACGCTACATCTACTTGGGGAATGTTTCATCAAGTAGACAACCTTTCAGTCACCTTAATCACTGCTTTCGCTCTGCTTCACCAAGGTTATTCTGTGTTGTATTTTGGACATTGCTATGTATTACGTTTTCAAGTATCCTTTACTTATTTTTACAGTCAATACCTTCAGTAAACAGTGCATCTAGCACCTGATTTGTCAAGGCATGTCATATAGACATTGTAATATATTTATTATTTCTACTGAGAGAATATCATATTATGTACCTGAAATGTGGATATAGAGATGATTCAAAAGTCCTATTAGTCTGCATAAGAATATGTTTATGTGATTTTGCTTTAATCTAACTAGTACATTAGAGATGATGGGACCACACATTGGGTCTGAGCGAGATTCAAGACTTGTAATAGAAAGAAAATCATAGAAACCTTAAAACATCTGACAATTGAATCCAATGAAACTTTGTTGCTAAGAAAATCACAATTTGGACGGTTTGTACTTAATGTTGATTTCATTAATATATAAAAATGTTGGTCAAGGTTATTATTATGAAAGTCAGAATCATTTATGCTGTCACTAATTAAGTAATTAACCCAGAGGTGGGGACATTACGGGGACTTATAATGCCCCGGGGCTGAGTTACTGGCCTGAGCAAATTAAGGGCCTTACCGTTAGCACTGGGGCATTACCAGACCTGGTAATGCCCCCACCCAGAGGAGTTTATTGCTATTATCATTCTGCATGTTTTACCAGGATGGTGATAGTTTTTTTTGTTAAGTTGAGAAACAGACAGGTAGTGGGGTGGATGTGGGGCAGGCAGGGGCAGGGTCGGAGAGGGGAACACTATAATATATATATATATATATATATATATATATATATATATATATATATATATATATATATATATATTCATTATTAATTGTGACATATTTATAGTATTTTTATTACTTCATTATAATTTAAGAAATTACACGTTTTTGACATACATGTTCACAAGAAGTGGACAAAGGGAAGTGGCTTAAGCGACGAGCTGCTAGTTATGAGGAACTCAAGCACAGTGGTGTAAGAGCAATCAGGCAGAAAGGATATTTGGATGCAAATACATTTTCCAATTTCGAGAACTATGCCCTGAAAGCCTTTTAAATCGATGGAAAAGTCCAATAAGCCTGAATGGGAGATTTGGGCGAATTTCGTCTGTTCGAAAATTCCGAGCGGCCAAAAAGTTCGACCAAATCCCCCATTCGGTTGTACAGGCTGCGGGGGTGTCCCCCACAACCTTGTTCACTATACAATGAATGGAGGTTGCGGGGGTGTCCCCTGCAGCCGATCCAGTACAAAGTTTTTTCAAAAAAAGGAAAGCACCCTGCAGTGCCGGTTCCCAATCACAGATGTGCGTTGCAGGGACACAACGAGTCGGCGGCACACAGTCAAGTGTGCCGCCGCAAGGTAAGTAGGGGGTGGGGCCAAGGGTGTGGGTGGGGTTGGAAGTCCGTGGCTGCAATGTTCAGGGGAAAAAAGACTGAAGGTTTTCAGAAAAATAACTTTCGGTCTTTTCTCCCTCGACCATTTCCGTCACAGGCTTCCAACCCCAATCCAAATCGATGTCATTTCAAATGTGTTTTTACATCTACTCAAAAGTACTTTATCGTGTGCTATGACTCAAAGTTTGGAAGGTTTCGTTTTTTATGATACACATTAGGCCTGAATTGCAAATATTTAATCTGGACCAAATCAGAAAATGCTTGTGAGCATCTCTGCTTCACCACTGCTCCCCTATTTCTGATTCAAGGAACCTAAAACTGGAGCAGATCTGGAGCTGCCTGGAGCTTAACTCAGAGGCCCCTGAAGACATCTTTTGTGAACACATTTGTGCATTAACATCTCAAAGTACCTCCTGGTAGCTCCAGAGTTGCTTCAGTACAAATCTTTGTGAACCAGGCAGGCTGTGAGCTGAAATTCACAGGCTCAATACCATTTTCTCCTGCAGCTAGTGACGAATTACATGGCTGTTGGAAATGTGGGCTTACTGTTTTGCGAATGCAGAACTGAAAAACAAAATAACTTGAGTTTAGATAAAGTGAATGCTGACTGAGCGGATACCTGTAGATTACTGAAAGACAGAGGCGTTGCTAGGGGGTGGCTAAGGGGGCTATAGCCCCTGGTCTTTTGGTTGTAGCCCCTGATAGAATCTCAGGAGCTACAGCCAAATTGCTGGCTAGCCCCCTGTTCCGACAGTTCCGACATTAGCGTAGCCCCGGGTCTTTTCCAGACCTAGCAACACCCCTGCTGAAAGAACAGACATATTGTCCCTCATTGCGAGAAGAAACTTGAAATTCGACTGCTCTGTGGACGTAAAGATCTAACAGCAATGAAGCCTCATGCACACAAGAAGTAGGGCAGCGTCATTTGAGGGGCTGGAGATTCCAGTCTCATAGACACCGAGCTGACATCCGGCCCCCTCCGCGTTGCATTTCCTCTCCCCGCTAAGAGACCCCAGAATGCCAATTGCTCGACTGTACGGCGGGTGGTATTTCCTGGCAAGCGACTGCTGTGGTCTGCACACGCATGGGGTTTACTGAAAGGCGACCGCCCGGCGCATGACCCAGCCCCTTTACTGAGAGCGAGGCTTCCGCATGTAGGCGGCTCATCCATCCTGAATGGGTGGAAATGCTGCTGGTTTATACGCTGAGTCAGCAGCTTGGAGTGCCTCGACAAGTCATAAGCAGAGCTGGTTCCAGTGCGAAGCGAGATAAGGAGGCACGCAAGATGCTCCCCACAAAAAATATTTTAAAGTGACTTTGTAATTATAAAAGTACTACCAGTGTTTAATTTGTGTGGGGGGTTTGCCAGGGGTCAGCTGGCACTTTTCTCTAAGCCCCGGCACTTATTGTCTCAGACTCAGTTCATTATGATGTTTTCATTGGAAACTTTATTATTTTACCTGTCAGTCAGTCATAGTCACACTACATGTGACAACAGTGTGCACTGGCGGGGTCTCTGCACCCTGGGCCGGCTCATTGTTATCTATGAGCCTGATGACCCAGGTGAGCAGGGCAGTGCCAATGATCAGTTCTCATGGATAACAGTCAGTTGCAGGGCGCCAGGTTCTCATCCTGGCCATTCCCACACACTGCTTCATCCAGCCTGCATGACATCGGTGCAGCTCCACGCCTGGAAAAAAACAGCCGCACTACCACAACAGTGTGCGTTGATTAAAAGCAAGATAGCCACCGGCCAGCAGCACTAACACAGGGTCAAGGCCAGCGACAAGCTTAAGGGCACTGTGTAGGGAATTGCCTGTGTGACTCTCGGCTCGCGGTGGTCACGCGCGCTCCCTGTCAGTGTTCGGAGCGAGAGCCGCGTGACCACGGGAGACGGTTGAGAGGCGAAAATACGATTTGTAGTGGAGTAGCTGCTCGGGGTTCCGGGGAGCTCCGTAAAATAAAGGACTCACCAGTTCATGTCCGTGTTGCTTCCACTTCTTTCAAGTGGCAATGTCCACTTCTTTCACACTGCCACAAAGGAGTGTTTGACAGGCAAGTTCATCAGTTCAGTAATGATTGTTCCTGCATTTGTCCGTCAATGTTACTACAGGAGGAAAGCATGTTTGCTCTTATCTCTGTGGATGGATAGTCAACATGTTCCACTCACCACCTATGGTATCAGCACACAACTTCACACCAATTAGCACCCAAACATTTCTCCTATTTCAAGACAAAACTAGTATGTTACTTCATGTTGATTAGTACCTGTTAAACATACACCTGCCTTGGATAGTGCCATCCATTACCCCAGTGAGCGGGTGGGAACTACAGCTTTAACCCCACGTATGCTGACACTGTGTGGCAGCTATCGGTGGTAGTAACAAAGGGCTGGATGCCACCTGCCACAGTGTCTCAGAAGCCGTGCCAGTAACATTGGCATGCCGTAAGTAAGTGCCCATTTACGAGGTTCACGGACATGCACTTACCGGCATCCAGATGCCGTTAAGAATGGGTACCATGATGCCGTTAACACCAGCATCACCGGGCAGCCGTTAATAGCAATGTGCTGTGTTGAAACCTACCACAGGTGCACACAATCAGCACAGGTGGAGGCAATGGAGTCTGGCACAGCACAAAAGGAGCACACCCACACACCACACCCCTTCCAAAGACAAAATGCTACCATTAGCAGTTGCAAACTGGGGCTGGAGGACATGCCTGCACTGCTACTACTCCAGCAGGCATTGAACCAGGGAATGCAGCGGAGGCCCAGGAGGAGAAGGAGGGTGAGACAGGGCCAGCACGTACCACCAGGATAGGCAGTTGTGCCCCGCAGGCAGGCACCAATATCTCGCCTAAGGGCCAGTCCATTTGACCTAACCCCTGCACAGATCCACACCCTGGACAGGGACACCATATGCACAATAGTGGACCTCATCCATGACGACCTGGTAAGCCTCATCAACATCCGGACAGGCATCCCCCCCTTTGCTGAAGGTAGTGTCTGTGCTTCACTTCCTTGCCACAGGCACCTACCAGCACACTGTGGGGCAGCTGCATGGCATCTCACAACCATGTTTCTCCCGTGTGCTCAACCAGGTGCTAGATGCCCTCCTGAAACATGGAAGGGACCACATATATTTACCACGACTGTGGAGGATGTGAGTGATACCAAAATATCATAATATGCAGTAGCCGGCATGCCTAACATAATTGGTGCCATCGACTGCACCCATGTGAAGCTGGTAGTCTGGCATGCCGAGGAGGGAGTGTACCGCAACAGAAAGCTCCACCATTACCTGAATGTCCAGATGGTGTGCGATGCAAGGCAATTAATCACGCATCGCTGTGCAAGATTTCCGGGATCCACACATGATGCCATGGTGCTGCGCAACTCCATGCTTCCCCGCTACATGGCATGACACGCTGCACAACGTACCTGGCTGCTGGGTAAGTCCAACAACTGGGCAATGAGGGGCGTTGCCTGGGGGGGACACAAGCATAGGCAACCTGTCTGCTGGCTGGGGTATGAGGGTTTTTGCCAGGGGGGGAAACACAAGCATAGGCAACCTGTCTGCTGACTGGGGTATGAGAGGTGTTGCCGGGGGGTGGGGGGAACACAAGCATAGGAAACCTGTTTGCTGGCTGGGGTGTGAGGGGTATTGCCAGGGGCGAACACAGCCACTGGGTGGCAAAACTGTGACCCCAATCTAATCGACAGAATGTTCAAAACAGCCAATGGATGCAGATGTGGCATGCCTACACAGCTGTGCATAAATGCAAGCAACAAACACAATGATGCACCACCCTGTAGGGACAATGCCTGGAATACATGAGTGTAGCAAAGTCCATCACGGGACATGCAGCCATGTCTGGGGCAATTCCAACTACCACACATGGAAATCTCTTTCACTGCACCCACCCCACAGGTACACCGCAGACCAGTATACCGGCGCAGGCATTTCTAAGGAACACTTACAATTGCAATGGTGCAAGCAAGGAAACGTATGTTATCACTGATCAGTTACCACAACTAACATATGAGTGAGTGGCGCAGGACCCATCCACAGTACCTCTGCTCCACCATGCCAGTACACACCCAGCCCCCTCACAGAAATCTTTGCCGTCACTGGTGGACCATTCCACCATTGGCCCTTGGTCATATGGGGGAAGGCAGTGAGGGACAAGTACATGGTGACATCAAGTAGCTGTGAACATGATTAGCAAACCACAGTGTATCATGGGGCACATCAGGCAAACATGTCATGATGCATTCCACATGTATAGTGTAAATTTCAAATGTATCACACCCATCAGATGTCGGCAGATGATGGTCATTATCAACTCATTTGTGTGAGTGTCTCACCTGGAAAGGTCCCTTAGACGTGAATGGCACACATACCCCACAAGCATGGGTCATCCCTAAGTGCACTTACCTGGGTCTCACTATGAGGAAATGTCAAGTGCAGTCATGATGAATCTGTGGTATGTGACCATGAACACTGTACAGGCATTGCACACACGGAATGACAACAATGTTCACAAATACACTTTCCATTGCTCCTGTGCAGGTGATGCTGGGTATCCCATGAAGCCATGGCTCCTGACCCCCAACAGGCAACCAGTCAACAGGCATGAAGAGGACTACAACCGTGCACATGCACACACCCGTGTTACGATTGAGCAAACTATTGGCCTGTTGAAGGCCCGTTTCCGCTGCCTCAGCAGGTCGGGTGGGGCACTCATATACAGGCCTGAGTAGGGGGCAAGATAGTGTTGGAATGTGCCATGCTGCACAACATGTGCATCCGGCGCAACGTACCCCTGCCCCATGACACAGACCAGATTCCACCAGAAGTAGAGGAGGATGATGGTGGAGAAGATGCATATCGACCACAGCACAATGTGAATGAAGGAGGTGTAGTATGCCAAACTTTGATTGCACATTACTTTTGATGGACTGGGTTAGACAAGGCGCTTGGAATGGGGGACACTGAGCACTGGGAAGTGTTTTTCTTATGCACACCAGGTGTATTAAACGATTCATAACTATGTACAGTGAACAGGAACCCCTCAACGTGCAACAAACTTCCCAACCACCCCCTCCCTCTAACATCCCCACACACCCATGCCCCCCCACTCCACCAACATCCCCACACACCCATGCCCCCCACCTCCTCCCCCAACATCCCCACACACCCACACCCCCACCCCCTCCCCCCAACATCCCCACACACCCATGCCACCCACCCCGTCTCCCCCCAACATCCCCACACACCCAAGCCCCCACCCCTTAACATCCCCACACCCTCCACCCCCTGCACCCATTTGAAGTTCAACTGTGACGCTCCCTTTTGGGTGGAGGGGGTTGTCCGTCTGGCTGGCGCAGACTGCGCATTAACCTGCGCACCGGGCTCGTCTGAGTGGATCTTGCTGGTGTTGAGCTGGTCGAGGGGGGGGGTTGTGGGTCGGCCGGTGCAGCATGATGTTGTGCCAAGGTGGCGACCAACTGGTTGACAGCCTGCGTCATTGCTGCCATGCCTTCACGCACCCGTCTGGCCACACGGTAGACAGCGCAGGTAACTTTCTGGGTGTTCTCATGCATGGCCCGGCGTGTGGCTTTCCCCTCTGCAACATATTGCTTAACCATGTTGTGCATGGACTGCTGGCGCTCCTCCATGCGGCTGAGCCGCCCCACAAGGTCCCGTATGGCTTGTCCAACTGGTGGTTGCACGGGAGGTGGTTGGTGACTTCTTCCAGGGCTGCTCTAATTTACGGCCATCTCGTCCGCAGAACTGCGTCCACCAGATCCATGTCCCATAGAGTACTGTGGTGTGCGCAGCATGGTCGGTGTGTGTTGCATGTCCTCTGACATGCAGTAGCCTGCTGTGTGTGCCTCATTCTGTTCCTCGTCCTTCTCTGCGCTATGTTGGGTGGAGTGTGCTGCCTCACCCATGTCACTCGTGGCTGTTGAATGAGGCCCTTCAACATCACTGGCCACTGGTGATGCATCCTCCTCCACATGAGGTGCCTGCTGGGGGGCCGGAGTTTTCCTGCCTGTGACCTTTGGGGCTGGTGTGCCTTTTGGCATGCATGCCTTGATGGCACCAATGTGTCCGGGCTGGGGCTCCTGACTATGTGTCAGAGCTAGCTGCTCCTCTTGGTCTCCGGCCTGTGCGCCCTGTTGGCTGGTGGGCTGCGGTTTGGGAGTAGTGGTTTTCCTTGGGCAAGCCATTGATGTCGACGGCCTGGTGGTGTCATCCTCCTCTCTGCTCATGCATGCAGGTGTTTTTCTGGTAGTTGCGGTGTGTTCCGCATCGCTGTCTGATTCTGTGCCTGTGGGGGATGGAGAGACAGGGCATCAGTCATGGGTGAACGAATATCCTACGTACATCGATCTTAGTACATTTCGAGTCATGTGCATTGTCATGTGCTTGTTGGAGGGGCGGCCATGGTGCTTACAGGAGTTGGGGGGGTGTACTTCTGGTGCAGCCATGATGTTTATGGTGTCTGTTTGGTGGCCTACAGGTGTGTCGTGGCTTGCGTGCTGTAGCCATGCCTCATGGGCTGTGTGCCATGTGCTGTTTGGTTGTGCCTCAAGTGTGCAATCGGTAGTGGAGATGTATGCACCATGCATTGAGATGGCACAGTGGTGAGGCCTGCATCTCAACAGTGATGTATATGTGTGTGTGCATGCTTATGTTGCTTTTGTTTGCAATTGTGGACTCATGTGGTTTGTGTCAGTGGGGTTTGTAGTGTGTTTTTGTGGCAGAGATGTAGGGTTTGAGTTATGGCTGACTTTAGGTGGGAGGTGATGGGCCATGTATTTTCTCTCATCTACTTTCCAATTGGACTCCAACATTATACTTGGGGGATTAGGTGTGTGTGGTGACTTTTGTATTACGCTAAGGGTCATGCACCGTCATTGTCCGATGATGGGACTCCCATCTACGAATACCTGACTCCCTCTATGGCCTCCATGTCCATTACAGAGCTGCAGGTTTCTTCCCACCGTGCAAGCTTTATGGATGATGTTGCTCCACCACCTGTTGCCGGGGCCTAGCTGTGGTTTGCTGACAAGATGTTTCGAACACGCAGCCGCAGATCGTCCCACCCTTTTCTGCAGTCTTTCACAATGTGTGGGGTTGTCCCCACCGCAGAGACCTTCTGGGCCACCTCCTCCCAGATGTATTTCTTCGTTATTTGGGTGGCACAGTGCAGGTCTTCTGGAGAGAACACGACATCCGCATGCTGGACCAGGGTGTCATTATCACTAAAACTGTGCTTACGCAGCCGAGGTGTGCCTTTACGGGTAGCCTTAGACATCCTCTTGCTGGCAGGGTACACAGTTTGCAAATCCAGGTCCTGTAGGCAGAGGATTGCAATGGATTGTGTTTTTCAAGATGGCGCCGGCTCATTTCCTGTTCAGGCGCAATGATGTTGCTTCCAGTACCGCCACTTCTGGTGCAGGTATTTACGATGTCGGTATCAACGGTACCGTTATTTACAGCATCTAGGGTGCCCGTGCCTGCGTCATTGATGATGCCGCTATCGGGGTTTGGAGGGCCTTACCAGCCATTACCGGCATGCCAGTATGCACGTGCCCACTGACTCAGAATCAACCGTTGATTCTGGCAGCAGTGCAACACAGACAGAGTTGCACCGGTATGTCGGTAATTTGGTATTTTTACCAGCCAACTCATAATCAGTCCCATTGCATATCAAAGAGTTGTTAGTTTTTCTGCCCATTAAGTTCTGTGACAAGACCTATTCGCAGGCCTGCTTCAATTAGCTCTCATCAGTATGCACTTCCACCACACAGAACTTAGACAATAGCACAGGGTGGATCCATGGAACCTTTTGTTAGGGAGAATTCTCTCTTTAGGCTGAATTTCCTAACCTAGTGAGTCTCCCAGCAGCTTTGCTGGATTTCTGGAGTTTGTTTTTTCCTCCTGCTAAGAGTGAGACCCTTCTTTCCTCCCACTCTTGGACTGATTTATGGTATTCCTTTGACTGGTAATGTGTTTTAAGGGCTATGGGGTCCTTTACTCCATAGGGTCTCATGTGTTTTTCCTATGTGTGTTACACAGCACCCTCCGTGCAGTAACACAAGGGTGTCATAGTGACACCCCACCATAGACTCCATACCCTGGGACTGACTACTGTCTCCCAGGGCATGTAAAGTCACCATTGGCTTTACTAGTCCCAAATTATTAACAGAAACCAGTACAAACCATCATATTGTGGACGTACTGGTCGGGGCAATTCGATTGCCCCGGGGTCTGTTAGTCGAGGGGGCATGTCTCCGTCCCCCCTGATCGAGTTTTGGCTGGTGGCAGCGGAAACTACTTTTTATATTCGACCGCAAATATTTTCCTATGGGATTTTCCCATTGTTCGAGGCT
The DNA here is from genome assembly GCF_040938575.1 of Ambystoma mexicanum. Classification (NCBI taxonomy): domain Eukaryota; kingdom Metazoa; phylum Chordata; class Amphibia; order Caudata; family Ambystomatidae; genus Ambystoma; species Ambystoma mexicanum. Next base: position 627,832,556 of record NC_090922.1, on the reverse strand, counting down.
ACCAACTTTCATTATTTAATTCTCATAGCCTCGAACATACCGCCGGTTTATTTAATTAATATTAATTCTCCGGTTGGTATTTTTTGCCAAGACTCGATTCTAAAATGGCGTTTGTGTTCTCTTCTGTGACTCCAACCCAAGTCGAGCCCTTTGTTCCACTTTTTGGTGGGCTTCTCCACGAAGCCTCCAAAAGTGGTGCCACTCTGTCTGGGTACCACAGGGGGGTGTGGGAGGGGGTTTAGGCACCCTGGACCGAGTTACCTTGGTAACTCAGGTCGCACTCTTGTATGATTGGCCCAAGTGGTGAGCCGGCCGGATCACCACTTAGCATGTTTGAGTGACAGCTAGGCTGAGTGAATGGGGGTTTTCTGCATAAAAGCAGGCTTTGGGGACTGGAACTTCAGAAGTCGCCACAGGACCTGAGAATCCGACGAGGGAGAAGCTGAGCCGACCTACCACGACGACACCACCGGTGGAGCCCTGCAGAACCGACTCACCACTTCCCGACGACAGAGAAGATCTCCCGGCTGGAGAGGCGTCTTCCCCTGACTGGTGCGCACAACCAGTTTACCTTTCTTTCTTCGCACCCCAGCCCGGTGTGTGGTCGAACTGCCCGTGCCAAGCACCCCGGCAGCCGGATAGCCACTCACCACTGAACCGCGAATCACTGGACCGCTCCTTCTACCTGAGAAACTCCGCGGCTGGTTTCTTCCCTGGCAGTGCAACCAACGCCTGTCTTCCTCCACGACGAGATCCTCTCTTCCCCCGGACAAAGCACCGACTTGCATCCGCTGCCAGGAACAACTGCCCCCGCTGGAGTGTTCTCACCACTTTAAGGTACCGTGTCCGCCAGGCCTCCCTTTCTAAAGATTGCTACAAGGTAATAATAACTCCTTAACCTTCTGGACTGGGCTTGCCGCCTTGACCCTCTAACTGGTCCTTTTCTGTGGTCCAACTCCTTTTTGAACCTTTACAAGACCTTTGTGCACTGAAACCGTGTGACCTTGGACACATTTCGTTTGGATCCTCTTGAACTCTAACTTCACGGTTTTACTTTGCCTTCCTCTCTTGTTATGTTCTGATAAAAGTGTTGGGATCTGTTTCAACTTGTTCTCTGCTCTTCTCTCCCTTTTTAAAACGAACTATTAGAGTGCCATCTACGTTAAGCGCTCACCGCTGTCTGAAAATAAGTGGGGCTTTACTTAAGACTTGTCTAATATTCTTTTAAGGGAGTGTATATCTTTTAGTGACCATGTTTTTGAATTGCTTACTATTAGTGCCTGTGTGTTTTTCTAGATGCGGTTTTAAATAAATAATTATATCTCTTTTACACCAAGCCCTGGTCAGTGTTTACTTGTTCTACTGTGTTCTCTTGACCTATTGTGAATACTCTGTATACTGCCTAACTCTTCTTGAGGGAAGTTTGACTGCTCAGCCACAGCTACCAAGTGAATCTGTGTGGTACAGACTGCTACCAAGTGGGTTTACTGCCAAACACCTGTAGTCCTAAATCTTTTGCAGTGGTCTCAGAGGTAACTGCACAGGTTTCTGCCTAACACTGGTGTACAGCGGTGGGATTTGTATTGAGTATACACTTTAGAGTGCTTGTTGAACACTTTAGGACAACTAACCACAGGATTTAGCACTAAAAAGCTGATTTTCTAACTATGTCTGCTATGGAGAGTTATACCCTAGAATCATTGTCTGACAAAACTGCTGATTGCTTAAAAGTATTGTGTAGACATAAGAATCTCTCTGAGAAGGGCAAGAAAATGGAACTTATAGAAAGATTGTTAGAAAACCAAAGTCTGGGTGGTACAGAGGAATGTACCCCCCCAGCAAATGTAGAAAACAGCGATGGTATTGATCTGAATCAAAGTCTTGAGAATGAGTCAGAAGAGGAAAGTGAACCTAATGAAGTTAGCCACTCTGAGCCTCTGTCTGCCTTACCTACTGTACCTACTGGGCCCATACCAGGTCCTACATGTAACCCTGCTTATTTTGAACTTGAAAAAATGAAGCTTGAATTAGAGTACAAACGTTTTTTTAGCTCAATCTGAAAGAAACCAAGAGCTAGAGTTCAGAAGAATGAATGCCCAGGCTGAGCAGAAGCAAGCTGAGTTAAGACTCAGAGAAATAGAGCTTAATCAGTAATTCAATAGTTAGAAATGAAAAAGTTGTCTGTGGAAAATGCTTCTCTCTCCTCTGGTTCTTCTAGGAGTTCCAGTCCCAAAAGACCCCGGATGCCTAAGGAATTAGTGGGTATGTATGAACCTAGATTGGATGTGTTGGATTGGTTGAAAATGTTTGAGTATAATCATCGCTTCAGGACATCACAGGGAATTAGTTACTTCCCTGGTTGTTCTCTAGCAGTGGCGGCTGCTTACATTGGGCGGGGGGGGGCGCCGCCCCCCCACCACAGAGAGAAGAAGAAGAGAAGAGAGTCTCTCTTTCTCTTCTTAAAGTTAACTTACACATTTAAAACCTGTGCAAAGTGGCAGATTAATTATTTATTTATTAATCTGCCGCTCTGCAGCCTTGCAGCCTGGGCTGCTGGACGGGCCCACCAGGCCTGCTACTGCAGCGGGGCGCGTCCCGATTTAGTAGCTTTTCGGCAATGTAGAGTGCGTGGAGCTTGTAGCTCCACGCACTCTACGTAACCATTCGCCCATTCAAGAAGCTGGCGGGGCGCTGGAGGGGTGGCCCTGCACTCTTGGCATTCTACGCAAACAGCGTAGAGTGTCCTCTCCTCCTTGTGGGCTATGGAGCACGCATAGCAACAGCAGATTATGGATGGATTCTCATTGGCTGTTTGCCAGCCAATGACAATCCGTTTGGTGTGTGGTGGGTGGAGTCGGGTCATGGGCACACGGTGCCTCGCCTTCCGTTCTAGTTGTTTCTCTCCGAGCCCTGTTGCTGGTTGATGTGGACTTCTTCCAGCCAGGGACCAGGCCCATCCACAGACGAGACTGGTCACCGGACGTGCTGTCTCTGCTCGCCTGCTGCCTGCCCTCCTCCTGACGGAGTCCAGTCCAGATTGATTCGCAAAGGTAAGTTAATTTCATAGTAACTGCGAGAATCCTGCCTGCCTGAATATGCGCTGTGGCCCGCACAATGCTGGTCGTGTACTTGTGTGGGCCGCAGAGTTGCAACTTGCAGTGTATGCTTAAACTTGTAAGCTTGTAGGTTCAGGCCTACAAGCTTATACAAGGGAGAAGCATACACTGCAAGTCTGCAATGGGGGTCCGGTGGTGGTGTATTATCTCGCCCACCTGCTTTGCTTGATTGAGCCACTTCGCCCCTAGTCTCTACTAGCCCTCCCACCTCGCAGCAGATAAGCCTCGCTGCCAGCCCCGCTGCCCCCACTACTCTGCACCGGTCCGGTGGTCCCTGGCCCGCAGTCCTCTCCTCGTGGTGCCTGGAACTGGCTTGAGTGCTTGTTTACTGCGTTACCGTAACAAAGTAAACGAGTGCTCACCGAGCCAGTTCCAGGCCGTTACCCCCAAAATCTGCATAGTCGACGACAACGACGACTGACTCCCTGGCCCGCAGTCCTCTCCCGAGTCGTGGCACCTGGAACTGGCTTGGTGAGTGCTCGAATAGCGCCGATTCCACCAGGAAGCAGAACCTCAAAATATCAAATGCATCACTTTGCAAATAGTGCCAAGTGCATGAACGACCCAAGCACAGAACTGCAATCAATTCAATTGGATCAAATGTATGAAATATTTCTACCTGTGAATGTGGCACATACTATTGGCTGGTCCTGTCATGTATCATTGATTTTGAGGGTTTATGGCCGAAAATTCTGGTACATAATATGATTTTTTAAAAACTTTCTTGCATGGCCGATTAATTCTCGTTGTGCCTTGGACTGCAGTGCTGCGCAATGTACTGTTAGCGCCTAAACATAAAATGCAGCATCTCCGCCAGTGAGCCAGCTGGGCTGGCAAATGTATTATTAATACATTAATGGACTCCTTTTCTGGGGTGGCACTGCACCCGTGGCTACTCAGGTATGCATTTTGCTTATGCTGGCCTGAGCTTCAGTCTCCTTGGGTACTTGTGTGCGCCTGTGCAGGGGTGGCAGTGGCACCGACCTGTGGCTGGTCATTTTATTGCTCAGGGACCATTGTATGCATTTTGCTTATGCTGGGCCCCCGGCGGTGCCCCACGGGTGTGCTTAATTATGAACTATGGCAGTGGGCTCTGTGGTGCTGCTGGAGCACAATGGCAATGCTGGTCACTTGGCTTGAGGATAGTGATGTTCGATGCTGCTAGATTGCTGTGCAGTGTATTTCATGGGGCTGATGGCAGTTCTGGATGCTGGTTGGTGCCTGGTTGCAGTAGTGTGCACTTCTAGGGGTTGCTGGTAGTGCTATTTGCTGCTGCCATTTGATGGTAGTGCTAGACACTGTTTTCAGTTTTAGTGCTGTGCTCTTTTTAGCTGCTGAATAATATTGCACTTCTTTTCACTGCAGTGCATTACGAGCAGGCACTGTGCACCTAGTGTTACCCACCAGCAGCCCCCATTACCACAAGGCAATTTACACCATCGGGATTGCTTTGACAAGGTTATTCGCACGCTGCACCTATGCCAGAATAATTGCATACATGCGTGACACACCTTCCCTCCTCCACCGGAGGCCTTCCTGGCTCGGCTCGGCTGGGAGAGCTTCTTGAAACTTTCCTTATTGCCACATAAGGCACATCATGACAAACATATATGTTTCCATCATTACTGGCTATATAATGAATTTCGTTATGCATACACCATAGTACCAGCTATTCTCAATGCAAGCTGCTGTAAAATACACCGTCACACTTGCACACGTACCAGTAATGTACCACCATTAGTATGGAAAACCTAATGGTTTTTGTCATATTTCGGTGGGTTTTTTGGACAGTAAATTGGCATTTTTCAAAAAATTTTGCGGGGGGACAAACCCCCCTGCACCCCTTCTAGGTGTGGTGGGCTCGCGCGCTGCGCGCGCAAGCTCACATGTTGCCCCGGGGAAATGTACGCCCCCCCAGGTTTCAAACTCACCAGCCGCCACTGTTCTCTAGGCTTCCCCCTGTTGCAACTGATGTGGTAATGGAGTTGAGGAAGGTGGATAAGAAGGATTATGAATGTGTGAAGCTAGCTTTGATAGCTAGATTTGGGAAGACCCCTTCCCAGTACCTTAAGAGGTTTAGGACCCTCAAAAAGCATGATGGTACCCCTTGGGCTACCTGGGTGAGTGAAAGTTTGAAAAACTTAGAGGGATGGATTAAGGGTTACAGAGTTAACACTTATGAAGGAATGAAGAATCTTGTAATGTTGGAGTCAATTTATGATGCCTGCTCTCCTGAGCTCAGACAGCACTTGGCTGATTCAAAGGAAGTAGATTCCAGGAAGTTAGCTAAGGCTGCTGACTTGTGGGTTGCCAACAGGGCCACTCACAAGGATTCTGGGGCTACTCAGAAAAACGATGAGGGAAAACAGCCAAAAAAGGACTCCAAAGAAAATTCTAATAATTACAATTCCATAGAGGGCCCCAAACAGACCCAAAAGGGTAAGCCACCAGGGAAACCAAATCAGGCTAGTGTACCTCCTGGTGCCAAACCAGAAGGAGGTCAGAGCAGGCCACCATTCCAGAAAGCATTTGGTAAATGCTTTGTTTGTGGCTCTACTGACCATGTGAAAGGAGATCCCAGATGTAAGGGTAAACCTTCAGGGGTCCAGCTTGTCTCCTTAGCCTTCGCTCCAGAGGAGGAAGTCCAAATGGCAAGTGGAAACCTTCTATTACTGGCTGATGAACCCATTGGAGTCTCAGCTAGTGTTTCTTTAGTGTCTCTGGGTCTGTGGGAACAACAGAACTTAGATGTCTATAATTCTATCCCAGATAATACTAAAGAGTATTATAAGGACAGTGTCCAGGTGAATGGTCAGGAGACCCCTGCCATTAGGGACACTGGGGCCAGCATAACTGTGGTGGACAAATTATTTTTTTCAGGCTGAGGATGTTGCTAAGGCACCCAAACGCCTCACCAAGTTAGCTGGAGGGCCTGTGCAGATGCTTCCCCAATTACCAGTTCTCATCCAGTGTAATGACATGACTGTGAAGATACCTGTCAGCATACAAAGTGAGGTGCCAGGAAGGGTTCTGCTGGGTAATGACTTGAAAACTCTTGGAGTAGTGTCACATACCCCCAGACCTCCTAGTAAAAGGTTACAGGAGCTCACCAGACCTGCAAGGGAGAGAACCATGAGAGGTACTCCCAAGGAGATGATGAAGAAAGAGATCACTCCTGCTCCACTAGAGATGTCAGCTGCTGTCTCTAAGAAACCAGAAGCAAAGGGGAAACCTAAGACTTCTAACAAGAAACCAGCAGTCAGCACTCCAGTGCAGCCAACAAGGACTTCCCCTAGGTTGTCCAAAGTTACACCCGTAACTCCCCCTCCAGCTGAGGCTGAGAGGGAGGTACAACCCTGTGTGGTTGAACTAGACTCTGAAGAAGAGCTAGTGGAAGGCCAGGAACTCATTGGAGATCTGGATCCTGTTGACCATCCTGAGCTGCAGTCTTTGCTGGCAGAAGGTGGACCCAACAGGGCAGACTTCAGTAAGGGACAGAGAGAATGTCCAACTCTGGAAGGTATTCGCCACCAGGCAGATGCTCAGGCTGAACGGCAAGAGCCTGGGAAATATGGGTTACACTGGGAAGATGGCCTCTTCTACAGTGAACCAACCGAGTCTGCACCTGGGGACAACAAACGACTTGTAGTACCCCAAGAGAACAGACCACAGTTCTTGCAGTTAGCCCATGAGATTCCTTTGGATGGTCACTTGAGTTTCAAGAAGACTAAGGAAAGGCTCTCACTCTACTTCTATTGGCCAAAGATGGGGCCCAAGTAGATAAATGGCTTGGCAGGCGAAGAACGATGGTCTGGAGGGTTGCCCAGAGCAATGCCAGCGGTCAAGATTTATTCTAAACCTTCCAGCCATCAACTCTTTTGTTTTGCTATTGTCACCCCGAGTGGGAAGGGTATGCCCAGACGTGGGTCCCTTGCCTGCTGGGCCTAGAGACCCAAGCTACTCCTCACTGATGACGCCCAACAAGGCTGAAACATGTCTGGGGATGCTTGTGGTCTCGTGCAAAAGGGATGTGACCTAGCAGTTCGGGCTGGACTACCCCTTTGGGGGTGGGACCAAGCCTGATTTGCATATGGTTTTTCCCCTTTTGTAATGGCTTGGCAGGCGAAGAACGATGGTCTGGAGGGTTGCCCAGAGCAATGCCAGCGGTCAAGATTTATTCTAAACCTTCCAGCCATCAACTCTTTTGTTTTGCTATTGTCACCCCGAGTGGGAAGGGTATGCCCAGACGTGGGTCCCTTGCCTGCTGGGCCTAGAGACCCAAGCTACTCCTCACTGATGACGCCCAACAAGGCTGAAACATGTCTGGGGATGCTTGTGGTCTCGTGCAAAAGGGATGTGACCTAGCAGTTCGGGCTGGACTACCCCTTTGGGGGTGGGACCAAGCCTGATTTGCATACGGTTTTTCCCCTTTTGTAATGGCTTGGCAGGCGAAGAACGATGGTCTGGAGGGTTGCCCAGAGCAATGCCAGCGGTCAAGATTTATTCTAAACCTTCCAGCCATCAACTCTTTTGTTTTGCTATTGTCACCCCGAGTGGGAAGGGTATGCCCAGACGTGGGTCCCTTGCCTGCTGGGCCTAGAGACCCAAGCTACTCCTCACTGATGACGCCCAACAAGGCTGAAACATGTCTGGGGATGCTTGTGGTCTCGTGCAAAAGGGATGTGACCTAGCAGTTCGGGCTGGACTACCCCTTTGGGGGTGGGACCAAGCCTGATTTGCATATGGTTTTTCCCCTTTTGTAATGGCTTGGCAGGCGAAGAACGATGGTCTGGAGGGTTGCCCAGAGCAATGCCAGCGGTCAAGATTTATTCTAAACCTTCCAGCCATCAACTCTTTTGTTTTGCTATTGTCACCCCGAGTGGGAAGGGTATGCCCAGACGTGGGTCCCTTGCCTGCTGGGCCTAGAGACCCAAGCTACTCCTCACTGATGACGCCCAACAAGGCTGAAACATGTCTGGGGATGCTTGTGGTCTCGTGCAAAAGGGATGTGACCTAGCAGTTCGGGCTGGACTACCCCTTTGGGGGTGGGACCAAGCCTGATTTGCATATGGTTTTTCCCCTTTTGTAATGGCTTGGCAGGCGAAGAACGATGGTCTGGAGGGTTGCCCAGAGCAATGCCAGCGGTCAAGATTTATTCTAAACCTTCCAGCCATCAACTCTTTTGTTTTGCTGAAGTAGATAAATACTGCAGGAGCTGCCACACCTGCCAGACTTCTGGTAAGGTTGGCTCCAAGAATGTGGCACATTTAGTGCCTCTCCCAGTTGTGGGAGTCCCATTTGAGAGAGTAGGGATCTACATTGTTGGTCCCCTTGATCCTCCAACTTCCTCAGGCAACAGGTTTATATTTGTTGTATTAGACCATGCTACTAGGTACCCTGAGGCAATTCCTATGAGGACTGTTACAGCTCCGGCTGTGGCTAAGGCCCTCCTTGGTATTTTTACCAGGGTTGGGTTTCCTAAGGAAGTAATCTCTGACAGGGGGTCAAATTTTATGTCCCACTACAGGAAAGCCATGTGGAAAACCTGCAGAGTTACTTACAAGTTCTCAACCACATACCACCCTCAGACAAATGGACTGGTTGAAAGGATCAACAGAACCATGAAGAGCATGATGGGTGCTTTAGAGGACCCCCTTAAAAGAAAGTGGGACCTTCTACTGCCATGCCTTCTCTTTGCTTATAGAGAAGTCCCTCAGGAGGGAGTAGGTTATTCTCCCTTTGAACTTCTCTATGGTCATCCGGTCAGAGGTCCATTGGCCCTGATCAAGGAGGGGTTGGAGAGTGCTCCTTCCCCCAAGCCAGTCAGAGTGACTGACTATGTGATAGGTCTCTGCAGGAGAATGTCACAAATGATGACAGAAGCAAGTGATAACTTGAAAGCTGGACAAGGATTGGTCAAGAACTGGCATGACCAAAAGGCTAACATGGTTGAGTTTACTCAGGACCAGCTAGTTCTCGTTATGATTCCAACAAGGCAGAGGGCCTTGCAAGACAAATGGATGGGACCCTTCAAAGTTGTGGGTAAACATGGAGAGGTCAACTATCTGGTGGACTTGGGCAACCCCAAGGAGGCTCCAACTGTCTTCCACACCAACAGACTAAAAGCGTATGTATCCAGACCTGATGTAGGAGCTTTGCTTCTAGCATCATCAGAGGAAGAAAAAGAGAGTGAAGCTCTTCCTGATCTCCTCAGAGGCTTACCTTTAGATGAAAAATTGAAGGAGTAAATCTCTCTTCAAATCTGACCCCTGAGCAACAGGAAGAGTGCAAATCTATGTTGAATCAGTTTGCCTCTCTGTTCTCACTTTCACCAGGCTTGACCCCTTGGGGACAGCATGACATACTCACTGGTGACTGTCTGCCAGTCAAAAGCAGAGGATATTGAATGTCAGAAAATGTAAGAACCCACATCAAAGGTGAGGTCAACAAGATGCTTGATCTCGGGGTAATAGAGCCCTCTACTAATCCATGGTCTAGCCCAGTTGTGTTAGTAGCAAAGGCAGGATCTAAAGAACTTAGATTCTGTGTGGATTACAGAGCTCTTAATGCAATCACTAAGACTGATGCCCACCCTTTGCCAAGGACAGATGAGTTGGTGGATAGACTTGGTGCAGCCAAGTTCCTCAGCACATTTGACTTGACGTCAGGCTATTGGCAAATAGCCCTGACAGACCATGCCAAGGAGAAAACTGCATTTTCTACCCCAGTTGGCTTATACCAGTTTAAGGTTATGCCTTTTGGATTGAAAAATGCACCTGCTACATTTCAAAGGATGATAAACCAGGTTCTGAATGGGATGGAGGACTTCTGCATGGCATACTTGGATGACATAGCAGTGTTCAGCAATTCCTGGGAGGAACATGTGCACCACCTGAGATACGTTTTGCAGGCTCTTGGAAAGGCCAATCTGACCATCAAGGCAGGTAAATGCCAGATTGGACAGAGTAAAGTGGTCTACTTTGGACATGAGGTAGGAGGTGGAGAAATAAGTCCTTTGCCCAGTAAGATTGAAGCTGTGCAAAATTGGACAACATCTACTACTCACAGGAATTTTATTGAGAACTATGGGTCCATAGCTTCTCCACTGAATGTCATCCCCTCTCCTAAATTCCCAAAAAAGGTTAGATGGAATGAGGAATGCAATCAGGCCTTTGAAACCCTGAAAAAGGCTCTTTGCCAAGCCCCAGTACTCAGAGCTCCTGACTATCACCAAACTTTCATTGTGCAAACAGATGCTTCAAATGTAGGAATAGGTGCAGTCCTCAGTCAACTGGATGGGAAAGGTAGGGAGCACCCCATTTGCTTCATCAGCAGAAAGCTGAAGGATCCTGAGACAAGGTGGGCAACAATCGAAAGAGAATGCTTTGCTATTGTGTGGGCACTGAAGAAGTTTAGGCCATACTTGTATGGTTCTACTTTTGTCATTCAGACTTACCACCAACCCTTGAGATGGTTAATGCAAATGAAAGGGGAATATCCAAAACTATTGAGATGGTCAATATGCCTTTAAGGGTTTGATTTCACCATTGAGTACAGGTCAGGGTGTCACCATCAAAACGCTGATGGACTCTCTAGGATGTATGTCATCAACTAGAGGTATGAGGTTCATCCAGGAGTGGATTAAATCCTCCTGTCCCTTAGTCGGGGGGGGGGGGCGAGTGTTAGGGAGAATTCTCTCTTTAGGCTGAATTTCCTAACCTAGTGAGTCCCCCAGCAGCTTTGCTGGATTTCTGGAGTTTGTTTTTCCTCCTGCCAAGAGTGAGACCCTTCCTTCCTCCCACTCTTGGACATGATTTATGGTATTCCTTTGACTGGTAATGTGTTTTATGGGCTATGGGGTCCTTTACTCCATAGGGTCTCATGTGTTTTTCCTATGTGTGTTACACAGCACCCTCCGTGCAGTAACACAGGGGTGTCATAGTGACACCCCACCATAGACTCCATACCCTGGGACTGACTACTGTCTCCCAGGGCATGTAAAGTCACCATTGGCTTTACTAGTCCCAAATTATTAACAGAAACCAGTACAAACCATCATATTGTGGACGTACTGGTCGGGGCAATTCGATTGCCCCGGGGTCTGTTAGTCGAGGGGGCATGTCTCCGTCCCCCCTGATCGAGTTTTGGCTGGTGGCAGTGGAAACTACTTTTTATATTCGACCGCAAATATTTTCCTATGGGATTTTCCCATTGTTCGAGGCTACCAACTTTCATTATTTAATTCTCATAGCCTCGAACATACCGCCGGTTTATTTAATTAATATTAATTCTCCGGTTGGTATTTTTTGCCAAGACTCGATTCTAAAATGGCGTTTGTGTTCTCTTCTGTGACTCCAACCCAAGTCGAGCCCTTTGTTCCACTTTTTGGTGGGCTTCTCCACAGAAGCCTCCAAAAGTGGTGCCACTCTGTCTGGGTACCACAGGGGGGTGTGGGAGGGGGTTTAGGCACCCTGGACCGAGTTACCTTGGTAACTCAGGTCGCACTCTTGTATGATTGGCCCAAGTGGTGAGCCGGCCGGCTCACCACTTTGCATGTTTGAGTGACAGCTAGGCTGAGTGAATGGGGGTTTTCTGCATAAAAGCAGGGCTTTGGGGACTGGAACTTCAGAAGTCGCCACAGGACCTGAGAATCCGACGAGGGAGAAGCTGAGCCGACCTACCACGACGACACTACCGGTGGAGCCCTGCAGAACCGACTCACCACTTCCCGACGACAGAGAAGATCTCCCTGCTGGAGAGGCTTCTTCCCCTGACTGGTGGGCACAACCAGTTTACCTTTCTTTCTTCGCACCCCAGCCTGGTGTGTGGTCGAACGGCCCGTGCCAAGCACCCCGGCAGCCGGATAGCCACTCACCACTGAACCGCAAATCACCGGACCGCTCCTTGTACCTGAGAAACTCCGCGGCTGGTTTCTTCCCTGGCAGTGCAACGGACCCCTGTCTTCCTCCACGACGAGATCCTCTCTTCCCCCGGGCGAAGCACCAACTTGCATCCGCTGCCAGGAACAACTGCCCCCGCTGGAGCGTTCTTACCAGTTTAAGGTACTCCCTTTCTAAAGATTGCTACACGGTAATAATAACCCCTTAACCTTCTGGACTGGGCTGGCCGCCTTGACCCTCTAACTGGTCCCTTTCTTTGGTCCAACTCCTTTTTGAACCTTTACAAGACTTTTGCGCACTGCAACCGTGTGACCTTGGACACATTTCGTTTGGATCCTCTGAAAGTGGATCCGGCCTCTTGAACTCTAAATTCACGGTTTTACTTTGCCTTCCTCTCTTGTTATGTTCTGATAAAAGTGTTGGGATCTGTTTCAACTTGTTCTCTGCTCTTCTCTCCCTTTTTAAAACGAACTATTAGAGTGCCATCAACGTTAAGCGCTCACCGCTGTCTGAAAATAAGTGGGGCTTTACTTAAGACTTGTCTAATATTCTTTTAAGGGAGTGTATATCTTTTAGTGACCGTGTTTTTGAATTGCTTAATATTAGTGCCTGTGTGTTTTTCTAGATGTGGTTTTAAATAAATAATTATATCTCTTTTACACCAAGCCCTGGTCAGTGTTTACTTGTTCTACTGTGTTCTCTTGACCTATTGTGAATACTCTGTATACTGCCTAACTCTTCTTGAGGGAAGTATGACTGCTCAGCCACAGCTACCAAGTGAATCTGTGTGGTACAGACTGCTACCAAGTGGGTTTACTGCCAAACACCTGTAGTCCTAAATCTTTTGCAGTGGTCCCAGAGGGAACTGCACAGGTTTCTGCCTAACACCTTTGATATTTAATTAGGCTAGCAATGGGAGGAGGAAGGTGTTGCCCTTTCCTCTGAATGTTTTTGTACACCGCTCGCTGTCACCTGTCAAATAAATGTGACAGGGAGGACTGCACGTGTAGGCTGTGTCCTCCAGAGTGCACTGGACTATGGGTTTGTTGTGCGCCGAGCATTAGAAAATGTGTGCGGATCAGACCAGCACATTTTCGGAGGTTTATCTCACATGATTCATTTTCATTTTTAAAAAATCAAAAAGCCCAGATGAGCGCCCATTCCCTGTGTGGATAGTCGAATTCCTCACAGTGCTGGGCGAGGGAACTGAATTATAAGACAGGGTTGGTGGTGGGATCGTGCAGAAAGAACAGCATTTTCTACTGGGCTTCTACCATAGATGCCCAGTAAAAAAGCTGTGTATAAAGCAAAGATGGTATGTGCTATTATGTGGGTAGGCCAGAAATTTGGTGCAGTAAATCCAGCTAATTCATACTATGGCATGACATTTTTTTACTGGGCATCTACGATAAACCAATCATGATATGTGATATTATTTGGGCATACTTTCATTTTGGTGTCGCAAATCTAGATGTTTATTACTGTGGCATTTTATTCTAAGCATCTACGTAAGCACGATAAGTGTTATTACGTGGCTAGCCTGGCATTCTGACACAGACACTCTATTTGTTACTGTGACATGAAGGGTAAAGAAAACACAATAAATATTATTACGTGGCTTGACGACTGGCATTGTGGTGCAGCCAGTTTAGCTATTACTTACTGTGGTATTGCATTTTTTCATAATGCATCAAGGGTAAAGTAAACTTGATAAGTGTTACTACATTTCTAGACTGGTTTCCATTGTGCAGTGAGGTTTGACATGTTTTCCTATTGTGGCAATGCATTTTTAAAGGCAAAGCCAACAAGAGTCAGTATTCTTATGTAGAGATACTGCCATATATTGGCAGAGGCAGCATGAACATGTTTTCTTATACTATTATTACTAGCATTATGTGAAAGCAAACATGAGTATCCTCTTATATGGGAATACTGGCATATATTGCTGCAGCCAGCATGGAAATGTACGAGCACAGCCAGCATTGGGAAATTCTCCTATGCACTATTGGTGACTTGTATCTATTGGATGTTTCGATTGGAGTTATTATTATTATGGTAATAGAAGAACCTGCCCGGCATTGCCTGGGTTTGTAGATGACATGCATGTGGGGATCTGCTTTAGCCTTGTGTATGTTACATTGTTTCCTAACTTCCTATTTCTTCAAAATCATCAGCAATCTCCCGCAATCGCCTATACTGATAGCACAGGGCCGGACCCCACTCCACCCCTGTGCAGGGCGCATGGGTGGTGTTGATCAAATTTCACTCTCGCAAGTATACCCCAGACTGGTATGCCGACCTTGTGTACTAACTTGTCAATCTCTCGAAATCAGCCATACTGATAGCACAGGGCTGGGCCCCGCCCTGTGCAGGGTGAATGGGTGGGGTTGGTCAAATTTCACTATCAACAGTACACCCCAGACTGGTATGTCGACCATGGGCCAAAATGTCAGCCCACCAACTGTTATGGTGCTGGAGCCAACCCTGAACATACAAACACACTTTCACAAATATATATATATCCAGATATAGATATATATATATATAGATTAATAAAGCGCAGACCTGGCTCCGAGAAGCAATGGATCTCTTTACAGAGGTATACAACAATACAGATACATAACAGAGCACTTTACAGAGGTATACAACAGTACAGATGCATAATGGAGTGCTTTTCAGAGGTAACAACAGAACAGATATACAGCGGGGTGGGTTGCAGAGGGGCACAGAGAAGGGGTACAGCTGTACCGGGTGGCAGGCAGGTGAGGGGCAGCTGGCATCTGGCGAGTCAGGCGGCGCGAGGGGTGAAACCAATTGCAAACTATCTGGCTTTTTACTAAATTTCTCACAGAAAGAGTGCTGTATAATGCACCATTTTAACCCATTATTAAAAACATTCTCTGAGGGTGGACATGAATCCCCCTTGCTGGTGATCGCTCCTGCAAATTTGTGGCAAATATTAAAGCTCCTCTAATTAAATAAAATCACCAGCTGCCACATTCAGCAATGCATGGTAAGACGATGACACACTCCTAATGATAATACGTGGAATCAGGGCTCAAGTCGAGGGTACACTTGGGGGGACGCAGTCCACCCACTTTATTCAGAGGGTGGACTCAGTCCCCCCAGCTAAAAGAGACACATTGGATGTCCTCATTGGATTTATTAATTAAAGCAGACCTCAGGGATCAACACAGTCGTGAGGTTTGTAGGCCGGAAACTTCACCGCTGCACCTGATAAAAAATAACAAACTAAAGGTGAAATATCTTATTCTGGTACTGCAAGTGACAGGGAAAACATTTGCATTGGTTCTTGTAGTTTAAAACATGCACAAATGTAAACGTTTTTAAAAAGACTATTAGAAGAAAATATCCTCTCTTGGTTTTGGGTGTGGTGGTTTTCTGAAAGGCAAATGCAATCCGTCCTGTTCAATTTGGGTGGTTATGCAAAGCCAATTTTATGAAATGGGCATATTTCACCTTGATATGCTAATTTCTGGCAACATCACATCCCATTGCGTTTGTTGATGAGACCCCCGACTTACATATTTAGGACTTGACCCCTGCGTGGAATAGAGTGAAGTTAAAGGTTTAGTTTTTCTGCAATGACACAAAGTTACTTGAAAAATACTGTTTGTTTTCTTGTAATTTCAATCTGCTTGGCCTGCTTTCCCTCTCCCATACTGCAGCCCTTCACTGTGCGCAGCGGGCTTCCCTCTGGTAAATACTCACGGTTAGGCTGATGGTGAAGAACAATTGGCAAATGCGGAAAATGTGCAGTGTCAGTGGAACTCAGTACTCGTGCTTTAGGTCTAAGGGGTGCGTGCAGGAGGCAGGCCCAGCTGAGAAGCAGAGCCTGTGCATGCGCCTCTGAGAACAGACTTCTGGGACTAATGGGACCTGCAGAATAAGGCAGCCAGAGGGTCTGAGCCCCACTCCACTCACCATCATGCTAAGAAACCGACATGCTTCTGGGCTGATCATTGCCATTCATGATGGTGGTAGTTGGGTCTGGGGAGGGTGTAAGCAGTCAGGGTGCATTCACGACGGGCCGGCTCAACACCCAGGGCAGATCATCCCTGCAAGAGAACATTGAGGGCCTCCCTCAACGACAGACAGTCAGACACAGCACAGTCAGCTGCAGCGCCTGCAACTTAATAGTTATATCAAATAAACTCTGGGATCTCCCATAGTTGAAGTACGTTTCCAAACCAAACCATTTCTTCCCAAATATTCCACTCAATCATTATCTCAGTGAGCAGAGTATTTTTAGATGACTGTTCCATCTTTAAGGCTTCATGCAATAGCCGCTTATGTAGAGAAATGTCCTCAGCATTAAACACTTTCCATGCATCTCTCAGTAAGTTGTTACGGCTAACATCGAAGTAGGGAAACACCCATGCCTCAAGCACTCTACAGGTACATTGTCTGGCAAATTGAGCAGAATTTTGAGGCGGCTAGCCTCCAATTTGTCTAGCACAATCTTCTTTTCATTTGTGCAAATTTACAATCCATAACAATGTTTTGCCACAACTTTCGCTCTATATGCACCCACCGGCGACCTTTGTCATGTATCCCCCATGCTGTTTAGCAAGTATCTTTATTCCCCCTGCTTGTTGGTGTGCTGCAACCCCAAGGGCCTCAAAGTGTGCTCGCCATACAAGACTGGGATCTTATAGCACCCCCCAGTACTTGTATTCATCAACTTGTTCAAGTACACCACAGCCATTCAAATGCCATGTGTACTGCCTCACTACTCTTTGGGAGGGCTTCCTAAAGACCATTATATTGGATTTCTCAATGTTGGTCTTTAAATGATGAGTACAAGCGAACACAGACAAGCCATCAATCAACCTCTGTAGCTCCCTATGGCTTTCATCAAGTAGTAATACATCGTCCGCATAGCCTAACCATGCTGTCTGGATTCTCCCTAGTTTTGGTGTATAGGCATCCTGATTTTCCAAATGCTTCGATAAATCAGCCAAATATAAATTGAATAGCATTGGTGCCTATATGTACTTTTGCTTTAACCCCACAAATGTAGGTATAACATTAGTCAGAGTGCCAGAGTGGCCTAGTCTCACCCTCACTTTGGTATAAGAATAAAGTAGGATAACCATGTTCCACACAAACCTGCCGATATGTTCCATTTGTGTAATTTGGACTGCAAAATATTTCTGTCTAGAGTGTTAAAGGTGGCGCTGAAATCAATGTAGGGAGCGTAAACCTCCTGCCCATACCGACTCTAGCACCCTTCATGCCCATACTGACTCTAGCACCCCTCAACAAACAGACACCAGGGAAATAACATTGCCCATGATTGAAAAGGACTTGCGGAAGCCATTTTGATTTACAGGTAAAATGTTATTTAACTCCACCTAGTTCTTGCAGATCTTTAAATACAAGTCTGGCAAACAACTTGAAAGAAACATCCATCACTGCCAGAATGCAATAGTTCCTAGGTTCTGCGATAGCATCTCTTTTATAAACTGGGACCAGTGTACTTCTTTCCCACGATTTGGTAACACATTAAGACGTTTATATGTATGTGTGTGTGTGTGTGTTTATCTGTGTGTGAAAAACGTTCGATGACGTGCAATGAAGTTGCCAGTTTAACACAAGAAACCCACTGAAAATCAGATGTTGGACACTATTCCACCTAGATTCCGAGCCACCCCATTGCGCAGCCCTTTAGCACACTCATGATATCACTGATGACATCACGTATGCCATCATCAATAACATCACTGGGAATTAGAGTACATCAGAAATGACATCACTTCTGGCATCAAGTAGGTTTATCAACAATGACAGCACTGGAAAATAGAGCACACTGATGACATCTATTATCTCGTCAATTATGATATCAGCGATGTCTGCACTTCTGCACAAATTACAACGGAATGTGCTAAACTCTAAATAATGTTTTGAAAAAGATTCTGCTACTCCCTTAAAAAACTTAATTGGAGGACCTCTTAATTTCACACCCGCCTCTTCATACTTCAAATGAATGTCCCTTTTAGCCATCAGATGCTAAAAGACCAGAGTTAGAGGGGTATCGCCAAGTGTTGCCTAATCAAAGAAATTCCAGTCCATTTGATTTGAATCTGTTTCATTCCATTGATACATTTTGCATGAAAGCCATTTCTAAACTCACACGTTTTGAAAAGTAGTAGCTTCAGCCTTCAGGATATGTTGAAAGGTTTTTCATAAATGGTAGCTTGTATGGAAGCAGTCACATGCCAAAAAGCCAATACTAGAGCATGCTGGGAAAATGAAAAGAAGATGTGAAGGGTGTAACTATGACTTCATGCCTTTACAGACGAGGATAGTAACACAAGAGATTGAACAGTACACCAAATACATTTGTTTTTTTTATATCACAAGTAACTTCCTCGAAGGAGAATGCACGCCCATACCATGAGAAATGGTAATGCTTCTGTAAGAGGACCATGAAGGTCAGTTTTAGGAAATAACAGTTACATGTTTGGGAGTACAATACGTTGTTAGGACAGAGGAAGATGACGAAGTTTGTTCTTTTATAGGAAATTGGATTTTTTCAGGACATTGATGTACATTTTGAAAGGCCTGACATCAGGGCTCGCAAAATCTCCACGCCCACGTGCATAGTCGAAGAGATTTAATTAAGCGGGAGGACCATTTACATGTTTCTCGCCCTTCATGGCGATTATAGGAGAAAGGAAATGTTATTTTGCTATTCACTGCAAATAAACGTTCTTTGCCGTAAATAGCAAATAAACGTGCCACTGTGCATATCTGGCTTCTGGGTAGCAGCATTGCGCCAATGTGACATTTCTAAAGGTGAAATGCACCATTTAACAATTAAAAAAAACTAGACGTGTAGGGCCTGTGAAATGGTTAAGAATTTTCTAGGCCCCTGGAAGAGTATATTTCACTTTTGTTAACATGCACTAAACGTATACCTGTAAAATGTTTCTCAAATGTTATGTTATGTTATAGGGCATTTGTATATCGCCTAATGCCGTTGGAATGGCTTCAAAGCGCTGTGGGTGAGCACCTTTGGAGGACCGAAGTACAAGGTATGATAATTGAAATGTGTGCTTGCATTTTAGCCAGTGCTAAGGTAGGTAGGGGCAGCAAAGTCCCTGCTAGCGGCTCATGGAGATCTGGCTAGTGGATGGGTGCTGTGATAGGCTGTCAGGAGTGTATGCAAGTCCAGCAAACTGATTATGTGCCCAGCTGGACCGAATTATTATTGTGCATTTTAGTGGCAGATGTAATGTGCGTTATGAGGTCGAGTAGTGGATTATTGCAGATGCATGCAGGTGAGTGGCCGTGCCCCGGGAGGGATACGGCTATGTTCCATTGAGATGGAGTGCTATACGTACAAGAGAGTCATGGCTGATATCTAGTTGTGATAAGGGTATGCACATCCTATCATGTGGATCGACTGGAATCCTTTCTGTGCGTGCTAGCTACTGTTTTGTTGTCTCCTCTAGTGACTTGTGTAAGGATGTCAAAGAAGGATGCTGACACAAGGGTGGCATTTTGATTTGCAAAAACATTTATTTTCAAGAACAGAAACCCTCACTATCCCTATCTTCTAAGAGGGGTTTCCCTGTCTCAAGTTAATACTAAAGGATCTGTCAGAATGTCTGTTGAAATCAAACTCTGCTGGCCTGTGTCATAACCTACTTCTATACCTTACACTATAAATAAAGAATAAGTCAACAGAAAGTTCCCTCTCTCGGAGAATGACTCCTGGTATTTGGTTGGTATTCCCAGAAATGGTCTTTGGCAAAAGTATGCCAGGGGCAATGCCTCCCTTTCCCTGACTTGTGGTTCCAACAAACCTTTGTAGCAGTCAACTTTCAGAACCAAGAGAATGGCTCCTTTCTACTGATATTGGTTCCCACACTCCAATACAGTTCACACAAAAGCCAGGGGGAATGACTCCCTTCCCCTGACGTCTCTTGATCGAAAAGGTTTTCAGTTTCTTCAACTTTCAGGACTTACAGAATGGCTCCCTTCTCCTGGTATTGGTTCACACACTCTGATATAGTTCACAACAAAGCCAGGGCGAATGACTCCTTTCCGCTTGCGTCTCTTACGGGTATCAAAAGAGCTTTCAGTTTCCTCACCGGGAGAATGACTCCCTTTGCCTGTTGTTTGAGAGTTCTTTTCCATAGCTCTCCACTTGATATTCCTTTTGCCCCCTTTTTCTGGAATTAGCAAAGTCCCAAATCCTTATCAGGGCCTCAGTGGACTTTTCCCTGACACTGTGACGAGGATGTTTTCCTCAGAAGCTTAGTGCACTTATGTCAGGGTCCCAGACCCTTCTCTGGTGGTCCATGGGCTTATTGCTGGCACTGCAATGAGAACTTCTCCTCTGATGCTTAGTTCACTTGCGTTAGGTCCCTGACCCTTCTCTGGTGGTCAGTGGTCACATTGCGGCCACTGTGATGAGGAGGTTCTCCTCGGATGCCTGATGCACTTGTGTTGAGGTCCCAGACCCTAGTCTGGTGGTCAGTGGGCTTATTGCTGCCACTGCAATGAAGACACTCTCTTTGGATGCCTGGTATGCTTGTATTGGGGGCCCAGATCATCCTCTTGTGATCAGTGGGTTTATTGCTGTCACTGGGACAAAGAAGTTCTCCTCGGATGCCTGATCCACTCTCTCCAATAGTTGGAGTGTTACTACTGGGCAGGCTGAAATCCACTTGAGTCTCTCTCTCCTCCAGCACCGTGTTCAATCCTGGTCTCTCGTACCTCCTGTTACCTCCTTTGGCACTTCAGTACACCACCGGGACTTCCTGGGACTATGGAGCGTCTCTCCTGCTCGTCGGTCTTCTCTCACTTGCTTTTGCAGCACTGCAGTGGCTCCGCCCACTACTGGTCTGCTTGGCGCTCTCTTCCTACTTCGTGTTCGGGACCGCGCCTCCAGATGGACCATGTAGAACTCCCTCAATGACTTGCTGTCGTCCTCTGCTCTTCAGCATCCCCGGTCAGATGACAGGATTTGAAATTCCTTTGCTGGATGGTTGCAACACCTCCTGCCTCTCGTGGCTCGACTTGACCAAGCCTTCAGTCCTTCTTCTTTTCTTACAAAATGTTGCGAGTCCCACCCTGGGAGATTGTCAAAGTCCTTTGTTGTTCTTGATGGATTAACAATCTTGCATCCTCAGGGCCATTGCCTATCAGTAGTAGTACAACCAGTCGTCATCATGTCTCCTGTGCTCTTCTTCATCCTGGTACTTTCTGTTGTGGTTGTTTCTCCTACTCTACAGAAATACATGGGTCTACTCTCAAGGAAGTTGTTTTGCATGAGGGGTTAGGGAAGGTTGGGGTGTGACGCTGGCCAACAGGCTGTACCCTAGGTGATCGTCCTTGTCCCCAGAGGGGGAGTCCCTCCTTATGAGGTCCTCCCGCATTAAGCCACCCGTAGGGGGGCTATTGGGTAGTGGCCGCACCGCCATAGCCTCATGAGAAAGGGCTCCCCCTTGGGGAGAAGGGACGATACCTAGCGAATCATTGCACTCATCAGTGCCCCCCTCTACCTGTCTTGGGGGGGATAGTTTACCGAGGAGTTGGATTAGGGCTGTCAAGATGCAGAAGGGAAGAGCCAGGTCTTGATGGCCTTCCAGAAGGTGAGGTGATCCTCTATGCAGTGGATGTTAGAAGGGATCGAGTTCCAGATGGTGGGAGATTGGACAGAGAAAGAGGATCCCTCTATTCTGGTTAATTTAGCAACTGGGATGACACAGAGGAGAGCTGTGCTTGATCTCAGGTTTCTAGTTGGCTTGTAGTGTGTGAGCTTGTGTTGTATATATTCTTGGCCTGTGTTGTGCAGAGCATGGTGAGTGATGCCTTGAAGGTGGATTGTCGCCTGATCGGCAGCCAGTGAAGGACCCGGAGGGCAGGTGGATTGTGTTCTCTGGGGCCTAGGGCAAGAAGGAGCCTCGCTGCCGCGTTTTTAACCTGTTGGAGTTTTCTAAGTTCTGATGTAGGCGCACCCACGTAAAGGGTGTTAGCATAGTCTAGGTGAGCAAGGACGATGGTCGTGATTGCAGAAACTCTCTATGGGAAGGTCAGGTAGGGGGAGATGGATCAGTGAATGATAAGGTGTAGATAGCAGGATTTGCACACTGAGTTGATGTGATGTGATAGTGTTGGGTTTGAGTCTATGGTGGATCCAAGGTTCTTTACTATGTTGGAGGTAGATTTGGGTGGGCCTAGAGAGGGCAACAAAGGGGTGGGTTGAGGGAAGAGGGCAGTTTTACCACAGATCATGAGTTCAGATTTTCCGGGGTTGAGAAGGAGGTGGTTTGATTCCTGTGAGGCATGATGTGAGGTTGGAGTGGTGTACAAAGGGTCCTTTGGGAACTTGAAGATAATTTGGGGGTTATCTGCATATTTGTAGCGGGACAGGCCGTGTGAGCGGAGGATAGTAGGGAAGGCTCTCAGGTAGAGTTTAAAGGGTAGAGGAGAGAGAGATGCGCATGAGTAACAGGGTGGGGAGTCGAGGAGAAGGGAGGCATGTGTACTATTTGGGATCTATTGGAGAGGAAGAAGGAGATACTCTTCAAGGTTACATTCCTGATACAGAGTAAAGGATTCTTTGCTCTTGCGTATTTCTGTGGTTCTGGGTTTTGAGGGATTTGAGAGCTGAGGTAAACTATCTGGGGGAGAGGCCTTGTCTGTTGGTGAAGGGCCTGGTAGGGGTGAGTGGGCAGAGAGCTTCTGATAGACATTGGTCAAAATGGCTGATGGAGAGCTGAGTGGACTGGAGTGGATGGGAAGGTAGGGAAGCAAGCAGGGAATCAGTCAGGTCCAGGGTTACTTTGACCTTGTTCCATAGAGAGGAACGGGAGGAGGTCCTGGGGATGTCAGGGAGGATCTTTATTTATTTATTTGTTTATGGTGCATTTGTAAGGCACTTATACATCAAGAAATTGTGGTCGAGAGAATGATGAAAATGGTTGCATGGTCCAGCCAGACTAGAGGACGAGACGGGTGCATGGTGATAAGTTCAGGAGAGCTGAAGATTGCGTCTATGGTGTAGTCTGCAGAGTGTGTCGGGCCGGCCACTAGTTAAGCCAGATGAAGGGAATACAGGTTGTCCAGAATGGGTCGTGTCATGGGGTTATGAGGGACGTCGAACCAGATATTGAAATCCCCTAGCATAGAGAGGGAGAGTTGAGAAACCAGGATGGCTGCTCAGTAAGTTGGTGAGGCTTTCAGTGACATTTCTGTTGTAGCCCGGGGGTCTGTATATAAGTAAGAAGCTGTGAGAGTGTGTGGAGACGATGAGAAATTTTACTAGGACGGATTCATAGTCTGAGTTGCAGGCTTGTTCCTCGGAGTGTTAGATGGAGAGGAGGTATTTTTATAGGATAGCAATGCTGCGTGCAATGGGACAGAAGGCTTAGGAGGGCAAGGTTTCTGTGATGAAGAGGATGTCCGGGCCTTCAGAGGAAATTAAGCTCTAGGTGGTTTTTGCAACAGATTAGGCATTGATCAGGATGCACGTTAGTCCGTAGCTAGGTTGGGTGTTTGTTGCGAGGGGAGACGGATTCTGGGGGGGCAGTAGGGGGTGGCGTCCATCAAGTAGGGGTTGAGAAGGTGGTACGGACGCAAGGGGAGGGGAGGGCTGTAGCTGAGATAGTTGCAGTGGGGGATCCACTGGGGCGCCTTGGAAACAGGGGTGTGCTGTGCTGTGTGGAAGGGATTGAGGGAGCAAGAGGGTGTTCTGACCGGAAGTTATTAGAAGGTGAGAGATTTCTAGGGGTGGACATATGGTCTTCGTTCCAGAGAGTGTTGAAGAGATTGAGTGTATTGTTGGGGGGGGTGGTGTGTGTGTGTGTGTGTGTGTTTGTGTGTGTGTGTGTGTGTAGAGATTGCAAGATTAGAGAGCTCTGGGCATAGGCAGAACTAGTGGTTAATGGTGGTGGGAGTGTGTGTGTGTGAGGGGTAAAGGGTGGATACCCTGTTCTGAGGTGTGAGAGGGGATGTGGATACTGAGGTGTGGATAGTTGTGGGGGCTGTGCAGGGCTGTAACAGGGGAGATCATACTTGTTTCCTGTTGCGATTGAGAAGTCAGGTGACAGTCTTGTAGGGTCAGTGATGGGGTCAGCGGACTGACTTCTAGAGGAGCAAGGGGAGTGGCATCTTGTGTGAGTGCAAGGTGTGTTGTTTGGTTGGTTAAAGAGAGATTTCACTGGGTTGGGTGGTGCAGGGTTGGCTGTAAGGGTGTACTTATTTATTTATTTATTCACATTTGTTGAGCTTGCAACAGCCCGGGGCATCGTGGCGCTGGTTACAGAAATGTTTTTGTTTCTTAGTTACAGAACATATTATAGATTTGCATTTGGTTAAAGAACATATTCTTGGCTGCAGTTGCGTTGACATTTGCATTAGAGATGGAGTGGGATTAATTAAAGAGGGTGGTTTTTAGTTTTTTTTCGGAAGGCGAGTCGGGAGTTCTCTGCTCTGATGTCAGCAGGTAGTGAGTTCCATGCCTTGGATGCTATATATGGGAAACCTAGCCCACCCGCTCTGGCTTTGTTTTTGTGCAGGGTGTGTAATAGGTTGGCGTAGCGCATCTTGATTGGGCGTGTGGAGGTGGATTTTCTTATGGTCTCAGATAGGTATGTGGGTGCTGTGTGGGTGAGGCATTTATGAGTGAGGGTGAATATTTTTAGGAATGCTGAGTGCTGCTCTTAGAGCATTGTTCTGCGTGATTTGGAGTTGGTTAATGTTTTTAACTTAGGTACCTGTAAGGAGGGCATTACAATAGTCCAGTTTGGAATCGATGGTTGCTCTGGCTATGGATAGACAGTTCAGTTTAGAGAGGTGTGGCTTTATTGCATTTATAAGTTTGATGGTGTAAGCTGAGGCGGAGTAGATGGTGCTGACTTGCTTTGTCATGGATAAGGTAGAGTCAATGTAAACTCCTAAGGTCTTCACAGAGGTAGACAAAGGGATGGTTGTTTTGTCTATGGTGAAGTTGGAGTAAGATTTGACGGGTTTGGCTAGAGTTGTTTTTAGACCTAATATAATGATTTCAGTCTTTTCCCCATTGAAGCAGAGGCCGTTGGCTGCCATCCAAGCCTGGATGGTGGCACAAATTAGGTTCAGAGCTTCAGTATCTTTGTGGTATACTCCAGAGAGTGGTAGGAGTACCTGGGTATCGTCAGCATGGTTGGAGAGTGATGCTTCTTTGGAGAAGTTTGCTGATTGGGTAAGGTGGGAAGTGAGGGTCTTGTGGTCCACCAGATCCAACGCAGCCGAGAGGTCTAGGAGTAGCAGGAGGGCTGGTTTTCCTTTATCCAGGATTTGTGTGATCTAAATTTATGAGGGCAGTTTCTGTACCATGTCCTTTGCGGAAGCAGGATTGTCTGGTTCCGAGGATGGAGTGGGTTTCAAGGAATTGTTGGAATTGGCAATGGGCAGTCTTGTCCAAGATCTTGAGGAGGAAGGGCACGGTGGTTATGGGGCGGTAGTTGTTAGGTTGGGTGGGGTCTAGTGTGGGCTTTTTGAGGAGGGGGCCTCTTTAAGGCTGGTGGGGATGATACCGGTTCTGAATGAGGCATTGATGAAGGCTGTCAGTAGGGGCGCAAGGCTGTCAGCACAGTCCTTGATGAGCTTAGGAGGACAAATGTCTCCCTTGCATGTAGAAGGTTTTAGGTTTTTGAGGATGTTATTGACTTCAAGTTCTGAAAAATGTCTCTGAAGGAGAAAAGGGGCTTGTTGGGAGGAGGTGTGGGTTGAGTCTGAGTGACCCTAGTGTTGCGGGGTAGAGCATTGTAGTAGTCCTGAATTATTTTTTGCAGAAGATTAATTTTATTAAGCATGGCCGCTTGAAAACTGGCACACCAAGCTTCTTCTTTGGTGATCGCATCGGGGGAGTTAGGGGGTAAGGTGAGTTCCTTAAATATGGCAAAGATTTCCTTGGATTGCGAGTTAGCATTAGTGATTCGAGTGTTAAAGGCGTCAGATTTGGCATTTGGTGATGGCATCTTTGTATTGGTGAGAGATTAGGTTGAAACAATTCTTGGTAGTTTCGCAAGGGTTGGTTTGCCAGTTTTTTAATGCCTCTCTTTTGCGAGAGCGCATAAATTGTAGTTCTTCCGTGAACCAGGAGTTAGCGTGAAGAGTCTTTTTTCCTTTTTTGTTTTCTAGTGGGGCTATGGCGTTAATTGCCTTGGATTGTTTGTTTTTGTAGATGTCCGCTAGGACATTGGTGTCATCCGAGAATGGGTGGGCAAGGGCTGGGATGTTAACGTATGTGCGTAGATTGGCTGCGTTGAGTTTTTTGGAGCTTCTAGCTTGAGTGGGAGGGCCGGGTGAGGGTTTTTTAAGGCTAGTTGTGGTCAGTCCATGCTAGTGCTAGGTTGGCTGTGATGGTGGTGAGACAGTTATGGTCTGCGACCCAGTCGAGGGAGCGGCCTTTGTTGTGAGTTGGGGTGGAAATTCTTTGTGTGAATCCTAAGTCACTAAGTTCTTTGGCAAGGGTGGCAGCAGTTTTGTCCTTGGGGTTGTTAAGTCCTAGGTTCAGGTCTCCAAGAAGGACGGTTTTGGAGGACACTTTGATGTTGTTGCTGAGTAGGTGAGTGAGGAGTCCCTGGAAGTCTGATGGGGGGCCTGGGGGACGATAGAGTGTGTGTAGGTTTATGGTGCTGTTAGTTGACAGTGAGAGCTTAGCAGAGAGCAAATCAGTGCTGCTTTGCCATGGGTGGCTAATGGATCTGAGGGATAGGGTTTCTTTGAATATGAGGGCTACTCCTCCTCCAGGTCGGTTAGGTCTGTCTTGTCTGAGAGTGGCATAGCCTTTGGGAGTGAAAGGGCGATGGCAGGGTCTGATGCCTCATGCAGCCATGTTTCAGTGGTGGCTAGAAGGTCAATATTGTTGTTGGTTAAGAGATCATTTATATCTATGGTGTCAGCTGTGAGTGATCTGACATTGAGGAGGGCACATTTGCGGTGATGAGGTGGAGCAGTTGTGATATTGGCGGTAGAGTGGATGCTGGATGTACGAGGAGTGGGGTGTGCGTGGCTGAGGCAATGTGAGGGGAGATGTCTTGGGTCTGGAAGAGAGATAGGGTTAGGTGTGCAGTGAGTACTGTGCCAAGGCAGTGTGGTGTCTGTTTTTTGAGGAGATTCTGGGAGGCCTGAGGTGTGTGTGTGAGTGTTTTAGTGGAGGCTGAGTGGGGGGTTGTGGGTAGAATTGCACAGACAGATTTTAGGGATGCAAAGAGTGGGTCATAGCGGTGTGGATGAGATTGGAAAATGTGAGAGGGGATGGAGGTAGGTAGGTCCAGAGGTGGAAGGGTCTCGTTGAGGGGAAGGCGAAGTGTAGTTGGCCTGGGAACGGCAGGTGGGAGGCTTGAGAGGAGGCGGGAGGGTGGGCCATGGAAGACCGGGCGGGTGTTTTCTTGGGGATCAGATAGAGGAGGGAGAGGTGGCATTTAGGGGTGGGGTTTGGATGACTGAGTGGAGGAGTTTCTGGTGCGGCTCTAACTTTGCAGCTGCTAGGCATGACAGGGGAAGCTGCAGCGTTAGCCCTAAGGGAGGATGTGTACGAGTGTGGGAACAGCACCTAGAGCAGCCATAATCAAGTGAGGGCTTCATAATAGCTGGATAAGAATGCAGGCGGATCTCTTATAGGAAGTACTGTGTAATCGGGTGCAGTGAGGTGGAATATGGCAGGAATGTGATTTGCGAGACAAGCACCAAATTCTGCTGAAAGAAAATGCAAGCCGACAACACTGTCCCTGTGGAAAAAGATACAGAGTAGTGGCACAAACCAGCAGCTAGATTCAAATGCAAGCCGACAACACCATGCCTGTGGAAAATGACACAGAGTAGCGGCGCAAAGCAGCAGCTAGATTCAAATGCAAGCCAACAACACTATTCCTGTGGAATAAGATGCAGGGTAGTGGCACAAAATAGCAGCTAGATTCAAATGGAAGACTACAACACTATTCCTGTGGAATAAGATGCAGGGTAGTGGCGCAAAACAGCAGCTAGAATCAAATGCAAGCCTACAGCACTATTCCTGTGGAATAAGATGCAGGGTAGTGGCGCAAAACTGCAGCTAGAATCAAATGCAAGCCTACAACACTATTCCTGTGGAATAAGATGCAGGGTAGTGGCGCAAAACTGCAGCTAGAATCAAATGCAAGCCCACAACACTATTCCTGTGGAATAAGATGCAGGGTAGTGGCGCAAAACTGCAGCTAGATTCAAATGGAAGACTACAGCAGTACTAAAGTACAAAAGACATACATTTATACATGATTGTTGCAACAGACAGGGGTCGAGGACTGGCAGGGGCTTGGTCGGCCAGGAAAAACAGGCAAACAGGTGATGGAAGGTGTCAGGGAGGTGCCCTTTGCCTGAGCCCTTAGCCGACTGCCCAGACAAGGCTGCCCTGAGGGAGCACCTTATGAGGTAACCGGTCAGCTGACTTGTGCGGATGAGCCAATCCATGAATGGGGGCGAGTACGGGAATGTAGGAGTGTAGGAGGGAGGGCAGGAGGGGAGAGGAGGCTGGGCCTGGTGCTGAGTAACCAGAAGCGGCAACGGGTTGAGATTTTCATGGCGAGGGCCAAGGGTGATGAAAGGCCAAGGCCCAGACAAAGGTGCGGGAAACCAACCTACTGCTACTTGCAGCAGTGGCAGAGGGATAAGTCACGAGGGTCGTCGACCAAATGTCTTGAAATAAAGGGCATTCATTTTTCATATCAACATTTACTTGCCAGTGATCACATAAGTGATATCATCAGTGTGATCTATTTTCCAATGGTCATCGATGATAAGTGATGTCATTAGTGATGTAATATGTGATGTCATCGGTGTGTTCATGGGCTGTACAATGTAGCGACTCAGAGTTAAGGTGGCATATTGTCCAACACCTGCTGAATTTCAGGGGTTTTGTTGTGTTAAGCTTGCACATTAACATCACTTCAACTAAAGTTGTTGACTGAACTTGAAAGGTTTTGTTGAATTAAACTGTCTAACATTTGACTGAATGTCGTGAGACTTTTTTTATGCTATATTTCACACCAAGATTAGTACTAACTTGTTTAGTTGTGTTATCATAACTGATGTCACATGAATGTTATAACTGTGTTTCTAAGGTATGAATCAATTGGTTCTCGCCATTCTGGGACTGTGGGCAATGGGATGTGTCATACACGGACGTCTTTTACGGGTCGCCAGGGGTCGCAACTGCTCTACCGCCAGGATAAAGGCATACTGGGAATGAGCCCATTGTCTGCAATATTCGTTTTTCTGATGACTTTATCTTTACTAAAGAACATTCTTGTGAAAACCCAAGATGGCGCTGGAATTTTGCTTATGAAAAATCGCAGCTTTTGCTTACAGAAATGCATCATGGAAGATATATAAAATATTTTGGTACAGGGGTACCCAACTCTGCATTAAAGTAAAAATAAACTGGGTAGATTTACAGCGAACCAACAAAAGGCACATCTGCACCACTTTGTGCCACTCTTGAAACACGTTTGAAGCAAATACGTCCAGCGGTTTAGACTGTGCACGTGTTCAGTGACTGGACATTTTCCCTATAGAAAACCATGGCAAAAGGTAAAAAAAGGCCCCTTTTATTTCACGATTTATAACTTTCTAACCAGTGGCCGAATTTACACTAAACTTTGGGGGACATGGGCCACAAAGCATCTTAGGCACATTTCATACAGATGTGTCAAACAATAGAAAACCTACTAGCAATAAAATTTTTCGCAAAGTCAATGGATCTTATGTTTTACCTTAACTATAGGACGGCTATCAGCTGTTCACTGATAACAGTTTATTAATTACAGTAATGTTCAACCATCTGTAATAAAACCTTCAAATATAATGACAAATCTTTATAGCTGCAATGGAAAACTTAGAGAAAATTTGATCTCCGCCATGCACTGCTCATGACATTTCAACTGACATCACAGATGTCATGCATACACTCAAACCAACCGTAAACAATACTTTCAAGAGCTTCAGTTCCATCTGAACTAGCTCAACTTGTGACATCATGAGTAGTGCGTGTCAGGCCAGCGAGGGCGCTATGTAGTTGCTTCTACCAACAAAATCGGGAAAATGTATTTTTTAATTTGCAGGATGGATCAAGTACACAACAGCTTAGTGCAAGCAGAAAAAGCCGATCAACTAACACACAAATGTGGGCCTCATTATGAGATTGGCGGTATCCCGGCGGTAAACCTGCCGGAATACTGCTCAACTGAATTACCATTGCCACCACTTGGTCCAGCAGAATTACTGCCCGATTACAAGTGGCGGTGGTGGTGTAAATCCCCATTTTCTTTTACTCTATTGGACTCAATGGGGCTTTTTTGGCGGAATTATCGCAGTGAAATTTCTGTTGCGGTAATTCTTTTGATTCTGCTGGTTTTTCGGCTCTGAGAGGTATGTTATACCTGCAGGCTTGTTCTGGAGGTAAGTCTTCCACTTCAGTCCCAACCTCATAATTTGGCATAGTGGTAAAGTTGGCAGTAACAGATTTACCGCCAATTTTACCACTTAACGCCATACTTGTAATGAGGCCCTTGAGAGATTACAATGTTATGTTCTCATGAACTCATTTCTAAAAGACACACATACCAATCGGCTAAGAAAAGTGGACTTTGATATTTCACCTGTGGGTAATTTTCAGCTGTGCCGAATAACAGCTTTTTATTGTAAACAGAAAACATCAAAATATTGCATTCCCAGCTGCATGTGGCAGACAGAAAATGTTGACATATAGACCAAGCTCCGATTTGGCCCCTAACATAGTCACCATTTTACTTGTTATATGAGTATACAATATCCCGTTATGCTGGGCACATTATCACATATGGACAGAGATAGAAGTGTACGAAAAGAAGAAGTGGAACTATGTTCCCTACTTGCCTGCACCGCTCCCCACAAACCCCATCGCTACCCACCCTCCCACGCACAATACAAAGTCCAAAACACATGCGCCTGCTGTTTAAGGGAACGTTCACTGCAGTGCACTGTAAGTGCACGTTTCAACTTCTTCCTACACTTTTATTTTAAAACAAAACCACTCCGGAACGGTTTCTTTTAAAAATAAAAGTATAGGAACAGTAAAACTTAATTAAAAGAAGTAGAGGAACACCGCTCCCGACCGCTCCCGCCCACTGCATACGGATTAGATTAGCAAATCTCTCTCCACAGCACCGGTAGAAAAAGATGCAATTTAAGTACTGCCATTTCCTCCTACAGGCTGTGTGGTAGTAACACAAAAGTAATTCATGATGCTGTGATAAGTACTTGAGATGCAGGCTTCCCAGCAAAAAGTCAGGCTTTCTTTTATACAGCTACCAATGTTAGTCCCCCAAAAACCGTTATTCCATTACAAAGAAGAGCTTTCAAGTACCAGCATCATCAACATCTGCAGTACAGAGTCACGCATGAATTCATCCTGCCGGCAGCTGGGCCCTGCTTGGTAGTTGCTTAAAAAAGCCAAAGACCTAGGGCCTCATTCATGGAATTTGTGCGCCGAAAAATGGGGATTTGTGCGCCATTCTGCCCGCAAATCCCCATTTGTTAAACAGGGATTTGCGGGCATAATGGCGCACAAATCTCTGTTTTTCGGCGCACAAATTCCATGAATCAGCCCCCTAATCTTAGAAAAGCTCACCCACATCCTAGGCCCTATATCAGAGAATACCTGCGGCCCCCTTCATTATACCAAATCCTTGTAAGTCTATATATTTGGGGAACCTTGACAATGCAACCTATTTAAGACCGGCTTTTCGTGAATGACTGAAACCCATTCAGTCGCACTGCTTTGAAGAATTTCCGGTCTCAGAATTTCTTGTCACCTTCAATCCGCGAGTCATGACTCATCCAAGAGAGCATAAAGAAGAATGGTAGAGTAATCAACATGCCTAAAAAGCCCTTTACCATGGTTAGCCTGATGTGCTCAGTCACATGGCATAGTATCTGGGAGTGCAAACCTACCTTCCCGACCTTCTTTCTGCAGAAGTTTCCGATTTCTAAAAGGTTTTTAGTTCCAAATAAAATATGAAACGATAGAGGGATTCTTTTGACCTTCTTTGAGTGCAAGAATACAGGAAGTTTTCGAAACGGGTATTAAAATGTAGGACGAATCAGCATTCGCATCAAATTTACTTGTCCAACACTAAATCCTTCGTAGGTTAATGGCTAGGATCTTAGCAGGATGTTTGTATGCATTGAGATCATGGTTCGGCTGAACGCTTTTCCACGATACATGACCCTGCGCACCCCGTTTTCCGCTCCCAACTGTTTTGTCATGGACGTCGTTATGATAAGACAGAGGTAAATAAAAACACAGGAGACAAGGTAGGTACATTTTACTTCTAAATTGTTCTTCATTCTCCCTGAGTTACACTTCACTTTTCAACTCCATACATCCCTTCCCTTAGATACAGCATCCTGTCAAGGACACATGTACCCGCCTCTTAACAGTCCACGTTTTTCCATCCATCAATGAGGTCTTCATATCACTCTTCCTGATCATCCATGAAGTATTGGTTGTCCTGTCCCTGAGTTACAGAAGCTTCCCTAATTACATTCCAATCCTCTGTTCCCTCTGACTTTATCAATTCCCCGTCAACATTCATGCTCACCTCATTGGAGCTTGTGATGAAGTGAGCATGACGTCTGAGCTTTGATGCATTCTTTGTCATCTCTCTGTTTTCTGATGCAGCAGCAATCATGCACCCTTTACTAGCTATGAGTGTGACAGGTCAGTGCATTCCTGCATTTATCTCTCTGTCTGATTTCATCATCATTGTGATGTTTGAGGGTCCATGGTGAAGTAGTCTTGTTTAAAGAGGTTTAGCCATCGTGAACTCTGCTTGGGTTACTCCTGTCACCTCATGTGGCGCGGTGAGATACCGCTGCAGTGTCTTGCATAGTACTTGTTTTAAAGATATATTGTAACATTTGGCTTTTTGGGCCACTGATTTGAACGTTGCCATGAACCTTTCAGTCATTCTATTGGCTTGGGGGCCACATTGGTGTTATCTTCTGGTGCTTGAACCCCACATGGTTGACTAAGTGGTTGGTGTTATGGCTATTAAATGGTCCGGTGTCTTATTTGACAATTTCTGGAATACACCATTCACTAAATACTTCATCAATCACCTGGGCAGTTGTTTTGAAGTTGGTCAATGGAGCAATTCTGGTGATGGGGAACCTTGAGTACTCAACAATAAAAACAAATATGTAGGATTCTTCTTGAGTAGGGAAATAGACGTCACCAGCCACAGTGTGCCAGATAGTTTCTGGAAGACCGATGACCATGAACAGAGTTAAACAATGTTCAATCATCTTCTGAACCACGTCTTCAATATGTGGAAACCATATTTAATGTTGCAAAAGTGTTAGTGTTGACGACCCCTCGGTGGCCCTCATCGCTAAATCAACCACTGCCTTTCTGAAAGCCGCTGGAATGATCAGCTGTGTCCCTCGCAATTTTCTGGCCTATTTGCCTGCCAGGCCAGTGGTGTGCTTTACATAGGCTTTCCACCAGTTGTCTTTAGTGAGGGAGATTGCAACTTGTATCGTAGGGTTAATTCTCAACACCACAGAAATGCCCTTCAAGGATAGCGTAAGCAGCAGTGCGATTTTTAATCATGTAATTGTGATGTCACATCCCCCACATTTATTGTCAGGTGGGAATCCAGTTCAACTAGGTTCCTTGAGAGATCATCTGCCGCGTTGAGATCCTTCTGAAAGCGCTAAATAATGTCATAGTTGTATTCTTGGAGCCTCATGCCCCACCTTTCTATATGAGGAGGCAGACGTGTACAGGGGTTCCCAAACAGCGAAGGTTGAGCAGTAATAAGGAGAATGTTTGCCCATGAGAAAATGGGAGAAATGCTTGCAAGCCCACATTGCTGCAAGGTTCTATTTCTCTGGTTGAGAATAAGCCACTTCTGTCTTGTAGAGGGCTCTGCTAGCATATGCAATGATTGTCCTTTCCTAGGGGGACTCAGCTCTGTATTGAGCCAGTATGCTCAATAGTAATCCTGGACTATGGTCCAACAGGACTCGATTCTACAGTCAGTCCTGTGTTTTTCACTGAATCAAAACATGCCAGATTGTGGGCATTCATGAGGTCTTGTTTCATGGCATCGAAAGCCATCTGGCAGTGCTGCATCCATTCAAATGTGGTGTCTTGTTTCAGGAGTCGCTAAAGGGGTTCAGTCATAGCTGCGTAATCCCCAGTGTAGCAGGAGCAGTAACCAGCCATGCTATGGAATTACCTAATGTCAACCAATGAGGCGGAAGTTGACCGTGGGTCTGGGCTTTCACAGGGTCAGTGACAATGGCTTGTTTGGAAAAAATAGGCCTAAGAATTTAAGGTGCTCATTGTTCAATTCACATTTGCCTGGCGTGAGCATCAGACCTGCATCCATTAATGCTTGGCACACCTTTACCAGTGCCCGATCATATTCTGTCTGGGTGCGGAATAAAATCAGAATGTCATCACTATGATGAAATGACTGGGGGAACTGTCCAGGATTCTTCAAATTGCGTCAAGGGATATTTCAGCCATGGATAAAATCCAACGAAGTTGTTTGTTTCTAAATAATGAATGCCACACATAAATCAATCATAATATCACAGACACCAAATATCATTCAAATGGCTCTATAATAATTCAGAATTATAAATGATACCCAAATACAGAACCAAAGGATAGAGAAATGTATAACTGTCCCTACGTCTACCCCCAACTTTCCATCGTAAGTGGTGGTGTGCCGCTTATATATAAAGTGGACAGAACACAAAAAAATCATAGAAAGAATCACCGGTTTGTTTCTAAATCCCTTGTTTCCACGATTTGGTATCTTCAAGGCAACTATTTTCTGTTTCACTTTTTTATCACTTTTTATATTACCAATTGTTTCTATACCTGGCAAACACATCTCGAGCATACATAAAACACAAACACGCAACTCTGTGTCCACACACTTCTAAGGCAATACAGGGTTACAACAATACACATGTGTTCCCAAGGTGTCAGACATAAAACATGACAAACATGTAATTTGGGAACATTGAGCATTAAACCTCAGAACATTCTTACTTTATTAGCCCTGTGATCTAGTTCCCCACATTGGTAGAATAAAAATACTCAAATGAAGGCGCAAAATGATCAAAAGGACTTCTCAATGATCCAAAGTACAGGGTGCTCCAAGCAACTGAAGTGCATCCCTGATAAAATGTCGATCGGTTTCAGCGACTGTAAAAAATTCAAAGTCACCTTCTTCAGGGTCGTCTTCTACGAATCACTGTATACTCGCATAACGTCCTCAAAGGTCAACTGGGCAGCGGAAGAGTTTTAACAAGTTTTATCTCAATGTGATCCAGACCATTTTCCACGGGTTTAGGCCTGCAACACATACAAACAGAAACACACAGGAGACAGGGTGTCAGGTGTCTGTATTGAACATATCCACACAGGATGCTATAAATGTTCACAAGTGTGGAGCCAAAAATTGGCAAATGACATGTCACTTACAGACAATTGCAAATTGTAGTCACTTTCCGTTCTTATTGCATGGGTCCAGTTCTTCC
Organism: Ambystoma mexicanum; assembly: GCF_040938575.1. Lineage (NCBI taxonomy): Eukaryota > Metazoa > Chordata > Amphibia > Caudata > Ambystomatidae > Ambystoma > Ambystoma mexicanum. Next base: position 627,796,936 of record NC_090922.1, on the reverse strand, counting down.
TGTAACCACATACTTGCCAACCCTACTGATTTAGGCAGTAGGTTACTGCTTTTTAAGCAGTCCTACTGCCTACAGATTTGGGTGACAGATCCTACAGCTTTTTACAGTGGCAGGTAATGTATGTGACTCTAAGGCAATTCATCTGTGTGGTGGGCAGTTAAGTGATACATTTGAGTGATGGGCTCAGATCAATCCACTGACATGGCAGCTACATGACTCTGCCCTGCACTGTTGCTGGGATAGACCTTAGATGAACCACCAGTGAAGGCAAGTGGCAGAGCGTACCACCATCGCACAGCATCTGCCTATCAGACTGAGGGGGGGTATCATTCTCCATGTTGTTCAGTGCTCAACCTGCACTGCAGGAATACATTTGTACTGCCCGGGCTGCTGCTACAGAACAGTGGCAAACGTTGCCTACCAGCTCTCTGTGATTATTTTCTGTGAAGTTAGATAATTGAATTTGGTGTTAACTTACCATTCACAATTATACATGTTAAACATTATAGCATCTTTCCATGTTATGCTGTTTCATGGGTTGTGCATTTGAAAATGCTCCAGTGGTGGCAACAATGTATGTTTTGTAATTTCCTGTGATTTCATTCTTATGCTATGTATTATTTTTGAAACTTGAAAAATCCCACATCTTTTTGCTCACAGAATGTTGGCAAGTATGTAACCAAGCAGACAATGACACTCAGATTCGATTTTCTCAAGGTATATTCAATAACGGGGACTCTTACGTTAGGGCTCATAACACCAATATCAGCTGCTTACCAAAGAGCTTCCCCAGTAAGGTGCCACTCAGCGCCCGAGAATACACGTTGCGTTCGTTCGAAACAGCTATCGAACAACGGGTCATCATGTCACATGATAAGTGTAGACCTCCTTGCGTCGTTGCTAAGCAACTAGGTGTGACTGGGAGATGTGATTTTGATGAAAATGTGATTCCTGCTTGCATCATGCGGGCCATTTCTGTATTTTAATTCAAACATTAGCAGCATTTCATATTGATCCTTCACGCCCTGCCAAGGGCATGGAACAGTAAAAGTGTCTTCTTTATCTGTGTTTGTTGATCACTGATGGAACTTCCTTCACATTCATATGTCAAATAGATCGTCCCAATATCACGTGATATCTATGGTCGGGGCAAACATCATTGCTAAGTAACCAGAGGCTAGCAACCGCTGCATAATTATAAAATCTGTTGTGTATTACGCAGAGAGGGGTCATATGCCCGTGCTGTAAACATTTCTAAAATGAAGCGTGTAATAGTTGAACCGCCACCGTGTAGTGATTTAGAGGCCAGTTACATGTACTGGTGATCTTTAACAATCATCATTGTTACAGAAAGTGAGCTCTACTCACGCATTTGACCATATCTAATCCAGAAAACACAGGAGCAAACATGAGCATTGTGTAAACGGCTGCTCCCCTATTGGTGACAGCACCTGATTGGGGATGGAAATAATATGAACTTACCTAATATTGAAGAATCACCTACCGTGATTCACTTAAGCAGACAAAATAAAAGTACAAGTCAAAGTCAGAGCTATAGCTAGCACGAGGCAGCCAGAGCTTGCCAATAAATATTCTCATTCAAGCCTAGCCTATCTATTTTAAGACAGAAAATCCATCTTTGTTCTCTTTTAGGCAGAATGGCCTGCATATTGCCCCCATGGGGGTGGGGGCGGGGTGCATTACCTTTTCATTCATGGTCCAAATTAAATAATTCTCATGTGATGTTTCATAGGAAAACTGGATTTATGCTCTATCATTCTCAATTTAACTGGTCTGTTCGTCATCCCCACATATCTGAGATTACATGGGCAAGCAATAAAATAGAGTACATCTGTTGTGTTGCAGTTAGTGAAGTACTTCTGCTTCCACAGCGTTTTCCACCCCAGATCCATTGTGTGTGTTTGAGCTGTCTGTGTACATACTGAACAATTGCCGCAGGGAGAATGTTCCTCTAGTTGGCTTCTGTCCCACAGAGTCTGTTGGGTCCCACATGACCGAGAACTCCATGGATTGTCTAGCCTCCATCACTACAGTGGATACAAGCTGGGGGTTTTGAGAGCAAAATCAGCCTGCTCAGGGATTGGGGCCTCCACATCTCATGCATGTCCACTCAGAGTAAGCCACAATCTTCCGGCCAAAGACGATTTCATCATACACAGAAATCCAGAATAGGAGGAGCACAGATCAATCCATGATGAGATAGTCTAAATATTTATGCCCCACTGTGAAGTACCCAGGACCCATCTCATGTTGCTCTCTCTATACAATGTTCTCAATAACCAAGGGAATCCGGTTAGGAATTATTTTGGGAAAATGTGTGTTGAAAGCATTAAGTAGTGAGTGCATCATTGTGTCACCACACAACTGAATACAAGTACATGAAAAGTGCATAACATTCATAGAAGTGCAAGGAGAATGAGCAAGAAATTGGAACTATCCTTAAGATGATGATTCTCCGTAGTGCTGAAGATCAGGGAAACACATTTGTCTTTTCTGTAGACCATTCATGTCTTCGATCAGCTATGTCATATCAAGTTGTCGACATCATAATCAGAAATAAATATGTACATACACGTAGCCATTAATTTCCACCTCTATTCATGAAAACGTCTACTTCTGCCTTAGTTTGAACAAAAAAAAATGTTTGCCATAAGAAATAAAGCTGGATGGATCCCTACTGATAAACCTTGGAGAACTTTTTCATTAATCCGTCCATAATTCCTTTTAACTCCCATAACCTCTTACTGGTGTAAGGGCTGTCAAAAGGCAGAATGTAAAAATAAAGTACCCCAGCCAATTTTTAGCAAACTACAAATGTCAGAAAATTGGCCTGAGTCCTTTCTTTGGTTATATTTTCATTTCTATGCACTCTCTGTGGCGGCTGCATTTATATCTCAATACTAACTCCTAAGTCATTCTTTGAGGGTGTTGTCACCTTAAGCAATTTTGATACAAAAACTGAAAAGATTTGTGTTTGTATCCCCTGCGTCCTCTGGAATACCCAAAAAGCAGATAATATAGCACTGAGATTTTTAACAATTTCTGGATAAAGTTAGGACTGGCTTCACTGATTGTCAGAGGTGATAGCCTTCCTGCAAATTGAATTCATACTTCTGAAGTGTTCCTTCGTGTAAAGTAGACACCAGCTATGATATCTTAGTTTCACCATAAACTACAGTTGGTACCTTCTGAAAGCCGAGAAGGCAGGATTCAGTAACGTTACAGTTAGTGTGCAGGGTACATGCATAGTTTCTAGCATCTTGTCCACCATTTCCAGTACCTATCAGCCATCAGCTCCAGCACCAATACCAGCACCTGCTCCCATCCCTGTTCCTGCCTCTTCACCGCCTCAGGCATTGGTCTCTATTGACGCCTGCTCTCGCATAACCGCTGCTACTGCCACAGAGGCCCCCTTGAGAATGTTGTGAGCCTACCCCGCTTTCAGAGACACAAGATCCTTGTGACTCCATATCTTTCCTACTGGGGATCAACTAGGAAAGCTTTTTCTCTTGGCACAGGCTCGCAGAGTGGTGAAAAACAATTGGTCTCAAGAAGGAGTGGTGAGTTCAAAAGATCCTGTTCAACACTGCCCTATGTTTCACCAGTAGCTTTAGGATATCCACGTTTCTCAAAAAAGAGATGTTTTGAACAAACAGCATCGTTGTTACTCCCAACAGAAACTGGATTAGGCATAGTAACAGAGCGATGGTACCACTTGTGATGCTACTGTTAGGAAAGATTTCGTAATTGTAGGTAATTTTCCTTCCATGTGGCAACCCCTAAACTTTTTGCTGTTGTTTTTCACCTTGTTCTTGACTTTTCCAGAGAAGTGCAGCCTTCTGCCGCACTCCTCTGGGCTTTCGCTCCTTTTCTTATGGGGAAACTGACATGCCCTTAAGACAGTCAGTACCGGGGAATGCTGTTTCCCGTAGTTTCTTTTATCATGTTGCGGCTTTAGTGCAACATGACACAAGAGGGCACTGTAAGCTAAGTTACAGCTCTCTTGGGTCTCTAGCCTTCTACAGGCCCTAGATACTCTTTTAGGATGGTATTTGATCGGTGCAAGTCATTCAGGGACTGGAATGGTGGCAGCGATCGTTTTGTTTATTTTGAGCTCCTTTTGGCGTTCTGAGCACGTTTTTCGCACTGAACCCAAAATGGTGGCCTGGCTCCCAAAATGGCCAGACCACGAGGCTCCTTTGTCCTGTCCACTGACCGTCTTGCTCCCTTCACCTTCCCCAGGTCGAGCGACCCGGGGCCTTCCTTATTTGGGCATGTACTTTCCCGCGAAACGTGGTTGCTTTCGCGGGCTTCTACATGTCGTTTGTGTGCCTCCAGGGTGTGGGCTGGGATGTCTGGTCCCAATACACATCCTGGGTGCCAGAGAGTCTAGGGTGGTGTGAATGCCTGGGACCACCGTGGTCCGTGATTGGTCCACATATGGTATGTGTGTTGATGAGCGGATCTCCCATTGGCTCCCCTCTGTTTTGGCGCGAAGGGAACCGTGGATAAAAGGGGGCTGGAAACACCACTACCATGTCGATCTCCTGAGTTCTCACGAACGAAGGAATACAGGAGCCAAGTATCCTGCAACCAAGAGGCTGGACCGAGGAATCGCTGGTGACCCGCTGAAGGAATCCTCCTTTGCACTGCTGTCGTCCTGTGAAACCCTTTCCTCCTTTGATCGAACCAGAAGGCCTGTACTGGTGCTTCGACCTTTGGAATAGCAGGAACAGCTATTCCCGGCGACTTCATCATCTCCTGCCAAGTAAGCCTTCGGAAGTGTCTCTGGGCCATCCAGTTGACTGACCAGCTTACAAGGGAGTCCTGCTCTGTAACCGCCGCCAGGTTGTGTTGTATTCCGAGTCCTTGTCACTCTCCCACGCTTCGTACACTTGGCGTTCCCAAGTCTGAAGGGAGGAGTGTACATTTGGCTCGAATACACACAGCCACTCCGTTGTCCTGCTGCGGCAACAAACTGTGCTGGTTTCGTCGATTGGGACGTCTTTTTGCTCTACACGACTACGAGGCGTTCCCTGCTCTTCTGAACCTGCCAGCTGCTGAAACTAACGTGGAGAATCCTGGGTCTGCTTGCTTCGGGGACCGGTGAGTAGTTTAGCTAGGATCTGGTCGCCCTCCTGCAGTAGCCCATTGCTTTTCCACGCTGTGTAAAAACAGCACCCTTTTGGCCGTACTCGCGCTCTGCTTCTGCCCGCTGTGGAGGCTGCGCTTGAGTCGCGGAACCTGTTCTCCTTCTGTTGTGCACTAACCCGAACTGCCTGACTTCCTCCGAAGAGCTTCTCCTTTTGCCCGTTGGCACCGGCGTGGCAGGTACTTTGAGCACAAGGCTCCACTCTTCGCAGGGCTCGGACTTCCATCTAGTTAGGTGCCTCTGAAGGCGAACTGAGTCTAAAGCGTTATCGCACTGCCTGTTTTCCTTCCCTTTCAGGTGGACTACGCATTTCGTGCTTATAACGCTAGCGACTGTTGTATTTGTATATATATTGTGTTGATATGGTATGTGTTGGTTTAGTATTGTGATATTGTGATTTTCTCGCTACGGTCATTGTTTTAAAGGCCTTAAAATAAATGTGTATCTATTTTTGATATAACAACTGTTTGGAGTAGTTTGTAAGCGCTCTTGCTTTGTGTGCTCATTGCGGGCTTTCAGTCACCCTCACCCCTCTTGAGACCTAGTCTTGACCGCCGCGATCGCTACCTTGATTGGTCTGTCTCGTCCAGAGGTTACCCTGTTCCAAGTAATTAGGTTGGCCTTCTGAACTTCTGCGCCACCAGGACAGAGTTCAGAAATCCGTCTTAACAAATTGGTGTACAGCGGTGGGATACGACTGAAGGTATCCAGTGTTGCGCTCGAACTAAGGCATTTCAGGTTATTCCAACCAGTACACGTAGTGAATTGTTGTAGTATAACTTTAAAAAGGCCATAGTCCTATCAAACAGTATGGAAACAAATACCTTGTTAACTTTAAATGCTTCCAAATCAGAAACATTGAAGAAGATGTGTGCGGAGAGAGGTGTTTCCTCTCAAGGCACTAAATTGGAAATGATCCAAAGAATCGTGGCGTGGCAAGAAGCGCAGCTTGACGCTATAACTTCTGAGGACAGTGCGGAAGGTGGTGGGGCTGCTCTCACTGGTAGAACCGACGGTTCTGCCGCCGCACTGATCCATCGCGACCACGAGGACAGGGAGGACGAGATGTCTAATGTTTCCTCTGCCAGTGTTGATGGGGATGCTATGCTTGAATTCAAGAAGCAAGAGCTGCGGTTTAGGCAGCAGGAGCTTGAATTCAGCATAGCCAAACTAAAAATCGAACAGGCAGAAAAACAGAAAGACAGGGATCACCAGTTGGAACTGGCCAAGTTTCAGGTTGCAAATGGGTCCAAGGGTCCTGGACATGGGTCTGGGACTTCCTCTCATCCACGGTTTCCGAAAGATCTGCTCAGTGTGTATGAAGAAAGGAATGACATTATGGACTGGCTGAATGCGTTTGAGTATGCATGCGAGGTTCAAGAAGTTGACAAGGCTGATAAGATTGCGTGGTTGCTCAGTAGACTGCCCCATTCTGGCTGTAGTGCCATTATGGAAATGTCGAAGGCTGAGCGAGCTGATTTCGCAATGTTAAAGCAAACTCTCATTTTAAAGTTTGGGAAGACTCCGGCCCAATATTTAAAGCGTTTTCGAGAGTATAAGAAAAAGGAAGGTGGTACTTGGGTATCTTATGTCGCTGAATCTTTGAAAAACTTAACTGGCTGGGTCGAAGGTTATAAGGTTTCTACCTTCGAAGGCATGATAAATCTTGTCATGCTGGAACATATTTTTGCTTCTTCTTCCCCGGAGCTTAAGCAGCATTTGGCCGATTCGAAGGAGATAGATCCTAAGAAGCTGGCCATTGCAGCAGACTTATGGGTGTCACATCGAGTGTCCCATAAGGACAAAACTCATCCTGGTAAGCAGGAGGAAGGGAAAAAGTCCAAAGATATGGAGGGTGGGGAATCTGCTAAATCTTCTTCCCATAAGGGCCACAAAAAGAAAAACAAGGGTAAGACACAAGAGAACTCACAGGGTAGTGGAGGTCAGCCTCCGAAACAGAACTCTGGTTACAATAAGCCTCCCTACGTAAACAGACCCACTGGGGCTTGTTTTTCTTGTGGAGCAACTGACCACGTGAAGGGGGATCCCCGTTGTAAGGTTAGACCTTTGGGGGTCCACTCCGCTAATCTGCCCTTCTCCTCCTACGAGGAAGAAGAGATTACAGGAGCATCCTTCTCCTCAGACTCATTTCCCAGCGGGATAGAGGCTGAGGTAGTTTTAGTGTCCCTGGGTTCCTGGGAGCCTAAAGTCGCAGAGGCTTATGCTAGGATTCCGGATAATACCAAGCACTACTTTAAAGACAGTGTGCTGATCAATGGAGTGGATACTCCAGCTCTTAGGGATAGTGGGTGCAGTCGCACTGTAGTGGATTCTACCTTGGTAGACTCAGAGGAAGTTGCCAGAGCTACTCTGATGCCCACTAAGTTGGCTGACGGCCCCCTCCGTATGTTTCCAGTAATACCTGTAAATCTTACTTTAAATGGTACAGCAGTCAGGATTCCAGTGAGCATTCAGAGAAACGTCCCGGGAAAGGTCTTGTTGGGTAATGATCTCAGAGCTTTAGGGCTCGTAGGAGACACTGCCGAAAGACCCTACACACGGTCTCAAGCACGGGCAGCATTGGCCAAGTCCAATACGCCGCCCCAGCCGAAGGGGAAACCCAAGGCGAAAGGAGTCTACAAGTCAAAACGAGGGAAAGAGAATATTCCCCCGAGCTCGCCTACCACTGCGGTGGAGGAAGTTGGTCAATCGCCCGGGCCTGACGAGGAGGTGGCGATGCCTGAAGTATTCGACCCCAACGATCATCCTGAACTAAAAGACTTGTTAGTTGAAGGAGGTCCTGATAGGGACGAATTCAGTAAAGGCCAACATGAGTGCCCATCTCTGGAAGGCCTAAGGAGACAGGCCTGCTCCCAGCTTGAGGGTGAACCTCCTGGGAAGCATAGGATTTACTGGGAAGGTGGACTCCTGTATAGTGAGCCCACAGAGTCTACAGAAGGAGACCATAGGAGGTTGGTGGTTCCCCTTGCTGTTAGGCCCTTCCTCCTGCAGTTGGCGCATGAAGTTCCCCTTGCTGGTCACCTTGGTATAAAGAGGACCAAGCAAAGGTTATCCATGCACTTCTACTGGCCCAAGATGGGGGTGCAAGTAGAAAGTCACTGCAGGAGTTGTGCCTCCTGCCAGTTGTCTGGTAAGGTTGGCGCGACAATCCAAGCTCCGTTGGTACCGCTCCCAGTTGTGGGGGTACCATTTGAAAGGGTAGGGATCGACATCGTTGGTCCCCTTGACCCGCAAACATCCTCGGGCAATAGGTTTATCCTGGTGCTGGTCGACCATGCAACCAGGTATCCTGAGGCCATCCCATTGAAAACTGTAACTGCCAAGTCAGTTGCAAAAGCTTTACTCGGCATATTTACTAGGGTTGGCTTCCCTAAAGAAGTTGTGTCAGATCGTGGCAGCAACTTTATGTCGAAGTATATGCAGGCTATGTGGAAAGAATGTGGGGTCACCTACAAGTTCTCTTCTGCATACCACCCCCAGACCAATGGTCTGGTGGAACGTTTCAACAGAACGTTAAAGAGCATGATTGGGGCTCTGGAGGAGCCTCAGAGAAGACAATGGGATCTTCTGTTACCATGCTTACTGTTTGCCTACCGAGAGGTACCACAGGAGGGTGTTGGCTTCAGCCCCTTCGAACTTCTGTTCGGTCATCCCGTACGGGGACCCTTAGCCATCGTCAAAGAGGGATGGGAGATGCCCACTCCCCCTGTTACTACCAACGTAGTTGATTATGTGCTAGGGCTCAGAAAACGGATGGTACTTCTGATGGGCTTGGCTAGTGATAAATTGAAGGCAGGGCAAGCGCTGGTGAAACATTGGTACGACCAGAAAGCTTCCCTCATCAACTTTACACCTAGTCAGCAAGTCCTGATCATGAATCCAATAAGGCCTCGAGCTTTACAGGACAAATGGTCAGGCCCTTACACAGTGGTGGAGCCCCTGGGTGAGGTGAACTATTTAGTGGACCTTGGAAGGCCTGGACAGGCTCCAAAAGTGTTTCACGTGAATAGGCTGAAGGCTTTCGTCCCAAGAGTCGAAATCGCAGCACTGCTACTGGCTTCAGATGTTGAGGAAGAGGAGTCTGAACCTCTCCCCGACCTGTTCCAGAGCGGTCCTTCAGATAGCTCCTTTGAGGGTGTCCGAGTGGCCCCTCACCTGACTTCTGATCAGCAGGCTGAGGTGAAAAGTTTGCTTAGGCAGTTTTCCCCCCTGTTTTCACAGTCCCCTGGTTTGACACCTTGGTGCAAACATAACATTGACACAGGAGACAGTGTACCTACCAAAAGTAGGGGATACAGGATGTCAGACAAAGTACGGTCTTATATTAAGACCGAGGTCAACAAGATGTTAGACCTTGGGGTGATTGAACCCTCTAGTAGTCCTTGGTCCAGCCCAGTGGTGTTGGTTCCAAAAGCAGGCACTTCTGAATTGAGGTTCTGCGTGGATTACAGGGCTCTGAATGCTGTCACCAAGACAGATGCACACCCCTTGCCTCGAACAGATGAGCTGGTGGATACTTTGGGTGCCTCCAAGTACCTCAGCACGTTTGACCTCACTGCTGGCTATTGGCAAATAGCTTTAGCAGAACATGCCAAGGAGAAGACAGCATTTTCTACTCCAGACGGCCTTTACCAATTCCGGGTAATGCCGTTCGGGTTGAAGAATGCACCTGCCACTTTCCAGAGGCTTGTGAATCATGTGTTGAATGGGTTGGACGAATTCTGTCTTGCATATCTGGACGATATAGCAGTTTTCAGTGCCACCTGGGAAGACCATGTGAAACACCTCGGGATTGTGCTCCAGGCTCTTCAGAAAGCCCACTTGACCATAAAGGCTAGTAAATGCCAGATTGGACAAGGCTCAGTGGTTTACCTTGGACATGAAGTAGGTGGAGGGAGGATACAGCCTCTACCCAGTAAAGTACAAGCAGTACAAGACTGGCCTACCCCCACTACGCAAACCCAAGTGAGAGCCTTCTTAGGACTCACGGGGTATTACCGCAATTTTGTGGCAGACTATGGCACCATAGCTGCTCCTCTGACTGCCCTCACAACTCCGAAGAAACCCAAGAAGGTAACTTGGACCGACGAGTGTGAGAAGGCCTTCAATGGCTTAAAAGACTCCTTGTGCCAGGCCCCTGTCCTTAGGGCCCCTGATTATCAAAGACCTTTTATCGTGCAGACGGATGCCTCTGACACTGGGATAGGAGCTGTACTATCACAAGTAGATGAGAAGGGTAAGGAACACCCTGTCGGTTTTATTAGTCGCCAGCTTAAGGACAGAGAGCTCAGATGGTCCATGGTAGAGAAAGAATGTTTCTCTGTTGTGTGGGCCCTAAGGAAGCTGAGGCCCTACCTCTATGGGACCCACTTCACTGTGCAGACTGACCATAAGCCGTTAAAGTGGCTAATGAACATGAAGGGGGAGAATCCAAAGTTGCTTAGGTGGTCCATAAGTCCACAAGGCTTCGACTTCACTATTGAGCATAGGCCAGGTGTCCAACATAGCAATGCTGATGGGTTGTCCAGAATGTTTAACCGACCTGAACAAGAGACTCATCCAGGGGTGGATTAGTTCCCCCTGTCCATAGTCTGGGAGGGGCGAGTGTTAGGAAAGATTTCGTAATTGTAGGTAATTTTCCTTCCATGTGGCAACCCCTAAACTTTTTGCTGTTGTTTTTCACCTTGTTCTTGACTTTGCCAGAGAAGTGCAGCCTTCTGCCGCACTCCTCTGGGCTTTCGCTCCTTTTCTTATGGGGAAACTGACATGCCCTTAAGACAGTCAGTACCGGGGAACGCTGTTTCCCGTAGTTTCTTTTATCATGTTGCGGCTTTAGTGCAACATGACACAAGAGGGCACTGTAAGCTAAGTTACAGCTCTCTTAGGTCTCTAGCCTTCTACAGGCCCTAGATACTCTTTTAGGATGGTATTTGATCGGTGCAAGTCATTCAGGGACTGGAATGGTGGCAGCGATCGTTTTGTTTATTTTGAGCTCCTTTTGGCGTTCTGAGCACGTTTTTCGCACTGAACCCAAAATGGTGGCCTGGCTCCCAAAATGGCCAGACCACGAGGCTCCTTTGTCCTGTCCACTGACCGTCTTGCTCCCTTCACCTTCCCCAGGTCGAGCGACCCGGGGCCTTCCTTATTTGGGCATGTACTTTCCCGCGAAACGTGGTTGCTTTCGCGGGCTTCTACATGTCGTTTGTGTGCCTCCAGGGTGTGGGCTGGGATGTCTGGTCCCAATACACATCCTGGGTGCCAGAGAGTCTAGGGTGGTGTGAATTGCTTGGGACCAGCGTGGTCCGTGATTGGTCCACGTATGGTATGTGTGTTGATGAGCGGATCTCCCATTGGCTCCCCTCCGTTTTGGCGCGAAGGGAACCGTGGATAAGAGGGGGCTGGAAACACCACTACCATGTCGATCTCCTGAGTTCTCACGAACAAAGGAATACAGGAGCCAAGTATCCTGCAACCAAGAGGCTGGACCGAGGAATCGCTGGTGACCCGCTGAAGGAATCCTCCTTTGCACTGCTGTCGTCCTGTGAAACCCTTTCCTCCTTTGATCGAACCAGAAGGCCTGTACTGGTGCTTCGACCTTTGGAATAGCAGGAACAGCTATTCCCGGCGACTTCATCATCTCCTGCCAAGTAAGCCTTCGGAAGTGTCTCTGGGCCATCCAGTTGACTGACCAGCTTACAAGGGAGTCCTGCTCTGTAACCGCCGCCAGGTTGTGTTGTATTCCGAGTCCTTGTCACTCTCCCACGCTTCGTACACTTGGCGTTCCCAAGTCTGAAGGGAGGAGTGTACATTTGGCTCGAATACACACGGCCGCTCCGTTGTCCTGCTGCGGCAACAAACTGTGCTGGTTTCGTCGATTGGGACGTCTTTTTGCTCTACACGACTACGAGGCGTTCCCTGCTCTTCTGAACCTGCCAGCTGCTGAAACTAACGTGGAGAAGCCTGGGTCTGCTTGCTTCGGGGACCGGTGAGTAGTTTAGCTAGGATCTGGTCGCCCTCCTGCAGTAGTCCATTGCATTTCCCCGCTGTGTAAAAACAGCACCCTTTTGGCCGTACTCGCGCTCTGCTTCTGCCCGCTGTGGAGGCTGCGCTTGAGTCGCGGAACCTGTTCTCCTTCTGTTATGCACTAACCCGAACTGCCTGACTTCCTCCGAAGAGCTTCTCCTTTTGCCCGTTGGCACCGGCGTGGCAGGTACTTTGAGCACAAGGCTCCACTCTTCGCAGGGCTCGGACTTCCATCTAGTTAGGTGCCTCTGAAGGCGAACTGAGTCTAAAGCGTTATCGCACTGCCTGTTTTCCTTCCCTTTCAGGTGGACTACGCATTTCGTGCTTATAACGCTAGCGACTGTTGTATTTGTATATATATTGTGTTGATATGGTATGTGTTGGTTTAGTATTGTGATATTGTGATTTTCTCGCTACGGTCATTGTTTTAAAGGCCTTAAAATAAATGTGTATCTATTTTTGATATAACAACTGTTTGGAGTAGTTTGTAAGCGCTCTTGCTTTGTGTGCTCATTGCGGGTTTTCAGTCACCCTCACCCCTCTTGAGACCTAGTCTTGACCGCCGCGATCGCTACCTTGATTGGTCTGGCTCGTCCAGAGGTTACCCTGTTCCAAGTAATTAGGTTGGCCTTCTGAACTTCTGCGCCACCAGGACAGAGTTCAGAAATCCGTCTTAACAGCTTCCACTGCATGTGTGTGTCTGCATGTATGGCTGTCCAGGGACTGCTTTCGGTATATGCATAGATGTTGACATTGGCACAGAAGTTGAAACCAACCCACCAGGGCTGAGATCAGATATGACCTGCTTTTTTGGGCATGTACTTGACCTTGGGCATGAGACTTTGACCAGTAAGGAGCAGGTAGTTTGAGTTGTGGACCGGAGCAAGGGTTCCTTGTTAATCTGTATAATGACAGGAACCCTCCTTTTGCACAGTTCCTTCTTTACTTCCATCCTTATTTGTTGGCATACTAAATAGTACTGCAAAACCTCTGTGCTCAAGACTTTCTGTCATATTGTGAGTTGTAGAGCTGCTCCCCTTCAGAGATGAGCTTTTTGTCTCAATCTACATTTTGCTAGGTTTCCCCTTTGCGCATGCCCCCCGCCCCAGACCCACTCCCTCTGGGCGGTAAGGGATAACGGTCACCGGTAAGGAGACCTGTGCCGTTAAACCCTTACCGCCCAATTCCGAGGTCCCTTAGTGGGAGCCGCAAAGAACGTGTGGTCTGACCACACGTTCTTTACGGGTCCCGCTAAGGGACCAAGGCGCTAATTACGGGCCTGCTATTCACGGGCCTGTAATTAGCGCCTTCCCCATTCCCAGTGAGTCCTATGGGGGCTCAAATGGGAATGGGGAACGGTTGGTTGAATGGGGACTTACCGGGTCCGCACAGGTCGGAATGTCCTGGTAAGTCCCCATTGAACCAGACCGGACCTGGACCCGGTTTTGGAGGCAGCCATGGCGCTAATAGCGCCATGGCTGCCTCCAAACTCGGAAGGAGGCCCAGTGAGTCTCTTTTCCTTTGGCCCCTTCCTTTACTAGTAGCACAGTTCAGGCCCAGGCATGTGAGAAACCCGGAGGAGGAAGACTAGCAGACGATTGATTATTCATGAAACCACCAACCTGCCCAGAAGCTGGGGCCCCCCCACTTGCCCTCACTCCCACACTCGATCCCCCAAAACTGGATGTAGATGATCGGTTCTTTCATGAACAGCACGGAAGAGGCCACGGCAGAAGAAAGAAACAAGAAGGAAGCTCTTTTGGCGAGGAGAGATTATATATAATGGTAAATCCCCATTCCATGGAGTCCCATAGGACTCAATGGGGGGATTTCGCCAGTATTACCGTGCCAGTAATGCAGGCAGTTTTTTGCCGGTAGGCGTCAGATTTACCTCCAGCTTTTAGCTGGAGGTAAATCCATCACCCCTAACGGCAAAGTTGTAGTTGGCCAGTCCAGTAAAAGTGCTGGTAAACGTTATTACTGGCACTTTTACTGTGTACTGGCCAACTCGGAATGAGGTCCAGGTGTGGTGAGTCAAAATTTGAGTTGGTTAGAGAACATCACATTTTTTATGCAAGTGTCCATATTTTCATAGATGTGATATGATAAGTCATTCATAACGCGCCTGTACACAAATGTTTCTAGGCGCGACTAGATACTGGTGCAGTTTTGTGGATAGCTGTGTATTTTGAGTGCATTCATGCAACATCTAGCTGTCTAAACGAACTGGGTAGGCGTGGTATTGTGTAGATTTGTGGAGGGTATTGGGAATGTTTTGAGGGTTCTGACACAGTTTCGATGGGGGCAGGTACAGCTTTGTTGGGTGTTGGTACAGTTTTTTTCACATTATCGTGGCTTATATCTTTGGGAACAGCGCTGTTTCCTTAGGAGTGAGAGGAGGACCATTCTTATCTTTCTTCTTTAGAGCAAGGCAATGAGTGTGCCATGGCCCTTAATTTGATATTATTTCCAGAGCTAATGATACTTGCACCCGCTCCTGAGCCTGGCCTAATTTTAGTGGGCACCTGCATTGCAAGTCTGGTGTGGCAAGAGGGCTTGCATTTGCACGGCATCTGCACGCCAAGCGATTTGTAACTGCAACGAACCACAGACAGGCTGTCTTTTTTGTTTCTCCCCGTTTCATGTAATTAAGTAAGCCTTGCTTGTAACGGCGCCACAATGCCCGAGGGCTGCTTTGAGCGCTTTATAAATGTAAAAAATAAATAAATGTTGATGCAATAGCCCAGGTAGCGGAGAGGCAGAAATCCCCCCATCTGGCTTGTGCGGGACTGCTTTAGGCTCAGTATAAAACCACTTACAATATGATATGATGGGTTATTTATAACGCGCTTAATACCTAGAGGTTTCTAAGCGCGGACCTGGGAATCGAACCTGTGTTGCACCGTACCGTGCACGTTGCCCCTAAGCTATCCTCCCGAGATGATACAAGTGAAAGATGCAGCACAAAAACAATGTCGAGTCAACAGGGGTGGGGGTGGGACTGGGGCACGGGGGTAGTCATCATGGGACGCTGTGGGCATGTTGGCATGTTGCTAGGAAAAGTAAAGCAAAGTGCAATGGAAATTGTGCCCTTGCTCCGTCCACTCTGGGGTAACATGTACAGATCTTCAGATGGGACCTTTCCTGACAACGCCATCACCGCTGCCAAGGCTAGTAGCCACTAGTGGGACTCTATTATGTGGAGCCCTCAACATTCCAGTAGTGACATACACATGACCTCATCACCTGGCCCCTCACCACTACAGAAAGCTTAGCCTTTAACCCTTTGCATTCAGATCTCGCCTGGTGCTCATTTGGATCCTTCAAGGTGTTTTAGAGCAACTCTCTTTCCAGTGACTGGGCATAATGCCAGGGTCTTGTGTGAAAAGGGCCTGCACCAGCTCTGTTCTACAATTAGAAACCTCCCAGGCAGCTCTTTTTCCAGCCTGTATCTGGAGGAGTGTGAAGTGTGTGCCTTTGATGTGATGAGAAAACCGCCCAGTATTTCGTGCACACATGGTGGCTAGCAGAGTTTGGTTTCAACGAGTTGTGCCTACACAATGTTCCAGAGTAACACACAGAACACTCCTACTCTGCCTAAATACTGCATAGACCTCCTACGGCTCTGCTCAAAGTGCATGTGACTGTTTGATATAATGTGACTGAAGCTATATATGGGTGCAGTACGATGCGATTTATCCAAATGGATACATATGTACAGAGTAATGCAGTTTATGCAGGGTACTATACTTGTTAGCTTATTTTATTCTAGGCTTTTTGTTCATATCTCAGTGTGACGGGTTCCACCACTCACCACACTGCCCGCCATTGTGTTCTATTGGGCATAGGGATTTGTGTTGTGTCTTTTCAGTCTGAGATGGTAGGTAGGGTTGGTGCAGCAACCACTTGCTTCCATGAAATGTGAGACTCATTCAGGATTTTTCCATTATTATATACTGCGGTTGTAACACAGGAAGTGGTATTATGCAAAGTGGAAACATAAAGGGTTCTGCAACTTGTGAGTGAAGTGGGGGTGTCTAGACGGGGAGATACTGGGTTGTACCAATCTCGGATGATTTTACTCCTACGATTTACAGCACTTTTGCAAACTGGGAGAGCAGTGGTATTTTCAGACTTGGTGTACACCGGAAGTGTGCAGACTGGATATATACTACATTTTGCAACCTGGCACCATGCTGGTATTACGTAGCAGTGGAATTGGACTACACTGGAATTGATTCATGTAATGTAAGTGGCCTTGTATAGTGCCCCTTCTGCCACTATTGGTGGTCTTGCTGCACGTGGCTCAGTAAGAAACCATGGCAGTGGAGTTCATTAGTGGGATAGTGAGAGAGGCAGAAACCTGTGGTCTTGATGGGAGCAGGACACAAGTACCCAGTTCCTGAGTGCTAATCTGCTTTCTATGGGTTTGGCAGACATACTTGGGAGTAGGTTATCCATATGGAGTGTGTTATCCATAGGGAAGAGCCCTATGCAAAAACATTTGCTGCCTCTGCCATGGCCTTAAGGAGAGCATTACAAGGATCTTGGCTATTGTAGGACATTAGCTGTTTTGTTCTAGTTACCAAGAAATTTGCAACAGAACCAGGGGAAACTATACTCCAATTTCTCTTCTGCAACAAGGTTTTTGAAAAATTGTGGGAGGTAATAGCCATGACAGCAATAGTGAACGGAAGAATCAAGTGATCTGACCATAAAACTGGAATGGGATTAAAAGCAACCACCCGATTTCTTTTACAGAAAATGAAGTCTAACACATGTCCCACTTATGAGTGGGACGATTATTACATAACACCAAATGCATATCAGCTAAAGTGCAGATCAGTTTTTTTTGCATGAGTATCGGTGGGGTCACTGGCGTAACAGGGGCCCCCGCAATCCCTGCGGTGCGGGGGGGCCCCGCCAGCACATGTCCTGGGAGGGGGCCCCAATTAAAAAAAAAAGGAAAATATTTTTTTCTACAAAAAAAAAAGTTTCTTTTGAAATTCACTCTGCATTCATAAAGAACATTTCTGAAACAGAAATAATTTCTTTATGAAGGCAGAGTGACTACAAAAAGAAACTTTCTTTTTGAAGTCCTAGGGCCCCCCTACCCCATGACATGGAAGACCCTAAACTGGAGGCCTCCATGTCATGGGGCGGGGGGAGCCCTATGACTTCAAAAAGAAATAGTTTATTTTTGAAGTCACTCAGCCTTCATAAAGAAATTATTTTGGTTATGGTTCGGTCCTTAACTGAAATAATTTCTTTATGAAGTTATAGTGGGCCTCATCACGAGTTGGGTGGTAACGCCGGTGGTATTACCACCGGCGCTATTAGCCCTACTGCCAAAACCCCCAGGCGCTATTAGCGCTGGATCACGGGTTTGGCGGAAACGGTTAGTGCCCATTCCCCATTGGGCCCATTTGGGAATTCCTCATTCCCCATTGGGCCCAATGGAGAAAATTGGCCCTATTACCGACGGCGGATTTCCCGCCGGCGGTAATAGTGCCGAAAATCAGCTCAGAGCTGGGGGGAAATCCGCCAAGGCCATGATCAGGCGGACCCTTAAACGCGGCGGTAATAGCACTACCGCCGCATTTAAGGGTTACCGCCAGACTCGTGATGAGGCCCAGTGACTTAAAAAAGAAACAATGGGGCTCATTCTGACCATGCCGGTCCGGAAACAATGGTGCTGGTAAGCTTACAGGCACTGTTGTTTCCGGACCGGCATATTACAGGTCTGCCTGCTGGGGCTGCAGTGCCCGACAGGTCTGACCCTGCCAGGCACAGCAGCCACGGTAGGCAGACCCGTCACGGAAGCACCGGCACTGTTAACAATGGTGCAGGTGCTTCCGTGTCCCCATTCCCGCAGAGTCTGGGGATTAACGAAATTACTGGCGTCTGATTTCCCGGCCGCCGGACTTAAAATAGCACAGTGGCACCGGGAAGTCAGGTGCTAGTAATTTTTTACGGGTCCGGCGGCAACCCGCCAGTAGCACCGGCATGGTTACCGCTGGACCCGTAATGAGCCCCAATTTATTTTTGAAGTAATAGGGCTCCCCTCAACTCCATGACGTGTGCATGTGAGTCTATGTTGAAAGAGTGCACACTGAAATGTATAAGTGGCTGCCTGTGTGTGTATGGTGAAAGGGTGCACACTGAAATGTATGGGTGGCTGTCTGGGTGTGCCTGCATAGTGAAAGGGTGCACACTTAAATGTATAGGTGGCTGCCTGTGTGAGTGTATGGTGAAAGGGTGCACACTTAAATGTACGGGTGGCTGCCTGAGTGTGCCTGTATGGTGAAAGGGTTCACACTTAAATGTATGGATGACTGGGTGTGTATATTGTGAATGGTGTGTGTGCTTGTGTACAGGGGCACAACAAAACCTTCATTTCGGGGGGGGGCTAACCCTTCAAATGTTGGGAGAGGCGCTAACTTCACAGGAAGTGGGGATGGGGAAACTTATTTGTGTGGGGGCATCCAACTTATTTACGCATTTCAATGAGACTATTCTAGTGCAGATTCAATGTTACAAGCAGTTAACTCTCTCCTTTAAGTCTCCTGTTCCCTGTCTACCCTTCCAATCACTCCCCTGGCATTCAAGTACTAAACCCACATCACGATTTCAATTGCCTAAACAATGTGGCATTTGAATGCAGGTACTAACAGTGAAATGCTTTATGTTGGTAATTGCTGGGTTCTTGTAGACAGCAAAAACCAGGTGCCGTTTATTATCTGTGTCCAGTTCGGTCCTGCAACTGCTCTAAAGGTGAGCCAGGTTGAGTCAATATAGCCCAACATTTTAGGAGGGGTAGTGCTGAAGCTCAGTCAACTCAATGGTGTTGCAACACTACTTGTGTTTAATGCCTTGCTTACTCCTAGCCCTATAGCTTCTATAAATGTTAGTAACGTAAATGGCTGTCCCTCTTCTGGCAGGCATGCCTTGAACTTCCCTCTAACTATGTATAATACAGATTATAGCAGCACAACAGCAGCGGATTGGCCATTGCAACAATGTATGCTCACCCTCGCATAGGCCCTCTGATTGGTTGGCACTCTAGCCCAACCTTGGACACTCGCCTTGTTAGCAGCACGTAAGCAAAACAAAACCCAGGTGCAGAGAACAACATCAGACTATTGCCCACTTGCCCAATTAGACTACCATCTCTCATTGGCCAAGCCAAAGCTTCTTCTTTGTACTTTAACTTGATTGATGTTTTCTTCTCCAGAACTTTAATGGAGTTAGGGTACATCATTATCTTGACCTGAGGCTTATGAATAGGCCTGGTTTCCTGGTCTTGCACCACGTGTGAGGAGACCATGGGTCTCATTACGACCCTGCCGGTCCAGTAGGCTTACTGGCACCGTTGTTACCGGACCGGCAGAGTGCAAGTTTGCAGGCCGGAGGCCCTCCCTCCCGCCCGCCCGCCAGGTCTGACCTGGCGGGCTGATTGGCACCCGTTCGCAGACTTTGACGGTAGCACCGGCACCATTGTGAATGGTGCCGGTGCTACCGTCCTCCCCATTCCCATTGAGTCCTAAGAGAAACAAATGGGAATGGGGAGTTACTTTTTCCGGTGCCTAGCTCCCGGGACCGCTGGGGCTGTAATGCCCCGTTAATTCCCCAAAGCCAGTCGCCAGAAAAAAACACAACTCCAGCACGGCTATCACCGGGGTCGTAATAAGGCCCCATGATTTTCTCCATCTCGCCTTTTATTTAGTGCTATTTGATTCAATGACTCTCATTGGCCTCTGGAGATTTGGTTGCTCTGTCTCACAAATGCTTTCTACAGCTTTAATTGTCAATACTTGGAATTCACAAATGTTTGCTCATTTACCTAATCTAAGAAAGATATGTTCTGCGTATATTGCTTATCCTCATTGACTCCCCTTGTACTCAGCAATTGGTTCTTGCTGTGGTATCCTTGATTTCTGGCCAACAGCTATTCTTTGTTCATGCATGAATCCATTCTCCAGCATCTGCCAGCTTTGCAGCCCTGGTGTCTTTCCTTCCAGCCTTTCGCTTACTGTTATCCAGAGTCTACGTCCATTTTTTCAACATGGCCACTTTACCCATGTTATGGGCCTCATTCCGAGTATGGAGGTAATCATGGCGCTATTTGAATCATACCGGTACCGAGTCCGACCTGGTTCAATTGGGACTTACCGGTCCATTCCGACCTTGGAGGGACCGTTAAATCCCCATTGAAAAAACCATTCCCCCCCATAGGGCTCAATGGGAATGGGGAAGCAGCTAATAACGGTACCGCAATTTGCGGTACCATTATTAACTCTAAAGTCCCTTAGCAGGTCCTGTCCTTAACACCTGGTCAGACCAGGCGTTAAGGAAGGGACCCGCTAAGGGAACTCGGAATAGGGCGCAAAGGGATTACCGGCACCAGTGTCCTTACCGGTGCTGGTAATCCCTTTGCGCCCAACTCGTAATGAGACCCTATGTGTTATACTGCAGCTAACTTCTATGTGACTCATCCACCTTGCGTTTCTGTGTATATACATTCACTACTCGTTAGTTACTTATCTTCTTTGCATATCTTCTCACTTGTATATTGTATATATGGTTTCTTCTCACTCATATACATGTTTACTTTGTTTCTTCCATCACATCTTCATTCATTAAGTATTCTTACATCATTTCAGTGAGTCATCGTCTCTTCTCCCCATGACATCACTTTCATTGTGTCCATTTTTTTACAGCTCCTCGATATTCAGCGGTAGCTGTAAATCTCATGCTACCACTTCAGTTTGTGGGTACATTCGGTAGGGTTGTCTGAGTGCATAACGTCTTTCATACACTCAAGGCAGTATTGAGATGACACCTGGTGTCATGCACAGTGTCTTCTGGCTCTTTATTCAGTATGACGGAGGTGAGGGGGCGGGGTCTTCCAATGACATATACATCTGCTTCTCTAAAGTTACGTAGCTCAGATTTCTTCTATCTCACCTTTATGGCAGAGGAAGTTGGAGCAGGCTGCACTCCAAACAATCCATAGACTCTGGGCTCCACGGGAACAGGTTCACGGAAGCACCAGCACTGATACTAATGGTGCCGGTGCTTCCGTGATCATTCTGCGTACAAGGGCCGCTGCGCCCGGCAGGGTCAGACCTGTCACCCGGAAGGCAGACTCGTAGTGTGGCGATCCGGAAACAAGGGTGCCGGTGAGCTTACCGGCATCCTTGTTTACGGACTGCCACACTTGTAATGAGACCCTCTTTCTTGCCCTTGCAAGAGTCCAAAGATTAATGAACGAATGAGGGGGTGCCCCTATTCTTATAAAGGCAAAATGTAACAGGGCATTGGTCCAAAGCAAGCCTGCTGTAAAGGGTCTAATCCCTTTTGTTGTGACAAGTAATATGATGGTCTCCTAGTAAGGTCGTGCTCACAATAAAGTAGAATTTTGCAAAAGGTAAATATTGCATGTTACCTTTACTTAGTCTCTTCAATTATTCTGCAGGCAAGTGTCACGGCTGCACAACCTGTATGGCCTTAGCTTCCCTCTCCCTCTCGCTCATCCTGGCATCTCTCCAACACCAAGTCCACCACTTTAATCGCTCTTGTGTCTCTCTCACCTCCCTGGATCTGGCTATCTCTTTTTCCCAATGTCTCCCCATTCACCTTTTGCTCCAACACTCTACTTGCTTAACCTCTCTGGTCCCCTATATTGCCACGTGGCCTCTGTCTTCTGCTGCTTCCCCTCTGTTGCTCCCCACCATTGCAACTCCCTGCCCCATGGCATCGTGAACATCACCATGAGTGCAGCATTCATATCTACCCTCAAACAACATCACTCCTCTTGAACGTTCCCCTGCACTTGCGTGTCCTGTCATCTCGTGCCCCTGTACATCATGATAATTACAGTTCAAGCTAGGTCTGCTCGCTGCATGTTGGCCGCATTATGAGGTTGGTGGGTAATAATACAGTTTGCAATATTTGTAATACCGGCAGTTTTTACTGACAGCCTGATTACATGGAAGAGTTTGCATGCAGAATTTTCTGCATGCGGATTTCCTAAAACATGAATGTAGTATTTTGATTACACGGCATGTGTACAATACTGCATTCGGCTACCCATATATGATCTATTTTACCACCTGATTATGAGTCCAAAAACTGCCTGAAAAAGGTTGAAATGCCTCACCATGTTTACTCTCCCAAAGGGTGGTGGTAACGGCTCCCAAGTGTGGACAGAATGGGCCTCATTATGACCCAGGCGCTTCCGTAATGAAGGGTGCGCCTATTACGAGGTTCTCTTTGCGGGACCTGTAACAGACATCTGGTAAAACCAGACGTCCTTTCCGGGTCCCGAGAGGGGAACAGGGAGGTAATAATGGGCCGTTATTAACGTGCCCGTTATTAGCTCCCTCCCCATTCCCATTGAGCCCTATGGGGGCTCAAATGGGAATGGGGAATGGTTTCTTCAAGGAGGAATTACCGGGTCCTCCAATGTTGGAATGACCCGGTTATTCCTCATTGAAGGAACCCTGTATTGGAACCCGGTATGGAGGCAGCCATGGCGCTAATAGCACCATGGCTACCTCCATACTCGAGATGAGGCCCAATGTATCAAGGCCAACGCACGTGCATTGATAGAAGATGTACGCCACCTTGGGAAATTGAAGCACCCATCAAAACCCATCAACAAAGGTGCGTGACGAATTGGCGATAACCTGCCACCCTCACATATCGCACACAAAAAAGAATAGTAAGCAACCCTACCTATGCAACTGAGACCCGCTCCTTCCAGACAGGCTTTGAGGAAGGAACTGAAAATCGGCCATTTCATGCACCCCACTTGCACTGCCTTGCCTCTGACCAGCAGCTCCAGCACTGGATATCCGTATATTGAGCCAAGTCAATGCCCAGGGTGTATCTGTAACTGCATACCTCAGGAAACAGCTTCCCTTTCCTGTTTGTGTGCTGCTGTGCTGCCCCTGGTGCTTGGTCTGTGCTATATAAATACCCACAATAAAAATGAAACAAACGTGTGCATAGTTATCGGTGAGCAGAATGACTGAAGGGGTTTCATGTGTGCAATCTGATGTGGTGAAATCGGAGTAGTTGCATGTTTGTCTGGTCGATAAGGAGGTTTTGACCTGGTCACACGCATCTAATTCGGGTAAACACATTAAAATATAAAACCAGCCAATAGTTCTGCACCGACTTTAGAATTCCTGTTTCTTTTTAGAGTTTGCCTGTGGTGGGAGCAAGAGAGGAGTCAGCTTATGGGGAATAATTCTTGTTGTAATCTAATAAATATTTTTGAAAGTGTGCTTTTCTGTTTGTTCGCTATAGAAATGAACGGGAAACTATGTGGAGGGCTCCAAAGTGGTATAATAGGTTAACGTTTCACGATGAATCCCACTGCTGTAGATTAAAGTTGCTAAAGTGGCGCCCCTGTAGGATAAAATCAAAACACATGCTTATTTTGCTCAGTTTAAAGTTGCTAAAGTGACGCTGCTGGTGGATGCCATTGGTATTAATGCTTTTTTTGCTTAACTAACGAGCCTAGCTATTTTGCCTAACAAATGACCATAACAAAAGTCAACAAGCATTGGCCATGCCAATAGTTTTAGTGCTGATTGACTATTCAAAAGCCCATCAGGGCCTGAAAAAATCCCTATTTAGGGAGGGCTTTGTGCCCCAGAGTCGCAAGAATGGTCGTCATTGGCGTGAGCTTTGACAGCCCCGATAAAAACTAATGCCAAGTCACAGACAAGGGTAACCGTCTACTGTTAATCCCCTAGAATACTCTGGGATTTGTCCACCTTTTCAATGATAAAAACTTGGACCTGGGTGTGTATGATATCCTTTGTCTCCAGGAGACCTGTTTGAGAACAAAGCCACTGTGTGAGGGCGACGCTTGTCACTTGAACCCAGCCAAGAAGGGTACATCTGGTAGGCCGTATTCTGGTCTTTTGACCTTGATAAAAGTTGGACAAGGGCTCACAGTGAAGCAAGTGCAAAACCCTAATATACATATACAAAGGCTGGTTCTAGAAAATGAGGGGACAGAATCATTGCATTGCTTAATTTGTATTGGAACCCTGTAATGTGTGGGGTACGAACATTTGTGGACAGTGTGATGAGGCTGCTTGATGATAGCTATACTGACCTGAATAATTCCTACATCATTATATGTCGTGCTTTTAAAAATCAAATGTCTGGATGAATTGGGGGTCCCTAGGAGCGGTTGTGCCCTTCAAAATCGTGCTCGACATTGGATGAATGAGGTAGACGATAGAAACGTACTAATGTTGAATGGCCAGATCAATGGGCCTCATCATGAGTTGGGCGGTATCTGGGCTGTAATACCGCCCAACTATATTAGTGGGCGCTAACTGTAAGTCCCCATTCCCATTGGGTCCGTTGGACCCAATGGGGAATTTGCAGCGCAATTACAGTGCAGTAATACCACTGGTGGTAATTGCGATGAAAATGGGCATTTTCTCTGCATGTTTACCCCAAGCTCTGAGCTGGTTGGGAACACACCAGACTCGTGATAGGGCCTAAGGGTCCAGGAAAGCTCATTTGGAACAGGGTTGAGCAGAAAACGTGCCTGGACTATTGTTTTGTTTCTTGAAAAGTGTGGCACTGGGCTGAATCATTTAGGGTGATCCATATGAATTCCAGTGATCACAACCTATCCGAGATAAGATGCATGGAACCCCCTACCCTAAAAGGAGAGGGTGTTCTCCTAGTTTCCCAAGGGAGGAATTGGCTAAGGGTTAAACCTCGAGATATTCATGGGATCATCCAAAATTATAATGATCACTTGGAAACCAATAAGGCCGGCTTGGAGTATGCTTGGCTTTTGACTGATTTTGAGCAAACAAATTCTAGCCACAAGAAAAGGGATTTTAAATCTATGTATGTATACAATTTAGAAGTCCTCCTAAATTCTTGTGGCATAATTCTCTCTGGCACTCGGCTATAGACTATGGGCCTCATTACGAGTTTGGAGGCAGCCATGCCATGACGGGCCTGTTGTTAGCATGCTGGGCTGCTCGCGGGACCCGCTAAGGACGCCTGGTAAAACCAGGCGTCCTTAGCGGGTCCCGCGAGCACACCTCGTGATAGGGCGGTAAGGGGTTAACGGCCCTGGCGCCTTTACCAGCGCCGTTAACCCCTTACCACCCACCTCGTAATGAGGCCCTATATGTCTTTGTGTCCTCTGAGTTAAAGGCCATGGGTGGCTCCACAGTGTGAGTTGGCAACATAAATTTGCACGAAAATGTAATGGAAAAATGGAGTCGAGGCTCCAGGAGAGTCTCCCCTGACTATGTAACCCTAATAGTTTTGGATCCATTGTCCAATTAACACTGGGACTCTTATGCTCTTCGAGGTAACTGGAAAAAGGCCCCTGTTCAGGCACCCATGAACAAGCATTTGATAATGCAGTAATGATTCGCAACAAAGAGCTGAGATGGAACATCAGGGGTCTAAATAAAAATAGCCAGTCATTCCTCACTGACATTCGATCTCTGAAGACAAAATTTAAAAATTGGGTGCAAGGTCACAGGTTTCTGAGGTTGATTAATAATACAGAAGAAATGTGAGAAGTATGTCGGGGCCCAATTCGGATAATTCTTGGCGACTGATCAGGTCAAACGGAATCGACCCATTTGTACAGGTTGAACCCCTTTCGAGGTCAATCTGGGTCGACCACTTTTAAAAATTATATAAAGCAGAGATTGAAGTGAGTCCCGTGGATTATATGGCATCCTGGTTAGGTGCCCTTATCTGGGACATGTATGACTTGCTGACCCTTATTCAATTTAGCAAGAGTTCGAATGCTCTGGGCCCTGAAGTCTGACCCGATATTGTGGGCAAAGATTATCTCAGCTTTGTTTGCCAATGTGCTATCTGAAAGACAGATTCCCCAATTATGGAAACTCGCAACAGTGGTGGCAATCTTTAAAGGGGGAATAGATTCTCGTCCCTAAATTGCAGGCTGATATCTTTACTGGATGCAAGCTGTAAGATCTTTTCAAAGTTGGTCCTGCAGGAATTGCTAACTTGGGCTCGAAACTCAGGCAAGCTGGACTTGTTTCAATCTGGGTTAAAGGGAGTGAGGACGGGCCTAAACAGTTTTCTGGTTAGATGCCCAGGCGCGGGACCAAAAGCAGGCTTTATACTTGGCCTTTCTAGATGTAAGCAAGGACTTTCACTGTGTAAATAGGGAATTACTGTGGACAAAACTATCCAAGCATAGATGCCCAATCGCTCTAATAGACATCCTTGAATCCCTACATAGGGACACAAAGATTAGGGTCAGACTAGATGTTAAAGGATCCTGCACAGCCTGGATTAATACAAACAGAGCATTACACCAGGGGTGCGTTCTCATGCCTTTTTGTCTAGTTTCTATATAATGTATATGGGTTTATGTTGGTATGCCTTTCGTACTAACCCCTCCTCTCTTAGGCCAGACTAAGATTCAATATTTAAACTACACTAATGATGTCATCATGTT
Organism: Ambystoma mexicanum; assembly: GCF_040938575.1. Classification (NCBI taxonomy): domain Eukaryota; kingdom Metazoa; phylum Chordata; class Amphibia; order Caudata; family Ambystomatidae; genus Ambystoma; species Ambystoma mexicanum. Next base: position 627,770,222 of record NC_090922.1, on the reverse strand, counting down.
CATCATTTTAAATAAGACGCCAAGAGGAGTACAACGGGCCCTAGACAAATTAAATCTCTATTTGCAAAACCTGGACCTCAAATTGAATGTCACTAAATCAAAGGTCCTGATTCTAAATGAAGAAAAAGCTAAATGGAGATCCTTCAAATGGGCAATCCAGGGGCTCTCCCTGGAAGTGGTGAAGGAGTTCAAATATCTGGATAGTATGGTGACGTCAAACAAGTGTAAAGTGGAAACTTATAGGAAATATAGATCCTCCTTTCTGGCTTTGGCCTCCCAGCTGCGACGGTTTGACAATAAGTTTGGTCGTTTTTCAACTTTGCTCATATTGAAACTATATTGGCAAAAGAAAAACATCAGAAACTAATCTTTGGTGTCGAAAATGTGGTTACTATAGACTGGCCATCACTTGAGGCCCTTCTGTGGAGAAGGGTTGTTTACCTTCCCAATTCATTTTCTCTGGCAGCTATAAGGCATGAATTGGGATTGTTACCCCTTGGTTCATTAGTAGAATGGAAAGTGTTGCAAATATACACTACTATACTGGCCCCTCTGCCTGCATCAATGTACATAAAACTGGGGCAAGAACTCAATAAATCTAATTCCAACCCTTTAGGGGCTTGGAAGAAAAATTTTGAGGAAATATTGGCGAGGATTGAATCCTCGGCTGTGGAACTCGTAGATATTCCTAATAAAGTGAAACTAAAGCTACAAACGCAAGAAAGGCTAAAGAATAGGCGAGCCCTGATGAATTATTGATGTTTTAATGACCACTTCGAATGTAACATAGAAATGTTTAATACTTTGTCCTTTTACTTGAAAAAGCACCGCTCTAGGGACTTTCAAACGAAGGCCTTGAGATTAGGATTCAATCACTACTTAACAAGGGAGGTCCCGGGTTTGCGAAAGGGCCTGGAACTCGAACATCTACGAAACTAGAAGTTGGGCAGATGCATTTTTAACATTGGGGTTATAGATGAAGACCATTTGTGGACTCGAATTCAAAATTTTAATGAAACAAGTTTATTAATTGCAATCTTTGAATTTCTAGAAATCATTTTTGAAGTTCGAATTGAAAAATGAATTTTACTGTAACTACATTCTGTATATTATGTGTACTGTGTGCATATGAAATGATTTGTATTGGTGATTTGTGTGAAAGTTTTTTAAATATTAACCAAATGCACAATAAAATAAATAAAACATAATTTAGAAGTGGTGGTAGCAAGAAGATCTCTGAGGGTTGACTTGAGGAAATTGAAAAAAGGTGGTGATGAAGATGCCAGGAATAATATTAAAAACCACAATCAGAAATACACGAATTGGCTTGAGGCTTCAAGGACCCTGAGAGATCAATATGATCCGGGAGCCATGCTGAAAAATATATGCAAAAACAACACCCGCCATTTGTGGAAACTGTTAAATAATGATGGGAAGTTCCATTCGGCAGTGGTAACCAATCCAGTACCTGAAACTGCATGGATCAGCCACTATTCTACCTTGTTTGCCGAATTGGACTGGGGGGGCGTTTGATACCCCAGTGGACCCAGACAAATGGTCATTTGAATGGGATAGGGATGATATTGAGCATATGATTAAGAACCTCAACGCCTCTCAGGCCCCGGGTCCAGATGGACTCACTAATTCTATGCTGAAAGAGGCTCTAGGGCTATGGGCTACATTTGCTGACCTGTTATTCAAACAAATAATGCTTGCCAGGGATGTTCCAGAATCACGGAAGTCAGCATTGATGGGGCATAGCCTGGTGCTCATGCAGTGAGGCTGTGTTTCGTTTGAGCTCTACCGAAGATCCTTCCATTGATCCTGATTATAGAGACGCCGGTGGGGGGTGTCTGTACTTCCGCTCTCTATATGGTAGAGGAGAGGCACAGAGTACCCCAGCCAAGATTCTCTATTATTGGTACGTGGTCGAGCAATCAAGACCTAGCTTCTCAGGAGATGATGCGGGCTGGTTCTTAAGTACAGTGTAGTCCCCAAGCACCCACAAAGGAATGTCCACACACTGTATCGGTTACAACACAGTCTTTATATAATTAATATTCAAAGGTATTTACAATATCACGATAACTCACTTTGTATCCGAAAATCAACAATGGTAAATATATACAGTTCTAAAGTGGTACCACTAAAGTTATCCAATCTCATTAAAGTGCATACGGTCAGAATGACACACAGATCGAAATAAAGAGGAAACCAGCAGTAGAGAGAGGAAGGAAAGCAAGATGGTTGAACAATTGGCAGAATACTGGTCCCGCTACCTAGACACAGTTCTGTGTGGAGATCCCCCCGCCTGGGCAACCTGTAAAGCAAAGATGTATCACAAGCCCAGTCCATATATTGTTCCCACTAGACTTTTCAGTAGTTCTGCAACCCCAAAGTACCTGGCGTTGTAGCGTTCCTTGCCGGGGAATCGACGGCCCTTCTTGAGTGAGCTCCCTTTCAGGCAGGAGTCACGGGTCGTCGATTGTCAGACGGAGAACAGGCCGAGCTACGACGTTGAAGTGGCCGCATCGTTCCTAGCGGTGCTCGTTGATGGGGAAGCATAAACGTCCTGCAAGGAAGAGGCATACGGGCCACCTCGGTGTCGATAGTTCTGGACCGCAAAGAGTTTGAAGAACTGTGGCCCAGCAAGGGCATCGAGTCATCGGCATCTCTGTGGTCTTTGGGTGGCGGGAAACCCACCGGCGGAGGCTCCTCGGCACGTCAACGGTCAGGCCTTCTCCAGCAGGATACAGCGGCAACGATGCGGACGAGAGCGTCATTGGATTCGAAAGTTCTTAGGCAAACGGGAGCACGGCAGCTCCGGTCGGCGACGGCGGTCATTGACAGTGGCGGACAACAGTTCGGGTGCTTCTCTTTGGAGTTCCGCAGCAGTCCCTGTATCGGGTCAGCAGCCTGTCGAAGGTCTGTCTACCAGGGAGCTTTGGCAAAGGTCAGCTGGTGCACGATGGTCCCTCGTAGCTCGGGAAGAGGGCGCCTTACCAGGTCCTCTCTGGGTCAGTCCTTGGAGACACAGCAGCTTTCAGATTGCGAAGGAGAGCGACAGCAATTCTTCTCTTCCAGCAGGGCTTCAAGGTCAAGCGTTAGTTTCACTCCAGTTACTCTTCGTAGTTTGGACTTCAGCTCTGAACACTTCTGAACACCATTCCTAGCAGTGAGAGGTCCCCAGATATACTGATCTCCCATTCATTCCGCTGGGTCACACTGAAGCATCCAATCACTACAAAGGGCATTCATGCAGACAGGCAACCAATCAGGCACACAGTGCATTCAGGCCATTCACTTCTCTCCAGAAACTCACAACAAGTTATGTGTATTGGGACATGTAGCGAGCCATTCAACACTTCATACTGCATTCATACCGGTTTTGGGCAGGGCTGTCTCAGTCATTGTGTCAACCACCAGATACTAGACACCCACCACATAGAATGCGTATTCATCACACACTCCATTCACCCAGGTCCCACCCACAGGCGTACCCACAACATACGGTTGTTGGGAAGGCTCCATCCAGTCTGGTCAGCACAGCCACACACTACCATATATGGAACTTCCACCCAACAGCCAGTCAGGGGGAAGGGACAGAGTCGGGGCTTCCCGGGACTTCGGGAAGGTCAAGGTAACAGGCGATGGAAGGCAAGAGGCCATGCGGGCCATTTTGTCTCCATCAGGAATCTACCGATTCCAATGACAGGGCCTGGGCATCCCAAAATGGAGGACGCCCAGGGCACCAGTAATTTCAGCACGGAGCTGCCACCAGCCCGTACCCTGCTCACAGGTACCCAAAAACATACACTAGGGGCACAGGGTTGCACCCCTACCCATGGGTGCCATAAGGGTATCCCATGGGTCTGTTCACCAAACCAAGAGAGAGAGCTGCACCGCCAGGAGTCCCACACGAACTCCTGCGCGGAAAACACGACAGAACACGATAAAAAGCACTAAAGGACAAGGATACGGAGGCCCTGTCCCTCCGATGCATTTCCAGCATCACACTGACCACGGTGCTAACTTACGCACACATCCATCAAACCTTGCTTGAACTACGGAGTCAGTTTGAAGCTGGCTCGCTTTCCTGGGGGAAAACGACCATTGGAAGCCGTGGAAGCGCACATACTGAAACATAGGTGAAGACACTCAAGATGGTGGCCAGTATGCTTCAACAGACCCGGGGGAACCAGGGAGCTTGGTGGCGCTGGCAGACAGTAGAGCTGTGACTGGACTTTCTTGTCGGGCAGTGCAGCGTCCGACAGATGCCTAATGGCTTGTAAAGTTGCCTAGCAGCCGACCGGACTGCAGCAGTAGTGAGGAATAAGGAGTAGCTCTTGCCGAGATTGACTGAAGTGAGGACAATGTGAGCTTGCCCACTCCTGCTCTGCGGTGGTTCATTGAGCCGCCAAGGTAAGCAGGCTGTGAGAGATTCACTGAGAAAGAAAGTATGCAGCTGGACACCCCCGGCCGCAGAATAGCGGAACGGCACACTGTGATACTGGACACGTGGTGGGAGTCATATTCTCCCCATGCAGGTACCGTTACATGCCAGTTCCTCTTTGTGCCTGCTCTGGCCCCAACAACACCATTGAGGGACATTTGCAGTGACAGGTGCGGACTGCTGCCTGCAATACCTCTGGGAAAGAACACCACACAGTAACCACATGAGACGGTTCCCTTGCTGCCAGAACACTCAGATTGACATTTCAATTACTAAACATTGCCCTCGATAACACTGCTGCTCTCCCAATAAACAGGCACCAGATGGGTTCTGGGCAGCGCAGTAAAAAATGCGGCCCACACTGCGCTGTTGCACAAGCGGACCACTGAGTAACCAATACATCATCCATGCCTGATCACTGGTTAAGGGCTGAGACTCTAGCATTTGTCTGGAGCCTGGATGCACTGGCTGAGGTAGGCCAAGACTAAAGCACACTTCTAGATGCTGGCAGCGAGATTGGACCCTACATGTGCAGGACCCGTAGCTGGAACATGATTCGAGCACTGCTGGAGCAGCCTACAGTGGACACTTTCATCAACGCCATCTGAATATACAACGACCTTTGGTCAATATTGTGGACTATGTCTCCAACTAAGAACAAGCACTAGGGCACTATCATGGACTCTTTTGCTGGCCTCAGGAAGTCTTTGATGCCGGACTCAGTAGCGGGAGGAATGCAGGCAGAAGCCCATACACCCCAAGCTGACCCACAAGAAGATAAAGTGCTCTCAGCCATAGCTGCCTTACGGTCCTCCCTGGAACACTTAATCGAGGAGGTGAAGGTAGATGTTCAACTACTGCACCAGGATGTGAGATCCCTTGTGGAACGAGTGACGACCACGGAATCACTTTTGAAAGATACTGTCAGTAATACCGACGACCTGGTTACTCAAATTAAATCCTTGTAGTCCAGAAACCACATATTGGAACGAAGACACAGAGGGCCGCTCTTGCTGAAACAATGTTAGGGTACTGGGAATTCCAGAAGGTATTTAGGGCAGAGACCCAACAACCTGCGGTGAGAACCTCTTTTTGCAAGAAGTCAGCCCAGGCAAACTGTCACAGGGTTTTGCTGTCGAGCTGGCCCATCGATCCCTAGAAAAGAGAGAGACCTCTGCCCGGATCACATCCTCGCCCAGTAATCGCCAAAATCCTGAGCTTCAGGGACTGGGAGGTGCTCCTAAAATTTTCCAGAAAAGGGGGGAAGATACAAAGGGATAATTCCAACATTGCTATTTACACGGATTATACTCCTCTAGTACAGCAACAGATTTGTTTCAGTCAAGGGGAGACTACAACAGAAAGGGATAAAAAATATGCTCATATACCCAGCCAGAGTGAAAGTGCTTCACAGCGTAAAGTCGCATTTCTTTGAAAGCCCAGAAGCTGTATCCATGTTGATGGAACACAACAATATAGATGCCCAAGACAAAACCCCGAACCAAGATGGGGGGGGCTGCACCCTCCCAGAGATGGATGTCAACAAATATTGAATTACGCTACTACACCATGACCACTGGAAGAGACTGAGGGCAGATCTGCTGGATTATATGCTGCTCACAATGACGTTTGAATGGGACAACAAGTGGAAGATAGAACAGCATTTCGAGAGCGGATCTGTGACAGTTTTGAAAACTGTTGCTATCTGGTTGGAGTGGGCGACTAAGTCCACTGGGTGACGACTGGACTACCCTGATCCATATGGATGGATCATTGACACAACTCTGTTGTCGACCTATTGAAACGGTGTCTGAGAATGCCACTATCTTTATTGGGCACCCGTTTGTCCAAACGGGATAGACCTGCTGGCCATTGTTTGCACCCCATGGTCGGGGGCTTGTTGTTCATGTTTTGCTTATTATACCCAAATGGTCCTAAGATACTCGCTTTGTATCTTATAACTTACACAGAGACATGGGGCAGGCGAAATCTCCTACTGAATTGTAAATCTAGTGTCACTACATGTGCTAAGCTTAGAACTGAAATGGGCACGTGTATTCTACTATATATAGGAAATTCTTGGGTTGCTGTTAGGCAGAATCCTGTGCAGTTCCCTTAGGGAGCACTACAGAAGATTAAGACTACAGGTATGAGCAATAAAACCCCTTTGGTATCAGTCTGTACCACAAAGATTTAGTTGGTAGCTGTGGCTAAGCAGTCAGACTTATCTCAAGAGGGAGATGAGCAGTATTCAGGGTTTACACAATAGGGCTACAATACTATGGTACAAGGAAACACTGACCAAAGCTTTGTATTAAAAAGAATATATATATTTATTTTACACACTTCTAGTTCAACACATTAATCACAGTTATTAAAGCAAGTTAAAATCAGTGAAGAAAAGTATACACAACTCCCTGGTTAAATTGTAGACAAGTTTGAGCAAGGGTGAAAACTGAGCAAAACAGCACAGTGAAAACCAAACACAAATGGCACTCTATCAATTTCTCACGAGGGAGGGAAAGGACAAGTTATACAGGAATATACTCTTAGGCACCTTAGCAACACTTCCTACTAAGTTTGTGAACAAATTTAGGCAAGGCAGTACTTTAGCATGTATAATACTTAGGCGAAAACCGAGCAAAATGGCACTTCACAAGTTTTAAAAGTGGGAAGGAAAAGGTGGTTATAAGAGTTAGGTGCATCAACCCATTTCTAGGTGAGAAGCAATCTAGAGAAGGCAGTTGTAACAGATTTAGCCAGAGTCAATAGGCATGTGCCAGAGTCAGTGGTACAGGGCAAAGTACCCAGGAGCAAAATGTTCTTGTAGCTGCAGTCAAGTCTTTGTTAAACAATTCGAAAAGGTGGTTGCAGAAGGTGAAAGACAATGTTAGATGATAGGGGCAGCCAACCCAACAGGTAGGTAAAGGATTTAAAACACCTCTAGCGCTACCAAACGAAAAGGGAGGCCTGGCAGAACAAAGTACCTTAAAATGTAGAAGAGGCTCCTGCGGTGGCGGTTGTTCCTGGCAGTTTCTGCAGTTCGGGAGATCCAGCAGAGGAAGAGAGACTCTCGTCGTGGAGGAAGGTTCGATTTACTGCACTGCCCAGGGATGAAACCAGCCGCAGTGCTGCCAAACGAAATAAAAGGTACGCTCCTTTAAATCGCGGTCCGGGTGGACGGGTGCCTGGCTATCCGGCCTCCGAGTGCAGGGCACTGGCGATTTGACCAAGGCAGGTCCTGGAAGGTGATTGGCAAACTGGCTGGCCCCACCAGCTCAAGGTAAGAAGGCTCTTGCAGATGAAGATCTTCTTTCGTCGTGTGGAGAAAAGTGGTGAGACGCTGCAGCAGGGCTTCACCGGTGGTTCAGTTGGTGCAGATGTCTTTGGCTTCTCTCCTCTTCGGTTTCTTAGTTCCAGTGGCGACGTCTTGCTCTTCCAGTCCTCAGGACCCTGCTTTTATGCAAAAAGATCCCCATTCATACAGCCTAGCTGTCACTCACACAGTGAAGTGGTCAACCTGGCGGGAGACCCTCCAGCCTATCAGGGCAGAGTGCAACATGGGTTTACTGAGGCAACCCTGTCCAGGGGTCCTATTCCCCCTCCCACACAATGGATCCACCCCAGACTCAGTGGTGCCGAAAGGAGGGCTTCTTGGCAGAAGCCTGCCAAGAGGACGAACAAAGGATCCCCGACCTGGGTTAGGATCTTAGAGAAAGACACGAGAAAGAATTCATATAAAAGTTCTGGCAATAAAACCTACCGGAGTAAAGTTAATATAAAAATAAACCGGCGGTATGTTAGAGGCTGTCAGTAAATGTGGTAGCCTCGAACAATGGAAAAATCCCATAGGAAAATATTTGCGGTTGAATATTTTTGGTAGTAACCACTGCTACCAGCCAGAAACTTTTGAGAGAGGGACTGTACGGTACCCTCTCGAAAATGAACATAAGGGAAAAACTATTCATCCTTGCCAGTACCTCCATAGTAAAATGGGTTGTACTGGTTTTGTTCATAAAGATTGACTAGTAAAGTCAATGGGGACAATACATGCCCTGGGAGACAGTAGTCAGTCCCAGGGTATGGGTTCTATGTTTGGGGGTTGCTATGACACCCCTGTGTCACTGCACGGAAGGTTGCTGTGTAACACATGTGGATAAAGATGGTTCCTATGAGGGTGAGATAAACCCCATAGACATTAAACACAAAAAATAGCCTAGAACACACATAGCAAATATGCCTAAGAGTGTGAAAAAGAGTCACACTCTTAGCAGGAAAAAAAACAAACCCTTCACATCTAGTAAAGCTGCTGGGGGACTCTATAGGTAAGGGAAATTAGCCATAGAATGAGAATTCTCCCTAACAGTTGCCACCGACTATGGCCATATAATGATAACACATGAGGTCATAATGAGGTCATGATGCAAATTAAATTTCTGACATGGAACTTGAGGGTTCTTGGTACTTATATTTGCAGAAACAAAGTTAAATCATGTCTCCAGCATAAAAAGTTATCTATAGCCCTCCTACAGGAAACCCACTTGACAGCTAAGGGGCAGGAAGTTGTGTCAAAATGTTGGGGTGGAATTGTGTATGGGTCCCTATACTGTACATTTGGCAGAGGGGTGCTTATATGGATCGCTGACTCACTTCATTTTCGATTATCGAACCTTGATAATGATGCAGGGGGTGCTACATAGTTTTGTGGAGCTACCTTGGCAATAAAGAACAATCCATAGTGAATTGCTACTTCCAAAACTATGCGATAGCTGCATATATACAGTCCACATGCACACATATTGCCCCACATAGGGATGCCTTTTTCATATGAGGAGGGGACTTTAATTGTGTATGAGGCATAATATTAGACAGATCGACACCATCTAGGAGGTGCCAGTCCCCGGCAACTGCAGCACTGAACACAGTGGTCGCTGACCTGGATCTAGTAGATGGCTGGAGGGAGCTTCATCCCAGGATCAGGGAATACTCCTTTTATTCATCGCCACATAAATTGTACACCAGGATAGATCACGTCTTTGTGGTTCAGGCCAGACACCTGAATTTATTGGTGCTGAGTACATGGGTCGTACCATATATCTGATCACTCCCCACTGATAGTCTCATGGGATCACGGACACCTAGAACCCCATATCCTGACATGGCGCATGCCCACAGACACGTTATCTGATCTTGCTTTTAGAGAACAACTTTGTGTCATGCTGAGTTCTTTTTTGAAAGGTAATGTTGGCATTGTGAACAGCTGGGGAATTGTTTGAGAAACCTTAAAAGTCGTGACCAGGGGTGAGATCATTGCTAGAGCTGGAGGCATCGGAATAATGTTGAGAGGGGAACTGAAGATCCTTGAAGCCAGAGACAAGGAACTAAAGAAGTTATATCTTGCTGCGTTCTCCTCTGAGAGAGAACTTGGGGAGATTAGATCTAAATGCCAAACTGCATGGGAGAGATTGCCAAGGTTTTATTATGCTACTCGGACAGAACGACCACACACTGAGGGAGAAGATTCTGGGAAATAATTAGCTTGACTATGTAGAAGGGAACACCCTAAACTACTGATCACGCTATTATACAATAAATGCAGGCCCCTTGGCAAGCACAGGCAGCAGTTAATGAGATATTTGATAACTACTATGCCAAACTGTACAGCCACAACACACACATATCTCCGAAAGAAATTGCTGAGGTCTTTACAACGATTCAACTCCTGACGCTCACTGTTGGTCACCGAGATCACTTAGACCAGACCTTCAATCTACAGGAGCTGGGTGAAGTGATAACTTCTCTCGCTTCAGGTAAGATGCCTGGAAGTGATGGCCTCCTGGCAGAATTTTATAGAACTTACCAATCTACCTTGGCTCCAACTCTCTTAAAAGTTTTGGAAGAAGCCTCTGACACTGGTTCAGTCCCGAGCACTATGCGAGAAACATTGGTGGTCCCTATCCTTAAACCTGAAAAGTCTGTGGAAATATCGGGACAATGGGCCATACAGAAGAGACGCGACAAGGGTGCCTGCTGTCACCAATGCTTTATATATTAGCACTGGAGCCAATGGCTGTACATTTGAAACAGGAGTATTTGGCGGCAGGAATTAACATCCAAGGCTCTATATATTTGGTCTCCCTGTACGCAGATGATGTATTACTATATTTATGTCAACTGCAGCATAACCTGCCAATAATATTAGATGTGCTAGATGACTTTGCCAAGTTATCTGAAATCTCTGTCAACAAGTAGAAGTCACGCCTTTTTCCCCTAGCAGGGCTATGTGGAGTTGACACGGGTGCCCTGCCAGAATGGGACCTGAAATGGGAACAAAACTCCTTTAGATATTTAGGCATACAAATTACACATTATCGGAAGAGACAAACGTGCTTAACACACAAAGGGCATTGGAAAGCATTAAGAAATCAATGACATTTTGGTCCTGACTGCCCCTCTCCCTTATGGCAGGGTAGCCATCACTAAAATGATCATTCTTCCTAGGTTCTTAAATAGCTTCACCATATATAGCAGCTCCTTTCTTCCGGGATCTGGAAAGCATACTTAGAGATTTTCTATGGGGATCGAAAGGGCACAGAATGACGATTACAACCTTGTCTACTAAACAGAGAGGATGCCCTATGTGCTGAAAAATTCAATAAATGTGTTTCAGAAAGCGCATGCTGAGGACCAGAGAGTGTGTTCTTAATAAAAATATATCATTTTATTCGGTTACACTTTCATAAAATACATCATTTTAAAAAAATTATAAGACAACAATTCATTTCCAATCAACATATATATTTGTGAACAAAAGTTTTTTTGTGCAAATAGCGCATTTTTGTGAAGACATTTCTCCTATGTGTATATCACTAACACACCATTCTACCATTCATCTTCACAATCAAATCTAGTTTGTATAGAGACATTCTCAATAACTTTTACAGTAGTAATATTCCTACTTTGACAGTCCACCATTATGTATCAACTATAAATATCAAAGATTATTTTTTTTTTCTAGTAGTATTCCTCTCATCATTGGATTTCCTTTTGTATAGTTTCGACTTGACATCAATTGGCCAGATTTTACAGAATCATTGGTCAACGTCTTCTTCAGGATTAGTAGACTTATTCAAATGCTTTATCAGTGCTATAACATATAAAACAACAACAACACCATGATTTAAAACAAACTGTTTGTCTATGTTTTTAAGCATTATTTAATGTTTTAAACATTATGCTACTGTTATTTCATACATGGGGAGCAAACTTCAATTTTGTTATAAACTCAGACCCAAGATGCTCGGGGTTAGTTAACCTCCTAATGCAAAAAACAGGGGTAAATGAATTACCATTGTTAAAATTGGGCCACTAAGTCCCCAACTGTCTTCAAATAGAAACCAAGAAAAGCCCCTTACTGTACATTCCTTTCAGTTCAAGCAATTATAATCCCCCAAAGGGTGCACCATACAGAGGGCCAGGGTTAAAGATATCTGTAAATCAAGGCAATCTCATTTGTACCTTTAAACGTCCATTTAGAACAAGTTTTCTATTTGCAGCTTTGCAAAAAGTTCCAATTCCCGTGGTTTCCCACTGTGTCTTTCCACTAGCGTTCAGTAAGTGAGTGAAATATTTATAGCTCCACCTCAATGGCAAAGTATTCCGCTAAATACAATTCCTGTGAATATAATAGTATAAAATAGATAAATGTTAGCTGAAGCATAGTGTGTCTCTAGTTAGCGAAAAAAGGGTTTGTACCGTATCTGATTAACAAGAACAGTATAGTACCGTTGTGCTTTTGGTCTTTCCAGTGCTACTGTTGATTTTTGCATAGGAAAAAAGTTATTTTACCTTCAATAAGTTTCTACCGAGCTGGGGCACACTTGATTCCCTGCTACTGAATTCGCTCAACAGTAAATAACTAACAAGAGAAAGAGGAGGGAAGAGAAGGAAGAATAGTCAATGGACTTATTATTTCTAATGTGTGAAACTACCTATCCCATAATTCCATTTCCATTTGCTCAACATCAGAATTCGTCTGAGAAAGGGTGCTTTAAGTCTTTCAGTGCTAGTGTAGATTTTTACATGACAAAGGTCATTTTACCTTCAAAAAGTGTTCTAGAACGCTGGGACACACTTGCTTCCCCTCTGTCAAATTTACCCACCAGTATTAGTATAAAAAAAAGGGAAGGTGGTGGGAAAGAAGAAGGAGTCAATATAATAGAATTTGTATGTGAGAAGGGGTCCTAGGTGAACTTACCTTGAATGCTGGCTTCAAAAACAAAGGCCTCGCCTACTCAGGGACACACGAAAAACAGCAGAGCAAGAGAACTGCAGCAGTCAGCTGTTCCGAACTGGACATTAGATTTACTTCCTGCTTCCTTTTAAAGGGGAACTTGCATTCTAATCTGCCAATCGCGCAACTGCTCCTTCAAACATAAAAGAGATAGAAAGAGGACTAGACATTGCCTCAGTCTAACCCAAGCTCAGGGTACACTCATAGAAACAAAAAATTGAGTATTTCTTCAAGATGAATTTAGCATTGCCTCAGTCTAACCCAAGCTCAGGGTGCACTCATAGAAACAAAAAATTGACTATTTCTTCAAGATGAATTTAGCAAAAACGCTCTATAATGCATAAAGGTGGAATGCAATAAAGGCTAAAAGATACGGACAACCGAAGTTAGTCAAAAAATAAAAGTAAGAAGTATAGTCATTAATGTAGATTATAAAAAGGAAAAGGAAATAAATAAATAATAAAAAAATAAATAGAAAAACGAAAATAGACTGAATGAAATAAACTGAATAAAGCAGCCAAGCTAGCGGCGATCCTCAACCAGAGTGGAAACCTTACGGAAAAAAATAAATAATCCTAACGAGTCTTAAGGAAAGGGTCTTACGTTTGAAAAAACACCCCCTGGGGACAGCCGCCTTACTCCCAGCATACTGCACAGAGCCAACAACGTTTCATTAAATGGGAAAATGAAATAGGTATAGAAGGGCTAACTACTGTTGCCTAAGAAAGAGAGAAAGGGGCTAACAGCTATTGCCTAAAGAGAGAGAGCAGCTCCTCTTAATCGTCACTATCTAAGAAAGACTTGCCTATCGTCAAAAGGCAAACAAGCGGATGTGTCCATACGTCTGAATGTCTATTGTATCATTAGGTAACAACAGGACCGCCAAAACCGGTTCATGATAAGTGTAACCATAGCAGATATATTAACTCCATTTCTCCTGCGAATTAAGCCCGTCAGTGTAACTTTTGGTATGGTAGATCCACCATTGTTCCCTTTGCGAAAGCCTTTTCAAGTGTTTGCTAGATCTGTGCCTCTTACTTTCTCAGTGGCCCACCATTTTAGGGTATCAGGGTTATGATTAAATTCTAGAAAATGTGCCACAAGCGGAGCATTAAGCTGTTTATTCCTTAGTTTTGATCTATGTTCAGTGATTCTTAATTTCACTGGCCGCGATGTCTTACCTATGTATGTTTTACCGCAGGGGCATACAATAGCATAGATAACGTTACTGCTATTGCACGTAGTATGATCCCTCAGGGACCAAGTCCTCTTATTGAAAGTGATGTTTTTATAGGATGTGGTGAGATTACAATTGCAACATCCCCCAGAGGGGTAATGGCCTAGAACTACTGGCATACACCAAAGAGCAGTAATTAATGGTTGTTTGTCCTGTATACTACTCCTATCTGCTATGCAGATCCAACTTTTTATATTCTTTCCTTTCTGAAAGTCAAACATAGGTTTGGCTAGGGTAGGTAGATTTACTTGAAGCAAATGCCAATGCTTGGCTATAATCTTTTTTATCTTATTTTGATGTGTGTTGAATGTTAATGCACATACAAGTCGATCATTTTGATGGTCTTTGTTCATTATCTTTTTTAGATAATAATATCTCCTGGTGTTGGTACCTGGCTCTTTTTTTTATGGAGTTTCTAAGTAGTTTAGATGGATATCCTCTCTCCTTTAATCTGTTTTCAATAATATTAGATTCTTTTCCAAAGTCCTCTAATTGGGAACAGTTTCGGCGGGCTCTAATAAACTGACCATATGGGATATTGGATTTAAGTGCCTGTGAATGACATTACAACTTTGTCTCCAGCCTACAAGGAGCGAGGTGTTCCATTTCCACAGCTCGAATACTATTATCTAGCTGCCCAGCTAAGCTTCATTATGAAATGGCTATCAGAGGAATCCACATCTGAACATGAGCTACTTAGCACACTGATAAACCCTGCTTTGCTGAGAGAGGCCTTCCCCAGGAAGATGGAACGAAATCCAACCATTAGCATTACATGTGGGCAAACAGGTCTCGTCAAGAACTCTTAAGACACTTTGGGCCTCATTACGAGTTTGGGGGTAGCCATGCCCTTAATAAGGGCATGGCTACCCCCAAACTTTAGTCCGGGTCCCGCAAAAGGGGACTTACCGGGCCATTCCGACCTTGGAGGGCCCAGTAATTCTCTTTCGTGAGACCCGGACCCGGTATGTCCCCATTCTCATTTGAGCCCCCATAGGGCTCATTGGGAATGGGGAGGATGGTAACAATGGTCCGTTAATAACGGGGCCGTTGCTACCATCCAGTACAGCTTGCGGGTGCCGCTATGCACGCCTGGTCTGACCAGGTGTCCAGAGAGCGGCACCTGCGAGCATACTCGGAATATTGCAGCGAGGTAACAACGGCGCCGGTAGCACTACCGGCGCCGTTGTTGCCTTCCCGCAACACTCCTAATGAGGCCCATTGACTCCAATACCCCTACTCTCCCAATGTTCTGATCTTGGCGGGTACATGCAGTAATTTGGGCGAACTGAAGGCTGTCCGATGCCGGGAACGGGTCGGTATAGCTACTTGGGGAGATATGTATGAGAGCGGAACATTTAGAGAATTGGCTGACCTTATGCAGTCGGAGGGACTCCCAGGTGGGCAGTTCCTGAGGTATATGAGGGTAGCTAGGATCGCTAATCACAATTCATCTGAGTGGCCCACTGAGCCACAATCAAATTCCCTTTTAACATTAGTGTATGAATTAGAAGCTGGTTGCAGGCCTGTGTCCAGGTTGTATAAGTGTCTCCTTGATGGAACCAGCATTAAGCTCACTAAATTGAAGATGCGCTGCAAAGCCGATTTGGGGTAAAAAATCACTGATAGGTAGTGGACACTGGCGTTGGGCTTTATTAAAAATGTATCACGCAATGCTAGATTTAGGCATATACAGATGAATGTGCTCGCCCGCACCTACATGACCCCCTTCCAGGGTGGGCAAATTAAAAAAAGATGTACTGTGGGTTGTATTAACCCACTCTGCTATACTATGCGGCCTCACTCTGCTATATATGGTACGAGAAGCAGTAAAATGGTGGCAAATCCCTTGTGCGCACCAAAACCTCCAAAACCGCGTTTTGCAACACACAAAAAGATGGCGGCACTACCTGCCACCCATGGTGCATGTGTGGTGGAACAGAGCACACGCTGCAGAAAAAGTGCCAGTGGGCTCCATGACAAGTAAACATAGAGTGCAAAGGGAGAAGCAGCGCTTTGCAAGTGAAACTCCAAAATTTGCCTGTAAATAACATGTACTTTGCTGCTGAAACTTTAATATGCCTGTACATAACAATTTCCAACACTCAAAATCTTGCTTGGTGCTAAAATTCTAATCTAATGAAGCACTGTGAATTTACAAGGTCCTGAAATGTTAAGAGCAAAACACCTTCAAGCAAAACTGGATTGCCTGAGAATGACAACTCCTGTCAAAAATTAAAAAAAAAATTCTGCAGCCACATTAGGCTACCTGTGAGTGACAGCCCCTGTCAAATGGGCTCTCCTGATTAAACTTTAAAGTTGTCTAAACTAAAGGTCTGCCGGAGTAGCAAAAATAAAAGGACTGTTGCTGAAAGGAACACGGATCCCAGTTGTTTTGATCCCACAGGTTAAATCTAGAATGTAAATTATATATGTTATCTGATGCAACAAGTTTGTTTTATGCTGGATTTCAGGTCAAGAAATTAAGAATTAACCAAGGCTGGCTGGGCCTGCAAGGGGTTGACAGACAGGTTTCCAACCAAGGGGAGGGCATTGCTCTCAGCAGATGCTCACTGACACATGATTATTGTGGGGTATGCCAGACTTGTGTCTGCATCCAGGGACTGAACAATGGCAGATTCTCCAGGCCAGGAAATGGACGTGTGAAGAGGTCATAAACTAGGCTTGCAGAAAGAAATCCCAAAGGTGGGGGCTGCTCCTGGGCTCCACAGACAGACAAAAGGCTGAGCATTTGCTACTAAAGAATATGTAATGAAAATTTTTAGAGATTTATAACTCGCTATCAGAAGTGGTGAAAAATATAAAACGGGCAGATTTGTTAATCTAATTTTTGGCCCTACAATTGAAAACTTGGTGGAACTGTGTAGCATATTCTGAACAGGAATGGCAATGTATGTGTTTTTATGGGAACTCTATTTATGCTAGAATTGTTAAACTTTGCACACACATTCCTATGGTAAACACGCATATTTGTGGAAAAATTGAGACATTTTGGAAAATGTTTTCATGGCAAAATGGATAAAAAATGCTGCAGAAAGGCGAAACAAGATCTCACAGCTGTGGGATTTTGATGAACAGCTACTCCATAAAATATGTAAACCTTGTATGTGATTTTTGTAGAGGTTACAAATGTATAAATATGTATTTAGGACAAAATTCAATTTTGATATTAGTGGCTAGGGGAGGTTTCTAAGTATTGTAAAAATCAAACCATAAACCTGACATCATCTGTCTTTGATCCAATCACCTGGATACAAGGTGGAGATGAGGCTCTGATCCAATCCCATTTCACAGGGGCAAGTTTAGTCAATCCGGCCCATACACTCATTTGGTGACGTCATTTGACAGGATAAATAGGGACATCTGACAACACACACACACTATTGCTTCTGATTCCATCGAAGCATTTTGATCCATCATTTAATATCCAGCCTTCAACATCCTTCTAGATCCAGATGCCAACTACCAGGCCAAGCAGTAGCTGAACCGTTTTCAGCTAGGCCTCAAGCCTTAGCTAATCCTCACAATCCAGTGAAGCGCTGCGGTGGGGGAAGCATCCTGAAACTATCTGGCTTGCTACCATAAATGCTTGCCTGCTGAACTTGCCATCCCGCTGATCTCAAATATCCAGAGACAAGAAGGGCAGATCCTGTGCAGGTCCGGCGACCGCCTAGCTGATGTGCTGTCCTTCCCTGATAGACCGACCCAATTGACCAGAACTTTGACGGTCCAAAAATCTTAAATCCCATTGGATTGTGAGTATTAACAGGACGCTAGAGAACTATTGTATACCTTGCTTTATCTTGTTCCACCCTAATCTCTGAACTATCACTACTTTCATAACCAGTAACAGTGTCAAAATCTTTAGTGCTATGCTATCCTGTCTATTTGCTAAAGCGACATTTTCATAGTCAATTTTATTTGTGTAACTCTTATCTATAAATCCCACTGCAATTGTTTGGACTGGTTCCACCGGGGAAGCCGCTGGGAATCTGTTACTGAAGTCATGAATCAGTCTCAGAGCTTACTTTGTCCCAACCTGGTCATCTAGTTTGAATGCTCTAGTCTTGAGTAAAAGCATAATCCATCTTTTCTGGTTTTAAACTGAAGTCCTTGTCCAAATTTGCGTCTTTATTTTCGAAAAACACCTCTCACTAAAACCACTATAACTCCCTCAGTTTTAAAGATAGAAACAGCATTCCAACTTCCACTGATACCTAACATCCTTAGCTATCTCCACAACTAAAAACTGTGTATTTTCCATCCCATCCTGATCCGAAGTATATCTTGTGGTTCATATTATAGCCCATGCATGTTAGGACCTGTTTAGTGTTGCTTTCTTTAGAATTTGTCTCCATTTTAGTATTTTGACCATTTTGCAGTATTTCACAAATCCATTTTCACCTGTCATTTCAAAGTCTCCTTTGCCAAAATAAGGTTTTCTCTCTTGTGTGGGAGGGAGGATTGCCTATAACTCTATACATTGTGGGCCTCATTACGACCCTGGCGGAACAGGTTAACGGGTGCCACAAAAGGATGCGGACCCGTTAAACCCGTTCCGCCACATTACGAGGTCCCCTTGCGGGACCCGGTAAGCACGCCTGGTAAAACCAATAGCGGCATGGCTACCACCGAGGTTGTAATGAGGCCCTGTATTTCATTCCCGAAAACCTGCTGATTACTCACATTGGTGTAGGATTGCTCATTTGTATGTAAACAAAAGTTTGCAGGTGGAACATTAACCTAAACACTATCTGTGTGCAAAACAAGACTGTTCTCCCTGTGTTTTCTATTTTGTCTCCTTATAAGTGAATTAAATTGCTTGACTTATATTTCTGAATTGTATTGTCACCCTTTGGGTGATTGCTGCCCCAAATACATATCTATAGTAAACCTATGTGTGATTTTAATATTAAATAAAATAAATACATATTTACCTTTGCAAACTAGCCTGATTCCTGGTTCAGTGCGACCTCGGGGTTATTTTGAGAAGGGTGTGATATGAGTGGTATATCATTCAGAATATTGAACTTATAGACAAAAAATAAATACGGGTTTCTTTTGCGCACTACATGCTAGGCGAGACTTGGGAGTGTGCCTGATTGAAATCCCTTACAGTACCCTCTAATTGCCCCCGGTGTGGCCATGACAATGCATATGTTCTGGGAGTGTGTGGTGATATAGTATTTCTGGTTCCAAATCAAAAAGACCTGCAAAGAAGCTGGAATTAAAGGATTCCAATGTAACCCGCTTGAATGTGTACTAGGTGCATACCCTAGACTGAGTAAGCATCAATACATCTACAAATGTATGGGTTTAGCCTGTATACTGGCCACAAGATGTATAAAAGCGCCCACAGTTTGAAGCATGGCATAGAGAATTTAAGCGCTAGTGCGATGCTGAGACTGCTATATGGGAAGGGACAATAGAAACACATGATGGGGAGGTTGCACTTAATTTTGAAGCATGGAAAGTACTTGTCAACTCTGTTTCTTACACCTGGGATGACAGACCACCATGAACTCTCTCCTCCGACATTGTTCGACTCACATTTGCTATCCTATCTGTACTCTGGTTGTATATATTGAACCTGACCCTTAGCTGAAAGACTAATTGCATACTACTCACCTTGCCCAAACAGGATACGCAATGCTATTGAGCAGAGACTAGCAGCATACAACCTTCATTGACAAGCATTCAGCATTTGTTTTGTTTGAATCAATGAAGATGACTAATGTGCACTGTATTTGCAAAATTCATCAGTAAACAAGTAAAAAAAATGGAAGTGTGTTTGATAGTGTAATTGGGGAGCGCTTGTTGGGGAAACTTAGGAAGTGGAAATGTACAGAAGATTTGGTAGAAGCCATAAGGGCATTACATTCCTCAACCTTGGTAAGAATACGTTTGACAACAAAGTGGGTATATTCAAGGAAAATAAATACATTTAGGGGCCTGGAACAAGGATGCCCTCTGTCACCAGTGTTGTTCAATTTATATCTTTCCGACCTAAGAGAATTCCATACCTTTGTTAAAACCTTCCCCCCTAAAATCCAAGACTTTGAACTTCTGTGGATCCTATATGTGGACGATTTAGTTATCATTGATCAGACCCCTATAGGCCTACAGAGAAGACTGAACCAATTCTGGTAATACACAATTGAGAATAACTTAAAAATCAATGGCCCTCATTACGACCCTGGCGGAAAGCGACTGACCGGAGCGCCACAGCGTAAATAGCGTTTCCGCCATTGCACGAAGGAGCAAAGTGCGGCCCATTCCGACCCATCGGGCACGAGCACCACGGCATGGCGGAAGTGCAAAGTCCGCGATGGCGGAAATGACCCCAAAACGGCCCACACCGCCGCCGTACGGCGCCCCAGGTGCAATACCGCCACCCCTCTTAGCGGTCACCGCAGTGTGCGCCTACCGGAAAGTACGGTGGCCGGAAATATACGGAAACGGAAGTTAAAACATGGGCCCGGAACGGGAAACAACCCGGCGTACACCTATAAATACACTAAAACCACACAACCACTAAAATCACTACCCTGAAACACACCCCAACCCGTCAACCACCCTAGCGAAACCAAGAATAATGGGAAAAGCAGCGAAGAAAGCGTGCGACCGCAAGCGGCAGGTCCACTTCTCCCGTGAGGAACTCACCGTGCTAACAGAGACCCTCCAGGAGAATGCTGCCGTCGTCTTCTGCACGCAAATGACCAGGACGGCACTTGCAAACAAGAAGGCCATATGGGCTCTGGTGGCACAGCGGGTAAGTGCGGTGGGGACCGCACCCCGCACCCCACATCAATGCCGCAAGCGATGGGACGACCTGCGGATACGCGTCCGCAGCATACTCTCTGCCAACCGCAACATTGCCACAGCCACCGGGGGAGGTCCTGAATCACCCATCAAGTTGACCCCCTGGGAAGAAATCTGTGCCTCCACCATCGGAATGGAGAGCATAGAGGGAGTCGGAGGGATGGAGAAAGGAGTGCAGACATCCGAAGATACAGGTAGGTGGGCCAGGAAAAACAATGCCAAATCCACACAGTCCATCCATGTGAAGTACCATGCGTCCACATAGTGCAACAGAAACACATGTCCAGGAGAACGTCCACACACATCGGCCTGATAGCGCACGTTAAAACCCACAATAAATACATAAATAATTAAAAACCCCTAATACACGCACTACACGTGCAGCAGGCACAGCCTAACTGCAGGCTGCCAAACAACTGCACCCTCACTCCACACACAAATCAAAGCACCTCCAAGGGCCCGGCCCAAATCACCCTCAGGTACCACCCCAATGCATGTGATACAATGCCATTCCAATTCCCACAGACCCACCAATAACCCTCGCCCTCCTCTACTCCACCACAGGGTCCGATCCAAACGACGAGCTACAGGACACCCCTACCAGCACACCTGCAAAGAGGGCCAAGACCAACGGCCAGAGACCCTCCACCTCAGCTGCACGCATCAAGACACGGCAGCAGCACAAATCAGGTGGCAGCACAGAGGAGGGAACATCAACAGGCACCCCAGCAGCCAGCATGCCCACAACACCACCACCACAGGTCCCCCCAATGGATGCCACAGAAGGCACTGCCTCCGGTGGCAGCAGCACCATAGGTGACACCCCATTGATGGCAGCATGCTCCGACACAGAAAACGGGGATGCCGAAGTCAGATCCATCCATGACCTGTCCCAATCCCCCTGTCTGTCCCATCCCGTACAACATGAGGATACCACGCAGGGGCACCCACAAGACGACGACTGGCCATCCCCCACAAGCCCTGTGGCAATGCAACATGAGGACAACAGCCCCTCTGTGACACCCCCGCAAATGGCCTTGGCCCAGCAGAGGCAACAGTCCCTCGACCAGTTGATCGAACAACAGCAGCAACTGGCCACGCTCCTCAAGGACCATGCTGATGAATGTGGGGGCACTAAGGCAGACATAGAAACATCAACTGAGACACTTAGGGCACAAATCGAGAGTAGCACCGAGAGCCTGAGAGTCCAAATGGAGAGTAGCACCGAGAGCCTGAGAGTCCAAATGGAGAGAAGCACCGAGAGCCTCAGGGGGGAACTGCATGCGACGGCCAAGGACGTATGTGCCGAACTTGCCGCAGTGCGCCGTGTGCTCACTGAGCTCTCGCAAACCCTTAGGGACATGCATGGACGTGAGCAGGCAGACACATCATCCGTTGCAAGCTCCGTCCAGGGCAGCCCCCAACGTAGATCTGGAAGGAACCTGCGCTCCACAGGCAGGGGTGCCCCTGATACCCGCAGAGGGGGCTTGCAATAGCGACAGCCCACTGACAATGAGCATCTTTGGACACTGGTGTTCGGGGGGGAGGTAGGGGGGTGGAGGGGGTGTGTTGGGCTCACTTGGGTGGCGGGTCGATAGGGTGTTCAACATGACATCACATATGCCATAAAAAGTGCACGATCAACCAATGAGATGTGTGGACATTGATCTTTGTGTACTAGGCCATCATAGGCGTACAGTCCATATTGTGCATGTCCCAGACACACGCAGTGCCACGAGTCCCGTGTCCATGTATCAGCCACCAGGCGTGAGTGCTAGAAGCATACATCAATGAGATGCTGACGAATGTCACGGGCCTCCGGTGCCTCGCAGACTCCATGAGGTGCTGCCACATCCCCACCCTCATCATGACCATCTTCAGGTGCTTGCAGTTCTGCGTCAGGGGGCATGGGCACATTTCTACGTACGCACATGTTGTGGAGCATGACACATGCCATCACCATCTTTGCAACCTTCTCATGGCGGTACAGGAGTGCCCCGCCAGACCTGCTGAGGCAGCGGAAACGGCCCTTCAGTAGGCCGAATGCCTGTTCTATGACTACACGGGTACGTGAGTGGGCATGGTTGTAGTCCTCCTCATGCTGGTCCCGTGGGTTCCGGACTGGTGTGAGGAGCCATCTCTTCAGTGGATATCCAGCATCACCTGTATGTGGACGAGAAACGTATGATGTGGAATGCCATTGATGCGTACGCACACCCCCCCCCTTCCTGCCAGGTCATTGCCAATTCACATACCCCACATCATCATGCATGTAATGAGACTCACCGAGTAGCCAGGATCTGTTCCCTGCGTGTCGCTCCATGTAGCGTGGTATTGTAGAGTTCCTCAAGACCATAGAATCATGGGTTGATCCAGGGAATCGGGCGCAACAATGTGTAATGATCCTGTTGGAGTCACACACCATTTGTACATTCAGGGAATGGAATTGTTTTCGGTTGCGGTACTGGGCCTCCATGGCATGTGGGACGACCAATTCCACATGGGTGCAGTCGATGGCACCAATGCAACCCGGTATGCCGGCAAGTGCATGGAATCCCACTTTCGTGTTTGTGATTTGCTGCTCCGAGCGTGGTAGGGAGATGTAGTCGTCTGCGTGCTGCAGGAGGGCATCGAGCACTTGCAATAGTGTCCGTGAGAACAGTGGCTGAGAAATGCCATGCAACTGTCCGACTGTGTGCTGGTAGGTGCCTGTGGCCAGGAAGTGGAGTACAGACACCACCTTCAGTAGGGGTGGGATGGCGGTTGGGCTATCTATCATGCTGACAAGGTCAGCCTGTGTCATGTCCACAATGGCGGCTATGGTGTCCCGGTCCAAACGGTAGAGGGTGTGGATCTGCTCATCAGTGAGGTTGAACGGATGTGCTCGGAGGCGTGGGATTGCGGGCTGCCTGCGTGGTGGTAGTGGCTGTGCTGGTGGGCCTTGCTGGCCCTGCCTTGCCCTCCTCCTCCTCCTGCGTCTCCTCCGTGCGGCCGGTTGTAGTTGGTGTTCGTCTTCCTCTTGGAGTTGGAGCACTTGCAGTGCTATCAGGTCCCCCAAGGCCAACATCGCGAGTCCTGCCGGTAGCATTTCGGTGTGGTTGTGGGAGGAGACTGGCTGTGCAATTCATGTGTTTTCAGGCTGTATGGCCTCCACCTGTGGTGATTCATTCCACCTGTGCAAACTGCCCTCCCCTTTGGCCGAGCACGTCACGCGCACAACGCTGCAATTCGGGGAATGGTATCTTGCTATTGCAATCATGTATTTGTACCCGATGGCCGTGTTGGATTGGTTGTTATGTTCATTCGGCTATGGTCCCATTGTTTCCCATTCTATCTGTGCAGTCGCGAACAGACTTGTGAAGGGTCAGTGGAACGTAGTACTCGAGTAACGGTGGGCCCTCATGCATCACTGTACCGAGTTGCAACGACGGGCGGGGCGTCCCATTCGTGGGTGAAGGCAGTTGCCATTTTCACACACAGCCGCACTCGATGGAATAATTAGTGATTTCAAACGGCCACAGATGACTTTCCGACGTGGTGTTGCAAATGAGGAATTCGAAGGGCGGCGCTTTCGGTCTTCAGCTGGCGGCGAGGAGATGCCCACAGGTCTGACTGCAAATATAACGTTCTATTGTTCAATGTCCTTGAGACAGGGCCCATGGCGAGGGAGCAATGATTGATATGAATAGTTTGGGATGCGCATTAGCTACGTGGGCGATGAGGCCGGCCGTTCCCAAATACATGTTACTTCACAACACTGGAATTACGGGCTGGGGCACTGTGGATTTTGCAGGCTGCATAACGCACAGACTCAATGGATGTTTCTAATGTCATGTGAGTAATTATTCAGGCGTTTTGATCCCGGGATGAGGGAATGATGAATGGATGCATGGGCAGGTGATTTGATACAGAGTTTGCCATGTACAGGGCTTCTTGGGATCTATCCGCCTCCCCTACGCTATGTGATGCAGGGCTGCCATAGTGGGACCATCGTCTATCTGGCCTTGTTGAGCCCTCCCTGTCTCGAGGCGCCCTCAGACACTTGTGTCCATGCACGTTGACATTCCCATCTGATGGATTCTGTTTTGACAGACGCATGCACAGGTACACTCGTTTGTGATGGTGTTTGCACCTCGATATAGATGGTTATGAGTCGCAAGTGGTTTTGGGGTGGTGATGATCCTTTTGAGTGGGCTAGCATGCATATGGCTGTGGATTTCGTGTGATCATTGAAGTGAGTTGTTCGAATGTAGTTCTGATGGCCATTCTGTTCTTTTTCTTTTCTTTTGGTTGACAGGTATCTCCTCCCCTTTTGCCACTGCCATCTGTATGCCACTCCTGCAGATGGATTTTACTCCCGACACCTGCTGCTTCGTGTTAATCGGTGGAGCAGCATTACGATCTTATGGGACGATCGCCAATGGCCCACATGCCCTTACGCAGTACTGGTGTCTCGGAGCAACATTTCGGCCTTTCAGCTGGACTAGTGCCTCCCCATTGGGACAGCCCTGCGGTTCTGTGCGCTTCCATGTTGCCTTTTCGTACGTGAATGTGGCTCTGTGTACCATGGGGGTACAGGGCGACACACAAGTAGTGGCTGGTCATTTCTTGCGGATGCAGCCCACAATGGTGATTTGTGTTTTGGAGTTCATGGCCTGATGGCTGTATGGGCTTGGTGTCTTTGATGTGCATAAATTGCTATTCTGATTTGGCCCGTGTAGCGTTTTTCTTTGCAAGTGATGTGGCATATGCCTATTTGGGGGGCGATGTATTGTGAGGAGATCTGCATTGGGTTCCAGCTTCGGGGTTTAGTTGCGTGGTACTGTACTGGGCGCGTTTGCCTACTAAGCCCGTGAGGTCAGGGATGGGGGCTGCCTATATGACAGTTTGGATGTTGTCATGCTCAGGGGCGGGGGATTGGGTTTTGTGTAACAGATGCCGGTCAGCCAGGTGGACTGGTGGAATGATGTGATTTTCGGAATGTTGCTGGGCACAGGTGCCTGTGTTTGCGTGCGTTTCTTGGTGGGGGACTGTGGTCATGTCCATTGGGATGGCTTCTGTATTCGTGCCATCTGTGACCTGCAGCTCCCATTGGCCCCTCTTGTGTTGCTTTTGTTCGTTGGCATGCATGGGTGCTTTGTACATTTCAATGGTTGCATTGTGACTTCATTGCACCTACCGGGAGTTGTACTTTGTGGGCAGGGAGCGGTGTACAGGCACTCAGTGGGGCCGTTTACGGTTGATTCGCGATGCCGTACTTCTCGCCATGGCGGAATGGTACATTCCGCCATGCCTGATGGCGTTAGGTACATGTCCGCTAGGGTCGGAATTGGCGTACCGTTGCACCATGGTGGTGTTTGCGGTTTGGCATGGCGCGCGCGCGCGTGCTTGGTGCAGTTAGCGTTGGCGTTCACTACGGTGTCGCTAATGGCTTCGTACTTTGCGGTGACGGGTCATAGTCGCACCGAGCGCTATTCGATGGCGGTATTGCATTTCCGCCATCGTTTTTCGATTTCCGCCAGGGTCGTAATGAGGGCCAATGCCTTTAATTCCAAAATACTGGTATGTAGTGTCCCTTGGAAAAGACATGGGTAAGGGATTCAACTGGCATGTTGGAAAAAACAGAATTGGCTAAGTAAATTTGATCATATACCTGGGGGTCTTGATAAATAGGAGCATAAACGAGAAGACTTGGGTTGAGATATTAAGAGACAAGGTGGTGAAGTTGAGGGCACAAGCTTAGGTGCTACATAATCACTATGGCAAATTTACAACAATCCCCCTGATAACTTTCCATAAACAGAAGGTGGTCCCCGTGTTGACATATGATGCTGAAGCTATTCTGAACCTGCCTTGGCAGATATGTGGGTGGCTCCAGGACCTTTTCTGGGAAGGGGTGCTGTGCCTCCCCAATAGTCTTCAGATCAGCGCAGTTAGCTATGAACTTGGATTACAATCAATGGGTTATTTGGTCCTATGGAAGATTTGATCACTATATAGGAAATGTGTAATTTCCGATTGCCTCCCCCCCTTTGAAATTGTAAGAAAGGCTGACTGCTCAAGGATGGAGTGGTTCCTGGAAGGATGGAAAGTAAGATGTGCAGGTTGGATAAAATCATTGGGAGCTTCTTTGTAGCGTCTAATAACTAATCCAGACAAGATTAAGCACAAACTACTGATTCAGGATTGGATAGATATGCAGGACTCAAGGAAACATTTTGGGCTTGCTTTAAATTTAAATCATGAAAGACCTATTAATAAATTACCTGCGTATCTCTCCACATTCCCCTCATCC
Organism: Ambystoma mexicanum; assembly: GCF_040938575.1. NCBI lineage: Eukaryota > Metazoa > Chordata > Amphibia > Caudata > Ambystomatidae > Ambystoma > Ambystoma mexicanum. The sequence goes on along the minus strand of NC_090922.1, from coordinate 627,743,101 downwards.
CATTATCGTAACCTATTTCTGAGATTTTGATTATATGTGCTTCCAACGAAAGAGGTCTTGCTGTTTCACAAGCGGCTTGGGGCGCAGCAGTCCTTTGGTACACATTGGACCCACAAAGCCTCCACTGAATCTTCATCTCATTTGTTGTTGGAATAGAAGAACTTGACACCAATAAGAACCAATTATCTAGAGCCATTTCTCCCGGATTTGTGTACACCATCAGCTAAAGAATGGTGCAAGATGATGCTAATGGGCGCCAACGTAAGCATGACATTGGCAGCTATGGGATTGATAGAAAAGATTTTAATCTTGGAGTAGGCTATTTTAGGGCTATAATCATGTGCTGTAGGAGTCAATTCACAGGAGCAGCTACCCTGAATATTATAATGGACAGGCTACTTCCACTGGGCTCTCTATTTATGTTTTGTGGTATTTATTTCAAATGTATGATGAATTGATGTGAAGCTGGGAAAGAGAAAGATGTGTTAATTATTTTGTAAAGGTTTGTATATTAAACCAAACAAATAAAAAACATATTTTTAAAACGGTTTTGGCATTTACTGTTCTTTGCATTATACATTTATAGGCACCAGGGTGCAAGGAGGAGAGTGCAGAGTCTTAAAGGTGGATGCGATAAAGGGCGTGCAGGTGTGCAAGAGAATGAGAAGGGGAATAGAGCAAGGGAGGAAGCCATTGATAGAAGGTGCCATTGATGATGAGCAAGAGGAAATATGAGGGTGAAAGTGCGAGTGTGAGAGGGTAAGAAATAAAGTTAGAGTTTGAGAGAAAAGGTGAGAGGGGGTAGAGGGAGGAGGTAAGGTAGGTGGTTGTGGGAATAGAGGTTATAGGTTGTGTGGGGCTAGAGAGCCAGATGGTGTAGGTGTGCGTGGGTGGGGCTAGAGAGAGAGAGTTGGTAGGGTCGGTGGTGGGTTAAAGGGAGAGGAGGTAGGGTTGAGTAGAGAAAGGGGGTAGGATGGGTGGGGGTAGAGAGAGAGGACACAGGATGGGTTGTTGCGGGAAGTGAGGGTGAGGGTAGGGTGGGTGGGCATAGTGACTTCAGGATGTGAGAGAAATCGGAGGGGACACTTGTTTATCAAACCTGGGGCCCAAAATCTTGAATTGTGCAGCGGTGACAGTGCCACTAATATTGGCAAATAACTTTTGGTAGGGGTTGGGGTCAGTGTGCAGCATGCCAGTTGTCTTTGGGCCTCATTACGACCCTGGCGGAGTGGGTTTACGCCAGCGCTATTCGCGGCGGACCCGTCCGCCCTACTACGAGTTCCTGTAGCGCCATGGAACGTTTTCCGCCTGGTTTTTCCGGGCGGAGAAATCCATGGCGCTACGGGACCTTGTTGTTAATTACGCCACCGTATTTTACAGTGGCGTAATTAACGCCTTCCCCACTCCCATTATACCCTATGGGGCAAAAATGGGAATGGGGAAGGGTAAAATGGGGAATGGGGATTTACCGCCCCGCCAAGGTCGGCATGGGGCGGAAAATCCGCCAACCTCCATGGCGCTATCGGCAGCTTTCCGCCGTGCTCCGCGGTGCATTTAGCACCGCGATTTCTGCCAGGGTCGTAATGAGGCCCTTTCTCTACAACTTCGAGCAGTCCTAGCCAGTATTTTCAAAAGTGAGACATGATGGGAGAAGTAGAGCAAACATCGGGTGAGCTGCAAGTTACCTACTTTTGAGCAAGGGATAGGGATGGCCTAGAGGACAAGGGAAAGAAAAAATTGTATCTACAAAAAAGAAAAAGAGAGGCATGGATTCTGGCAGAAACAGGCCATTATATCTGAGATCTGAAGTGAGGAAGTAGAAAACGGAAAGACTGATCAAACCTTCAGAAACCAGAGGGCTACAAGATGCATGAAGCCTGCGTGCAACATTGTAAAGCGGGTCTTCGTGCTTTCTCCAACAGGGTGGAAAGTAGAGCACATAGAGTTGCTGTGATCAATGTGGTCTGCTTAGCCACCAGTAAAGCTTTTTAAACTGCTGCATTTGCAAGCAGATTTTTAGGCTAGCGCAAGGGAAGACTGTGTGAAAGGTAGAGGGAGTACCGACAGATGAAGTGATATAAAGCAAGGGAGAGAAATAAAGAGCGATAGAGAAAACACGAGAGAGAAAAATCCAAGAGGGAGAGAGAGACACACATGGGGACAAATGCACACTCAGGAACAATTTGAGAGAAAGAGGGAGAGAGCAAGAAATGGATATAGAGACAAGGAGACAGAATTATCGAGTGACAGGTGGAAAGAAAGTCAATTAGAGACCAACAGAGAGAAGGATAGGCACCAGGGTGCAAGGAGGAGAGTGTAAATCAGAGGCCTAGACAGGGTAGGGCCTGAGGGGCAAGGCCCACCCAAAATCTGTAAATGCCCACTCAGCATCACTGAGTGGGCATTTACAACTGCCACTGTGCAGCCTGCGCAGCAGGGTTCGCTCTCTGGGAAATCCACGCATTGCGCAGATGAGCTGGAGAACAGACCCTGCTGCGTGAATGTCAGGAACCAAGAAGCTATCTCTGCTTCCTGGTTTCTGTCTGTGCTGGAGCCAGAGGCCTACAGAGCAGCTGAGGAGGCAGTGGTGTGGCGAGTCTGGAGGGAAACAGGTAATGGAAGAAAACGTGTTTTTGTTTGTGTGTATGTTGTATGTGTGCGAGGATTGCATGCAGGTATGAATGTATGTGTGCATGCTTGGGCGGGTGTGTGTAAGTGCACGTGTGTGTGTGTGTATGTACATACATATGTATATGAGGGGGTGTCTGTAGGTGCATTTGTATGAATTAATGCATTGTGAATGGTGTACATTGGTGCGAGAACGGGTGTGAATGAGAATGCAGTATGAATGCTCTAGGTGCTTCTGTGAATTACAGAGAAACTGTATGGGTATGTGACTGGTGGATGAATGTGTATAAATGTGCATGGGTTTGTGGTTCTGTATGTGTCTAAGTGTGTGTGTGTGTCTTTGTATGTTTATGCGAGGCTGGGGCCCAGGAAGGGTCATTGGACCATGACATTTTTTTAACAGGGACATGGCATGTTTAACTGGCGTTTATGGGTGCACCAAAGCCACATTGAGTGGTTTGGTGTAGGAGGAAAGTACTACACTATGAAAATGCATTGGAAACGTCTTCTGTGCATTGTTGGTGACTTGGCTCTTCTAATGAATCCCCCTGAAATGGTTTGGGCTCCCTATCTATGCTTTGGCGCTTCTGCACATTTAGAACAAATGCATGCCCCTCTGCAGGCTCCCTTAGGATGGGCCCTACTACACTAGCTCCGGGCCCCACTTGTTACACAATCCTGGCTATGCCTCTGGTGTCAAGTTTTAATGGAGGATGTGATAAGGGGTGCAGGTGTGCAATTGAAAGAGAAGGGGAATCCAGCAACAGAGGAAGCCATTGATAGAGGGTGCTGATGATGAGCAAGAGGAAATATGAGCGAGAACGGGTGAGAGGGTAAGAGAACGAGTTTGTGTGAGGGAAAGGATAAGAGAAAAAGCAAAGGCTGGGAGCAAAGGTGAGAGTTGAAGAAGATGTAATAAGGGGATATGTGAGACCGAGAGAGACAGAGATAGAGAGAGACAGAGAGAGAGAGAGAGAGAGAGCGAAGAGACAGAGAGACAAAGCGACAGAGAGAGAGAGAGAGAGAGAGAGCGATAGAGAGAGACAGAGAGAGACAGAGACAGACAGAGAGAGAGAGAGAGACAGAGAGAGAGGGGCAGAGAGAGACAGAGAAAGACAGAGACAGAGTGAGACAGAGAGAGACAGAGAGAGAGACATAGAGAGAGAGACAGTGAGAGACAGAGAGGCACAGAGAGAGACAGAGACAGAGAGAGACAGAGACAGAGAGACCGAGAGAGAGACAGAGACAGAAAGACAGAGACACAGCAAGAGAGACAGAGAGAGACAGAGAGAGAGAGACATAGAGAGACAGTGGGTGACAGAGAGACAGAGAGAGAGAGACCGAGAGAAAGAGAGAGAGAGAGAGACAGAGAGAGACGGAGAGACAGCGAGAGACAGAGAGAGAGACAGAGAGCGAGATAGACAGAGAGAGAGACAGAGATAGAGACAGAGGCAGAGAGAGAGAGCGACAGAGAGAGACTGAGAGATAGGGAGAGACATACAGAGGCAGACAGAGAGGGACAGAAAGAGAGAGACAGAGAGAGACAGAGGCCGAGAGAGAGACAGAGAGAGACATACAGAGGGAGACAGAGAGGGCCAGAAAGAGAGAGACAGAGAGAGACCGAGAGAGAGAGAGAGAGAGAGACAGAGAGACAGAGTGAGACAGAGAGAGAGACAGAGAGAGAACCATAGAGAGAGACAGTGAGAGAGAGACAGAGAGGGACAGAGAGAGACAGCGAGAGACAGAGGAAGAAACAGAGAGAGAGAGGGACAGGGAGAGAGAGACAGAGCGAGACAGAGAGAGACAGAGACAGAGAGAGAGACAGAGAGTGAGATACAGAGAGAGAGAGACTGAGACAGCGAGAGAGAGAGACCGAGACAGAGACAGAGAGACTGAGAGAGAGAGGCACTGGGAGAGACAGAGACAGAGAGACAGAGACTGAGACACCGACCCTGAGAGAGACAGAGACTGAGAGATAGACTGAGAGAGAGAGAGAGAGACAGAGAGACAGAGAGACAGAGAGAGACAGAGAGACAGGGAGAGGAGAGACAGAGAAAGACAGAGACTGAGAGACTACTTAAAACTTGACATGAGCTTTCAGATGTTAGCCTGCTCAAATCACCCACCAAAGAGGGAGGATACAGGGGGAACTTAATAGCTTTCGCCAATCCGCTATCACCTGCATAGATAGTAAGCCCAGGTTATAGCATATGATTGTAATAGGTGCTCCTGTAGAGAAACGACAGTTGATAGGTTTTACAAATCCCATCGCACCTACCCACCGTGTAAAAGATGTGCACAGCCTGGAAAGATAAGACTGAAGATGACCACTAACACATTACCCTTGCCCTCCCCCTTCTTTCCTTACGTTTATTTGATTGCTGCACTATGGCAGGGCTGTTTATCTCGCCGCGCCTGCACTCAGCAGTTCTTGGCCAGTGTCACGACTTCCTTCTGCCTCTATCCACCCTTTGTCAAGGGACGTCATTTCATCAAAATGCCAGAGGTAGCAGAAGTGAGATGACACTACCCTTGACCTCTGATGACATTACAGGAATTGATGTCATTAGACCCCACCCCAAAATGACATCACGGGAAGAGATGGAACACTACCTTTCACCCCTTGACAAAACAGGAAGTGGCCAAATAACCTGTTCTAAGTACACTACGAAAAATATGGTTACGATTTCACTGTAAAGTGATATACATTTCATACAAGAATGGATCACCATATGTATCATTAATATCAGTGCGTATAGGCCCATATTACCAAATTACTGTGAATGCCAGCAGACGATGCGTTATTATATTGCACTTACGCTTAAGAGCTTCATATAGAACAAATATACATACAATTTCACCCAACATGTGTTGGTACTCATTTATCAACCTCAGCAGGATGAAAGGCTGAGTTGACCTTGCCGGGATTTGAAACTGCAACCTGCAGATCACACACAGATTGCAGCAGCGAGAACGCGAACCACTGAGCTATCTTACTGGCTATAGCTATCAGAAAACCAGCCACTCCAGAAACAAAGAGCCACATGCTGGTGGCCACCACCCAGGAGCCTCAATAACAAAAAAAAATACGACCCGTGGCGACGTCTAAATGACATCCCTGCCTTTGTCCCATGCTTCTTTATGACGTTTTATGTATCTCCTGTGGTGTGACTGCTCATTGTAGCTCTGAGGATCATAGGCCACTGGGTGCCTGGATGTCTTCTATAACCAAATTCGTGATTCGTTCCTTGATATAATAACACACAATCGGACACCTACGTTATAGTAATTGCAGATGGGGCACCAGGTATGATTGTTTCTGCTAGTAGAGCATGCAGCACTGTGCACAAGGGCAACGTAAGATCAGTGGGTTGGTCGCCAGCTGGGAAGCACTTGAGTAGCCATTGATAGATTATGCATCATTGTGCATACAGGCGACGTTAGCTCAGTGGGTTTGTAGCCAGTTGTGGGGCTCTCAAGTAGCCATTGGCCTTGCGCCTAGTATTTATTTTATTTAGGCAGCAATGTGTGCTTGGCCAACACCATAAGAGGGAAGGCAGGTCGGGCCTGTGTGTTCATTTGTATTGGTGTACCAGCCACGTGAAACGATTTTGTATTTATTGTCACAACAATGACATGTTTGGCGAAGCAGTTATGCAGGTGGGAAGGTCGCTATTACTTCAAATATTTACGTGGGAATATGGCTTGTATGTTCTGTATCGGCAAGGACAGATGGTTAAGGAAGTGCACACCTGTGCCTGAGCGTGAGCTAGAACCCAGGCCTTTGCCAGAGGCAGACCCATGCATTCCCCTTGGGTTATTGGGTCCACCCCAAGCACCACGCTCTCTAGAGGGGCACCACCCCTCACCCTACAACTTTATCCATAGTGCAGATACACTGTGCGCGGAAACACAAACCATTCAGCATAAAGGCACAGAATTCACTCCCGCGGCAGCCCACACGGTCCCCTCAAACCAACCATTGCCCTTTAAACTTCATGCCTTCAGAGAAAACAATTCTCTCTCTTCAGAAGGGATGAAAATGAACTTTAGCACAGCAGCTCATGATCCCGTTTTCGCTGTGCATGTCCCAGCTCTATAATCACCAGATGCGAGTTGAAAGATTCTTCCCGCAAATACTGCACGGCTTAAACAAAAGGCATGGATCCTAGTGAACCCTCACCAAGGGTGGGCACCCTGAACATCTAGCTGGATGCTACTTCACCGTGTGTCTATTAAATAAACAACGCCCTCACCGATATGAAGCGTGTTCCTTTCATATTGTCCAATAACCTGAACTAAGGATCGCATCGCATTAAAAAACAGCAATCCTGCTGGCCCTCATTACGAGACTGGCGCTAAACCATGGCGCTATTAGCACCATGGTTGGTGCCGGTATCGTAACGAGTCCGCCAATGTTCAATGGGGAAGTGCCACCCCATTCCAAGGTTGGCGGGGCAGTAATTCCCCATTGAACATTGGCCCTTCCCCATTCCCATTTTTGCCCAATAGGGTTCAATGGGACTGGGGAAGGCGGTAAGTACGGTACCGCAAATTGCGGTACCGTACTTACCTCGAGAGTCCCTTTGCGGGTCCCTACTTTAACGGCTGGTCTAGACCAGCCGTTCAGGTCGGGTCCCGCAAAGGGACCTCGTAGTAAGGCGCTAAGTGTTTAACGGCGCTGCAGCCTTTTACGGCGCCGTTAAACACTTAGCTCCAGGGTCCTAATGAAGGCTGTCTCACAGCAAGCCGCCACACGCGTACTCGCTTACGCTACCATACCGCCATTGCTCCACAACTCATGGGATCCTTCTGCCGCTGATCTCAGGAAAGTAACCCCTCTCGGTGCAGCAGACCTCCACACATGCTTACTTCAATGAGAAAACCACCCTCTCTGCACTGCGCTTCCCATATGACACTCGCAGCCTCACCCGCAGCTGCATTACCCCCCCCAGAAAGACGCCGTCCATGAGGGCCACGTACTCCTCGAGCAGTGTCCGCCCCCCACAGGACAGGACGCCAAGATATCTCTCCATACCGGACTTTAAACATAGTTCACATGAGTTCAATTGAAAAAAAGGATTGGTGCATAGAAATTAAAATGGAACAGGCATCTACTAAAGTGCTGTCATTGTTCTCCTAATTCAGAGCATACACAGGTCCCAGGCAACAGCAGCAGGCCGGCAGTCATGAGCGAGAGGGTAACAAATTTCATCACCAGGCGTTGGCAAGTTGCAAGTTGCCATGCCAATGCCATACACCATGACCTGCTCCCGAACTCCCCTTTTTCCTTCCTCTAGTGACAAGAAACCTGTAATTCAACCATCATAGACGATCTACTTTGGGAAAGGCGTCTGATGCTCGGTATTTCTAGGCAGCTGAGACAGTTGAACAACACCATCAAACACTTCAAGCACAAGCAAGCAGACAAGCAGCACTGAAACAGCAAGACACACCACAACAGAGACAAACCAGACAACAGGCTCATGCAGTCGTCTCATGCTCAGCGTAAAAAGACAGCCAGGGCAGTAGTGGGTAACCATATTCAAAGTTTGGTTACTTTGTATCCCAGGAAACAACAGGTATGTCTGCTGGTCTTAAATGTTTTCTTAAATGGTCTTGGTGAGAACAGCATCATCCACAATGTAGGTGCTCAATGTGAGGAAGGACCTCATCACGAGGTTGCCGGTATCCCGGCGGTAACTGAGCCCGGGATACCGCCAACGTAAAGAGAGTTACCGCTACTCGGTCGAGCGCTATTAGCGCCGGATCACGAGTAGCTGTAAGGCGGTAAGCCAGTAAATCCCCATTCCGCATTGGGTCCACTGGATCAAATGGGGCTGGGGCACGATATTAGCACCAAAAAGACCCTCTCCCCTGGCGCATTCCCTTCCAGCTCAGAACTGGATGTGAATGCGTCCTAGGATGGCCAGACTCGCAATTGAGCCAACCCGTAAATGCTGCAGTAATAGCATTATTGCCGCGTGTAAGGGCTAGCGCCCAACTCGTGATGAGGCCCAAGGACACCTTAGCAGTCAAACTGCCTTATCGCTGTACTAGTTGGTGACTCTTAAACAGCTACGTGGCATGCCTGCCTCTTTGACTCCCTAAAATCAGGCCCATACTCTCCACAAAGAAAAATGGGCCACCACACATATGCCTATCTCTGACCTTATGTTTGTCATGTGTCTTGTCCTGCCATTGGTTTCCTGACAATCTACTCCTCATCATCATCTAAGATCAGCTGCTGAACACCTGTCGCTTTAAATTAGGGAACGTGAGTCAACACACTTTCTTACCGCAATAAACACAAATACAAATGCCGCTTTCTCCGCTCAGGTGAATTATTCAGACAAGTGGCATGAGCAGCATCTTCCACAAAGACTCCTGTTATACAGGGATGTAATTATTATTTAAACTGAAGCACCTGAAGTGGCGGGGGCCCCCGCAGTCCCTGTGGTGTGGGGGCCCTGCCACACCAGGTCTGGGGGTGCCCCGGCACAGTTGTCACCCATTGTTGTGAAGGCTGGGCCGGGTCTTCCAGCATGAGAAGGAAGCACTCAGTAGCGGGTGGAGCTGACTGTGACATGGGGCACGTGTCACATGACACGTTCAGCTCTAACCCCTTCTCCTCCCGCTTCTTCGTTGCTCATATACAAAAACCAGAATGCTCTCCCAGGCTAGACTGGCATTTTGATAAAGCCAGTCTAGCCATTGCTTACTGTAGTATGACATTTATTACTTGACATATTTGATAAAGCAAGCATGATAAGCAGGATTACCTCGCTAGACTGACGTTTTGGTGTAGCAGCCTGTATATTTCTTACTGTAGCATGACATTTTATTAACCGAGCATCTTTGATGAAGAACGGATGATAAGTGTTCTTATGCCTCTAGACTGGCTTACATTGGAACCCATTTGGACATGTGTTCTTATTGTGATATGTCACTTTTAATGAAACCAATGGGAGTATTTTCTTACTTAGGAGTACTGGCATATATTGGCAGAGCCAGCTTTGTGCCTAGTGCCAGTAATGATAGTATTAAAAACATCTGAAAGCGAGCATGAGTATGTTCTTAAATGGGAATACTAGCATAAATTGGTGGAGCCAGCCTGAACATGTTTTATACTGGCATATATTGAAGGGACTGGCATGACAAGGCATTGGGAAATGCACTTGTACACTTTTGGTGACTTGCATCTATTGTACTTTTTCCCATGAATTACTCTACACCCTACACAACCGATTGCAAACTGTCTAGCCTTCTACCAAATTTTCACAGAAAGTGTGCTGTTTAATAAACATTTTTTTTTTATTTGAGTTCATTCAGATTTTCAAAACAGAGAAAAAGACATTACAAAACAGTGTTAGAGACCTAACAAAGTGGTATACAAATGGTCAAAGCATTTCCCCAACAGTGTATGCGCAGAATATTAAAATTAGTTTTCACCCTCCTGCCCTCACCCTCCCCGAACACTCTCTCCTTGCTCAATCCCTGATGTACATATTAAAAGACTCGATTGGTGCACAGTGCAATTTCTCTAGCAACAGTAGTAGCCTTGGTTGCCTCTGTATGGCTCCCTCTGGGCAGTGGTGTAGATCTCTTTTAAACAAATAATTTGTAATACTCTTGCCGGGGGAGTGAGTGAATTTATTCATGCCCCCTCCCTGTCCTAATGATTAGTCTTAGGCACATATATATGCACAAAGTCATTCCAAAGCATTTCACATTGCGCAGATTTTGATTGTAGGTGTAAAAGCAAGAGGAAATATCGAGGCTGAGTACCCCAAAAGGAAATACACCAAACATGAGCTTATAAAGATTCATAGATCTTTAATTAATACTGCGCAGTTTACAAAGAACAAATCAGATAGCTATCTGGCTCTCAGTACATCACAGTGAATACCAGTCCTTCAGTGTTAGAAGTGAGAGGTACTGGACATCTCGACATTCGTACATTTATACAGTTTCAGTAATAATGTCCAGCCCCTCTGCCAGTTAATAATCCATGGTCTAGAGTTTGTACCGAGTTCACTGATGGTTTATACAACAGTATGCACACAGACTATATTCAGTTTACATACAAACAAGTTACAATGGCAACAGTGTATTCCAGATTTAGCAGTAAGCCTTAGCACATGTCCCTCACAATGCAGTTCAGCCAGTGTCCATGTTCGATATTTGCTTTACATTGTTTCGATGTATGTCCATGGATCAGGCTTATTGGCGCAGACAATCCTTAGACCACAAGTCAGGCGTGAGACAAGGTCTCTTTACCCAGTCTAAACATTCGGCCCGCGGACAGCCTAAACATTAACTAAGGTGCAAGGTTCGGGAAGGCTTGGTTAAATGTTGGAAACACTGTCCACCATTTTAGAACACAGAGTTACATTTGAACAGAAATCAAAATGGCGGATGATCCCAAAATGGCGGCGAAGTCGATCTAAAATCGGAACTTTGCAACGCGGTTTTCTTCGCAGAGCGACTGGGCTTAGGCCAATATATATCAGAAAGGAGGTGCAATATGATTTCCCGTTTAACAAACCCTCCTTTTGGCCTAAGCCAAGCGCTAAACGACTTCTAGTCACTTTACGAGTAACTCCACGTCTCAATGTCCATACACCCTGAATCACTATCATCGTAGATATCGATCCTTTAACACAAATTAGTTTGTAATTTTCTCAGGGGCGCATAACTTGTGTCCTAAAGTTCCCATCACTTGTGCACAACATCCTCCTAACACCGAACATATGCCAAGAAGACACTGTATACAGCACCAGAAAAACAACAGAATACCCAAAATGATCAGCAAGACTGAAAATAGCTTCCATCCCCAGGATCGTAAGAAGTCCCAGAATCAAGCACTAAGATCCCAGTTTCCCTCTGGAACATGCACTTCTGAACTAAGGACGTAAAGAAGATTTTGTATTGCCTTAAAGATGGTTGGGGAGGAATCTGGCACGAAAACGCAACAAGCGGACCCCACTAATTTACATACCCCACCAGGCTCAGCCAGGATGATGTCTAATGCCATCCAGTTCTGAAGTGCCACTAACCTTATCGCTTTTTGTTCTAATGTCATGTTATAGAGTATGTCAGTGGTCCGGTTGATGGTCCTCTCCAGTACTCTCGCTAGTCTTCTGATATCCTCAGAGTTCAGTATTTGCCCCCAAAATGGTACAAAGGATTTAGCTATGTCACCCAGAACTTGTGCTGAAGTATCGCCATTCTCGTCTCACCTTGGACGAGCCTTAGAGATTTCTATGGTGCTTGCTATGAATACCCCGGGCAACAGAATTCCTAAATAACAGGTTCCCTGCCAATCCCTAGGTAACCAAGGGAAAGCTTCAATACCGCAAACAAAGTAGACAGGTTCGCCTACATACAAAGGTCTGTCCTCAGTGGTCAAGTTCGCAACATTGGCACAGCCTTTGAAATCACCCATTGACTGACTACCATTCCTCTGTATGCAGAAAGAAACTGAATTCGGGCCTGTGGTTAACAGTGTAGGAAGGTGGCGTGGCATCCCTATTGCCTATAGGAGCCACCTTGAAAGAGATCAAAGATTGAAAAGGACGAGACAGTCTATCAGAAGGCCTAATAGAAGCAACATTAAGCTTGCTCCTATTCGCAAAGAGTGAGCATCCCAGGGGCGTTAGAACACGTTTCACAAAATCATTCAAATTAGTTCCATCGAAGTTCCCCAAGATGCTATTGTTCCATCGGCCAAATAATAGTGGCCTTAAAGATGCATAGCATGCAGTAGTCAGAGGTAAAGGATTAATATACCAGCCCAGACCCTTATCTCTGTGTTGTGGTAAATGCGTGCAGACCCAGCAATTAGACTTATTAAAAATTGCATCTGTGGCATTCATGATGAGTAATAAAGTGTTGTTGTGGTAACTCTGTCTGTGCTGAGAGTCTCTAGGAGATAGAGTGTGCAGATGGATGAAGGGTATAGAAACAGTAGGTACATTTTCAGTGGGTAACAGAATTTCAAGCGGATGTACTTCTTCCAGATACCAAAATCCTAAGGCAATTACTATTGTGAAGCCAGTTAACATAATCACAAGACAAAAATACGTTATACTTCCATTCCTCCTTTGTCAGGATGCCCTTGATCTGCAAGAATTGGAAGACAGGCAATGGGCCCAAACCCAAGGCTTCTCCCAGTTCCAAAAATTGTGATGAAGGATCCATCCTTCCATAACTAACCTACCCTCTCCAGTCCAGCCTCAAACCATGATTGGAATCTCTCCAAATTGGGAATGCCTTCCCTGATGCCAGGGGCCCAAAGATGGCTCAGGGGGTACAGCCATGAGGTAACCTTTCGCATGGCACTCTTCTCCCTCCATATACCAGTCACCGCCCCCTTCTTTCTATATGTGAAACATTTAAGCTTTGATTGAAAAACATATTTACTTCTTTCACTTGCTGTGGGGAATGCCCCTGCAGCGGCATAATCATCATGGACATTGCACACACGTGGTGGTCCGGGTCGGCTCCGGGTGTGGCATGCTCTGTGCTTTGTTAAGGAGCTTGGGGTGTGGGGGTCCCTCAGCATGGCTCACAGGGGGGGTGGGCCAAATGTTGTACTACATCATTGGGCTTTGTTCACCTCTAACGCCTTTAGGTGTGATGTGAATGGATGGAAGGGGCCACAAACTCGACCGGGACCCTGCTCTGGTCAACACTGTTTAAGAAAAAAAGCATTGGACACAGAGTCTCAGAAGTGAGGGAGCCATGGAGTGACCCACCCCTCCCCACTCAAACTCCTTTTTAGAAAGGGCTTTGTGTAAGCTTCATTCACGGGCCAGTCCTCGGGGGGGTAATTGAATAACGCACCTTGCATATAGAGCTCTGAAAATCATAGATGCATTGAGCCCCATTCTTGAGGGAAGTGCAGCACTCCCCTCTCCGCACCCCACTCTGTTAAAAAAGACTGAAGAAGCGCCATGTATCAAAGCCTAGGACATTAAGGTGTTATGTTAGTTTTTGGGTTGTGGGGGACAACATGTGGTTGCTTGTCACATAACTCAAAGATAAATGCACATGGAGACAGATGGCCTCAGTTTACACCCGCACAATAGGTTTCTTCTATCATAGTGGTAGCCGACTCATAGATACATTTATAACCAGGTAATTTTGTTGATACTAAATCCTGGTCAGTGATTTAATTTTCAGTCCTTGCTCATGCAGCATTTTTCTGCTGGGTAAACAGAGAGCGAACGCCTCCACAGGCCAGTGCTTTTTTGGATTGTTTAACACATCATTGCCACATATAACGAGTACTTCTGTGTCCATTAATCTGTAGCCGTTTCATACACTAGCTGTAGCCTACGTTAGAGATGTCGGTTACCCTGTTATTACAAGTACTGCTTTATATATGTTTTACATATAGACACCTGGTCGAATCTGAAAAATTACATCCCCCAAATGTGTGATTGTTGACAAATCTCACCTCCCTATGTGCCTCGGTTTTTATATCTGGCTGAAATCAGAGCACCTGTAAATGGGTGTTAGACGCATCTGAAGGTCGTGTGCCATTATTTCCCATGATTTCCCTAGGTGGTGGGGTCAAATTACATCACTTCCTGTGATGTCATTGGAGTTCATGGGCCATGTGATGTCACTTCCGCTACCCCTGGCATTTTGGTGAAATGACATTTATGCCATTATAGTGCTGCATGATGTGAAGATAGGTTACACAATATTTTTTTTCAGTTACGGTAATTGCTCACTACAAAGTATGCAAGGATTATAAGAAACATTGCTTTTTTATAGCTTGAAATATATTTTTTTGCTTGCCTAAAAATATACCGGTTGGGAATGAGAACTATGTTTTTGGGCCCTATAAATCCTTCCACATCTCAAAATTAGGTGTGAAATGCTGCTATCTCCAATTCTTATGTGGACCTCTGCTCTACAAAATACAGTCATCCAGCTCTGGCGCTGTCAGGAGTAAACCACAGCCTGCAACCTGAAATTGGTCCCAGTACAGATGTAGAAACTATTGGTGTGCACAGGCTATGCCATGGGATTTCCAATCATAAACACTGCCCACTGTAGCACCTGATGAAGGGCAAAGGGTCGCTCAGAAACATGTTTTTCAAAGATTACTCTGAGCTACATCTGAAGAATTACTGTTAGTGCAACAGAATGATGTATAACATAACCATTTTGAATCTAGGTGCTTGTTTTCTTTTATGCTTTAGACTAAACATCACAATTGCCTGATCTGCTTAACGGTTAATCATGTTATCAGAATGGGTCGGCATAAAACATGGATCCACAATTCTAGGCTAGGTGCAGGCACAATTGGGCACAATGCCCAGATTACTGTCATGTGGTAAAAGCCTGTCATCCCAAAAGCTACCACCTGCTTTTGCATGGTGGAGGCTTCCATAAAACAGGTCTGTAAAATTGTATGCCAATGATGCAAGGCCAGGTCAGGCCTCATTGATTAGTGGGTGCATGATCAGCCTCTGCCACAGCTTCAGTAGGACATCTGGCCACCCCATGGGCCTCATTACGGCTTTGGCGGTAGCCATGCCGCTATTGGCGGGCATGGCTGCCACCAAAACCGGGTCTGGGTGCGGGTTCCCTGAATGGGGAATTACCGGGCCATTCCGAGTTTGGAGGGCCTGGTAATTCCCCTTACAGGGGGCCCGGACCTTCCCCATTCCCATTTGAGCCCCCATAGAGCTCAATGGGAATGGGTGCAGGGAGCTAACAACGGGCAGCTTACGACCGGCCCGTTGTTAGCTCCGTGGTCCCCTCGTAGGACCCGGTAACGACGCCTGATTTTACCAGGTGTCCTTACCGGGTCCCGCGAGGGGACCTCGTAATATTGCAAAATGGGTTAACGGGTCCGCCTCCATTAGCGGCACCCGTTAACCCATTCTGCAATTCTTGTAATGAGGCCCCATGAGTTACTAGTTATTACTTTCAACATGAATTGCCAAACAGATTCAATCAATGCATTTTATTAATTAGCTGAATCCATTACAATATAAAAAGACATATGAATACAATTAAATAAGAACAATCATACAAAACATCTTTAAGGCAATCTTTCTTAGGCTACCAAGTCATAAAAAGCAATAATGATTCAGCGAGGATGTACAGATGCTTCTAATGGCATCCCTCCTATGCAATATATATTATAACACACCCCCAAGTACACCCATCACCCAAAAACATATCTGCAAACCAGATGTGTACCCCTTACTCACTGTGCTTAGAGAAGCACAGCTTCACCTCACTGATGAGGCCTGACTAGGCCGATACACGTGTCTGGGGTTGCTGTTGGTACTCTTGTTCACAGGAGAATTGCCTGGCATTTCGGTGCTAGACTGCCCATGTGGGTGGGACCAGACTGATATGCAAATGGCTATTTCTCCTCTGTGAAAGGTAGAGTGAGCTAAAACGTGGTTGCAGACGCCCCCATTACAACCCCCCCCCCCCGAGTGGGCACCTTCCCAGAAAACAGGTTATTTGACCGTGTTTGTTCTTGGTAGCGGGACTCCCAGACCTTTTTTTGAATCTTCAAACCATACCTTTCTCTTTGGGTGAGATTTATACAATGGGTTTGCAATTTGTATCAGGCCCGGGACATTTGGGGCTTTATTACAAGTTATGCAGAAATTTAAAAACGATGGTATTGTGGAATAGTGTGTGTTTTTCCGTCCTGCCCAATTGTGGGTTTTAGCGCCCATATATAAAAACAAAATCATCTGGTTGGATGTGGCGATGTGGCGTTATTACCTTCACTTACAATAGCGTTATTGGGCCACATGCAATTACTACATGCAGCGATTCCTCCTGCTCCCAATGAAGTGTTATGGGTCTCCACAATGGGGAATAACCCCTCCTAGTGAGGTGAATTACTGTTACACTATGAGGTATGTGGAATTCAGTTTGCTATTATCAGAACAGCTAACGGCGCCATACTTATGATGAGACCCTCAGAACCTCCTTCTCCTTTCCCTGCCAGTAGACCTAATACATTGACTGAAGGCCTCTTGCTTTTTCGTACACTTGTCGGATGCACAATACTCTCTAATACAAAAAGAGTAGGGTGAGCCCTTTGCAGTATCAGGTAATATTATCCCCACCAATACTATCGCCATATATATGGTTGTCGGGAACGGCCATAGGTGATATTATTAGTGGGGATAATTTATGAGGTAAATGGGAGCAGGGGTTGCAGGGGTGTCCCCGCTCCCTTTGAAAAAATATGGGGGTTGCAGGGGTGTTTCCCCCGCAGGTCCCATGGGTTAATATTGCCAGAAAAAAACGGCGCAAATTTTTATATGGCGATATTTTAGCAGTGATATTAATACATGGAACCCCCTTTGCCCCTCACTTTACTATATACAATGGCCATAGGAGTAAGAAATGAGCCATGGTTACTGTGGTCAATTTGTCCCATTGTAGAAATCTAATTTAGGTATGGTGACCCCCACCTTGTGTCAAATACCCCAGAGGAAGGCAGCTCCAAAGAAATTGTATGTACAGTTTTCCAGATTATTTTCTTTTCAATATCAGCTACTCATGTCTCTATGACCCACATATGCCGATTTGGTTCAGGTGGAGGGGGCGGAGGCAACATAGACATAATATCTTAGAGATTGTCGATTAAAAACCTGAGCTAAATCCAGACAAGGTTGGCATTTCAACAACATGCACAAACCCATGCACACCACGATTCCGAATGACATCTATTACAGACAATACGTTTGCATGGAAAAATATAAGGGACAATGTTGGGTCACGCGGAATCCAAAATAAAGGCTAGGCCAGCAGGAGAGGGGTGGGAGTTTTATGGCCTGTACAATAGAAAGGTGGTAGCCCACCAAATCGTGGGACCGTTAAACACTGTGAGACACGTCCGCCTCTGCAGCACCTTAGCCAATTGCACCACAAAGACTGCTGACAAATCCAATAGTAGAAGATGACTGATCAGCAACCCCTGGCCATGGCTAGAATGAACTATTAGGATGCTGTTAGAAGGGATGCATTGGTAGCATCCCCAGCTACGTATCTCTTATATAGAAGTTATGATGTACAAACATGTTGTGCCCAAAATTCAGATTGAGTCAAAAAAGAAGAAGAACTTATTTTTTCATTTAAAAAAATGTGTATCTTATTTTTTAAAGCACTGAACTAGCTCGAGAGCAGCAGAGCACTTTGTAGAGTGTGGGTAGCTGGCATTTGGGCTGGCATCCTTTCAAAGTAGCGCAGTACTGTGAGGTCTGTACATCCGTATATGCGTCCATTGGAATTAGTCCTTCGTCAGGTGTTGCTGAAAGAGCCATGTTTTGAGAGATTTGTGAAATTGGAGAATTGTGGAGGCATTCAGAGCCGGCACTGGGATTGAGTTCCAGAGGGTGGGTGTATGACAAGAGAAGGTTTGTTTGGGGGTCCTCTCTTTGTGGACGAGTTGTGATTCAAGCCGGTTGGTCGATTTGCTGTGCCAGATGCGTGTCCTACCAGATATGTGGAGCTTAGCGGCCAGGTACGCTGGTGTGCTACTCGTGACTGCTTTCTAGATGATACTTGCAGTCTTGAACAGTATCCTGGCTTGAAGTTGAAGCCAATGTAGTTCGGGTAGGATGAGTGTAATTCGGTCAAATTTCCGTGCACCTTTAATAAGACTCAAGGATTGATTTCTGGTGGCTGGGTGGTGGTAGCATTTTCCAGAAATGTGAAAATTCTGTGCTATTCAGCGAGGAAGTAAATATTCAACCTTTGACTTGGAAGCAGTGGTTTCAACTTTGGAAAATACTGGGCCTCATTATGGGTTTGGTGGTGGTAATTCCATTGCCACCACTTTTTTGTTAGTAACGTAATTACTGCTGTGTTTACCGCCCCACCAAATTCCAAACTTGGTGGTAAAGATGAGCAAGTAGCTGAAGGTAAATCCTTCACTTTCCCCCCAAAATCAGCAGATTCACCATGCAGGATTACCACTGGTGGTAAATCTTCCAAAAATCCCCATAGAGTTATATGGACTCCAAATAATTGGGATTTACACCACCCTACCACCACTCGTAATCCTGTTGTTGTGAAGCCAGGCCTCAAACCCCCCCACCAGCATACCACCAGGATGGCAGATGCCACTCACTGAAGCAGCCCCACAAACCATAACTGATGACATCACCAAAGTAATCATGAAGAGGCGACATGGCTGAACACACATACTGAGATGCATTAGACATGTAGCACACTCATTCCTGCATTAAGCAACACAGACATTTAGGCCCCATTACTCTTAAACACAAATAAAATGCTTATAACTCACTTAGCTAGTTGCAAAAGAACACACATAAACTTCTCGCTAATGCCTAAAAACAAGTAAAATGAAGAGCCATATAAATAAAGATGGAAGACACAGCTGCATTGAAAGGAATGGAAGGCACTGGAAAGTCTCAAAACTGTGGCCTGACACACTGATTTCCCTGAGAAACGCAGACAGAGCTGGCAGTGCATTTATTGTGCACAACCTTTCCAAGGACGCTAAAACAGAGTGTTATGAGTCAACAGAAAAGATAGAACATCTGCAAGTGCAGGGAGCTGAAATTCTTCATAAATACAAGCAGATAAACTCAAATCTACGGTCCCTACACACGTGATCTGAACCTGGGAAAAATTACACTGTTGTTCCCTTTAAAGGAATAGTTCACTCAAAAATTGTATCGTCCCGATAGTTCGGGCATGTATTTTTAAGCATACTGTAATCAATCTTAAAAATGTTTCCTATGCATCGTACCTTAGTTCTCCTCACTTTTGCACATGCGAAAACAATGAGTTGGGTGCCGCCATCTTATGCTAATCTTATTAGTTGATGCATCGCCCTAAGTTCACGTACCCTCGCGGCAACAATACAGATGGCCCGCACCTCATTCTGACGTCGCTAGACGCTTATGCCCCTTTTCTCATGTCAACGTTCTCCTTGCGCAAGCTATTGACGTATATCCATGGAAATGCCAGGACGCTTCTTTCCTCAACAAGTATAAACATACCCTTTCTGAGCAGAAAACATTGCTTTTTCAATCGTTTCACTGTATTTAGTTTAGATCGCTCGTGACTAGTTTCTGCTCTGTTCAGCTATCTTCCTAGTCGACGCCCCACGAACAGACACTGACACTATCAGAACTGAGGTACTTTTGTTTTATTTAAATATTTGTCGTATAATGGCAGCAACACAGCCCTACCAGTATGAGCCTGAATATTCCGAAGAGGAACTAATTGAAAGAGAAAGAAGCAGAAACGATGGAGAATCAGACGATAGTTGGGAGGCTGAATCACGGGAGCATGAGCCTGAGACTATTCGCATGGAAGACGTTTCCACCTGGTGTACCTGCAATCGTTGCAAGGTCATGCCAACCGAGGTGGAGAACTACTGCTGCCAAGTAAACTCTGGATGCTTGGCATACATAGTCGAAGAAGACACATCACCGCTATGCGTTATCGAGCTGCATGACTTCAGGGCAGCCTGCCTCACAAAGTCCGTGTTGAGGATTATGATGCTGCTTATGCACAAACCTTGCGCAACAGTAAGCCTTCGCAATCCAAGTAATTAGTAAGTATACTCTGGACGTGATGTTATTTTGACCACTGAGACGACTAACATTTCATGTTGTACTCCTAAATTGTCATAACTTCAATCGATCACTGACAAATGAATCTAGTATGAAAATTGAATACATTTCTCTCGCTTATTGCAAATCAGAGTGTTCATCGCTTATGTGTATTTCAATTTCCACTAAAAAACAATATTTCTCTATGGCCCAAACCATTCTCGTTTGAATGTGTGTTCACTTTTGTAACCTGTCGATAGCCCAAGTACATTTTTCCAGAAAGTTACTTTTCTAAGGGCAACTATGCCATAGAATTTAAGATGCATTTTTGACTAAGGTGGTACACTTATCTGGTACATTCAATTAAACTATATATGTTTCTCTTTCACAGATGGTACAGGCTGGTGGCCTACCATTCATTTACATGCTGGCTTTACAAGAGGCTTGGATTCCGCGTTCAATGAGTAATACCCACATGTGTGGTTTGAGCCATTCGTGGCAAATTCCCCAGTGACAGCGGTCAGAACATGGGATTGTCACACACTATACTGCAACCACAAGTATACAATTTGTAGTTTGTTTGTGCCATCAACATCACCAAACTAAATAAAATACAAATTCGTATATACGAATACTTGTTTTAATTTTTCAGTGAGTCAAGAACTCGCTCAATCGTCTATGAGGGTCATGAAAGAATGGTTGGTGCCCTTTTGCACTCACCTCGTCCCCACCCATCCCCCCTCTAGTAATGGGTGGGTGGGAACGCTCAAGGCGCCATACACCATGTAAACAAAAAGAGATCCACCAGAATCCCTTCTTCAAGACCCTGCCCCAGCAATCAACATAGGTATGTGTCCCTTCAGCAGTGTTCGTGGCCTTTTCCGCTTGCCTCATGACCATCCATCTTATGACCTTCATTATCAATGACAGTTCACACCTACGACCGTGAGCCCCCAAGGGGGATGGGTCGGTGGGAACACTCAAATTGACAAACACCATGTACACTTCAAAGGGATCTTCTGCACGGTGACCATTGTTCACATGGCCTCCCCAGACCCAGCATCTTCAGACTCCCCTCTTCAAGACCCCGCTCCTGAGATGAGCATAGGTTTGTGTCCCTTCATCCGTGGTCAGGGCCTTTTGGGCTCACCTTATGCCCATCCATCCATCCTCCAATATCAATGGCAGTTCACACTTATGAACGTGCTCTCCCAAGTGGGCTGGGCGGGTGGGAACACTCAAGTTGCCAAACACCATGTACACTTCAAAGGGATCTTCCACACTGCGACCATTGTTCACATGGCGTCACCAGACCCAGTGTCTCCAGACTCCCCTCTTCAAGTCCATCAATCCCCCTCCCTCCCTCCCCAGTTTCCTCCTAGGACCATGCGCTCGCAAGGCAGCTGGGTGAGTGTGAACGCTCAAGGTTCCACAAGCAATGGAATTGCTAGTCTCTGTGTAGCATTGAAAATATACATTACACATCATACAAAATTATGAAGACTCTTTGTTTTTGTGTTGGCAATAATAGTCTGTGGTTTTTATTAAACATAACAATAATAAACCAAACAAGATTACTGTGTTTATGTCACAAATAAACAGGTGTGCAGCGTTATCATAGTTCTGAACTTTTTGGGCACTTGGACTGTGAAACAGGAACTGGCTCTCCTTGGCTCACCAACTGCCCCCATTGTGGGCTCTCAGGTCCATGTGTTGGGGACTTACATCTTGTCTGGTGAGCACTTTTGCGCTTTCTGGCAGCATCCTTCCAGGCCCATACCACCACACCTGAGTGGGTCCAGGGCCACTCGCGTTCACCCAAAAGACCCTTGCTCTCCTAAAGCGCTATTCACACATCTTTGTTGCTATGCTAGTATGTTAAAAATCCATGTACTGAATTATTCCATCCCATTTACTGATAGGTGTGTTCCATTTGGTGGAAATCCTCTGGGTTTGAATAGACTGCTCTGACAAGGATGTGGTAGTTTGCTTGTTGACTCTTCGGTCCACTTTCCTGTCCTGCCCACAATGGAATGTCCCACAATACATGCTGATTTGTAGGGTTTCTCTTATCTGTTAAAAAATATTTCTTATGTTAGCGCTGGTCTTATACATCTTGTAAAACAATGTAATTTCCAAAATCCTATCTTGTTGACTACTTGTGTCCCCATGCCTCCACGCCATGCTAATGTGTCTCTCACTATCCTAAAAGAATGTGTCCTATATTCTGTGATATCTGTTGACCACATGGTCAGTCCAGACCCAGTGTCTTCTGACTTCCCTCTTTAAGACCCGTACCTGCAATCAACATATGTTTTTGTCTGTTGAGCAGTGTTGTGGGACTTTTGCGCTCAACTCGTCCCGATCCATCTTCCTTCTAAGTATCAATGGCAGTTGGCACCTATGAACAGCATTGTACTGGGCCATAGGTTTGTTTCGGGCACCAATGAAAACGTGGCACACAGTTCAAAGTTGCTTGTCATTTCTTTTTGGACACAGATTGAATATAACCCAAAGGTGAGGATTTTGATGAAAAGGTGATGCAAATTGTGCATTTAAAAAAGGATATCTTCAGCGACAGTGTTCACTTCTAATAGCCGCATATTGAAGTAACTCATCAAACTGGCCCACATGGGCCAAAAAACGTGCCCACTTTCATTTAAAAAGATGACCCAAACAAGAATTTTGCATTTGTGGTTCAACCCTGGCCCTATTGCCCTATAGGCAGTACGAGCAGGCCTATTCATGTGCGCTCACACAGGGGAAGGTGGATGGGTATGGCAGATGTGAAAAACTGACATCGAGGCTGAGTGGATGTCAAGGAACACATCACACATTCAGATACACGCCCACTTTTCTAAGCCTTTATAAACATCTTGACATTTACCAGGAGAACATCTCTGAGAGCGACAAGGTATATCGTCATCGAGCTACCTGTTCCCCGGATACGTGTTCCACGGCTACTTGCTCCCCTGCTTGCTGGATCGGCTCATTTGTCTGTCCAAGCAAGGGTGGGTCACCTATTTGCTTCTCTATGTTCATTGATTGCTGCTCTGAAAGTTTCTATCGATTTCCACCTAATGTACCCAGTATTCTAATGTTAATTTATCTCAAAGACTACACCATTATCAAATGTTTGATGTATTTTGATCTTGGTGAATAGCACATTGCATCACTGTGCATTAAAAATAGAATGGAATGTTTTGTGGTCCATGTTTTCAATCATGTTTTCTTTTGATGCTTGCAAGTTCATTCAATGGACAAGTACTATGTTACAATTTGCGGTATAACAAGCAATTCAGTAAGAAAGTTATTGCTGTGTTCATTCGAATAAGTTACACAGGTTTTCTTTCTTTCTTTAAAACAAACTTTAAAGACAAACTGTGTAATAATTGCTTTATTTACATTCATACAGTATTATTTGCAATAATTAATTATATTTTTTTATACAGATGTTATGGACTTTTCAAGAATGCCTTCATGTATTGTTATCAGTTGCCCTTCTGTGAACCATGCCAAAGCTCAGGGCACAGTCCTCCATATATTCCCGAAGGATATTGATGTAAAAAGAAGATGGATTACAAATTGCGCCCTTTCCAGTGGACGAGATTTAAAGTAGAGCCCAGAATGTCTTTGGAGACCTGAGGGCAAATCAATTCCGCGTCTGCAGGCTGGACTTTACTGACGATATGTACAAACAATCAAAGTACACCAAAAAGCGCTGACACAGAATTCTTCTTAAATTGCTTCCAATTTTGGCACACATCGGCTCAGGTGAGTAGTGGATGATTAATATGTTATGCTTGTTGGTACGTAGGGCAGCGGCCTGTATAAATATGTCTTCTCAATGATCTCTCGATTAATTTAAAATAGTGTATTGAAGTAACTTCATGAAGTTTAGAGTTTTCGGTGATGATTTTCCATCAGTGTTGTATTACTCAAGTTTCCCTAGTGACCAGAATAATCCAAATTTTAAAATGTTTCACTTTAGACTACTTTCTCTATCCCTGCTTTCGGTACACTGTAATAAATCTTTTAAATGTGACCCTTATTAAAAACGTCCATAGTGCCCTTTAAAAGTCGCCAAATGTTTTTGAAATGTGTTGATTGACATGTCCTTCTTTACGTAGAGCTCAATGATGGAAGCACAGACCCTCACCAGTGACAAAACCACCAACACGTCTACTATCCCAATGGTGAGCCCTATCGACTTGCACAAAGTGATATTTTAGCGTGTTGGACATGGCCACATCGCTAATACTAATTTACCTTTTCCATTGTACTATTTTCTGACAATGTACTGAAAATGAAGGAGCAAGAGTCTGCATCAATTACTTTTCCAGAGTCAACATCAACCTCACTCGCTGATCAAGTAATTATGTTGTACTAGTCCTTTATATTCGAATGAACAATACGTGCATGTGTTATGCTTGGAATTTTAACATATTGAAAATGAATATGTATAGTATTGATTATTTACACAAAGTGGCATGTATGGGTGTCCCTCTGTATATACCATTCTCTGCATCTCATTCTTTCAGTTTCATTTCACTTTTTCTTCTGTATTAAAAGAAGTACTATGTTATAGGGGGATGCTGAAACTTCGACTACAATCACTTCCTCCTTCGCAACAGGTCCAGAGTATGAGGTATGCGTACTTGAAGTTTCCTGGCTAGAATGAAAGTAAATCCTACAAATGATATACTTTGAGACTGAAATGCATGTAGCCTTGATCTGTTTCAAAGTTTTTGATTTTGTTTGTAATGTTACACTTCCTCCCTAATGCAGAATAGATTACAAAGGTAACATTATAAAGCAAACTACTTTTGAAGGCGACATTATAATCACTATGTTTTGTAGGGTGATCTCAGATCAAGTCGATGTGTCATCTCCGAAGGTTATCAGGTGAAATCTGAAATGTTTATTATGACCAAATCACATACACTGTTTTTAATGGTATGTTCATACGGATGTTCTATTTGTGTTGCAACAACAAACCTTATAGTATATGGTTCGTAATCATTTTAAACTGCTTTGTGCAGAAGTACTCTGTGCGATGAAACATTTTACATTTCAGTACGATAGACATAGAATTTCTTTAATGATTATTCTCTCCAAGGAATGTACTCAACATGTGGAATTAGAGGAGGCACATGGACCAGAGGAAGGGCGGGTCACCTATTTGCTTCTCTATGTTCATTGATCACTTCTCTGAAAGTTTCTATCGATTTCCACCTAATGTACCCAGTATTCTAATGTTCATTTATCTCAAAGACTTCACCATTATCAAATGTTTGATGTATTTTGATCTTGGTGAATAGCACATTGCATCACTGTGCATTAAAAATAGAATGGAATGTTTGGTGGTCCTTGTTTTCAAGCATGTTTTCTTTTGATGCTTGTAAGTTCATTCAATGGACAAGTAATATGTTACGATTTGCGGTATAACAAGCAATTCAGTAAGAAAGTTATTGTTGTGTTCATTCGACTAAATTACACAGGTTTTCTTTCTTTCTTTAAAACAAACTTTAAAGACAAAGCTGTGTAATAATTGCTTTATTCACATTCATACAGTACTATTTGCAATAATTAATTATATTTTTTTAAACAGATGTTATGGACTTTTCAAGAATGCCTTCATGTATCGTTATCGGTTGCACTTCTGTGAACCATGCCAAAGGTCAGGGCACAGTCCTGCATATATTCCCGAAGGTTATTGATGTAATAAGAAGATGGATTAAAAATTGTGCTTTTTCCAGTGGACGAGATTTAAAGTAGAGCCCAGAATGTCTTGGGAGACATGAGGGCCAATAGATTCCGCGTCTGCAGGCTGCACTTTACTAACGATATGTACAAACAATCAAAGTACACCAAAGAACGCTGACACAGAATTCTTCGTAAATTGCGTCCAATTTCGGCACACATTGCCTCAGGTGAGTAGTGGACAATTAATTTGTTATGCTTGTTGGTACATAGGACAGTGGTCTGTATAAATATGTCATCTCAATGATCTCTTGATTAATTTAAAATAGTGTATTGAAGTAACTTCATGAAGGGTTTAGAGTGTTCATTGTTGATTTTCCATCAATGTTGTATTACTCAAGTTTCCCTAGTTACCAGAATAACCCAGATTTTTAAATGTTTCACTTTAGACTACTCTCTCTATCCTCGCTTTTGGTACACTGTAATACATTTGTGAAATGTGACCCTTAGTAAAAATGTCCATAGTGCCCTTTAAAAGTCGCCAAATGTTTTCGAAATGTGTTGATTGACATGTTCTTCTTTACGTAGAGCTCAATGATGGAAGCACAGACCCTCACCAGTGACAAAACCACCAACACGTCTACTATCCCAATGGTGAGCCCTATCGACTTGCACAAAGTGATATTTTAGAGCGTTGGATGTGGCCACATTTCTAATACTAATTTACTTTTCCATTGTACTATTTTCTGACAATGTACTGAAAATGAAGGAGCAAGAGTCTGCATCAATTACTTTTCCGTAGTCAACATCAACCTCACTCGCCGATCAAGTAATTATATTCTACTAGTCCTTTATATGCGAATGAACAATACGTGCATGTGCTGTGCTTGGAATTTCAAAATATTGAAAATGATTATGTATAGTATTGGTTATTTACACAAAGTGGCATGTATGGGTGTCCCTCTGTATATACCATTGTCTGCATCTCATTCTTTCAGTTTCATTTCACTTTTTCATCTGTATTAAAAGAAGTACTATGTTATAGGGGGATGCTGGAACTTCGACTACAATCACTTCCTTCTTTGCAATAGGTCCAGAGTATGAGGTATGCATACTTACACTTTCCTGGCTAGAATGAAAGTAAATCCTACAAATGATATACTTTGAGACTGAAATGCATGTAACCTTGATCTGTTTCAAACTTTTCTGATTTTGTTTGTAACGTTACACTTCCTCCCTTATGCAGAATAGATTACAAAGGTAACATTACAAAGCAAACTACTTTTGAAGGCGACATTATAATCACTATGTTTTGTAGGGTGATCTCAGATCAAGTCCATGTGTCATCTCCGAAGGTTATCAGGTGAAATCTGAAATGTATATTACGACCAAATCACGTACACTGTTTTTGATGGTATGTTCATACAAATGTTCTATTTGTGTTGCAACAACAAACCTTATAGTATGTGGTTCGTAATCATTTAAAACTGCTTTGTGTGGAAGTGCTCTGTGCGATGAAACATTTTACATTTCAGTATGATAGACATAGAATTTTTTTAACGATTATTCTCTCCAAGGAATGTACTCAAGATGTGGAATTAGAAGAGGCACATGGACCATAGGTATACATAACTTAATATGAAATACAATTGGGCATCACATTGGATTGCAAATACATTTTTATAATGTTGTAATGTTTTGGAGTCCTTCAAGTTGGTTCTGTTTGCATGCATGTAAATATGGTTGAGTGGAAATGAAAGCCATATAAAAAATGTCTTTTTTCAGCTTGATATTGCGGTCGTCACAGTTTTGAAGCGAGTTAAGAAAACAAGGGTAAAGAACAAACCAGTTTGTTTTGGAGAAGTTTTTAAGTGGATGTTTAAGTCATATTATGTTTTTAGTTGGAAAATCGTATCTTCTGTATGTGTGCTATACATTGAGCATGTTTTTCTATAAATCTGTTACAGACCCAGAAGGAAGAGGAGTATGAAGACTCAGACAACACTGAAACCAAAGATATCACTAGTCAAACAGATTTCACAATAGACCAACTACTATTTGAGGCACAGCGTGATGCAGTCACTATTCAGACTCATGATGCATTTGTCCAGTCACTGGAAAATGAAAGGAATCTAACCTGTGAACCGTACAAAGTTACCATGGACCATTGCTACTTTGTGCAAACTTGAACAGATGAAACTGCAGATAATGAAGATGCATTGCAATTGCTCACAGACCCTTTGACACAATCTACACCCTCTAAAACTGTCCCACCCAACAAACTTTCAATGTTACCTGTTTCTCCAATTCATGCAGAAATATCACAACCTGAACTAACAGAGGCTGAAGCTTCAATGCAATTGATTGAGGAATTTGCTCAAGATCATAACTTCAGTTTGCTTAGTTTGGGGAAACGTTGAGTCACAAAACACAGTGCTGCAGGATGTTTGGCTATTAAAGGAGTAAAAATACATTGTATTCAACAGCTGCCTGCTAGAGATTCTACACATTCTGAAATGTGATCATACATTAAGAGGATCATATGTGGGGAGCCATTGGAGAATGTGTCTCGTGTATTACAAGGCACCAACCTGAAAATCCAGGCCAGCTGTGTCCACCTCCATAATACATTTTCATGGTCTGCTCAAACGACACTCGGGAAAGTGCCTGCTGGAAATCTCCTTTGTTCATCAGCTTTCCTGTTCAATGGACAAACTTTCAGTAAGATTTCCAGTTTCTGTCAATTTGTGGGACTGGAGTTCCTTGCTAAAACCCAGTAATACAAATATCAAAGGGAATTCTTATTCCCAGCTATTAGTCATGCCTGGAAACTCAAACTGATATCAATGGACAGTACATTCTCTGGCAAATGTTTCAGGATAGCTGGCGACGGACAGTGTGACAGTCCAGGATTCTCTGCTAAGTACTGTACATACCACTTTCAAGACATGGAAAGTGAAGAAATTGTGAGTTCGGGCATCGTGCAGCTGTCTGAATGTACATCGTCTGTGGCCATAGAGAAACATGGTTTCATTAAATCCATCGAACATCTGGAATCCGGGGTTATGCAAATAGACCTGATGCCACTGACAGGCATGTTTCAATAGCCAAGGCTATGCAAGAGCAGTTTCCACACATTCAGCATCAATTTGAAGTATGCCATTTTGCCAAATCAATCAATACAAAAATGACAGCTGCTGGTAAAAGAAAGGGTTCGGAAAACCTTTTAAAGTGGTCCAAGTCTATCAGCAACCATCTTTGGTGGAGCTCCAAAACTTGTGAAGGAGCTTTAGAAATTCTACTTGAAAAATGGCTTTCATTGATGCACCATTGTTCCAACGTACACTCATGGACAGAAAACCAACATTTCTACGAATGTGCACATGGACCTTTATCAAATGAGCAGGAACACAAGAAGAAGTGGTTGCTGCCATGTTCCCCACCACACAAAGCACTTGAGAAGATTGTGAACGACAAAACTCTTTTAAGAGACCTGAAGGGACTCACCGAATTCTGTCATACTGGAGATTTGGAGGTGTTCCATAATATGTGCCTAAAGTACAGGCCCAAAAGGTTGCATTTCGACATAGACGGTATGGAGAAGAGTACAAGACTAGCTGTACTTGCACGCAACGAGAACGTTGGGAGGGAACAAAAAAAACTGCAGGAACATCCAGGATGCTTCTTCACCTTATGGCCTTTACAAGACGAGGCAAACAATGGGTGGCCAAGCCAATAAACCAGGAAATGGATTTTGAATTTGTGAAAGATCTGACGTTAACTGTGTTGGCCATGCATACTTATGGAATGGATCCTGATTTTGTTCCAAGGACACATACATTGCCACAAAACATTGCAAACGAGCCTTGTCCGCCAAAATCAGAACTTGTTGAAAGGTTGACTTCCAGATTTAAATGATTTGTAGCCGTCTTCAAAATCTGCTCACAATAACATTTTAGATATGTTCAACAATGTTTGGACATTGTACAGAAACAATCTAGTGCTATTATACTTGCAATTACAATGCTACATAATATATTACAACGTTTTTATTAACACCGATATAGTCAGGCTTATGATGCATTCATGTATATCTTTTACCTTTTCTTCATTTATATTGCTTATCCTCTGTCCAGAAGACAAGTGTCTGGGGTTGCTATTGGCACTATTGTTCAAAAGAGAATTGCCCTAGCACTTCGGTGCTTGACTGCCCATTTGGGTGGGAGAAAGACTGATATGCAAATGGATGTTTCCCATCTGTGAAAGGTACACTAAGGCTTGGTGTCTGTAAAACCCTCTGCTAGACGCAAACCCCATGCACACATGCAATCCATGGCACTTGTGCTGATGGCCTCTGTTAGATAAGATTTTCATAGTAATTATAAATCTTCCTGAACTTTGTCAAGCTTTACTGGTGGATTATTTTTCTTATGCCTATGTGATTGCTAACTTTTTCCCACACTCACAGAATATTTTACTCTTTTAATGGGTGTGATTATTTGGCTCTCCGTGGTGTCTTTTAAAATGTATCTTCTCTGACAACCTTTTTGCAATAAGAGCCTGTTGTTGCTGGATTTCCCTAGGGGCTCCACTCTTAACTTTCTCTGGCTAACCTTGAGAGAACTACAGTTCCCAAGGCTAGAAAGGATCTTTGGATCCCTTTTACAATTTATTAAGTGAGACCAGCAAGACCCCCACCTTATATAAAAGGTTAGTTTACTTACCTTCGAAATGAAATGTTCTGCCATTCTGGAAAGTAGATACATGGTTATTTTACTCCCATGTGAATTGTTAGTGGCTCTTCCACACAAGTAATGCTGTTGGTTTCACTTTATTATTCCTGTTAGGATAATTGTATAAGTGTCCCCCAACTGGGTTTTGCTTCCCCTAACTTGCTGTTAGCCTTTCCGGAATAAGTCTGCCTTAGGTTTTACCTGCATAGAATAACTTTGGGTCATTCATAAAGTGTACCACTGGGTTTTGCTTTCCCTGGTCTGTTTTAGATGGACACAAAAAAAGTCTTAGGGCCTCATTACACGGTAGGCGGTAACCATGGCGCTATTAGCGCCATGGTTGCCACTGGTATTTTACCGTGTCCGCCTTGGTGGATGGCGGAATTACCAACCTACTCCAAGGTGAGCGGGGCCGGTAATTCCCCATTCACCAAGGCTCTTCCCCATTCCCATTTTTGCCCCCATAGGGCATAATGGGAATCGCGAAGGTGCTAATTACGGTACCGCAAATTGCGGTACCGTAATTAGCTCTGAGGTCCCTTTGCGGCACCCTACTTTAACGGCTGGTAAAACCAGCCATTAAAGTCGGGTCCCGCAAAGGGAACTCGTAGTAAGGCGGTAGGGGTTTACCAGTACCGGTGCCCTTACCGGTACCGGTAAACCCCTACCGCCTACCGTGTAACGAGGCCCTTAGTTTACACCTGCCTTTACGTTGCTTATAGCTCCTATAAAACATGTATAGGTCTAACTTACCTTGAGTGTAACTGTGTTATCCTAAAATCAGTTAGAGTTATTGCTTCCCTTAATCTTGAACTGAAAAGCAACTGTAATTGAATATTGCACCCAAAGGTCCAACTCCCCTAGAAAAACTGTGTTATCCTGAATCCAAGTTATAGGTATTAACTATGCCTAGTATCTGGGTTTCACTACATTAGAAAAAGTATATTGTCCAGTTGAAATGACTATGTGATTTCTTGCTGAGCGTCACGGTACAACTGATAGGTTCTACAACCCTGGTATTACTGAAAATAATCTGAATGTAACTATTCATTTTGACTTCCCAAGAATTCCTTTTAGGTATTCCAAATACAGTTATATGCTTTGGTCTGTGTACCTTCAAGCATAGTGTTGTGTTTTTATAAATGTGGTCATATATAATGTTATAGTACTTATTTCCCTCAAGATTTATCCAGGCCTACTCATATTTAAGTAAACCATTTACTTTTACAATACATAGTGTTTCAGTGTTTCTTTGGACCATTTGTATTAAAAGTTCATTTATATTGATTCCACAAACATCTCTCCCTCCCAAGATAAGCCTGGCTGCTCGGTCTACGCTACCCTGTCCTCAGGCGATACAGCCTTATACTGAGAGTGGAGTCTTGGACTGCCTCAGTTGAATGGTTACAGTAAGCCCTTAGTTGGACGTCAGAAAAACTGTCCTAACAGCCACCCCTTATAAGTCGCAATAAGTTGTTCAAATAAGGTAGATGTTTTTTATATGGACGAAGTGGTGGTGCATCCTGTTGACAATACATTTTATGAAAGGACAATGGAAAGGGGGAAAAAGGATGTCATCACAGACATAAAATCTATCCCATGGCTCCATTTGGCTACAAGGATCAAGCCCTTGCATCACTTGACAGTTTCCCACCAGCACATCCGATACCTTTTATGCACGAATAATCCATAAAGGTATTGGATGTTGCCTGGGTTAGCCTGTGCTCCCCAGCTATTCTCACCTTTTGAAAACTGTTCTGCCGCCAAGGTCACATCCAACTCAAATAGTGGGAACCAATTTTTCATCACCTCAGGCCCCTTGCTGACTTTCTACAGCCTTCCCAAGAAGACCCGCTTTTTGCTTCACTGGCGCGATCGTGCGCTTTGGCCCACCACTGCACTGTTGAGCCCAAGGCTACTCACTTCTTAGGGCTGGACTAGAAAGTTAGGGAACGACTCCAAAAAATTGTCTAAAGCTCCTAGTATGTTAACCCACCCTTTTCTTTACAGGTTGTGGCTGTGTTTTCCTCATTTGTCGCATTAGAAAACGTATTGTATACATGCTGTATAGTAGAGTGTTGTATGGTAACTCTTTTTGCATAAGTAAAGTTTAGTTGTCTCTATTGGTCCTGTCGACAATAAATGTATAGATATGTTTCATATACACTTGTCTAAGAGTAATTTGTGGTTCGTTGCTATGTGTGCACATTGTGGGCTTCCGATCACTATCACCCCTCCTGAGACTTTCTTGACCACCTGCCAAGCTACCTAGATTGAAATCCATCTCAACACCCTCCTCCAGCACTTCTACACCCATAGGCTGCTCCTTCCATCACCTATGCACTAGCATGGCCGATTGGCACAAGGCCTAGTCAGAGCATGAATGTAACTTATCTAGTACGCCGGTGCGCAAGGGAGTATGAATGGACATGCATGAATTATAGTAAGCGCCATGCAATTGAAGGCAGTCATCTGTTAAGCTCACACCAGAATGAATACAACCCTCGACGGAAAGAAGCCAAGAGATAGCTTGCAAGGATAACAAGGTTTAATTGTACAGAATACAAAAAATATAAGCAAAGGTCTCTTCTGCTCGAGAACATTCTGACTCCAGAATGAATTTTGTGTCCTTTTGAGAAGCAACAGCATCAGTAATGACATCACATATAGGGTCTTAAACTGCACAGTTGATTAGTAAGACAGTAAGATCCTGCTCCATAGGGGATGCCAGGCTACAATTGGCTTGTTTCTCAACCGTCTGTCGATTCCCACATGGGTCAGCTGGGCTCCTCTCTCCATGGAGTGAAGATCAGGTCTCTCATAAGTTACATCGTGCAAACTACAATAATATGCTAAACTCACTACTACATCACTATGGCATACAGCTGGGAGGCTCAGGGGCTGGTGCCAGGGAGAAGGGAGGAAGAGATACAGTCACACTGACCCACACATTCTGCGTTTTGTGACATGAAACAGTGCTGATGAGTGAGAGGTGGGGTTTCAATTGAAATTTCTTACAGAGATGATACATATCCCCAGAGGTAGAAGCAACACATAGCTTTCTCGATTGTTTTTCGTTCCTGTGGCGAAACACATAGCTGTTTGTAACTGTCCTTGGTTTTCTGAACCACTTGTCGAAAGCAGTGTCTTGTCCAGTTTTTTTTGTGGCATTCTTTCACAAAATCGAAACCTACCCGTCTCTGGCTGCAGTCACTGAAAACGGGATGCCATGGTGATTTGGACTTGAGCAAAAGTCAGCAACTGTTCGAAGGACACAATATGTCGACTACCCACACAAAATCAAAACATTTACTATATTGAAAGTGGACATACAAAAATGTACTTTCCATTTCTGCGATCTGTTGTTCAGAGTGGTTAGTCAACGTGACATGGAGAGAATGAAATTTCCTAAAATTACGTAAGCTCAACTATACATAATATTTGTGCAATAAAAAATGGAATATGTGCTGTATGCATAATGACTAATTCAGCGACGTGCAAAAGTGCATTTTGACTAAAACAATTGACACAGTACGTTATGTTATGTTGAATGATGTTTATACTGCGCGCTATAAGAAACCGAGTGCGTAACTCGTGGTTTGTTTATCTGTCTAGTAATGATTGTTATTTGTGTATAGTTTAAAGAGGAGTGAATTTTTGAGATGTATTGATTATTGGCTTTGTACACCAATATATTCGGTGCAGAGTTATGGGTTATTACATGGACAATATTGTGATGATTATTCCTCGAAGACCCGCATCCACAACCTGCATGCAGGCTAATGATATCTAAACTGCTTTGTCCCATGGAATAACCTGGTGTGCTGTCACTGTTGCATCCTTGTGAACCAGAAAATGGGGGTTGGGGAAGGGGCGGTGGCTAAACCTTTTTCCTGGGCGCTTGGTTCTGTTTTCGATAACACTAATCTTACCAGTCCCATTACAATGCCATTTGTCTGTGGCTCAACATAAAATGTTACTATGGCTGTCCTTATTTTCTGGTAGGGACCGCTATGTGAAGCTGGTGCATCTGGTTCTCCATCCCATTGGGAGCTATACTTATTTCACAGCGCTAAACGTTCATGCACGTCATGATCTTAAATAGTCCCCCAATGTTGTCATGTGTGTTCATTCTGTGTGGTTTGTGTTTATGATTAGGTTTCATGCGGTTCTGAATTATACAGTAACTTGTTATATTTGAATACAGAACAGCAACTAAAATATATTATTTTATTGTGTTTTCTACACAGCTATTTGTACTGTTCAGCGTATGCCATAGTTTTCAGCTACCGTCGGATTGATTCTTCAACCAACATTGGCGGATAATCATCAACGGTGCTTATTTGATCACCGTTACGTGGGACGACCGACAGGGACCAATTTGCCCTTTGGCAGTACCAGCAAAAAGGAGCAACCTGTCATAGTTTCTGTTGTGAAAACGTGATGATGCGAAAGCGTTGCACTTGAAAGTGCAAACAATCCATATCTTATCACGAACGGAACACCATGTGCGTCATTAGAACGTTTTTCTTGTGTAACATATGGCCACACAAGAATTGTAGTACAAGGATGGATCGATCGTTGATCGCAAATCGCCGTATCATGAGGACGTTATAAAAAACATTCGAAGCATGCAAAGTTCTCTAACTATAACTTGTTAACTTGTATGGCAAAAACATATCATTCATTTCGTGGACTTAATATTCTCTAGTGACCGTTCCTTGAAAAATAAATGCACTTGTTACATTGCAGACTATTGATGTTTTCTTTAAAAATAATGTTTTGCTCTCCTATTTGGGACAAGAAAGAAAAGTTATGCACTGTGAGAGGATGTGTGTGTTTATCGTCCTGGTTCTGCATTAAGTAACGTTATGGCATGGTTAACGACGGTGCACGTTTGGATATGCTGGCCACGAACGTTATGAAAATAGGTGGAGCATATCGTTTGGACTAGTGATGTCAGTTTGAAGGGCAG
This sequence comes from Ambystoma mexicanum, assembly GCF_040938575.1. NCBI lineage: Eukaryota > Metazoa > Chordata > Amphibia > Caudata > Ambystomatidae > Ambystoma > Ambystoma mexicanum. The sequence goes on along the minus strand of NC_090922.1, from coordinate 627,707,474 downwards.
GCGATCTGTATTATTGCTGTAAGGGCACTTGAACTTATGGCGATGCATCAACGGATAAGATTAGCACAAGATGGCGGCTCCCAACCCGTTGTTTTTGCATGTGTAAATGTGAGGAAAACTAAGGTAAGATGCATAGGAAAACGTTTTAAGATCGCTTAAAGTATGCTTAAAAATACGTGCCCAAACGATCGGGACAATAACATTTTTGAGCAAACTATTCCTTTAAACTGAAGACAGAAGATACAAAATATAACAAAGCATGACATTGGAGGCTGAAATGTCCTTGCTCAGGGCCAGAGGAGTCAGAGAAGTGGTAACCTTATTGGGAAACAGGCGGTATTCATTGTGCTCATGTGCTGGTAATTTTCCCAAGCTGACAAGGCTCACACTGGTCCCCTCTGGGTGGTCCCAGGTGTAGCCACCCGATATGGCTAGCCAATTAGATAATGTATCCCCTGTAGAAGGTATGTTTACCTATACTGGTCACCCAATCCTGTTCCACATGAAGGCTCAGAATGTATCATTTGGTTGTGATGGCATCATGCATTAGTACCTGCGCAGGGGAAGCCAGCCAATCAGATGGCTAGGAATGCGGGCTTGAACCGCTGGTACAAGCCCGTGTTCACAGCTGCCACCATCTTCACCTACTCTTCCGTCACTCTATTTTTCTCTCCCCCACTGCCCTCCTTGCTCTCGCCTCCCGCTAGCTGCCATGGAAAGGGAAAAGAGGTCCGCCTTCCCTTTCTATGGCAGCCATCTTGGAAAAGGATTTTCCTTCCTACAACGGGACACTGCATGCGTCTCATTGTAGGAAGGAAAATCCTTTTCTTTAGCACCCCGGGTTACCACTTTGGCAACCCGCAGTGCTAATGGCCTTCATCCCCCGTTGCAGGGGCTAGAATGGGGATAACGGCCCGGATTCCTTGTTATCGGCTCTGCCTTCGCTCAGGCTGTTAACTTGGCCTACCAGGCCATTATCTACCATTCCAGCCCCTGTAACGAGGGATGAATGCCACAGTAAAAAAACGTGTTACCAGTCTCCAATGAGTTGAGAGTACATTGGAATCTGAAGACGTCTGTGTGCCTATCCCTGCTTTTGAAATCTATTAATAAAGTAGCCATTTGTCACATTTATGGACTCCTACGTTTCTTGTGCATGGGGGATTTTCCTCGAGCCGACCCCCGGTTTCTCACTCCGCTTCAATGTGGTTTTGCCAAGGGACTGAGTGGCATTAACGGTAAAGGAGTTTGCTGGTATATCAGTAGATTTACTGTCGATATACCTGGCAAACTTGTAATGATGCCCATTGTGTTTTTGCAGCACTTGGGATCCCTAGGGTGAAAATATATATGCAAAGCCAAATGCACGCACCAAAAAGTATTCCTCAAATGAATAAAGATATTTTGGCAAATTTTGTCCATGTGTGCATGACAAAATAATGGACCAGTTTAACACCCTCACCGTGAATTGGATGACAATTATAGTTTGTCTAAAGTATTGTTGTATATATTTCGATTAATGCAGTATACTGGTATCAGTATGCTTCGTCTCCAATAATTCGCTGCATATTGAGGTGGACGAGAGAAGCACATTGCTTGACCTTATTTTGTTGAGGTACAGCAGTGGTGGGCTGCATTTTTCGCCAGGTGCCTTCTCCCACTTATTTGGAAAGGTGGGGGAGGGTGTGACTCTGCCCCCAAGCACAGCTGCCAGTAGGTGACAGCGTTGTTCCATCCCTGTAGGTGTCAGGCACACGCTGGAAAAAAGTAAGACGATGGGGCAAGCTGCTGGCAGGCTTCTTCACCTGAAGGTTATTTCAGGTTATTTCGTATTATGCGAGCTTTCCTACACAGGAAGCGGGTGGCCACGCGCGCCTCTCTCGTGATCTACGCGGTAATGCCACAACTTTATGCTTTAGGCACTTCTTATTTTTTAGAAGAGGTTTACTTTCTATTTGCGTTAAAAAATCACCAGTTGAAGCTCAATGTTCCCACTTGGAGCTTTTAAAAAAAAACTGCCAATCTGAAAGTACGACGGTGTACTAGTCTGTTGATTGCTCATGTTCACCTTACTCCACTACATACAAAGCAAACAGCAGATGGTATCGTCCGGGTTTGATGCGATGACGTTAGACCTCATTCCAAGTATGGCAGTGATTTCACGGATTTTCTGCATAATGATCACCAAACTCATTTATTGTTACTGCCAGTCGCTCTGGTGGATTTAGCACTTTATTTCGAGTCATGGTTGAACAGTGTTACTCCCCTTTGAGATGTTTTTTTCAGATTTACCATGGGCCTCAATACAGGTTTGGTGTTATTTTGGGGGTAAATCTGCTGAAAAGCCACCAAACGGATTTACTGTTACCACCACTTGGTCCAGCGGATTTACCACTGGATTAAAAGTGGTGATAGTCGGTGTTAGTTCCCATTTATTGGAGTCCATAGGAGTTCCTGGGTAATTCAGAAGATTTTGCCATTTTTGGTGGTAAGGTGGCGCATTTTCCTCCAGCTAAAAGTTGCCACATTGCCGCCAAAGCTGTAGTGCAGTGGTGCGGTAATGTGGCTGTAACGGAATTGCATCCGTTTTACTGCTGTTTTTTGTCACACTCATAATGACACGAGTGGTAATTCTGCTGCTGTAAATCCACCGCTAATTCCATTACCACCATTTTCTTGCAATTTTTTCTGTATCGTCGAACTTGTAATGAGGCCCATTATACCGATTTAGGACTCTTGCCCCAGCACATTCAGAAAGCCCACAAACACTGATTGTTCTGACCAGTTATAAAAGAGAAGGCATATCAAATTCTATGCTCGTAACAGAAACTTTGCGCCTGCCTTGGGGCCTTGGTATCAATGAGGTAGTTAACCTCACTGAAGTTGTAGTAGGATACCAGGTGGCAGTTCCGGGTCCAGGAAGACAGGGTTCAGAAGGGGCAAGGAAGGAGCGAGGCAAGGGGAAGAAACAGGGGGATCAGGAACGACAGCAACAAGGAATGATAAACTGGGAATCAAAGCAACAGGAAAGCTTCAGCACAGGCTTGGGAAAGCTTAGCATTGCCACGCACTTTTACCAGTGCTCAGCTTCCTTTTGAGCTAGCCCTCGGTTTGGGAGGCAGCATGGTGGTTTGAACATGTTACAAGGAAATCAGCCGCCATTTTGAGCAGTTTGCCTTTGGACAATTATGGTGGCATACTTGGGTGGGGACCAACCCCAAGCATGGAAGTGCTGAGGCAAGTATCTGGTGCAGTGGCGATACATGTGCCAAAGAGACCAGCCTCCCCTGGCTGGCATCATGATAGTAGAACTTTCTATAGCCATCTTGGGTCTTCCCTTGCAGGCAGGATCTCCCGTCTTGTGTTTCCAGTCTCCACACACAAGGCAGCTCTGTAGGGCTGTGATTGTGCATGCCGTAGTGCTCGGGGTGCCTTGATTTTCCTTTCTTTGGGTGTGGATAATGAATGTGACTGAAATGTACCCTCACATTTTTGATGACCTTTGGTAACAGAAAGGTGCGATCCTTTGTCCTTACCCTCCTTTGGTTGACTTTTATAATTACCCTTCTCATCAGGTTTGGATGCTGTTGCTAGAGCATTCTGTACTTGAGCACTCACAAACCTGTTGGCTGCCTTTGCAAGCTCCCCGGGGTGTGTGATAGTCTTGTCCAATAAATTCTGGTGTAACTCCATCTCGCAGTTTTTAAGGATATTCCTGCATACAACCAAATTAAACATTCCAAAGTGTCAACTTTGTTAGTTGTGACCCATCCACTCAGATACTTAAAGGACTGATGTGCAAATTCCTGAAAGGTTTGACTCTTCTTCTTGGTGAGCTCTTGTTCTGGAGTTTTGCAGGAGCACCAAAGTATGGCAGCGTTAATTTTGGTATAAATGGGCCTCTCCACAAGACAGTTAATTATAGCTACACTCCACAGATCCTCTTCCACCTCCTGGACGCGGCAAGCTAACTCCTAACTTGGACTAGTTCCTTGAGCGGGTAGCACCTATGCTTTCCATGGGAGCTACCACTGGAGATACTTCCCTCCCCACTGGAGGTCTTTTTGTTGGCCACCTCTGTTCTTTCAGCTTACGCTTGTGCAGCATTACACAATCCCATTGTTTCTTTCTCTCATACCACTTTGTCTGATCTCTCTGTTTCTGTTCTTCTAAGGTCACCATCCTCTCCTCTAAGAGGTCCTCCTCTCAGCCAGTTGTGCCTTCCAGGGACCACTCTGGCACCTGGCTTAACCATGTGACTTAACAGAAACCTGAGACCTGACAGAACCCTGAGACCTGTGAGAAACTACACTCCCTTCTCTTGGGGCTGTGGTGACAATTGCATTCTTCATTGCTGTCTTCTATCCCCCCAGAGAAAGAGTTAACTTACGTGGGAGCACCAGATCACTACACCCCTGGGACTCCTCCACCTCCAGCTTCCTCAAAAGCATGGAGACTTTTCAACAGTACAGCCTTCTTAACCTGCCATGAGGGATCCTCTCTGTTGATGTAGTCCACACAGTTCACCTGATTTCATGCTTGCTAAAGTGCTCATATCCAATTCCATGGTAGCAAAAATGCCTGGCAGTAGTCCCAAAATTAACTCCATAAACATTTATTTTGTATGACTAAGCTGTCGGCACAGTCTGTCTCAAATCCCAACTGCTGCCACCAGTGCGATGAAATTACTTCTGCTGTGTAGGAGTATAAGGGAACTTTCCAATCCAGCAATAGCTATAGAATGCAAGGCAGAGAAACTACATCCCTCAGCAGCTCCATTGTTCTATTAATAAGGTGACCAGGCGCCCCAGCACCGGTGCACCTGAGTCAAGCCTGGTCTTCGCCGGTATAAATACTGTGCTTATCTGCAAATCACTCATAAACAGCTAATATTGAGGGGAGTGTGCTCGTGAGCATGGTTGTCACTGTACAGACTAAATACACACGGTGCATGTGATATTATTGAAATATACTTGTGAATTTACTTACTCTATTCGAGCAGAATTGCTCATTCTTTTTCATTTGAAACTATATTGTTGACTGTGTCATCTGTATCACTTTTCTGCATGCGAGTTGCTGGAAACCACGCTGAAAGTTGAAGCTACATAACTTTCAAATCCAGCAATAGCTATAGAACGCTAGGCGGGAAACTACATCCCCCAGCAGCCCCAGTGTTCTATTAATAAGGTGACCAGGCGCACCAGCGTCGGCACACCTGAGTCAAGCCCGGTCTTCGCCGGCCTTGTAACTGCAGCAAGTCCATATTGATATTATTGACACACAGGGAATACCCCGGGGGACTTGCACATAATGCCTATTGCCCACTACAAATTTGGGATTAAATACGTCTGGCCATAACTGCACTTTGACCTACAGGTGGGGGTTAGACACAAGGTGGAACACGTTGAAGCAGTGATTTACTCAAGGCTTACTGTTTAGCTCTGTCCCGAAAGCTTAGGTATGGGTTTTTCAATGGATTCGAGCCTGCTCTTGGCGGCACAAAAAGCAGCAAGACTTGCTAGGGTTACCAAATACCTTACGAACAAAAGGGATACAGCCTCCTTTGCCGGAACTAACACTCTGACAGAGCAATTCCCTATTATGGACTCCCAAATGCAAGATATTTTTCACTTGTCTCAATGCGCTACGAAACTACACCCCACCAGCCCCAGAAACTCAGGGAACATAGAGGCAACACTGATTGTGCCTCAAGCACAGGAAAAAATAGAAGCTCAAAACATCTCGCAGAACCCAAATCAGCAACAAATTGGTGATCGCGCAGCACTCTGGGCCGGCCTAGATTATCAGGTTTGCGCAATACGTACAAACGTGCTGTTGAAGGGGTATGCCGCACACTGCACTAGGAGAAATATATAAATATGTGTTTTAATGCACTATACAGCACACTTCCTGAGAACAATTGGCTAAAAAGACAGAGTGTTTGCAATGGTTTTGTAGGGAAACACCAATCCAATATATGTAAGTCACCAACAGTGCACAGGAACATTAATGCTTTGCTGTTAAAAATTCCATGCCACATTGAAAACATGTCCCACTAGCTGCACAATGTAGGCCAGTGTAGACACGTAATAACATTACAGTAAAGCATGCCAGGCCACATTTAGACATATCTAGAATGGTTGCACCAAAATGCCAGTCGAAGCAGTAGCACTCATCAAGAAGAGAACACACTGTCAAGCATGAGTCTCTGTGGCCTCTAACAACACGGCCAAACTCCTTAAAATCTGCAAGTAACTGGTTAATCCTGTTGCGGTCTTTACCTCTCCTGTTCCCTCCCAGGTCCTCTGTATGGCTCTGTTCTCTCACTTCTCTGCTAAAACTCAGGACATCCTGTCCTCCATCTCCTCTTCCTCTCCCTTGTCCTCTCTTGGCTCCCCTTTGCCATCTCTACTTCTCTTCCTCCTTTCTCCTCTTTCTCTCTGACAATATCTGATGAGGTTTCTAGACAAGTCCGATATATGAAAGTGTTGTCCAAACAGGTGCTCCCCTGCTCCTCTACCACCATCAAGGACCATATTGACATCCTCACTCCAGCCTTGGCCGATTTCTGTAATAACTCTTCCACCGTTGGAATGTTCCCCTCTCCCCTTAAGCACTCCCTTGTGCACCCACTCCTCAAGAAGCCGTCTGCCTTCCCTGCCTGCCCGGCAAACTATCGCCAAATCTCCATCACCCCTTTCCTGGGAAAACTGTTGGAAAAAACTGGCCATATCCCAGCTTACTCTCCACACTGAATCTGTTGGTTGTCTCCATGACCATCAGTCTGGCTTCAGAGCTGCCAGAGGCACGGAAACTGCTCTCCTGACACCCGTGAAGATCTGCTCTCTAACCTTGATAACACCATTCCTCTGTCCTCATCTTCCTTGATATTTCCTCTGCTTTCGAAACGGTCAACCAGGCCATCCTGATCAATCGACTCCAGGAGAACCTGGGCATCACGGATCAGGCCCTTGAGTGGCTGACTTCCTACCTCTTGACCGCCCCTCCCAGCTGCAACTTGATCCCTTTCTCTCTGCCACATCTCTCTATACCTGTGGCATTCCCCAGGGTTCCATCCTCTCACCCTGGTTTTTCAACGTCTCCTTGGCCACTTTGGTCCACCTGATCTCTACCTTATCCTCTTATGCGGATGACACTCTGCTTTCCTTCAACCTCCCCTCAGACTCCTCTCCTCTCTCTCTTTCTTGACTGTCTACCCGTGTAACAAATTCTTTTTTGGGTAAAGAAAATATTTCTAATTTTTTTTTCTCCAAGTGGGGCACCCTCCCAGAACATGTGCTGGTGGGGCCCTCTAGCCACGGGGGCTGCGGGGGCCCCCATTGCTCCAGTGCCAGACGCACTGATCGAATGTGAGTTGACTCCTCTTTCCATTCAGTCAGGTCCCACCCCTAGGGTATATCACACAGCCATGCACCACACATACTAATTCCCATTCGTCTATCTGATTCTGCCATCACATAAATATGACATTCCCCTATCTACAACATAGTTTTTACACTTAAAAGTCCTTTATTACTGATCCATGATCTACTTGTGGGTGGAACCACACTCACCCAGTCCAACACAAACATTGCCCTTCTCCCTTTTTCCCACCTCACATCTCCTTGGACCTGTGTTCATTTTATGTGTACTATCTATCCCCCAGCTAAACTCCCCTTTCCCTTTCCTTTTCCTCTGCAGTCTATGGTCTGGATATCTCAGGCAGGGGCATATTGCGCCAACCTCCAGACAAGCCTTGCTGCTCCGAGACTAATACAGTGGCGATTTGGCCCAGTACAAAAGATTTTTAATATGGCAAACCATTCAAACGTAACATTGCATGAACATGTTTTTTCTGTTCAATTAAAGTTCGAGAACCTTTTGAATCTTGCCCATGAATACAGGAAGGCCTAGAGGTAATTAAGTTGATAAAGTGTCTAATAAAATAAATATGAACAAATTAAATAAAAATGCATTAAAATCCTTCAGCAAATAAATATAAGCATGGCTCACTCATTTTGCAATAAAGGTGTCATTCTATTCTATAGGATGGTGGATGTGGGCTCTCCTTTCTGTTCATTAGCTTAATAACAAACATTTAATTGGTGCAATTATTTTAATGTTGGCCTTTTTAGTTCTATCAGCGGTTGCTGTGGTTAAACCTCTTCCTTAACTTGTTGAGACATGTCTCGCTGAGTGACCCCAGCTGCACTTTTCTGCTTTAATCCCCAAAATCTTGTGTTCCTATGAGCAGCTCTCAACCGAACCACACAACCACATGACTGCTGCCGACTACTTTGCCGAGGTATTTTGGTGGTGGCCGGAGGGCAAGTATGAACATTTACAGAGACCAGGCACAGGACAAGCTATATCTAGTGCCTAGATTAATCGTTGCTGCTGACCGAAGTTACTGCATTAGCAGCATTTACTGATCTGAGATGGTGGCTAGGCCGGTTTGCAACAAATCGAGTACTCTGCCTAAATGTGTTGTCCTGGACACTGCTGCCTCTTCGTGCAAAGCTTCCTCCAGTTTTAGTTGAGGAAAAAGAATGTTGCTCATTCGACTCAAGTTTCTGTAGAGATGCAAACCTCGAACCTATGAAACCAGACCATACATGTATCCCTTAAAGTGTCTGGGAACTGGGCAGAAGATGTATATGTTCCCAGATACTCGGGCACATGCCTGCCATAACTCTTGTGCCTGTGCCTAGCAGCCACACAAGAAGATCAGTCATGCGTAGGGTGCGAGTTGCGCAAAGCATCCTGGGAGATGTTTCCTCATCAACGCCACTATTCTATTTTAAAGTTGTAAATACGCCTACAAAAGAAATTGTGTGAAAAAGCCACCTGCTTATTTTCATTTGTTAACAAGGACTTGAACAGTCTTCTCTCCTCATGCCATACTCAGATGTTAAAAAAAATATGGAGCCTGGTTTTCATGCTTGGGCACTTGCCTCCAGACTCCCCGGGGAGGGTGCAACCCAAACACCACTGACCTAGACTTTACACAATAAGAATCTGATTAAAGGATATTTATACAAACTATATGTTATAAGTAACATAAGAGACCTCCCTGCTATCGATGCCCTTTGACTTGATGCCTTTCCTTCTTTGACCTCACTGACTAGCCTACCAAAATGAACCTTATATGGATCGGATAGCACACAAGCAAAAGGGAAACCAACTGAAGAGGGATTGGGAAGTATGCCACCTCCTCCCTCTCCTATACAATGCACGACATGGAAGAAGGCCAGGAGACTCCGCAGTCACCCATACTATTTTGCACCAATTCCCAGTGCTCCAATGATTGACAAGTATGTCGAGAGGTACCCCCTCAGCCAGCCCTACAGGCCAGGAGCGGTACAAATCTACCCCTGAATGGATGAGGAGCCCAAGGCTGCATCTAAAGACACCTCAATTGACAGTATTGATTAAAGCTCCAAGAAGCTATGTTGCTGACGTCGATAGAGACACCACGATGTAGCAGCACTAGACATGAAGCACACGTGCCATCCGCATTTCGGGACACAAACACGCACTCGAATACACGAAGAACAGGAGCATACAGTTCTATAGTTAGAGGACAGATACATATACATACTGTCTTTGCTTTTATTAGTTAGCCATTAGCTGGACGCAGCAACGCAGAAACCGCTAGAGCAAGAGATCCTGAACAATGTGAATAACCTTATGGAACTGCAGTAGCACCTATGGGACCTGACAGAACCAATTGTGATTAACCTATGGAAAATATTGAATAGCACAAACATTGTAGAAACCGCATTATGGTTTAGGAAATTGACACCATGCCACAAGCCTCTCAGCAACAACCGGGCGGGGCTGAATTCAGGCTGGACAAGAGCAAACGTGTGAGACAGGACCGCTGCCAAGGCCACCAGATACAGATGACATTCCATTCCCTTAACAACAGTAGCCCCAGCTGCAGTAAATGTGAACGATTCCTCATAATTCAGAGCTACAGAGCTCCAAATCATGGTCTCGGAACATGTGACCCAGCCGACGCAGACAATGGAACGCAACCAGCGCTAAGAAAGGGAGCTGATCTCACGCTGCCAGACAGAAGCTTGCAACAAACATGCTACACTGTGAGACAAGTGTTACACAGAGCGAACAAGCACTCTCATAAATTAAGTTGACACACTCAAGTTACAATGCAGACACATAGTCATTCTTATTACCTTCAAAAGGTACACCAAGAGCTGAGAACATTTGCGTATCCCAGACATGGGGATGTCAGCTCTAGCCAATCACAGTTTAGTATCCTACAGGTGGGTAGCAATGGGCAAGAACCAATGGTAAGACCCTCACACTGCAACATTGTTATAGATAGTGACTTGGGGATGGACTAGGCCTGCCACCTGACATGGGAGAGCCAGTAGAATAACATATATAGGCGATCATAAAGGTTATTAGGCTCCTGACGGCCAATACCAGAGGGTGATAGGTTTTCTGGAGTAGGGCCCAGGTTATGATGTCACTCTGATGCAATTGGGGTACAGAACTGGCCTGCGAGCCAAGAGAAGTTGAGATGTCCATGGATTTCGTCTGTCCCTGTGCTGATCCCTGTTGGGCCTATTTGTAATAAACTGCAGTTTGAACTTGCCATTGACTGAGTCCTCAGTTTGTCCTGTGGAAGGTGTTGGGGCTTCTGAGAATCTACAAACTCGTAGTGGCCCTCAGGCAAACCTGGGAGTTTGTCCCAACACGACTACCACCGTCTAAAAAGCACCAAAACGCCTTCACCAGCATGTTGGCATCACTGCAGATAATACCCCACTTTTATTTTTACGTGTTCCCCTTCCCTCCCAAACCCTTAACCCATATGTTGATCGCCCCAACTAACCAACCACCTTCTAAAACGTCACCCTTCCACCTTGCAAAATACTCAAACGGCCCTTCCTAACGGTGATCACGGGCCTTAATAATTGCCACATGTTAATTACCAGGCTATGACTTATGCTTGTTTCTTTATCTCTATCACATTTACGCACAATAGTGGGCCACACTACCCTAAGCACTCTGTACACTTCTCAGTCCTTGAGGTCTCCCCTCTTATTAACCTATTCCAAAATGACATCAACAATTCCATAGAGGTTTAACAACACAAGTGAACCGGGTAACTCCGACCTGCACCCAACACCACCCGTGGTCTTGCATCTGCTCCTCCTGCTTTTCCACTAACAACCCATCCCTCCTCTCTTACAGAGCCATGCAGAGCAGAAATGGCAGAAGGGCACAATACAAGAGAACATCTTTATCAATATTATTATCATTTTTATTGTTTACATGTATTGGTAATGTCACAAGTGGACTATGGGAATCCCCATATCGATGGCGTCCTATTTCTTGACCAGAACTGATGAGTCCTTCAGCATGCTGCTCCCAGAATGATTTTGGGGATCCACTGCTACAACAAAAATCATTTTGTTCCTAATCTCTCCAGATTGGTTCCCAATGAAGCCTGCTCAATCCTCAAGATGGCGTGTATATCTTACACTGCAACAACCCAGAATGCCTGACCATACACACATTTCCTATTGATGGTCTCATAAAGATTTTATCAGAAATGTATTAGATATGACACAAATCCAACTACGAACGTATAAGTCTTTGAAAGTATGCAATAAGAAAATGTGTATTTTGTAAACTATTATAAAGGTCTTAATGTTGTTCGCAAAATCCCACTAGTTTATAGCAAGCACTCATAAGTTATTTAAAGCATTTATCTGTGGGTGTCGGACAGGTGTCTCCAATTGAGGACATTTCTGCTTCGTTAAAAGGACATTCTGTGCCCTTGGACTTCTACTAACGACTTTGGCATCCACCTACCAAGTTATGCTAGGGATGGTTTAGAAAAACACAGCACTGTGCTGGTGTTTCCTAGAATCACTGAACGTTCTCACCCTTCTCAGTTAAGTATGAGGTCTTTCAGCAATCGTATCATAATGTAACGTGGCTACGGGTTCAAACTAATTTCTTTATGTGTGTTTCTCGAGGAGGAGCCCTACTTCCATTTGATATGATATATTTTATTTGTATCGCGCCCATAAACAAATTTTTCGGAGCGCGACGAGGCAAGGGAGGGGAAACAAGGGAGGACAAAAACAACGATCTTACTAGGCCCAGTGACATTGAGAACGTGCAAGTGCAGGGGAGAGGGCGGTGGGAAAGTGTGATAAGCAAGGGGGGAGTGGAAAGTGCTGAACACGAGAATGAACAACAACAGGTAGTGCGGCAGCAGGTGGTAATTGCGGGAATAAAGTGTAGAGAACAGGTGTCTGATAAGTGCTGGAAGGGGACTGTAGGGTTGCAGATATAGACCCAAGAGCAGGGGTTGCCAGGAGGCAGTGCGGGTGTGTGGCTGTGAGGGCAGGGATCTGGGCCCGATATCAGAGGGTAACCAGGTGCACGGTGCCAAAGCAGATAGATTAGCAGGGAAGAGGGAGAGTGAAGGCAGAAGCAAAGAGGAAGGTCTTGAGGTGCTTCTGGAACCGAAGATGGTTCTCCTCAAGTTTCAGCGAGGCAGGGAGGTTGTTCCCGAGGGAGGCCCCCGCCGAAGAAAGAGATCTACCACCAACTCGTTGCTTGGAGAAGCAAATGACCCTGAGGGAGTTGGAGGTAAAGGAGCGAAGAGCTAGAGTAGGAGTGCATTTACGGAGGGAAAAGGGTGCGTCTCTATTTCATGTTTTATGATAGGCTGATGTTAATGAGGGACTGGCTTTCGAGAGCGTTTTAAACTTAATCCTGCTTTTTAAACCAGATTCAGTATGATTGAAATGGGTTATGAAATGTGATTGGTGGGTATAAATGTTACAGTGGTTCCATGCGATTTTTGCATAAACCATATTTTGTGTCAACGAGGGACGTCATTTCATCAAAATTCCAGGGACAGCGGAAGTGACATCACATGCCCCTTTACCAAAAATGACATCACAGGAAGTGATGTCATTTGACCCTACCCCTAAGTGACATCATGGCAAGCGATTTAATGAGTCTAGCAATTATTGTATATTCCGGTAAGACAAATTATTTGTTATTCCTATTCTTTCTGATTTAGGGTCACTGCTTAAAGTGTTACACTTGTGGAACCCCCTGTTTTTTTAAGAGGCCTCAACATAAATTCCAGCCATTCCAAAAAGAAAGGGCCACATGGCACTGGCCACAGCCCAGGAGCTTCAATATAAAAAAAGAAAATGCACTTTTCGTTTTTTTTTAGGGGTAGCAAGGGAGACCACAGGGGTAATAAGGGAAACCTCGACCCCTGGCCACCCCCAAATGACGTCCCTGGTGTCAATGGTTTCTTTTGTCAGAACATTTTTACGATTAATAGATTAAATATTGAAAGATTGTGAAACGTCAGCAGTAGTCAGTGTTGCCACATTGTGAGATATATAGGCTTACTTGGTGATCTCTTTAAATAAAGTGTTTACTTGTTCAACACTCGTGGTTCTGGACACCCATATCAAGAGCCAGAATCTGAAATGTACTGTCAGATGAAGGCCTCTCTTCTAACACAAGCTACTGCTGGATCAGATGGAAGTCTAATGGCTCACATATGTTGTCTGGGCACAATATACCTTCAATAGCTTCGATGGAAACGAGGACGAGTCCGCATGAAATGGAAGTAGTTTATTTAATTGAAACATCAAGGTTTCCAAAAATTCTCTATCTCTCGAGCATTGAAAATCACAATCCTAAAACTGCCTGGACGAAATACATTCCAAACCATTTCTTTTAGAACCTCTTATTACTATCACTTACTACTTTCTCAATGCCTGCAAACAACACGATTGTTCCTAAAGCTAGGCATGTTTTTCAATGTTCTAGAAGCCCTCAGAAATGGGTTCATAAACAGCACGCTGTTGATTGGCCACTTGCAGATACTTCCTGATGCCAAGATGCCTTTATGAGAACTCGAATGAAGAAGCATGTTCAGGGGCATTTAGAGAAGTTTTTTTTGGTTCTGCGTGTGTCTTCCTTCCACCTTGCACATTGACCTTGAAGCTACTCTTAGAGTCTACTTAGTCTATATTAAATGCTGTTAAACAGATGTGTCCTTTACTGCTTTCATCTTCACTACCTTAGATCTCAGGGTTGCCTAAAATCTTTCTTGAGGCCAGTGAAAAACAGCTATCAAGCATAGGTGGTCATTTTTGTGTTGGCAGAAAGTTGGAAAAGTCACCTTTCCAATGTATTCCCATTTATTCGGGCTTTCACATTTATGTAAGGATACAAAGTAGTTTGGATTGCTGTTTCCTTCCTGTACAGCATTCGTCCAATCGGGTTTTTCCATGACCCTTAAAGGACCACGTCAGACACACCCTAATTGGATGATTATTCCTGTCACTACATTCATTACATTAACCATCTCTAGTCTCTCACCCCCCTGCCAGCCCCATACTTAAACAAGCATTGGCACTGCCAATAGTTTGGGCGTTTACTGCTGTGCTTTGCATTTTGCATTTATAGGCACCAGGGTGCAAGGAGGAGAGCGCATAATTCCAAGGTAGGGTGTGGGAGGGGAAGCAGTTGAGCAAGTGAACGCGAAGGGGAGTAGAGAAAGAGAGGAAGCCGTTGAGAGAGTGTGGCATTGATGATGAGCAAGAGGAAATATGAATGAGAAAGGGCGAGTGTGGGAGGGTAAGAGAAAAGCAAGGGTGTCAGAGGAAGAATGAGAGACAAAGCAAGGTGTGCGAGGAAAGGTGGGAGTTGGAGAAGATGGAATGAAGGTGCAAGAAGAGATATCTTCAAGGGTGAGAGGTCATGAGGAGTGAGGGTACAAAGAGCATGGCAGTGCAAGGTGAGGGACAGTTTGACAGCACAGAGAGAGAGTTTGACAGCACTTAGAATGAGAGTGAAGAGAGCACACAGAAAGAGAAAGAGAGAGAGAGCGAGAGAGAGAACACAACAGCGCAGAGAGGCAGAGAGAGCATGGCAGCACAAAGCGACAGCACAGAGAGAGCTCAACAGCCAGCACAGAGTGACAGCACAGACAGAGCAACAGCACAGAGAGAGAGAGCGCCAGAACAGAAAGAGGGAGTGACAACACAGAGCACACAACAGCACAGACAGACAGGGACAGCAGAGAGAGAGTGTAACAGCACAGAGAGAGCGACAGCACAGAGAGAGTGCAGCAGCACAGAGAGAGCAACTGCATAGAGGGATAGAGCACGACAGCAGAGAGAGAGTGCGACAGCACAGAGAGAGTACAACAGCACAGAGAGCACGAGAGCGCAACACAGAGTGCACAACAGCACATAGACTGCAACAACAGAGACAGAGAGCACGACAGCACAGAGAGAAAAACCTTGCACAGAGAGAAAGAGCACAGAGAGATTGAGAGACAGTGCAGAGAGGTGTAGACGGCGCAGAGAGAGAGAGAGCACACCGAGAGAAAGCACAGAGGGAGAGAGCGAGAGACAGCAAAGAAAGAGTGAGAGAGCAGTGAGAGAGCAGTGAGAATGAGGGAGCAGAGAGAGAATGCAGAGAGAGTGACACTGCAGAGACAGAGTCACAGCACAGAGACAGTGAGGGGGACAGTGCATGGTGAGAGTGACAGCGCCAGTGAATGGAGAGAGAGTTTTGCCACGGTCCTCCCCACTATAAACAAATCTCTGTTGCAATGAATGGCTGGTGAGACTACATATCTGCCTGCCAAATCATGTAATATGAGACTCAGGGCGGGCCAATGCACAGTACTGTAATTCTAGGTGACAGCATTGGAGGCCACTAAAAGAGGAGCCTTCGGGTACACCATTTGGTCGCTAAAATCGTTAAACATTGGCATTGTCAGGGTGTCTTTTTTCATATAGTATCAATTGAATAACTTATAAGGACTCTGCGTGCAGTAAAGTCAAAGTGTGATAGAATTCTTTGTCCAGGATCACACACTTTTGGATTCGAGCCTGCAGATCACACACACATTGCAGCAGCAAGCACTCAACCTCAACCCACAGAGCTATCTTACCAGCTATAGCTATCTTACCGGCTATGGTAAAATAAGCAATTACATGCTTGGATGTTCTCAAAATCAGAAAGCAAATTACACTCTGTAGTCGATACCATTAAACTGGTAACTGAGATTTAACAGCAGGCCAGTTCATCTGTAGGTCTGGGGCAAAGTTGCCCACATGTCAAGCCTGCGTGGATCTACTTTTCAGCAGTGTCGAAGTGTATGAAAAGAAGTCGTGGAGCTATGTTCCCTACTGGCCTGCCCCGCTTCACACAAACCCCATCGCCATGCATCCTCACACGCGCAATACAAACACCCAAACACATGTGCCTGCTGTTCAAGGGAACGTTCAGTGCAGTGCACTGAACCAGTTTCAACTACTTCCTACACTTTTATTTTAAAACAAAACCATTCCGTAACAGTTTCTTTTTTATAATAAAAGTATAGGAACAAGAAAACATAATTTAAAAAATTAGGGGAGTACCGCTCCCAACTGCTCCCACCCACTTCGAACACTGCTTTTCAGGCTTCAGAAGTTGCCAAAATGCATACCATTGGGAGAGTTTGTAACTGTGTATTAAAGAATGTAGAGTTACTCAAGGAAAGCAGCACACTCACACTGCACCCTGTACTCTGAGCACCCGTTACCTCATACATGCAAACAAACATCCTGAACAGCATACCACGGAGACAGGAAACATAGACACATTACAACAAAGCATTAATTGTGGCACAATGAAATCAAGGGCCACTTTATGTGCTATGGTCAAACATTTCCACACTGTACACAAGCTTTTAGGCACAAGGAGTTTGTCAAGTGACCGAGGACACCGGGATGGGATGGAATGTCTTGTGATGATCGTAACAGAGACAACAGCAGAAAGAAACATGCTATAACTGCAACTTGTGAACAAGTTTTTGACTGCATTGTGAACTTGAGGTGTTTAAGAACAGACCAAATCAGTGACTCACCCCCTGAAGTGTGTCTGAAAGAAACCTTTAAGGAGTCTAGCAATTATTGTATAGAAATCCAGAAAGACAAATTATCTGTTATTCTGATTCTTTCTTATTTAGGGTCACTGCTTAAAGTGTCAAACTTCTGGAACCCCCTGATTTTTTAAGAGGCCTCAACATAAATTCCAGCCACTCCAAAAAGAAAGAGCCACATGCACTGGCCACAGCCCAGGAGGTTCAATATAAAAAAAGAAAATGCACTTTTCGTTTTTTTAGGGGTAGCAAGGGAAGCCTAGACCCCTGGCCACCCCCAAATGACATCCCTGGTGTCAATTGTTTATTTTGTCAGCACATCTTTACGATTAATAGATTAAATATTGAAAAAGTGTTACACCTGTGGAAACCCCTGTTCTTTAAGGGGCCTAAACAAGAAAGCCAGCCACTCCAGAAACAAAGATCCACATGGCACCACAGACCAGGAGCTTCAATTTTTTAATTTGTTTTGTTTTTAGGGGTAGCAAGGTAGACCACAGCGGCAGCAAGGGAGACCCCTGGTTACCCCCAAATAACGACCCGGGGAAAAGAGCCTAAAACCTTCTCCAAACAAGCTAAAAGCTTGCACCGATGCAGAATATATTCTCTAAAGACATGCACAGCCCCCAAACATGACCTCATTCTAGAGAACCTTCAATTTACCACTGTAGCAGATGCCCTTGCCAGTGCACCCTAACACCTTTTGCGGCTAAGAATTGATAAGACATGTCAGATTGCCAGCAGTGTCTGCCTTTTACCAAGGTCCCAGTTACTAACTTTTTGCCAATGCCCCCATTCAAAACTGGGCCAACACCTCCATTTGTGCTCCGCATAACCCATTGTCATCCTTCAGACAGTGACACTTGCCCAGCTGACACAGCTGGAACCAACTCGCTCTCGAGTATCCCAGGAGGCACACAACCCACTAAGCTATATCCCAACGATGGTGACTGGGACAAATGGAGAACAGATTTCCACAAAACACATTTTCCTAGTAATGCTGCCATGGACATAAGTCTGATTGCTGTTAGAATTCTTGGGAGAAGTGCAGCAGGCACCCAACCTACGAAGCTATATCGTCCAAAATATTGAACAGGCAATACTAACTACAGCACTTGTGTAACAAGACATGCCTATGCCAAGTAAGAAAGCAATTTGCAACGCAGCTAATATAGGCAACCCCTAACCCAAAGTTACATCCTCAACTCCCACCTAATTTAGAAAATGGGGTTGGGCCTCCTGCGTTTTCGCTTTATATACTTCTTTTGGTACAGTTAACTTAAAGTCTGATGAGGGACCAGTTGCAGACGAACTTGAACAATAGCGAAACCTGCAACAGAAGCGTGACCCCTGAACATCCAGATGATAACTTCTTGCTTCTTCGACAAACACGGCTCATGAATACCATGACGAGTCTGTGCCCAACACAGTCACTCACTGCAAAAAACAGTCCTAACCAGGGCTATAAATGGGCCAGGGCTAGCTGTGGCTAAACCTCGGCAGTCTCCAGAAAGGGCTCCTGAGCCAGGGCCCTGCAGGGGCCCACCCCGACTAGCCCAAGCCATGCCGACACCTCACAAAGCCATGTAGGGGAAGCACTGCCTGTTACACGGACTGCCTGTGGGTGTCATCGCTTCGGAAGTCCTGACATCTGCAGACAACCAGTGTAACGGTAGCTTCGTTCTACCAGTGAGAGCAGTCCCACCTCCTTCCGCACTGTCCTCAGAAGTTATAGCGTCAAGCTGCGGTTCTTGCCACGCCACGATTCTTTGGATCATTTCCAATTTCGTGCCTTGAGAGGAAACACCTCTCTCCGCACACATCTTTTTCAATGTTTCTGATTTGGAAGCATTTAAAGTTAACAAGGTATTTGTTTCCATACTGTTAGATAGGACTATGGCCTTTTTAAAGTTATACTACAACAATTCACTACGTGTCCTGGTTGGAATAACCTGAAATGCCTTAGTTCGTGCGCAACACTGGATACCTTCAGTCGTATCCCACCGCTGTACACCAATTTGTTAAGACGGATTTCTGAACTCTGTCCTGGTGGCGCAGAAGTTCAGAAGGCCAACCTAATTACTTGGAACAGGGTAACCTCTGGACGAGACAGACCAATCAAGGTAGCGATCGCGGCGGTCAAGACTAGGTCTCAAGAGGGGCGAGGGTGACTGAAAGCCCGCAATGAGCACACAAAGCAAGATCACTTACAAACTACTCCAAACAGTTGTTATATTAAAAATATATACACATTTATTTCAAGGCCTTTAAAACAATGACCGTAGCGAGAAAATCACAATATAACGATAGTAAACCAACACATACCATATCAACACAATATATATACAAATACAACCAGTCTCAAGCGTTATATGCACGAAATGTGTAGTCCACCTAAAAGGGAGGGAAAACAGGCAGTGCACAATAATGCTTAGACCCAGTTCACCTTCAGAGGCACCTAACTAGATGGAAGTCCGAGCCCTGCGAAGAGTGGAGCCTTGTGCTCAAAAGTACCTGCACGCGCTGGTGCCAACGGGCAAAAGGAGAAGCTCTTCGAGGGAAATCAGGCAGTTCAGTTTAGTGCACAAAAGAAGAAGAACAAGTTCCGCGACTCAAGCGCAGCCTCCACAGTGGGCAGAAGCAGAGCGCGAGTACGGAAAAGGGTGCTGTTTGACACAGCGGGGAAAAGCAATGGGCTCCTGCAGGAGGGCGACCAGATCCCAGCTATGCTACTCACCGGTCCCCAATGCAAGCAGACCCAGGCTTCTCCGCGTCCGTTTCAGTGGCTGGCAGGTTCAGAAGAGCAGGGAACGCCTCGTCGTCGTGTTGAGTAAAAAGACGTCCCAATCGAAGAACCCCGCACAGTTTGTTACCACAGCAGGGCAACGGAGCGGCCGTGTGTATCTGAGCCAAATGTACACTACTCACTTCAGACCTGGGAACGCCAAGTGTACGAAGCGTGTGAGAGTGACAAGGACTCGAAATACTACACAACCTGGCGGCGGTTACAGAGCAAGACTCCCGTGTAAGCTGGTCAGTCAGCTGGATGGCCCAGAGACGCTTCCGAAGGCTTACTGGCAGGAGATGATGAAGATGCCGAGAATAGCTGTTCCCGCTATTCCAAGGGTCGAAGTACCAGTACAGGCCTTCTGGTTCGATCAAAGGTGAAAAGGGTTTCACAAGGCGACAGCAGTGCAGAGGAGAAGTCCTTCAGCGAGTCACCAGCGATTCCTCGGTCCAGCCTCTTGGTTGCAGGATACTTGGCTCCTGTATTCCTTCATTCGTGAGAACTCAGGAGATCGACATGGTAGTGGTGTTTCCAGCCCCCTCTTATCCACGGTTCCCTTCGCGCCAAAACGGAGGGGACCCAATGGGAGATCCGCTCATCAACACTCACACCATTCGTGGACCAATCACGAACCACGGTGGTCCCAGGCATTCACACCACCCTAGACTCTCTGGCACCCAGGATGTGTATTGGGACCAGACATCCCAGCCCACATCCTGGAGGCACACACAAGACATGTAGAAGCCCGCGAAACCATTCGTGTTTCGCAGGAAAGTACATGCCCAAATAAGGAAGACCCCGGGTCGGCTCGACCTGGGGAAGGTGAAGGGAGCAAGACGGTCAGCGGACAGGACAAAGGAGCCTCGTGGTCTGGCCATTTTGGGAGCCAGGCCACCTTTTTGGGTTAAGCGCGAGAAACGCGCTTAGAACGCCAAAAGGAGCTCAAAACACAAGAAACGATCGCTGCCACCATTCCCGTCCCTGGATCACTTGCACCAATCAGATACAATCCTAAACGAGTATCTAGGGCCTGTAGAAGGCTAGAGACCCAAGAGAGCTGTAACTTAGCTTACAGTGCCCTCTTGTGAAAGCCGCAACATGATAAAAGAAACTACGGGAAACAGCGTTCCCCGGTACTGACTGTCTTAAGGGCATGTCAGTTTCCCCATAAGAAAGGAGCGAAAGCCCAGAGGAGTGCGGCAGAAGGCTGCACTTCTCTGGCAAAGTCAAGAACAAGGTGAAAAACAACAGCAAAAAGTTTAGGGGTTGCCACATGGAAGGAAAATTACCTACAATTACGAAATCTTTCCTAACAGTGAGGGCAGGCAATCCTGTTTTCCACAAAAGCACTGTGACCTCAAGAAGTTAACCGCCAGCAAAGTGAGAGGTCAGGAGTGGCCTGGATCTCCTCACATCCTTCAGAGTGCAAGGAGACCCCATTAGACCACGAGTGCAGTCTCCTCGCAGTATATATAAATTGAACAACAGCTAACATTCCCAAACTCCAGAAAATGTTAACGGCGCAACCAGCAGCGATGCAATTACGACCACTGGTGACTGATTGCGGACAATCCATAATCTTATCATGTCTGCACAATGAAAAATTGCAGTGCCTACAATACCACCCCCAAAGCCACAGGGTAGACTCCCATCAAGATTACAGGGAAATGTGGTTATGCAGTTACCAGTCTATTTCGACATCTTGGAGACCAGCACCCTGGGAACCTGACGGAAAAGGTGGGTCAGAGACTTTGACGTATATATACGTGCCAGAGGGCTGTTAGATTGCGAAAAGAAGCACAGCCTCCTGTCCTTGGTGATAGGGCGTTATGTGAAGGATATCGTGGATGAGCTCCCAGCTACACTACAGACTCCTACACCGGCCTTAGGGATGCGCTCACTGAATATTTTACTGCACACACCAACGTGGACTACGAGCGACACTTGTTCCACACGACCAAGCAGAATAAAGGGGAGTCAACTGACACTTTTGTGATGCAACTGCACGTGCAGATGAAGCACTGCAACTGTAACAGCTACTCCAATGAAAAGTGAAGAAGGCCTGGGATCACAAATCATTGCAGGATGCAACTCTCCAGTATTCTGAAACGCCTCCTGCAAAAATAGCAGTCGGTCAATGAGATCCTGAAGCTGGCCAGATCTGACGCTGCCCTTGAACTACAGGTGGCAGCCATGAGCAATATCAAAGTGTCGGCCCCGGTAGCTGAGACCACATTCTCGACACCCCAATAGAACAGTGATCCTTTCTGCTACAGATGCGTATATGAGTTTCCGCATGAAGGTGTGTACCCCACTTTGGGTCAACAATGCACAGTGTGGGGGATAGAATCACTTCAAAGCGGTGTGCTGAATTTCTCGCAGCCAGGCAAGAGGAGTATGCAAGTGGGGATGCCCAGACCAAAAGACAGATCAGCCACACACCATATAAGACCAACAACAGTGTATGAACCCTCACATCGATGTTGCAAGGACCAAGGGAAAGAGAGTCAGTGTCCGACAAATCAATGCTTGAATAGCACACTTGTCGCTCCTCCCGTTCGAGGCCCCAGCGAAGGCCCAATCGCCATGTGAGATGCCTGATAGAGCAATCCATCTCAGACAGCGGTTCCAGTTGTTCCTTGGCCGAAGAGGTGAGGAGAAGACAAAGATCCAGACAACCTGCCCAGGAAAAACTGAAGAAAAGAGGGTATCACTATGCCCTGGGAAACCCCACCACAAACTAACACAGCCCCATTCGGCTACTTCAGATACAAAGGGCTGTTGGCGAAATTCCAAGTTGAAACATGGGCAATGGTAAATGTCATTAGCGAGGAAGTATATGGCAAAATTCCGAAGGCCCCGAAGCTCAAACCTGCAGAGGTGAATATATACCACAACGGATCCAAAACGCCCCTGCTGTGCAAAGGCTGTTTCCTGGATGAATGTAAATACAAGGGGCAAGCCAAGATGCTGCCCATACATATGCTAGAGCCTGTTGCAGAAAATAGATACATCCTAGGTTTCAGGGCTGCCCTGGACATGTGCCTGATCCACATACTATAGGAGAGGCATCAAGCACCAAAAATTTACTGACATGATCCATCTATTGAACAGGACACAAATCCTCACCAAATTGGACCTTGGTCATAAATCCGCACACCAGACCTGAGCCTCTACGAATGACAGAGCTACCAGAACACACTTAGGATGTAGTTGCCATCAATTTCTTTTGACCCATTTTGGGAAGTGACCACATACTCATGGCTATGGACGAGTACTCGCGTTATCCTGTCATAGATATAGTGGCCTCACCAGCGGCCTGCCACACCATCCTGGCTCTTGATAGCATGTTCACGGCTCTATCAACTCTTGAGAGACTACAGAAATATGCTGCATACGGGAAAAACTTCATTGGAGGTCATGTTCGGGTGAAATGTCCGAACTCGAGTGCCACACATCACGCTGCCTGAGGAAAGATACCCTGAAGGACAAGAGGTGGGGGAGCGAGATGCTCAGGCTAAGGCATGTATGAAGCACCATGCTGCTAACGGATGAAGGGCACGAGATGCGAATCTCCAAGAAGGAGATGCTGTCGTAGTAAGGCAACCTTTCACTCGCAATCACACGGCAGCATTCAGCAGTGCCCCGCTGACCGTCACCCAGGTTAAAGGCTCACTGATTACGGCTGGGGACGGCAGTGGCAGATAACAAGGAACTCATTGCATTTTCGAAGGTTCGCAGAGACCCTGGACAGGGAAGAATGGAGAGAAAATACTGAAACATGAGAAGTGGAAGAACCTTATGACTGTGTTGGAGAAGAGTTGGATCGTGACTTGTGGGCCCCTCCTGAACATTCCAGCCGAGATCTCCCCAGAGGCGTCCACTGTGCGACCTCAGGCACCTAGAACCAAACCAAAGAGTCTGATTGAAGAAATGGAGTAATGTTAAATTCGGGTTAAAAAGGGGGGGTTGTAGCATCTTCCTGGCCATGTGTGTGGTGAGGTGGAATGAGAGGGTGCCAGAAGGCATGTGGAGCTGGGTTTGGCGGAAAGGAAGGGGTTCTGGAAAAGCAGTTAAGTTGGGAGGAGAAGAATAAAGATGGTTTAATGCATCCTGGTATCCGCACCTTGTTATTAAGTCTGGCGCCATGTGGGAAGCTGCGTACTGCATGAATGGAAGGTTGATGACCCAGCTACCAAAAGAAAGTTCTGGATCTACATGCCATCTTTGTAGTGGCCTTGCAGCCTTCCTCCTACCACACAAACTTCCCATCCATGCACTGCCTTCATAATCACTGCCGTCATTCCGGAATCTCCCCCCTTTGACTCCTGACTGACGAGGCAACAGAGCCTCTGGGAGAGGCAGGGAAGCGCATTCACCAGTAATTGTGCCGAGGAAATAGCTCAATCTAGCCACTTGACAAACAGACAGTGAAGGGGTGAGAAGGCAAAGGAAGGATCCCTATGCCAGTACAGGATGAAAGTGTGTACTTAACAAAACGACTCCTGATTTGGAGAATCATTGTAAAACACCCACTGATCAGTTTACATAGCCCAGGGATAGGGAAAATAAAATTTTCTGATAAGGCAAAATCATTCTTGAGCATTTCCAGTTACCATGTAACCAGATATCCTGCTGCTGCAATCCCTACTTCTTTCTTTTGTTAGAAATGCTTTGCGACATAGGATGCTATCGCCACCATATGCGCCAAAACCAAAAACTGCTGCAAACACCTAAGGAGCATGAGGAAGTGACTTACGTTTCTTTCAGCATCTTCCTGCCCATCCTGCACCATTCCTCCTCCAGTGGCAGGAACGTAGCAGAGGTATTTGAGACACGGCAGCACTCCTTGCTGCTGACCGAAGCCCCTGCATAATCCTCCTTGGTGCTCATTGTGTTGCTTCCAGTATGGTGGTTGAGCGGGGTGGGTAGGTGGTCGCCCTATGACCCATCCTCCATGCCCCAGCAAGACTCCCCTGATTCCCCCTATGCTTGGTGTCCAGGTGGAACAATATTTCATTTATTTATTGCATAAGGGAGTGAGCCAGTGGTGTGCGGTATGCACAAATGATCAAACAGTGTGAGGCAATCAACCTCTGTTTTCTTCAGTCTTAAGATTGATAGGCAACCATGCTTTGATTTCCCACCTGGTTGCCTGGCCCCACCCATTCTTTCAGCTGCCTGAAGGAGCAGATGATGACCTCCTGCAATGTTCAGATAAGTGAGAAAAAAAACGTATTTGTACACATGTATGTTTCAAATGTTATGCACTGTTTGCGTAAAATAATGTGAGTTTTTGTAACCCTGTGATGGAGTGTATTTATTATTTATTTGTTTATAAGGCGCCGAAAGCCCGCAAGCATCAGGGTGCTACATGAAGACAGTCACTCACACAAAACAGATGAACTAACACGTACAAAAGCACAAGACGCTTGGCCTGCCAAGACACAGAAAGGAGACAGGTACTACTCTGGATTGCTTAGTTCATTTGAATAAGAGAGTTTTTAATTGCGTTCGAAACCTGAGGAGGTTGGATTCAATTCTCAGGTTCAGTGGCAGTTTGTTCCAGTGGTAGGCAGACCGATTTGGGAAGGCTCTGTCCAAAACGTTTGCTTTCCTGTGGAGGTTAGTTTTAATAAGCCCTTGAGCCTCAGATCTTAGAGTGTGGGTTGGAATGTAGCCCACAATTTTGGACTTAAGGTAGGCCGGAGCTTTTCCATATAAGCACTTGTGTGTGAGTGTCATTGATTTGAACTTTAGACAGTCTTCGACCCTTAGCCAGTGTAGTTCCCCCTTGCTACACTGATATGATCATGTTTGGGGATGCTTGTGGTCTTGTGCAGAAGGGATGTGGCCTAGCAGTTCGGGCTGGACTGCCCCTTTTGGGGTGGGGCCAAGCCTGATTTGCATATGGTATTTCCCTTCTGTAATGGCTTGGCAGGCGAAGAACGGTGGTCTGGAGGGTTGCCCAGAGCATTGCCAGTGGTTAAGATTAATTCTAAACCTTCCAGCCATCACCTCTTTGTTTTTGCTATGTCACCCCGAGTGGGACGGGTATGCCCAGACGTGGGTCCCGTGCCTGCTGGGCCTAGAGACCCAAGCTACTCCTCACTGATGAGCCCCAACAAGGGCGAAACATGTTTGGGGATGCTTGTGGTCTCGTGCAGAAGGGATGTGGCCTAGCAGTTCGGGCTGGACTGCCCCTTTTGGGGTGGGGCCAAGCCTGATTTGCATATGGTATTTCCCTTCTGTAATGGCTTGGCAGGCGAAGAACGGTGGTCTGGAGGGTTGCCCAGAGCATTGCCAGTGGTTAAGATTAATTCTAAACCTTCCAGCCATCACCTCTTTGTTTTTGCTATGTCACCCCGAGTGGGACGGGTATGCCCAGACGTGGGTCCCGTGCCTGCTGGGCCTAGAGACCCAAGCTACTCCTCACTGATGAGCCCCAACAAGGGCGAAACATGTTTGGGGATGCTTGTGGTCTCGTGCAGAAGGGATGTGGCCTAGCAGTTCGGGCTGGACTGCCCCTTTTGGGGTGGGGCCAAGCCTGATTTGCATATGGTATTTCCCTTCTGTAATGGCTTGGCAGGCGAAGAACGGTGGTCTGGAGGGTTGCCCAGAGCATTGCCAGTGGTTAAGATTAATTCTAAACCTTCCAGCCATCACCTCTTTGTTTTTGCTATGTCACCCCGAGTGGGACGGGTATGCCCAGACGTGGGTCCCGTGCCTGCTGGGCCTAGAGACCCAAGCTACTCCTCACTGATGAGCCCCAACAAGGGCGAAACATGTTTGGGGATGCTTGTGGTCTCGTGCAGAAGGGATGTGGCCTAGCAGTTCGGGCTGGACTGCCCCTTTTGGGGTGGGGCCAAGCCTGATTTGCATATGGTATTTCCCTTCTGTAATGGCTTGGCAGGCGAAGAACGGTGGTCTGGAGGGTTGCCCAGAGCATTGCCAGTGGTTAAGATTAATTCTAAACCTTCCAGCCATCACCTCTTTGTTTTTGCTATGTCACCCCGAGTGGGACGGGTATGCCCAGACGTGGGTCCCGTGCCTGCTGGGCCTAGAGACCCAAGCTACTCCTCACTGATGAGCCCCAACAAGGGCGAAACATGTTTAGGGATGCTTGTGGTCTCGTGCAGAAGGGATGTGGCCTAGCAGTTCGGGCTGGACTGCCCCTTTTGGGGTGGGGCCAAGCCTGATTTGCATATGGTATTTCCCTTCTGTAATGGCTTGGCAGGCGAAGAACGGTGGTCTGGAGGGTTGCCCAGAGCATTGCCAGTGGTTAAGATTAATTCTAAACCTTCCAGCCATCACCTCTTTGTTTTTGCTATGTCACCCCGAGTGGGACGGGTATGCCCAGACGTGGGTCCCGTGCCTGCTGGGCCTAGAGACCCAAGCTACTCCTCACTGATGAGCCCCAACAAGGGCGAAACATGTTTGGGGATGCTTGTGGTCTCGTGCAGAAGGGATGTGGCCTAGCAGTTCGGGCTGGACTGCCCCTTTTGGGGTGGGGCCAAGCCTGATTTGCATATGGTATTTCCCTTCTGTAATGGCTTGGCAGGCGAAGAACGGTGGTCTGGAGGGTTGCCCAGAGCATTGCCAGTGGTTAAGATTAATTCTAAACCTTCCAGCCATCACCTCTTTGTTTTTGCTATGTCACCCCGAGTGGGACGGGTATGCCCAGACGTGGGTCCCGTGCCTGCTGGGCCTAGAGACCCAAGCTACTCCTCACTGATGAGCCCCAACAAGGGCGAAACATGTTTGGGGATGCTTGTGGTCTCGTGCAGAAGGGATGTGGCCTAGCAGTTCGGGCTGGACTGCCCCTTTTGGGGTGGGGCCAAGCCTGATTTGCATATGGTATTTCCCTTCTGTAATGGCTTGGCAGGCGAAGAACAGTGGTCTGGAGGGTTGCCCAGAGCATTGCCAGTGGTTAAGATTAATTCTAAACCTTCCAGCCATCACCCCTTTGTTTTTGCTATGTCACCCCGAGTGGGACGGGTATGCCCAGACGTGGGTCCCGTGCCTGCTGGGCCTAGAGACCCAAGCTACTCCTCACTGATGAGCCCCAACAAGGGCGAAACATGTTTGGGGATGCTTGTGGTCTCGTGCAGAAGGGATGTGGCCTAGCAGTTCGGGCTGGACTGCCCCTTTTGGGGTGGGGCCAAGCCTGATTTGCATATGGTATTTCCCTTCTGTAATGGCTTGGCAGGCGAAGAACGGTGGTCTGGAGGGTTGCCCAGAGCATTGCCAGTGGTTAAGATTAATTCTAAACCTTCCAGCCATCACCTCTTTGTTTTTGCTATGTCACCCCGAGTGGGACGGGTATGCCCAGACGTGGGTCCCGTGCCTGCTGGGCCTAGAGACCCAAGCTACTCCTCACTGATGAGCCCCACAAGGGCGAAACATGTTTGGGGATGCTTGTGGTCTCGTGCAGAAGGGATGTGGCCCAGCAGTTCGGGCTGGACTGCCCCTTTTGGGGTGGGGCCAAGCCTGATTTGCATATGGTATTTCCCTTCTGTAATGGCTTGGCAGGCGAAGAACGGTGGTCTGGAGGGTTGCCCAGAGCATTGCCAGTGGTTAAGATTAATTCTAAACCTTCCAGCCATCACCTCTTTGTTTTTGCTATGTCACCCCGAATGGGACGGGTATGCCCAGACGTGGGTCCCGTGCCTGCTGGGCCTAGAGACCCAAGCTACTCCTCACTGATGAGCCCCAACAAGGGCGAAACATGTTTGGGGATGCTTGTGGTCTCGTGCAGAAGGGATGTGGCCTAGCAGTTCGGGCTGGACTGCCCCTTTTGGGGTGGGGCCAAGCCTGATTTGCATATGGTATTTCCCTTCTGTAATGGCTTGGCAGGCGAAGAACGGTGGTCTGGAGGGTTGCCCAGAGCATTGCCAGTGGTTAAGATTAATTCTAAACCTTCCAGCCATCACCTCTTTGTTTTTGCTATGTCACCCCGAGTGGGACGGGTATGCCCAGACGTGGGTCCCGTGCCTGCTGGGCCTAGAGACCCAAGCTACTCCTCACTGATGAGCCCCAACAAGGGCGAAACATGTTTGGGGATGCTTGTGGTCTCGTGCAGAAGGGATGTGGCCTAGCAGTTCGGGCTGGACTGCCCCTTTTGGGGTGGGGCCAAGCCTGATTTGCATATGGTATTTCCCTTCTGTAATGGCTTGGCAGGCGAAGAACGGTGGTCTGGAGGGTTGCCCAGAGCATTGCCAGTGGTTAAGATTAATTCTAAACCTTCCAGCCATCACCTCTTTGTTTTTGCTATGTCACCCCGAGTGGGGCGGGTATGCCCAGACGTGGGTCCCGTGCCTGCTGGGCCTAGAGACCCAAGATACTCCTCACTGATGAGCCCCAACAAGGGCGAAACATGTTTGGGGATGCTTGTGGTCTCGTGCAGAAGGGATGTGGCCTAGCAGTTCGGGCTGGACTGCCCCTTTTGGGGTGGGGCCAAGCCTGATTTGCATATGGTATTTCCCTTCTGTAATGGCTTGGCAGGCGAAGAACGGTGGTCTGGAGGGTTGCCCAGAGCATTGCCAGTGGTTAAGATTAATTCTAAACCTTCCAGCCATCACCTCTTTGTTTTTGCTATGTCACCCCGAGTGGGACGGGTATGCCCAGACGTGGGTCCCGTGCCTGCTGGGCCTAGAGACCCAAGCTACTCCTCACTGATGAGCCCCAACAAGGGCGAAACATGTTTGGGGATGCTTGTGGTCTCGTGCAGAAGGGATGTGGCCTAGCAGTTCGGGCTGGACTGCCCCTTTTGGGGTGGGGCCAAGCCTGATTTGCATATGGTATTTCCCTTCTGTAATGGCTTGGCAGGCGAAGAACGGTGGTCTGGAGGGTTGCCCAGAGCATTGCCAGTGGTTAAGATTAATTCTAAACCTTCCAGCCATCACCTCTTTGTTTTTGCTATGTCACCCCGAGTGGGACGGGTATGCCCAGACGTGGGTCCCGTGCCTGCTGGGCCTAGAGACCCAAGCTACTCCTCACTGATGAGCCCCAACAAGGGCGAAACATGTTTGGGGATGCTTGTGGTCTCGTGCAGAAGGGATGTGGCCTAGCAGTTCGGGCTGGACTGCCCCTTTTGGGGTGGGGCCAAGCCTGATTTGCATATGGTATTTCCCTTCTGTAATGGCTTGGCAGGCGAAGAACGGTGGTCTGGAGGGTTGCCCAGAGCATTGCCAGTGGTTAAGATTAATTCTAAACCTTCCAGCCATCACCTCTTTGTTTTTGCTATGTCACCCCGAGTGGGACGGGTATGCCCAGACGTGGGTCCCGTGCCTGCTGGGCCTAGAGACCCAAGCTACTCCTCACTGATGAGCCCCAACAAGGGCGAAACATGTTTGGGGATGCTTGTGGTCTCGTGCAGAAGGGATGTGGCCTAGCAGTTCGGGCTGGACTGCCCCTTTTGGGGTGGGGCCAAGCCTGATTTGCATATGGTATTTCCCTTCTGTAATGGCTTGGCAGGCGAAGAACGGTGGTCTGGAGGGTTGCCCAGAGCATTGCCAGTGGTTAAGATTAATTCTAAACCTTCCAGCCATCACCTCTTTGTTTTTGCTATTGATTTGAACATTAGACAGTCTTCGACCCTTAGCCAGTGTAGTTCCCCCTTGCTACACTGATATGATCAGATTTTGCCTTATGCTTGATTATTTCGAACAGCATGATTCTGAATATGCTGGTATTTTGTCAAGCATTGTTTACTGGCACCCAATAACAGGGCCTTGCCATAGTCCAGTCTAGAGAGTATAGTCGCTCTGGCTATGGTAGAACAGTTTGATTCATTGAGTACTGGTATGATAGCTTTTAGCAATCTTAGGTAGTAAGAGCAGTTTTTACTAACATGAGAGGCTTGAGCATCTGAGCTCAAGGAAGCTTCTAGAGTCATGCCCAAGGTTTTGACGCTATTCACTACTTGGATATGAGACTCTTTTATCGTGAAAGACTCATAACTGGATGGTAGTTCTGTCTTGGCTTGCTCGGACCCAAAGACCATCAGCTCGTTTTATTTCCCATTCAAACACATCCAGTTATGATCCATCCACTGTTCAATGATGTTTTAGAGTTCATTTACCATTTTGTTGTCTTTCGTGTAGGCCCCACTCAATTCCACTACCAGCTGAGTGTCATCAGAGTAGTTAGTGAAAAGGCGTTAATGTTATCTAGTGCCTCACACAGGAGGCATAGATATAGATTGAAGAGAAGTGGCGAAAGACTAGCTCATTGGGGAACACCACAGAAGATGTTTGGCTCTCTAGAGAATGTATCACCCCAATGTGCTCTAGAGATTCGGTCTGCTAAGAACTATGTTAGCCAGCCTATGGCTTCCTTAGAGCAGTTGGCAATTTTCTCCAGTGCTTCTTGTAATAGCTGGTGGGCTAGTAAATCAAATGCAGCATTTAGGTCTAGCAGGATAAGCAGACCAGTATTGCCACTATCGATGATACTCAGCATTTTCGTCTGCCGGTCCAGCATCGCTGTTTCCGTGCTGTAAGCAGCACGGAAACCCGATTGTTGGTAATGTAGTATTTCATTGGTCTCTACATATGCTTGCAGTTTTGCAGTTGCAATTTTGTCCATTACTTTTAGTAAGAAGTTACAGTTGGTTATGGGTCTTAAATTCCCTGGCTCTTGTTGGTCTAGATTAGGTTTTTTGAGTAGGTGTGTTCTTGCTTGCATGTATATGTATGTTTCTATGAATGTGTGAGTGTGGCTGGGTGAGTGCATGTTTGTGTGCAAGTGTGATGGAAGACTGTCTTTAGTAGGAGAGGGAGCTGCACTAGCATCACATTGGTAATATACAACAGCAATGCTGGCATACATTGTGGACATGGCATCATGAAAGATTTACAGTGGGAATGCTGCCTTGCATTGTTGGAACAAAATCATCAAAGTGGTTTATAAATTGTATGCACTGCTTCATAAACGCGATTAACAATGTCAACTCCTGCATATATTATGCATTCAGCATCATGAAAGGGAGTTACAGTGGCAATGCTTCCATACATTGCGGACGAAGCATAATGAAGGTGACTTGTGGCAATGTTGGCATATATACTGGGCACATCTTCATGAAAGGGAATTACTGTGGCAATAGTGACATATATTGTGCAGGCAGCATCATAAAAATGATTTACATTTCCAATGCTGGCTAATATTGTGCACACACTCCATTGCATCGTACGCCAATGAACGGACCAACAACAAAGAAGCTTCACTACACTAATTTGAAGATTATATAACTCCAATGAAAATCTGTCAGAGACAGGAACTTATACTTTCAGAGACTCAAATACATTTGTTTGATTTACGGCTAAAATACGTTGATACATAAAATCTAAGAAAGCCTTGTTTGATTTTGAGAGAAAAAATTATTGTTAATTATGCTTTTGTAAGTACATAACAGGATTCTAGCCCTAATAGATGGGAGTTCTGCTTTTAGAACAGAATTATTAAAATTGCGGTTTTTGCACAGTACGAATGGTTGATGGTATGATTGGGGGTGAAAGTGGATGTGAGCAATGATGGGTGAGATGTGATCACTGGTTTTGATATGATATGTGTTTTTTTAGATGTGATATGTGTCTTTTTAAATTTGTCTTTTAATATATGATATATCACTGTGTTACATGTGGTTTTTCTTACAAATGATTGTTTACAATGAGATTTGATTAATAAAATGTAATAAATTAACTCTAAACATATACACCGTTATTTGTCTATAATACATGCCCTTTGAGTAGGGCCATCTTTTTGGAAGGGAATTTGTCGGCGTTTTTACGCATGAATTGTACTACGAATGAATGGAGGGTGTGCACTTATCTACGGATAATTGCAGTTTTGTATGGTCTTTGATAGCCTGAGACCCTCCTTATCTTTTGCAAAATTAATTAATATTAGGCCTGACCACTTTGTTTGTGGGTTATATTACACTTAGTACAGCCCTTGGCTGCTGTGGTCCTTGTTTTTCAATAACACCCTTTAAGGGAGCGATAATAATAAATTAAGCTGACTTAGTGTTGGCATTCTCCTTCCCTTCGGGGCAATACACACACAAATTCTCCCTCTCCCCCTCCCCCCAATTGTTGGATTATTTTGAACCATTGCTGAAAGGGAAACCTTGAGTTACACAGAAGCACAGATCCAAGAGGCCATTAGTGGCTCAACCATTTTTGATGATGTACCACAAGCAGCCTATGCAGACTACTTGGTTACACCAGAGACTTTATTAAGAGCAAGGAAAAAGGGATTTTGTACCGAATTACACGGGCACCTACTCAAAGAGTATTTGATGGCTAGCACCATTCCTTTGGGGCTACAAATACATGTCCTTCCAGCAGTCTTTCTGGAGGATGAAGAGTACAAGGTCTGTTTTAGCCAGATCTCGACTTAGTGTAGTCGAGATCTGATGTTGTTAACAATTAATACGTCCGAACAATTGGCAACCAAGCAAAAACAGGAGCTTGAGGTGCAGGAAGAAACTTTTTTGGCAAGTGGCACACTGGCAGAAGCCAAAAACCAACTGAATGCCATTAATTTAGAGTGGGACGAATTTAAAAAATTCAATTTATTGAAAAAAATCTAACAAACTAAAAACAGATATGGCAGCCTTCTCTAAAGAAAAGGTATATCCCTACCTAGCAAAAGATTATAAAGCTCCTAAATGGAACCACAGGTTTCAAGGTAGGCCCAACAACAACAAGCGGTGGTTAACATTCTCTGACACAAGTTCCTCTGGGAGCGATCCAAGCAATCCCGTACGTGGGCAAAACAGTAGCAATAGAGGCCAGAATTTTTTAGGCCGGGCCGTCCAAGAGGCAGGCGCCCAACCAGAGGCAACGGCCCACAAGTGGGACAACAGCAGACATTCAACATGAGACAACGGGGATATCCCCGATAACGCGTAGTGTAACATCCGTATTCATCCTATCCACACACAATTTAACCCCCATCGAAGAAGGGGTCTTGAAGAAAGGGCTAAGCTTTGTACCATCAGCTGATAATACTACTAATAACTTAGAGATCGAACTCAGGAGGTTCTTCAGGACCTTTAGGCTTAAAGCGTTCTTCATGGAAAAACCAGATAGACCCGACTAATCCCTGACAGGATTCAGACCTAAGTCCTCTTTTACTCCCAACATCAACGAGATACAGGCAGAAATTGTTACCTTTGAAAGGATGGTATTGAAGGCTCTACCAGTAGTTATGCACCAACCTGGTAGTCCTCAACACAAACAGAATCTGTCAATAGAGGAAAAACAGGCTTTAAAATCTTTGTCAGGGAATAAAAACATAGTGATTAAATCCGCCGATAAAGGGGAGGAATAGTTGTGCTGGATAGACAAGGATACGAAAGGATGGTATTCGCCCTTATTAGTAACACCAATCACTATGAAAAGATATGTGTGGATCCCACTGACAGGTTTATGGGCATTTTACAAGAAATATGCACCCAATGTATAGAGGATGGTTTTCTTACATCTGAAGAGGCATGTTTTCTAACACCCAGAGAGTGCCGGAATGCCGACCATGTATGCACTGCCAAAAGTGCACAAAGACAGTGTCGACCCACCCGGGAGACCGATCATTTCACTGTGTGGTTCCGTACTGGAACCGGCGGGGAAATACATTGAAAAAGCGATCCATGCATTGGCGGAAGACTCTCATCTTTTTTGAAAGACACAATGGCCACCATCAACCATTATGAGGGACTCAGTATGGATGGGAATCAAAACCTGTTGGTGACATTAGACATCACCGCCCTCTATACAAATATCCCCCAGGATGAGGCATTAGCAAGCATTGAAGAGAGGCTGAATGGACGGGTGAGACCACATGGGATACCAACGCACTTTGTATTGCATCTATTGGAGATTGCATTATGCAACAACTTCTTCCAGTTTCTAGATGACATCTATATTCAGAAACATGGTACTGCCATGGGGGCAGCATTTGCCCCTAGTTTGGACAACATATACATGGCTTTTTTTGAATACCAGTTTGTGTATAACAACAATCCATTTGGGGAGTATGTTTCCCATTGGAAACAATATATCGACGAAATATTCTTCATTTGGACTGGTGTGGAAGAACAACTGAAGGCCTTTCTTTCTTGGCTAAATGAATGCAAACCCAATCTGACTTTTACAGGACACTGGGATTCAGTGCACCTACCATTCTTGGATTTAATTATCATTCAAAAACAAGGCTGTATATTTACATCTTTATAGAGAAAGGAGACCGACCGGAACAGTTTTCTTGAATACTCCAGTCAACATCCACAATCCCAAAAGGATAATTTACCTTACAGCCAATTCCTTAGGCTATGTCGGAATAGTACAAACTTGGCGGACTATGAATTACATGCTGACCTTTTGGGCACCAGACTCTTGGAGAGAGGGTACCCACGCAAACTAATTAAGAGATCAGCAAAACGGGCACGGTGGACACCGAGGAGCATCTTTTGAGTCCAAGGGAGAAGAAATCGGATACCGATCAGTTGGTGTGTGTAACAACTTTCTCACCACAAACAGTACAGGTTAAAAAGCTAATTAAAAAACATTGGAATCTTGTTACTAGCACAGGTTGCACCAGTGGACTGCCTCTGTTTGCCTTAAAATGGTCAAAGAACCTTCGGGACCATTTGGTTCAATCTAGGTTGCAAACCATTGGGGCTAATTTTGCACAGAACAGCTTGAGAGCCGCCTGGAGCAATAGCAAAGAACGAGTTCTGGGTCATTACCCATGTGGGAAGTGTAGTGTATGTCATCTCACTACAAAAACCAATAGATACAAACATGGTGCATTCAATTGGCAACTAGGGCAATTTACAAATTGTGCATCCAGCAATGTTATCTATGTCATCTGGTGCCCCTGCAACCTACTATATGTAGGTATGACAACAAGGAAGGTATCCATTCGGATCAGTGAAGATAGGTCACACATCTGCACAAAATGCAGGACGGCACCCTTGGTACAACATTATACAGCATAAAACCACATGGAAGAGGATATACAATGGACAATAATAGATCAATTGTCCCCAGACAGTAGCCAATACTCAATGCAATACAGGTTAACCAAACTAGAACAAAAATGGATTCACAGACTCAACACCCATGAAACCAGCCTCAACGAGGATATTCAGTGGGCATTCTTAATACAGTAAGAAGGGCACTCATAATTGGGCCATCCAATGTTTGTATGCACATCGGTCCTCTCGATTGTGCATAGTAAGCTATGCCAGGTCTTATAAGATCGTGCCTAATGGACACTGATCCTGGGTCTTAATACCCTCATATAATAAAAACAGCACTTTCAATTGGTCTATCTAACGTTTGCATATGCATCGGTCATCTTGATTGGACACAGTAGGCCTTGTACAATTGTGCCTGATGGACATCAACTCTGGGTACCATATAAATATATGACACATTAGTGGAGATTGTATTCCTGGTTTCCTTGGGAGACTCCATGCTGGGCTATTGCCGTTAACAACTATATTAGACCTGGGGCTTTGCAAATACCAAACCAACGGGCTGTATCCATAATGGGTACCACGTGAAAGAATATGTCATTGGCCCCTGGTTCGCCTCAGGAACCATTGGGAAACGCCTGGCCGAGCTACGGGTAATTTCAGACTCAATTGAGGCGCTGGTTGCAGCAGAGGAGCCCTCCGTGTGTATGGGCGTTAACTGGCCCTTTAACTTAACTTATCTCCATGGGAACATACAACGCGCAAACTGGTCCAGACGTTGTTCTTGGATCCTGCCATTGCAATCAGAGGCGCGGTCTACGTAGGTGGGCGTGTTCACCCTTTGAGCTGTTTTGGCCCAAATGAAGGTGACATCCGCACAGAATTAATGGGTCACAGTTATAAGTTAAATGAAGGTGGGTAATGCACTTAGATGTGCACATTGGGACAGATTGCTGTGCAGGGACGTGACCGCGGCAATAGAAACAATGGGAAGGGTTATAGGACATTATCAATGTGAGCGACACATACAAATGAAGCATAACATGGCGCTCATGTATTTACACCAACAGACAGAAAGAGCACTGTCCAGTAAGGAAGTCCCGCTCCGTGTTCGCAGCCAGGATAGAATTATCACATGGAGAACATCCAATTGAAGGCAGCACCATCATTTTTGGACTTAAGTGTGCACAGGTTTCCCGCAGCCACTTTTGGGTAAGACAAC
Organism: Ambystoma mexicanum; assembly: GCF_040938575.1. Taxonomy (NCBI): domain Eukaryota; kingdom Metazoa; phylum Chordata; class Amphibia; order Caudata; family Ambystomatidae; genus Ambystoma; species Ambystoma mexicanum. The sequence goes on along the minus strand of NC_090922.1, from coordinate 627,670,519 downwards.
GTTTTTCCCCCCATGTCTGCTTTGTTTTCCATGTAGAATGGGTACTAAACCATTATCCCCTTGGCTGTGACAAGCTTTGGAGCCATTCATTGAATTGGTTTTTGGGTGGGAGTGCAGACAAGAGGGGGTCACGTTCCATCTAGGAGACATCTGTACTCCTATATTGTGTGTGTATTGCTCCTTTAGGGTGGGGAGGATGGTGTTCAGCATTAGTCAGCGACATCACCTTTCTATGAATCCCAGGAGACGACATAGTCTTCCTTGCTCAAACAAGGGTATAATTACCGAGACTGAACCATGCCCATAACTATGGAGGGGTGTGGATAAGACAAATTGGGGTGTTATGTTTTTAGACATGAAGTATCCAATAAGCCATGACAAGATGCTGAAAATATGGAGGATATGGTAGAGAGTGATTTTAATAAAACAAATGTTTTTGCTTTTTTCTTTTTTCACTGCTTCTCTGTCCTTCCTCCTTTTTGGCTGAAGTGGCTTCCACAGCAACCCCATCGCCACGCACCCTCACACGCGCAATACAAACACCCAAACACATGTGCCTGCTGTTCAAGGGAAGGGAACGACTAAACCCGTTTCAACTACTTCCTACACTTTTATTTTTTTTAAAAACCGTTCCGTAACAGTTTCTTTTTATAATAAAAGTATAGGAACAGTAAAAAAATAATAAAAACAAATTAGGGGAGCACCGCTCCCAACTGCTCCCATCCACTTCGACCACTGCTTTTCAACCTTCAGAGGTTGGCAAAATGCATACCATTGGGAGAGTTCGTAACTGTGTATTAAAGAATGTAGAGTTACTCAGGGAAAGCAGCGCACTCACACTGCACCCTGTACTCTGAGCACTCGTTACCTCATACATGCAAACAAACATCCTGAACAGCATGCCACGGAGATAGGAAAGATAGACACATTAAAACAAAGCATTAATTGTGGCACAATGAAATCAAGGGCCACTTTATGTGCTATGGTCAAACATTTCTAGACTGTACATAAGGTTTTAGGCACAAGGAGTTTGTCAAGTGACCGAGGACACCAGGAATGGATGGAATGTCTTGTGATGATGTAACAGAGACAACAGCAGAAAGAAACATGCTATAACTGTAACTTGTAAACAAGTTTTTGACTGCATTGTGAACTTGAGGTGTTTAAGAACAGACTAAATTAGTGACTCACCCCTGAAGTGTGCCTGCAATAAACCTTTAAGGAGTCTAACAATTATTGTATAGAAATCCAGAAAGACAAATTATCTGTTATTCCGATTCTTTCTTATTTAGGGTCACTGCTTAAAGTGTTAAACTTCTGGAACTCCCTGTTTTTTAAGAGGCCTCAACATAAATTCCAGTCACTCCAAAAAGAAAGAGCCACATGGCACTGGCCACAGCCCAGGAGGTTCAATATAAAAAAAGAAAATGCACTTTTCGTTTTTTTTAGGGGTAGCAAGGGAGCCCACAGGGGTAGTAAGGGAAACCTAGACCCCTGGCCACCCCCAAATGACATCCCTGGTGTCAATGGTTTATTTTGTCAGCACATTTTTACGATTAATAGATTAAATATTGAAAAAGTTTTACACCTGTGGAACCCCTGTTCTTTAAGGGGCCTGAACAAGAAAGCCAGCCACTCCAGAAACAAAGATCCACATGGCACCACAGCCCAGGAGCTTACATTTTTTAATTTTTTCTTTAAGGGGTAGCAAGGTAGACCACAGCGGCAGCAAGGGAGACCCCTGGTTACCCCCAAATGACGACCCTGGAAAAAGAGCCCAAAACATTCTCCAAACAAGCTAAAAGCTTGCATCGATGCAGACTATATTCTCTAAAGACATGCACAGCCCCCAAACATGACCTCATTCTAGAGAACCTTCAATTTACCACTGTAGCAGATGCCCTTGCCAGTGCACCCTAACACCTTTTGCGGCTAAGAATTGCTAAGACATGGCAGATTGCCAGCAGTGTCTGCCTTTTACCAAGGTCCCAGTTGCTAACTTTTTGCCAATGCCCCCATTCAAAACTGGGCCAACACCTCCATTTGTGCTCCGCATAACCCATTGTCATCCTTCAGATGGTGACACTTGCCCAACTGACACAGCTGGAACCAACTCGCTCTCGAGTATCCCAGGAGGCACACAACCCACTAAGCTATATTCCAACGATGGTGACTGGGACAAATGGAGAACAGATTTCCACAAAACACATTTTCCTAGTAATGCTGCCATGGACATAAGTCTGATTGCTGTTAGAATTCTTGGAGAAGTGCAGCAGGCACCCAACCTACGAAGCTATCTCGTCCAAAATATTGAACAGGCAATACTAACTACAGCACTTGTGTAACAAGACAGGCCTATGCCAAGTAAGAAAGCAATTTGCAACGCAGCTAATATAGGCAACCCCTAACCCAAAGCAACATGCTCAACTCCCACCTAATTTAGAAAATGGGGTTGGGCCTCCTGCGTTTCCGCTTTATATACTTCTTTTGGTACAGATAACTTAAACAGGCCGATTCATGGAATTAATGTGCGCCGAAAATTCCGGCGCAGAGGTGCCAAAACGTGCGATTCGCAGTAAAAGTGCGAAAATCGCAGTGCAACTGCGAAAATCGTAGGGAAACCAGCGCACATCGATTCATGAAGTCCGTGCGCGAGAAAAATATTGGATGTGCGCTGAAAAAGTGTGCGGCGCACGCCGGCGCACAGGTCATCCAATGGCGTGCGCCACGGCTGCTGCGAAATCGCACATAGCGCGGCGCACATTACAAAAGTAGGCGGAACACGGGGCGTAACACTCGGAATGGGGAACAACGCGTGAAAATATGGGCCTCACGGGGGAAGTACAGGAGGCAAGAGCGCGGAACGCCCACACGCTCGCCTACAACTCGTATTCATGGAATCGAATAGGGCAAACCAGCGCACGGTCAAAGACGCGCACAGGTCCAAACAAGTACGCCACAAGAAAGCAGGCGGTAGCATCCCTGCGCCTGAAATAAATGTGCGCCAAAATGTGCGCTAACAAAAAGCACCCATATACAGCTATGATGAATGGTCCATACAGTGGCCCTCTAGGACAAATGAGGTGCAAAGGGGTACCGACAAACACGGACACCCGCTGTGTGAAAAATAGCGTGTGCGTGTATTACGGGGTTCGCGGGAAGTTCCACACATGATTGGCCTGGGCACGTGTATTCCGGGTTGCGCGTGAAGTTTCCCACGCGAATTAGCAGGGTACATGTATTTCGGTGTGCGCGTGAAGATCCACACGCAATTTCAGCAGGGTACGTGCATTATGAGTCCGCGTGAACTTCCACATGCGATACCAGCAGGGTACGTGTATTACGGGGTTCGCGGGAAGTTCCACATGTGATTGCCTTGGGTACGTGTATTTCGGGGGGCGCGGGAAGTTTCACACGCGATTTGCAGGGTACGTGTATTTCGGTGTGCGCGTGAAGTTCCACACGCGACTGGGCCTGTGAGAGTGAAGTACGTGTATTCCGGCGGTGGGTGGGAATATTTACTCGCGACTGGGCCTGGGAGAGCGTGTTACGTGTATTCCTGGGGTGGGCGGGAAGATTTACACGGTCGCCTACAACGCGCCAAAAAATAAAAGGTCCAATCCTGAAACACGTACGCCAGCATGAAGCAGGCGCACGTCCCGCGCAGCATAAAAGAGTGCGCAAACAACAAACAAGCTCAGACGCCAGGATGAATATACCGTTCCTAGCAGCAGTGGCCGTGGGATACCGCAGGAGGAGGAGAAGGATAGTCAGGGCCAGAATCTTCACACCCAGAACCAGCCTATTTGGTATGCCTGATGACTAGGTGTATGGGAGTTACAGGTTTCCACCACACATAATACTCGACCTGGTCAGTGAGTGGGAGGATGACCTCACATCACCCACCCTGTGCTCCCAAGCACTCAGCCCCCTGGAGAAGATCCTCAATGTACTGCACTTCTTGGCTACCGGATCATTTCAGCGGACAAGTGCCATAGTGGGGGGGGGTGTCACAGGCCACGCAGTCACGGTGCCTACACCAGGTGTTGGCCATCATCACTGCACGCCCATCAGTCCGCAGGCACATATACCTGCCCAGAACACCTGCAGAAAGGCAGGCTGTCAGCCAGGATTTCTACAGGGTGGCACAATTCCCCAAAGTGCTAGGTGCCATTGATTGCACCCATGTGGCTCTACGTCCTCCCAGGGCATCTGAGCACATCTATAGAAACCGCAAGCACTGGCATTCCATCAACGTCCAGGTAGTATGTGATGCCAAGGGAATCATCACCTCAGTATACGCCAACTATCCAGGGTCCACCCACGACAGCTTCATTTACAGGATGTCAACCCTAAACCGGGACATGGAAGCTGGGCGGCATGGCGATGCATGGCTGCTTGGTGAGTAGAAATGCCACAGCACACGCATGCATGACAGATCCAGAGTAATGCCAATACCCCACTAATGATCCCCATCACCACCTCCCCAGGGGACAGTGCCTACCCTCTGAGCACACACATGATGACGCCAATTCGGAACCCCATCACGCCTCCCGAGGTAAGATACAAGACAGCCCATATTGCAACACGGGGCATAGTGGAGCGCACATTCGGAGTGCTCAAGTCACGCTTTCGCTCCCTTGACCGCTCTGGTGGGCAGCTGTTATACGCTCCCCCAGTAGTGTGCAGGATCATAGTGGCAGCATGTGTCCTGCACAATGTTGCAACACGCCGGGGCCTGGCTGTGGACATGGTGGTGCCCCCGCATCCCCAACCACATGCACGCCCGCTGCGCATGGGAGGGGAAAGGGCACGGGGTGAGGCAGCCCGTACGCAGCTGGTGGCTAATTACTTCACATAGAAAGCACACCCCTGTGGAGTGCACACAGCCCTGGCACATACCATCTGACAATCAATGATGAGATTGTTCATCTGGAAGTGTCACAATGTGTGCATCCCTACCTACACAAACACCACCAATGCAGTGTCATCAAAAGACACACTTCCATGCAGCAAAAATAAATACCCACTTGCAAAATACAACATGAGAACAGTGCCATGTCACCCAACCCCTCCCCGGCACGGCCACACAACACACCATGGCATGTCATGCAATGTGAGAGCAAACAAATTAATCCCCACAACATGACCCAAGTGTCACCAACTACAGTGTCCCTAATGGAAACTGGCCACACATGAAATGCTCACAGTAATGCAGGGCCAACAACACACATTACCAAATACTTACCAATAATACCAATCACCTACACAACCTCCAACCTACCATAAACATGACAGTACGGACTTAAAAAATTGGTAGCCTCACTACCTGATAATGCCAGCACTTCGAACACTTCCAATTATACAGTGTCAGCGCCACGCAAAAGTGTAGGTGCACTGCTTACAACATGGACTCCAGTTCCAAAGTAGACCGCCTTGCGAAGACATGAGAAATGGACCTGCAAATTAGGAGGATGAGATGGATGCAGAGGCACATATCAATACACCATGCAGTGTACAATATAACAAAAATATGCACTAGGAATGTATACACAGTATTGACTACAGACTGCCCACACATCAAATGAGAGTCCAACGTCACCGTGTAAGTCAATGTCACTTGGGCACACCCTTTGCAAGCCTATGGAAACGGGAAGCAAGAGGGGTGTGTGTCACACAAACCCAAGCATCTGACCCAAATTCAGGACAAGCCTGCATGTGCCCAGCCACAATACAGCGTATGCCCACGGGAGCCACACAAGGCAACACACTGTCCGAAAAATCAAGAATAAAAAAAATAAAAATAATTAAAAAAAAATTAAAAACACAAAAATCAAAAATGGCCATGAATGGGCCCGGGGGGTGGGGGAGGCCACCCAGGAGGTCCGAGGACAGGGTGCACACCAAAACCCCCCTGTGTGGATCTTGCGGAAAAAAAACACCTCCATGGGCTCATGGCCTGCACGGCTACCCTATTGTGGGAGAATCGCTGCTGTCGCTCTCCTCACCCTCTGAAGATGCATCAGGAGGTGGTGGCACTATGGAAGGCAGCCCACTCAAAGCCCTAGTCTGTTCCTCCATGGCAGCAAGCATGCGGGTGTGGAAGGTCTGGTTCTGGAGGATCATTGTGCGGAGGTCCCCATGCAACAACTCACGGGATGCCCGGACCTCCTCCCTAGTTGCCTGCATCTCAGCAGAGAGCATACGTGTGAGCCGCTCCAGCTGCTGTTCTGTCCTCGTGTTAGCTGAAGCCTCAAGCTCAACCAGAGTTGCCCAGAGCTGACAGAGTTCTACCTTCAGGGCTTCCCTGTGGCCCTGGGACTCAATACAAATGGCTTCCCGCAGAGTCTCCAGTGCCGCCCGCCTGTCCCTGTTGGACGCCAACATGTCCTCCCTGTGTGACTGGCTAATGGAGTCTGTTGCCTGCTGTAGTTGTTCAATTAGCCTTTCTTGGGGGACAATGGAAGTGGCCACCCTATTCATGGCCTAAGCCATCATCTCAGTTGATGCTGCCTGTTGGTTTGCCATACCGTATATGGATTGCTCCCATGCGGTATTGCCAGGTGGCGTACGGCCACTGTGTCGGTGGGCACCACACCTGTCTGGGACAAGGCAAACTGCGCCTTGCTGTGCCGGCACTGCCTGAGGCTGCAGGACTGCATTCCCCCTCTGATCTGCTGGCCCAGGAACAGGATCAGATGTAGCGGAGTGTGACCCTGCATCCGTAACCACCAAAGGCGGACCTACCAACACTGACATCCCCATTGAGGGTTTTACCCCTGGTGCAGGTGGGTTGGACAGTACAGAATCCCTCCCAGAAACACTTACCTGCGACGGCACATAGGTCTCATCATCCGAATCGACACCTGAATAGAGCTCGGGGGAGGTGCACCCAGAGACACCCCTTGAGATGACGGTCTGCAGCAAGTGTGAGTTCTCACCCACCACCACACCACGTCCCTCACTGGTGCCCGGTCGGGCCTGAGACCCCTGCTGGGTCTGCACCATCTCCACAACCCCAGCAGTATCAAGTGCGTCATCCCCTGCAAAGACATGAAAGAAAAGAAATGGGAACAGGCATTAGCACCATGGAACACAATTAGGGCTGAGAAGCAACACAAACAGTACTTCATTGACACATGTCCCACATGACTATAACCCTCCCATGCATGCACTGTCACTGCGTATGAAGGGGAGGCAAATGGCACACATTGATGACACCAAGATGGAAGACCAACAAATTTGCTGCATGCTGCCTAGCAGTGCCATCACACATTGGCCTGTGATTGGCATGTCCAATACACATACATGACAAATGCCATCACACAGATGGCATGTACCCTAGTCATGTCACACATGTGACAATAGGACTGAGAAATGCCTAGTGAAAGTGGTGTAATGCAGACAATCAGCCTGAATGAACACAGAATGACATGCAACTATGTTGTGGCAAGATGACACTTCAAGGGCAACTGGCGTGAGATTGGGCTGAATGTCTACTGTTGCCAGAAGGGATACTGCAACACCCAAATCCTGGTGCACAGAATGTATTGGATGAAGCACATGGGTGACCCAAACCACTCAGGCACACACCCCCTCACCTGGCACTCAATCAGAAGCACTCACACACACACCATGCACATGGATGACACACACATGCATGTGCACTCACTGGACAATGCCTCGTAATCTGGCAGGTCTCCCACGTCTTGGATCTGTTCCTCTATGACGTAGGTCCCAGCAACATACTCATGTGGAGTGAGTTCTATGTCCTCTGCCGGAGACCCACCCCCAGTCACTAGACCATGACTTGAGGCCAGCTTTTTCTTTACCCTGTGCTTAAGGTCATTCCAGCGCTTGAAGCAATCATTAGCTGTGCGCCTCACGAATCCAAGGGCACTTATGAGTTCCGCAATGGTCTGCCAGTGTGCCTGACATTGTGCAGGTGTGGTCTTGCAACCTGCAGTAATCACCATTTCGCTGTCATGTGCGGACACATACTCCACAAGTGCATCAAGTTCGGCCTGATGGAAGCTGGGCTTCCTTGGTGGGCCGGACTGTGTAGCCGTGTCTGGGGCATCAGCCTGTGCTTGACGAGCACTCTTCTTCTTCCGCTTGGAAGGTGGTGGTGATACTGAGTGTCCTACGCCGCTCTGGACACTAGGGGCAGGAGCCCCGGTGGACTGTGGACTAGGAGTGTGGGAATGAACACTCACCATGGGACTTGGTGCAGGCATTAGCTGAAGTGTGATGTAGTCAGGGGGAACGTCAGCAGGATGGACTAGGACCGACACTGTCCTGGCTGGGAGACTCAGAGCTGGGGTGGATGGAGCCGCAGCTGCCCCTGCAGCCTCCCCACCCTGCCTACTCGAGGCAGCAGATGACATAGCTACCCCTGATCTACGTGGGCTGGTGACACCAACGTGCACCGCCTCACGTGGCTTAGACCTGCTGACCTGGAAGTCATCCATGGAGTCACCCTGTGCCAGGTCTGGTGCCACAATGGGCTGGTCCAACAAGGGCTGAGCAGGGATGGTGTCAGCCACGTTACCCTCAACCAGGGGGGGGGGCATGGGTGTCCCTGACTGGTCACCCACACATGGGGGGCTAGGAGCACCCTGCAAGTCCTGGCCACGTCCCCTACCGTATCCACCACGGCCACCTCTTGTGGCTCGCCCACCTTTGCCACCCTTACCGCGTGCTCGCCTCCCAACCATGGCACTGATGTTGTTGTGCATATGGGAGTTGCAGTAAACTATTGTCCTGGGCAATTGGGGGTCAAAGGGGTAGGGCACTAGATGGAATTCGTACCCTAGTGCTCTAGCAAGGCTGTATGTGACCCCTGGGGGAAGATGACGGGTCACGCAACGCACAGGCACCCCGAAAAGGGAGATAATGTGCACGCAACCCCTCCTAGACCACGTGCGTGGAAAAAAAACTCTGCACTACGCTGTGGCACCCAGAAACACAAAAATGAACGTATGCGTGTCACATGCAGCCTAGACTGACCTCTGAAGGGGTAGGCAACACACGGGGCAAGCACAGATGTCAAATAGGTGCGCGACTCACCGTCTGCCAGGAAATATCGCGTGAAAAATATGCGCGTGTGCGTGTTGGCAACACCCCCGCCAAAAGAAGAATTGTACGCTGTCTGAGGAGACAGGACAACAGGAGAAGTGAATGCTGTTTGAGGAAACAGGCCCAGGAAAAAGAAAAGAAGAGAAAAAGCTGTCAGAGGTAACAGGGAGTACGAACTTGGAACGCTGTGAAGTAAATCGCGTGTGAACCGACAAGAAGTACAGATTTCACCCACTCGCTCTCCACGAAAAGCACGTACAAGGAAATTCTACACGTACCTTTTAAAGATGCCCACACGTCCAGCGTCACTTCCGCGTGTACGCGCTAAGGCCCCATCCTCCAATTACATGAGCTGACACTCTGACGTGCAGTCATTGGACGTGTAACATGCACCCTTGTACAGGGAAACGCCAGCGCACGCACGTCATTGGCCAATGAATTCGCGCACGTGTGCTGACGCGCTTACGTGCTAAGGCCCTTTCCTCGAATTACACGCAGACGTGCTGAAATTTCACATGCCAAATCACTCCGTATCAAGCTGGCCACGCGTAAGCACACGGAAGACCACGCTCCTGCCCAGAAGGCTGAATTACTGCCCCCCAGTGCCCCGAGCACGCTCCCACCTGCCATCTGCTGCTGCCTGATTGCCTGCTGCCCACGTGCCCTGCCATTTGCTGCCTGCACATCAGCCAGGGGTGCTGTTGCTGTGACCACCCCTGCTGGAACCGAAGACTCCCGACTGGGATTCCATCGCTCCACAGACCATCCCCAGGACCCAGTTGCCCACCCACTCCTGCCTCTGGGGTTGTCATGTCGGGCACTGCAACATCTGGCACCACTGACAACCCCCGGCCAGAGAGGCAGAGGGGCACCAGCTTCACTGCCACCGAAGTTGGTGTCCTGGTGGAGCAAGTCCTGGGGCAGTATGATGCCCTCTTCGGAAGTTTGCGCGCCGACAAGGAAGGACGTACTCGGATCTGGACGGACATCGTGACTGCCATCAACGCGGAGGGGGTGGCAGTCCGACTATTCCATCATGTCAATAAGTGCTGGGAGGACTTCAGGTCCAGGACCCTCAACAAGGCCCAGCGCCTCTTGAAGGCAGCGGATGCTAAGGGGCACCGGGGCCACTTGTCGGAAGATCAGATGAGGGTCCTGGAATGCATATCCCCAGCGCTCCACATCCAGGTCCTTGAGAGGCAGACCCGTCTGGAGTCGAGCGGTAAGTATACATGCATCATGATTGTGTGCTGTGCGTGTGGTGATGTGCCAGTAGTGTGCAGGTTGCACATGTGTTTTTATGGGGCCAAGTATGGGGGGGTGTACAGGGCCGTGAGGCTAACACATGCGAGGGCAGTCATGTGTGAGACATGGATGGTGCTTGTGTGTGTAGGCTTGCATACCAAATGCAGTTGTGTGGGCACACATGTTTGGATGAATGTGTATGTAAGTAGGCATGTTCGTGATGTCACACATGGATGTTGTTTTCAGCTGCATGTATCAGCACTGTGTACATGTGCATGTGTGTGTATTTGACAAGGGTGCAACAGTGATGCAACATGGATGCATGTGACAGCGGGATGTGGAAGCCTGATTGGCAGATGTGACATGGATGCCAATCTGCACACTGCCACATTTGGTAGAGGTGTACACATGCATGTAAGTGTAGTGGTGTGTGTGCATGTGTAGTGCACTACCTGTGTTGCATGTGATGTCTGGCTCACCTTTGCCTGCTCATGCTGTTGTATGTGTATGGATGGTGCTGGCTGTTGCGATATGGCTGTGGTATGGCTCATGTGTGCGAGTTGAAATGACATGTGTGTTGGCGATTGTGATGCCATGTCTGAGGTTGGCTAATGCCACTCATGTACAACTGTCATGTGTGTATGTGTCCATTGTACAGTGCCCTGATGTCTGTGTTTTATTTCCCCCTGTCTGCAGCATCAACTGATGAAGAGGGCGGAGAAGGTGCTGTGGAGCACAGAGGCGGGGATCGCACCGCCAGCCGGAGACGCAAGGCCCGGCTCCCCTCCCAGGTTGTGATCCAGGCCCGGCTCCAGCAGGGGGGCCAGTGGGGCCAGGCCCCCCCCCCAGAGCCAGCCCCTGGCCCCCCCTACAAAGGAGGTCATGTCAGTGGTATAATACACCATTAGTAACCAAGGTAGTGGAGGGTGGATGTCACTCTAAACATTCATCAGCAACCTCAGAGACATCATTCTGAGAGGCTGAACTGCAGGAGGCCCAGTCAGGATTTGTTTTCTTGCCCTAGACAATGATTTATGCCCCACAGCTATGAAAGTACAAATGACCTGGGAGATGGAGGGCCATTCACAACTCTAAGTAAGGTAGCACACATATTCAAGCAGGCTGCCTACAACTATTTTCTCAAACCTAAAATCACAATTTTGGTTTCTGTAATTTAAAGTATGTTTATTTTTTGTGGGAACATAGTGATTTTTCACATCATGCTTAATAAAATGGTTAATTATATCAAACAATATAAATGACAGTTAAAGTTGCTTGAACACAGATTTCTGCAGAAGGTGCGTCAACTGACTGGTGGCTCTTACAAATGAAATTCAAAGTATATATTCTGCTGCATTAACTACTTGAGTACAAGTGAAAAGATAAGATTTGTAGTAACACACATTTAATTCTGGAGGGGAAGAGTGTAATAAAATTAAAAAGTGATAAATGCAAGGCTTTGAATTAAACATTACCACTACCGTTTCTCTGCGCAACATTCCATTTCATAATTCTGTAGTATGTATGTGCCATTGCAGAAGGGGACAAGCCATTCGCAAATTACTTTTGGTGCTGCCACCAAAATGGCAGTTCAATATCAATTGCTAGGCTGTGTTCCATCTGCACTGGAACACAAGTAACCACATGCATTTTTAGGCCCTGTGGTCTAGCAGTTTGCGACGGGCTTCTGATATTAGTGACAGGGCCAAGTCTGATATGCAAACAATGGTATGGAAGGCTGGCCAGAGCAATGACAGTGGTTCTAATTGATTCAGAGACTTTTTACCTGTTAGTTGCAACCAGAACACATGCTGTGAAACACAGATAGGATTGCAATACAATGTGAGGAGAAACGCACACCCTATGGGGGTGTCTGGTCAGTTACCCACCTAATAACTAGCCATGGCTATGTTAATGCCTCATCACCAAAACCCAACCTTTCTAGAACTCTTTCAGCAAGCTCTATCACAAACTAACACCAAATGTGTTGCTGTATAGGGCCTGCCAGTGTTATATCTAAGCATTCTTTTGAGTGTTTAATTACTTAATTGCCTCTGTAAATGAACTCCTGGTTCTCTTAATGCGTGTCTTCAGCCAGTTGATTTTCAATATATTTGTCAATGCCTCAGTGACAGTGCACTAAAGTCCTGTCTTAACCAAGCAATCACATTCCATCAGTTTTTGCTTGTGCATAGGTATTAGCGGATATTTGCCAGGCAATGCAATCATATGCCCAGTTACTGGCACCATTTTCCAGCTGTTCCCATTTATGGCCATTTGGTACCCCATGTGGTAAATGCCTATCCATGCCTAATCAAAATCCCAAGCTGTTGGCTTTGCCAATGCATGTTGACTTCCGTTTGTCTCCCTAAGTAAATGTGTATATGCCCAGATGTGGGTGTCCTGCTTGCTATGCCTAGGGAATCAAGCTGCACCTCACTGTGCTGGTCCAACAAGGCCCTACCTGAAAATGATAAGGCTAGTTTGGCAAGTATTGTACCAGTTTCAGATTTTCTCATGCATACTTACCAGTGGGGCTGCGACTTAAATAGAATGTATCTTTGTTTGGAAGCCTAGTCTATTCTGCCAGAACGTTTTGTGATTCAAACTGATAGGTACTGACTTGATAACCTCATTCTGTAATCTGTTTGAGTAACTTTACAGAATTTGCATGCAAATAGAATATGTAATGCTTGTTGTGGGATTTGTTTGGAAAGCATGATGTAAATCCTGGGTGCTAGGTGATCATGCAGTGCCGGAAATGAAACATGAACACCCGTAAAATAACATAAAAGAAGAGCGTTTTCTATAATGTTGCGGGCAAAGTATAAAAGGTGCACATCTTTTATAACTAAAAAGCAGTATTTCAATATTTTCTAAAGAGTGCCATCAGAGGTGAATTTAACATCTGGACAAGGTTAAAATGCCAATGCCCCCCACCCCCTGTTCTACCCTCTCCCCTTAAATGCAAATAGCATGGCTGAACAGGCCCTACCATTGAGATTGTTTCTTTTTAACATGCATCAGAGGCAGATTATTTACAACAGGACGTGCTATGATATGCTGATGATACTGTGCCTTTTCCCTTTATCAGATGACCACTCCAAAGACACTGAGGTCATTAATGCCACATACAGCTAAAATCCAGCTGATGCTGTATAATGGCCTGGCCCTGAATAACTCAAAAACTGAGGATATTATCCTGGGCACCGGCCCCAAGTGGCGCCAGCTTGATCAGACCTATTGATTCTTTCAAATTGTAGACAGTCTGCTCCCCACTTTGAAAAAAGTAAAAACCTTGGGGATCACTATTGACCAGTAGTTCTCAATGAAGTCTCATATCAGTGGCCTAGTGTCTAACTCAACATACTACATTACACTTTTGGCACAAATCAGACCATTCCTTGAGGCCTCCAGTTGTGCCACCCTATCCAGGGCGATCATTGGGAGCCGCCCGGACTTCTGTGCCAGCAGTCTACTTGGGGTAGGCAAAGGAGAATTCAATTGTCTGCAAGTTGTGCAGAACAACGCAGTGAGGGTCGTTATTGGTATGCGTAAGACAGATCATATTTCAACAGCACGCAGAGCATTACATTGGCTCCCCATTAGAAAGAGAATCAAGTTTCATACCCTTTGCATTGCACATGCTTGCATGTATGGACTAAGCCCTTCTTATATGGCAGCACATTTGAAGTGGCTATCTAACAGGCGTAATCTAAGATCCAATAACACTGGGTTGCTTTTCACCCCAAAGGCCAAGCTGGTACAGGTGCAAAATGCATGCTTCCCAGCCGCAATTCCTCACTTGTGGAATACTCTTCTGCCTGATTTGAGGCTGTGTGCCAGTCTTCCCAGGTTCAAACATGTCCTGAACACCTTTCTTTTCAAGTACATTGATCCTTTGCCTCCACTAGTTTCCCTCAGGTTTCTCCTGAGGCCTCTCTGAGCTCTGTTTTTATTGTATGTAATGTCAGCGCTCTTATGCCTCCGGGACCACAGTCCTAGCGCTTTAGAAATAAATGAAAGATGAAAAAAGGTAAAAAGGCAGGGACCATTGCTGTGGCACATTAAACAAAAAAAATTATATAGGGTTTTAAGAAGAGGTAAGAAGAGGTTTGGGTGATTAGTAATTAAGGGGATACAGAACAAGCTGTGTGAAACAATAACCTTGTTATTTCATTTCACTTTTTGGCTGTATCAGACTTTTTGTAAGTTCTCATTAATTGCTATGCTGGAGCTTATAGGCTTCCATTCAGGATGGGGAAAATAAAGCTACAGTCATAGGGGATTATTTTCCAGGTTAAGCGGAGTGGAAGAAATGCATTTAGCACCACTTTTTATAAGCTGTAGGATTTTGTATGATTTGATAGGCGAAGTTGGAGAGCAGATCAAACTTAACAAGGTCCCCCTGCCAAATCCGATTGGTATTCCACCAGCATATATTTTTATGTTGGCAGAAAACCAATGGATTCCTATGGGATCTGCCTGACTTTTACACCAGGCAAAAGTGGACAGAGTCAAAAGGAATCCATTGTGGATGGCTCCCACAATCGTTAATTGTGGAAGTGATTTACACTTTTCCAGACACGTAGTGGTAAAGTAAAGAGCAAAGGCCATTTTCGCCTTTGTTTTACTCTTTACTTTTCCAGTACTTGGTGGAAACAATTAAAATTAATGAATGGCCCCTTTTGCAAAAAAGTGCAAACAGGAGAATTCTGCTCTATGCAGTTTATAATTCAAAACAAAATGCCCCCCTTAATCTTTTCATCAACATGTTTCTACAATGATGAATACATTGTCAGGTTGTTTTATCATGTGACTTGTGCATTTTTAAAGTAATCTGTATATAATTGAGAATTATATTAGGTATTGAAAGCTAAAATTCAACATATATTTGTACCAACTTGAGCTCAGAAGATGTGCAGTATCTAAATTTCAGGCTAGTCTGAAATTATGGCTTTACCACTTAACCAAAATGTGTGATCCTGAGCATTTTATTTTTCACTATGCCTTGCTTGTTAAAATGAGGTGCCCCTAGAAGTGATTCAATTTGCATTATAAGCTGTTCCAAAAAGCCTCACTCATGGTTTAATGGATGGGCAGAACAGGCATTAGGACACACACACACACACACACACACACACACACACACACACATCTTACTTTGAAAATATCCGGCCCACATTTATAGAACAAATTTGTATCATTCAATACCAAATCAAAGTAAACACATCAAGCAAAGAGACATAATGGACAATTGCATATTATAACCAGTGTATAAACAGTATGTACCAGACAATGATGTACAGGGCCATGGCAGGGGAGCAAGGCCCTCTCCTTCATGCCACGCCCCACCAGGAGTGATACCAGGATGCCGGAAACCCCTCAACCAGCACAGTCTGCCTCCTGATGCAGCCCTAGCACGGTCTTGCACTCTCAACTCAATTAAAATGTTTGAAAAAATGCAACAAAATCTAACATTTTGTCTTTCAAATGTAATAACTTTGGACATGAACCATTGATGGGAAACATTCAGAATGGGACTACTGTAGGGGATCAGTTGGAAAGGAGGGGGGGGGTTTGTGGACTGGGTGGGTGAAGGGAGGATTGTATACATGTGTATCCTATTGGAGGATATGTTTTTGTGCTCTAAATATTGTTAAGATCAACAAGGCTACCTGTATTGATTGGGCATGGTATGTTCTGTTCTTGAAAATAAAAATTAGTTTAAAAAAAATGTCATTTTGTAGGAAATAAAATCTCCTATTCCTTGCTTCAGTATTCTGGGGTTTATGGGGGTATATCTTTAACATCGAGATGGAGGGAGCACAAGCATCTCCTCCGGGGTCTGCTGGGAGTAGCCACAGTGCTCAGGAAGGTTTTGTTGGGCAGACACCATCTGAGATGGTACAAAGACTGGGGGCCTCACTGCTCAGCCTCTCAGAGGAAGATGAGGAGGCATCACCCTCAATTCTCCCAAGCCAGGCCAGGAAAGGTTTGCTGGGTGCTATTGTGAATAGGTGGAAGGGTAGGTAAATGAGAACGGTGGTTAGGCAGCTGTAGGAAGGTGTCTGAACGGTGAAAGGTGAAGGAGGATCAGATATAACAGAAAGGGGAGAGCAGATGGGAAGGGAAGATAGGTAGATTGAAGTTGCAACACTATTTGCCTTGCTTCTCTTTTGCTATCTACTGTTTTTTTATAGAGCAGTGCAAATGGGAAATCTGGATTCACGCCAGCACTTTGATTAGGGTACTCCTAGACCTAGACCCAGACCCAATGAAGTGTGGGCCCCCCTGGTCAGAACCCTGGCCCACCCAGATGAAAATTCCTGGAGCCGGGCCTGTTGTGATCTCGTCGGGGAGTGAGGAGTCCGGTGCCGCGTCCCAGGCCGCAGCTGCCGGGGGGAGGTCCAAGAGGCGGAGGTCGGAGTTGGACTCCTCGGCAGCAAAAGGGGCAGCTGAGACCCCACAGGGCCCAACGGGGGAAGATGACACAGAGTCATCCAGGTTGGTGGGGTGTTTGGTGGAGGAGCAGGCCGTGCAGTGGTGCAGTACAGGACCAGGGACAGGAGGCAGCATAGGCTGCTGCGGAGGTGCCTGTGTGCAATCCTGTCCCTGATCCTGTCACTGCATCATCTTGCACCAGCAGGGATGCCTACGTCCAGACCCATTTTTAGGCAGGGGATGAGATCACAACAACTGGCCTTCCTCTGCCTGCGGACGTGGCTCTCCAGGTACGGGTTGACCCTGTCCTGACTGGTGTGACCTTGCGTCAACGGGCCATGCGAGGTGACCAGCAGTCTTTTCATGAGGAGACTGCACGTCATCTTGAATGGCTCATTGACCGCTTCGGTCTACTGGGACAGGTCGCCCAGGTCAGATTCCTCCGTTTGCTGCAGCTTGCTCCGACCCCCTCCTCAACTGAACACCCTATGCGCCAGTCGTCCTCCGTGCCATCTTCCCACCCATTTGTCACCTGGGTGCCCTGTGGAGCTGCCTCTGACGGTGCGGCCAGGCTGGTGGAGGAGGCATCCCTGCCACAGTCGGAAGTCGGATGTCTAGCAGGGGTGGCCACATCAACGACTGCACCCCAGCCGGTGGAGGATGTGCAGGCAGCAGGAGCCAGGGCACGGGCAGAGGCACAGCAGCAGCAGCAACGAGGTGGGAGCCATGATGGCTCGGGGCCTTCGACATCGGAGGGGCAGGCATCGGCCAGAGGGCAGGAGGACCCAGGACGGGAATTGTCTTCCGTGTGGCAGCGGTTGGGCCACGCCATAGATGCGGAGCGGCAGCGGGTGGAAGAGGCACGGCTCACGATGGTCAGGGCGGAGAACTCCATGCGGAGGGCCCTGAGGCGGGCCGAGTGCCTCGAGGCAATCCGCAGGGAGTTGGAGGTGAACATGTCATCGGCCCTGCGGACCCTGGGGGCCATGGAGGAGGACCGCCTCCGGGACATTGAGCAGGAGTTTGATGATGCCCTGGCCCAGAACATCCCGAAGTGAGCCGTCGGACTAGCCCGCTGCCCTTGTAAATAGTTCTGTAGTTAGTGTTAGGTTTCCTTTGCTTTTATATATTTTTTGGACCTTTTGGACAATGGGCCACATTTTTGTATATAGTTATTTTTTATTAGGTAGTCTTATTACATAGGTTTCATTTCTTCTGTTGGGATCATGGACCCTGGATTGTTTATCTGTATATAGTTGACTGTTGGGATTTTTTTTTTCATTTTGATTTTACCCATGGAGCAATGGTTTTTGGTTTTAATTTTCCATTGGATTTACTTTTGTGAACTGTAACTTTGGACACCTTTCCTTTGGATTATGATTTGTGGTTTTACATTATTGTACGGACATGCTGCTTTTTGTTTTTAATTCACATTTTCGTTTGTTTCTTTTTGATTCCATTTATGTTGCTTTGAATACATATTTTTACATCATACTTCAATGTGTAGTATCGTCTCCTTGGTTTCATGCATGTCATGATATGGGTTTTGACATTCCCTGACACCCATTGTGTGTATGTGAGGGAGATGTGTTCATTTACATACTTGCCATTGCGGTTGTATCATGTAATTGGCATTTCTAAGTGGGTGGATGCAATACTTGGGTGGGTGTTTGGCATGTGGAGGCTGCCCATAAGGGCCAGGGATCTAGATTGTAATGACGTGTTGGCTGGGGGACATGTGTGGGGGCCTGCTGGGGGGTGGGGGTGCTGGGAGACAGGAGTGGGGGCCTGGTGGAGGGTGCTCTGCACTGCCGGGGGGTGGGGGTGCAGGGGGACATGAGTTGGACATGAGTGGGGCCTGGTGGAGGGTGCCCTGCACTGCTGGGGGGTGGGGGTGCAGGGAGACATGAGTTGGACCTGAGTGGGGGCCTGCTGGCAGGTGCCCCTGACTGGTGGGGGGTGAGGGTGCAGGGAGACAGGAGTGGGGGCCTTGTGGAGGGTGCCCTGCACTGCCGGGGGGGTGGGGGTGCAGGGGGACATGAGTTGGACATGAGTGGGGCCTGGTGGAGGGGGCCCTGCACTGCTGGGGGGTGGGGGTGCAGGGAGACATGAGTTGGACCTGAGTGGGGGCCTGCTGGCAGGTGCCCCTGACTGCTGGTGGAAGGGGGTGCAGGGGGACAGGAGTGGGGGCCTGGTGGAGGGTGCCCTGCACTGCTGGGAGGTGGGGGTGCAGGGGGACATGAGTTGGACCTGAGTGGGGGCCTGCTGGCAGGTGCCCCTGACTGCTGGGGGGTGGGGGTGCGGGGGGACACGAGTGGGGGCCTGGTGGAGGGTGCCCTGCACTGCTGGGGGGTGGGGGTGCAGGGGGACATGAGTTTGACATGAGTGGGGGCCTGGTGGAGGGTGCCCTGCACTGCTGGGGGGTGGGGTGCAGGGGGACAGAAGTGGTGACCTGCTGGCAGGTGCCCCTGACTGGTGGGGGGTGGGGGTGCTGGGAGACATGAGTTGGACCTGAGTGGGGGCCTGCTGGCAGGTGCCCCTGACTGGTGGGGGGTGGGGTGCAGGTAGACAGGAGTGGGGGCCTGGTGGAGGGTGCCCTGCACTGCTGGGGGGTGGGGGTGCAGGGGGACATGAGTTGGACATGAGTGGGGCCTGGTGGAGGGTGCCCTGCACTGCTGGGGGTTCAGGGAGACATGAGTTGGACCTGAGTGGGGGCCTGCTGGCAGGTGCCCCTGAGTGGTGGGGGGTGGGGGTGCAGGGAGACAGGAGTGGGGGTCTTGTGGAGGGTGCCGTGCACTGCTGGGGGGTGGGGGTGCAGGGAGACAGGAGTTGGACCTGAGTGGGGGCCTGCTGGCAGGTGCCCCTGACTGGTGGGGGGTGGGGGTGCTGGGAGACATGAGTTGGACATGAGTGGGGGCCTGGTGGAGGGTGCCCCACAATGCTGGGGGGTGGGGGTGCAGGGGGACATGAGTTGGACATGAGTGGGGCCTGGTGGAGGGTCCCCTGCACTGCTGGGGGGTGGGGGTGCAGGGAGACATGAGTTGGACCTGAGTGGGGGCCTGCTGGCAGGGGCCCTTGACTGGTGGGGGGTGGGGGTGCAGGGAGACAGGAGTGGGGGCCTGGTGGAGGGTGCCCCACAGTGCTGGGGGGTGGTGGTGCTGGGAGACTTGCATTGGTGGGCAGTGGTGCAAAGTGACATGTGGGTTGGCTGGGGGCATGGCCATGGTGGATGGGCTGCCTGCGGGACATGTGCAGGGTAGTCCCCTGTGGTGTGGGCCGCCTGCAGGGGCCGTGGAGGGTGTAGAGTGAACAGCTGGGAGGACCCACACGGCCGATTCACGTGTAGGACTCCACGGCACCCCCGGAATACACGTAGGCTGCTGGATTCGCGTGTGGAATTTCCCGCGCACCTTGGAATACACGTACCCTGCTGAAATTGCGTGTGAAACTTCACGTGCAACCAGAAATACATGCACCACGGACAATCGCGTGTGGAATTTCCCACGCACCTTGGGATACACGTACCCTGCTGAAATCGTGTGTGGAACTTCCCACGCACCCCGAAATACATGTACACAGGGCAATCGCGTGTGGAACTTCCCGTGCGCCCCGAAATACACGTACACAGGGCAATCGCGCGTGGAACTTCCCGCGCACCCCGAAATACACATAACCAGGGCAATCGTGTGTGGAACTTCCCGCGCACCCCGAAATACACGTAACCAGGGCAAACGCGTGTGGAACTTCCCACGCACCCCGGAATACACATACCCAGGGTAATCGGGTGTGGAACTTCACGCGAACCCCATAATACACGTACCCTGCTGATATTGCGTGTGGAAGTTCACGCGGAACCATAATACACGTACCCTGATGAATTTGCGTGTCAGACTACACGTGCACCCCTGAAAAACACGTACCCAGGCGGATCGCACTGCTGGGGGGTCGGGGGATGGTAGACAGGAGTGGGGGCCTGGTGGAGGGTGCCCCTGGCTGCTGGGGGGTGGGGGTGCAGGGAGACAGGAGTGGGGGCCTGGTGGAGGGTGCCCCTAGATGCTGGGGGGGTGGGGGTGCAGGGGGACATGAGTTGGACATGAGTGGGGCCTGGTGGAGGGTGCCCTGCATTGCGGGGTGGGTGGGGGTGCTGGGAGACATGAGTGGGGGCCTGGTGGAGGGTGCCCCTGGATGCAGGGGTGTGGGGGTGCAGGGAGACAGGAGTGGGGGCCTGGTGGAGGGTGCCCCACAGTGCTGGGGGGTGAGGGTGCTGAGAGACATGCGTTGTTGATCAGTGGTGCAAGGTGACTTGTGGGTTGGCTGGGTGGCATGCCCATGGTGGATGGGCTGCCTGCAGGACATGAGCAGGGGTGCAGGGTAGTCCCCTGTGGTGTGGGCTGCCTGCAAGGGCCGTGGAGGGTGTAGAGGGAACACCTGGGAGGACCCACACGGACAATTCACCTGTAGTACTCCCCGCGCACCCCTGAAATACACGTGCCCTGATGGAATCTCGTGTGATACTTCCCGCGCACCCCGGAAATACACGTACCCTGCTGAATTTGCGTGTGATACTTATCGCGCACCCCTGGAATACACGTGCCCTGATGGATTTGCGTGTATTACTTCACGCGCACCCCTGATGTACACGTAACCAGGACATTCGCGTGTGAAACTTCCCGCGAACCACTGAAATACAGGTTCCCTGCTTGGCGTTTGCTGTTTGGCAGCCCTGTGGACTGGTCCAGGGCTAGCGCAGACATTTGCGATGAATTGGGAATTTTGATGGCTTTTCTTTGCGCGAGGGCGTTCTTGGGGGCGTAACTGGTGCTGCTGCTGGGTCGCTGCGCCACTCTACGCCACGGCTCGTTTTGGAGGCTAAAACCCATGAATACGCTGTGCGATGAAATTGATTTTTTCGCATGCGGCTGGCGCAGTGTATTGCACGGGGACACTGTGCGCCAGCCGCGTGCGCCACTTTTGTGCGAAATTCTATGAATTACCCTGAAAGTCTGAATGAGGGACCAGTTGCAGACGAACTTGAACAATAGCGAAACCTGCAACAGAAGGGTGACCACAGAACATCCAGATCATAACTTCTTGCTTCTTCAACAAACACGCCTCATGAATACCATGACGATTCTGTGCCCAACACAGTCACTCACTGCAAAAAAAAGTCCTAACCAGGGCTATAAGTGGGCCAGGGCTAGCTGTGGCCAAACCTCGGCAGTCTCCAGAAAGGGCTCCTGAGCCAGGACCCTGCTGGGGCCCACCCTGACTAGCCCAAGCCATGCTGCCACCTCAGGAAGCCATGTAGGCGAAGCACTGCCTGTTACACGGACTGCCTGTGGGTGTCATCGCTTCGGAAGTCCTGACATCTGCAGACAACCAGTGTAACGGTAGCTTCAGCTACAGGGCTGTCAGATGAATCTGAACTCTGAAACAGGAGGAGGGCTGAACGGCCCAGTCTCTCCTTTTGTTTCCTAATAAAGCGTCATCATGCAGCACAAAACTTTTTCAATGAGGCTTCATGATGCATGAGAACTCAGAAACAAAAGGAGAGACAGGCCCTGCAGCCCTCCTGTTTTGGAGTACAGAGCCATCACGCAGCAGGCAGTCCTTTCATTCAAGGAGCCCGTTGTTTTTAATCATGCAGCGCCTTGAATGAAAGGATTTCCTGCTGCGTGTGAGAGCTGGGGTACACTGGTGTCACATCTTTTGCGTGCCCAGCCCCAAGGGGTTGGGCGCACCAAAGGTAATAATGCCAGTGTGCCCCAGCTCCCCTGCTTTCACCTGCCCCCCTGAGCCCCATTGGCGAGGGGGCGCTCTTGTTAGGGGGCATTAGACCATGCCCCTTAATAAGAGCTCCCCCTCAATTTAGCATCCCACTTCATCCACTGGTCCTAACCTAAAGAATGCAAGACACCCCAATTACACGTTTCCTGCACTGAAAGACTAGTAATGCTATTTCGCCGGCTAACCGCTATTTAAGCAAAGCAGACCCATGAGAAATCGATGCGTTCCCGCCACGAGATAAACTGACATCACGATCACTGAAAAGGCTGCCTGCAGCAAATCAATCAAGCTAACAAATGGGCGGTGACGGGTCAGTGTTAGCGCGAGAACTGAAACCACACTTCGCCCACATCGACCATCATGAGAGGAAACCGCTACGCTCGCTACTTAATTACATTTGTTATGTCCCACCACTTTGTAAGCCCACTAGCTATCCCCTGTCAGTGCAACACCAGCAGTAAGTGACTGTATGGTTAATGTAGCATACAGGTATCTCTTCAGTTGCTGCTTAAATACAATTTCTCAATCAATGCCAAGTCTTTGGCTGTCCTGTCCAAAGGCTTTTCTTTGGGCCTCATTACGACCCTGGCGGAAAGGGTTTTACGCCGGCGTAAAGCATGGCGTACCTTTCCGCCAGACTACGAGTTCCCGTAGCGCCATGGTGATTTTTTCGCCTGCTTTTCGCAGGCGGAAAAATCCATGGCGCTACGGGACTTGTTGTTAATTACGCCACCGTAATTTACGGTGGCGTAATTAACGCCTTCCCCACTCCCATTATGCCCTATGGGGCAAAAATGGGAATGGGGAAGGGTAAATGGGGATTGGGGACTTACCGCCCCGCCAACCTCGGAATGGGGCGGTAAGTCCGCCAACCCCCATGGCGGAGTTGGCAGCTCTGCGCCATGGACCATGGTGCAAATTGCACCATGGTCCTCCGCCAGGGTCGTAATGAGGGCCTTTGTCTTATATAACCTCAAAGTATTACATAGCACTACTGGATGAATGTTCAGGTTTTGGAGTGGCAAATCTTCCAAATGAGCATGAGAACTTTGAGCAGTATAGTTTTGCAATATTAACACTTGAAATCGCAACGTGGCGAATACGTTCAGATCATGTAGTTATGTGAAGTCCAAACTTGCAATGGCCTCTAGCCCCGGATCTTTTACAAACCTAGCAACGCCCCTGAAACCACCATTAGACTGCATCCATCGTGAGCGGAAACAAACCATTAGGACTAACAATATAATAACCACTGAAACAGAATAATGCATTGTCGACTGCTATTTCCATTTAGACAAAATTAGTGCTGCCTGCAAGTCCCCCCTCTGAGATAAGCGACATAAGGTTGCATAACCCTCACCAGATATGTTCCGCTTGGCGCACAAGAGTTAACGAGTGAGGACAGAGCACGCACAAAGCTGGAGCTCAAGTGCATATCACATAACCCTCTGTGCAGAAGAAGCTGGGGAGTGGCGATACTGTGCACAGACAAAAGGGCACCAGAGAAGCTATAGGGCCTCTGAGGAGGCAGTCGAACCGAGGCAATTGACCCATGTAACATCTTCCTGGTCAAGTGTGTGGTCAGGTGGAATGGGAGGGCGCCAGAAGGCACAGGGAGAGGGGCGTTGGAAAGGAGGAGTTCCAAAAAAACAGAAGAATAAAGATGGTTCAATGCAGCCTTGTCATTAAGTCTGGCACTGTGTGGGGAGCTGCGTACCGCATGAATGGAAGGTAGACATTGGTGACAAGTGTTCATCTCAATGCACCAGCGAGTGCTACGTCGGGGGAGGCGTGCTAGGTCCGACCATGTCGGAGCCTTGGGAGCCAGTACGAGAGAGCGGCTGTGAGGCGGCCAAGGTGCGCAAGAGGGCAGAATCACCCGGAGCACACTGGAAAGATTTGCAGTTGCCGGCACTGAAGGTACGGCGGCCCAGTGCGGAACACTGTATTGTGAGTGTGAGGAGCAGCCTGCATGCACTGTATATGGAGTCTGAGAAGTTTGGGTTCCACCTCAAGCCTGCATGTCTGGGGAACAATTAAGACTTGCTGGGGAGAAGTGAGGGCGGGCAAGCCTGTTTTCCACAAAAGCACTGGGACCTCAAGCAGTTAACCGCCAGCAAAGTGAGAGGTCAGGAGTGGCCTGGATCTCCTTACATCCTTCAGAGTGCAAGGAGACCCCACTAGTCCACTAGTGCAGTCTCCTCGCAGTATATATAAATTGAACAACAGCTGACATTCCCAAACTCCATAAAATGTTGACGGCGCAACCAGCAGCGACGCAATTAAGACAATTGGTGACTGATTGCGCACAATCCATAATCATGTCTGCACAAGGCAAAATTGCAGTGCCTACAACACCACCCCCAACGCCACAGGGTAGACTCCCATCAAGATTACAGGGAAATTTGGTTATGCAGTTACCAGTCTATTTAGACATCTTGGAGACCAGCACCCTGGGGCCCTGACGGAAAAGGTGGGTCAGAGACTTTGACGTATATATACGTGCCAGAGGGCTGTTAGATTGCGAAAAGAAGCACAGCCTCCTGTCCTTGGTGATAGGGCTTAATGTGAAGGATATCGTGGATGAGCTCCCAGCTGACATTACAGACTCCTACACAGGCCTTAGGGATGCGCTCACTGAATATTTTACTGCACACACCAACGTGGACTACGAGCGACACTTGTTCCACACGACCAATCAGAATAAAGTGGAGTCAACTGACGCTTTTGTGATGCAACTGCGCGTGCAGATGAAGCACTGCAACTTTCACAGCTACTCCAATGAAAAGTGAAGAAGGCCTGGGATCACAAATCATTACAGGATGCAAATCTCCCGTATTCTGAAACGCCTCCTGCAGAAACAGCAGTAGGTCAATGAGATCCTGAAGCTGGCCAGATCTGACGCTGCCCTTGAACTACAGGTGGCAGCCATGGGCAAAATCAAAGTGTCGGCCCCGGCAGCTGAGACCATTCACAAGATGACCACATTCTCGACACCTCAACAGAACAGTGATCCTTTCTGCTACAGATGCGGTTATGAGTTTCCGCATGAAGGTGTGTACCCCACTTTGGGTCAAAAGTACCAAAAGACAGATCAGCCACACACCATATAGGGACAACAACAATGTATGAACCCCCGCATCGACGTTACAAGGACCAAGGGAAAGAGAGTCAATTTCCAACAAATCAATGCTTGAATAGCACACTTGTCGCTCCTCCAGTTCGAGGCCCCAGCGAAGGCCCAATCGCTATGTGGGATGCCTGATAGAGCAATCCATCTCAGACAGTGGTTCCAGTTGTTCCTTGGCCGAAGAGATGAGGAGAAGACAAAGATCCAGACAACCTGCCCAGGAAGAACCGAAGAAAAGAGGGTATCAATGTGCCCTGGGAAACCCCACCACAAACTAACACAGCCCCATTCGGCTACTTCAGATACAAGGGCTGTTGGCAAAATTCCAAGTTGAAACATGGGCAATGGTAAATGTCATTAGCGAGGAAGTATATGGCAAAATTCCGAGGGCCCCGAAGCTCAAACCTGCAGAGGTGAACATATACCACTACGGATCCAAAACGCCCCTGCTGTGCAAAGGCTGTTTCCTGGATGAATGTGAATACAAGGGGCAAGCCAAGATGCTGCCCATACATATGCTAGAGCCTGTTGCAGAAAATAGATACATCCTAGGTTTCAGGGCTGCCCTGGACATGTGCCTGATCCACATACTATATCGCCTCATGGCACATAAGTACAATGACACAACCAACATAATGGAACAATTGTTTCCCAAACTATTCAAAGGATTGGGGAGGTTACAAAATGGACAAATAAGTCTGAACATCAACCTTGAGGTGCGCCCAATAGCCCAACACTACAGGGGAATTCCAATAAACTACCAAAGGCAGGTAGAGTACAAATTGCAGAGGTTGCTTGAAGAAGACATAATCGAGCTGGTGACTGGTCCTACCCCGTGGGTCTCGCCCATAGTTCTGGTCCCCAAGAAGGGATCTGAGGACATCAGGATCTGCGTCGACATCTGCAGACCTAATGAAGCAATCATGAGGGAGAGGCATCAAGCACCAAAAATTACAGACATGATCCATCTATTGAACAGGACACAAATTTTCGCCAAATTGGACCGTGGTCATAAATCCGCACACCAGACCTGAGCCTCTACGAATGACAGAGCTACCAGAGCACACTTAGGATGTAGTTGCCATCAATTTCTTTTGACCCATTTTGGGAAGTGACCACATACTCATGGCTATGGACGAGTACTCGCGTTATCCTGTCATAGATATAGTGGCCTCACCAGCGGCCTGCCACACCATCCTGGCTCTTGATAGCATGTTCACGGCATATGGAGTACCATGAGTTGGGCAATCCGATAATGGTCCCCAATTCATGGGCTAGGACTTCAAGACATTTGCTGAGTACATGGGCTTCAGCCACTGAAAGATTACGCTGCTATGGTCTCATGCCAACAGGACAGTGGAATGCTTTGTGAGCACTGACAAATTAACATTCCAGATTGCCCATCTAACTGCAGGGCCTGTAGAGAATATACTCTATCAACTCTTGAGAGACTACAGAAATATGCTGCATACGGGAAAAACATCATTGGAGGTCATGTTCGGGTGAAATGTCCGAACTCGAGTGCCACACATCACGCTGCCTGAGGAAAGATACCCTGAAGATCAAGAGGTGGGGGAGCGAGATGCTCAGGCTAAGGCATGTATGAAGCACCATGCTGATAACGGATGAAGGGCACGAGATGCGAATCTCCAAGAAGGAGATGCTGTCGTAGTAAGGCAACCTTTCACTTGCAATCACACGGCAGCATTCAGCAGTGCCCCGCTGACCGTCACCCAGGTTAAAGGCTCACTGATTACGGCTGGGGATGGCAGTGGCAGATAACAAGGAACTCATTGCATTTTCGAAGGTTCGCAGAGACCCTGGACAGGGAAGAATGGAGAGAAAATACTGAAACATGAGAAGTGGAAGAACCTTATGACTGTGTTGGAGAAGAGTTGGATCGTGACTTGTGGGCCCCTCCTGAACATTCCAGCCGAGATCTCCCCAGAGGCGTCCACTGTGCGACCTCAGGCACCTAGAACCAAACTAAAGAGACTGATTAAAGAAATGGAGTAATGTTAACTTCGGGTTAAAAAGGGGGGAGGTTGTAGCATCTTCCTGGTCATGTGTGTGGTGAGGTGGAATGGGAGAGCGCCGGAAGGCATGTGGAGCGGGTGTGGCGGAAAGGAAGGGGTTCCGGAAAAGCAGTTAAGTTGGGAGGAGAAGAATAAAGATGGTTTAATGCATCCTGGTATCTGCACCTTGTTATTAAGTCAGGCGCCATGTGGGAAGCTGCGTACTGCATGAATGGAAGGTTGATGACCCAGCTACCAAAAGAAAGGTCTGGATCTACATGCCATCTTTGTAGTGGCCTTGCAGCCTTCCTCCTACCACACAAACATCCCATCCATACACAGCCCTCATAATCACTGATGTCGTTCCGGAATCTCCCCCCTTTGACTCCTGACTGACGAGGCAACAGAGCCTCTGGGAGAGGCAGGGAAGCACATTCACCAGTAATTGTGCAGAGGAAATAGCTTAATCTAGCCACTTGACAAACAGACAGTGAAGGGGTGAGAAGGCAAAGGAAGGATCGCTATGCCAGTACAGGATGAATTTGTGTACTTAACAAAAAGACTCCTGATTTGGAGAATCATTGTAAAACACCCACTGATCAGTTTACATGGCCCAGGGATACGGAAAATAAAATTTTCTGATAAGGCAAAATCATTCTTGAGCATTTTCAGTTACCATGTAACCAGATATCCTGCTGCTGAAATCCCTAATTCTTTCTTTTGTTAGAAATGCTTTGCGACATAGGATGCTATCGCCACCATATGTGCCAAAACCAAAAACTGCTGCAAACACCTAAGGAGCATGAGGAAGTGACTTACGTTTCTTTCAGCATCTTCCTGCCCATCCTGTACCATTCCTCCTCCAGTGGCAGGAACGTAGCAGAGGTATTTGAGTCACAGCAGCACTCCTTGCTGCTGACCGAAGCCCCTGCATAATCCTCCTTGGTGCTCACTGTGTTGCTTCCAGTATGGTGGTTGAGCGGGGTGGGTAGGTGGTCGCCCTATGACCCATCCTCCATGCCCCAGCAAGCCTCCCCTGATTCCCCCTATGCTTGGTGTCCAGGTGGAACAAAATTTCATTCATTTGTTTTAAAAAAGGCAAAATAATTGCATACGGGAGTGAGCCAGTGGTGTGCGGTATGCACAAATGATCAAACAGTGTGGGGCAATCAACCTCGGTTTTCTTCAGTCTTAAGATTGATAGGCAACCATGCTTTGATTCCTCACCTGGTTGCCTGGCCCCACCCATTCTTTCAGCTGCCTGAAGGAGCAGATGATGACCTCCTGCAATGTTCAGATAAGTGAGAAAAAAACGTATTTGTACACATGCATGTTTCAAATGTTATGCACTGTTTGCGTAAAATAATGTGAGTTTTTGTAACCCTGTGATGGAGTGTATTTATTATTTATTTATTATTTATTTGTTTATAAGGCGCCGAAAGCCTGCAAGCATCAGGGCGCTACATGAAGACAGTCACTCACACAAATCACATGAACTAACACGTACAAAAGCACAAGACGCTTGGCCTGCCAAGACACAGAAAGGAGACAGGTACTACTCTGGATTGCTTAGTTCATTTGAATAAGAGAGTTTTTAATTGCTTTCGAAAACCTGAGGAGGTTGGATTCAATTCTCAGGTTCAGTGGCAGTTTGTTCCAGTGGTAGGCAGACCGATTTGGGAAGGCTCTGCCCAAAACGTTTGCTTTCCTGTGGAGGTTAGTTGCAATAAACCCTTGAGCCTCAGATCTTAGAGTGTGGGTTGGAATGCAGCCCACAATTTTGGACTTAAGGTAGGCCGGAGCTTTTCCATATAAGCACTTGTGTGTGAGCGTCATTGATTTACATCACACGGTCTTCGACCCTTAGCCAGTGTAGTTCCCCCTTGCTTCACTGATATGATCAGATTATGCCTTATGCTTGTTATTCGAAAAGCATGATTCTGAATATGCTGGTATTTTGTCAAGCATTGTTTACTGGCACCCAATAACAGGGCGTTGCCATAGTCTAGTCTAGAGAGTATAGTCGCTCTGGCTATGGTAGCGCAGTTTGATTAATTGAGTACCGGTCTGATAGCTTTTAGCAATCGTAGGTAGTAAGAGCAGTTTTTACTAACATAAGAGGCTTGAGCATCTGAGCTCAAGGAAGCTTCCAGAGTCATGGCCAAGGTTTTGACACTAGATATGAGACTCTTTCATCGTGAAAGACTCATAACTCGATGGTCGTTTTGCCCTGGCTTGCTTGGACCCAAAGAACATCCGCTCGTTTTTTTCCCATTCAAACACATTCAGTTATGATCCATCCACTGTTCAATGATGTTTTAGAGTTCATTTACCATTTTGTTGTCTTTCGTGTAGTCCCCACTCAATTCCACTACCAGCTGAGTGTCATCAGCGTATAGTGAAAAAGGCGTTAATGTTATCTAGTGCCTCACACAGGAGGCGTAGATATAGATTGAAGAGAAGTGGCGAAAGACTAGATCCTTGGGGAAAACCACAGAAGGTGTTAGACTCTCTAGAGAATTTATCACCCAATGTACTCTAGAGAATCGATCTGCTAAGAACTATGTTAGCCAGCCTATGGCTTCCTTAGAGCAGTTGGCAATTTGCTCCAGTGCTTCTTGTAATAGCTGGTGGTCTAGTAAATCAAATGCAGCATTTAGGTCTAGCAGGATATGCAGACCAGTATTGCCACTATCGATGATACTCAGCATTTTCGTCTGCAGGTCCAGCATTGCTGTTTCCGTGCTGTAAGCAGCACGGAAACCCGATTGTTGGTAATGTAGTATTTCATTGGTCTCTACATATGCTTGCAGTTGTAATTTTGTCCATTACTTTTAGTATGAAGTTACAGTTGGTTATGGGTCTTAAATTCCCTGGCTCTCGTTGCTCTAGATTAGGTTTTTTGACTAGGTTTGTTCTTGCTTGCATGTACATGCATGTTTCTATGAATGTGTGAGTGTGACTGGGTGAGTGCATGTTTGTGTGCAAGTGTGATGGAAGACTGTGTTTAGTAAGAGAGGGGGCTGCACTAGCATCACATTGGTAATGTACAGTAGCAATGCTGGCATACATTGTGGACATGGCATCATGAAAGATTTACAGTGGGAATGCTGCCTTGCATTGTTGGCACACAATCATCAAAGTTGTTTATATATTGTATGCACTGCTTCTTAAACGTGTTTAACAATGGCAACTCCTGCATATATTATGCATTCAGCATCATGAAAGGGAGTTACAGTGGCAATGCTTCCATACATTGTGGACGAAGCATAATGAAGGTGACTTGTGGCAATGTTGGCATATATTCTGGGCACATCTTCATGTAAGGGAATTACTGTGGCAATAGTGGCATATACTGTGCAGGCAGCATCCTAAAAATAATTTACATTTCCAATGCTGGCAAATATTGTGCACACACTCCAGTGCATGGTACGCCAATGAACGGACCAACACCAAAGAATCTTCACTACCATATTTTGAAGATTATATAACTGCAATGAAAGTCTGTCAGAGACAGGAACTTATACTGTCAGAGACTCAAATACATTTGTTAGATTTACGGCTAAAATACGTTGATACATAACATTTAAAAAAGCAAATAAAAGAAAAGGATAACTGGTACCCTAGAGCATTGTTGAGGTTTAGTGGAAGGCTGGCATAGACAAGTTTGTTTCTGCTGAAGAAATGGTTAGTATGCTACATTGTAATACTGAATACAAAAGAAAATATGAGACCCAAGATTATCAGTGGTCTTTGTTGCTGAGGAATGAAAAAAAGAAATACCTTTTTTCAGAATTCATTTGACCAGTACAAGATAGCCTTTCCCATAACTAGGAGTTTGCTTGATTTTTACAATTTCCTTTTTGCTGTTACTTTTGCACATTCACGATGTAGTTAAATAAATGAAGCTAAATATTGCTTGAAGGAAGAGGGTGCTGTAACTGAATTCACATTTTAATTTGATGTCTTTTGGGTCATTAAAGTTGATTAAGTTGGAGATGTGTTTGTTAGGACTCTCATTTGTATCTACCGTTATTATATGGGTGTTACAAACATTACCTAAGTGGAGCTGGGCAATTAGGGAAGGTTTGTGTGGAATGTGAACAACATATCTGACTGAGCCAAAGAGAACTGTGCTTCACAGTGAGACTCTCATAAAACATGTTTAGTATATTGTGCAGACAACATCAAAGTGGCAATGCTGGCATATATTCCAGGCTCAGCATAAAAAAAAGTAATTTACAGTGGCAATGCTGACATATATCCCAGGCACGGCATCATGTAAGTGATTTACAGTGGTAATGCAGACATTTATTCCATGCTCAGCATCATGAAAGTAATTTACAGCGGCAATGCTGGCAATATTCCAGGCTCGGCATCCTTAAAGTGATTTACTTGGCAATGCTAGCATATATTGTGGACACAGGCATCTGGATGATGTTGTAAAAGGCTGTTAAATACTATTGTGGTCTAGGAATATATGGGATTTGTAAATGTATAACCCTAGAAACCATTATAAATTGTATCCTTTTTTACCGTGGTTTTCTCAAATTGTGCTGAGAAAATTCACCATTTCAAATTATTATTTTAAACAATTTCGCGGGGGGAACCACCCTGGACTCCCCTACATTATTCAAGGGTTCCTTTCTATGCTCAGTCCCTAAACTATGTCATGCCTTTCAATAGAAAACATTCACCAACCACTGCTGACGTGAATCATTTAGAATGCTGGTGTCCACTCAAAAGCCACCCATCCACCCTGGCATGAAAAAACTGCCTCGGTCGCTCTTTGTGTAGGACATGACCATGTCAACTGCATACATTCTAGGACAAGGCTGCTGGTACAATGAGAAGCTGCAGCTCACTTGTCCCACTTCTACCACAAGTTCAGTTTTTAGTTTTCAGTTTTCATTAGGTGGTGCTTGACTGCCACCTATAGTTGCCCAATGGCCCCCATGCTTTTTATCATCTTTCTGTCAGATTTCAGTCCCTGCGCCCTTGCGGGAGTCTTACTGGTGCCAGCTCAAAATTGAGTTGGCTCTTCCACCCTTCTAAATGCAGATGACACAATTTTACTCGACTTAACACCAAAGGGACTAAGTCGTAGCTTGAGCTACACAGCCAGCCAGCTACTTCAAGAAAAAATGTCTAAATTTAAATCTTTCAAAGACCAAAACAGTGGTCTTTGGTAGTAATAAACCCACATTTATATGGTCGATGAATGAAGCAAAGATCAGTCATGGGTACTGTAAGGAACTCATGGTGGCAAGGGTAAAGACAGATACAAGTATCACTGTTCAAGGTTGTTTATTGAACTTCATAATGGGTGAGATAAACGCCTAATCTAAACCTAAATCTAAGATTGGAGCAAGCTACAACCATGAAATAATAATAAGGCAGTCCCAGTGGCGTCTTGTCAAATAAAAAGGACCTATACCAAATAAAACGTATTGCCAATCCTTACCACTATGTTTACAAAAAGAGTGTGGGATAATGTTCACCAGAAAAGAAAGAAGTGTTCACAAAAATGATGAGGCAGGATGGTCTGGCTGGGTATCCCTTCCCCATGTTTTAGACAAGGGACAAGGTGGGAATTCTGAGCACAGCACACTCCTGGGCCTCAATAGCATGATGTTACAGTTCCATTTAACGATACCATGACCTTCAGTGGCCAAGACACTTTACTACAAAGTCTCTTGCCTTAGAAGGCCTGCTGCATCAAAACAACAAACAAACTAAAGTTCCTTAGGTAATCTTGTAGCTTGGGTAATTGATCTTCACCCTTGGATCTCCCTCTGCCGGGCTCGGATCCTTTTTGCAACTTGGGCCTCCCTCTGTCAGGTACACTACAGCCTTTCATCTTAATATCAGCACACTAGGGGGAAGTACCAGAGAAGGACTGCTTTGCCGCAATACTCTTCCTGTGGACTCTTGTTGACTTTCTCCCTGCTACTTGGTACGAGCTCCCTATACTTTGTGAACTTTTACATATATATATACTGCTTCTTAAACATTGTTTTATCTTTCACTTTCAAAGTCTACACGTTATGAGATTATTGAGCTCATTTCCAAAAAAAGGCAGTAATTATAGCACTGTACATCGCGTTACTGGGCATTGTCTGCTTACCTTCCTGCTGCCTGCCATATCAATGGATTTGGTGTTTATCTACTTTTGGCCTGCATGCACAGTCACCATGAGGGGCTTTCTACATGGCCACCTGAACCAAAATCATATGTGAGGCAGTGTGTGCATTCTGCCTTCCTCCATCCTGCTCTGGCATTGGCTGGGGTTCTGCTTTTTCTGACCAAAGAGGGACCAGGAGGCGGGAGCCAGTTCCTGTTGAAAGGCCCATTTCTAAGACCCCTGTCTGCTCCCTATCCGCTCCCGGAACACTACATGAATCCACTACCACTACCTGTTCCTCCCTGGGGCTGCCAGCTCACTCAGCTATGAAAATGGACTAGCAAGTCTTTCTTACATCCCTCTCGATGTGTTAGTTCCCTCCTTCTGTTACCCTTTCCTCCCTTCATGTTCATTCACTCTCCCTTCTGCCTGCTCCAACTGGTCTCCTTGTTTTGCTCTCTGATTTCTCTGGCTACAGCTCTCACCTCTAACTTATACCTCATTTATTTTACCTATGGTGCCTTAGCATCTGCCTTTGAAAGTCACATGTGGGTGTGTTTTAGAAAGTCAAATTGGGGTGTGTTTTAGAAAGTCAATTTTGGGTGTGTTTTAGAAAGTCAAATTTGGGTGTGTTTGTTTAAGTCAAATTTGGGTGTGTTTTGGAAAGTCAAATGTGGGTGTTTTAGAAAGTCAAATTGGGGTTTGTTTTAGAAAGTCAAATTTGGGTGCGTTTTTGATTTACTTTTGGCCCTCACTTGTAACCTGCTAGTCCAGTGACTGTTTCCTTTACAGCTGTACTTGTATTATTTCTCCTACTGCCTCCTCTCTCTACCTGCCCATGGCATAACCTGTTTCTCCTATCTACTCTAACTGCTTCTCTATCAACTATCCTTGACTTCTCACTAAGGGCCTCATTATGACCCTGGCGCTATGGGGTTAACGGCGCCGGTAGAGCTGCTAGCGCCGTTAACCCCATAGCGCCTCATTACGAGGTCCGCTCACGGGACCCGCTCTGGACACCTGGTTTTACCAGACGTCCTTAGCGGGTCCTGCGAGCGGCCCAGCATGCTAACAACAGGCCCGTCATTAGTGGGCCCGTTGTCAGCATGTTCCCCATTCCCATTGAGCCCTATGGGGGCTCGAATGGGAATGGGGATGTACCGGGTCCGGGTTCCCTGAATAGGGAAATACCGGGCCCTTCAAGGTCGGAATGGCCCGGTATTTCCCTATTCAGGGATCCCGGACCCGAGTTTGGAGGCAGCCATGCCCTTTTTAAGGGCATGGCTGCCTCCAAACTCGTAATGGGGCCCTAAGTCTGGAAAGAAGAAATTTGAAAACAATATTGTGGCCTCCAACCCAGGTCTCCCCATTGCTGAGACTTATTCCAGCGCCTCTGCCAGACAAACCCTCACTGACATCCTCTTTCTCGTTCCTTCACCAGATCTATCTCTGGGCCCCTCATCTGAACTCTGTGCTCTGTCCTGTCTCCTCCTCTCCCATTAACGGTGGCACCCACTGGGAAGTCCTCATGGATTCCTTTGACTCCTCCAGAGTCATCATTAATGTCTACCTAAATGGCACTGTTATGGTGCAAGGCCCTCAGGCCAATCTCCTCCTCTTTAATAGGCGCTTCCCTCGCCTCATTAACTTCCTCCCATCTACAGCTGTCCCTTACTCTACTCCCTTGGCTAGCATGCCCTATTTTCCTTCCTGCTCTACCCCATCACAAGCTCCCTCCACAGGGCATACCTCTAATTTGTAACCCTCCCCAGAAGGTCTTTAAGGCTGTCAACCTTCTTCACCTTGCCGCTCTCAACTCTCGCTCTGCTGTCAAATACTCCTCTGAAATCTGCCACCTCCTTGAGGAACTTGACCTTGATGTCCTCAGTCTTACCGAGACATGGTTCATAGCCATTACTGTCACAAGCTTTGACACTCTCCTCCCTGATGATTACAAGATCTTCTTGACCCCCAGATCCACTCGGCCTGGAGGGGTGTAGCCCTGATCTTCCCTGAGTGGATTCCTGCCCCTATCATCCCCACTCAGACGTACTCTTCTTTCGAATGACTTGTCTGCAGGCTCTCTCTCTCATAGCCACTCTCTTACTGTTGCCACTCTCTACTGGCCCCCTGCTAAAATCACCTCTTTTCTCTCTGAGTGGGCAGACTTATCCTCCTCCCTCCTGACCTCAACCACTCAACTCCTCCTCCTTTGTGACCTCAACATCCATCTTGATTCTCCCAGTTCCTCATCTGCGCTCTTTTGCGACCTCTGCGATTCGCTCTCCCTCTCTATCCTCCCCTCCGGCCTGACTCACTCTGCTGGTCACAGACTTGATGTCTTGATCTCCTCTGGCCTCCCCCTCTCTATTTGCCTCACCATTCCTTTCTCCTGGAGTGATCACTGCCTCCTCTCCTCCGATCTTTCCATCTCCTCCCCTCAAGCCAAGCCTACCCCTAGATTGCCACCCACCTTCTCACACATCCGGCCCATGAAGCGTGCATCAGTCAAGGCTTTTGCTGCTACTCCCCCCCCCCTTGATCCCTGGCTGACTGACACCCTGACACAGCCCTATCCCTGCTTACCCCTCTATCTCTGCTACTGCTGATGCTCTTGCCCCTGTCATGAGGATCCGTTTGAAGTCCAAAGCCAAGTGCAATTCTGGGTATGACTCTGACCTAGCTACACTCAAACGTAAGTGTAGGGTTGCTGAGAGGAAATGGATAGTTTCTTGCTCATTCTCTGACAAACAGCCTGCCACCTGCTCCAAAGGCAATACCGACTCTCTGTCTGCACCAAGAAGAGAGTCCACCTTCAAGCCTGTGTCTCTGTGGCATCTAACAACTTGGCTGAACTCTTTAAAATCTGTAAGGAGCTTGCCAAGCCTGCTGCAGTCTCCACCTCTCCTCTCCCCTCCCATGCTCTTTGCAATGCCCTTGCCTCTCACTTTATCTCTAAAACCCAGGACATCTTGTCCACCCACCCCCACCTTCCCCTCCTCTCTCCTCTCCTTCTCTGCCTACTGACCCTCCTTCAGCTACCCCCTCCCTCTTTCTCCTCCTTTCCTCTTTTCTCCCTGATGAGGTCGCTAGACAAGTCCGATCTATGAAAGCCTCATCAAACCATGTCCATCCCTGTTCTTCTAAAACCATTAAGGACCACATCGATACCCTTGCGCCAGCCCTTGCCGATTTCTGCAACCTCTCCTTTGCCTCTGTATCTTTCCCCTCCCATCTGAAGCACTCCCTTGTGCATCCTCTCCTCAAGAAACCTGCAGCTGATCCTTCTTGTCCGGCTATCACCCAATTTCCATTACACCCTTTCTGGGTAAACTCCTTGAAAAGCTGGCCATCTCTCAGCTTAACCTTCATTCTGATTCTGTTGGCTCTCTCCATGATCACCAATCTGACTTCAGAGCTGCCAGAAGCACGGAAACTGCTCTCCTGAACATTCGTGAAGACCTGCTCTACAACCTTGACTCTAACATTCCCTCCATCCTCATCCCACTTGATCTCTCCTCTGCTTTCGACACGGTCAACCATACCACCCTGCTCATTCGTCTCCATGACAACCTGGGTATCACCGATCAGGCTCTGGCCTAGCTGACCTCTTTCCTCTCTGATCGGCCCTTCCAGGTACAACTTGGATCCTTCCTATCTTCTATATCCCTCTCTACCTGTGGTGTTCCCCAGGGGTCTAACCTCTCGCCCTGGCTTTTCAACCAATACCTGGCAACTCACACCTAGTGCATTTCCATTTTCTGCTCAAAGTTCCAGTGCTATGCTGATGACACCCAACTCATTTTCAGGCTTCCTTCCGCCACCTCCTCTCCTTCCCTCATCTCTGATTGCCTAATTGCCATTCAAGATTGGTGTGTCACCAATGATCTTTGTCTAAATGCCAACAAGACCGAGATCCTCCTCATTAGTACACCTTCACCATCCTTACCCCTCACTCTCTGGCCAGCCTCCCTTGGCCCTCCTCCTACCCCCACCTGCGAGGTTAAGAACCTCAGGGTCATCTTTGACTCTACATTGTCCTTCTCCTCACACATCTCTGATGTTTCTAAAAAATCAAACTTCTTACTGCACCTCCTCAGAGGTACTCTGCCTTTCCTCTCCTCCGCTCAGAAGCTCACTGTCTCCCAATCACTGGTTCTCTCCATATTGGTCTACTGTAACAGCCTCTTTTTAAATCTACCTGCCTCCACATTCCACCCTTTACAACTAATACAGAACAGGACTGTGAGACTTGTCCTTGGCCTCAACCCTGGGATCGTATCTTTCCAGCTCTGAAATACCTCCATTGGCTCCCAGTGGATGCAAGGATTAGTATTAAAACCCTCTGCATTGTCCACAAGGCTTTCTGGGGCCTGGGTCCAAAATACCTTCAACTATCCCTCCGTAAATACCTCCTCTCTCAAGCCCTTCCCTCCTCTACTTCTAACTCCCTCAGGGTCAGTCATTTTTCAAAGAAACGTGCCGGGGGTAGATCTCTGTTTTCGGCTGGGGCCTCCCTTTGGAACAGCCTTCCTGCCACCTTGAAAGTTGAGGAGAACCATCTCCGGTTCTGGAAGCACCTCAAGACCTTCCTCTTCGGCTCTGCCTTTTCTCCTCTTCTCCCCTGCTGATCTGTTCTCTCTCTTGGTGCCGTGCACCTGGCCACCCTCTGTCCTTCAGGCCCAGGTACCTGCTCACCGTGCCACCCTCCTGCATTGCCTCCGGGCCACCACTTGCCTTGCACTGGGGTCTGTATCCCTTTTATTTATTTATTGTATTTATTAATATTTATTCTGTTCTCTCGTCTGTTCCGCAATTTCCACATCTCTCCCCTTCCATGCACTTTCCCCCTTTTCCCTTTCCCATGCACTTGCGCTCCCTTCATGTCACTGGGCCTAGTACGATCGTTGTTTTGTTCTCCCCTGTTCCCCTCCCTTTGCCTATTCGCACTCTGAAACACTTGTGTATGAGCTCGATATACATAAAATATCATTTAATTTCATTTCGTTTCATTTCATTTTATTTAATTTCATTTAATTTCACTCATACAGACATCATTATATTGTTTTTTTTATAGCTAATATAGTTGGTCCCACCCACTTTGTGACGCAAGGTACATTAACAGAGTCCACGCGCACCAGGAGGAAATACCAGAGAAGTACTGCTTTGCCACGATACTCTTCCTGTGGATTCTTGTGGACTTTCCCCCTGCTGCTTGGTACGAGCTTGCTATACTTTGTGAACTTTTATATATCCACTTATAGTGCTTCTTAAACATTATTTTATCTTTGACTCATACAGATAGATCATTATATTGGCGTATTTCGAGCTAATCTAGTTGGTCCCGCCCACTTTACATTAACAGAGCCCCCTCACACCAGCGCGCATGTACCAGGAGGAAGTACCAGGGAAGTACTGCTTTGCCGCTTCGCCGCTCAGCTAGTGCCTGGCAGCAAGCGGCTCTTTGATTCTCCGGTACTCCTGAGACCGTACTTCACTCCTGACTAAGCAAAGGTTTGTTCTTATTTCACGTGTGTCCCTTAGTGTTACGCTCCCCTTCTGACGTTCAAACCTTGCATGCCTGTGACCTCTTACACACTGAAAACTGATATGCCGTCAGATGTTGTAATTCCTAGAAGTATTGCACACCTGAGCCCTCACTCACTCCGACGCGTATACAAGAAAACAATCATACTTTCACCTGTGTCTCTTAACAAACACAAAACTCTGACTGCAGACATTCGTGGATTTTGCCACCCGCGTACGGGTGATAAAGTCATTGCTCCTGTTATCAGCTCTGCGACATATGGGGTCACAAAAATGCCTAATCGGTGTTTCCCCCCGTTTCACTGCTCACTAACGATGTAATTCATATCGGTTGAAACCAACCGAGCACTGTTGATCATTCCTCTTCCGTTTGTGACGATACCCACCCTGTTCAGACATCTGATAATGGTCAGCGTGCCAGAACCGACATTGAATCAATGTGTTTGCCCTCCACACCTTTAAGGTTGTCGAAAGCTCCTAGTGACACACTCTCAGACCACACAATCCTATCTACTAGTCAGAACCTAACATCTTCATGTGCCGCCAAAATTGCCACCGGTACTAATGTCGAAAGAGATGGCAGAGATGTTGTTCTTTCGGACATCTCTCTTCACACTAGCTTCCAAGACTCAAATATCATCTCGGATCTAGCGCAATCTCCTGTTTGATTTAACCATTGTTCACCGGAATCCTCTCCCATTACTGTATCCTACCTCAACCCTACTCCGCGTAGATCTGCTCCCACACAAAAAAGTGACTCTAATCGTCACACCATGCTTGAAATTACTTTATCTGCTATGAACATGGCTATACACAGTCTCTCTAAAATGTTCGAATCCCTTGATGTGAAAATTACTCAACAATCATCACAAATTCAGCAAATTGCTGATTGGATCACCGATGAACTGAACAACAAGGCAACCGACCACTCTTCCCTTCAGAATCCACAGCAGACAAAGTCAAACAGTTGCTTAGCTCATCCCTCAGTAGCCATTCCGACCCTTCCCAAATCTTCTATTTTACCCTCATTTCAATGAGTTATACGATCTATTGGCGACTGTAGCTTCAACTTGTCTTCAAATGCTGTTAATGACCCTGGAGCTCCCACTACTCACGAAACAAACTGAAATGTAGACGAAGAATTGCCCCAACCTTTTGACATCTTCACCTGCCAGAAAAAACGAGAAGAAATAGTAAATATCACCTCAGATAAGCTATCTCCACTGATGCAACAAAAACGTCCAAAAACGTGAAGTCTGTACGTTCTACAGGGAATAACAATTCAAAACTATTCATACATATTATTACTGCCTCTCAAAAACACATTGGGCCTGATTCATGGAACGTTTTCCTATGAGATCGCACCATTATAAAACACTTCCATGAATCAGGTCCATTGTAAATACTTGGCTAGCTGTTGTAAAGAAATATAAGAACTTATCTAAAGGCAAAAAAGAAACCACACTTCATAATCAAGGCCGCTCATTAACGCATCCGCCTCTGGATGAACTTATTTAAGCTATAACCGAAAATCCGGAAACAAAAGCAACTAATCCTTTATTTGGACGACCACTGTTGACAGAGAAAAAGCGCCATCAAGAAAAAGTTTTGGCAAGTGATGTTGACCTATGACTTGAGCAAAGGCGTACTGACATTAGGATAGCTGTGGACCTTTATCTGGCTGCTCAATCTAAATAAAATCACACGTTGCCTTCAGTGGCGGCTGGTGAGTTTGAAAGCTTGTGGGGCGTAAATTTCCCAGGGCGAATTTAGTAGCGAGCGCGCTCGAGCCAACCCCCCCAAAGGGAATGCAGGGGGGTTCTCCCCCGTGAAATGTTTGGAAAAATGGCCTACAAAATGTGCAATTTACTGTCCAAAAAACCCACCGAAATATGAAAAAAGCATTCGGTTTTACATAATAATGGTGGTACACTATTCTTACGTGTGCAAGTGTTATGGTGTATTTTACAGCAGCTTGTATTGAGAATAGCTGGTACTATGATGTATGCATAAAGAAATTCATTATATAGTCAGTAATGATGGAAACATATGTTTGTCATGCTGTTACTGGCATTCACATGCGTTCATCTTCTTACTAAGGTGGGATTTTAGGCATTTTCTGAAAGGGGGAAACTAAGCTAAAATATTACTTAAGTTTTTAACCACTTAATTAATGCTACAGTTTTCCTACCTCTAATGGCTGTCTGCCTCGCTGAGTTGCCATTGCTTCAGTTGCTCAAAGTTGCAACACGTGGAATGCACAGGTCTCAGAAATAGCACATACATATTGCATGGAGAAAAATGCAACAGAAATAGTTTACTAGGTTTATTATGTTGAGTGCTTTATTATCAACCAACAACCATAACACCAAAACATACTTCACATTTCTCACTGTTCTGTCAAATAGATCATTGCAACCTTACACAAAATCCTAACATACATAAGGCCATTGAAACAAAGAATTCAAGGTAACCCACAAAATAACTGCAAATAACATGTTTGTAACAGAACATTCACTGGTCAATCATTTTGAAAGTTTGTACACAAATTGTGCACGTCTATTTTTCAGAGAGGCAAATTTATCAATAGTCCGTGTATTGAAGTCAGGGATCTCTTGAATTAGTTGTTTTTCCATGGACAGCATGGCCAAAGCATTCAGACGATCCTCAGTCATTGTGTTTCTCAAGAATGTTTTAATTTGCTTCAGGGTGGAGAAACAGCGCTCAGACTCAGCTGTTGTCATGGGTGTAGTAATCAGATTTTTTAATAACTGAATTGTCTCACTAAATGCTTCCTCGAGATTGTTTTCAACAAACAATTTTATTAAAGAAATTGCCCCACTTGAACTACAGAATTCTGGTCTCTCATAAACAATTGAAAGCTCATTGCGCAGTCTTTCCTTGTTCAACATGGGGTACGCTTGGACAGTTGCATTCAGTGCATCATTGGGAAAAGACTGTCCATGTGTTTGAAATTGGTCACTCTGCAACAATTTGGCCCCCTCCAAGTGGTTAGTAAATGCAAAGCGTTCTTGGGCTTGTGTAACTATAATATCACATACTTCTTTAGCCAAACGATTCAGGGGGTAATTCATAGAATTCAGCGCACAAGTGGCGCACGCGGCTGGCGCACAGTGTGCGCGTGCGAATCCCTGCCCCAGCCGCATGCGCCAAAATACATTTCCGCGCACATCGTATTCATGGATTCCAGCCACCAAAACCAGCCATGGCGCACAGTGGCGCAGCGACCCTGCAGCAGCGCCAGTTACGCCCCAAGAACGCCCCTTGCGCAGGGAAAAGCCATCAAAATCCCCAATCCAGCACAAAGGGCTGCGCTAACCCTGGACCAGCACGGCAAGCGGGGTACGTGTATCACTGGGGTGCGCGGGAAGTACCTCACGTTATTTCAGCTGGGTACGTGTATTTCAGGGGTGCGCGGGAAGTTCCACACGCGATTCCATCAGGGTATGTGTACATCAGGGGTGCGCGGGAAGTTTCACACGTGAATTCAGCAGGGTACGTGTATATCAGGGGTGCTCTGGAAGTTCCACACGCGAATGTCCTGGGTACATGTATTTCGTGGTGCGCGGAAACTTACACACGTGAATTCAGCAGGGTACCTGTATTACTGGGGTGCGCAGGAAGTTTCACATGCGATTGGCCCTGTGCGAGCGTGGTACGTGTATTTCAGGGGTGCGCGGGAAGTTTCACACGCGATTCCATCAGGGTACATGTATATCAGGGGTGTGCTGGAAGTTCCACACGCAAATGTCCTGGGTAAGTGTATCTTGGGGAGCGCGGGAAGTTTCACACGCAATATCAGCAGGGTACGTGTATTTCAGGGGTGCACTGGAAGTTCCACACGCGAATGTCCTGGGTACGTGTATCTTGGGGTGCGCGGGAAGTTTCTCACGCGAATGTCCTGGGTACGTGTATCTTGGGGTGCGCGGGAAGTTTCACACGCGATATTAGCTGGGTACATGTATTTCAGGGGTGCGCTGGAAGTTCCACACGCGAATGTCCTGGGTACGTGTATCTTGGGGTGCGCGGGAAGTTTCACACGCGATATCAGCAGGGTACGTGTATTACTGGGGTGCGCTGGAAGTTCCACACGCGAATGTCCTGGGTACGTGTATCTTGGGGTACGCGGGAAGTTTCACACGCGATATCAGCAGGGTACGTGTATTTCAGGGGTTCTGTGGAGTACTACACGTGAATTGGCCTTGTGGGTCCTCCCAGGTGTTCGCTCCACAACCTCCACGGCCCTTGCAGGCAGCCCACACCACGGGGGACTAGCCTGCACCCCCACTCATGTCCCCCAGCACCCCCACCCCCCAGCATTGTGGGGCACCCTCCACCAGGCCCCCAACTCATGTTCCCCTGCACCCCCACCCCCCAGCACTGTGGGGCACCCTGCACCAGGCCCCCAACTCATGTTCCCCTGCACCCCCACCCCCCAGCACTGTGGGGCACCTGCCAGCAGGCCCCCACTCATGTCCAACTCATGTTCCCCTGCACCCCCACCCCCAGCACCGTGGGGCACCCTCCACCAGGCCCCCACTCATGTCCAACTCATGTCCCCCTGCACCCCCACCCCCCAGCACTGTGGGGCACCCTCCACCAGGCCCTCAACTCATGTTCCCCTGCACCCCCACCCCCAGCACTGTGGGGCACCTGCCAGCAGGCCCCCACTCATGTCCAACTCATGTTCCCCTGCACCCCCACACCCCAGCACTGTGGGGCACCCTCCACCAGGCCCCCAACTCATGTTCCCCTGCACCCCCACCCACCAGCACTGTGGGGCACCTGCCAGCAGGCCCCCACTCATGTCCAACTCATGTTCCTCTGCACCCCCACCCCCCAGCACTGTGGGGCACCCTCCACCAGGCCCCCACTCATGTCCAACTCATGTCCCCCTGCACCCCCACCCCCCAGCACTGTGGGGCACCCTCCACCAGGCCCCCACTCATGTCCAACTTATGTCCCCCTTTGCACCCCCACCCCCCAGCACTGTGGGGCACCCTCCACCAGGCCCCCACTCATGTCCAACTCATGTCCCCCTGCACCCCCACCCCCCAGAACTGTGGGGCACCCTCCACCAG
Source organism: Ambystoma mexicanum (assembly GCF_040938575.1). NCBI lineage: Eukaryota > Metazoa > Chordata > Amphibia > Caudata > Ambystomatidae > Ambystoma > Ambystoma mexicanum. Next base: position 627,626,047 of record NC_090922.1, on the reverse strand, counting down.
GCCCCCAACTTATGTTCCCCTGCACCCCCACCCCCCAGCACTGTGGGGCACCCTCCACCAGGCCCCCAACTCATGTTCCCCTGCACCCCCACCCCCCAGCACTGTGGGGCACCCTTCACCAGGCCCCCAACTCATGTTCCCCTGCACCCCCACCCCCCAGCACTGTGGGGCACCCTCCACCAGGCCCCCACTCATGTCCAACTCATGTCCCCCTGCACCCCCACCCCCCAGCACTGTGGGGCACCCTCCACCAGGCCCCCAACTCATGTTCCCCTGCACCCCCACCCCCAGCACTGTGGGGCACCTGCCAGCAGGCCCCCACTCATGTCGAACTCATGTTCCCCTGCACCCCCACCCCCCAGCACTGTGGGGCACCCTCCACCAGGCCCCCAACTCATGTTCCCCTGCACCCCCACCCCCCAGCACGGTGGGGCACCTGCCAGCAGGCCCCCACTCATGTCCAACTCATGTTCCCCTGCACCCCCACCCCCCAGCACTGTGGGGCACCCTCCACCAGGCCCCCACTCATGTCCAACTCATGTCCCCCTGCACCCCCACCCCCAGCACTGTGGGGCACCCTCCACCAGGCCCCCAACTCATGTTCCCCTGCACTCCCACCCCCCAGCACTGTGGGGCACCTGCCAGCAGGCCCCCACTCATGTCCAACTCATGTTCCCCTGCACCCCCACCCCCCAGCACTGTGGGGCACCCTCCACCAGGCCCCCAACTCATTTTCCCCTGCACCCCCACCCCCCAGCACTGTGGGGCACCTGCCAGCAGGCCCCCAACTCATGTTCCCCTGCACCCCCACCCCCCAGCACTGTGGGGCACCCTCCACCAGGCCCCCAACTCATGTTCCCCTGCACCCCCACCCCCCAGCACTGTGGGGCACCCTCCACCAGGCCCCCAACTCATGTTCCCCTGTACCCCCACCCCCCAGCACTGTGGGGCACCCTCCACCAGGCCCCCAACTCATGTTCCCCTGCACCCCCACCCCCCAGCACTGTGGGGCACCCTCCACCAGGCCCCCAACTCATGTTCCCCTGCACCCCCACCCCCAGCACTGTGGGGCACCTGCCAGCAGGCCCCCACTCATGTCGAACTCATGTTCCCCTGCACCCCCACCCCCCAGCACTGTGGGGCACCCTCCACCAGGCCCCCAACTCATGTTCCCCTGCACCCCCACCCCCCAGCACTGTGGGGCACCTGCCAGCAGGCCCCCACTCATGTCCAACTCATGTTCCCCTGCACCCCCACCCCCCAGCACTGTGGGGCACCCTCCACCAGGCCCCCACTCATGTCCAACTCATGTCCCCCTGCACCCCCACCCCCAGCACTGTGGGGCACCCTCCACCAGGCCCCCAACTCATGTTCCCCTGCACTCCCACCCCCCAGCACTGTGGGGCACCTGCCAGCAGGCCCCCACTCATGTCCAACTCATGTTCCCCTGCACCCCCACCCCCCAGCACTGTGGGGCACCTTCCACCAGGCCCCCAACTCATTTTCCCCTGCACCCCCACCCCCCAGCACTGTGGGGCACCTGCCAGCAGGCCCCCAACTCATGTTCCCCTGCACCCCCACCCCCCAGCACTGTGGGGCACCCTCCACCAGGCCCCCAACTCATGTTCCCCTGCACCCCCACCCCCCAGCACTGTGGGGCACCCTCCACCAGGCCCCCAACTCATGTTCCCCTGTACCCCTACCCCCCAGCACTGTGGGGCACCCTCCACCAGGCCCCCAACTCATGTTCCCCTGCACCCCCACCCCCCAGCACTGTGGGGCACCCTCCACCAGGCCCCCAACTCCTGTTACCCTGCACCCTCACCCCCCAGCACTGTGGGGCACCCTCCACCAGGCCCCAACTCATGTTCCCCAGCCAACATGTCATCACAATCTAGATCCCTGGTCCCTATTGTGAGCCTCCAAATGCCAAACACCCACCCGAGTATTGCATCCACCCACTTAGAAATGGCAATAACATGATAGAACCCCAATTGCAAGTTTGGAAATAAACACATGTCCCTCACATACACCCAATGGGTGTCAGTGAATCTCAAAACCCATATCATGATATGCATGAAACCAATGAGATGATACTACACATTGAAGTTTGAACAAAAAATATGTATTAAAGGAAACTTAAATTGAATCAAAAATAAACTAACAGAAAAATAAAAAGCAGCATGTCCGTGAAATAATGCAAAACCAAAAATCATAATCCAAAGGAATGGTGTCCAAAGTCACAGTCCACAAAAGAAAATCCAATGGAAAATTATAATTGAAAGCCATTGCTCCATGGGTAAATTGTAAAAAAAAAAAAAAATCCAACAGTCGTCAACTATATACAGAAGAACAAGCCAGGGTCCATGATCCCAACAGAAGAAATGAAACCTATCTAATAACACTACCTAATAAAAAAAAACTATATACAAAAATGTGGCCCATTGTCCAAAAGGTCCAAAAAGAAATGCAAAACCAAAGGAAACCTAACACTAACTACAGAACTATTTACAAGGGCAGCGGGCTAGTCGGACGGCTCACTTTTGGATGTCCCGGGCCAGGGCATCATCGAACTCCTGCTCAATGTCCCGGAGGCGGTCCTCCTCCATGGCCCCGAGGGTCCGCAGGGCCGTTGACGTGTCCACCTCCAACCCCCTGCGGATTGCCTCGAGGCACTCGGCCCGCCTCAGGGCCCTTCCGCATGGAGTTCTCCGCCCTGACCATCGTGAGCCGTGCCTCTTCCGCCCGCTGCCGCTCCGCATCTATGGCGTGGCCCAACCGCTGCCACACGGAAGACACTTTCTGTCCTGCGTCCTCCTGCCCTCCGGCCGATGCCTGCCCCTCCGATGTCGAAGGCCCTGAGCCATCATGGCTCCCACCACGTTGCTGCTGCTGCTGTGCCTCTGCCCGTGCACTGCCTCCTGCTGCCTGCACATCCTGCGCTGGCTGGGGTGCAGTCGTTGATGTGGCCACCCCTGCTGGACGTCCGACTCCCGACTGTGGCAGGGATGCCTCCTCCACCAGCCTGGCCACACCGTCAGAGGCAGCTCCACAGGGCACCCAGGTGACTGATGGGTGGGAAGATGGCACGGAGGACGACTGGCGCATAGGGGGTTCAGTTGAGGAGGGGGTCGTAGCAAGCCCCATCAAACGGAGGAATCCGGCCTGGGTGACCTGTCCCAGTAGCCCGACGCGGTCAACGAGCCATTCGAGATGACGTGCAGTCTCCTCATGAAAAGACTGCAGGTCACCTCGCATGGCCCGTTGACGCAATGCCACACCAGTCAGGACAGGCTCAACCCGGACCCGGATAGCCACGTCCGCAGGCAGAGGAAGGCCATTTGTCGTGAGCTCATCCCCTGCCTGAAAACGGGTCTGGACGTAGGCATCCCTGCTGGTGCAAGATGATGCAGGGACAGGATCAGGGACAGGATTGCACACAGGCACCTCCGCAGTGGCCTGTGCTGCCTCCTGTCCCTGTTCCTGCACTGCACCACTAGCACCAGTGGAATCCCCACCTCCAGACCCCGTCTCTGTTGCTTGCACGGCCTCCTCCTCCACCAAACCCCCCACCAACCTGGATGACTCCGTGCCATCTTCCCCCGTTGGGCCCTGTGGGGTCCCAGCTGCCCCTTCTGCTGCTGAGGAGTCCAACTCCAACCTCCGCCTCTTGGACCTCCCCCCGGCAGCTGCGGCCTGGGACGCGGCACCGGACTCCTCACTCCCCGACGAGATCACAACCTGGGAGGGGAGCCGGGCCTTGCGTCTCCGGCTGGCGGTGGGATCCCCGCCGCTGTGCTCCACAGCACCTTCTCCGCCCTCTTCATCAGTTGACGCTGCAGACAGGGAGAAATAAAACACAGGCATCAGGGCACTGTACAATGGACACATACACACATGACAGTTGTACATGAGTGGCATTGGCAAACCTCAGACATGCCATCACAATCCCCAACACACATGTCATTTCAACTTGTACACATGAGCCATACCACAGCCATATCGCAACTGCCAGCACCATCCATACACATACAACAGCATGAGCAGGCAATGGTGAGCCAGACATCACATGCAACACAGGGAGTGCACTACACATGTACACACACCACCACACTTGCATGCATGTGTACACCTCTGCCAAGTGTCGCAGTGTTCAGATGGGCATCCATGTCACATCTGCCAATCAGGCTTCCCGCTGTCACATGCATCCATGTTGCATCACTGTTGCACCCTTGTCAAATACACACACATGCACATGTACACAGTGCTGATACATGCAGCTGAAAACAACATACATGTGTGACATCACGAACATGTCTACTTACATACACATTCATCCAAACATGTGTGCCCACACAACTGCATTTGGCATGCAAGCCTACACACACAAGCACCGTCCATGTCTCACACATTACAGCCCTCGCATGTGTTAGCCTCACGGCCCTGTACACCTCCACCCATACTGGACCCCATACAAACACATATGCAACCTGCACACTACTGAAACATCACCACACGCACAGCTCACAATCAGGATGCATGTACACTTACCGCTCGACTCCAGACGGGTCTGCCTCTCAAGGACCTGGACGTGGAGCGCTGGGGACATGCATTCCAGGACCCTCATCTGATCTTCCGACAAGTGGCCCCGGTGCCCCTTAGCATCCGCTGCCTTCAAGAGGCGCCGGGCCTTGTTCAGGGTCCTGGACCTGAAGTCCTCCCAGCGCTTCTTGACATGTTGGAAGTCGCAGACTGCCACCCCCTCCGCGTTGATGGCAGTCACGATGTCCGTCCAGATCCGAGTCCGTCCTTCCTTGTCGGCGCAGGAACTTCCGAAGTGGGCATCATACTGCCCCAGGACTTGCTCCACCAGGACACCAACTTCCCTGGCACTGAAGCTGATGCCCCTCTGCCTCTCTGGCCGGGGGTTGTCAGTGGTGCCAGATGTTGCAGTGCCCGACATGACAACCCCAGAGGCAGGAGTGGGTGGGCAACTGGGTCCTGGGGCTGGGCTGTGGAGCGATGGAATCCCAGTCAGGAGTCTTCGGTTCCAGCAGGGGTGGTCACAGCAACAGCACCCCTGGCTGATGTGCAGGCAGCAAATGGCAGGGCACGTGGGCAGCAGGCAGTCAGGCAGCAGCAGATGGCAGGTGGGAGCGTGCTCGGGGCTCTGGGGGGCAGTAATTCGGCATTCTGGGCAGGAGCGTGGTCTTCCGTGTGCTTACGCGTGGCCAGCTTGATACGGAGTGATTTGGCACGTGAAAATTCTGCACGTCAGCGTATAATTCGAGGAAAGGCCCTTAGCGCGTAAGCGCGTCTGCACGCATACGCAATTTCATTGGACAGAAGGCCCCTCAAGCGCAGGCGCCCCTGTGACGTGACGCGCGCAGGCGTGCATGGGCATTTCAGCACGCGTGAAAAACTGCACGTCCGCGTGTAATCCGAGGAAAGGGCCCATGCGCGTAAGTGACCTGACGCGCGCGGGCGTTTCCCTTAGCACGGGTTAAAGGTGAGCGGGCCCAGCAGTTTGCTGTACGTGCCTTTCGTGGAGACCGACGTGTGTTGCTGCTTCCTGTTGTTTCGCGCGCCATCACAACTTCACAGCTATCAAGGACGTATCTCTTCTTTTGGCGGGGTATTGGCTACGCGTGTTTTTCTGCATCGCGCTAGTCAGACGGTGAGTCGCACACACTCTTTTTCCCACTGCGGGTGCCCCTGTGTATCGCACCCATTTTGGATGTCATAGTAGCCTGCGTGTCCCACGCGTACGCGTTATTCGTGTTACTGGGTGCCACCGCGTACTGCGGGAGGTTGAATCCACGCACGTAGGCTGCAGGGTTGCGTGCACAGTTTTACTGCAGTTTTGGGGTGCCTGAGCGTTGTGTGACCCGTCACTACATCACCGGGGTCACATACAGCCTTGCAGGTGCAGGGGGGCTGTTAACATCTTGCTTCCCACCCCCTTCACCCCAATTGCCCAGGTCAATTGTGGTGTACACCTCCCATTGGCACCACTCCATCTGTGCCAGCACTACTACATCTGTGCCATGGTTGGGAGGCCACCAAAGGTGAGGGGCGCCTCAGCTGGGCGTACTCCTCGTGGCGGGCGTGGTCGGGGACGTGGCCGTGGTGACCAGGGAGTAGGGGGACTCCAGGGTGTCCAGGGCGGCCACAGAGGGGGAAGAGGCAGGGGTGCGCCACTTGAGCACAATGTTGTGCCATGTGTCGGTGCAGTCATGCCACCACCCCCTGTGGTTCCGGGGGATGCAGCTTCTGCATCTGGCACTGGCACCTGTGTGACCCGGCAGTCCGTTCCATTGACTGCCACGGGCCCAAGGGTAGTGGTAGCTGCAGGTGCAGCTGTGGACACCGCCACCCAGGCTCAGGGTCTGCCAGCGCAGGCTGCGTTGGCACTTGAGGAGCCCTTGGTAGATCTCCAACAGGCCAGGAGGGAAACCATAGGGGCAGGCCGGGCTGCTCAGACCAAGACAGGTGTCCCTGGGGCAGTCATGTCATCTGCTGCCCCGAACAGCCGGGTGTTGGCAAGTGCAGGGGCAGATGCACCCAACAACACCCCGGTTGTGAGTCTGCCAACCAGGACCGTTGCGGTCAATGACCCTGCCACAGCTGATGTTGCTTCGCAGGGTCCATTAGAGGGCACCCAGCTGCCACTGACACAAGTCAGGCCTTTGGTCATCCCTCCACCTGCCACTCCCTCTGCTCAATCCACCGAACCCACTGGCCATACTGGTCAGGGCGGCATTAGCCAGCCAGGGTCTGCGCCACAGTCCATGAGGAGGAAGGTTGCACCTGCAGCACAGGCTGGGACCCCACACACAGCCACGACCTCCTGCACGTCGAGGAAGAAGCCTTTCTGCAAGCAGGAACTGGACTTCCTCGTGGACTACGTGCGGGGCCACAGCCGTGACATGCTAGTGGGTGCCAATAGTCAGACTACGGCTGCCCATCGTGACACCCACTGGAAGCATGTTGCGGAACATGTCAGTTCATTCGGCCATGAGGTGCGCACGTCGCAAGAGTGCAAAAAGCGTTGGAATGACATCAAACGCAGCACTAAGGCTAAGCGTGCCTCTAATTACAACTTGACTCTGGTGACTGGCGGTGAGCCTGCACCAGAGGAGGAAGAGCTCACTCCGCATGAAGCACTCGTTGCGGAGTTCATACCACCTGAATTGGTCGAAGGAGTGGGAGAGATGCTGGACTTTGATGCCCAGTTCAGTGAGTGTTGATGCGTGTTTGTTGAGGACGTGTGTGTTTCACTTGTGGGATGTGTTGTGCATGATTGCCACTACATGTGACGTGTACATGGTTCTGATGTGTAAGTAATGCAATGCTTCCGTGATGCATGTCTCCTCTGCCTGCATGCGGGGACTCCATGTAGGCATGCTCCCTTGGCCCTCCTCCGCCACTCTGCACCCCAGTTCCACCTTTGCACTGGTCTGCTTCAATCTTGCCAATGTGTACTTTCTTGTTCATGCGTCCTGTGTAGATGCTAACTTCCAGCGCAGAATCTGCCAGACATATGCTGTGTGGTACAGCCTTAGTACTTGATGCAGGGGTATCTCACTTGTACTGTGCATAGGTCAGATGTCCCGCAGGGACATGAGTGCCCATTCATGCTCCATGTGCATTGCACGCATGCCCCTATGTGTCCTTGACTGGATGATCACTGTAATACAAGTCCTTGGTTACATACATTGCATGGCATCTCATCAGCCTTCCCATGTCAACTGTGGCTCAGTACTGCGTTCCACACCTGTTTAGGGTCTGACAATCTGTGTGGCTCACAGGCCTCATCCTGTTCAATGGCCAATGACTCTGTCCAACTGTTGTTGTGTCTTCTTCACACATGGGCGGCATCCAGAGTTTTCATCATGTGTCCTGCTTACTGTCCCATCCTCATTTGCAGTGTTGTCACTTGAATCACATTAAGCTGTTGATGCCAGTCAACACTGCCTGTCAATACACAGGTGTATGGTCAGCCTTTTGATACCATGCTAGGCATCCCTGCTTTGGTACTGGAGTGGAGGGGTGCTTGGCTTCTAGCTATGGTACACATTGAATGCACAATGCACGTGATGCCTGAATTTCACATTGCACTGCCTTCACATTTCCTGGCACACACCATGGAGTCCTTGTACATGTAGGTAGTGAGTTGCGTACACATTTTCTGCACTGCATAGACCCACTTCCAGGAAAACTGCCACCTTTCAACAGGTCTGATCACAGAAGCAATTCAAAGTTGACCAAGCATGCATGCCAGGTTATATGTTGTGTGTCACATGTCTGCTTGATGCGTTTGCTGTCGGTGTGTGTGTGTGTTGTGTGCTTCTGACATGTGTAGTGACCTTTTTTCTCTCTATTTTTCAGGTGATGACGCAATGGAGGCGGAGGATGGTGTTGTCATGCCAGACACAGGGTTGTTACCACTACATCAACCTGGCACTAGTGGGGGTCGTGGGGTGGTAGGCCACGAAAACCCCCAAGTGCTACAGTCCATCTTGTCTCTGGCTGCCTATGAGTCCAGCCTTGATGACGACTCTGACGTCCATGTTGAGTTGGATGAGCATCAAGTCCATGTGTCAGGGGTGAGTGATTCTGATGTGGACACTCCTCTGTCTGCGACACCTGCACTGAGGGATCAGACAGTCTTGGTTCCTCCGCCCGTGGTGGATCGGGACACAGGGTCACCCTCCACACCAGTCACTGATGTGCCTGGGACATCACGTCGATGGGGGCATGTAGTCGTGCAGCCGCGGGCGGTGCCAACACAGCGAGGACCCCCGGTCCTTGGGTCCTGCAGGGGTCAAGCCCGGCAACGCATCGCCGCGCACAACCGCAGTATACTGAGTGGGAGCAAGACATGACTGCCAATTCAGAACGGCAGGGGGCAGCAATGGAGAACATCGCTGAGAGCATGGAGCGTGTGGCCCGATCTGTGCTCCCCCCTGCTAGGCAGGTGCTTCTCCAGCAGCAGGCGGCACGGTCCATGGCCCGCTCGCTCAGGCTGGGCATGGCGGCCTCAGACAGGGCACGCCAGGCTGAAATGTCATCTCTGCATCAAGCAATTGCTGCTCACGCACAGGCACACATGGAGGCCCTGAGGGAGGAGTATGCGTCCCTCAAATCCACTCTGGGTGTCCTTCTGATGTCCCAGGGGGAGCGGTCAGAGGAGAGGTTTGCACAGCTTGAGCGTACCATCTCGGCTGAGTTACAGGCTTGCGTGAACAGTTGCACTCTTTTGTCTAGGTGCCTAAAGCAGACTAGTTCCGCAAGCGGTTCCACAGCCAGCACGAATATTAGGGGAGACAAGGGGCACACTGCCGCATCCCCCTTCCCATCCCAATGGGGGCAGATAGTCTTCCATTCACCTGCAGTCATGCCACAGGGCCATCATAGAGCAGGAAGACCATCTTTATAAAGCCCTCCCCATCCCCATGCATCCCAGACGAGAGGAAAGGCCACTCGATCAAACGCCTTCTCAGCGTCGAGAAGGGCTGCCACTAATGAGGACTGTCACTCCAAAACCGAGAGGAGGCCAAATATTCTGTGAAGCCCATATGAAGTGGACCTCCCGGGAATAAACCCAGCTTGGTCAGACAGTACGCATCCAGGCATTATCGGGGCAAGCCTGTTAGCCAGTCCCCTGGCCAAAATGTTATTGTCCGGCTTTAATACGGAGATCGGTCACTAAGACAAGCAGTTATCTGTGCTCTTCCTGGGCTTTAGTAGTTGGGTAACCACTGCTTATATATACTATATTATAAGCTGCACTCACTGTCTTCTCTCTTATTTGTATCTTTCATGTGCATTTTTCCTAGTGGTGGGGATGTGGGAATGCACCAAGCCAGATGAAATGTGCTGTCAGCTGCTTCCACCACAGGCACCCTAAAATATCCCCCTGACCTCAGAGCTATTGTCATAATGAACAGTGACAATGGCATGAACAGGAAGATGAGGAGATTGCCCAAATCCTTTCAGTAACTATTGATCCATAGAGCCAGGGTATTGTTAAAATCCTTTAACATCACAAATGATCGCTGGAGCCGTAGCACTGTGCTTTTGCAAATGATCGAGTTTGTGAGTGTGAGCCCATAAACTATTGAGTTCGTTCTTGTACTGATCGCCAATGGTCTTTTACCCATGTTTCTGTTATGTGTCAGTTTGAGAAAGCTCTAGGCAAAGAGAGAAAATGTGCATACAGCAGCAGCAGTGGTGCACAGCAGCAGTGCAGCAGTGGTGTAGCAGCAGCAGCACTGCAGCAGCAGCAGAGGTGCAGCAACAGTCACAGCACTGCAGCAGCAGCAGTGGTGTAGCAGGGGAGACAAGACACACCTGCTTCCAAGAAGGCTGCTCAGTAAAATCATCCCAGTTGTCCACCCCAGATCCAAAGAGTGAAGCTGGAAATATAGTGCACCAGCAGGCATAGAATCCGCAGACCATGGCATAACAGGGGGAAAGCTTGCAAGCAAGTGCCGCAGCAAGTCTACAGAGGCTGATTCTGCTGTAGATAGTCTAAGACATTGACAGCCTGTTACATCTCTGCCTCTAGAACGTGTTTAATTTCCATTTTTCAGAATCAATATCCTCTCCAAAATGTTTCAGCTATTTGGTGTAATCTTATTCCAGCAAATGTCAGATGTGGCTTCACTTCTGGTTGACCGCAAACTAGGACTGAATGTCAATTGCCTCTGGTAATCATGAAGGACAGTCGGGATTCTATTAATGGCATGGATGCCCGTATTATACAACTTACTCTTTTCGGTTCATTGCTCAACCCTTTTCCAAAAACAAAAAACGACTACTCCCAAGATGACTAATATCTGCACATCCTGCCTTCACCAATCCCCATAGTTTGTGTCCCATTAAGGTGTTGAGACCCGAGGCCACTGCCAACCAAATGGAGACCTAGCGATGGTAAATAGGCAGGGACAATTGGAGGCGTGTTTGTCACAACTACTGCAAGCAATCGACATTTAGGGGCTGATTCATGGAATTATTTACGCCGAAAAACGGGGATTTGTGTGCCATTCTGCCGGCAAATCCCCATTTGTTAAACAGGGATTTGCGGGTAGAATGGCACACAAATCCCTGTTTTTCAGCGCAAATAATTCCATGAATCAGCCCCTTAATTGCAAGGCATGGAGGCATTCTTTTATGCAAAGTTCAAATCCCAGACACCACCACAGAGGCAACTTGAGTAATAGGCATACAAAAACATTTATGGAAAACATGTTTGTGAGACCAATCGCCATGTATAACATGTTTTTGAAGCCAAGGAGCACTGTTTCAGTGCCATGGCTCGGTCTGAAGCCTGATTGGCACATCCCCAAGATTTGTTTTTCTTCTAGATAAGATTACATTTGGATGTATGCTGCTCTGTCTAGAATGTTTTCATAGGAATGGCACTGTGGTGATGGGGTTCTAGTTGTTAGGGATGGACGGGTCAAGTGTTGTTTTTTTAGCAGTGGGGGGGGACCCAGGATTCTTTAAGGCTTGGTGGGACTCGGCTACTTGTGAAGGAGGCGTTGATAAATTTGGTGATAAATGGTAATAAGGTTTCTGCGCAATCTTTATTAATATTGGCTGGGCATATGTCTCCTTTGCACCTGGAGAGTTGTAGGTTTTTAATGATGCTGGCCGTTTCTAGATATCTCTAAAGTGGAAAAAAGGTGTCTTGGGCCATTTTGTGGGGGGAGCGTGGCGGGGGAGTACTTTGGTCAGGGTTTGTTTCGTTTCGATTTCCTACTGGAGTGTACAGATTTTCAGGTGCATAGCATCCTGGACCTTGAAGCACCAGTTCTCCAGGATTTTAAATAGTTCTTGTGAGTTGGAGCTGGCATTAGCTATTCTAGTGCTATAGGCGTTAGCTTTGGTAGTAATAATGGCCTGCTTATATTGAGTGGCGATCTTTTTGAATGCAGCTTTGGATGTGGCTGCAGACAATTTTGTCCTGGTGGCTTCCAGCTGTATTTTTGCATTGCGCAAGGCCTGGTGATCTTCGGTGAACCAGGTGTTGATATGACCTGTTGGTTTTGCTTTCCGTAAGAGTAGCGGGCTACAAGGTCTATCGCTTTTGTTAGGGTGCTGGTGTAGATATCCACTAGTACATCTGGGTCACTGATACCATAACCTTAATGGGACACAAACTATGGGGATAGGTGAAGGGGGGATGAGCACATAATGGGCACCCTGGGAGTAGTAGACAGAAAAAAGTAAGTTGCACAACAGGAAGTCTCTAGTAACATTGTTCCGTGGGTGGCAGACACTGCTCTATAAATCACACAGGGCCCTGCACGCTTTGTGTGATTGATAGAGCAGTTTGTCTCTTTATTTCCAGCATGGACGCAGGTACGTTTCCAGCTCCAACATGGCGCACAGTAAAACGGATGGTCCGTTTATTTAGTCAGTGGCCCTGATGGCCTGTTTGCTGTCTAGTCTATCATCTATTTTTACTTTTACTGGCTCATGACACAGAGTAGAAGCATGAGCGCACCATTTGAATTCATGTCGGGTGTACACTCGAGATCGTGTAGGAGATTTGGCTCCAGCTTTCAAGGTAAGGTAAGCAGTGTCTCGGGAGGATAGATCAAGGGCAATGCGCTCGTCTTGGAAGCAAGATGATGCGGAGCAACAAAGGTACGATCCCCGGGTCCATGCTTAGAAACCTCTGGGTATTAAGTGCGTTAGAAATAATCGATTACAGTGTGATTTATTTATTTTGCAATTTCTATAGCGCACCAAGCTCGAAGGCATCTAGGCGCTGTTCTTGACAGTAGATCACCACTATGCAGGCTTTCAGACCACTTCGTGAGGATCACTGTATTAATGAAATCAAAACCATATTTTTCTTTTTCAGCTTTCTACGTGCTAGCTTTATGGGGGCATTATTATTTCTTTGGCATCCAAGCATTGAAATCTAATTCACTAAAACAATGACCTTGATTGTCAATCATGTACATTCTCTGTGATCGGCACCCATTAGAATTGTGTGTGTGAGAGAGAATTAGCACGTTCTTTTCAATTTAGAACTTTCTCTGGGAGCCTGGCATGGACATTGAGGCCTGGGAGCCGGTGTAATTTATAGAGCATGTAAAAAATAAAACGATGAGCTTCTTTCATTATTGTTCATTGAAATTCAGAGTAGTGAATACTGTCTGGCATATCTGTCGCATGCTCCTATGAATACTAGCCACATTTCCTACCTTTTATATCCCAAGCCAGGGATGTTGCTAGGTCTGGAAAATATCTAGGGCTACACTAATGTCAGGACTGTCGGGACGTGGGGCTAGCTAGCCGTTTGGTTGTAGCCCCTGACCTTCTATTCGGGACTACCACCAAAAGACACAGGGCTATAGCCCTCCGAGCCCCCCACCCCTAGCAACGCCTCTGATTGTGATCAGTTTAGGTGTGTTGTACAATGTACTAGTTTAGCTTTTGAAAGTCAACTACCATGAAGAATGTGTTCTGTCGGTTTGAAAACCCAAAGATGAAATGGAAGATCAGGCCTAATCTGCTGTCTACATTCCAAACAGTTGTACCAGGCAACTTAGAAGTGATATCCCCGGGTCTTTTGGTTGTAGCCCCAGATATAAGCTCAGGGACTACAACCAAACGGTTATAGCTAGCCCCGAATCCTGCCAGCCCCGACATTAGCTTAACCCCTGATCTTTTCCAGACCTAGCAACACCCCTGTCTGCCATTAAAGGCTATATTTCTTGCAAGGAAGTCATTTGATTTTGAGTTCATGTAAGGGTGTAGTCGCCTTTAGCAGACAGTCGACAGATTGTGGATCTCAGCACAAAGAGCGGCCTTTCCGTTCTACCTGCAAGTGTTGAGGACCCGCTGCCATGAGTGCTACTCATGCTGCCATACCGGGTGACGAGGACGTGCCGAAGAGTAGCAGCGGGCAACTACTGTCCAGAGATCATTCTGATGAGTAGCCAGTGATTGAAATAACCGCAGCTACTTAGCTGCTGCTGTTTACTCCCTAAAAGAGCCTGGTTAGTTACTGCTGCATCCATGGAGACCAAAGCACTGCTTCTGTTCTCCACGTGCATGCATCCCCATTGCACGATAGCCCCTATTAACATCAGGGCCGGTGACATGTCCAAGAGTTTAGCCCATATAAATGAACCACAGAGATAGCGGTTGATGAGAAACATAGTCACAGAGGCATTTGTGATTGATTCTCTGCCTGCTGTTATGATACAGAGAAAGAAATGACCGAGATGACAGCTACTTGGCTCCTGACAACAGTGGATCTCATCTTGAGTGCAGGATCCTCTTTGAAGATATGTCACAGTAAAATAATATAGGCAGAAAAGAGAAGTCACACTTTGAAAAAAAGGATGTACATCCAGGCCCGGTTAAAGATTTGCGGGGGCCCATTTCAACAAGATGGTTAGGGTCCCCTGCTTAGAGCTAAAATAGTCTGAGGCACCCGTGTGGTCATGCATTGCAATGGCGACAAAGATAAGGTTAATTGCCGCTGACTATCAGGAGACGGCTAGCCAGCAGGGAGCTTAAACTGTAAATGCCCACTGAAGAGCTTTAACCCCTTCTTTTTCAGCAAATGACTGATGTGGAGGAAGCAGTGTTAGAAGCAAATGAGATGATAACACTTCTCTAAATCCAATGGGAAGCGAAATTGCAGCATTTAGTGCGTGCGATACAAACCACACATTTTAAGCCCAATGAACGAAAATAGAGACATTAATATATTGCTGTATTACACGATTGCTGACTGGTAACATGGGGGCAGTTACTCCCCCCCACCTTTGAGGCCCAAGGCCCCTTTCATTTGAAAAGGTTAAAAGGCCCTGATGCCGTCCCTATGTACATCTGAATAGGTCAAGGGAACGGCAGTAGTCACCTTGATAAGGTGTTTTTGCGCCTGATGTGCCGGTGTGTTGTGTGGCAGAATGGGGCATTTAGGGTGGTTGGGAACCAAGTGAGTCACAGTAGGTAAGTGCCTGGTTGTACAGTTTTGGTTAGTTAGATTTTGTTGGCTATACATATTCCATTCTGGGGATGCTAGTCCAGTCCTGGTTTCAACTTTGTAGTGCAGTATTTATGATGGGGCACACCATTACTACAAGTCCCACAATGCACAGTTAAATCCAGGACTGGAAAAGGTTAGGGAGGCTGGTGCTGTTTCATCACAGGTGCAGGAGCCCATGCAAAATGATACGGGAAGACATCAGATGTCTGAAGGTTAAAGACGGCAGACTTTCAGCGTAGGCCAGGATGAGGAGTGGATATTACAGTGTATAGGAAGAACAGCAGGAGGATAGCAAATGCATCAGAAGATGTTATGTGTTTGCAATGGACAAAGAGAGAGGGTGTCAAGATGGTGGGCCTTTAGAGAAGACATGTCCGGCTAGGAGAATCAAGTGTCTTAGTTAATTTTTAGGGGAGTAGTTGTAAGGTGTCATGACAAATTAGGGCTGTCTGTCAGATTACATCTATCAGATTAAAGATTTTTCACATACGTTATGAATCGTTGTGTGATTATACCGTGCCCCAAAGAACGTATTTCGCCAATTGCAAGTTAGTCCCTGCAAGTAGGACATCTCTTACCTGCAAAATGTCCAATTTTAATGATTTCATGTATTGAGCAGTGCGGTCTGGTATCTCACCTCTAGGGGGCAATGTTATACAAACAATGTAAGAGTAGGAGCATGGATTCGGAGGAAGCATTGGAGATGTAGAGTTTCTACCAAACCACGGACGTTTTGCTTAAGAAACATACTGAAAGTGGAAAATACCTTATAAAACCACTTGTGAAACATTTTTCTTATTATTTCTCACACCGAGAGATGGGAACATTTCACACCTTGCAATTGTTTTTATGAAACCTTGTTTTGTGGTCACAGCCTTTCCGTTTGTCTGACATCTGCTTGTAAAATGTGGTACGACCTGGGCAAAGGATCCGTACTTCGTAGCAGAGTAATCTGAGTCCCAGTGGGAAACTGTGGCAGCAGGTGAATTTTGCAATTGTTGGGGCATAAATATGTGCCACGAATATGCAAGCGGGACCAACTGTCGCAAGGGAGCAAGAACCATTCAGGGGGCATTTGGGCGCTTCTCCCTCTAGAAAATGTTTTGAACAATGGGTTAAAATGGTACATTATACAGCACAACTTCTGTGAAAAATTGGGAAAAGATCTAAACAGTTTGCAATCGGTTTTGTTGGCTAACTCATGAACAAATCCCATAGATGCAAGTCACCAACAGGCACATTTCCCAATGCATTTTCATGACGCCTTTCCCCACAATATATGCCAACATAAAACACTTTTTTCACGCTGGCTGTGCCTATACATTTCCATGCTGGCTGCACCAATATACGCAAGTATTTGCCTAACACCATACTCATGTTTGCTTTGCGCATAATGCCAGTAATGATATTATAAGAAAACATGTCCATACTGGCTTTGCTAATATATGCCAGTATCCCCACATAAGAACATACTCCTGTGGCTTTGCCATTAAAAATGCCAGGCCACAGAAAGAAAGCATGTCCAAACTGGCTCCAGCAATGAGGCCAGTCTAGACACGTGATAGACTTATCATGTTTGTTTTGCTGTAGATGCCCAGTAAAAAATGCAATGCCACAGTTAGAAATAGCTAGACGTGCTGCACCAACACACCTGTCTGTCTAACCACGTGATAGACTTATCATGTTTGTTTTGCTGTAGATGCCCAGTAAAAAATGCAATGCCACAGTTATAAATAGCTAGACATGCTGCACCAACACACCTGTCTGTCTAACCACGTAATAAGACTTATCATGCTTTTTTCTAATTATAGATGGCCAGTAAAAATGTCAGGCACAGTAAGAAAAGGCTCGATTGGTAGCACCAAAATGCCAATCTAGCCATGTAATAACTGGTATCATGCTTGTTTTTATCATAGATTCCCAGTATAAAATGTCATGCCACAGTAAGAAATGACTAAACTGGTGGCAGTGGCTCATGCAAGGCTGGGGAAGCAAAACGCCCTGGCCTACATTGCACATTGCCTATTCGTAGCTGGGGTGACCCAAGAGAAAACCTTGAAGAGGGGATGAGACAATGCAAAAAGATAAGATGGGGAGGTACACTATTGCTCTGTTCTCACAATCATCATCTGCATGCTGCACCCTTTTTCACAGCCCTGTACTGTCATGACCATCACTAGGTTGAACGTTGCTAGCTAGAGTATTTTTGTCACTTTGGATTAATCGCTATATAAGGTTTTGTGGTTGCTCATTACACTTGTGAATGACATGTCTTGCTGGAGAGTGTACAGGTTTATGCAATGTGTTATGCTCTTGTTGAAATGGGGAAGCAGTGTTGTATCCTGCGCACTAGCCTCCTGCTGCACTTCGGAGCATTCCGCAATATGGAGTCTTGGTAGCAAGCATAATTCCTTTCTTATCAATTAGTGTCTGCCCAATGTGATCCATCTGCTTCCCCAATACACACTGCCTAAGTGTTGCTCAGTGTTGTTTGACAATACGATTTCTGACATTCCCATCTTAGTGATGCTCAGTATTGTCTGAAGAATGTGTCCTCATTGACCATCACTATTATTTAAGAATGTGAGCAAATGCATTCCCTCTTCAGTGGAGGTCAGTATTATTTGAGAATGGGATCTCAGACACTTCCACCTTAGTGATGCTCAGTAATGTTTGAGGAATGTGATCTCAGGCATTCCCACCTCATTGATCCTTAATATTATTTAAGAATGTGACCTTAGGCATTCCCACTACCGTGATGCTCAGTTTCACTAAAGAATGTACAAAAAGAGGTCTGGGAGCCCCTCTACCGAGAACAAACACGGCCAAATAACCTGTTTTTGTGAAGGTGAGCACTTGGGAGGGTCTTCAACCAGGTTTTAGCTCACTGTACCTTTCACAGAGGAGAAATATCCATTTGCATATCAGTCTTTGTCCCACCCACTTGGGCAGTCCAGCACCACAATGATAGGCAATTCCCCTCTGAACAAGAGTACCAACAGCAACCAACCCCAGACACGTGTATTGGCCTAGTTAGACCTCATCAGTGAGGTGAAGTTGTGCCTCTCTAAGCACAGTGAGCAAGGGGTGCACGTCCGGATAACTCTGGGTAACTTAGGATGATACCCCAAGTTCCTAAACATACAAAAAGAAGTCTGGGAGGCCCTCTACTGCAAACAAACACAACCAAATAACCTGTTCTTTGGGAAGGTGTTCACTCGGAGAGTCTGCAATTACGTTTTAGCTCACTGTACCTTTCACAGAGGAGAAATATCCACTTGCATATCAGTCTTTGTCGCACCCACTTGGCGCCGAAATGCTAGCCAATTCTCCTCTGAACAAGAGTACCAACAGCAACCAACCCCAGACACGTGTTTCGGCCTAGTCGGGCCTCATCAGTGAAGTGAATCTGTGCCTCTCTAAGCAGAGTGAGCTTAGAGTGTTAGGGAGGCTCAGAAATACGTGTCTGCAGTGGTCGAAGTGGGTGGGAGTGGTTGGGAGCGGTGTTCCTCTACTTACTATAATGCTTTACTGTTCATATACTTTTATTTTAAAAACCAACTGTTCCGGAATGGTTTCATTTTAAAATAAAAGTGTAGGAAGCAGTTAAAACGAGCACTGCACTGAACATTCCCTTAAACAGGAGTCACATCTGTTTGGAGGGTTGTATTGTGTGTGGGAGGGGGTGTAGAGACAGGGTTTGTGGGAGTTGGGCAGGCCAGCAGGGAACATAGTTCCACTATTTCATTTCATACACTTCGACCACTGCATGTCTGGGGTTGCTGATGGTACTCTTCTTTTTGCCTTTTGCCTTTTGGTGCTGGACTGCCCTTGTGGGTGGGACAAAGACTGATGTGAGAATGGATATTCTCCTCTGTGAATGGTGCAGTGAGATAAAAAGTGGTTTTAAACCTTCCTGAGTGGAAGAAATTCCGTACAACAGGGTATTTGACCCATGTTCGTTTTCAGAGGCGAGACTCCCACATTCCTTTGTAACTTTGTAAAACTTTGGGATTCACCCTAAGTAAGCCAGGGTAATCCAGATGTGGACCCCTTGCTCACTGTGTCTTAGAGAGGCTCAGCTTCACCTCACTGATGAGGCCTGACTAGGCTGAAGCACGTGTTTGGGGTTGCCCCTGATACTTTTGTTCAGAGGAGATTTGCCTGGCATTTCGGTGCTGGACTGCCCTTGTTGGTGGGACCAGACTGATATGCAAATGGCTATTTCTCCTCTGAGAAGGGTGCAATGAGCTAAAGCGTGGCTGTAGACCCTCCTGAGTGGAAGAAATTCCATAGAACAGGGTATTTGACCCATGGTCATTCTCAGTAGAGGGGCTCCCACACTCTTTTTTAAGTCACTAAAGAATGTGGTGCGGTACTTTCTACCACAGTGCTGCTCAGTGTTGTGATAGAATAGGAACCCAGACTGTCAACATCACTGTCCCTCAATGTTGCTAAGGAATGTGATTGGAGATTTTAATAACTAGGTGTTGTTTGTTATTGTTCAGGAATGTGTTCCCAGAAACCTCCACCTCATTGCTGCTCAGTGTTGCTAAGTGATCCCTCTCACTTGTTGTGAGTATCAGAAAGGTCCTCCCTCCGAGAGCTGGTAAGGGTCTTGCTCATTGGCTAGTCACCGCTCCATCTCAGTATTTGCCTGAAAGCGCTCAGAAATGGGCAAAGTGTGTTTTATTGATATTTAAATTATAAAAACGGGGCAGCTTTTTGCATTTAGTGATTTCGAAAGTCTGGCCCATTGGGTCCGTTTCACCACCTTCTCACTAGGTAGCTGAGCAGTTACACTGCAGCAATGCATTCTGGGATTCAAATGGTCATACAATGCACGCTCTTCCCTATGCCTTCTCTGAAACCATTTTCTCATTTTGACCCTGACCCATCTGTAACCTTCTCATCTAAAGTGGAACCGAATACTCTTGGACTCTCAGGGTTACGCGTTGAAGGGATCTGGTTTTGTTGTAGAGGGCGAGATGTTTGTCAATAGATAACAAATGTCTCCTCTGACTTTTGGACACCAATAAAAAAATGAACTGGCGCCCACGTTGGGCTCTAGCAGCAAGAAACGGATAGAAGAAAAGCAAAGGCACAAAAAAGTACACTGTCACAACAGTTTAAATTAATGTTAAATGTTGTATAATAAGAAACAAGCCAACAAGGCACTGTCATCATTAAGACCTCAAGGATTGAGGGTCCCTACCCTGATTTAATCATTATACCTTTCTGCTTGGTAGCATCTAGTCTTGCCTGGCGTCTCATGAATTTTGTTTTGTCTGAAATTGAATGTACTTAAAATAATAATCGAGAATAAAAGGTCATCTTGTTGCCCGCCTCCCCAACGAGCACTGGCAAAGCCAACCATTTTTGCTTTTCGGAAGGGAACTCCTTAGCTGTCCCGTGCAGACAGATGTGGGGGGTCTGCGTGAGTGTGTGATGAAAAGTGCAGCGCCATGGGAGAGGAAAGGGAAAGTAGCAGCATTCAAGGGAAGAGGAAGAGGAGAAGAAGAAAGAGGGAAGCAGTGTGCCAGGAGAGAACAGAGAAGCAGCAGACACAGGACATATGACAACCAGAAGGGGATGAAGCGAGGGGAAATAGAGGAAGCCAATGGAGAAATCAAGGGACACCACCAAGAATGAAAAAATGATAGACTGGGGCAATGCCAGGAAGTGGCCACAGTCGGTGGGAGCGGGGGAAGCACAGCCAGGACAGTAAGGAGGATCTCTCCGGGGAAGCACAGCCAGGACAGTAAGGTGCATCTCTCCGGGAAGCACAGCTAGGACAGAAAGGAGCATCTCTCCGGGGAAGCACAACAAGAACAGTAAGGAGCATCTCTCCAAGGAAGCACAGCCAGGACAGTAAGGAGCATCTTTCCGGGGAAGCACAGCAAGGACAGTAAGGAGCATCTCTCTGGGAAGCACAGCCAGGACAGAAAGGAGCATCTCTCCAGGGAAGCACAACAAGGACAGTAAGGAGCATCAATGTGGTGAAGCGCAGCCAGGACAATAAGGGCCATCTCTCTGGGGAAGCAGAGCCAGGACAGTAAGGAGCATCTCTCCGGAAGCACAGCCAGGACAGTAAGGAGCATCTCTCCGGGAAGCACAACCAGGACAGAAAGGAGCATCTCTCCGGGGAAGCACAGCAAGGACAGTAAGGAGCATCTCTCCAGGAAGCACAGCAAGGACAGTAAGGAGCATCTCTCTGGGAAGCACAGCCAGGACAGAAAGGAGCATCTCTCCAGGGAAGCACAACAAGGACAGTAAGGAGCATCTTTGTGGTGAAGCACAGCCAGGACAGCAAGGGCCATCTCTCTGGGGAAGCAGAGCCAGGACAGTAAGGAGCATCTCTCCGGAAGCACAGCCAGGACAGTAAGGAGCATCTCTCCGGGAAGCACATCCAGGACAGAAAGGAGCATCTCTCCAGGGAAGCACAGCCAGGACAATAAGGAGCATCTCTCCGGGAAGCACAGCAAGAACAGTAAGGAGCATCTCTCCAAGGAAGCACAGCCAGAACAGTAAGGAGCATCTCTCCAGGGAAGCACAATAAGGACAGTAAGGAGCATCTCTCCAGGGAAGCACAGCCAGGAAAATAAGGAGCATCTCTCCGGGAAGCACAGCAAGAACAGTAAGGAGCATCTCTCCAAGGAAGCACAGCCAGAACAGTAAGGAGCATCTCTCCGGGGAAGCACAGCCACGACAGAAAGGAACATCTCTCCAGGGAAGCACAACAAGGACAGTAAGGAGCATCTCTCTGGGGAAGCACAGCCAGGACAATAAGGAGCATCTCTCTGGGGAAGCACAGCCAGAACAGTAAGGAGCATCTCTCCGGAAGCACAGCCAGGACAGTAAGGAGCATCTCTCCGGGAAGCACAGCCAAGACAGAAAGGAGCATCTCTCTGGGGAAGCACAACAAGGACAGTAAGGAGCGTCTCTCTGGGGAAGCACAACCAGGACAGTGAGGAGCATCTCTCCGGGGAAGCACAGCCAGGACAGTAGGGAGCACCTCTCCGGAAGCACAGCCAGGACAGTAAGGAGCATCTCTCCGGGGAAGCACAGCCAGGACAGTAAGGAGCATCTCTCTGGGGAAGCAAAGCAAGGACAGTAAGGAGCATCTCTCCGGAAGCACAGCCAGGACAGTAAGGAGCATCTCTCCGGGAAGCACAGCCAAGACAGAAAGGAGCATCTCTCCAGGGAAGCACAACAAGAACAGTAAGGAGCATCTCTCCAAGGAAGCACAGCCAGGACAGTAAGGAGCATCTCTCTGGGAAGCACAGCCAGGACAGAAAGGAGCATCTCTCCAGGGAAGCACAACAAGGACAGTAAGGAGCATCTCTGTTGTGAAGCACAGCCAGGACAGCAAGGGCCATCTCTCTGGGGAAGCAGAGCCAGGACAGTAAGGAGCATCTCTCCGGAAGCACAGCCAGGACAGTAAGGAGCATCTCTCCGGGAAGCACATCCAGGACAGAAAGGAGCATCTCTCCAGGGAAGCACAACAAGGACAGTAAGGAGCATCTCTCCAGGGAAGCACAGCCAGGACAATAAGGAGCATCTCTCCGGGAAGCACAGCAAGAACAGTAAGGAGCATCTCTCCAAGGAAGCACAGCCAGGACAGTAAGGAGCATCTCTCCAGGGAAGCACAACAAGGGCAGTAAGGAGCATCTCTCCAGGGAAGCACAGCCAGGAAAATAAGGAGCATCTCTCCGGGAAGCACAGTAAGAACAGTAAGGAGAATCTCTCCAAGGAAGCACAGCCAGAACAGTAAGGACCATCTCTCCGGGGAAGCACAGCCACGACAGAAAGGAACATCTCTCCAGGGAAGCACAACAAGGACAGTAAGGAGCATCTCTCTGGGGAAGCACAGCCAGGACAATAAGGAGCATCTCTCTGGGGAAGCACAGCCAGGACAGTAAGGAGCATCTCTCCGGAAGCACAGCCAGGACAGTAAGGAGCATCTCTCCGGGAAGCACAGCCAAGACAGAAAGGAGCATCTCTATGGGGAAGGACAGTAAGGAGCATCTCTCTGGGGAAGCACAACCAGGACAGTGAGGAGCATCTCTCCAGGGAAGCACAGCCAGGACAGTAGGGAGCACCTCTCCGGAAGCACAGCCAGGACAGTAGGGAGCACCTCTCCGGAAGCACAGCCAGGACAGTAAGGAGCATCTCTCCGGGGAAGCACAGCCAGGACAGTAAGGAGCATCTCTCTGGGGAAGCAAAGCAAGGACAGTAAGGAGCTTCTCTCCGGAAGCACAGCCAGGACAGTAAGGAGCATCTCTCCGGGAAGCACAGCCAAGACAGAAAGGAGCATCTCTCCAGGGAAGCACAACAAGAACAGTAAGGAGCATCTCTCCAAGGAAGCACAGCCAGGACAGTAAGGAGCATCTTTCCGGGGAAGCACAGCAAGGACAGTAAGGAGCATCTCTCTGGGAAGCACAGCCAGGACAGAAAGGAGCATCTCTCCAGGGAAGCACAACAAGGACAGTAAGGAGCATCTCTGTGGTGAAGCACAGCCAGGACAGCAAGGGCCATCTCTCTGGGGAAGCAGAGCCAGGACAGTAAGGAGCACCTCTCCGGAAGCACAGCCAGGACAGTAAGGAGCATCTCTCCGGGAAGCACATCCAGGACAGAAAGGAGCATCTCTCCAGGGAAGCACAACAAGGACAGTAAGGAACATCTCTCCAGGGAAGCACAGCCAGGACAATAAGGAGCATCCCTCCAAGGAAGCACAGCCAGGACAGTAAGGAGCATCTCTCCATGGAAGCACAACAAGGACAGTAAGGAGCATCTCTCCAGGGAAGCACAGCCAGGAAAATAAGGAGCATCTCTCCGGGAAGCACAGCAAGAACAGTAAGGAGCATCTCTCCAAGGAAGCACAGCCAGAACAGTAAGGAGCATCTCTCCGGGGAAGCACAGCCACGACAGAAAGGAACATCTCTCCAGGGAAGCACAACAAGGACAGTAAGGAGCATCTCTCTGGGGAAGCACAGCCAGGACAATAAGGAGCATCTCTCTGGGGAAGCACAGCCAGGACAGTAAGGAGCATCTCTCCGGAAGCACAGCCAGGACAGTAAGGAGCATCTCTCTGGGAAGCACAGCCAAGACAGAAAGGAGCATCTCACTGGGGAAGCACAACAAGGACAGTAAGGAGCATCTCTCTGGGAAAGCACAACCAGGACAGTGAGGAGCATCTCTCCGGGGAAGCACAGCCAGGACAGTAGGGAGCACCTCTCCGGAAGCACAGCCAGGACAGTAAGGAGCATCTCTCCGGGGAAGCACAGCCAGGACAGTAAGGAGCATCTCTCTGGGGAAGCAAAGCAAGGACAGTAAGGAGCATCTCTCCGGAAGCACAGCCAGGACAGTAAGGAGCATCTCTCCGGGAAGCACAGCCAAGACAGAAAGGAGCATCTCTCCAGGGAAGCACAACCAGGACAGTAAGGAGCATCTCTCCGGGGAAGCAGAGCCAGGACAGTAGGGAGCATCTCTCCGGAAGCACAGCCAGGACAGTAAGGAGCATCTCCCCGGGGAAGCACAGCCAGGACAGTAAGGAACATCTCTCCGGGGAAGCACAGCCAGGACAGTAAGGAGCATCTCTCTAGGGAAGCACAGCCAGGACAGAAAGGAGCATCTCTCTGGGGAAGCACAACAAGGACAGTAAGGAGCATCTCTCTGGGGAAGCACAACCAGGACAGTAAGGAGCATCTCTCTGGGGAAGCACAACCAGGACAGTGAGGAGCATCTCTCCAGGTAAGCACAGCCAGGACAGTAGGGAGCACCTCTCCGGAAGCACAGCCAGGACAGTAAGGAGCATCTCTCTGAGGAAGCACAGCCAGGACAGTAAGGAGCATCTCTCTGGGGAAGCAAAGCAAGGACAGTAAGGAGCATCTCTCCGGAAGCACAGCCAGGACAGTAAGGAGCATCTCTCCGGGAAGCACAGCCAAGACAGAAAGGAGCATCTCTCCAGGGAAGCACAACAAGGACAGTAAGGAGCATCTCTCTGGGGAAGCACAACCAGGACAGTAAGGAGCATCTCTCCGGGGAAGCAAAGCAAGGACAGTAAGGAGCATCTCTCTGGGGAAGCAAAGCAAGGACAGAAAGGAGCATCTCTCCGGTTTCTCACCTTGGTCTCTTCTGGTGCCTCTGTCCGAAGTCACTGAGCACATGTGTAAGACAATGCTTGGCATGAAGAGCCAGATGAAGCCGAGAAAGGGGCAGGATTTGCTGCACTTGGTATGGACTCGGTTCTGGCGCCGTTTCATCCAGGCCGCAAGGAGTAGCAGTAAGTCGGGACACAGGGTAAAGGGGGCGGCTGTGCCAACAGCCAACTATAATCCAGGGGCATGGCTTTTGCATTTACAGCCTGTTACCCAGCCAGACCTTTCTTCCTTCCCAAGCCAGAAGAAGGAAAGGTGGCCCACAGAAAAGATGGAAGCAGGCCTTATCCAGACATGCTGCCAATGTCTCCAACAGCACAAGTCAGAGGAGGGGAGGGCAGAATTGGAAAATAGCTGGGGCATGGGCAGGGATGTTATCTACGGGCATGGTCAGATTTGCTCAGTTTCTGCAATGTCCTCTCTCTCGCCACAATCCTTAACCAATAACGTAGCCTTACTGAGTGGCGTTGATGCACACCTGTGAGCTAAAACTCAAAATGGAACCATTATTGGGATTGTCTATGTGTCAGTATAGACATAGGTGAGCTTCCTATCCTACATATGTGAACAGCAGTCCTTCCTCAACTGCATCCCCTGACTGCATGCAACAGCCTGCAAGGTAACAGAAGTAGGCAACACACCAAGATGTGTCTCGATAGCAAAATCTAGGACATGACGTTGCATGCCAAGATAAACCAGAGGTCTGCAACGGAGCTCCAGATGTTTTGAACTATAACTCCAATAATGTCTCACCACTGATAATACTGGCTAAGAATGACGGGAGCTGTAGTCCAAAACATCTGGAGAGCCAAAAGTTGCATACCCCTGAATAAAACATCTAATCATCCTCATTCATTGCCCTAGAGAGAATGACATAAAGTCCACAGAATAATCAGGTGATCAAGGTGTAATGTAAGGTAACAGAAACCTTATTTTAATCTAGAAAACCTCACACTTTTGAGGATCGCCACAGGCGGCAATCATGAAACATAGTTGCTTTCAGGATATTATTTATTTCGGACTAGAGACACAATCCTAGTTACACATATTCTTAATTGTCTCCAATGCCTGCCTCTCCTTTCCCACATTGTTCGGAAGGGCAAGGTTACCAACCGTTCCATAAGGAAAAGGCAGACTGTTCAGAAAACCTCTAATAAGGCTTTTGTTATTGATAGTTAACCCCTTGCTGGGACACTATCCGGAGCCCTACAAGCCAAGATGCAACTCCTCCTCTCTTCGTGCACACAGCTTTTGACTGTTTGCTTTGCAGGAAAAGGAAATGGAGGGGGCAGAGGAAGAGACCCAGGGACTTCAGACAGCAAAATAAACACCGTCCTCGTTATGGCTTCTGATGCAAGGAACTACTGGGAAGCCTCAAGCTAGATAGCAGTGGCTCGCGATCTACTGGTTGGAGACTGAGGTTCTAAAGGCTATCTACTCGGGGCAGTGTCTCAGCATTGTTGTCATTACAGACTGTTATATGGTGTCTTGGGCTGAGCTGGCACCTGTCTATAGTAACCTTTTGCACTGTTTAGCCTGTTTCAAGTTTAAGATTAAAATGCGTCACTCCCTAGTTTAGGCTACAACTTGAGGCCTTTATCGCAAGAGAGGTACAAGACTCAGCAAGAATAACAAAGAAGCGTATGCACTCTTTTGATGGCATCTGTGGGCATGATATGTATGTCCACATCATCACTGCAGCACCTGTGGGGGGCAGGGCATCCCGGTGAACTTTTCTCAGCTACGTCCTGTCAGGATTTCCTAATTTCAGCCCCACCATAATCCGACACTTCGTGAATAGGAACTTTTCCCATGCAGTGTCTTTTTTGAAACAATATCACAACTAACAAGCAATCCCACTCTGAACATTGTCATGCCTGTAAGAGATCCACAAGCCCATTTTCAACCCACCTGCCATCGGTCTCTCAGGGTCTTCTCTGTAGGACGCAGCATAACTTTAGTAATTCAGGATTAGTACATACATATGCGGCTACTTATGCACTCACACTATATATGAGATGACGCAAAATCAATTTACCCCATCACAGGTTTCATGAGCATCCCTCAGCAGCGTGTTTGAGGGTGGGGCAGCATGGCACCGTACACAATCAGGCAGATATGAGGTGGAAGGAGGGAGTGTCAGATTTCACCATGAAGCCACTCAACAAAGCGTCAGTTTAAGGAAAAATAACATTATGGGGGTTCTTATCATTAGACATACACAGAATGTAGCACGCAGAAAAAAAAGCAGGCAAAAGGAAATCCCCCAATACAGCAAAGGAGGTGTATATACCCAAGTACAGGTGGTTCATTAGGGGATATATAACGCGGGAGCAGCGAGTGCCAGGAGAAGGGTTTTGGGTAGGCTTTTTGGGGATTTGGGGAGGAGATAAAAAGAGTGACTGTGGCGGAAGGGACATGGTACTCTCCTGACAGGTAGGAGGGCGAGGGCGAGGAGAGCATCACAGAGAAGCCAAAACGCGAAATCATAAAAACGGACTGTGATAAAGGGATCCTGAAACATCTGGTCACGTGGATCTCTCACTTATTTGGATGTTTGGCAGAGAAAGATTTCAACCGAACTCCCCACCTGTTGCCACATCATGGTGAATCCAGGTAAAGCGTCAGTGCTCTGTGGAGGTAGCACTACTCAAGGAGACTCAATGAGCAATTGCTTCATTCTACACAGCTCCGCTCCCAGGAGGCATTGCAATCCTAAGGTTTCTCTCCTCACATCTCTGACATCTCTAAGAAGTCACACTATCAGCTGCACCTCCTCAGAGGTATTCTTCCTTTTCTCACTTTCCCCCAGAAGCTCACTGTCTCCAGAGCTCTGGTCCTCTCTAGGCTGGAATATTGCAACAGCCTCTTTCTAAATCTTCCTGGATCTACTCTTCGAGCTTTACAACTTATCCAGAACGGGACTGCAAGACTTGTCCTTGCCCTCAAGCCCAGGGATCATGTCTTTCCAGCTCTGAAATCTCTTCACTGGCTCCCCGTGGCTGCAATGATCAACTTCAAGACCCTTTGCATCATCCACAAGGCTTTCTGGGGCCTGGGACTACTCTACCTCCAACCTTCTCTTCCAAAACATCTTTCATCTCGAGCTCTCCACTCACCCACCTCCAACTCTTTGAGGGTCAAACGCTTCTCCAAGCAGAGAGTTGGGGGCAGATATATCTCCTCGGCTGGGGCCTCCCTCTGGAACAGCCTCCCTGCCTCTCTCAAACTTCAGCAGAACCACCTCTGGTTCTGGAAGCAACTCAAGACCTTCCTTTTCGCTTCCGCCTTTTCTCTTCCTCTCCCCTGCTGATGCACCTGACTCCTCTGCGCACTGGTCACCTGGTCACCCTCTGAACTCAGGCCCAGGCTCCTGCATGTCCAGTTGCGATTGCACTGCCTCTGGGCTCCCCAGCATTTAAGGTCTGTATCTGCAACCCTACAGTCCCTTCTCTCTGCACTTATGAGCCCCCGGCTGGCTGCACTTGTGAGTTAACTGCACTTCCCCTTTCCACTCCCCCCTGGCACTACTCCCCTTCCCTCTTCACTGCACTTGCACGATCTGAATGACACAAGGCCTACTCAGATCGTTATTTTGTCCTCCCTTTGATTCCTCCTCCTTGCCTTGCAGCGCCTAGAAACACTTGTGTACAGGCACGTTATAATTGCAACATCACATCATATCATAAAGTGAGCACATAGACAGGGCATCATTCAACTGAACTTTGCATTAAGAGAACACAGAATCACTCCCTCATTTCAATATTCTGCATTTCGATATTTAAGGGCCGATTCATGGAACTTTGAAGCGCGGTGCAAAGTGACTTTGCACTGGTGCAACAAACATTCCGATTCACAGAGCGGTGCAAAGTGTATTTTTGCGGTGCAAAGTCACTTTACACTGCAAAAGTACTCTGCACTGTGAATTAGGCCCTTGGCATTAGACTTGGTGGTAACACAATTCAAAGTCACCTGGTTCACTGCCACCGAAGAAATAAAAACCCAAAATACTGAACGCATTCTGTGGTTTTTCATGCTTATTTCCTGCACCTGGGTAATATAGAAAGAACGATTTTTTATTTATTTCTTCAACAATGTAAACCTAATCATTGTTATCATTTCTACTTCTCAGAAAAGTAGGTAACAAGAAAACAAACATGATTCCGATTTTACAAAAGTCAAGGAGAGTGCTTTAAACCAAGTATGCCGAGCTGAACCCATGTAAAATACGTATCAACACACAACATGTCAAAATCCCTGGGGACCACATTGTGTTGTGGAAATAATTAAAAAAATACGTTTGTGCCAAAATGTGGCGAACATCTTTTTTAAAAAGCATTACAAAACTTGACTGCCCCAGATTGCATGCTGTTGTGCAAAAACGGCGTGCCTCAGCACTCACAATTTAGGTGTGAAGTGTTGGTGTGAGGAACGTTTGGCATTGTTCAGCTCAACAGCAAAGTTGTTTCTGGTGTGGGGGAGGGGGGTTCATTGTGAAGTGCAGATTGTATATTTTGAGTGAAGGGTAATACACGCCAATAAGTCCCATGCATTCTGGGACATGCAGTCCAAGGTGACTAGTGGGCACTAAACCAAGCCCCCAGGGTAAAATACAGAAAAGCGGACTTCAGTTGATGTTATGGACACTCACAATAGGAAGTCACAACATTCAATGTCAGCTGGTAGATTTCCCCATCAAAAAAGCAGCGAATAAATTAAAATGTCAATCTCTGAAGCCATTCAGCAGCGTGTTGCTCTTATTTCCCAAACCATGAGCTATGGAGACCAGGATTCCAGATTCCCTCACTGGCAGCATGACTTTTGAACAAGCATGTACAGTAACCCTGCTACGTGGTTTCCTTTACTGTACAGATGCAGTTGACATATTCAACATTTTTAGTATTGGCTAACAATGTATAATGTACTCTAAACATATCAGACGATAAATAAAAGTAAAGAAATAATAAATAAAATTGGCGTAAACGCCTACGTGCTTGGCAGGGCAGCTACATCACACTCGGCAGGGCAGGCGTTACAGTGCTGCAGCTCCCAGCACGCCCGATGGGACCCCCCCAGTGTAGCCTCAGCACTCAGTCAGTGGCACATGAATTGGGGGAGGAGTGGGGAGCAGCTCCTTCAGCTGAACAGTGCTTTTGAACAAGCTTGCAGAGTGGGGTTTCTTTCAGATGCAGATTGTTTCTGTGTACAGTGCAGGATGGCTTCCCAAAGGCCTTTGCAAGTTTGGGATGCGTGTGTTGTGTCGAATGGTAAAAACAGAAACGCAGCTGTGAGAGTCAGCAGCTCATGAGAATGAGAAATATGACATGCATTAAAGGTAGTATATACTGTCAAAATATCACAGATTAAATTAAAACAATGAATTATGAATGATAACAATAAATACTATACACGTTTACCCATGTCCAGTGCTTGGTTCCAACAACCCCCCAAAAAGTAGACAACATACACCACATCCAAAGGAAAGCAGAGAATAAAAATCAATAAACACGATAAATAATGCAGGGGTTAAATGTCTATTTTTCTGAATGCCTTTAAAGACACATTGGTAGAGTGGATCAAAACAGCGGGCACAATGACTTTGGTGGCCATCCTGCTGATTAGGCGTTCACCCATTAGATGAGGCACACACCAGGTTTCAACCCTGGTCCCCAATGTATCACAGCTTCCCAAGTTAGGCACTCACGCCTTCAACCAGCCATGTTACAGAGAATTATAGGCATTTACACACGTATGTGCTTGACAGAACACCTGTGTCATACTCTCCCCTCAGCAGCCCTTGATGGTTTGGGCAGGCACTTTAACCCCCACACCCACCTCTTGAATGACAAAAAAACACCTTGCTCTGAATGATAAACAGGATCTCAATAGTCTGTGTCCTGCAATTATCAGAGATACATTGGGCCAAAAATAGTGCTGAGAAGTGTTGGAGCCATGGACCATAAAAGAGAGCTATATGAGCACGCTCGCATAGAGTTTGGGCTTGCAGACTTTGAGATCCCATCATATCCACCGTTTTCCTTTATCTGGTGACTCAAGTCATTTCTCTGTGAATGGTCCTTAAATTCAGGACATTTCATTCACACCATTTTGCTTTCTTAGGGTGCACAACACTTCATTCTGAAAACCAGTTTACCAAGGTTGGTTGGGTCTTGTACACCAGTGCAGGACAAGACACAAGTCAGGTAGTCCCACCATAATTCCTCTATTTGGGTCCCTTGCACCTGCCCAAAGGAAGACTTGTCTAAGCGCCTTCTGCACTCTTCAGCTAATCTCTTTTTGAGCAGCACGTTCCCCTCGTTCTAGTCCCTCCTTGGGTCAGCAGGCCTGGAAAGGGCGGTGGGGTCTCTAGACCTGAGAATTTGCCTCGATTATTCCGAGCTCCACTGTTGTTCCCTGCAGTCGGACACGCTGCTTAGGGCTAGAGCGGGTCTGCTCCAAAGAGAGACGCTTGTGGCAGTCAGCAAATTAAAGCAGAGGCAGCTGGCTATGGACAGCCTTGCTTAAGCCTCCCAGCAGGTCATTGGACTGGATTACACCCTAGAATCCTTCTCCTTTTCACCCTCTGTAGTTGTATTTCAGGGCCAGAGCTGGGACCTGGTAAATTGAGGAAACACTAAAATCTCCTTTTAGAAAGCATCTTTCGTAAAGGGGCCACTATGTCACCCCCTGAGGGGACAACCAAACACTGAACAGCAATAAACCACAAACAATTTGAGATAAAATCAGCATTAACATTGGAAAGTCAAGCAGAGGAAAGTAGCCTTAGATAGGGCAAGGAACAGGAGTTCCATACGTCTGAATCTTAGCATTGAAGGCCTAGCGCTTCACATCTCTCAAGCAACACTTGACAATGTTCATGTGGCTAACATTGGGTGAATCAACCCTTGTACTAAGCTTGAGTGGGTTGCCCTTTCACATTACACCCCAGACAGCAAGTGTCCTAGTACCCCTAATGACCTGCTGGCAAGCCCCTTAGACTTTCTTTTTCTCTTCGGGTATCATGGTGCCAGCATGTTATAGATGTCTCCAGTCCTTGTTCCCAGGCCGCTGGAAGTTTTTAGAATCCTGAAATATAAAGAGTGGGTGTCTTCATAGTGAACCTGGTAAGAAAGGTAAAGGAAGATTGGCACAGTTAGTCACACTCGGGTAAACTCTCTACTTTCACCTATGTTCATGATAGATGGATGAAGACGGCTCTCTTCCCCCAACCCACCCCTTGGCCATCCTCCCTAGGCCCTCTCCACTCTGCGTCCAATGCCGTAAAGAACCTGGGATGCACAATGGATGCTGATCTAACACTCTCAGACCACTTTAACTCCTTGTCTAAATCTTGCTATCTACAACCACACATTCTCAGATGCATCTTTCCTACCTCTCCTACCCTCACAGAGTCACAGCAATCATGGCCATCGTCCTCTCCTGCATAGACTACAATGATTCACTTCACCTGGGCGCCCCCGTATAGCAACTCAGAAAGCTCCAACGGGTATAAAACACAGCAGATAGGCTCCTCCTGGCTTTTAGCCGCAGAGAGCACATCACAGCCGCCTTCTGTGTCCTCAACTGGCCCCCTGTCGGACGATGGGTCACTTTCAAAGCCATGTGCGTCAGCCACTGTGCCCTCCACCAGACAGGCCCTGAATACCTTCAACAGAAACTCATCATTTACCAACCTAACAGAAACCTGCATTCAGACACTGCACTCCTCCTTGTGATCCCTCCCTTAACAGCGACTAGAATAGGAGGATCTTCCTTCTCTGTCCAGGATCCCCTCAATATTGAATTCAATTCCCCTACTGCATCCAATGCATAGAGAATCGCCTTCCAGAGGGCCCTCAAGACCTGGCCGCCCGACCCTCCTGTATCCTGACAAACACATGTCACTTTTCGGGTTAGTTAACCACCTTCAGGAAGGCCAGGGAAACAATGAACACACCATTATTTGTACTGAGCGACGGTGAGAATAAACTCCAGCAGACCACAGGACAGAATCCACGTCACACCTACGAAACCAACAAACCAGCTAGAACACACAGGTACATATCACACTCCGCGCTTATGGAAGATAGCTGACGGCAAGCTACCCACCCGCACACATCTGCTATCATACACAATTTTTAAGACTCACAACATAACACCTCTGCCTTAAGAATGCAGCTAACCCCCACGACAAGAATGTGGCCTAGCTGGACACATAATGATTCTCCTGCACTGGCATACTCTCTAGATGACCTCAATGCACCCATCCCCATGCCAGCTCATATGCGTAGTTAGTAGGGTCTTGGCCACCCCTAACTATCTTAGTATTGGCTAAAATGCACACAAGCATTCTAAACTCCTCTGACAAATTTTCCATATCTTGGACTTCGGTCCCCGAGGGCGTTCACTTACAGTGCTTTGATGCCATACTAATGGGAAAAGGCGCAATACAAATGACAAGTTACATTACATGAATATCCTCCTGTCACTACAAGATGGATATTTCTGAAAACACTGCCAAGTGCCAGAGATTAGTGAATTTTATGTTTTAGGGTTTAATAGTGAATAGAAAGTATTTGACTAAAATTGTTTAGATGGATGAGTACACAAATTGTGAGGAACTTCATATTGTGCAAGAAAGACAGATTAGCAAGGGGTCCTTTCCACCAACCTTACTATTTGGGGGATCACTTGGCTCTGACACATGCAAAGGAAGGAGGGGACTGTTTACGAGTGCCCTAACACGCACCATGCCCTCTCTCTGTGCTATTTTGAAGTTGCAGACCTGGGTTGCAGCGTTAGTTTTACACCATTGTCAAAGCCATTTGTAAATGCATCCTGGCATGGCAGATAGCACTTACACGCATTCCCATGGAATCTGCCTTCTTTAGGCAGGGGCAAAACCCAGGTGAATTGCATAGGAACCCAGTGTACCTCCAATGATGCCAGATATCCTTGCCTTTTTAAGAGGCGGAGCAGATGGGGGTGGCAGATTAAGAAATTGCAATCTTTGTCTGTTGTGCACCTCTTTAAGGATGGATTCACAACCCTGTGTGTGCAGAACGTGAAGAAATACAATCACAGCTTCCTGCTAGACAACTGATTGACATGTCCACGAACTTACTGCGTCAGAGATATGATATGATATGGCATTTATAACGCGCCTGCACACACGTGTTTCTAGGCGCGAGAATGCTTACTGCAGTGACTTGCATGACATATCCGTGGTCAAATGTGCGGGTTCATACAGCTGCAAGGCTTACAACATGCAACTGCCCGCGTGCTGTGCATCCTACAAACACCTTATTGTGGGTACTCTTCAACGCTCACTCCAATTCAGTCCTTGCTCGCTCCAAAAAAAACGGTAAGGTTTTAGACCTTGGTTTGAATAACGCTTAATTGAAGGGCAAACACAAAAAAAATCATGAACCGTGATTGGTTTTTCTGTCTTCTTCAAAAGGCACACTGTCAAAGTGTAGTTTGATATCCTGAATGTGATTTTAAACTTTAATAAACATGTTTAATATTTTGAATACCCTTTGAATGAATTGGAAGTTGTTTTCGATATGAAGAACAATATTTTGAATTACTTGAAGTTTCATTCAAAGTTCTGAACACCATTTGAAGGGGTTTTTGACTAACCAAACGCCATTTTGAAGTCATCTTAAGTTCTTCTGACAGTACCAATGCTATTTTCTGTTAATTTAAAGTAATCTTTAACACCTTATTCCCCATTTAGAATTACTCTGAAGTCAAGACCAACATCTAGAACACGATTTTCATTAATTCCAGGCCTTGTTTGTTGTCTCCAAAGCAATCAATGACAACTTTAGCCACACTTAGAATCTCAAAAAGCACTGAAAATGACTCCTGTGTGTGGATACACCGGTACTCAACTATGAACCTTGAATCACTGGCTTCGATGTGAGTATTGTATTTTGATGACTTGCTTTGCTCGGTTTTGGATTTTAGGACAGCACATTGCCCCGAGTAAGCATGCATTTTGAGAGCGCCCAACACGTGTTGGCTTGAACGCATAACACTGATCACTTAAACAATTAATCACTTTCAGTTCAAAACTGATTTTACGTCAATTAATAATGACATTGCTTACTGACTGACACACATTAAGACATCCTCGCAGAAGAATTTCACCCTCGCAAAACACCAAAACATGTGACCCAATGTTGCATTGCAAACACAACGAGCACAATAGTAGCCCAAGCCCTTTGACACGAGATAGTGTCCATTAAAGTCAGACTTATTACATGTAATGTGTCCACAGATAGTGCCCTCTCTGAGTTGACAAGGCATTCTAGCCATGTCTTGACTCCACTGTTCTCCAGCTCAGCCCCTGGCCCCAAACCCCATGATCACACAACATAGTTTTCTGGAGCACTAATAGTGTATTATATCCGTATAGTGCTTCAGACAACCACGTTGTGTGATCCTGTTCCTGGAGGGGACAGTGACAGAGCTGGGGAATCGTCATGGAAAGCGCCCTCTTGAAGACCAGATCTAAAAAATTAACAAAGAGATGTTATCTCTTAGATTCTCGAGGAAGAAATTCAATTGAAAGAATTAAAAAACACGATCAAATCTTGGTAACTTCATAGCTCCTTATTCAAAATCAACTTCACAAATAGAGTTCAATGCCCACAGGTCCTTCAAGTTCATTACTTCACCACTTTAAATGACAGGGTTAACCCCACAAAGTGGTTTTTGCATGTGAAAAATCCATTGTGGACACACAGGGGTTCATTTTCCAAGTCAGGAGGATTGGAAAACTTGAACACTTTTACCACCACTTGTTCAGATCCTCTGGATTCGCTATCATTTGGCAGGCAGAGTTGTGGAGTGGGACGGGTTTAACATATCCGTCCACTTTACGAGTCTGCCTGCCAAATCCACCTGCTTTACTCTGAGGTATAAGGAGTTGGCATAGTGCAGTCTTGACATAACAATGGACATAATAGCGGCAAGTCTGTTGGGGTATGTGAGGTAAGGGAAAATGCGTTTTAGGAGTTTGAGGTGGTAGTGACAAGATTTTGATACATTATTGATCTAATGGGAGAGGGTTAAGCCTGAGTGCATAGTGCAGCCAAGGTTATTTTGGAGGTAGGAGGGGGATGCCAAGTTAGGGGGGCCATTGGAGTGGTTGCGGGAGAAGGGCAGTGTTGCCGCACACCATGATCTCAGTTTTTTCTGGCTTCTGAAGGAGGCGGTTTCTTGTCCTCCATTGGTCAATATCTCTGAGGCAAGCTTCAAGGTGGGAACGTGGGTTGGATCTTGTTTTTGGAATTTTCAGGATAATTTGCGTATCGTCAGCGTAGTTTTAGCAGGTGAGGTTGTGCGCCTGGATGAGCCCTGGTAAAGTGGTCAGACATGGAAAATAACCTCCATAGTCTTTGCCGTTTTCAATAAATGGTAATCATTAAATGGCTGGTCTCATGATGTAGAAGGTTTTCCACAGAAAGTGACAAATCCAAACACATTCCCAATCCAAATGGTTCTATGCAAAAAGACCTCTTTCTAAAGGCCTCAGGAGAAAAAGACTGATTTCTGGTGATCTATTTTATTTTGCTCACGCAATTAGCATTTTAAAGCATTGTCAAATGCAGTGTTCGCGTATGTTTGCTTTTGTTTCTATTCGGGGGATTTGCCCCCCCCCTCGAGTCCTACATTTGCCCCCACCTTCTCCCACGCGATTACCTCAGAATCACAGGTTTTGTCCCCCGAATG
Source organism: Ambystoma mexicanum (assembly GCF_040938575.1). Taxonomy (NCBI): domain Eukaryota; kingdom Metazoa; phylum Chordata; class Amphibia; order Caudata; family Ambystomatidae; genus Ambystoma; species Ambystoma mexicanum. The sequence continues at coordinate 627,589,120 of NC_090922.1, read as the reverse complement.
CCCCTCTCTCAGGCCTCGCCCCCTCCTCTCCCTCCCTTGACTCCCCAAACGAAAACACACACAGAAACAGCACACACCATCACACATGTGCGCACACTTACCCGTTCTCTTACGGGTCCTAGTGAGCCTGTCAGCCCATGCGCGCACTTGTGTGCGGCAGGGGTGTGACAGTTCGATTTAGAAAGACCGATTTGTGCGGTCAGGGAGCAGTCTTTCTAAATTTATATTTTTCGAGTCGGGAGGAATAAAAAGGCCATTTCACCTAGAACGATCCAAACACAACCAACCTGGATCAGTATTCCCTTTCTTTAACCCAGTAGTAAGTGACTCATATTTTAAGGCTCTATACTATTTTCGAAAAGAAGCACTTGCGTTTCCAGGTAAGGTCAAGATTATAAAAACCTAAAACACTATTTTCAAAGGCGTCCGTAGTTTGTGCTCTACTGGAAATAATCTGAATTCACAATAAAGCATCTTTATTAGTAGTGTCGAGGTGCTCACGAGGCGTGCTTGTAGAAACCACCCAATACTCTGAAAAGAGATACTTACTGGGGACCCGCTTTCATTAAGGCTTCAACGAGTCCATTCAACCAAGGATCACTTCACGTTAAGGAAAACCTGAAGAGCTGGCTGTTGTAACTCACGAGCTAGCCATGACACCTTCCCAGCAATCTGCCCACAATGCACCAGGCCGGCACATCAAAACACCAACTGGGTCAATCACCAACCCCCACCTCTCCACTAACACCTCAGAACATATATCTCATGCACTACAGGAATAGCCACTATGCCGCTTGCACAAGGCATGCCAAAGATCTCTCCCATCAGTCTTCAAACTAAACAACACTACACCCCTACATCCAATTTCCTTAATACCCTCCGCCCATACCTGCCTGCATTCAGACTCGGACTGGCCTAGAGGACTCTATAGGGCAATGTCCAAAGCCAAAACGTAAATGCTAGTGTGGGCCGGTTTTTCCCGTCAAAGTGGGCCATTTTTTTGGCCAATGTGGGCCAGTTTGATGAGTTACTTCACTATGCGGCTAATAGTTTTGACCAGTGTAACTGAATTAATATTCTTTAAAATGCCCAATGTGCATCACATTTTATCAAAAAACTCCCCCTTGGGTACTAGTCAAACAGTCTGTCACAAAAGGAATGAATTGCCATTTGCAACTGTGGGCCACTTTTTAATTGGTGCCCAATACAATTTTCATGCCCCAGTCCGACCCTGCCTACATTTCAAAAAGGAAAACCTGGAGATTTGTATCACATGACGCCCCATCCACATCCACTAAAGACTCCCCAAACCACCTCCACGTCCGCTTTTGACCGCCAGCCCATCCAACGTTTTTAATAAAGGTGTTACGACGGATATAGCTGTTAATTGAAATGACAGTTCGCATACAGACATCACTTGCAGTCACTCTCACACCCACACCTCAATGTGATTAGCCACTAGCAATTTGTTTCCAGCCAATTACATGGAGGTGTGGGCAGAGTTGCTGGGACAGCCACAAACGTGGAGACTCCATGCTCTTCCCCGAAGTACCGGAGAAGAGAGTGGAAACCCGGACTCTCAACATCTAAAAAGAGACCCGCCCGCAGAGTGCAGGCCTTTTGTGGTGTGCAGGCATCGACACAGGAGAAATCTACCTTGCATTTTTCCTCTTCTCCCTCTAACTCAAGCACTTCCCCTCTGTTTCAGATCTGTCAGGGCACCGGGATAGGGTGACCAGACATCCCAGTTTTCCCGGCAAAGTCCAGGGAAATCACCCTCTGTCCCGGGGTCCTGGGAGTTTTTTAATTTTAGAAACCCTGTCCAGGGTTTGCATGGTTTGGTAGCTACGGCCCCGGTTTTTGACGGGACCCGATTTCGAAATCCTGAAATCAGGTACCAGAGCAACTCTTCCTGCGCGAGTGAGGGCGTGAAATGCTTTTCATCCTCCTCTTTCCCCTCCCCGGTGGTCCCCTCCAATGAGAGGAGTGTGCCTGTGAGCACACCCCAACCTTGCCCCCCCACAACAGGCCAGCGACATAGAAGTAGGCCTGAAGTTTTATTTGTATTTACTTTAGTCCTACGTCTATGTCTATGGCATGTTCGTTTTTTTATCTGGTCAACCTACACCTGGAGAGAACACAAATGGCAGTGGTACGCGGTTTAAAACCCAGTAGCACAGCACAACATGTCTGGTTGCTTTAAGTAGCTGTTAAATAAACAGATCCGTGAATGAATAATTAGGCAGTGAGTGGTCACTGCCTTTCACTGCTTTTCACACTGGCGCAAATGTCAAATTGCCCCACCCAATCACTTTTGCATGAAACACATTTATATTATTCAATGGGCCTGATTTACGGAAGCGTTTTAAAATGGCGCAATTCCATTGAAAAATGGTTTGTAAATCACGCCCAATGAGTTTTCAAAAAAAGCTTTAACTAGAGCGTCTCCCTGTTCTACTGCAGGGGGCACTGTTGCATTTCTTTAGTATACAATCAAACTATTCTCTAGTTATGCCAAGGTAAAAAACCAACACAAAAAATCACCTGCTGTACCTTGTAATGTCGTGACGTTCTTTTGCTTCTTGTTGAAGTATGCAACTACTTGGCAGTCACAAATAACATAAACAGAACAACATACCACATTGCAGTGACCACCTTAATTTAGCAAAGCACTGCAGGAATTCGGTTGCCCAACAAGCCTTCCCAGCTTGGTGACCTGGCTACACTCATGTCTTTGCTGAACACTGACAATGGCCCTCATTACGACCCTGGCGGAAAGCGACTGACCGGAGCGCCACAGCGTAAATAGCGTTTCCGCCATTGCACGAAGGAGCAAAGAGCGGCCCATTCCGACCCATCGGGCACGAGCACCACGCCACGGCGGAAGTGCAAAGTCCGCGATGGCGGAAATGACCCCAAAACGGCCCACACCGCCGCCGTACGGCGCCCTAGGTGCAATACCGCCACCCCTCTCAGCGGTCACCGCAGTGTGCGCCTACCGGAAAGTACGGTGACCGGAAATATACGGAAACGGAAGTTAAAACATGGGCCCGGAACGGGAAACATCCCGGCGTACACCTATAAAAACACTAAAACCACACAACCACTAAAATCACTACCCTGAAACACACCCCAACCCGTCAACCACCCTAGCGAAACCAAGAAAAATGGGAAAAGTAGCGAAGAAAGCGTGCGACCGCAAGCGGCAGGTCCACTTCTCCCGTGAGGAACTCACCGTGCTAACAGAGACCCTCCAGGAGAATGCTGCCGTCGTCTTCTGCACGCAAATGACCAGGACGGCACTTGCAAACAAGAAGGCCATATGGGCTCTGGTGGCACAGCGGGTAAGTGCGGTGGGGACCGCACCCCGCACCCCACAGCAATGCCGCAAGCGATGGGACGACCTGCGGATACGCGTCCGCAGCATACTCTCTGCCAACCGCAACATTGCCACAGCCACCGGGGGAGGTCCTGAATCACCCATCAAGTTGACCCCCTGGGAAGAAATCTGTGCCTCCACCATCGGAATGGAGAGCATAGAGGGAGTCGGAGGGATGGAGAAAGGAGTGCAGACATCCGAAGATTCAGGTAGGTGGGCCAGATAAAACAATGCCAAATCCACACAGTCCATCCATGTGAAGTACCATGCGTCCACATAGTGCAACAGAAACACATGTCCAGGAGAACGTCCACACACATCGGCCTGATAGCGCACGTTAAAACCCACAATAAATACATAAATAATTAAAAACCCCTAAAACACGCACTACACGTGCAGCAGGCACACCCTAACTGCAGGCTGCCAAACAACTGCACCCTCACTCCACACACAAATCAAAGCACCTCCAAGGCCCCGACCCAAATCACCCTCAGGTACCACCCCAAAGCATGTGATACAATGCCATTCCAATTCCCACAGACCCATCAATAACCCTCGCCCTCCTTTACTCCACCACAGGGTCCGATCCAAACGACGAGCTACAGGACACCCCTACCAGCACACCTGCAAAGAGGGCCAAGACCAACGGCCAGAGACCCTCCACCTCAGCTGCACGCATCAAGACACGGCAGCAGCACAAATCAGGTGGCAGCACAGAGGAGGGAACATCAACAGGCACCCCAGCAGCCAGCATGCCCACAACACCACCACCACAGGTCCCCCCAATGGATGCCACAGAAGGCACTGCCTCTGGTGGCAGCAGCACCATAGGTGACACCCCATTGATGGCAGCATGCTCCGACACAGAAAACGGGGATGCCGAAGTCAGATCCATCCATGACCTGTCCCAATCCCCCTGTCTGTCCCATCCCGTACAACATGAGGATACCACGCAGGGGCACCCACAAGACGACGACTGGCCATCCCCCACAAGCCCTGTGGCAAGGCAACATGAGGACAACAGCCCCTCTGTGACACCCCCGCAAATGGCCATGGCCCAGCAGAGGCAACAGTCCCTCGACCAGTTGATCGAACAACAGCAGCAACTGGCCACGCTCCTCAAGGACCATGCCGATGAATGTGGGGGCACTAAGGCAGACATAGAAACATCAACTGAGACACTTAGGGCAGAAATGGAGAGAGGTACAGAGACGCTAAGGGCACAAATTGAGAGAAGCACCGAGAGCCTGAGGGGGGAACTGCATGCGACGTCCAAAGACGTATGTGCCGAACTTGCCGCAGTGCGCCGTGTGCTCACTGAGCTCTCGCAAACCCTTAGGGACATGCATGGACGTGAGCAGGCAGACATATCATCCGTTGCAAGTTCCGTCCAGGGCAGCCCCCAACGTAGATCTGGAAGGAACCTGCGCTCCACAGGCAGGGGTGCCCCTGATACCCGCAGAGGGGGCTTGCAATAGCGACAGCCCACTGACAATGAGCATTTTTGGACACTGGTGTTCGGGGGGGAGGTAGGAGGGTGGAGGGGGTGTGTTGGGCTCACTTGGGTGGCGGGTCGATAGGGTGTTCAACATGACATCACATATGCCATAAAAAGTGCACGATAAACCAATGAGATGTGTGGACATTGATCTTTGTGTACTAGGCCATCATAGGCGTAGAGTCCATATTGTGCATGTCCCAGACACACGCAGTGCCACGAGTCCCGTGTCCATGTATCAGCCACCAGGCGTGAGTGCTAGAAGCATACATCAATGAGATGCTGACGAATGTCACGGGCCTCCGGTGCCTCGCAGACTCCATGAGGTGCTGCCACATCCCCACCCTCATCATGACCATCATCAGGTGCTTGCAGTTCTGCGTCAGGGGGCATGGGCACATTTCTACGTACGCACATGTTGTGGAGCATGACACATGCCATCACCATCTTTGCAACCTTCTCATGGAGGTACAGGAGTGCCCCGCCAGACCTGCTGAGGCAGCGGAAACGGCCCTTCAGTAGGCCGAATGCCTGTTCTATGACTACACGGGTACGTGAGTGGGCATGGTTGTAGTCCTCCTCATGCTGGTCCCGTGGGTTCCGGACTGGTGTGAGGAGCCATCTCTTCAGTGGATATCCAGCATCACCTGTATGTGGACGAGAAACGTATGATGTGGAATGCCATTGATACGTACGCACACCCCCCCCTTTCCTGCCAGGTCATTGCCAATTCACATACCCCACATCATCATGCATGTAATGAGACTCACCGAGTAGCCAGGATCTGTTCCCTGCGTGTCGCTCCATGTAGCGTGGTATTGTAGAGTTCCTCAAGACCATAGAATCATGGGTTGATCCAGGGAATCGGGCACAACAATGTGTAATGATCCTGTTGGAGTCACACACCATTTGTACATTCAGGGAATGAAATTGTTTTCGGTTGCGGTACTGGGCCTCCATGGCATGTGGGACGACCAATTCAACATGGGTGCAGTCGATGGCACCAATGCAACCCGGTATGCCGGCAAGTGCATGGAATCCCACTTTTGTGTTGGTAATTTCCTGCTCCGAGCGTGGTAGAGAGATGTAGTCGTCTGCGTGCTGCAGGAGGGCATCGAGCACTTGCAATAGTGTCCGTGAGAACAGTGGCTGAGAAATGCCATGCAACTGTCCGACTGTGTGCTGGTAGGTGCCTGTGGCCAGGAAGTGTAGTACAGACACCACCTTCAGTAGGGGTGGGATGGCGGTTGGGCTATCTATCATGCTGACAAGGTCAGCCTGTGTCATGTCCACAATGGCGGCTATGGTGTCCCGGTCCAGACGGTAGAGGGTGTGGATCTGCTCATCAGTGAGGTTGAACGGATGTGCTCGGAGGCGTGGTATTGCGGGCTGCCTGCGTGGTGGTAGTGGCTGTGCTGGTGGGCCTTGCTGGCCCTGCCTTGGCCTCCTCCTCCTCCTGTGTCTCCTCCGTGCGGCTGGTTGTAGTTGGTGTTCGTCTTCTTCTTGGAGTCGGAGCACTTGCAGTGCTATCAGGTCCCCCAGGGCCAACATCGCGAGTCCTGCCGGTAGCATTTCGGTGTGGTTGTGGGAGGAGACTGGCTGTGCAATTTATGTGTTTCCAGGCTGTATGGCCTCCACCTGTGGTGATTAATTCCACCTGTGCAAACTGCTCTCCCCTTTGGCCGAGCACGTCCCGCGCACAACGCTGCAATTCGGGGAATGGTATCTTGCTATTGCAATCATGTATTTGTACCCGATGGCCGTGTAAGATTGGTTGATATGTTCATTCTGCTGTGGTCCCATTGTTTCCCATACTATCTGTGCAGTCGCGAACAGACTTGTGAAGGGTCAGTGGAACGTAGTACTCGAGTAACGGTGGGCCCTCATGCATCACTGTACCGAGTTGCAACGACGGGCGGGGCGTCCCATTTGTGGGTGAAGGCAGTTGCCATTTTCACACACAGCCGCACTCGATGGAATAATTAGTGATTTCAAACGGCCACAGATGCCTTTTCGACGTGATGTTGCAAATGAGGAATTCGAAGGGCGGCGCTTTCGGTTTCCAGCTAGCGGCGAGGAGATGCCCACAGGTCTGACTGCAAATGTAACGTTCTATTGTTCAATGTCCTTGAGACAGGGCCCATGGCGAGGGAGCAATGATTGATATGAATAGTTTGGGATGCGCAATAGCTACGTGGGCGATGAGGCCGTCCGTTCCCAAATACATGTTACTTCACAACACTGGAATTACGGGCTGGGGCACTGTGGATTTAGCAGGCTGCATAACGCACAGACTCAATGGATGTTTCTAATGTTATGTGAGTAATTATTCAGGCGTTTTGATCCCGGGATGAGGGAATGATGAATGGATGCATGGGCAGGTGATTTGATACAGAGTTTGCCATGTACAGGGCTTCTTGGGATCTATCCGCCTCCCCTACGCTATGTGATGCAGGGATGCCATAGTGGGACCATCGTCTATCTGGCCTTGTTGAGCCCTCCCTGTCTCGACGCGCCCTCAGACACTTGTGTCCATGCACGTTAACATTCCCATCTGATGGATTCTGTTTTGACAGACGCATGCACAGGTACACTCGTTTGTGATGGTGTTTGCACCTCGATATAGATGGTTATGAGTCGCAAGTGGTTTTGGGGTGGTGATGATCCTTTTGAGTGGGCTAGCATGCATATGGCTGTGGATTTCGTGTGATCATTGAAGTGAGTTGTTCGAATGTAGTTCTGATGGCCATTCTGTTCTTGTTCTTTTCTTTTGGTTGACAGGTATCTCCTCCCCTTTTGCCACTGCCATCTGTATGCCACTCCTGCAGATGGATTTTACTCCCGACACCTGCTGCTTCGTGTTAATCAGTGGAGCAGCATTACGATCTTATGGGACGATCGCCAATGGCCAACATGCCCTTACGCAGTACTAGTGGCTCGGAGCAACATTTCGGCCTTTCAGCTGGACTAGTGCCTCCCCATTGGGTCGGCCCTGCGGTTCTGTGCGCTTCCATGTTGCCTTTTCGTACGTGAATGTGGCTCTGTGTACCATGGGGGAACAGGGCGACACACAGGTAGTGGCTGGTCATTTCTTGCGGATGCAGCCCACAATGGTGATTAGTGTTTTGGAGTTCATGGCCTGATGGCTGTATGGGCTTGGTGACTTTGATGTGCATAAAATTTCTATTCTGATTTGGCCCGTGTAGCGTTTTTCTTTGCAAGTGATGTGGCATATGCCTATTTGGGGGGCGATGTATTGTGAGGAGATCTGCATTGGGTTCCAGCTTCGGGGTTTAGTTGCGTGGTACTGTGCTGGGCCCGTTTGCCTACGAAGCCCAGTGAGGTCAGGGATGGGGGCTGCCAATATGACTGTTTGAATGTTGTCATGCTCAGGGGCGGGGGATTGGGTTTTGTGTAACAGATGCCGGTCAGCCAGGTGGACTGGTGGAATGATGTGATTTTCGGAATATTGCTGGTCACAGGTGCCTGTGTTTGCGTGCGTTTCTTGGTGGGGGACTGTGGTCATGTCCATTGGGATGGCTTCTGTATTCGTGCCATCTGTGCCCTGCAGCTCCCATTGGCCCCTGTTGTGTTTCTTTTGTTCGTTGCCATGCATGGGTGACTTGTACATTTCAATGGTTGCATTGTGACTTCATTGCACCTACGGGGAGTTGTACTTTGTGGGCAGGGAGCGGTGTACAGGCACTCAGTGGGGCCGTTTACGGTTGATTCGCGATGCCGTACTTCTCGCCATGGCGGAATGGTACATTACGCCATGCCTGATGGCGTTAGGTGCATGTCCGCTAGGGTCGGAATTGGCGTACCCTTGCGCCATGGTGGTGTTTGCGGTTTGGCATGGCGCGCGCGCGCGTGCTTGGTGCAGTTAGCGTTGGCGTTCACTACGGTGTCGCTAATGGCTTCGTACTTTGCGGTGACGGGTCATAGTCGCACCGAGCGCTATTCGATGGCGGTATTGCATTTCCGCCATCGTTTTCCCCTTTCCGCCAGGGTCGTAATGAGGGCCAATGTCACTTATGGTTACCTTGGATGCAAACTGCATGCCTGCTTGAAAGCTAATTCTGTTGTCATTTTGGGCGAATTGTTTAAATTCCTTGGCTCTCTCCCAGCCCACCCCTTCCCAACCTACTTCACACTAACCCCTTCAAGGCGTGCTGAAGCTATTCAGTATTGCCGGTTGCATGTTAACAAATAAAATGTATGCAGTTATAATACAAAGGTTCAAAATATTCAATCCATTCCTTGTGCAAAAACGGAAACAGATAAAAAAATTTTTAACCTGAGTCAAACACTCTTTAACACCTGATATGAGAACTCTAGAGCAACCTCAATGCGTTAAATTGAATGGCTAATCCTCCTCTCTTCACTATCGTGAACGGGGGATTATATTATATTAAAGACACAGAGTTATATATAACATTTACAGATTTTACAAAGAACCCGAAACTAAGCTCCTAATGAGCCAGGGTCATGATCCCCAGAACAGCCAATCACTACAGTTCCCAGCACATAGGTCCTTATCATGTGTCCTTCTTCCTCTTCTTAAGTTCTCAGAACAACGTTTAATACAACACATCTGTCCAGAGCCCAAATCAAAATGTAGCATGAAGAATAGCCTTTGAAATCCTTTTAATCCTCACAGTAATTAGTACCTGAGTTAAGAGAGAAACAACAGGGCGAGTGTGAGTCACAAATAGTAGTAGAATCCTTATCACTCTGAACTTAAAATATATATTAATATACCAGCTGTTCCCGGTGTAACATACGACTTTCTAGCATATCTTAAAGGTCAATATCAGTTGGTAATTTAAATGTATAGGGTCACTTCTGTCCCCCTTCTTAAATATTGGAATTACCACTGATCACTTCCAGAAAGGGGGTGTAGGTCCCTGTGATTTATTAATGTTTACCACTGATCGCATCCAGAAAGGGGGCGTAGGTCTCTGTGACTTATTAATGGTCATTGAAAAGGCTAAACGTATAGGAAACTTGCTTCTTTGAAATTTGAAAGGCATATTCGTATCAGATGGAATGAGAGGTATGCATGGTATAAGTACAGTATCTATGTTTTTAATCCTTCGATTTACACAAGCCTCTATGATGTGTCTTTGTAGAAGCGTAATTGTGAACTTTGTTCCATAGCAGAGTCCCTGTGATGGCATAAGATTGCATAGTAGCATAATTACAGCACCTACTTTCAGTTTTAGCTCGTGAGGAGGCATTCGTCCTACAGCGTGACTCTCTTTGGAGACTGAAACATTGAGCCAGTAATTATCTGTTAATTGACACTGGAACCGCCGTGCTCTGTGTGAATAGAAGTGGGGGTGGAAAGTAGTAACATGAATTCCTTCTGAATGTTTGTGATAGTGAAAGGTAAAGGTAACTGTGTAGAACCCTGCTCAATCTGTTTGTTGAAATGATAGCTGTTGTTAAGTGGAAGGGCACACAGAGGTGCACTTTGCCATTTGGCCAGCAGAGGGCAACATAACACTGATAAATAGCATCAGCTGAGTACAGAAACATACTCTGTAGGAGGATTCCTCACCAAACTTTGCAAAATGTATATGGGCCACTCTGAATTGTTTTGCAAAGTTTGGTGATGTTTGGTCCAGGGGGGCAAAAGTTATAGCGGGGGTCCCAAAACGTCTTTTTTTCCCCATAGACTGAATGAGGTAAAAACTTTGCGCACGCCTACGGCCCAAACCGCTGGACGGATTGTCATCAAATTTGCGGCAGGGGCAGGGCCTTGGTCCCAAAAGCATGCTTTTGTAAATTTAGTGCCAATCCGTCCAGTAGTTTCCTTTAAAATGAACACAAAATATGTCTCCAAAAATGAGTGCTATGTATGTCCGCTCCGCGGTCACAGTTCCCTGTTCGCTCCGCGGACAAGATACCGATTGGCCAGGTGGGTGGCGTCATGACCCCAGACACGCGACGTCTTCACCGATTGGCTACAGCGAGCCGTGATGTGCGTTAGAATATGTGGATGCGCCTGACATCTTGGATCCAAAGACAGCGCGGTCGCCACCAGAGGTTAAATGCTGTTTTGGAAACTGTTTTGCTCTCCTACACTGCGTGGGGAGGATCACAGAGTAAGAGATGGCTTAAATACTGTATTTGTTTGGGCGGCAGGTGGTAATGATGTACTCGCCATGTGAAATGGTGTTTAGGAAAGTCTTCTGAACACCTACAGTGCTTGGAGAGGTTCAAAGCGTAAGAGATGACTGAAACACTGTACTTGTTTGGCCGGCAACTGTTAATGATGTATTCTCCATTGCCGCCTTGTTCAGGATATTTGCACATGCAGAAAATGAGGGGTGCGATAAGGGTAGTATTTTAGTCCGTGCTGTGTAGAGGCACCTTGAAAATGTTCGAAGGACACACGTTGTCTTACTGACCATTCAAATTGAGTACAATACGTTATTAGATGACATTTTCCTATGGGTCTGTTATTGATTAGTATGCCACCATGGTTATGACATGCTGCGGTGGTTGTGGCCAGGGCCTACAGTCTTGGATGCATGGCTGCAGGCCGTAGGCCAGAGGCCATACTTTCAAGACTGTAGGCCCTGGCCACAACCACCGCAGCATGTGACAACCATGGATGCACCTGTAGTGTTTACTAACGATTACATGGTTGTGGGGTGTGTGTACAGCACCTAAGAACAAAGCTATACGCGCTGGAGGTGTAAGCAACTGCACACCCACACATTGCAATAGGCCCTGCCCACATCCACCGCATCATATTAGAGCAATGCATACACCTGTAGTATATGTTAGCATGTCAGATGGTTCTGGGGAGGGTGTATTGCCTTGGGTGCATGGCCTGCAGTATTGACTAACGATTACATGGTTGTAGGGAGTGTGTACAGCACCCAAGAACAAAGTTATAAGCGCTGGAGGTGTAAGCCAGTGCACACCCACACATTGCAATATCCATGGACATACAGCTAGGAGTGCAGTCTCTGGCCAGAACAAGTGAAGCAAACTACACCTATCAATACACCCGTACTACTGCACATCACTGAGGTGGTTGTGGGCAGGATGTACAATTTTGATTGCATGGCTGCAGGCTGTAGCCCATACAACATACTCCTAAAACCCTAGGCGCTGCCCACATCCACCGCATCATATTAGAGCAATGCATACACCTGTAGTATATGTTAGCATGTCAGATGGTTCTGGGGAGGGTGTACTGTCTTGGGTGCATGGCCTGTAGTATTGACTAACAATTACATAGTTGTAGGGAGTATGTACAGCACCCAAGAACAAAGTTATAAGTGCTGGAGGTGTAAGCAACTGCACACCCACACATTGCAATATGCCCTGCCCACATCCACCGCATCATATTAGAGCAATGCATACACCTGTAGTATATGTTAGCATGTCAGATGGTTCTGGGGAGGGTGTACTGTCTTGGGTGCATGGCCTGTAGTATTGACTAACAATTACATAGTTGTAGGGAGTATGTACAGCACCCAAGAACAAAGTTATAAGTGCTGGAGGTGTAAGCAACTGCACACCCACACATTGCAATAGGCCCTGCCCACATCCACCGCATCATATTAGAGCAATGCATACACCTGTAGTATATGTTAGCATGTCAGATGGTTCTGGGGAGGGTGTATTGTCTTGGGTGCATGGCCTGCAGTATTGACTAACAATTATATGGTTGTGGGGAGTGTGTACAGCACCCAAGAACAAAGTTATCCACCGCATCATATTAGAGCAATGCATACACCTGTAGTATATGTTAGCATGTCAGATGTTTCTGGGGAGGGTGTACTGTCTTGGGTGCATGGCCTGTAGTATTGACTAACAATTACATGGTTGTAGGGAGTGTGTACAGCACCCAAGAACAAAGTTATAAGCGCTGGAGGTGTAAGCAACTGCACACCCACACATTGCAATAGGCCCTGCCCACATCCACCGCATCATATTAGAGCAATGCATACACCTGTAGTATATGTTAGCATGTCAGATGGTTCTGGGGAGGGTGTACTGTCTTGGGTGCATGGCCTGTAGTATTGACTAACAATTAGATGGTTGTAGGGAGTGTGTACAGCACCCAAGAACAAAGTTATAAATGCTGGAGGTGTAAGCTAGTGCACACCCACACATTGCAATATCTATGGACATACAGCTAGGAGTGCAGTCTCTGACCAGAACAAGTGAAGCAAACTACACCTATCAATACACCTGTACTACTGCACATCACTGAGGTGGTTGTGGGAAGGGTGTACAGTTTTGGTTGCATGGCTGCAGGCTGTAGCCCATACAACATACTCCTAAAACTCTAGGCCCTGCCCACATCCACTGCATCATATTAGAGCAATGCATACACCTGTAGTATATGTTAGCATGTCAGATGGTTCTGGGGAGGGATAGACCTTCTAAGCAGTGGAGTTATAGGCCAATGTACACGTATACATTCAAATGTATGCGGACATATATCCAAATCTGTAGGTCCAGCCAACAAGCACTACAGCATATTAGACAGGCATGTTAGTGGCTATGTTGTTATGGTGGAGTTGCTGTTCCCATAGGAAGAACACTTTTTGACTGCCTTATACCTGTGCTATACTTAGATGAATCATCACCAGATTTTGCAAGAAAAAGTGTATCGCTCACTGTGACTTTATTTGGAAAGTTTGATGATGTTTGGTGCAGAGGGGCGCAAGTTATAAGGGGCAGGGGTTCTGAAAATGTCTCTTTTCTCCTTAGATTGAATGGGGAAAAAGTACGTGCACGTGAATATGTGACTCATTCCCAGATAGGTTGTACAACAGCGTAAAGTAAGGGAGCTTTTTCCGGTGCCCCCCTTTGTTTTATTCATGTTTTAGTGTACGCAGATATCGCTAGTAACACATCGAAACCAACACTGCATTAGACTTCACATACTCATGTAACAGTATTTCAGAAGGTGACCTTTAAGGGGGCCGGAATGGGATGTGGAAGCGCAAAATGAAAAAGTGGAGCTTTTTTCTCACCAAAGTGATACGTTTAAATGGAAGTTCCTGCTTACTGTTCCACGACCAATTACTGTGTGTGGGTTAAAATGTTTTTGGAATAAAATTGCCATCAGACTGGCGTCCTCAGTTTTGTAAACTACGGCACCCATCTGCAGTGTTTGCTGGAAACATCCCTTTGGGATGTGTATTGGAGTAGCGGTTCTCATAGTTGGATTGCAATATGTTGCTTCAAAGAAAGAATGTATTTGGCTTCTGAGTGAAGGCCACATGAGATGCTTTTTTGGTTGACCTCTCAATACGCCCGCGCATCTGAGTGAATGTATAAGGGGCAATTGTTTTTTGACCTTGAGTGAAAAGGGGAATGAAAGGGTCGAAAAAAATAGCAATTGATAACGTTATGTTTCAAAAAGTTTGTAAGGGACATGGAATATCAGTATACAAAATATCTTCCATGTGAACACATTGGTGTACCTTGCACAAACAGAATGGAGGCATAAATATTGTGTACGTTTAAGTTTGCCCACTCTGCAGCGAACCACACTTTATTGTTCTCTTATTGCACATCTAATTGTGCCAATATAATTGTCGTATTATCTTTCTGCGCTATTACATTATTGCAGTAATATTTGAGAGTGTCCAGTTTGTACATTTGTAGTGTATTTTGTAGTGTATGACTGCACTCATTCTTTTTTAGCATTACTATTTCTTATTTGAAACCTTAACTATCTCCACATAGCTTTTTGTAAACCTTTGCACGTTTTTTTAGTCTTCTTTGAAATCACGCAACATAATTTTTTTTTCATTCTCCCTTCCTTTTCAATTTATAAGTGAATTATCCTCTTCCTGTGTAGTTGGCATTTTTTTTTCTCTTACAGCGAATGCAAAATCTCAGCGTTTGTAGCTTGGCACTATAGGTACAAATGGACATTAGTATCATTTTATTAAAATGGCATGTTTGAACACGTACCTTTGTGCAGTACTTTGCACATTGTATGTGTCTTTTTTGAAAAATGTTGGTACAGGTCGGTTATTGACACGTATTTTCTGTAATCTTTCCCGTCTAAGTATATCTTGCCGTAATGTGCGAGTCATGGGTTTCACTTGACGAGTGACGGCTTCTTCGGAATGGCAAATGCAGCTGCTGGTGAGCGGTTGCCTGTCCATAACAATTATGTGGAATGAGACTTTGGGCCTCATTCCGACCCAGGCGGTAAGGGGTTAACGGCGCCGTAAAAGGTGGCGGCGTCGTTAACCCCTTACTGTCTAATTCCGAGGTCCCTTTGCGGGTCCCTACCTTAACGGCTGGTTTTACCAGCCGTTAAGGAAGGAACCTGCAAAGGGACTTTCGGTGTAATTACGGCACCGCAATTTGCGGTACCGTAATTACCGCCTTCCCCATTCTCATTGAGCCCTATGGGGGCAAAAATGGGAATGAGGAAGAGCCAATGGTGAATGGGGAATTACCGCCCGCCAACCCTAATAGCGCCATGGTTAACGCCTGGGTCGTAATGAGGCCCTTTAAGTCTGTTTTGTCCGTACGCTGAACTCGCTATGCGGAGCAACGTCACTTCATTTACGGTGCTGCAGGCTAGAGGTCATGACGACTTTTAGGAAATCACTGTGGAAACAAAGCGACTGCTTCAACGAAATCCCAAAATTTGTGTCTGCCAAAAAAACAACGTGTTCGTGATCTTCGACATTTGCAATGTCACCCTTAGAACTATTGTTATGATTGTACTAAAAATGCCCTTACTCCGATGGGCTCTGCCACTTTGTTGTTAAATAAACCTACTTTGCAAACTGTAACATATTCACGTTTTCTTTTACATTGAACTGCATCATATCCAAATGTTAGTTATTAGGTTGTACATAGCTGTATGTTTGTTTACAAGTGCAGCGTCACGTCACGTACTTGTGCTTTTTGCAGCCTACCATCGAAAGGGAAGAGGGGCTATGTATGGAATAACCGACTTCCATTTCTATGGCAGCCATCTTGAAAGAGGATTTCGTTTTGTAATCCGAACTGTGACCGCCGCCCCGGATTACAACAATTAATCATCCTTTTCAGTAGCACATGTTACTGCTTTGCTAATTTAGAGTATTACTGGCAACGATTATGGCGTCTATGTACTTTACTAAGAAATATGCAGTATTTGGAGTGTATGCACATTTTTTTATTTTTCTTTCCTTACGCTGTGAAAGGTTGATATTAATGCATTATTATCCTTGTTTACGGGTTGGTTTATTTTTTGGCACGGCAGACAATAAGGGAATTTGTGAACGGCAATGAGCAAAAAGGCAATAAACGGTAATATGGGTTGGTAGATGTACGGCGATACATTTTGTCCGTTTGTTATGTGCAAGGTAGCGCTTTCTCATAACACCAGTGCTGCTGTTTCTTAGGGAGGAAGGATGCTTTTACCTGATGTCTTTTTCAGATGAGTACAACTTTTGCTAACGATATATAATGTGTAGTGCATTGGTAATCCCTGCATACCAATACATATTGGCGTTGTGTAAGGCAAATGTTGAGGGTGGACGTTCCGACATAAATATAACATCTATTTCCACACTGCCCACGAGGCATAGATGATACAGTTAAGTGTGTACTAATTCCAGGACATGTCACGGTGCTGTACGCCAGCATACTTTCATGTGGCATTCTTCGCAAGGTGTATACTGTTTGCCAAACGACTCTTGGTAAAGGGACATTATGTTTAAGTTGCCCTACTGAAAATCTGTGACATGCAGTACAACATTTCTTTCTTAGCAAGACCTTACACTTAAATTGTCCTACTAAAAACCCATACAATTCACTAAAAAAAAACTTTGTTAAGGGGACGTTATGGTTAAGTTGCGCTACTAAAAACCTGTGAAATTCATTTTGGGGGTAATTCATAGAATTCAGCGCACAAGTGGCCCACGCGGCTGGCGCACAGTGTGCGCGTGCGAATCCCTGCGCCAGCCGCATGCGCTAAAATCCATTTCCGCGCACAGCGTATTCATGGATTGCAGCCACCAAAACCAGCCGTGGCGCACAGTGGCGCAGCGACCCTGCAGCAGCGCCAGTTACGCCC
Organism: Ambystoma mexicanum; assembly: GCF_040938575.1. Lineage (NCBI taxonomy): Eukaryota > Metazoa > Chordata > Amphibia > Caudata > Ambystomatidae > Ambystoma > Ambystoma mexicanum. Next base: position 627,572,176 of record NC_090922.1, on the reverse strand, counting down.
CCAAGAACGCCTCTCGCGCAGGGAAAAGCCATCAAAATCCCCAATGCAGCGCAAAGGGCTGCGCTAACCCTGTACCAGCCCGGCAAGCGGGCTACGTGTATCACTGGGGTGTGCGGGAAGTACCTCACGCGATTGGCCCCGTGCGAGCAGGGTACGCGTATTTCAGGGGTGCGCGGGAAGTTCGACACGCGATTTCCGCAGGGTACGTGCATTTCAGGGGTGCGCGGGAAGTTCCACACGCGATTTCAGCAGGGTATGTGTATTTCAGGGGTGCGCGGGAAGTTCCACACGCGATTTCATCAGGGTAAGTGTATTTCAAGGTTTGGGGGAAGTTTCACACGCGATTTCAGCATGGTACGTGTATTCCAGGGGTGCGCGGGAAGTTCCACACGCGATTTCCGCAGGGTACGTGTATTTCAGGGGTGCGCGGGAAGTTCCACACGCGATTTCCGCAGGGTACGTGTATTTCAGGGGTGCGTGGGAAGTTCCACACGCGATTGGCCCCGTGCAAGCAGGGTATGCGTATTTCAGGGGTGCGCGGGAAGTTCGACACGCGATTTCTGCAGGGTACGTGCATTTCAGGGGTGCGCGGGAAGTTCCACACGCGATTTCAGCAGGGTACGTGTATTTCAGGGGTGCGCGGGAAGTTTCAGACGCGATTTCATCAGGGTACGTGTATTTCGGGGTGCGGGGGAAGTTTCACACGCGACATCAGCAGGGTACGTGTATTCCAGGGGTGCGCGGGAAGTTCCACAAGCGATTCCATCAGGGTACGTGTATTACAGGGGTGCGCGGGGAGCACCACACGTGAATTGCACGTGTGGGTCCTCCCAGGTGTTCCCTCTACACCCTCCACGGCCCCTGCAGGTGGCTCACACCACAGGGGTCTACCCTGCACATGTCCTGCAGGAACCCCATCCACCATGGCCATGCCCCCCAGCCAACCCACATGTCAACTTGCACTACTGCCCACCAACGCATGTCCCCCTGCACCCCCAGCCACAGGGGCACCCTCCACCATGCCCCCACCCATGTCTCCCACCACCCCCACCCCCCAGCACTGTGGGGCACCTGCCAGCAGGCCCCCACCCATGTCCAACTCATGTTCCCCACCACCCCCACCCACCAGCACTGTGGGGCACCTGCCAGCAGGCCCCCACCCATGTCCAACTCATGTTCCCCACCACCCCCACCCCCCAGCAGTGCAGGGTCACCCTTCACCAGGCCCCCACCCATGTCTCCCACCACCCCCAGCCCCCAGCACTGTGGGGCACCTGCCAGCATGCCCCCACCCATGTCCAACTCATGTTCCCTACCACCCCCACCCCCACCCCCCAGCAGTGCAGGGTCACCCTCCACCAGGCCCCCACCCATGTTCCCCACCACCCCCACCCCCAGCACTGTGGGGCACCTGCCAGCAGGCCCCCACCCATGTCTCCCACCACCCCCACCCCCCAGCACTGTGGGGCACCTGCCAGCAGGCCCCCACCCATGTACAACTCATGTTCCCCAGCCAACATGTCATCACAATCTAGATCCCTGGTCCCTATGGTCAGTCTCCAAATGCATAACATCCACCCGAGTATTGCATCCACCCACTCATAATTGGCAATTACATGACAGAACACCAATTGCAAGTTCCGAAACAAACACATTTCCCTCACATACACCCAATGGGTGTCAGTGAATCTCAAAACCCATATCATGATATGCATGAAACCAATGAGACGCTACACATTGAAGTTCAATAAAAAAATATGTATTAAAGGAAACATAAATAGAATCAAAAATAAAGAAACAGAAATGGGAATGTACAAAAATTAAAAGAAGCATGTCCGTGAAAAAAAGCAAAACCAAAAATCATAATCCGAAGTAATGGTGTCCAAAGTCACTGTCCACAAAAAAAAATCCAATGGGAAATAAAATTGAAAGCCATTGCTCCATGGTTAAAATGTGAAAGAAAAATACAATCCAACAGTGAACTATGTACATACGAACAAGCCAGGGTCCATTATCCCAACAAAATAAATGAAACCTATCTAACTACACTAACTAATAAAATAAACTGTATACAAAAATGTGGCCAATGTCCAAAAGGTCCAAAATAAATCCAAAAAAAAAGGAAACCTAACACTACCTACATAACTATGTACAAGGGCAGCGGGCTAGTTTGACGGCTCACTTTTGGATGTCCCGGGCCAGGGCATCATAGAACTCCTGCTCAATGTCCCGGAGACGGTCCTCCTCCATGGCCCCGAGGGTCCGCAGGGCCGTCGACGTGTCCACATCCAAACCCCTGCGGATTGCCTCGAGGCACTCGGCCCACCTCATGGCCCTCCGCATGGAGTTCTCCGCCCTGACCATTGTGAGCCGTGCCTCTTCCGCCCGCTGCCGCTCCGCAATTATGGCGTGTCCCAACCGCTGCCACACGGAAGACACTCTCTGTCCTGGGTCCTCCTGCCCTCCGGCCGATGCCTGCCCCTCCGATGTTGAAGGCCCCGAGGCTTCATGGCTCCCACCACGTTGCTGCTGCTGCTGTGCCTCTGCCCGTGCACTGCCTCCTGCTGCCTGCACATCCTCCGCCGGCTGGGGTGCAGTCGTTGATGTGGCCACCCCTGCTGGACATCCAACTCCCGACTGTGGCAGGGATGCCTCCTCCACCAGCCTGGCTGCACCGTCAGAGGCAGCTCCACAGGGCACCCAGGTGACTGATGGGTGGGAAGATGGCACGGAGGACGACTGGCGGATAGGGGGTTCAGTTGAGGAGGGGGTCGTAGCAAGCCCCATCATACGGAGGAATCCGGCCTGGGTGACCTGTCCCAGCAGGCTGACGTGGTCAACGAGCCATTCGAGATGACGTGCAGTCTCCTCATGAAAAGACTACAGGTCACCTCGCATGGCCCGTTGACGCAACGCCACACCAGTCAGAACAGGCTCAACCCGGACCCGGATAGCCATGTCCGCAGGCAGAGGAAGGCCAGTTGTCGTGAGCTCATCCCCTGCCTGAAAACGGGTCTGGACGTAGGCATCCCTGCTGGTGCAAGATGATGCAGGGACAGGATCAGGGACAGGATTGCACACAGGCACCTCCGCGGCGGCCTGTGCTGCCTCCTGTCCCTGGTCCTGCACTGCACCACTAGCACCAGTGGGATCCCCACCTCCAGACCCCGTCTCTGTTGCTTGCACGGCCTCCTCCTCCACCAAACCCCCCATCAACCTGGATGACTCCGTGCCATCTTCCCCCGTTGGGCCCTGTGGGGTCCCAGCTGCCCCTTCTGCTGCCGAGGAGTCCAACTCCAACCTCCGCCTCTTGGACCTCCCCCCGGCAGCTGCGGCCTGGGACGCGGCACCGGACTCCTTACTCCCCGACGAGATGACAACATGGGAGGGGAGCCGGGCCTTGCGTCTCCGGCTGGCGGTGGGATCCCCGCCGCTGTGCTCCACAGCACCTTCTCCGCCCTCTTCATCAGTTGACGCTGCAGACAGGGAGAAATAAAACACAGGCATCAGGGCACTGTACAATGGACACATACACACATGACAGTTGTACATGAGTGGCATTGGCAAACCTCAGACATGCCATCACAATCCCCAACACACATGTCATTTCAACTCGCACACATGAGACATACCACAGCCATATCGCAACTGCCAGCACCATCCATACACATACAACAGCATGAGCAGGCAAAGCTGAGCCAGACATCACATGCAACACAGGAAGTGCACCACACATGCACACACACCACCACACTTGCATGCATGTGTACACCTCTGCCAAGTGTCGCAGTGTTTAGATGGGCATCCATGTCACATCTGCCAATCAGGCTTCCATATACCGCTGTCACATGCATCCATGTTGCATCACTGTTGCACCCTTGTCAAATACACACAGATGCACATGTACACAGTGCTGATACATGCAGCTGAAAACAACGTACATGCGTGACATCACGGACATGTCTACTTACATACACATTCAACCAAACATGTGCACCCACACAACTGCATTAGGCATGCAAGCCTACACACACAAAGACCATCCATGTCTCACACATTCCAGCCCTTGCATGTGTTAGCCCCACGGCCCTGTACACCCCCACCCATACTCGACCCCATACAAACAGATGTGCAACCTGCACACTACTGAAAAATCACGACACGCACAGCTCACAATCAGGATGCATGTACACTTACCGCTCGACTCCAGACGGGTCTGCCTCTCAAGGACCTGGACGTGGAGCGCTGGGGATACGCGTTCCAGGACCCTCATCTGTTCTTCCGACAAGTGGCCCCGGCGTCCCTTGGCATCCGCTGCCTTCAAGAGGTGCCGGGCCTTGTTCAGGGTCCTGGACCTGAAGTCCTCCCAGCGCTTCTTGACATGTTGGAAGTCGCGGACTGCCACCCCCTCCGCGTTGATGGCAGTCACGATGTCAGTCCAGATCCGAGTCCGTCCTTCCTTGTCGGCGCGTGAACTTCCGAAGAGGGCATCATACTGCCCCAGGACTTGCTCCACCAGGACACCAACTTCGGTGGCACTGAATCTGGTGCCCCTCTGCCTCTCTGGCCGGGGGTTGTCAGTGGTCTCAGATGGTGTTTGCCCCGACATGACAACCCCAGAGGCAGGAGTGGGTGGGCAACTGGGTCCTGGGGCTGGGCTGTGGAGCGATGGAATCCCAGTCGGGAGTCTTCGGTTCCAGCAGGGGTGGTCACAGCAACAGCACCCCTGGCTGATGTGCAGGCAGCAAATGGCAGGGCACGTGGGAAGCAGGCAGTCAGGCAGCAGCAGATGGCAGGTGGGAACGTGCTCGGGGATCTCGGGGGCAGTAGTTCGGCCTTCTGGGCAGGAGCGTGGTCTTCCGTGTGCTTACGCGTGGCCAGCTTGATACGGAGTGATTTGGCACGTGAAAATTCGGCACGTCAGCGTGTAATTCGAGGAAAGGCCCTTAGCGCGTAAGTGCGTCTGCACGCATACGCAATTTCATTGGACAGAAGGCCCCTCAAGCGCAAGTGCCCCTGTGACGTGACGCGTACAGGCGTGCATGGGCATTTCAGCACGCGTGAAAAACTGCACGTCCGCATGTAATACGAGGAAAGGGCCCATGCACGTAAGTGACATGACACGCGCAGGCGTTTCCCTCAGCACGGGTTAAAGGTGAGCGGGCCCAGCAGTTCGCTGTACGTGCCTTTCGTGGAGACCGACGTGTGTTGCTGCTTCCTGTTGTTTCGCGCGCCATCACAACTTCACAGCTATCAAGGACGTATCTCTTCTTTTGGCGAGGGTATTGGCTACGCGTGTTTTTCTGCATCGCGCTAGTCAGACGGTGAGTCGCACACGCTCTTTTTCCCACTGCGGGTGCCCCTGTGTATCGCACCCATTTTCGATGTCATAGTAGCCTGCGTGTCCCACGGATACGCGTTATTCGTGTTACTGGGTGCCACCGCGTACTGCGGGAGGTTGAATCCACGCACGTAGGCTGCAGGGTTGCGTGCACGGTTTTGCTGCAGTTTTGGGGTGCCTGAGCGTTGCGTGACCCGTCAGCACATCACCGGGGCCACATACAGCCTTGCAGGTGCAGGGGGGCTGTTAATATCTTGCTTCCCACCCCTTCACCCCAATTGCCCAGGTCAATTGTGGTGTACACCTCCCATTGGCACGACTCCATCTGTGCCAGCACTACTACATCAGTGCCATGGTTGGGAGGCCACCAAAGGTGAGGGGTGCCTCAGCTGGGCGTCCTCCTCGTGGCGGTCGTGGTCGGGGACGTGGCCGTGGTGACCAGGGAGTAGGGGGACTCCAGGGTGTCCAGGGTGGCCACAGAGGGGGAAGAGGCAGGGGTGCGCCACTTGAGCACAATGTTGTGCCATGTGTCGGTGCAGTCATGCCACCACCCCCTGTGGTTCCGGGGGATGCAGCTCCTGCATCTGGCACTGGCACCCGTTTGACCCAGCAGTCCGTTCCATCGACTGCCACGGGCCCAAGGGTAGTGGTAGCTGCAGATGCAGCTGTGGACACCGCCACCCAGGCTCAGGGTCTGCCAGCGCAGGCTGCGTTGGCACTTGAAGAGCCCTTGGTAGATCTCCAACAGGCCAGGGGGGAAACCATAGGGGCAGGCCGGGCTGCTCAGACAAGACACGTGACCCTGGGGCAGTCATGTCATCTGCTGCCCCAAACAGCCGGGTGTTGGCAAGTGCAGGGGCAGATGCACCCAACAGCACCCCGGTTGTGAGTCTGCCAACCAGGACCGTTGCGGTCAATGACCCTGCCACAGCTGATGTTTCTGCGCAGGGTCCATTAGTGGGCACCCAGCTGCCACTGACACAAGTCAGGCCTTTGGTCATCCCTCCACCTGCCACTCCCTTGGCTCAATCCACCGAACCCACTGGCCATTCTGGTCAGGGCGGCATTAGCCAGCCAGGGTCTGCGCCACAGTCCAAGAGGAGGAAGGTTGCACCTGCAGCACAGGCTGGGACCCCACACACAGCCACGACCTCCTGCACGTCGAGGAAGAAGCCTTTCTGTAAGCAGGAACTGGACTTCCTGGTGGACTACGTGCGGGGCCACAGCCGTGACATGCTAGTGGGTGCCAATAGTCAGACTACGGCTGCCCAACGTGACACCCACTGGAAGCATGTTGCGGAACATGTCAGTTCATTCGGCCATGAGGTGCGCACGGCGCAAGAGTGCAAAAAGCATTGGAATGACATCAAGCGCAGCACTAAGGCTAAGCGTGCCTCTAATTACAACTTGACTCTGGTGACTGGCGGTGGGCCTGCACCAGAGGAGGAAGAGCTCACTCCGCATGAGTCACTTGTTGCGGAGTTCACACCACCTGAATTGGTCGAAGGAGTGGGAGAGATGCTGGACTTTGATGCACAGTACAGTGAGTGTTGATGCGTGTTTGTTGAGGACGTGTGTGTTTCACTTGTGGGATGTGTTGTGCATGATTGCTGCTACATGTGACATGTACATGGTTCTGATGTGTAAGTAATGCAATGCTTCCGTCATGCATGTCTCCTCTGCCTGCATGCGGGACTCCATGTAGGCATGCTCCCTTGCCCCTCCTCCGCCACTCTGCAGCCCAGTTCCACCTTTGCACTGATCTGCTTCAATCTTGCCAATGTGTACTTTCTTGTTCATGTGTCCTGTGTAGATGCTAACTTCCAGCGTAGAATCTGCCAGACATATGCCGTGTGGTACAGCCTTAGTACTCGATGCAGGGTATCTCACTTGTACTGTGCATGGGTAAGATGTCCCGCAGGGACATGAGTGCCCATTCATGCTCCATGTGCATTGCACGCATGCCCCTATGTGTCCTTGACTGGATGATCACTGTAATACAAGTCCTTGGTTACATACATTGCCTGCCATCTCATCAGCCTTCCCATGTCAACTGTGGCTCAGTCCTGCGTTGCACACATGTTTAGGCTCTGACAATCTGTGTGGCTCACAGGCCTCAGCCTGTTCAATGGCCAATGACTCTGTCCAACTCTTGTTGTGTCTTCTTCACACGTAGGCGGCCTCCAGAGTTTTCATCATGTATCCTGCCTACTGTCCCAGCATCATTTGCAGTGTTGTCACTTGAATCACATTAAGCTGTTGATGCCAGTCAACACTGCCTGTCAATACACAGGTGTATGGTCAGCCTTTTGATACCATGCTAGGCATCCCTGCTTTGGTACTGGGGTGGAGGGGTGCTTGGCTTCTAGATATGGTACACATTGAATGCACAATGCACGTGATGTCTGAATTTGACATTGCACTGCCTTCACATTTCCTGGCACACACCATGGAGTCCTTGTACATGTAGGTAGTGAGTGACGTACACATTTTCTGCACTGCATAGACCCACTTCCATGGAAACTGCCACCTTTCAACAGGTCTGATCACAGAAGCTATTCAAAGTTGACCCAGCATGCATGCTAGGTTATATGTTGTGTGTCACATGTCTGCCGGATGCGTTTGCTGTCTGTGTGTGTGTGTTGTGTGCTTCTGACATGTGTAGTGACCTTTTTTCTCTCTATTTTTCAGGTGATGACGCAATGGAGGCGGAGGATGGTGTTGTCATGCCAGACACAGGGTTGGTAACACCACATCAACCCGGCACTAGTGGGGGTCGTGGCGTGGTAGGCCACAAAAACCCCCAAGTTCTGCAGTCCATCTTGTCTCTGGCTGACTATGAGTCCAGCCTTGATGATGACTCTGACGTCCATGTTGAGTTGGATGAGCATCAAGTCCATGTGTCAGGGGTGAGTGATTCTGATGTGGACACTCCTCTGTCTGCGACCCCTGCACTGAGGGATCAGACAGTCTTGGTTCCTCCGCCCGTGGTGGATCGGGACGCAGGGTCACCCTCCACACCAGTCACTGATGTGCCTGGGACATCACGTCGACGGGGGCATGTAGTCGTGCAGCCGCGGGCGGTGCCAACACAGCGAGGACCCCCGGTCCTTGGGTCCCGCAGGGGTCAAGCCCGGCAATGCGTTCGCCGCGCGCAACCGCAGTATACTGAGTGGGAGCAAGACATGACTGCCAATTCCGAAAGGCAGGGGGCAGCAATGGAGAACATCGCTGAGAGCATGGAGCGTGTGGCCCGATCTGTGCTCCCCCCTGCTAGGCAGGTGCTTCTCCAGCAGCAGGCGGCACGGTCCACGGCCTGCTCGCTCAGGCTGGGCATGGCGGCCTCAGACAGGGCACGCCAGGCTGAAATGTCGTCTCTGCGTCAAGCAATTGCTGCTCACGCAGAGGCGCACATGGATGCCCTGAGGGAGGAGTATGCTTCCCTCAGATCCACTCTGGGTGTCCTTATGATGTCCCAGAGGCAGCAGGCAGAGGAGAGGTTTGCACAGCTTGAGCGTACCATCTCGGCTGAGCTACAGGCTTGCCGGGAGGTGCAGCGGTTGTCCAGCCAGGCCTTGCAGGAGGAACTCCGTGTTACACGTGCTACCTTGCAAGAGGAAGCACGTGTATCACGTGAGGTTCTGCATGCAGACCTACGTCACATCGCCACACAGAACCAGGCTCACCCGTCCGGCGTACTTGCTGCCGACGAGGGGCAAGCTGCGGCTAGGCGTGGCCAGGCTACTGTGCCACGTCCTCCTTTACAGGATGAGCCAGACTCGGACGACCATCTATCTCCCACATAGGTCGGGCTGTGCAGGCGTTGAGCCCATGGAGTTTTTTTTTTGGCTCAACATCATCGCATGTGGATGTTGAGCAGCACCCTGTACCTCCCCCTCCTGGGTGCCTCCCCTCCCTCCCGGGTCGTATGTGGCCATTTTTGATTTTTCTTTTAGTTTAGTTAGCTCAGTTTCTGTTTGATAGTTAGTTTATTTGGTTTTCCATTGTTAGTGTAATTAGTTAATAGTTGATTTAGTTTAAAATTGCTAGTCTATTGTGCTTTCATGTGACGGTGCGGTGCTTTGTGGCTTTTGAAGGCATCCACTGTCTGTTCCAGCTGGGCCCTTCAGGCTTGTCTTGTGTATGTGTTTGCTGCTTGGGGTCCTTGAGTCACATATGCCACTCCTGCCTCCCTTATCCATGGGCTCGTAAGGATGGTTCGGTTTTACAGAATTTTACACAAGGGCTTTGGACTGTCATATCTGTGGCATGTCTGGTGCTGTGTGACTTGTGTTGACACCCCTAGTGGGGATGATTTTGGTGTTATTGTCCACTGTTCAGCTTTTGCTAGATGGGGTGTGTCATGATTAATGTGTACATTAATTGCTATGCATTGTGTAGTATGTTTCATATCTTTACTGTACACGTGCTTGTTGCAATTCATGCTGTAGATAGTGTTCCACACTTTGGATGTGAAAGACGGACTGATGGTGTGATTTGTGATGTGACTCTCTGACATGGTCAAGTAATGAGATGCCTGATGAGACACACACAGATGACTTTGAAGCATTAATCATGTGTTTCATGCCCTTTCTGCAGGGGGATGTGCCTCCAGAGCTCCTTTGCCAGCAGACATGGCCCATTGGACGACGGAATTCTGGACACGTTTGTTGGTGCCCACATGCACATGTGTGCACAAGCAGAGGCACAGAGATTGCAGACCCACATCCTAGAACTGCTGACATGTTCCAAGGAACTCCAGGCAAGGTGAGCAGCACAGGGGGGCCACGACACAGCAAAGCTTGCACCAGGCGAGTTGCACATGCAGGCTTAGTCACAGCACTGAGGGTGAGCTTAGACGAATATTGGTGTTGAAGCACACAATGCAGCTCAGATGTGTTGGTGGACTGATGGCTGTTGATAGTAAGGTTGTCTGGGACACATGCAGGGGCAGTGGCACATACCCTCCGGTACACCAAGGTCCATTGAGGCACTTGTATCAACCATGCAGCCTTCCGAGACATGGAAAGGGGCAGCTCACAGGGACATACAGCAAGGGACATACTCGGGTGCAGTGCATGTCTTTTCCATGTACTTTATGATAAATGCACTGCCAACTTTGTTTCGGTCATGGTGGTACGCAACTTGCTCAGAAATCATGGCTTGCTATATGGGTCTGTCTGCTTACCCAGGGAACATTGCATGTTGTGTGAATTGTGACACATTGGTGTTCCATTTGCCATGCACCCACCGGCGGCTGACTTACTGCATTGACTGTGTATGACCCGTCACAGGGGTGATGTTATATCTGGGTACGAAGCATCTACACCAGATTGTCTCTTTGTAGAGTAGTTTGTTGCTATGGGGCATGTTTGGTGTTGTGTTTTTGTGTAATTGGCACGTACAGGTTGTTGACTGTGGCTCTCTTTGCAGCATTGCAGTGCTCCTGTAACCGGACCTAAGAGTGCGCAGGCAGGAGGCCAGCACTCAAAACCAGAGCTAAGTGTCTTGTTGTTTTTCTTTCAAACTGCTCTGCATAGGCTTGCTGGGGAGTGTACTAATGCATGGATGTATGTGTGGTTCAATTTGGTATGCTTTTTCTCCCTAATCACCCGTAATCCTATGCAATTTTGAACCCTGTACCCTCTACCCGGTGTTCCTGCTTCCCGTACCTATCCAAGCAACGTTCCCTGACCCTCTTTCCCCGCTGGGGTTGCGGATGCCTGTGTAACCCCCGAACTTGCAGGCGCCAAAACCCTAGAGGGGGTGGTTGGTTCGTACCACTCCTGAGCCTGGACTACAGAAGGCCATGACAATGATGTCCAAGTTTGTTTGGATTGTGTATGTGTTCATGCAGGTAGTACATTTTCGTGCATTCCATAGTTTCATGTGTCATTCCTCCTCCCCTCTCCTGCCACTCATTCCAGTCATTCAGTGTGTCAACACCTGTCCCGACTGCATATCCCTGAACCTCCTTCCCCACCAGGGTCTCAGGGGCCTGTGTGAGTTTGACCTTGCAGGCACCCGGGACATGGTGGGGGTGGTTGTTTCGTGACACTCCCGCGCCTGTACAGGGGACCTGTGACAGTACACATCCGTTCATGGTGCATCATCCTATGTCATGTACCACACATGTTTCACATCCTGTTGTGACATTGTTTTACTGTGCTACCTTGGTTGTTGCATGATTGTGGTAGTACTTGGCCTTTGTGAGGTACTGCTACGTCAAGTCATCTACTGGAGGGTGTTCTGGTTCGTTTTTCTGGCTTGGATTTTGTGATTTTGGACATGAGTGTGGATTATGAGCGTGCAGGCACCTTTTTACACACAAGGTGGGAGATGGTGACGAAGGGTAAAGGTGATCCTGTGGCCAGGTGGAATTGAGGTTTGAAGGCTCCATGACCTAGGTGCAGTTGTTCAGTGGGTCATGGTCATTTGTGAGGGAGGGGGGGGGTTGTTGTTGATAGTTGCCTTGCCCTGCAGTGTGATGGGAACTCTGACATTGTAATGGTGGTATCCTATGTACATGTTGTGTTCTGCTGATCAATGCCTGTTCATGTGTTGTGTTTACCTTTCAGGTGCGAGGGGATAGTTGTGGTTTGACATGCTGGGGTGTACACATGGTGAATGTCCACATGTGATGTGTAGAGAACACTAATGGCCACTTGAGTGCACATGCATATGTGGAGTGCATGTCCTTGCAAAACCACACACTTGCACTCTGATGCACTACATGTACTCCCACCCTTGCATATCCACGTGTACACTGTTTGCCTTCTGGTGCCCACTGTGTCCCTGCAGCACATGTTCTGTGACCGATTATGGATCCTGTCCATTCCTAATTTGCTGTTTGATGTGGTCTGTCACTTAGATGTGATGCTCAGGGTGTGCATCACACACAATGGCTGTTCACTGTGCTGTGCGCTGAGCAGTGTGTTGCAGGAGTAGGACACAACACACATGAGCTGCAGTGTTGATTTCGCAATGCACAATGTGCATGTAGACAAGCATTCATTGTTATGTTACGTCTACAACTCTTGTAATGCATTTGGAAATGACTTATTTTGGGTGGGAGATTTTGTTGGTCTGTCTTTTCATCTGATTCCGGGTCAGGCATCATTGTCTGATGCCACTGTACATTTAGGACATGGCAATGTGTACCTTATCGTTACTGTGTTGGTGTATGGGTATTGCTTGCCATGTCATGTTGTGGTTTGGGAGGGTTTGAGTGACACGACAGTGATGGCCATGGCCTGTTTTGCAGGTGTGTGTGATGCACACCTTGCATGTCAGGGTCATCCGCTTCTCAGAGCAACTAGCTGGGGGTAGATCTCTCTGCGCGGCAGGGCCCTCTCTCTGGAACAGCCTTCCTGCCTCACTTGAACTTGAGGGGAACCATCTCCAGTTCTGGAAGCACCTCAAGACCTTCCTCTTTGCTTCTGCTTTCTCTCTGCCTCTCCATTGCAGAATTCTTCACTGGAACTGCACTGGAGCTGCAACTGGGCCACTCTCACCGACCTCGGTCCCTGGCCCAGCCACTCTCCACTTGCACTGCCTCCCTGGCAACCCCTGCACTGGGGTACTGTCTCTCTATCCCTACAGCCCACCCTTCCCAGCACTTGTCTGCACTTACCTTTGCAGTTGCCACCAGCCGACCTATGTATTTTTTTGGTCTACTTCCCCTGTACTGCACTCCCTCCCCTTCCCCTTGCACTTTTCCCTTCCCCCTACCCCTGCACTTGCACAATCTAAATGACACCTGGCCTAGTAGTACCGTTGTCTGTCTTCCCTTGTTCCCCCCTCCCTGCCTCATCGCACCTTGAAATACTTGTGTATAGGCCATATCATGTCATATGTCATATGTGTGCCTTTTGGTCACACGGGATAGCTTGTGTTTAAGTAGCTAGGGATGCAGACGATGTGGCACTTCCATGGCAATTATCTCAGGGTGGTAGGGTTGTGACAGTTGACTGTCTCTTTGTCATCATCGATTGTCACCTGGTATGTGCCAGGCCTGTGTGCACTCCGCAGGGGTGGGAGTTTAGGTGAAAAATGTGGCCACAAGCTGGGTCCGGGCTTCCTCGCCACGTGCCCTGTCCCCTCCATGGACAGCGCCTGTGCCTGTGGTTGGGGATGTGGGGGCACCACCATGTCCACCGGGACGCCCTGCCGTGTTGCAACATTGTGCAGGACACATGCTGCCACAATGATCCTGCACACTACTGGTGGTGCATAGAGTAGGTGCCCGCCAGAGCGGTCAAGGGAGCGGAAGCGTGACTTGAGCACTCCAAATGTGCGCTCCACTATGCCCCTGTTTGCAATATGGGCGGCGTTGTATCTTACCTGGGGTGGTGTGGTGGGGTTCCGGATTGGCGTCATCATGTGGTTGCTCAGAGGGTAGGCACTGTCCCCTGGGGAGGTGATAATAGTTGAGATTATTAGGGTTTGGATATTTGTCTGTGTGTGACTTGCATGCATGTGCAAGGGCATTTGTACTGACCTAGGAGCCATGTGTCGCCATGCTGCCCAGCTTCCAGGGCCCGGCTCAGGGCGGACATTCTGTATATGAAACTGTCATGGGTGGAGCCAGGGTAGTTTACATAGACAGAGGTGATGATTCCCTTTGCATCGCATACCACCTGTACATTGATGGAATGCCAGTGCTTGCGGTTTCGGTAGATGTGCTCAGTGGCCCTAGGTGGACGAAGGGCCACATGGGTGCAATCTATGGCACCAAGCACTTTGGGGAAGTGTGCCACCCTGAAAAAATCCAGGACAACGGCCTGCCTTTCTGCGGGTGTTCTGGGCATGTATATGTGCCTGCGGACTGAGGGGCGCGCTGTCATGATTGCCAGTACCTGGTGTAGGCAGCGTGACTGCGTGGCCTGTGAGACCCCCCCCGCTATGGCAGTGGTCCACTGAAATGACCCAGTGGCCAAAAAATGCAAGACATTGAGCAGCTTCTCCAAGGGGCTCAATGCTTGGGAGCAAAGAGTGGGGGATGTAAGGTCATCTTCCCACTCCCTGACCAGGTCTAGGATGATATGGGGTGGAAACCTATACCTGCCATAGACCTGGTCGTCCCAAAAAGGCTTATACATGGTGCGAAAATGCGTGCCCTGGCTATTCTCCTCCTCCTGCGGTGTCCCACGATCAGTGCTGCGACAAATGGGGCATTCATCGTAGCTGTGTACACGCGTTTGTTGTTTGCGCGCACTTTTATACTGTGCGTGGGGACGCTTCCGCCTGCCTTCGTGTGGCGGACGCGTTGACGCCTGTGCACGTCTTTTGCCGTGCGCGGGTTTCCCGTATTCGGATCCATGAATACTGGTTGTTCGCGTGCGTGTGGGCTTTCCGTGTAGTTCCCTGCAGTACTTCCCCAGTTACACCTTCTTTTTCATGCGTTGTTCCCCATTCCGCGTGTTACGCCCACTGTTCCGCCCGTAGCGCACGCCGTGTATGCCTGCGTGCTCCATGGCTGGATTGGGCACACGGACAGCGGGAAACACGCGCAGCATCTTCCTTGAATCGCACGCATGCTTGTGCGCTGCGTTTCTGACGCTTGCGCTCCTTTGCGCCTGCTTGCGTATGGATTTTCGGCGCACGTTTGTTCCATGAATCGGCCCCTAAAAGTTTTTTACAAATGTGACATAATACAAAAGTCTCATTATGGTTCAAAGTAAAACCAAAAAACCCTTGAAATTTGCCAGCTATGGTACGCTAAGCAACTTTTATATTATGTCACGTTTGTACAAAAACGTTTAGTGAATTTCACAGGTTTTTAGTAGCGCAACTTAACCATAACATCCCCTTAACAAAGTTTTTTTAGTGAATATATATATATATATATATATCGAGAAAAGAAAAACAAAAAAGAAAAAGCTAATCCAAGCTTTTTAGGCGGCACTCTTCTCCCACAATAGAAATGCACCAGACGCAAAAGAGGATCTCCGTCATACGTCCTTTATTTTGCTTTAGAAACACGGTGGACAAGCAGTTTCGGGAGAGAACAAACAATTACGCGTTTCACCCTTCCGGGCTTCGTCGGATTGTAAACATAGAAAACAGATGTCTCCTTTTAACATTTTTCTGATGTTGTAGTCCCTCTTCACTTTCATTTGAAGAAATGTATTGCATTGAGCCTTGTTAATATGAGTGCCATGTTGGAAATGTTTCTTTACAGTGTATGTTTTCAGCTCCCTCATACATCTTATGTTAAAATCATTTCAATTATTTAAAGATTTCAGAGAAAAAGGAAATATCTTCTCTTTGAAACCGGAAACTGAACATGGCTGTAATTGCAATTCAAATCACATCAAAGTCATATACTTCGGTTATTTTTATTTAAATTCGCAGGAGCATCTGATTTTATTTAAAACCCCTCCTCTTATTGCTATTTCTATTTTTATGGGTTCCTAATGGCCAACCATGAGAACCGATCATACAAGGGGACTTCCTACATATCTTTGCCATAATGTTAACATAGAATGTTTAGTATTAAGTACTTAAATTGGGTTTGGCCATATTTGGTCCCCATCTTTCCATTGTTATTCGCTAATGGATTATGACAGCCATGTAATACTTGGTGCTTTTTTAGGGCCATAAGATATATACTGCTTGAACTGGACTTCAACTTTAAAGTGCACTGTGCTTAAAATGTACAATACTAGGGATTGAAAGCAATAATATAATTTTGCATATACTTACGCACTGATGTCATGATCATAAAGTGCCTAGGGCCTTAAAGTGCCTTGCGTTTTAAAGTGCACGGTGCTAAAAGTCAAAAAGCATTTTGATAATTTTGCTTTATTAAAAAGCTATGAGAAGTATACTGCTTAGGCTAGATTTGAAAGTGCATAGTGCCTAAAATGCATAGTGCTAAAGATTTAGTGCAATTTATACGCACACTCTACATAGCTGTCATAACTGCAAAGTGCATCATGTTTAATGGCCTTAAAGTGCGTTGTGCTTAAAGTGCACAATGCAATTTTGTGATTTCTCATATGTTTTATACCATTGTTGATTGACCTCCATCATTAATGTATGAATATATGCTGTAAGGATGAATCTGTTCTTGAGTTAATGGGCTGTTGTGTTGTCATTTTAGTGAAAAGAAAGAACAAATTGGTAATGGTAAATACTATTTTCCATAACCGCCTCAATAAAGTGCATAGTGCTTACAATTGATATGGCATACAGCTAATACTCGATTTTCATTCATATTTTCTTTTGATGGACAATGATAATAATATTGCATAAAATCAATTGGATCTCCCTCTTAGCATTTTAATGTAAAAATCCCTAATGATAGATTGGTCCCGCTATGTGGCTATTCACTTCTAGGTATAGTATTTTATCAGAGTATACTCTTGCATTGATTATATTTTGTTCGTCATGTTTCCAGGATCTACGCTAATATAAAATGCAAAGATGTTTAAAACATGGACTCATAAATGTTAAATGTTAAAACTGGAGATCTGTAATTTGTCACATATATCACACTGTATTTGAGGAAGCTTCTTAAAAAATTATTACCACAACCATTTGTTTTGCAAAGATATATGCAAACATTGCTACTTATTTAAAACTAAATATCTTGTCCAAGAAAGGATGTTATAAATACATATAAACACTCTATGATAAGAAATTCAATCAACATAGGTCATTCCTAGAATGTTCTATTCCCCCACAAAGGTGTAGAGTTCTTCATCTTTGTTGTGACCTCCCGGGTTCTTAGTGTGGTAATCAACAATGTATTTACATTCTGTTTGTCGCAATTTTCTTTCCCGGTTTCCCCCTCTCGGATGTGGGAATATTCTGTCTATTCCGAAATATTTAAAAGATGATATATTCCCATTGTGCTTTTCTTCAAAATGTTTTGCGAGAGGGTAAGATGAATCTTTATTTTTGATGGCTCGAAGATGTTGCAACACACGTAGTTTCACTTCCAACTTTGTGCTTCCGATGTACCAGAGATTACAGTCACATGTGATTACGTACACTACGTAAAACGTAGAACAGGTAATGTGTTTATTTATCATTATCTTTCTCTTTGTCCGAGGGTGTATGTAATGGTTGAGAGAAATCCCATATTTGCAAGCTTTGCACTTAGTGCATTTGTAAAACCCATTTTGGTTGCTTGCTAGCCACTGTGTTGTAGATTGAACAGGAGTAGTATAAAGACTTGGCGACAATTCTGATTGTAGTGACTTGGCTTTCCTGAATGTCACACTTGCATTTGGTTGGATGTGCTTTTTAATGTCCAAATCTTTCTTTAATATAGACCAATGTTTGCCCATAATTTTTTGAATTTCTCTGGCTCCATTGTTATAAGTTGTAATAAATCTTATATTATCAATTTTTGTATCCTGTTGTTCCAATTGGCTTTTTTCTTTATTTTTTCTTAGGATAGCCCCTCTGGTTTGTTTAGCACACTGGTTAAATGCGCTATTGATTGTTGACTTCTTATAGCCTCTTGCTACAAAGTTGGCCGCTGTTCTAATTGCATTCTTTTGAAATATTTCACTCTCACTGCAATTCCTTTTCATGCGTAGAAATTCACCGTATGGTATACTGTTTTTGAGACATTTTGGGTGTGCACTATCTGCATGGAGTAAAGAATTGGTACTAGTTGGTTTTCGGTATGTTTCCGTAGTAATCATTCCATCTTTGATCTTAATTTTGATATCCAGAAATACCACTTCTGTTGGATCATGATGTTGGGTGAATTTAAGACTACTATTCTGCGCATTCAAGGTGTTGAAAAAACACATCCATTCAGTTTCACTGCCCTCCCATATTATGAACAGATCGTCGATGTAGCGACGCCATAAAGCTACTTTGTTGGTATGTCGATGCATTGTTTCATCAGCCAGCAGATTAGCTTCCCAGTTACCCATGAATAGGTTTGCATATGTTGGTGCCACTGTAGTACCCATAGCTGTACCACATAATTGCTTGTAATGTAGTCCATCAAACATGAAGGCATTATGGGTTAGACAGTAAAGGAGCATGTCTAGTAACATCTGAGAGTGATCTCTAAAACTAAGAGATCTGGTGGATAGATATCTTCTGGCAGCTTGCATGCCTTCTTGATGTTCAATACACGTGTACAGTGACACAACATCTAAAGTTATGAGTAAATATCCTGGTTTCCATGGTATTTGGTCAATCTGCTGGAGGAAATCTGACGTATCTTTGATGTAGGAGGGCAGAGTTTGAACAAATGGAAAAAGAAAATGGTCCAGATATTTCGATGTATTTTCGAGCAGGGAGTCAATTGATGCGACTACTGGTCTACCCGGCGGTTTTTTCATACTTTTGTGGATTTTAGGAATGAAATGTATGATTGGTAAAATAGGAAAGTCTTTTGATAAGAATGTCACTTCTTGTTGGGTTAATAAGCCCATTGCTTGCCAGTTGGATAGTTTCAAATCATATTCTGTTTTATACATTTTATATGGGTTCGCAGGTAGCTTTTCATAGTTGTTAATTTGATTAAGTTGACGCATGGCCTCCCGTTTATAATCACTTGAATTTAGAATTACAATGTTTCCTCCCTTGTCTGAGGGGCGAATGACAATTGATTTATCTTGTTTCAAATTGTTTATTGCTGTCCGTTCGTCTGAGGTCACATTGTAGTTCAGTTTTTGATTAACGGAGGCCAGTTTTTTTTAAATCATCTATGACAAAGTCTTCAAAAAGGTCTATGTATGTCATATTATTGTTTGGAGGAATAAATTTTGATTTTTTCTTTAAAAGACTTGGTGCCGGTATATTAGTGGATAAATCCTCCGGTACATTGATGCTCCATTCAGGCTCTTGCGATTCTGGTCTTATCGCAAATTCATTTTCTTCTTGTAATGACGTTAAGGTGCATAGAGTAGGTATGTCTTTAATGGTTAATTCCGATGGTACTTCTAGTTCCATTATACTCGACCTTTCATTATGACTTGTGTTGGCAAAAAATTTGGCCAATCTGATTTTTCTGATAAACAGGTGCACATCCACTCTACATTGGGCATAGTCGAAGTTTGTTATTGGACAGAATGACAGCCCCTTTGACAAGATGTTAATTTCTACATCAGTTAATATCTTCTCTGATAAATTAATGACTTGTGAGTTTTGAGTTGACATTACTGCTTCTGTTTTTTGGCTTTGCCAGAGCGTGTCGGCCGGGTTTCTGACTGTCCTCTTTTTTTTGGATTGGCCTCTAGTCCCCCGTCTTTTCTTCCTCTTGTGTATCTTGGCTGATTCCTGCCTTGCGTATTTTTCCCTACTTGATGTAGGAGTTTCATTTCTTCTAAAAAATTTAATTTAGGAAGAGGTTCGTTGATACTACTCGAGGTTGAAGTATCGGTTGATGAGCCTGCACTTATTTCTGTTTCTGAATCTGCGTCTGTAATTATCGGTATAGGATTTTCCTTTTGACTCTGTAATCCTTTTCTAACTTTATCATATTTTTTAGAAAAGGTATAGATTCTTCCACTAGCATAGTCTTCTTTATCACGGAGAAACTTCCTCTGTTTTCTTTCTTTTATTTCCTCTTCGTATTTGCTGACATTTTTATCCATTTGTATTTTTAACTCTTTAGCTGTGTTAGATTCAGCTCCTGTATAAACCATTGTTTCAAGGGCCTCAATCTCATTAAGGGCTTTCAATCTGTCACTTTTGGCGTATTTTACTAAAGTCGTTAGCATTTTAAAAGAACATTCATTAGTGGCATCTCCCCATTCCTGTAACATCTGGGGATCCGGGTCTTCATAAGTTGGAATTGTTAGAATTCTTAAGCCCCTTGGGATCCGTTTGTTATCAATGTAGTTTTGTAGGGATTTTATTTCCCACCATTTGTTTGTTTCTTTTTTGTGTAGTTTTTCCAAAGTTGCCATAGATTGCTGTAATGTCTTAGTTTGCGTACCTTGTACCTGTTGTATTACTTTCTTGGCATTGATATTTTCACTGAACAAAGCGGAAGCTTCCGCATCCCTACTTCGCTCCTTGTCCACCATTGTTTCTGTTGATTTTTAATTTATAAAAAATCCCTCTGGTTACTCGCAATGTGCAGTTTCACTTTCTCACTTATGGGCAATGGGCCTCATTACGACCCTGGCGGAAAGTGACTGACCGGACCGCAACAGCGTAAATAGCGTTTCCGCCATTGCACGAAGGAGCAAAGTGCGGCTAATTACGACCCATCGGGCACGAGCATTACGCCATGGCGGAATCCGAAAGGCTGCGATGGCGGAAATGACCCCAAAACGGCCCTTACCGCCGCCGTACGCTGCACCAGGTGCAATACCGCCACCCATCTTAGCGGTCACCGTAATGAGCGGTCACCGTAACGAGCGGGCACCGCAAATTACGGGCACCGTAAATATACGGAAACGGAAGTAAAAGCATGTGGCCGGAACGGGAAACAGCACGCCGCACAACTATAAAATCCGAATCCCAACACAACCATTAAAAATCCGACCCTGACACACATCCCAACCCGTTAGCAACCCCAGTTAAAAAAATAAATATGGGAAAGGTAGCCAAGAAAGCGTGTGACCGCAAGCGGCAGGTACACTTCTCCCGAGAGGAACTGACCGTGCTCACCGAGACCCTCCAGGAAAATGCCGCCGTCGTCTTCTCCAGTCAAATGACCAGGACGGCCCTTGCCAACAAGAAGGCCATATGGGCCCTGGTGGCACAGCGCGTAAGTGCGGTGGGGACAACACCCCGCACGCCACAGCAATGTCGCAAGCGGTGGGACGACCTGCGGATCCGCGTACGCAGCATACTTTCTGCGAACAGGAACATCGCCACAGCTACCGGGGGGGGTTCAGAGTCGCCCATCAAGTTGACCCCCTGGGAGGATATCTGCGCCTCCACCATAGGAATGGAGAGCATAGAGGGAGTCGGAGGGATGGAGAAAGGAGTGCCGACATCCGGAGAATCAGGTAGGTTGGCCAAGAGAAACAATGCGAAATCCACAAACCACGAACATGTGCAGTACCATGTGACCCCATAGTGCAATACATACTTTGCCCTGACAGCGCCCTCTAAAAGTCAGAATGAATAAACAAATCAATCAAGATGCCATAAACAACCCCTACATGTGCAGCATGCACCCCCTAACTGCAGGCAGCCAAATGAATGCATCCTCAATCCACACGAAAATGAGACCACCTCCAAGGCCCAGTCCCAAATCAGCCTCATGTACCACCCCAATGCATTTGATACGTTGCCATTCCAAATCCGACAGACCCATAACTAACGCTCGCCCCTCTTTACTCCACCACAGGGTCCGATACCAACGACGAGCTGCAGGACACCCCTACCAGCACGCCTGCAAAGAGGGCCAGGACCAACGTCCCAAGAGCCTCCACCTCAGGTGCAAGGATCAAGACACGGCAGCAGCAGGAATCAAGTGGCAGCACACTGGAGGGGACTGCAACAGGCACCCCAGCAGCCAGCAAGTCCACAACCCCAGCACCACAGGTCCCCCCAAAGAACGTATCTGATGGCACTGCCTCTGGTGGTAGCAGCACCATAGGTGACACAGCTGTCATGCCAGCATGCTCCGACACGGAAAACAGTGCTGGCGACGTAGGTACCATCCATGACCTTTCCCAATCCCCCTGCATGTTCCATCCCCTACACCATGACGAAACCACGCAGGGGCACCCTGAAGACGACGACTGGCCAACCCCCACAAGTCCTGTGCCAAGGCAACATGTGTTGAGCAGCCCCCCTGTCACACCACCGCAAATGTCCATGGCCCAGCAGAGGCAACAGTCCCTCGACCTGCTGATCGAGCAACAGCAGGAAGTGTCCACGCTACTCAAGGACCATGCAAATGAATGCGGGGGTTCCAGGGCAGCCATGGAAACATCCACCGAGACACTCAGGGCACAAATAGAGAAAAGTAGTGAGAGCCTCAGGGGAGAAATGGAGAAAAGCACCGAGAGCCTGAGAGCACAAATGGAGAAAAGCACCGAGAGCCTGAGAGCACAAATGGAGAAAAGCACCGAGAGCCTGAGAGCACAAATGGAGAAAAGCACCGAGAGCCTGAGGGGGGAACTGCATGCGACGTCCAAAGACGTTTGTGCTGAACTCGCTGCTGTGCGCCGTGTGCTCTCGGAGCTCTCACAAACCCTCAGAGACATGCATGGACGCGAGCAGGCAGAGACATCATCCGTGGCAAGTTCCGTCCAGGGCAGCCCCCAACGCAGATCTGGCAGGAACCTGCGCTCCACGGGCAGGGGTGCCCCTGATACCCGTAGAGGGGGCTTGCAATAGCGTCCAACCACGGACAGCATGCATATTTGGACACTGGTGTTGGGGGGGGAGGTAGTAGGGTGGAGGGGGTGTGTTGGGCTTCACTGGGTGGCGGGTCCATAGGGTGTATAAATCAAATCACATTAACAATACAGCATCTCATTATCATCCAATGACATGTGTGGACATTGATATTTGCGTACGAGGCCTTCATAGGCGTACAGTCCACAATGTGCCTGTACTACACACACACAGTGCCACAGGTCCCCTTTCCGTGTAATAGGCACCATGCGTGGTTGCTAGAAGCATGCATCTATGATGCTCTGTCGGATTGCACGTGCATCCTGTGCCTCATGGACTCCTTGAGGTGCCTCCACATCCCCACCCTCATCATCATCATCATCTTCAGGTGCATGCAGTACAGCGTCAGGGGGCATGGGCACATTCCTACGTATGCACATGTTGTGCAGCATGACACATGCCATGACCATCTTAGAAACCTTCTCATGGCTGTACATGAGTGCCCCGCCAGACCTGCTGAGGCTGCGGAAACGAGCCTTCAGTAGGCCGAATGCCTGTTCAATGACCACACGGGTACGTGAGTGGGCATGGTTGTAGTCCTCCTCATGCTCGTTCTGTGGGTTCCGGATTGGTGTAAGGAGCCATCTCTTCAGTGGATACCCGGCATCACCTGTATGAGACGAATAAAGGGTGTCAGTGGAATGATAGTGCTAAGTAGCCCCCCCCCCCTCCTGCAAGGTCATTGACGCATCAAATGGGCCACGATGTCATGCATGGAATGAGACTCACCGAGTAGCCAGGATCTGTGCCCTGCGTGTCGCTCCATGTAGCGTGGTATTCTTGTGTTCCTCAGGACCATAGAATCATGGGTAGATCCTGGAAATCTGGCACAACAATGCGTAAATATCTTGTTGGAGTCACACACCATTTGCACATTGATTGAATGAAACTGTTTCCGGTTGCGGTACTGGACCTCCATGGCATGTGGGACAACCAATTCAACATGGGTGCAGTCGATGGCACCAATGCAACCCGGGATGCCGCCAAGTGCATGGAATCCCACTTTTGCGTTGGTAATCTCCTGGTACGTGCGTGGTAGTGTGATGTGGTCGTCGGCGTGCTTCAGGAGGGCATCGTGCACTTGGAAGAGTGTCCGTGAGAACAGTGGCTGTGAAATGCCATGCAACTGTCCCACTGTGTGCTGGTAGGTGCCTGTGGCCAGGAAGTGGAGTGCAGACACCACCTTCAGTAGGGGTGGGATGGCGGTTGGGCTATCTATCATGCTCACGAGGTCAGCATGTGTCATGTCCACAATGGCGATTATGGTGTCCCGGTCCAAACGGTAGAGGGTGTGGATCTGCTCAGCAGTGAGGTTGAACGGATCGGCTCGGAGGCGTGGGATTGCGGGCCGCCTGCGTGGTGGTAGTGGCAGTGCTTGTGGGCCTTGCTGACCCTGCCTTGCCCTCCTCCTCCTCCTTCTCCTCCGTCTCCCCTGTGCGCCCGGTTGTTGTACCTGTTGTTGTTCGTCGTCTTCTTGTAGTTGTAGCACTTGCAGTGCTATCTGGTCCCCCAGGCCCAACATCGCTAGTCCTGCCAGTAGCATTTTGGAGTGGGAGTGGTTGTGGGAGGGGTTTGGGTCTGCTATATATGTGCTGTCGGCCTGTATGGCCTCCACCTGTGCTGATTGAATGAATCTGTGGCAGATGCAATCCCTTCTGGCCGAGCACGTCCCGCACGTAAGGCTGCATTTGGCCGCATGGCATCTTGGGATTGGAATCATGTATCAAATCCCGATGGCAGTGTGATGTACTTTGACTGATTTTCATGCTATGCTCCCATTGTTACACATGCTATGATTGCAGCCGCTTACATACCTGTGAAGAGTCAGTGGTATGTAGGGCTCGATCGATGGCCGACCCTCATGCAGCACAGTAACGTACTTCACCGACGGGCGTGGCGTCCCATTTGTGATTGCAGCCAGTTAGCATTATGACACACAGCCGCACTACATTGATGTAATTGTGAATGCAAGCGTTCACAGAAGCCTTTTCGACGTAATGTTGCAAGTGAGGAATTCGAAGGCCAGCATTTTTGGTTTTGAAGTAGCGGCGAGGATACGCCCACAGGTCTGGCTGGAAATGTAACGTTCTATTGTAGAATGTCCTTGGGACATGGCCCATAACGAGCAGGCAATGAATGATATGAATTGAATGGGATGCGCAATAGCGTAGTGGACGATAAGGCAGGACGTTCCCAAATCCATCTTGCTTCACAACACTACAGATCCGGCCAGGAGCACAGTGGTTTTTGCAGACTGCATTACGCACAGACGCGATGGAAGTTTCACATATTATGTGAGTGAATATTCATGCGTTTTCATTGCGGGATGAGGGAATGATGAATGGATGCATGGACAGATGATTCCGTTTAGGGTCTGCCATGTACATGGGTTTTTTGAATCACTCCCCTTCCCCTGCGCTATGTGATGCAAGGCTGCCATAGTGGGACTTACGTCTATCTGCCCTTGTCGGATCCTCCCTGTCTCGACGCGCCTTCATACACTTGTGTCTAGGCACGTTACTAATCCCATGTCATGGGTTCTATCTTGACGGACGCATGCACAGTAACCGACGTTGCCAATGGTGTATTTACCTCGATTGATTTCGTTATGATTCGATACTGATTTAGGGGTCTGTTTATTCCTTTGGAGTGGGCTAGCATGCATATGGGTGTGGAATTGGTGTGTTGAATGAAGATTGTAATGCATCATGAGTCCCGTAATGCAATCGGTTAATTTGTGTTTCTTTTGGGTGACAGGTATCTCCTGCCCTATTGCAGATGCCATCTCTACGCCACTCCTCCAGATGGTTTTTACTCTCGACTCCTGCAGCTTCGGGTGAATCAGTGGAGCACCATTTCGATCTTATGGGACGATCGCCAATGGGCCACATGCCCTTACGCTGTACTGGTGGCTAGGTGCAACATTTCGGCCTTTCAGCTCGACTAGTGCCTGCCTCATGGGACGGACCTGCGGTTCTTGCCGCTTCCATGTTGCCTTTTGGAACGTTGATGTAGGCCCTGTGTGCCATGATGGTACAGGGCGTCACACAAGTGGAAGCTGGTCAATTATTGCAGATGCAGCCCTCGGTGATGATGGTTGTTTTGGTGTTATTTTGCAAATTGCTGTGGGGCCTTTGTCATTTGGATGTGCATTTAAATTGTATTCCGATATTTGTCGTGTTGCGTTGTTCTTTGCAGGTGATGTGGCGATTTTCGATTTGTGGCGGTATGTATTGCGAGATGATCTGCATTGTGTTCCGCCTTCTGAGTTGAGTTGTGTGGTACAGTACTGGCCGCGTTTGCCTACGTAGCACAGTATGGTCACGGATAGGGGCTGCCATTGTGACTGTTTACATGATGTGCTGTTCAGGGGCGGGGGATTGGCTTTTGGCCGACTGGTGCCTGTCAGCCAGGTCGATTGGTGGAATGATGGGATGTTCAGAATGTGGCTGGTCACAGGTGACTGTGTTTGCGTGCGTTTGTTGGAGGGGGACTGGGGTCATGTCCATTGGAATAGCTTCTGTATTGATGCCATCTGTGCCCTGCAGCTCCCATCGGCCCCTCTTGGGATGAGCCTGGCTGCTCAGTCACTCTGCCAACTTGTGTGGTACATGCTTCTGCTGATGGTTGGTTTGTTTACTGGCAAGAGTACAGGGCTGGTGCAATCCCCCTCAGGATGCTGTTTTGGATGTTGCCTTGCGCTGGTGGCAAGCGATGGGGGACCACTGTTGTTTTGTGTCATGTGTTCTTGATTTTCATTTTGATGTATTGTACCTTCACATGCCTGTGCTGCATCAGTACGGCTATGGTGACATGCCGTACATGGATGCCCACTCACGGGGCGCTTTGAGCCCCTGCATGCTTTTCTACGTTGGCATGCATGGGTGAATTGTAGATTTCACTGGTTGCATAGTGTGAGTACATTGCGCCTGCCAGGAGTTGTGCAATGTGGCCAGGGAGTGGAGTACAGGCACTCAGTGGGCCATTTACGGTTGGTTCACGATGCCGTATTTCTCGCCATGGCGGAATGGTACTTTACGACGTGCTTGATGGCGTTCAGTACATGTCCGCTAGGGTCAGAATTCGCGTACCGTTGCGCCATGGCGGTGATTCCGGTTTTGCAAGGCGCGCGTGCGCGTACTTGGTGCAGTTAGCGTTGCCGTTCACTGCGGTGTCGCTAATGGCATCGTACTTTACGGTGACGGGTCATAATCGCAACGAGCGGTGTTCGATGGCGGTATTGCATTTCCGCCATCATTTTTCCATTTCCGCCAGGGTCGTAATGAGGCCCAATGGGCCTCATTACGACCCTGGCGGAAAGTGACTGACCGGACCGCAACAGCGTAAATAGCGTTTCCGCCATTGCACGAAGGAGCAAAGTGCGGCTAATTACGACCCATCGGGCACGAGCATTACGCCATGGCGGAATCCGAAAGGCTGCGATGGCGGAAATGACCCCAAAACGGCCCTTACCGCCGCCGTACGCTGCACCAGGTGCAATACCGCCACCCATCTTAGCGGTCACCGTAATGAGCGGTCACCGTAACGAGCGGGCACCGCAAATTACGGGCACCGTAAATATACGGAAACGGAAGTAAAAGCATGTGGCCGGAACGGGAAACAGCACGCCGCACAACTATAAAATCCGAATCCCAACACAACCATTAAAAATCCGACCCTGACACACATCCCAACCCGTTAGCAACCCCAGTTAAAAAAATAAATATGGGAAAGGTAGCCAAGAAAGCGTGTGACCGCAAGCGGCAGGTACACTTCTCCCGAGAGGAACTGACCGTGCTCACCGAGACCCTCCAGGAAAATGCCGCCGTCGTCTTCTCCAGTCAAATGACCAGGACGGCCCTTGCCAACAAGAAGGCCATATGGGCCCTGGTGGCACAGCGCGTAAGTGCGGTGGGGACAACACCCCGCACGCCACAGCAATGTCGCAAGCGGTGGGACGACCTGCGGATCCGCGTACGCAGCATACTTTCTGCGAACAGGAACATCGCCACAGCTACCGGGGGGGGTTCAGAGTCGCCCATCAAGTTGACCCCCTGGGAGGATATCTGCGCCTCCACCATAGGAATGGAGAGCATAGAGGGAGTCGGAGGGATGGAGAAAGGAGTGCCGACATCCGGAGAATCAGGTAGGTTGGCCAAGAGAAACAATGCGAAATCCACAAACCACGAACATGTGCAGTACCATGTGACCCCATAGTGCAATACATACTTTGCCCTGACAGCGCCCTCTAAAAGTCAGAATGAATAAACAAATCAATCAAGATGCCATAAACAACCCCTACATGTGCAGCATGCACCCCCTAACTGCAGGCAGCCAAATGAATGCATCCTCAATCCACACGAAAATGAGACCACCTCCAAGGCCCAGTCCCAAATCAGCCTCATGTACCACCCCAATGCATTTGATACGTTGCCATTCCAAATCCGACAGACCCATAACTAACGCTCGCCCCTCTTTACTCCACCACAGGGTCCGATACCAACGACGAGCTGCAGGACACCCCTACCAGCACGCCTGCAAAGAGGGCCAGGACCAACGTCCCAAGAGCCTCCACCTCAGGTGCAAGGATCAAGACACGGCAGCAGCAGGAATCAAGTGGCAGCACACTGGAGGGGACTGCAACAGGCACCCCAGCAGCCAGCAAGTCCACAACCCCAGCACCACAGGTCCCCCCAAAGAACGTATCTGATGGCACTGCCTCTGGTGGTAGCAGCACCATAGGTGACACAGCTGTCATGCCAGCATGCTCCGACACGGAAAACAGTGCTGGCGACGTAGGTACCATCCATGACCTTTCCCAATCCCCCTGCATGTTCCATCCCCTACACCATGACGAAACCACGCAGGGGCACCCTGAAGACGACGACTGGCCAACCCCCACAAGTCCTGTGCCAAGGCAACATGTGTTGAGCAGCCCCCCTGTCACACCACCGCAAATGTCCATGGCCCAGCAGAGGCAACAGTCCCTCGACCTGCTGATCGAGCAACAGCAGGAAGTGTCCACGCTACTCAAGGACCATGCAAATGAATGCGGGGGTTCCAGGGCAGCCATGGAAACATCCACCGAGACACTCAGGGCACAAATAGAGAAAAGTAGTGAGAGCCTCAGGGGAGAAATGGAGAAAAGCACCGAGAGCCTGAGAGCACAAATGGAGAAAAGCACCGAGAGCCTGAGAGCACAAATGGAGAAAAGCACCGAGAGCCTGAGAGCACAAATGGAGAAAAGCACCGAGAGCCTGAGGGGGGAACTGCATGCGACGTCCAAAGACGTTTGTGCTGAACTCGCTGCTGTGCGCCGTGTGCTCTCGGAGCTCTCACAAACCCTCAGAGACATGCATGGACGCGAGCAGGCAGAGACATCATCCGTGGCAAGTTCCGTCCAGGGCAGCCCCCAACGCAGATCTGGCAGGAACCTGCGCTCCACGGGCAGGGGTGCCCCTGATACCCGTAGAGGGGGCTTGCAATAGCGTCCAACCACGGACAGCATGCATATTTGGACACTGGTGTTGGGGGGGGAGGTAGTAGGGTGGAGGGGGTGTGTTGGGCTTCACTGGGTGGCGGGTCCATAGGGTGTATAAATCAAATCACATTAACAATACAGCATCTCATTATCATCCAATGACATGTGTGGACATTGATATTTGCGTACGAGGCCTTCATAGGCGTACAGTCCACAATGTGCCTGTACTACACACACACAGTGCCACAGGTCCCCTTTCCGTGTAATAGGCACCATGCGTGGTTGCTAGAAGCATGCATCTATGATGCTCTGTCGGATTGCACGTGCATCCTGTGCCTCATGGACTCCTTGAGGTGCCTCCACATCCCCACCCTCATCATCATCATCATCTTCAGGTGCATGCAGTACAGCGTCAGGGGGCATGGGCACATTCCTACGTATGCACATGTTGTGCAGCATGACACATGCCATGACCATCTTAGAAACCTTCTCATGGCTGTACATGAGTGCCCCGCCAGACCTGCTGAGGCTGCGGAAACGAGCCTTCAGTAGGCCGAATGCCTGTTCAATGACCACACGGGTACGTGAGTGGGCATGGTTGTAGTCCTCCTCATGCTCGTTCTGTGGGTTCCGGATTGGTGTAAGGAGCCATCTCTTCAGTGGATACCCGGCATCACCTGTATGAGACGAATAAAGGGTGTCAGTGGAATGATAGTGCTAAGTAGCCCCCCCCCCTCCTGCAAGGTCATTGACGCATCAAATGGGCCACGATGTCATGCATGGAATGAGACTCACCGAGTAGCCAGGATCTGTGCCCTGCGTGTCGCTCCATGTAGCGTGGTATTCTTGTGTTCCTCAGGACCATAGAATCATGGGTAGATCCTGGAAATCTGGCACAACAATGCGTAAATATCTTGTTGGAGTCACACACCATTTGCACATTGATTGAATGAAACTGTTTCCGGTTGCGGTACTGGACCTCCATGGCATGTGGGACAACCAATTCAACATGGGTGCAGTCGATGGCACCAATGCAACCCGGGATGCCGCCAAGTGCATGGAATCCCACTTTTGCGTTGGTAATCTCCTGGTACGTGCGTGGTAGTGTGATGTGGTCGTCGGCGTGCTTCAGGAGGGCATCGTGCACTTGGAAGAGTGTCCGTGAGAACAGTGGCTGTGAAATGCCATGCAACTGTCCCACTGTGTGCTGGTAGGTGCCTGTGGCCAGGAAGTGGAGTGCAGACACCACCTTCAGTAGGGGTGGGATGGCGGTTGGGCTATCTATCATGCTCACGAGGTCAGCATGTGTCATGTCCACAATGGCGATTATGGTGTCCCGGTCCAAACGGTAGAGGGTGTGGATCTGCTCAGCAGTGAGGTTGAACGGATCGGCTCGGAGGCGTGGGATTGCGGGCCGCCTGCGTGGTGGTAGTGGCAGTGCTTGTGGGCCTTGCTGACCCTGCCTTGCCCTCCTCCTCCTCCTTCTCCTCCGTCTCCCCTGTGCGCCCGGTTGTTGTACCTGTTGTTGTTCGTCGTCTTCTTGTAGTTGTAGCACTTGCAGTGCTATCTGGTCCCCCAGGCCCAACATCGCTAGTCCTGCCGGTAGCATTTTGGAGTGGGAGTGGTTGTGGGAGGGGTTTGGGTCTGCTATATATGTGCTGTCGGCCTGTATGGCCTCCACCTGTGCTGATTGAATGAATCTGTGGCAGATGCAATCCCTTCTGGCCGAGCACGTCCCGCACGTAAGGCTGCATTTGGCCGCATGGCATCTTGGGATTGGAATCATGTATCAAATCCCGATGGCAGTGTGATGTACTTTGACTGATTTTCATGCTATGCTCCCATTGTTACACATGCTATGATTGCAGCCGCTTACATACCTGTGAAGAGTCAGTGGTATGTAGGGCTCGATCGATGGCCGACCCTCATGCAGCACAGTAACGTACTTCACCGACGGGCGTGGCGTCCCATTTGTGATTGCAGCCAGTTAGCATTATGACACACAGCCGCACTACATTGATGTAATTGTGAATGCAAGCGTTCACAGAAGCCTTTTCGACGTAATGTTGCAAGTGAGGAATTCGAAGGCCAGCATTTTTGGTTTTGAAGTAGCGGCGAGGATACGCCCACAGGTCTGGCTGGAAATGTAACGTTCTATTGTAGAATGTCCTTGGGACATGGCCCATAACGAGCAGGCAATGAATGATATGAATTGAATGGGATGCGCAATAGCGTAGTGGACGATAAGGCAGGACGTTCCCAAATCCATCTTGCTTCACAACACTACAGATCCGGCCAGGAGCACAGTGGTTTTTGCAGACTGCATTACGCACAGACGCGATGGAAGTTTCACATATTATGTGAGTGAATATTCATGCGTTTTCATTGCGGGATGAGGGAATGATGAATGGATGCATGGACAGATGATTCCGTTTAGGGTCTGCCATGTACATGGGTTTTTTGAATCACTCCCCTTCCCCTGCGCTATGTGATGCAAGGCTGCCATAGTGGGACTTACGTCTATCTGCCCTTGTCGGATCCTCCCTGTCTCGACGCGCCTTCATACACTTGTGTCTAGGCACGTTACTAATCCCATGTCATGGGTTCTATCTTGACGGACGCATGCACAGTAACCGACGTTGCCAATGGTGTATTTACCTCGATTGATTTCGTTATGATTCGATACTGATTTAGGGGTCTGTTTATTCCTTTGGAGTGGGCTAGCATGCATATGGGTGTGGAATTGGTGTGTTGAATGAAGATTGTAATGCATCATGAGTCCCGTAATGCAATCGGTTAATTTGTGTTTCTTTTGGGTGACAGGTATCTCCTGCCCTATTGCAGATGCCATCTCTACGCCACTCCTCCAGATGGTTTTTACTCTCGACTCCTGCAGCTTCGGGTGAATCAGTGGAGCACCATTTCGATCTTATGGGACGATCGCCAATGGGCCACATGCCCTTACGCTGTACTGGTGGCTAGGTGCAACATTTCGGCCTTTCAGCTCGACTAGTGCCTGCCTCATGGGACGGACCTGCGGTTCTTGCCGCTTCCATGTTGCCTTTTGGAACGTTGATGTAGGCCCTGTGTGCCATGATGGTACAGGGCGTCACACAAGTGGAAGCTGGTCAATTATTGCAGATGCAGCCCTCGGTGATGATGGTTGTTTTGGTGTTATTTTGCAAATTGCTGTGGGGCCTTTGTCATTTGGATGTGCATTTAAATTGTATTCCGATATTTGTCGTGTTGCGTTGTTCTTTGCAGGTGATGTGGCGATTTTCGATTTGTGGCGGTATGTATTGCGAGATGATCTGCATTGTGTTCCGCCTTCTGAGTTGAGTTGTGTGGTACAGTACTGGCCGCGTTTGCCTACGTAGCACAGTATGGTCACGGATAGGGGCTGCCATTGTGACTGTTTACATGATGTGCTGTTCAGGGGCGGGGGATTGGCTTTTGGCCGACTGGTGCCTGTCAGCCAGGTCGATTGGTGGAATGATGGGATGTTCAGAATGTGGCTGGTCACAGGTGACTGTGTTTGCGTGCGTTTGTTGGAGGGGGACTGGGGTCATGTCCATTGGAATAGCTTCTGTATTGATGCCATCTGTGCCCTGCAGCTCCCATCGGCCCCTCTTGGGATGAGCCTGGCTGCTCAGTCACTCTGCCAACTTGTGTGGTACATGCTTCTGCTGATGGTTGGTTTGTTTACTGGCAAGAGTACAGGGCTGGTGCAATCCCCCTCAGGATGCTGTTTTGGATGTTGCCTTGCGCTGGTGGCAAGCGATGGGGGACTACTGTTGTTTTGTGTCATGTGTTCTTGATTTTCATTTTGATGTATTGTACCTTCACATGCCTGTGCTGCATCAGTACGGCTATGGTGACATGCCGTACATGGATGCCCACTCACGGGGCGCTTTGAGCCCCTGCATGCTTTTCTACGTTGGCATGCATGGGTGAATTGTAGATTTCACTGGTTGCATAGTGTGAGTACATTGCGCCTGCCAGGAGTTGTGCAATGTGGCCAGGGAGTGGAGTACAGGCACTCAGTGGGCCATTTACGGTTGGTTCACGATGCCGTATTTCTCGCCATGGCGGAATGGTACTTTACGACGTGCTTGATGGCGTTCAGTACATGTCCGCTAGGGTCAGAATTCGCGTACCGTTGCGCCATGGCGGTGATTCCGGTTTTGCAAGGCGCGCGTGCGCGTACTTGGTGCAGTTAGCGTTGCCGTTCACTGCGGTGTCGCTAATGGCATCGTACTTTACGGTGACGGGTCATAATCGCAACGAGCGGTGTTCGATGGCGGTATTGCATTTCCGCCATCATTTTTCCATTTCCGCCAGGGTCGTAATGAGGCCCAATGTGTTTTGGTATTGACCCTGAGTGCTATTTCATTGCTTTTGATATGTCTCTGGGAGTTTCATGCTATAACATCGCAGTTTTCCAGGAATAAACGAATGAATTGGGAATGGCAATTTGACAGATAATCTGTCTTATCCAATTCAATTGATAAGCTGCCTTAAAACAAAGAAACAAGGTCAATTGTGCATTGACACTGCCTACCTTGCATGTGCCGTCCGGGTCCTCTGACTCGAGTAGCGCTGCTGTAGATCCGTGTATACACAATATGTCCAGTCTCCATGTATTTCCCTTCCTTTCGTTTGTGGAATGTTTCCTCCGATGGGCGGCTGCGTCGCGGATCCTTTGGAACAAAAAAGAAAAAGTTTCTGCCGACTTGCAAGCGTCGCGCTCTGCCTTTTGGAATCAAATGCTGATTAGCATATTGAGCATGGGTGCCAGCCTCTGTGCGCGGCCGGCCGCGTTTATATCGAGAAAAGAAAAACAAAAAAGAAAAAGCTAATCCAAGCTTTTTAGGCGGCACTCTTCTCCCACAATAGAAATGCACCAGACGCAAAAGAGGATCTCCGTCATACGTCCTTTATTTTGCTTTAGAAACACGGTGGACAAGCAGTTTCGGGAGAGAACAAACAATTACGCGTTTCACCCTTCCGGGCTTCGTCGGATTGTAAACATAGAAAACAGATGTCTCCTTTTAACATTTTTCTGATGTTGTAGTCCCTCTTCACTTTCATTTGAAGAAATGTATTGCATTGAGCCTTGTTAATATGAGTGCCATGTTGGAAATGTTTCTTTACAGTGTATGTTTTCAGCTCCCTCATACATCTTATGTTAAAATCATTTCAATTATTTAAAGATTTCAGAGAAAAAGGAAATATCTTCTCTTTGAAACCGGAAACTGAACATGGCTGTAATTGCAATTCAAATCACATCAAAGTCATATACTTCGGTTATTTTTATTTAAATTCGCAGGAGCATCTGATTTTATTTAAAACCCCTCCTCTTATTGCTATTTCTATTTTTATGGGTTCCTAATGGCCAACCATGAGAACCGATCATACAAGGGGACTTCCTACATATCTTTGCCATAATGTTAACATAGAATGTTTAGTATTAAGTACTTAAATTGGGTTTGGCCATATTTGGTCCCCATCTTTCCATTGTTATTCGCTAATGGATTATGACAGCCATGTAATACTTGGTGCTTTTTTAGGGCCATAAGATATATACTGCTTGAACTGGACTTCAACTTTAAAGTGCACTGTGCTTAAAATGTACAATACTAGGGATTGAAAGCAATAATATAATTTTGCATATACTTACGCACTGATGTCATGATCATAAAGTGCCTAGGGCCTTAAAGTGCCTTGTGTTTTAAAGTGCACGGTGCTAAAAGTCAAAAAGCATTTTGATAATTTTGCTTTATTAAAAAGCTATGAGAAGTATACTGCTTAGGCTAGATTTGAAAGTGCATAGTGCCTAAAATGCATAGTGCTAAAGATTTAGTGCAATTTATACGCACACTCTACATAGCTGTCATAACTGCAAAGTGCATCATGTTTAATGGCCTTAAAGTGCGTTGTGCTTAAAGTGCACGATGCTAAAAGTTAAAAGCAATTTTGTGATTTCTCATATGTTTTATACCATTGTTGATTGACCTCCATCATTAATGTATGAATATATGCTGTAAGGATGAATCTGTTCTTGAGTTAATGGGCTGTTGTGTTGTCATTTTAGTGAAAAGAAAGAACAAATTGGTAATGGTAAATACTATTTTCCATAACCGCCTCAATAAAGTGCATAGTGCTTACAATTGATATGGCATACAGCTAATACTCGATTTACATTCATATTTTCTTTTGATGGACAATGATAATAATATTGCATAAAATCAATTGGATCTCCCTCTTAGCATTTTAATGTAAAAATCCCTAATGATAGATTGGTCCCGCTATGTGGCTATTCACTTCTAGGTATAGTATTTTATCAGAGTATACTCTTGCATTGATTATATTTTGTTCGTCATGTTTCCAGGATCTACGCTAATATAAAATGCAAAGATGTTTAAAACATGGACTCATAAATGTTAAATGTTAAAACTGGAGATCTGTAATTTGTCACATATATCACACTGTATTTGAGGAAGCTTCTTAAAAAATTATTATCACAACCATTTGTTTTGCAAAGATATATGCAAACATTGCTACTTATTTAAAACTAAATATCTTGTCCAAGAAAGGATGTTATAAATACATATACACATTCTATGATAAGAAATTCAATCAACATAGGTCATTCCTAGAATGTTCTATTCCCCCACAAAGGTGTAGAGTTCTTCATCTTTGTTGTGACCTCCCGGGTTCTTAGTGTGGTAATCAACAATGTATTTACATTCTGTTTGTCGCAATTTTCTTTCCCGGTTTGTAGGACCCTTGGAAACCTTTAAAGGGAAGAAAACATAGTATTGCCTCTCACAGAAGTGGGACAAATCTTGTGAGAACTGTTACTCAGCAACATTAATTACTATATTTAACAGTGGCAATGTCACTACAGACTGTTTTTAACAATGATAAACCTTTTGAAGCTTGGAGAAATGCTATTCCATTATCATTTAAATGAGACGGATAAATAGCTGTAGGGGATAAGACACAGGAAAATAAATCCTAATGTTTTCAGGAGAAATAATGTCAAACCAACTTATTGACACAAGACATCCCATAATTGTTTGTGAAAATAAAACTGCTAAAACGTACTATACCACCCTGCTATAACAAGGGAAAATTATTACAATACCTTTCTATTTGATGGCATGCATGTAATGTCCGTCAGTGGTATTACCAACCCCTTCTTTATGAGGGGAGGAATAACCTTCCTGTGATAAAATAAGAGTTGTATTCACGTACAAGACCCTCTCATAATGGGAATGGTGTGTACTCCCCTGAGTTTACGAGCTTGCTAGGAACCTGGAGTAAACTAACCCATGGGAAAATGAAGCAATCATCTGTGAAATTCTAAGGGCTAGGATGCACATATAATAAAGGGAATATTAGAGTGTTTTCTGATAAAAACCTCTTTAGAGCTTAAGGGGCTGAATCATGGAATTATTTGTGCTCCATTCTATCGGCAAATCCCTGTTTAACAAATTGGGATTTGCGGGCAGAATGGCGCACAAATCCCCGTTTTTCGGCGCAAAACATTCCATGAATCAGCCCCTACATGTGCCAACTGGGGATGATTATTTATTACCCTTTCAACTTTAAAAGTTCACTAGGACCTAAAGGGAACTGGAAAAAGGAAAAACCATAACAAACCAAACCTTCTTAATCTGGATACCCACTCGGACATGGGTCTGGAACAAATTGGCCTACTGCACACTTAACATAGTTGAACAAAGCTAATGAAAAAGGAAAAGTAACTAGCAATGGAATCCTTTATATGTGAAGCATGAAATTGAATCAAATACTACAATTCTTGCAGAAAGGACAATGTCTGCTAGGATAAGGACAATTACAATGTTCCTCCTTAGAATTTCCTGACTGTAACTACTTGGTTATCTTCTTCATCAAGGGGAAGAAGAATCTTATCCTGAACTCTAGATGGGTGTAAGTGCCTTTAACACCACAAGGATGAAGCAAAACCTTTCAGCAACCTTTACACTTTCTCTATGACATTGTCTGCCACACTGTAAATCGTGTTACCTAATGAGGTTTCACTATACATCAATGTGAATTCCCTCTTAGTCATAATAAAATACGTTCCTGTATTGTCTTGAGGCATGTAGGAAACGTTACACTGATGGCAAAAGAATGATACATGTTTGATAAAAGCACTATACCCATTGCATGCATTGTAATACCAGATCTTAATTGGAATCATCCAAAATGATCGAGAATAAAATCCCGAATGTGGGATTTGGCCGAAAAGTTCGACCAAATCACGCATGTCCCCCCGCACCTTTGCTCACGATGTTGTGAGCAAGGGTCTGGGGGTGTCCCCACAGCCGATCCCAAAAAGCCACCAAAAAGAAAAGGGAAAGGACCCTGCGGCACCTGTTCACAATCACGGAAGTGAAAGGGAACAGGCGTCTCAGGGACACAGCTAGTCAGCGGGTGCCAAGGTAAGTAAGGGGGTGGGGGTCAAGTCAGAAATGTTCAGGGGAGAAAAGACCGAAGATTAGTTCAGAAAAATAATCTTCGGTCTTTTCTTCCTCGAACATTTCCATCGCAATCTTTCAACCCCGATCCCCCTCAATGTAAACCTACGCATGTAAATACTCTGGGAATATGTTCAATGTATTCCTAAATTAATGTCAAGAGGAAATTAACATCCTGGAGAAATGTGCAATCTTCAACACCCATCATATGAGATAAGTCTTTCACTTAAGCTGTGATCCTAGAAGAGAAATTACTTGTGACCTACGTCATTGGATAGTTTCCAGTGCCTTAATATGTTTGTTTTATACACTGCTAAATATCACAGTGGTTTTACCCAACATGTTTCGTTCTTTTTGTTATTAAATGACAATCAAAGAACTTCTTCAGAGGAACCAACTCTGAAGACGGTTTCTCCACACTCGTCTAGTTTGATGTTAAGTGTTGAAACTTATGCATATAGTAGCTGGCTTCACAATTCCAATTCTGTGCTTGAGTCTAAAGAAACAGTATAAACAGCTAACGTTATTGCTGTTATTAATTATCATGTCTACTTGTATAAGTGAATAAATAACTTATACGAGACTTACCACTGTCAATTCTATAAGTATGGACAAATGGTTGATTAAGTAGCCTAAACAATAGGACACATATAAACACCACTTTAAAAAACCTGTTGAACTCTAGCTTACAATACAGGTGCATGTGCAACTACAACGATGCGTTAAAAAAACTTAAGCCAATCTATTCTGTTGGCTAAATACCAGGCAGCGTCACTCTGAAGCCACAACTCTTAGGACAATCACTTTTTTGTCTGACCCCTTCTATCACTAACAAGTTAGCCACCGTTCGTACAGGTCGCTTTTCTTCTGGGTAAACTTAAAGTTGGTAAGCACAACAACACTATGTATTGCGTTTATGTTAATACGTATTGTTACAGCACTTGCTTTCATAAACCGCTGTGTGCCTAAGAGTGTAACACCTAGTCAGTCACTATTCACAGCGACATATTCATTGTCCAAAGACCGGGGTCCACGTTACCTGCAATGGAACGCTGGCTTTATTACAAAAGCAACGTGAGGCAGCTAAATGATACATTCATGACCCCCCGGTTTGCTACTCATATTCCATCCAGATTGAGACTTCAGTTTGCTTGTAACAAGATGTCCTCTTAGCCTCCAGGTAAATGGGCGCCTCACAACCGCGCTCATAGTCAGCCAGCCCCACACTAAGAAAAAAGACATGGTGCGGTAATACTAATCAAGCACCTTGAGTGAAATGATGTCCTTCTACTATTTCTCCCTCACTGTTATACGGAGTACAAGCCGGTGGCCATCTTAGAAAGATGTTGTGTCGCTGCAACCATTGAGTGATGCTATTGTTATTAGGTGGATCCATCTACATCGTGACATACTATAAACTCTCTACGGACCCAATATGATTGGGACAGAATAAACTGTCAAAAACATGGACCAATGGTTGGTTAGGGGTGTGTGTTGACTCATAAGCTCTTATAAGTTATACCACGCTATCAACTCATTAAGCCCGCCTTCTACTGTACTGCATACAAATATTAAATGTTGTTGTTTCTCGTAAAGTCTTTTTTTGACACTAGTAGATGTATCAAATGGGGTAATTTGCAATAAAGCTGTCCCTCTCAGAGTGTCGCAGGAATGTCCCATTGCAGCAAAACGGCCCACCAAAGGGGCTGTTAGAACCATGTTTCTAATAAAGCTTCTACGTTCTGAGATTCGTATCTTGACCTTCCTTTCTGTCATGCCTATGTAGAGTTTTTCCACACATGCACCATATAGCGTACACTAACATGCTGGAATTGCAGTTCTTAAATTGTTTTTGAACCCACAGTCTTGCCAGTCCAAGATTAACTTCTTTCGTTCCTTTGGTGAAAATACAATAACTGCACATCCCGCAAGGGTTGTGGCCAGTTGGTTTTGACAATCCCCAGGTCTCCGTGATGCTCATCTGAGCTTGACCTGGTTTAGAAATATTATTCTTTGTAAGCAAATCTTTCAAATTAGCTCCACGATTGAATGCACAAAGGGATAGATCCAAGGGGCAGTCCCCTCCCCTTAGAATATGCCAATTTCTCTTAATGATCTTGTTTACTTTGTTGGATAAGTGATTAAAGGTGCTAACAAACACAGTTTTCATATAATCAGATGGTTTTATTTTTGTATCCGAGTAGCGCCTTGCGGTTGTTATTTTTGGACCTCTTATAAGCTCTCTAAACAATAGACTTGGGGTAGCCCCTCGCTCTCAGTTTAAAACTGAGATCTCAGGCTTCTGGATCAAATGTTTTAGTCTCAGAGCTGTTCCGTTCAATTGCAATAATTGACCAATAGGGAGGTTCTCTCTCGTGTGACGACAGTGTCAGTTGTCAAACAACAAAAGTGAATTTCTCTCTGCAGGCTTATAGAATGGCTTAACCTGCAATATATTTTTGCTCATGTCTATCCAGATCGTGATGTCTAGGAAATTAATTTCAGTTGAGCTCTGTACAGGTGTACATTTCAGAAATGTGTTTTGCTCGTTAATTCATTCCATAAAATGCATAAACGATACAACATCTCCATCCCAAATTATCAGGATATATTCTATGTAACGCCTCCAGAAGTTTAGGTTTGGTAGAAAGGGATTTGATTAATTGTATATCACCGGCAATTCAAAGGCTTCCACATGCAGATTAGCTGCTGATGGAGCAACAGATGACCCCATTGCAGTGCCATGAATTTGATGAAACATCTTCTTATTGAAACTAAAGTCATTTTCGGTGAGGTTCAGCTCTGCACACCACAAAATAAAGCTATTTGGTGTAATCCCTTCTCTTCTTTTGGCCATCATGACTTCTTCTATCACTGACAGCCTAGCACCCTGGGGGATGCACTTATAAAGAGAGGCGATGTTGAGGCTCACCAAAAGTTGTGTCTTGTTATTAAAAGGAACTTCCTCAATGATATTACTGATCTCCTTTGTGTCTTGAATCAAAGAGCACATCCCTGTAATGTAAGGTTTCAAGTGTCGATCTGCAAATTTAGATAAGGGCTCTAAAAGTAAACCTGTTCCTGAGCCAATCGGGCGACTAGGAGGATTTACAAGTGACTTGTGAATCTTAGGTACAATTTAAAACTTTGGAATACCCGGGTTGTCTGCTATTAGAAAGTCATGCTCCTGCTTGCAGATCCAACCGCGTGCACATGCTTTATCTACCTTGGTGTTAATTAGTTCTTGTAAACGTTTATTAGGATCTTCCATAATATCCACGTAGAATGACGTGCCTTCCAATTGTTGGTTACACTCCGCAATGTATGTTTATCGACCTAGCATTACAATGGTGCCACCTTTATCTGCCTTACGTAGTATGATGCTCTCATTCTTTGCTAAGCTTTTAACTGCATCTCGTTCCAATCTAGTCCGGTTCTGAAAAGGACCCCATTTAATGTTTTCTTCCAGTTTAGACAAATCATGCCACACTCTTTTTTCAAACACCACCGCTTCCAGGGAGTGACTCAACACTGGGGAGCAAAAAGACGATTGATTATGTAAACCACTCTCATTGATCACCCTTGCTGTGCAAAAAATCCTAAATATATACAATCGTTGACAGTGCAAAGCAGAGCACTTCCCACCAGAAAAAAAGAACATGGACAGAATACCTTTTCAATTTGTTCTAACAACATCATAGTGACATAAACGTTTCAAGACCAGTGCAAAACACTCCACCCACATCATTATACATAAGGGAAACCTGTAGGCAGATGGAAGATATGGGCAAAAAAGACCCTTAAGAAGATACTGCATTAGGGTGTCTGTAACCACCGAAACCATTCTCTGCTGCATGAGAGAAAGCTTTATAGGCGAACCAACTGACTTGCTCATTATGAAAGATAACCTTACCATAATAGAGGCAATTATGAGATATACTGACACCAAAAAAACAAATCCAAACCTTCATAAAATATCCTCAGCAGAAGAGCATCATTGATTTAAAAATAAATGTCCCCTGCTATGCTTTTGTATGTTTATGACTCTGAAAGTTACAAAGTCCACCTTATGCTCCCAAGTTATGACCCATGAAAGGTCACACCCTTGACCATATAGGATGTGTGCAAAATATAAACACGCAATGACCCAGAACATGCACTCCCTTAAATTACATGGGGAGCAATCACCAAACTTCACCAATGACTGCAGCACTTACGACTGGAAAGACCAATCCAAAATTCTTACCTCATCTGCCTATTGGTGTGCAAGGCATTTGGGGAAGCGTGACTTCACCTCCGTAAGATAAGAGCGAACAGCTCTTTACCCTTGTGCCTTCTATAGTGCAATCCATTTTATTCGAAGCTAACAGAAATTATTTTTTCTCAATCCCATGCATCAGGACATTACCTCTTTCATCATGTAAAAAAAACATGAAAATATAAAAGGTGGCCATAGGGAGAATAAAGGAACAATAAGGGTATCACAAGACCCCCAATAAGTTTTCTTTAATAACCCTACTGGATAATAGAAAATGGAAGTATTCTCACTTGATAAGAAAAACATATTTGTATATATATATTCACTGAAAAAACTTAGTTTAAACAACGTTATGGTTAAGTTGCACTAATAAGAACCTATGAAATTCAATGAAAAAACTTTGTTGAAGGAACATTATGGTAAAGCTGCACTAATAAGCACCTATGGAATTCATTGAAAAAACGTTGTTAAAGGTACGTTATGATTACAAGTAAAACCAAAACCCCCCAGAAATTCACCAGTTATGGTAAGCTAAGCAACCATAACTCGCGCCACCACCATCCACAGCTATGACTAACACCCAGGACATAAAAGATGACATCACAAATGTCATTGATGACATCACTGATGACATCACATATCTGGGCCACTTGTTTTTGTTCACTGACATATATAGGCCAGTTGGCTTTGTTCAATGACAGTCAGAATATTAAAATTGAAAAGGTGCTATATATCTAGACATTAAGCTTGTCATATGTTCTTTAAGTACTTTCCTTAGGGTTTGGTCTCAGCTCATGGTGCACATACATGGGGAAATAAGCAGGCCTCAAACACACAATTCATTTGTATACATGAAGGTAAACGTTAATGTTATTAATATTTTCTGATGATGTTGTTTCTTTCTTCCTTACTTTAGTTTCCCTGTATGTGATTTTGATTTGTATGCATTGTGATTCTTCATATGTATTGTTTGTACCAGCACAATTGTTATAAGTCTTGAATTGTTAGCTAGTTATTACATGTTTAACATTACTCAAAACTCTGATAAGGTAGCATTCATTATTGTACTATCCAAAATTAAAAAATTATAAATAGCGTACTTTTATGGTGCATGCTGCAGTCATTGCCTATGTTTATATATGATTAGGTTTCTGTACTAACAACAACACTCTAATACACTGATTTTAGATGAGTACATTCTTTAATAGATGAAGTAGTTCATGATAGGTCTCCCGATCACCCCTGACATCTTGTTACCAACAATATAAACACAACACCTTGTAGGGACTTTTTATCAAAATGTATTTCACAAGTGATGTCATCAGTGATGTCATCAATGACATTTGTGATGTCGTCTTTGATGTCCTGGGTGTTAGTCTTAGCAGTGCACGCTAGTGGCACGAGTTATGGAGTCTTAGCTTACCATAACTGGTGAGTTTCTTTTTTTTGTTGGTTTTACTTGTTACCATAATGTCCCTTTAACAAAGTTTTTTCATTGAATTTCATAGGTTTTTATTAGTGCAACTTAACCATAACGTCCCTTTAACACATTTATTTCAGTGAATTTCATGGGTTTTTACCAGTGCATGCTATTTTCCTACAACTTACTAATATAATACTTACTAAATATAGCAATATTTGTGTTCAATTTACAAAGTGTCACCTTAAAACTCTGCCATTTACCACCTTCTAGAATAATTTTTACCACTTCTATACACTTTTTGCAACTATTTCAACTGGTTTTGCATCCGTAGACATCTACGAACATCTGACTTCATTGCGAACCTTTCAGACAGTGCCACATGACCATACGCTGGTGCACGGCATGATGTCGTGTCCGAGAACCCAACGGCACTTCATGATAAGATCTGTGCTTCGCGGACAGTTCGGAACTGCATTTTCTACTGATCTAGGAACTTTCAACTTAAAAATGTCCCTTGCACAGCTCCTACACCTATTCCTACTCATTATCCATTAACAATCTAGTACACAGTACATATTTTTAGCAAAACTGCTATTTATCTTAAAATGGCATCAGCTAATGCCATCCTTCCTCCACAAGAGCCACCAC
Organism: Ambystoma mexicanum; assembly: GCF_040938575.1. Taxonomy (NCBI): domain Eukaryota; kingdom Metazoa; phylum Chordata; class Amphibia; order Caudata; family Ambystomatidae; genus Ambystoma; species Ambystoma mexicanum. The sequence continues at coordinate 627,528,172 of NC_090922.1, read as the reverse complement.
TCCTGCTGTAATCAAGGAGCATGAGAACCACTGCCCCCTACCTCAGAAAGAACACATGAGCAACATTTTCCCCTGTCCACCTGACCCTCCATATTAGTGTTTGGTGCCTCTTCCCTCATTTCCCTCCCCACCTTTCGTTCTAAGCTCTCCTGCCCAAAAAAAAATACATCCAAAAACAACAAAAGAAATGTTCGTTTGGGAACCACCTTTCACAGTTAGAAAACAGAACTAAAAAAAACCCTGTATAGACTCCATCTACTTTACAATTCTCAGTAAAGTACATAGACTGTTAAAGTATATTTCACATAATACCGCCTAGAAACGAACATTGGCCTAAGCACATTCACATCGCATTGAAAATCGCATTTGAATGAACCTGAGTAAAGCTGACTATGGCACCATTTTAAAGTCATCGCCATTTTGATTAACTCCTGCTTTCTGTCTCATGATAAACTTTGTGTTTTTGGCTCCAGCAGAGAAAAATGAACTTTGTACTGTGTCAAAGTAGATAAACATGATGAGGCTGCTGAAAGTGGATTGTTTGTCCTGCACTAAGAAACCTTGGAGCTAAACTAGAGTTGAACTGAACAGTAATTTAGATGTTGTCTGTATCTATAGCGTCATCCTCGTTCAAACAGTGGAACAGAATGTTGAATAGCTGAAACCGTGTGCCTTTGCAAAAATCTGTGTGTTCGTTCCTTGAAACTGAATTAACTTTAAGCTTCAAAACAAATGTTACCATTGTATCTTATGTGCAGAAAAACACGTCTAGTGTTTGAGGAAAACATTGAACAATGTACAATTGTTTAAACCTGTATTAGTTATGAGAAAATGTATAAATACCGATGTTTTTGAGATGTCCAGTCCTCTCTCCCCTCAAGGTGTCTGCTGGTACACAATGTGAGTTGTTGGGAGCCAGATAGCTATCTGACCAATAAACTGTATATGTACTTTTGAACTTGTGACTGGCGTTTTTCATTTTTGGTGGAATTAAGCATCGTTATTTCTTGATTTTCCCACATTTCCATTTGCATTTTGTGTTATGCTAATGGAAATGGTGTGGCGTTCATCCCCTGTTCCAGGCACTGGAAAGGTGGACACCGGGGCCGGCAGCCCAAATTATCAGCCCAAGCGAAGCAGGCGGGGTTCCATACAGGGCGTCTCTTCACTTTCCATGGCAGCCTGCAGAAGGCGAAAAGAGAACCCTATGACCATATTACAACACGCACATTTTTCTTCCCTTTCAAACCTATCCCAATTTCGAATAACTTTACCACAAAGCCAATCCCAGGTGGACATGGCCACTTTAACCCCATGTGTTTGCCCTCGTGGTCATGGCCAGTAACCAGATTGTCTGGATCATGACCTTGCTCCATGACCCAGACAATCTGGCCCTTGCCCATGGCCACAGGCTACACCTCAGTCACCAAAGGTATATCACTAATTTTTGTACCTACATTATGGCATTGTTTGTACCTACATTATGATATTATGACACTATGACATTATGACACCATGCTTTCAGGTCCTTGCCAATGCTCCTTAAACAAGTTTTCTGGAAATCCACCCATTTTTTATTTTTTCAAGTGTCAAATGTATGCACATACAATAGTCATATAACCTAGCCCTCACTTGACAAAATCCATTCAGACTTTACGAAAACATTTATTTCTGATCTATAATCTTTTTGCAAACCTTTGCGTATATTCATCAAATGGCACCACATTTATAAGCCTTTACAAAATGTTGGGCCTCTCCCTCTAATTTTGTCCCCTCTTTACAGAATCCCACCAAACTACGCAAAAACATTTACATCTAGATTTATTATCAGTTTGCCAAATTAAGTGTAGTTTCGCCAAATGGCACCTCATTTATAAGCCTTTACATTATTTTGGTACCCCCCATTTAAATTTGCCCCGTCTTGCCAGAATCCGACCAAACTCATTCAGAATCAGGTAAGGAATATAATTACAAAATGTCATGCAGTTTCATTAAGTGGCGCCAAAGTTATAAGCCATGCAAAAACTGCTTTTCACCAACCCTGTAATGCAGAAGTGTCCGCGAACTTCACAGGACTGTTCGCGAATATCCACAGACTTTTACGGCGAAAAACACCTGTTTTTTGCTTCTTGCAGCCTTACATATCCCATCCGATCCTCATCACCCCTCACCTTCCCAGAGATTATTTGATAAGTTTGACTAGTAAAATGTTGTGTTTTTAAATATGTTTTTACTGCGATGTCCGCGGAGAGCGGCCGAAATCCGCGAATCCAAGATGTCGGGGGTTTCCAAAAATCTGATGAACTTCACGCTTTCACCATCCAATCAGTGGGTGTGTCCGATGTCCGCAGACAGCACGTTGCCTTCTAAGCCAATCATAGTCCGGTCCGCGGACCGAACAGGGAAATGAGTCCGTGGACCGGACCAAGATATCACAAATCTTTTTGGACCTACTTTTTGGTCGTTTTAAAAGAAACTACTTGATGGATTTCCACCAAATTTACAAAAGCAAGCTTTCCGTCCATCGGTTTAGGCTGTAGGCATGAGTAAAGTTTTTCTCCATTCAGTCTATAGAAAAAAAGAAATTTTGGGATCCCCCTATAACTTTGCCTCCCCTGGATGAAACCTCACCAAACTTGGGCCATATACTTATTTTGCAAAGTTTGGTGAGGATTCGTCTACGGGGAGCGAAGTTATAAGCCGCCCAAAAAGTGTTCTTCCTATGGGTTTAGCAACTTAACCATAACTACACGGCCGCTACCGCGGGCCGTGTAATTCAATGAAAAACTTTATTAAAAGTGCGTTGTAGTTACAAGTAAAACTGAAAAACGTCAGAAGTTTGCCAGTTGTGGTGAGCTAAGCAACCATAACTCGCGCCACCACTGTGCACTGCTAAATCTAACACCCAGGACAAAAAGATGACATCGCAAATGTCATTGATGCCATCCCTGATGATATCACATATTTTGGCCACATGTTTTTGTTCACTGACATAACTAGGCCAGGTGGTTTAGGTGCTATATATCTAGACGTTAACCATGCCATATGTTCTTAGAGTGCTTTCCTTAGGGTTTGGTCTCAGCTCATGGTGCACATACACGGGGCAATAAGCAGGCCTCAAAAACACTATTAATTTGTATACATGACAATAAACTTTAATGTTATTAACAGTTTCTTATGATACTGTTTCTTTCTTCCTTACTTTAGTTTCCCTGTATGTGCCACTGATTTGTATGCATTGTGGGTCTTCAATTGTATTGTTTGTACTAGCACAAGTGTGTAGTAAGTCTTGAATTGTTAGCTAGTTATTACATGTTTAACATTACTCACTTTACTAATATCATACCTTCCCCTCCATCTAGCATAATTTTGTACTTTTCAATACACTTTTTGTAGCTTTTTCCACAGTTTTTTCATCTGCCGACGTCCGCCAACACCTGACATTATCACGGACCTTCCAGTCAATGCCAAGTGACCATGCACTTGCGCACGGCATGATGAGGTGTCCGCGAATGCGTCCGCAGTTCACGATCGGGTCAGTGGCTCGAGGACTGTTCGGAACTGCATTTTCTACTGATCTAAGAACTTTCACATTCAAAATGTACCCTTGAACAGCTCCTACACCGATACTTACTCATTATCCATTAGCAATCTAGTACAAAGCACATACTTAGAAGAATAATTGCAAAACTGCTATTTATCTTAAAAATGGCATCAGGTATTGCCATCCCTCTTCCCCAAGAGCCACCACCACCACCAGCTGAAGGACCTTCACAACAAAAAAAGTGCAGTACTTTCAAAGACAATGAAGAGGACCAAGAAGATAAGGTAGAGGAAGAGCCTACTTCTAGCACCAAGATCGAATCATGGGTGTGCCAGTTCTTTCCTACTGTTGGGAGTGTACCAAAGGCTAAAGCTACCAAAGTGAAATGCACTGAGTGCAATTTTGTACTCAGCACAGACTACCTGGACAGTACTCCTACGGGACCACCTCTATGCGCCACCACACCAAATCCAATGACCGCAATGCACCGCAAAGGTTATTCCTTTCTCAGCAAGTAGTAAGATGTCTTCCTCCACCTCATCTTCTTTAACAAATACTGTAACCACATAGCCTGATGTCTGCGGGCATTGGTGCGTTATAAATAAATTAATAAATAAGGAGGGCTACGGACCATTATCGTCCATTGCAGCCCCTGAAATGGGGGATAAAGGCCATAAGCACCCCTGGTTCCCAAAGCGGGAACCCAGGGTGCTAAAACATAGATTTTTCTTCCTATAGCGGGATGCCTGCTGTAAGAAGGAAGGATTATTCTTCCTACAAAATCCTTTTCCAAGACAGCCAACATGGAAAGAGAAGGCGGCCTTGTACACAGCCCCTCTTTCCTTGCCATGGCAGCCTACAAAACACTATGAACATATTACCACAAGCACTTTCAAACCTATCCTACCTTCCAATAACTTTACCACATAGCCGGTCCCAGGTAGACATAGCCACTTTAACGTAATTTTTCGTCCCTAGCGGTCATGGCCAGTAGCCAGATTGTCCGCGTCAGACAATCTGGCTACTGCCCACGGCCACAGGCTATACCTCAGTCACCAAATGTTTATGACTATTTTTTGTACCTACATTGTTACACTTGTCAAAAAATAAAACACGGGCACATTTGCAAAACCATGCTTTAATGTGCTTGCCAATGCTCCTCACGAGTTTGCTCAAAATCCGCTGATGTTTTATTTTTTGAAAAGTGTCAAAATGTATGTACATACAATAGTCATATAGCTTAGCCCCCACTTGACAAAATCCATTCAGTCTTTACACAAACATTGAAGGTTGGGTCTATAATCTTAATGTCCTGGGTGTTAGGCTTAGCAGTACACGGTGGTGGCGCGAGTTATGGTTGCTTAGCTTACCATAACTGGCGAATTTCAGGGCTTTTTCGGTTTGACTTGGAACCATAACGTCCCTTTAACAAAGTTTTTTTTCACTGAATTTCATAGGTTTGTAGTAGCGCAACTTAACCATAACCTTCCTGTTTTTCACTGAATATAGATATACAGATAACAGAAATGTCCAGTACTTTGGAATGGCTGGAAGAAAATCACCTCGGGGTGAAATGAGTGAAACAGTGATACTAATGGTGGACACTACATTTCTCTATATAAACCAATGATTACCCATTACTTAATGTGTGCTTACCAAATTTTGTTTTTAAACACACCATACAGACATTAAAAATAATACACAAACAGAGACCTTAGAAATCATTTGCAGCGAATGGAGCAAAAAATTGATCTATTAAAGGAATAGTGCACTCAGAAATATTATTGTCCAGAGGGTTTGGGCATATGTTTCTAAGCATATGTTTCTAAGCATACGTTGATCGATCGTACAAACATTTCCTATGCACCTTACTGTAGTTTTCCTCTTTTTTACAAAGGCGGCCATCTTGTGATAATCTTATCTGTTGTCCCATCGCCCAAGCTGGACTAACCTGGCGGCACTAATTCATATGCCCCGCCCCTGAGGCTCACATCACCAAACCTAGTGACATTCTATGCCTATCTCCATGACGTTAGTGGACACCGTAGCCAAACGCACCCAGTCATCACCTATGTCATAACTTTAGTTGACGCAGAACCCGGAATATCAACACACATCATCTCACAACACAGCACGTCCCAATTTTGAATATAAAAGCATACTTTTTAAGGAAATAGCAAAACTGTACAATTTTTAAAGTACTTTTATTTCACAACAAATGCTCCAGAACAGATTGCCATATTCAAGCAAATGGCTAATTTTTTTCTTCGTTCTCGATCCACAACTGTTTATCGTAAGGCACGTGGTGCTCCTTTTGGGTTTAAAATGCGCATTGAACGCACTGTGAATCGCAAGGCTTTGGCATCAGCTGGGCGCAAGGCCACCGTAATCGATGTCAGGTTGCTCCTTATCAATGGCGCCGCGTAAGGGCATATCAGCCCGTGGCGATCGTCCCAAAAAATGGTCACTCCTATCCAGCCATTCACGTGTATCTGCAGCTGCTGATTGAAAAACCTGTCAGTTGGTATCTGGTATCGATGACAATCGCAGAAGGGCAGGATGTAGCTGTTTAAAAATGATAACAGAAATGTGTCTCAGTAGCCGATCTTTAGTACAGTTTATCATTTTACCCATTAATTCGGCCATGTGTTAAAACTAATGATGAATACAGACTTTAAACAATGGGAACACAGAGAAAACAACGTGGAAAGTAGTGTTCAATTTACTTCAAAGCTTAGTGCATGCTGTATGTTCAGCTCAAAATGGGATGCGGAGGCTGACGCTACAATTCAAAGAACACATAGTTGGAATTTTAATTAAATATTGTCGTTTAATTCGGTGTTTATGGAACCTGGGGGAACCCACTAGTGGAGAACACGCATCTCGATCCTGGACTACCCATGTGCCTGAGACAAAGGGAAGTACACACACAAATTGTATTTGTGTGTCGTTGCAATATGACACAAACAACAACCGAGTACAATATAAGCCAGCAATAACGGTCAACGAATGATAAGTTGACTCGTTGGTCTACAAAATCGTTGAAAGTAAAACGTACATAATATTTGGCATTACCATTCTCTCGGCGTAACACAGACACTCTGTTCAGGTCCACTTATGTTCACAAAATGAAATTACATGTTCCTTTGTCCATGTCCACTTTTGGAATGGGGAACCATATCACATTTAACAGTGTTACATCCCTCCCTTTTTGCATTCCTTTTGCAATCCTCATTTTCTTTCAAGGTCAAAAAACAATTGAACCTTATACTGTGTACGATGTGTGGGTTTGCTCACCTCGAAATCGAAAATTCAACGGCGCTGACCTTCACTCCAAATGGGAGGCAACAGCCTTTCACACCACACTGGCATTAGAAATATTTTTTTAAAATTATATCAATTGTTTGCTATCATTCACCAATGCGGGCGTCATTTCTACGCATTTACTTTGTTCCACACCACCTGTCAGCTCAACACATCTGCTCTTAACATGGCAAATCACGTAAACATTCTTCTCATGGATCAAGTCTCGCGCCCTGACAAAACATGCTTGTACGAAAATTTCCGACCAAGCCTTACTACAACCCCCTACGGCCAGGCCGTGGCCCTGTGCCCCCATGACCGCAGTTATATATTAGAGGCCTATAATTTGCACACGTGTGTTTGTCCTATCCCACTTTGGGTCACTAGCGAGGTGAACGGTGTGCGGGTCTTGCCACCTTACAAATACAGACACATAGTAAATACGTAATACTAATGCTTTTACGTTATAATGCTGATGGTACCAAAAACAATGGCAAGCTGAGTGGATTCACACATGGTAAAGTATCACTTGGTAAGGAAACCTTCACAACAATAGGTAATCTACCACGCAGGAGCCACAACCAATGCAGGTCACTACACTGCAATATAAAAAAGAATTGTGGATGGGTCAAATGTAATGATACTGACATTACTGTAAATCAGAGATTACTAGCAAATCTTGTAAACCCTTACTTAATATTCTTAAAACCCAAATTTTGTAACTAATCTGTGTATGAACTTAAAGAAAACCTGAACTTCACAACATGCAAACAAATAAATGAATACCATTAAAATGAAACAAGAAATGAACAGTTACAAGGCGCCAACGGGTATCTAACTGCCCCAAAAATCTGCAACAAGCCAACAGATAGATGAATAGCACTAAAATGGGAAAAGAAATAAACAAATAAAATACACCAACTGCTATCTAATTGCAACAATACTACCGCTACTTCCAAATAAAAAACCATACACATATTCAATTCCTCCTACTGAACTCAATGAAAGAAATGTATTGTACTACAATGTAGAAAGTTTTTTTTTAATCCAGCATAGATTTTGTTCCCACACACCCAATGATTTCATCAACAAACACAGGAACTGAGCAAATTGGACAGTACACTGGTTTAAACTATAGTACTTCTAAAGTGCTAACTATGAGGGTCTACAAAATACAGAAATGTCTGCTATGCAATGCAATACTCATTATAAACTACCTACACTAACGTGTTTTTTTTCTTTTATCACAGTGATTGAAATAAAATGTCTGCTCCAACTACCCATGTCATGAAAAAACTGCAGAAAATAAGGGGGTTCCTGGGAGTCTCTCTGCCAGACATTAGTCCTGGGTACGAGAGCCTTACCCAGATTCTTTAGCTCACTATCTTTCACAGAGGAGAAATATCCCAATCATATCAGTCTTTGTTCTGCCCAGGTGCAGTCCAGCACCGAAATGCTAGGCAATTCTCTAAACAAGCGTAACAACAGCAACCTCATACACGTGTTTCAATCTGGTTGGACCTCACCAGTACGATGGACGTATGCCTCTCTAAGAATAGTGAGTATGGGATCCATGTCTGGATTCCCCTAGTCACTTAGGGTAGGACCAAAAGTTACTTAAATATGCCCAAAACAAGGGGCCTCCTGGGACTCTCTCTATGCCAGACATTAGACCTGGGTGCAAGAGCTTTACCCAGATTCTTTAGCTCACTACCTTTCACACAGGAAAAATATCCCAATCATATCAGTCTTTGTCCTGCCCAGGGGCAGTCCAGCACCGAAATGCTACGCAATTCTCCTCTCAACAAGAGTACCAACAGCAACCACAGACACATGTTTCAGTCTGATTGGATCTCATCAGTAGGGTGGAGCTGTCCATCTCTAAGAATAGTGAGCAAGGGGTCCATGTCTGGAATCCCCTAGTAACTTAAGGTGAGACCCAAAGTTACTTAAATGTGCAAAAAACAAGGGGAATCCTGGGAGTCTCTCTGCCAGACATTAGTTCTGGGTGTGAGAGCCTTACCCAGATTCTTTAGCTCACTATCTTTCACAGAGGAGAAATATCCCAATCATATCAGTCTTTGCCCTGTCCAGGGGCAGTCCAGCACCGCAAAGCGAGGCAATTGTAATCTGAACAAGAGTACCAACAGCAACCCCAGACACGTGTTTCGTTCTGGTTGGACCTCATCAGTAGGTTAAAATTGTGCCTCTCTAAGAATAGTGACCAGGGGGTCCAAGTCTGGATTCCCCTACTAATTTAGGGTGCGACCCAAAGTTACTTAAATATGCAAAAAACAAGGGGTGTCCTGGGATTGCTATTGGTACTCTTCTTCAGAGGAGAATTGCTTAGCATTTCGGTGCTGGACTGCCCCGCGGCAGGACAAAGACTGATATGTTTGGGATATTTCCTCTCTTTGGAAGATAGTGAGATGAAGACTCTGGGTAAGTCACTCCTAATCAGGACTAATGTCTAGCAGAGGGACTCCCAGGACCCCTCTTGGTAATTTGCATGAAAGAAAAATGCATACAACCACAAAAAGTCCAACAGTAAGTATATCATGATTGGACTCAAAAACACCACAGCATAACACAACCATTCAACCAAACACCTGACCATACACCGCAATCCAAAATGTTTGCTTCCATGGGTATCTTATGCTGCAGCGCTTGTTGCCAAACACTACAATCTTGACTGCATGGCCTGGCCCAAACTCTTCATACAGCCTCACCAAAAGGAACACTAAGTATATAATAATTAAACTCACCACCACCACAACATAACACAGCCATGCAAACGAACACCTCACCAATAAATACAACCCAAAATGCCTAGTGTCTTCAATACTAACATTCTGAACACAATCCAACACACAGACACATCATCTCCCTGTTCTATACATACTATTATACTACTACCAATCAGTACACACATTTTAAAAAACATATCCCCTAAGCAACCCGCATACCACAGTCAAAATCTTTGATAACATGGGTGTGTTATGCTGCGGTGGTTGCAGCCAGGGCCTAGAGTCTTGGGTGCATGGCCAAAGGCCCATGGCACTTCAGCCATGCACCCAAGACTCTAGGCCCTGGCCACGACCACTGCAGCATAACACATCCATAGAAACAAACACCTACCAAATAACCACAACCCAAAACCATAATACATCCACCTCAAAACCTACCCACTTCAATTAACATTATAAAAAATAATTACAACCAACGTAGAAACTCTTCAATACATACCCTCTTCCCCTAATGCTCTTCTAGCGACCCAAAACCAACATCATACTAAACTAAAGTAGCCAGTTGTGCGCCCAGTGTTTATTATGTCCGCAGACACTGCAAACACATCACAGCCTTCTCCCACCTAAACGAATACAGCATTTAACCCATCTCTTACTCCCCCACCCTCTCCAACCACTCATACACACCAACACACTCCCCAAAATTGGATTTATGCTCACTTCCAGCGCATGTCCGTGCATTCAATATGGCGGGTGCATCGAAACAATTTGACGCACCTCACGTCTCATCTCAGCCAATCGGAGAGCACATTGCATATCCACAGACATGACTCAAGCCGATTATCCAATCGGTATCCTGTCCGCGGAGCGAACAGGGAAGTGTGTCCGCAGAGCGGACATAGATATCAGTAATTTTTTGAGACCTACATTTTGGTCGTTTAAAAAAAAAACTGCTGGACCAAATTTACAAAAGCACACTTTAGGGACCAAGCCGCCGCTCCTGCCGCAAATTTGCCGCAAATTTGGTGTTTGGGTTGTAGGCGCGACAGAAATGTTTTCTCCATTCAGTCAATGGGAAAAAAAGAAATTTTGGGACCCCCCTATAACTTTGCCTCCCCTGGACCAAACCTCACCAGACTTTGCAGAAAAATCCAGAGTGGGCCATATACTTTTTTTTTTTAAACTTTAGTTTTATTGGCATTTTAAAGAGTATAACAAGCAGGCAATATTTGTAATCAGCAGTTGTTCACGGTGCACTTGCCCAGCAAACTCCCCCCCCCACCCACCCAACCGCCCCCCCCTTCAAACCCCCCTCCCCCCACCCCTCGTTTTACCAACTCGAACCATGACATCGGGAGATTTGGACTTTTCTTTTGCGTCCATTACTTTGGTAGTGAGTGTGAGCGTCGGCATTCTCTGGTGGCTGACGGCCGACCGAATGTCCCCGGGCCGTGGGCGCCCATTCCGTCCATGGGGTTCCTGGTACTTTATAGTACAGTCTTTCGGCCTAGTCCCCCCGAGCCCCGCTCGGCCCCCCCCCCTCAGGCCTCAGTGCACATCCCATCCCCAGGCCTCCTTTACCCCCTGCCAATTTTCAAGGAATGACCCAGAATCGTTGTTCACCATGGCCGTTAGTTTGTCCATTAGAAACAAGTTTTTCAATTTCTTTAGCCAGTCAGCCTTGGACGGGGTCTCCGGGCTCTTCCATTTCTGTGCCAATGCCACTCTCCCCGCCCGTAGCATCGTTTCCCACATTCTGGGGTACCTGTAGAGGTCCGAGGTCTCTGGCGGGAGGCCCAACAGCACCACCAGGGGGTCCTGGGGAAGCAGTTCCTCTGTGACCTCAGCCATCCAGCCCCTCACCTCTGCCCAGTATGCCTGCACTTTCGGGCAGTGCCACCACATGTGGCCTCGTGAGCCCCTCTGGCCGCAGCCCCTCGGGCAATCGGGGGAGACCGCCGTAAACATTTTAGACAGTTTCACAGGGTCCCTGTGCCATCCCTGCAGAATCTTAAAGTTATGTTCCATATCTGCCGTGTACAAATTACCGTGAAAAGCAATTTTGAAGATCCTTGCCCAAGCGTCTTCCGAAATCACCTCCCCTGCGAGATCATTCCAATATGAGCGAAAGCCCCTCCGTTCTACCAAGTTCACAGTATTGAGGATTCTATACATTCCGGAGACGGCTCCCTTTCTAGAGGTCGCCATATCAAGGAACTTCTCGAAGGGGGTCAACTGCCTCCTCAAGTTCTCTCCCCATGATGGGTCGCCGAGGATTCCCTTCAAGCGCAGATACTCAAACACGGAAAGAGACCCCCGCCCAATGGCGTCCCTTAGGTCCTCATAGGGCAGGATTCCCCCTCCCGGAACAGCTGTCCCACCCACTCCAGCCCCGAGTCAGACCATGCCTGTGCCTTGGAAAAACCTCTGTTACCCAATCTGAACGGGTGTCCCCAGAGAGAGGACATTGGGGATGGCCACGTCGTTAGGTGCGCCGTCTGGGGGCCCTCCCTCCAGACTGCCCAAAGGACACCCAGGGTGGGATGGGATTTCAATCTGTTTGGGATGAACTTGTGTGGTGCCCAGAGAAGATCGCGTGCCTTGAGGGGGTGAGCGTCCATGTCCTCCAGGTAAGACCAGTAGGTGCCCATCCCCTCCCTCATGTGCTCCAGGAGGACTCGCAACTGGGCGGCTCGGAAATAGAGCTGGAAGTCAGGCAAGCCGAACCCTCCCTCCTCCCTCGGCAAGGTCAAGACCGCCCTCGCAGTCCTCGGGGTCCTACCCTGCCAGATAAACTCTCGGACCGCATTCTGTAGTGTCCTCATGAGGTGGTCGGGAATGTTGGATGGGAGAGAGGTAAAGAGATACAACAGGCGCGGCAGCACGTTCATCTTTACTGCCGTCATGCGGCCGTACCAAGACAAGATCATGGAGCTCCACCTCCTGAGGTCCCTGGTAATGCTAGCCAGGGCCGGGTCATAGTTAGCGGGGGACAGTTGGGATAAGTCTCTGGTGAGGAGGACTCCCAGGTAGCGAACAGAAGCCCTGCCCACTGTGATGCAGTGAAAAGTTCCCACGGGGTCCAGAGCCGGGTCGTTTACCCGCATGGGGAGAAGGACCGATTTGGAAGCGTTAATTTTTAGCCCCGAGAAGTGCCCAAATGCGTTCACCAGGGACAGGAGGGGGGGGAGGGAGGCTCCGGGGTCCACCAGGTACGCCAGGATGTCATCGGCGGACAGGGAGAGCTTAAATTCCACCTCCCCTCTCATTATCCCTCTGATCTCCGGGTGCGACCTCACCGCTATGGCCAAAGGTTCCATCGTTAGAATATACAACAGGGGGGACAGTGGACACCCCTGTCTCGTGCCCCGTGAGAGGAAGAAGGGGTCCGACAATCTGCCGTTCACTTGTACCCTGGCCTTCGGAGCTCTGTAAAGAGCCGTCACCCAACCCCTGATATGAGCACCAAATCCCATTCTCTGGAGGAGTAGCTCCATATATCGCCATTCGACCCGGTCGAACGCTTTCTCCGAGTCCAGAGAGAGGAGGCTCGCGTCAAGATCGGAGTTCTGGGCGTGGTGGATCAGGTTTATAGTTTTACGGATGTTGTCTGAGCCCTGCCTGCCCCTTACAAACCCCACATGGTCTCCATGGATCAGTGTCGGCAGAATCTTCTCCATCCGTTTCCCAATGATTTTGGCAAGGACCTTGACATCAATGTTTAGTAGAGATATAGGGCGATATGAGGAACAATCAGTGGGGTCCTTACCTTCCTTGGGAAGGACTACAATTATGGCCTCCATCATGGAGTCCGGGAGGGTCCCCCCCTCTAATACTGCATTGAAAACCTTTGCTAAGTGAGGGGCCAGAGTAGAGCGGTACCGTTTATAGAAGGACACTGTAAAGCCATCTTCCCCGGGGGAGGTCCCCGCCTTCATCCCGCTAATGGCGTTGCCCACCTCTTCCTCGGTCACCAGCCCCTCCAGTCCCTCGGCCATCTCCCCGGACAGGCCCGGTATCTGGACCGAGTTGAGGAACCCCTCTATCTCCTCGTCCCGCCCGTCACATTCCGAGGTATAGAGTTTTTCATAGTATCTCCGGAAGGCCTCTCCTATGTGGGGAGTGTCATGGCCCATGGTCCCCTCCTCACTCCTCACTGCCTTTACCATTCTATCCCTCTGGACCTCCCTCAGTTTCCAGGCTAGGATTCTGTCCGCTTTGTCCCCCTTTTCGTAATACTTCTGCTTGACCAATTGGAGGCTTCGCTCCGTTTTGTGTAAGAGGAGGTCTCGCAGCTGGAGCCGATAGTCGGCTAGCGATTCGAGCCGACCATGATCCAAGGGGGCCGCTCGGGGCCCCATCGGTTGTAGTTGGGCAATTTTCCCCCTCAGGGCCTTCTCCTGGGCTTCCCTCACTCTTTTGGCCTGAGCGCTCATTTTAATGAGAAAGCCCCTTATTGTGGCCTTGAAGGCGTCCCATAGGGTGTGTGGGCCCACCTCGCCATTATCATTAAATTCAAAGAATTCCGTAATAGCCTCTAGAACCTCCTGGGCACGGACCTCATCTTTCAGCAGGGAATCGTTACATCTCCATCTCCCTCTGCGGTCGCTTAGCCAGCCCCTTGCAATGGTGGTTCGAACCAGGTCGTGGTCCGACCAGGGGACGGGGTCAACTTTGTGGCCCGAGACATACGAGTGCAGGGACTCGTCCACCAGGATGTAGTCAATTCTAGAAAAGGACGAGTGGGTGGACGAATAATATGTGTAGGAAGGAGTACCCGTTCCGGGGGAGGGGAGTGTGTCCACCAAGCCCAGCTCTGCGTTAACCTTCCGGAAGGACCGGGCCATGTGGACATCCGTGGGCCTGGAGAGCTGAGGGCCAACACGCCTTCTGTCTGAGTCGGGGTCGATTACCATGTTGAAATCACCTCCCACTACCAACCCCCCCCGGACAAAGAGCTTGAGTTTCTCCGCCACTCGCTCCCAAAACTGGGCCTGGCCCTCATTGGGACCGTAAATCCCCACCAGGGTGTGCGGCGAGCCCTGTAGGGATCCTCGCACCAGCAGGTACCGGCCTTCCGGGTCTTTAACTATTTCCTCTTTTACAAAGCCCACGTTTCTCCCCAGAAGGATGGCCACCCCCCTCTTCTTGGACCTGTGGGACGCGCAGAACACCTCTCCTATACCTCCCCCCCTTATCTTGGGTTCCTTTCCTCTTGCCCAGTGAGTCTCTTGCAGGAAGAGGATATCAAGACCGGCCCTTCTGAATTCTCTAGTGACCAGGGACCTCTTCGTGGGGGTGTTCAGGCCCCGTACATTGAGAGTGCCCACCCCCAGGGCCGGCGGACCCTCAGCCGTCATCTAGCGGCTCCGCTCTCCGCGTCGGCTCACCTACACCACCTTTGTTTGGATACTCCCATGGTTGGATCCTTTGCACCCCCCCTTCCGGAGGGCCTGTAACTATTCCCCAACTGCCCCCCGGACCCCCCCCAAACTGAAACCCCCCAACTCCCGCGTTGACCCCCTCCCCCCTCCCCGGCGTCCAGCCAAGTTGTCCCGCCATATCTGGCTTTTGGCCGAACCACCAGCCCGCTCCCCTGGCCGGGCCGATCGTTTTGGAAGCTGTTCCTCCTGAGCCCCCCTGGCCCCTCAGGGCCCCACCCCCTCAATACATCCCGTATACTTGCTGTTCGTCGGGGCGTATGAATCGGTACACCCACATGCTCCTGACTGAGCTGTCCCAACCTGCGTGCAGCGGTCCCTTTCCTAGTCCTCCGGGTCTCTCCTCTCCCCGTCTTTAGCCGGTGATGGCGTATTCATTTTCCTGAACTTTCGTGCTCCGGTTCGCCTCCTCCTTTCCCCTGACGGGCCGGGTCCACTAGGTCCTGCCCTTTCCGGCCCCGACGGGCCCCTCCGGTCATTCGTGTCCGTTGCATATTCCAGCAGGGCTCCCCGGATGTCCTCTTCAGTAACCAGGGTAGTTCTTTGGCCCATGTATTCGAAAGTCAGGGAGAAGGGGTAGCCCCATCTGTATCGCACTCCCTTCTCCTTGAGTAACTGCGTGAGCGGGCGACACATTCTCCGCTTGGCAAGCGTGTAGGCGGAAAGGTCTTGGAATATTGAGACCTGAGCGTTGTTGTAGGTGATATTTCTGGCCTTCCTGGCTTCCTCCAGCACCTTTGTTTTTTCCGAATAGTAGTGGAACCTGACCAGTATCGACCGGGGGCCCCCCGGTCTGCCCCCCGCCCTATGCACCCTGTCGAACGTAGGTTCAGTGGTCATCTCTTCGGCGAATAGGAGGGTGATGATGTCCCGCACTGCTCTGATGACGTCCCTCTCTGTCTCTCCTTCCAACTCCGGCACCCCGAAGATTCTAAGGTTATTCCTTCTCTCCCTATTCTCAAAATCGTCCATCTGTCGGGCTCTCTCCTCTTCTCTCTTTTCCAGGGCCTCCAGCCTCACCCTAAATTGTATATCTTGGGTCACTGATGAGGATTGATTGGTCTCAACCTGGAGTAATCTGTCTTCGACCTTTTCCACCCTCTGGTCCATTTTCTCGAGTTTTTGGGCTATGTCAGAGCGCATGTCCCTGATTTCTTGCAGGATCGAGGCGAAGCCCCTCTCCATAGCTGACGGGGGGGGAGCCGCATCCTCCGACTGGGCCATGGTTCTTTTGAGGCCCAAACCGTCGTTGCCCCTCTTGGCTTCTTGAAAGCGGTACCCCTGCAAAGTCTCTCTCCAGCTCATTCGGTGTATGACCCGAGGGCAGGGGGTCCGCCCCTTGCGGCCCCCTCGGGGGGGGGAGGGGAGGCCTCCCCGGCCCGGGCCGCAGGCGCTTCCGTGAGATGGGCCCCGCGCCTCGGGGAACAAGCTTCACCTCACTGAGGGCGGGCACACGCCCCACCGTCGCCCGGCGGGGGCCTCACACCCTATTTCACTGTGGCCAGCTGGGGCCCGTCCTTTCTTCTTCTTTTTATTTTTTATTTATTTATATATATATATATATTTTTTTTTTAATTTATTTATTTTTTTTCCCCCTCCTCTCCCCTTTCCCCCACCCCCGGGGGGTCGTGGGAGCGGTCGCCCCCGCGGGACCCGAGCCGTGGGACCCTCAACGGGGGGTTGCAGCTCCTGCCCCCCTGTCCCCTTTACACTGTGGGGGGGGGATCCTTCAGGGCGGGCACTCGCCCCACCGTCCCTCGGCGGGGGCCACTCACCCAGGCAGCAGCCGGTGGCGGGAGGGGGGGGGCGGTGCTCGAGCGCGCCCCCTCACCTCCGCTCCCCGGCACGACTCCACAGCCTCTCCATGGGGGCCCGCTCCCGCCGCCTGTGGATCTTCAGCTTCGGCTTCGGCGGGGGAGGAGGGGTCCGTCCTCAGCAGTGGCCGGGCCCGCGGGCGCGAGAGGGGCTCCGGAGCACCCCAACGGGGGTTTGCTCTGGGACCACGTCGTCCCGTCTCTGCTCCCCGCTCCCAGCGTTGGTCTCTGGCTTGCGCTTCGCCCGCCTCTGCCGCGTGTCGTCCGGAGATACGCCGGAGGCCGCACTGCCCCGCTGGTTCTGCGGCGGGGCGGGCCGCGTATCTTGCTTTCCCGCGGCTCACGCGGGGCTCGTTCTCGGGCTTCCCGGGGTCCGCAGACTCCGTTTTTTTGCTGCGGGGGTGCCCGGGGGGTCAATCGGCTGGAAGGTGCGGGTGGGGCTCCGGGGGGGTCTCAGGCGGGGGCTCAATACCCTCTGACAGACCGGGTCCGGCGGGAGCGATGCGATCAGGCAGCCATTGCCTGTGCGCCCCCTGGTGGCCTCGGCCATATACTTTTATTGCAAAGTTTGGTGAGCATTCATCCACGGGAATCGCACTTATTAGCTGCCCAAAATGTGGTCTTCCTATTTGTTTAGCAACTCTGCTACGGCAGGACATATAATATATATATATATACACTGAAGAAACGTCAGTTAAGGTGCAATTAAGTTGTGCAGATTTAACGCAAAAAACCTTTGAAATTCAGCGGATTTGGGAAGCAATGATCAACTTAACTTGATGTCCTCCATAATGCCATGTTTGTCATTGTGAATCTCTTCTCTTATGATATGTATCTGCTCATGGGCTTTGCAATAGGAACACGCCGAGTTAAGCTTGTCATGACTTCTCATATCCGCTGAATTTCAAGGGTTTTGTTGCATTAAATCTGCACAACTTAACTGCACCGTAACTAAGGTTTTTTAAGTAAATTTCAAAGGTTTTGTTATACAAGGATTTTTTTACAGGCCACTGGGCATGGCCAGTGGCCACAGTCTTTGGCCATGTCCACTGCGCATGTTTCCCCAATATATTTATTTTGGGCCCACTAGACGGCCACAGCCTTTGGCCGTTGCTATGCTAAATGTCTTCCTGGCCAGTGAGCATGGCCTTCGGTCATGCATGCCCACTGGATCTTGTAAAACACTACAGTTATTTTCTGCTCACTAGCCATGGCCTTCACTCATGACCATTGGCCCCGGCCTTAAACCATGGTCCCTTTACATGTTGCCCTATCAGCTTTCTTCCAGCCCCACTAGTAATGGCCAGTGCTCACGGCCTTTGGCCGTGGCCACTCTCCATATCACTCCAATAGGTTTCCTAAACGGGCCCACTAGCCATAGCCTTTGGACCATGTAATAACATAATATGAAGTCGTGTGGGAACAATGTTATTGTGCCATGTACAACGTGTAGTAACTAGAGGTGGGAAGTGAGGAGCTTTGCACATGCAAGAATAGCAGTCCGCTGTAGGGAACACCACTGTGAGGGGATGCAGTAGTCTTGAATAATCTATATGTGGCACTTGACAATGGCTCAGATTGAAGACATGTTTTGCAATATGATGAAAGCGGAGTAAACTGGATAGTCTAGCTCCTTTGATGAGCAGCAATTACCCTTGAGATGGATGGGGATGCAGATCTTACTTATGCATCAAATAATAGAGCCGACTCAGAAAGTTGACGAAAGGAAGACTGTTTTAATATCAATTATATAAAATAGGGAGCATAACGAACATCAATGCAAACGCTTGATCTTAAAACTCTCAAAGCATTTAAGAAAGAACAGTACTTTTCTAAGCAAAATATGTCATCAATGACGTCTAACCTATGTGTTACCAACGTCATCCTACGTGGCAAACTACAAAAACCTAACAGAGGGAGTGATTGGCTCTAAGTGAATATCTAAATATATGATCTATACTAGTCTAAAAATGTGTAACTATGTGATTGGCTACTTAGCATCAGGTGGGCAACTAAGCCCTCCCTTAAAAATGACTTCTATGAACGTCACTAAATACACAACGTCTCATTGGTTTACATACCTATAGGACCCCTGAATACGGAGGTCCTCTATAATTGGTTGACACTCTATCCATCTTCAGTACTTTTCCACCTACGTTAGCAGCCCTCAGGCTGGCGGTCCAGATGCTGGTGAGGTTGCCTTAACCTTAGCTTCCCACCAATTAGCATATCAATCCATCATCACCTCTGTGGT
The DNA here is from genome assembly GCF_040938575.1 of Ambystoma mexicanum. Classification (NCBI taxonomy): domain Eukaryota; kingdom Metazoa; phylum Chordata; class Amphibia; order Caudata; family Ambystomatidae; genus Ambystoma; species Ambystoma mexicanum. Next base: position 627,509,069 of record NC_090922.1, on the reverse strand, counting down.
CTACTGTCAATTAGGCCTTTGAACTTCGTCCTTGAGAGTGTTCTTAGCTCTGAGAAAATTAGGGAGTGAGGTGCATAGTCTGTCTTCATGCGTAGGTGTGATCATCTCGTTCGTCCAACTTCATGCTTCCATGTGACTGGAGACCATAAAATCGAGCCTTTTCGTGCATTTAATATTTTATTCCAATAGACCTCTGACGTCCTCCTTCTTATGTTCATTCCTTCTGGACACGATTGTGTATCCAAAATCAGTTTACTACAGTTTGATAAGACCGTGGCTATTTGGGGATCATCCAACCTCGCCTTTCTGAGCTCTGTTTATGTAATTCAATGTCTGCTTTTTCAACTGCTACACACTGAATTGAGGCCTTTTTGCTAATGTCCAAACTGCTTTAATAAGTTTAGTGGAAACATCCATAATTCTGTCATTCCTATGTATGTATACATTGGCGCTTGCCACAATCTCCTTTACTATAAGTTTAAAGCTAGCTTCACGATTACTTTGCTGCTTGAGTTTCTTCGGAATGAGTACACATGTAAAATGATTCAATATCTTCATCTGTTTCTATGGCATAAGTTTCTTCACCTGGGGGGGGCGTGGCTAACTGCCATGTAGAGCGGATGTGTCTACTGAGAGCTCCGTGCTGATGTGCCATTATAAGCTGTTTTAACTGACTTTAACGTGCTCCGAAACCCTGCAAGTTCCACCATCCGCCACAGAACCTCTTCAGCAACCTTTCGAACCGTCTCCCAGGCAGAGAAGTGATGGCTAACGCCTTTACCCGGTGTGCGAAAAGTGCCGGTGAGCAGAACCAAAATGGCGGCTCCCGCGTCCTGATCCCTCGAAGGACCGGAGCGCACTATCACCACCGAGGACGCTGCCCGCCGGTGGTGGGAGAGGATCCTGGGCTGCCGACCTGTGCCAGGCCGAGAGGAGGGAGCGGAACAGCTGCGCTCATCGACTGAGAGGACCGACCCCGACGCCCCCTCCAGACAGCGCCCTGCCTGTGGCACGCGACTGAGCTGAGGAGTGCCCTGGATAGTCGCGGGGGGCCTTGGCATGAGCAGCGGCCGGCCGGAGCCACGGAGCTAGGCGGGCGTGGGGGGAGACCAGCCCGGACATACACATTGGTGGCTGGGTGCGTGGGGCCTGCGGCCGCGCATTACTCTGCCCCCCTGCGCCTGACTCTGCCGCCGGCAGCGACGCAAGAATTCAGGCTTGCCTCCCTGGGGTGCTAAGACCTCGGCTGCTTTTTTCCCCCCGCCTGCACGAACCTTCATTGGGGGGAGGTGTAGACGAAAACACCTGGCTCCTGCCTGCAGCCTGACGTTCCGGTGGACCGTGAGGCCCACTCCTCGGGGAGTACCCGTGCTCCCCCACCACCCAGGCTCGTCTCCCGCTCCACAGCCGACAACTGGGAGGGCCGTCCGGCGCACAGCGCGCCCGCTGGAACTGTGGTACCCTTTGCTTCCCAAAATTGGCCTGCTGCCCCGCATCGGCATCTCACGCATGCTTGCACCAACAGTTTGGGGTGTGGGTCCTGCGCACCTTCCCGGCCCTGCCACCCTGGGCACCGTGGATGCACAGGGCCTCAGCCTTCGCCCATAATCAGCGCCAAGGGGCCTTCATGGATTACTCTCCACGGTGGTGGGGTGCACACAGAGCGGCGGAAGGCCGGAGCATGAACGCCCGTGCCCATGAGCAGCCTGCAAAATAGGCGACCACACATTGCCTCTCCTCGCCACCGGGTACTGGCGCAGCCGCCCTTCGGACAGCGCAGCAGCTTCTTGCCTTTCTCTGCAGCGGCCCCCTGAGGCACCAGGACAGCTTCATATCATTGCCTCGTTGGTCCTGCAGCGGTAGCAAGAGGCGCCCCTCCGCAGCTGCAGCCGACGGCCTCCCGCCTACGCTCCCGGCGCTCTCGGCGTGGTGAGGCCTTGCGCTAACGATATGTCCAGGAGAAACGACAGGCCCAGGCAGCACCAGACCACAATAGACACCTTTGCGGCCAGCGAATCCCCAAACTCCAAGGGCACGGACAAGGCGGCCTCGGGTGCTCAACCTAACCTCACGGCAGCAGCGGCTACAGAGCCTAGTAACACCCAGATTCTCGAAGCCATCAAGCTGTTCCAGGCAACGATGGAAAACAAAATCGACGCCGTTGCCACAGACCTGGGCCTCCTGCATCAGGACGTCCGAACCCTGGCCGGCAGGACTGAGGCGCTTGAAACACAAGTCTGGGAAAACACAGAATCCAAAACTCACCTCCTTCGAGACATCGATGAGCTTCAACAAAGGGTCAAAAACTTGGAGGACAGAGCTGAGGAGGTGGAAGGGAGGGCTCGCCGGAACAATATACGTCTCCTCGGGCTGCCAGAGGGTTCCGAGGGCTCTGACCCCACTAACTACATAGAGAACCTCTTGCTACAGGAGGTGGGAGCAGGAAAACTCTCCCAAGGCTTCACCATTGAAAAGGCCCACAGATCCCTGGCTAAGAAACCACCATATGGGGCCCCACCCAGGCCAGTGATAGCGAAAGTCCTCAACTACAGGGATCGAGAAGTTATTCTGGCCTTTTCCCGAGCAGGTGGTGAAATCCAACGGAACTCTGCTAAAATTGCCATTTACCCTGATTACACTTTTCAGGTCCAAATGAACAGAGCGCAGTTCATACACACGAAGGCCAGATTGAAAGCCGCCGGGCTGCGTTATATGCTCCTGTACCCTTCTAAACTTAAAGGGCTACATAACAATAAGGCGTACCTGTTCGACACTCCGGCACAGGCCAGGGACTGGATGGATGGATTACAGATCCCTGACATTGAGGAAAAGAAGCGGAGACCGAGATAACATTCCTCCTGTCATCTTGGTAGGAATTATACATTCTTGAGTCTCTACACAGCTGAATGGATCCTCCACGTGGAGACCCGGAGTCCAAGTTCACTCCACCCCCTGGAAAGTTTCTTCCTTTTGGGTATATATACCCGCCCGTAGGGCACCTGGAGACCAATGCCCGGTCCGACGGAGCAGAAACGGGACAGTCATAACGAGGGTGACCTCGCTGGGCCAGTTCTATGTTTGGGGATTTCACAGTTAAGGGTGGGGATGGGAATCGGGGAGTTTCTACACAAGTTGGGAACATACACTGGGAAATACCGAGACCACGAGAACCATCCATATGCAATGCAGCCCCATCAAGACCTCGAGCTCCACCTTTTACATACAACAAACCACATAACGCCTATGGCTGACACAATAATGGTAGTTACATGGAACGTCAGAGGCCTAAACAGCTTTGTTAAACAACGGTGTGTCCAAACCTACCTGAACAGATGCAAGGTCGGAATCGCCATGCTGCAAGAGACTCAATTAACTGCTAAGAAACTGGAACCCCTGGACAAAACTTGGTGTGGTACCCTAATAGGTTCGGCTTACTCCTCTTATGCCAGAGGGGTTCTGATTTGGATTGCCCCTACTGTCCCTTTCAGACTTACTAGCACTAAGACAGACAACGAGGGTAGGATGGTGGTGGTGTGCGGCTCCATCGAGGGCAAAGCGGTATGCCTGGTCAGTACTTACGTACCCAACCACGACGCGACTACCTTCTTCCACTCCCTTTATACGCGACTCAGCCCGTATATGGACAGAATCATGATATGGGGGGTGACCACAACTGTACCCTCCCCTCCGGCCAAAATACTTTCCAAACTAGTCCAACAGTTGCAACTCACTGATCTTTGGAGGGAGCAGCACCCGGAGCAACGCGAGTATTCCTTCTACTCCCCACCTCACGCCGTACACACCAGGCTGGACTATATTTTTCTCAGCCTAACACAACAGTCCATATTTGTTAATGCGCGCTATCTGCCTAGGGTGCTGTCTGATCACTCTACCCTATTGGTCACCTGGGAGGTGTTCCCGTCTAAATCCCCTGTACCCACATGGAGGCTGAGGGCTGAGGCCCTACTTGATACAGCATTCCGGGAACGCATAAAGGATAGTACTGAGGAATATTGGCAAAATAACTTGCATAACGTTAAATACTTGAGCACAACTTTGGGAAGCATACAAGGTGGTCATGAGGGGCGAGATGATCGCAGCTGTTGGCGGTGCCCAGAGATCCATTACATCCTTGCTAGAGCGTGCAGAGAGGGACCTTAGTATGCTCGAAGGCAGGGCTGACCCATCCCCTGACCAATTACAAAAAATTGCTGAACTTAGACAAACCTGCCTAACTCATTGGGAATCCCTCGGTAAACTGAGCTACGCCAAGCACACAGAGAGAATCCATGCTTTGGGAGACAAGCCAGGGAAACTCTTAGCTTGGCTCTATAAAAGGGAGACCCCCAGGCCACCCATTTGCCACATACTCGCACCTGACGGCACCACCGTGCATACCCAACAAGAAATCAATTTGGTTTTTACCGACTTCTACCGCAGCCTGTACTCCGAAGCCCCGCCCCTCTGACACCGGGATCGAGGACACCCTTGATGTCATTGACCTACCTAAATTAGACTCGCAAGTGGCTGAGACCCTTGACGAGCCTGTCACTCCTGACGAGGTCAGGGTGGTAATTAGATTGCTACCAGCTGGGAAAACCCCGGGCTTGGATGGCCTCCCGGGGGAGTTTTCTAAGACCTATGAGGAAACACTCGCCCCAATATTGGCCCAGGTCTTTAATGAGGCCTTCAAGCGTGGTACCCTCCCGTACTCCATGAGTGAGGCCGTGATTATACCCTATACCCTTACTCAAACCAGGAAGGGAAGGGGCAGATTGTGGCTCATACAGGCCCCACTCTATGCTAAACGTAGACTGCAAGATCCTTACTGCCCTGCTTGCGAATAGACTGTGCAGAGTAATCCCACTGTTGATCCATCAAGACCAAACTGGATATGTCCCGGGGCGTTCCATCACTGAGAACCTGCGCAGGTTACATCATGTCATTTACAGTACTGAGGGAAGGCCGCAGAAAGCTTGTTATTCCGTGAGGTGGGACTGGTTATATGCTACCATGGCCAAAATGGTGATAGGCCCTGTATTTCTAAAGTGGACCCAGCTAGTTTATGCTAACCCCACTGTCAGAGTACGCACCAACAAAACCTATTCCGCTAAATGGTCCCTACACAGGGGCACCCGCCAGGGTTGCCCTCTGTCTCCCATGTTATACATTCTTGGCGCGGAACCAGTGGTGGCCTACCTGAGACAGGAATACGGGAGGGGGGCATTAAGATAGACGGGGTGACCCACCTCATCTCTATGCACGCTGATGACACCCTTTTGTACCTTCAAGACCCTGAGCACCTCCTGCCCTACATCTTGGAAACCCTGAACTGCTTCCACAAGCACACCGGGAACCAGATTAATAGGAGCAAATCCTGCCTTTACCCACTAGCAGCACTATACAATGATGAATACAGATCCCTCCCCACTCTAGATCTCGAATGACAGGTGACATCTTTGAAATATTTGGGGATAACCATACACCGTAACCCCTGCACAGAACATATCCTTAATACCGTAAGGGCCAAAGACTCTCTCACGAAATCCATGGAATTCTGGGGTCGGCTCCCGCTTTCAATGGCCGGGAGGGCTGGTCTCCTTAAGATGGTCGCCCTTCCCTGCCTACTACATAATTTCACTAACGTCCCCTTCAACATCCCCCCCTCATTCTTTAAAGACCTCAACAAACTCTGTAGGGGCTTCCTCTGGCAGGGAGGTAGGCAAAGAGTGGCATTGGAGACTCTCCAAAGACCATACGAGAGGGGCAGACTGAAGATCCCCAATTTTGAGCTTTACTTCCTTGCTAGCCAGCTGCGACATGTCACGCAATGGATGGCCGATGAGAGCACGACGGACACTCGCCTCCTCCAACCGGCCCTTCCCCGGTTGTTACTAAGAGACATACTGTTGGCCGGGGAGGGTGCTATGAGACACTGCCCTTACCTCGCTAAGCTCGGGAGCCAGCTTTGGAAAAGGGCCTGTAAGCTGGTTGGGTCGGAGGATCCGTTCTCCCCACAGATCCCCATTGCTGCACTTATGGCTAGTGACTCTTGGGGGCAACTTGAAACACGTACACAATGGGAGCCCCTCGGGGTGGCCACACTTGGGGACTTGATCCAAGAATAGGAAATCTTAATTTTCTCGGAACTCTGTGAGGCCACAGGCCTTCCGGCAGGACAGTTCCTGTTGCACAGGGTGGTCGTACAGGCCTCGAACAATATATGGCCGGTCGCTGCCGACCTGACCGAGGAAAATGAATGCATTGAAATGATACTGAACTCCGCTGAGGGGGGCCATGTAACATCACAAATCTACGAGGCCCTGTTGTGGGGTACGACCAGGGGTGACCTTAAATGCAGGAGTAAGTGGGAAACTGAACTGGGCCTTGTTTTTGAAGACAAAGATTGGGGTGATATAACCCACTACCATAAGAAAGTCTCCAGAAACGCCCGCTTGCATCTTATCCAGCTCTACATCACCAATAGAGCGTACCACACACCGGAAGCCATATTAAGATTCACAGGTGCTGGAACCCAATTATGCCCCAAATGCAGTGAGCCCAGGGCAGGAATGACTCACATGTTCTGGGGCTGCCCAGTGATTAGGGAGTTCTGGCCACAAGTGAAGGAAAGAGTGGCCGGTGCAGACATCGAAGTCGAGGTGGACGAGCCTACGGCCTGTATCCTGGGCAGATATAGGCGAAACAGGAAGAACAAACCCCTAAACAAGCTCACAGACCTTATATACATAACGGCTAAAAAACGTATTGCCATGGGGTGGAAAAGCCCCAGAGGTCTGCATATGTCCCTATGGTGGGGAGACCTTACGAAGTGGATTACAGCTGAAACCGCGCCGTGGGAAACGGCTATCCATGTGCAGAGACTAGATTCCAGCGAGGAACTGCACCGTTGGGTGGCCCTGACGGTGCCCTTGCTCCACCCTGAGATGGATGATAGTGAGCTGGGTGGAGAGGGTTGCCCGGACCTGGGCACGGACTTGAGAGGAACAGTGAACTAACCGCGGTCACGGGGGGGGGAGGGTGGATATCTCTCTGATATGCTTGACCAATTTCTAATGATATCGGTTTCTGTTACCTCATGTTATTAAACCAATAAAGAAAATTTAAAAAACAAAAAAAATAAGTTTCTTCACCTTGAGCCCATATTCTCTTAGGTGCTGGCCCTTTCACTGGTACTGGACTGAGTCCATATTCTGTTCTTTGTTGATTAACCTGTTCTATATATGTCACATACTCTGGTTTCCAGCATACAGGTAAAAGGGGCGGGTCGATTGAGGTGGCGGTACTTGGCTCCTTCTCTACAATGGGGTTTGTTGTGATTGATATGATGATAACACAGATCATTGTTCTCTCGTTGCTGGAGTTTGTGTAGGCCTGAGAGTCTTTGATTTATGGTGATGAACTTTGCTTGGCCTGGAGTAGTGGGTGACCGGGTCAAAGAAGGGGGAAGGAAGTGGACTGCATTTGGGGTGATGTTGATAATATGAAATGGTCACTTGAGGCAAGGATGAAATGAAGAGCTATTAGATCATGGGTTTACGATTAGCTGGGTTGTGGATATGGGTAACAAATCTTCCTGAGAGCACAGAGTTGTTGTTAAGTCTGGCCAAATGGTGGGTCGAATTGGGGTTAGTTAATAAAACACATGCAAGGGGCGCTGGTGGGCAGAGTTTGCCAGTGTTTTATGGGTTTCGTTTCAACTCACAGGAAGAAAAGCAGGATGTGTGCTGGAGGCTGTATGATCTGAGAGGGTGGTCGCAAATAAGGTGACATGAATGAATGCAGAAGGAATAACTAGGGACGCCAGCACATCTGGGATGATATATTTCTTGATCAAAAGAATGATTATTTGTTTCTCTCCATCCTCCTGTTTTGAAGAATTTAAAAGGCCATGCACATCATGTATGGTATTAAAGTTTCTCTGATAAATGCAACAAGTTAACTGTTCTGAGTTAATAAACTGATAATGTTTCAAGATGTCAGGGATCAGGTGAAAAGGGAATTATGCTTAGCAACATGTATCCAATGGGATTAGAGAATGTGTAAAGAGGGACTACTTTACATAAATAATCTGACAAAATACTCCATAGAGGAGTAGACACTGTGCAGGAATAAACACATATGTATTAAACCCCCACAGCTGGGAGAAATCAATTCAGGCAAGCTGAACTTGTTGACAAGTTTCTCAACTCTGTCTCCAATTCAATTGGAGCTTTCTGTATACACTTAAGCCACAGAATTAAAATAAAACACATTAGTTACATTTTGGGGCAGGTCAAAAGAAATGATGGGTAAAGCCTTTTCAAACACTTATAGTACTCTATAGATTGGAACCAATCTATTGGACAGAACATTTTCAGAAACAAAACCCACAACACCTCTTTCTGACATCACAATCCTGGAACCTCCCTCCCCTCAATTACATCACCATATGCTGACCAGCAGAAATGCTCTCGATGTGGGTTGAATGGCACAGCTCACCATATAAAATGGCTGCATAGATACAGATTTTCCTGATTCTGTTCTTTGAAGCTAACGCAAGGCAAGCAAGGCCATGAGCATTGCAGTCATATCCTCCTGATTGGCTCCCAATCCTCGTCCCACTTCTCTGCTAGTACTCCCCATCTTTCCCTTGCATTGTGCCAACTTTGCACTAAAAATAAAACACAGCGCTGTGCTGGAAAGTGTACCAACTGTACTTTATTCATCATTGGCCTCCTAATCTTGCTTGAGCTTCCAGATGCCCAGCACAGTGGCCTTCAACATATTCTTCCTAAGAAAACCTTCCCCTTACAACACTAAGTTAGCATCACATGTTATCCTGACCTTCACTGATCAGTTTTCAAAAAACAAAGCACAGACGAAATGAAACCTGTAGCCTTTCAATATGGAATGGCTTGAAAAATGCGTTTTGCAGCTGTGGCCTAAAATACATGGCTGCCCAGTTATTCAGATATTGCTCATACAAAGACCTACAACTTCACCTAACAAAGTCCAACTTTATATAATAACAAAACCCACCTCTCTATCCCCCTACCCACCCCTAAATGGGTGCTAAAACATTTGTCCTGTGACAAAAACTCTATTGCACATGTGTTTCTCCGCACACCACCTTACACATGACTTATGTCACAGCATCACTTACAAAGCTAAAATGTGCACCACCCATCTTGTGGGCACAAAATATACCGCTATTCATTGCCCCTCTCAATCACATAAGTGATCAACACTCTTTTTCCCTGTTCTCCCTTCTTTCACAATCCCTATCTATAATACTGCATGCATGTTGTTCCCTTTTCCCCTTACTTGCCATGGAACCCAGTGTGCAATCTTTATCCTTTTCTGAAAGATTGTTTATGTGTCTATTTTTTGTTGTTGTAATACTTAATAACGCGCCAGAACGCCCGGAGGCCTCAAGGCGCACAGAAATGACAAACAATGGACATAACACAAGACAGTGGAAGCAACGCCAGAAAAGTAACAAGTGCAACTAAGGGGCCCTAAAGAGAAATGTTTTCAACTTATTCTTGAAGTCTGCCAGAGACGTGGTCTTTTTCAGATCCATCGGGATGGAATTCCAGGTGGCTGGAGCTAAGACATCAAACATTGTCTTCCCAAATTTGGCTAAGCGAAATCTGGGTTGGATGAGTTTGGCCTGGCCAAGTGACCTGAGCGATCATGATGGTGTATAATGCTGAATGCGTTCGGAAAGATAAATGGCGTGCAAGGGTCAGACACTTAAAAGTGAGTGTCAGGATCTTAAAAGAAACCCAGTGCCTAACAGGCAGCCAGTGCAGGGATCGTCTGGCTTTGGTGATAGACTGCCGTCTGGGGATGCCTAGCACTGCTCACTGCTCTAACCGCACCATTTTGTGTGACCTGAAGTGCTGCAAGATTGGACTGAGCAGTGCCGACCAAAAGGCTACTACAATAGTCAATCCGTGAGTTAGCCAAAGCAGATGCAAGGATAGATATGTTCACAGAAAGGAATGGATGCAAATAACCCAGCTGCTTATTAATCCAGCCACAAGAGGCACGGGTCTTGGCCACAAGTTGCCTCATAGTGAGCTCAGAGTCAAGCGTGACATCAAGCATTTTAACACTCTTGGCCACAGGAATGATGACATTGGAGAAGGTGGCATACTCCGGAGCGAGGTTTTTGAGCATATGATTTGAGGCAGTGATAAGAATCTCAGTCTTTAAGTGCCATTGAATTCGCCACCACCAACGAATGAATGATGGCGTAAATGACGTTGATGGCCTCAGAGTCCTGAGCATAAGTGCCAGACAATTCAAGGGTGACCTGGGTGTCATCAGCATAATTGACATATCAGACACCCATGTGTTCAAGCATCATACGGAGGAAGAATATAGACATTGAAAAGAGTGGGTGATAGTAATGAGCCCTGTGGTACACCCCACATGAGTAGAGTGGGGGAACAGCAGGCATCATGAATGGCAACTTGAGCATTGCGAGGGCACAGAAAGTAAACTACCCATTGTGTAGAAAGACTCGAACAGCCCACCAGTTTTTGTAGCCTAGAAGCCAATAACTCGTGGTCGACCAAATCGAATGTGGCCGAAAGATCGAGCAACATAAGGAGCGCTGGATGACCATGATCGATAATGTCCGACAGGTTTGATTTCAAGTAGAGCATGGCGGTCTAAGTGCCATGACTGGCACAATAGCCAGATTGATTGGGTGTTGCACTTCGGGCTTCCCTGCGGTCTTCCCTGGAGAATACGACTTCTTTACAAGCTCCTGTGTGGACCAGATACAGGTTGCCATGGCGCCTGTACAAACTACGACGGACTCCATATCAGCTGACATGTCCTGTATGTGGAAGACGTACGGCAAGACACGCCCCCATACGGCTTTAAAACCACCGTCTTTCAAGGGGCTCGTTGCTGCTAATTAGCGTTACAAGCTACAGCGGTTACGTCTGTTACTACTGCGTGTCTCCTCCACACGAATTCCTTATCTGCTTTCCTGGTTTTGACCCTTGCCTGACTTCTGGATTGGCTTGCCTCCTCCTTTATTCCTGTCGTGCTCGTCTGGCTTTTGACTCGGAATGTATTGGATTCGGCTTCCTGCTGTCTCTCGCGGTACTACATTCCAGTTAGCCGCTTCTGGGTGCGGAACCACAAAGCCTTCCTCGCAGAGGACTTGCTGTCAACAATTTGGAACTTTCTACGCTTACTCTGGATGCGTGTGTGCTCAGGTACATACTTATCATTGACAAATCCCGTCTCTGCTATTATTTCTCTCCACAACCTTGTTTGGATATTTGTCTTTTGTTGGATTCTGGGACATTGAGTGACTATATTGTGAACATGTCTTCAAGTGCATATAAATGCTCTGCTGAAACTGCACCAACCCGGCACTAGTGCGACCCTCATGCCGTTCGGGGCTACTTCCCTATGCTAACATTCCTGTTTGTTATTTTCTCCTTTTGTTGTCTTCATGGACTACTTTCCTCAAGATCTCCTTATTCAGGTTAGTTGTTATTGGTTCGATATTTAGGTGGATTGATACTTTAGGAAGGCTCTTTAGAATTATCCCACTCATTGTGCCTATTCATATTGTTTGTAGATCCATCCCGGGGAAGCTCCACTCCAATACTACCCTAGGTAGTTTCCCGTAAAATACAACTGTTCTGATTACTTGGTTTTATTTCAACACTGTCTAATATCTTTGTATTCCTTTGCAGCATTGGTATTGGCGGTATGTGTTCTTCCCGCTCTTTTATTCAATTGACACCTCTGTCTGTCCCAACTGAAACAGCAGAGAGGTACAATGTAGAAAAGAGCCCCTCTTTGAGGATGCCTGAGTCTTGTACTCAGGGGAGCTGGGATGGAAGGCTGAATATCGATTCTCGTACCACCATCATCTCCAAAGGCACTCCTCCACATCTTCGGCCTATTTCGGAGTGGTGAGTAACATTGGGGCCTACGCTGGAATTTTCTTCGATGAAACTCTGCAGCTGGAGATATGCCACACAATCCACCACCTTGAGTAGAAAGGGAACATTGGTGATAGGGCGATAGTGCTTGGGCTGAAGGGGGTCAAGATTATCTTTTTTAAGAAGTGCCGTGATCCATGCCTCTTTCAGATCAGTTGGGACCGGGCCCTCCATGAAGGATTGGTTGATAAGTTTGGTGACCCAAGCGCTGATGGTATCAAGGCAACCAACCAGCAATCTGGAGGGACAGGCATCACCCTTGCAGGTAGTGGGTTTCATATCAAGAATTATCTTAGTGACTTCCACCACAGTGCAGGGAATTAAGGAAAACATAGACTTGGGGGTGGATTGATGAATTGTGGCGACTGTGCTAGATGAAGACAATACAGGTGATGGTGCAAGAATAGGAGTGTCATGAGAGATGCTGGACTCAAGATGGGAGGCAACTTTGGCTGTAAAAGTGTCATGGATGGTTTGGCACAATTCAGAATCATTAGTGTTGGTATTGGAATTAAAATCCTTAAGGATCGCAAAAGGTTCTTTAGAGCTCGATTTAGCTTGCAAGATTATATTGTTGTAACACGTGGAATTATCCAACGTCAAGGCAGCCTTGAACTTTTTCACTGCCAGCTTATATAGAGCAAGCAGAGCGGGTGATGGCTGCGTCTGCCAGGCACGCTCAGCTGCTGTTCTGCAGTGCCTCAGAGCAAGGATGTCATAATTAAACCAGTAATGGGACAAGGTTTAGGGCTTAACTCGCCTGGTGGTAACGGGAGCCAGATCCTCCATAATAAAATCAAGGGTGGCTTTAATATGAGCTGAAAGAACAGGCGAACTTTCATAGTTCTGTATGTCGCTGAGCCTACCTCTCAGTGCCTGCGATAGTCTTTGAAGCTGAAAATGAACTGTCTGGGAATGGAGTCAACTCTAGGGGGCGAAGCAAGCAAATTAATGGAGAAAGTAAGCAAAGAATAATCGGACCAAGGGCACAAGGCGACAGAAGCAGAAGATGCGGTTACCTGATGAAGCAAGACCCAATAAAGCGTATGGCCTCCCATATGGGTGGGCTACATAACTTGTTGGCTATAACCAATAATGGAAAGTTCAGCCAACAATGACTGGGCAGCTTTATCAGTTAGCACAATGGCCCAAAGATTAAAGTCCCCCAGCAGAACAACTGGAGCATTGGCGCCAGCAGCCCCGCTAAGTAAATGTAACAATTGTTCTTCAAACAATGGAAGAGCTTTTGGAGGGCGGTAGATACCAATGACAGTGAGAGTGGTGTTGTTGTTGATTTTTAATTTGACCACTAATGATTCACACTCATCTGGAGTGTTATGAGGTGAGAGGTGATATTCAAGTGTATCCCTAAGAAATAAGGCAACACACCCACCCTTGGCATCTTTGCGGTCGGCCCGCAGAAGCAGGTGTCGCTGAGCCAAGACTCAGTGATACCCAGCAGATCATAGCTAGATTGGGTGAGGGGGTCCTCAACTTCAACCCAGTGGGACATAAGACAGCATGTGTTGAGGAGAGGCACCACCAGTGGAGGGTCAAGGGGGCCGTTTTGAGTTTCAAAGACCTTGTGAGATTTGAAGGACCAGCATCATGAAAGTCAAGCGAAGCAGCTTTAGGTCTGGGGCACATAATAAGACAGAGCGCAAAAGGTAGTTTGTGGTGCAGTAACCCTACCTGCGGCAGGGACCAGGACAAGAAGCATCATGGAAGCAAGCTGGATGCAAAGCGGCACAAACCGGCCTCAGCAAATGCGCCGGCGCTGACGCGACACCGACCGTCACGCCACGGACCGATGCGCCGCCGACTGGTTTTGGAGTGCCGGGGCAGCTGGGTAATGTAGCTCTGAAGAACTACTGTGGTGAACTTTGCGTCCCAGCAAAAGGCTGGAAAACACAGAGAAGGAAAACTCCTGATAAATGAACTAGTGGCAGTCCTTACTGCCTGGCTATAGGCACACTAAAGTCAATGTTAAGCAGTCCATAACACTCGGAACTCACAAAATATTATAATGCTCACTGGTAAGCAGACATGCACCGAGCATTCATACCTGAGCAGTGTGGTCCGTGACACTTCGATCAAAGAGAGGTATGGCAGTAAACCCCAGTTGACATGCGCAAAGAGTGATCATTGCTACCACGAGAATCAATGATGTTAGGTGGGGGCAAATCTTAATAACCAAGTTACACCTTTCTGGTATTACAGTCACATCAATCTCGAAATGTGGTTAACCTGAAATGCAATTCCTTTTACTCACCCCAAACCCACTTTTTCTTCGCCTTGTCACATTCGCCAGCTGCCTAGATGCTAGGTGTACAAAGTGAGACAACCCTGGTGGTCATTTTGCTGAAATTCAGTTGGAACATCTTCAATCTTGTCAATTAATTGTTCATTCTTCTCCACATCAAGTTCATTTATTTTGTGTGTCTGTGCCCCACTTCGAAAAGTTGCACCTTGAAGAGCAAGATTGCCAGCCAAGGTACGTGAGAACAATGTCAGAGTGGGGTACGTGAGGGGGGGTGGAGTACACAAAGGCAGCATATTTTGTTTGCCCCAGTTGGGTGAGGGTCAGGCCACTGCTTTGGGACCCACCAGGCCTGCTGGTACTTTTGTTAGGGCCACCGTCCTTGCTCGCAGGCTCGGTCACTGGCGTAACAGGGGCCCCCGCAACCCCTGCAGTGCGGGGGGGCCCCGCCAGCACATGTCCTGGGAGGGGGCCCCAATTAAAAAAAAAGGAAAATATTTTTTTCTACAAAAAAAAAAGTTTCTTTTGAAATTCACTCTGCATTCATAAAGAACATTTCTGAAACAGAAATAATTTCTTTATGAAGGCAGAGTGACTACAAAAAGAAACTTTCTTTTTGAAGTCCTAGGGCCTCCCTACCCCATGACATGGAAGACCCCAGACTGGAGGCCTCCATGTCATGGGGCGGGGGGAGCCCTATGACTTCAAAAAGAAATAGTTTGTTTTTGAAGTCACTCAGCCTTCATAAAGAAATTATTTTGGTTATGGTTCGGTCCTTAACTGAAATAATTTCTTTATGAAGTTATAGTGGGCCTCATCACGAGTTGGGTGGTAACGCCGGTGGTATTACCACCGGCGCTATTAGCCCTACCGCCAAAACCCCCAGGCGCTATTAGGGCTGGATCACGGGTTTGGCGGAACGGTTAGTGCCCATTCCCCATTGGGCCCATTTGGGAATTCCTTATTCCCCATTGGGCCCAATGGAGAAAATTGGCCCTATTAACGACGGCGGATTTCCCGCTGGCGGTAATAGCGCCGAAAATCAGCTCAGAGCTGGGGGGAAATCCGCCAAGGCCATGATCTGGCGGACCCTTAAACGCGGCGGTAATAGCACTACCGCCGCATTTAAGCGTTACCGCCAGACTTGTGATGAGGCCCAGTGACTTAAAAAAGAAACAATGGTGCTCATTCTGACCATGCCGGTCCGGAAACAATGGTGCTGGTAAGCTTACAGGCACTGTTGTTTCCGGACCGGCATATTACAGGTCTGCCTGCTGGGGCTGCAGTGCCCGACAGGTCTGACCCTGCCAGGCACAGCAGCCACAGTTGGCAGACCCGTCACGGAAGCACCAGCACTGTTAACAATGGTGCAGGTGCTTCCGTGTCTCCATTCCCGCAGAGTCTGGGGATTAACGAAATTACTGGCGCCTGATTTCCCGGCCGCCGGACTAAACATAGCACAGTGGCACCGGGAAGTCAGGTCCTAGTAATTTTTTACGGGTCCGGCGGCAACCCGCCAGTATCACCGGCACGGTTATCGCTGGACCCGTAATGAGCCCCAATTTATTTTTGAAGTAATAGGGCTCCCCTCAACTCCATGACGTGTGCATGCGAGTCTATGGTGAAAGAGTGCACACTCAAATGTATAAGTGGCTGCCTGTGTGTGTATGGTGAAAGGGTGCTCACTGAAATGTATGGGTGGCTGTCTGGGTGTGCCTGCATGGTGAAAGGGTGCACACTTAAATGTATAGGTGGCTGCCTGTGTGAGTGTATGGTGAAAGGGTGCACACTTAAATGTACGGGTGGCTGCCTGAGTGTGCCTGTATGGTGAAAGGGTTCACACTTAAATGTATGGATGACTGGGTGTGTATATTGTGAATGGTGTGTGTGCTTGTGTACAGGGGCACAACAAAACCTTCATTTCGGGGGGGCTAACCCTTCAAATGTTGGGAGAGGCGCTAACTTCACAGGCAGTGGGGATGGGGAAACTTATTTGTGTGGGGGCATCCAACTTATTTACGCATTTCAATGAGACTATTCTAGTGCAGATTCAATGTTACAAGCAGTTAACTCTCTCCTTTAAGTCTCCTGTTCCCTGTCTACCCTTCCAATCACTCCCCTGGCATTCAAGTACTAAACCCACATCACGATTTCAATTGCCTAAACAATGTGGCATTTGAATGCAGGTACTAACAGTGAAATGCTTTATGTTGGTAATTGCTGGGTTCTTGTAGACAGCAAAAACCAGGTGCCGTTTATTATCTGTGTCCAGTTCGGTCCTGCAACTGCTCTAAAGGTTAGCTAGGTTGAGTCAATATAGCCCAACATTTCAGGGGGGGTAGTGCTGAAGCTCAGTCAACTCAATGGTGTTGCAACACTACTTGTGTTTAATGCCTTGCTTACTCCTAGCCCTATTCTTCCTCGTCTCAGTACTTATGTTTGAGGCAGTACTTGTGTGTGAGGCACTCTGCCTCATGCACAAGTACTGGGAAGAGGTAGAGGTACAAGGAGGTAATGCCTGATTTAGCTACCTGTTATCTTCATCACTCCTAGTCCCACTGTTCCTCATCCCAGTACTTACCTATGAGACAAGGAGCCTCATTCGTAAGCTCTGGGACAAGGAAGAGGGACGTGGAGTTAATTCTGGGCCAAGGAGCTGATTGTGGAGGTTGGGGTGGTAGGTGGGAGGGAGAGGGGATGTGTAGGGGGGCGGGATTGTGTGATACATCATAATGGATGCCCATGTCCAGAGTAAGCAGGCATGATATGTGGTATTAGTGGCTAGAGAGGCATTTTGGTGCAGCCAGTCCAGTCATTTCTCAGTTTGGTATGACTTTCTTTTAACTGGACATTTCTGATAAAGCAGTCCTGCTAACTTTAATTACCTGGCTAGATTGGCATTTGGGTGCTGCCAGTCTAGCCTTTCTTACTGCAGCATTGTATATTTTTCTAGGCATCCGTGATAAAATGATATGATATGATACAAGTCATTTATAACACGCCTGTACACAAGTGTACACAAAGGGAGGGAAGATAGAGGGAGGACAAGACAAACGATCTCACTAGGCCTTGTGTCATTGCGAGGACGAGAAGTGCAAGGGGGAAGGGAGGGGTGGAAGTGCAAGTGAGAGGGGAGGGGAAAACAGGGCAGCAATGCTCTGAGTAAGTGCAGCCAGGGCAGAGCGGCTATTGGTTGTGCAAGGAGAACAAGGGACCGCAGGGTTACAGTTACAGCCCCTAAGTGCATGGTAGGCCCGGAGGCAGTGCAAGGATGACCAATCAAGGAAGAGCCTGGACTCAGAGAGACTCTAAAGGTAGCCAAGCAGCCAGTCGGTAAAGCAGACAGGTAGGTCAGCAGGGGAGGTGAGTGAGAGTGAGAGAAAGCAACAGAGAAGAGGAACGTTTTGAGCTGCTTCCGAAACTTGAGGTTGTCTGGCTCAAGTTTGGAGGGAAAGGGAGGCCATTCCAGAGGGAGGCACCAGCAGAGGAGAGAGGTCTACCCCCACTCTCTGCCTGGAGAAACGTCTAAGCCTTAGAGAGTTGGAGGTAGCTGAGTGAAGAGCTAGAGAAAGAAGGTATTTTGGAAGAGAGCATTGGATTTAGTGTGGGTCCCGGCCCCAGAAATCCTTGTGGACAATGCAAAGGTTCTTGAACTTGATCCTTGCAGCCACCGGGAGCCAGTGGAGAGATTTCAGGGCTGGAGAAATACGATCCCAGGGGTTGAGGCCAAGGGTAATTCTTGCAGTTCTGTTCTGGATTAGTTGCAGATGACAGAGACTAGAGGAAGGCAGATTCAGAAAGTGGCTGTTGCAGTAGTCCAGCCTAGAGAGACCCAGGGCTCTGGAGACAGTGAGCTTCTGGTGGAAAGTGAGAAAGGGAAGAGTCCCTTTGAGGAGGAGCAGCTGGTAGTGGGACTTCTTGGCGATGTCCGAGATGTGAGGAGAGAAAGAGAGTGTGGCATTGAAGATGACACCAAGGTTTTTTGCCTCGCAGGAAGGCAAAGGAAGAGGGCCCAAGGCGGTCTGCTATGGTGAGAGAGGAAACGCAGAGGCAAGGGTCGCAATGAGAAGGATCTCCATCTTACTGGCATTAAGGCAGAGATCGTTGGAGGCGCACCAATGCTGAATCATGGATAGACAGTCAGGAATGAGCAAGAGAGGAGAGGAGGCTGAGGGGAGCCTGAAGGAAAGCTGAGTTATCCGCATAACACTGAAAGTAAGAGGAGAAGGTAGAGATCAGGGAGGCCAAAGTGGCCAAGTAGAGGTTGAAAAACCAGGGTGAGAAGATAGAGCCCTGGGGAACGCCACAGGTAGAGAGAGGTGGCAGAGAGAATGGGACCAAGATGGACCTGGGAGCGGAAGGGCGGTCCAAGTGGAAGGAGGTCAGTCACTCTAGGGTCTGATCCGTGATGCCCAGGTTCTCACAGATTCGATTGATCAGGATGGTGACGTTGACCCTGTCGAAAGCAGAGGAAAGATGAAGGATGAGAACAGAAGGAATGCTGGAATCAAGGTTAGAGAGCAGATCTTCACGGGTGTTAAGGAGAGCAGATTCCATGCTTCTGGCAGATCTGAAGCCAGACTGATGGTCATGGAGACAACCAACAGATTCAGTGTGGAGAGTAAGCTGGGAGATGGCAAGCTTTTCCAAGAGTTTGCTCAGGAAAGGGGTGATGGAGATTGAGCGATAGTTTGCCGGGCAGGTAGGATCAGCAGACGGCTTCTTGAGAAGTGGGTGCACAAGGGAGTGCTTAAAGGGAGAGGGGAACGTTGCAGTGGCGAAAGAGTGATTGCAGAAATCGGCCAAGGCTGGAGCGAGGCTGTCAATATGGTTTTTGATGGTTCTGGAGGAGCAGCGGAGCACCTGTTTGGACGACACTTTCACAGATCGGACTTGTCTAGAAACCTTGTCAGGTGTTGTCAGAGAGAAAGAGGAAAAAGGAGGAGGAGAGGTAGAGATGGCCAAAGGAGGCCAAGAGAGGAAGAGGAGATAGAGGACTGGATGTCCTGAGATTTAGCAGAGAAGTGAGAGGCCAGAGCTTTACAGAGGGACTGGGAGGGAACATGAGAGGTATAGACCACAACAGGATTGACCAGTTCCTTGCAGATTTGAAAGAGTTTGGCCGTGTTGTTAGAGGCCGCAGAGACACACGCTTTAATGTGTGCTCTCTTCTTGATGAGTGTTATTGCTTGGAGTGCCATTTTGGTGCAACCACTCTAGGTATGTCTAAATGTGGCCTGTCATGCTTTACTATAATGCTATTACGTGTTTACACTGGTATACATTGTGCAGCCAGTTGGACATGTTTTCATTGTGGCATGGCATTTTTAATAGCAAAGCATTAATGTTCCTGTGCACTGTTGGTGACTTGCATGTATTGGATTGTGTTACCCTACAAAACAATTGCAAACACTCTGGCTTTATAGCCAATTTATCTCAGAAAGTGTGCTGTATATTGCATTAAAACACATATTTATAACTTTCTCGTAGTGCAGTGTGCGGCATACCCCTTCAGCAGCATGTTCATGCGTATTGCGCAAGCGTGATAATCTAGGCCGGTCCAGAGTGTGGCGCGACCCGTGATTTGTTGCCGAGTTGGGGGGCCCCCTCAGCATGGCCCGCAGGGGGGCCCCCACATTTTGTGTTACGCCACTGGGTTCGGTTGCTGGATCAATCCTGCACATGCTCTTGCTGTCCAAATTGACAGTCCCCTTTCATCTAAAACATAAAGAAAATTGGGTGAGTTTCTTGAAGTGAAAGTGTATCTTGCTATCATTGCTGCAGGCCAAGGCTTGGACATCATTACTTCTGTATTTTTGTCAGTCATGACTTCTGCTACTTACTCAACAAACCCTACAAGCCTTTCTCTTTTTCATAACACCAAATAGCTGCTCACCGACCTAATATCACTTTTTCATCTGCACTATGCTTGGGTGTGCCTGTGACATGTGGGATGAGATAGCACACACAACATGTGTCATTTTGCCCTCTTTTGCCCCAACTTCCTCACATACTCACACCACATGTTTTCCTACTCAGCACTGCACCGACCTCGAATGTCAGGACACCCAAAGAGTCATTTTTACCTGTTACATTTATCAATACAACTGCGGATGAACTGTTCCCTTATTTCTTTAAACAAAGGGAAAAGAAAAACAAAGAACAAACAACCATAAAAAAACACATTGCTCCTACGACGCTCCTTTTACTTCCTCCTGCATCCATGTCCCAATATTTGCTGGTCTCCTGTAGGGGGAAAATGAGGACAGGAAAATTATGATAAAAATGACATATACTTCCCATTAGTCGGCCGTCATTTCTTCTTCTGCAAGCAAGGTACTGGCCTTGTTGCGGCGTACTTCTTTAAGATGATGGTGGTGGTAACCCTTGTGTTTTTGTCCTCGGCCAGGTGAAGCATTGTTGATTCGCTTTGAGTGGTGGATGTGCTGCAACGTCCTTTGTCTCTTATGAAGCTGAGCTGTTGCTGTCTGTAAAAGCGATGGCAGGCCTGCTTTGATGACCGTCTGTTTTGTGAACATTTTCTCTGTGCTTTTCCTTTTCTCTCTTCTACAGAGGACGTCGGATCGCGATTTGTTCTGTTCCTGCTGTGTTTGTCTTGGCAAAATATAATGAACAATTTCTGTTATCTCCCTACACCATCCCTAAACTTCTGGACCAATCACTGAAGCTGAGACAAGTGCATGTACTGTTTGCGTGCATGCAGGTGTAAAGCATGTTGACATGTGTCTGCCTATCACTTATCCCTTCACTACAGTAATTGTATGTCCCTTTGCTAAAACACAACCAATACACAATACTTTTTTCATCTGATTAAACATATTTATATTCAAGAGTTACATAAAAACAGCATAAAAATGTTACAACACCTTTTATGATATGATATGGCATTTGTAACGCGCCTATACAAAAGTGTTTCTGGGTGCGACGAGGTAAGGAAGGGGGAACAGACGGAGGACAGAGACACCGATTTTACTAGGCCAAGTGACATTGAGATTGTGCAAGTGCATAGGAGGGGGGGAAGTGAAAAATGCCAGGGGAAAGGGGAGGGGGCAGTTCTGTACATGGGCTCAAAACAACAGCAAGAAGTGCGGCCAGTAGGTGGCAGTTGCAAGGGTAAGTGCAGACAGCAGGTGTCCAAAGTGCAGGTAGGGGAACTGTAGGGTTACAGCTACAGACCCAAGTGCAAGGGTTGCCGGCAGGCAGTGCAGGTGTGCAACTGGGCGGGCAGGGACCTGGGCCCGAAATCAGAGGGTAGCAAGGTGACCAGTGCAGTATCAGACAGGAAATCAGCAGGGGAGAGGAAGAGAGAAGGCAGAAGTAAAGAGGAAGGTCTTAAGGTGCTTCTGCAACCGGAAATGGTTCTCCTCAAGTTTCAGAGCGGCAGGAAGGCTGTTCTAGAGGGAGGCCCCAGCAGAAGAAAGAGATCTACCACCAACTCGTTGCTTGGAGAAGAGACTGAACCTGAGGGAGTTGGAGGCGGATAAGTGAAGAGCTCTAGAAGGAAGATACTTAGGAAGAGATAGTTGAAGGTATTGAGGTCCCAGGCCCCAGAAGGCCTTGTGGACAATGCAGAGGGTTTTGAACCTAATCCTCGCTGCCACTGGGAGCCAGTGCAGAGATTTCAGTCCTGGAGAGGTACGATCCCTGGGCTTGAGGCCAAGGACAAGCCTTGCAGTCCTGTTTTGGATGAGTTGCAGAGGGCGGAGAGTAGAGACAGGCAAATTTAGAAAAAGGCTGTTGCAGTAGTTCAGCCTAGAGAGAACCAGATCTCTGGAGACAGTGAGCTTCTGGGGGAAGGAGAGGAAAGGAAGATTACCTCTGAGGAGGTGCAGCTGGTAGTGTGACTTCTTAGAGACGTCAGAGATGTGAGGAGAGAAGGAAAGTGTGGAGTTGAAGATGACCCCGAGGTTTTAAGCCTCACAGGTAGGATCAGGAAGAAGGCCAAGATAGGCTAGCCAGAAAGTGACAGGAGGAAAGGAGGAAGCAGGTGTGCCGATGAGAAGAATCTCAGTCTTACTGGCATTAAGGCAGAGATCATTGGCGGCACACCACTCCTGGATAGCAGACAGTCAGGGATGAGAGAAGGAGAAGAGGTGGCGGAAGGGAGCCTGAAAATGAGTTGAGTGTCATCCACATAGCACTGAAAGTTGGGGCAGAGGGTGGAAATGCGGTGGGCAAGAAGTGCCAGGTATTGGTTGAACAGCCAGGGAGAGAGGTTAGACCCCTGGGGAACACCACAGGAAGAGATAGAGATAGAGGAGAGGAAGGACCCAAGCTGAACCTGGGAGGGTTCGTAGGAGAGGAAAGAAGTCAGCCAAGCCAGGGCCTGCTCAGTGATACCCAGGTTATCACGGAGACGGTTGAGCAGGATGGCATGGTTGACCATATCAAAGGCAGAAGTGAGATCAAGTAAGATGAGGACACTGGGGGTGTTGGAATCAAGGTTGTGAAATATCTCTTCACGTATGTTCAGGAGAGAAGTTTCTGTGCTTCTGGCCGCTCTGAAGCCAGACTGATGGTCATGGAGACAGCCAACAGATTCAGTGTGAAGATTAAGCTGGGAGATGGCCAGCTTTTACAGGAGTTTGCCCAGGAAAGGAGTGATGGAGATAGGGTGATAGTTAGCCAGGCAGGAGGGGTCGGCATAAGGTTTCTTAAGAAGAGGGTGCACAAGGGAATGCTTTAGAGGGGAAGGGAAGACTCCAGTGGCCAAGGAGTGGTTGCAGAAGTCAGCCAGAGCAGGAGCCAGGGTGTCAATGTGGTCCTTGATGGTTTTGGAGGAACAGGGGTGAACCTGTTTTGACAAAACTTTCACAGATCGGACTTGTCTTGAAACCTTGTCTGGGGAGAACAGGGGAAAGGCAGAGAAGAAGGGAAGAAAGGTGACCAAAGAAATGCTAAGGGAAGAGCAGGAGTGGAGGGAGGAGGCGGAGAAGAGAGAGAGTACAGGATGTCCTGAGTTTTAGAGATGAAATGAGAAGCCAGGTCTATGCAGAGGGCCTAGGAGGGGACAGGATATGTATAGACTGCAGCAGGATTGGCCAACTCTTTGCAGATTTTAAATATTTTGGCCGAGTTGTTAGATGCCGCAGAGATGCAGGCTTGGATGTGGGATCTCTTCTTGGTGTGGGCAGAGAGCCGGCATTGCCTTTGGAGCAGGCAGCAGACCAGTTTGTCAGAGGATGTACCTGCAGCAGGTCATTTCCTCTCAGCCACCCTGCACTTGCGTTTAAGGGTGATGAGGTCAGAGTTGTACCAAGAGTTGCACTTGGCTTTGGGCTCCAGGCAGATCCTCATGACAGGGGCAAGAATATCGAGAGTATCAGAAATAGCCGAGTGGAGCATGGAGAGGGCTGTGTCAGGGTTTGAGTCAGCCAAGGGGGGGAGGAGGAGGGCGAGAAAGTGGCAGCGAAAGCCTCAACGGACACACACTTCATGGGTCGGAAAACCGAGAAGGCAGGTGGCAGTGCTGGAGTTGGCTTGGCCTGAGGGGTGGAGAGGGTGAGCTGGGAGGAAAGGAGAAAGTGATCACTCCAGCAGAGAGGAGTGGTGAGATGGATAGAAAGGGGAAGGTCTGAGGAGATCAGAACATCCAAAGGGTGCCCTGCAGAGTGAGTTGGGCCAGAGGGAAGAATAGACAGTGAAAGAGAGTCACAGAGGTCGTGTCTATCCAGTGTTCTCCTTTATTTTCTGCCTGCAGTGAACCAAAATTCCTCTGTAAAGCCATGTGGCCAAGCTAACATGACTTATAATCCTGCTACAATATACTAAAACATGCTATTAAGCTAATCTCATAGTTGCACACCTTACTACTTTGGATCTACGTGATTATTGCTTCACCAAAAATGTATAATCTGAAAATTATGAATTTGAAATGTACATCTCGCAATAATCATGTAGATCACCCCTGCCTGCTATCCCCCTACCCTCCACCCTGTAAATCTTTCCTGCGGCGGGGCACTTACCTGATGTCCTTCCCTACGGCTCTTCCCCTGTGAGCGGCGGAACTTCATTTTAACTTTGTTTTTCCCCCGCTTTCCTTTTTAGGGAAGTGGGGGAACCAGCAACCTCTGGATTTCCATAATGTTGATCAAAGGGACCGGGGGACACCCCCGCTCTCTTTATTCGACATCATCGGAATTCGTAATTTTTAACAATGCCGAACATGCATAAAACGCGAATTCAGCATTTTTTCAAAATGTTCATTCAAAATGACTTATTTACCTGTACTTACCTATATTTTCTTCTGTTCAATGTAGGTCAATAGGGACACTCCCACATACCCTTTGCACAAAAATACTTACCATTCCTTTTTTGTCACCTCCCCTTTGTATCCACAAGTACTTACCTTTTCTTTTTTTTCTTCAAGGAAAAACTTTAAGGGAAATTAAACCTTTCTTTTGTGTCTAAAAATAGCTCTTTTCTTACCATGCTCCTTCCAACTATATCAATAAGCTATACTCTAAAAGGCCTTGGAGGAACTATTTTGCATTAAGAAAAATCATTTGGAATCTATGATACAAATCACTATTTCTGCTGGTGTATTAAATGTTGCTACTTACTCTTGTATGTTGTTCCTTGCGCTGGCAGATATGCTCTACCCTGTATACTGTGTTTTCTGGCCCTGGCAATTGCATGTTGTACTTTGTGCTATTTTTTCATCGTAACCCTATCCCTGCAATTTTGAAAATGTTCAAATGCACTATGAATGTGATATGTGCTCACTCTCTATGTTCTCTTGTGTTGTTTCTGCAAGTCATTTTGTTGCTGTTGCTGAATTTGGAGCTATACTTCATTTTAGGAAAAGTGTCTAATATTGTGGGGGGATAAATAGGTGCAGCATGTTTTGCCCACCCCCGATTTGGCCATAAGGTAACAGAACCACAATGTGGTACCCCTCTACTTCAGCAAATGTGTGCATAATGCCCTCCCTTTCCACATGTCCAACATTGTATTCACCAAATCTTGGTCTCCTTCTATCAAATTCCTCTCCACGTGTATGCCCACATTGATTTCCCCTACCTCTTTCGTAGTGCCCCCCCGATAATACCTGTTCTCCTCTCACTGTGGCTCTTTCCCTGTGAGCGGCAGAACTTTATTTTAACTTTGTTTTTCCCCCCGCTTTCCTTTTTATGGAAGTGCGGGACCCCACAACCTCAGAATTCCCATAATGTTGATCAAAGGGATAATGGGACCCTCCCGCCCCCGCTCTCTTTATTCAACATTATAGGAATTCATCATTTTTAACAATGCCGAATGCGCATAAAACGCGCATTCAGAATTTAAGAAAAACAATTTCATCCAAAATGACTACTTTACCTGTACTTACCTATATTTTCTTCTCATCAATGTAGGTCACATTAAGTACCAAGCACAATACATTTTTCATCCCTCCTCTGCTGGAACATCTAAAATGAAATTGGATCGTTATTTAGCACAACCATAGGTACTCGTCTGGCACACTGGAACACCTGAAAATAAATGTATCATTATACAAATCAGAGACATACATATCACGTCATGCAACCAAACAATTTCAAAAACAACACCTCCCCACATTATACCTTTATAGCAGGACCCCTTAACACTTCCCATGTATTAGTAATATGTACATTGACTCCCTGGCTAGGACAACCTTCCACTTCGCACTCATTATTTTTTTTAACTAGCCTCAACTTGCTCAAGCCTCATCACCTCATGTTTCGGGTGGAAAGGTTGGACTTGGTTTACATGAACGAACTGTTCCACTGTCAACTCACCCTCCTTTTTAGCTATTTTATACACTATGGGTGATATCTTGTCTGTAATTTTATATGGCCCTTGCCACTAAAAGTACTTACTCCCCACAATACCCATAAAATTCAGAATAAAGGGCACATCCCAGTAGGGAATGAGAACACAAGAGGTGATTACGAGTTGTCAAAGATTTATATGAAATTCAGCATCCAGAGAACTCTGCTGCCTTGAGAGCGCTCTGGCAAACAATGCAATACAATGTGTTTTTAAAAGGTTACAGCGTCATCAGTGATGATTTCTATACAGCCAGCAAGTTACAATATCATTGGTTAAAAGGGAGGTGCACATATAGTTCTTTCGGTGCCGGCTCCACAGGATTGGCCGATGACTTGGCGGGAGGTTGGATATCAAGTGATTCAGCTGGGCCGGTCTGTGCGAGGTGAAGGTTCGGCCAAGTCAGAGAGGCGGCTGGATCTCACTAGCTAATTTATGGGTGGTCAGTCATAATTTCGAAGAAAAAAAAATTGATAGACAATAATGTCGAAACAATAATATCGAAAAAAAAAATATCACATTTTTTTTTATTATATATTTATTTTGGGGTCCAGGAATAAAAGAAAATGGGTAAAACTTTTTTTTTTAAAAAAGGGGGTTTGACTTTCGAAATGTTTGTTTTCGAAATTATCACTATAAACCAATTTATAGACTTATTCCAGACATGCAATAAACAACGACCATCAATATACCTTTGAATACATCTTAGAGGCTTATAGGTTGTACATACATAACTGCATCATCTCACATTGGGTCATTCATAAGGTGAAGGGGGTGGGGGTCTTGCCTTCTGTGATACCCTGGGGACTCGGCTGGTCTGGCACATCAGGGCAAGGCGGGGAGTGGAGTGACACATGTTAGTTTAGGACAGGGGTGACAGGGGTCTGGGTTTATTGGGGGCACTGTAGGGTGGTCAGCACAGTGGGGGCACACTTCTGTTACATCAAGAGAATACCTTAGAGGGCACAGGGTTACACAAGCAGTGATTTTCCAACAGAGAGGGTGAGGGGTGCAAGAGCAGGTTTGTGGAAATGGATGAGCTACAAGTCATGGTTCGGGCCGGTTCACACACAGAACAGTGATCTTAGAGTAAGAATGATGCGATGCATAGTTTTAATTGTTACAGTTAGCATCAGCGCATCCGTGAGAAAGGGACTTGGGCCGTGCAGAAAAGGTGGGGGTAGTTAGTGCTCACTGGGCGCGGTGCTGCAGAGGGGAGAGGAGACTTCGTAGTGCCGAATTGCAGCCTAGTCCAAAGATGGAGTCAAGGGCACACAACATGGAGTCCAAGTGTGTCTTGCAATAGCCCCACCTCTTCTCAAGCCGAGGAATTATCCCTCATGGTAGCAGAAGGGCGATGGAGGCGTCCCCCACTAGTGCAAGAGCAAGTGCTTCATTTCGCGTAGAATGTATGAGGGGGACTAATTTGCCCCTTCCTTCCTTACACCACCCTACTAGAAATTTAGAGTTTTTATGCCTTCCCTTTCCAAAATTAAACTTATAAACCTGATCTCCTACCTCATACTCTTTTGTAGATGTCTTCCTATCATGGTATGTTTTTGCACTGTCAGCTGCCTTTTCCAAATTCCACTGCACAAATGCAAACGCATGTTGTAAGTGCTTCCTGAACTCTTCCACATATTTGTGAATTGTGCAAGCATTCACAAGAGTTTGGTCATGGGGTTTGGTCATGGGACTTGTAAAGTAAATCAATTTTTCTTCCTGTTAGTATTTCATGAGGGCTGAGATTTGTTTGTCTAGCGGGAGTTGACCTAATGGCCATTAATACCAATGGAAGCCGAAGGTCCCAACTAGAACCTGCTTCAGCCACACATTTCTTTAACATATCCACAATTGACCTGTTGCTCCGTTCTACTCGACCTGAAGAGGAAGGAAGGTATAAAAGGTGCAGATTTCTCTTCACACCCAAAATCTGCCATGCTTTTGTCATCAATACATTAGGAAAATGACTTCCCCGGTCTGACTCTATCCTTTGAGGTAGCCCAAATCTTGAAATGAATATGATTCACAAGTAATGTGGTTGCCGTTTGTGCACTGCAATCTGGTGCAGGAATGCACTCCACCCATTTGGACATTAGACAAACTAGTGTTAACACATATTTCTTTCCCCTTGCTGATATTTTTAAAGGCCCGACATATTCGATTTGCAAATTAGACCATGGGAGGGTCAAACCTCTTTTCATTAATGGTGCTCTATGCGTAGGTGAAGCAGGTTGGAATTGTGCACATACTATACATCCTGGGACATGTGTGGCCAATAAGCATAATCTTTTAAAATGTCCAATGTTTTCTGTGAACCCCTGTGTCCTGCAGTTATGGCATCATGTGCATGATGTAACATCAGTTCCTGAAACGACAAGGGCATTACCCATTGTATTTGACCTGTAACAGATTCTCTAATCATCAGCCCATCTTGTAACCTAATTCTCTTTTTGTTTTTTAACAGCACCCTCCCTTTACAATCTTCTTCAAACAGAGGATTTTGCTCAGCATTTAACAGATGATTATAGAATATGCCTAAAATTGTAGGTGTTCAATAGGAAACAACTCTCCCATCACAGCTCCAATTTTGGCTAACTGATCTGCCTTGCCATTTCCCTCTTTGTCCTCACCAGGCGTCTATAAATGCCATGTATTTTTCTCCAATGCATTACCAAATCATATTCTGATACAAGTTTGTCTGTGGCTTGAATCATCTTGCCATGTTTGAGTGGTTCTATGTTATAGGTAAGCATACCTTTTACCTTCCAGCCAGGTAAATATTCTACAAATGTATTTCATGCATAATCAGAATCAGTCACTATTACTATCTCTTTGAGTTTGTTTTCTACTGCAGTAACAACTGCTTTGTAAATAGCGGCCAACTCTGCCACTTGACTACTTCTAGGCCCAATCCTCAGGCTGACAGTTGGAATGGTGTCACATTTAAACCAGATATTGCCTATTCCTGCCACAAGCTCGTTCTCTGTATTATTTTCCACATGGTATGCACAACCATCAGCATACACAGTTGGTAAATCCCTACATATCTCGTCATTGAATGTTTTGAATTGGGATTGCTCAAATTCATTCAAACTTGATTATATTTCTGCTTCATCGGGTGTACATTCAGCTGTACAATCATGCAAATCTGCTAGCTCTTGGGCAACTGGGCTCTTTTTATTCTGTCCACATCTTACTTCCACAGGAAATCCCTGAGGTGTCAATGTCCAGGATGTAATTCTGGACTGAGCCAAATTCCCCAGTCTAATTCTCTTGCTTTGCAGAAACTGCAGGGGCTGGTGATTTGTTTCAATAATTACTCTTTCCTCTTGAATTATGGGATGGAAATGTTGTAACACCTAGACAGTCGTCAGGAGTTACAACATTCAGTGAACTTAGTCTCAACCTGTGACAAGGCCTTGCTAGTGTAGGGGAGGATAGGTGATCAGGACCCCCCTCACATACATCTCTGACCCAGGTGGAGACTCGTGACTTGTCGGTGGCCCCCTCGCCCTAAGGGCCCAGGAGGCGGGGGGGCTGCGGATCGACACGTGAGGCTGCACGACTACAATATAAGACATAGCCTAGACCCCATTTTGTATTAAGACAACTCCATTTTGTGTAAAAGGCACTAAAATCCAGTCCATGCAAAGATTGCTCGCACACACACACACAGAAAGCTGCAGCCTGACCCCTGCTTGACTGCGCTCACAGGAGTATACACTCCCCCCAGCCCCACCTCATGGTAGGTCCACTGAAGGCATGTTCTCACGAGCAACCAGACACAAACAAACAACATAATAAACACTGTATTACTTGCCTTCCGCAGTACATTAGTTGCCCCAGCCGTGACCGGGCCTGGTAGAAAGTAACTGAAACCAGCCCAACCCTGCCTGAACTGACCCCGTACTCTGCCCCAAGGAATATGTGGTGCCCTCCACCCCTCACCCCCACCCCCACCTTGTATAACGAAATAAACATTTGTGTAATATATGTCGTGTTGACTAAAGTTTGCTGCTATTATGGAGACGTGTGGTTTAAGAGTAATAGGTGATCGCTCCTGTACATGATGTAACAAAGCACGTTTGTAATGCACGATAATCAGCAGAGGCAGTGGAACCAGATTGTACTATGATGAAATATGCATTGCTCTTTCTCTTACACGCAACCCAACCTAATGCTACCTCATGTTCGTATTTCATCTACTGATGTGAAATACTGTGCTAAAAGGCAAAAGTCTCTCCAGCTTGTGTTCCCATATCAATGTAAATATGTGTGTATAATACCAGAAGCTCCAAGTGTTGCCACCCACCCTTGCCAAAAATACGATGCGCTGCTTCATGCAGGGAAGCAGGTCCAGAGCTGCAAGGTCGTCTCACCCTTCATCCCTTCCCAGGCCCTCCAGGGATAGCTGGTGTTCAAACAGCGCAGCCTCGCCTCCCCTTCTCACTGGGTCCGCTCCAAGCATCCACCTCCCCCATGACAGAGGCCGCCACAGCCCGGCCCTATGAATTACGAGCTACCTGGTCCTAAATCCCACTGTCTCTTGGGCACTAGCTACATGCCCCCACGGCCCATTGGTATCCCCGCTAACCCCAGGTTAATGGCCCTCGAAGGGGGGCACCCACCCTTGTACTAACAGATCGTAATACCGTCCTTCATTATAAGCCACCGGGACAGGACGATCGAATAACCCCCCTCTGCACCCCTGGCCTTGAACACGACTCATGGGACTACCATACTTGAACCCAAGGTGTCACTACAACAGATGTATTGGAATAGCCCCTATCACATATCCATGCCCCCGTCCCCTCCTGGAGCAAAGGTCAATGTATGGCAGGAATTACAGGACACCTGACATTGTAGAATGTG
The DNA here is from genome assembly GCF_040938575.1 of Ambystoma mexicanum. Classification (NCBI taxonomy): domain Eukaryota; kingdom Metazoa; phylum Chordata; class Amphibia; order Caudata; family Ambystomatidae; genus Ambystoma; species Ambystoma mexicanum. The sequence continues at coordinate 627,478,139 of NC_090922.1, read as the reverse complement.
ACAAATGATTGTGAGTGTGTGGCCACAAGGGCAAGTGTTAGAGCAGCCACCAATCATCAGTACAAGTTGTGTCCGGCCGGCAGCTCCACCCCGAAGAGCCCAGATGACCCGTCTACCCCACGTGGCACTGCACCGACGTCCACCAACCCTGGAGCTGCAACTATAAACATTGTTTAGTGTCTAGTTTACGCCACCCAATCCCTAAGACTATGTGCCCCCTATAGCCAGTGACATGTATGCCATAGTTTTGTAATAAATAGGACTGTCTTTGCTATTGTCAGACAGAGCGCTCTGAGAGTTTGCAGAGTCCTTTGCATGCCCTATATTGATTTATATAAAACCCTTTTTTGATCTTACCCGCACTTGGTCCTGGTCTCATTCCCCTCCTGGGGTGTGACCTTTATTGCCTCTCACTAAGGGGGGTGCGTTTTTGGGGATGTTCACATTCACTAGCATATGCAATAGTTTTGTTATTCACATCATGCTTTTGATATAATATAGCTGACATCCACTGATCAGTGAACCCAATCTCTAAATCCTGGTTGTTTATGGGATATGCCAGACATGGCGCCTTCATGAGGCATTCTTTCAGACTGGCCACAGCTTCACATTGTTCCTTTTCCCACTTCAAGGGTACATCCTGCTTTGGTAATCTTGTTACAGGTTGTGTAATCTCTGCATAATTCTCAATAACTTTCCTTTTATAACCTGTCATCCCTAATAAACGTTTTAACCCCTTCAGCTTAGTAGGATCTTTCAATTTATGTATTGCCTCCACCTTCTTCTTTTGCGGGTTTAACCCATTTTCCGTCACCTCATGACGTAAGAAGTTCACTTTCTTTTAATTACTATACATAAGGTAAGCGACAACCCTACTGAAAAACCTAACTCCACGGTCCGGGGCAAACCATAAGTATTTATATACAAAGGAGAACAGGTACACAAAACCTAATCTGGTGAATAACTCATCTGTCTAAAAGAATGTGTTTAGTAATGACCTATAACCATTAGTCCTGAAAAAAATGGACTTGCTGTACAACAAACGTTCATAAATTTGACCATTTTAATTATTATACTCAAAATCAATACAACACTACTAAAAAAAAACTTTTTTAAAACACACAATAACCCATGATTTGACCCACATGGTGGGTATAACATCAACCTAATGGGAAAAATGACACCAATAATAATTCAAAACATATCAAATTCAACAGACACATGACAATTTTATATGTTGTGAATTGTTGATGTAATTTTTTGATTGACTTCATAATTTTCATAGGGCTACATGGTGCATTTTGGGGTGCATCATTCTGTCGCGCATTTCTGTTCTCTGGTGGGCAGGACTGATTGTAACCACCGCCAGGTGACTCAAACCCCCCTACTGGGCTATAATCAGGCCTGGCCACAGGAATCGCTATTGGTACACTGTTCCCTCGGACAGAACTGGGGTTAAACTCAACTCCATCCAATGTAGTGCCTTATCGCTTTTCCAGAGATTTAAAACTAAATATTTGCTGTTCCAGATCATTGCATTGTCCATGAAGCCGTTCTGCCTCCTGAAAAAGATTAGGATTCTCATCCCGAGTTTTATTGATCACGGCCTGCAGATTGCTTATTTGCATTTGGCACTGGTCAAAAGCCCTGTCTTTCTTGTCATTCTCTTCTAACAATGTAACTATTTCTTGTTCTATAGCACGGAATTCCTTATCTTTCTCCACATTATTCTTTCTAAGTGTTTGTAATTCTGAAATGGCATCATCCTTGTCTTGTCTTATTGCATCTAAGACCCCTTTTAAGTGTATGAGCTCTTGCTCACTCTCATCAAATTGCTTTTCCTTCTGAGCCAACTGAGTATCCATATCTTTATATTTAGACTGCAATTCTGTATTAGGCTGCTCTAATTCAGTTTTTAGGCACTTTATTTGATCAAATGCATCATCCAAACTGCTCTGCAACTTATTAATCACTTCAGAATAATTTCTTGCATTTTCAAAGACCGGTTTAGGAGAAACCATAACTGAGCACATAACTGTATTATACAATCCTTTCCCCCCTTTCTGTCTGGAGCTTTAAACAGTGTCATAAAACATAACTGTATGATGCTCCCTTCCTCAAAAATATCCTGTAATCAATCATTTTGCACTATACACATATCCTGTCCTTCCGTAGAAGTGCATTTTCTGAAGACCAAACCCTCGAGGTAGTTCGCCAGATCAGAAAAATCAGCATCAACTTAGTACATGGTGACACTACACACAGAGCTGCACCATCCCTTTATGGCACTTATCACTTTTTTTAAGTGCACAGAATGGCTATGCGCAATGCCACACCCAGTAACTACTTTAACCTTCCCAAAGGCCAATGCACCAAATATGTTGGATATATTTTCTGGACAAGATACACATAATCTTGTGACATTTTGTTATTGTGGTAAATTGTGATATAGTTTACTGTGGTCATGCATTGGTCGCTTCCCTATTGATAGTGGTAACGCTCCCCTCAGAATATACCCCAACACCTATCCTTTTTCCAAGGGTCTTTCTTAATAATAGCTACTGGACTTATTACACTTAGATGTGTCAGTATCACTTTTTTCTCAGCAATTTATCTACGATGCTGGGTTATGCTTTAGCAGCCAAAGCACAACACATCTGACATTATAAGCAAGTGATTGGATACACATACATCACACACTTCTAAAATCACTTACTAGGAAAACCAAAAGCTCACTTCAGGTTTTACCACCTGTGGTAAAATGAATTACTACCGACAGTAAAATGGGAATAGTCCCTGTGAGCTCTCAACCTCTGTGCTAGTGAGCGCAGTCATGCAATGAAAATCCGAGTCAATGGGCCTCATTACGACCCAGGTGGTCCGGAAATAACGGTGGCGGTAAACCCATCTCCACCGTTGAGTCCGACCCCTGCAGGCGGGAGGTGATGTCCCGCCAGGTCTGACCTGGCGGGTTTAACACCTCCCGCATGCAGGCGGACGAGGAAACACCGGCAGCATTACGAGATGCTGCCGGTGTTTCCATGATCCCCATTTCCATCGAGTCCCATAGGACTCAATGGAAATGGGGATTTACACCATTCCACCTCCGTGATTCCTGGAAAACCGGGGTTGTAATGTCCCGGTAATTCCGGGAATCACGGAGGCGGAATGGTAATACGAGTCCGGCGTTAACCAGGCAGTTTTACCGCCTCGGTTAACGCCGGACTCGTAATGAGGCCCATTTATGTTTTAGATTTCTGATGTATATGCTTATGATGTTCAGAGTTGTTCATATAAAATACATCATGCGTATACAAGCCATGTGTACAAAAGAGAAAAATAATTACATTACAATGTTCGCATTCATCAAAAGGCCCCCCCGGTCTTATCTTACCAATGTCCTTGTACATGAACAATATTGGCAGGAGATGCAGCTTGAGAGAGAAAAAAAGAAATACAACAGCAAAGCGATCTTTTTCTTAATGAACTTTCAAAACTGTGTTCATTTTAAACATTGATGAGCATTATACATGAAAGCAGTCTGCTAACCCTGACTACTAGGTACTAAATATGCGTTCATGCGGCCAAATCTCACCTATGACCCTGTAGGTGCCTTTCCCCGGCTTACAACGTGTAACAGAAAATAAAATAACCAACACAACCCCTGTCGGGGAAGGAGGCACTGAGAACTGGCTGCAAGAGTTCAAAGGATGGTTTATTTCTCCAGCTAGGAAATAACCCAAGAAAAAACCCACCAACCCATTTACATCATCATTCATATATATATCAATTAAAGTAACTCAAAAAATACTACATGGACCGGATTGGCCAGGCGGTGTGGTGCTGTAGGTGTGGGTGGCATCTCTTCCTTCTGATTGGCTGAGTGGCTGACGAGATTATGGACGTCAAATAGCTTGTGCTCCACGCAGGTCAGGGTCCGGTCACTGTGGTCACTACCTAAGATAATATGTTGCATTCGTAAAACACTAAATAACAAATTATCTAAACGTTTTATACTTCTTTTCATATTTCTACACAAATCACACATAGTATTTATTGTCAGTACAATTGGGTCATTCGTGGATTTAATTGGAGGCCTTGACCTTTATTGTGCATGTAAAAAGAGTCAGGCTGTGTTTCACATATCTCCTAAGCTTTAGACCTATCAGTATAAGTAAAAACATATATTGTGGCAAAGTGCTTAAGGTTAGTAGCGGGTGTGTTGGGTGGGTTTTGCAGCGCAGGCGAGGGTCTGGTACTTGAAAGAAATACCTTACAGGGAGCGCAGGGTCAGGATGGCAATAAATTATTCTAAATGGGGGTGGGTGGCTTGCACGTTTATGGGGACGAACGAGTAAAAAGTGCTTAGCTCATCCTGGTTCACATGCTGGTTCTCATGCTGGCAGTGATCTCAGAGGGAGAAAACTGTATCATATTGGTTGTTGCAACTTTCTCCAGCTTCAGCGTGAGAATGGGAGTGCAGAGCTTTCCTTCGCAGGGGGAGTGCAAGGGTGGGGGCCAGCCAGCTGCCTGCGCACTTTGTGTGTGCCTCTGTCCTTGGCTGTTGCGGTGGAAGGGGGAGCTGAGCCTTGCTGTACTATCACAGTGAGGCATGTTTACCCAAGATGGAGTCAAAAGGGGGCACAAAAGATGGATGCCCCGTGTCCTGCCCAGTAGTCCCATCTATGTAGCGGTCAACCGTGGTTAACTTTACATAAGGGCAAGGGGCAACCCCACTACCGGAGGCACATGGTCCAAGCCCCGTACGGAGGAATGTACGGCACGAGGGGGCATGGGGGCCCCCCACTCCCATACATTCCCCCTTTCATTACATCTAAAGTAACAAACTACTTATCTCGTTCTTTCCGTACTCCCTTCGGAAGCGTTCAGCTTCAGCCACAGCCTCATCCCAAGCGGGTGTACCCTTTATTGGCATCCATGCTTTGCACACACTCCTCAAGCTGTTACCCCTTCTTGTGTATTCTTCTGGGGTGACCATTAAGTATATCCCACCATCCCCATCCAAATCTATCCAAACCTCATTATACCACACCAAGTCCTTTGGTTCTTTAATGGTAGTGTGATGTAGATTATCGACCACGTCCCCATACTGCCTATAGATGGCAGTCATTCTATGCTGCGGTGTGGTGTACTCTCCAGTTTGTACTTGGGCATCTATCAGAGTAGCCACCGTTGTCTGTCGGCCCACTGTTACCATCATCATCGCTGAATTAGGCATATTATTTTCACAGCATCTTAGTCCCAGTTGGCACACACAGAATATTAGGAGAAGAAAGACAATAATGGGAATGAGTATCTTCGCTGATATGTTCACCCATGATGGTATCCAGCTGAACAGATTGTCGAACCACGTGCTGTTGTCTGCTCCACCTTCCGTTCTCATTCTTTCTCCTAAATTATGCACTGCTGTTATCACGTGTGACAGTGTCCCGTTATCAGCATCTGAAGTTGGTACGAACGTGCAGCACACCCCCCCAATTTTTTTGCAAACACCGCCGTCCATCGCCGTGATAAGATCTAAGACATATCTGTTTTGCATCGTCATCAGGCGCAGTGCACGGAGCTCTATTTTTATGATGTTGAATCCATTTTCAGTGTCGTTAGCCAGCTGGATGAGCTCCCAGCATGTTATCTGCAGCCATTTCGCGTTTGTGCTGGCTTGAACGCTTGGTGCTAGAAATGATGCAAAAAATGTCTCTGCAGATGAGAAAACCTTGTACTGCTGCGGGATTTTAGCAAGGAGTTCTGATGATTTGGACGAAATATAATTGCATCTTTTGCTGCATGACAACTTGGTTCTCAATGTTTCTTCTGACAATAGTTCGTATGCTGGGGGCTCCGTGATTGTCTCATTGGGCGCTGTCGATGGTTCAGCCGATTGCCCTGCTACCGATATGTCAGCTGATTGGCCTGCTGTCGAACTGTCAGCCGATTGGCCTGCTGTCGAACTGTCAGCCAAAGGCCTTGCTGTAAACTAAACGTGGCTCTCTGGTATCACCATTAGTGCTGAGTGAAGTGTGGTTAGGGCACAAGTGCCCCTCCAGGATGCTGGGAGATGCAGGTAAGCTCGTTTGCCACAGATCCAGTATATGTCCATTAATGAGGCAGTGCCTTTTTTCATATCTGTTATTATTAAAGTATTATTGCACTGCTGTGCATTTCCTACATTCACCTTCTCCATGGAAGCAAAGTTTGTGCAGTATTTCCTTTTGAATCTTTATGGGTCTCTCCAGTGGTGTGACCCATGTCAGCTTGGTGATATGCTGTGACCAGATGGGGGTGCACGTTTCTTTTACGCACTTGTCTGTTTCGTCTGTCAGCCCTCGAAGCCCCCCATCTTTGCATTCAATCGTTTCATCATGCCACTTGTTGTCTGCATACCTTGTCCCTTTTATGATGAAAAATGGCTCTTGGAGGCAAATTACTCCTTGTCGTCTGCTGGTGCATGTTTGTTCGTTTTCCAATTTTTCCATTGTGACTGTGTGTGCTTGAAATGTCTTTTTTATTCTACACAGCATCAGATGAATCAAACATTGGGCCTCAGACAAGGGTACTTTCTGTGGAATTAACATTTTTGGGGTTCCAGTTGCATGAGGAATAAGTGAGCACACGAAGCAACTTTCATTACTTACTTGCTTTGCTGCGGTGCTCATGTCTGAATACCATTTATTTGATTGGTCAGGGTGTCGGGGGTCCTCTATTTCATCTAACCCCAGGTTGTGATAAATATCATAGCTGTTTTTTCCTGCCCCCCCCTTTTTCTCCTCCCTCTTTTGTTTTTTAATTGGGTACCAACTCGTTGATATTGCAGCGGGAATATTCTGGACCATACATCATCAATGTTGTTCATGGTGACATGTGTGTATTCAGTAGTGGTTTCTGGTGCCGTGTGTGTGTGCATGCTTGTATTTCTGGAGTTAGTCAACCAATAGTAATTGTCATTTACATTCCATCCAGGCTCTATTTCCTTGGCCATAGCATTACTCAACAATGGGATAGCAGTTTTGTTTTCATGCAATGGGTCATAGGGTGGCGTTGTATTTATACTATTCGATTCAATGTTATAAGTGTCCTTCCAAATGGTTGTTACTCCAGTCCATATTAGTTTAGACTCTGGTTTTATCATGTTAGCCCCACTCCCTCTTTGTTCATTTCATTTGCCACAAATAAAACGACGTTATACCAAATAAAATAAAACATCATTATTGCAAATAGTATGGCAGCATATTTTATAACGCATTCCACATTGCTCAATCTACTGGCCCTAGTGGCATCCCTATTTCTATCTAACATTTCTGCCTGCTCAGCCGTTTCATCGCATTGGCTCATGTTGAACCTATGTGGGCGAGACAAATTCGTTAAGTCATCATGAGAAGAAATATATTTGCAATTGTTCATTCTTTTTCATCTTTTGCTTAGTTAGGCATTTAACAATTTCTTTCCATTTATCATAAAAACAATGAGGAGAAATAGGAAAAATAACACAATTCATATAAGAGTAAGAGAGAAAAAGGGAAAGAGAGAGAGAGAGAGAGAGACAGACAGAATATGTAAAAAAAAAACATTTTGCTTTTCTACTATACTTTTCCTCTGTTAGTTGCAGTTTTCATCATGTCAGACTTTGTTAGCAATGCCATCCACACAGTCTGTTTCACTTTGGGGGAGTGCGACACTGCGCGCCCTTCTCACGTCAGAGAGGTGCACCCAGTATTTCAGTCCCTTCACCTTAACTGCAGTTGGTGTGCTGTACACCACTGTGTATGGACCATGAAATCTTGGTGAATTCCACCTTCTTACAAAGCTTCTAACATAGATGTGTTCCCCTGGCATCAATGGCCCCTCCGGGCTATCTGCTGCTGGCATGGAGGTGTCTGTTGCTACATCTTCAGTAAGTGGCGGAGCAATTTGTTTTGCTATGCTGCGTACTGCACGCGTTAGCTGTGCTAGGTATTCCTTAAACTCTTCCCCCAACACTGTGGCAGCCCTGTGTGCATCAGACGCCCTCCTAACAGGAGAGAGCGGCGTTTGCATTCTTCTCCCCATCACGATTTCGTGGGGGCTCAAATGGTGATCCTTGCATGGTTGATTTCTGAGTTGGAACAGTGCTAGGGGCAGACAATATATCCATTTTTTTTTCAACGTGCTGCATAATTCCGATAAATTGCTTTTGAGCAGCCCGTTGATCCTCTCCACAACTCCATTGGCCATTGGATGATAAATCGAACATCATTTATGTTTCACCCCCAGAAGGGAGGTTACTTCTTTGAAAAGATCATTCACAAAGTGCGTGCCGTTGTCTGAACGGATCAAGTCACAGATTCGCCACTGCGAGAATACTTCTCGCACAAGGAACTTGGCAGCACATTTTGCATCAGGATGGGGGCAGGGGCCAGCTTCCACCCACCGTGAAAAAGGGCATACCACCACAATCAAGTATCTCGCTCCATTACATCTTTCTCCCATATTGGCGTAGTCGATATGTAGTTCTCTGAATGGACCTGTAGGGCATGGCAAAGTGCCACGCAGAGTTCGTAATGTCATTCCTGAATTGTAAGTATGGCATGTAGTACATTCAATCACAAATTTAGACAAGTATTTGTGCAGATTGGGAACAAACCAATCCTCCTGAATGTCTGAGGCGATGTGCTGTTTTGCAACGTGAGCTGGGAAGTGCAGTTGTTGGAACCCTACTTCTAATAATTCTACAGGCATCACTACCTTGCCTGTCATTTCCTGCCTCCAAATGAAATCTGTGGCTGATTGTTTACACCCTCGTTTGCCCCACAACTCCTGCTCTTCCGGTGGGATCCTTCTCTGGAGTTCTATCAATTGTGCTATGGGCGTGTTATTGTATGCTTCTGCTGGTTGTTCTGCTGTGGCTGTTTTTACAACGTACTCTGATGTTGGTGTCTTATTGAAGTACGAGGCTTCCTTCTCTGCTTTGTCGGCTGCCGCGTTTCCCAATGAGACAGCGTCTGTTTTATTGGTATGGGCTTGGCATTTAACCACTGCCACTACCGATGGCTCTGCTAAAGCTTCTATTAGTTCATTTAGCAATGTGCCATGTTGTACGGGGGACCCGTCTGCTCTTCTGAATCCTCTCCTTCGCCAACGTGATAGCCCTGAGTGAACTGTGGTGGTGGCGTAAGCTCAGTCTGAATATATTGTTACTGCACAATCTTTAGCTGAGTGTAACGCGCTGATTAGTGCAGTCAGTTCGGCTGCTTGTGCAGAGTAGTGTGAGGGGAGGCGCTTTTGAACCACCACTTTGTATGTGTCTTCTTCCATGCGCACTACTGCCATCCCCACATGCTTCTCTCCTGTCTCTGAGTTTATGGATGCTGACCCGTCTATGAAATATTTTTCTCCTTCTCTAAGGGCATTTTCTCTTGCTTTGGGAATGTCATCGCCCTCTCCCTCATACGTGCTACAATCGTGTTCCTGTAAATCTTCAGTTGTGCATGGCTCTGTAATGAATGTGGCTGGGTTCACTGTCTTGCATCTGACGACGTGTACATTTGGACTGGATATTATTATTTCATAAGCAGATGCTCTCTGTGTTGTGAAAGTAGATTTTGATCTTTCCAAGATAGCAAATAATGAGTGTTCCGCATATAGCGGCACTGAACATCCCATTACGATCATGGCACTTTTCTCAATGGCGAAGGCCGCTGCAGTAAGGGCCTGTTCACAAGCGAAATGTCCCTGCATTACTGAGTCTAATATTCCACTGTAGTATGCTAATGGTTTGTGGCCTAGCGATGTATTTTGTGTCAATACTGCTGTCATCAATGTTCCATTGCTGTGTGAAAACAGGAAAAATTCCCTTTCATAATCTAGATTTGCAAGCACTGGAGGATCCGCAATAAGGTCTTTTAATCGGGAGAATTGGGCAATTGTCTCATGTGTCCATTTTATTGGGGCCCTGTTCTTCTGTGCTTCCTTCAGTGCTTGTAGCATTGGCCGGGTGTATGCTGCATAATCGAGGATCCATGCTCAGCAATAGTTACATATGCCAAGAAATTTCTGCATGTCCTTCACTGTTTTTGGTATGATAATGTGTCGAATGGCAGCTACTCTGTCTGGTAGTATTCTTTTTCCATCTTTAAATATTTGCTGGCTGAGATATACGTCTGCAAGGCAGTATTGTAATTTTCCTTTGTCCACTTTGTATCCCTTGGCAGCCAATAGGTTAAGCAGTGTTATCGAGTCTTCTCTACACTCTTCTTCTGTTTTGCTGCAGACGAGTAAATCGTCTACGTACTGTATAATGGTGCTCCCTACATCTATGTTGCCGATGTCTTCTCGTAGTACTCTCTTAAAAATGCTTGGGCTCTCGCAATACCCCTGTGGGAGTCTGCGGTGTTCATATCTGTTGTTTCCTAATATAAAGGCTGTAAGGTACTGCGACTCTGGTGCGAGTGGCACAGAGAAAAAAGCATTTTTCAAATCAATGAGAGTGAAGCAAGTTGCCTCGTTTGGTATACTGCACAATATTGATGCTCGGTTAGGCACTAATGGGAACTCTTTTTGGATGACGTCTTTGAGTGGGCGGAGATCCTGGACCATTCTCCACGCCCCTCATTTCGCTTTTTTAATCGGAAAAATCGCTGTGTTGCATGGGGAAGTTGATGGCACTAAGATACCGTGGCTTAGGAATGCATTCACTGTTTCTCTAATACCTTCCTCTGCTTCTTGAGATATTGGGTATTGTTTCACTCTAGGTGGGAGGGCACCTGGTTTCAGTTTTATCTTTATGGGAGTTACCTCATGCAACAATCCCACAACGTGTGGCCCTGTAGTCCAAATTTCAGGTGCTACCCTGGCCATGTCTTCCTCAAATATTGTCAGTGGGGCCTTTATGTTAGCTATGAGTGGGTTGTGTATTTCTCTGTAGTGGATCATTATGTCACATGGTATGCTTATTTCCATTATTATTTCTCCATCCCCCTCGTAATCGGTAAACAATTCTTCATCAGTTATATCTTTTAGCATTATGTTCGGCTCTATGCATAGCACACTTCTCCACTCGCGTCCCTGTGTGTCCAGGCCTATGACCACAATGCGTCTGTTGGAAACTTGAGCTGCCTCAATGTCCATAGATATAATTGTGCCTGGCACTACATCTGTTGGTGTGATTGGGCGGAATATGAAGTCTGATGGTATTCTCTACTCTTTTTGTGTTATTTCAGGCTCTACTCGGGCTAATACCTATATTCCATAGAAAAACATGTCCATGTCAATGGGGATACTTCTTAATGCAACTTCCTTTTTAATCGTGCTTATTATCAGGAGTGCTCGTACTGGGCCTACCCCTGGCGTCGAGCACACTATCCCTCTTTCAATAAAAGCTATGGTCATGTTTAACTTACTGAGCAAGTCTCGTCCCATCAAATTGATTGGCATGTCTTCGTAATACAATAAGGGTGCGCGCACTGTTTTTCCCCCTACTGTTACATCAAGATCTATTGTGTAAGGAACTTTTAAAATAGCCCCAGAGAACCCCTGCGTCTCCAAATTTTTTCCAGAGAGCTGAAACCGCCCTTCTGTGAGACATGATCTTTCTGCCCCAGAGTCTACCATAAAGATAAACTGCTTGTTTCCTATCTCTGCCGCCACTAGTGGTTCCTCATTTGCACTTTGTGTGGTGGATAGGACTGGACACGCAAGTACTCCCTGTGGGCTGTCCTAGTCTTGGTATCTTTGCTGACCTGGTACTGAAAAAACGCTGTCACCTACGACCGTTACGCCACGGAATGGTGCAAGGGCACCATTTGCAGCCGCTGCAAAAGGGTTATTGTTTATGTTCCCTACTGAGTTTTGTCTTGCCATGGGCTGTAGTGCGTTTTTATGTTGTGGCTTCTGCTGTTGCTGCTGTTGTGGGGCTGGCTGTCTTTGTTGCATTTGGCGGTCATAGCAGTACTTATCTTGTTGTCCTCCCCTCCCCATTGGAGCTCCACAAGGGCTACCTGGGTGTGGGCAGCCCCACCCCTGTTCATTGTTCATGGGCTGCTGCTGCCCCTGAAAATACCCTGATGGTCGCATTCTACAATCTCCTGAATAATGTCCCCACCTTCCACAATTCCAACATGACCCCTGTTGTCCTCCTCTTGGTCCTTGCCCACCATACCCTCTGTTTCCCATTCCACGGTATCCTCCCCTCTGCCCACGGTACCCACCTCTTACTTGGGCCGGCCTGTTCTGCCACTGTGATCCTTGGCATGGCTGTTCCTCTCCGTTCCACTGTCCTTGGTCCCCTCCAACCCACTGCGCTGCTATCCCAAAGGGCCTTCCTCCCGCGTTTTCCCCTCCTTCGTTTTCTCTGTCTGCGGTTACACTGGCAGTAATGGCGGCGACCTTCACCAATTTTGTCTGTACTAGTTTTGCTTCGTCGGCCAGCCTCTTTTGTGTGACCTCCTTTTCCTTCTCTTTGATCCTCCTCCAATGGTGTACAATTATGCTCTGAATTTCAGGCCACCCTTTGGGTTCCATCCCAGCTATTTTGTCCAAGGCCTTCTGCACCTCTTTCGGCAACCCATTTTTAATGATAAAATAAAATAAGGCTGTTGATTGATTCCATGCCGTACCAGTTTCACTTCTCCATAAGTCTTGCACTCGCAAAATGAATTGCGCAGGATCCTCGCTCTCCTCCATCGTGCACTGCATCACTGCATGTAAATCTGGAACGTCTGGAAATGCACGCCGCAATGCACGCTTCTGCTCGAACATTGTTGAATGGTGATCCATCCTGGCGATCACAGCTCATTGTTACTCCCGGGAACCCTGCCCTTTCCCAGATTGTGTCTGCTTGGTCCCCGATTGCTGATACTAATAAGCTTTTCACATCACCTATAGCTAATGGCACGCCTGCCGTGTTCTTCTCAAATACATGTATCCACTTACCTTCTCCTCCCGTCAGCGGGGGGAGGAGTTTTAACAGGTTGTTTTTGTCCATTTGGGCCCACGGGATATAGTTTGGCCTACCTGCTCCTTTATGTATCAGTGGCATTTGTAGTTTCTGTTTCTTTCCTGTTTTGCTCGTTCCCCCTTTTTTCGTTTTACTTACCAGTATGTTCCCTGTCCTCCCTGTTCGTTGGCTTAATCTACCCTGCCATAATGGTGGTGATAGTGTGTCTGGGTAACGGCAGTTTGGCAGTGGGGAACCCTCTGCGGCAGCTGCCTCTTCGTATTCATCTAAATCATCCCATACTTCTTCTATTTCTAACTCTGGCTCGTTATTATCCTCCCAGTTTTCCTTGGGTTCAATTCTTTGTCTTTCACCATGATCTCCACTTTGTTGACTTTCTGGTGTATCTGGGCGCATAATTCTCACTGGCTCGTTATTCAATTGGAACAGGAACTGTCCTGACTGCCACTCTTGTTCTTGTCTTTGCTGTGATGACGTCCCTTGCGATGCTATAGATTGTCCTGATACTGAGACTGCTGGGGTTGCATTGCTTGCTACCCCTATCGGAGGTGTGAGATCTGCCAGTGACAGCGGGGGTACCTCCCCTCCCCCTGGCAGCATTTGCCCCTTGTCGCAAAGAGCTCTTAACCGTGTTATTTCCATTTGTGCATGTGCTAGCTGGCGATTTAAATCGCCTGCTAAATGTGCTAGGTTCACAGGAGGCACACTCGTGGGGCCGTACAGTCCTCCTTTTTCATATGGTGGGGGTTCATGGGCTGTTGCCACGCACAGAGCAGTGGGGGTGGGTGGTATATACATGGGCACACTAAACCCTACTGCTGGCCTGGTCATTCAGGGATAGATTTTTGTTACTTCTGTTGTAGTTTTTGAGCACTCCCCTTTTGGTGTCCCGCTTACTTCTTCAGGTATTTTCTGCTTTCCTATCATTCGGCTTGTGTCTACCTCTGCCGTGGGGGGTAACTTCCTCGAGCATTCACCATAAATCTAACACTTCTCTCCGGTTCTGTAACTGTTTCCCTTTGTATCATGCTAGCAAATGTGTTGATACTAGGTCCAACACTCTTTTGTCGAATGACCCTCCTTTTGGCCAAATTGGTATAACCCGATCTCCTATTATCTCAGTGATCCACTGATCGTGATACTTCTGTATCCTGTCACTATATAGTGGAAGGTGCTGGCAAATATGTGCTAGTGGCGTTACTCCCCCCATGGCAATGCTTCTTTTCCTTTCTTGTGTGTTCTGGTACCCTTGAGTCCCTTCCCACCTCTCACTTGGTAAGTCAGTTACAATATGTAAAAATACGTTCTTTATCAATGCTCGCAATTATGGTATATCATATTAGCTGTTCTTTCTGAGAGGTGTTACCTGGTCACCTCTCACAAATTATTTCTTTGCCTATTATTCATTAATCAACAAGTTACTTGCACTGAAATACTTTGGCGTGTTCAACAGGACATATACACAAAGCAGACCAACAAACATATAATCATGCAACATACACATGCACTGCCTGCGCGCGTTTGTTCTTTCCCTATTCCTGTTACTGTCCCCGGTTTTTCTTCTTCCCTATTCTACCTACTATTTCGCATTCACTCCCCACCTCTTTCACCTTTATTATGTCTCAAGATTTCTTACCTTTCTTAAAAAGAATATTCTACAACTACTCCGATTCTACTCAATATACGAGACCCCTACTATTTTCTCTTATCTCTATTCTGCACTTGGTCGGGACAAATGCTATGCAGCGCCGCCTTCTACCCCGTACGGGCTAGGATACCACTTCTCTTCTTCTCACTTCTTACAACACCTAATGGCCATATAAAGGATAGATCAGAAAAGCCTCGCCGTCACTCACACAGACCCTATTCTTAACTACCTTCCCTTTGTTGCTAATTCCCTTCTTCCCGTATTTCCCCTTACCTTCCTTTGGGGTCTTTGCAACCGGGACTCCATGTGTTCAGTCAGGTACTCCGAGGGTCGCCGCTCACGGCCGGACCTCGCTCAGGTCTGTCCCCCAACCAAGCCGTGGCCTGCCTTGGCGAGCAGCCGTTTCGATCAGGTATTCGTCAACCGGGAACCCTTGACTCATTCTTCTTGATGTGCACAGTCTGGTCAACCACGGAGGCGATGGTCTTGCTGGGGGTGTCCTGGATCTCGCTGCCGGGCGGTGCAGGCCTCGAGGCACCTCTCTAAATCACGTTGCGGGGGTCACCAAAAATGTAGGTGCCTTTCCCCGGCTTACTACGTGTAAGAGAAAATAAAATAAACAACACAACCCCTGTCAGGGAAGGAGGCACTGAGAACCGGCTGCAAGAGTTTGTATGGGAGCGAGGGGTCCTCAGGTCCCCTCGCATTGTACGCTCCTCAGTACAAGGCTTGGACCATGTGCCTCCGGTAGTGGGATTGCCCCTTGCCCTTATGTAAAGTTAACCACGGTTGACTGCTACATAGATGGGACTACTGAGCAAGACACGGGGCATCCATCTTTTGTGCCCCCTTTCGACTCCATCTTGGGTAAACAGACCTCACTGCGACAGCAATGCTCAGCTCCCCTTCCACCGCAGCAGCCAAGGACAGAGACACACACACAAGGTGCGCAGGCAGCTAGCTGGCCCCCACCCTTGCACTCCCCCTGCGAAGGAAAGCTCTGTGCTTCCATTCTCACGCTGAAGCTGGAGAAAGTTGCAACAATCAATATGCTACAGTTTTCTTCCTCTGAGATCACTGTTCGTCTGTGAACCGGCATGTGAACCAGGATGAGCTAAGCACTTTCTGCTCGATTCGTCCTCATAAACGTGCAACCCACCCACCCCCATTAGAACAATTTATTGCCATCCTGACCCTGCACCCCCTGTAAGGTATTTCTTTCAAGTGCCAGACCCTCGCCTGTGCTGTGAAATCCACCCAATACGCTCCTTACTAACTTTAAGGATTTTTTCTACTATATATGCTTTTACTGGCACTAATGAGTTTGAAACCTAGGAAAAGATGCAAAACAGAGCCTGATTCTTCTACATGCACAATAAGGTCAAGGCCTTCAATTAAAGCCACGAATGACCCAATTGTACTGACAATAATCATTGTGTGTGACTTATGTAGAAATGTGACAAGTAGCATAAAATGTTTTAAATAATTTGTTATTTAGTGTGTAACATATTAGCTTAGGTAGTGACCACAGTGACCGGACCCTGACCTGCATGGAGCACAAGATGTTTGACGTCTGTCAGCTACTCAGCCAACCAGGAGGAACAGATGCTACCCACACCTACAGTACCACACCGTCTGGCCAATCGGGTCCATTTAGCATTTTTTGTTAGAGTTACTTTAACTAATATAAATACAAGTATGATGTAATGAGATTTGGGAGAGTTTTTTGGGTTATTTCCTAGCTGGAGAAATAAACTATCCTTTGAACTCTTGCAGCCGGGTCTCAGTGCCTATTTCGCCGATAAGGGGTTGTGTCAGCGATTTTATTTTTCTCTCACACGTAGTAAGCCGGGGAAAGGCACCTACATTTTTGGTGACCCCTGCAACGTGATTTAGAGAGGTGCCTTGAGGCCTGCGCCGCCCGGCAGCGAGATCCAGGGGGCCCCCCTGCAGAACCATCGCCTCCGCGGTTGACCAGACTGTGCACATCAAGAAGAAAGGGTCAAGGGTTCCCGGTTGACGAATACCCGATCGAAAAAGCTGCTCGCCAAGGCAGGCCACGGCTTGGTTGGGGGACGGACCTGAGCGAGGTCCGGCCGTGAGCGGCGACCCTCGGAGTACCTGACTGAACACGTGGAGTCCCGGTTGCAAAGACCCCAAAGGAAGGTAAGGGGAAATACAGGAAGAAGGGAATTAGCAACAAAGGGAAGGTAGCTAAGAATAGGGTCTGCGTGAGTGACGGTGAGGCTTTTCTGATCTATCCTTTATATGGCCATTAGGTGTTATAAGAAGTGAGAAGAAGAAGAGAAGTGCTATCCGAGCCCGTAGGGGGTAGAAGGCGGCGCCGCGTAGCATTTGTCCCGACTAAGTGCAGAGTAGAGATAAAGAGAAAAATAGTAGGGGTCTTGTGTAGGCTCGGAGTAGTTTTTAGAGTATTCTTTTTCCGTCGAGTGAATGCGAAATAGTAGGTAGTATAGGGAAGAAGAAAAAACAGGGACAGTAACGGGAATAGGGAAAGAACAAACGCGCGCAGGCAGTGCATGTGTATGTTGCATGATTATATGTTTGTTGGTCTGCTTTTATGTATATGTCTTGTTGAACACGCTAAAGTATTTTAATACAAGTAATTTGTGATATATATGGTAAAGCAGAAGAAATAAACTGTGAGGGGTGATCAGGTAACACCTCTCAGGAAGCTAATGTGACATATGGTAATTGTGAGCATTGATAAAGAACGTATTATTTCCACATATTGTAACTGACATACCAAGTTAGAGGTGGGAAGAGATTCAAAGGTACTAGAAAACACAAGAAAGGAAAAGAAACATTGCCATGGGGGGAGTAACACCACTAGCACATATTTGCCAGCACCTTCCACTTTATAGCGACAGGATACAGAAGTATCACGATCAGTGGATCACTGAGATAAAGGGAGATGGGGTCACACCAATTTGGCTGGAAGGAGGATCATTTCACAAAAGAGTGTTGGACCTAGTATCAACACATTTGTTAGCGCGATATAAAGGGAAAGAGTTACAGAATCGGAGAGAAGTGTTAGATTTATGGCGAATGTTTGAGGAAGTTGCCCCCACGGCAGAGGTAGGTACAAGCCGAATGACAGAAAAGCAGAAAAACCCTGAAGAATAGGCGGGACACCAAAAGGGGAATGCTCAACAACTACAACCGAAAATGAAGTAACAAAAATCTATCCCTTAATGATAAGGCCAGCGGTAGGGTTTAGTGAACCCCTGTATATACCACCCACCGCCACTGCCCAAGGCGGGGCAACAGCCCCTGAACCTCCACCATATGACAAAGGAGGCCTGTACGGCCCCACGAGCGCGCCTCCTGTGGACATAGCACGTTTAACAGGTGATTTGAATTGTCAGCTAGCACACGCTCAAATGGAAATAACACGGTTGAGAGCTTTATGTGACAAAGGGCAAATGCTGCCAGGGGGAGGGGCGGTACCTCCGCTGTCACTGGCAGATCTTACACCCCCGATAGGGACAGCAAGCAATGCAACCCCAGTAGCCTCGGTATCAGGGCAGTCTATAGTATCGCAAGGGACGTCATCGCAGCAGAGGCAAGAACATGAGTGGCAGTCAGGACAGTTCCTGTTCCAATTGAATAACAAGCCAGTGAGAATTATACGCCCAGATACACCAGAGAGTCAACAAAGTGGAGATCAGGGTGAAAGACAAGGAAGTGCACCCAAGGAAAACTGGGAGGATGATAACGAGCTAGAGTCAGAAATAGAAGAAATATGGGACGATTTAGATGAATACAAAGAGGCAGCTGCCGCAGAGGGGTCCCCACTACCAACCCGCCGTTACCCAGACACACTATCGCCACCATTATGGCAAGGTAGATCAAGACAACAAACAGGGAGGATAAGAAACATACTGGTAAGTAAAACGAAAAAAGGGAAGACAAGCAGAACGGGAAAGAAACAGAAACTGCAAATGCCACTGATACATAAAGGAGCAGGTAGGCCAAACTATATTCCATGGGCCCAAATGGACAAAAGCAACTTGTTAAAACTCCTTCCCCCACTGACGGGAGGGGCAGGTAAGTGGATACATGTATTTGAGAAGAACACGGCAGGTGTGCCGTTAGCTATAGGTGATGTAAAAAGTCTATTAGTTTCAGCAATCGGGGACCAAGCAGACACAATCTGGGAAAGGGCAGGGTTCCCGGGAGTAACGATGAGCTGTGACCGACACGATGGGTCACCATTCAACAATGTTCGAGCACAAGTGTGGGATGCATTGCGGAGTGCATTTCCAGACGTTCCAGATTTACATGCAGTGATGCAGTGCACGATGGAGGAGAACGAGGATCCTGCGCAATTTATTTTGCGAGTGCAAGACTTATGGAGAAGCGAAACTGGTACGGCATGGAATCAATCAACAACTTTATTCTATTTTATCATTAAAAAGGGGTTGCCGAAAGAGGTGCAGAAGGCATTGGCCAAAATAGCTGGGATCAAAGCCAAAGGGTGGCCTGAAATTCAGAGCATAATTGTACACCACTGGAGGAGGATCAAAGAGAAGGAAAAGGAAGTCACGCAAAAGAGGCTGGCTGACGAAGCAAAATGAGTACAGACGAAATTAGTGAAGGTCGCCGCCACTACTGCCAGTGCAACAGCAGACAGAGGAAATGAAGGAGAGGAAAACGCGGGAGGAAGGCCCGTTGGGATAACAGCGCAGTGGGTTGGAGAGGACCAAGGACAGTGGAACGGAGAGGAACAGCCATGACAAAGAATAGCACGGGCAGAACAGGCCGGCCCAAGGAAGAGGTGGGTACCGCGGGCAAAGGGGAGGATACGGAGGAATGGGAAACAGAGGGTATGGTGGGCAAGGACTGAGGGGAGGACAACAGGGGTTGTGTTGGAATTGTGGAAGATGGGGACATTATTCACGAGATTGTAGAATGCGACTATCAGGGTATTTTCAAGGGAAGCAACAACAGCCCATGAACAATGAACAGGGGTGGGGCTGCCCACACCCAGGTAGCCCTTGTGGAGCTCCAATGGGGAGGAGGGGACAACAGGATCAATACTGCTATGACCCTCAAATGCAACAGAGACAGCCAGCCCCACAACAGCATCAACAGCCACAACAGCAAAATGCACTGCAGCCCATGGCAAGACAAAACCCAGTAGGGAACATAAACAATAACCCTTTTGCAGCGGCCACAAACGATGCCCCTGCACCATTCCGCGGCGTAACGGTCGTGGGTGACAACGTTTTTTCAATGGCAAGTCAGCAAAGATACCAAGACAAGGACAGCCCACAGGGAGCACTTGCGTGTCCAGTCCTATCCACCACACAAAGTGCAAATGAGGAACCACTAGTGGCGGCAGAGATAGGAAACAAGCAGTTTATCTTTATGGTAGACTCTGGGGCAGAAAAATAATGCCTCACAGAAGGGCGGTTTCAGCTCTCAGGAAGAAATTTGGAGACGTAAGGGTTCTCTGGGGCTATTTTAAAAGTTCCTTATACAAAAGATCTTGATGTAACAGTGGGGGGAAAAACAGTGCATGCACCCTTATTGTATTACGAAGACGCGCCAATCAATTTGATGGGACGAGACTTGCTCAGTTAAGTTAAACATGACCATAGCCTTTACTGAAAGAGGAATAGTGTGCTCGATGCCAGGGGTATGCCCCGTACGAGAATTCTTGATAATAAGCACGATTACAAAGGAAGTGGCAGTAAGAGGGATTCCCATTGACATGGACATGTTTGTCTATGGATTACAGGTATTAGCCCGAGTAGTGCCTGAAATAACACAAAAAGAGTGGAGAATACCATCCGACTTTATATTCCACCCAATCACACCAACAGATGTAGTGCCAGGCACAATTATGTCTATAGACATTGAGGCAGTTCAAGTTTCCAACAAATGCATTGTGGTCATAGGCCTGGACACGCAAGGACGCGAGTGGAGAAGTGTGCTATGTATAGAGCCAAACATAATGCTAAAAGAAGTAACTGATGAAGAATTGTTTACTGATTACGAAGGGGATGGAGAAATAATAATGGAAATAAGCATACCATGTGACATTATGATCCAATACAGAGAAATACACAACCCACTCATGGCTAACATAAAGGCCCCACCTACAATATTGAAGAAGATATGGCCAGGGTAGCACCTGAAATTTGGACTACAGGGCCACACGATGTGGGATTGTTGCACGAGGTAACTCCCATAAAGATAAAACTGAAGCCAGGTGCCCTCCCACCCAGAGTGAAACAATACCCAATATCCAAAGAAGCAGAGGAAGGTATTAGAGAAACAGTGAATGCACTCCTAAGCCCAGGTATTTTAGTGCCATCAACTTCCCCATGCAACACAGCGATTTTTCTGATTAAGAAAGCAAAAGGAGGGGCGTGGAGAATGGTCCAGGACCTTCACCCACTCAATGACTTCATCCAAAAAGAGTTCCCTTTAGTGCCTAACCCGTCATCAATATTGTGCAGTATACCAAAAGAGGCAACTTGCTTCACTGTCATTGATCTGAAAAATGCCTTTTTCTCTGTGCCACTCGCACCAGAGTTGCAGTACCTTACAGCTTTTACATTAGGAAACAGCAGATATGAACATCGCAGATTGCCACAGGGGTATTGCGAGAGCCTAAGCATTTTTAACAGAGTACTAAGAGAAGTCATTGGCAACATAGATGTAGGGAGCACCATTATACAGTACGTAGACAATTTACTCGTCTGCAGCAAAACAGAAGAAGAGTGTAAAGAAGACTTGATAACACTGCTTAACGTATTGGCTGCCAAGGGATACAATGTGGACAAAGGAAAGTTACAATACTGCCTTGCGGACGTTGTGTATCTTGGCCAGCAGATATCTAAAGATGGAAAAAGAATACTACCAGACAGAGCAGCGGCCATTCGACACATTATTTTACCAAAAACGGTGAAGGACATGCAGAAATTTCTTGGCATATGTAAATATTGCAGAGCGTGGATCCTCGATTATGCAGCATACACACGGCCAATGCTACAAGCACTGAAAGAAGCACAAAAGAACAGAACCCCAATAAAATGGACACAGGAGACAATTGCCCAATTCTCTCGATTAAAATACCTTATTTCAGATGCCCCAGTCCTTGCAAATCCAGATTATGAAAGGGAATTTGTCCTGTTTTCACACAGCAATGGAACATTAATGGCAGCAGTATTGACACAAAAGACATCGCTAGGCCACAAACCATTGGCATACTACAGTGGAATATTAGACCCAGTAATGCAGGGACATTTCGCTTGCGAACAGGCCCTGGCTGCAGCGGCCTTCGCCATTGAGAAAAGCGCAACAATCATAATGGGATGTTCAGTGACACTATATGCGGAACACTCGTTATTTGCTATCTTGGAAAGATCA
Organism: Ambystoma mexicanum; assembly: GCF_040938575.1. NCBI lineage: Eukaryota > Metazoa > Chordata > Amphibia > Caudata > Ambystomatidae > Ambystoma > Ambystoma mexicanum. The sequence goes on along the minus strand of NC_090922.1, from coordinate 627,456,138 downwards.
AAATCTACCCTCACAACACAGAGAGCCTCTGCTTATGAAATAATAATATCAAGTTCAAATATACATGTGGTCAGATGCAAGAAAGTGAACCCAGCCACATTCATCACAGAGCCATGAACAACTGAGGATTTACAGGAACACGATTGTAGCACATATGAGGGAGAAGGCGATGACATTCCCAAAGCAAGCGAAAACGCCCTTTCAGAAGGAGAAATTTATTTTATAGACGGGTCAGAATCCATAAACTCAGAGACAGGAGAAAAACATGTGGGGATGGCGGTAGTGCGCATGGAAGAAGACACATACAAAGTGATTGTTCAAAAACGCCTCCCCTCACACTACTCTGCACAAGCAGCCGAACTGACTGCACTAATCAGCGCATTGCACACAGCCAAAGATTGTGCCGTGACAATATATTCAGACTCAGCTTATGTCACCACCACAGTTCATTCAGGGCTATCACGTTGGCGAAGGAGAGGGCTCAGAAGAGCAGACGGGTCCCCTGTACAACATGTCTCATTGCTAAATGAACTAATAGAAGCTTTAGCAGAACCATCGGTAGTAGCAGTGGTTAAATGCCAAGCCCATACCAATAACACAGACGCCGTCTCATTGGGGAACGTGGCAGCCGACGCAGCAGCGAAGGAGGCCTCGTACTTCAATAAGACACCAACATCAGAGTACATTGTAAAAACAACCACAGCAGAACAACCAGCAGAAGCATACAATAACATGCCCATAGCACAGTTGATAGACTCCAGAGAAGGGCCCCACCAGAAGAGCAGGAGTTGTGGGGCAAACAAGGGTGTAAGCAATCAGCCACAGATCTCATTTGGAGACAGCAAACGACAGGCAAGGTAGTGATGCCCATAGAATTATTAGAAGTAGCATTCCAACAACTGCATTTCCCAGCTCACGTTGCAAAACAACACATTGCCTCAGATATTCAAGAGGATTGGTTTGTTCCTAATCTACACAAATACTTGTCTAAATTTGTGATTGAATGTACTGCATGCCAAATTTACAATTTAGGAATGACATTACGAACTCTGCGTGGCACTTTGCCACGCCCTACAGGTCCATTTACATATCGATTACGCCGATATGGGAGAAAGATGTAATGGAGCAAGATACTTGATTGTGGTGGTATGCCCCTTTTCACGGTGGGTAGAAGCGGGCCCCTGTCCCCATCCTGATGCAAAATGTGCTGCCAAGTTCCTTGTGCGAGAAGTATTCTCACGGTGGGGAATCTGTGACGTGATCCGTTCAGACAACGGCACGCACTTTGTAAATGACCTCTTCAAGGAAGTGCCCTCCCTTCTGGGGGTGAAACACAAACTATGTTCGATTTATCATCCAATGGCCAATGGAGTTGTGGAGAGGATCAACGGGCTGCTGAAAAGCAATTTATCAAAATTATACAGCACGTTGAAAAAAAATTGGGTATATTGTCTGCCCCTAGCACTGTTCCAACTCAGAATTCAACCATGCAAGGGTCATCATTGTAGCCCACACAAAATCGTGATGGGAAGGAGAATGCACACACCGCTCTCCCCTGTTAGGAGGGCTTCTGATGCGCATAGGGCTGTCACAGTGCTGGGAGAAGAGTTTAAGGAATACCTAGCACAGCTAACGCGCACGGTACGCAGTATAGCAAAAAAAATGTTTCACCATTTACTGAAGATGTAGCAACAGACACCTCCATGTCGACAGCAGAAAGCCCGGAGGGGCCTTTAATGTCAGGGGAGCAGATTCTTGTCAGAAATTTTGTAAGAAGGTGGAATTCACCAAGATTTCATGGTCCATACACAGTGGTGTACAGCACCCCAACTGCAGTTAAAGTTAAGGGGATAAAGTACTGGGTGCACCTCTCAGTCGTGAGAAGGGCACACAGTGTTGCACCTCCCCAAAATGAAACCAACTGTGTGGATGCCATCACTGGCACAGGTTGACATGATGAAAATTGCAACTTAGACAGGGAAAGTATAGGGGAAAAAGCAAAGGTTTTACATATTTTTTTTTCTCTCTCTCTCTCTCTTTTTTTCTCATATACATTGTGTTGTTTTTTCTATGTTTTTCTCATTATTTCCATGATGAAATGAAAAAGAATTGTTAAATGCCTAACTGAGTAAAGAAATGAAAAAGAATGAACAATTGCAATTATGTTTCTTTTCATATGACTTAACGAATTTGTCTCGCCCACATAGGTTCAACATGAGCCATTGCGACGAAATGGCTGAGCAAGCTGAAATGTTAGATAGAAATAGGGATGCCACTAGGGCCAGTAGATTAAACAATTTGGAATGTGTTATAAAATATGATGCCATACTATTTGCAATAATGATGTTTTATCTTATTTGGTATAATGTTGTTTTATATGTGGCAAATGAAATGAACAAAGGGGGGAGTGGAACTGATATGACAAGACCAGGGTCTAAACTAATATGGACTGAAGCAACGGCTATCTTGAAGGACACTTATAACATTGAATTGAATAGTAAAAATATAACTTTGCCCCTTGAACAATTGCACGTAAAAAACAAAACTGTTATTCCATTGTTGAATAATACTGGAGCCAAGGAAATAGAGCATGGATGGAATGTAAATGATGATTACTATTGGTTAACTAATTCCAGAAATGCAAGCATGCGTACACACACTGCACCAGAAACCACTACTGAATACACACGTGTCACCATGAACAACATAGATGAAGCATGGTCTAGAATATTCCCGCTGCAATATCCATGAGTTGGTACCCAATTTAAAAACAGAAGGAGGAGAAAAAGGAGGGTGGGAAAAAAACAGATACGATATTTATCATAACCTAGGGCTAGATGAAATAGAGGACCCCCGACACCCTGACCAATCAAACAAATGGTATTCAGACATGAGCGCCGCAGCAAAGCAAGCAAATAATGAAAGTTGTTACGTGTTCTCACTTATTCCTCACGCAACTGGAACCCCAAAAATGTTAATCCCACAGGAAGTACCCTTGTCTGAGGCCCAGTGTTTCATTCATCTGATGCTGTGTAGAATAAAAAAGACATTCCAAGCACACACAGTCACTATGGAAAAATTGGAGAACGAACAAACTTGCACCAGCAGACGACAAGGAGTAATCTGCCTCCAGGAGCCATTTTTCATTATAAAAGGGATAAGATATGCAGATGACAATTGGCATGATGAAACGATTGAATGCAAAGCTGAGGGGCTTCAAGGACTGCCAGATGAAACATACGAATGGGCAAAAGAAACGTGCATCCCCATCTGGTCACAGCATATCACCAAGCTGACATGGGTCACACCCCTGGAGAGACCCATAAAGATTCAAAAGGAAATACCACACAAACTTTTCTTCCATGGAGAAGGGAAGGTGAACATGGGAACCGTGCGGCAGTGCAATAAGACTTTAATAATGCCAGTTATGAAAAAAGGCACTGCTGCATTAATGGACATATACTGGATCTGTGGCAAACAAGCTTACCTGCATCTCCCAGCATCCTGGAGGAGCACACACTCAAATGGAAATAACACGGTCAAGACCTTTATGTGACAAAGGGCAAATGCGGCCAGGGGGAGGGGAGGTACCTTCGCTGTCACTGGCAGATCTTACACCCCCGATAGGGGCAGCAAGCAATGCAACCCCAGTAGCCTCGATATCAGGGCAGTCTATAGTATCGCAAGGGACGTCATCGTAGCAGAGGCAAGAACAAGAGTGGCAGTCAGGACAGTTCCTGTTCCAATTGAATAACAAGCCAGTGAGAATTATACGCCCAGATACACCAGAGAGTCAACAAAGTGGAGATCAGGGTGAAAGACAAGGAAGTGCAACCAAGGAAAACTGGGATGATAATAACGATCTAGAGTCAGAAATAGAAGAAATATGGGACGATTTAGATGAATACAAAGAGGCAGCTGCCGCAGAGGGGTCCCCACTACCAACCCGCCGTTACCTAGACACACTATCGCCACCATTATGGCAAGGTAGATTAAGACAATGAACAGGGAGGATAGGAAACATACTGGTAAGTAAAACAAAAAAAGGGAAGACAAGCAGAACGGGAAAGAAACAGAAACTGCAAATGCCACTAATACATAAATGAGCAGGTAGGCCAAACTATATTCCGTGGGCCCAAATGGACAAAACCAACTTGTTAAAACTCCTTCCCCCGCTGACAGGAGGGGCAGGTAAGTGGATACATGTATTTGAGAAGAACACGGCAGGTGTGCTGTTAGCTATAGGTGATGTAAAAAGTCTATTAGTTTCAGCAATCGGGGACCAAACAGACACAATCTGGGAAAGGGCAGGGTTCCCGGGAGTAACGATGAGCTGTGACCGACACGATGGGTCACCATTCAACAATGTTCGAGCACAAGTGTGGGATGCATTGCAGCATGCATTTCCAGACGTTCCAGATTTACATGCAGTGATGCAGTGCATAATGGAGGGGAACGAGGTTCCTGCACAATTTATTTTGTGAGTGCAAGACTTATGGAGAAGCGAAACTGGTACGGCATGGAATCAATCAACAACTTTATTCTATTTTATCATTAAAAGGGGTTGCCGAAAGAGGTGCAGAAGGCCTTGGACAAAATAGCTGGGATCGAAGTCAAAGGGTGGCCTGAAATTCAGAGCATAATTGTACATCACTGGAGGAGGATCAAAGAGAAGGAAAAGGAGGTCATGCAAAAGAGGCTGGCTGACAAAGCAAAATTAGTACAGACGAAATTAGTGAAGGTCGCCGCCATTACTGCCAGTGCAACAGCAGACAGAGGAAACGGAGGAGAGGAAAACGCAGGAGGAATGCCCGTTGGGATAACAGCGCAGTGGGTTGGAGAGGACCAAGGACAGTGGAACGGAGAGGAACAGCCATGCCAAGGATCGCAGTGGCAGAACAGGCCGGCCCAAGTAAGAGGTGGGTACCGCGGGCAAAGGGGAGGATACGGAGGAATGGGGAACAGAGGGTATGGTGGGCAAGGACTGAGGGGAGGACAACAGGGATCGTGTTGGAATTGTGGAAGATGGGGACATTATTCACGAGATTGTAGAATGCGACCATCAGGGTATTTTCAAGGGCAGCAACAACAGCCCATGAACAATGAACAGGGGTGGGGCTGCCCACACCCAGGTAGCCCTTGTGGAGCTCCAATGGGGAAGGGGACAACAGGATCAATACTGCTATGACCCTCAAATGCAACAGAGACAGCCAGCCCCACAACAGCAGCAACAGCCACAACAGCAAAATGAACTACAGCCCATGGCAAGACACAACCCAGTAGGGAACATAAACAATAACCCTTTTGAAGCGGCCGCAAACGGTGCCCCTGCACCATTCCGCGGCGTAACGGTTGTGGGTGACAACGTTTTTTCAATGCCAGGTCAGCAAAGATACCAAGACTAGGACAGCCCATAGGGAGCACTTGCGTGTCCAGTCCTATCCACCACACAAAGTGCAAATGAGGAACCACTAGTGGCGGCAGAGATAGGAAACAAGCAGTTTATCTTTATGGTAGACTCTGGAGCAGAAAAATCATGTCTCACAGAAGGGCGGTTTCAGCTCTCAGGAAGAAATTTGGAGACGCAAGGGTTCTCTGGGGATATTTTAAAAGTTCCTTATACAAAAGATCTTGATGTAACAGTGGGGGGAAAAACAGTGCATGCACCCTTATTGTATTACGAAGACGCGCCAATCAATTTGATGGGACGAGACTTGCTCAGTAAGTTAAACATGACCATAGCCTTTACTGAAAGAGGAATAGTGTGCTCGACGCCAGGGGTATGCCCTGTACGAGCACTTTGATAATAATCACGATTACAAAGGAAGTGGCAGTAAGAGGGATTCCCATTGACATGGACATGTTCGTCTATGGAATACAGGTATTAGCCCGAGTAGTGCCTGAAATAACACAAAAAGAGTGGAGAATACCATCCAACTTTATATTCCGCCCAATCACACCAACATATGTAGTGCCAGGCACAATTATGTCTATAGACATTGAGGCAGTTCAAGTTTCCAACAAACGCATTGTGGTCATAGGCCTGGACACGCAAGGACGCGAGTGGAGAAGTGTGCTATGTATAGAGCCAAACATAATGCTAAAAGAAGTAACTGATGAAGAATTGTTTACTGATTACGAAGGGGATGGAGAAATAATAATGGAAATAAGCATACCATGTGACATTATGATCTAATACAGAGAAATACACAACCCACTCATGGCAAACATAAAGGCCCCACCTACAATATTTGAAGAAGATATGGCCAGGGTAGCACCTGAAATTTGGACTACAGGGCCACACGATGTGGGATTGTTGCACTAGGTAACTCCCATAAAGATAAAACTGAAGCCAGGTGCCCTCCCACCCAGAGTGAAACAATACCCAATATCCAAAGAAGCAGAGGAAGGTATTAGAGAAACAGTGAATGCACTCCTAAGCCAGGGTATTTTAGTGCCATCAACTTCCCCATGCAACACAGCCATTTTTCCGATTAAGAAAGCAAAAGGAGGGCGTGGAGAATGGTCCAGGACCTCCGCCCACTCGATGACATCATACAAAAAGAGTTCCCTTTAGTGCCTAACCAGTCATCAATATTGTGCAGTATACCAAAAGAGGCAACTTGCGTCACTGTCATTGATCTGAAAAATGCCTTTTTCTCTGTGCCACTCGCACCAGAGTCGCAGTACCTTACAGCTTTTACATTAGGAAACAGCAGTTATGAACATCCCAGACTGCCACAGGGGTATTGCGAGAGCCCAAGCATTTTTAACAGAGTACTACGAGAAGACATTGGCAACATAGATGTAGGGAGCACCATTATACAGTACGTAGACAATTTACTCTAATGCAGCAAAACAGAAGAAGAGTGTAGAGAAGACTCGATATCACTGCTTAACGTATTGGCTGCCAAGGGATACAAGGTGGACAAAGGAAAGTTACAATACTGCCTTGCGGATGTTGTGTATCTTGGCCAGCAGATATCTAAAGATGGAAAAAGAATACTACCAGACAGAGCAGCGGCCATTCAACACATTATTTTACCAAAAACGGTGAAGGACATGCAGACATTTCTTGGCATATGTAACTATTGCAGAGCGTGGATCCTCGATTACGCAGCATACACATGGCCAATGCTACAAGCACTGAAAGAAGCACAAAAGAACAGAGCCCCAATAAAATGGACACAGGAGACAACTGCCCAATTCTCTCGATTAAAATACCTTATTTCAGATGCCCCAGTCCTTGCAAATCCAGATTATGAAAGGGAATTTTTCCTGTTTTCACACAGCAATGGAACATTAATGACAGCAGTATTGACACAAAAGACATCGCTAGGCCACAAACCATTGGTATACTACAGTGGAATATTAGACCCAGTAATGCAGGGACATTTCGCTTGCGAACAGGCCCTCGCTGCAGCGGCCTTCGCTATTGAGAAAAGTGCAACAATCGTAATGGGATGTTCAGTGATGCTATATGCGGAACACTCGTTATTTGCTATCTTGGAAAGATCAAAATCTACCCTCACAACACAGAGAGCCTCAGCTTATGAAATAATAATATCAAGTCCAAATATACATGTGGTCAGATGCAAGAAAGTGAACCCAGCCACATTCATTACAGAGCCATGAACAACTGAGGATTTACAGGAACACGATTGTAGCACATATGAGGGAGAGGGCGATGACATTCCCAAAGCAAGCGAAAACGCCCTTACAGAAGGAGAAATTTATTTTATAGACGGGTCAGCATCCATAAACTCAGAGACAGGAGAGAAACATGTGGGGATGGCGGTAGTGCGCATGGAAGAAGACACATACGAAGTCATTGTTCAAAAACGCCTCCCCTCACACTACTCTGCACAAGCAGCCAAACTGAATGCACTAATCAGCGCGTTACACACAGCCAAAGATCTTGCCGTGACAATATATTCAGACTCAGCTTATGTCACCACCACAGTTCACTCAGAGCTATCACGTTGGCGAAGGAGAGGGTTCAGAAGAGCAGACGGGTCCCCTATACAACATGCCACATTGCTAAATGAACTAATAGAAGCTTTAGCAGAACCAACGGTAGGAGCGGTGGTTAAATGCCAAGCTCATACCAATAACACAGACGCCGTCTCATTGGGGAACGCGGCAGCCGACGCAGCAGCGAAGGAGGCCTCGTACTTCAATAAGACACCAACATCAGAGTACATTGTAAAAACAACCACAGCAGAACAACCAGCAGAAGCATACAATAACACACCCATAGCACAGTTGATAGAACTCCAGAGAAGGGCCCCACCAGATGAGCAGGAGTTGTGGGGCAAACAAGGGTGTAAGCAATCAGCCACATATCTCATTTGGAGACAGGAAACGACAGGCAAGGTAGTGATGCCCATAGAATTATTAGAAGTCGCATTCCAACAACTGCATTTCCCAGCTCACGTTGCAAAACAACACATTGCCTCAGATATTCAAGAGGATTGGTTTGTTCCTAATCTACACGAATACTTGTCTAGATTTGTGATTGAATGTACTACATGCCAAACTTACAATTCAGGAATGACATTACGAACTCTGCGTGGCACTTTGCCACGCCCTACAGGTCCATTTAGAGAACTACATAACGATTACGCCGATATGGGAGAAAGATGTAATGGAGCAAGATACTTGATTGTGGTGGTATGCCCTTTTTCACGGTGGGTAGAAGCGACCCTTGTCCCCATCCTGATGCAAAATGTGCTACCAAGTTCCTGTGGGAGAAGTATTCTCACGGTGGGGAATCTGTGACGTGATCCGTTCAGACAACGGCACACACTTTGTAAATGACCTCTTCAAGGAAGTGACCTCCCTTCTGGGGGTGAAACACAAACTATGTTCGATTTATCATCCAATGGCCAATGTAGTTGTGGAGAGGATCAACGGGCTGCTCAAAAGCAATTTATCGAAATTATGCAGCACGTTGAAAAAAAATTGGGTATATTGTCTGCCCCTAGCACTGTTCCAACTCAGAAATCAACCATGCAAGGATCATCATTTAAGCCCGCATGAAATCATGACGGGAAGGAGAATGCACACACCGCTCTCCCCTGTTAGAAGGGCGTCTGATGCGCACAGGGCTGCCACAGTGCTGGGAGAAGAGTTTAAGGAATACCTAGCACAGCTAACGCGCGCGGTACGCAGCATAGCAAAAACATTTATCACCATTTACTGAAGATGTAGCAACAGACACCTCCATGTCGACAGCAGAAAGCCCGGAGGGGCCTTTAATTTCAGGGGAGCAGATTCTTGTCAGAAATTTTGTAAGAAGGTGGAATTCACCAAGATTTCATGGTCCATATGCAGTGGTGTACAGCACCCCAACTGCAGTTAAAGTTAAGGGGTTAAAGTACTGGGTGCACCTCTCAGATGTGAGAAGGGCACACAGTGTTGCACCTCCCCAAAATGAAGCCAACTGTGTGGATGCCATCACTGGCACAGGTTGACATGATGAAAATTGCAACTTAGACAGGGAAAGTATAGGGGAAAAAGCAAAGATTTTACTTATTTTGTCTCTCTCTCTCTCTCTCTCTCTCTCTTTCTTTTTTTCTCATATAAATCGTGTTGTTTTTTCTATTTTTTCCTCATTATTTCCATGATGAAATGAAAAAGAATTGTTAAATGCCTAACTGAGTAAAGAAATGAAAAAGAATGAACAATTGCAATTATGTTTCTTTTCATACGACTTAACAAATTTGTCTCGCCCACATAGGTTCAACATGAGCAAATGCGACGAAATGGCTGAGCAAGCTGAAATGTTAGATAGACATAGGGATGCCACTAGGGACATTAGATTAAATAATTTGGAATGTGTTATAAAATATGCTGCCATACTATTTGCAATAATGATGTTTTATCTTATTTGGTATAATGTTGTTTTATATGTGGCAAATGAAATGAACAAAGGGGGGAGCGGAACTGATATGACAAAACCAGGGTCTAAACTAATATGGTCTGAAGCAACGGCTATCTTGAAGGACACTTATAACATTGAATTGAATAGTAAAAATATAACGTTGCCCCTTGAACAATTGCACGTAAACAAAACTGTTATTCCATTGTTGAATAATACTGGAGCCAAGGAAATAGAGCTTGGATGGAATGTAAATGATGATTACTATTGGTTAATTAATTCCATAAATACAAGCATGCATACACACACTGTATACAAGCATGCATACAGAAACCAGTACTGAATACACACATGTCACCATGAACAACATAGATGAAGCATTGTCTAGAATATTGTCTAGAATATTCCCGCTGCAATATCCACGAATTGGTACCCAATTAAAAAACAGAAGGAGGAGAAAAAGGGGGATGGGAAAAAACAGATACAATATTTATCATAATCTAGGGCTAGATGAAATAGAGGACCCCCGACACCCTGACCAATCAAACAAATGGTATTCAGACATGAGCGCCGCAGCAAAGCAAGCAAGTAATGAAAGTTGTTACGTGTGCTCACTTATTCCTCACGCAACTGGAACCCCAAAAATGTTAATCCCACAGGAAGTACCCTTGTCTGAGGCCCAATGTTTGATTCATCTGATGCTGTGTAGAATAAAAAAGACATTCCAAACAGACACAGTCACAATGGAAAAATTGGAGAATGAACAAACTTGCACCAGCAGACGACAAGGAGTTATCTGCCTCCAGGAGCCATTTTTCATTATAAAAGGGACAAGGTATGCAGACGACAAGTGGCATGATGAAACGATTGAATGCAAAGCTGAGGGGCTTCGAGGACTGTCAGATGAAACATACGAATGGGCAAAAGAAACGTGCATCCCTATCTGGTCACAGCATATCACCAAGCTGACATGGGTCACACCCCTGGAGAGACCCATAAAGATTCAAAAGGAAATACCACACGAACTTTGCTTCCATGGAGAAGGGAAGGTGAACATGGGAACCGTGCGGCAGTGTAATAAGACTTTAATAATGCCAGTTATGAAAAAAGGCACTGCTGCATTAATGTACATATACTGGATCTGTGGCAAACGAGCTTACCTGCATCTCCCAGCATCCTGGAGGGGCACTTGTGCCCTAGCCACACTTCAATCAGCACTAATGGTGATACCAGAGAGCCACGTCCAGTTTACAGCAAGGCCTTTGGCTGACACATCGACAGCAGGCCAATCGGCTGACACATCGGCAGCAGGGCAATCGGCTGAACCATTGACAGCGCCCGATGAGACAATCATGGAGCCCCCAGCATACGAACTATTGTCAGAAGAAACTTTGAATACCAAGTTGTCACGCAGCAAAAGATCCAATTATATTTCGTCCTAATCGTCAGAACTCCTTGCTGAAATCCCACAACAGTATAAGTTTTTCTCATCTGCAGAAACATTCTTTGCATCATTCCTAGCACCAGGCGTTCAAGCAAGGGAAAACGCGAAATGGCTTCAGATAACACACTGGGAGCTCATCCAGCTGGCCAACGACACTGAAGAAGGATTCAACATCATAAAAATAGAGCTCCGAGCATTGCACCTGATGACGATGCAAAACAGATATGTCTTAGATCTTATCACGGCGATGGACAGTGGTGTTTGCAAAAACAATTGGGGGGGCGTGTTGCACGTTCGTACCAACTTCCGATGCTGATAACGGGACACTGTCACATGTGATAACAGCAGTGCATAATTTAGGAGAAAGAATGAGAGTAGAAGGTGGAGTAGACAACAACACATGGTTCGACGATCTGTTCAGCTGGATACCATCATGGATGAACATCGCAGTGAAGATACTCATTCCCATCATAGTCTTTCTTCTCCTAATATTCTGTGTGTGCCAACTGGGACTAAGATGCTGTGAAAATAATATGCCTAATTCAGCAATGATGATGGTAACAGTGGGCCGACAGACAACAGTGGCTACCATGATAGATGCCCAAGTACAAACCGGAGAATACACCTCACCACAGTATAGGATGACTGCCATCTATAGACAGTATGGGGACGTGGTCGATAATCTACATTACACTACCATTAGAGAACCAAACAACTTGCTGCGGTATAACGAGGTTTGGATAGATTCAGATGGGGATACGCAAGAAGAGGAAACAGCTTAAGAAGTGTGTGCAAAGCATGGATGCCTATAAAGGGTACACCTGCTTGGGATGAGGCTGTGGCTGAAGCTGAACGCTACCGAAGGGAGAACGGAAAGAACGAGATAAAGTAGTTTGTTACTTTAGATGTAACGAAAGGGGGGAATGTATGCATGCGAGGGGTCCTCAGGCCCCCTCGCATCGTACGCTCCTCAGTACAAGGCTTGGACCACGTGCCTCCGGTAGTGGGATTGCCCCTTGCCCTTATGTAAAGTTAACCACGGTTGACTGCTACATAGATGGGACTACTGAGCAAGACCCTGAGCATCCATCTTTTGTGCCCCCTTTCGACTCCATTTTGGGTAAACAGGCCTCACTGCGATAGTACAGCAATGCTCAGCTCCCCTTCCACCGCAGCAGCCAAGGACAGAGACACACACACAAGGTGCGCAGGCAGCTGGCTGGACCCCACCCTTGCACTCCCCCTGCGAAGGAAAGCTCTGCGCTTCCATTCTCACGCTGAAGCTGGAGAAAGTTGCAACAATCAATATGCTACAGTTTTCTTCCTCTGAGATCACTGTTCGTCTGAGAACCGGCATGTGAACCAGGATGAGCTAAGAACTTTCTGCTCGATTCATCCTCATAAACGAGCAAGCCACCCACCCCCATTAGAACAATTTATTGCCATCTGACCCTGCACCCCCTGTAAGGTATTTCTTTCAAGTGCCAGACCCTCGCCTGTGCTGCGAAATCCACCCAATACACTCCTTAATAACCTTAAGCATTTTTTCTACTATATATGCTTTTACTTGCTCTAATGAGTTTGAAACCTAGGAAAAGATGCGAAACACAGCCTGATTCTTCTACATGCACAATAAGGTCAAGGCCTTCAATTAAAGCCACGAATGACCCAATTGTACTGACAATAATCATTGTGTGTGACTTATGTAGAAATGTGACAAGTAGCATAAAATGTTTTAAATAATTTGTTATTTATTGTGTAACATATTAGCTTAGGTATTGACCACAGTGACCGGACCCTGACCTGCATGGAGCACACGATGTTTGACGTCCGTCAGGTACTCAGCCAACCAGGAGGAAGAGATGCTACCCACACCTACAGTACCACACCGTCTGGCCAATTGGGTCCATTTCGCATTTTTTGTTAGAGTTACTTTAACTAATATAAATACAAGTATGATGTAATGAGATTTGGGAGAGTTTTTTGGGTTATTTCCTAGCTGGAGAAATAAACCATCCTTTGAACTCTGGCAGCCGGGTCTCAGTGCCTCTTTCCCCGACAAGGGGTTGTGTCTGCTATTTTATTTTTTCTCTCACACGTAGTAAGCCGGGGAAAGGCACCTACAAGTTCAAAGGATGGTTTATTTCTCCAGCTAGGAAATAACCCAAGAAAAAACCCACCAACCCATTTACATCATCACTCATATATATATATCAATTAAAGTAACTCTAACAAAAAATACTAAATGGACCCGATTGGCCAGGCGGTGTGGTGCTGTAGGTGTGGGTGGCATCTCTTCCTTCTGATTGGCTGAGTGGCTGAGGAGATGATGGATGTCAAATATCTTCAGGTCAGGGTCGGTCACTGTGGTCACTACCTAAGCTAATATGTTGCATTCGTAAAACACTAAATAACAAATAATCTAAACATTGTATACTTCTTTTCATATTTCTACACAAATCACACACAGTATTTATTATCAGTACAATTCGGTCATTCGTGGCTTTAATTGGAGGCCTTGACCTTTATTGTGCATGTAAAAAGAGTCAAGCTGTGTTTCACATATCTCCTAAGCTTTAGACTTATTAGTATAATTAAAAACATATATTGTGGCAAAGTGCTTAAGGTTAGTAGCGGGTGTGTTGGGTGAGTTTTGCAGCGCAGGCGAGGGTCTGGCACTTGAAAGAAATACCTTACAGGGAGCGCAGGGTCAGGATGGCAATAAATTACTCTAAATGGGGGTGGGTGGCTTGCACGTTTATGGGGACGAACGAGCAAAAAGTGCTTAGCTCATCCTGGTTCACATGCTGGTTCTCATGCTGGCAGTGATCTGAGAGGGAGAAAACTGTATCATATTGGTTTTTGCAACTTTCTCCAGCTTCAGCGTGAGAATGGGAGCGCGGAGCTTTCCTTCGCAGGGGGAGTGCAAGGGTGGGGGCCAGCAGCTGCCTGCGCACCTTGTGTGTGCCTCTTTCCTTGGCTGTTGAGGTGGAAGGGGGAGCTCAGCCTTGCTGTACTATCGCAGTGAGGCCTGTTTACCCAAGATGGAGTCGAAAGAGGGCACAAAAGATGGATGCCCCGTGTCCTGCCCAGTAGTCCCATCTATGTAGCGGTCAACCGTGATTAACTTTACATAAGGGCAAGGGGCAACCCCACTACCGGTGGCACGTGGTCCAAGTCCTGTACTGAGGAATGTACGGCGAGAGGGGGTCTGGAGGCCCCCCACTCCCATACAACCCATATTCACATTGAAATTGGCAATATTCCTGCGCTGCTGGCTGTGGAAAACCCCTCTTTCTTGGCTCGCCACTGATAAAGAATGTCACAACCTCAGCAACTCGTCAGCACTGCGTCTCAGACTGCCTGTCACAGCCCAGCACTTGGGCAGCCCAGCTCCCAGCACAGGATCCCTGCACGTCTCCTTGCAAGTCAGCCTGCCCGTCTGAACCCACACCCTCTCTCAGCTACTTTTATAAGCTACTGCTGTCATTCAAAAGGGCCTGCCTCTCTTCCTGCACATGCTCACATCACCTGACCTGCTCAGTATTTTTCCAACACCTGCTAAACTATAAATGTATAATTTCTCTTACTTTTGCTTCCTGCGAAAACACAATGGCCTTTTTAGCAGCCCATACCAGCCAGCTCATAACTCATTGCAGAAGGGCATTTCAAAATAATTTCCAATTTATTTCATCTGAACCAATTTGCACTCCATGTTAAGGATAGGGAATTCAGTTTGTTAAATGAGAGGTTAAGTTAGTATGTTATTGTACATTAGTTATTAAGTTTGGTGCAAATTCAGCCAACTGGAATATTACCAGTGAAATGAACTAACTTTTAACACGTGCTCACTGCAATGATGTGTGCATTCCCATCTGGCAACTTCACTGTCCCCATTTACCCCTAGATACTCCCTACATACTCCATCTGTGCAATTTTGGAAATATTCAAATGCACTATGAATGTGACATGTGCTCACTCTCTAGTGCTCTTGTGTTGAACTTTCTGCAAGTCATTTTGTTGGTGTTGCTGAATTTGAAACTATGCTTGATTGTAGGAAAACTGTTGAATATTGTGGGGGATAAATAGGTGCAACATGTTTTCCCCCCTGATAAGGTAACACAACCACCAGGAGGCACCACTCTACTTCAGCAAATGTGTGCATAATACCCTCTCTTTCCACATGTCCAACATTGTATTCACCAAATCTAGGTCTCCTTCCCATCAAATTCCTCTCTATGTGTATGCCCACATCCATTTCCCCTACCTCTTTCATAGTGCCCCTGGATAATGCCTGTTCTCCTCTCACTGTAATATATCCCATTGGTCGTGTCTGTTGGTATACTTGCTCATACTGTCCCAGACTGCCTCTCCCACTGCAATCTTTGCTAATGTATCTTGCCCCAGTCTGTCTTCCTCTTTCTCTCTGTCTTGTACTTTCTTTCCTTCTCCCATTATAATTCTACAAAAATGAACTATGTGTGTCTGTATTTTGGGCCATTTTTCCATCTATATCCCTACCACCTTTCATAATTGTGTCTGTACTTCCTCAGCGAGTCCCTTGCATACTATATAATAATGTGCTGCCACATCACAGAGCTCTTCCAGTTGTTGCTGTTTCATTGGGTGTCTAAAAATGTGTGCTACAAGGAATCTCCATGTGCTCATTATTGTCCACTAATGTACCTGAACTTCAAAAATGGTTTCTCCTCCTTCATCAGGTTTGTCTCTCTCTATCTATGTGAATGCTCTATGCACACCTAAGCAGACCCCAGGCTATTATTACATTGGCAGCAGTAAAAGGAGCATTACTAAGTTCTAAGGGCCAGAAAGCCCCAGGTCCTGATAGAATACAGGTTGATCTGCTGAAGGATTAACCTGATATCTGGGCTCTGTTATGCTTGATTTAAAATCCGGTGGTGCGCAATGTATACTGGGAGCACTCGGAGCCACGATGGATATTTACTTCATGCCGCAGTGAAAGCTGCACACATTTTGCTGAGTGTTAGATTCACGGTGCTGAGAAAAACATGCTTTCCAAACCTGGTATGCGGTCAAGTACATTTCTGCTGGGAAAGCTAACTTTGTTATGGTTTGCTACTGTTCTCCGTGGAGCGTGTTTTTAGAGAAGGGAGGCACTGCGCTTCTTGGGGGGAGCTCTCGATTGACCCAGCTGGCAACCGACGGCTGTTCTTCAACTGCGCAAGTGCAATTTCAAGAAGGTTTGAGAATTGACTCCCCTTTGTGGAGTGTGTATATATGCGGAAGCCCGGAGGTGGTCAGGTGAGACTTCAGCTGGAGAAGGATGCTTACGTCCCGCCCTCCTGTGAGCTGTGGTGCTCTCATCTTGGCTGTTCCTGGGGTCTTCCAGCCGCTTCTGGGCGAGATGAGGAATCCTGTTATGCTCACGGTGATGTATTTCCTTTTGAATTTTTTATTTCTTCTGTGATTTATGTTCATATTATTTTTGTGAGTTATTATTATGTATTTCTAAGCTTTGAATAAGTAGCCATATAAGAGCTGATTATCTTCTAAGAGTGCGTGGCTGTGAGTTATTGCATCTGTCTATGTTCAAAGTATTTGCTCTGTAATTGCATTGGTGATTTATGTTTGTTCCGTGCACTTTGGGGAGAGCAATACAGGCTCCAATATTACTGAAACTGTTTCAAGCAGTGGTTAATCTTAATAAGGTCCTGACTCCTGGCGCAGTGCTGAAATAGTGCCCATATCAAAAAAAGGTGGGAGAGAAAAACCTGGAAACGATAGTCCTATTTCACTATTCAATGCTATGGGAAAAAATATTTTTCTTTTTTTTAAATTTGTATTTAATTTATTGCAAACTTTCACAAAAGAAAAAGGAAAAGAGAACACGTCTTATCTCTGTCGTTACAATTAACTTATACATTATCTGACCATTCAGAAGAACAAGAAACAAGACATTGAGGCGTGTTTGAGATAGGCAAATAGTGTGTAAACTTCATCGCTTTCTGTTATTTAAATTGGCGAACAAGGCTTCCCTTCTTTATGGTTCCTTTACAAATGATTTAAACATTTCATCTAAAAATGTAGTTAGGGCAAAAATTAGTTTTGGATAATAACCCACCACAAGAGTTGCCACCATTCTTCACCATGTAGGAGTGATCTTTCTCTTATGAAGTCTCCAAGGTAGCGTGTTCTCATGTCACTCAGTGTGGGGCAAAATAAAGTCAAGTGTTTCAGGGTTTCTGCGGCATTGCTGCATAGCTGCCAATTTTCGTATTAAAAAATACTTTGACTCTTTAGTATTTCCTTTGTGTGAAATAGATTCATGCTAAATCTCATGAAAAGGTTGCGATAGTAGGGACTAGGGAATTTTTCCAAGTACTTAGGCAGTGCGTTCAACAATTTTGTTTCTTTGAATAAATGCTCATAGAGCCTATGCTTCTGTTTCTGCATTTGGCTTGTGATCCAGTCTCAGTTCCACAGTTTTTTCTTTACTGCATCCGCGTTTGTTTTTAGTGCAAACATGGATGCTCCCAGATCCACTAAGATTATACACAGGTGGAGTGCTTCAAATCGCTTCAAGGCAGGAAGGGAACAAGATAATACAGTAATCATTCTCAGGCCTTGAAGTTTCTTAATGATCTAAACAGAAAATCTAGCATACTAGGCCGGATGGCATTTCTCCTAGTGCAAGTGCACGAGTGTTACAGTTTCAACAAAGCTAGGGAGGGAGGACAGAAAAAGTTGCAGGGGTCGGGAAGGACAGACAAGCTAACTAGTCCTAGTACATTTAGTTAATGCATGGGTATAGACGGAGGTGCAAGGAAGTGGGGGTTGGAGGGAAACAAACGTGTCCAGTCCAACAGGTTCCTGGGATAAGTGCAGAGAGGTTGCCTCGCTCATAGAGCATA